>NC_133944.1:2500-2402500 GCF_031877795.1 Strix aluco
TAACCCTAACCCTAACCCTAACCCTAACCCTAACCCTAACCCTAACCCTAACCCTAACCCTAACCCTAACCCTAACCCTAACCCTAACCCTAACCCTAACCCTAACCCTAACCCTAACCCTAACCCTAACCCTAACCCTAACCCTAACCCTAACCCTAACCCTAACCCTAACCCTAACCCTAACCCTAACCCTAACCCTAACCCTAACCCTAACCCTAACCCTAACCCTAACCCTAACCCTAACCCTAACCCTAACCCTAACCCTAACCCTAACCCTAACCCTAACCCTAACCCTAACCCTAACCCTAACCCTAACCCTAACCCTAACCCTAACCCTAACCCTAACCCTAACCCTAACCCTAACCCTAACCCTAACCCTAACCCTAACCCTAACCCTAACCCTAACCCTAACCCTAACCCTAACCCTAACCCTAACCCTAACCCTAACCCTAACCCTAACCCTAACCCTAACCCTAACCCTAACCCTAACCCTAACCCTAACCCTAACCCTAACCCTAACCCTAACCCTAACCCTAACCCTAACCCTAACCCTAACCCTAACCCTAACCCTAACCCTAACCCTAACCCTAACCCTAACCCTAACCCTAACCCTAACCCTAACCCTAACCCTAACCCTAACCCTAACCCTAACCCTAACCCTAACCCTAACCCTAACCCTAACCCTAACCCTAACCCTAACCCTAACCCTAACCCTAACCCTAACCCTAACCCTAACCCTAACCCTAACCCTAACCCTAACCCTAACCCTAACCCTAACCCTAACCCTAACCCTAACCCTAACCCTAACCCTAACCCTAACCCTAACCCTAACCCTAACCCTAACCCTAACCCTAACCCTAACCCTAACCCTAACCCTAACCCTAACCCTAACCCTAACCCTAACCCTAACCCTAACCCTAACCCTAACCCTAACCCTAACCCTAACCCTAACCCTAACCCTAACCCTAACCCTAACCCTAACCCTAACCCTAACCCTAACCCTAACCCTAACCCTAACCCTAACCCTAACCCTAACCCTAACCCTAACCCTAACCCTAACCCTAACCCTAACCCTAACCCTAACCCTAACCCTAACCCTAACCCTAACCCCCTAACACCCTAACACCCTAACACCCTAACACCCTAACACCCTAACCCTAACCCTAACCCTAACCCTAACCCTAACCCTAACCCTAACCCTAACCCTAACCCTAACCCTAACCCCTAACCCTAACCCTAACCCTAACCCTAACCCTAACCCTAACCCTAACCCTAACCCTAACCCTAACCCCTAACCCCTAACCCGACACCCTAACCCGACACCCTAACCCGACACCCTAACCCGACACCCTAACCCTAACCCGACACCCTAACCCGACACCCTAACCCGACACCCTAACCCTAACCCTAACCCTAACCCTAACCCCTAAACCCTAACCCTCACCCCTAACCCTAACCCTAACCCTCACCCTCACCCCTAACCCTAACCCCTAACCCCTAACCCCAACCCTAACCCCAACCCCAACCCTAACCCCTCACCCTCACCCCTAACCCCTAACCCCCAACCCCTAACCCCCAACCCTAACCCTAACCCCTACCCTCACCCCTAACCCCAACCCTCACCCCAACCCCTAACCCCTCACCCCTACCCCTAACCCTAACCCTAGGCCCCGCCCATGGCCCCTCCCCTAACCCTAAGGCCCACCCCCTAACACTAGGCCCCACCTATGGCCCCTCCCCTAACCCTAAGGCCCACCCCCTAACACTAGGCCCCACCTATGGCCCCTCCCCTAACCCTAAGGCCCACCCCCTAACACTAGGCCCCACCTATGGCCCCTCCCCTAACCCTAAGGCCCACCCCCTAACACTAGGCCCCACCTATGGCCCCTCCCCTAACCCTAAGGCCTGCTCACTAACCCTAAGCCCTGCCTGTGGCCCCTCCCCTAACCCTAAGGCCCACCCCCTAACACTAGGCCCCACCTATGGCCCCTCCCCTAACCCTAAGGCCCACCCCCTAACACTAGGCCCCACCTATGGCCCCTCCCCTAACCCTAAGGCCTGCTCACTAACCCTAAGCCCTGCCTGTGGCCCCTCCCCTAACCCTAAGGCCCACCCCCTAACACTAGGCCCCACCTATGGCCCCTCCCCTAACCCTAAGGCCTGCCCACTAACCCTAAGCCCTGCCTGTGGCCCCTCCCCTAACCCTAAGGCCCGCCCACTAACCCTAACCCCTGCCTGTGGCCCCATCCCCTAACTCTAGGCCCTGCCCCCAGCTCCTCCCCTAACTGTAGGGACCATCCCCTAACCCTAGGTCCTGCCCTTGGCTCCTCCCACAATACTGTGTTGTTGGGTTGCATTGTGTGCAGGGGGGAGTGATTAGTGGTTTATTGATGGGTATCAGGTGTGTTTTAGTAGTGGTAGTGTATAGGAAAACTATAAAAATAATAAGTGTGGTGCAGCACTGGAACATTGCCTCATTGCCTGGGAGTAATTTATTATTAATTTCGGAATTTGTTTTTTTTCTTTTTATTACTCCCAGGCAACAGGTGTGTTCCAGTGCTGCTAGTTCCCACCCAAGTAAAGACACAAAGAGAGCAATACAGAGAGGAAGACAGAGTCAGAGACACAATGCAACTAAGAGACAAAGTCAGACCCACTGACAAACCCAATACAGACAGAAAGCCACAAAGTGACAGACACACACACTCCAACACTCACAGTCAAAGTCCAAGACAAAGTCCAACACAGTCACTCAGAGTGCAAGACACAGTCCAAGACACAGTCCAAGACACAGTCCAAGACACAGTCCAAGACAGTCACTCAGAGTCCAAGACAGTCACTCAGAGTCCAAGACACAGTCCAACACAGTCACTCAGAGTCCAACACACAGTCCAAGACACAGTCCAAGACACAGTCCAAGACACAGTCCAAGACACAGTCCAAGACACAGTCCAAGACAGTCACTCAGAGTCCAAGACAGTCACTCAGAGTCCAAGACAGTCACTCAGAGTCCAAGACACAGTCCAACACAGTCACTCAGAGTCCAAGACACAGTCCAAGACACGGTCCAAGACAGTCACTCAGAGTCCAAGACACAGTCCAACACAGTCACTCAGAATCCAACACAGTCACTCAGAGTCCAAGACAAAGTCCAAGACACAGTCCAAGACAGTCACTCAGAGTCCAAGACAGTCACTCAGAGTCCAAGACAGTCACTCAGAGTCCAAGACAAAGTCCAACACAGTCACTCAGAATCCAACACAGTCACTCAGAGTTCAAGACAAAGTCCAAGACAGTCACTCAGAGTCCAAGACAAAGTCCAACACAGTCACTCAGAATCCAACACACTCACTCAGAGTCCAAGACAAAGTCCAAGACACGGTCCAAGACAGTCACTCAGAGTCCAAGACAGTCACTCAGAGTCCAAGACAAAGTCCAACACAGTCACTCAGAATCCAACACAGTCACTCAGAGTCCAAGACAAAGTCCAAGACAGTCACTCAGAGTCCAAGACAAAGTCCAACACAGTCACTCAGAATCCAACACACTCACTCAGAGTCCAAGACAAAGTCCAAGACACGGTCCAAGACAGTCACTCAGAGTCCAAGACAGTCACTCAGAGTCCAAGACAAAGTCCAACACAGTCACTCAGAATCCAACACAGTCACTCAGAGTTCAAGACAAAGTCCAAGACAGTCACTCAGAGTCCAAGACAAAGTCCAACACAGTCACTCAGAATCCAACACACTCACTCAGAGTCCAAGACAAAGTCCAAGACACGGTCCAAGACAGTCACTCAGAGTCCAAGACAGTCACTCAGAGTCCAAGACAAAGTCCAACACAGTCACTCAGAATCCAACACAGTCACTCAGAGTTCAAGACAAAGTCCAAGACAGTCACTCAGAGTCCAAGACAAAGTCCAACACAGTCACTCAGAATCCAACACACTCACTCAGAGTCCAAGACAAAGTCCAACACAGTCACTCAGAGTCCAAGACAAAGTCCAACACAGTCACTCAGAGTCCAAGACAAAGTCCAACACAGTCACTCAGAATCCAAGACAGTCACTCAGAGTCCAAGACAAAGTCCAAGACAGTCACTCAGAGTCCAAGACAGTCACTCAGAGTCCAAGACAGTCACTCAGAGTCCAAGACAAAATCCAACACAGTCACTCAGAGTCCAACGCACACAATCAAAGTCCAAGTCAAATGCACACAGTCAAAGGCAATGTCCAACCCCAACTCTCACAGTCAAAGTCCAACACGCATGGTCAAAGGCAAAGGGACAAAGACGGACACAAAGATGGAGACGGAGGGGCAAAGTCAGATGACGGCTAACACAAAGGGAGACAAAGTCAGGCAGGGAGAGAAACAAATTCAGACATACAAAAAAACCACACAGGAACCGACCCCAACGTACACACCTTTATTACCCCCCCCTCCCCCCCCAAAAAATGCACGGGAGCCGACCCCGACATACACTCCTTTATTAATGCTACATTACAGAATAGCTTTTACTTAATAACAGAACAACCAACAGCAAATACCCCTTCGAGGAGCCTACGCCACACAAAACCTTTCTTTCCTTAGTAAACCTTACGAGCGTGGCAAATGTGCCTTTGCTACGGCCACATTACAAACCAGCTTTTACTTACTAATTAAACCTTAAAAAAAACCAACAAATACACCTTCATTGAACCTACATTACACAAACACACTTATGGACTTCATAAACCCTAAAACCCTAAGGGGTGCTTCACCTGCCGACATTTAGGGTCATTCCACACATCTATATTACCATCAGATCTTTACTAAATATATTCATAACTGTTCAGAGACTACTATGATATACATGATGCCAAGAACACCACTCCCGTCAGCCTCCCAAATCACCCCACCTGTGAAAACTCCATCCCTGGACCACTCCATGCCTGAACCTTGGCAACGATCATCGCTGCGAGGAGCAACGGGGGGGGGGGAAACCCAGCTGGGATTTTTTTATTCCATATTGTTTTCTTGCCTTACTACTCCAAAAACTCTACCCCACCTGCAACAAAAAACCCGACATTACATTACACAGTCATTCTCACAGACACATTCTAAGCATCCCACTCATTCAGCTACCACAATGACTACCCCCCACTCTCAGAAAACCCATCCCACTATCCCACCACTACATCCAGCCCTCTCACCATGGCTCCCCAGGAACACCGTTCCCAGAGGCCTCCTGGATGGCCCTGCCTGCAAAATCCCCATCCCTGGACCATTCCCACTCAAACTTTGGCAACAATCATCACCTCACGGACTTGCCGGGACTGGGGGGGGGAAAAAAAAAAACCCAGCTGGGGTTTTTTTATTCTAAATTGTTTTTTTGCTTAACTATACACCACCTGCAAGAAGAAAAAATATTACATTAAACAACCATGCACACACACACACACACACATTCCAAACACACCGCTCATTCAGCTACTCTGCTAACCACACCCAGCTCTCAGCAAACCCATCCCGCTACCCCACCGCCATTACAGGCCCTCACCCCGTGGCTCCTCGGGAACGCCATTCCCAGGAGCCTCCCGGATGGCCCTGCCTGCGAAAACCCCGTCCCTGCACCGCTCCGCGCCCAAACTTTGGCGACGATCGTCGCCTCGCGGACCGGCCGGGACCGGGGAAAAAAAACCCAGCCGGGGGAAAAAAAAAAAATCCCCCGGCTGGGGTTTTTTTATTCTATATTGGTTTTTGCCTAACTAGACTCCACCTGCAAGAAAAAAAAAAATTACATTAAACAGCCATGCACACACACACACATTCCAAACACACCGCTCGTTCAGCTACCCCACTAACTGCCCCCCCCGCTCTCAGCAAACCCATCCCCCTACCCAACCGCTACTACCGGCCCTCGCCCCATGGCTCCTCGGGAACGCCGTTCCCGGGGCCTCCCCGATCGCCCTGCCTGCGAAAACCCCGTCCCTGCACCGCTCCGCGCCCAAACTTTGGCGACGATCGTCGCCTCGCGGACCGGCCGGGACCGGGGAAAAAAAACCCAGCCGGGGGAAAAAAAAAAAAAATCCCCCGGCTGGGGTTTTTTTATTCTATATTGGTTTTTTGCCTAACTATACTCCACCTGCAAGGAGAAAAAATATTACATTAAACAACCATGCACACACACATTCCAAACACACCGCTCATTCAGCTACCCCACTAACCACCCCCCCAGCTCTCAGCAAACCCATCCCGCTACCCCACCGCCATTACAGGCCCTCACCCCGTGGCTCCTCGGGAACGCCATTCCCAGGAGCCTCCCGGATGGCCCTGCCTGCGAAAACCCCGTCCCTGCACCGCTCCGCGCCCAAACTTTGGCGACGATCGTCGCCTCGCGGACCGGCCGGGACCGGGGGAAAAAAACCCAGCCGGGGGAAAAAAAAAAAATCCCCCGGCTGGGGTTTTTTTATTCTATATTGGTTTTTGCCTAACTAGACTCCACCTGCAAGAAAAAAAAAGAATTACATTAAACAACCATGCACACACACACACACATTCCAAACACACCACTCATTCAGCTACCCCACTAACCACCCCCCCACTCTCAGCAAACCCATCCCCCTACCCAACCGCTACTACCGGCCCTCGCCCCGTGGCTCCTCGGGAACGCCGCTCCCAGGGCCTCCCCGATCGCCCTGCCTGCGAAAACCCTGTCCCTGCACCGCTCCGCGCCCAAACTTTGGCGACGATCGTCACCTCGCGGACCGGCTGGGACTGGGGAAAAAAAAACCCAGCCGGGGGAAAAAAAAAAAATCCCCCGGCTGGGGTTTTTTTATTCTATTTTATTGTTTTTGCCTAACTACTCAAAAAACTCAACTCCACCTGCAACAAAAACAACATTAATTTAAACAGTCACGCACAAGCAGACACATTCTAAGCACCCCGCTCGCTCGGCTACCGTGCCAACCACCCCCTGCTCCCGGCAAACCCATCCCACTACCCGATCGCCGCCGCCGGCCCTCACCCCGTGGCTCCTCAGAACGTGGTTCCCAAAGGCCTCGAAATTCACCCCGCCCGCTAACGCCATGGCCTGAGCCCGACCTCCCCCTGAACGCCGGCTGTGAACGTCGCCAGATGGAGCGGGTGGGACTAAGTGACTTAAACCTGTTCAAAGAGATTAAGAAATCCCCCTGCTCAACAGTTTCTTTACTATTTTTAAAAGACACCTTAACTCTTTCTACATCAATATACCCTGAAGTGAAAAACATCCTCACGTACAATGATAAACACCTTCCAAAACTAACGCTCATTCAACATCTACTCTATCCAACCGTCACCCGCCAGAGTGGCGGATGGCCCCGATTCTGTAACCGTGCCCAGAATTGCACAATCGTGCGCCTCGAGCCGTCACCGCCGCTCCGCTCGATCCGTGCCACGGGCCCTCGTCCTCAGAAGAAGAGGAATACGTTTCCCTCTGTGCGTCGCTCCCAGTCCTTCTTTTCTTCCTGTCATACGCTCTGGCAAACTTCACGGAAGGATTCGCTTCTGGAATGCCGGTAGCCCCGTGGTACCTGCAAAAGACAAAAGAAGGAACTCTAGAGACCACTCGCCACGCTCACCGGCACGTTAGCGTCCCTTCCTGGGACCGTTCCGCCCCATACGGAATGGCTACAAACGCGCAAAGCGGCTCCGCCGCTAACACGGGCATCTACGTGCTCCATAAATGTGACCCGAGGACGCGAGAGTGCCGCACGGGGTAGAGTTAACGCCGCACCGAAAGACACAGCCCGACGGCGCACACAACGACGCCAAGACGATGTGACGCGTATGCCCCGGCGTGGCCTGCTGTGCAAGACAACCGGAACTCCGGATGAAAGATGGGTGATAACATCCCGGTGACTGACAGAGACAAAATGCTAGGAAAGACAAAAGACTGTCATGACGCAGGGAACAATCCCTCAGAAGACCTCACGAGACAGAGCATCACAGAGACTACGCCTGCCAGTTAAGCCTGAGCGAGAGCTGCATGAAAGACCTACCGATTCCACCTACAAGACTAAACTAGATCGGGAACGTTGACCTTCTATGTCACGCTTCTTAGCGGTACAGAGTGAGACGGACGGCTGCTGCATGCGGACCGGGATGCGAGTATACCCGAGACCCCTCAACACTGAAGGCCGAGACAAACATCGACACGTCACGTAACTAAGGAACGCCCGCTAGGCGTACCGCATGGCTCTGCCCACTCGGCCCGGAGCTGCTTTGCCAGGGCACATATCTCACGAGAAGTATCACTCACCATTTCTACAGTCTTGTTGCAAATTGCCTGCAAGAACAATGCAAAAGCTGACTTACAGGCTTCCCTCGTGTTACCTCTCAATTCGCTTGAGATCTGCTCGACTCCCGCTCACGTGAACGCTGGCTTCGCAAGCTCACGAAATACAGATATAGAGCTATGCGCCGCTCTTGCTGCTTTAATGCCAGACAGCATAAGACTCAGATCAGACACAACCAAACACAACGCCCACAGACGCATTGCCGCCCGATGACACCCAGAGACGCACTGCTGCCCGACGCCGCCCAGAGACGCCGAGAGACGCACTGCTGCCCGACGCCGCCCAGAGACGCCGAGAGACGCACTGCTGCCCGACGCCGCCCAGAGACGCCGAGAGACGCACTGCTGCCCGACGCCGCCCAGAGACGCCGAGAGACGCGCTGCTGCCCGACGCCGCCCAGAGACGTGCCGCCGCCCCGCACGGGCCCGAGGCCCGCTATCTGCCTCCAGAATTCACAAAACCTAAAGACCCCTCCCACCGACCCTGATGTCCTACCCCCTCTTCTAGCCCCGCCCCGCCCCACCCACTGCTTTGGCCCCTTGACTTATCTTTCAGAGAGCATGGTCCATAACTCATCCTCATCGGGAGCACGTCATCTAACCAGGGTTTCCCTGCGGTCACCGCATTGCTCTTCATCACCTGTAATGCAGAACGTCTCCGGTCACCGACACGCTGACACGTATCGACCTCTACCGCGGCGATGCCCTCCTCGGAATGACCACGCAGCTCCCGATAACTGTACGTTGTGCCCCCCCGTCTCCCGTGGAAGCCTAGAAACTGGAGAAACGCAGCCGCTGTCCTACTCGTAAGCGATCGCCCGCTCGGCGGCACCTGGCATCCCGGTCCTCTCTTCCGACGACTCACCTCGAAGCCTCCGCCGTTCGAGCGGAGACCTCACGACGCCCGCAAAAGCGAAGGCAAATGGTCGTTCGTATGGCTGCACGATCCTCAGCGATTCGGGTCCCGGCGGACCGCTTAACGACTCTCTCGCCTTTTCTCAAACCGCTCGTGACTCTGCGGCGTCGACGCTCCGGGAAGGAGCGTGGCACCTGCAAAAGAAAGAGGTAAAAGCACGCGGCGAGATGCCGCCCCGATCCTCGGCTCGCTCGCGGAGCTTCCTCTCCCCTGCTCGTTTACCTCGGCCGCTCGGAGACGGATTCTTCCGTCCGCTGTGCCGAGGCCCGGTCGCCGCCTGTGCGATTCAAACGGGGTATGACTTTAGCTACGATACTATTAAGACACCTGAAGAACTGCCGCTCGGGCACGCCGGTCATCGCTCGCCTCGCCGAAGTCCGAGGGTGCGGGTATCCCGCTTCACGCGTCGATTCGTGCCTAGAAAATAAAACCGGAATGGCGTGAGCCCCTCGGAGTCGCCGGTCCCACGGATCCTCTGACCTCTTCCGTCGCCCGTCGTGAAGCGGCTTCTCGCTTTGCACTTAAACGACCCAAACCCTGTAAGGAAAGGCATCTCGCTGTTAACCTAGACTTTTACGAGACCAAAGGTTTGTCTTTCCTTTCCATCTCCCTTCTGACTACTGCTAAAATACCCAAAATCCTAAGTACCGAGCCTCACGTGCAAGCTAAGGCTCGTTTGACCCGCTCGATCGCCCGCTCCCTGCGACCCGGAGTCCGCCCTCTGATGCCTGCTGAACGCGAGGAAAATAACCGTGGAGGCTCTCTACGGCTACTCGCCCGGAGATGGACTGCATGGTCTTCGCCAAAAGCATCCGGGCGGATGGATGCGTTACTACACGCTCCCCTCATCTTTACTATGGCTAAACCCCTGGGCAGGACGGGTCCGACCCGGACGCAGACAGACGCCAAACGCAGATGCCACAAGTGACGCGAGAAGACGGCGAGCGACGAGAACGACGGCCGTAGGGAAGATGCCGCCGGTGGAGAAGGCCTACGGTGCCGCGATGGCGGCCCCAAAATGAGAGGCGACCGCTGCGGCCCGTGAGACAAAGTTACCGTCAAAACCTGAACGATGGATGCGTGAGAAGCCATGTTTTAAGTCATAAGATGTGGGGACGAAACCCCGGAAGACTACCGGGTGCCAAAATGACGCTCGAAAGCACGGCCTGGGGCACCGCCTAGCTCGCCCCTGCGAGAGACGACCGCTCGAGAACGTCCTCGACGCGACACGCGCGGGACGGATCCGCGCTTCCGGTTATAATTGCGAGACGAGAAGGGCTCGACGGGTGCCGTGCCGACGAGGGGACGTACTCGAGACTCTCGGGAGGGCTATCAAGATGCCTGACGATCGCAAAGACCTACAGAGACGTCTAGACCTGAGGATGGCACGGTATAAGATACGGAACGCAGAACACGCAAAGTACACGACGACACAGACGCGGGCTGGAACTGCCCTGACCACGGTACTCTGGTGCTGAAAAGTGACTCGCTCCCTTTACGGGCGCATGGGGCGCCGCTCCCAGACAGTCCTCTCCCCTACGCTACCTCGAAGAGCCCTCCCTGCGATTCCCGACCCTGTCCCTTCCTCCCAGACCCTTCCCACCCTGGACCCTTGACTTAGCTTTGAGAGGGCCAGAGGCCAGACCGTCTTCCGTGACGACCGCGTCGGCTGACCGGGACGCTCCCGAGTCGCTGGGTTCCTCCGCGTCGTCCGCCGAACGTCCGCGAAGTGAGCGACCAGTCGGCGTCGTGTCGGCCGATGCGGCCCTCTTCCGCGACGCCCTCCTCCTTGAAAGCGTGGCCCTTTCAGCTCACCCGCTCCGTGCCGGTTTCGGTGTCGGATGCCATGGCCGTCGTCGCTTGCGGCGCCTGTGATTTCAAAAGATGGAATATTATATTTGTGCTCGGGGGAAAACACCGGGCCCGTGCCCCTCCTCTCCGCTGCCCCGGTTCGCCTCAAATGCTCATCCTATTCCAAAGGCTGCCTACGCTGCGCCCGCGAGACGATACGGTGCTCTGCGGGCGATCGGGAAACGCGATGAGCCGTCCCAGATCCCTAAAGACTCCGTGCCTTACGTCCCTGCCTCTTTCCTGACGAATGCTAAAACGTCCCCACCGTTTTTCTGAGAAAGGCTAAAACTCCATATACGGATGCTTACGAGATGCTCGCTCTGACCCTCGCTCCATCCTCTCCCCTTTGGTCCCATTTATGTGGATGATATCGACGCCTTACGATGTATACACCGACGCTAGGGAAAAAAACGAGGTCCCATCTTCGATGAAGTCAGGAAAATGCAATGTATCTAGAATGAAAAGAAAAAATGTAAGTGTACGCTATTAAACTGTTTTACCCGCCCCACGGATACAAAATTACTTACCTGAAAAAAACCCACTATGTACCTGTTTACTTCCTACTATACACACTGCTGAACCTTGACTGATGCTGAAACTCTTGTCTCAGGTACCTCTATTTCTGTGATTATTAAAACACACCTGCCCAAAGAGCTGCCTCGGCTCAAAATCTGCCACTGACTCTGAAGAACACCAGAGGTCTGACCTCAGAGAGGCCCGAGAGCACAATGAAGATCTTCCTCGGCTCAAAATCTGCCACTGACTCTGAAGAACACCAGAGCACTGACCTCAGAGAGGCCCGAGAGCAGAATGAGCTCCCTGATGAGAGGCTGTGGCTCATATACCCCAGGCCCCACCCACCACCTTGACCATGATCACCTGGGAAAGGGGAGGGCTGAACCACCAGAAGGCATAAAGGCACCTGTGGGAGCAGCTGGGAGTTTTCTCCTCTGCCTTAAGTTTGTGACCTGCAAAATGCCGTAGGAAGAAAACGACCCTTACCGGATACGACGATATCCGCTCTTTCGCTAAGTCTATTGTGTCGGCGATGTGACCGGGACGGGAATGAAACCTAGTTTTTCTGGGGTATAGATAGAAAAAGACAGATATCATGCTAAGCTACGTGGGGAAGTAGTCGGCTAAATGCGGTAATAATATCGTTATCCCAAACGAGGCGCTGTAGTTTCCTACGTGAAAACCGAAATGCTGCGGGGTGACTCGTCTTTTCTGGCGAGACCGCGCGTGCTGCCTAAGCCCCCCCGGTGGCGCTACGGGCTTGGGGAGGAGTGGCTGGAGAGCTGCCGGTCAGAGAGGGACCTGGGGGTGTTGATTGACAACCGGCTGAACGTGAACCAGCAGTGTGCCCAGGTGGCCGACAACGCCCATGGCGTCCTGGCCTGTATCAGAAATAGCGTGGCCGGCAGGGACAGGGAAGTGATCTTGCCCCTGTACTCAGCACTGGTAAGGCCATACCTCGATTACTGTGTTCGGTTTTGGGCCCCTCGCTACAAAAAGGACATTGAATTACTCGAGCGTGTCCAGAGAAGGGCAACGATGCCGGTGAAGGGTCCGGAGCGCATGTCGTACGGGTAGCGGCTGAGGGAACTGGGGTTGTTTAGTCTGGAGAAGAGGAGGCTGAGGGGAGACCTCATGGCCCTCTATAGCTACCTGAAAGGAGGTTGCAAAGAGCTGGGGATGAGTCTCTTTAATGAAATAACAAGCAATAGGACAAGAGGGAGTGGCCTCCAGCTGTGCCACGGAAGGTTTAGACTAGATGTCAGGAAGTATTTCTTTACAGAACGGGTTATTAGGCAGTGGAATGGATTGCCTGGGGAGGCGGTACAGTCCCCATCCCTGGAGGTGTTTAAGAGTACGGTCGACATAGCGCTGAGAGATATGGTGTACATGGGAACTGGCAGTGTTAGGTGAATGGTTGGACTGGATGATCTTCAAGGTCCTTTCCAACCTAGTTGATTCTGTGATTCTGTGATAATGGAACCGTGTCCCGGAGAGCACTAAAGAACGAAGCGGAACTAGATCCTATAAGAATTCCTTCTCGGAAATATCACCGGTTCCGATATAAATTATTTACTGTGTGTCGCCAACGATTCGGAGTGACCTTGACCGTCTCTCCGACTGACTCCCTTAAGAGTCCCAAAGGACGGAAAACACCAAAAAAACGTGGAATTCCCTGAAATGTATCGGAAAGCGTATGAAACGGCCTGACGCCTAAATTGCTAGAACAAAAAAAAAAAAATGCAAACTTAACAGAAAAAACCATAGGAGATGCCTAGATGATAGATGAATGCAATCCTCTTCTCTGAAAAACTCGAGAAGAGATCTAAGCTGACGACGCACGTCTTTGGGATACCGGATACCGAAAAGAGACGTACGATAAGATGCCAAACGAATAGACGCCGCGGGCAAAAAGACGCCGATGCCGGACGGGACGAAGAACCGGAAAAGGAAAAAACCGGTGCTGGGGTATGGGAGAGAGAGGGAGGATGAAAAAACGGAAGGAGAGGAAGCGGGACAAAGGCGTCTAGAGAAAAAGAAAAAGGGAGAGCTAGCAGAAGACAGAATAAGAGGGAGCGGGAGAGAAGAAGGAGAGCGGAGGTAAAGGGAAGCAAAAAAATCACGGCGGTGTGGGAGAGAGAGGGGGCCAGGGGAGAGCCCGAAACGCATGATAGCGGCGACGGAGCCCCGAAGGGAAGACGCGGCTTCCCGTACGTGTAGCCGTGCTCCCTCGTGTGCCGCGTGGCCGTGCCGCACTCTGGGTGACGCGCGTGGACCCTGCGGCGCTCGCTGGCGCTCTGGCCCGCTGTGGACCGTTAAGAGGGCTCCTTCCTCGTCTGCAGAGCGGGCTCTCTCTTCCTGCGGTGGGAGGCAGGTGCTGCCGAGATGGCCATGATTTTCTTCTTCTTTCCCTTTCTGGGGCCTCTCTGGATTCGGCCGTGGTGGGGCCTCTCCGGATGTTTGAGCCTGGTTACCGTTGAACCCTTGGCCTTTGATGCCAGGAGTCCCAGGGGGACACGGAGGGCAGAAAAGAGTGGAGACCGAAAATAGGTAAGAGGCTGAAGGGCAAGTACAGGGCAGAAAACTGTAGAGTGCCAAAAGGCGTGAGAGAAACAAAAAGGGCTCGGTGGGCAACAAAGTGTCGGAAGTGCAAAGAGCACATAAAAGCCTGAATAAAGGAGGTGGCAGAAAAACTGCGGGAGGCCAAAATGGAAGGCTGGAATGGAAATAGAGGCCAGAAAAATGTGGAAGCCAAAAAGGAGTGAGAGACCAAAACGGGGTGGGAGGATGGAGGGAAGTAGACGCCAGGAAAGGTGGAGGCCGAAACGGGGTGGGAGGCCGAAATGGGGTGGGTGGCCAGACAGAAGTAGAGGACAGAAAAAATTAGAGGCAGAACCATGGTGGGAGGCCCAAACAGGGTGGGAGCTAGAGCAAAGTAGAGGCCATAAAATAGTGGATGCTGAAACACGGCAGAAGGCCAAAATATAGTGGGAGGCCAGAAGGAAGTAGAGGCCATGAAAGGTGGATGCAAAATCATGCTGTGAGGCCAAAATGGGGTGGAGGCCAGAGGGAAGTAGAGGCCAGAAAAAGTGGAGGTGGAAATGGGGTGGGAGGGCAACAAGGGGTGGGAAGCTGGAGAGAAGTAGAGGCCAGAAGAAATTTCAAACTGAATCATGGTGGGAGACCGATACAGGGTGGGAGGCCTCTACATCCCTCCATCCTCCCACCCTGTTTTGGCCTCCCACCCCTTTTCAACCTCCACTTTGAATGGCATCTACTTCCATCCAGCCTACCACCACATTTTGGCCTCCCACCACGTTTCGGCCTCCAATTCTTTCTGGCCGCTCCTTCCCTCGGGTCTCCCACAGGTTTTTGGCCTCCCACCCCATTTCAGCCTCCAATTTTTTCTGGTCTCCCACCCCTTTTGGGCCTCCCACCCCATTTTGGCCTCCAAATTTATTTTTTTAAACCCTAACCCCTCACCATCACCCTAAACCCTCACCCCCAACCCCTAATCCTAACCCCTGACCCTCAGCCTAATCCCTAACCACAACCCCTAACCCCTAACCCTAGAGTCCCCCCCAATTCTGCCCCTTAACCCTAGAGCCCGCCCCTGACTCCACCCCCTAACTCTAAGCCCACCCCTGAGTCCACCCCCTAACTCTAAGCCCACCCCTGAGTCCACCCCCTACCTCTAAGCCCACCCCTGACTCCACCCCCTAACCCTAAAACCACCCGTAAGTCCACCCCCTAACTCTAAGCCCACCCCCGAGTCCACCTCCTAACACTAAGCCCATCCCCGACTCCACCGCCTAACTCTAAGCCCACCCCTGAGTCCACCCCCTAACCCTAAGCCCACCCCCGAGACCACCTCCTAACCCTAAGCCCACCCCTGAGCCCAACCCCTAACCATAAGCCTACCCCTGAGTCCACCCCATACTTCTAAGATGACCCCTAACTCCACCCCCTAACCCTAAGCCCACCCCCGAGTCCACCTCCTAACACTAAGCCCACCCCCGACTCCACCCCCTAACTCTAAGCCCACCCCCAAGTCCACCTCCTAACACTAAGCCCATCCCCGAGTCCACCCCCTAACCGTAGAGCCCACCCCCGAGTCCACTCCCTAACTCTAAGTCCACCCCTGACTCCACCCCCTAACTCTAACCTGTAACCCTAAGGTGTACAGTGTAACTGTAACCCTAAGGTGTCAGTGTAAGCTGTAACCTACAGTTGTAATTGGAAGGTGTTACTAAGCTGTAACGTGTAATGTGGGTTTTAAACTCGAATAGAATCGGTGTGGAAATAGTGTGCAGGAGGAGGTGCAACCTGGAGTGCACTCTGTGTGGAAACAGTGACCCGCGGCAGGTGGAACCCCGAATAGGGTCCGGGCGGAAACTGTTACCCCGCGGCAGGTGCAACCGCGATTAGGGTCCGGGTGGAAACAGTAACCCGCGGCAGGTGCAACCGCGATTAGGGTCCGGGTGGAAACACTGACACGCGGCAGGTGCAACCGCGAATAGGGTCCGGGTGGAAACAGTGACCCCCGGCAGGTGCAACCGCGAATAGGGTCCGGGTGGAAACAGTGACCCGCGGCAGGTGCAACCGCGAATAGGATCCGGGTGGAAACAGTGACCCGCGGCAGGTGCAACCCCAAATAGTGTCCGGGTGGCAAGAGTGACCCGCAGCAGGTGCAACCGCGAATAGGGTCCGAGTGGAAACAGTGACCCCCCCAGCAGTTGCAACCGCGACTACGGTCCAGGTGGAAACACTGACCCGCGCGGCAGGTGTAACGACGAGTACAGTCCGGGTGGAAACAGTGACCCGCGGCAGGTGCAACCCCGAATAGGGTCCGGGTGGGAGCAGTGACCCGCGTCAGGTGCGACCGCGAATAGGATCCGGGTGGAAACAGTGACCCGCGGCAGGTGCAACCGCGAATAGGATCCGGGTGGAAGCAGTGACCCGCAGCAGGTGCAACGCCTAATAATGTCCGGATGGAAACAGTGACCCACGACAGGTGCAAGCGCGAGTAGGGTCCGGGTGGAAACAGTGACCCGCGGCAGGTGCAACCGCGAATAGGGTCCGGGTGGAAACAGTGACCCGGGGGAGGTGCAACCGCGAATAGGGTCCGGGTGGAAGCAGTGACCCGCAGCAGGTGCAACCCCGAATAGGGTCCGGGTGGAAACAGTGACCTGCGGCAGATGCAACCCCCAATAGGGTCCGGGTGGAAACAGTGACAAGGGGCAGGTGCAACCCCGAATAGGGTCCGGGTGCAAAACCTGACCCGCGACAGGTGCGACACAGAATAGGGTCCGGGCGGAAACACCCGCGGCAGGTGCAACCGCGAATAGGGTCCGGGTGGAAACAGTCTCCAGTTCTCTCCAGCCTCCCACGATTTTTTCGCCTCCCACCCCTTTTCGGCCTCCAATATATTCTGGCTTCTACTTCTCTCCAGCCTCCCACCCTTTTTGGGCCTCCCACACTTTTTTGGCCTCCCACCCCTTTTCGGCTTCTGATTATTTCTGGCCTCTACTATTCACCAGTCTCCCACTCCTTTTTGACCTCCCACTCCTTTTCGGCCTCCAATTTTTTCTGGCCTCTACTTCTCTCCAGCCTCCCACCCTTTTAGGGCCTCCCACCCATTTTTGGCCTCCAATTTTTCCTGGCCTCTACTTCTCTCCAGCCTCCCACCCTTTTTGGGCCTCCCACCCCTTTTTGCCCTCCCACCCCTTTTCAACTTCTGATTTTTTCCTGGCCTCTACTTCTCTCCAGCCTCCCACCCATTTTTGGCCTCCAATTTTTCCTGGCCTCTACTTCTCTCCAGCCTACCACCATTTTTTGGCCTCCCACTCCTTTTTGGCCTCCAATTTTTCCTGGCCTCTACTTCTCTCCGGCCTCCCACCCTTTTTCGGCCTCCCACCATTTTTTGGCCTCCCACCCCTTTTCGGCTGCTAATTTTTTGTGGCCTCTACTATTCACCGGTCTACCACTCCTTTTCGGCCTCCCACTCCTTTTCGGCCGCCAATTTTTCCTGGCCTCTACTTCTCTCCAGCCTCCCACTCCTTTTCGGCCTCCAATTTTTCCTGGCCTCTACTTCTCTCCAGCCTCCCACCATTTTTGGGCCTCCCACCCCTTTTTGGCCTCCAATTTTTCCTGGCCTCTACTTCTCTCCAGCCTCCCACCCTCTTTGGGCCTCCCACCCCTTTTTGCCCTCCCACCCCTTTTCGGCTGCTAATTTTTTCTGGCCTCTACTATTCACCGGTCTCCCACTCCTTTTTGGCCTCCCACTATTTTTCGGCCTCCAATTTTTCCTGGCCTCTACTTCTCTCCAGCCTCCCAACCTTTTTGTCCTCCCACCATTTTTCGGCCTCCCACTCCTTTGCGGCCTCCAATTTTTTTTTTTGGTCTCTTTTTCTCTCCAGCCTCCCACATGTTTTTGGCCTCCCACCACTTTTCTGCCTCCAATTTTTTCTGCCTTCCACGTCTATCCAGCCGAAATTGGGTGGGAGGGCAAAAATGGGGTGGGAGGCCGGAGGGAACTAGAGGCCAGAAAAAAGTGGAGGCTGAAACAGGGTGGGAGACTGGAGAGAAGTAGAGGCCAGAATACAGTGGAGGACAAAATGGGGTAGGAGGCCGGAGAGAAGTAGAGGCTAGAAAAAAGTGGACGCTAAAATGGAGTGGGAGTCTGAAACGGGGTTGGAAGCTGGAGGGAAGTAGAGGCCAGAAAAAAGTGGAGGCTGAAATGGGGTGGGAGGATCACAAGAGGTGAGAGGCTGTAGGGAAGAAGAGGCCAGAAAAAAGTGGAGGCCAAAAAGGGGTGGGAAGCCGAAAGGGGGTGGGAGGCCGGAGAGAAATAGAGGCCAGATAAAAGTGGAGGCTAAAATTGGGTGGGAGGCTGAAACGGGGTGGGAGGCCACAGGGAAGTAGAGGCCAAAAAAAAGTGGCGGCCAAAACGGGGTGGGAGGCTTAAACGGGGTGGGAGGCTGGAGTGAAGTAGACACCAGAGAAAGGTGGAGGCCAAACTGGGGTGGGAGGATCACAAGGGGTGGGAGGCTGGAGGGAAGTAGAGGACAGAAAAAAGTAAAGGCCAAAATGGGGTGGGAGGCTGGAGGGACATAGAGGCCAGAAAAAAGTGTAGGCTGAAATGGGGTGTGAGGCTGAAACGGGGTGTGAGGCCGGAGGGCAGTAGAGGCCAGAGAAAAGTGGATGCCGAAATGGGGTGGGAGGCTGAAACAGGGTGAGAGGCCAGAGGGAAGTAGAGACCAGAGAAAAGGGGAGTTCGAAAAGAGGTGCCAAGCTGAAACAGGGTGGGAGGCCGGAAGGAATTAGAGGCCAGAAAAGAGTGGACGGCAAAATGGGGTGGGAGGCTGAAACAGGGTGGGGGGCTGGAGGAAAGCAGAGGCCAGAAATAAGTGTAGGCCGAAACGGGGTGGGAGGCTGAAACGGGGTGGGAGGCCGGAGGGAAGTAGGGGCCAGAACAAAGTGGAGGCCAAAATGGGGTGGGAGGCTGGAGTGAAGTAGAGGCCTGAATAAAGTGGAGGCTGAAATGGGGTAGGAGGATCACAAGGGGTGGGAGGCTGGAGGGAAGTAGAGGACAGAAAAAAGTGAAGGGTGAAAAGGGGTGGGAGGCTGAAACGGGGTGGGAGGCCACAGGGAAGTAGAGGCCAAAAAAAAGTGGCGGCCAAAACGGGGTGGGAGGCTTAAACGGGGTGGGAGGCTGGAGTGAAGTAGACACCAGAGAAAGGTGGAGGCCAAACTGGGGTGGGAGGATCACAAGGGGTGGGAGGCTGGAGGGAAGTAGAGGACAGAAAAAAGTAAAGGCCAAAATGGGGTGGGAGGCTGGAGGGACATAGAGGCCAGAAAAAAGTGTAGGCTGAAATGGGGTGTGAGGCTGAAACGGGGTGTGAGGCCGGAGGGCAGTAGAGGCCAGAGAAAAGTGGATGCCGAAATGGGGTGGGAGGCTGAAACAGGGTGAGAGGCCAGAGGGAAGTAGAGACCAGAGAAAAGGGGAGTTCGAAAAGAGGTGCCAAGCTGAAACAGGGTGGGAGGCTGGAAGGAATTAGAGGCCAGAAAAGAGTGGACGGCAAAATGGGGTGGGAGGCTGAAACAGGGTGGGGGGCTGGAGGAAAGCAGAGGCCAGAAATAAGTGTAGGCCGAAACGGGGTGGGAGGCTGAAACGGGGTGGGAGGCCGGAGGGAAGTAGGGGCCAGAACAAAGTGGAGGCCAAAATGGGGTGGGAGACTGGAGTGAAGTAGAGGCCAGAGAAAAGTGGAGGCCAAAATGGGGTGGGAGGATCACAAGGGGTGGGAGGCCAGAGGGAAGTAGAAGCCAGAGGAAAGAGGAGGCCAAAATGGGGTGGGAGGCTGAAACGGGGTGGGAGGCCAGAGGGAAGTAGAGGCCAGAAGAAAGTGGAGTCCATAATGGGGTGGGAGGCTGAAACGGGGTGGGAGGGCGGAGGGAAGTAGAGGCCAGAAAAAGGTGGAGGCCGAAATGGGGTGGGAGGCTGAAATGGGTGGGAAGCCGGAGGGAAGTAGAGGTGGGACAAAAAAGTGGAGGCTGAAATGGGGTGGGAGGCTGAAACGGGGTGAGAGGCCGGAAGGAAGAAGAGGCCAGAGAAAAGTGGAGGCCAAAATGGGGTGGGAGGATCACAAGGGGTGGGAGGCTGGAGGGAAGTAGAGGCCAGAAAAAAGTGGAGACTAAAATTGGGTGGGAGGATCACAAGAGGTGACAGGCTGTAGGGAAGAAGAGGCCAGAAAAAAGTGGAGGCCGAAAAGGGGTGGGAGGCCGAAAGGGGGTGGGAGGCCGGAGAGAAATAGAGGCCAGATAAAAGTGGAGGCTAAAATTGGGTGGGAGGCTGAAACGGGGTGGGAGGCCACAGGGAAGTAGAGGCCAAAAAAAAGTGGCAGCCAAAACGGGGTGGGAGGCTGAAACGGGGCAGGATGACGGAGGGAAGTAGAGGCCAGAAAAAAGTGGAGGTCAAAATGGGATGGGAGGATCACAAGGGGTGGGAGGCTGGAGAGAAGGAGAGGCCAGGAAAAAAGTGGAGTCTGAAATGCGGTGGGAGGCTGAAACAGGGTGGGAGGCTGGAGGGAAGTAGAGGCCAGAAAAAAGTGGAGGTCAAAATGGGATGGGAGGATCACAAGGGGTGGGAGGCTGGAGAGAAGGAGAGGCCAGGAAAAAAGTGGAGTCTGAAATGGGGTGGGAGGCTGAAACGGGGTGGGAGGCCGGAGGGAAATACAGGCCAGAAAAAAGTGGCGGCCAAAATGGGGTGGGAGGCTGAAACGGGGCGGGAGGCCAGAGGGAAGTAGAGGCCAGAAAATAGTGGAGGCCAAAACAGTGTGCAAGGACTAGAAGGGGTGGGCAAAAATTCCGGCAAATACCCAAAGACCCGAGCCCTGCTTACAGGGAGGTCACCTGGCACAACGCCGGCCAGGGCACCAAAGGTCCTGGCGACACCCTTGCGCAACCGCAGCCCCGGTGACAGGGAGGTCCCGTTGCCCAGAGTGCCCTTCTCTTGCCTCCACTTGTTGCCCAGACTTCCTCCGCTCCTACCCCCACTCTTACCTTTGCAGGTCCTTTCGCACGTGGTGTTTGTCTCTTCCTTCTTCTCCACCACCAGCTGCTGCAAGGCCAGGACGCCACCATTGGGTCTGAGAGGGACGCCGGCCCCCGGACAGAGCTCGCCACAGCACCACCCGAATCCTGGCTGCCCTCCCACCCGCAACCCCCTATACTCTAACACCCCCCAACCCCCTCCCAGCAAAAAATCTCACAGATCTGCTTTTCTCATCCAGTCGGTGCTCCGGGGCTGCCACGCGTGCAGTCCCAGCCGGCACTGGAGCTGGGCTCAGAGTCAGGCACTCTGGACAAATGGGAGCTGGGCACACAAAGCGGCAGCCAAAGAAGCTGCACCCCTGCTTACAGGGGGCTCGAGCCGCTGCCAGCACTGCAGAGTGCCCTGGCCTGCAGGTCACTGGCCAGCCCCGGACCTACAGGGCAGCCCCAGACTTATAGGGTAGCCCCTGCTGGCTGCCTACAGCAGCCTGCCCAGCCCTGATTACAGGGCAGCCCAGCTTCTCCTGGGGACAGAGGGCTCCACGGCTCGTGGCACTCGCCCCGAGTACAGGGCAGGCACGCTGGCAGGTCGCCAGCAGGACAGGCGGCCACCCAGGCAGAGACCCGGGCCCTGACTACAGGCGGGTCGCACGTTGGCCATGCTACGGCCACGCGGCTTCGCTCTGTCCTTGATAAGGAGGGGCAAGCCGGGACTCACCCTCCGCTCGCAGGCTCAGAGGGGACCGACCCCCTGTTGCTGCACAGAGTCCTTCTTTCCCTCCTGGGAAGTTTAAGCTAAGTACGCTGCAGTGATTCCAACAGGGGCCTAAACGAGAAGCTCATTCACTCGCTCACTCGCACCGACGCAGACACAGGCAGGCACACACACACAGACACACACAGGGACAAACAAAACTTCCCAGAAGAGAGAGCAAGCTCTGTGCAGCCAGTGTCTGGGGAGCCATCCCTTCCCACGAGCAGGAGAGCAGAGCCCCACACCTGCCCCGCAGGATGCACGGAGGCCACAGGGACTCAACGTGCCGCGGGCCTTCACAGCTGGCCAAGGGACAAATGCCGTGACACGCCCCGACTCCAGGGGGTCACGCTGGCCAGGCCGCCAGCAGCCAGAAAGCCGCCAGGGCTGGGTAAACAGCCCTCCCCTGCTTACAGGGTGGGCGTGGGGTCTGGAGAGCCCCATTTCCCTCTCAGCACGGAGACAGCGCCGCTCACTCTCCTGACAGGGACGCCCTTCTCTCCAGGCAGCCAAACCGTGGGGCAAGGTGGCAAAAGGCCAGAGACCCGAGCCCTGCTTACAGGGAGGTCACCCAGTGCAGTGCCGGCCAGGGCACCAAAGGTGCCAGCAATGGTCTTGTGTGACCGCAGCCCCGGTAGCGGGGAAGCCCCTTTGCCCAGAGCTCCCTTCTCTTGCCCCGCTCCTCCCTTCAGCCCGCCACTCCTCATGATGCCTCGTCTTTCTTCTCCAGGAGCTGCTGCTCAGAAGGAGAGTGCAGTCAGGCAGCAGCTCCCCCACCCAGAGCACAGAGGGAAGCCGGCCCCTGGAGGGAGGTCCCCACAGCACTCCGTGCCCCCCCCCATACCCCCCCCCCCCCCCCGCCCCAGCCAAAAAAACCTCACAGATCAGCTTTTCTCACCTAGTTCGTGCTTCAGTGCTTCCTGCAGGGATGACTGTGATGGGCACTCGTCTGCTCCGGGCTCCTGGCTGCGTCCAGCGGGGCCTTGGACCCTCCTCAGCCCCTGAGGCGATGGCGCTCCCCCCCCCAGGCAGCTCCAGTCCACCCCCACCCTGCCTCGCGGTGACGGCGCTCCCCCCCGCCCGCAGGCGGCGACGGTGCTCCCCTTCCCCTCAGGTGGCCGCTCCGCCCCTCACAGTGCTGCTTTGCCCGGAGCACCCTTCTCTTTCCTCCACTTGTTGCCTAGACTTCCTCCACTCTTCCTGCCACTCTCTCTTGCCTTGCGGGTCCTTCCGCACGCCATGTTTGTCTCTTCTTTCTTCTCCACCACCAGCTGTTGCAAGGGCAGAAGGACGCCATTGGGTCTGAGAGGGACGCCGTTGGGTCTGAGAAGGACGCCGGCCCGTGGACAGAGCTCACCACAGCACCACCAGAATCCCGGCCGCGCTGCCCACCCCCCCCACCCCCCCCACCCCCCCCCCCCCCCGAAAAAACCTCACAGATCAGCTTTTCCCACCCAGTTGGTGCTCCAGTGCTTCCCGCAGGGACAACTGCAACGGGCATTCATCTGCTCTGGGCTCCTGGCTGCATCTGGCAGGGCTGGACCCGTCCCCTTCACCTCAGGCAGCCGCTCCGCCCCTCACAGCGACTTTCCCGCCCTTCGCCCTTCCCACAGGCAAGTCCCGCCCCCTTCCCCTCAGCCGGCCGCTCCGCCCCTCACAGCGACTTTCCCGCCCTTCGCCCTTCCCACAGGCAAGTCCCGCCCCCTTCCCCTCAGGCGGCCGCTCCGCCCCTCATCGTGACTTTCCCGCCCTTCACCCTTCCCACAGGCAGGTCTCGCCCCCTTCCCCTCAGGCGGCTGCTCCGCCCCTCACAGCCACTTTCCCGCCCTTCGCCCTTCCCACAGGCAAGTCCCGCCCCCTTCCCCTCAGGCGGCCGCTCCGCCCCTCACAGCGACTTTCCCGCCCTTCGCCCTTCCCACAGGCAAGTCCCGCCCCCTTCCCCTCAGCCGGCCGCCCCGCCCCTCACAGCGACTTTCCCGCCCTTCGCCCTTCCCACAGGCAAGTCCCGCCCCCTTCCCCTCAGGCGGCCGCTCCACCCCTCATCGTGACTTTCCCGCCCTTTGCCCTTCCCACAGGCAGGTCCCGCCCCCTTCCCCTCAGGCGGCCGCTCCGCCCCTCACAGCGACTTTCCTGCCCTTCGCCCTTCCCACAGGCAGGTCCCGCCCCCTTCCCCTCAGGCGGCTGCTCCGCCCCCCACAGCCACTTTCCCGCCCTCACAATCTATTACCTGGGCTACAGTACTTCATTTCTTGTGGCTCTTCTGAGATGTAAGCAGTATGCGTCAGGCATCTTTTTAGAGCCAAGGCACCTTCACACACACCAATAGCGAGCAAAACTCCGGGAGATGAGAAATTTAGAGCAATGCAGGTTAAGGAGATAAGAGAGAACATTATTACATAGCCGCGACTGTTGCGAGTGCAGTGGAAATTATATGTCAAACAGTGAGCCAAAGTCAGACAAGTAGCATAATGACAGCTGGGAAAAGCCCTGCAAAAGACACCGAGGACGAGATGATTGCTTTATCTCCACAGATCGGTGTATAGCTCGGGGGAATGTGGGTGGAATCACACCTAGCACCAAGAAGCCCAACAAGGAGGAGCGGGGAGGGGTAAGAATTGCACCACCACAATCCACCCCGTGACTAAAGTCAATTTATCTTGTCCATAGACTGGCAGTGTGGTTGCCTCTTGCCTCTATGCCTATAAACAGATGATGCCATAATCCAATTATAATTGAAGGGAATTTTGTGTTTTATTAGCTTCTATTAAAAAAAAATATTTTAGGGAAGTATACACACAGGGATACTTTTGTAACTGAGTGATCTGTTTAACCATCCTCCAAACCTTAATATACAATACTATTAGAAGTACTAAACATATTAAAGTTGGAATTAGGAAAATCAGACCGAGTGAAACATGGAATTAAACAGTCCTGTTGTTGGTGGTGACCATCCAAATAAGCTTTCCCACCATCGATGTTCTTCAAGGAAAGAAAAGAAAACTGTTTTGGGGGGGGGGGGGGGCGGGGGGGGGGAAGACTTATTTACTTGTAGAAAACTGCTTAGCAACTTATTTCCTTACTTCTAGCAAGTTATAGTATTACTTATAGTATTTTTTAATATTGCTAAGAATCCTGCTTGCCCGGACTGTTCTGTGGAATTTTACCAAGGACTGCTGTGTTCATCAAAACAAAGCAGTTTACTGTCAAAATCTACCAAGAACTGCAGTGTTCAGCAAAACATCATGGCTTTGTCCTTGAGGATCAGGTGTGCTCTAACTAGTTCGGCCTCAGTAATGAGTAAAGATAGCCATATACGGATGGCAGAAGTTTCATTGCTTCCCTTAAATAAGATAGCATGAGTAAACCGGCTGAAAAACATTTTTGTTGTTCAAGAAATTGGCTAAGAGAATCTGCGCATGCTCCGGGGAAAACACAAGGTGAGAAAGACTACGAGCCTTCCTCCCAAAGACCCCGAAGACGCCCCCCAGGAGGCAATGCGCAGGTGCAAAGATAACATAAACTGCTGGCACCAGCCTCTAGAACTAACCCAGCCTTACTCATGCATATGCATGTTTGTGTTATGTAATCCAGTGAATATGTATATCCACACTCTGTAAGTTTTTGGTAAAATGTGCTGGTGGTGTGCAAGCTTTGTGGAGAAATCCCCTTGCACCCCGGCTGGAGTAAAACATACCTGCTTTATAACTCCATTTCGAGTTGTAGAGTCTTTTTCCGCGAATCAAAGGCCACTGCAGATCCATTGCAAGCAGCAGCGAAAACGACAGTACAGCGAGGCCTGTGCTGGTCATTATCAGCATCCCGTGGTGCTGACGGCTGCAGTCTCTGTTGTGGCATAACTTCGTCAGCCAGAGCTTTCTGGGGGGAGGCAGAGTAAAGTCCACGACCCCCACGGCTCCCGCAATGCCGACACAGCAGCTGAGGTACTGGCACCCACGGGCACACCGCCCCCCAGCCCGGGGCAGTCCCTTGCCAGCTCTAACCCGCCGCTTTCCTGCCTCCCTCCACCCTGCAAGGGCATTTCAGACACCTTCTCAGACTGTCCCTTCAAACCACCCAACCACGCAACCCACTGAGCACGACCACTGAGCCCTAAAAGCCCTGACCACTGCAAAATTATCTTCTCCTCTTCTTCAGGAGCGCTGCGGCCGGAGTAAAGCAGCAGGCGCTCGGGATGGCCTTGAAGCCTGGGGCAACTTTCTCACACCTGTGGTAGCTCACAGCCCTGGATGTGACAGTTGTGACTCCCGAACTGCAGAACGGTTTGAGGTGGGAAGGGAACTCTTGCAGGTCATCTGGTCCAACCATGCCCTGGAACTAAAAAGTAGCCACAGCGAACAAAAGAGGGGACGATTTAAAAAGACAGAGACGGCATTAAGCAAAGAGAAGAACTCATTAAAAAGACACTGAAGGGAAAAAGAACATTTTAAAAGCAACAGGCATTGGTGAAATAAAGGAAAAAATGATCACACATGGACACCGAACTAGAACAGAGGTAGAAAAAAGAAAATTTAAAAAGTGACGGCCCTAAGGAAACACGAAATAGCAACAGCAAACTAAAATACGTAGAATGAAAATTTAAAAAGTGACGGCACTAAGCGCAGAGACAGAAGATGAAAAAAAGGAGGGAGAGGCAGGACAAAAGCGCAGAGAGAAATGAGAAAAGGGAGCAGTAGGACAAGAGAGAGAAAGTGAGAAAGGAAGGACGGAGGAACAGGACAGAAGAATAAAGGAGAGGTATAGGAAAGGGGTGGGGGGGGGGCAGAAATAACAGCAGCATGGAAAAGAGAGAGGTACAGGAGAGGGCAGGAAGGGACCGGGACGCACAAGACGGGTGACAGGGCCCCGAAGGCCCAGGACTCACCGCAGCTCTCGCTCTCGGCGCTGCCGGGAGAATTTGACGGGTCAGATGCTTCTTTCTCCTTCCTTCCTCCTGCCCCTCTTCTTCTTCTGAAAATCCAGTCGCCTGGCTGTCCTCCCCCTCAAAGAATACGCGGGTGTCTCTCACCTCTTACAAGACCAGGCTTCCGACACACGCAGCCTCGCTTGCTTGCGCACTACGCGGCCGTACTGCGCTTGGGGTGACGCACGCAGACCCCGGGTGCACGCTGGCGGCCTGGCCTGCTGCGGACTGTGAAGAGGGCTCCTTCCTCACCCAGAGAGGCAGGCTCTCTCTTCCTGCACTGGGAGGCGGGTGCTGCCCACATAGCCTTGATTTTCTCCTTCTTTCCCTTTCTCTGGCCTCTCCAGCTTCAGCTGTGGCAGCTCCTGGCCACGGTCCACAGCCGGGAAAGGCTCCGCCTGTCCCTTTTTGCCCCCGTGCTGTGAGAAGCACAAGGCCAGGCAGAGACACCCCACACAAGCCCGAGGTGGGTGCAGTGAACAGCATCCCCAGGACAGGAACAGACCAGCGCGGCCTCAGCACGGTCTCTGGAAGAGGGAAAGAAGCAGCACTGACCATTACTACCTTAGATCGCCCCCGGCCGGAGCCCCACCTTCCACAGAGGCTTCTGCAGACGCACCGAGGACCAGCCTGCTGCCCTCACCACAGGGCTTGGCGGTGGCCTGGGGCTACGGGACAGGCTTCAGGGCAGTTGCTGGAGCTCGAGGCAGCTGCACTGGGTGAGCGGGGCCAGAGCCGGCTCAGGGGGAGCTCTGGCGAGTTGCGGATGCGCCCGGTAACTGCCTCTCTTCCCCTCTACCAGCTCTCGGGGAACTGCCCGGGGCTGCCCCGGCCCGCCTCACCTCCAGCGGAACGGGACCCTGCCGCAGCGGCGGAGTGAAGCTTCCCGTCCCGCCCCCGCCAGGCGGCCGGCGGGCAGCAGACACCCCCGCCCCACCACTCCCCTCGGCCCTCACCCGCCGCCAGCAATCTCGCCCCTCCAGCCGCCATATTGCAGCGGCAGCACCGGGGCGCCACTGCGCATGCGCACTGCTGGCGCACGGGCACACCGGTCCTCGGGGAGCCCCGGGCAGCCCGCGGGAAACCGCACGAACCCGCCACAAAACCGCCCCTCGCGCTGCGCCGCGGGGCCGCGCCGGTAGCGAGGACTGTGCCGTGCCGCGCGCGCCCGGCAGCGACGCAGCTGCCGGGCAGCAGAGTGCGCGAAAACTACAGCTCCCGCCGTGCCCCGGGGAGACAACATGGCCGACCGGAAGCCCCGATCACGTGACTACAGCACCCCCCCCACACACACACACCGCCACAGGCGGCCGTCCCGCCTTTCTGACCCTGCGGGGACACCGTCCTTCCCACCCCCCCCATCGCCCACGCACCCGGAAGCCCGGCCGAGCGCGGCCCCCGCGCGGCTCCGGGAAGTGCCGCTGCCGCCCGGCCCCGACCCGGAGCGGCTTCTGCCGCCGGTCCCGCCGCAACGCGCGGCCCCCCCGTCGCGGCTTTCCCCAGCAGCCGCCAGGCGAACGACCACGCGGCCCCGCTCACCTTCTCTCTGCTGCTCCCTCGGCTCGCACCGGCTCCTCCTCCAGCACCGCCCCGGACAGGGAGGGGCCACTGCCCGCAGCCTCACTGCCCGCCACGGGGGCTCCTCCAGCCCGGCCCACGCTCCCCTACCCCCCCCCCCCCCCCCACGGTAACTATAGCGACCAGCACCGGGATTAACCGCGGCCGCTGGCAAGTGCAAAGCGCTTGGTAGCAATTCCCCCCCGAGAGGCTTACCCTGTTGTAAACAACGCAAGGCTCACACCGTTCTTTTCTAGGTTGTCTCCAAAGCGCCATACGCTGAATTAAGCAACAAGTTCCAATCACCAAGAACTGACGCTCAATACCATCTAATGGAAGCGCTCATAAACTTCCGAAGACTTCAATCTCCAACTCTGATGTCCATCCTTAGCACAGGTTAAATTCTCTGTACAAACAGGTTAATACGGCTATTCTCCCCACACTTGTAAGGATACAAACCAGAGATATTCCTTGTGTACAACCTAGATGAACCAATGTTTCAGCAGCATTGCAGGTGCGATTCGTTAACTGCATCTTAAAGTGAATTTCCAAGGTCCCTTAGGTACAGACGCCCCAGCCCAGGAGGTGTTTCCTTTACCCTCGTGTCATGGACCCAGGGTTCCGCTCGTCCCAGCTTCACAGCAGCGCTCGCGGTTAGCAACACTCGATAGGGTCCCTTCCGCTGTTCATCAAGGGGATCGTCCTTCCACGTCCGTAGGCAGACCTGATCTCTGGCACAGAAAGAGTGTGCCGGGAAATCAAGGGGTACAGGTGCTCTTAAAAGGACACATTTGTGGATGGACCTCAATAACGTATTCGGTTCATACCTTTTCCCCTACGAGATGCAAGCGTTGGGGCCTCCCTGTCAGACTGACGTTAGAAGGTTTGCTGTATAGACTTTCACATGGGCTTATCCTTCCTCTAGTTCTAGGAGTCACTCTAATCCTCAGCAGGGCAAGTGGCAAAGCTTCAACCCATTTTCCTTGGACTTCCTGGCATAATTTAGCAATTTGTCAGTTTCGTGTTTGATTCATTCTTTCTACCTGTCCACTGGATTGGGGCCCCCAGGGGGTGTGTCGGTTCCACCCCATCCCTAGTATTTTGCTCATATTCTTGACAACCTCAGCTATAAAATGTGGACCTCTGTCAGAGGACATTCGTAAAGGAACCCCAAACCTTGGAATAATTTCTTTTAGTAAATCCTTTGTTACCTTGCTGGTTTGACATGGGAAAGCTTCAGGCCAACCGGAGAAGGCATCCACCAGTACCAATAAACATCAGTACTGGTTACACCTTGGCAATTCTGAAAAATCTACTTGCCAATACTCACTAGGAGTTATGCCTTTTCTTACCTCTCCTGGAGGGCGTCGGGCTTGTATCTTTGGATCGTTCCTAAAACAAATTTCACAGGGGTTACTCACACTTTTGGCAGTGAGCAACATTTTGACCCCGACTGCATAACGTCTTCCTGATCCGACCGCTGCTTCTGCTCCCACATGCGTTTCTTCACGGGTTTTAGTCGTTAACCTTTTCATGTTTTCAGGAGTCACTACGCATTGCCCGTGTGGGGTAATCTACCACCCTCCACCGTGCTTTTGTGCTTTAGTAACTCAGCCAATTTATTTTCTTTCTCTTTAGACCTCGGGGATTCTACTTGCATTTCCCTTGATGGAATTAGAACACAAGGAGCACTGAGCGTCACTGGTTTTGCAGCTTCATCTGCCCTCCGATTTCCTTGGATTACATCCGCATTTCCTCTCTGATGTGCTTTACAATGTATCACGGTGACTCCGGCTTCTGTACTGCTTCCAGCAAGTTTAAAATCTCTGCTCTGTGCTTTATAGGTGTGCCACTGGCAGATCAAAGTCCTCATTCTTTCCAAATAGCGCCATGGGCATGAACAACCCCAAAAGCATATTTAGAGTCTGTATAGATACTGACTCTTTTTCCTTTGGCTAATTCCAAAGGCCTGGTTGAGGCAATTATTTCAGCCTTTTGTGCAGAGGTATTTGGAGACAATGCTTTAGCTTCCCAATCCTCAGTTAGTGTCACCACAGCACAACCAGCCTTTCTTATTCCTTTCAAAACGCAACTGCTTCCATCAGTATATACAGTTCCTCAGCTGGAGTTTGGAGGGGAGCATCTCTCGGGTCTGGTCTGCTGGCATATGCCTCTTCAATCACTTGTAAACAATCAAGGTTAGAGTCATTTTTCTTATCTGTCGGCATTAAAGATGCAGGATTTAGTACCGTACTTTTTTCTAAGGTGATGTCGTCTTGCTCCAATAACAGGGCTTGATACCGTAACAAACGACTCGGCGCAAGCCAGTAACGTCCTTTGTGTTCCAGTGCAGTAAGTACAGCATGAGGGACGTGCATTGTTATCTTCTGCACCATAGTTAATTTTCTGGCTTCTTGCATAATGAGAACAGCAGCTGGGACTGCCCACAGACAGCCCGGCCATCCTGAACTCACCTGATCTAATCAGCTCCACATACAACACACCCTGGCAAGGCCGGAGCAATTTCAACTCCTCAAATCACCAGCAAGGCCAATCGATGCGATCCCGAGCACATTCTGCCCATAAAAGCAAACGCTCTTGGTGGTGTTGGAATGTCTCATCCCGTCCTTACAGCAGGGCTGCAGGGAGGGAACCCTGTGAGGCTGCAGGACGAGGTCGTACCGTCATCACAACCTACGGCTGACGGATCCGCCGCGACAGCCGCAGCCCTTGCGCTGCTGCTGCTGCACATCCTGCTTGCTGGGTCAATAAAATCAGAAGTGAAGTGTAAAACTTTAAAGAGTAAAACAAACAATAAAGCTCAGTCCTTCACTCTTTAGTGTAAAGGTGGGCATACGCTTATAGAAGTGTTTTTATTAGATGTGTAAGTATTTGATTTTCCTTTTGCATTCCCTGAACTCTCCCAGCTGTGAGCTGATACCACTAGACTGTCTATCTCCAAAATACACCCGTACAACTTGACGAGGGGGGGGGGGTTTGGTGTGTTCCATAATTAGCAGGGATGTCGGGCCAGCTGCACCGCCCAAGAGTACTACTGCCAAATACATCATCTCTGAAGATCCACTCTGATGGAGAGTTCATAAAATGAAACTTCCTTGAGAAAGGTTTCCATTTTGTAAAGTCTCTTTCTAACTGAAGTCAAGATTAGACACTGTAGGGCACCGGTCCCTCATCCCTCAACTCAGCTTTCAGAGGGCTGGGGGTCTGAATCCATCCTCAACAAAAACCACATCAGCTAACCGGGACATTCCTGCAGCTGCCAAGTTCCTCTTCATCATCTGCAAAAAAAACCAGTGCCAGCAGTCAGAATCACATCAGCTGACACACCTCTGCCACAACACCCTCCACCTCAACAGCCACGGGGCTTTCCGCTCAGCTGCTCTGCACAGAGTCCAGTGTTGGACGCTGCGGCCAGCGTGGCCCGTGGCACCTACGATACCAAAAGACAGAGAGCTACCACTGTGCTTGCGAGAAATCACCAGCACCGTGCTCCTGCTCTCTACTACCCAGCTCACCTCAAACGCTCATCCGATTCCAAAGGCAGCCTGCCCGGCTCCTGCAAAACCAAAGAGAAATGCTTCATTGAGCTGCCACATGATTCTCTGCACGAAAACCCTGACCCAGCCAACAACCGCCTCATTGTCCTGGACTGCTCAGCGGCACGCGGCTTCGCCCCTCCCAGCCTACATGTGGCACCTGCATAAACCAAAGCGAGAGGCACAAGCTGAACCTGCAGCCTGCCCACACCGACTGCCATCTCCTGCCCCGTTACCTTGGCCACTCACCCACCCTGCCTCTGACATTTACCGGTCGCCACGTCGAGGCCTGGGTACCACCTGTAAGACACAGACAACAGGAGATGCTTCTAGCTTCACCAACAGTACGACACATGAAAAATAACTGAAAAATAACTCAGCCGACTCATCTCACCTTGCCCGAGTCACCTCCGGTGCCGATATCCTGCTTTGCACCTTCAAAACAAAAAAACCCCCAAACCGATAAGCCAGTCATCTAGCAACCAGTCACGTCTTCTCCTCCGACACCACACACTGACCCACCTTCTTACAGTGCCCTGCTCGCTGCCTCTGTCACTCTTCGGTGCATATATTGTCCCTCTGGATCTGAAAAAAACTTTTAAGCAAGTCACCTGGATGTTGAGTGACAGCTTAACAATTCCAGAGTTCTTGACTCCATGTAGGAACACCGTCTAGGGTGTCATTACAGCCTGCCATTAAAAAAACCCATAAAAATAAAACAGCATTAAGCCCTACACACAAGGAGCCTTAACACCTTTGAGATTCCATCTGTTCAACTACCACTCCCGCAGCCTCTCCCAGATAGCTCCTGTCATCCTCGTGACATCCTTGCCTGCTGCTGAGGGCTGCTTGCTGCGAGGGGGCTGTACGGGCTGTACCTAAACAGTCCAGGCAAATCAACATTAACTACAGACTCTTAGTGCTATTCTTCCCCTGACCGACATCGCTGTGCCCCCAGGCAGGGCAGTTCCAACCCACATACGTGTGCAGGCTGACACGCCAGAGAGTAAGAGAAGAGTGCTCTGAAGAGCGCCAAAAACCAAAATCCAAAGGGAGCTGAAGTGCCACAAGAGCGCGGTGGAGTACGCAAAAGGACTCGGAAGACACTGTTATACAGAGTAGAGGAGTTAGGAGGAAGCACGGTAAGAAAAGAAGCCTTGCAGACACAGCGAGGGCCCTGGAGTCTCAGGAGGGCATCTGGGCAAACTACAGATGACTGAGAGAACAACCAAACGGAGACACCCTCGATGGCAGAGAGAAAGAAAAAGGAGCGCTGCACAGCAAAGAAAGGAGGGAGGCTCTGACAGAACGAGAGAGAGAGAAAAGGAGATCGAGTGCCTCAAGGGGCTGCGGAGATCGAGGGAGGTCTCAGCAGGCACTGCGACTGTGAGGAGAGGGATCGTGGGGGCAGGGCTGATGGATAAACGAAGGCTGAGGGACAACCAGGAGGAACTCAGGTGATCACCTGAGCAGAGTACAGATGGTCTTGGGTGGCTGGGAACTAAACATGGGAATCCTGGCTAGCACAGAGGAACAAATGAGTTCGTGTGCGGCTCAAAGACGGCCCCACCTAAAGTGCTACAGGATGGAACCGGACCACAAGGAAGGTCTTGGGAGGCATCGTGACTGGGAGCAGAACTGTTCCGAGGGAGCCAGAGAGACAGAAAAAGGACTGGGGACATGACGATTAAATCCCGAGGGGATCTGAACCAAGTAAACACGTCATCAGAGGGCCAGGGAACGAACAGAGGCACGGCTAGAGGGAAGGGAGGACAGACTGACTGGGCTGGGTCACAGATAGCAGGAACACTCAGGAAGCCCTCTGAGGGAATGAGATGGCTGCGAGGTCTGCTACAAAGCTAGAAGTCTGCTAGGGGTATCCTTGAAGGCATCGATAGGCATCATGACACCCTTAGAGAGGTCCTGATTGGGCCAAAGACGCCAAAGAAGGCTCAGGGACATGAGAAAGGAAGTCTGGAGGGGATTTGAACAGTACAGATGTTGTCGGGAGGCGGGGACCAAATGGAGACACCCTAGATGGCACAGAGAATGATTAAGAGTGCTCTGAGGTACAAACACACCTGAGGATGGGTTTCTGAGGGCATGAGAGAGAATCCAAGCCCGCTACAGAGCTAAAACAGGGCTGTGGTACACAAAGAAGGTCTGAGGAGGCATCCTAGGTGGCATAAAGAAGAAAAAGAATGCTCTTTTTTGGGAACAGAGATCTTAGGAGAGGTGCTATTGCGACAAAACAAGTCCAAAGGAGACTTACAGGGATAAAAGTGTGCTGCAGGGATCATCCAAGACCTCAGGAGGCATCGTGACAGCAGCAGAGGAGGACACCCAAAAGAATGCTCAAGGACGTGATAAAGAAGTTCAGACGGGATTTGAAGAAACTGCAGGTGTCCTCAGGGGACCAGGTAGGTATCCTAGCTAGCACAGAGGACAACATGAGCGTTCTGCAGATGAAAGGTGGCATCAGGAAAGGGTCTCAGGGAGGAAGGAGGGTGCAGAGTGCGCCACGGTGCCAAAAGAGGGCTGCGGGGCACAAGGTTGGCCTCAGTAGGCGTGGTGACAGCAGGAGCAGGGTGCTGAGACTGAAAGAGAGACAGAAGGCGGCTCTGGGACACGGTGCAAAAGTCAAGGCGTTCCAGCAATGTACAGATGTCCCCAGGGGATGAGCGACTGAATGGAGACATCCAAGACAGCAGTGAAGACTGTGAGAGAGCTCAGGGGCACAGAGAAAGCCTGAGGAAGGGTTCTGTCTGAGTAAGAGAGACACCGAACCCCCAGCTAGGCTTTTATTTTAAACACAATTTTAAAAAAACATTTACTATCTCAACATTAAATACAACCTGAAATGAAAAAAACTTCACACACACAAGGTTAGACACATTCAGAAACTGACGCTCATTCAACAGCCACTCGATCCACCCCTCACTCCAAACATCCATTCCACTGCCCACCTGCCACAGTGGCAGATCACCCCCATTCTAAACCCACCCCTGGAACTGCCTCACCGTGCGCCTCGGCAGCGTCGCTGCTCCACACGCCCCCACGGTGTCAGCCTTCCTAACCGGGAGCCAAGGAAGATGTTTCGCAACGGGCCCCGCTCCCGCTCCTCCTTCGCTTGCGTTTGTACGCTCCGGCAAACCTCGCTCAAGGATTTTCTCTGGGGATCCAGATGGCCCTGTGTCACCTGCAGAACACAAAGCCCTGCAAAGCAAGGCATAGTCAAAACCGACAGCGAGTGCTGCAGTGCAATACACAACCAGAACAACCGACGTGGGAGGAGCCAGACTTTAAGGCCGAGGCCCACAAGGACACGGGGGGTGAAGTGCTGTAGGGGAGGGACCTCTATGGAAACAGAACTCTGAAGAGCAGAGCTGTCATTCTGGCCCAGATCTCCTCCACAAAGGCAACCCTCCACAAACAACTGTGATGCAAAAGACGCCATAAGCTCCACTCACGAGACGGGGAGTGCTCAATGGGCTCTTTTCCAAAGCAGCAAGGCATCCGAGACCCTATGGACGCCTACCACGGTGCATGCGCCGTGCAGAGAGCCCGTGGGGCACCACAGAGACGTGGAGAAGGCACTGCATACAAGACAGAACACAGACACCACAAACGACACAAGTACACTGACACAGGCCAGAACATGCACGTCCTGTGGGACAGACCCTGCTCTCTTCCCACAGACTTAAGGAAGCCTAAATAGCCCTCTCCACAGCCCTGATGGTAGAGCCTCTGCTGGCCCCACCCTACCCACGGCTTTTGCCCCTTGACTTACCTTTCAGAGAGCATGCTCCAGAATCCATCCTCATCAGGAGCACGTCATCTCACTGGGACGCTCCCGCATTCACCAGGTTCCTCTCCATCACCTGCAAGACAGAGCGCCCCCAGTCACCGACATGCCAGCCAGCACTGACCTCTACTGCAACAGTACCCTCCTGGGAAGTGCTGTGCTGCCCCCAAAAAGCAGGTGTTGCAGCCGTCATCTCCCGTGGAAGCCAGAAAACCAGAGAGGTAAAGCATCCGTTGTACTCAGAAGCAATCACTTGCTCTGTGGCTCCTGCCCTACTGCTCCTCTCTCTCCCACCAACTCACCTCAAATCCTGCACTCTTTGAGGAGCCTCCGCCGTCGAGCCAAGGGGTGCTGCAGCCAGTCGGCAGTCCGGCTGCAGCTCCTGCTCCTCACAGCCGCAGAGAATCGTAGTTCTGGCTAATGCCGGCTCCAGACAGCGGACACCCTGTCTCGTTCCAGCTCCTGCTGGATACAGGTCTGGCTAGGTGACGCTTCAACTTTGCACTGAAACTCCGCTTGATTTCAGCTCTTTCTCCTCACAGGCTCCAGCTACCGGCAACAGCCTGAGCTTTTGACAAGGCTGTAAATCAATCACTGTCAGAGCTTGAGTATTAGGAGTAAACATCCACCTTGTACATTCTCTAAGCATTCATTACTTTGGATTATTAATCAGGTCATAATTATTCTAAGCAGCGTACAAATAATTGCTGAACTCAAAGAAGGCACGTAGGGTCTGAAAAGCGCGTTTCCCCCCCGAGACCACCTCAGACATGGAGTTTGGCCTGGTGCACGCCGGCCTCCCAAGCTTCGGGGTCCCATGCCACCCCAAACCCCACCCCCTCCTTTCCCCCGTAGCCCCCAGGGCCCTCCCACACCCCTCCACCTCTCACCTGCCTGCAAAACCAGCCAAACTGCATTCTGCTTTTGGCCCCCAAACCAGACGCCTTAGTGCCTCTTTCTGAGCCCAAAAACCTGCCTGCTGAGCCACTTCTCAAGTCCCAAAAATTCACGACTTGACCTTTGTTTCTGAGCCCAAAGCCACACAACTCCGTCTGTTTCTGAGCCCCTCAATCAGCCACATGCGTCTGTTCTCAAGTCCCAGGAAGGCAAAACGTTGCCTCCATTTCTGGCCCACAGCACAGCTCACCCCGTCTGCTCTCTGACCCCCTCCGCAGTCCCCACGGGCAATGCCGAGGGTTGGGGGGGTGGGGTGAATGCAGCCACCCCACAGCCCTGCACTCCCAGAGCCCCACGGGCAGGTTTGGGGAGCGCTTGGGGATTGCCGCACTTCCGGGGGCCGCCACCGCGCATGCGCACTGCCGGGGCACGGGCACACCGGTCCTGGGAGAGCCGCGGGCAGCCCGCGGGAAACCGCACGAACCCGCCACAAAACCGCCCCTCGCGCCGCACCGCGGGGCCGCGCCGGTAGCGAGGACTGTGCCGTGCCGCGCGCGCCCCCGGGAGTGACGCAGCTGCCGGGCAGCAGAGTGCGCAAAAACTACAGCTCCCGGCGTGCCCCGGGGAGCAAACATGGCCGACCGGAAGACCCACTCACGTGACTACAGCACCTCCCACACCGCCACAGCCGGCCGCCCCGCCTTTCTGACCCTACGGGGACACCATTCTTCCCCCCCCCCCCACCCCGTCGCCCATGCACCCAGAAGCCCGGCCGACCGCAGCGCCGCGCAGCTCCGGGAAGCGCCGCTGCCGCCCGGCCCCGACCCGGAGCGGCTTCTGCCGCCGGTCCCGCCGCAACGCGCGCCCCCCCCCCCGTGGCGGCTTTCTCCGGCAGCCGCCAGGCGAACGACCACGCGGCCCCGCTCACGTTCTCTCTGCTGCTCCCTCGGCTCGCACCGGCTCCTCCTCCAGCACCGCCCCGGACAGGGAGGGGCCACTGCCCGCAGCCTCACTGCCCGCCCCGGGGACTCCTCCAGCCCGGCCCACGCTCCCCCCCCCCCCCCCCCCCGGTAACTATAGCGACCAGCACCGGGATTAAGGCCAGGCAGCGCGTCCTCAGTGCAGCCTCTGGAAGAGGGCAAGAGGCAGAAGCACTGACCGTTATTGCCGTAGATCGGCACCGGCGCTGCCGTTCCGCGCTTTGCGCCCCGAGCACCCGCCGACAGCGCGCACGGGGGGGGGGGGGGGGGGCGGGGGCGGCACTTCCCGAGCATGACCATCGGCACGGCCGTGCGCGGGGAAGGTGCAATTCCGAATAGGGTCCGGGCGGGAACAGTGACCCGCGGCAAGGTGCAACCCCGAATAGGGACCGGGCGGAAACAGTGACCCGCTGCAAGGTGCAACCCCGAATAGGGTCCGGGCGGAAACAGTGACCCGCGGCGAGGTGCAACCCCGAATAGGGTCCGGGCGGAAACAGTGACCCGCGGCGAGGTGCAACCCCGAATAGGGTCCGGGCGGAAACAGTGACCCGCGGCAAGGTGCAACCCCGAATAGGGACCGGGCGGAAACAGTGACCCGCGGCGAGGTGCAACCCCGAATAGGGTCCGGGCGGAAACAGTGACCCGCGTCAGGTGCGACCGCGAATAGGATCCGGGTGGAAACAGTGACCCGCGGCAGGTGCAACCGCGAATAGGGTCCGGGTGGAAGCAGTGACCCGCAGCAGGTGCAACGCCTAATAATGTCCGGATGGAAACAGTGACCCACGACAGGTGCAAGCGCGAGTAGGGTCCGGGTGGAAACAGTGACCCGCGGCAGGTGCAACCGCGAATAGGGTCCGGGTGGAAACAGTGACCCGGGGGAGGTGCAACCGCGAATAGGGTCCGGGTGGAAGCAGTGACCCGCAGCAGGTGCAACCCCGAATAGGGTCCGGGTGGAAACAGTGACCTGCGGCAGATGCAACCCCCAATAGGGTCCGGGTGGAAACAGTGACAAGGGGCAGGTGCAACCCCGAATAGGGTCCGGGTGCAAAACCTGACCCGCGACAGGTGCGACACAGAATAGGGTCCGGGCGGAAACACCCGCGGCAGGTGCAACCGCGAATAGGGTCCGGGTGGAAACAGTCTCCAGTTCTCTCCAGCCTCCCACGATTTTTTCGCCTCCCACCCCTTTTCGGCCTCCAATATATTCTGGCTTCTACTTCTCTCCAGCCTCCCACCCTTTTTGGGCCTCCCACACTTTTTTGGCCTCCCACCCCTTTTCGGCTTCTGATTATTTCTGGCCTCTACTATTCACCAGTCTCCCACTCCTTTTTGACCTCCCACTCCTTTTCGGCCTCCAATTTTTTCTGGCCTCTACTTCTCTCCAGCCTCCCACCCTTTTAGGGCCTCCCACCCATTTTTGGCCTCCAATTTTTCCTGGCCTCTACTTCTCTCCAGCCTCCCACCCATTTTTGGCCTCCAATTTTTCCTGGCCTCTACTTCTCTCCAGCCTACCACCATTTTTTGGCCTCCCACTCCTTTTTGGCCTCCAATTTTTCCTGGCCTCTACTTCTCTCCGGCCTCCCACCCTTTTTCGGCCTCCCACCATTTTTTGGCCTCCCACCCCTTTTCGGCTGCTAATTTTTTGTGGCCTCTACTATTCACCGGTCTACCACTCCTTTTCGGCCTCCCACTCCTTTTCGGCCGCCAATTTTTCCTGGCCTCTACTTCTCTCCAGCCTCCCACTCCTTTTCGGCCTCCAATTTTTCCTGGCCTCTACTTCTCTCCAGCCTCCCACCCTTTTTGGGCCTCCCACCCCTTTTTGGCCTCCAATTTTTCCTGGCCTCTACTTCTCTCCAGCCTCCCACCCTTTTTGGGCCTCCCACTCCTTTTTGGCCTCCAATTTTTCCTGGCCTCTACTTCTCTCCAGCCTCCCACCCTTTTTGGGCCTCCCACCCCTTTTTGGTCTCCAATTTTTCCTGGCCTCTACTTCTCTCCAGCCTCCCACCCTTTTTGGGCCTCCCAGCCTTTTTGCCCTCCCACCCCTTTTTGGCTGCTAATTTTTTCTGGCCTCTACTATTCACTGGTCTACCACTCCTTTTTGGCCTCCCACTCCTTTTTGGCCTCCAATTTTTCCTGGCCTCTACTTCTCTCCAGCCTCCCACCATTTTTTGGCCTCCCACTCCTTTTTGGCCTCCAATTTTTCCTGGCCTCTACTTCTCTCCGGCCTCCCACCCTTTTTGGGCCTCCCACCATTTTTTGGCCTCCCACCCCTTTTCGGCTGCTAATTTTTTGTGGCCTCTACTATTCACCGGTCTACCACTCCTTTTCGGCCTCCCACTCCTTTTCGGCCGCCAATTTTTTCTGGCCTCTACTTCTCTCCAGCCTCCCACCCTTATTGGGCCTCCCACCCCTTTTCGGCCTCCCACCCCTTTTCGCATGTTTATTTTTTCTGGCCTCTACTATTCACCGGTCTCCCACTCCTTTTTGGCCTCCCACCCCTTTTCAACTTCTGATTTTTTCTGCCTTCTACTGTTCACTGGTCTCCCACTCCTTTTTGGCCTCCCACCCCTTTTTGGCCTCCAATTTTTCCTGGCCTCTACTTCTCTCCAGCCTCCCACCCTTTTTGGGCCTCCCACACCTTTTTGCCCTCCCACCCCTTTTCAACTTCTGATTTTTTCTGGCCTCTACTTCTCTCCAGCCTCCCACCATTTTTTGGCCTCCCACTCCTTTTCGGCCTCCAATTTTTCCTGGCCTCTACTTCTCTCCAGCCTCCCACCCTTTTTGGGCCTCCCACCCCTTTTTGCCCTCCCACCCCTTTTCAACTTCTGATTTTTTCTGGCCTCTACTTCTCCCCAGCCTCCCACCATTTTTTGGCCTCCCACTCCTTTTCGGCCTCCAATTTTTCCTGGCCTCTACTTCTCTCCAGCCTCCCACCCTTTTTGGGCCTCCCACCCCTTTTTGCCCTCCCACCGCTTTTCAACTTCTAATTTTTCCTGGCCTCTACTTCTCTCCTGCCTCCCATCCTTTTTGGGCCTCCCACCCCTTTTCGGCCTCCAATTTTTCGCGGCCTCTACTTCTCTCCAGCCTCCCACCCTTATTGGGCCTCCCACCCCTTTTTGCCCTCCCACCCCTTTTCGGCTGCTAATTTTTTGTGGCCTCTACTATTCACCGGTCTCCCACTCCATTTTGACCTCCCACCCTTTTTCATCTTCTGATTTTTTCTGGCCTGTACTGTTCACTGGTCTCCCACTCCTTTTTGGCCTCCCACTCCTTTTTGGCCTCCAATTTTTCCTGGCCTCTACTTCTCTCCAGCCTCCCACCCTTTTTGGGCCTCCCACCCCTTTTCGCATGTTAATTTTTTCTGGCCTCTACTATTCACCGGTCTCCCACTCCTTTTTGGCCTCCCACCCCTTTTCAACTTCTGATTTTTTCTGGCCTCTACTTCTCTCCAGCCTCCCACCCTTTTTGGGCCTCCCACCCATTTTTGGCCTCCAATTTTTCCTGGCCTCTACTTCTCTCCAGCCTACCACCATTTTTTGGCCTCCCACTCCTTTTTGGCCTCCCACTCCTTTTCGGCCGCCAATTTTTCCTGGCCTCTACTTCTCTCCAGCCTACCACCCTTTTTGGGCCTCCCACCCCTTTTTGGCCTCCCACCCCTTTTCGGCTGCTAATTTTTTCTGGCCTCTACTATTCACCGGTCTCCCACTCCATTTTGACCTCCAACCCCTTTTCAACTTCTGATTTTTTCTGGCCTGTAATGTTCACTGGTCTCCCACTCCTTTTTGGCCTCCCACTCCTTTTCGGCCTCCAATTTTTCCTGGCCTCTACTTCTCTCCAGCCTCCCACCCTTTTTGGGCCTCCCACCCCTTTTTGGCCTCCCACCCCTTTTCGGCTGCTAATTTTTTCTGGCCTCTACTATTCACCGGTCTCCCACTCCATTTTGACCTCCAACCCCTTTTCAACTTCTGATTTTTTCTGGCCTGTAATGTTCACTGGTCTCCCACTCCTTTTTTCGCCTCCCACTCCTTTTCGGCCTCCAATTTTTCCTGGCCTCTACTGCTCTCCAGCCTCCCACCCTTTTTGGGCCTCCCACCCCTTTTCGGGCCTCCCACCCCTTTTCGCATGTTAATTTTTTCTGGCCTCTACTATTCACCGGTCTCCCACTCCATTTTGTCCTCCCAGCCCTTTTCAACTTCTGATTTTTTCTGATGTCTACTGTTCACTGGTCTCCCACTCCTTTTTGGCCTGCCACTCTTTTTCGGACTCCAATTTTTTCTGGCCTCTACTTCTCTCCAGCCTCCCACCCTTTTAGGGCCTCCCACCCATTTTTGGCCTCCAATTTTTCCTGGCCTCTACTTCTCTCCAGCCTCCCACCCTTTTTGGGCCTCCCACCCCTTTTTGGCCTCCCACCCCTTTTCGGCTGCTAATTTTTTCTGGCCTCTACTATTCACCGGTCTCCCACTCCATTTTGACCTCCAACCCCTTTTCAACTTCTGATTTTTTCTGGCCTGTAATGTTCACTGGTCTCCCACTCCTTTTTGGCCTCCCACTCCTTTTCGGCCTCCAATTTTTCCTGGCCTCTACTTCTCTCCAGCCTCCCACCCTTTTTGGGCCTCCCACCCCTTTTTGGTCTCCAATTTTTCCTGGCCTCTACTTCTCTCCAGCCTCCCACCCTTTTTGGGCCTCCCAGCCTTTTTGCCCTCCCACCCCTTTTTGGCTGCTAATTTTTTCTGGCCTCTACTATTCACTGGTCTACCACTCCTTTTTGGCCTCCCACTCCTTTTCGGCCTCCAATTTTTCCTGGCCTCTACTTCTCTCCAGCCTCCCACCCTTTTTGGGCCTCCCACCCTTTTTCGGCCTCCAATTTTTCCTGGCCTCTACTTCTCTCCAGCCTCCCACCATTTTTTGGCCTCCCACTCCTTTTTGGCCTCCAATTTTTCCTGGCCTCTACTTCTCTCCGGCCTCCCACCCTTTTTGGGCCTCCCACCATTTTTTGGCCTCCCACCCCTTTTCGGCTGCTAATTTTTTGTGGCCTCTACTATTCACCGGTCTACCACTCCTTTTCGGCCTCCCACTCCTTTTCGGCCGCCAATTTTTTCTGGCCTCTACTTCTCTCCAGCCTCCCACCCTTATTGGGCCTCCCACCCCTTTTCGGCCTCCCACCCCTTTTCGCATGTTTATTTTTTCTGGCCTCTACTATTCACCGGTCTCCCACTCCTTTTTGGCCTCCCACCCCTTTTCAACTTCTGATTTTTTCTGCCTTCTACTGTTCACTGGTCTCCCACTCCTTTTTGGCCTCCCACCCCTTTTTGGCCTCCAATTTTTCCTGGCCTCTACTTCTCTCCAGCCTCCCACCCTTTTTGGGCCTCCCACACCTTTTTGCCCTCCCACCCCTTTTCAACTTCTGATTTTTTCTGGCCTCTACTTCTCTCCAGCCTCCCACCATTTTTTGGCCTCCCACTCCTTTTCGGCCTCCAATTTTTCCTGGCCTCTACTTCTCTCCAGCCTCCCACCCTTTTTGGGCCTCCCACCCCTTTTTGCCCTCCCACCCCTTTTCAACTTCTGATTTTTTCTGGCCTCTACTTCTCCCCAGCCTCCCACCATTTTTTGGCCTCCCACTCCTTTTCGGCCTCCAATTTTTCCTGGCCTCTACTTCTCTCCAGCCTCCCACCCTTTTTGGGCCTCCCACCCCTTTTCGCATGTTAATTTTTTCTGGCCTCTACTATTCACCGGTCTCCCACTCCTTTTTGTCCTCCCAGCCCTTTTCAACTTCTGATTTTTTCTGGCGTCTACTGTTCACTGGTCTCCCACTCCTTTTTGGCCTGCCACTCTTTTTTGGCCTCCAGTTTTTTCTGGCCTCTACTTCTCTCCAGCCTCCCACTCCTTTTTGGTCTCCAATTTTTCCTGGCCTCTACTTCTCGCCAGCCTCCCACCCTTTTTGGGCCTCCCAGCCTTTTTGCCCTCCCACCCCTTTTTGGCTGCTAATTTTTTCTGGCCTCTACTATTCACCGGTCTACCACTCCTTTTTGGCCTCCCACTCCTTTTTGGCCTCCAATTTTTCCTGGCCTCTACTTCTCTCCAGCCTCCCACCCTTTTTGGGCCTCCCAGCCTTTTTGCCCTCCCACCCCTTTTTGGCTGCTAATTTTTTCTGGCCTCTACTATTCACCGGTCTACCACTCCTTTTTGGCCTCCCACTCCTTTTCGGCCGTCAATTTTTTCTGGCCTCTACTTCTCTCCAGCCTCCCACCATTTTTTGGCCTCCCACTCCTTTTTGGCCTCCAATTTTTCCTGGCCTCTACTTCTCTCCGGCCTCCCACCCTTTTTGGGCCTCCCACCATTTTTTGGCCTCCCACCCCTTTTCGGCTGCTAATTTTTTGTGGCCTCTACTATTCACCGGTCTACCACTCCTTTTCGGCCTCCCACTCCTTTTCGGCCGCCAATTTTTTCTGGCCTCTACTTCTCTCCAGCCTCCCACCCTTATTGGGCCTCCCACCCCTTTTCGGCCTCCCACCCCTTTTCGCATGTTAATTTTTTCTGGCCTCTACTATTCACCGGTCTCCCACTCCATTTTGACCTCCAACCCCTTTTCAACTTCTGATTTTTTCTGGCCTGTAATGTTCACTGGTCTCCCACTCCTTTTTGGCCTCCCACTATTTTTCGGCCTCCAATTTTTCCTGGCCTCTACTTCTCTCCAGCCTCCCACCATTTTTTGGCCTCCCACTCCTTTTTGGCCTCCAATTTTTCCTGGCCTCTACTTCTCTCCAGCCTCCCACCCTTTTTGGGCCTCCCACCCCTTTTTGCCCTCCCACCCCTTTTCGGCTGCTAATTTTTTCTGGCCTCTACTATTCACCGGTCTCCCACTCCTTTTTGGCCTCCCACTATTTTTCGGCCTCCAATTTTTCCTGGCCTCTACTTCTCTCCAGCCTCCCAACCTTTTTGTCCTCCCACCATTTTTCGGCTTCCCACTCCTTTGCGGCCTCCAATTTTTTTTTTTGGTCTCTTTTTCTCTCCAGCCTCCCACATGTTTTTGGCCTCCCACCACTTTTCTGCCTCCAATTTTTTCTGCCTTCCACGTCTATCCAGCCGAAATTGGGTGGGAGGGCAAAAATGGGGTGGGAGGCCGGAGGGAACTAGAGGCCAGAAAAAAGTGGAGGCTGAAACAGGGTGGGAGACTGGAGAGAAGTAGAGGCCAGAATACAGTGGAGGACAAAATGGGATGGGAGGCTGAAACGGGGTGGGAGGCCGCAGGGAAGTAGAGGCCAGAATACAGTGGAGGCCAAACTGGGGTAGGAGGCCGGAGAGAAGTAGAGGCTAGAAAAAAGTGGACGCTAAAATGGAGTGGGAGTCTGAAACGGGGTTGGAAGCTGGAGGGAAGTAGAGGCCAGAAAGAAAGTGGAGGTCAAAATGGGGTGGGAGGATCACAAGAGGTGAGAGGCTGTAGGGAAATTGAGGCCAGAAAAAAGTAGAGGCCAAAACAGCGTGGAAGGCTAAAACGGGGAGGGAGGCCCGAACGGGGTGGGAGGCCGGAGGGAAGTAGAGGCCAGATAAAAGTGGAGGTCAAAATGGGGTGAGAGGCTCACAAGGGGTGGGAGGCCGGAGGCAAGTAGAGGCCAGAATACAGTGGAGGCCAAAATGGGGTGGGAAGCTAAAACGGGGAGGGAGGCCGGAGGGAAGTAGAGGCCAGAAGAAAGTGGAGGCCGAAATGGGGTGGGAGGCTGAAACAGGGTGGGAGGCTGAAACAGGGTGGGAGGCTGGAGGGAAGTAGAGACCCGAAAAAAGTGGAGGCCAAAATGGGCTGGGAGGATTGAGGGAAGTAGAGGCTGGAGAAAAAAGTGGAGGCCGAAATGGGGTGGGAGGCTGAAGCGGGGTGGGAGGCCAGAGGGACGTAGAGGTCATAAGAAAGTGGAGGCCATAATGAGGCGGGAGGATCACAAGGGGTGAGAGGCTGGAGGGAAGTAGAGGCCAGAAAAAAGTGGAGGCCGAAAAGGGACGGAAGGCTGAAATGGGGTGAGAGGCCGGAGGGAAGTAGAGACCAGAGAAAAGTGGAGTTGGGAAAGAGGTGCCAAGCTGAAACAGGGTGGGAGGCCGGAGGGAACTAGAGGCCAGAAAAGAGTGGATGGCAAAATTGGGGGGGAGGCTGAAACAGGGTGGGAGGCTGGAGGGAAGCAGAGGCCAGAAATAAGTGGAGGCCGAAACGGGGTGGGAGGCTGAAATGGGGTGGGAGGCCGGAGGGAAGTAGGGGCCAGAAAAAAGTGGACACCAAAATGGGGTGGGAGGCTTAAACGGGGTGGGAGGCTGGAGTGAAGTAGAGGCAAGAGAAAAGTGGAGGCCAAAATGGGGTGGGAGGATCAAAAGGGGTGGGAGGCTGGAGGGAATTAGAGGCCTGAATAAAGTGGAGGCTGAAATGGGGTGGGAGGCCGGAGGGAAGTAGAGGCCAGAAGAAAGTAAAGGCCAAAATGGGGTGGGAGGCTGGAGGGACATAGAGGCCAGAAAAAAGTGTAGGCTGAAATGGGGTGGGAGGCTGAAACGGGGTGGGAGGCTGGAGGGAAGTAGAGTCCGGAGAAAAAAGTGGAGTCTGAAAAGGGACGGAGGGCTGAAACGGGGTGAGAGGCTGGAGGCAATTAGAGGCCAGAGAAAAGTGGAGTTCGAAAAGAGGTGCCAGGCTGAAACAGGGTGGGAGGCCGGAGGGAAGTAGAGGCCAGAAAAAAGTGGAGACTAAAATTGGGTGGGAGGCTGAAACGGGGTGGGAGGCTGGAGGGAAGCAGATCCCAGAAAAAACTGGAGGCTGAAAAGGGGTGGGAGGCTGAAACGGGGTGGGAGGCCAGAGGGAAGTAGAGGCCAGAGGAAAGAGGAGGCCAAAATGGGGTGGGAGGCTGGAGTGAAGTAGAGGCCAGAGAAAAGTGGAGGCCAAAATGGGGTGGGAGGATCACAAGGGGTGGGAGGCCGGAGGGAAGTAGAAGCCAGAGGGAAGAGGAGGCCAAACTGGGGTGGGAGGCTGAAACGGGGTGGGAGGCCAGAGGGAAGTAGAGGCCAGAAGAAAGTGGAGTCCATAATGGGGTGGGAGGCTGAAACGGGGTGGGAGGGCAGAGGGAAGTAGAGGCCAGAAAAAGGTGGCAGCCAAAACGGGGTGGGAGGCTGAAATGGGTGGGAAGCCGGAGGGAAGTAGAGGTGGGAGAAAAAAGTGGAGGCTGAAATGGGGTGGGAGGCTGAAACGGGGTGAGAGGCCAGAAGGAAGAAGAGGCCAGAGAAAAGTGGAGGCCAAAACGGGGTGGGAGGATCACAAGGGGTGGGAGGCTGGAGGGAAGTAGAGGCCAGAAAAAAGTGGAGGCTGAAATGGGGTGGGAGGATCACAAGAGGTGACAGGCTGTAGGGAAGAAGAGGCCAGAAAAAAGTGGAGGCCAAAAAGGGGTGGGAAGCCGAAAGGGGGTGGGAGGCCGGAGAGAAATAGAGGCCAGATAAAAGTGGAGGCTAAAATTGGGTGGGAGGCTGAAACGGGGTGGGAGGCCACAGGGAAGTAGAGGCCAAAAAAAAGTGGCGGCCAAAACGGGGTGGGAGGCTTAAACGGGGTGGGAGGCTGGAGTGAAGTAGACACCAGAGAAAGGTGGAGGCCAAACTGGGGTGGGAGGATCACAAGGGGTGGGAGGCTGGAGGGAAGTAGAGGACAGAAAAAAGTAAAGGCCAAAATGGGGTGGGAGGCTGGAGGGACATAGAGGCCAGAAAAAAGTGTAGGCTGAAATGGGGTGTGAGGCTGAAACGGGGTGTGAGGCCGGAGGGCAGTAGAGGCCAGAGAAAAGTGGATGCCGAAATGGGGTGGGAGGCTGAAACAGGGTGAGAGGCCAGAGGGAAGTAGAGACCAGAGAAAAGGGGAGTTCGAAAAGAGGTGCCAAGCTGAAACAGGGTGGGAGGCCGGAAGGAATTAGAGGCCAGAAAAGAGTGGACGGCAAAATGGGGTGGGAGGCTGAAACAGGGTGGGGGGCTGGAGGAAAGCAGAGGCCAGAAATAAGTGTAGGCCGAAACGGGGTGGGAGGCTGAAACGGGGTGGGAGGCCGGAGGGAAGTAGGGGCCAGAACAAAGTGGAGGCCAAAATGGGGTGGGAGGCTGGAGTGAAGTAGAGGCCTGAATAAAGTGGAGGCTGAAATGGGGTAGGAGGATCACAAGGGGTGGGAGGCCAGAGGGAAGTAGAGGACAGAAAAAAGTGAAGGGTGAAAAGGGGTGGGAGGCTGAAACGGGGTGGGAGGCCAGAGGGAAGTAGAGGCCAGAAGAAAGTGGTGGCCAAAATGGGGTGGGAGGATGAAACAGGGTGGGACACCGGAGGGAAGCAGAGGCCAGAAGAAAGTGGAGGCCATAATGGGGTGGGAGGATCACAAGGGGTGGGAGGCTGGAGGGAAGTAGAGGACAGAAAAAAGTAAAGGCCAAAATGGGGTGGGAGGCTGGAGGGACATAGAGGCCAGAAAAAAGTGTAGGCTGAAATGGGGTGTGAGGCTGAAACGGGGTGTGAGGCCGGAGGGCAGTAGAGGCCAGAGAAAAGTGGAGGCCGAAATGGGGTGGGAGGCTGAAACAGGGTGAGAGGCCAGAGGGAAGTAGAGACCAGAGAAAAGGGGAGTTCGAAAAGAGGTGCCAAGCTGAAACAGGGTGGGAGGCTGGAAGGAATTAGAGGCCAGAAAAGAGTGGACGGCAAAATGGGGTGGGAGGCTGAAACAGGGTGGGGGGCTGGAGGAAAGCAGAGGCCAGAAATAAGTGTAGGCCGAAACGGGGTGGGAGGCTGAAACGGGGTGGGAGGCCGGAGGGAAGTAGGGGCCAGAACAAAGTGGAGGCCAAAATGGGGTGGGAGACTGGAGTGAAGTAGAGGCCAGAGAAAAGTGGAGGCCAAAATGGGGTGGGAGGATCACAAGGGGTGGGAGGCCGGAGGGAAGTAGAAGCCAGAGGAAAGAGGAGGCCAAAATGGGGTGGGAGGCTGAAACGGGGTGGGAGGCCAGAGGGAAGTAGAGGCCAGAAGAAAGTGGAGTCCATAATGGGGTGGGAGGCTGAAACGGGGTGGGAGGGCGGAGGGAAGTAGAGGCCAGAAAAAGGTGGAGGCCGAAATGGGGTGGGAGGCTGAAATGGGTGGGAAGCCGGAGGGAAGTAGAGGTGGGACAAAAAAGTGGAGGCTGAAATGGGGTGGGAGGCTGAAACGGGGTGAGAGGCCGGAAGGAAGAAGAGGCCAGAGAAAAGTGGAGGCCAAAATGGGGTGGGAGGATCACAAGGGGTGGGAGGCTGGAGGGAAGTAGAGGCCAGAAAAAAGTGGAGACTAAAATTGGGTGGGAGGATCACAAGAGGTGACAGGCTGTAGGGAAGAAGAGGCCAGAAAAAAGTGGAGGCCGAAAAGGGGTGGGAGGCCGAAAGGGGGTGGGAGGCCGGAGAGAAATAGAGGCCAGATAAAAGTGGAGGCTAAAATTGGGTGGGAGGCTGAAACGGGGTGGGAGGCCACAGGGAAGTAGAGGCCAAAAAAAAGTGGCAGCCAAAACGGGGTGGGAGGCTGAAACGGGGCAGGATGACGGAGGGAAGTAGAGGCCAGAAAAAAGTGGAGGTCAAAATGGGATGGGAGGATCACAAGGGGTGGGAGGCTGGAGAGAAGGAGAGGCCAGGAAAAAAGTGGAGTCTGAAATGGGGTGGGAGGCTGAAACGGGGTGGGAGGCCGGAGGGAAATACAGGCCAGAAAAAAGTGGCGGCCAAAATGGGGTGGGAGGCTGAAACGGGGCGGGAGGCCAGAGGGAAGTAGAGGCCAGAAAATAGTGGAGGCCAAAATGGGGTGGGAAGCTGGAGGTAATTAGAGGCCAGAAAAAAGTGGAGGCCAAAACAGTGTGCAAGGACTAGAAGGGGTGGGCAAAAATTCCGGCAAATACCCAAAGACCCGAGCCCTGCTTACAGGGAGGTCACCTGGCACAACGCCGGCCAGGGCACCAAAGGTCCTGGCGACACCCTTGCGCGACCGCAGCCCCGGTGACAGGGAGGTCCCGTTGCCCAGAGTGCCCTTCTCTTGCCTCCACTTGTTGCCCAGACTTCCTCCGCTCCTACCCCCACTCTTACCTTTGCAGGTCCTTTCGCACGTGGTGTTTGTCTCTTCCTTCTTCTCCACCACCAGCTGCTGCAAGGCCAGGACGCCACCATTGGGTCTGAGAGGGACGCCGGCCCCCGGACAGAGCTCGCCACAGCACCACCCGAATCCTGGCTGCCCTCCCACCCGCAACCCCCTATACTCTAACACCCCCCAACCCCCTCCCAGCAAAAAATCTCACAGATCTGCTTTTCTCATCCAGTCGGTGCTCCGGGGCTGCCACGCGTGCAGTCCCAGCCGGCACTGGAGCTGGGCTCAGAGTCAGGCACTCTGGACAAATGGGAGCTGGGCACACAAAGCGGCAGCCAAAGAAGCTGCACCCCTGCTTACAGGGGGCTCGAGCCGCTGCCAGCACTGCAGAGTGCCCTGGCCTGCAGGTCACTGGCCAGCCCCGGACCTACAGGGCAGCCCCAGACTTATAGGGTAGCCCCTGCTGGCTGCCTACAGCAGCCTGCCCAGCCCTGATTACAGGGCAGCCCAGCTTCTCCTGGGGACAGAGGGCTCCACGGCTCGTGGCACTCGCCCCGAGTACAGGGCAGGCACGCTGGCAGGTCGCCAGCAGGACAGGCGGCCACCCAGGCAGAGACCCGGGCCCTGACTACAGGCGGGTCGCACGTTGGCCATGCTACGGCCACGCGGCTTCGCTCTGTCCTTGATAAGGAGGGGCAAGCCGGGACTCACCCTCCGCTCGCAGGCTCAGAGGGGACCGACCCCCTGTTGCTGCACAGAGTCCTTCTTTCCCTCCTGGGAAGTTTAAGCTAAGTACGCTGCAGTGATTCCAACAGGGGCCTAAACGAGAAGCTCATTCACTCGCTCACTCGCACCGACGCAGACACAGGCAGGCACACACACACAGACACACACAGGGACAAACAAAACTTCCCAGAAGAGAGAGCAAGCTCTGTGCAGCCAGTGTCTGGGGAGCCATCCCTTCCCACGAGCAGGAGAGCAGAGCCCCAGACCTGCCCCGCAGGATGCACGGAGGCCACAGGGACTCAACGTGCCGCGGGCCTTCACAGCTGGCCAAGGGACAAATGCCGTGACACGCCCCGACTCCAGGGGGTCACGCTGGCCAGGCCGCCAGCAGCCAGAAAGCCGCCAGGGCTGGGTAAACAGCCCTCCCCTGCTTACAGGGTGGGCGTGGGGTCTGGAGAGCCCCATTTCCCTCTCAGCACGGAGACAGCGCCGCTCACTCTCCTGACAGGGACGCCCTTCTCTCCAGGCAGCCAAACCGTGGGGCAAGGTGGCAAAAGGCCAGAGACCCGAGCCCTGCTTACAGGGAGGTCACCCAGTGCAGTGCCGGCCAGGGCACCAAAGGTGCCAGCAATGGTCTTGTGTGACCGCAGCCCCGGTAGCGGGGAAGCCCCTTTGCCCAGAGCTCCCTTCTCTTGCCCCGCTCCTCCCTTCAGCCCGCCACTCCTCATGATGCCTCGTCTTTCTTCTCCAGGAGCTGCTGCTCAGAAGGAGAGTGCAGTCAGGCAGCAGCTCCCCCACCCAGAGCACAGAGGGAAGCCGGCCCCTGGAGGGAGGTCCCCACAGCACTCCGTGCCCCCCCCCATACCCCCCCCCCCCCCCCGCCCCAGCCAAAAAAACCTCACAGATCAGCTTTTCTCACCTAGTTCGTGCTTCAGTGCTTCCTGCAGGGATGACTGTGATGGGCACTCGTCTGCTCCGGGCTCCTGGCTGCGTCCAGCGGGGCCTTGGACCCTCCTCAGCCCCTGAGGCGATGGCGCTCCCCCCCCCCAGGCAGCTCCAGTCCACCCCCACCCTGCCTCGCGGTGACGGCGCTCCCCCCCGCCCGCAGGCGGCGACGGTGCTCCCCTTCCCCTCAGGTGGCCGCTCCGCCCCTCACAGTGCTGCTTTGCCCGGAGCACCCTTCTCTTTCCTCCACTTGTTGCCTAGACTTCCTCCACTCTTCCTGCCACTCTCTCTTGCCTTGCGGGTCCTTCCGCACGCCATGTTTGTCTCTTCTTTCTTCTCCACCACCAGCTGTTGCAAGGGCAGAAGGACGCCATTGGGTCTGAGAGGGACGCCGTTGGGTCTGAGAAGGACGCCGGCCCGTGGACAGAGCTCACCACAGCACCACCAGAATCCCGGCCGCGCTGCCCACCCCCCCCACCCCCCCCACCCCCCCCCCCCCCCGAAAAAACCTCACAGATCAGCTTTTCCCACCCAGTTGGTGCTCCAGTGCTTCCCGCAGGGACAACTGCAACGGGCATTCATCTGCTCTGGGCTCCTGGCTGCATCTGGCAGGGCTGGACCCGTCCCCTTCACCTCAGGCAGCCGCTCCGCCCCTCACAGCGACTTTCCCGCCCTTCGCCCTTCCCACAGGCAAGTCCCGCCCCCTTCCCCTCAGGCGGCCGCTCCGCCCCTCACAGCGACTTTCCCGCCCTTCGCCCTTCCCACAGGCAAGTCCCGCCCCCTTCCCCTCAGGCGGCCGCTCCGCCCCTCATCGTGACTTTCCCGCCCTTTGCCCTTCCCACAGGCAGGTCCCGCCCCCTTCCCCTCAGGCGGCCGCTCCGCCCCTCATCGTGACTTTCCCGCCCTTCACCCTTCCCACAGGCAGGTCTCGCCCCCTTCCCCTCAGGCGGCTGCTCCGCCCCTCACAGCCACTTTCCCGCCCTTCGCCCTTCCCACAGGCAAGTCCCGCCCCCTTCCCCTCAGGCGGCCGCTCCGCCCCTCACAGCGACTTTCCCGCCCTTCGCCCTTCCCACAGGCAAGTCCCGCCCCCTTCCCCTCAGCCGGCCGCCCCGCCCCTCACAGCGACTTTCCCGCCCTTCGCCCTTCCCACAGGCAAGTCCCGCCCCCTTCCCCTCAGGCGGCCGCTCCACCCCTCATCGTGACTTTCCCGCCCTTTGCCCTTCCCACAGGCAGGTCCCGCCCCCTTCCCCTCAGGCGGCCGCTCCGCCCCTCACAGCGACTTTCCTGCCCTTCGCCCTTCCCACAGGCAGGTCCCGCCCCCTTCCCCTCAGGCGGCTGCTCCGCCCCCCACAGCCACTTTCCCGCCCTCACAATCTATTACCTGGGCTACAGTACTTCATTTCTTGTGGCTCTTCTGAGATGTAAGCAGTATGCGTCAGGCATCTTTTTAGAGCCAAGGCACCTTCACACACACCAATAGCGAGCAAAACTCCGGGAGATGAGAAATTTAGAGCAATGCAGGTTAAGGAGATAAGAGAGAACATTATTACATAGCCGCGACTGTTGCGAGTGCAGTGGAAATTATATGTCAAACAGTGAGCCAAAGTCAGACAAGTAGCATAATGACAGCTGGGAAAAGCCCTGCAAAAGACACCGAGGACGAGATGATTGCTTTATCTCCACAGATCGGTGTATAGCTCGGGGGAATGTGGGTGGAATCACACCTAGCACCAAGAAGCCCAACAAGGAGGAGCGGGGAGGGGTAAGAATTGCACCACCACAATCCACCCCGTGACTAAAGTCAATTTATCTTGTCCATAGACTGGCAGTGTGGTTGCCTCTTGCCTCTATGCCTATAAACAGATGATGCCATAATCCAATTATAATTGAAGGGAATTTTGTGTTTTATTAGCTTCTATTAAAAAAAAATATTTTAGGGAAGTATACACACAGGGATACTTTTGTAACTGAGTGATCTGTTTAACCATCCTCCAAACCTTAATATACAATACTATTAGAAGTACTAAACATATTAAAGTTGGAATTAGGAAAATCAGACCGAGTGAAACATGGAATTAAACAGTCCTGTTGTTGGTGGTGACCATCCAAATAAGCTTTCCCACCATCGATGTTCTTCAAGGAAAGAAAAGAAAACTGTTTTGGGGGGGGGGGGCGGGGGGGGGGGAAGACTTATTTACTTGTAGAAAACTGCTTAGCAACTTATTTCCTTACTTCTAGCAAGTTATAGTATTACTTATAGTATTTTTTAATATTGCTAACAATCCTGCTTGCCCGGACTGTTCTGTGGAATTTTACCAAGGACTGCTGTGTTCATCAAAACAAAGCAGTTTACTGTCAAAATCTACCAAGAACTGCAGTGTTCAGCAAAACATCATGGCTTTGTCCTTGAGGATCAGGTGTGCTCTAACTAGTTCGGCCTCAGTAATGAGTAAAGATAGCCATATACGGATGGCAGAAGTTTCATTGCTTCCCTTAAATAAGATAGCATGAGTAAACCGGCTGAAAAACATTTTTGTTGTTCAAGAAATTGGCTAAGAGAATCTGCGCATGCTCCGGGGAAAACACAAGGTGAGAAAGACTACGAGCCTTCCTCCCAAAGACCCCGAAGACGCCCCCCAGGAGGCAATGCGCAGGTGCAAAGATAACATAAACTGCTGGCACCAGCCTCTAGAACTAACCCAGCCTTACTCATGCATATGCATGTTTGTGTTATGTAATCCAGTGAATATGTATATCCACACTCTGTAAGTTTTTGGTAAAATGTGCTGGTGGTGTGCAAGCTTTGTGGAGAAATCCCCTTGCACCCCGGCTGGAGTAAAACATACCTGCTTTATAACTCCATTTCGAGTTGTAGAGTCTTTTTCCGCGAATCAAAGGCCACTGCAGATCCATTGCAAGCAGCAGCGAAAACGACAGTACAGCGAGGCCTGTGCTGGTCATTATCAGCATCCCGTGGTGCTGACGGCTGCAGTCTCTGTTGTGGCATAACTTCGTCAGCCAGAGCTTTCTGGGGGGAGGCAGAGTAAAGTCCACGACCCCCACGGCTCCCGCAATGCCGACACAGCAGCTGAGGTACTGGCACCCACGGGCACACCGCCCCCCAGCCCGGGGCAGTCCCTTGCCAGCTCTAACCCGCCGCTTTCCTGCCTCCCTCCACCCTGCAAGGGCATTTCAGACACCTTCTCAGACTGTCCCTTCAAACCACCCAACCACGCAACCCACTGAGCACGACCACTGAGCCCTAAAAGCCCTGACCACTGCAAAATTATCTTCTCCTCTTCTTCAGGAGCGCTGCGGCCGGAGTAAAGCAGCAGGCGCTCGGGATGGCCTTGAAGCCTGGGGCAACTTTCTCACACCTGTGGTAGCTCACAGCCCTGGATGTGACAGTTGTGACTCCCGAACTGCAGAACGGTTTGAGGTGGGAAGGGAACTCTTGCAGGTCATCTGGTCCAACCATGCCCTGGAACTAAAAAGTAGCCACAGCGAACAAAAGAGGGGACGATTTAAAAAGACAGAGACGGCATTAAGCAAAGAGAAGAACTCATTAAAAAGACACTGAAGGGAAAAAGAACATTTTAAAAGCAACAGGCATTGGTGAAATAAAGGAAAAAATGATCACACATGGACACCGAACTAGAACAGAGGTAGAAAAAAGAAAATTTAAAAAGTGACGGCCCTAAGGAAACACGAAATAGCAACAGCAAACTAAAATACGTAGAATGAAAATTTAAAAAGTGACGGCACTAAGCGCAGAGACAGAAGATGAAAAAAAGGAGGGAGAGGCAGGACAAAAGCGCAGAGAGAAATGAGAAAAGGGAGCAGTAGGACAAGAGAGAGAAAGTGAGAAAGGAAGGACGGAGGAACAGGACAGAAGAATAAAGGAGAGGTATAGGAAAGGGGTGGGGGGGGGGCAGAAATAACAGCAGCATGGAAAAGAGAGAGGTACAGGAGAGGGCAGGAAGGGACCGGGACGCACAAGACGGGTGACAGGGCCCCGAAGGCCCAGGACTCACCGCAGCTCTCGCTCTCGGCGCTGCCGGGAGAATTTGACGGGTCAGATGCTTCTTTCTCCTTCCTTCCTCCTGCCCCTCTTCTTCTTCTGAAAATCCAGTCGCCTGGCTGTCCTCCCCCTCAAAGAATACGCGGGTGTCTCTCACCTCTTACAAGACCAGGCTTCCGACACACGCAGCCTCGCTTGCTTGCGCACTACGCGGCCGTACTGCGCTTGGGGTGACGCACGCAGACCCCGGGTGCACGCTGGCGGCCTGGCCTGCTGCGGACTGTGAAGAGGGCTCCTTCCTCACCCAGAGAGGCAGGCTCTCTCTTCCTGCACTGGGAGGCGGGTGCTGCCCACATAGCCTTGATTTTCTCCTTCTTTCCCTTTCTCTGGCCTCTCCAGCTTCAGCTGTGGCAGCTCCTGGCCACGGTCCACAGCCGGGAAAGGCTCCGCCTGTCCCTTTTTGCCCCCGTGCTGTGAGAAGCACAAGGCCAGGCAGAGACACCCCACACAAGCCCGAGGTGGGTGCAGTGAACAGCATCCCCAGGACAGGAACAGACCAGCGCGGCCTCAGCACGGTCTCTGGAAGAGGGAAAGAAGCAGCACTGACCATTACTACCTTAGATCGCCCCCGGCCGGAGCCCCACCTTCCACAGAGGCTTCTGCAGACGCACCGAGGACCAGCCTGCTGCCCTCACCACAGGGCTTGGCGGTGGCCTGGGGCTACGGGACAGGCTTCAGGGCAGTTGCTGGAGCTCGAGGCAGCTGCACTGGGTGAGCGGGGCCAGAGCCGGCTCAGGGGGAGCTCTGGCGAGTTGCGGATGCGCCCGGTAACTGCCTCTCTTCCCCTCTACCAGCTCTCGGGGAACTGCCCGGGGCTGCCCCGGCCCGCCTCACCTCCAGCGGAACGGGACCCTGCCGCAGCGGCGGAGTGAAGCTTCCCGTCCCGCCCCCGCCAGGCGGCCGGCGGGCAGCAGACACCCCCGCCCCACCACTCCCCTCGGCCCTCACCCGCCGCCAGCAATCTCGCCCCTCCAGCCGCCATATTGCAGCGGCAGCACCGGGGCGCCACTGCGCATGCGCACTGCTGGCGCACGGGCACACCGGTCCTCGGGGAGCCCCGGGCAGCCCGCGGGAAACCGCACGAACCCGCCACAAAACCGCCCCTCGCGCTGCGCCGCGGGGCCGCGCCGGTAGCGAGGACTGTGCCGTGCCGCGCGCGCCCGGCAGCGACGCAGCTGCCGGGCAGCAGAGTGCGCGAAAACTACAGCTCCCGCCGTGCCCCGGGGAGACAACATGGCCGACCGGAAGCCCCGATCACGTGACTACAGCACCCCCCCACACACACACACACCGCCACAGGCGGCCGTCCCGCCTTTCTGACCCTGCGGGGACACCGTCCTTCCCACCCCCCCCATCGCCCACGCACCCGGAAGCCCGGCCGAGCGCGGCCCCCGCGCGGCTCCGGGAAGTGCCGCTGCCGCCCGGCCCCGACCCGGAGCGGCTTCTGCCGCCGGTCCCGCCGCAACGCGCGGCCCCCCCGTCGCGGCTTTCCCCAGCAGCCGCCAGGCGAACGACCACGCGGCCCCGCTCACCTTCTCTCTGCTGCTCCCTCGGCTCGCACCGGCTCCTCCTCCAGCACCGCCCCGGACAGGGAGGGGCCACTGCCCGCAGCCTCACTGCCCGCCACGGGGGCTCCTCCAGCCCGGCCCACGCTCCCCTACCCCCCCCCCCCCCCCCACGGTAACTATAGCGACCAGCACCGGGATTAACCGCGGCCGCTGGCAAGTGCAAAGCGCTTGGTAGCAATTCCCCCCCGAGAGGCTTACCCTGTTGTAAACAACGCAAGGCTCACACCGTTCTTTTCTAGGTTGTCTCCAAAGCGCCATACGCTGAATTAAGCAACAAGTTCCAATCACCAAGAACTGACGCTCAATACCATCTAATGGAAGCGCTCATAAACTTCCGAAGACTTCAATCTCCAACTCTGATGTCCATCCTTAGCACAGGTTAAATTCTCTGTACAAACAGGTTAATACGGCTATTCTCCCCACACTTGTAAGGATACAAACCAGAGATATTCCTTGTGTACAACCTAGATGAACCAATGTTTCAGCAGCATTGCAGGTGCGATTCGTTAACTGCATCTTAAAGTGAATTTCCAAGGTCCCTTAGGTACAGACGCCCCAGCCCAGGAGGTGTTTCCTTTACCCTCGTGTCATGGACCCAGGGTTCCGCTCGTCCCAGCTTCACAGCAGCGCTCGCGGTTAGCAACACTCGATAGGGTCCCTTCCGCTGTTCATCAAGGGGATCGTCCTTCCACGTCCGTAGGCAGACCTGATCTCTGGCACAGAAAGAGTGTGCCGGGAAATCAAGGGGTACAGGTGCTCTTAAAAGGACACATTTGTGGATGGACCTCAATAACGTATTCGGTTCATACCTTTTCCCCTACGAGATGCAAGCGTTGGGGCCTCCCTGTCAGACTGACGTTAGAAGGTTTGCTGTATAGACTTTCACATGGGCTTATCCTTCCTCTAGTTCTAGGAGTCACTCTAATCCTCAGCAGGGCAAGTGGCAAAGCTTCAACCCATTTTCCTTGGACTTCCTGGCATAATTTAGCAATTTGTCAGTTTCGTGTTTGATTCATTCTTTCTACCTGTCCACTGGATTGGGGCCCCCAGGGGGTGTGTCGGTTCCACCCCATCCCTAGTATTTTGCTCATATTCTTGACAACCTCAGCTATAAAATGTGGACCTCTGTCAGAGGACATTCGTAAAGGAACCCCAAACCTTGGAATAATTTCTTTTAGTAAATCCTTTGTTACCTTGCTGGTTTGACATGGGAAAGCTTCAGGCCAACCGGAGAAGGCATCCACCAGTACCAATAAACATCAGTACTGGTTACACCTTGGCAATTCTGAAAAATCTACTTGCCAATACTCACTAGGAGTTATGCCTTTTCTTACCTCTCCTGGAGGGCGTCGGGCTTGTATCTTTGGATCGTTCCTAAAACAAATTTCACAGGGGTTACTCACACTTTTGGCAGTGAGCAACATTTTGACCCCGACTGCATAACGTCTTCCTGATCCGACCGCTGCTTCTGCTCCCACATGCGTTTCTTCACGGGTTTTAGTCGTTAACCTTTTCATGTTTTCAGGAGTCACTACGCATTGCCCGTGTGGGGTAATCTACCACCCTCCACCGTGCTTTTGTGCTTTAGTAACTCAGCCAATTTATTTTCTTTCTCTTTAGACCTCGGGGATTCTACTTGCATTTCCCTTGATGGAATTAGAACACAAGGAGCACTGAGCGTCACTGGTTTTGCAGCTTCATCTGCCCTCCGATTTCCTTGGATTACATCCGCATTTCCTCTCTGATGTGCTTTACAATGTATCACGGTGACTCCGGCTTCTGTACTGCTTCCAGCAAGTTTAAAATCTCTGCTCTGTGCTTTATAGGTGTGCCACTGGCAGATCAAAGTCCTCATTCTTTCCAAATAGCGCCATGGGCATGAACAACCCCAAAAGCATATTTAGAGTCTGTATAGATACTGACTCTTTTTCCTTTGGCTAATTCCAAAGGCCTGGTTGAGGCAATTATTTCAGCCTTTTGTGCAGAGGTATTTGGAGACAATGCTTTAGCTTCCCAATCCTCAGTTAGTGTCACCACAGCACAACCAGCCTTTCTTATTCCTTTCAAAACGCAACTGCTTCCATCAGTATATACAGTTCCTCAGCTGGAGTTTGGAGGGGAGCATCTCTCGGGTCTGGTCTGCTGGCATATGCCTCTTCAATCACTTGTAAACAATCAAGGTTAGAGTCATTTTTCTTATCTGTCGGCATTAAAGATGCAGGATTTAGTACCGTACTTTTTTCTAAGGTGATGTCGTCTTGCTCCAATAACAGGGCTTGATACCGTAACAAACGACTCGGCGCAAGCCAGTAACGTCCTTTGTGTTCCAGTGCAGTAAGTACAGCATGAGGGACGTGCATTGTTATCTTCTGCACCATAGTTAATTTTCTGGCTTCTTGCATAATGAGAACAGCAGCTGGGACTGCCCACAGACAGCCCGGCCATCCTGAACTCACCTGATCTAATCAGCTCCACATACAACACACCCTGGCAAGGCCGGAGCAATTTCAACTCCTCAAATCACCAGCAAGGCCAATCGATGCGATCCCGAGCACATTCTGCCCATAAAAGCAAACGCTCTTGGTGGTGTTGGAATGTCTCATCCCGTCCTTACAGCAGGGCTGCAGGGAGGGAACCCTGTGAGGCTGCAGGACGAGGTCGTACCGTCATCACAACCTACGGCTGACGGATCCGCCGCGACAGCCGCAGCCCTTGCGCTGCTGCTGCTGCACATCCTGCTTGCTGGGTCAATAAAATCAGAAGTGAAGTGTAAAACTTTAAAGAGTAAAACAAACAATAAAGCTCAGTCCTTCACTCTTTAGTGTAAAGGTGGGCATACGCTTATAGAAGTGTTTTTATTAGATGTGTAAGTATTTGATTTTCCTTTTGCATTCCCTGAACTCTCCCAGCTGTGAGCTGATACCACTAGACTGTCTATCTCCAAAATACACCCGTACAACTTGACGAGGGGGGGGGGGTTTGGTGTGTTCCATAATTAGCAGGGATGTCGGGCCAGCTGCACCGCCCAAGAGTACTACTGCCAAATACATCATCTCTGAAGATCCACTCTGATGGAGAGTTCATAAAATGAAACTTCCTTGAGAAAGGTTTCCATTTTGTAAAGTCTCTTTCTAACTGAAGTCAAGATTAGACACTGTAGGGCACCGGTCCCTCATCCCTCAACTCAGCTTTCAGAGGGCTGGGGGTCTGAATCCATCCTCAACAAAAACCACATCAGCTAACCGGGACATTCCTGCAGCTGCCAAGTTCCTCTTCATCATCTGCAAAAAAAACCAGTGCCAGCAGTCAGAATCACATCAGCTGACACACCTCTGCCACAACACCCTCCACCTCAACAGCCACGGGGCTTTCCGCTCAGCTGCTCTGCACAGAGTCCAGTGTTGGACGCTGCGGCCAGCGTGGCCCGTGGCACCTACGATACCAAAAGACAGAGAGCTACCACTGTGCTTGCGAGAAATCACCAGCACCGTGCTCCTGCTCTCTACTACCCAGCTCACCTCAAACGCTCATCCGATTCCAAAGGCAGCCTGCCCGGCTCCTGCAAAACCAAAGAGAAATGCTTCATTGAGCTGCCACATGATTCTCTGCACGAAAACCCTGACCCAGCCAACAACCGCCTCATTGTCCTGGACTGCTCAGCGGCACGCGGCTTCGCCCCTCCCAGCCTACATGTGGCACCTGCATAAACCAAAGCGAGAGGCACAAGCTGAACCTGCAGCCTGCCCACACCGACTGCCATCTCCTGCCCCGTTACCTTGGCCACTCACCCACCCTGCCTCTGACATTTACCGGTCGCCACGTCGAGGCCTGGGTACCACCTGTAAGACACAGACAACAGGAGATGCTTCTAGCTTCACCAACAGTACGACACATGAAAAATAACTGAAAAATAACTCAGCCGACTCATCTCACCTTGCCCGAGTCACCTCCGGTGCCGATATCCTGCTTTGCACCTTCAAAACAAAAAAACCCCCAAACCGATAAGCCAGTCATCTAGCAACCAGTCACGTCTTCTCCTCCGACACCACACACTGACCCACCTTCTTACAGTGCCCTGCTCGCTGCCTCTGTCACTCTTCGGTGCATATATTGTCCCTCTGGATCTGAAAAAAACTTTTAAGCAAGTCACCTGGATGTTGAGTGACAGCTTAACAATTCCAGAGTTCTTGACTCCATGTAGGAACACCGTCTAGGGTGTCATTACAGCCTGCCATTAAAAAAACCCATAAAAATAAAACAGCATTAAGCCCTACACACAAGGAGCCTTAACACCTTTGAGATTCCATCTGTTCAACTACCACTCCCGCAGCCTCTCCCAGATAGCTCCTGTCATCCTCGTGACATCCTTGCCTGCTGCTGAGGGCTGCTTGCTGCGAGGGGGCTGTACGGGCTGTACCTAAACAGTCCAGGCAAATCAACATTAACTACAGACTCTTAGTGCTATTCTTCCCCTGACCGACATCGCTGTGCCCCCAGGCAGGGCAGTTCCAACCCACATACGTGTGCAGGCTGACACGCCAGAGAGTAAGAGAAGAGTGCTCTGAAGAGCGCCAAAAACCAAAATCCAAAGGGAGCTGAAGTGCCACAAGAGCGCGGTGGAGTACGCAAAAGGACTCGGAAGACACTGTTATACAGAGTAGAGGAGTTAGGAGGAAGCACGGTAAGAAAAGAAGCCTTGCAGACACAGCGAGGGCCCTGGAGTCTCAGGAGGGCATCTGGGCAAACTACAGATGACTGAGAGAACAACCAAACGGAGACACCCTCGATGGCAGAGAGAAAGAAAAAGGAGCGCTGCACAGCAAAGAAAGGAGGGAGGCTCTGACAGAACGAGAGAGAGAGAAAAGGAGATCGAGTGCCTCAAGGGGCTGCGGAGATCGAGGGAGGTCTCAGCAGGCACTGCGACTGTGAGGAGAGGGATCGTGGGGGCAGGGCTGATGGATAAACGAAGGCTGAGGGACAACCAGGAGGAACTCAGGTGATCACCTGAGCAGAGTACAGATGGTCTTGGGTGGCTGGGAACTAAACATGGGAATCCTGGCTAGCACAGAGGAACAAATGAGTTCGTGTGCGGCTCAAAGACGGCCCCACCTAAAGTGCTACAGGATGGAACCGGACCACAAGGAAGGTCTTGGGAGGCATCGTGACTGGGAGCAGAACTGTTCCGAGGGAGCCAGAGAGACAGAAAAAGGACTGGGGACATGACGATTAAATCCCGAGGGGATCTGAACCAAGTAAACACGTCATCAGAGGGCCAGGGAACGAACAGAGGCACGGCTAGAGGGAAGGGAGGACAGACTGACTGGGCTGGGTCACAGATAGCAGGAACACTCAGGAAGCCCTCTGAGGGAATGAGATGGCTGCGAGGTCTGCTACAAAGCTAGAAGTCTGCTAGGGGTATCCTTGAAGGCATCGATAGGCATCATGACACCCTTAGAGAGGTCCTGATTGGGCCAAAGACGCCAAAGAAGGCTCAGGGACATGAGAAAGGAAGTCTGGAGGGGATTTGAACAGTACAGATGTTGTCGGGAGGCGGGGACCAAATGGAGACACCCTAGATGGCACAGAGAATGATTAAGAGTGCTCTGAGGTACAAACACACCTGAGGATGGGTTTCTGAGGGCATGAGAGAGAATCCAAGCCCGCTACAGAGCTAAAACAGGGCTGTGGTACACAAAGAAGGTCTGAGGAGGCATCCTAGGTGGCATAAAGAAGAAAAAGAATGCTCTTTTTTGGGAACAGAGATCTTAGGAGAGGTGCTATTGCGACAAAACAAGTCCAAAGGAGACTTACAGGGATAAAAGTGTGCTGCAGGGATCATCCAAGACCTCAGGAGGCATCGTGACAGCAGCAGAGGAGGACACCCAAAAGAATGCTCAAGGACGTGATAAAGAAGTTCAGACGGGATTTGAAGAAACTGCAGGTGTCCTCAGGGGACCAGGTAGGTATCCTAGCTAGCACAGAGGACAACATGAGCGTTCTGCAGATGAAAGGTGGCATCAGGAAAGGGTCTCAGGGAGGAAGGAGGGTGCAGAGTGCGCCACGGTGCCAAAAGAGGGCTGCGGGGCACAAGGTTGGCCTCAGTAGGCGTGGTGACAGCAGGAGCAGGGTGCTGAGACTGAAAGAGAGACAGAAGGCGGCTCTGGGACACGGTGCAAAAGTCAAGGCGTTCCAGCAATGTACAGATGTCCCCAGGGGATGAGCGACTGAATGGAGACATCCAAGACAGCAGTGAAGACTGTGAGAGAGCTCAGGGGCACAGAGAAAGCCTGAGGAAGGGTTCTGTCTGAGTAAGAGAGACACCGAACCCCCAGCTAGGCTTTTATTTTAAACACAATTTTAAAAAAACATTTACTATCTCAACATTAAATACAACCTGAAATGAAAAAAACTTCACACACACAAGGTTAGACACATTCAGAAACTGACGCTCATTCAACAGCCACTCGATCCACCCCTCACTCCAAACATCCATTCCACTGCCCACCTGCCACAGTGGCAGATCACCCCCATTCTAAACCCACCCCTGGAACTGCCTCACCGTGCGCCTCGGCAGCGTCGCTGCTCCACACGCCCCCACGGTGTCAGCCTTCCTAACCGGGAGCCAAGGAAGATGTTTCGCAACGGGCCCCGCTCCCGCTCCTCCTTCGCTTGCGTTTGTACGCTCCGGCAAACCTCGCTCAAGGATTTTCTCTGGGGATCCAGATGGCCCTGTGTCACCTGCAGAACACAAAGCCCTGCAAAGCAAGGCATAGTCAAAACCGACAGCGAGTGCTGCAGTGCAATACACAACCAGAACAACCGACGTGGGAGGAGCCAGACTTTAAGGCCGAGGCCCACAAGGACACGGGGGGTGAAGTGCTGTAGGGGAGGGACCTCTATGGAAACAGAACTCTGAAGAGCAGAGCTGTCATTCTGGCCCAGATCTCCTCCACAAAGGCAACCCTCCACAAACAACTGTGATGCAAAAGACGCCATAAGCTCCACTCACGAGACGGGGAGTGCTCAATGGGCTCTTTTCCAAAGCAGCAAGGCATCCGAGACCCTATGGACGCCTACCACGGTGCATGCGCCGTGCAGAGAGCCCGTGGGGCACCACAGAGACGTGGAGAAGGCACTGCATACAAGACAGAACACAGACACCACAAACGACACAAGTACACTGACACAGGCCAGAACATGCACGTCCTGTGGGACAGACCCTGCTCTCTTCCCACAGACTTAAGGAAGCCTAAATAGCCCTCTCCACAGCCCTGATGGTAGAGCCTCTGCTGGCCCCACCCTACCCACGGCTTTTGCCCCTTGACTTACCTTTCAGAGAGCATGCTCCAGAATCCATCCTCATCAGGAGCACGTCATCTCACTGGGACGCTCCCGCATTCACCAGGTTCCTCTCCATCACCTGCAAGACAGAGCGCCCCCAGTCACCGACATGCCAGCCAGCACTGACCTCTACTGCAACAGTACCCTCCTGGGAAGTGCTGTGCTGCCCCCAAAAAGCAGGTGTTGCAGCCGTCATCTCCCGTGGAAGCCAGAAAACCAGAGAGGTAAAGCATCCGTTGTACTCAGAAGCAATCACTTGCTCTGTGGCTCCTGCCCTACTGCTCCTCTCTCTCCCACCAACTCACCTCAAATCCTGCACTCTTTGAGGAGCCTCCGCCGTCGAGCCAAGGGGTGCTGCAGCCAGTCGGCAGTCCGGCTGCAGCTCCTGCTCCTCACAGCCGCAGAGAATCGTAGTTCTGGCTAATGCCGGCTCCAGACAGCGGACACCCTGTCTCGTTCCAGCTCCTGCTGGATACAGGTCTGGCTAGGTGACGCTTCAACTTTGCACTGAAACTCCGCTTGATTTCAGCTCTTTCTCCTCACAGGCTCCAGCTACCGGCAACAGCCTGAGCTTTTGACAAGGCTGTAAATCAATCACTGTCAGAGCTTGAGTATTAGGAGTAAACATCCACCTTGTACATTCTCTAAGCATTCATTACTTTGGATTATTAATCAGGTCATAATTATTCTAAGCAGCGTACAAATAATTGCTGAACTCAAAGAAGGCACGTAGGGTCTGAAAAGCGCGTTTCCCCCCCGAGACCACCTCAGACATGGAGTTTGGCCTGGTGCACGCCGGCCTCCCAAGCTTCGGGGTCCCATGCCACCCCAAACCCCACCCCCTCCTTTCCCCCGTAGCCCCCAGGGCCCTCCCACACCCCTCCACCTCTCACCTGCCTGCAAAACCAGCCAAACTGCATTCTGCTTTTGGCCCCCAAACCAGACGCCTTAGTGCCTCTTTCTGAGCCCAAAAACCTGCCTGCTGAGCCACTTCTCAAGTCCCAAAAATTCACGACTTGACCTTTGTTTCTGAGCCCAAAGCCACACAACTCCGTCTGTTTCTGAGCCCCTCAATCAGCCACATGCGTCTGTTCTCAAGTCCCAGGAAGGCAAAACGTTGCCTCCATTTCTGGCCCACAGCACAGCTCACCCCGTCTGCTCTCTGACCCCCTCCGCAGTCCCCACGGGCAATGCCGAGGGTTGGGGGGGTGGGGTGAATGCAGCCACCCCACAGCCCTGCACTCCCAGAGCCCCACGGGCAGGTTTGGGGAGCGCTTGGGGATTGCCGCACTTCCGGGGGCCGCCACCGCGCATGCGCACTGCCGGGGCACGGGCACACCGGTCCTGGGAGAGCCGCGGGCAGCCCGCGGGAAACCGCACGAACCCGCCACAAAACCGCCCCTCGCGCCGCACCGCGGGGCCGCGCCGGTAGCGAGGACTGTGCCGTGCCGCGCGCGCCCCCGGGAGTGACGCAGCTGCCGGGCAGCCGAGTGCGCAAAAACTACAGCTCCCGGCGTGCCCCGGGGAGCAAACATGGCCGACCGGAAGACCCACTCACGTGACTACAGCACCTCCCACACCGCCACAGCCGGCCGCCCCGCCTTTCTGACCCTACGGGGACACCATTCTTCCCCCCCCCCCCACCCCGTCGCCCATGCACCCAGAAGCCCGGCCGACCGCAGCGCCGCGCAGCTCCGGGAAGCGCCGCTGCCGCCCGGCCCCGACCCGGAGCGGCTTCTGCCGCCGGTCCCGCCGCAACGCGCGCCCCCCCCCCCGTGGCGGCTTTCTCCGGCAGCCGCCAGGCGAACGACCACGCGGCCCCGCTCACGTTCTCTCTGCTGCTCCCTCGGCTCGCACCGGCTCCTCCTCCAGCACCGCCCCGGACAGGGAGGGGCCACTGCCCGCAGCCTCACTGCCCGCCCCGGGGACTCCTCCAGCCCGGCCCACGCTCCCCCCCCCCCCCCCCCCGGTAACTATAGCGACCAGCACCGGGATTAAGGCCAGGCAGCGCGTCCTCAGTGCAGCCTCTGGAAGAGGGCAAGAGGCAGAAGCACTGACCGTTATTGCCGTAGATCGGCACCGGCGCTGCCGTTCCGCGCTTTGCGCCCCGAGCACCCGCCGACAGCGCGCACGGGGGGGGGGGGGGGGGGGCGGGGGCGGCACTTCCCGAGCATGACCATCGGCACGGCCGTGCGCGGGGAAGGTGCAATTCCGAATAGGGTCCGGGCGGGAACAGTGACCCGCGGCAAGGTGCAACCCCGAATAGGGACCGGGCGGAAACAGTGACCCGCTGCAAGGTGCAACCCCGAATAGGGTCCGGGCGGAAACAGTGACCCGCGGCGAGGTGCAACCCCGAATAGGGTCCGGGCGGAAACAGTGACCCGCGGCGAGGTGCAACCCCGAATAGGGTCCGGGCGGAAACAGTGACCCGCGGCAAGGTGCAACCCCGAATAGGGACCGGGCGGAAACAGTGACCCGCGGCGAGGTGCAACCCCGAATAGGGTCCGGGCGGAAACAGTGACCCGCGGCGAGGTGCAACCCCGAATAGGGTCCGGGCGGAAACAGTGACCCGCGGCAAGGTGCAACCCCGAATAGGGACCGGGCGGAAACAGTGACCCTCGGCAAGGTGCAACCCCGAATAGGGTCCGGGCGGGAACGGTGACCCGCGGCAGATGCAACCGCGAATAGGGTCCGGGCGGGAACAGGGACCCGCGGCAAGGTGCAACTCCGAATACGGTCCGGGCGGAAACAGGGACTTGGGGGAGATAGTGTGGGAGGGGTGGGTGTAACTGATGTGGTGGGGTCGTGCGTGGGCAGTGAGTTTTCAGCTGTGAAGGGAGGTGAAGTTTTGTAGAGGGGGCTTGTTTGGGGGTGGTTCAGTGTGTAGTGGTGCAAGAGTTGTGTATGGAAAAGAATCAAACATAGTAAGTCCTGAGCCATGGCCAAAATGCCTAGGACTAATCAGTTTTATTTTTTAAAACCAAAATTTTATTTATTTCATTACTCCCAGGCAACAACCATGTTACAGTGCTGCTAATTCCCTCTTAACTAAATAGACTGAGGGAGGCAGAGAGGGACTGAGGGAGGCAGACAGACAGAGAGGGAGTGAGGGTCAAAGCGAGACAGAGAGATACAAATACAGACAAACACACAGACAAAGGCTAAGGCAGAGAGTCAAAGTCAGAGAGACTCTAAGACAAGAGTCAGACCTAGACAGAGAGAGAGTCAAACTCAGGCATAGAGGGGCAAAGTCAGACAAGGAGAAAGACAGAGGAGCAGAGTCAGACAGAGGTAGAGAGAGAGACCAAATCACACATCCAAAAAAACCACACTGGAGCCAACCCCAGCAACTACACCTTTTTTAAAGCTACATTACAAAACAGCTTTTACTTCCTTATTAGAGTTCGAACCAAGAGCACATACACTTTCATTGAGCCTACATTGCTCAAAACCCTTTATTTACTTTGGAAACCTTACAAGCACTGCAAGCACCTTCGCTACATGCACATTACAAACCACCTTTTACATACTTATTAAACCTTGGAACCAACAGCAAATACACCTTTATTGAACCTACCTTACACAAAAACTTATGGACTTCAAAACCCCTACAACCATGATGAGTGCTTTACCTACCACTATTACCTCTCACAGCATTTATGGTCATTTCACACATGACCATTAGCATCATGGCTTTACTCACTAGATTCATAACTGTTTAGAGACTATGACTTACGTGACTCCAGCAACACCATTCCCAAGGACCACACAAAGCCACCCTGCCTGCAAAAATGCCATCCCTAGACTGCTCCATGTCAAAACACGGGCAACAACTGTCACCTCGCTGAGTGGCTAGGACCCGGGTGAAAAATAAAATCCCCCAGTTAGGGTATTTTACTTTTTTCCTTAACTACTCAAAAAAACACCACCTGCAACAAAAAAACCCACATTACATTACGCAGTCATGCACAGGCAAACACATTCTAAACACACCATGCATTCACCTACCCCACTAACCCCCCCCTGCTCTCAGCAAAGCCATCCCCCTCCCTGACCGCCACAACACGCCCTCACCCCGTGGCTCCATGGCTCCTCAGGAATGCCGTTCCCAGGGGCCTCCAAAACCGCCCTGCCTGCAAAAACCCCATCCCTACACCGCTCTGCATCCAAACATTGGCGACGATCGTCACCTTGCAGAGTGGCCGGGACCGGGGAAAAAAAAAACCCAGCCAGGGGAAAAAAAAAAAAACCCAGCTGGGGTTTTTTTTATTCTGTTTTTTTGTTTTCTACCTACTCAAAAAACACCATCTGCAACAAAAAAAAACCCAGTTACATTAAACAGTCATGCACAGGCAGACACATTCTAAACACACCACTCATTCAGCTACCCCACTAACCACCCCCTGCTCTCAGCAAACCCACCCGGCCATCTGACCCCCGCAACACTTCCTTGCCCCATTGCTGCGGCACTCCTCAGAACTTGCTTCCTGAAGGCCTCCAAAATCACCCTGCCTGCGAACACCACGGCCTGAGCCTAACATCCACCCAAACGCTGGCCATGAACATCACCCGACAGAGCAGCCAGGACTAAGTGACAATAAACCAGGTCAGGGAGATAAAGAAGTCCCCCTGCTCAACAGTTTCTTCACTGTTTTTAAAAGACGCATTAACTCTCGCTACATTCAATATACCCTGAAATGAAAAACATCCTCACATACAAGGATAGACACCTTCTGAAACTAACACTCATTTAACATCTACTCTATCTAACCATCACCTGCCAGTGGGGCAGATCACCCCAATACCATAACCATGCTTGGAACCGCACCATCATACACCTCAAGCCATCACAACCGCTTCACGTGATTCCACACCACAGGCCCTCATAGTTGGAAGAAGAGGAATATGTTTCCCTCTGTGTACCCCTCCCGGTCCTTCTTTGCTTCATTTTGTACACTGCGGCAAACTTCATGGAAGGATTTGCTTCTGGAATCCCGGTGGCCCTATTGTACCTGCAAAAGACAAGAGAGGGAACTCTAGAGCCTGCTTACTGATAACTACTGGCCATCTCCAAAACCAACCTACACCACCTCCACCCCAACAGGCCACATTCACCAGCACATTATCATCCCCTTCTGGGACCTTTCCACCCCATCGAGAATGGCTACAAACACACAAATCAGCACCACCTCAAACACACACATCTACATGCTCACAAACACGGCCTAAGGATCCAACAGTACCACACAGGGTAGACTTAATGCCAGTCCAAAAGACACAGCCTGACAGTACACGCAACGATGCCGAGGTGACGTGACACAGACACCCCCGTGTGGCCTGCCGTGTGAGAATGCCAGAACACTGAATGATATATGGGCGATAACCCCCCAGTGAGCAGTCGAGACAAAATGCTGTGAAAGACTAAAGACTACAAAGACACAGGGAGGATTCCCTTGGAAGACCTCACAAGAAAGAGTCACAGAGATGAGACCTGGTGGTTTAGTCTGAGACTAAGTTACATGAAAGACCAACCAAATACATCTACAATGCTGAACTGGATCAGTAACATTGAGCTTCTATATCACACTGACTACCAAGACAGAATGGGCACTGTGCCAATAACTCAAGGCTGCAAAATGCAATGGATGGTGACTGCACGCAGAGTAGGATGTGAGTATGCCAGAGGGTCCTCAACAGTGAAGGTCAAGACAAACATTGACACATCACATAACTAAGGCACACTAGGCATACTACACAACTCTACCAACTCATCTCAGAGCTGCTTTGCCAGTATCACTCACCATTTCTAGTTTCTTGCCACAAGGTACCTGCAAGAAAAATATGAAAGCTATTGCTGATGTACAGGCTTCCCTCGTGCTACCTCACAATTCAGTTGAGATCTTCTCAATTCCCACTCACATGAACACTGGCTTGACAAGGTCACACAATACAGATATAGAGCTACGCAATGCTCTTGCCACTTTAATGCCATACAGCGTAACACTCACATCAGACAAAACCAAACAGAACGCCCAGAGACGCACGCACTGCCATACACAGGCCCCAGGCCCACTATCTGCCCCCAATTTAACAAAACCTCAAGAGCCCTCCCACTGACCCTGATGTCCTACCCCCTCTTCTCACCCTACCCCACCCACTGAAAGGTAAGTCAAGGGACCAAAGCAGAGAGCACAGTCCGTAGTTCATCCTCATCAGCAGCACATTATCTAACTGGGGTTTCCCAGCATTCACCAGGTTCATCACCTGCAAGACAGAGCACCACGTGTCACCGACACGCCGACCTGTATCAACCTCTACCGCAATGACACCCTCCTCAGAAGAGCCGCACCGCTCCCAATAACTGTATGCTGCACCCCCCCCCATCTCTCATGGAAGCCACAAAACTGGAGAAATGCTGCCACCATCCTACTCAGAAGCAATTGCCCACTCGGCATCTCCGAGCCTGCTGCTCCTCTCTTCCACCAACTCACCTCAAATCCTCTGCTGTTTGAGCAGAGACTTCACAATGCATGCAAAAGCAAAGAAAATGGTCATTCCAATTGCCACGTGATCCTCAGCAATTCAGGTCTGATCAGACCGATTAACAACTCTCTCACCTTTTCTGAAACTGCCCTTGACTCTGCAACATCAACCCTCTGGGAACGAGAGTGGCACCTGCAAAATAAACAGACAAAAAAGCATGGAGTGAGATGCGGCCCGAATCCTCAGCTGGCTCACGGTGCTTCCTCTCCCCTGCTCATTTACCTCAGCCGCTCAGAGATGGATTCTTCCATCTGCTGTGCCAAGGCCTGATCACCATCGAAAGAACTAAAACAGGATATGATTTTAGCTACAACAATATTATGACACCTCAAAGAACTGCTGCATCAGCACACAGGTCATAACTCACCTTGCCAAAGTCCAAGGGTGCAGGTATCCCACTTCGCACATTGATTCACACCTAGAAAATAAAACCAGAGTAAGCCCATCAGAGCCACCGGTCACACAGATACTCTGATATCTTCCACCACCCTCCAGGAAGCAGCTTCTCGCTTTGCGCCTAAACAACCCAAACGACATAAGGCAAGCCACCTCATTGTTAACCAAGACTTTTATGAGACCAAAGGTTTGTCCTCCATTTCTGTCTCCCTTCTAACTACTACCAAAATACCCGAAACCCTAAATATTGAGCCCCACATACAAGCTAAGAGTCATTCAATGTTCAACCCACTCAATGTTCAACTGCCACTCCCAGCAAGTCCACCCTCCGGCACCTGCCAAACACAAGGAGATTAACTCTGTGGCAGCTGTCTACAGCTACTTGCCCGGAGATGGACTGTATGATCTTTGCCAAAAGCATCTGGGCAGATCCAGGTTATTACTACACAACTACAAACCTACACTCCCCTCATCTTTACTACAGCTAAACTCCTGGGCAGGACAGCTGCACCCCTGGCACAGACCTACACCACACACAGACACCACAAGTGAAGCGACTGTGAGACACAAGAAGACCACAAGCGAGAAGAACGATGACCGTAGGGAAGATGCTGCCGGCAGAGAAGCCCTACAGCACCACGATAGCACAGACGCATTGAAGCAGCCCCAAAATGAGAGTCGACCACTGCAGCCTGTGAGACAAAGCTACCATTGAAACCAGAACAACGGATACAGGAGAAGCCGGGCTTCAAGGCCTAAGACATGGGGATGAAATCCCAGAAGACTACCACGTGCCAAAAAACTCTCAAAAACACAGCTGCAGGTGCCATCTAGCTCGCCCACGCTAGAGACCACTGCTCAAGAACATCCTCGATGCAACACGCACCTGATGAATCCACGCTTCGAGTTACAATTGCAAGACAAGAAAGGCTCGACGGGCACTAAGCCAATGAGTTGATGCACGTGAGACTCTTGGGAGGGCTATTGAGATGCCAGCTGATCATAAAGAGCTACACAGACATCAAGACCTGAGGACTGCATGGTATAAGATACATAATACACAACACAGACACAGGCTGGAACTGCCCTGCCCAGCACACAGTATTCTGGTGCTGAGAATTAACTCGCTCCCTTTGTGGGCACAAAGGGCACTGCTCCTGCACAGTCCTCTCCCCTACGCTAACATGAGAAGGCCTCCCTGCAATTCCCAACCCTGTCCCTTCCACCCAGACCCTTCCCAACCCTGGACCCTCAACTTAGCTTTCAGAGGACCAGGGGCCAGAGTCGTCTTCCACAATAACCACATGGGCTAACTGGGATGTTCCTGAGCCACCAGGTTCCTCTGCAGGACACCCACAAAGAGTGCGACCAGTCAGCGTCATGCCAGCCGATGGCAACCTCTTTCATAACACCCTCCTCAGAAGCGCTGCTCGCCTCCTCGTTCCAGAGTCAGACACTGCGGCCATCGTTGCTTGTGGTACCTAAGATACCAAGAGACACAAAATCACCGTTGCACTTCTGACAAGTCACCCGCCCCTGCTCCTCCTTGTTACCGCCCCACCTCACCTCAAATGCTCATCTGACTCCAAAGGCTGCCTGCACAGCACCTGCAAAACCAAAGAGAAACATTTTGCTTAGATGTCGTGGGACGCTTTGCTCTTAAACGCAGACCCGGCCGATGCCGCCTCACCTTCTCAGACCGCTCGTCGAGCATGCGGCTTCACCCTTCCAAGGCTACGAATGTCACCTGCAAAAACCGAAGTAACACTTGGTGGGATGCTGCCCAAAACTACAGCCCACCCACACCAATAACCCTCTCCCACTCCTTCACCTTGTGTGCTCACCCACCCCACCTCTGCCAGTCACGGGTTCTCCTGTGGAGACTTGGATACCGCCTGTAAGACACAAACAGGGGATGCTTCTTACTTCACCAACAATACGATGCCTGAAAAATAACTGATATTTGAGCACACTGGTCATACCACACCTCATTCAACTCGCCTCTGGTGCCGCTGTCTTTCTTCACACCTTCAAAACAAGACATGCTTATAGCCTACTCACATAGACACCAGTCACGTCGTCCCTCTGACGCCACACGTCGACCTACCTTCTCACGGTGCTCCGCTCACCTCCTCTGTCACCCTTTGTCCCACGGGTCACCCCTCTGCACCTGAAAAAATAGCATCGAACAAGTCACCTGCATGCCGAGTGACGGCTTAACAATTCCAGAGGTCTCCTTTAGGTATGCCATCTAGATTGTCATTGCAGCCTGCCATTAAACACAACCTGGTCATCCCCAGCATCTCTGCATAACACTACAGAGAAAAGTTTTACGCCTGCTGCATATATGGCTACTTGCTCTGAAACAGACTGCACACCTTGGCCTACAAAACCTAGCCTTATCACCCTATTAACTATAGATTCTTATTGCTATTCTTTTGTTGGCTATCACTGCTGTGCCCCCAGGCAGAGCAGCTCCAACCCAGACATAAACAGGCACAGACCAACACTGCACACATATAAGACAAATGCTGTGACCGACACATTAAAACAAGCTCTCTAAGAATGACCCCTCGGCCACAGACAGTGCCAGATGAGAAGACCTAGGGGGCCAAGAGGAAGAATCCATGGCAGGCTGAGAAGAGCCAAACACTGTGGCCCAAGACGAAAACAGACAGGAGCAACTGGGATGAGTCATATGCAAGACAGCTTACTTCAAGACCTAAGCATAGAAAGATGCAGGGAAGAACATCCAGAAAAGGTCTTCGCAATGATGGACCGCTCGAGATCAAAGATGTTAATGCAGCCTAGAACAATGCTACAAAAGCAGACCGACCTGAAACTTCCGAGACCTATCCATGCTTTAGGCTTGTAACGCAATAAAAGAAGCACCTGACCGGCATTCTGCCGATGACTCCGGGCATTCTAGACCCTAGGGATGGTGCCTGAAGCGCACGCTGCGCTACTTCGGCACAAAGAGCAACAAGGATGTCGTGACCTGAGGAAGCTCTAGGACACATAAAACAGAAAACACAAACTACACAACAACATAGCCATAGGCTAGAACTGCCCTGCCTGGCACATGGCAGTCTTGGGCAGAAAGTTAACCTGCTCCCTTTCCCTGCCCAAAAGGCACTGTTCCTGGACGGTCCTCTCCCCTACGTTAACTTGAAAACCCCTCCCTCCCATTCCCAACCTTGGCTCGCCCCAGAGCCCTCTCCCAAACACCAGTCTCTCAACTTATCTGGGGGCTGGGGGTCTGAAGCCATCTTCAACAGCAAGCGCATCCGCTATCCCAGATATTCCTATAGACGCCAGGTTCCTCTTCATCAGCTGCACAAAAACAGCACCAGGAGCCAACATCGTGGCAGCTGACGCGACCATCTCCCACAAAAAGCTCCTCCTCAAAAACATCGGACTTTCTGCTCACCTGCTCCATGCCAGTTTGGGTGTTGGACACTACGGCCATCATCACTTGTGACACCTATGACACCAAAAGACCAAACAGTCTAGTTGTGTTTCTGTGAAAACGCCTGGCCCTCCTCTCTGCTATCCCGACTCACCTCAAACACTCATCCTATTCCAAAGGCTGCCTAGACAGCACCTGCAAAACAATATGTTGCTCTGTGGACAATTAGGAAAACACTATGAGCCATCCCATATCCTGAAAGACACTGTGCCTTACATCCATGCTACTTTCTTAAGCAATGCTAAAACCCTATATACAGATACATACAAGATGCTCACTCTAACCCTTGCTCCATCACCTCAGCATTAGTCCTATTTAGACAGATAATATCAACAACTTCCAATGTATCCAGTAACACTAGGGAAAAAAACAAGATCCCCTCTTCATTAAAGACAGAAAAAGCCAGGAAAATGCAGTGCCTCTAGAAGGAAAAGAAAAACTGTAAGTGTACACTATTAAACCATTTTACCCACCCCACCCAATCAATACAAAAGTACTTACCTGAAAATAGACCTCTACAGACCAGTGTATTTCATATTATATACACTGCTGAACCTTAATTGATCCTGAAACTCTTATCTCACAGACATCTCTTTCTGTGATGATCAAAACACACCTACCTAAAGAGCTTCAACACCTCAAGATCTGCCACTAACTTAAGGAACACCAGAGCACTGACCTCAGAGATGCCCAAAAGCAGAATGACCTCGCTGAGGAGAGGCTGTGGCTCATATATGCCAGGCCCCACCCACCACCCTGACCACAATCACCTGGCAAAAGGGGAGGGGTGAACCACCAGAAGACATAAAAGCAGCCAGGGGAGCAGCAGCAAGTTTTCTCACCTGCCTTAAGTTTACAACCTGCAAAATACTGATTGAAGAAAGCAACCTTTATTGGAAACAACATCTGCTCTTTCACTACATCTATTGCATCAGTCACGTGACTACAGCACCCGCCACGCCGTCACAGGTGGCCGTCCCACCTTTCTGACCCTGCAGGGACACCGTCCTCCACCACACCCCCCCCCCCACACCCCCCCCGTCACCCACCCACACCCCTCCGCCTCTCACCTGCCTGCAAAACCAGCCAAACTGCATTCTGCTTTTGGCCCCCAAACCAGATGCCTTAGTGCCTCTTTCTGAGCCCAAAAACCTGCCTGCTGAGTCTCAAGTCCCAAAAATGCACGACTTGACCTCTGTTTCTGAGCCCAAAGCCACACAACTCCGTCTGTTTCTGAGCCCCTCAATCAGCCACACGCGTCTGTTCTCAAGCCCCAGGAACACAAAACATTGCCTCCATTTCTGGCCCACAGCACAGCTCACCCCGTCTGCTCTCTGACCCCCTCTGCAGTCCCCACGGGCGATGCCCAGGGGTGTGTGTGGGGGAATGCTGCCACCCAACAGCCCTGCACCCCCAGAGACCCACGTGCAGGTTTGGGGAGCGCTTGAGAATTGCAGAGGGCCCAGCCCCACCTCTCTGCGGGGCAGCACCAGCACAGGCAGGGCATCACTTCCTTAGTGCCGCTTCAGGTTTTCTTTCTCCAGCGCTGTCAGCACCACACCCCAAACCCCCCAGGCTGAAGGACTCCCGCGGGGAGCCGTGCCTGGCCACGTCCCCTCCAAGCACAGCACAGCCCGGCCCCTCTCCACGGCCATTTTCCCAGGGCCACGTTTCCATTTTTCCCACAGGCCGAGTTTCCCCTCGGTGCGCGGTCACCCCCGTTCCCTGCACAGTACAGCCCCCAACACGCGATCCCCCTACTCACGCAGCCTCGCTCACTCACTCACTACGCAGCCGCACCGCGCTGGAAGAGGGAAAGAGGCGGCAGCAGCACCGGCCATTGTTGCCGCAGATAGCACGCAACCGGAGCCCCACCGGCCACCTCCCACCGCTCATGCGCACTGCCGGGGCACGGGCACACCGGTCCCGGGAGAGCCGCGGGCAGCCCGCGGGAAACCGCACGAACCTGCCACAAAACCGCCCCTCGTCCTGCGCCGCGGGGCCGCGCCGGTAGCGAGGTCTGTGCCGTGCGCGCCCGGCAGCGACGCAGCTGCCGGGCAGCAGAGTGCACGAAAACTACAGCTCCCGCCGTGCCCCGGGGAGCCAACATGGCCGACCGGAAGCCCCGCTCACGTGACTACAGCGCCCGCCCGTCGCCCACGTACCCGGAAGCCCGGCCCCGCGCGGCTCCGGGAAGCGCCGCCGCCCGGCCCCGACCCGGAGCGGCTTCTGCCGCCGGTCCCGCCGCACCGCGACCGACCACCAGGCGACCGACCGCGCGTCCCCGCTCACCTTCTCTCTGCGGCTCCCTCGGCTCGCACCGGCTCCTCCTCTAGCACCTCCCCGGACAGGGAGGGGCCGCTGCCCGCAGCCTCACTGCCCGCCCCTGGCGCTCCTCCAGCCCGGCCCACGCTCCCCCCCCCCCAGCGGTAACTATAGCTACCAGCACCGGGATTAACCGCCTGACATGCCCCTCAGGCCCCCGAACTTGCGCTCTATGAGCTGCCAGTCCTCCAGTCCCGGGACTGCCACCGCGCATGCGGGGGGGGGGGCGGGTGTGTGTGTGGCCAGCCGCAGCAAACAGGCGGAGGCGTGGCCAGCAGCCGCGAATGCGCGGTGGGCGGGGGCGAGGGTCTCCCCGCCAAGAGTCAGCCAGTCGCTCCGGACAGGGCGTTACAGCCGTCCCATCTGGGTCGCCAAAAAACTGTTATCCCAAAACAGGATTCCTGCCCGGCGTGCAATAAACCCATCTGAACACGCTCAGGAGAGATAGCGTGTTTATTCAGGCCTGGCTGCTTGGGGGACTTTTCCACAAATCACGTACACCAACAGCAGGTTTTCATGCTTCTCTTACACACAAAAATCAGATCTTAGGGCTTTTCCAAACACACCTATTAGATATTGATTGCTAGTGATTAACATGCATTTAGAATATGGCTTACGTAATGCTTCTATGACTACACATGCTCAGGGAAAGGGTCTTAACCTGGGCAGAGTTTTTATTCTTATAAGGAAGGTAGTTCACTGTCAGGACACTCAAAAATTAGTTTAATTGTCAAGTTAATTAATTGATTAGTCCGTTTGCCAGGTTGTCAAATAACTCATCCTCAAAAGTGCAGACAGAAAAAGAAAAGGGAACACCAGGATGAAAGAGTAAGGGGGAGCAGGACAGAATAATAGAAAGAAAAGGTATAGAGAAGAAAAAAAAATAAATCACAGAATGGGGAAGAGAGGGACAGGAAGGGACTGGGACATATAAGGGGGGCAACAGGGTCCCAAGGGCCTGGGACTCACTGCAGCTCTCGCTCTCAGCAGTGCCCGGAGAATTGGACAGGTCAGACGCTTCTTTCTCCTTCCTTCCTCCAGCCCCTCTTCTTCTCTCGAAACTCCAGTCGCCTGGCTGTCCTCCCCCTAAAAGAATAGGCGCACGATAGCGGACAACAGCGTGTGCTGCAGCCCGTTATTGGCGCATGCGCACTGGCGCCGCCAATTTCTTGCTCGCTGCTGCCGCCATCTGGCCAGAAGCCACTACTGCAGCCCGCGATTCGCACAAGTCCCAATCGTGGGCTGCAGTACCGGCTTTTGGCCACTTATCGGCAACAACGAGCACGGAAGCGGCGGCGACACTGCACATGCGCCAATAACGGGCTGCAGTACCCGTCTTTGGCCACAGGGCGGCAACAACGAGCACGAAAGCGACGGCACTAGTGCGCATGGGCCAATAACGGGCTGCAGTACCCGCTTTTAACCACAAGGCAGCAGCAGCGAGCAAGAAAGCGGTGGCGCTACTCCCCATGTGCCAATAACGGGCTGCAGTACCTGCTTTTGGCACACGGCGGCAGCAGCGAGCACGAAAGCGGCGGCGCTAATGCGCATGCACCAATAACGGGCTGCAGTACCTGCTTTTGGCCACAGGGCGGCAGAAACGAGCACGAAAGCGGTGGCCAGACTCCACATGAGCCAATAACGGGCTGCCATACCTCCTTTTGGCCGCCCTGTGGTCAAAAGCAGGTACTGCAGCCCGTTATTGAGCATGCGCACAGGCGCCGCCGCTTTCTTGTTCGCTGCTGCCGCCCTGTGGCCAGAATCGGGTACTGCAGCCCGTGATTGGCGCATGCGCATTGGCGACACTGCTTTCGTGCTCGTTGCTGCCGCCCTGTGGCCAGTATCGGGTACTACAACCCGTTTTTCGCGCATGCGCACAGGCGCCGCCGCTTCCTTGCTCGCTGCTGCCGCCCTGTGGCCAGAATCGGGTACTGCAGTCTGTGGATGGCGCATGCGCACTGGCGCCGCCGCTTTCGTGCTCGCTGCTGCCGCCGTCTGGCCAGAAGCCGCTACTGCAGCCCGCGATTAGCACAAGCGCCAATCGCGGGCTGCAGTACCGGCTTTTGGCCACTTATCGGCAACAACGAGCACGGAAGCGGCGGCGAGACTGCACATACGCCAATAACGGGCTGCAGTACCCGCTTTTAACCACAGGGCGGCAGCAACGATCAAGAAAGCGACGGCACTAATGCGCATGAACCCATAACGGGCTGCAGTACCCGCTTTTAACCACAGGGCGGCAGCAGCGAGCAAGAAAGCAGCGGCGCTATACACATATGCCAATAACGGGCTGCTGTACCTGCTTTTGGACGCCCTGTGGTCAAAAGCAGGTACTGCAGCCCGTTATTGAGCATGCGCACAGGCGCCGCCGCTTTCTTGTTCGCTGCTGCCGCCCTGTGGCCAGAACCTGGTACTGCAGCCCTTTTTCACGCATGCGCACAGGCGCCGCCGCTTTCTTGTTCGCTGCTGCCGCCCTGTGGCCAGAACCTGGTACTGCAGCCCTTTTTCACGCATGCGCACAGGCGCCGCCGCTTTCTTGTTCGCTGCTGCCGCCCTGTGGCCAGAATCGGGTACTGCAGCCCGTGATTGGCGCATGCGCACAGGCGCCGCCGCTTTGTTGTTCGCTGCTGCCGCCCTGTGGCCAGAATCTGGTACTGCAGCCCTTTTTCACGCATGCGCACAGGCGCCGCCGCTTTCTTGTTCGCTGCTGCCGCCCTGTGGCCAGAATCGGGTACTGCAGCCCGTGATTGGCGCATGCGCATTGGCGACGCTGCTTTCGTGCTCGTTGCTGCCGCCCTGTGGCCAGAATCTGGTACTGCAGCCCGTGATTGGCGCTTGTGCTAATCGCGGGCTGCAGTACCGGCTTTTGGCCACTTATCGGCAACAACGAGCACGGAAGCGGCGGCGAGACTGCACATACGCCAATAACGGGCTGCAGTACCCGCTTTTAACCACAGGGCGGCAGCAGCGAGCAAGAAAGCAGCGGCGCTATACCCATGTGCCAATAACGGGCTGCTGTACCTGCTTTTGGACGCCCTGTGGCCAAAAGCGTGTACTGCAGCCCTTTTTTCACGCATGCGCCCTGGCGCCGCCGCTTTCTTGCTCGCTGCTGCCGCCCTGTGGCCAGAATCGGGTACTGCAGCCCGCGATTAGCACAAGCGCCAATCGAGGGCTGCAGTACCGGCTTTTGGCCACTTATCGGCAACAACGAGCACGGAAGCGGCGGCGAGACTGCACATGCGCCAATAACGGGCTGCAGTACCCGTCTTTGGCCACAGGGCGGCAGCAACGAGCACGAAAGCGACGGCACTAGTGCGCATGGGCCAATAACGGGCTGCAGTACCCGCTTTTAACCACAGGGCGGCAGCAGCGAGCAAGAAAGCAGCGGCGCTATACCCATGTGCCAATAACGGGCTGCTGTACCTGCTTTTGGACGCCCTGTGGTCAAAAGCAGGTACTGCTGCCCGTTATTGAGCATGCGCACAGGCGCCGCCGCTTTCGTGCTCGTTGCTGCCGCCCTGTGGCCAAAAGCGTGTACTGCAGCCCTTTTTCGAGCATGCGCCTTGGCGCCGCCGCTTTCTTGTTCGCTGCTGCCGCCCTGTGGCCAGAATCGGGTACTGCAGCCCGTGATTGGCGCATGCGCACAGGCGCCGCCGCTTTCGTGCTCGTTGCTGCCGCCCTGTGGCCAGAATCTGGTACTGCAGCCCGTGATTGGCGCATGCGCATTGGCGACGATGCTTTCGTGCTCGTTGCTGCCACCCTGTGGCCAGTATCGGGTACTGCAGCCCGTGATTGGCGCATGCGCACAGGCGCCGCCTCTTTCGTGCTCGTTGCTGCCGCCCTGTGGCCAGAATCTGGTACTGCAGCCCTTTTTCACGCATGCGCCCTGGCGCCGCCGCTTTCTTGCTCGCTGCTGCCGCCCTGTGGCCAGAATCTGGTACTGCAGCCCGTGATTGGCGCATGCGCATTGGCGGCGCTGCTTTCGTGCTCGTTGCTGCCGCCCGATGGCCAGTATCGGGTACTGCAGCCCGTTATTGGCGCATGCGCACTGGCGCCGCCGATTTCTTCCTCGCTGCTGCCGCCATCTGGCCAGAAGCCGCTACTGCAGCCCGCGATTAGCACAAGCGCCAATCGCGGGCTGCAGTACCGGCTTTTGGCCACTTATCGGCAACAACGAGCACGGAAGCGGCGGCGAGACTGCACATGCGCCAATAACGGGCTGCAGTACCCGTCTTTGGCCACAGGGCCGCAGCAACGAGCACGAAAGCGACGGCACTAGTGCGCATGGGCCAATAACGGGCTGCAGTACCCGCTTTTAACCACAGGGCGGCAGCAACGAGCAAGAAAGCGACGGCACTAATGCGCATGAACACATAGCGGGCTGCAGTACCCACTTTTAACCACAGGGCGGCAGCAGCGAGCAAGAAAGCAGCGGCGCTATACCCATGTGCCAATAACGGGCTGCTGTACCTGCTTATGACCACAGGGCGGCAGCAGCGAGCACGAAAGCGGCGGCGCTAATGCGCATGCGCCAATAACGGGCTGCAGTACCTGCTGTTGGCCACAGGGCGGCAGAAACGAGCACGAAAGCGGCGGCGAGACTGCACATGCGCCAATAACGGGCTGCAGTACCCGTCTTTGGCCACACGGCGGCAGCAACAAGCACGAAAGCGGCGGCGCCAATGCGCATGGGCCAATAAAGGGCTGCAGTACCCCTTTTGGCTACACGGTGGCAGCAACAAGCACTACATTGCCGCCGCCAGTGCGCATGCGACAATAACGGTCTGCAATAAGCCATTTTAACCACTCACCTGGGAGAACCCCAACAGATGATCCACTCTGGAGAACTGACCCTCACCGCATAATTCACACCAGAGAACCCCCAGCAATGCCCCTAAAACAGCCAACGTCTACACCCCAGATTTTCCCCAAATTGAGTCTGGGGTTTTTATTTCTGTAATAGAAACTGGAGGTTTTTGCTTTTCCAGAATACTCCACTTCGGTTTTTTTCAGCACTTCTCCACAACATCAAAATTGGTGATTTTTGGTTTTGTGCATGAAAAGGGTGGGTTTTCTGCTCTCCAGCTGCACCAAGCCAGGCAGGTTTGGCTTTCCCAGGAGCCCCAAATTGAAGTTTTTTTCCCCAAAAAACCCTGTATTTTTTCCCTCCCATTGCAGACCCAGAATCAGGGTGCTTGGGGTATTTTTGTGCCGTGGCAGCGACACAGGGCTGGCCCCACGGTCAGGGGGTTAGCGGCCGCCAGGCAAACCTGGCCGGGGGGACCTGTCGAGCATCAGAAGATGCTGACAACAACACACCTGAAAAACAAAAACCCCAAATCCTATTCCAGCATCTTGAAAAACTAACACAGAAGAAAGTTCCGTCAGAACAAGGGACAGGATAGCAGTGGAGCTCGGGGAGGACTCTGCGTGAACAGGTCAGCTCCACATACAACACACCCTGGCAAGGCCAGAGCGATTTCAACTCCTCAAATCACCAGCAAGGCCGATCGATACGATCCCGAGCACATCGTGCCCATAAAAACAAACGCTCTTGCTGGTGTCGGAATGTCTCATCCCGTCCTTACAGCAGGGCTGCAGGGAGGGAACCCTGCGAGGCTGCAGGACGAGGTCGTACCGTCATCACGACCTACGGCTGACGGATCCGCCACAGCCCTTGCGCTGCTGCTGCTGCTGCTGCTGCACATCCTGCTTGCTTGGTCAATAAAATCAGAAGTGAAGTGTAAAACTTTAAAGGCTAAAACAAAGAATAAAGAATAAAGCTCAGTCCTTCACTCTTTAGTATAAAGGTGGGCATACACTTATAGAAACGTTTTTATTAGATGTGTAAGAATTTGATATTCCTTTTGCATTCCCTGAACTTGCCCAGCTGTGAGCTGATACCATTAGACTATCTCCAAAATACACAAAGAAAACTTGACGAGAGGGGCGTTTGGTGTGTTCCATAATTAGCAGGGACATCGGGCCAGCTGCACCATCCAAGAGTACTACTGCCAAATACATCATCTCTGAAGATCCACTCTGATGGAGAGTTCATAAAATGAAACTTCCTTGAGAAAGGTTTCCATTTTGTAAAGTCTCTTTCTAACTGAAGTCAAGATTAGACACTGTAGGGCACCGGTCCCTCATCCCTCAACTTTCAGAGAGCCAGGGGTCTGAATCCATCCTCAACAAAAACCACATCAGCTAACCGGGACACTCCTGCAGCTGCCAGGTTCCTCTTCATCATCTGCAAAAAAAACCAACAGTGCCAACAGTCAGCATCACGTCAGCTGACACACCTCTGCCACAACACCCTCCACCTCAACAGCCACGGGGCTTTCCGCTCAGCTGCTCTGTGCAGGGTCCAGTGTCGGACGCTGCGGCCAGCGTGGCCCGTGGCACCTACGATACCAAAAGACAGAGAGCTACCACTGTGCTTGCGAGAAATCACCAGCACCATGCTCCTCCTCTCTAACACCCAGCTCACCTCAAACGCTCATCCGATTCCAAAGGCAGCCTGCCCGGCACCCGCAAAACCAAAGAGAAATGCTTCATCGAGCTGCCACGTGACTCTCTGCACAGAAACCCTGACCCAGCCGACAACTGCCTTGCTGTCCTGGACTGCTCAGCAGCACGCGGCTTCGCCCCTCCCAGCCTACATGTGGCACCTGCATAAACCAAAGCGAGAGGCACAAGCTGAACCTGCAGCCTGCCCACACCGACTGCCATCTCCTGCCCCGTTACCTTGGCCACTCACCCACCCTGCCTCTGACATTTACCGGTCGCCCACGTCGAGGCCTGGGTACCACCTGTAAGACACAGACAACAGGAGATGCTTCTAGCTTCACCAACAGTACAACACATGAAAAATAACTGCTACTTCAGCCCACTCGTCTCACCTTGCCTGAGTCACCTCCGGTGCCGATATCCTGCTTTGCACCTTCAAAACAAAAAAAACCCCAAACCGATAAGCCAGTCATGTAGCAACCAGTCACGTCTTCTCCTCCGACACCACACGCTGACCCACCTTCTTACAGTGCCCTGCTTGCTGCCTCTGTCACTCTTTGGTGCATATATTGTCCCTCTGGATCTGAAAAAAACTTTTAAGCAAGTCACCTAGATGCTGAGTGACAGCTTAACAATTCCAGAGTTCTTGACTCCATGTAGGAACACTGTCTAGGGTCTCATTACAGCCTGCCATTAAAAAAAACATAGAAACAAAACAGCATTAAGCCCTACACACACGAGCCTTAACACCTTTGAGATTCCATCTGTTCAACTACCACTCCCGCAGCCTCTCCCAGATAGCTCCGGTCATCCCCGTGACATCCTTGCCTGCTGCTGAGGGCTGCTTGCTCTGAGGGGGCTGTACCTAAACAGTCCAGGCAAATCAACATTAACTACAGACTCTTAGTGCTATTCTTCCCCTGACCGACATCGCTGTGCCCCCAGGCAGGGCAGTTCCAACCCACATACGTGTGCAGGCTGACACGCCAGAGAGTAAGAGAAGAGTGCTCTGAAGAGCACCAAAAACCAAAATCCAAAGGGAGCTGAAGTGCCACAAGAGCGCGGTGGAGTACGCAAAAGGACTCGGAAGACACTGTTATACAGAGTAGAGGAGTTAGGAGGAAGCACGGTAAGAAAAGAAGCCTTGCAGACACAGCGAGGGCCCTGGAGTCTCAGGAGGGCATCTGGGCAAACTACAGATGACTGAGAGAACAACCAAGCAGAGACACCCTCGATGGCAGAGAGAAAGAAAAAGGAGCGCTGCACAGCAAAGAAAGGAGGAGGCTCTGACAGAACGAGAGAGAGAGAAAAGGAAATCGAGTGCCTCAAGGTGCTGTGGAGATCGAGGGAGGTCTCAGCAGGCACTGCGACTGTGAGGAGAGGGATCGTGGGGGCAGGGTTGATGGATAAACGAAGGCTGAGGGACAACCAGGAGGAACTTGGGTGATCACCTGAGCAGAGTACAGATGCTCTTGGGTGGCTGGGAACTAAACATGGGAATCCTGGCTAGCACAGAGGAACAAATGAGTTCGTGTGCGGCTCAAAGACGGCCCCACCTAAAGTGCTACAGGACGGAACCGGACCACAAGGAAGGTCTTGGGAGGCATCGTGACTGGGAGGAGAACTGTCCCGAGGGAGCCAGAGAGACAGAAAAAGGACTGGGGACATGACGATTAAATCCGAGGGGATTTGAACCAAGGAAACACGTCATCAGAGGGCCAGGGAACGAACAGAGGCACGGCTAGAGGGAAGGGAGGACAGACTGACTGGGCTGGGTCACAGATAGCAGGAACACTCAGGAAGCCCTCTGAGGGAATGAGATGGCTGCGAAGTCTGCTACAAAGCTAGAAGTCTGCTAGGGGCATCCTTGAAGGCATCGATAGGCATCATGACACCCTTAGAGAGATCCTGATTGGGCCAAAGGCACCAAAGAAGGCTCAGGGACATGAGAAGGAAGTCTGGAGGGGATTTGAACAGTATAGATGTCGTCGGGAGGCAGGGACCAAATGGAGACACCCTAGATGGCACAAAGGATGATTAAGAGTGCTCTGAGGTACAAACACACCTGAGGATGGGTTTCTGAGGGCATGAGAGAGAATCCAAGCCCGCTACAGAGCTAAAACAGGGCTGTGGTACACAAAGAAGGTCTGAGGAGGCATCCTAGGTGGCATAAAGAAGAAAAAGAATGCTCTTTTTTGGGAACAGAGATCTTAGGAGAGGTGCTATTGCGACAAAACAAGTCCAGAGGAGACTTACAGGGATAAAAGTGTGCTGCAGGGATCATCCAAGACCTCAGGAGGCATCGTGACAGCAGCAGAGGAGGACAGCCAAAAGAATGCTCAAGGACATGACGAGGTTCAGAGGGGATTTGAAGAAACTGCAGGTGTCCTCAGGGGACCAGGTAGGTATCCTAGCTAGCACAGAGGACAACGTGAGCGTTCTGCAGATGAAAGGTGGCATCAGGAAAGGGTCTCAGGGAGGAAGGAGGGTGCAGAGTGCGCCACGGTGCCAAAAGAGGGCTGCGGGGCACAAGGTTGGCCTCAGTAGGCGTGGTGACAGCAGGAGCAGGGTGCTGAGACTGAAAGAGAGACAGAAGGCGGCTCTGGGACACGGTGCAAAAGTCAAGGCGTTCCAGCAATGTACAGATGTCCCCAGGGGATGAGCGACTGAATGGAGACATCCAAGACAGCAGTGAAGACTGTGAGAGAGCTCAGGGGCACAGAGAAAGCCTGAGGAAGGGTTCTGTCTGAGTAAGAGAGACACCGAACCCCCAGCTAGGCTTTTATTTTAAACACAATTTTAAAAAAACATTTACTATCTCAACATTAAATACAACCTGAAATGAAAAAAACTTCACACACACAAGGTTAGACACATTCAGAAACTGACGCTCATTCAACAGCCACTCGATCCACCCCTCACTCCAAACATCCATTCCACTGCCCACCTGCCACAGTGGCAGATCACCCCCATTCTAAACCCACCCCTGGAACTGCCTCACCGTGCGCCTCGGCAGCATCGCTGCTCCACACGCCCCCACGGTGTCAGCCTTCCTAACCGGGAGCCAAGGAAGATGTTTCGCAACGGGCCCCGCTCCCGCTCCTCCTTCGCTTGCGTTTGTACGCTCCGGCAAACCTCGCTCAAGGATTTTCTCTGGGGATCCAGATGGCCCTGTGTCACCTGCAGAACACAAAGCCCTGCAAAGCAAGGCGTAGTCAAAACCGACAGTGAGTGCTGCAGTGCAATACACAACCAGAACAACCGACGTGGGAGGAGCCAGACTTTAAGGCCGAGGCCCACAAGGACACGGGGGGTGAAGTGCTGTAGGGGAGGGACCTCTATGGAAACAGAACTCTGAAGAGCAGAGCTGTCATTCTGGCCCAGATCTCCTCCACAAAGGCAACCCTCCACAAACATCTGTGATGCAAAAGACACCATAAGCTCCACTCACGAGACGGGGAGTGCTCAACGGGCTCTTTTCCAAAGCAGCAAGGTATCCGAGACCCTATGGACGCCTACCAAGGTGCATGCGCCGTGCAGAGAGCCCACGGGGTACCACAGAGATGTGGGGAAGGCACCGCACACAAGACAGAACACAGACACCACAAATGACACGAGTACACTGACACAGGCCAGAACATGCACATCCTGTGGGACAGACCCTGCTCTCTTCCCACAGACTTAAGGAAGCCTAAATAGCCCTCTCCACAGCCCTGATGGTAGAGCCTCTGCTGGCCCCACCCTACCCACAGCTTTTGCCCCTTGACTTACCTTTCAGAGAGCACGCTCCAGAATCCATCCTCATCAGGAGCACATCATCTCACTGGGATGCTCCCGCATTCACCAGGTTCCTCTCCATCACCTGCAAGACAGTGTGCAGCCAGTCACCGCAAACGTGGAGTTTGGCCTGGTGCACGCCGGCCTCCCAAGCTTCGGGGTCCCATGCCACCCCGACACCCACCCCCTCCTTTCCCCCGCAGCCCCCAGGGCCCTCCCACAACCCTCCGCCTCTCACCTGCCTGCAAAACCAGCCAAACTGCATTCTGCTTTTGGCCCCCAAACCAGATGCCTTAGTGCCTCTTTATGAGCCCAAAAACCTGCCTGCTGAGCCTCTTCTCAAGTCCCAAAAATGCACAACTTGACCTCTGTTTCTGAGCCCAAAGCCACACAACTCCGTCTGTTTCTGAGCCCCTCAATCAGCCACACGCGTCTGTTCTCAAGCCCCAGGAAGGCAAAACGTTGCCTCCATTTCAGGCCCACAGCACAGCTCACCCCGTCTGCTCTCTGACCCCCTCCGCAGTCCCCACGGGCGATGCCGAGGGGTTGGGGGGGGGAATGCAGCCACCCCACAGCCCTGCACTCCCAGAACCCCACGCGCAGGTTTGGGGAAGCGCTTGGGGATTGCGGCACTTCCGGGGGCCGCCACCGCGCATGCGCACTGCCGGGGCACGGGCACACCGGTCCTGGGGGAGCCGCGGGCAGCCCGCGGGAAACCGCACGAACCCGCCACAAAACCGCCCCTCGCGCAGCGCCGCGGGGCCGCGCCGGTAGCGAGGACTGTGCCGTGCCGCGCGCGCCCGGCAGCGACGCAGCTGCCGGGCAGTCAAGTGCCGACAAACTACAGCTCCCGGCGTGCCCCGGGGAGACAACATGGCCGACCGGAAGCCCCGATCACGTGACTACAGCGCCTCCCACACTGGCACAGGCGGCCGTCCCGGCTTTCTGACCCTACGGGGACACCGTGCTTTCCCACCCCCCCGTCGCCCATACACCCAGAAGCCCGGCCGAGCGCAGCCCCGCTCGTCTCCGGGAAGCGCCGCTGCCCCGCCTGGCCCCGACCCGGAGGGGCTTCTGCCGCGGGTCCCGCCACACCGCGCGGCACCCCCCGTTGCGGCTTTCCCCGGCAGCCGCCAGGCGACCGACCACGCGGCCCCGCTCACCTTCTCTCTGCTGCTCCCTCGGCTCGCACCGGCTCCTCCTCCAGCAGCGTCTCGGACAGGGAGGGGCCGCTGCCCGCAGCCTCACTGCCCGCCCCTGGGGCTCCTCCAGCCCGGCCCACGCTCCCTCCCTCCCCCGCGGTAACTCTAGCGAGCAGCACCGGGATTAAGGCCAGGCAGCGTGTCCTCAGTGCAGCCTCTGGAAGAGGGCAAGGGGCAGAAGCACTGACCGTTATTGCCGTAGATCGGCACCGGCGCTGCCGTTCCGCTCTTTACGCCCCGAGCACCCGCCGACAGCGCGGGGGGGGGCGGAATTATCCGAGCATGACCATCCGTACGGCCGTGCGCGGGGCAGGTGCAACACCGAATAGGGTCCGGGCGGGAACAGTGACCCGCGTCAAGGTGCAACCCCCAATAGGGTCCGTGCGGGAACAGTGACCCGCGGCAAGGTGCAACCCCGAATACGGTCCGGGCAGAAACAGTGACCAGGGAGAGCGTGCAACCTGGAATAGCGTCCGGGCGGAAACAGTGACCCGCGGCAAGGTGCAGTCCCGGAATAGGGTCCGGGCGGTGACAGTGACTTGGGGGAGATACTGGGGGGGGGGGCTGTAAAAGGTGTGTTTGGGTTGTGATTTTTCAGCTGTGAAGAGAGGTGAAGGTCACCTTCACACCACCCCCCCCTCCGTCGCACACGCACCTGGAAGCCCGGCCAAGCACGGCCCGGGGAAGCGACGCCGCCGACCGGCCCCGACCCGGAGCGGCTTCTGCTGTAGGTCCCGCCGCACCGCGCGGCACCCACCCCGTTGCGGCTTTACCCGGCAGCCGCCAGGCGACCGACCACGCGGCCCCGCTCACCTTCTCTCTGCTGCTCCCGCGCATCGCACCGGCTCCTCCTCCAGCACCTCCCAGGACACGGAGGGGCCGCTGCCCACAGCCTCACTGCCCGCTGCTGGGGCTCATCCAGCCCGGCGCACCCTCCCACCCTCCCCCCTGCGGTAACTATAGCGACCAGCACCGGGTACTCGCGCTGTAGGAGCTGCCAGTCCGCCACTCCCAGGGCCACCGCGGCGCATGCACAGACATGACTTTTTTCTTTCCCCAAAAGAGAATGAAATGCAGACATAGTATGAAGATCGTGAGCACTGCCAACTAACGAGGACAGTCCCTGCTCAGGCTGAACTGCCTCGACTGTTGTCAGTAACACGAAAAGAAGCCATACAAGCATGTGATTTTGAACTGGGCAAAGACCCTAGAACTAGCGTGTGGCGACCACGAGTGCATGAACCTGAGAAAATACTTAAACAGAAATACAACAAACATGGGGAACCCGAGGGGTTACCTCAGGGATAAAGGACACTGTCAAACGCCTGCAAGGGGCAGAGGAAGAAACCAGAGAATACTGAAGAGCGGGTCGGAGCAGTGTAACCTTTACCACGGGAGCGCTAGTAACAGCACGCGCACCTTTCTGCCTTGGCTCCCCAGCTGTCAAAAGGGTTTAACGACCCTTGTCTGGGTCTCGTGCATGTATGTCTTTAAGGACTTAGCACAGGGATGACCTCTGTAGGTGAGTCCATGTCAAATGGAACGTGGCACTGGTTTCCTCAGCGCTACCGCAATACGAATCGTAATTGGTATTTCTGAAGGGTAACTGAGTCTTCACCTGGGATTTTTAGCTACATACGAGATCTGAAGAAACTCTTGGAGAACGACTGATCCCGGTGGAAGTGCAAGCTACTTCTCCACTGCATTTGACATCATGAGGTGCTCGGGCGGCGGCCCGTCACTCACACCTGCAAGGCTTTCGGGAAAGAAGGAAAAAAGCCAGCCAGGCTCTGCAGCCTTTTAGGGAAAGAAAGCGTTAGCCTGACACGTGATTGTCGTTGGTTCCTGGGCATTCTCTGAGAGTTGCCCCCCGAGGGGGGATGTTGCCCCCCGAGGGGGGATACTGCCCCCGGCCACCTCCACTCCCACTCGCCAGCACTCACCTGCCAACACAACTTCTGAGCTGCAGATGAGCACAACGGGGCTCCGTTGCCTCAAGTTTGGGCACAGGCAGGGCAAACCCTTCCTGAACCGCTCAAGTTTTATTAGAGAAAATTCAGGAGAAATGGAGGGAGTGGAGGAAAACACTCCATGGTTGTGGAGTGGCAGCTGCTGCTGCTGCTTCACTTCCTTCACGGAGCTCACGGGTGTGCTGCACTTCCTGGCAGCTCGCTCAGGCACGTTCCGGGGTCTGTCTCAACTTTAACGGCATTAAAATAGAAGGTTAAGAAGTGAAGCGGTCGTGCCGATCGTTTACACCTTTACCGGTAGCAGCACCTTGCATTTCTCAAAAGGAACCTTTCCTGCTTTTGCCCCCAACTGGGCAGCAATTTGACCCCAGTCCACTCCGACGAACACCTTCGCTGTGGAAGCGGCACTCAAACGCACAAGTTCATGACGGTGACGCTTTCTTTTGACTTTCCTAAGGCGCAGGTTTGCAGCGCTTCTCGGAAGGAGATGGGAACACTGCAGTTACTGACGGCCTCCTCAGCCTTGAGATGCAGAAGGATGGAGGCTGAGACAGTCAGGGAGGGCCGGGGCCTTGTCCGCTCTCAGAAACCCTCCCCACTTTGCTCTGCACACCAGTCCCGTGCGGAACACACGCAGCCGCGGCTCTGGCTGGCCCTGACAGCTCGCCCGTCCATCCCCTTGCCAGGAACTAGCACCCTGCCGGCTACAGCTCAGCCCAAAGCCAAACCAACATAAAATCGCTCCTACAGCGACACCGTCCCACCACCAACCTCGTCTCTGGAAACCGCCACCTGATCTCCCCCTGTTTTGCTGATTAGGGGTATCAATTAAACTCAGACACCAGAGTGAAAAGCGCAGGCATCTTTTACTAGAAATAACTAAATAATGTAACAGAATAATACAGAAAACATACAGTAAGAAAACACAGAATAGTGCACTCAAACAAACAGGAAAATACAGGGTAATGCATCAAATCATTACTACCCGAGAGAGAGGGAATAGCGATTAAGAAAGACCCATCACCACTTGCACCCGTTCCCATCATCCAGACCCGCAGGCGCTGGGCAGCCCCGGTTACAGCGAGGATTTGGAGAGCCTTTCCCGGCAAGTGGGAAGTCCTACGCGGTGCGTCCACCCGTAGGTGAGGCTTCCAAAGTCGCTGTGAGCGGGTCCAGCCTTATATACCCAAAAATCAGCAAGCCAGAATAGCTGGCACCTTTGATTTGAGCGGAAATATCTGGTTTCAATCTCACATTAGATTCCCCCAGAGCCTGGCCAGCGCTCAGGGGAGAAGCTAAGGGAGTTCCTCGGCTTATCTAATTCTAATTGCATTGGGCGCAAGCTCTCACATCAGGCCACAGCGACAGACAACAGTCTCCACGACCCTGTTATTTTATCCACACACAAAGAAAGATAAATATACATTCAAGATACCTACGTCTTCCATACGTATCTCGCTAATGATTACATACTGAGTTAGCAGCTTCGGCTCAGGGCCTGCTGTTCAGGCTTCAACACTTCCACTTTTTACATCAGAACCGTGCAGGTGCTGAAAGAGAAGCATTCAGAACAGGGGAAACCACCTCCAAATCCCTGCTCCCGACTGCTCTTCCCCCGGCATGCCACACAGCCTCAAAGCACACTTCAGGTGGCTGCAGAGCCCTCCCTCTCCCCACAGCTGGTGCGGCCACACCAAACTAAAAAAAGGAGTTTCCTGACAACTTCAGGGAGTCAAGTCAACTTCAGGTGGATTTGGAGCAGTTTCTAAAACTCTGGGGAACTGCCAAGAACCAAGTACCTGCTTGAGAGGCACAGAAAACATCCCCAAAGGGGCAGGGATGCTTGAGGACTTCTTTCTCTCGCTTCTTCGGCAGCCCGCTGCCGCTCATCCCTCCGCTCGCTCTTACCTTTGCAGGTCCTTCTGCACGCGATGGTCGTCTCTTCCTTGTTCACCACCAGCTGCTGCAACGGCAGAAGGACGCCGGTCGGGTCTGAGAGGGACACCGGCCCCCGGACAGAGCTCGCCACAGCACCACCCGAATCCCAGAGGCCCTCCCACCCGCAACCCCGTATAACCTAACACCACCACTCCCCCCCCAAATAAAAAAAACCTCACAGATCGGCTTTTCTCACCCGATCGACGCTCCGGGGCTGCCACGCGTGCAGTGCCGGCCGGCGCTGGAGCTGGGCTCGGAGTTGGGAACTCTGGACAAAGGGGAGCTGGGCACACAAAAGCGGCGGCCAAGGAAGCTGCGCCCCTCCTTACGGGGGGCTCGAGCCGCTGCCGGCACTGCAGAGTGCCCGGGCCTGCAGGTCACTCATTGGCCAGCCCCGGACTTACAGGGCAGCCTCTGCTGGCTGCCTACAGCAGCCCGCCCAGCCCTGATTACAGGGCGGCCGAGCGGCTCCTGGGGACAGAGGGCTCCACGGCTCGTGGCACTCGCCCCGAGTACGGGGCGGGCACGCTGGCAGGTCGCCAGCCAGGACAGGCGGCCACCCAGGCAGAGACCCGGGCCCTGAACACAGGCGGGTCGCACGCTGGCCGCGCTACAGCCACGGGGCTTCGCTCTCTCCTTCGAAAGGAGGGGCAAGGAGGGGCAAGCCGGGACTCGCCCTCCGCTCGCGGGCTCAGAGGGGACCGACCCCCTGTTGCTGCACAGAGCCCTTCTTTCCCTCCCGGGAAGTTTAAGCTAAGTACGCTGCAGTGATTTCAACAGGGGCCTAAACGAGAAGCTCATTCGCTCGCTCACTCACACCCACAGACACACACACAGACACAGGCAGGCACACACAGACACACACACACAGACAGGGACAAACAAAACTTCCCGGAAGAGAGAGCGAGCTCTGTGCAGCCAGTGTCTGGGGAGCCATCCCTTCCCACGAGCAGGAGAGCAGAGCCCCAGACCTGCCCCCCAGGACGCACGCAGGCCACAGCGACTCAACGTGCCACGGGGCTTCACGGGTGGCCAAGGGACAAATGCCGTGACACGCCCCGACTCCAGGGGGTCACGCTGGCCAGGCCGCCAGCAGCCAGAAAGCCGCCGGGGCCGGGGAAACGGCCCTCCCCTGCTTACAGGGCGGGCGTGGGGTCCGGAGAGCCCCATTTCCCCCTCGGCGCGGAGACAGCGCCGCTCACTCTCCTGACAGGGCCGCCCTTCTCTCCGGGCAGCCAAACCGCGGGGCAAGGTGGCAAAAGACCAGAGACCCGAGCCCTGCTTACAGGGAGGTCACCCAGCGCAGCGCCGGCCAGGGCACCAGAAGTGCCGGCAACGGTCTCGTGCGACCGCAGCCCCGGTAACAGGGAGGTCCCCTTTGTCCAGAGCTCCCTTCTCTCGCCCCACTCCTCTCTTCAGCCCGCCGCTCCTCACAATGCGTCTTCTTTCTTCTTCAGGAGCTGCTACTTGGAAGGAGAGTACGGTCAGATGCCAGCTTCCCCACCCGGAGGACAGAGGGAAGCCGGCCCCGCCCGCCCATACCCCAACACCACCACGCCCCCCACCCCCCCCCCGAGAAAACCTCACAGATCAGCTTGTCTCACCCAGTTGGTGCTTCAATGCTCCCTGCAGGGACGACTGCGACGGCCACTCATCTGCTCCGGGCTCCTGGCTGCATCCAGCGGGGCCTTGGACCCTCCTCAGCCCCTGCGGCGACGGTGCTCGCCCCCCCAAGCGGGTCCAGTCCACCCCCCGCCCGCCCCGCGGCGACGGTGCTCCCCCCGCTCCCGCCTCAGACGGCGATGTCGCTGCTCCCCCGTCCCAGACTGCGGCCCCCCCCGCGTCGGACGGCGACGGCGCTCTTCCCCCCCACCCCTCCCCCCCCCGGCGGCGACAGCGCTCCCCCCCCCCCCGGGCGGCGGCTTCCCCCCCACCCCAGGCGGCGACGGTGCTCCCCCCCACAGACGGCTCCACACCACCCCCCGCCCGCCCCGCGGCGACAACGCTCTCCCCCCCACCACGGCGACGGCGCTCCCCCCCGCCCCAGACTGCGACCCCCCTGCGTCGGACGGCGACGGCGCTCTTCCCCCAACCCCTCCCCTCCTCCGGCGGCGACGGCGCTCCCCCCCGCCCCAGACAGGTCCCACTACCCTTCCCCTCAGGTGGCCGCTCCGCCCCTCACAGCGGCGCTTTGCCCGGAGCGCCCTTCTCTTTCCTGCACTTGTTGCTCAGACTTCCTCCGCTCCTCCTGCCGCTCTCTCTTGTCTTGCGGGTCCTTCTGCACGCGATGTTTGTCTCTTCTTTCTGCTCCACCACCAGCTGTTGCAAGGGCAAGAAGACGCCGTTGGGTCTGAGAGGGTCGCCGGCCCCCGGACAGAGCTCGCCACAGCACCACCCGAATCTCAGCGCCTCCCCCCCCCCCGCCCTGCCCCGCCCCGCCAAAAACTAACAGATCGGCTTTACTCACCCAGTTGCTGCTCCAGTGCTTCCCGCAGAGACGACTGCGACCGCCACTCCTCTGCTCGGACTCCTGGCCGCGTCTGGCGGGGCTGGACCCGCCCCCTTCCCCTCAGGCGGCCGCTCCGCCCCTCACAGCGGCGCGCGACTTTCCCGCCCTTCCCCTTCCCACAGGCGGGTCCCGCCCCCTTCCCCTCAGGCGGCCGCGGCGCCCCCACAGCGACTTTCCCGCCCTCACTATTACCTGGGCTACAGTACTTGATCTTGTCCAGAGAGTGGCGGTGTGGTTGCCTCTTGCCTCTCTGCCTATAAGCAGCGGATGCCATAATCCAATTATAACTGAAGCCAATTTTGTGTTTGATTAGCTGCTATTAAAAAAAAAAATATTTTAGTGAAGTATACACACAGGGATGCTTTTGTAACTGAGTGATCTGTTTAACCATCCTCCAAACCTTAATATACAATACTATTAGAAGTAATAAACATAATAAAGTTGGAATTAGGAAAATCAGACCGAGTCCTGTTTGTGGTGGTGACCATCCAGATAAGCTTTCCCACCATCGATGTTCTTCAAGGAAAGAAAAGAGAACTGTGTCGGGGTGGAGTGGGGGGAAGGCTGAACAGGTTACCCCTTAGGATGCAGGATAAATCCATCTCGTACTGAGTTTCTTTTACTCCATTGTTGTCACTAGCATCCCATGCTAGAGGTAGGGGGGGTGCATCTAAAATTGGTGAAGGTTTAAATGGCTGCTGTAATGCTCGTGGGTCAAGTATTAATAGGCATTTGTAAGTTAGATATGTTTTTAATTCGAGTATCAGAGTTTTAATCGCTTCTTCATGTTCTGAATGCCAACTCCACCGTTTTCCTTTTTGTAAAAGCCAATACAGTGGACAGGCAATGGAGAATCCAGGTACCTGTTTTCTCCAATATCCTAAAGTACCCATTACAAAGCTGTTGTAATTTTTTTTCTAGATTGGGGCATTTCTGATTGTTTCTACCCCCCTCTGGGAGTCTGGTAAAGGTATGCTGGCTACCCTCCCATGTAAATGCAAATTTTGGTTTTGCCTTCTTACCCTAAGGGAAAAACCATGTCTTTGACACAAGGACCTGCAGGGACTTGCAGCGTGGTCGTTAAGGCTGCATTGTTGGGGACTGCCGCTGACAATGGGGCTCTATTTAAGCACTTAAACGCCGATTCAGCGCCACCTCCCCCTCTGGTTTACTGACTGGCCAAACAGGAAAATTGGGGGGGGGGGGGGGCGCGAGTTGTGGAAGTAATCTGTCGTTTTTCTAAATCTGCAATAGAAAGCTGCTTAGCAACTTATTTACTTACTTCTAGCAAGTTATAGTACTACTTATAGTATTTTTTAATTTTGCTAAGAATCCTGCTTGCCCAGACTGTTCTGTGGAATTTTACCAAGGACTACTGTGTTCATCAAAACAAAGCAGTTTACTGTGAAAATCTACCAAGAACTGCAGTGTTCAGCAAAATATCATGTTTTTGTCCTCGAGAAACAGGTATGCTCTAACTAGTTGGGCCTCGGTAATGAGTAAAGATAGCCATATACGGATGGTAGAAGTTTCATTGCTTCCCTTAAATAAGATAGCACGAGTAAACCGGCTGAAAAACATTTTTGTTGTTCAAGAAATTGGCTAAGAGAATCTGCGCATGCTCCGGGGAAAAAACAAGGTGAGAAAGACTACGAGCCTTCCTCCCAAAGACCCCTGAAGACGCCCCCCAGGAGGCAATGCACAGGTGCAAAGAACATAAAGTGCTGACACCAGCCTCTAGAACTAACCCAGCCTTACTCATGCATATGTATGTTTGTGTTATGTAATCCAGTGAATAAGTGTATCCACACTCTGTAACGTTTTGGTAAAACGTGCTGTTGGTGTGCAAGGTTTGTGGAGAAATCCCCTTGCACCCCGGCCGGAGTAAAACATACCTGCTTTATAACTCCATTTCGAGTTGTAGAGTCTTTTTCCGCGAATCAAAGACCACTGCAGATCCATTGCAAGCAGCAGGGAAAACGACAGTACAGCGAGGCCTGTGCTGGTCATTATCAGCATCCCGTGGCGCTGCTGCTTCCAAGGTGCTGCTTGGAAGGAAAGTTCAGTCAGGTGCCAGGTCCCCCACAGGGAGGACAGAGGGAAGCCGGCCTCTGGAGGGAGGTCCCCAGAGCGCTTCCCACACCCACCCCCCCACCCCGCCCATACCCCAACAGCCCCCCACCCCGAAAAGAAACTCACTGATCAGCTTTTCTCACTCAATCGGCGCTCCGGGGCTGCCACGTGCAGTACCGGCCGGCGCTGAAGCTGGGCTCGGAGTTGGGAACTCTGGACAAAGGGGAGCTGGGCACACAAAGCGGCAGCAAAGCTCCCTTCTCTCGCCCCGCTCCTCTCTTCAGCCCGCCGCGCCTCAAGATGCCTTGTCTTCCCCAGGAGCTGCTGCTTGGAAGGAGAGTACGGTCAGGTGCCAGCTCCCCCACCCGGAGAACAGAGGCAATCCGGCCCCCCCCCCCCCCATACCCCAACACCCCCCTCCCTTCCCCCCCCAAAAACCTCACAGATCGGCTTTTCTCACCCAACTGGCACTCCGGGGTTGCCACGCCGTGCAGTCCCGACCGGCGCTGGAGCTGGGCTCGGAGTTGGGAACTCTGGACAAAGGGGAGCTGGGCACACAAAAGCGGCGGCCAAGGAAGCTGCGCCCCTCCTTACGGGGGGCTCGAGCCGCTGCCGGCACTGCAGAGTGCCCGGGCCTGCAGGTCACTCATTGGCCAGCCCCGGACTTACAGGGCAGCCTCTGCTGGCTGCCTACAGCAGCCCGCCCAGCCCTGATTACAGGGCGGCCGAGCGGCTCCTGGGGACAGAGGGCTCCACGGCTCGTGGCACTCGCCCCGAGTACGGGGCGGGCACGCTGGCAGGTCGCCAGCCAGGACAGGCGGCCACCCAGGCAGAGACCCGGGCCCTGAACACAGGCGGGTCGCACGCTGGCCGCGCTACAGCCACGGGGCTTCGCTCTCTCCTTCGAAAGGAGGGGCAAGGAGGGGCAAGCCGGGACTCGCCCTCCGCTCGCGGGCTCAGAGGGGACCGACCCCCTGTTGCTGCACAGAGCCCTTCTTTCCCTCCCGGGAAGTTTAAGCTAAGTACGCTGCAGTGATTTCAACAGGGGCCTAAACGAGAAGCTCATTCGCTCGCTCACTCACACCCACAGACACACACACAGACACAGGCAGGCACACACAGACACACACACACAGACAGGGACAAACAAAACTTCCCGGAAGAGAGAGCGAGCTCTGTGCAGCCAGTGTCTGGGGAGCCATCCCTTCCCACGAGCAGGAGAGCAGAGCCCCAGACCTGCCCCCCAGGACGCACGCAGGCCGCAGGGACTCAACGTGCCGCGGGGCTTCACGGGGTGGCCAAGGGACAGATGCCGTGACACGCCCCGACTCCAGGGGATCACGCTGGCCAGGCCGCCAGCAGCCAGAAAGCCGCCGGGGCCGGGGAAACGGCCCTCCCCTGCTTACAGGGCGGGCGTGGGGTCCGGAGAGCCCCACTTCCCCCTCGGCGCGGAGACAGCGCCGCTCACTCTCCTGACAGGGCCGCCCTTCTCTCCGGGCAGCCAAACCGTGGGGCAAGGTGGCAAAAGACCAGAGACCCGAGCCCTGCTTACAGGGAGGTCACCCAGCGCAGCGCCGGCCAGGGCACCAGAAGTGCCGGCAACGGTCTCGTGCGACCGCAGCCCCGGTAACAGAGAGGTCCCCTTTGTTCAGAGCTCCCTTCTCTCGCCCCACTCCTCTCTTCAGCCCGCCGCTCCTCACGATGCCTCGTCTTTCTTCTCCAAGAGGAACTGCTTGGAAGGAGAGTGCAGTCAGGCGCCAGCTGCCCCACCCGGAGGACAGAGGGAAGGCCGCCCTCGCAGGGAGGTCCCCACAGTGCCCCCCCCCCCTCCCGCCCATACCCCAACACCCCCCCTGAAAAAACCTCATGGAACGGCTTTTCTCACCCAGTTGGTGCTTCACTGCTCCCTGCAGGGACGACTGCGACGGGCATTCGGCTGCGACAGGCTCCTGGCTGCGTGCAGCGGGGCCTTGGACCCTCCTCAGCCCCTGAGGTGATGGCGCTCGCCCGACCACGCGGCTCCAGTCCACCCCCAGCCCGCTCCGCGGCAACGGTGCTCCCTTCCCCCCAGCCGGCGACGGCACTTCCCCCTCCCCCCCACCCACCCCACTTCCCCCAGGCGGCGACGGCGCTACCCCCCCCCCCCCCACGCCCAACCCCAGCCGGCGACGGTGCTCCCCGGCCCCCCCGAGGCAGCTCCATCTCCCCGCTCCCCCCGTGGCAACGGTGCTCCCCACCCCGCCCCAGGCGGCGACGGCACTCCCCACCCCCCCTCAGGCGGCGACGGCACTCCCCGGCCCCCCCCAGGCGGCTCCATTGCCCACCACCCCCGTGGCAACGGCGCTCCCCCCCGTCCCAGCTGGCGACGGCACTCCCCCCCACGCGGGTCCCCCTCCCCTTCCCCTCAGGTGGCCGCTCCTCCGCTCGTCACAGCGGCTCTTTGCCCGGAGCGCCCTTCTCTTTCCTCCACTTGTTGCCCAGACTTCCTCCGCTCCTTCTGTCGCTCTCCCTTGACTTGCCGGGCCTTCCGCACGCGATGTTTGTCTCTTCCTTTTCCACCACCAGTTGCTGCAACGGTAGGAGGACGCCATCGGGTCTGAGAGGGACGCCGGCCCCCGGACAGAGCTCGCCACAGCACCACCCGAATCCCGGCCGCCCTCCCCCCTCCCCCCTCCCCCGCCCCGAAAACAACTCACAGATCGGCTTTACTCACCCAGTTGCTGCTCCAGTGCTTCCCACAGGGACGACTGCGACGGCCACTCCTCTGCTCCGGACTCCTGGCCGCGTCTGGCGGGGCTGGACCCGCCCCCTTCCCCTCAGGCGGCCGCTCCGCCCCTCACAGCGGCGCGCGACTTTCCCGCCCTTCCCCTTCCCACAGGCGGGTCCCGCCCCCTTCCCCTCAGGCGGCCGCGGCGCCCCCACAGCGACTTTCCCGCCCTCACTATTACCTGGGCTACAGTACTTGATCTTGTCCAGAGAGTGGCGGTGTGGTTGCCTCTTGCCTCTCTGCCTATAAGCAGCGGATGCCATAATCCAATTATAACTGAAGCCAATTTTGTGTTTGATTAGCTTCTATTAAAAAAAAAAAATTATTTTAGGGAAGTATACACACAGGGATACTTTTGTAACTGAGTGATCTGTTTAACCATCCTCCAAACCTGAATATACAATACTATTAGCAGTAGTAAACATAATAAAGTTAGAATTAGGAAAATCAGACCGAGTAAAACGTGGAATTAAACAGTCCTGTTGGTGGTGGTGACCACCCAGATAAGCTTTCCCACCATCGATGTTCTTCAAGGAAAGAAAAGAGAGCTGTCTCGGGGCGGAGGGGGGGGAAGGCTGAACAGGTTACCCCTTAGGATGCAGGATAAATCCATCTCGTACTGAGTTTCTTTTACTCCATTGTTTTCACTAGCATCCCATGCTAGAGGTAGAGGGGGTGCATCTAAAATTGGTGAAGGTTTAAATGGCTGCTGTAATGCTCGTGGGTCAAGTATTAATAGGCATTTGTAAGTTAGATATGTTTTTAATTCAAGTATCAGAGTTTTAATCGCTTCTTCATGTTCTGAATGCCAACTCCACCGTTTTCCTTTTTGTAAAAGCCAATACAGTGGACAGGCAATGGAGAATCCAGGTACCTGTTTTCTCCAATATCCTAAAGTACCCATTACAAAGCTGTTGTAATTTTTTTTTTCTAGATTGGGGCATTTCTGATTGTTTCTACCCCCCTCTGGGAGTCTGGTAAAGGTATGCTGGCTACCCTCCCATGTAAATGCAAATTTTGGTTTTGCCTTCTTCCCCTAAGGGGAAAACCATGTCTTTGACACAAGGACCTGCAGGGACTTGCAGCGTGGTCGTTAAGGCTGCATTGTTGGGGACTGCCGCTGACAATGGGGCTCTATTTAAGCACTTAAACGCCGATTCAGCGCCACCTCCCCCTCTGGTTTACTGACTGGCCAAACAGGAAAATTGGGGGGGGGGGGGGCGCGAGTTGTGGAAGTAATCTGTCGTTTTTCTAAATCTGCAATAGAAAGCTGCTTAGCAACTTATTTACTTACTTCTAGCAAGTTATAGTACTACTTATAGTATTTTTTAATTTTGCTAAGAATCCTGCTTGCCCAGACTGTTCTGTGGAATTTTACCAAGGACTACTGTGTTCATCAAAACAAAGCAGTTTACTGTGAAAATCTACCAAGAACTGCAGTGTTCAGCAAAATATCATGTTTTTGTCCTCGAGGAACAGGTATGCTCTAACTAGTTGGGCCTCGGTAATGAGTAAAGATAGCCATATACGGATGGTAGAAGTTTCATTGCTTCCCTTAAATAAGATAGCACGAGTAAACCGGCTGAAAAACATTTTTGTTGTTCAAGAAATTGGCTAAGAGAATCTGCGCATGCTCCGGGGAAAAAACAAGGTGAGAAAGACTACGAGCCTTCCTCCCAAAGACCCCGAAGACGCCCGCCAGGAGGCAATGCACAGGTGCAAAGAACATAAACTGCTGACACCAGCCTCTAGAACTAACCCAGCCTTACTCATGCATATGTATGTTTGTGTTATGTAATCCAGTGAATAACTGTATCCACACTCTGTAACGTTTTGGTAAAATGTGCTGTTGGTGTGCAAGGTTTGTGGAGAAATCCCCTTGCACCCCGGCCGGAGTAAAACATACCTGCTTTGTAACTCCATTTCGAGTTGTAGAGTCTTTTTCCGCGAATCAAAGACCACTGCAGATCCACTGCAAGCAGCAGCGAAAACGACAGTACAGCGAGGCCTGTGCTGGTCATTATCAGCATCCCGTGGTGCTGACGGCTGCAGTCTCTGTTGTGGCATAACTTCGTCAGCCAGAGCTTTCTGGGGGGAGGCAGAGTAAAGTCCACGACCCCCACGGCTCCCACAATGCCGACACAGCAGCTGAGGTACTGGCACCCACGGGCACACCGCCCCCCAGCCCGGGGCAGTCCCTCGCCAGCTCTAACCCCCACCCTGCTTTCCTGCCTCCCTCCACCCTGCAAGGGCATTTCAGATGCCCTCTCGGACTGTCCCTTCAAACCACCCAACCACGCAACCCACTGAGCACGACCACTGAGCCCTAAAAGCCCTGACCACTGCAAAATTACCTTCTCCTCTTCTTCAGGAGCGCTGCGGCCGGAGTAAAGCAGCAGGCGCTCGGGATGGCCTTGAAGCCTGGGGCAACTTTCTCACGCCTGTGGTAGCTCACGGCCCTGGATGTGACAGTTGTGACTCCAGAACTGCAGAACGGTTTGAGGTGGGAAGGGAACTCTTGCAGGTCATCTGGTCCAACCACGCCCTGGAACTAAAAAGTAGCCACAGCGAACAAAAGAGGGGACGATTTAAAAAGACACAGAGGGCATTAAGGAAAGAGAAAAACTCACTAAAAAGACACTGAAGGGAAAAAGAACATTTTAAAAGCAACAGGCATTGGTGAAATAAAGGAAAAAATGATCACACAGGGATACCGAACTAGAACAGAGGCACAGAAAAGAAAATTTAAAAAGCGGCAGCACTAAGGAAACATGAAATAGCGACAGCAAACTAAAAGACGTAGAATGAAAATTTAAAAAGCGACGACACTAAGCGCAGAAATGGAAGATGAAAAAAAGGAGGGAGAGGCAGGACAAAAGCGCAGAGAGAAATGAGAAAAGGGAGCAGTAGGACAAGAGAGAGAAAGTGAGAAAGGAAGGGGGAGCAGGACAGAAGAATAAAGAAGGGGAGAGGTCTAGGAAAGGGGCGGGGGCGGCAGAAATAACAGCAGCATGGAAAAAAGAGGTCCAGGTGACGGGCAGGAAAGGACCGGGACGCACAAGACGTGTGACAGGGCCCTGAAGGCCCAGGACTCACCGCAGCTCTCGTTCTCGGCACTGCCGGGAGAATTTGACGGGTCAGATGCTTCTTTCTCCTTCCTTCCTCCTGCCCCTCTTCTTCTTCTGAAACTCCAGTCGCCTGGCTGTCCTCACCCTAAAAGAATACGCGGGTGTCTCTCACCTCTTACAAGACCAGGCTTCCGACACACACAGCCTCGCTTGCTCGCGCACTACGCGGCCGTACCGCGCTTGGGGTGACGCACGCAGACCCTGGGTGCACGCTGGCGGTCTGACTGTGAAGAGGGCTCCTTCCTCACGCAGAGAGGCAGGCTCTCTCTTCCTGCACTGGGAGGCGGGTGCTGCACAGATGGTCTTGATTTTCTCTTTCTTCCCCTTTCTCTGGTCTCTCCAGCTTCAGCCGCGGCAGCTCCTGTCCGCTGTCCACAGCCGGGAAGGGCTCCGCCTGTCCCTTTTTGCCCCTGTGCCGTGAGAAGCGCAAGGCCAGGCAGAGACACCCCACACAAGCCCGAGGTGGGCGCAGTCAATGGCACCCCAGGGCAGGAACAGACAAGCGCAGCCTCAGCACGGCCTCTGGAAGAGGGAAAGAAACAGCACTGACCATTATTGCTGTAGATCGCACGTGGTCGGAGCCCCACCTTCCACCTCCCACCGCGCAGCAAGGCATCACAGACCCCATGGACACCTACCAAGGTGCATGCGCCGTGCAGAGAGCCCACGGGGCACCACAGAGACGTGGGGAAGGCACCGCATACAAGACAGAACACAGACACCACAAATGACACGAGGACACAGACACAGGCCAGAACATGCACGTCCTGTGGGACAGACCCTGCTCTCTTCCCACAGACTTAAGGAAGCCTAAATAGCCCTCTCCACAGCCCTGATGGTAGAGCCTCTGCTGGCCCCACCCTACCCACGGCTTTTGCCCCTTGACTTACCTTTCAGAGAGCACGCTCCAGAATCCATCCTCATCAGGAGCACGTCATCTCACTGGGATGCTCCCGCATTCACCAGGTTCCTCTCCATCACCTGCAAGACAGAGCGCCGCCAGTCACCGCAGACATGGAGTTTGGCCTGGTGCACGCCGGCCTCCCAAGCTTCGGGGTCCCATGCCACCCCAAACCCCACCCCCTCCTTTCCCCCGCAGCCCCCAGGGCCCTCCCACAACCCTCTGCCTCTCACCTGCCTGCAAAACCAGCCAAACTGCATTCTGCTTTTGGCCCCCAAACCAGCTGCCTTAGTGCCTCTTTATGAGCCCAAAAACCTGCCTGCTGAGCCTCTTCTCAAGTCCCCAAAAATGCACGACTTGACTTCTGTTTCTGAGCCCAAAGCCACACAACTCCGTCTGTTTCAGAGCCCCTCAATCAGCCACACGCGTCTGTTCTCAAGCCACAGGAAGGCAAAACGTTGCCTCCATTTCAGGCCCACAGCACAGCTCACCCCGTCTGCTCTCTGACCCCCTCCGCAGTCCCCACGGGCGATGCCGAGGGGTTGGGGGGGGGAATGCAGCCACCCCACAGCCCTGCACTCCCAGAGCCCCACGGGCGGGTTTGGGAAGCGCTTGGGGATTGCGGCACTTCCGGGAGCCGCCACCGCGCATGCGCACTGCCGGGGCACGGGCACACCGGTCCTGGGGGAGCCGCGGGCAGCCCGCGGGAAACCGCACGAACCCGCCACAAAACCGCCCCTCGCGCTGCGCCGCGGGGCCGCGCCGGTAACGAGGACTGTGCCGTGCCGCGCGCGCGCGGGAGCGACGCAGCTGCCGGGCAGCCGAGTGCGCAAAAACTACAGCTCCCGGCGTGCCCCGAGGAGCCAACATGGCCGACCGGAAGCCCCGCTCACGTGACTACAGCGCCCGCCCGTCGCCCACACACCCGGAAGCCCAGCCTCGCGCGGCCCCGGGAAGCGCCGCCGCCGCCCGGCCCCGACCCGGAGCGGCTTCTGCCGCGGGTCCCGCCGCACCGCGCGGCCCCCCCGTCGCGGCTTTACCCGGCAGCCGCCTGGCGACCGACCGCGCGCCCCCGCGCACCTTTTCTCTGCTGCTCCCTCGGCTCGCACCGGCTCCTCCTCCAGTACCTCCCCGGACAGGGAGGGGCCGCTGCCCGCAGCCTCACTGCCCGCCCCTGGGGCTCCTCCAGCCCGGCCCACGCTCCCTCCCTCCCCCGCGGTAACTCTAGCGAGCAGCACCGGGATTAAGGCCAGGCAGCGTGTCCTCAGTGCAGCCTCTGGAAGAGGGCAAGAGGCAGCAGCACTGACCGTTATTGCCGTAGATCGCCCCCGGCCACTGCTCACGGGCGGCACCGGCGCTGCCGTTCCGCGCTTTGCGCTCCGAGCACTCGCCGACAGCGCGCACGGAGTGGGGGCGGCACTTCCCGAGCATGACCCCGGGCTACAGTTCCCGGCTTTAACCACAGGGTGGCAGCACAGAACACGGCAAACAGCCGCGCCGTTCCGCCAGCCCGGCCCCGCGCTGCAGTACCGACATTTGCCCGCCGGGCGGCGCCATCGCCCCATCCCGCCCCTCGGAGCAGTTCCCGGCAGCAGAAATGACGCCCGCAGCAGCCCCCTTCTACCATCCCAACGCGGCAACTGCTCCCCGGGCGGACAGGGCTCGCGTTCCCCGGCCCCGGCAGCGCCGGCAGCGCGGCAGCAGACACTGCAGAGAGAGTTTTCACCCCGGCGGCAGCACAGCGGGTGCTGAAGGCAGCAGGGCACAGACGGAAAGCTGCTTTGTGCCAGGGCGGCGGCTGCGCTCAGCAGCAAACAGCACGGCCGAGCAGAGCCGGTGCCAGCGGCGGAGCTGCACAGCACCGATGACACGCTGGGGACCCGCGGGCTCTGCGGGGCTCTTTGCACCTTTCCTCACCTCTGGGCTACCGGTGCTCTGCTCTCCTCCCCCGGCATCCACACGAGGCTCCCTGGGCAGGGCCTGTCCCTTCGAGAAGAGACGCCGCACAAAGTTCCTCCCCAGCCTGCCCTCCAGCGCGCAGCGAGCCATGCGGCAGGGAAAGCAGAGAGGCCCGTTGGGCTGGGAGATGTCCTCAGCAGGGACCGCAGAGCCTGGGAGGGTCCGTCTTTGCTCCGGGCAGCCGCGGAGCCCTGTGCTCCTTGCCGCTCCCACCAGCGAGCACTTTGCTGCCTGCAACACGCAATACTTGGTCGGCTGGAGGGGCTCTTCTGCCACTGGGTCAGGCGAGCAGCTCAGTACCTTCGGCTGCCTGATTCACCTCCTTAAAACACGCACTTCAACCCTCGCTTTCTTTAATTGAGACCCCTCTAGCTATCTCCTGGCCTGCCAGCCGTTTTCGGCTAGCAACACAGCCGACATACAGTGCTGGTGGAAATCGAGCGGTCATCTTGCTTTGATGGCAAAAGGCTTTTGTAACTCGGATGTCTGACCTGTCAGCAGGACTGCAAGGCAAGAAATATGCCTTTACTCGAACAAGCAAGACACCGGCCAAATAGCTGTGCACAGCCATACGCGGCTGCCTGGGACCGACACCTTTTTCTGCTAAAACCAGAGCACAGCTCCCTCGGGAAGAGCCATCGGCAGCGCAGAACGTCCCTCCGCTTGCCCTGCGCCTGGTGCCCGGAGAACAGCCTCTTCCTCTGACTGGAGCGGGCAGCGGCCTGTTGGCGTACCAGCCCCTCGCCCCCGAGAAAGCGGCTGCCTGTAGCAGCGGCAGAACCGCTGCTGCCCAAAGGGGAGAGGAAGGACTTGGGCTAAAGCTCTCCAGGCTGCCTGTGTCCCACGCGCAGTCGATGGCCTCGGCAGCCCAGACACAGGGCAAAGCCGACAGAAGGAACCTAAGAAGGAACCCCAGGGTGTGTAGCAGCTTCTGCAACAACCGTACTTTCCCAGCCCACCTGGGCAGAGGAAGGGGCAGGAGAAGGGCCGGCGGGTCCCTTCAGAGGCAGAACGGCTGCAGATTGTGCCGGGGCCGTTTAGCTCTTTCTCTTTGGCAGAGTTATGTCCCAGAGGTCGGCAGACGGGTCTGCGGGCACAGTGTGAGCACTGCTGCTTACAGAGCAACAGGCACTAGAAAGCAGCAGTGAAGAACGAGGACGGCCCATCAGGATGGTGGCAATAACAAGGAGAGACTAAAGCATCAGCCGGGCAGGGCTGGCAACTCACCTCATGTCATGGTTTGAGCCCAGCTGGACACTGAGCACCACACAACCGCTCACTCACACCCCCCACCAGCGGGACGGGGAAAGAACGGGAAGGGGAACGTGAGAAAACTCATGGGTTGAGATACAAATAGTTTAATAAAAGAAAAAACCACCACACACCCACCTTTTGTGGGGGGAAAAAACCTCACGCGGTGGGGAGGGGGGGGAACCTGGGGCAGACACGGCAGCGGGGTCTGCGTGTGGGTAGAAACGCGCGTGGGGGGACGCGGGTGGGGATGACCCACACCAGGGAGTCCACCTGGGATAACCCGCAGCAGATCACTCACCTGGGACAACCCCAACAGATGATCCACTCTGGAGAACTGACCCTCACCGGATAATCCACACCAGAGAACCCCCAGCAATGCCCCTCAAACAGCCACCGTCTCACCCCAGATTTTCCCCAAATTGGGTCTGGGGTTTTTATTTGCTTTTCTGCAATACAAAAATTGGGGTTTTTGCTTTTCCAAAATACTCCATTTTGGTTTTTTTCAGCACTTCTCCACAACATCAAAATTGGTGATTTTTGGTTTTGTGCATGAAAATGGTGGGTTTTCTGCTCTCCAGCTGCACCAAGCCAGGCAGGTTTGGCTTTCCCAGGAGCCCCAAATTGAAGTTTTTTTCCCCAAAAAACCCTGTATTTTTTTCCTCCCATTGCAGACCCAGAATCAGGGTGCTTGGGGTATTTTTGTGCCGTGGCAGCGACACAGGGCTGGCCCCACGGTCAGGGGGTTAGCGGCTGCCAGGCAAACCTGGCCTGGGGGGACCTGTCGAGCATCAGAAGATGCTGACAACAACACACCTGAAAAACAAAAACCCCAAATCCTATTCCAGCATCTTGAAAAACTATCACAGAAGAAAGTTCTGTCAGAAGAAGGGACGGAATAGCAGTGGAGCTCGGGGAGGACTCTGCGTGAACAGGTCAGCTCCACATACAACACACCCTGGCAAGGCCGGAGCGATTTCAACTCCTCAAATCACCAGCAAGGCCGATCGATACAATCCCGAGCACATCGTGCCCATAAAAACAAACGCTCTTGCTGGTGTCGGAATGTCTCATCCCGTCCTTACAGCAGGGCTGCAGGGAGGGAACCCTGCGAGGCTGCAGGACGAGGTCGTACCGTCATCACGACCTACGGCTGACGGATCCGCCGCGGCCCTTGCGCTGCTGCTGCTGCTGCTGCACATCCTGCTTGCTCGGTCAATAAAATCAGAAGTGAAGTGTAAAACTTTAAAGGCTAAAACAAAGAATAAAGAATAAAGCTCAGTCCTTCACTCTTTAGTGTAAAGGTGGGCATACACTTATAGAAGCGTTTTTATTAGATGTGTAAGTATTTGATTTTCCTTTTGCATTCCCTGAACTCGCCCAGCTGTGAGCTGATACCATTAGACTGTCTATCTCCAAAATACACACGGACAACTTGACGAGGGGGGGGGGTTTGGTGTGTTCCATAATTAGCAGGGACGTCTGGCCAGCTGCACCGCCCAAGAGTACTACTGCCAAATACATCATCTCTGAAGATCCACTCTGATGGAGAGTTCATAAAATGAAACTTCCTTGAGAAAGGTTTCCATTTTGTAAAGTCTCTTTCTAACTGAAGTCAAGATTAGACACTGTAGGGCACCGGTCCCTCATCCCTCAACTTTCAGAGAGCCAGGGGTCTGAATCCATCCTCAACAAAAACCACATCAGCTAACCGGGACACTCCTGCAGCTGCCAGGTTCCTCTTCATCATCTGCAAAAAAAACAACAGTGCCAACAGTCAGCATCACGTCAGCTGACACACCTCTGTCACAACACCCTCCACCTCAACAGCCACGGGGCTTTCCGCTCAGCTGCTCTGCACAGAGTCCAGTGTCGGACGCTGCGGCCAGCGTGGCCCGTGGCACCTACGATACCAAAAGACAGAGAGCTACCACTGTGCTTGCGAGAAATCACCAGCCCCGTGCTCCTGCTCTCTACTACCCAGCTCACCTCAAACGCTCGTCCGATTCCAAAGCCAGCGTGCCCGGCTCCTGCAAAACCAAAGAGAAATGCTTCATCGAGCTGCCACGTGATTCTCTGCACTGAAACCCTGACCCAGCCGACAACTGCCTCGCTGTCCTGGACTGCTCAGCGGCACGCGGCTTCGCCCCTCCCAGCCTACATGTGGCACCTGCATAAACCAAAGCGAGAGGCACAAGCTGAACCTGCAGCCTGCCCACACCGACTGCCATCTCCTGCCCCGTTACCTTGGCCGCTCACCCACCCTGCCTCTGACATTTACCGGTCGCCCACGTCGAGGCCTGGGTACCACCTGTAAGACACAGACAACAGGAGATGCTTCTAGCTTCACCAACAGTACAACACATGAAAAACAACTGCTACTTCAGCTCACGCGTCTCACCTTGCCCGAGTCACCTCCAGTGCCGATATCCTGCTTTGCACCTTCAAAACAAAAAAAACCCCAAACCGATAAGCCAGTCATGTAGCAACCAGTCACGTCTTCACCTCCGACACCACACGCTGACCCACCTTCTTACAGTGACCTGCTTGCTGCCTCTGTCACTCTTTGGTGCATATATTGTCCCTCTGGATCTGAAAAAAATTTTTAAGCAGGTCACCTGGACGCTGAGTGACAGCTTAACAATTCCAGAGTTCTTGACTCCATGTAGGAACACTGTCTAGGGTCTCATTACAGCCTGCCATTAAAAAAAACATAGAAACAAAACAGCATTAAGCCCTACACACACGAGCCTTAACACCTTTGAGATTCCATCTGTTCAACTACCACTCCCGCAGCCTCTCCCAGATAGCTCCGGTCATCCCCGTGACATCCTTGCCTGCTGCTGAGGGCTGCTTGCTCTGAGGGGGCTGTACCTAAACAGTCCAGGCAAATCAACATTAACTACAGACTCTTAGTGCTATTCTTCCCCTGACCGACATCGCTGTGCCCCCAGGCAGGGCAGTTCCAACCCACATACGTGTGCAGGCTGACACGCCAGAGAGTAAGAGAAGAGTGCTCTGAAGAGCACCAAAAACCAAAATCCAAAGGGAGCTGAAGTGCCACAAGAGCGCGGTGGAGTACGCAAAAGGACTCGGAAGACATCGTTGTAGAGAGTAGAGGAGTTAGGAGGGTAAGAAAAGAAGCCTTGCAGACACAGCGAAGGCCCTGGAGTCTCAGGAGGGCAGAGGAGGACAGCCAAAAGTATGCTCAAGGACATGATGAAGAATTCCGAAGGGGATTTGAAGAAACTACAGGTGTCCTCAGCAGACCAGGTAGGTATCCTAGCTAGCACAGAGGACAACGTGAGCGTTCTGCAGATGAAAGGTGGCATCAGGAAAGGGTCTCAGGGAGGAAGGAGGGTGCAGTGTGCGCCACAGTGCCAAAAGGGGGCTGTGGGGCCCGAGGTTGGCCTCAGTAGGTGTGATGACAGCAGGAGCAGGGTGCTGAGACTGAAAGAGAGACAGAGGGCGGCTCTGGGACACAGTGCAAAAGTCAAGGCGTTCCAGCAACGTACAGATGTCCTCAGGGGATGAGCGACTGAATGGAGACATCCAAGACAGCAGTGAAGACTGTGAGAGAGCTCTGGGGCACAGAGAAAGCCTGAGGAAGGGTTCTGTCTGAGTAAGAGAGACACCGAACCCCCAGCTAGGCTTTTATTTTAAACACAATTTTAAAAAAACATTTACTATCTCAACATTAAATACAACCTGAAATGAAAAAAACTTCACACACACAAGGTTAGACACATTCAGAAACTGACGCTCATTCAACAGCCACTCGATCCACCCCTCACTCCAAACATCCATTCCACTGCCCACCTGCCACAGTGGCAGATCACCCCCATTCTAAACCCACCCCTGGAACTGCCTCACCGTGCGCCTCGGCAGCATCGCTGCTCCACACGCCCCCACGGTGTCAGCCTTCCTAACCGGGAGCCAAGGAAGATGTTTCGCAACGGGCCCCGCTCCCGCTCCTCCTTCGCTTGCGTTTGTACGCTCCGGCAAACCTCGCTCAAGGATTTTCTCTGGGGATCCAGATGGCCCTGTGTCACCTGCAGAACACAAAGCCCTGCAAAGCAAGGCGTAGTCAAAACCGACAGTGAGTGCTGCAGTGCAATACACAACCAGAACAACCGACGTGGGAGGAGCCAGACTTTAAGGCCGAGGCCCACAAGGACACGGGGGGTGAAGTGCTGTAGGGGAGGGACCTCTATGGAAACAGAACTCTGAAGAGCAGAGCTGTCATTCTGGCCCAGATCTCCTCCACAAAGGCAACCCTCCACAAACATCTGTGATGCAAAAGACACCATAAGCTCCACTCACGAGACGGGGAGTGCTCAACGGGCTCTTTTCCAAAGCAGCAAGGTATCCGAGACCCTATGGACGCCTACCAAGGTGCATGCGCCGTGCAGAGAGCCCACGGGGTACCACAGAGATGTGGGGAAGGCACCGCACACAAGACAGAACACAGACACCACAAATGACACGAGTACACTGACACAGGCCAGAACATGCACATCCTGTGGGACAGACCCTGCTCTCTTCCCACAGACTTAAGGAAGCCTAAATAGCCCTCTCCACAGCCCTGATGGTAGAGCCTCTGCTGGCCCCACCCTACCCACAGCTTTTGCCCCTTGACTTACCTTTCAGAGAGCACGCTCCAGAATCCATCCTCATCAGGAGCACATCATCTCACTGGGATGCTCCCGCATTCACCAGGTTCCTCTCCATCACCTGCAAGACAGTGTGCAGCCAGTCACCGCAAACGTGGAGTTTGGCCTGGTGCACGCCGGCCTCCCAAGCTTCGGGGTCCCATGCCACCCCGACACCCACCCCCTCCTTTCCCCCGCAGCCCCCAGGGCCCTCCCACAACCCTCCGCCTCTCACCTGCCTGCAAAACCAGCCAAACTGCATTCTGCTTTTGGCCCCCAAACCAGATGCCTTAGTGCCTCTTTATGAGCCCAAAAACCTGCCTGCTGAGCCTCTTCTCAAGTCCCAAAAATGCACAACTTGACCTCTGTTTCTGAGCCCAAAGCCACACAACTCCGTCTGTTTCTGAGCCCCTCAATCAGCCACACGCGTCTGTTCTCAAGCCCCAGGAAGGCAAAACGTTGCCTCCATTTCAGGCCCACAGCACAGCTCACCCCGTCTGCTCTCTGACCCCCTCCGCAGTCCCCACGGGCGATGCCGAGGGGTTGGGGGGGGGAATGCAGCCACCCCACAGCCCTGCACTCCCAGAACCCCACGCGCAGGTTTGGGGAAGCGCTTGGGGATTGCGGCACTTCCGGGGGCCGCCACCGCGCATGCGCACTGCCGGGGCACGGGCACACCGGTCCTGGGGGAGCCGCGGGCAGCCCGCGGGAAACCGCACGAACCCGCCACAAAACCGCCCCTCGCGCAGCGCCGCGGGGCCGCGCCGGTAGCGAGGACTGTGCCGTGCCGCGCGCGCCCGGCAGCGACGCAGCTGCCGGGCAGTCAAGTGCCGACAAACTACAGCTCCCGGCGTGCCCCGGGGAGACAACATGGCCGACCGGAAGCCCCGATCACGTGACTACAGCGCCTCCCACACTGGCACAGGCGGCCGTCCCGGCTTTCTGACCCTACGGGGACACCGTGCTTTCCCACCCCCCCGTCGCCCATACACCCAGAAGCCCGGCCGAGCGCAGCCCCGCTCGTCTCCGGGAAGCGCCGCTGCCCCGCCTGGCCCCGACCCGGAGGGGCTTCTGCCGCGGGTCCCGCCACACCGCGCGGCACCCCCCGTTGCGGCTTTCCCCGGCAGCCGCCAGGCGACCGACCACGCGGCCCCGCTCACCTTCTCTCTGCTGCTCCCTCGGCTCGCACCGGCTCCTCCTCCAGCAGCGTCTCGGACAGGGAGGGGCCGCTGCCCGCAGCCTCACTGCCCGCCCCTGGGGCTCCTCCAGCCCGGCCCACGCTCCCTCCCTCCCCCGCGGTAACTCTAGCGAGCAGCACCGGGATTAAGGCCAGGCAGCGTGTCCTCAGTGCAGCCTCTGGAAGAGGGCAAGGGGCAGAAGCACTGACCGTTATTGCCGTAGATCGGCACCGGCGCTGCCGTTCCGCTCTTTACGCCCCGAGCACCCGCCGACAGCGCGGGGGGGGGCGGAATTATCCGAGCATGACCATCCGTACGGCCGTGCGCGGGGCAGGTGCAACACCGAATAGGGTCCGGGCGGGAACAGTGACCCGCGTCAAGGTGCAACCCCCAATAGGGTCCGTGCGGGAACAGTGACCCGCGGCAAGGTGCAACCCCGAATACGGTCCGGGCAGAAACAGTGACCAGGGAGAGCGTGCAACCTGGAATAGCGTCCGGGCGGAAACAGTGACCCGCGGCAAGGTGCAGTCCCGGAATAGGGTCCGGGCGGTGACAGTGACTTGGGGGAGATACTGGGGGGGGGGGCTGTAAAAGGTGTGTTTGGGTTGTGATTTTTCAGCTGTGAAGAGAGGTGAAGGTCACCTTCACACCACCCCCCCCTCCGTCGCACACGCACCTGGAAGCCCGGCCAAGCACGGCCCGGGGAAGCGACGCCGCCGACCGGCCCCGACCCGGAGCGGCTTCTGCTGTAGGTCCCGCCGCACCGCGCGGCACCCACCCCGTTGCGGCTTTACCCGGCAGCCGCCAGGCGACCGACCACGCGGCCCCGCTCACCTTCTCTCTGCTGCTCCCGCGCATCGCACCGGCTCCTCCTCCAGCACCTCCCAGGACACGGAGGGGCCGCTGCCCACAGCCTCACTGCCCGCTGCTGGGGCTCATCCAGCCCGGCGCACCCTCCCACCCTCCCCCCTGCGGTAACTATAGCGACCAGCACCGGGTACTCGCGCTGTAGGAGCTGCCAGTCCGCCACTCCCAGGGCCACCGCGGCGCATGCACAGACATGACTTTTTTCTTTCCCCAAAAGAGAATGAAATGCAGACATAGTATGAAGATCGTGAGCACTGCCAACTAACGAGGACAGTCCCTGCTCAGGCTGAACTGCCTCGACTGTTGTCAGTAACACGAAAAGAAGCCATACAAGCATGTGATTTTGAACTGGGCAAAGACCCTAGAACTAGCGTGTGGCGACCACGAGTGCATGAACCTGAGAAAATACTTAAACAGAAATACAACAAACATGGGGAACCCGAGGGGTTACCTCAGGGATAAAGGACACTGTCAAACGCCTGCAAGGGGCAGAGGAAGAAACCAGAGAATACTGAAGAGCGGGTCGGAGCAGTGTAACCTTTACCACGGGAGCGCTAGTAACAGCACGCGCACCTTTCTGCCTTGGCTCCCCAGCTGTCAAAAGGGTTTAACGACCCTTGTCTGGGTCTCGTGCATGTATGTCTTTAAGGACTTAGCACAGGGATGACCTCTGTAGGTGAGTCCATGTCAAATGGAACGTGGCACTGGTTTCCTCAGCGCTACCGCAATACGAATCGTAATTGGTATTTCTGAAGGGTAACTGAGTCTTCACCTGGGATTTTTAGCTACATACGAGATCTGAAGAAACTCTTGGAGAACGACTGATCCCGGTGGAAGTGCAAGCTACTTCTCCACTGCATTTGACATCATGAGGTGCTCGGGCGGCGGCCCGTCACTCACACCTGCAAGGCTTTCGGGAAAGAAGGAAAAAAGCCAGCCAGGCTCTGCAGCCTTTTAGGGAAAGAAAGCGTTAGCCTGACACGTGATTGTCGTTGGTTCCTGGGCATTCTCTGAGAGTTGCCCCCCGAGGGGGGATGTTGCCCCCCGAGGGGGGATACTGCCCCCGGCCACCTCCACTCCCACTCGCCAGCACTCACCTGCCAACACAACTTCTGAGCTGCAGATGAGCACAACGGGGCTCCGTTGCCTCAAGTTTGGGCACAGGCAGGGCAAACCCTTCCTGAACCGCTCAAGTTTTATTAGAGAAAATTCAGGAGAAATGGAGGGAGTGGAGGAAAACACTCCATGGTTGTTGAGTGGCAGCTGCTGCTGCTGCTTCACTTCCTTCACGGAGCTCACGGGTGTGCTGCACTTCCTGGCAGCTCGCTCAGGCACGTTCCGGGGTCTGTCTCAACTTTAACGGCATTAAAATAGAAGGTTAAGAAGTGAAGCGGTCGTGCCGATCGTTTACACCTTTACCGGTAGCAGCACCTTGCATTTCTCAAAAGGAACCTTTCCTGCTTTTGCCCCCAACTGGGCAGCAATTTGACCCCAGTCCACTCCGACGAACACCTTCGCTGTGGAAGCGGCACTCAAACGCACAAGTTCATGACGGTGACGCTTTCTTTTGACTTTCCTAAGGCGCAGGTTTGCAGCGCTTCTCGGAAGGAGATGGGAACACTGCAGTTACTGACGGCCTCCTCAGCCTTGAGATGCAGAAGGATGGAGGCTGAGACAGTCAGGGAGGGCCGGGGCCTTGTCCGCTCTCAGAAACCCTCCCCACTTTGCTCTGCACACCAGTCCCGTGCGGAACACACGCAGCCGCGGCTCTGGCTGGCCCTGACAGCTCGCCCGTCCATCCCCTTGCCAGGAACTAGCACCCTGCCGGCTACAGCTCAGCCCAAAGCCAAACCAACATAAAATCGCTCCTACAGCGACACCGTCCCACCACCAACCTCGTCTCTGGAAACCGCCACCTGATCTCCCCCTGTTTTGCTGATTAGGGGTATCAATTAAACTCAGACACCAGAGTGAAAAGCGCAGGCATCTTTTACTAGAAATAACTAAATAATGTAACAGAATAATACAGAAAACATACAGTAAGAAAACACAGAATAGTGCACTCAAACAAACAGGAAAATACAGGGTAATGCATCAAATCATTACTACCCGAGAGAGAGGGAATAGCGATTAAGAAAGACCCATCACCACTTGCACCCGTTCCCATCATCCAGACCCGCAGGCGCTGGGCAGCCCCGGTTACAGCGAGGATTTGGAGAGCCTTTCCCGGCAAGTGGGAAGTCCTACGCGGTGCGTCCACCCGTAGGTGAGGCTTCCAAAGTCGCTGTGAGCGGGTCCAGCCTTATATACCCAAAAATCAGCAAGCCAGAATAGCTGGCACCTTTGATTTGAGCGGAAATATCTGGTTTCAATCTCACATTAGATTCCCCCAGAGCCTGGCCAGCGCTCAGGGGAGAAGCTAAGGGAGTTCCTCGGCTTATCTAATTCTAATTGCATTGGGCGCAAGCTCTCACATCAGGCCACAGCGACAGACAACAGTCTCCACGACCCTGTTATTTTATCCACACACAAAGAAAGATAAATATACATTCAAGATACCTACGTCTTCCATACGTATCTCGCTAATGATTACATACTGAGTTAGCAGCTTCGGCTCAGGGCCTGCTGTTCAGGCTTCAACACTTCCACTTTTTACATCAGAACCGTGCAGGTGCTGAAAGAGAAGCATTCAGAACAGGGGAAACCACCTCCAAATCCCTGCTCCCGACTGCTCTTCCCCCGGCATGCCACACAGCCTCAAAGCACACTTCAGGTGGCTGCAGAGCCCTCCCTCTCCCCACAGCTGGTGCGGCCACACCAAACTAAAAAAAGGAGTTTCCTGACAACTTCAGGGAGTCAAGTCAACTTCAGGTGGATTTGGAGCAGTTTCTAAAACTCTGGGGAACTGCCAAGAACCAAGTACCTGCTTGAGAGGCACAGAAAACATCCCCAAAGGGGCAGGGATGCTTGAGGACTTCTTTCTCTCGCTTCTTCGGCAGCCCGCTGCCGCTCATCCCTCCGCTCGCTCTTACCTTTGCAGGTCCTTCTGCACGCGATGGTCGTCTCTTCCTTGTTCACCACCAGCTGCTGCAACGGCAGAAGGACGCCGGTCGGGTCTGAGAGGGACACCGGCCCCCGGACAGAGCTCGCCACAGCACCACCCGAATCCCAGAGGCCCTCCCACCCGCAACCCCGTATAACCTAACACCACCACTCCCCCCCAAATAAAAAAAACCTCACAGATCGGCTTTTCTCACCCGATCGACGCTCCGGGGCTGCCACGCGTGCAGTGCCGGCCGGCGCTGGAGCTGGGCTCGGAGTTGGGAACTCTGGACAAAGGGGAGCTGGGCACACAAAAGCGGCGGCCAAGGAAGCTGCGCCCCTCCTTACGGGGGGCTCGAGCCGCTGCCGGCACTGCAGAGTGCCCGGGCCTGCAGGTCACTCATTGGCCAGCCCCGGACTTACAGGGCAGCCTCTGCTGGCTGCCTACAGCAGCCCGCCCAGCCCTGATTACAGGGCGGCCGAGCGGCTCCTGGGGACAGAGGGCTCCACGGCTCGTGGCACTCGCCCCGAGTACGGGGCGGGCACGCTGGCAGGTCGCCAGCCAGGACAGGCGGCCACCCAGGCAGAGACCCGGGCCCTGAACACAGGCGGGTCGCACGCTGGCCGCGCTACAGCCACGGGGCTTCGCTCTCTCCTTCGAAAGGAGGGGCAAGGAGGGGCAAGCCGGGACTCGCCCTCCGCTCGCGGGCTCAGAGGGGACCGACCCCCTGTTGCTGCACAGAGCCCTTCTTTCCCTCCCGGGAAGTTTAAGCTAAGTACGCTGCAGTGATTTCAACAGGGGCCTAAACGAGAAGCTCATTCGCTCGCTCACTCACACCCACAGACACACACACAGACACAGGCAGGCACACACAGACACACACACACAGACAGGGACAAACAAAACTTCCCGGAAGAGAGAGCGAGCTCTGTGCAGCCAGTGTCTGGGGAGCCATCCCTTCCCACGAGCAGGAGAGCAGAGCCCCAGACCTGCCCCCCAGGACGCACGCAGGCCACAGCGACTCAACGTGCCACGGGGCTTCACGGGTGGCCAAGGGACAAATGCCGTGACACGCCCCGACTCCAGGGGGTCACGCTGGCCAGGCCGCCAGCAGCCAGAAAGCCGCCGGGGCCGGGGAAACGGCCCTCCCCTGCTTACAGGGCGGGCGTGGGGTCCGGAGAGCCCCATTTCCCCCTCGGCGCGGAGACAGCGCCGCTCACTCTCCTGACAGGGCCGCCCTTCTCTCCGGGCAGCCAAACCGCGGGGCAAGGTGGCAAAAGACCAGAGACCCGAGCCCTGCTTACAGGGAGGTCACCCAGCGCAGCGCCGGCCAGGGCACCAGAAGTGCCGGCAACGGTCTCGTGCGACCGCAGCCCCGGTAACAGGGAGGTCCCCTTTGTCCAGAGCTCCCTTCTCTCGCCCCACTCCTCTCTTCAGCCCGCCGCTCCTCACAATGCGTCTTCTTTCTTCTTCAGGAGCTGCTACTTGGAAGGAGAGTACGGTCAGATGCCAGCTTCCCCACCCGGAGGACAGAGGGAAGCCGGCCCCGCCCGCCCATACCCCAACACCACCACGCCCCCCACCCCCCCCCCGAGAAAACCTCACAGATCAGCTTGTCTCACCCAGTTGGTGCTTCAATGCTCCCTGCAGGGACGACTGCGACGGCCACTCATCTGCTCCGGGCTCCTGGCTGCATCCAGCGGGGCCTTGGACCCTCCTCAGCCCCTGCGGCGACGGTGCTCGCCCCCCCAAGCGGGTCCAGTCCACCCCCCGCCCGCCCCGCGGCGACGGTGCTCCCCCCGCTCCCGCCTCAGACGGCGATGTCGCTGCTCCCCCGTCCCAGACTGCGGCCCCCCCCGCGTCGGACGGCGACGGCGCTCTTCCCCCCACCCCTCCCCCCCCCGGCGGCGACAGCGCTCCCCCCCCCCCGGGCGGCGGCTTCCCCCCCACCCCAGGCGGCGACGGTGCTCCCCCCCACAGACGGCTCCACACCACCCCCCGCCCGCCCCGCGGCGACAACGCTCTCCCCCCCACCACGGCGACGGCGCTCCCCCCCGCCCCAGACTGCGACCCCCCTGCGTCGGACGGCGACGGCGCTCTTCCCCCAACCCCTCCCCTCCTCCGGCGGCGACGGCGCTCCCCCCCGCCCCAGACAGGTCCCACTACCCTTCCCCTCAGGTGGCCGCTCCGCCCCTCACAGCGGCGCTTTGCCCGGAGCGCCCTTCTCTTTCCTGCACTTGTTGCTCAGACTTCCTCCGCTCCTCCTGCCGCTCTCTCTTGTCTTGCGGGTCCTTCTGCACGCGATGTTTGTCTCTTCTTTCTGCTCCACCACCAGCTGTTGCAAGGGCAAGAAGACGCCGTCGGGTCTGAGAGGGTCGCCGGCCCCCGGACAGAGCTCGCCACAGCACCACCCGAATCTCAGCGCCTCCCCCCCCCCCGCCCTGCCCCGCCCCGCCAAAAACTAACAGATCGGCTTTACTCACCCAGTTGCTGCTCCAGTGCTTCCCGCAGAGACGACTGCGACCGCCACTCCTCTGCTCGGACTCCTGGCCGCGTCTGGCGGGGCTGGACCCGCCCCCTTCCCCTCAGGCGGCCGCTCCGCCCCTCACAGCGGCGCGCGACTTTCCCGCCCTTCCCCTTCCCACAGGCGGGTCCCGCCCCCTTCCCCTCAGGCGGCCGCGGCGCCCCCACAGCGACTTTCCCGCCCTCACTATTACCTGGGCTACAGTACTTGATCTTGTCCAGAGAGTGGCGGTGTGGTTGCCTCTTGCCTCTCTGCCTATAAGCAGCGGATGCCATAATCCAATTATAACTGAAGCCAATTTTGTGTTTGATTAGCTGCTATTAAAAAAAAAAATATTTTAGTGAAGTATACACACAGGGATGCTTTTGTAACTGAGTGATCTGTTTAACCATCCTCCAAACCTTAATATACAATACTATTAGAAGTAATAAACATAATAAAGTTGGAATTAGGAAAATCAGACCGAGTCCTGTTTGTGGTGGTGACCATCCAGATAAGCTTTCCCACCATCGATGTTCTTCAAGGAAAGAAAAGAGAACTGTGTCGGGGTGGAGTGGGGGGAAGGCTGAACAGGTTACCCCTTAGGATGCAGGATAAATCCATCTCGTACTGAGTTTCTTTTACTCCATTGTTGTCACTAGCATCCCATGCTAGAGGTAGGGGGGTGCATCTAAAATTGGTGAAGGTTTAAATGGCTGCTGTAATGCTCGTGGGTCAAGTATTAATAGGCATTTGTAAGTTAGATATGTTTTTAATTCGAGTATCAGAGTTTTAATCGCTTCTTCATGTTCTGAATGCCAACTCCACCGTTTTCCTTTTTGTAAAAGCCAATACAGTGGACAGGCAATGGAGAATCCAGGTACCTGTTTTCTCCAATATCCTAAAGTACCCATTACAAAGCTGTTGTAATTTTTTTCTAGATTGGGGCATTTCTGATTGTTTCTACCCCCCTCTGGGAGTCTGGTAAAGGTATGCTGGCTACCCTCCATGTAAATGCAAATTTTGGTTTGCCTTCTTACCCTAAGGGAAAAACCATGTCTTTGACACAAGGACCTGCAGGGACTTGCAGCGTGGTCGTTAAGGCTGCATTGTTGGGGACTGCCGCTGACAATGGGGCTCTATTTAAGCACTTAAACGCCGATTCAGCGCCACCTCCCCCTCTGGTTTACTGACTGGCCAAACAGGAAAATTGGGGGGGGGGGGGCGCGAGTTGTGGAAGTAATCTGTCGTTTTTCTAAATCTGCAATAGAAAGCTGCTTAGCAACTTATTTACTTACTTCTAGCAAGTTATAGTACTACTTATAGTATTTTTTAATTTTGCTAAGAATCCTGCTTGCCCAGACTGTTCTGTGGAATTTTACCAAGGACTACTGTGTTCATCAAAACAAAGCAGTTTACTGTGAAAATCTACCAAGAACTGCAGTGTTCAGCAAAATATCATGTTTTTGTCCTCGAGAAACAGGTATGCTCTAACTAGTTGGGCCTCGGTAATGAGTAAAGATAGCCATATACGGATGGTAGAAGTTTCATTGCTTCCCTTAAATAAGATAGCACGAGTAAACCGGCTGAAAAACATTTTTGTTGTTCAAGAAATTGGCTAAGAGAATCTGCGCATGCTCCGGGGAAAAAACAAGGTGAGAAAGACTACGAGCCTTCCTCCCAAAGACCCCTGAAGACGCCCCCCAGGAGGCAATGCACAGGTGCAAAGAACATAAAGTGCTGACACCAGCCTCTAGAACTAACCCAGCCTTACTCATGCATATGTATGTTTGTGTTATGTAATCCAGTGAATAAGTGTATCCACACTCTGTAACGTTTTGGTAAAACGTGCTGTTGGTGTGCAAGGTTTGTGGAGAAATCCCCTTGCACCCCGGCCGGAGTAAAACATACCTGCTTTATAACTCCATTTCGAGTTGTAGAGTCTTTTTCCGCGAATCAAAGACCACTGCAGATCCATTGCAAGCAGCAGGGAAAACGACAGTACAGCGAGGCCTGTGCTGGTCATTATCAGCATCCCGTGGCGCTGCTGCTTCCAAGGTGCTGCTTGGAAGGAAAGTTCAGTCAGGTGCCAGGTCCCCCACAGGGAGGACAGAGGGAAGCCGGCCTCTGGAGGGAGGTCCCCAGAGCGCTTCCCACACCCACCCCCCCACCCCGCCCATACCCCAACAGCCCCCCACCCCGAAAAGAAACTCACTGATCAGCTTTTCTCACTCAATCGGCGCTCCGGGGCTGCCACGTGCAGTACCGGCCGGCGCTGAAGCTGGGCTCGGAGTTGGGAACTCTGGACAAAGGGGAGCTGGGCACACAAAGCGGCAGCAAAGCTCCCTTCTCTCGCCCCGCTCCTCTCTTCAGCCCGCCGCGCCTCAAGATGCCTTGTCTTCCCCAGGAGCTGCTGCTTGGAAGGAGAGTACGGTCAGGTGCCAGCTCCCCCACCCGGAGAACAGAGGCAATCCGGCCCCCCCCCCCCCCATACCCCAACACCCCCCTCCCTTCCCCCCCCAAAAACCTCACAGATCGGCTTTTCTCACCCAACTGGCACTCCGGGGTTGCCACGCCGTGCAGTCCCGACCGGCGCTGGAGCTGGGCTCGGAGTTGGGAACTCTGGACAAAGGGGAGCTGGGCACACAAAAGCGGCGGCCAAGGAAGCTGCGCCCCTCCTTACGGGGGGCTCGAGCCGCTGCCGGCACTGCAGAGTGCCCGGGCCTGCAGGTCACTCATTGGCCAGCCCCGGACTTACAGGGCAGCCTCTGCTGGCTGCCTACAGCAGCCCGCCCAGCCCTGATTACAGGGCGGCCGAGCGGCTCCTGGGGACAGAGGGCTCCACGGCTCGTGGCACTCGCCCCGAGTACGGGGCGGGCACGCTGGCAGGTCGCCAGCCAGGACAGGCGGCCACCCAGGCAGAGACCCGGGCCCTGAACACAGGCGGGTCGCACGCTGGCCGCGCTACAGCCACGGGGCTTCGCTCTCTCCTTCGAAAGGAGGGGCAAGGAGGGGCAAGCCGGGACTCGCCCTCCGCTCGCGGGCTCAGAGGGGACCGACCCCCTGTTGCTGCACAGAGCCCTTCTTTCCCTCCCGGGAAGTTTAAGCTAAGTACGCTGCAGTGATTTCAACAGGGGCCTAAACGAGAAGCTCATTCGCTCGCTCACTCACACCCACAGACACACACACAGACACAGGCAGGCACACACAGACACACACACACAGACAGGGACAAACAAAACTTCCCGGAAGAGAGAGCGAGCTCTGTGCAGCCAGTGTCTGGGGAGCCATCCCTTCCCACGAGCAGGAGAGCAGAGCCCCAGACCTGCCCCCCAGGACGCACGCAGGCCGCAGGGACTCAACGTGCCGCGGGGCTTCACGGGGTGGCCAAGGGACAGATGCCGTGACACGCCCCGACTCCAGGGGATCACGCTGGCCAGGCCGCCAGCAGCCAGAAAGCCGCCGGGGCCGGGGAAACGGCCCTCCCCTGCTTACAGGGCGGGCGTGGGGTCCGGAGAGCCCCACTTCCCCCTCGGCGCGGAGACAGCGCCGCTCACTCTCCTGACAGGGCCGCCCTTCTCTCCGGGCAGCCAAACCGTGGGGCAAGGTGGCAAAAGACCAGAGACCCGAGCCCTGCTTACAGGGAGGTCACCCAGCGCAGCGCCGGCCAGGGCACCAGAAGTGCCGGCAACGGTCTCGTGCGACCGCAGCCCCGGTAACAGAGAGGTCCCCTTTGTTCAGAGCTCCCTTCTCTCGCCCCACTCCTCTCTTCAGCCCGCCGCTCCTCACGATGCCTCGTCTTTCTTCTCCAAGAGGAACTGCTTGGAAGGAGAGTGCAGTCAGGCGCCAGCTGCCCCACCCGGAGGACAGAGGGAAGGCCGCCCTCGCAGGGAGGTCCCCACAGTGCCCCCCCCCCCTCCCGCCCATACCCCAACACCCCCCCTGAAAAAACCTCATGGAACGGCTTTTCTCACCCAGTTGGTGCTTCACTGCTCCCTGCAGGGACGACTGCGACGGGCATTCGGCTGCGACAGGCTCCTGGCTGCGTGCAGCGGGGCCTTGGACCCTCCTCAGCCCCTGAGGTGATGGCGCTCGCCCGACCACGCGGCTCCAGTCCACCCCCAGCCCGCTCCGCGGCAACGGTGCTCCCTTCCCCCCAGCCGGCGACGGCACTTCCCCCTCCCCCCCACCCACCCCACTTCCCCCAGGCGGCGACGGCGCTACCCCCCCCCCCCCCACGCCCAACCCCAGCCGGCGACGGTGCTCCCCGGCCCCCCCGAGGCAGCTCCATCTCCCCGCTCCCCCCGTGGCAACGGTGCTCCCCACCCCGCCCCAGGCGGCGACGGCACTCCCCACCCCCCCTCAGGCGGCGACGGCACTCCCCGGCCCCCCCCAGGCGGCTCCATTGCCCACCACCCCCGTGGCAACGGCGCTCCCCCCCGTCCCAGCTGGCGACGGCACTCCCCCCCACGCGGGTCCCCCTCCCCTTCCCCTCAGGTGGCCGCTCCTCCGCTCGTCACAGCGGCTCTTTGCCCGGAGCGCCCTTCTCTTTCCTCCACTTGTTGCCCAGACTTCCTCCGCTCCTTCTGTCGCTCTCCCTTGACTTGCCGGGCCTTCCGCACGCGATGTTTGTCTCTTCCTTTTCCACCACCAGTTGCTGCAACGGTAGGAGGACGCCATCGGGTCTGAGAGGGACGCCGGCCCCCGGACAGAGCTCGCCACAGCACCACCCGAATCCCGGCCGCCCTCCCCCCTCCCCCCTCCCCCGCCCCGAAAACAACTCACAGATCGGCTTTACTCACCCAGTTGCTGCTCCAGTGCTTCCCACAGGGACGACTGCGACGGCCACTCCTCTGCTCCGGACTCCTGGCCGCGTCTGGCGGGGCTGGACCCGCCCCCTTCCCCTCAGGCGGCCGCTCCGCCCCTCACAGCGGCGCGCGACTTTCCCGCCCTTCCCCTTCCCACAGGCGGGTCCCGCCCCCTTCCCCTCAGGCGGCCGCGGCGCCCCCACAGCGACTTTCCCGCCCTCACTATTACCTGGGCTACAGTACTTGATCTTGTCCAGAGAGTGGCGGTGTGGTTGCCTCTTGCCTCTCTGCCTATAAGCAGCGGATGCCATAATCCAATTATAACTGAAGCCAATTTTGTGTTTGATTAGCTTCTATTAAAAAAAAAAAATTATTTTAGGGAAGTATACACACAGGGATACTTTTGTAACTGAGTGATCTGTTTAACCATCCTCCAAACCTGAATATACAATACTATTAGCAGTAGTAAACATAATAAAGTTAGAATTAGGAAAATCAGACCGAGTAAAACGTGGAATTAAACAGTCCTGTTGGTGGTGGTGACCACCCAGATAAGCTTTCCCACCATCGATGTTCTTCAAGGAAAGAAAAGAGAGCTGTCTCGGGGCGGAGGGGGGGGAAGGCTGAACAGGTTACCCCTTAGGATGCAGGATAAATCCATCTCGTACTGAGTTTCTTTTACTCCATTGTTTTCACTAGCATCCCATGCTAGAGGTAGAGGGGGTGCATCTAAAATTGGTGAAGGTTTAAATGGCTGCTGTAATGCTCGTGGGTCAAGTATTAATAGGCATTTGTAAGTTAGATATGTTTTTAATTCAAGTATCAGAGTTTTAATCGCTTCTTCATGTTCTGAATGCCAACTCCACCGTTTTCCTTTTTGTAAAAGCCAATACAGTGGACAGGCAATGGAGAATCCAGGTACCTGTTTTCTCCAATATCCTAAAGTACCCATTACAAAGCTGTTGTAATTTTTTTTTTCTAGATTGGGGCATTTCTGATTGTTTCTACCCCCCTCTGGGAGTCTGGTAAAGGTATGCTGGCTACCCTCCCATGTAAATGCAAATTTTGGTTTTGCCTTCTTCCCCTAAGGGGAAAACCATGTCTTTGACACAAGGACCTGCAGGGACTTGCAGCGTGGTCGTTAAGGCTGCATTGTTGGGGACTGCCGCTGACAATGGGGCTCTATTTAAGCACTTAAACGCCGATTCAGCGCCACCTCCCCCTCTGGTTTACTGACTGGCCAAACAGGAAAATTGGGGGGGGGGGGGGCGCGAGTTGTGGAAGTAATCTGTCGTTTTTCTAAATCTGCAATAGAAAGCTGCTTAGCAACTTATTTACTTACTTCTAGCAAGTTATAGTACTACTTATAGTATTTTTTAATTTTGCTAAGAATCCTGCTTGCCCAGACTGTTCTGTGGAATTTTACCAAGGACTACTGTGTTCATCAAAACAAAGCAGTTTACTGTGAAAATCTACCAAGAACTGCAGTGTTCAGCAAAATATCATGTTTTTGTCCTCGAGGAACAGGTATGCTCTAACTAGTTGGGCCTCGGTAATGAGTAAAGATAGCCATATACGGATGGTAGAAGTTTCATTGCTTCCCTTAAATAAGATAGCACGAGTAAACCGGCTGAAAAACATTTTTGTTGTTCAAGAAATTGGCTAAGAGAATCTGCGCATGCTCCGGGGAAAAAACAAGGTGAGAAAGACTACGAGCCTTCCTCCCAAAGACCCCGAAGACGCCCGCCAGGAGGCAATGCACAGGTGCAAAGAACATAAACTGCTGACACCAGCCTCTAGAACTAACCCAGCCTTACTCATGCATATGTATGTTTGTGTTATGTAATCCAGTGAATAACTGTATCCACACTCTGTAACGTTTTGGTAAAATGTGCTGTTGGTGTGCAAGGTTTGTGGAGAAATCCCCTTGCACCCCGGCCGGAGTAAAACATACCTGCTTTGTAACTCCATTTCGAGTTGTAGAGTCTTTTTCCGCGAATCAAAGACCACTGCAGATCCACTGCAAGCAGCAGCGAAAACGACAGTACAGCGAGGCCTGTGCTGGTCATTATCAGCATCCCGTGGTGCTGACGGCTGCAGTCTCTGTTGTGGCATAACTTCGTCAGCCAGAGCTTTCTGGGGGGAGGCAGAGTAAAGTCCACGACCCCCACGGCTCCCACAATGCCGACACAGCAGCTGAGGTACTGGCACCCACGGGCACACCGCCCCCCAGCCCGGGGCAGTCCCTCGCCAGCTCTAACCCCCACCCTGCTTTCCTGCCTCCCTCCACCCTGCAAGGGCATTTCAGATGCCCTCTCGGACTGTCCCTTCAAACCACCCAACCACGCAACCCACTGAGCACGACCACTGAGCCCTAAAAGCCCTGACCACTGCAAAATTACCTTCTCCTCTTCTTCAGGAGCGCTGCGGCCGGAGTAAAGCAGCAGGCGCTCGGGATGGCCTTGAAGCCTGGGGCAACTTTCTCACGCCTGTGGTAGCTCACGGCCCTGGATGTGACAGTTGTGACTCCAGAACTGCAGAACGGTTTGAGGTGGGAAGGGAACTCTTGCAGGTCATCTGGTCCAACCACGCCCTGGAACTAAAAAGTAGCCACAGCGAACAAAAGAGGGGACGATTTAAAAAGACACAGAGGGCATTAAGGAAAGAGAAAAACTCACTAAAAAGACACTGAAGGGAAAAAGAACATTTTAAAAGCAACAGGCATTGGTGAAATAAAGGAAAAAATGATCACACAGGGATACCGAACTAGAACAGAGGCACAGAAAAGAAAATTTAAAAAGCGGCAGCACTAAGGAAACATGAAATAGCGACAGCAAACTAAAAGACGTAGAATGAAAATTTAAAAAGCGACGACACTAAGCGCAGAAATGGAAGATGAAAAAAAGGAGGGAGAGGCAGGACAAAAGCGCAGAGAGAAATGAGAAAAGGGAGCAGTAGGACAAGAGAGAGAAAGTGAGAAAGGAAGGGGGAGCAGGACAGAAGAATAAAGAAGGGGAGAGGTCTAGGAAAGGGGCGGGGGCGGCAGAAATAACAGCAGCATGGAAAAAAGAGGTCCAGGTGACGGGCAGGAAAGGACCGGGACGCACAAGACGTGTGACAGGGCCCTGAAGGCCCAGGACTCACCGCAGCTCTCGTTCTCGGCACTGCCGGGAGAATTTGACGGGTCAGATGCTTCTTTCTCCTTCCTTCCTCCTGCCCCTCTTCTTCTTCTGAAACTCCAGTCGCCTGGCTGTCCTCACCCTAAAAGAATACGCGGGTGTCTCTCACCTCTTACAAGACCAGGCTTCCGACACACACAGCCTCGCTTGCTCGCGCACTACGCGGCCGTACCGCGCTTGGGGTGACGCACGCAGACCCTGGGTGCACGCTGGCGGTCTGACTGTGAAGAGGGCTCCTTCCTCACGCAGAGAGGCAGGCTCTCTCTTCCTGCACTGGGAGGCGGGTGCTGCACAGATGGTCTTGATTTTCTCTTTCTTCCCCTTTCTCTGGTCTCTCCAGCTTCAGCCGCGGCAGCTCCTGTCCGCTGTCCACAGCCGGGAAGGGCTCCGCCTGTCCCTTTTTGCCCCTGTGCCGTGAGAAGCGCAAGGCCAGGCAGAGACACCCCACACAAGCCCGAGGTGGGCGCAGTCAATGGCACCCCAGGGCAGGAACAGACAAGCGCAGCCTCAGCACGGCCTCTGGAAGAGGGAAAGAAACAGCACTGACCATTATTGCTGTAGATCGCACGTGGTCGGAGCCCCACCTTCCACCTCCCACCGCGCAGCAAGGCATCACAGACCCCATGGACACCTACCAAGGTGCATGCGCCGTGCAGAGAGCCCACGGGGCACCACAGAGACGTGGGGAAGGCACCGCATACAAGACAGAACACAGACACCACAAATGACACGAGGACACAGACACAGGCCAGAACATGCACGTCCTGTGGGACAGACCCTGCTCTCTTCCCACAGACTTAAGGAAGCCTAAATAGCCCTCTCCACAGCCCTGATGGTAGAGCCTCTGCTGGCCCCACCCTACCCACGGCTTTTGCCCCTTGACTTACCTTTCAGAGAGCACGCTCCAGAATCCATCCTCATCAGGAGCACGTCATCTCACTGGGATGCTCCCGCATTCACCAGGTTCCTCTCCATCACCTGCAAGACAGAGCGCCGCCAGTCACCGCAGACATGGAGTTTGGCCTGGTGCACGCCGGCCTCCCAAGCTTCGGGGTCCCATGCCACCCCAAACCCCACCCCCTCCTTTCCCCCGCAGCCCCCAGGGCCCTCCCACAACCCTCTGCCTCTCACCTGCCTGCAAAACCAGCCAAACTGCATTCTGCTTTTGGCCCCCAAACCAGCTGCCTTAGTGCCTCTTTATGAGCCCAAAAACCTGCCTGCTGAGCCTCTTCTCAAGTCCCCAAAAATGCACGACTTGACTTCTGTTTCTGAGCCCAAAGCCACACAACTCCGTCTGTTTCAGAGCCCCTCAATCAGCCACACGCGTCTGTTCTCAAGCCACAGGAAGGCAAAACGTTGCCTCCATTTCAGGCCCACAGCACAGCTCACCCCGTCTGCTCTCTGACCCCCTCCGCAGTCCCCACGGGCGATGCCGAGGGGTTGGGGGGGGGAATGCAGCCACCCCACAGCCCTGCACTCCCAGAGCCCCACGGGCGGGTTTGGGAAGCGCTTGGGGATTGCGGCACTTCCGGGAGCCGCCACCGCGCATGCGCACTGCCGGGGCACGGGCACACCGGTCCTGGGGGAGCCGCGGGCAGCCCGCGGGAAACCGCACGAACCCGCCACAAAACCGCCCCTCGCGCTGCGCCGCGGGGCCGCGCCGGTAACGAGGACTGTGCCGTGCCGCGCGCGCGCGGGAGCGACGCAGCTGCCGGGCAGCCGAGTGCGCAAAAACTACAGCTCCCGGCGTGCCCCGAGGAGCCAACATGGCCGACCGGAAGCCCCGCTCACGTGACTACAGCGCCCGCCCGTCGCCCACACACCCGGAAGCCCAGCCTCGCGCGGCCCCGGGAAGCGCCGCCGCCGCCCGGCCCCGACCCGGAGCGGCTTCTGCCGCGGGTCCCGCCGCACCGCGCGGCCCCCCCGTCGCGGCTTTACCCGGCAGCCGCCTGGCGACCGACCGCGCGCCCCCGCGCACCTTTTCTCTGCTGCTCCCTCGGCTCGCACCGGCTCCTCCTCCAGTACCTCCCCGGACAGGGAGGGGCCGCTGCCCGCAGCCTCACTGCCCGCCCCTGGGGCTCCTCCAGCCCGGCCCACGCTCCCTCCCTCCCCCGCGGTAACTCTAGCGAGCAGCACCGGGATTAAGGCCAGGCAGCGTGTCCTCAGTGCAGCCTCTGGAAGAGGGCAAGAGGCAGCAGCACTGACCGTTATTGCCGTAGATCGCCCCCGGCCACTGCTCACGGGCGGCACCGGCGCTGCCGTTCCGCGCTTTGCGCTCCGAGCACTCGCCGACAGCGCGCACGGAGTGGGGGCGGCACTTCCCGAGCATGACCCCGGGCTACAGTTCCCGGCTTTAACCACAGGGTGGCAGCACAGAACACGGCAAACAGCCGCGCCGTTCCGCCAGCCCGGCCCCGCGCTGCAGTACCGACATTTGCCCGCCGGGCGGCGCCATCGCCCCATCCCGCCCCTCGGAGCAGTTCCCGGCAGCAGAAATGACGCCCGCAGCAGCCCCCTTCTACCATCCCAACGCGGCAACTGCTCCCCGGGCGGACAGGGCTCGCGTTCCCCGGCCCCGGCAGCGCCGGCAGCGCGGCAGCAGACACTGCAGAGAGAGTTTTCACCCCGGCGGCAGCACAGCGGGTGCTGAAGGCAGCAGGGCACAGACGGAAAGCTGCTTTGTGCCAGGGCGGCGGCTGCGCTCAGCAGCAAACAGCACGGCCGAGCAGAGCCGGTGCCAGCGGCGGAGCTGCACAGCACCGATGACACGCTGGGGACCCGCGGGCTCTGCGGGGCTCTTTGCACCTTTCCTCACCTCTGGGCTACCGGTGCTCTGCTCTCCTCCCCCGGCATCCACACGAGGCTCCCTGGGCAGGGCCTGTCCCTTCGAGAAGAGACGCCGCACAAAGTTCCTCCCCAGCCTGCCCTCCAGCGCGCAGCGAGCCATGCGGCAGGGAAAGCAGAGAGGCCCGTTGGGCTGGGAGATGTCCTCAGCAGGGACCGCAGAGCCTGGGAGGGTCCGTCTTTGCTCCGGGCAGCCGCGGAGCCCTGTGCTCCTTGCCGCTCCCACCAGCGAGCACTTTGCTGCCTGCAACACGCAATACTTGGTCGGCTGGAGGGGCTCTTCTGCCACTGGGTCAGGCGAGCAGCTCAGTACCTTCGGCTGCCTGATTCACCTCCTTAAAACACGCACTTCAACCCTCGCTTTCTTTAATTGAGACCCCTCTAGCTATCTCCTGGCCTGCCAGCCGTTTTCGGCTAGCAACACAGCCGACATACAGTGCTGGTGGAAATCGAGCGGTCATCTTGCTTTGATGGCAAAAGGCTTTTGTAACTCGGATGTCTGACCTGTCAGCAGGACTGCAAGGCAAGAAATATGCCTTTACTCGAACAAGCAAGACACCGGCCAAATAGCTGTGCACAGCCATACGCGGCTGCCTGGGACCGACACCTTTTTCTGCTAAAACCAGAGCACAGCTCCCTCGGGAAGAGCCATCGGCAGCGCAGAACGTCCCTCCGCTTGCCCTGCGCCTGGTGCCCGGAGAACAGCCTCTTCCTCTGACTGGAGCGGGCAGCGGCCTGTTGGCGTACCAGCCCCTCGCCCCCGAGAAAGCGGCTGCCTGTAGCAGCGGCAGAACCGCTGCTGCCCAAAGGGGAGAGGAAGGACTTGGGCTAAAGCTCTCCAGGCTGCCTGTGTCCCACGCGCAGTCGATGGCCTCGGCAGCCCAGACACAGGGCAAAGCCGACAGAAGGAACCTAAGAAGGAACCCCAGGGTGTGTAGCAGCTTCTGCAACAACCGTACTTTCCCAGCCCACCTGGGCAGAGGAAGGGGCAGGAGAAGGGCCGGCGGGTCCCTTCAGAGGCAGAACGGCTGCAGATTGTGCCGGGGCCGTTTAGCTCTTTCTCTTTGGCAGAGTTATGTCCCAGAGGTCGGCAGACGGGTCTGCGGGCACAGTGTGAGCACTGCTGCTTACAGAGCAACAGGCACTAGAAAGCAGCAGTGAAGAACGAGGACGGCCCATCAGGATGGTGGCAATAACAAGGAGAGACTAAAGCATCAGCCGGGCAGGGCTGGCAACTCACCTCATGTCATGGTTTGAGCCCAGCTGGACACTGAGCACCACACAACCGCTCACTCACACCCCCCACCAGCGGGACGGGGAAAGAACGGGAAGGGGAACGTGAGAAAACTCATGGGTTGAGATACAAATAGTTTAATAAAAGAAAAAACCACCACACACCCACCTTTTGTGGGGGGAAAAAACCTCACGCGGTGGGGAGGGGGGGGAACCTGGGGCAGACACGGCAGCGGGGTCTGCGTGTGGGTAGAAACGCGCGTGGGGGGACGCGGGTGGGGATGACCCACACCAGGGAGTCCACCTGGGATAACCCGCAGCAGATCACTCACCTGGGACAACCCCAACAGATGATCCACTCTGGAGAACTGACCCTCACCGGATAATCCACACCAGAGAACCCCCAGCAATGCCCCTCAAACAGCCACCGTCTCACCCCAGATTTTCCCCAAATTGGGTCTGGGGTTTTTATTTGCTTTTCTGCAATACAAAAATTGGGGTTTTTGCTTTTCCAAAATACTCCATTTTGGTTTTTTTCAGCACTTCTCCACAACATCAAAATTGGTGATTTTTGGTTTTGTGCATGAAAATGGTGGGTTTTCTGCTCTCCAGCTGCACCAAGCCAGGCAGGTTTGGCTTTCCCAGGAGCCCCAAATTGAAGTTTTTTTCCCCAAAAAACCCTGTATTTTTTTCCTCCCATTGCAGACCCAGAATCAGGGTGCTTGGGGTATTTTTGTGCCGTGGCAGCGACACAGGGCTGGCCCCACGGTCAGGGGGTTAGCGGCTGCCAGGCAAACCTGGCCTGGGGGGACCTGTCGAGCATCAGAAGATGCTGACAACAACACACCTGAAAAACAAAAACCCCAAATCCTATTCCAGCATCTTGAAAAACTATCACAGAAGAAAGTTCTGTCAGAAGAAGGGACGGAATAGCAGTGGAGCTCGGGGAGGACTCTGCGTGAACAGGTCAGCTCCACATACAACACACCCTGGCAAGGCCGGAGCGATTTCAACTCCTCAAATCACCAGCAAGGCCGATCGATACAATCCCGAGCACATCGTGCCCATAAAAACAAACGCTCTTGCTGGTGTCGGAATGTCTCATCCCGTCCTTACAGCAGGGCTGCAGGGAGGGAACCCTGCGAGGCTGCAGGACGAGGTCGTACCGTCATCACGACCTACGGCTGACGGATCCGCCGCGGCCCTTGCGCTGCTGCTGCTGCTGCTGCACATCCTGCTTGCTCGGTCAATAAAATCAGAAGTGAAGTGTAAAACTTTAAAGGCTAAAACAAAGAATAAAGAATAAAGCTCAGTCCTTCACTCTTTAGTGTAAAGGTGGGCATACACTTATAGAAGCGTTTTTATTAGATGTGTAAGTATTTGATTTTCCTTTTGCATTCCCTGAACTCGCCCAGCTGTGAGCTGATACCATTAGACTGTCTATCTCCAAAATACACACGGACAACTTGACGAGGGGGGGGGGTTTGGTGTGTTCCATAATTAGCAGGGACGTCTGGCCAGCTGCACCGCCCAAGAGTACTACTGCCAAATACATCATCTCTGAAGATCCACTCTGATGGAGAGTTCATAAAATGAAACTTCCTTGAGAAAGGTTTCCATTTTGTAAAGTCTCTTTCTAACTGAAGTCAAGATTAGACACTGTAGGGCACCGGTCCCTCATCCCTCAACTTTCAGAGAGCCAGGGGTCTGAATCCATCCTCAACAAAAACCACATCAGCTAACCGGGACACTCCTGCAGCTGCCAGGTTCCTCTTCATCATCTGCAAAAAAAACAACAGTGCCAACAGTCAGCATCACGTCAGCTGACACACCTCTGTCACAACACCCTCCACCTCAACAGCCACGGGGCTTTCCGCTCAGCTGCTCTGCACAGAGTCCAGTGTCGGACGCTGCGGCCAGCGTGGCCCGTGGCACCTACGATACCAAAAGACAGAGAGCTACCACTGTGCTTGCGAGAAATCACCAGCCCCGTGCTCCTGCTCTCTACTACCCAGCTCACCTCAAACGCTCGTCCGATTCCAAAGCCAGCGTGCCCGGCTCCTGCAAAACCAAAGAGAAATGCTTCATCGAGCTGCCACGTGATTCTCTGCACTGAAACCCTGACCCAGCCGACAACTGCCTCGCTGTCCTGGACTGCTCAGCGGCACGCGGCTTCGCCCCTCCCAGCCTACATGTGGCACCTGCATAAACCAAAGCGAGAGGCACAAGCTGAACCTGCAGCCTGCCCACACCGACTGCCATCTCCTGCCCCGTTACCTTGGCCGCTCACCCACCCTGCCTCTGACATTTACCGGTCGCCCACGTCGAGGCCTGGGTACCACCTGTAAGACACAGACAACAGGAGATGCTTCTAGCTTCACCAACAGTACAACACATGAAAAACAACTGCTACTTCAGCTCACGCGTCTCACCTTGCCCGAGTCACCTCCAGTGCCGATATCCTGCTTTGCACCTTCAAAACAAAAAAAACCCCAAACCGATAAGCCAGTCATGTAGCAACCAGTCACGTCTTCACCTCCGACACCACACGCTGACCCACCTTCTTACAGTGACCTGCTTGCTGCCTCTGTCACTCTTTGGTGCATATATTGTCCCTCTGGATCTGAAAAAAATTTTTAAGCAGGTCACCTGGACGCTGAGTGACAGCTTAACAATTCCAGAGTTCTTGACTCCATGTAGGAACACTGTCTAGGGTCTCATTACAGCCTGCCATTAAAAAAAACATAGAAACAAAACAGCATTAAGCCCTACACACACGAGCCTTAACACCTTTGAGATTCCATCTGTTCAACTACCACTCCCGCAGCCTCTCCCAGATAGCTCCGGTCATCCCCGTGACATCCTTGCCTGCTGCTGAGGGCTGCTTGCTCTGAGGGGGCTGTACCTAAACAGTCCAGGCAAATCAACATTAACTACAGACTCTTAGTGCTATTCTTCCCCTGACCGACATCGCTGTGCCCCCAGGCAGGGCAGTTCCAACCCACATACGTGTGCAGGCTGACACGCCAGAGAGTAAGAGAAGAGTGCTCTGAAGAGCACCAAAAACCAAAATCCAAAGGGAGCTGAAGTGCCACAAGAGCGCGGTGGAGTACGCAAAAGGACTCGGAAGACATCGTTGTAGAGAGTAGAGGAGTTAGGAGGGTAAGAAAAGAAGCCTTGCAGACACAGCGAAGGCCCTGGAGTCTCAGGAGGGCAGAGGAGGACAGCCAAAAGTATGCTCAAGGACATGATGAAGAATTCCGAAGGGGATTTGAAGAAACTACAGGTGTCCTCAGCAGACCAGGTAGGTATCCTAGCTAGCACAGAGGACAACGTGAGCGTTCTGCAGATGAAAGGTGGCATCAGGAAAGGGTCTCAGGGAGGAAGGAGGGTGCAGTGTGCGCCACAGTGCCAAAAGGGGGCTGTGGGGCCCGAGGTTGGCCTCAGTAGGTGTGATGACAGCAGGAGCAGGGTGCTGAGACTGAAAGAGAGACAGAGGGCGGCTCTGGGACACAGTGCAAAAGTCAAGGCGTTCCAGCAACGTACAGATGTCCTCAGGGGATGAGCGACTGAATGGAGACATCCAAGACAGCAGTGAAGACTGTGAGAGAGCTCTGGGGCACAGAGAAAGCCTGAGGAAGGGTTCTGTCTGAGTACGAGAGACATCGAACCCCCACCTGGGCTTTTTATTAAACACAATTTTAAAAAAACATTTACTATCTCAACATTAAATACAACCTGAAATGAAAAAACCTTCACACGCACAAGGTTAGACACATTCAGAAACTGACGCTCATTCAACAGCCACTCGATCCACCCCTCACTCCAAACATCTGTTCCACTGCCTACCTGCCACAGTGGCAGATCACCCCCATTCTAAACCCACCCCTGGAACTGCCTCACCGTGCGCCTTGGCAGCGTCGCTGCTCCACACGCCCCCACGGTGTCAGCCTTCCTAACCGGGAGCCAAGGAAGATGTTTCGCAACGGGCCCCGCTCCCGCTCCTCCTTTGCTTGCGTTTGTACGCTCCAGCAAACCTCGCTCGAGGATTTTCTCTGGGGATCCAGATGGCCCTGTGTCACCTGCAGAACACAAAGCCCTGCAAAGCAAGGCGTAGTCAAAACTGACAGCGAGTGCTGCAGTGCAATACACAACCAGAACAACCGACGTGGGAGGAGCCGGGCTTTAAGGCCGAGGACCGGGTGAAGTGCTGTAGGGGAGGGACCTCTATGGAAACAGAACTCTGAAGAGCAGAGCTGTCATTCTGGCCCAGATCTCCTCCACAAAGGCAACCCTCCACAAACATCTGTGATGCAAAAGATGCTGTAAGCACCACTCACAAGATGGGGAGTGCTCAACGGGCTCTTTTCCAAAGCAGCAAGGCATCACAGACCCCACGGACACCTACCAAGGTGCATGCGCCGTGCAGAGAGCCCACGGGGCACCACAGAGACGTGGGGAAGGCACCGCATACAAGACAGAACACAGACACCACAAATGACACGAGGACACAGACACAGGCCAGAACATGCACGTCCTGTGGGACAGACCCTGCTCTCTTCCCACAGACTTAAGGAAGCCTAAATAGCCCTCTCCACAGCCCTGATGGTAGAGCCTGTGCTGGCCCCACCCTACCCACGGCTTTTGCCCCTTGACTTACCTTTCAGAGAGCACGCTCCAGAATCCATCCTCATCAGGAGCACGTCATCTCACTGGGATGCTCCCGCATTCACCAGGTTCCTCTCCATCACCCGCAAGACAGAGCGCTGCCAGTCACCGACACGCCAGCCAGCACTGACCTCTACCGCAACAGCACCCTCCCGGGAAGTGCCGTGTTGCCCCCAAAAAGCAGGTGTTGCAGCCAGCATCTCCCGTGGAAGCCAGGAAACCACAGAGATAAAGCATCCGTCGTACTCAGAAGCAATCACTCGCTCTGTGGCTCCTGCCCGGCTGCTCCTCTCTCTCTCACCAACTCGCCTCAAATCCTGTGCTCTTTGAGGAGACTCTGCCGTCGAGCCAAGGGGTGCTGCAGCCAGTCAACAGCCCGACTGAGCGCAGCTCCTGCTCCTCACAGCCGCAGAGAATCGTAGTTCTGGCTAATGCCGGCTCCAGACAGCGGACACCCTGTCTCGTTCCAGCTCCTGCTGGATACAGGTCTGGCTAGGTGACGCTTCAACTTTGCACTGAAACTCCGCTTGATTTCAGCTCTTTCTCCTCACAGGCTCCAGCTACCGGCAACAGCCTGGGCTTTGACAAGGCTGTAAATCAATCACTGTCAGAGCTTGAGTATTAGGAGTAAACATCCACCTTGTATGTTCTCTAAGCATTCATTACTTTGTATTATTAATCAGGTCATAATTATTCTAAGAAGCGTACAAATAATTGCTGAACTCGAAGAGGGCACGTAGGTCTGAAAAGCGTGTTTCCCCCAGAGACCACCTCAGACGTGGAGTTTGGCCTGGTGCACGCCGGCCTCCCAAGCTTCGGGGTCCCATGCCACCCCGACACCCACCCCCTCCTTTCCCCCGCAGCCCCCAGGGCCCTCCCACAACCCTCCGCCTCTCACCTGCCTGCAAAACCAGCCAAACTGCATTCTGCTTTTGGCCCCCAAACCAGATGCCTTAGTGCCTCTTTATGAGCCAAAAAACCTGCCTGCTGAGCCTCTTCTCAAGCCCAAAAAATGCACGACTTGACCTTTGTTTCTGAGCCCAAAGCCACACAACTCCGTCTGTTTCTGAGCCCCTCAATCAGCCACACGCGTCTGTTCTCAAGCCCCAGGAAAGCAAAACGTTGCCTCCATTTCTGGCCCACGGCACAGCTCACCCCGTCTGCTCTCTGACCCCCTCCGCAGTCCCCACGGGCGATGCCGAGGCGTGGTGGTGGGGGGAATGCAGCCACTCCACAGCCCTGCACTCCCAGAGCCCCACGGGCAGCTTTGGGAAGCGCTTGGGGATTGCAGCACTTCCGGGAGACGCCACCGCGCATGCGCACTGCCGGGGCACGGGCACACCGGTCCTGGGGGAGCCGCGGGCAGCCCGCGGGAAACCGCACGAACCCGCCCCAAAACCGCCCCTCGTGCTGCGCCGTGGGGCCGCGCCGGTAGCGAGGACTGTGCTGTGCCGCGCGCGCGCGGGAGCGACGCAGCTGCCGGGCAGCCGAGTGCGCAAAAACTACAGCTCCCGGCGTGCCCCGGGGAGCCAACATGGCCGACCGGAAGCCCCGCTCACGTGACTACAGCGCCAGCCACGCCGCCTACGCACCCGGAAACCCGGCCCCGACCCGGAGCGGCTTCTGCCGCCGGTCCCGCTGCACTGCACGGCCCGCCCCGTCGCGGCTTTCCTCGGCAGCCGCCAGGCGACCGACCGCGCGGCCCCGCGCACCTTCTCTCTGCTGCTCCCTCGGCTCGCACCGGCTCCTCCTCCAGCACCGCCCCGGACAGGGAGGGGCCGCTGCCCGCAGCCTCACTGCCCGCCCCTGGGGCTCCTCCAGCCCGGCCCACGCTCCCTCCCTCCCCCCCGCGGTAACTCTAGCGAGCAGCACCGGGATTAAGGCCAGGCAGCGTGTCCTCAGTGCAGCCTCTGGAAGAGGGCAAGAGGCAGCAGCACTGACCGTTATTGCCGCTGATCGCCCCCGGCACTTGTTCACGGGCGGCACCGGCGCTGCCGTTCCGCGCTTTGCGCTCCGAGCACCCGCCGACAGCGCGCACGGAGTGGGGGCGGCTCTTCCCGAGCATGACCCCGCGGGGGAAGGTGCGACCCCGAACAGGGTCCGGGCGGAAACAGTGACCCGCGGTCAGGTGCAACCCGGAATAGGGTCCGCGCGGAAACAGTGACTTGGGGCAGATACTGGGGGGTGGGTGGGTGTAAGGGGTGTGGTTGCGTTGTGCTTGGGTTGTGATTTTTCAGCTGTGAAGGGAGGTGAAGTTGTTTTGTGGAGGGGGGGTTGTTTGGGGGTGGTTCATTTTGTAGTGCTGTAAGACTTGTGTATGGAAAAGAACAAAAAAATAATAAGGCCGGTGCAGCAGTAGAATGTGGCAAAAATGCCTAGGAGTAATCAATTTTATTTTTTAAAATCAAAATTTCATATATTTCATTACTCCCAGGCCACAACCACGGTCCTGTGCTGCTAATAATTCCGTCTTAACTAAATAGAGGGGGACTTAACTAAACAGAGAGGGACTAAGGGAGACAGAGAGAGACAAAGAGTCAAAGCGAGACAGAGAGAGACAAATACAGACAAACACACAGACGGAGGCTAAGGCAGAAAGAGAGTCAAAGGCAGAGAGACTCAAAGACAGAAGTCAGACCGAGACAGTCAGAGAGTCAAAGTCAGACACAGAGGGGCAAAGTTAGATAAGGAGTAAGACAGAGGAGCAGAGTCAGACAGAGGTAGAGAGAGAGAGACCAAGTCACACATCCAAAAAAACCACACTGGAGCCAACCCCCCCACCCACACCTTTATTAAAGCTACATTACAAAACAGCTTTTACTTCTTTATTAGAGTTCGAACCAAGAGCACATACGCTTTCATTGAGCCTACATTGATCAAAACCCTTTATTTACTTTGGAAACCTTACAAGCACTGCAAGCACCTTCGCTACATGCACATTACAAACCACCTTTTACATACTTATTAAACCTGGGAACCAACAGCAAATACACCTTTATTGAACCTACCTTACACAAAAACTTATGGACTTCAAAACCCCTACAACCATGATGAGTGCTTTACCTACCACTATTACCTCTCACAGCATTTATGGTCATTTCACACATACCCATTAGCATCATGTCTTTACTAACTAGATTCATAACTGTTTAGAGACTATGACATACGTGACTCCAGCAACACCATTCCCAAGGACCACACAAAATCACCCTGCCTGCAAAAACGCCATCCCTAGACTGCTCCATGTCAAAACATGGGCAACAACTGTCACCTCGCTGAGTGGCTAGGACCTGGGTGAAAAATAAAATTCTCTAGTTGGGTTTTTTTTTTTTTCTTTTCCTAACCTCCACCCAAACCCTGGCCATGAACATCACCTGACAGAGCGGCCAGGACTAAGTGACAATAAACCAGGTCAGGGAGATAAAGAAGTCCCCCTGCTCAACAGTTTCTTCACTGTTTTTAAAAGACGCATTAACTCTCGCTACATTCAATATACCCTGAAATGAAAAACATCCTCACATACAAGGATAGACATCTTCTGAAACTAACACTCATTCAATATCTACTCTATCTAACCATCACGTGTCAGAGTGGCAGACCTCCCCAATACCATAACCATGCCTTGAACTGCACCACCATACACCTCAAGCCATCACAACCACTTCACGTGATTCCACACCACAGGCCCTCATAGCTGGAAGAAGAGGAATATGTTTCCCTCTGTGCACCACTCCCGGTCCTTCTTTGCTTCATTTTGTACACTGCGGCAAACTTCATGGAAGGATTTGCTTCTGCAGTCCCAGTGGCCCTATTGTACCTGCAAAAGCCAAAAGAGGGAACTCTAGAGCCTGCTTGCTGATAACTACTGGCCATATTAAGAAAATACTTAAACAGAAATACAACAAACATGGGGAACCCGAGGGGTTACCTCAGGGATAAAGGACACTGTCGAACGCCTGCAAGGGGCAGAGGAAGAAACCAGAGAATACTGAAGAGCGGGTCGGAGCAGTGTAACCTTTACCACGGGAGCGCTAGTAACAGCACGTGCGCCTTTCTGCCTTGGCTCCCCAGCTGTCAAAAGGGTTTAACGACCCTTGTCTGGGTCTCGTGCATGTATGTCTTTAAGGACTTAGCACAGGGATGACCTCTGTAGGTGAGTCCATGTCAAATGGAACGTGGCACTGGTTTCCTCAGCGCTACCGCAATACGAATCGTAATTGGTATTTCTGAAGGGTAACTGAGTCTTCACCTGGGATTTTTAGCTACATACGAGATCTGAAGAAACTCTTGGAGAAAGACTGATCCCGGTGGAAGTGCAAGCTACTCCTCCACTGCATTTGACATCATGAGGTGCTCGGGCGGCGGCCCGTCACTCACACCTGCAAGGCTTTCGGGAAAGAAGGAAAAAAGCCAGCCAGGCTCTGCAGCCTTTTAGGGAAAGAAAGCATTAGCCTGACACGTGATTGTCGTTGGTTCCTGGGCATTCTCTGAGAGTTGCCCCCCGAGGGGGGATGTTGCCCCCCGAGGGGGGATACTGCCCCCAGCCACCTCCACTCCCACTCGCCAGCACTCACCTGCCAACACAACTTCTGAGCTGCAGATGAGCACAACGGGGCTCCGTTGCCTCAAGTTTGGGCACAGGCAGGGCAAACCCTTCCTGAACCGCTCAAGTTTTATTAGAGAAAGTTCAGGAGAAGGGGAGGGAGTGGAGGAAAACACTCCATGGTTGTGGAGTGGCAGCTGCTGCTGCTGCTGCTTCACTTCCTTCACGGAGCTCACGGGTGTGCTGCACTTCTTGGCAACTCGCTCAGGCACGTTCCGGGGTCTGTCTCAAATTTAACGGCATTAAAATAGAAGGTTAAGAAGTGAAGCGGTCGTGCCGATCGTTTACACCTTTACCGGTAGCAGCACCTTGCATTTCTCAAAAGGAACCTTTCCTGCTTTTGCCCCCAACTGGGCAGCAATTTGACCCCAGTCCACTCCGACGAACACCTTCGCTGTGGAAGCGGCACTCAAACGCACAAGTTTGTGACGGTGACGCTTTCTTTTGACCTTCCTAAGGCGCAGGTTTGCAGCGCTTCTCGGAAGCAGATGGGAACACTGCAGTTACTGACGGCCTCCTCAGCCTTGAGATGCAGAAGGATGGAGGCTGAGACAGTCAGGGAGGGCTGGGGCCTTGTCTGCTCTCAGAAACCCTCCCCACTTTGCTCTGCACACCAGTCCCGTGCGGAACACACGCAGCCGCGGCTCTGGCTGGCCCGAAGGCTCCCCCGTCCATCCCCTTGCCAGGAACTAGCGCCCTGCCGGCTACAGCTCAGCCCAAAGCCAAACCAACATAAAATCGCTCCTACGGCAACACTGTCCCACCACCAACTCGTCTCTGGAAACCGCCACCTGATCTCCCCCTGTTTTGCTGATTAGGGGTATCAATTAATCTCGGACACCAGAGTGAAAAGCGCAGGCATCTTTTACTAGAAATAACTAAATAATGTAACAGAATAATACAGAAAACATACAGTAAGAAAACACAGAATAGTGCACTCAAACAAACAGGAAAATACAGGGTAATGCATCAAATCATTACCACCTGAGAGAGAGGGAATAGCGATTAAGAAAGACCCATCACCACTTGCACCCGTTCCCATCATCCAGACCCGCAGGCGCTGGGCAGCCCCGGTTACAGCGAGGATTTGGAGAGCCTTTCCCGGCAAGTGGGAAGTCCTACGCGGTGCGTCCACCCGTAGGTGAGGCTTCCAAAGTCGCTGTGAGCGGGTCCAGCCTTATATACCCAAAAATCAGCAAGCCAGAATAGCTGGCACCTTTGATTTGAGCGGAAATATCTGGTTTCAATCTCACATTAGATTCCCCCAGAGCCTGGCCAGGGCTCAGGGGAGAAGCTAAGGGAGTTCCTCGGCTTATCTAATTGCATTAGGCGCAAGGTCTTGCATCAGGCCACAGCGACAGACAACGGTCTCCATGACCCTGTTATTTTATCCACACACAAAGAAAGATAAATATACATTCAAGATAGCTACGTCTTCCATACATATCTCGCTAGTGATTACATACTGAGTTAGCAGCTTCGGCTCAGGGCCTGCTGCTCAGGCTTCAACACTTCCACTCTTTACATCAGAACTGTGCAGGTGCTGAAAGAGAAGCATTCAGAACAGGGGAAACCACCTCCAAATCCCTGCTCCCGACTGCTCTTCCCCCGGCATGCCACACAGCCTCAAAGGACACTTCGGGTGGCTGCAGAGCCCTCCCTCTCCCCACAGCTGGTGCGGCCACACCAAACTAAAAAAAGGAGTTTCCTGACAACTTCAGGGAGTCGAGTCAACTTCAGGTGGATTTGAAGCAGTTTCTAAAACTCTGGGAAACTGCCAAGAACCAAGTACCTGCTTGAGAGGCACAAAAAACATCCCCAAAGAGGCAGGGATGCTTGAGGACTGCTTTCTCTCGCTTCTTTGGCAGCCCGCTGCCGCTCATCCCCCCGCTCGCTCTTACCTTTGCAGCCCCTTCTGCACGCGATGGTCGTCTCTTCCTTGTTCTCCACCACGAGCTGCTGCAACGGCAGAAGGACGCTGTCGGGTCTGAGAGGGACACCGGCCCCCGGACAGAGCTCGCCACAGCACCACCCGAATCCCAGAGGCCCTCCCACCCGCAACCCCGTATAACCTAACATACCCCCCCACCCCCCCCCCAAAAAAAACCTCACAGATCGGCTTTTCTCACCCAATCGATGCTCCAGGGCTGCCACGCGTGAAGTGCTGGCCGGCACTGGAGCTGGGCTCAGAGTTGGGAACTCTGGACAAAGGGGAGCTGGGCACACAAAAGCGGCGGCCAAGGAAGCTGCGCCCCTGCTTACAGGGGGCTCGAGCCGCTGCCGGCACTGCAGAGTGCCCGGGCCTGCAGGTCACCGGCCAGCCCCGGACTTACAGGGCAGCCTCTGCTGGCTGCCTACAGCAGCCCGCCCAGCCCTGATTACAGGGCGGCCGAGCGGCTCCTGGGGACAGAGGGCTCCACGGCTCGTGGCACTCGCCCCGAGTACGGGGCGGGCACGCTGGCAGGTCGCCAGCCAGGACAGGCGGCCACCCAGGCAGAGACCCGGGCCCTGAACACAGGCGGGTCGCACGCTGGCAGCCACGGGGCTTCGCTCTCTCCTTCGAAAGGAGGGGCAAGGAGGGGCAAGCCGGGACTCGCCCTCCGCTCGCGGGCTCAGAGGGGACCGACCCCCTGTTGCTGCACAGGGCCCTTCTTTCCCTCCCGGGAAGTTTAAGCTAAGTACACTGCAGCGATTTCAACAGGGGCCTAAACGAGAAGCTCATTCGCTCGCTCACTCACACCCACAGACACAGGCAGGCACACACACACAGACACACACACAGACAGGGACAAACAAAACTTCCCGCAAGAGAGAGCGAGCTCTGTGCAGCCAGTGTCTGGGGAGCCATCCCTTCCCACGAGCAGGAGAGCAGAGCCCCAGACCTGCCCCCCAGGACGCACGCAGGCCGCAGGGACTCAACGTGCCGCGGGGCTTCACGGGGTGGCCAAGGGACAGATGCCGTGACACGCCCCGACTCCAGGGGATCACGCTGGCCAGGCCGCCAGCAGCCAGAAAGCCGCCGGGGCCGGGGAAACGGCCCTCCCCTGCTTACAGGGCGGGCGTGGGGTCCGGAGAGCCCCACTTCCCCCTCGGCGCGGAGACAGCGCCGCTCACTCTCCTGACAGGGCCGCCCTTCTCTCCGGGCAGCCAAACCGTGGGGCAAGGTGGCAAAAGACCAGAGACCCGAGCCCTGCTTACAGGGAGGTCACCCAGCGCAGCGCCGGCCAGGGCACCAGAAGTGCCGGCAACGGTCTCGTGCGACCGCAGCCCCGGTAACAGAGAGGTCCCCTTTGTCCAGAGCTCCCTTCTCTCGCCCCACTCCTCTCTTCAGCCCGCCGCTCCTCACGATGCCTCGTCTTTCTTCTCCAAGAGGAACTGCTTGGAAGGAGAGTGCAGTCAGGCGCCAGCTGCCCCACCCGGAGGACAGAGGGAAGGCCGCCCTCGCAGGGAGGTCCCCACAGTGCCCCCCCCCTCCCGCCCATACCCCAACACCCCCCCTGAAAAAACCTCATGGAACGGCTTTTCTCACCCAGCTGGTGCTTCACTGCTCCCTGCAGGGACGACTGCGACGGGCATTCGGCTGCGACAGGCTCCTGGCTGCGTGCAGCGGGGCCTTGGACCCTCCTCAGCCCCTGAGGTGATGGCGCTCGCCCGACCACGCGGCTCCAGTCCGCCCCCAGCCCGCTCCGCGGCAACGGTGCTCCCTTCCCCCCAGCCGGCGACGGCACTTCCCCCTCCCCCCCACCCCACCTCCGTCAGCCGGCGGCACTTCCCCCTCCCCCCCACCCCACCTCCGTCAGGCGGCGACGGGGCTTCCCCCTGCCCCCCACCCGACTTCCCCCAGGCGGCGACGGCGCTACCCCCCCCCCCCACGCCCAACCCCAGCCGGCGACGGTGCTCCCCGGCCCCCCCGAGGCAGCTCCATCTCCCCGCTCCCCCCGTGGCAACGGTGCTCCCCACCCCGCCCCAGGCGGCGACGGCACTCCCCACCCCCCCTCAGGCGGCGACGGCACTCCCCGGCCCCCCCCAGGCGGCTCCATTGCCCACCACCCCCGTGGCAACGGCGCTCCCCCCCGTCCCAGCTGGCGACGGCACTCCCCCCCACGCGGGTCCCCCTCCCCTTCCCCTCAGGTGGCCGCTCCTCCGCTCGTCACAGCGGCTCTTTGCCCGGAGCGCCCTTCTCTTTCCTCCACTTGTTGCCCAGACTTCCTCCGCTCCTCCTGCCGCTCTCCCTTGACTTGCCGGGCCTTCCGCACGCGATGTTTGTCTCTTCCTTTTCCACCACCAGTTGCTGCAACGGTAGGAGGACGCCATCGGGTCTGAGAGGGACGCCGGCCCCCGGACAGAGCTCGCCACAGCACCACCCGAATCCCGGCCGCCCTCCCCCCTCCCCCCTCCCCCGCCCCGAAAACAACTCACAGATCGGCTTTACTCACCCAGTTGCTGCTCCAGTGCTTCCCACAGGGACGACTGCGACGGCCACTCCTCTGCTCCGGACTCCTGGCCGCGTCTGGCGGGGCTGGACCCGCCCCCTTCCCCTCAGGCGGCCGCTCCGCCCCTCACAGCGGCGCGCGACTTTCCCGCCCTTCCCCTTCCCACAGGCGGGTCCCGCCCCCTTCCCCTCAGGCGGCCGCGGCGCCCCCACAGCGACTTTCCCGCCCTCACTATTACCTGGGCTACAGTACTTGATCTTGTCCAGAGAGTGGCGGTGTGGTTGCCTCTTGCCTCTCTGCCTATAAGCAGCGGATGCCATAATCCAATTATAACTGAAGCCAATTTTGTGTTTGATTAGCTTCTATTAAAAAAAAAAAATTATTTTAGGGAAGTATACACACAGGGATACTTTTGTAACTGAGTGATCTGTTTAACCATCCTCCAAACCTGAATATACAATACTATTAGCAGTAGTAAACATAATAAAGTTAGAATTAGGAAAATCAGACCGAGTAAAACGTGGAATTAAACAGTCCTGTTGGTGGTGGTGACCACCCAGATAAGCTTTCCCACCATCGATGTTCTTCAAGGAAAGAAAAGAGAGCTGTCTCGGGGCGGAGGGGGGGGAAGGCTGAACAGGTTACCCCTTAGGATGCAGGATAAATCCATCTCGTACTGAGTTTCTTTTACTCCATTGTTTTCACTAGCATCCCATGCTAGAGGTAGAGGGGGTGCATCTAAAATTGGTGAAGGTTTAAATGGCTGCTGTAATGCTCGTGGGTCAAGTATTAATAGGCATTTGTAAGTTAGATATGTTTTTAATTCGAGTATCAGAGTTTTAATCGCTTCTTCATGTTCTGAATGCCAACTCCACCGTTTTCCTTTTTGTAAAAGCCAATACAGTGGACAGGCAATGGAGAATCCAGGTACCTGTTTTCTCCAATATCCTAAAGTACCCATTACAAAGCTGTTGTAATTTTTTTTCTAGATTGGGGCATTTCTGATTGTTTCTACCCCCCTCTGGGAGTCTGGTAAAGGTATGCTGGCTACCCTCCCATGTAAATGCAAATTTTGGTTTTGCCTTCTTCCCCTAAGGGAAAAACCATGTCTTTGACACAAGGACCTGCAGGGACTTGCAGCGTGGTCGTTAAGGCTGCATTGTTGGGGACTGCCGCTGACAATGGGGCTCTATTTAAGCACTTAAACGCCGATTCAGCGCCACCTCCCCCTCTGGTTTACTGACTGGCCAAACAGGAAAATTGGGGGGGGGGGGGGGGGGGCGCGAGTTGTGGAAGTAATCTGTCGTTTTTCTAAATCTGCAATAGAAAGCTGCTTAGCAACTTATTTACTTACTTCTAGCAAGTTATAGTACTACTTATAGTATTTTTTAATTTTGCTAAGAATCCTGCTTGCCCAGACTGTTCTGTGGAATTTTACCAAGGACTACTGTGTTCATCAAAACAAAGCAGTTTACTGTGAAAATCTACCAAGAACTGCAGTGTTCAGCAAAATATCATGTTTTTGTCCTCGAGAAACAGGTATGCTCTAACTAGTTGGGCCTCGGTAATGAGTAAAGATAGCCATATACGGATGGTAGAAGTTTCATTGCTTCCCTTAAATAAGATAGCACGAGTAAACCGGCTGAAAAACATTTTTGTTGTTCAAGAAATTGGCTAAGAGAATCTGCGCATGCTCCGGGGAAAAAACAAGGTGAGAAAGACTACGAGCCTTCCTCCCAAAGACCCCTGAAGACGCCCCCCAGGAGGCAATGCACAGGTGCAAAGAACATAAACTGCTGACACCAGCCTCTAGAACTAACCCAGCCTTACTCATGCATATGTATGTTTGTGTTATGTAATCCAGTGAATAACTGTATCCACACTCTGTAACGTTTTGGTAAAACGTGCTGTTGGTGTGCAAGGTTTGTGGAGAAATCCCCTTGCACCCCGGCCGGAGTAAAACATACCTGCTTTGTAACTCCATTTCGAGTTGTAGAGTCTTTTTCCGCGAATCAAAGACCACTGCAGATCCATTGCAAGCAGCAGGGAAAACGACAGTACAGCGAGCCCTGTGCTGGTCATTATCAGCATCCCGTGGCGCTGCTGCTTCCAAGGTGCTGCTTGGAAGGAAAGTTCAGTCAGGTGCCAGGTCCCCCACAGGGAGGACAGAGGGAAGCCGGCCTCTGGAGGGAGGTCCCCAGAGCGCTTCCCACACCCACCCCCCCACCCCGCCCATACCCCAACAGCCCCCCACCCCGAAAAGAAACTCACTGATCAGCTTTTCTCACTCAATCGGCGCTCCGGGGCTGCCACGTGCAGTACCGGCCGGCGCTGAAGCTGGGCTCGGAGTTGGGAACTCTGGACAAAGGGGAGCTGGGCACACAAAGCGGCAGCAAAGCTCCCTTCTCTCGCCCCGCTCCTCTCTTCAGCCCGCCGCGCCTCAAGATGCCTTGTCTTCCCCAGGAGCTGCTGCTTGGAAGGAGAGTACGGTCAGGTGCCAGCTCCCCCACCCGGAGAACAGAGGCAATCCGCCCCCCCCCCCCCCCCCCCCATACCCCAACACCCCCCTCCCTTCCCCCCCCCAAAAACCTCACAGATCGGCTTTTCTCACCCAATTGGCACTCCGGGGTTGCCACGCCCTGCAGTCCCGACCGGCGCTGGAGCTGGGCTCGGAGTTGGGAACTCTGGACAAAGGGGAGCTGGGCACACAAAAGCGGCGGCCAAGGAAGCTGCGCCCCTGCTTACAGGGGGCTCGAGCCGCTGCCGGCACTGCAGAGTGCCCGGGCCTGCAGGTCACCGGCCAGCCCCGGACTTACAGGGCAGCCTCTGCTGGCTGCCTACAGCAGCCCGCCCAGCCCTGATTACAGGGCGGCCGAGCGGCTCCTGGGGACAGAGGGCTCCACGGCTCGTGGCACTCGCCCCGAGTACGGGGCGGGCACGCTGGCAGGTCGCCAGCCAGGACAGGCGGCCACCCAGGCAGAGACCCGGGCCCTGAACACAGGCGGGTCGCACGCTGGCAGCCACGGGGCTTCGCTCTCTCCTTCGAAAGGAGGGGCAAGGAGGGGCAAGCCGGGACTCGCCCTCCGCTCGCGGGCTCAGAGGGGACCGACCCCCTGTTGCTGCACAGGGCCCTTCTTTCCCTCCCGGGAAGTTTAAGCTAAGTACACTGCAGCGATTTCAACAGGGGCCTAAACGAGAAGCTCATTCGCTCGCTCACTCACACCCACAGACACAGGCAGGCACACACACACAGACACACACACAGACAGGGACAAACAAAACTTCCCGCAAGAGAGAGCGAGCTCTGTGCAGCCAGTGTCTGGGGAGCCATCCCTTCCCACGAGCAGGAGAGCAGAGCCCCAGACCTGCCCCCCAGGACGCACGCAGGCCGCAGGGACTCAACGTGCCGCGGGGCTTCACGGGGTGGCCAAGGGACAGATGCCGTGACACGCCCCGACTCCAGGGGATCACGCTGGCCAGGCCGCCAGCAGCCAGAAAGCCGCCGGGGCCGGGGAAACGGCCCTCCCCTGCTTACAGGGCGGGCGTGGGGTCCGGAGAGCCCCACTTCCCCCTCGGCGCGGAGACAGCGCCGCTCACTCTCCTGACAGGGCCGCCCTTCTCTCCGGGCAGCCAAACCGTGGGGCAAGGTGGCAAAAGACCAGAGACCCGAGCCCTGCTTACAGGGAGGTCACCCAGCGCAGCGCCGGCCAGGGCACCAGAAGTGCCGGCAACGGTCTCGTGCGACCGCAGCCCCGGTAACAGAGAGGTCCCCTTTGTCCAGAGCTCCCTTCTCTCGCCCCACTCCTCTCTTCAGCCCGCCGCTCCTCACGATGCCTCGTCTTTCTTCTCCAAGAGGAACTGCTTGGAAGGAGAGTGCAGTCAGGCGCCAGCTGCCCCACCCGGAGGACAGAGGGAAGGCCGCCCTCGCAGGGAGGTCCCCACAGTGCCCCCCCCCTCCCGCCCATACCCCAACACCCCCCCTGAAAAAACCTCATGGAACGGCTTTTCTCACCCAGCTGGTGCTTCACTGCTCCCTGCAGGGACGACTGCGACGGGCATTCGGCTGCGACAGGCTCCTGGCTGCGTGCAGCGGGGCCTTGGACCCTCCTCAGCCCCTGAGGTGATGGCGCTCGCCCGACCACGCGGCTCCAGTCCGCCCCCAGCCCGCTCCGCGGCAACGGTGCTCCCTTCCCCCCAGCCGGCGACGGCACTTCCCCCTCCCCCCCACCCCACCTCCGTCAGCCGGCGGCACTTCCCCCTCCCCCCCACCCCACCTCCGTCAGGCGGCGACGGGGCTTCCCCCTGCCCCCCACCCGACTTCCCCCAGGCGGCGACGGCGCTACCCCCCCCCCCCCCACGCCCAACCCCAGCCGGCGACGGTGCTCCCCGGCCCCCCCGAGGCAGCTCCATCTCCCCGCTCCCCCCGTGGCAACGGTGCTCCCCACCCCGCCCCAGGCGGCGACGGCACTCCCCACCCCCCCTCAGGCGGCGACGGCACTCCCCGGCCCCCCCCAGGCGGCTCCATTGCCCACCACCCCCGTGGCAACGGCGCTCCCCCCCGTCCCAGCTGGCGACGGCACTCCCCCCCACGCGGGTCCCCCTCCCCTTCCCCTCAGGTGGCCGCTCCTCCGCTCGTCACAGCGGCTCTTTGCCCGGAGCGCCCTTCTCTTTCCTCCACTTGTTGCCCAGACTTCCTCCGCTCCTCCTGCCGCTCTCCCTTGACTTGCCGGGCCTTCCGCACGCGATGTTTGTCTCTTCCTTTTCCACCACCAGTTGCTGCAACGGTAGGAGGACGCCATCGGGTCTGAGAGGGACGCCGGCCCCCGGACAGAGCTCGCCACAGCACCACCCGAATCCCGGCCGCCCTCCCCCCTCCCCCCTCCCCCGCCCCGAAAACAACTCACAGATCGGCTTTACTCACCCAGTTGCTGCTCCAGTGCTTCCCACAGGGACGACTGCGACGGCCACTCCTCTGCTCCGGACTCCTGGCCGCGTCTGGCGGGGCTGGACCCGCCCCCTTCCCCTCAGGCGGCCGCTCCGCCCCTCACAGCGGCGCGCGACTTTCCCGCCCTTCCCCTTCCCACAGGCGGGTCCCGCCCCCTTCCCCTCAGGCGGCCGCGGCGCCCCCACAGCGACTTTCCCGCCCTCACTATTACCTGGGCTACAGTACTTGATCTTGTCCAGAGAGTGGCGGTGTGGTTGCCTCTTGCCTCTCTGCCTATAAGCAGCGGATGCCATAATCCAATTATAACTGAAGCCAATTTTGTGTTTGATTAGCTTCTATTAAAAAAAAAAAAATTATTTTAGGGAAGTATACACACAGGGATACTTTTGTAACTGAGTGATCTGTTTAACCATCCTCCAAACCTGAATATACAATACTATTAGCAGTAGTAAACATAATAAAGTTAGAATTAGGAAAATCAGACCGAGTAAAACGTGGAATTAAACAGTCCTGTTGGTGGTGGTGACCACCCAGATAAGCTTTCCCACCATCGATGTTCTTCAAGGAAAGAAAAGAGAGCTGTCTCGGGGCGGAGGGGGGGGAAGGCTGAACAGGTTACCCCTTAGGATGCAGGATAAATCCATCTCGTACTGAGTTTCTTTTACTCCATTGTTTTCACTAGCATCCCATGCTAGAGGTAGAGGGGGTGCATCTAAAATTGGTGAAGGTTTAAATGGCTGCTGTAATGCTCGTGGGTCAAGTATTAATAGGCATTTGTAAGTTAGATATGTTTTTAATTCAAGTATCAGAGTTTTAATCGCTTCTTCATGTTCTGAATGCCAACTCCACCGTTTTCCTTTTTGTAAAAGCCAATACAGTGGACAGGCAATGGAGAATCCAGGTACCTGTTTTCTCCAATATCCTAAAGTACCCATTACAAAGCTGTTGTAATTTTTTTTTTCTAGATTGGGGCATTTCTGATTGTTTCTACCCCCCTCTGGGAGTCTGGTAAAGGTATGCTGGCTACCCTCCCATGTAAATGCAAATTTTGGTTTTGCCTTCTTCCCCTAAGGGGAAAACCATGTCTTTGACACAAGGACCTGCAGGGACTTGCAGCGTGGTCGTTAAGGCTGCATTGTTGGGGACTGCCGCTGACAATGGGGCTCTATTTAAGCACTTAAACGCCGATTCAGCGCCACCTCCCCCTCTGGTTTACTGACTGGCCAAACAGGAAAATTGGGGGGGGGGGGGGGGGGGGGCGCGAGTTGTGGAAGTAATCTGTCGTTTTTCTAAATCTGCAATAGAAAGCTGCTTAGCAACTTATTTACTTACTTCTAGCAAGTTATAGTACTACTTATAGTATTTTTTAATTTTGCTAAGAATCCTGCTTGCCCAGACTGTTCTGTGGAATTTTACCAAGGACTACTGTGTTCATCAAAACAAAGCAGTTTACTGTGAAAATCTACCAAGAACTGCAGTGTTCAGCAAAATATCATGTTTTTGTCCTCGAGAAACAGGTATGCTCTAACTAGTTGGGCCTCGGTAATGAGTAAAGATAGCCATATACGGATGGTAGAAGTTTCATTGCTTCCCTTAAATAAGATAGCACGAGTAAACCGGCTGAAAAACATTTTTGTTGTTCAAGAAATTGGCTAAGAGAATCTGCGCATGCTCCGGGGAAAAAACAAGGTGAGAAAGACTACGAGCCTTCCTCCCAAAGACCCCGAAGACGCCCCCCAGGAGGCAATGCGCAGGTGCAAAGATAACATAAACTGCTGACACCAGCCTCTAGAACTAACCCAGCCTTACTCATGCATATGTATGTTTGTGTTATGTAATCCAGTGAATAACTGTATCCACACTCTGTAACGTTTTGGTAAAACGTGCTGTTGGTGTGCAAGGTTTGTGGAGAAATCCCCTTGCACCCCGGCCGGAGTAAAACATACCTGCTTTGTAACTCCATTTCGAGTTGTAGAGTCTTTTTCCGCGAATCAAAGACCACTGCAGATCCACTGCAAGCAGCAGCGAAAACGACAGTACAGCGAGGCCTGTGCTGGTCATTATCAGCATCCCGTGGCGCTGACGGCTGCAGTCTCTGTTGTGGCATAACTTCGTCAGCCAGAGCTTTCTGGGGGGAGGCAGAGTAAAGTCCACGACCCCCACGGCTCCCACAATGCCGACACAGCAGCTGAGGTACTGGCACCCACGGGCACACCGCCCCCCAGCCCGGGGCAGTCCCTCGCCAGCTCTAACCCCCACCCTGCTTTCCTGCCTCCCTCCACCCTGCAAGGGCATTTCAGATGCCCTCTCGGACTGTCCCTTCAAACCACCCAACCACGCAACCCACTGAGCACGACCACTGAGCCCTAAAAGCCCTGACCACTGCAAAATTACCTTCTCCTCTTCTTCAGGAGCGCTGCGGCCGGAGTAAAGCAGCAGGCGCTCGGGATGGCCTTGAAGCCTGGGGCAACTTTCTCACGCCTGTGGTAGCTCACGGCCCTGGATGTGACAGTTGTGACTCCAGAACTGCAGAACGGTTTGAGGTGGGAAGGGAACTCTTGCAGGTCATCTGGTCCAACCACGCCCTGGAACTAAAAAGTAGCCACAGCGAACAAAAGAGGGGACGATTTAAAAAGACACAGAGGGCATTAAGGAAAGAGAAAAACTCACTAAAAAGACACTGAAGGGAAAAAGAACATTTTAAAAGCAACAGGCATTGGTGAAATAAAGGAAAAAATGATCACACAGGGATACCGAACTAGAACAGAGGCACAGAAAAGAAAATTTAAAAAGCGGCAGCACTAAGGAAACATGAAATAGCGACAGCAAACTAAAAGACGTAGAATGAAAATTTAAAAAGCGACGACACTAAGCGCAGAGATGGAAGATGAAAAAAAGGAGGGAGAGGCAGGACAAAAGCGCAGAGAGAAATGAGAAAAGGGAGCAGTAGGACAAGAGAGAGAAAGTGAGAAAGGAAGGGGGAGCAGGACAGAAGAATAAAGAAGAGGAGAGGTCTAGGAAAGGGGCGGGGGCGGCAGAAATAACAGCAGCACGGAAAAAAGAGGTCCAGGTGACGGGCAGGAAAGGACCGGGACGCACAAGACGTGTGACAGGGCCCTGAAGGCCCAGGACTCACCGCAGCTCTCGTTCTCGGCACTGCCGGGAGAATTTGACGGGTCAGATGCTTCTTTCTCCTTCCTTCCTCCTGCCCCTCTTCTTCTTCTGAAACTCCAGTCGCCTGGCTGTCCTCACCCTAAAAGAATACGCGGGTGTCTCTCACCTCTTACAAGACCAGGCTTCCGACACACACAGCCTCGCTTGCTCGCGCACTACGCGGCCGTACCGCGCTTGGGGTGACGCACGCAGACCCTGGGTGCACGCTGGCGGTCTGACTGTGAAGAGGGCTCCTTCCTCACGCAGAGAGGCAGGCTCTCTCTTCCTGCACTGGGAGGCGGGTGCTGCACAGATGGTCTTGATTTTCTCTTTCTTCCCCTTTCTCTGGTCTCTCCAGCTTCAGCCGCGGCAGCTCCTGTCCGCTGTCCACAGCCGGGAAGGGCTCCGCCTGTCCCTTTTTGCCCCTGTGCCGTGAGAAGCGCAAGGCCAGGCAGAGACACCCCACACAAGCCCGAGGTGGGCGCAGTCAATGGCACCCCAGGGCAGGAACAGACAAGCGCAGCCTCAGCACGGCCTCTGGAAGAGGGAAAGAAGCAGCACTGACCATTATTGCTGTAGATCGCAAGTGGCCGGAGCCCCACCTTCCACCTCCCACCGCACAGCAAGGCATCACAGACCCCATGGACACCTACCAAGGTGCGTGTCCCGTGCAGAGAGCCCACGGGGCACCACAGAGACGTGGGGAAGGCACCGCATACAAGACAGAACACAGACACCACAAATGACACGAGGACACAGACACAGGCCAGAACATGCACGTCCTGTGGGACAGACCCTGCTCTCTTCCCACAGACTTAAGGAAGCCTAAATAGCCCTCTCCACAGCCCTGATGATAGAGCCTCTGCTGGCCCCACCCTACCCACGGCTTTTGCCCCTTGACTTACCTTTCAGAGAGCACGCTCCAGAATCCATCCTCATCAGGAGCACATCATCTCACTGGGATGCTCCCGCATTCACCAGGTTCCTCTCCATCACCTGCAAGACAGAGCGCTGCCAGTCACCGCAGACATGGAGTTTGGCCTGGTGCACGCCGGCCTCCCAAGCTTCGGGGTCCCATGCCACCCCGACACCCACCCCCTCCTTTCCCCCGCAGCCCCCAGGGCCCTCCCACAACCCTCCGCCTCTCACCTGCCTGCAATACCAGCCAAACTGCATTCTGCTTTTGGCCCCCAAACCAGATGCCTTAGTGCCTCTTTATGAGCCCAAAAACCTGCCTGCTGAGCCTCTTCTCAAGTCCCCAAAAACGCACTTGACCTCTGTTTCTGAGCCCAAAGCCACACAACTCTGTCTGTTTCAGAGCCCCTCAATCAGCCACACGCGTCTGTTCTCAAGCCACAGGAAGGCAAAACGTTGCTTCCATTTCTGGCCCACAGCACAGCTCACCCCGTCTGCTCTCTGACCCCCTCCGCAGTCCCCACGGGCGATGCCGAGGGGTTGGGGGGGGGGAATGCAGCCACCCCACAGCCCTGCACTCCCAGAGCCCCACGGGCGGGTTTGGGAAGCGCTTGGGGATTGCGGCACTTCCGGGGGCCGCCACCGCGCATGCGCACTGCCGGGGCACGGTTCTGGGAGAGCCGCGGGCAACCCGCGGGAAACCGCAAGAACCCGCCACAAAACCGCCCCTCGCGCTGCGCCGTGGGGCCGCGCCGGTAGCGAGGACTGTGCCGTGCCGCGCGCGGGAGCGACGCAGCTGCCGGGCAATCGAGTGCGCAAAAACTACAGCTCCCGGCGTGCCCCGGGGAGCCAACATGGCCGACCGGAAGCCCCGCTCACGTGACTACAGCGCCCGCCCGTCGCCCACACACCCGGAAGTCCAGCCTCGCGCGGCCCCGGGAAGCGCCGCCGCCGCCCGGCCCCGACCCGGAGCGGCTTCTGCCGCGGGTCCCGCCGCACCGCGCGGCCCCCCCGTCGCGGCTTTACCCGGCAGCCGCCTGGCGACCGACCGCGCGCCCCCGCGCACCTTTTCTCTGCTGCTCCCTCGGCTCGCACCGGCTCCTCCTCCAGTACCTCCCCGGACAGGGAGGGGCCGCTGCCCGCAGCCTCACTGCCCGCCCCTGGGGCTCCTCCAGCCCGGCCCACGCTCCCTCCCTCCCCCGCGGTAACTCTAGCGAGCAGCACCGGGATTAAGGCCAGGCAGCGTGTCCTCAGTGCAGCCTCTGGAAGAGGGCAAGAGGCAGCAGCACTGACCGTTATTGCCGTAGATCGCCCCCGGCCACTGCTCACGGGCGGCACCGGCGCTGCCGTTCCGCGCTTTGCGCTCCGAGCACTCGCCGACAGCGCGCACGGAGTGGGGGCGGCACTTCCCGAGCATGACCCCGGGCTACAGTTCCCGGCTTTAACCACAGGGTGGCAGCACAGAACACGGCAAACAGCCGCGCCGTTCCGCCAGCCCGGCCCCGCGCTGCAGTACCGACATTTGCCCGCCGGGCGGCGCCATCGCCCCATCCCGCCCCTCGGAGCAGTTCCCGGCAGCAGAAATGACGCCCGCAGCAGCCCCCTTCTACCATCCCAACGCGGCAACTGCTCCCCGGGCGGACAGGGCTCGCGTTCCCCGGCCCCGGCAGCGCCGGCAGCGCGGCAGCAGACACTGCAGAGAGAGTTTTCACCCCGGCGGCAGCACAGCGGGTGCTGAAGGCAGCAGGGCACAGACGGAAAGCTGCTTTGTGCCAGGGCGGCGGCCGCGCTCAGCAGCAAACAGCACGGCCGAGCAGAGCCGGTGCCAGCGGCGGAGCTGCACAGCACCGATGACACGCTGGGGACCCGCGGGCTCTGCGGGGCTGTTTGCACCTTTCCTCACCTCTGGGCTACCGGTGCTCTGCTCTCCTCCCCCGGCATCCACACGAGGCTCCCTGGGCAGGGCCTGTCCCTTCGAGAAGAGACGCCGCACAAAGTTCCTCCCCAGCCTGCCCTCCAGCGCGCAGCGAGCCATGCGGCAGGGAAAGCAGAGAGGCCCGTTGGGCTGGGAGATGTCCTCAGCAGGGACCGCAGAGCCTGGGAGGGTCCGTCTTTGCTCCGGGCAGCCGCGGAGCCCTGTGCTCCTTGCCGCTCCCACCAGCGAGCACTTTGCTGCCTGCAACACGCAATACTTGGTGGGCTGGAAGGGCTGTTCTGCCACTGGGTCAGGCGAGCAGCTCAGTGCCTTCAGCTGCCTGATTCACCTCCTTAAAACACGCACTTCAACCCTCGCTTTCTTTAATTGAGACCCCTCTAGCTATCTCCTGGCCTGCCAGCCGTTTTCAGCTAGCAACACAGCCGACATACAGTGCTGGTGGAAATCGAGCAGTCATCTTGCTTTGATGGCAAAAGGCTTTTGTAACTCGAACGTCTGACCTGTCAGCAGGACTGCAAGGCAAGAAATATGCCTTTACTCGAACAAGCAAGACACCGGCCAAATAGCTGTGCACAGCCATACGTGGCTGCCTGGGACCGACACCTTTTTCTGCTAAAACCAGAGCACAGCTCCCTCGGGAAGAGCCATTGGCAGCACAGAACGTCCCTCCGCTTGCCCTGCGCCGGGTGCCCGGAGAACAGCCTCTTCCTCTGACTGGAGCGGGCAGCAGCCTGTTGCCGTCCTGGCCCCTCACCCCCGAGAAAGTGGCTGCCTGTAGCAGCGGCAGAACCGCTGCTGCCCAAAGGGGAGAGGAAGGACTTGGGCTAAAGCCTTCCAGGCTGCCTGTGTCCCACGCACAGTCGATGGCCTCGGCAGCCCAGACACAGGGCAAAGCCGACAGTCTAAGAAGGAACCCCAGGGTGTGTAGCAGCTTCTGCAACAACCGTACTTTCCCAGCCCAGCTGGGCAGAGGAAGGGGCAGGAGAAGGGCCGGCGGGTCCCTTCAGAGGCAGAACGGCTGCAGATTGTGCTGGGGCCATTTCACTCTTTGGCAGAGTTACGTCCCAGAGGTCGGCAGATGGGTCTGCAGGCACAGTGTGAGCACTGCTGCTTATGGAGCAACAGGCACTAGAAAGCAGCAGTGAAGAACGAGGACAGCCCATCGGGATGGTGGCAATAACAAGGAGAGCCTAAAGCATCAGTCGGGCAGGGCTGGCAACTCACCTCATGTCATGGTTTGAGCCCAGCTGGACACTGAGCACCACACAACTGCTCACTCACACCCCCCACCAGCGGGACAGGGAGAGAACGGGAAGGGGAAAGTGAGAAAACTCGTGGGTTGAGATACAAATAGTTTAATAAAAGAAAAAACCACCACCTGCCCACCACACACCCACCTTTTGTGGGGGAGAAAAACCTCACGGGGGGGGGGGGGGGGGGGGGGGGGGGAGGAACCTGGGGCGGACACAGCAGGGGGGTCTGCGTGTGGGTAGAAACGCACGTGGGGGGACGCGGGTGGGGATAACCCACAGCAGATCACTCACCTGAGGACAACCTCAACAGATGAGCCACTCTGGAGAACTGACCCTCAGTGGATAATCCACACCAGAGAACCCCCAGCAATGCCCCTCAAACAGCCGGCGTCTCACCCCAAATTTTCCCCAAATTGAGTCTGGGTTTTTTGCCTTTCTGTAATACAAAAATTGGGTTTTTTGCTTTTCCAAAATATTCCATTTTGGTTTTTTTCAGTCAAGCCCCACCACGCAACAGCCCCGCCCGTCTGGGCATAGGCATGCAAGAGGCACCAACAGCCTACGCGGAGGACAGCCTGCGCACCGATGGGGAGCGCAGACAGGAACAGCGACTCCCGACTACCCTGCCACGGGCACCTGTCCTAACACCCAAGCCCTTGGAGACTCCGATCTCTAGCTTCCTGACACCTTCCCCATGAGCACCATCACTACCAACCGTACCCTGCCTGTAGCATCTTGGCCTGTTGGTGCTCCCCCAGGGCACATCCACAGCCCCGTGCCTCAGCACAAAAATCTCTGGAGAGGTGTCAGACTTAGTCTGAACGAGGCAGATCAACAGCACCTTCCATTTGCTGCTGATCAACTCCATGGAGCACCCACCAGCTCTTGGCACCTCAAAGGCCTGACAAAACACAAAGGAATGCTGGGCCTTCAGCTTGGCAGAGGAACAGGAATCCATATAGGGGACTGGGAGAAGAGGAGAGGGACGGGGAGACAGACAGGGGAATGGAAAGAGGGATTTAGGGGGCCTTTGAGGAGTGTTTGGGGGCCAGTAGGAGCTTTGAGGAAGGGTATGGGAGAGTTTGGGAGCTGTTGGCAGCTTCTCGGCACCAGCTGGGCAGCCTGGGGCAGACTTCAGGGGTATTTGGGACCTGCAAGGCCACTGCAGATCCACTGCAAGCAGCAGGGAAAACAACAGTACAGCGAGGCCTGTGCTGGTCGTTATCAGCATCCCGTGGTGCTGACGGCTGCAGTCTCTGTTGTGGCATAACTTTGTCAGCCAGAGCTTTCTGGGGGGAGGCAGAGTAAAGTCCACGAGCCCCATGGCTCCCGCAATGCCGACAGCCACACACAGCAGCTGAGGTACTGGCACCCACGGGCACACTGCCCCCCAGGCCGGGGCAGTCCCTTGCCAGCTCTAACTGCCCGTTTCCTGCCTCCCTCCACCCTGCAAGGGCATTTCAGATGCCCTCTCAGACTGTCCCTTCAAACCACCCAACCACGCAACCCTGTGCCAGCACGACCACTGAGCCCTAAAAGCCCTGACCAGCGCAAATTACCTTCTCCTCTTCTTCAGGAGCGCTGCGGCCGGAGTAAAGCAGCAGGCACTCGGGATGGCCTTGAAGCTCGGGGCAACTTTCTCGCCTGTGGTAGCTCACGGCCCTGGATGTGACAGTTGTGACTCCAGAACTGCAGAACAGTTTGAGGTGGGAACGGAACTCTTGCAGGTCATCTGATCCAACCACTTCCTGCTCAAGCAGGGCCACCTACAGCCAGCTGCCCAGGACCATGTTCAGATGACTTCTGAACATCACCAAGGTGGGAGACTCCACAGCCTCTCCGGGCAACCTCTGCCAGTGCTCCATCACTGACACAGTGAAGAGTGTTTCCTACTGTTCAGAGGCAACCTTCTGTGCTTCAGCTTGTGCCCATCGTCTTTTGTCCCTTCACTGGGCACCAATGAAAACAGCCTGACTCCATCTTCTTCACACTCTCCCTTCAGTTATTTATACACATTGATAAGATATCCCCCATACACACCCCGAGTTGTCTTCTCTCTAGGCTGAAAAGTCCCAGCTCTCTGAGGCTCTTCTCATGTGAGAGATGCTCCAATCCTTTTGTCACTTCAGTGGCCCTTCACTGGACTCTCCAGTATGTCCGTGCCTCTCTTGTACTGGGGAGTCCAAAAGACCTCCTGCGCTACAGACAACAGCCCAGTTACCCTTCCCACCCAAAAATTCCAGATTCCCTGACACAGGGAAGAAGCCCCAGATAGTAAGCAAATGGCCCCCAAAGAACTGAGTAATGCACCAGAAATGCCAGTGCAACCTCAGAGTCCCTGGAAAAGCTACCAAGACAAAAAAAAAATATGGCTCCACAGCCCCATGATAGCTCTGGGAACACTTCAGAAAATCCCCAGAAGCAACAGGTGTGGTCCTAGAGAACCCCCCCAAGGAGACAGAGCCTACCTCCCAGCATTTAGAGGACTAGGAACATCCATCTCCTACAGCAGGTCACAGTAGTGGCACCAAGGAGCTTTTGTGCTCATCCTAAATGATCTATAGCATGACATTCTTTAATTAGCCCTAACAGGATTACCTGGTATCTGTCAAACATGTACTATGCATCCTGAAATGTGCTGTATTAAAAAAAAAACAAAACAAAACCAAACCCAACAAAAACCCCATACACAAGTGTCTATCTCTGCTATCAAAGTTGTTTGAATTGATCACTTCCATACAGCAGTATAATCAATACGCAGATTTCCAAGGCACCTTAAATTTCTCAGTGATGTTCATTACCAACAACTTGTAGTTCTGAAGTGAGAGGATAATGCTATGAATTGTACTGGAGGAGCAAGCATGTGCCTAATCTGTGCTGCAGCGTTAGAATGCATGATTGGGGTGGCATTAATAAGCTATTTCCACAGTGATTCCACTCAAAGTTTCTTCACCTCTTTTGCTTTTTGCACTTCATGCCAACACAGCATTCAAGGATCTGATTGCAAACTTGGCCATTCCAGGGAAAGCACTAAGAACTCTATCAACAAATGAAGTGCCTGCTTAAGCCTTTTACAACAGAACTGCTGCGGTCGCTCCGCTCTTGGAGAACTTTTATGTCAAAATTTAAAACATCAAGAGAAGTCTAAAAATACACACAACTGCACAAAAACTTCAAAAGAAGTCAGTCAAGCAATTCGGGAAGAAAGAGAGGGAATTTAGTTTCTACTTTGTTCTATTCGTACAAATTAAGAACTGAGATTCTTAAAGATTTAAAGCATTGACAACAAGTGAACTATTATCAATGAACAAAGACATTTTTGACAATTCATCTTTTAATAGAAAGTACTTATATTTTTAAAACAATGTTGAGAACAGCACAGCTCAGCTGTAAATTTGCAATCTGACAAGTATCTCATGGCATTTCTCATGCTTTTTTTTGGTTTTGTGGTGTAAGAAACTCAGAAGAAAATCCTCCTCCCATTACGGAAAAACAGCAGACAGGAAGACAGCTAAACTCATCAGCCAAGGATTTTCAAATTACCTATATGCTGCACAGTAGGCAAATACTCAATCATCTACCCCCCCCCACCCCCCAGATCTCTCAAAAATAATGTCTCAGTGCTTTGGATTAAATGATGACCAACTGAATTGATTTTGTCGTCTTGGCAACACTAAATCCAATGACAGATCTCTTTGTTCTTTTTCTGAATCCACCAGCTGATAGCCAAGCATGTTTATAGCACCTCTGCAAACTTCCTGTATTTTCTTTATTTTCTGGAAGGAAAGAACATTTCTCCAGGCCTGTGAAACACTAACTGCATCTCGAGATGTGATTTTGAAGGCTTCTTTTTTTTTTCCTGGTCCCTGTCCATGTGTGATATTATAGATCCAGCTTTTGAGCATGGGGGTCAAACTAAGATCTGCAAATTTATACATTTCAGAGATTTCTGATAATGGATCTCTGACCAGATCTTCAAAACGGATCATTAAATAGCGATCTTTAAGGAAATTAGGTGGTTTTAGGGTAGCTGTTTCATAAATCTGAACATGACTTCTACAAATCTCTTGCATTACTTTGTATTTGTTGTCTTCCACTTTAGTGCCATTGGTACTCAAAACAATTCCATTGTCACGGGCTAAAGCTTTGACCGATTGTTCCCGTGACTTGACAACTGCCCTGGGGTCACGGACCAAGTGAATAATTTTGAGATTCAGGGATGGATCAGTGAGAAGGGGGTAGAGGACCTTCAAGTCAAAGAATCGAACCTCCTTGATGACAACATGGCTGTAAGTTTTACAGGCTTCCTCCACTTTGCTGAATGGGTACCGTCCACAAAGAGTCTTGCATGCCATTTCACTGGTTATGTCAGTACGTTGAAAGGAGTCACAAGCAGGAGCTGAACACAGAGCCCGACTCACTGCCCACTGGAAAAGATCGGATAAGTTTCTTTTCCAAGGCATGTAAGCATCAAATACAGACATGTCACACAAAAAGACCGACCTTACTAGGTCCCGCACTGCCATGTGCAAGACCTTGGCACTGTTCTGGTACATTGTAACCCACACATGCCACGCGGGCTCCATCAGGTAGAAGACGCTGGGGTGCTGGCTGAAAAGTTGACCGACAAAAGAAGATCCTGACCGCCAGGAGGAGAGAATAAGGATGTGGACTTGAGATGGTTTCTCCTCAGACTGAGGCATGAAGCTACTGTAGCGAGCATACATGAAGAGTAAGAATCCAGTCTGAACCATAACAAAAAGTATAACGATTGTGCTAGGAATCCGAATCCTTGCCATTCTCACCAAGGAAAAGCAATTTAAAAAGCTGAAAAAGAGAAGGAAAATGTTGGTGAACCATTGTTCCTCTGGCACAGTAATGATATAACTTACACAATAAAAACTCCTGCAGTAGTAAAACTTTTCTTCAAATATGCATGTATTTGGCACTATTTGCTTTCTTAATCAGTGGCACTGGGAGACGATCATCTGCAGGTGACAGGTGTTGGAAACTGAAAGAAAGTAATGCATGACAGCAAGATCACAGCAGAAATAAGCTTGGAGCAAACGTCTGATGCTGAAGGAAATCTTGGGTTGATGCAGCTCAACTGTTGGAAAAAAAAAAATCTCCAAAATACACAAAGCCCTCAGCTTGAATTCTGCTAAACACTGCTGAGGGAAAAAACCCTTTCTGAATCGCTCCACTGTATTTCCATTTCAGTCTAACAAGGGCTTCTATCCCTTAAAAGGAGTAGACAGGAACATCAGTAACTGTGGCTACAGAAATAAAAATCATCTTAACTAATGTGAGCACTGTGCCCTGCAGTGATGGTAGGGTGCTACACCAATTGATGCTTCCGCACAACCCTCTATTTTCCAAATTGCAGGAGATGGGTGAAAACTCTCAACCTGAAGCTGCAGCTGGCAAGAAATGTTAACATGAAAAAGCAACTGATGTGTGTGTCTTTGGGCTGGAGTGCATACACACCATGACTGAATACCCTGAGTTTGCATTTACAGAATTATCCATTTGTGAGTTAGAATTAGTCTGCATGTTACTCCTGGAAGTAGTAGAAGCCCAAGTGGGCTTCTCTTTTACTTTGAAGTCAAAGTTCAAGCCACATGCATTCCTCACAACTTTTTACTAGAGGTTTTTGGCACCTACTCCTCTGTGCTCTCGCTTTTGCAGATTCCACCTGTAAGCAGTCAGTGTATGTTAGCAGGCGCAGTATTAGGAAAGTCTCATGTATGAAGATCATCTCTAGAGTATTACATATAAGCATTTGCTATCTAGCTGCATTTAGACAATTTTTTTCTTGTTACAGTGAAAGGTACATATATCAACACACTTTGGACTCTTGAAAGTAAACCATGAAGACTTAATGAATACAGACACATGCTCATTTGCCATAATAAATGCATTACATTCTTAGTGCTAGCCTAATGAAACATGAAAAAGACTATTAATTAGTATGAAAAGCTGAAATAAATGGTGAATGAAAGACTAGAAATAGCCAGTTTTGACTCCTTCCACTGCATAAATGTCTCTTCACGATATAAAGAAATGCATTCTATCTTAAATGAACACAATTTTGCTACTAAACTTTTGTTTTTAAGCCAAGAAAAACAGCAGAAATATGAAAAAGGAAAGTAGGAAAATAAGAAAAAGCAGTCAATAAAAGCATCTACCTTCGGTATCATACAGTATCTTGTAAGGAGAGTAAGGCAAATGAGTAAGGTACTAACCTGCTTGTGGAAGTTTTCTGCCATAGTATCATCTCTCGCTTGTTAGACACAGAATCATAGAACCATTTAGGTTGGAAAATACCTTTTAAGATCATCGAGTCCAACCATAAACCTAACACTGCCAAATCCACCACTAAACCACATCTCTAACTGCCACATTTACAGATCTTTTAAATACCTCCAGACCCATCACATCAGGAGAGATGCTGGAGCTGAGTAAGGCAGCCCAATACGCTCCACGTACAACCACCAGTGCAACTAAAAAAAGGTAACAGGTGATAGTAGTAGACAACTCTCTTCTCAGAGGTACAGAGGCACCCATCTGCCAACCTGACACACTCCCTAGAGAGGCGTGCTGCTTACCAGGGGCTCATATCAGGGACGTCACCAAGAGACTGTTGAGCCTCGTACAGTCCGCTATTAGCTGCTGCTGTTGTTTCACATGGGCACCACTGATACAGCCAGAAGCAGTCTGAGGAGTATCAAGAAGGACTACAGAGCCCTGGGAGCAGTGGTAAGGGACTCTGGAGCGCAGATAGTTTATTCATCAATCACCCTGGTCAAAGGGAAGGGGTCTGAAAGGGCCAGTCAAATCTGGCAAATTAACAATTGGTTATGGGACTGGTGCCACAGCCAGGGGTTTGGCTACTTAGACCATGGGACTCATTTTGAGAAATCTGGTCTACTGGGGGCTGATGGGGTCCATCTGTCAGAGAAGAAGAGCAGCACCTTTGGTCATAGGCTTCCCAAGCTGGTAAAGAGAGCTTTAAACCAAAGTTGCCAGGGGAGGGGAACTTCAATCCATCTCACTCCTACCAGTTCAATGCCAGTGCCAGCAAAACATGCCCAGAGCCTGGAGAGGGATCACAGGGCAGCAGGAGAGCACCTGAAGAGCAGCACAAGGAATTCTATCCAGTAAATCAACTTCATCAGGGCCCAACTTAAACGCCTCTACACAAACACATGTTGCATGGGGAATAAACAAGAGGAGCTGGAGAGTGCGCACACCTGCAAGGCTACGATCTTATTAGTACCACAGAGATGTGGTGGGACCTGGGTCCTATGACTGGAGTGTTGGAATGGAAGGATACAGGCTCTTTAGGAAGGACAAGCAGGGGAGAGGAGGAGGGGGCATCGCCCTCTGTCAATGACCTGTTGAAATGCATTGAGCTCTGCCTGGGGAGGGATGAAGAGCCGACTAACAGCTTATGAGTCAGGATTAAAGGGAGGGCAGGGACAGGAGACATTCTAGTGGGGATCTGCTACAGGCCACCCGACAAGGAAGACCGAGCAGATGAGGCCCTCTACAGACAGATAGGAGCAGCCTTGCGTTCACAAGCCCTGGTCCTCATGGGGGACTTCAACCACCCTGATATCTCTTGGAGGGACAACACTGCAGCACATAAGCAATACATGAGGTTCCTGGAATGTGTGGATAATAACTTCCTTTTCCAAGTGATAGAGGAGCCAATAAGAAGAGGTGCTATGCCAGACCTTGTTCTCACCAACAAGGCAGGGCTGGTGGGGTGTGTGAAGCTCAAGGGCAGCCTTGGCTGCAGTGACCATGAAATGGTGTTCAAGATCCTTAGGGCAGCAAGGAGGGCATACAGCAAGCTCGCTACCCTGGATTTCAGGAGAGCAGACTTTGGCCTCTTTAGGGATCTGCTTGGCAGTGTAACATGGGATAAAGCCCTAGAGAGAAGAGGGGCCTAAGAAAGCTGGTGGATATTCAAGGATCTCCTCCAAGCTCAGGAGCAACACATCCCAACAAAGAGGAAGTCAAGTAAGAATGTCAGGAGGCCTGCATGGATCAACAAGAAGCTCCTGGACAAGCTCAAACATAAAAAGGAAGCCTACAGAGGGTGGAAGCAAGGACAGGTAGCCTGGGAGGAATACAGAGAAACTGTCCAGGTAGCCAGGGAGCAGGTTAGGAAGGCCAAAGCCCTGACAGAATTGAATCTGGCCAGGGATGTCGAGGGCAACAAAAAAAGCTTTTACATGTGCATTGATGATAAAAGTAAAACTAGGGAAAATGCGGGACCTCTCTGGAAGGAAAAGGGAGACTTGATCACCTCGGATATGGAGAAGCCTGAGGTACTCAATAACCTTTTTGCCTCAGTCTCCACCAGCAAGGGCTCCAACCACACTGCCCAAGAGGCAGGGACTGGGAGAATGAAAAATCGCCACTGTAGAAGAATATCAGGTTCAAGAACATCTAAGGAACCTGAAGGTGCACAAGTCTATGGGACCTGACAAGATGCATCCATAGGTCCTGAGGAAACTGGTGGGTGAAGTGGCTCAGCCACTATCCATCATATTTGAGAAGCTGTGGCAGTCAGATGAAGTTCCCACTGTCCACAAAAAGGGAAACATAACTCCCATTTTTAAAAAGCAAAAAAGAGGAAGACCCAGGGAACTACAGGCCAGTCAGTCTCACCTCTGTGCCCAGAAAGATCATGGAGCAGATCCTCGTGGAAACTATGCTAAGGCACATGGAAAATAAGGAGGTGACTGGTGACAGCCAACATGGCTTCACTAAGGGCAAATCCTGCCTGACAAATCTGGTGGCCTTCAACAGTGGGGTTACAGTGTTGGGGGATAAGGAAAGAGCAACTGATATCATCTACCTGGACTTGTGCAAAGCATTTGATACTGTCCTGCGCTGCATCCTTGTCTCTAAATTGGAGACACATAGATTTGACGGATGGACCACTCGGTGGGTAAGGAATTGGCTGGATGGTCACACTCAAAGAGTTATGGTCAATGGCTCCATGTCCAAGTGGAGAGCAGTGACGAGTGGTGTCCTCAGTGGCTGGTGTTGGGATCAGCGCTGTTCAACATCTTTGTTGGCGACATGTACAGTGGGATCAAGTGCACCCTCAGCAAGTTTGCCAACAACACCAAGCTGTGTGGTGCGATTGAGACATTGGTGGGAAGGAATGCCATCCAGAGGGACCTTGACAAGCTTGAGAGGTGGGCCCATGCAAACCTCATGAAGTCCAACAAGACCAAATGCAAGGTCCTGCCCATAGGTCGAGACAATCCCAAGCACAAATACAGGCTGGGCAATGAGAGGATTGAGAGCAGCCCCAAGGAGAAGGACTTGGGGGTGGGAAATTGAATATGAGCCAGCAATGTGCACTCACAGCCCAGAAAGCCAACTGTATCCTGAGCTGCATCGAGAGAAGCGTGGCCAGCAGGTCCAGGGAGGGGATTCTTCCCCTCTACTCCGCTCTCAGGAGACCCCCCTGCAGTGCTGGGTCCAGCTCTGGGGCACCAACACCAGAAGGACGTGGACCTGCTTGAGCGGGGCCAGAGGAGGCCACCGAGATGCTCGGGGGCTGGAGCACCCCCCCTGTGGGGACAGGCTGAGAGTTGGGGGGGTTCATCTGGAGAAGACTCCAAGGAGAACTTAGAGCAGCCTCCCCATACTTAATGGGGCTACAGGAAAGATGGCGAGGGACTCTTTGTCACAGAGTGTAGTGACAGGATGAGGGGTAACAGTTTTAAACTGAAAGAAGTTAGACTTAGATTACATATAAGGAAGAAATTCTTTACTGTGAGGGTGGCAAGACACTGCAACAGGCTGCCCAGAGAAATTGTGGATGCCTCCTCTCTGGAAGGGTTCAAGGCCAGGCTGGACGGGACTTTGAGCAACCTGGGCTAGTGAGAAGTGTCCCTATTTCACCATACAGTCTGTTTCTGTAGCTTAGCAACAGCACTTATTTATCTCTCAAACTACAGTTATCACCGAGTTTTCACTGGTTGTGCCGTTGTCCTGGTTTCGGCTAGGATAGAGTTAACTTTCCTTGGGCTGGGAGGGAGCACAGCTGGAGGGCCAGGCCTGGATTGGTCATTGGAGTATTCCATATAATGTGACGTTATGCTTAGTATATGAAGGAGGCATGTGCTCTCTCATTTCCGTTTCTAGTTGGCAGGGTGGGATCTTTGGTGCGGTCTGGATCGCTGCTGGGGGCGGGCTGTATACTGGTCGCCGGGTGGTGAGCAACTGCATTGTGTATTACCTGTTTGGATTTCCTATTGTTACTGTTGTTTTATTACTACTACTAAAATGTTTTTTTTAATTCAACCTATGAATTCTCCTTTTATTGTCCCTTCCCTATTTCACCAGGGATGGGGGGGGAAAAGTAAGCAACTGGCTGTGTGGTGATTGCCTACCAGCTGAGTTCAAACCATGACAGCTGTTCATTGAGGCAAGGCCCTTTCCTCCAGTGGTTCCACATTCTCATCAACTCTGAGCAAATGTCTGTGACATATGACTGCAATAGCACCTCCTGGGATGAAACCCATGGCCCCCTAAGCCTGTCTTGTATAGTCCCAATGCTTATCAGACACTCTGCCAAGCCATTTCAGTCTGCTAGCCTGGAAGAAAGTGAGCCACTTTTTTTTTCTTCACCTAGCTCTTTAGCACCAAAACAACTCAGCACAGCACAGATGAGCACTGGAGCTAGAAGAAGGTAGGGAACAAAAAGGCATAGATGTTAAAAGAGAGTGGGGGAGTCCCAGACCACGGTTGGCAACAGAACACAGCTTGAGCCATGCACACAGGTCTTCAAATTAATCAGTATTATACCTTTTGACCATCTACCACGTAATCATGCCACAAAATCATTTACATGGATTTTTCAGGTGGAGTCATGCTAGGCCTCCCCTGTGATCAGTCTCTCAAGCAGGGTCACTACTGGGTCACTGCTCGCATTACACAGGCACATAGCTAACTGCCAACCTTATAAAACATAAATGAACAGTGAAAGGGATAAACTTGCACAACTTCTGTGAAACAAACTAAAAAAAAACCCCACATCTTTCTCATGAAGCTGGTACAATTCTTTTGTAGTTTCCAAATGGCAATTAAAGGACCCTGGTTTGTATCACAAACGATTGAGGTTGACAGGCAGCTCGAGTATGTCATCTGGTCCAACCCCTCCCTGACAAAGCCACCTACAGCTGGTTGCCCAAGACCATGTCCTGACAGTTTTTGAGGTGGGAGACTCCACAACCTCTCTGAGCAACCTGTCAGTGCTCCATCACCTGTACAGCAAAAAAGTGTTGCCTGATATTCAGAGGAACCTCCTGTATTTCCATTTGGGCCCATTGACTCTGGTCCTGTCACTGGGAACCACTGAAAACAGCCTGATTCCATCTTCTTTACACTCTCCCTTCAGATATCTATAAACATTGATAAGATCTCCCAGTATCAGCCTCTCCTCCAAGTTTCCTACCATCAGCAAACTTGCTGAGTGTATACTCTTCCCATCCTCCAGATCATTAATGACTGGATCCTGTACTGACCCCTGGGGTACACAACCAGTTACTGGCCTTCAACTAGACTTCGTTCCACTGACCACCACCCTGTGGGCCTGGACTTCCGCTAGTTTTCAATCCACCTCACTGACCGCTTATCCAGCCCATACTTCACCAGCTCCTCTATACAGTAACCTTTACTGTTTTCACTTCAAGATCCTTTTTTTTTTTTAAATAGCAAAATGGAACAAAAAACCCCCCTGTACGTATATTTCCATATTCCTGAGAGGATAGTAACAAAATAACAAGTATAACAGAATGCTCATAAATAACCTTGTTTTTCAGGGTCAGGTTCATAAGCAAATTCAAAGCCACAAAAAGAGCCTACCTTCTCACAAGACCCAGATGTCAATATATTCACTCAAATAGCTACTACTATATTCAGGCAGACAAGTGTGGAAAAAATAGCCCGGAAAAAATAGCCCAGAAAAAATAGCCCAGTGTCCCCTTTCTGCTCCAGCAACAGTGTCTGGACAGCAAACAAATATGTCGCCAACTTTTGGCAGTGGGATGGGGGGGGTTGGGGTGTCTGTGAACCAAATACATTGCAAGTTGGCTTTTGTTTTTGCTGCACAATCAATATGAAAGCTGTACTTTAAAGGGAACTGAAGAATGACAGGTGTAGTCTGGTCTATCAACTGATACCTTGGCACTGCACTAAACCATGAAATGTTTACTATGGAATTATTGGGCCCCTGGCGTAGCTCCAAGATCTCCTGATTGGGATCCGAATGAGTCCTGACTCCATATGGCACCAATTATTTTTTTTAGAGCACCATATTTTGTGTGCTAATTTGCCCACAATAATTCAAGAAAATATAGCAGAATACAGTAAGATCAAGCACAGGGAAAGTCAATGACTCCTGTAAAAGGAATACGGAAGTGGCTATCACTCAGCCTGGAAGAGCGGCTCCCTGGACAGGAAAATCACAATGGGCCTGGAGACAGCAACTGCAAAAACACTCTCACAACTGCTCAAAACAGGAAAATTGGGAGAATTCAATTAAATGATCACTCATGACAAAACCTTTTTGTACACTGCATAAAAACGTGAAACTCTGCCTCAAAATGCTATGGCAGCAAGAGTATACAAGAATTCAACAAATGACATCAATTTAAAGTAACTAATGGAAGGAGAGCCTCTCAAGGACAGCTAAATGAAAAGATGAGGCTACAGCTAGTGGCTTAGCAATTCCCTAAACTATAGATGGCCCGAGGTATCTGTCTGCATTTGGGAGGTATACTAGGAGAAATCACATTTCCTGTATTATGTAATTTTTTTTCCTTAGCAGTCCACTACTTGCTACTGTCAGGCACAAAAGCAGATAGATAAACTTTTGTTTTAATTCAGCATGGCCATTCTTCACAGATAAAATCTGCTTCATTCAAGCAGCGAATTTCTTCATATTATGTCACCAGAAGCATCTATGAGTTTCTCTAAACTGTGAGGACTATCAGCAATCCAGCAGCCTGCACTAACACTTTGCCAAACAGAGCTGAAGAAAGAATCTGAGCAAAAGTGGAAGAGCAGTTGCATTTGCTAGTTCAAGGAGTTATCCTGAAACAGATTCTATGCCTGAAAGCCAGCGAGCCATAACTACCTCAAACCTTTCTCATCTGCAAAGTATTAGCCATTTTCTGCACAACTGCATTCTGCAGCTCCTCACAGTCTAACCCCATTACATAGCTTTTAGAGACCCAGTGATGCTTTTTAAAGACTTAGTACATTTCTGCTCCAGCTACACAGAACTGCTGCTCCATTCTAATCAAGATCACTCTGCAGAAATGCAAACACTAACTGTTCTTTATACGTTATTGGTGAGGGGTGGAGGAGTGAGGAATGAAAACATGTAGCTTTTTGTCTGACATCTGCCTTGACTGCCTCTTGGACCTCTTCTCACCCTGATTCCCACCCAAGTACTGTTGCAGACAATACTGTGCCAACGAAAGACCTGCTAACATGAGTATTAGTCCATAATTTGTGCCTGAAGTAGTTTGCCCACCATGAGCACTACAAATAATATGTAAAATGACTGTAGCTAAAGTATTTCCCTATTCTTCAGTATGATATAACCTGCAGGAAGAAGTGCAATATCAAAGTAAAGCACTAAGTAGATATCCATTTTGAATATTTAAGATTCATCTTCTACCCTTTTTGGAAAGTTGGGATGTTTCTCAGGAATATGCACACATGCAGACACCACAAAGAAATTAGTAATTACACTCCAAAATGCAGCATCTGTAAGAGTATTCTCTCAGGCAGTTTCCAGTGCATGAGGCCAAATACACATCCAGTTCATTGGATTTTCTCTGTAAACAGTGCCTTTTATTTCTGCATTTCTCACACTGGGCACTTGTAATTCTATTTGCATGTAAATACCCTTTTACCATTTGCAATTGCATTCTGCAGTTAAGGTGCTTTCAGCCCGGGTTAAACTTACACTCCTTTAATGTGCAACTTTATAACCCACCAAGCTCTTCTGTGATTTTTGACAATGTTAGCTGAGGCAGAAAGCAGCTCTTGAATAACCTGAAGAATCACCTTCTCAAAAAGTTGCTGAATATATATACACACACATATAAATATATATAATTTATAAATCTACTGAATAGATTACATTATATCATTGCATTAACTGTGAGGGACAGGATCTCATGATACAGGCTGTGCCTTCTGATCCTCCATGGCAGGACTCGCCAGAGGGTGCTGGTGAGGCTAGGTTGCTCTTTCAGCACAGAAAGGCAATAGGCCAGAACTTCATTAGTTATTAGGCGAAACACTAGTCCGTGACTTGCTCTGCATTGCCTCGACTCTTTTCGCCAGTACCCTCCTCCTGCGCCTACAGCTCAGCAGCACTACCAGCCTACCCCAGGCTCCCCTCAGGAGAGCTAAAAAGGGGCTCGCTCCTGCCTCCTTCCTTCCTCCTCTGCTCCACAGCAGTGCTTCCTTGCAGCTGCACCTGCCTGACTAGAGCAGACTGAAAACACGGGGGGAAAGGGAGAGAAGCACCAGAGGGGCCAGCTGTCCCAGCATAGCTGCCATCTTAGTGACAAAACCCTCTAGCAAGCACCTCCTCATCGACTCATGAAATCAGACTGACCAGAAGCAGCAGGGGAGCTACAAGAGGCTGAAAAACAGACTGTGAGGGACATTGAGTCCTCAGTGCACAGAGCACTCCAACACCTTTCGCATCCCTCAGCTGAGACGTTTGAAACACTGCAATACTGGATGGTATCACAATACATGCTTTGTACATAATGAATACTGCTAAGCATAAATTTAGTAACAGTTACAATGTTTTCCCTTTTCTGTGATAGCAGTATAAGTAATACTGCTATCACTTTTGTATATGTATCACTTTTGTGATACTGTATCTTCAGTGAGAGCTCTGGCAAAAAGCAAAATAATCAGAAGTCTAATTCTAACAAATTCCTGAGGAGTCTAATTCTAACAAATCACCTCTTCACAAGCCAATGCAAATGTTCAAAACGTGATCTGAAAAGCATCTGCACGTATGGTTTACTTGACAGTCCTGAGTCAAGCCCTGTCACAGGGCTTGTCCGCTAACGGCTACTAATGGAAACAAGATCCTAGACTGGATGAACCCTGAGTCTGCCCCAGAATAACTATTCTTACACACTGTGCAAAGAAAATGAATTATACAAACTGTCCAACAAAGCAGTAATTTTCTTCACCACTTAAACTGGCTCTGATAAAACGCTGAGCTGCAGGGCCACTAGCATCTGCCATTGCTTGCCAAGAGACTAGATACATTACAGAAAGCTATCCAGTTTTACTGGGCAAGGTGAAAAATACAGTGAGTAGCAGTACTGATCCCAGAAAGCTTGTTTTCTAAACAGAGCACTTTTCAGACCCCGAATGGTAGAAAATAATGGAGGAAGAAAGAAATATGTTGTGCAGTGGATGATCATTTAGCTCTTGCTTTCAGGGACTTTTATTTGTCACGTAAGACAAGTAATGTTGGAGTTGAGTAATCAGATCTTCGCAGGTCAGCACTGAAAGGAGCACAATTCCTCAGTGAACTTCCTTTCAGTATGGAATTCAACCTGAAGACACCTAGTAAATTAACAAAAAATAATTTTATAGCTTAAAAAAAAAAAAAGACTCTCCTATTACACTTCTCATTTTTTTCTGGGATACTAAAAAGACTGTAGGAGGACAGAAAGCGAGTGCCTCACTTTAGAGCTGTAAAGAAACATGGGGTCTCTTTGAGTTTGGGACAAAAGGTTGGGATGAAAGATTCCCTCAGAACAAACAGGTCTGGGTCTGTTGCAGAAAGACTGAAAAATCTGGCTGGAATGAAGCAAAACAACTGAGAAGAACAACAAGTACCTACTCCCCTAAAATGACTTCTGAGTAACTGAATCTTAGCTGTCTTTGTCAAAGTCTTCCCTGGCCATTTTGTGTCTGAGAAAATTTCCAGCACACTTTCATTTAGAGCAGTTTATGCAGCATTTTTAAAGGCAAAGTCTTTATAGATTACACAGAAATTACTTCAGCTTCCACAAAATGCAAAAATACACATTCAATTAATTTCCCAGATCAATCTCTTCCACGGAAAAATGAATACCTAATGCTATGTTACGTGCTCAACCTTTTGCTAGCCAAAAATGATTTTGTCCTGTATGCTTGTCATACACTAAATGCTGACTTTCAGAGCAATCATATGAGCCAAATATAAGTATCATTTGTGTACTTATAATTTTCCAAAACACCTCAGTACTGTGAAAAGAACTGATAATGGCAAATGTCATCATGCATTTTATAGAATTAATAGGAAAATGTTTGTGCATGGCGTGATAAACAGAACAATGATCACCTGAAGGTCTACTATACCCCATGGAGAAGTTTACTCACTACATACTTCACCTGTAAGACATCGTACCAATGCAACCGCAACCAGAATGGCTTCTGTGAGCTAACATTAAAAACATGGTTTGCTGCTCAGAAAAGTGACATGCAGGAACATGACAAAGCTGGTCCAAGAAAAATGCACAACAATATTGCTAGTAATTCTTGCTATAAATCATCCAGCTGACAAAACGTCACTTTCCAGTGTTCTTCCACAGCTAGAAATGAGACATCTTCACAAGGAAAAAGCTTACTGTATTGCCATAATATGCAGATTGGTCTTTGAACAGGGAAAGAAAAAGTTGTTTTGGAGGGTGCCTCCTATAACCACTGGTACTTCAAAGTCTTTCCAATAGCTGATCATTGCTAAATAGCTGAAAGAATTAATAAGCCCGCTTGTTTAATACAACAGTGAAACTGCAATGGAAATAATACAAGTATGGTAAATGTACTGTGATCAGACATTTTGAATTCTGACATTATATTAGCATTTCAGCTGATAGTGTTAATTTAGCTTTTGAAAACATACTTCCTTTTACAATCTAGTGGAAAATGAGATTAGAAGAGTTGCTTCCAGGTAATCATCAGCCTTAAATACGTTATGATACAATGAAACACCATAATTTTATGATACAACCATAAAAATTACTTTAAAAAAAGGTACTGGGCTTTTTTTTAATTATTATTTTAGATTGTTTGGACTTAAAGTTGTCCAGCCTGGACAAATGGCAGCATCGAGGTGTGGCCCTACACCTATTTCTCTATTTCTTCATGCAACGCAGCTGAAGATCACAAAGTGTTTTCAGCTACTAGAATTACCAGTGTTCAAGAAATAAGGTCTGATCAGTTGCAGTTTTTGTTAGGAATTTTTACTGGTTTTAAGGATAGCAAAACTGGGGTGACAAAGAGACTCGCAGTGACTGAACGCTATTCACTTATTTGGGACTTTGTCTGCACCAGTACAATAGCGTCCTCAAATTCGGTCTGAGGACGAACGGTTGAGGTGTGCCCTGTGTGCCCCACTGAGGCAACCGCTGCAAGTAAGAAACAACGACAAATTCTTTGGTCCAGTATGTCACGTTCACCTAGAAAGAGAGGCTGGACACTGCAGGAAAACAGCAAGAAAACGGGGAATGTTCTCCAAAGCACCTGATTTCACCATCTAACTCCAGCAAACAAAACCACCTTGACCCGAATCAGCCACGATCTCTAGGGGGAGTTAAAAAAAAAAAAAAAAAAAAAGCCGATCTTCAACAGCTTCACCTCTGTCAACAACTGCCCACAGTTCAAGCAACGCCCGGCCGGGACCGCGCGACACCGGCGCCGGGCTGTCACCGCTCCTGCCCCGGCAGCGCGGTTCCAACAGCCCCCGAAACGCAGCGCGAGCGATGCCGAGCGCCGCTGCCAGCCCCGGAGAGCGGGTCTGCCCCCGCCCCGCACCCCCCCGCCCCGCCGGCCGCCACCGCGAGCCCTGCGTGGCACCCCCACGCCCGCCGGCCTGCCCCTACCTTCCTGCCGCCTCCCGGCTCCGCCGCGGATCCGAGTCGCCCTCAGAGACAATGAGCCGCTTTCAGACGTGGCCGAGGCGCCGGGAGGAGCCGGGAAGGGGCCGATCCGCCCCGCACCCGCAGCATTCCCCGGGCAACGGCGCAGCCTGGCAGAGGCGGCCCGGCCGCCCGCCCCGCCCGCCCCCGCCGGGACCGGCTCGGCGGGGCCTGGCGCAAAGGCCCGACCGCGCGACCCGCGGGGTCCCGGCGGCCTCACCGGGGCCGGCCCGCGGCCTCTCCCCCGCAGCACTTCCCGCGCATCAGCCCTCCCCGAGGCCGCGCTCGGCGCCCCCCCCCCCCCCGCCGCGGCCCCCCGGGGCCTTCCCACCGGCCCCCGCAGCCCCGCGCTCGGCGCCGCCGCGTCCTGCCTGCCTGGGGCGAGCCCTGCAGCGGCAGGCTACTCGGCTTCGCTCGGGGAGGAGGTGTCTCATCCAGGCATCACCCCCTAAAAACCTGCCGGAGCACGGCTCGTCCACCTTCCCACTTCTGTTTACGCACAGAACTTTTAACCAGCTCCTTACCTCTTACAGAGCCACTTACTGAAATACGATTAATCCTAACATGCCTCTGTCCTTCCTCAACGAACAGCACTTAGACTGCTGACGTATGCGTATACAGATCTGTGTAGCAGCACCGTGGTTTTGTCTTTTTATTTTCTGTTACTTAGAAAGCTAAAAGGAAGAGTCCTTACAGAGAGCCTTCCAAGAAAGATGACTCCTTCCTAAAACTCCTCTAACGCTAGTGGCAGTGGATTCTCAGGTATATTTCTTCCTTGTACTTCAGTTTATTGCTACAGCTGTAAAAATCTTACCTTTTTTCTATTGCTTGGTTACTTACAGAAGCAGAATACCTCTCCAAGCTTGAAAAACGAGGCAGAACTATGAACCAAGAACTGTGGGCAGCATAAAAGTGATCCAGGAAGTTACCCCACCAGAGGTACTACAAACAGGTTTTTTCCCCTGCTGTTGTCACATCTACCTTTACTGCTCCTTTTACACTGCATTCACTTTAGTCCCTTTCAAAAGTTCCTCTTTCAAAAGAAAGGGAGGGATTGCTTCAGGTCATACTAAACAGTTGCATGTCACCTGCAAGCAATTAACTCTTTTTTTATTTCCTCCTTTTAACTTAAATAGTTGTCTTAAATTACTGTAGAGGATTTTTTCCAGCTTTCTCCTTCTAAAGGAAAATGGAACATAATGATATTTTTCTCTGTATTTCCTGAACCAGACCTATTCACAATTTATCTCACATGCATTCACTGAACTGTTGCTCTGAGCAGCATCATTTGTCATAATGTGGAAGGATACAATAGGAGAGAAAAGTGAGATAATGGAGTCTCCAAATATTATTATTGTTTTCTGGCATTATCCTCTTTCACATTCCAGTTGCTACCTTAAACAGGCTTCTGTTCAGTTTGGAGGACTGTTAACACATACCATTCTGTGAGAGTACAACAGCTCAAACCCTTAAAATGGGGTTCTGTGGTCACTCCAGAGATTTCCATCCCTTGCTTATACCCACCTTCATGCTCGTGCAGTCACTTACCAAGTTCACTCACAGAACTGCCTTGTCTGGAAAAGTGAGTGTATTTGGCAAAGATGATCTTCACTATAATGAACTCCCTGAATTAACTCATGCAGTCACACAAGCACTATCACCACTGCAAGGGAGAAGAGCTGGGACTACAGCAGACCAGTTGTACATCAGCTTGAGATATCGGCCCCTTCGTCCATCCTCTATAGGGCCTAGAAACACTAAAAAGCAGTAGACAGTTGCTTTGACTCTGTGCACTCTGGTATGAAGCCAGTTATCAGTAGCCCTAGGCTGCCAGGTACAGACTTTAAAGATCAAAGAGCAAACTGAAGATTTCAAACCAAAAAATATATATGTATATACAGCAAATGCTCCTTGCAATAATTTACAATTCACATCTAAGTACTTAAGTTTCACAAGCACAAAAGTGTCTTGAATAACCAAGACATGGCTCCCCACATTAATGTTTCACTTGCACTAAAGAATAGGCTGGAGTCCATCCAGCATGTAAAACTTGGGAGAAATGCAAACTGCAAGACTACAAAGTTTAAAATAAGCTTAAACAGAAGTTTGAAAAGAAGCTGGCCATTTTGAGGAGGAGAAAGAAAAAAGGAATAGGCAGGTCTCTAAACTGCCAGGATCTTGAATTCTAGAGGACAATAGCCAAAAGGTGGGTACTGCTGTACAAATTGCTCTTTCACATTTCATAGCTGCACCACATCATAAGAGTTCAAGAGAACCAAAGACACTCAGAATTTTGTTAACTAGCATCTAGAATTGTTTTAGACTCTTTCCTGCCATAACGCTGCTTTGCTTAACTACAAAACTGAAAACATAATGGAAATATTGCTGTTTTCCCTTCTAAGCTTGTCTGGCATAAAAAGTCAGCCCAGAAAGAAAATAAAATTAAATCTTCCCTTCAAGAATGAGGGACATAGTCTTTCAGTGCTCACCAGGTGATTATAATTGATTTAATTTTTATCTGTTCTAAGTGATCATTTAAGTTCTGAAAGTAATTACTCACTTGTTTTGGAACTCTGAAGCTTCTCTGATAGGTTTTTTTCGTTAGCTTAAATAAATACCAGGTTTGTTTTACTAGTCCCAATTACAATTAATGGTCTAGTGCTGCAGTAATAATGCCAATAGTAGATGATTGTGCAAACCTTGCAGACCCTATCACCCACAACCCAGTTTCTCACATCAACCTTGAATTTATCCATCATCTAATTTAGTAACTAAATGGGTGAGCATATATAGCCACAGCTGCAGAAGCGTGGCTCTGACCTTAACTCATCCATACATTTTTTCACATTCCTTATATTTTCCCCTGTCATAGTGCACATAAATGCATACAGCTCTTGACAGAACTCTAACTGAGCAGTGATTTACAAGACAGTAAAAACAGCTTATGTTGTTACTGTTAGCATATTATTTTCAGTCTTCAAGGTTTAACAAAACTAAGATCATGTAGAAGTAGTCTCATTGCTTTCTACTGGTTACTGCAGTGTGTTCCAGTTGAAAAAAAAAAAAAAAAAAAAAAAAAAAAAATCACAGAATGGTCTGGGTTGGAACGGACCTTAAAGCCCATCCAGCCCCCCACCCCTGCCCCGGGCAGGGACACCTTCCACTAGCCCAGGTTGCCCAAAGCCCCGTCCAACCTGGCCTTGAACCCTTCCAGGGAGGGGGCAGCCACAGCTTCTCTGGGCAACCTGTGCCAGGGCCTCACCACCCTCACAGGGAACAATTTCTTCCTTAGATCTGATCTAAATCTGCCCTCTGTCAGTTTAAAACCATGACCCCTCGTCCTATCCCCTCCCCGCCCCCCCCCCCCCCCCCCCCCCATCAAGAGTCCCTCCCCCCTTTCCTGTAGCCCCTTTCAGTCCTCGGAGGCTGCTCTAAGGTCTCCCCGGAGCTTTCTCTTCACCAGCTGAACACCCCCAACTCTCTCAGCCTGTCCTCACAGGGGGGGTGCTCCAGCCCCCTGAGCATCTTCGTGGCCTCCTCTGGCCCTGTTTGAGCTTCTTCTTTAACTGTCAAAAATATAAAAATTTTCCATCCCAAAGCAGTGTTCCCAGAGAAACAGATGAATGAACATGTATTTTAAATGTAAGCACTAACAGAACATACTCGGAACACACTTACAAAGTTCTGATCTTCTGAAGTAAAAAGCACATTGAGAATGAAAGCAGGTATCTATTTTTGAACTGCATTTCTTTAAAGTGTTCTCAGGCATCTCTTCAGGACTGGTGCTGTTTGTAGGACAGTACTGGAGACACTGGCAGAACTGGTGATATTGCAGTTGTAGTCAAGACCTGATTCTGGAACACAAACATTTTAATCCTACCAAACACCCAAAGAAAGATAAGGAGAATGCTGACATACTGGATCCAGGCAAATTTAATAACTTCCCAAAATCCTGGCTGATATTTAAAGAAAGTCAAGGAGTGTTAATGAAGTAGTTTCTGATAACTACCACTGCAATAACTAAACAAAGGAACTAAGAAGTGGAAAGGCACAAAACTTTAGACATCAGTTTGTGTGGCAAACTCAAAGCCTTTGAGCCATGGAAACCCCTAAAAGCCTTTTACCTTAGTATGTAACAAAAGCTGCAGAGAATGTCTGCCTAGAAGACATTTAAACCAATTGTGTGGAGTGGCTACTTCCTCCCTGACTCATCAGAAAGTAGTTACTGGTAATGCTCAGGCAGGTAAACAAACCTCATAGAAAGTGTGCTCCATATACATTCGTTTAAACACAGGCTTGCTCTTGTCTGAGAAAATGAGTGAATAATGTAATGAATGAAGAATTATTTTGTAGAAAAAAAATTTCAGGTCTGTCTGTGCATGTAACAGATTTGCCACATCCACAGGGGTTATTATTTGGTGAGCTTACCTTGCATACAGATTTCTAATGATTTGGCTTTAAGTCACAGAAGACAGCATCATGCTTTGATAGTGGCATCCATGACAGATTGGGACAGCAGGTGCTGCAGGAGCAAAGCAAGACTTACTAAGGATATTCCCTGTGAAGGGCTAAGAAACTGCCTTCAAGGCCAGGTTATTAACGCTGAAAAGCCACACAGGTTCCCAGTACAGAAAGGCAAAAAGTGGTTATGCAAGCAGAACCATTTGGAGGAACAGGCAAACAGGTATTCAGTTAACCCCAGAACTATAGAATTTGCTTAGCTAACAAAGGAAAAGTTTAGCAACAAGTCTAGAAGAAAACAGTTTTCATTTGGCCTTTATGTGAAGGCCCAAATAATGCAACCCAGTTATGTCACAATATATGCAGTTTTTAAAGGATATAAGATAACTTCCACTGGGTAACGAATAGTGGCGTTAATGATAAATGGTGTATCTGCTGCTCTTCCAGTCATCCAAAGAGGGTTGGGATCTGAAAAGACTGTTGTCACTGAAATGGGGAAGGGAAACATCCAGGTTAAGGGGCTTTTCAGTCTTAACACAGAACTCAAATCCTCAGAGAACAGCTGCCAATATACTAACTACTGCCGTCCTGAAATTTGCAGCTATACATCCAGGCTTACCATTTCTATCCCAATATGCTGCGATGATGTTTTTTAGATCATAGTCACTCGCAAAAGGACTTGTGCCATTGACCACAGACACCTGTTACAAGGAGATACTTGCATTATTTGTCCACCCTTCAAGAAAGTAATTCTACCAAGTTTCTTAGGCAAAGTTACCATGTCCTTGAAGGAGCGCACATAAACATCAGACTGAACATCTTGGCAGAATAACCTCTTCCACCTTTCAGCCTAACAAGAAAACACTAGTTCCAAAGTTCTAGGGTCCACTCTGTGCAGGACTGCAAATAATTAGGCTGTCACATATGCTACTAGGAGGATAAAGAGAAGTAGGGAAATTGATGGGTAAGGAAAAAAAGTTTCCTCACATTGTATCTGGTATCCAGTCCACAATGGTTAAGTAATTGCCTCTGGTTCAGTTTCAGGTCTCCATTCATATAGAGTTGAGACCCTGGCACAGGAGAAAAAAACTGAAGAAAAGCCATGCTCTGCATCACAAGTGTTGACATTCTCTGAAATGGTGAACAGAGAAAAATGAATTTAGGGGTGCGGGGAGACACACAACGCACTTTTCTACCTCTTTATATCTACAGATTTTCTGCATGGATTTGATTTTTTTCTGACTTCCAAGTTTCAGATCATCACATTAGACTAAACAAGGGAACACCAAATAAGAAATATGAATTACATTTTTTTAAGTGAACAACCTTAGTTGTTAGTTAACTAACTTTATAAACCAAATTCCACAGGAAATTCAGTGAAGTCCAGCAGTCTGTGGCTAAGGACAGAAAGATCTGACTTGCCATAACATGTGAAAAGCAGCAAGAGGACTAAACACATTCATTAGGGACACACTTTAAAATACTCAGCAATCAAAGCCAGCTAAGGACTCCTGCTCTGCAGTAAGGACCAAACAAGGAAGTTCCTTAGCCCTTATCAGCCACTCAGTCTGAAAGAAAATTTTCACATCTACTATAAAACAAAGGTACTGTGAATATCAGAATTCTCTGTGATACTAATCACTGACCTAATATTTCAGCACAAATTTAGGACTGTCAAGCCTTTACTCTGGGCCTCACAGGTTTAAGAATATTTTCTACACCACACAGCTATGCTTGTTGAACTTGTCCATCTGCAATCAGCAAGTCTCCTGGATAAACTAAGCCTAATCTCCCTAGTAAAACAACTTCTTGTCTGTGTGTCTGCATGCAACAGAGCTCTATCCTGCTGCTCCTTTCAGATGCATCCATGGGTTCTCTGTGCACTAGTGTTTTACTCACTGGTTTAGGTATTAATTGCACTGCCACTTGAGATGCAATGGCAGCAGAATTTTATTCTCCTGTCTCCCTACAAAACCTTCCTCCCCCTCCCAGTTACAAGATACAGAAGATCCTGGCAGATGATTACCATTGCTTTAAGACCTGTTAAGTAAGCAAAATGTATGGACTTTTAGGCTGCTGCAACAGCCGGCCCCTCCACCTCAGGAAAGTAACTGGTTATGTCAAGACACAGCAGTATGTAAAAATGCTCATCCTTCTGCCTACTGCAAGACTCAGTTATTTCCTGAAGCCACCTACACTGATACTGCACTGTTGTGCATCTCTGTCTTCTATGCTGCCCTACAGCCCAAGAGAATATACAGCTTAAAAAAACCCCAAAATCTAACAAAACATATCAAAAATACGCAACAGAGCTAGACTAGGAATGATCCAGCAGAGGAAGAGAAAATGAAATATTTGTTAGTAAAATAAATCTTTTAGATAGGAATTTGAAACATGGAGAGGTTCTTTCAACCTTTGCATAACCACTACTGGAATATCACACTGGGTCTGTATGTCACAACAAATAAAACTAAAAATGCTTACATAAAGCTGGTAGGAAAAGAGTAGAATCAGCTGAACACCAACTACATGCTCTGTAGGTTGTAGCGGAAGTTCCAATTTAAAATACAACTGATCCATTTTGCCATCTTGATTTTTGTCTTCTTCTCTAGTCTAAAAGAATCAGTCAGAATTTTTTTTAAAGACAGGAACTTCTTTTAGAAAGAAAACCAGAAAAGGTAAAACCCCAGAGGACCTCCACAACTGCAGCATACACATACTGAGGAAGCAAATAAACTGCACAGTTAGGAAGGCAATAAAAAGCTGCTGGACTTTATAGACACAGGACTAGAGACAAGCAAGAAGCCTGCAATTTTTCTGTTACACAAAGTCTCATATGGGCCCTAGGGAGGGAAAGCTCATCAGACTCTTCACGGTCTCTTCCGCCTTACCCCATTCCATCTCCCCTGCATGCTACAAAGCATGCCTTAGCGCTGGGTCTTTGTCACATCCTGTGCAAATGTGTGACTGATGCTCAGCCTGCCTCTTAATGGGCTCTGTATGCCAATTCCTGGCTGTGAGCCAAGGCTTGCTACGCTTCTGTGCCACAGATGCCCAGCACTTCAGCTATTTGCAAGCATGACAGGACTCGTAACAGAGGAAACACACAAAAATAACTGCCACTGTTGAATCCCAGAAGGAACAACGGCTGCAGGGCAGAGGCTATGTGCTGTGGAAAGCACTTACCTGCGTTCAAAACCAGGGGCTGCCTAGCAACCCCTGCAAACTTCAGAACATGATGAGCTGTATGGCGGGGAGGGGAGCACAACTCATTTGAGGAAAGTAAACGGATGCGTTCAGGCAAACCAGTGGCGCTTAGGAACACGTTTTAGTGGTGGATTTGGTAGCGTTAGTTTAATGGTTGGACTTGATGATCCTAAGGGTCTCTTCCAACCTAAATGAGTCTATCATTCTGTAACACTGAGAGGAAGTAAAACTGGTTAAAAGTCACTTGCCCCAAGTGAATTCTGCTGCGAGGCACGCGGTTATGCTTGAAGCTGCTATGCGAAGGCAGCAGTGCACGGCAGGCCACCCGCTCGCAGGCGCCGCCACCGCTCATGCCCTGGCCCCGGCCGCTCCCCTGCTCCCCTCTCGGCTCCGCTCCCCGCCACCGCTGCCAGGCCCGCCCCGGGCAGGCCTACCGACAGCAGCGGGACTCGCAGCCGGTCCTCCTGGAGCCTGTTGAACGCTGGGAACGTGCTCCACGCCAAGAAGCTGCTCGGGCCGGGCCCGGTGGTGGCCACGAAGAGCACCTCGTACCGGAACCGCACCGTGGGCTGCTCCAGGTACGCGCTCTGCTTCAGCCAGAAACCTGCAGGCAGAGACAGCGCGAGGCCTCAGGGCCGCCCCGCGCCGGCCGGGCCGCGCCGCAGGGGCCGAGCGGCGCTCACCGTGGCTCCGGTAGGCCACCAGCAGCGGCGGCACGTAGGTGAGCACCGTGAGGAGCGCCAGCGCCAGCGCTGCGGCGGAGCAGAGCCCGGCCCGGTACCGCGTGAGCAGCGCAGGGTGCGAGAACAGCTCCACGCCGGCCATCACCTCCCGATCCAGCGTGCGTCCGCGCCGCGGCAACGGCAGGACGCCGGACTGACGGGACGCCGCGCCTATCAGCACGCCAGGGCGCCGAGGGGGCGCGGCGCGTCAGCCAATGAGCGCGTACCGCTGCATTCCAGGACCGGCGCGCGCGGTGGGGCGGGAGAGCGCCCGGGAACGGCAGCGGGACGGGGATGGGGAGGACATCGGCCGCAGCGGCGGAGCCCCTGATGCGGCTTCGAGCTCCTCGGACGAGGCCTGCGCGCGGCCCCGCACCCGCTAGGGGACTGCGAACCCAGATGCCGCAGCCCCGCCCCTCGATCCCCCGGCCGGAAGCGCCGGTTGCTAGGGGACCGGCGAGCCGGAAGTCCCGCCTGCCGAGCCGGGGCTGTTGTTGTTGTGACGGGGACCGTGACAGCGACAGGCCCGGCCGCCCGGCACGAGCCCCCGCCCGCCCGCCCCACGGGCCTCGCCGCCGCTGGCTCCGCTCCCGCCGGCCCGCACCATGAAGTGGATGTTCAAGGAGGACCACGCGCTGGGTAAGGCTGGGCCCGGGCCAGGCGCTGCCCGCCGGCGGCCCCGCCGGCTCTTGCGTCGCCATCCGCCCCGAGGCCTCCCGAGGTCGTGCGCCGCGGCCGGCTCCCCGAGCCGGTCGTCTTGCCTCTGGGCGGACAGCTGCCTGCGTCCCTCGCCGAAGGGTGGCGTGACGCCCGGGGTCGGCCTCCCTCAACAGCTGGAGACCCCCTCGAGGGGGGCAAGACGGTCGCGATCCCCGCACACTTCCGTCTCCGCGGGCGCTGCCCTCTCTGCCTCGGACACTGGCGATACTATTACTATGCAATGACTAATTACGAGTTTTGTTCACAGAGCACAGATGTGTCGAGTCGGCAAAAATCCGAGCCAAATACCCTGACCGTGTCCCGGTGAGTAACCAAGCCAGCTTCGTCTGAGTACTTAAGAGGCAAAGGTGGATAAGCTGTTTCCATCCTGCCCTCTCTTCTTTGGTCAGATGCTACTAAGTAAATTCATCTTCCCTTTTGAGTCCTTAGACGTTTTAAAGAGGCTCCAGACACATCTAACTAATCCAGCATTCCCTCCTCTGCCCCAGTGTGTATTAACAAGCAAGCAAGAGTGCTTGGCTTTCTAAACACTTCCCAAGCATGTTTATGGTTTATCAGTGTCATGGTTTCTTCTAATGGCAATTATATCCCAAGAAATACCTTCAGTGTCTTGAGGATTCATTCTGTACCTGATCCCAAGATCATAAATTCTTTAATCCTTGACAACATTCCATCCTGGCTATATGAGAAAGGTGATTTTTCCCTTATGTATTCCATGCCTGTAACCAGTCTTACTGTGGTGAATCCCCCCATGCAAACGCTGTTGTTTGTTGCACTCTGAACTGAAGCTGTAATCGTAAAGTTTTTAGAATCAGATGCCTACATTGCTGGATTATCTGGCAGTATAAGTCTGGTACAGCAGACGCACACAGACAGAAATCACATCACAACACCTTTCTGGTGATTTGGGGAAGTGCTCAACTGGCATCCTTGGCAAGCCAACTGATACTCCAGAGCGTACTGCAACCATGCTTTGTTTCTTCTCCTTGCGGCGTTGTTGAGCCTGGCTGAAATGCTTGGTGGCTAGCTGTGGGAAGTCAGTAATCATTGCTGGAGTAATTACAGACATGCAGAGAGCATGGGTGTCAAATCAAAAGCAGTACTGCAAAGCACTTTAAAAAACCGAACATGTGGTCTATGGCCAACTAGAACCTTGCATTATACCACAGTTCACACTGCAACTCGATCAGAGGTTTGACTGTATTCAGATAAACGTGGCTTCTTCAACTCTACACTGAGCTAGCTAGCTGAAGAACGCATGTGGCTCTACTTAGCATGAGTTTCTGACATACTGGTATGTGTTGTGTAATGGTACAGTATGCCCCACGGATGAATATAAAAGACTTCAGGGAGAAAAAAAAAATAATAATGAATAATCATCTAGATGGAAGCCTGAGAGCCATTTTGGCATCTCTGGCTTCTGGACAACAGGTGAAATGGCAGATTAGATACTAGACTGGTGGTTCTCCCCCCCCCCGCCTTCACCTAAATACTGGTTTTTTAGCTTCATTGCTACTGGAATTTATTTCTAATATTTCTTCCTTTTTTTTTTTCTTTTGCTATATGCCATATCAAGGCAATTGGTTCTGTCATCTGTTAGGAGCAACTTGGGACATTGTTTAAAGAAGGTAGTTAAATTGGAAGGGTGGAGGTGGTGTGTATATTAAATCTGTATTTCTTCCTATCATGGGATTTTATTTAGTCATATGACAATTTAAAAGAGGATAGGACATGCTCATTACGACTGAGAATTCTGTGTAACACAAGATTTCAAGCAATGATGTCACACTTGCATGTCCTGTGAGGAGCCGCTAAGGACTCAGAGTTTGTCTGTTTTGGAGAAAAGGAGGCTGAGGGGCAACGTCATGGCTCTCTACAGCTTCCTGAGGAGGGGATGTGGAGAGGGAGGTGCTGAGCTCTTCTGTCTGGTATCCACTGACAGAACGCCTGGGAATGGTTCAAAGCTGCATCAGGGGAGGTTCAGACTTGACAGTAGGAAGCGTTTCGTTACCAAGAGGGTGGTCAAACCCTGGAACAGGCTTCCTGGAGGTGGTTGATGCCTCAGGCCTGTTAGTATTTGAGGCGTTTGGACAATGCCCTTAACATGCTTTAATTTTTGGTTAGCCCTGAAGGGGTTAGGCAGTTGGACTAGATGATCGTTGTAGGTCCCTTCCAACTGAACTATTCTGTTCTATTCTACTTTCTTTTTACGTTGTGATAGTGACAAAAACAAAATAAGCAAGCATCTGTACAAAGGCAATGCATTTCCTCAGATCACCTGCCATTGCTCAGGTACCAGCGCTGCAGACTAGTTGAATTTTTCACTCCACTATAGCTGAATGGGGCAAGGAAGGAATATAGTTAAATAGATTCCTCAGTTTGTTACTATCAACTGGAGTAAATGAAAAGACAGAACTCCTGGACTCCTTCCTTCAATCACCGGTTAGTTTAAGGGAACTAGTGCAGACAAGCCACTCCTAAACCTGAAGTTCTCAAGCTGCCTGTGCCTTGAATGTCTCAGTAGACACCAGTTCTTCTCTTGCCCCTGCCCCCCAAGCTTTTGTTGCAGAATACCCTATTTCTTGATAGTGCCCATGGAGAACTTCAGAACATTTTAAAAATTAGCCATATTTAAACACATTAGGACATTACTGTCCTGGTATGAATAAATCACAGAACGGTTGAGGTGGGAAGGGACCTCCGGGGGCCACCTGGTCCACCCCGCCCCATCCCACTCAAGCAGGGCCACCTACAGCCAACTGCCCAGGGCTGTGTCCAGATGGCTGTTGAATATCTCCAAGGCGGGGGAGACCCCACAACCTCTCTGGGCAACCTCTGCCAGTGCTCCGTCACCCACACACTAAGAAGGTGTTTCCTGATGTTCAGAGGGAACCCCCTGTGTTTGTGCCAGTTGCCTCTGGTCCTGCCATGGGGCACCCCTGAAAACAGCCTGGCTCCATCTTCTTTGCGCCCTCACTTCAGGTATTTGTACACATTGGTAAGATCCCCCCCGAGCCTTCTCTCCTCCAGGCTGAGCAGTCCCAGCTCTCCCAGCCCTTCCTCACAGGAGAGATGCTCCAGTCCCTCAGACATCTTTGAGGCCTTTGTTGGGCTCTCCCAGGTATGTCTGTGTCTCTCTTGTACTGGGGAACCCAGCCCTGGACACGGCACTCCAGGTGTGGCCTCACCAGTGCCAGTACAGGGAAAGGATTACCTCCCTGGACCTGCTGGCCACACTTTGACGAATGCAGCCCAGGATGCCATCAGCCGCCTTTGCTGCCAGGGCACACTGCTGGCTCATGGTCAGCTTTGGGTCCACACCGCAGTAATTTCCTATCATTGGTGTACGAAAAGTTAAAAGATGTGTATGCTTTCCTGTCACATGTTTCTTTTAGGCATACTGCATCTTTTTACCCCATGACTGTCAACCTTGGGCATAGGAAGTTTTGAGCCATCATGTATATGAACGTAGGTTTCAGTGCAGTTGTAAAATCAGGTTTTGCAATGCTGAGCCACTTCTACCTCTCATTTGGTTGTGGTCGATAAACCTTTTTGTTCCTCCCCTCCACTCACTGTTGTAAGCCTGTACCAGCAAGCGATTTACTAACACTGTCTGTTCATACCAATCCCAAAAAGCCTGACCTTCACACCTGCACTTTACAGGTCATAGTGGAGAAGGTCTCAGGATCTCAGATAGTTGATATTGACAAGAGGAAGTACTTGGTTCCATCTGACATCACCGTGGCTCAGTTCATGTGGATCATCAGGAAGAGGATTCAGCTGCCATCTGAGAAAGCAATATTCCTCTTTGTAGACAAGACTGTCCCCCAATCCAGGTGAGAGGCTATTCACTTGGTATTCAGAACCATTTCAGCAAGCCGGTGCCTGTCAGAGGAACAGTAACTCCCCTCTTGGAGGCTTATTTGGTGATTTTAGGAAGTGTTTGGTTACATCTTAATCTCACTGTGATAGGGTTTTTTTCTCATGAGTTTAATTAACATCTTATTTCTTGAGCTAGGCTGAAAGGAAAGGTGACTGGAAAATATATTATGATTTACTACCATGGCAAGAGGATGAGCTCTGGAGTTACTATGATATCTTTGGTTGAGTGCAAGAACATTTACATCATCAATGCCAAAAAAATATTCATCCTCAGTGTAACAAAAAAGTTGCATGTTAAATACTCAAAAGCAAACACCATAAATTATTCTGAAAAAACTAACCTGTCAGCTCACAAAGAAATTGTGACATTACAGACTAGTTGCTGTTTCTTGTTTTAAAAATTACTTATTCTATAAACACAAAATGCAAAATGACTATAGAGAGCTTTTTCACATTGCTTTTATAGAGGAGTAAGTTTCATTGTTGTCTGCTACATACAGAATAATGTATAGCAGAGGCAGCTACTACAACTGCTTTTTATGCGAGATACTTTAATAGTAGTATGTGAGAAAACAGTACATCATGATGTTACGTGGCTTAGATATAATATTATTAATCCTTACCTGTGTAACAGTAACAGTCCCTCCAGGTAACCTGTCCAGACTCAGTTAGGAATATTTTTATTTACTTTGTGATGCACAGTAGGGACCTGTGAGAACCATCTTTTTCTGCTTGCTTTCTTCTAAGAGTATTAGGAATCCCTCTATGTCATCTTCTCAACAGTGCTGTAGAACTGCTAGCAACAGGAAAGAAAAAGAAAGGGCACATTGTCTCATCTCACACGTTCATGATGAGATGTCACATCTCTGGTGGAAAAACAGGGTCTTGAACCTTCAATATTAATGCAAAAACGGTAACTTGTTAACAGATAAACAAAATTCTAATCCGTTAATGGCTCTACTCATCTCCTAGTCTGAGTTTATTACATAGACCACTAACTCTTGACGTCCTTCTCTCCTAATCCAGAAATTTATCTACTACTCACCAATTCCCTTCCATTTCAAGTATTGCCTGCAACTCTTGCTAGCTCCTCTCTTGGGTAAAAAGCCACGATCGTTTCCCTGTCATGCACATTCAGTCTGCATCTTTCAGTTCACTAGCCTTTTCTCAGTCTTGGGAAGTCAGAGAAAGGTGAGCTGAGGAGGTGTCATTTGTGCAACTGACTGATGTCAGCTGCCTGTTTCATCTGTAGATAGAGGGTTGGAGCAGTTGTACTGGCAAAGTAATTACTTGCGTTTGTTTTCAAAATACAGACATTGCCCTAAAGATTGCAACTGCTTAGACTGTGAAGGGCCACATGTGTGTGCAGTTTAAGAAAATTTTCATTTGATCAAATGTTCAAAACCTTATTCACTGAAGAAGCACTAGTTTCTGGCTAACTTGTAATTTATCACCCACAGGTTTTGGTACTAGGACTATTTTAAGTCATGACTTTTTAACAATATAGAAAACAAAGCTTTTACTCCCCAGACCAACCTGGACTTCAAAGAAACAGTCCAAAAAGCACAAGTTTCACAGACTTGAGACCAGCTGAACGTTTATGACTACACCAGGTAGAGGGAGAAATGAGGTTGCTCACACAAGCAGCAAGACAGTAATGCAGCTGCATTCAAGGAAGGTGCTGTCAGCTATTGAACCTGGTATTAGTCACAGCATCAATAATAGATGGTTCAGAATCTGAAATATATTCAGTGACTGATTTCCAATAAAATAAGGAAGCATTCTGACAAAGGCATTTGTGAAGAAGTAACAAAAACTGCAGAGAGCCCAGGATCATTTTGGTAACTCAGGAGTCAACTGCTTTTCATAGACCCTCATTTTTGTATCTTAATGTAAACACAGACTTACAAGTTTTAGCTTTTCTGAATCCTTGTTTGTGTGAGGTTTTAACTGTTACCATTTGCAACTGTCATGATCCAAGCAAACCATTTCTCTTTTTTTCCCCTTCAAGCTTAACCATGGGACAACTTTATGAGAAGGAAAAGGATGAGGATGGATTCTTGTATGTTGCCTACAGTGGAGAGAACACATTTGGTTTCTGAATGGTGGGTCTTGGCTAGTATACCATCCTGCTGTGTATCTTGTAAATAGCTAATCATTTTCTGTTCTGGCATCCACAGAAGTTCCTTCTATATACATGCATTTGTAACTGGATTTATTTCTTAATATATTGATAGGTCTTGTTTTATTAGACTGTTAAATTATCAAAAAAAAAGTTTTGTTGTTTTTGTGCATTTTTTTTTTCTCATGGCTATGAATTCCCAGAGCCTCACTCCTTTGGGGGATACATTTGATAACATTGATTAAATAATAAAGCGAAGTAGTTGGGCTACTAAAACATGAAAAGAAGAATATGCATTTATTCTGGTTTGAGGTGTTAGTTTAAGAAAAATAAAACCATTAAATTAGTATTGGGAACACTGGATTTGCTAGCTTATCCTAAGCAGGAGCAAGATGCTGATTGTGTTGAATTGAGCTAATATGTTCCTCTTTCTCAATTAACAAAGTACAATAAAAATTCCTGTCACAAACAAGCAGTGCTGTCATTTCTTTACCTTAATTTTGGCCAGAAAGTTATAAATCACATTTACTAGACACTATACAGCTGCTTATTTATTTACTAGACACTGTACAGCTTCTCAACCTTTAGTATGTGGATGATGATACAAGGAAGAAACAAGGAGCTGTGTGCGGGTTCCAAAACCAACAGCTTCAGAGCTACCAGATCTCATCAGAAGAGCTGTGCCCACCCATCAGTGGAGAAGTAAAGACCTTGGGCTTTGGAAAGCAGGACCTAGGTGACAAAAGCACAGCATGTAAGGAAGGGGCAGCTAGGAGAAGGAATGATACAAACAGGAGACCAGAGAGCCAGAGAACTGGAAGGTATAATTTGTACGAGTTATCGCAGAGAGATTAAAACAGTTGCATAAGAAGCTCTTAAAAAAAAGCCAACAAAACAGTAGTTGTATTACAGATAGTTATATATGCGTCCTTTCCAAGTAAAAATTCTGTAGATATTGTAAGGACATTACAGAACCATGTATGTGAAAGAACAGCTTTACTATACAGCTGAGTGGTGTGGTTGACATGCCCGAGGGAGAGGATGCCATTCAGAGGGACCTAAACGAGCTCAAGAAGTGAGCCCATGAGGTTCAACAAGGCCAAGTGCAAGGTCCTGCACCTGGGTCGGGGCAACCCCCCGCTATCAGTTCAGGCTGGGGGATGAAAGGATTGAGACCAGCCCTGCAGAGGAGGACTTGGGGGTACTTGTGGATGGAAAACTGTCAGCCAGCAATGTGCAGTTGCAGCCCAGAAAGCCATGTCCTGGGCTGCATCCAGAGAATTGTGGCCAGCAGGGCGAGGGAGGGGATTCTCCCCCTCTACTCTGCTCTTGTGACTCTGCAGTGCTGTGTCCAGCTCTGGAGTTCTCAGTACAGGAAAGACACGGACCTAATCGAGCAGGTCCAGAGGCCACAGAAATTATCAGGTGGCTGGAACACCTCTGCTGTGAGGACAGGCTGAGAGAGTTGGGGTGGTTTAGTCTGGAGAAGGGAAGGGTCTGGAGAGACCTTATTGCAGCCTTTCAATACTTAAAGAGGGCTAATAAGAAAGATGGGGACAGACTTTTTAATGGTTTTAAACTAAGGGTAGATTCAGACTAGATATAAGGAAGAATTTTTTTTTTTTTTTTTTTTTTACAGTGAGGGTGATGAAACCCTGAACAGGTTGCCCAGAGAGGCTGTAGATGTCCCATCCCTGGAAACATTCAAGGCCAGGTTGGACGGGGCTTTGAGCAACCTGATCTACTGGAAGGTGTCCCTGCTCACTGCAGAAAGGTCGCACTAGATGACCTTTAAAGGCCCCTTCCAACACAAACCATTCTGTGGTTCTACTTAGTTGAGGCAGACAACTAGAATTAGAAATGCTGCAAGCAAGAAAGAATTCAAGATAGTTCCTCCAGTTTACGAGCAGTATTGCTGAAGCATGCATGCAGCACAGCAAAAAGAGGCTTTGCCACAAAACCAAAAAAAGTTGTTACTCATGAGGCTCTCAACTTCTCTCCAAAGGGGCTTACCATAGTCACACAGCTTCCTCTACCTACAGGCAAAGAGGCAAACTTATGGCTCTGAATGACAGGAGCAGGGTGTGCACACAGAAAAACCACCTAATTGACTTAACGGCACAGTACTGGAGTTCACGCTTTGATTTTAAGGATAACACTGGGTTGTAAAAGTAGCATCGCTTTGAACTTTGTAAGCCAGCAAGGAAACGCTAATTACAGTTTAGATTCCTAATAAAAGTTTTACTTCATTTTCCACATTACATGGTGCGGAAGACTTTAGTTTTTAAAATTTTTCCAGCTACAGTGGAAATTTATCACTTTCCAAGCTTAAGCCAAGTTCATGCTAACTCCCATGAAGCCACCTAATGCCTAGAATTATGTTTGGCTCTACAGTTATTCAGAGGTACTGGCAGAAGGACTCCAAAATGAGAAGGTAGGAGCCTGTGAAATGTCGACATTATTACCAAAGCTTGTCACAGTAACAGTGCTCCACGTGCTTACTGTATCTTAAAATGTGCTGTTGACTTCAGTAATCCTTTCATTATTCACAATAGCACTGCAGTGTACAGCACTGCTTTAGTAAACATTCTGTCACTGCTTTCATCATTAATTTCTTCTACCCCCTGTCTTTCCACACATTTGGTATTAATGTTTACTCTTAACAGAATTTTTGATTCAGAATGAAAAGTGTTTTCATCTCTGATTGTTTTATTACCTTTTATTACTGGAAAATGTTCTGTTTCCTTTAAGCTGAAACTTCACAGTTTGTCTGTGGTTATCAAGTAATACTTTTTGCTAGCTGTTAACAAGAATAAGAAGTGTAACTTACAACTGTTAGAGCTCATTGCATGGTAGCACATAGATAATATTTAAACAAAACAAGGGAGGATGAAGTTTTATTCCCAATGTTATCATCAAGGTGACTTTTGGAATACCCTTCATGAACCTCTAAAAACACCACATAACTACTTTCGTTAATGTCTCTGTAAGTATTAGTTTAGATTTTGGAGCCCAGGTACACAAGTAATTCCAGAGCATGCAAAGATAAACATTCTACAGCAGTAACTTTACTTTTCATCTGCAGACGCACTTAAAATGGCAATAAAGCATCAAGAGATTTCCTTTTGAAATGCATAGATGAAATGCATCCCTTAAGATGGTACAGTCACTCTTGTAAAATTATTAAAAGCATTTGGGTCCCATATGATCTTCACTTTCTGTTAACCCTTCACGACTGGGAAGACATTTTAATTTATACACTGAACAGAAAATGAAGAAATACCTCACTCTACCTACACCAACACTTCCACATCACTTATCTTTAAGCTAACTTGAAATGTCATCTCCCATACAACTAAACCAGTACTAGATGAATTTAGATTGTCTTTCATCAAAAAATATCTTCCTTACACCTGTAAACCACTGCTGCAACCCTCTTACAATAACATTATCAGATTCTTGGGAAGCTTATGCCTTGAGAGAAAGAACTGCTAGGCCCCTCAACTACATCTGGCTCCCAATTTTACTCCAGCACCTTTCTTTGCTCCTTACCAACAGCAGCTTCCCAGAAGTAAGTCACGCTTCATTTCCATACTCATGCCTCAAGCATTTTTTCCAGGTGTAGTTTCATAACCAGCTAATAGTTTGTAACAAGTGAAAGGAAGCCTGGCTCCACCTCCTTCTGCCCTCATCAGCACAGCCCTAGCTTTTCCTTTCCTCTAGTGCTTACTGGGCTTATTGCAAAGCTGATTTAACTCCTAGTGAAAAGCTACACCTTGTTTTGGGCCCATAGTTTGTTTTTCTACAAAGACAGTAATTTGAATAATCTTCAATTTACTCTGAATGTACTTGAGATCAGTGAGCACTCCAGTCTGTGTAAGGTGAGCAGTGAAAGCACACCGCAAAGATCAAAACCTTGCTTTTTCAAAGGTAGTGGGACATTAGCATGTTGTCTCACAGAACTGCAGCCTCCAGCTCAAACTAATTGTTTACTTCTCCACTTGGACAAAAACACTTGTTTCTATGCACTGACTTCCTTAAGGATAAGCAGGCAGTCTGCCCTGACTTCTTACTGTGACTGAAAACATAATGATTTCTCCAATAGTGAAGCTGTTAAAGACATCCCACTCAAAATAAGGATTACAGGTTCTTTGTTCTGGCAAAGAGGGACCACTGGTCCCCATACTAGTTTGGGAAAGTCAAGGACCTATCTGGGTAATACAAGTATGCTCTGCGGAGCATTTTACACATGCCTTGGGAAACTTGCTGCCCTTGTATGCTCTGCTGCTCCCATGACCAATTGTTCAGTTGTCCCCATTAACCATGAACTGCAGGCACTTCATTCCTCCTACTTCGCTCCACTCCCCCAACTCTGCTGTCCTCCCTACACCTTGCCTATCTCTCTTTTTCAGTGTGTCGGCTATTCCAGTGCAAAGGAGCGATACAGGCTTGGAACACATCAAGTACTACCTCCCAGGAGCAATTCTTCCAGAGATCTGCTGACGATGAGAGTTTAGTTTGCTACCTCTTCCAAAGGCAGAGATTGCGTTCCCTCTTCTCGCAGTATTTTTCCCTTCTGATCTTTAGAGCAGTTTCTCAGTATTGCTTACAGCATTTCCTGACGTTTTGGAATTAAACAGATGCAGCATTTAAATACTTATTTTCAATCCCAGAAATGCCTTCCAGTTGAGTACGAGATCCTGCAGGATTAGCCCCTCAGCCTTTTAAATGTTGCTTTGTTTTAGCTCCTTCCCTCTCTTTGCGTATTCATTGACTCACTCCAGACTTAAATGTGTCCTCAACTCCCTCCAAAAAGTGAGGTTAATATCAGTGTTCAGCACCTCTAAAACTACTTTTAAACCTGAAGTGTAGCAGAAAGCAGCTGTCTGCAGTCCACAGGTATTTTACAAATGCACAGGACAATCTTATACCAGGAACAATCTCTCCTAACAGCCAGGCTGAAATTTTAGGAGAGTTAAAAGAATTTATATCATATAACTGCTCATCTGAAAACTAGTCTGATGCCAAGACTACAGAACAACTAGTCTTATGTAACCCATTGTAACATTGCAGCTGGACAGGAAATGGGAACATTCCAGTCTGGTCAGCAGGTTCACTACAGATCTTGTTGATTAACAAAGGGAACCTAGGTACCTTAAGGTATAGTTTCTGCAAGATCTCAGGGAAAGACAAAAGTAAATTTCAGGAGCCTGGAAATTTACTGGTTATCTCTTAAGTACACTACAGGACTCTGCCCTTGGAATGCTATTTGCTCAGTTACAGTAACTGCTACCATTTCTCTTCAGCAGTTCACCCTGTAGCCCATCTGCAATGGCATCTGGCCATTTTTCATCCTCTGATGACTAATGCAAGCCACCATTCTCCATAATCCCCTGCCCTCTACAAACACATTCAATGACTCCCCCCTCACCAATACAACTGGTCTTTCTGCATGTTAGTGCTGGATTTAAGACAACAGGCTTATAGACACAGAACTCAAGTTCTCTGTTACTTCTCCAGCAAGTAAGATGAGAACTACTCTTATTTGACAAGTCAACCCGATTGTGAAGTAAAAGGATTTTCTGTAATCGATTCTCAAACTGTAATGTGGTATGTACTGTTCAGTCGCATATGTAGCTCAGTAGGTTGACTGTAAAGGCTGTCTGGAGAACTGCTGTGCCCATTTTTCAAATCCAAAACTAAAGTAAGATACCAAAGAACGGAAAACTCAAATCACTGAAGAATTCTTCTCAATTATCCACTTCTTTCATCCTGCCATTGTCTTGTCCAAATATTTTACGAATTGTAGTTTACAACAGAAGAAGTACAAAAGGGGAGTGTGGTCAGTAGCAGCTGCAGTCCTGAATTTGCTCACAGAAAGCAATAATTCAGGACAGAAAGTTTAAGGAGGATTACCCACTGCTTCCCCCCAGCTCACAATGTTGACTGTTTCGCCATGCAGATGTTATTTGGTAATAAAGTGTAAAGGCAAAGACTGCTTTCCAGTCCCCTCCAAAGCATCTCCACCTTTGCCAGGCTATTAATGAACACTTGCCAGGAAACAGTGACATAAATGGCTAAGGCATCCCTGCTTTTAAGTAACCATGTATCATGGAGGTACAGGGGAATGGACAGTGCTCAAAACACTGAAAAGTAGGTAAGTGTTTGCCTGGAATTACACAGGAGTGACAGGTTTGAACTAGGTAATTCAGGAGGTTTCCTTCCTGCCCAAAGAAGCAAAGCAGCTGAAGAGGTACCTGGCAAAGTCCTGAAATTAAGAATGATGCACGGGATATCTTAAGTGGTATTATTTGACACAGCCTTCTCCCCAGCACTCTTTTGCTTCCGCTTTGACTATATTTAGTAAATAGAAGCTTAAATGAAGGACTCCCAGAAAAAAAAGACCCTTTAACAGAACTAGTATTTCCATTAGAAGCAATGGGGCTGGAGACATGGAAAATTCTTCCAGGCACCATACAAGGAGAGCCAAGAGTTATAAAAAATATTACTTACTATACATTAGGGTTGTCCCAGCAACACAAAACCAACCATAACATTATGAAGAGTGAAAGAAAAAAGCAGCACTAAAATTTTACAATGGCAGGCTTTCTTCCATAGCACTGCTTCAATTGCAGTTGACATTACTTCTTGGACTGTGGCTGACAGATCATATCCTCAGACAGAGGATAGCACATCACTGCTTCTTTCTTTTGGAGGCATATTGTTTCATGCAGCTCAGAACTTTTAAGTGTGCACTGATCCTTTTCTATATTTCAATAAAAAGGGGGCTTCAACTCAACCAAATTAAAGACTCCTAAACTGCTTTCCTTTTCACTCCTGTCTCCTCACAGTGTATGAACTAGCGGACAACTTTTCCTGGCCCTTGAACTGCAGAGGTATCTGCTGTGCACCAGGGCTTGTTGCTGGATTTACACAGCCGCATGTATTCTCATGTGAAGTGCAGGTATTCCTTGTCATTCTTGACCCAACCCGACAGGGCTTGGCTACGCAGCACTTTCCAGGCTTCTTGATAATTTAATGCAGCTTCCTTGTAGTCCCAGTAGGTTTCTAGAGTCTTCATCCTGACAGAAAACGCACAACAATGAAAATATTTCTATTATCCTATTGGATGTAGTGTCAGAAAATGAAAAAAGCGATCAAGCATCTAAGAACACAACAATGCCCTATGAGCTCTTTCATGCTACTAAACAACATTTTCTTGTGCTTCTTGGGAGACTTGGAGAGGCCCAGGCCCTGAAGCTAGTGTGTCTAGACATTGTCAGCAGTCTTACAAAAGGAAGCAAAACCACAACTCCTCTACCATGCTTCCTACACACTCTTCAGCAACAGAAGTGTCAGTGTTTGACTGTGTGACAATAGGTTACAGAAAACTTCCATGATAGCAAAAAATGTTGAAGCAAAGCAGAAAAGGTGGCTAAAGACAGGTGCTTTGAATTGGGTGGAAGTAGTCTTGTTTGCAAGAAGGATGGATACGATTGCTGACTGGAAGGGAAGGGAACAAGGACAAACAGGACAGTTTTTCTTTTCCAACACAAAATAATGAGGAAGAGTGAGACCAAGGAGAAAATATTTTTTTATCTTCTCCCTAAGTCAAAAGAGACTCAGCAGTTTCAGTGCTCTGTTCCCCTTCCTCATGTTGCACCAGCTCCCCACAATCTCAGCAGAACCACTGGTCACTTGGCTGAGTGAATTATACCATTGACTTTCAAAGTAGGGAAATTCAGGTCTAGAGCATCTGAACACAAGTGCCTCTAAGACAATTTCATCAAGACTTTTTTTCCTTTCCTTGCATGCCTTTCCCAGCCTCTTCTGTCTCCCTTTGCCAAACAGTCTGTCAGCCACATGTAGCATAACGCTTACACATTCGACCCAATATGAAGGGAAAATCGTAGGCAACATGACCTTCATCAAGAGGAAGGGACAAACTACTACAGGACCCCTAGTCTAAGAAGTCTGAGAACCACTGGACTAACTTCCAGAATGGGCTTTCATGCTCAAAGGCAATACTGATCACCCCCACCCCAAAAAACTCCCCAAAACATAACAGCAGACTAACAAAAGCTGTATTTCAGGCATTCAGCATTCTGCTATAAATGGATTTCTAGAAGACTGTGACAAGCATAGCAAGCCATAAGATACTATCTATTCTGCAGACCTTAGGTTCAGAAATTTCGTACAAGAGTGGAGAACTTGACTATGCCATAGCTGAACATGGTAGATGTATACTCTTACAAATCTGCCTGCACTCTTGCCACAGCTAATCCATTTTGCTTTCTCTACCACTTTCACGTTAATCAAACTCTTTGAAACTAACCTCTGAGCTGCTCTGGAAAGTTCCATGGAAGGGCCCACTGCCACCCTCTTCCACCTGGCTGGTGGAACAGTCACAGAACCCCATTATCAATGGTAGATCATGGTTTAGGAGAATTACTGAACAGGCAAAAGACCAGCAACTATCTGCATAGCAGGCGTTCAGGAAAACACACAGGTCCAAGAAGGGCCAAGGTCAGCCCATCACAACCTGCTCCAAATCCCCAGCAGAAGCAAGCAGTTCCTCTCCCAGGTACTCCACCATGTACCTCAGACACAGTACAAACCACCTGCACCTTCTCCTCCAGCTCAAAACCATTCTCTGGGGAGCAATATGCATGCTTACACTTGAGGATAACGACCAAATCATTCTTTGGGAAGAAACTCTCCTATGCTAGCATGCTTCTTGCACTTGAAGTACGTCTGACACATTTGTTTAATCTGCTGGCAAATCAATGGCTCTTCAACTCACATCTGACAGTCTGATTCGATTTAACCAAACACATATGGGATTCTTCTAACCTAGGTTATTCCAAGACACCTTTGTTTGGAAACTGTTACAGAGGACAGTAAGGGAGAACACAGCTAGAACAAAAGCAGGATAGACAGTAAGGAGCAGCTCAGTATTTTCACCCCACTACAGCAGCTAAAAGAGCACACGTGATCGCAGCCTCTTGGGGTCTCATTCTCCAACAGTGGATGCAACAAAGCTGCGTTTTAAACAGCTTCCTCAGCTGCCAAAATCAGACAGACTTATTTAATTCATGTTCAACTTCTGCATTAAGCTTCTAAGAAATTTTCAACGTACGTACAGGAAAAATGCTTTCAAATTCAAAGTACAATTACACCTGCCTAAAAACCTCACATGCTTTGACTGTATCTCAGCTTTGGTTGGGCCATTAAGGCTCTGAGCATTAGAAATTAAGAACCCGTGACATTTTTTGGGCAGAAGTGAACACTAGCTTGCTGCTCCAGGCAAACTCCAGTACAATCATAAAATCTCCAGCCTATCCAGGTCTGCCTGACTACACTCCTTTTATGTTTCCCTTTATTATTTCAATCTTGCCCCTACACTACTGTGTGAGAGACAGACAGAGTGATTCTGATGGCTGTGTACCAGAGACACGAGAGGTGATCCACAGATTTCATTCTGAAAGGAATCACACTCTTGGAAAAAGCCTTACACTGTTATGCTTGAAAACATTCACATGCTCAGCCACTGCAAACCTGAGCAGAAATGGTCTCACAAACAAGGCAGGCTGCAAAGAAAAGCAATACACTGCTGCAATACTTTCCTCTCAGCAACAAAGCCCACCTTTAATCCCAGTTTCAAATATTTACATTCAACCCATAAAGTACGTTTGAGATTACAGACATACTGCACATGAAAAATGTTGACATAAGCGCAAGGCATCAACCAAAACGTTACTCATATACAAAAATTAATGAATCGCGTCTAAGAGGGCAAAAGCTCACAGAACTTCAATATATGAAAATCTGTTGTGAGTCCATGGTGATACGGGGTCAGGAAACCATGCTTAGCCTGATTCTACTAGTATCTTCTTCAATGCTTCAGATAAAATGCAGTCATTGCAGGCAAACTTTGTAATTGACACTGATTGTTAAGAAGATACAGAACAAAGTCTCAGAGTGAGCTAACTCAGTGAGTTCCACTCAAATACAAGTTTTAACAGCAATGTAAGGTTTTGCAGCATTTGGAAGACTGTTAGTGCATTGCTGTGTCTAGCCTGGAAGAACAAATTTTCAAAACGTTATTGAAAAATCAGCTTTGCGGCTTTTTCCAATGTCATCTGAGATGTGGAAAAAATTATTCACACAGAGGAAAAGATGTAGAAGCTCGATAGAGTAATTTAAAAAAAAAAGCTCAAGTCTTGAGATAATTATGATGGGTAAGTATTTTCACGGGGCAGAAAATGATACTTAATAAAAGGCTCTTCAATCTGGCAAAGACCTAACAAGCACCTGTGTGTGATGTACAGTAGAGAAAAGATTTTCTTAGTTAGGTCAAAGGACCAAACTGTCCTGCAGGCCTGTACGCAGTGGTAGGACCATCACAGAAATTGTTTAATGTACAAACTTTAAAAAGAAAATTGAGAAGGGACTAGAAAATTTCAACAAAATTCTTGCCAAATACAATTTTTTTTTTTAATTGGCAAACAGCAGTAATAGTGCAACTGCACCCCTCCCATGACAGTTACTCTCATTAGGCTGACACTTCCTTACAATCATCCTCAGCCACTCCAGCAGGAAATATTTAGCCATCACCTGGCAGAATCCTTCTGTTTTTCATAAATGAACACTGGCAAAAAAAATCTCAAACATGAAGTACAAGCAAAGGTTCTATACTTTAGTCTAGATATTTAAATCTTAAACCCATTTGAAACTCCTTGCACCCCTCTGCACAACAGCCCACCCCCTCCAACCAGGTGTCATGGGAACTGTTCACACTGCAGCCTGAGTGGGAAGGAGTAAGAAAGCACAATCTTAATTGTGACAGCTTCCGACTATAATTTAAGAGAAAAGAAGCTCAGTCATCCATTTAACAAGTCCATCAAGAAACTCAAGGCAGGTTTATGTTACAAAGTCTCCCTTAGATTCAGACAACAGGTTGCACAGCCAGCCACACCTTGCACAAACACCAATGCCTGGTGACTCTGGATGGTGGATGCCACTGTATCACAAAAGAAGGCTTTCACCTCCTCAGGTGATGAACAAGGCATGGGTTTTTTCTACCAGCACTGAAAAAACACAATGCAAAAAACTTCCTTTGCCATATTCACCAAGTGATCTGGAAACAACATAATACTGCAGAGGTTTTTACATAACGATCCAGATTAGCAATGGCACAACACTGCCCAATGGTGTGCCATCACTCCTTTGACAGTGAGCATGCAAAACATGGAAAAAAAAAAAAAAGATGGATTTATGTACCAGTAATTTCAAAACATTAACACGAAACAGCATGTGAGGAGGAATCAACTGAAAAGAATGAAGCATGGCAGGTGGAGGTAAGAGGTTATAAAGAAACAACATTTTAGATAGTCTAGCTAGAGAGATGAGTGAGAATTAAGTAAGGCACAGAAGACAGATCAAAGACATTATCAGAAGGACAAAAGAAAGTGGAACAGCACAATACAGCACCATCTGGTTCTTGGTGAAGAAGTAGCTAATGCCAGCCAAACACCATCTCCTCCTCACAGTCTCAGCCGAAAGCAAATAAATGGAATCCTGAAAAAAACTGCTGAATATTATGCTCAGCACCTTAGCTAAGCTACACCACTACAAATTCTTAAACTTGCCTTTTAGGAGTGCCAGGAAAGTTCTGCCCCCAGTAGGCTCTCTACCTGTTCCAATTAAACAGTGTCTGCACTGATCCTCTGGAGAGAAGTGAAGAATGAAAGAGAAAGGAAGGCACAGAAAGCAGAAGAAGCAGCTTTAGAACAGGAAAGAAGAAAACAAAAGAACATCAGAATCAGTACACTAGTTCCATGTAAAGCTGTAACTGCCCCAGTATCCTAGGGCTGACAGCAGACAACAGTAGATGAAGGAAGGGTTAAGTAAAGAACAATCGTTGTCTTGATAGTTGTAGGGTATATGAGGACAAGCTGTTCAGCAAATTTGAAAGGAGTACAGAATGAGATTCCCTTGATGAAGCAGAAAGGGTGGGAGGCAAGAGACCAAAAAGTGGACTAGAAGAGGCAGGGCAGGAACTTAGGGGCAAAGTGGGAAAAGGAAACAGAGTGACAGCAGAGCACTAGAGCCAACCATTTGTGGGAGGAGATGACAAGATACATTTGAATGGGGAGAAAATATAAAACTGGGTAACAGTTAAATACAAAAGAGTTTAGAGGAAACAATTTGAGAGTGTGGGATTTCTTATCTGAAGTCCACACAGATTCAGACCACAAGGAGGAAAGGAAGAAAGAGTAAGAAAACACATCAGAATATTGTGTAGAAAAGGAAGAAAAAGGAAGCAGCAATACAAAGACTTTTTTTACTTTGCTTTTTAAGTGAAGAGTAGGAGAAACAAAGACTTCAAAAGGAAAGCAACAGGACAGGCTGACTGGTGAGCTAGCACCTCTACTGTATAAATAGAGTTTGTGCAGCCTAAAAGTTATGCCACATCTGCAAATCAGCTGGACTTTGTCAGGAGAAGCCCAGACAGAAAAATGGTAGAGGACAAAAATGTCAAAGGAAATTACAAAGCCACTCAAGTCTAGAAAAGCCCTGAGGTGAAGTGACTTTATGTAAGCAGTGCATGATCAGCACAATGAGTCACCTACCCAACAATGCACCAGCTCACACTATTCTGAGGAAATTACTATGGCTAAACTAGTGAGGACAAACTCCCACCCAAAACAGGCTAATAATTTTATATTTAAAACTGAATTAAGGAGAAAGCGTATCTCTACTTATAGAATCAGTTGAAACCATTCCAGCAATAGCATGGTTCATGTTGACAACAGAACTTAAAAACAGTTAAGACACAGAAGGTAATCTTTAATTGACAAAACTCAAAAGCAAGCAAGATCTAATAATTAGAGATCCAGGGTGTGCTTACTTCGGCCAAGTTCATCTTATCTAATGTCTTGGTACCATACCTCCTACATCCTTTATACGGGTTTTATTATCTATTTTAGCTTTCCATGAGCCAGTTCAGCTTATTAGTCCAACAGAAAACACAGAAGACAAGGAAACTGTTTTCTGCCACATCAGCTAGTTGAACTGGCTCACCATGAGGTTGGAGAAGTGCTACTGATAGAAGGGAGAAAACAGGAATCTACAGCCAGTAGCAGCAGAGACTGCTGCAGGACCATCCCCATCAGCAGATACAAGCAGTTAAATTAGCTCAACAGATGGTATAATTGCATCCCAGAGCTGGTGAAATCATACCAGGAAATAAATCTAAAATAAACTAAACCCTTCAAGGCAATGGATTTGGAACCCTTTACATCTCTCAGAATCTCTAAGCTGAAGTGAGAGATAAGTTTCTGAATATATGAAACTATGCCCTGCTGTATGGTAGCTACTCAGGCTGTAATACTCCAAGTATGTAATGCCCGTAATACAATGCCAGACCAGATGATTACCACAAGAAACTCCTGTCTGATAAACCAAATGTGTTTTGAATAATGTAAAAGAAACCTCCAAGTATGGCTTCCTCAGACAAAAGCTTTCTGTTCTTTCCAGAAAGCCTCCATCTACGTAATATATGCTTGCAAAAAGAGCCCTACGCACTATCTCACCTTACTAACTCTCACTCCATCATACACTTAGATGAAAAAAGATTTTAGCCTAGACTTTTCTAAAAAAAACTTCTACTTCTTGTGAAACAAAGAAGTGGCATTTGACAGAATTACTAAACACCAACCAGGTATCGATAACCCCACGACAATTTTGGGATGGGAGGTTCGAACGCCACCAAGGGTTGGTGTTCTGCAGGCAACTGATGTCACTGCTCACATTTTCAAAAAAGATACTTACTTCCTCCTCTCATCTCCCTCTTCACTCCTTCCCCAGCTGTCCACTGCCACTTTCAGACAAGCTCACTTTAACTCAGAAAAAAACCCCAAACTGTAGTGTTTTCTGCCAAGACATCAAGTTGAAGAGGGTTACAGAGGTGTTCAACAGACACCAGATCTAGTGCATGAGAAGGACGAGGCTCTACTGATCATCAACACAGGCTATCCTTTTGAAAAGTAGTAAGCCTTCAGAAGAAGTCAGCTGCCCCAAATTCTTACCTTAACTCCAAACAAATCACCTGCAATTCTTCTGTCATTAATACATAAGATGCAATAGCTACTTCTCCAAGGAGGTGATTAAAAAGACCAAAAAGAGAGTCTTTCTAACCCATCAAGCACATGATATATTTTTCAAGTATCAAATTTTAACAATGAACTTATCTAAACTGAGGTTCATGAGCAGATTCTGGCATCATCACAGTATTCTTGAATTTCATTAAGATAAATTCACTCTTCTAAATATAATGAAAATGTCTTTACCGGAGAGTGTCTGGTAGATCCTCTTGTGAAATACTTGTCACCAGCTTTTGGAATGTATGGAAGAGTTCCACTTTACAGATCTTGGATCTGATGAAAAAAAAAATAAAAATCAGAAATTCTGATGGAAAAAAGAAATCAGAAATGCACTTCCTCCTACAGCTCACAGTAGTACATCCCAGCTGAACACTTTTGATAAAAAATACATTATGTTCTCTTCTCGAAGAATGTAAAAAGATCTCCACAACTTCTCCTACCCTATCCAAGCTGCCCACCTGCCTTTTCCCTTCGTTTTAAATGTTATATTGACAAAGAGCTCATTGCCTCCATTGTCCCAGCCAGCACTCTGTCAGTTTGCAGAGAGAACATTTTAATATCCCCACACTGTTATCTGTGTGAGACTGCACAGTCATCGGCTCACAATTACAGCAAGCTTGAGCTAGAAGACTAGTCCCAGAACTGATCAAACAAGTACAGAAGGACTCCAAAGGCTTGTTCAAACTGGCAAGCTTTGTTATTATTCAGAACAAATAAAAGAACCAGCAGAAATCTCTGGAACAATGCTGTCCTTTTCACAATGGTGACAAGGACACCATCCAGCAACAGCTGCAGGGCAGTTAAATACAAAGAGGCTCATCAAAAAATAAAGTGAGTCAAAGTTTGAAATGTCTTTTGAAGATACCATATGCATCATTGTCAGCTTTAAGCCCTTCTCTTCCCCCAAAGAGAAGGCAACCAAAACTGTTTATAAAGCATGGTTTGTTTTTGAAAGCCCCAGCTAGCTTCTCTGTTTAGTTAAATTCTCTTTATACACTTGTCTTCACAATGACTGATTCAGTTCTCCAACATGGGCAAGCTGATTCTCCAGAAGCATTGAAAAAAACACCAATCAAAAAAATCTTCCTATTTTGCTAGTAAGTTCTTTAAGAACCCCCAAAATGTCATCGTTGTGTTAATCTGTCAAAGGTTCATATTGTAGATTTTGGTGTTTTAGTTAATTAAGCATTAACAAAAGCACATACCAGACATCTACCTACAAATTCCTTTTAGTCAGCTTTACCTTCCTTGATATTTAGTGTTATCCAGCATACTGAGAAGGGAAAAACTCCCAAACACCATCCCCCACCATCACCCTGAGACTCCTTGAGGGAAAAAAAAAACAAGAGTAGAAAGACAAGTCTTGTTTATTATTAAACACCCCACCTATTAAGGCTATAAATTCCTTATTTTCATGATAAAAGTTCCTTTTGTGACTACCACATAAGTGTAAACATTTTACTTATTCCTTAACATTGTTTTTAGTCTTGATTTCCTAAGGAAGCAAGACCTTTGCAATCACAAGAGTCTTGTAGGTCCTCTCTAATAACTTTTGAATGTTTTAGTGAATTTTGAGTACATGTTAAAAAGAGAGGAGGACCTCTCAACGTAAGTCCCTAAAGTTTTGTGCAAACTGGCAGCTAGCAGATGGCTCTATTAGAGTTGATACACAAATGCTACATAACAAATTTTAGCCTACTGAGTAAAAGGGGTCAGTTGGTTGGTTTCACCTTTCACGTGTCTTCTGGAATATGTTACACACCACATGATAAACTTCAGTCAAGTCAGGCTTAACTTCGAGAAGCTCAGAATGTGCAACTCACAGGCATATGAATGAATTCTCCACAAGAATTGTCTAAGCTCTACTTATCATTTTATTCACTACTGTAAGGATTATCTTCTTTCTCCCAGAAAGCCTGGGAACCATTGATAAATCAGTAGTATATAAGCAGTCAACAATCAAAACGTGACCCCAACTCTCAAGCTGAACTTCCACAGACCAATGATAAGTTTGGTCACCTCACCTAAACTGAGGAAAGTATAGAAAGATGGAGAAATTTGTCTGCAGATGTTTACAAGTAATTCCTCTCAACCACAAGAAAAAACGTAACTCTTTCTTTAAACATATAGCTGATAGAAGGTTATGAGGTTTCTTAAAAAGAGCACGGTGTCAAGATGACAGCTGAAAAGGTGACATGTTTTGTGTTCAAAATCTGCTGCAAGCGTTTCATAGCATCTTCCAACTTCAAGGCAGAAAGTCACATTTCAAAGCAACACTTAACAATCATACATCCAGGTCAGCTGGCCTGACTCTTACAGAAAAAGAGATCTGTAAAAAGAGGACCTGCAACATACACATTTCCCTTCACAGTCATCAACCCAAAAGATACAAAGCAAAAATTCTAACTTCACCAATAAATAAGTTGTCTTTTAATAAAAATTGATCGTAGTACCCCACCACCGTTATCTACAATGCTCTCTTTAATCAACAGTGACAAAAGAATAGGATAAACTTGTTATCCCTCAATTCAAATTCTGTCATTCCAACACCCCTTCTTTCACTTACACAGTGACTCTTCCCCTGTTCCCTACCTTCCCCCTTTTTCTCCACTCCCTGTATTTCTTTCTGCTCTGACAATGCACTACACCCCACATGAGCTGACAGAGGCATGTATGCTAACAAGTTAAGATACAGGCATCCAGATAGCACAACACTCTCACACCTGCTCTGATGGCTCCCAATCCCCTTCTTTGTTGTTCCCTGCCGGAAGCCATCTGAGGTGACATCCAGAGGTTGCTCAGGGACTGCACTCCAACTGATAGCTGTAGAAGAAAGGATTATGAACAAGGGAGGTGCTCTCATCTCAAAAGCAGAACTTAACAGTTCCTTTCATTCTATGTGTTCACATGATACCATGCTTCCCAAAATAATTCAAACTAAAAAGAAGACCACGATTCTCTAGAGCCAGGATTCTAGTACCTAAAAGAACAGGTAAATTCCGATTAATTAATAAAAATATATATATATATATACACACACATGCACACACACACAGAGCTTTCATCTTAATCGGGTCCTTCAAGAATCCCTGCCTCTAAACATTTGGCCTCCAGCTTTATAATTCTCCCCTTTTTAGGGAGATTCTACTTTCTTTTGTGCATGCTGTCCGGACAAAGCATGAAGAAATTTTCAAGACAGACAGCTTATTTTCATACCATGCTGTGAAATAACTCCCCCAAGCTACTTGCACCAGTCACTCTATGTTTTTCTTATTAATTTATTGTGTGCTATTGCTTTATGGTGTATTGTATACTCTAAATTGTTCTATGTTTGATAGCTGATACACATCAAATATCCGTAGTCTTTACTTGAAAAATATTATTAGTTAGTAGTCAAATAAAAATAAGATTAATTTATTGGAAAAGACAGCAAGTGCCAACAACCTTATCCTTTACCCTCATTCTGGTAACCTTATTACCATCTTAGACTGTAAACATCTTAATGCTGAAACTCTGCATACCACAACTCATCGATTTTATAAATAACTAGCAAAGCATCAGTAGCATCTTAACAGAAACAAAACTGATTGACATGCCCTATCTGTCCCTCCACAGCCTAACAACAGTACCTTTAACTTCTGAGACAATTTTTGTTCCCAAGTTCTCCCACTTATCTGTGTTCCAAACAGGCAAAACACTTGCACATGCATTAACTCCAAAGACAAACTTCACAGCTTCTCTCCTTCATGATACCATCTTGTCATCCAAGATGCTCAAAAACTGCACATTATAAAGCATATTATAGAGACTGGTTATGTTAATCACACTTGTATTATGATTCAACTGTATACTGCAATTGCTGTACTCTAAGTGTAAGCTGTACGCGCATTGTGATTTAGGTACAATGCTGTATCACTCAAATTAAAATCCTGTGTAATGTCTAACTACATTAAATACATACAACTGGTATTAAACATTAAACCCTCCACGTGTGGAGTATCTAAAACCACCTGGTCAGAGGATATCAGATTCTGACAAGCAGATTAAAATTTACTTAAAAACGAAAATGTTTTCTGTTCTTTCATTTCTTCATGGTTATCGCAAACTTCAAAATATTAAATGGGTGACATTTTTCTTTTTAAAAATACCAGTGGGAATGTTCCTATCAAGCATATTTCAATACTCAGTGTAACAGCCCTGAACTTAGAGTTTATTCTGATTTTCAGCCCTTCAAGAAAAAAAATCAACCTGGCATAATTCATATATGCAAAAAAGCATGGTAAAGCATCATTCATCTTTATTTAACAGAATGACCTGAGTAACTGTACAGAAAGGCAGGCATACACAGGAATTTAGTCACAGTCGGCTTCAGATCTTTTTTGCTAAGTGAATTGGCACCATTTTTCAATGACGGATTTTGTTTCCTATCTCTTAGAATCAGAATCTTTTCCCTCCTTGCACCTGTAAATAAATCCAATTTAATGAATCTGAATTCCATTAAGGAACTGTTCGTTTCCATTCTATTTTATCATCAGCTCTATCGTAACAGAATAACTTCCAGTTCCAGTTAAGCCAGAAAAATATACAACAGCAGAAGGTAGGCATGTCCAAGTTTAAAGAAACCACTTAACCATACAGATAGAGTGTTAGTTCCATTGTTTTTTCCCCTCAAATGAGACCATGCTGCTAAATCACAACGTGACTTGCATATTCATTCATCACCATGACAAAAAATGCAATGTTCAAAACCTCCATCAATTAAACCTTTACACTATACTACTCTGTATTCTTTCTACGTTCACAGATTTCTGGAGCCATTACAAACACAACTCAGCATGGCAAGTCTTCTGTTCATTACCAAGGAGAATACAAAACTAACTGAAACCAGAAGTCTCTTCATATTTTTGTTTTCTTACTGCCCTCAGAACTTCTGCTTTTGCTGGTTATTTTCTGAGTTTGTTTAGACTATAAATTCTTAATGGCATCAACCAAGTATTTATTCAGTCTGAGAACTCCCTACAGGGAACTAGAGGCTGAGCTGAATATTATTAACAATTAAGTTCTGTCCTGAAATTAATTTCTTGCTGTAAGTCACACTTTTTGCCTCTAGCACTGGCAATGAATGATGTTCCATTTTAGGAAGCCACCAAAACCACCTAATTTCTATTCAGACTTTTGCACACAGTTACACAACTAGCCCGAGTTAACTCACCTGCACTACAAGGAACAAGTTTTGTTTTGCTGTTAGTTTGAACTTCCTGAATTGCCTGACGGCTATGTTCAAACTGAATATCCGATTGCAGCAGCTTAACCTCCTGAGTGAGAAAACCAGCTGGTAAAAATGAGATGTGCTGACACCTAAAGTAAACACGGAAAAATGCAAGTGATTTTAAGTTTGGTCTTACCAAACAAGCCGATTTTGTGCAATTTCCCTTCATAATCTAAAATGTTACTTTCACATAAAAACTGAATTGAACAGAAGAGAGACAAGGAGCTTTAGAGACATTTTTGCCTTCAAAAAAGTGTCTGTTAATAAAACAAAGCCACACAGTTTATTAAGACCTTGTCCATCCTAGAAAACGATGATGAATTGATTTTAAAATGGTCTAGTTAAAAGCCAGTATAATTGATGAAGTATGCAGGATAAAAACTGCAGTATACTTCTGCAATCACAATGAAAAATAATGATTACAGTCAACCATATTACATTAACAGTCATTTTATCCTAAAGGTTTATAATCAAAGACTAGAAAGATACAAAATATACTTACAGTTCCATGCATCATCTCATCTTTGTTACCTTAAATTACTGTTACACACTAAATGGATTAGGATCATATGAAAAGGAAGAAACAGCCTGTTTAAACCACCATAATATTTACATAGAGAAGGAATGAATTAAGACTGAGGTTCATATTGTCAGATGTAAGAGTCTGAAAAAGTGCCTGACTTTGCAACCTAAGACTAACAAGGCTGGGCAAATTCTTGTCCCATGTGTTACAGAATGAGGAAAGGATTATGCAGTAAACTCCACTGGATAGGTAGCTAGAGTTTCCCCTGTTAATATATTATGACCTCTTTTATAAACATTCTAGAAGGATGCAGGGCTATGGAGGAAAGGAGTTACTAAACAAAGTCAAACCTTTCAGATGAACTAGTCTAGTAACTGTCTTTTAAAAGGGAGTGGTTCAGCTCCTGTTTTCCTTGCTCTTCTTTCCCTCCACTCTGCCCAGTTCCATTTACTCTCCTCTAATGTTTGCAGATTCCTTTGTTGCACTGATTCAACCTCTTAAGCAAGAAAAATACCCATTTCCTATCCTTTTGTTGCTGAGGTAGTTTTCATCAACTCAAGGATCTGAGGAGCCAGAAAGCCAGTGCACAGCAGATGAATTTCCTCATTTAGCAGCAGTGCATGCACTTCTTACATAAATTTCCATGAGGTGACAGATTATGTATCAGAGTTCTACTACTCACAGCAGGGAGAAATCTTGGACGTAAAACAGATCAAAGAAGCAAATTTTTACCACCATGGAAATGCACATAAGCTTTGCCTTTCCAGTCTAAAACAACTCTTAAAGTCTTTTTCCAGCTGACCAGTACAAGCTGTCACACACTAGGTGTCCTGAACCACCTCAGTAAATCACAGAACGGTTGAGGTGGGAAGGGACCTCCGGGGGCCACCTGGTCCACACCCCCACACCCCCCCCACTCAAGCAGGGCCACCTACAGACGGCTATTGAATATCTCCAAGGCGGGGGAGACCCCACAACCTCTCTGGGCAACCTCTGCCAGTGCTCCGTCACCCACACACTAAGAAGGTGTTTCCTGATGTTCAGAGGGAACCCCCTGTGTTTGTGCCTGTCGCCTCTGGTCCTGCCACGGGGCACCCCTGAAAACAGCCTGGCTCCATTTTCTTTGCGCCCTCACTTCAGGTATTTGTACACATTGGTAAGATCCCCCCCGAGCCTTCTCTCCTCCAGGCTGAGCAGTCCCAGCTCTCCCAGCCCTTCCTCACAGGAGAGATGCTCCAGTCCCTCAGACATCTTTGAGGCCTTTGTTGGGCTCTCCCAGGTATGTCTGTGTCTCTCTTGTACTGGGGAACCCAGCCCTGGACACGGCACTCCAGGTGTGGCCTCACCAGTGCCAGTACAGGGAAAGGATTACCTCCCTGGACCTGCTGGCCACACTTTGACAAATGCAGCCCAGGATGCCATCAGCTGCCTTTGCTGCCAGGGCACACTGCTGGCTCATGGTCAGCTTTGGCTCTAGCAGGATCCCCAGTTCTTTTCTGCGAAGCTGCTTTCCAGCTGGGCAGCCCCCAATATATATTGGTGCATGGGGCTGCTCCTCCCCAGGTGCAGGACTTTGCATTTTCCCTTGTTGAACTTCACAAGGCTCCTACCTTTCTCCAGTCTGTCGAGGTCCCTCTGGACGGCATCACAATCCTCTGGCGTATCAGCCACTCCTCCCAGTTTTGAGTCATCAGCAAACTTGCTGGGGGTACACTCTGCACCATCATCCAGATCATTAATGAAGATGTTAAACAGGAGTGTACCTAGTACTGATCCCTGGGGTACATGCCTAGTTACACCTCCAGCTACGCTTTGTCCAATGATCATCACCCTCTGGTCTCAGTCATTCCCTAGTTTTCAATCCACCTCACTGTCTGCTTATCCAGCCCATACTTTTAACAGGTTCTCTATGGAGATTTTACAAGAGGCAGTGTCAAAAGCCTTTCTGAAGTCTATGTAGACAACATCCACTACTGCTCTCCCCTCATCTAGCAGGCCAGTCACTTCATCATAGAAGTTTTTCAGGTTGGTCAGGCACGACTTCCCCTTGGTGAATCCATGATGACTACTTCTGATGATTTTCTTGTCCTTCATGTGCCTGGAAATGGTTTCCAGGTTTAGCTGCTCCATCTCCTTCCTAGGGATCAAGGTGAAGCTGACTAGCCTGTAGTTCCCTGGGTCCTCCTTCTTGCCCTTCCTGAAGAATGGAGTGACCTGTTCCCTCCTCCAGCCTTTGGGAACTCCCAGCCGCCATGATCAATCACAGGTTAGCAGGACTGACCTCGCAATGACAACTGCAGTCTTGGGTGCATCCCAACAGGGCCCAGGGACTTATGCATTCCCTGACCTGATCCTCTTCCACCAAGGGTATGCTATTCTTGCTCCAGACTTTCCCCTTGGTCACTAGGACCTGGGATTCCTGAAGGCTGGTCTTGCTAGTAAAGACTGAGGCAAAGAAAGCATTCAGTACCTCAGCCTTTTCCACATCCTGGGTAACCAGATCCCCCATCTCATTCAGCAGTGAGCCTACATTTTCCCTAGCTTTTCCTTTTGTCACCTATATACTTAGAGAAGCCCTTCTGGTCTTTGACATCCCTTGCCAGATTCAATTCCAGTTGGGCTTTAGCTTTCCCAACCTCATCCCTGCATACAGAGACACTGCCTCTATACTCCTCCTAGGTTACCTGTCCTTGCTTCCACCCTCCATATGCTTCCTTTTCATATTTGAGTTTGGCCAGGAGCTTCTTGTTCATTCACACAGACCTCCTCCATTTTTGGCCAACTTCCTATTCAACAGGATGGACCACTCTTGAGCTTGGAGGAGGTGATCCTCGAATATTAACCAGTTTTTAAGGGCCCCTCTTGCCTCCAGGGCCTTATCCCACGTGACTCTTCCAAGCACATCTCTGAAGAGGCCGAAGTCTGCTCTTCAGAAGTCCATGATTGTGAGCTTGCTTTTTACTCTCCTCACTCCCCTCAGAATCCTGAACTCCACTATCTCACGGTCACTGCAACTAAGGCCTCCTTCGATGTTCATATCCCCAATAAGCTCCTCATCGCTGGCGAGTATGAGGTCCAGCAGAGCACCTCTCCTCATTGGCTCCTCTATCTCCCATTTAAATCATTCCGAAAGATGGATCAGGTTCAAAAATTGCAAAATACAAAAATTCTTTTTATATTGCAGAGCAGGAGGATGAGAAACAAGTATGCCAAAGCCAGAGCTGCAGAGCCACAAACCTCATCCTTTACAGAAGCAGAAGGTCCAGACTCTCATAGTAGTATTCTGAAGTGCATACCTCAAAATGCATGAAGACTACAAATGGTGGGGCTTGCACTGCACGCCCAAATCATGTGAAGATAAGTGGTGGAGTAGACCAATGAGAGACACTTGCTTGCATGCAAGTGTGAAGTGTCCCAGATGTACGAAGTTTTGCTCAAAAAGAAACAAACTGGCAACACTAATGAAAACAAGAATTGACAGGAAATCATGACTTTCCCATCTGGTTGCCAAACATCACTCATCTTTCTAAACCTAAATATACTCCACCACTCCACAGAAATGTCTGTGTTATGTCTAGAACTCAGTTTCCATGGGCTGCGCAGCACACCTGAAGGCACATGATACCGTCAAAACTTTAGAATTGCAGCTTTCAAAAACCTCTACTGAGAATGGAATGACAATACAATTTTGACATTTTACATGGGATGAACTTGTGTGCAATAACCCAAATATTAACCCCCTGGAAAATTTTAAGTTTGGATCCAAGCTTAGGAAGACAGCAAAAAGTAAACTGTTTTTAACACAATTCCCTTCAAAACAAGTTTAAAATACTGCAACTTTTACTTGCTGGAAAGTAAGTCTGAAAGCAGTGTCTAAAATCAGAGAAAGTTTCAGAAGAACTAAGCTGATTTAAGGCTGTTATAAAAGGTTTGTAAGAACAACCAGAAAGACATCCCTTCCACAGTGCAAAAGTCTACCTATGCATTCATCTGGATTCATTTCAGTCAGACTGTCTTTAGGATAGACGGATACAGTTTTGGGGGCTTTTTAATTTAATTTTAGGAATGGTCCTGCAAGAAATAAAAGCTACTTTTGCTCACCAAAACAATTCTATAAAAGGAAACTTACAGATATTCAGAATGACTTTGTGGAGTATGGATAACAGAATAAACTAAACCTTTCCTTGATCCTGTTTGAGGAAATGAAATCATGAAGAGGGCAAGAAGAAAGTTCAACTTCACTACACTAAAAAACTTCACTATGCTGAGTTTGTGTCCTTCCTGCTGCTTTTTCTGCTGGAAGGCTTCTAGAAAAACTCAAGTGGGTAACAGGTCTTCACTGCTCCATGAAGGGACAACCAAGGGGATCCTGAATCTAATGGAAATTCTTTTATGAATCTTCAAGTCTGATCCACCAGCAGTAGTCACCTTTTCTCCATACTACAGAGGGCTACTTTTTGAAAATGTGAATTTGCAGAAATTCACATTTTCTGCAAATGACTTTGGTCCAAAGTCCTAGTATTTGTGCAACGTGTTGTCTTCCATAACTCATTGTCTCCACAGACGCCATCTGATTTCCAGAGGAGAGCACTTACCTTTCAATAATTGCTCTCTGCATTGCTTCTTGGCTATATGGACACTTTCCCACTATAACTGCTGACAGATACACTGGATACTGCAGGAAATGCATCAGAAGAGCTCCTTGACACCCCAGCACATTCCAGCGAGCCAGTTTATCGCTGCAGGACATAGAGCGTGTTCTGTCCCCACGTCCTGGCTTCACCCGTAGTAATCCCACGCAGTGATACCCCAGCCCAGGTACTCGGGCATCACCCAGGTCTCCAGGGACGCATTTTGCTCCAGTTCTGTGAACATCTACCACCTTCGGTCTCCCTAAGCCAGTCTCCTGATGAGCTGTTTGCATCTCTGCAGAACATTCACAGCTCTTCGAGTTTGTGTCATCTTCTCGTTTCACAGATGCCTGCTGAACAGCCAGCTCTTCAGTGATTATGGAAAAATAATCATTGTTGTCAGTCTTCATTCTCTTGCTGATATGATTACTTGCCATTGTCTCTGATTTCCTTTTATCTTCTGGACCGAAACGATCATGGTTAGTTCTACACTCTGCTGATTGTCCAGCTGCATCATCTCCAGTCACTGGCTTAGAAAGCTGGTTTTCTGGTTCACTAATTGGAATAATAGAAGCGTCTCCACCTGAAACAAGAGAAATAACATCAAAATTGGCCAAAAGCACATCTCTCATGACTGGAACACATCACACCAGTAATATTATGATTACTATTAGCTTTCACAGATTCGTACTCAGGCAAATTTAATTACAAGAATGGACTTTTCAAACAACAATTGCCCTGTACAACAATGAATCTGTCTTTGTTCAAATTTGAGCCAATACATGTTTAATTTCAAGTTTTGCATTCTAACTAAGAAATAATCAAAAAAGCAAAATTTGAAACAAAAATTATACAGCAAAAGGTGTCAAAGGCATTTGACAGACTACAGTGCTGAAGACTCACAGGAAAACTAGTCTGATCTAACCAAATAATACAGCCCTCCAAATGCATAACTAAATAATAACCTATTAAAAATATGATGGAAATTTTAATCTGTATCACTAAAAAGCTCAAAACCAAAATTCTGAAGCTCAGTTCAAAGCAAACAAAGCCTAACAGGCTTGTGAAAAAAAGGCAGTCAGGAAATCAATCTTGCTATTAAATTGGAGTATGTAGATTCTATTCCCATATTACATTAACGAAGAAAACCATCATAGCATATTCCAGCAATGCCATCAAAATCATGACTGAGCAACTAATTCACTATGTGAAGTACTGATGAGGCATATGTTGAGTGCTTAGACTTCTCTGATCTGGTAACAGACTAGCAGTTGAAGAATACAACTAAGAGCGTGGCAACATTGCCATGTCCAATAAGCTGGTAGACCAAGAGGTCTGCATTCCTACATTTTGCCAATAGATCCTCATCTTTGTGGTGCTGGCTTTTCAAAAAACACATAAAGAGCATTTTCCATGACAAAACAAATGGTTGCATTCTACTCTACAAGAAGTTTTCAGTTGGGGGTGGTAGCGTTTTGTGGGTGGGGCAGTTTTGGTTGTTTTTTGGGAGTTCTGGAGTTGGTTTTGGCAGGGGAGGGAGGGGAGTGTCCTGTTTTAAGTTTTTGTTCAGTTTGTGTCGGGGGTTTTTTTGTATGGTTTTTGTGGAGGTTTTTTTTTTTTAGGAACTCTGGTAAATGTCAATGGTTTTTATTAAAATTTGAATCCAAGGAGGTAAGTTTAAAGCAAAGCAACCAGGAGATATGACAGGACCTCTGACAAGTATGTTAGTTTCCAGAAAAGAAAAATAGTAGTCATTGTTTAAAGAGAAAGTGAAGCATTCCAGTATGTAATGAGTGGTATATTGGATTTACTGACTTCTCATGAATCACATTCAGTGAGATAAAATGCCAAATCTATCTGTGGAAGACCAAAAAAGTACATCTTGGGGCACATACTGATACTGTGAGTTACTGCCTCACTCTCACTCCAGACCAAAGAGAGACCAAAGAAAAACAAGGGGCAGAAAAGATTCTACAAGTGGAAGCCATGAAATTGGTTGACTCCAGCATACTCACATGGGGTATGACTGGAGAAGAAAACAAATATGATATTTGGTTTGAGTTTCCATTTCCCAGTTTCAGTTCCTGGAATAAAGATACTGCATTGCTGATGGACAGCTGCCAGCTGCATCTGATAGAGAAGATACCTGTTAGGCAGAAAGTTTTCAAGAAACATTTACTTCATATTTGAAGCATGGGAAAACAAAAACTAGATGCCCACTAGGGCCTGTCCTTTCCTGATGAAGTCTATGAGGAGCTAATCAGTTATGCTTCTGCAGACAGATGGGATCCAGCCAACTCCATAAACACAAACACATCACTGGAACCTTAGTAACTGAACTCAAAGGCTTGGATTCAGTGGAGCTATCTCCTCCAGTTGTGTATCTAAGGTCCCCTCCTCCCACTCTGTATTTTCACCAGCACTGCAACTCACCCAATTCTGTGAGAGCCAGTTTAGTGGCATCAAACTGCAAGAAACATACCCGTTTCCGTGGCATTACTATTCTCCTGGCTCCTTGAACCAGCCTATCCCCCATATGAACAAGAGGACTGGTACGTGGGAAACAGTAAAAAGGCCACCCTTGACAGCTAGTCATCAGATCTGCACTGACATCACCTGAAATCAGATCCTACTTCTTCATACTGAGGCTCCACAAGAACGAGGAAGAAACAAGCTTTTGTAAAAGGGCCTTACCACCACCTAGAGGTGTAAAAATTAGGTTAAACTGCTAACAAAGGGAAAAAAAGTGTTGCCTACATAGAAGTAATACTGTCTCTTTTATTACATTCCCATCCCTGAAGGTGAAAAATCTGGCTATTTCAGCTACAGGTCAAACCCATTTGTATCACAACAAACAACCTCAAGTGGCACTGAATAACAGCACGTGAACTTCATGCCTCACCTCTGGAAGCTCCTCTTGGCCACAATTTCAGCATGACTGTCATTCAGAACGTCTCCTAAAGCAGCAACCAAATGAGAAAGCAAACAGAATTTGACAGATAATGGTTCTCCAGATTTGTTAGCATTTGAAGGTTTAACATTGGTATCAGGTTACTGCAAGATATTTAAGCTTCCAGTCACTACAAAAGGAGGTCAATAGCCTACATGAATGAGAGATAAAAGTCTCCACAGCAAGTCAGAGACTGGTTTAAATACCAAATTTCAACTCGTACTATCTGAAATCCTTTGAGTTGAATAAACACTGGCTTCCTTCAAAACCTTCCTGATGTTTGTTCTTAATAGTAAAGCTTGGTATTCTCAGATTAAATATAATATCCAGAAAATTTCAAGTGTTTGTTAAGCTTTTGGTTGAAGTTTCTTGTTGCAATATGTACCACAACTTAAATTATTTTTCTTGTAAATAATTGATATTTACCAGGTTTACACATTTCATCTTCAAACTTCTTGCAGTGTCTGCCTATTTCAGTATCTAAAGGAACAGGATCTGCAGATCAGCTTTTATTTCAGGAATAAAAGGCCAGGTGATAAAAGTCCTCTTTAACAGTTCTAAAAGTTTGAAGTTTAAAAGACAACCATTAACATGACCTACCAACCAAGTTAACTTAAAAGTAAATGAATGTTATCATAAGAGGAAAATATTTTCTAAACTTAAGATCACTGAAGACAACAGAGAGAAGAACTAGCTTTACTCTTTTTCAGTCAAATTTCTACTTTGACTCTTTAATACCTAGACTGTAACTAGTATGGCAGTTTAATCACAATTTTCCTAAATCAATCAGAAAAATGTCAGTACTAATACTCTTCTAAGATTGCTAAGTCACAAGAAACATCCACAAAAATCTAAGATGCAGAATTTAGCTTCTTCTCTTTTGCCCCACTAATTCATTTCAATATGAAGGATGTTATACAGAACACGAAACAGCCTAAAACTGATGCATGAAAAACTGTTTCTCCTATTTTGCTCTACTCCTCCTCTGAAGTCTAAAGAGGATGGAAAGCCCTGTACCTACATATTGACAAACATTTTTCCTCCTTAGTCACTTTTCAGCATTCAGATACATTCTGAATAAAAAAATGTGACACGCAGAGCAAGGAAAGTCCTTCAATATATGGTAAGAAATGGTGGCTGTGAAGAAGTCATGTATCTATCCCATACATTTATTGTACAAACACTTAAAACTACCTAGTTGCAAAATATATGGTAAGGGAGAAAAAGTCTGTTAGTGCTTTTCTGCTGACACCCCTACCCTAACACAGGGGTGGTATCTTTTGCATCAGACTACAATAAAACTAGACTGTAGCAGGTGACTGAAGCACAATTATTTTGCTTGTTTTGGTTTGCTTTTAGTTATGAAGTCTTTGGGTATGCAGGCTCAGGGCCTAAACTACAGATTTCCACATATAAAAAGTTTATTGGCCTATAAGGCAGCAAGCGCAACAAACTTTCAGGGCAGCCATTCTGGCTGCCTAAGCCCCTCTCTTCTTGTCAAGGTGAGGTCTGCCTTACACTTCTAGCTTCAATCCAGAAGTCGGAGCTCAATGCCTTGGGCATTTAATTGGTTCTATGACATCAGCAAGAAAGAAGGTAGCATATATAGTCTGTTCTTGGATTTTACACCATACTTACCACTTTTTCTCATTTTGTTTTGGCCAATACATTTTGTTCCGGTTCCCATAGCAACAACTTCCTTCGTTACTGAAAAAAGAAACATTACCTGAACAAACTATCACCAGAAGCACCGCTCTCACACGGTCATTCTGGTAAGACAATACACAGAACTTTGTGTAGAAGGGAAGGTACAGGGCGGGAAGTCATGCGATGTTCCAGAAATGAGACAGTATCAGCTAGAGAACTGAACATAGTAGGCAGAAGCACTAGTGCTAGGAAAAGTCTGTGCAGCAGGAGTGCTAACACAGGTTTGATATGCTACACAACACACAGTGAAATCTGGCACAGGATTCCTCATCACATAAGAAAGAAGCATGGGATGCAGCCTGCATGACAACACAGTCAAGTGCCAGTAACGGAAAAGAAGATGATGGTGAACTAACACAAATGCACAATATAACAACACAGTCTGTTAAAGGAGAGCAAACAGACCCTTCCAGGATTCTTTCAAATAGTAGCCAAACCCACTTTTGCAAGGGTTTACATTAGGAATTCAGGTCCTGCCTAGACTTTTGCCACTTATTGAACAGCCAAATGAAGCTTTCATCTTCTTAGTTACAGTCTGGGAAGAACAGCATTTCACTATAACCATCTTTCTCCAGACAGAACCTGTAAAAACTTGTACAATCACAAAGAGTAGAGAATTTGGGTGGAGACATAAAAGAGATAGGAAAGGGTGTATTTTTTTTAAAATGTATCTTGAAAAAAAAAAAAAAGTAATCAAGGACTGCCACCTCCTCTCCCTCCCCTCCCACCCCAATCCCAACTCATTCTTACCCTGCAGATTCCCCGGACTATCAAGAACCTCTCTTTGAGTTGCAGACTCCACTTTGACAACAGCTGCCAGTGAAGTCCATTCCCTGTTTGGATCTGGTTTCCCCTGCTTAGGGAGTCTGGTCCTATAATGCAGGTAACATAGCTCAGCAATTTCATCAGCTGACCACATGGCTCCTGATTCAAGCGCAGGTTCTAAACAGAATTGGATTCCATCACAACTCTGATTTACAGCCCCATCTCTTCAAACCCTACCACCGCCTTCTGCATGGCACCTTCCTGCAGCGGATTCCAACATCCAAGGCCTGGCTGCATCACCCCTTTCAGGATTATTTATAAGAAACAACCGTACGAGATTAAAAACGTTTTCCCCAAATGGCCAGCAATAAAAAGCAATGCCAGAACGCTTATGGTCCAGCGGCAGGCGAGGCTGCTGGGTTCCCAAGGGTCCCGCTGTGCAGCACCGCGCCCCACCATCCCTGCCCGGTCCCCACACCGCGTCCGAGGCACCGCCGCACCCTGCCGAGGCCTCCGGGCCTCCACCCTCCCCAGCCGCCGGGGCACGCGGGGCTCCGCAGCCGGGGGAGCCGGCGTCCGAGCGGGCCGATGTCGCGCCCGAGGGCCCGGCGCAGGCCCCTCCCCTGCCGGTTAACGGCCGGCACCACCCCCCGGCCCGGACGCGCGCGGGGGCCGCCGGGAGCGGCAGGTCCCGCGCAGGCGCACACAGAGAGGCAGACACGGGCGGTAAAAAGCGGGGCGTTTATTCACAGTCCGCGCCGCCCCGGGCTTCACACGGAAGTGCCCTCGGCGGGCCGGTCGGGCTGCGCCTCCTTCTTGTTGTCCTCCGGTTTCATGGCAGGGAAGAGGAGCACCTCCTGCGAAAAGGGACGCGCTCAGCGGCGCCAGGGCCGGCCCGCGGGGCACACCCCCGCCCCACACACCCCCCCCCGCGCCAGTCTCGCGAGAGCGGCCCCGGGCAGCGCGGGCGCGCGCTCCGCGGAGGTTTCTAAGCGCAGCAAAGGGGAACTCCTCCTCTTAGCGATGATCCCCACCGCTGCGCTCTCTGCTCGCTGTTTTGTTTTGCTCATTGTTCTGCTTTGCAGAATTTCGTTCCCTGTTCTCTGGCAGAGCCAGCGACAGGCGCCACCATTTCTAACGTTTACCTTGATGTTACTGGAATCCGTGAGAAACATGGTGAAGCGATCAATTCCCATGCCCCAGCCAGCCGTAGGAGGAAGGCCATATTCCAGTGCAGTGCAGAAGTTTTCATCAATAAACATGGCTTCATCATCACCCGCAGCTTTTGCCTAAATGAGAAAAATAAAAGGTGGGTTGTACAGAGCTACACAGTGCGACTTCTGCCAACCGCTACCAAAAGGACAAATATCGGCATTTGTAGCAGCTGTGTCACTGAAGAAACCAACGCCCTGCACACCTGTGTAAGTGAGTAACAGGTGAAGGAATCTCAGCACCTGGGGAACTGTGGAGGTCACTGGTACAGGTGCTTCCAAAAGAGCCTGAGGCTCAGCTCCTCTCTGATCTGCAAGTGTCCTTTCTAGGCAAAGGCCCGGGCCCTTCGCTTCAGTAAAAGTGATCTCCAGGGCCGTGTGGCAGCAGATGACAGCGGAATAAACTGCTTTCAGAGGCTTCTCAGGTTCTTTACTGCTTGCAGAAACAACTGAGCATGATTGTTTGAATTGTTGAACAGTAGTTGCTCCATGAAACAAAGTTTAGGGATTGCTCTTTTTCCCCTCAAGTAGAAAGATTAAAAAAACCCTACACTGAGATGGTAACTAATGCATCTGTCCCTGACAGCCTCCAAGTGCCAGAAGTCATAATAAAAAACACATACTAGCCAACCCACTCAAATTTAGAAAATGCCCAGTTTTGAAACAACAACAAACATTTTTGCTCACAGTTTCAAGGAAAACTTTGCAAAAGCAGACTGTTAAGCAAACTTTTCTGCCAGTCTGAAATCCTGAAACGTGAGCTGCCATCCTTCATCTCAATTTTCATCTTAACATTAACATTTTCAGGCAAATTTTCATTCATTATATATAATCATATGTCTGCAAAGTCTGGCTATAATCATGAGAGACAACTGCAGCAAACATATATACAACAGACCAAAGGCAAAAGACATCTGTAGTATTATTCATTCTGACATTTTGAAATGTACTATCAAGTAAGTTAGTTAACATAAGTCTATTTTTCTGGGTTTGACAATTGTTTAATCCTCTCAGGCACTGTGCAGCCATCAGAAAGAGTAGGAAGAACAGGAACTCTGTTTCTGCAGACCGCATCACCTGACCTCAATTACGTGTGGGCACACGTGCACTCATGGATGTGTATAACTAATTAATAACAAAATCAGTTTCAGTCACTCCTTTCTGAGGCTTATCTAGAGAAACCTAGTACTATAAATTTGCAGGCCTAATAATTTCCAGTCTGCAGCTCTATTCTGTGAGCCAATTTAAAATAGTAATAACTCCGTTCAGGAAATTAGGCTATTTCTTACCTCTTCAAACTCTCACCAGACATGAAAATTTATTTAAGAACCTAGAAGTGTAATGTTGTATGACTACATAAATGCTTAAGCGAGGAAAAATAACTTTCAACCTCAGCAAAACAGAGAAAACGCTTTGCAGATTTGTTTTCAGATTAGCATTTCAGGTAGAATAAGAGGGAAGATATTGCAAAACAAAGTCACACTACTAAAAAACTAACCAACAGCAGTGTTTGGACTTGTTTGCCCTGGAGAGCAAGGTTCCTTTAAAAGGAATTAAGTTTTAATGACAGGCTTTCACTTGACTGAGACACATTTGCTCAAAGTAGTTACAACCCTTTTCAGCAGGGACTAATGACAGATTTGGAATAGACACAGGAAATATTCTTTGCTTACGTGCCTGTATCACCGATTCACTGTCAGCAAGACACCGTACCTTGGCCTGATCCTCAAAAAGCTGCCGTTGCCGGAAAGGGTCGTTAAGTTCAGTGTATGCATTGCACACTTCCTTCTTCATGACAAAGAGTTCGAAGCGTTCTGTTAGTCCCAGATGAGAGCGATGCCTATGTGAAGACGACAAACCAACCACACCTTAAAATAAACATCTTTACAGAAGCAAAGAGCAAATACGTTACTTCAGGAGGATTGCCCATGCTTAGCAGTTAACAGCTGTCAAAACTTCACACCACTAAGCATCAGCACACCTCTTCCCTGGACAATGGGTTTCACAGCTCAGTCTGTCTTGGTTAGTGTCAGAATTCACAAACTGGTATGTAACATCAAAATCTGTTTTCACATATGCGACTTTTTTTTTTTTTCTTTATAACAAAGCAGGAGTAGAGGGTTTAAGAGTTACGCAGTGACTGTGTCTCCTATTCTTACCATTTGGCTAGAGGACTCATGATCTGTGGGTGATCACAGATGAATGTAGGGTTGATACAAGTGACTTCCAGGAATTCACCAACTAACTGGGAAAACAAAAGCAAAACAATTATGTAGAGTACAGTTTCACTTTCCTAGCACTGCCTTCCCCAAACATCCTGCTTCCCTCTCTTCACAACAAGTTTTTTCACTGTGATACAGAAAGAGCTGAAGCTCATTTCAGCATGTTTTCCCGGATGCAGCCACGATTTTGCTCTGAAGAGACTTCTGTTGATACAGGTAGATCCTCAAAGACATCAGGATTATAAAAATATCACCTTTACTTACTCTGTCAAGAAGCCTGGCTGTTGTCCTGGGAGGTGGACACTCAACATTCCTCTCTGCACAAAGGTCATCAAAGAACTTGCGAGTTTCTGAAATTGTTGTAGACAGACATTGAAAAGCCACCCAGGCAACCATGTTTTTTTCTTTCTGCATCCATCAATGTGTCTTAGAGTGATTTATAAGATCTTGATGGTATACATCATAGAAAACATGAGCTTAAATGTCAATCTACAAAAATAGTGTTTGTTTTTAATCAGTTTATGCTAAAATATAAGTTATTTTCTATTTCAGAAACTTGACAACGGTTAAGCACAACCCCACACAACTGCTGGACATTATTATTTGGGGAAAAAAAAGTTGGAACAACAACAACAAAAAAAAGAAATCACTAAAAGGTGTATGAACTTGTTTCCTTATGGCTCTGGATTCCAGGAATAAAATAGCACATATGCACATTTTGAAGAAAGCCCAAAATACTCCTAACCTATGATCACAGGCATCAACTGCACAAAAAGACAGAAGAAATAAAAAGCTGGGTCTCTTCAGCAGACCAAGAACTTCCCGCATCATGCCTCTTGAGTCCATAGCATCACATATACTCAACAAAGGAAGAGGCAAAAGAATCAGATCCTGCCAAAGGCTGCAAGGCATGAAGCCTTCTTTCTGGACTCTTCGGAAACAGCTGAAAGCAATCCCATGTGTTAGTACCACCTCAAAAAAGCCACTAACAGACTGCAGGCTGAGAACTCGAGACCTTTTGCCCTCTTTCTGTTAAGGAAGAATTACAGGACATTCATACTCAGCATCTAACCTTCAGTTTCAAAACACTCAGCTGGTGGAAATGTCACTCCTAGGGCCTTTTCCAGATCATACACCATGCTAATTCGTCGGAAGGGAGGGGTAAAATCTATCTCATAGGCTTGTCCATCTTGACCATCTGGATGATAAGTGACCTTGTAACTTCCAGTAATATGTTTCACCATCCCTACAAAAGGAACCTGAAGTTTAGAAGAAGAGTATGCCACATAATATGCAATTCTTCCAGAGATTCTTACTCTTTTTGAATTAATATTGCATACATCACCTGAAAGCAACTTCTCTGTAATTTCCATCAAGTCATGATAGTCTGCATAAGCCATATAGAATTCACAAGTTGTGAACTCAGGGTTGTGAGTCAAATCAATCCCTTCATTCCGGAACTGACGCCCAATTTCATATACTCTGTCCAGGCCCCCAACCACCAACATCTAAAAAAAAGGAAATTCCAGTAAACACACTAACTTTTTTCAAAAGAACTAAAGAGCGCTCAAACACACACAACTGCTATGCGACCGTACAAATCAAATTCAAGATACATTTTGTTTCCTCCAATGCAATGACTCCACCTTTCTTCAAGAATAATCCTCATTTTAGCTACATGTACTTTTTTAGAATAAAGTCACAACAGGCTGGAGAATATAGGCTTAGCCATGAGGGGCTCATATTTTACCTTATGGTAAAGTTCTGGAGCAATTCTCATGTATAAATTCATATCCAGTTCATTGTGGTACGTGATAAAAGGTTTTGCCACAGCTCCACCTGGAATTATATTCATCATGGGAGTTTCAATCTGTAAAATGTAACAACAGAAAAAATTAACAGTGGCATGAATATTTCCATGCTCCTCCCTCAATGCCCTGCTGTCATCTAATCTGTTTCCAAAGCAGAACTCTGTAGATCAAGCAAACAAACCACAGCTAACTTTGATGAAAAATCTCTGTATTTCATTTATGGACATTCCAGTATATGAAAACAATTCTGAACTAAAGAGCATTGCTCCCATGCAGTCAGTAAAGACAAATTACTTAAAACTATTTGTTGCTATCAAGAATCATTCATATTTACTATAAATGTGAACCTGCTGGGTTCATGTTATCAAAGTCAGGAACTGGGTTGTGGCATTGTCACAAAACCATCTCTCTACATTGCAGAAAACGCAGCTCAACAAGGCCAAGTGCAGGCTCCTGCACCTGGGTCAGGGCAAGCCCCAGTATCAATGAGCCTGGAGGATGAAGAGATTGAGAGCAGCCCTGAGGAGAAGGACTTGGGGATACTGGTCTGTGAAAAATTGGACACAAGCTGGCAATGTGCACTGCAGCCCAGAAAGCCAACCGTCTCCTGGACTGCATCAGAAGTGTGGGCAGCAGGGGGAGGGAGGGGATTCTCCCCCTCTGCTCTGCTCTCGGGAGGCCCCACCTGGAGCACTGGATCCAGCTCTGGGGTCCCCAGTAAAAGGTGGACCTCTTAGAGCGGGGCCAGAGGCGGCCACAGAAATGGTCAGGGGGCTGGAGCACCTCCCCTGTGAAGAAAGGCTGAGACTTGGGGCTGTTCAGCCAGGAGAAGAGAAGGCTCCGAGGAGACCTTCTTGCAGCCTTTCAGTATATAAAGGGGGCTTGTAAGAAAGGCACAGAGAGACTTTTTACCAAGGCCTGTAGTTACAGGACAAGGGCCAATGGAAAAGGTTAGGTTTAGATTGGACATAAGGAAGAAATGGTTTACGATGAGGGTGGTGAGACGCTGGCACAGGTTGCCCAGAGAAGTTGTGGATGCCTCATTCCTGCAAGTGCTCAGGGGCTTTGAGCAACCTGATGTAATGAAAGTTGCCCTGCTCACTGCAGGACGGCTCGGATTAGATGATCTTTAAAGGTCCCTTCCAACCCACACCATACTGCGGTTTTATGATAAAATCCACTTGGGTAAGAGAGAGCGAGCGAGCTCTTTCATAAAACCTATGGGAAGTAGCAGCCTTCCTCAGTATCTTCTCCAAATCATTGTTTGCGTGGCAAATTCTTTAGGATAGTCTCTGTAGCAAAGCTGTAACGCAGTAGTCCTGAAAGAAATGAAATGCCATGGATACTGCAAATTTTGCTAAACCTAAACAATTCTAATCATATCACTTTTTGAGGAAAAAAATAAAATTATTTACATTTGGAGCATTTAAAAATATTTGGTGGTGAGAAGGGCTGGGAGTATATGGATACACAGAAAAATTCACTTTAGATAAAAAGCTGTTACTGATCTTCTATATGTATGGGGAATCCTAGAGTCCAACTGAATTAACTTCTGAAGAGGTACACAATTTCAAGAAGGAAAAAAGATTTAAATCAATCCGCTGCAGGCTTCAGTGGATTGATTTAATTCAAATCATTACAAGTTTTCTTTCACAGAAGCTGCATCATCTTAGATGTTTAGAAGGTGACCACTTATGCTTCAAGCAATATACGCTATCAACTACATGAGGAACAGACTTCAGTTCAATGTCTCTTGACATTGAAAATGAAAGTAGCTGCAAATGATGGAAAAAAGGAGTAGCTGAACGACTTACAACTCAAAACATGGTCCTCTACACAAAGAGCTGGTGGAAGCGGCCAAACAATTTTCTAATTGATTCTGTGGGATATGCCATGGTTAAACTGCTGTACTTACAAACCAGCTTGGCTTTCACATTAACCAAAGAACTTCAGTACACCTGTCCATATCCTCCCACCTTAGCATCAAGAATTAACGCCCTCTTACTGACCAGAAGCGTGAAAACAGGCATTTTCCCAGCCAAATTTCACAATTCACAATAGAACTACTTATAGCCATACAGAAGGGGAATGTGTCTACGAAACAGAATGACTCAGGGCCCCTGTGAAAGAACAAAGGTTGGGGCAAAAAAAAGAGAGAAGTCAATATGTGATAAGAAGAGACCAAGGATGCAGATAGAACTTTAGAAAGTGGAGAATCTGTGTAGGCTACAAATTAATATAGCTCCCTAAACAAGTATTCAATAGGATTCTCCAAACAGATCTACATTGTAAAACAAGCTGAACTGCAGAAAACAGAAAGCAGTCAGCACCCCAGACACTACTGGCATCAGAAATAAAGTTAAGTGATGACAACTGAACTAACAAGATGTGACAACCAGCTCAAGAGCATGATACAAATCTCATGAGAGTTTAGCTAATTTTTCTCCAAATTAACTAGTATCTGTCCATGGCATGACACTAACTGTGGCATATGGAGTACTGGTATGACTGAGCACTGCCCAACTCATCTACCTCCATACTGCACTCTATTGTATGGTAGCCATTGCCTGACTTCTCTGCCTTTTATTTTATTCCCAACATTCTTGCCAAGCCTAAGCAACTTCATTATTCCAACAACAGTCAAAGCTTCTTATAAATTGAGAAGGACTCTTACGGTCCTTTTTGATTAAGTTACCAGAATAGTAAAATCTGTAAGTATTAGATTAAGAATTATTTGGGGAAAAAAACCCCAAACCAAAACCAAAGACAGACATTAAAGCCATTACACATACGACAGAAATGACACAGCACAGGTTCAGATTCTCACTGCCCTCAGAAAACCCCCACTAGCAGCTTTTGCAGATTCAGCTGATAAACACTTACAAATAAACTACATTAAGTTACAATCTTTTTGCTAACTGTAAAGTACAGCCGAGAATCTGGATGCAACAGAGAGCAGAACTAGTATTATTTTCTCATATGCTACTCTGCAACAGATTTCAAGATAAAACCAATTTTACTTACAGGAAGTAAAATCTGCATTTACCTCCAGAGGCAAAACACCATTTCAAAGATATTACTTCCACCTTAATTTACTGAAATGAGGAAAGGACAGCAGTAGTTTGAAATACTACCTTGGTAAGAGTTTCCCCGAGTCATAACCTTACCAACTAAGCAACAGTCTTAACTTTAAAAAGAGAGGAAAGGAATGGTTCCCATTACATTAAACTGATAAAAGACACCGTGCTGAGGCAATTATTCTCACTTCTGTAAATACTTTGCATATAAGCCTGCATAGAAAGCATCCTTGAAGCTGAGAAGCGCTAAACACATCCAGTACACAGAGAGAAATAAACACTTAAGTCTTACCTCAAGGAAGCCCAACTCGTCTAGAAAGCTCCGAATATATGTAATTATCTTTGCACGGGTTATAAATTTCTGCCTCACGTAATCGTTAAGAATTAAATCCAAGTATCTCTGACGATACCTAGTTTCCTGAAAAGAACAAGTATCTTTAGAACAGGCTAGACAAAATGCGCTGTCAAAGGAAAAAATACCAAAACTAATGTTTCTTTGTTGACTAATACCATCAGCAGATATAAAAGGTCATCCGTTCAGACCGATTTGTCAAACTGCCTCCAAGAGTGACAGGTATGACAAGTACCTTATCTTTGAGGCCAAAGTGAAGATGAGGCAACATGTGGAGGCATGGAGACAACAGAGTTATTTCATAAGGAATAACACTCAGTTCCCCTTTCTTTGTTTTCCCAGGATTCCCCTCTACACCAATAATGTCCCCACGACGCAGCTTGTTGTTAACACGGAAATACTCTTCCTCAGATTTGTAGAGCCTGTAATTACAAAACCAATGCAAGCACGTTTGCATAAAATTCAACATTCCAAACTGTCCTGCAAGTCTCTCCCCAGACCAAACCCTTAAAAAAAAAAAAAAAAGTATTCTTCTAGCAGGGAAGTCAACCACATCCTAAGCACCTGGCTGCCTAAGCCAACCCACAGATGAATAGCATAAGGAGATGAAGGAATAGAACGCCCAAATACAGATCTCTAGGCCTCAGAATGCAGTTCAGTTTAGAATGCTACTGGGAATACCTCTACCTGGAATTTGCCATGACCTGCAACTTGACTCCTTCACCACGAAGATCATAGAAAATCAGCTTCCCTCCAGAGGCACGCTTCGCATGGATTCGACCTAAATATCAAAGTATACAGGACATCAGGAAGAGTCCCTAGCAGAAAGGATACAGGTGCAAAAGGCACAGTATTTACCACTTGGACAAAGGGTCATCAGCTCTGAACTGACCACTAACCTCAAAAGAGGGACGGCTAAGCCTCAAAATTAATACCAGTGCACAAAAGACCATATCAGCTTTGGATCCTGGAGCCCATATCACAAGTTGATCTTGTAGTTGTAAAGGATGTTGCACGATTCCACTCAGTCTGAAAGGACGTGTCCTGAATAGTCTGACACTGCTACAGACTTCATGACCGAGTAACAGGAGATCAGCAAAATCCAGAAAGAGGCCACCCCATCACTAAAAGCAGCTAAGACCTGACTTAGCAAAGCAACAGATCATCTTTCTGTATCTCAGATAAGCCTTTACCTGCCACTCTCACGGTAATGTCTGTCAGGTGATCTCCTGGTTGCAGGTGACTGTACTTCTCTATAAAATCTGAGAGAGATAAGTCTACATGGAACTTGTGGGGATAGGGATCTTCATTGGTGCCCTTCAGCTGCTGGATCGCATGGCTACGGATCTTGTAGTATTGCTATGACCAAAAACAAACCAAACCAAACGATTTCATTAGAAACTGAAAATATTTTACAGGTTGTAAATTAAAACACAGCTGCCCTTATGTAGGAACATGTAGGTCTCTCCCCTTTCAACCACTTAGTTCCCCTTGTATAAAAAAATCAAATGTAAATCAGTAACATTTATTCTCAGAACAGTAATGAACATGAGGCCAGATGCTCACATTTGGATCCAAGCTTTCCTCGTCAGCAACAACGTTATTCTCAGAGTCAGAAGTCAAGGAAGGCTTATTTGAATGCTTTTCACTTTGCTCCTTCTGCTTTGCCTCTTTTTCAGCTATTTTCCTCTCAGCCTTTAAACGTCTCTTCAGCTCACTGCAAGAGAAAGTGAAACCAGATGCAGCAGATACTCCGGATGCTTCTACAAGGAAACACTCGGCAGGATTCTGCCGAAAGCCTGCTGTACAAATAACCCTGTCACTTCTCCTGCTCTGCCCAAAAGTCAAAATAATCCTTAAGCATTTTCTTCTTTGAACTCTTTTAGCTCATTTCCTACGAGACATACATACTCCAAAAAAGCTGAAAGTGGATTAAGCGTTACACAGACAGAACCCTGAGGACGCGCGCCCAAGGGCCTCCCGCAGGCCCAGCGGCGCCCACCAACCCCACGCGCCGCCCAGGCGACATAAGGCCAACGCTGCCCCGAGACCCCCCCCGCTACACAGGACGCCCGACACCGCCCCCGCGGCCCGGCCCGGCGCCCCACCGGCACCGCTGCTCCCAGCCCCGCCGGCCGGGGGTTCACGAGGAAAGAGGCGGGCCCGGCCCGGCCGCAAAGCACCGACCTGCTTCGGTCATGGAGCGCCCGGCGCCATCGCAGCGCGGGCGCGGCCTGCTGGGCCCAGCCGCGAAGCCGCGCGGCGCCGGCGCTCAGCATGGTGCTCTCGGGCGGGGACACGCACCGGGCCGGCCGGGCCCTCACTTCCCCGGGCCGGCTGCGCCCGCCCGACCGCCCGCCCTCACTTTTTGCTGAGGCGCGACTCGGTCTCCGCCGCCTCGCCCGCGCGCTCTGCCGCCTCCGCCATCTTCCCCACTCCGGCCGGCGCTTCCGGCACTCCCGCGCCTGCGCGGCGGTGGCGGAGCGGGGGGTCATGGCGGCGGAGCCGGGGGGCGCGGTCATGGCGGCGGCGGAGCCGGGGGGCGCGGCGGCGGCCGCCACGCGGTCGCGGTCGCTGTTCCTGTGGGACGACGGGAGCCCGATGCGGTTCTACGTGCGGCCCGGGCTGGCCAAGCTGCGGCTGGCGCCGCTGGTGCTGGCGGGCGGCGGGCGACTGTGCCGCGTGCAGGAGCCCGGGGCCGTGCTCCTGGCGCAGCCCGGCGAGGCGGCGCCCGGTGGGGCCGTCTCCACCGAGTACGTGACCGAGTGCGTGGAGCGCAACCGGCGGCTGCCGCTGGAGCCCTTCCGCCTGCCCGCCGCCGCCGTCGCCGCGCCGCCCGCCGCCGCGCCGCGCGGGCGCCTGGCCTTCACGGCGGCGGAGGACGCGGCGCTGCTGCGGGCGCTGCGCGGGCGGCGCGCGGCGCGGGCGGGCGGGCGGGCGCTGTGGAAGGAGCTGGAGCGGGCGGCGCTGACGCGGCACAGCTGGCAGGCGATGCGCGACCGGTACCTGCGGCACCTGCGGCCGCTGCTCGACGGTGAGCGGGGCGGGGGGGCGGCCGGGGCGGGGGGCGGCGGCCGCTGCTCGACGGCGAGCGGGGCGGGGGGCGGCCCCGCGCACCGCGCCCCGCGCCCCGCGCACCGCGCCCCGCCACCGATGCCCGCGTGTTCCCGCAGAGCCCCGGCGGCCGGAGGAGCCCGCCCGAGGCACGGGCCTTTTCGAGGCGGCTAACCGGGAGTTCGAGAGCACGGAGGTGAGCGCCCGGGCCGGCGCGGGGGGCGGCGCTGCCGCTGAGGGCGAGCTGCTCGAGCAGCCCTGCCTGCCCGTCAGGAAACGGCACAGCACTAACCCAAAATTAACTTAAACAGCGGTGCGCAAAAACCTCTCTTCTGCTGTGGCTAAGCGGGAGCTTCGTGTGAGCCCCGAAGCCCCTGGTTTACGGGCCCCGGCATATTTTCTTAGTTTGATTCCCTGCCCAGGTTGACCGGGGGAAGTTCATGTGACAGTGTTGCCACGTTAAAAGCTGCGTTGGCAAGGGGAACTCATCCTTTCACCTCGGGCATAAAATGTTCCTGCAGTTGCATTAACTTTTGCCTTTTATACTTTGTTCAAATTCTCCCTTATATTTCATGCTTTTGTTTGATCTTGTGTATCCTCATTAACACATACAGCTTCACTTCAATCACTGAGTTTTACTATACCTAGTAATTTCTGAGTTTTTTTATATACTGTAAAGTCACTGTGGAAGGTGGTTGGGTAGCAGGGATAAAAGAAGTTTGCCAGAAAATACCATATCTAATGGTTGACTCCACTGCTCACTCTTTTAGTCAGGAAGTGACACTTCAGACATTTCAGAAGAACTTTCTACACAAGATGGAGAGGGAAAGTCCCCAGGAAAAACAGCATGTGGTTTGAAAACTGGACCAGGGGACTCTGCCCTCCCTGACACGCCCTTACAGAGGGAAGAAAGATCAAGCACTTGCTCTTCTTCCAGTGTGGTGGGAGAAGTAGTAAAAACTATGCAGCACTTCATGGAGAAGTTCAGTGTGGACCTGTTCACTGTCACACAGGCCTTTCTGAAAAACACTGGTGAAGTGGAGACTACTTTATACTTCCTGCAGACAGGGCAGCGCTTGGATGGGTACCCTGTATGGAGCAGAGAGGATGATTTGGAATTGCAAAAAGATGATGAACATGCCAGAAATAAACTGATAGCAAAATTTGGAGCTGAAAATGTAGCAAAGCGGGTAGCATTTAGGAAAAGTTAGATAGCAAAGCAGAGGGGAATGACTGATCTAGGACTGTGGCAAGAACTAAAAGTAATCTCAGAAGTGCAAATGTGATGGAAAACTTGATGCAACATTCTGAAGTTTCAGAAATGCTTTAAAATCTTTTTTATAAAAGACCTATTTTGTATTTATTTTTCTTTGTAATACTGAGTACGCTAAACATTTAAAAGTAGAAAATGATGAAAAGAAAGGTTCTATACAGTATCAAGTTTTCACTGAAAGTTTGCTTTAAAGTGTGTATCAACTATATAAAGCAGCTGACAGTCCTACCTGTACATTGCTGCGTGCAAAGGATTTTGAATAGATTTGGCACCAAAATGTGACAATCACATTAAGTGCTCTAACCCGTAATGCATTATTAGTGCACAATAGCAGCTCGCTCTCTGTTGTGTGCCTAACTTCAAACTGTTGTGGATGATCATCTCAGTTTTTATTACCACTTCAGCACATGTTCTCCAGTGCTAATATTGCAGGATTTAATAACATTAACTTTACCATTTTGCTTCATGATTTCAAAAACAATAAATAACTCTGCCCCAGCTTGAATCTCTACAGATTGAAGAGTTACAGCTTTAATCCAGGCAAAGTAACACTTGTACTAGACCATAAAGTCTAGTTGGAAAAAGTAGACCAGCTTTCAGGGCCACATGCAATAGTTCAAGTAGGAGATACAAGTTACGAAAGGGTGCTCAGAGTTTATTTATGTATCTATCACCTAAGTCATGTTTGAGAGAGAGAGAACACCATTGCTGGTACACAGTCACAGCCTGAAAAGCTCGGTACTTTCAGCCTGAAATCATGCTCTGGTCACTATTTTAATATTTGAAGTCAGTCCTGTAAATCTGGAATTCATTCTTTTGGTGAAATAAAATGGGCTGGTAAAAGCAAAGATTGAGTTTTATTCTTGTTTCCTTAGAAATATGTTTTGGGGTTTTTGCTTATTGCACTGTGGCACTCCAAAAAAAAAGGTGAGTTAGTAAATTGCTGATTTTAAACCAAATTCAGATTATATTAAAAGTTAATGATAACTTGATAATGAGACTGCTGCTTCAGAAAACTGCTGTCCTGAAACACCAACTGATTATTTGGGGAGTTAACCAATGTAACCAAATAAATGCTAAAACTCTTGTTTTAGAGTTTCACTGGACAGGTCATTCCTGCTGAAAAAGTGAGAATTATTTACTTGGAACATTTATACTGTTCAGACTGGTTAGTTGAGACTTGTGTGGAAGACCAAACAAGCACTTAACAAGAGAGTGTAAGACAACACAGCAAATAAAGTAGTAAGATTAGAAACTTTACCAGCTGGATTTGAAATCCAAGGACTGCTGATGACCAGGTTCATGAACAGAACTGTCACCTCCTGCAGCCAAAAACTCCCTTTCTATCCTGGGTGGTGTACAGGTCTCAACAGCACCATAACCTTGGCATTCAATGGTTGTCCAGGTTAACCAAAACTGCTCTAGAATTCAAAGTGAAAAGTAGAACACATTCAATGGCTGCAACATAAAAGATCAGGTGTAAGGTTTACTATTATCTTTTTATAATTCTAAGTGACACATTTATTTAAGAGTGAGTTTGTCTTTTTCAGGACAATTAGACATGTAATGCATATTTCTGCGTCCACATACAGTGCTGTTACCTCTGCAGAACCGTACAAACACACTGTCTAACTCTGAGAACCTTTCCACATCCACTTGGTGCAGTCAGTAGGCATGGGAACTAAGACACAAAGAGCACAGCTTACTCCAGGTTGCCTTATCTGTTCTGAGCTCCTGAAAGGCACTGCTTATCTGCAGGCACACAGGTCTAGGTCTCCTCAGTCCACTTTCCCATTAACAGGACCTGGAGATGTCACTATGTCATTGTAGTGCTAGGGCCAGAATAACAGGCCCTGAAACAAAGTTGACCTCTAGATGAACCTCACAACTAAATGTTATCCGTTATTAGTATCTGTTAATTAGTAAAATCTGTATTACTATTTGTTAATTATTTGTATCTGATCATTAATGAAATATGTATGCTCACTAGTGAAAGATGTGGCTTAGACAAAATGTAGTTAGTAGGATGAAATGCTATGAGAATGTATCCAACTTCCCTTGTTTAGCCTTGTTCAAGGCTGAGAACCCGTGTCTGGCCTTGTTAGAAACTCCCTTGGTTTTCCCCCCTGAGCCCTGGCCAGGCTCTGGGTGGAATTCAACAGGAGGATGAAACCAGATGTTCCTGCTCAAATTAAAGGTGCCAGCTATTCTGGCTTGCTGATTTTTGGTATGTAAGGCTGGACCTGCTCACAGCGACTTTGGAAGCCTCACCTACGGGTGGACGCACCGCGTAGGACTTCCCACTTGCCAGGAAAGGCTCTCCAAATCCTCGCTGTAACCGGGGCTGCCCAGCGCCTGCGGGTCTGGATGATGGGAACGGGTGCAAGTGGTGATGGGTCTTTCTTAATCGCTATTCTCCCCATCATGTAGTAATGATTAGGTTCATTGCCTTGCTTAACTGTATGTAGTAATAAGTAAGTGTACTATTCTGTATTTTTCCTACTGCTTATTTTCTGTAGTACTTAGTTATGTTCTTTGATTAACAGTAAAATCAGCCTACTCTTTTCACTCTGGTGTCTGAGTTTAATTGGCATCCTTGATCAGCAGAACAGTCATATGGTTCTGCCTCATGGCATTCTGGCTCTGCCTTCTCCCACAATAAAAATCCTTGTTTGCTTTGTCTTACCAAAGACACAGTTACATTACTTCCAATATGCTAGAGACAGTTTGCCTTTCCATGTTCATATCAGGTCCCTGTACTATCAGGGAGTGTCAGGAACACTCTTTTTGAAGCTCAAAGAAGTATACAAGTTTCTTCTTTGTATTATTGCCTGGAGCATCAATATTTGTAAACCTAGAAGGGTGAGCAGAGTGGCAATATGCATGCCAGACTTTGAGTTAACGACAATTACAGAGGCAGAAATACTGGGTGTGCAAACTATAATCTGGAACTTGGGTATTTCTCGTTTGCTTCCCTTTAGAATTTGTCAGCATTCATCAAAATCGAATTCTGGCTTTTCATAACTGAAGTTACCAGTGAAGAACTGATCGCATGCACCAGGTTGAAGAGCAGCAGACAGGAACACCAAAGAGTTGGTTTTTAAATGTCGCTTTGATTGGTTACTTCTTACACTTCATTGGTATAAAAGCAGAGTTTACTCTTCTGAACTTGCACACTGTAAACCTGACATTTGTTTCTAAATAGACTTTCATGATCTTTATTTCATGCCACAGGATGTAGCCATGGTTTTAAATGTCATTCTCACATCTTGAAAGTTTGGGGGTCTTTTTGTTGTTTTTTTTCCTCCTCTAAAAAGCACTTTAAGTCATCTCTGCTTCCATTAAGACAACTTTAAATTTTCATGTGACCACACTGTGTGGCTTTGGTGCTTCCAGGAAAAATAAAATCTTACCAGTTGTTGTATGGAGGAAACACAGCTAAAGAAGTGTACTAAAAATACACTGAAATAAGCGATCCTGCTTTTTCTCTGATTAAGTTTAGGAAGGAGATGTTAAAGTAACTTTCAAAACAGTACATTAAGAAAATGGATCCTATGTTATTTGGTTACTGGCTGACTGGAAACACTATGAAGGTTTTTGTCCAGCTAAACATTTGATAGGCAGAATTGATTGAAACCACTGAAAACAAGTATTCACAGTAAAACTTATGCCACTCAAGCTGACATTGGTTAATGTAGAACTATAATTAGCAGTGTACTGAAAAGAGCCTATTTTTGCTCAGAAACAGGCTTCCTGGCTACTTAAGGTAGGAAGCTTTTTACCATGACTGCAGTAAGAACAGGCTTCTGAGACTCCATGCTTTTAGCTGAATGTGTTAAGGTCCATTTTAAATGGATTTTAAAAGAATAACAGCAGCAGTGTGCTTCTGTGGCTCAGTATGAGTTCTACATGTCTAGGCCAGCCTACCTTCTCTGTGTGCTAACACTCTGTGAAGGAGGTACCTTGCTTTCAGTGGACTTGCTACCACAATGCCAGTGCTGCCTGCCCAGCATGGATTTTGACATTCCACAACAGAATCCCTAGTAGTAAGACTATGATTTCTATAATATACATCCCACTCTTTGCAGGAATTAGGGGTTTAGCTCTAGGAATGTAGATATCCACAGTGCTATGGTAGCAGGTGATCTGTAAATATCAGTAAAGCCTAAATGTTGGATGAAACTTCTGATTTCTCCATTCTGAAACCTTTATTTACACAATAAAACATTGGCATCAGCCTCTTCTAATTGAGTCAGTATTATTCCAGTTTTACAGATGATAAAATGGAAATTCAGACTCTGGAAAGACACAGAAATAGCACCTGAAATCTTTCCAACCACTAAGAAGAAAATCTTTGTTTTAAACAATACGATTCATACTTAGAGGAACCTTACCTTAGTGGTCTCCAGAAAGAAACCATGTCCCTGAGGAGCAAACATCCACAGCTGCTTTAGTTTTTAGTCTTGGTGATCAGGTCTGATTATTTCATCCAAAAGAAAAGTATGACTGAAAGTGAAATTTGGATAGTGACTGACTCTCTGCTGAAGGAATCACCAGCAGCTATAGGAGAAATTCAGCTCGTATGGTGTACAGACTTAGTAGTGCATCTGAATAATTCAGTGTGCTAGGCCCTGTTTAGTGGTAAGAGATGTCTGGGTTCAATTTCAAAGGGCTCCTTCAGAACCACCATCATTTGTCTAGTCCTGCACCCAGAAACCAGGAAAACCCTGCTGACTGGGTAACAAGCTGAGGTCTGCCCTGCCCACCCACCCCGTGCCAAGGCACGAGTGTACACAGCGGCATTTGAAGAAATAGAATTTCATGGATAAGAGAAATGCTGCAACAAAACACCAGCCTGTGAAATCTAAATAATTAACAATAACACTGAATGTAATAGAAATTGAAAGAAAGGCTCCTGCCTATACTGTCTCTCTTGCTGCTGACCAATTCTGCTTCTAGAGCTACCTTGCTGGGCAAATAACCTCCCCTACTCACCACTCAGTGTTGCATAATTCACTCTGCAACTCTCTTCCTAACTGCTGCAGGATGGTCTCTTACCCCAAAGGTACACACAAGGTCTGGACCCCAGTGAAGGTAACTACAGAGCTGCTTCTGGGCTGGGAAGCTCTCCCTCCTCTTTGTGGTCTCAGAGCTGACTGTTAACTGAGGATAGCTCATGGGTTCATTCCACAGGTCCACTCTTCAGCTAGCAGCTACTTTCTCTTGCTAACCAACATAACTGCTCAGTGTCTGTCTGGAAGGTTACTTTCCCTACTTTCCTCAGCAGAATCAGCACTCTCTGGTACAAAACCCCCCAACACACGCAGCTGCTGTGAACCTGTCAGAAGAGCCTTCTTCCTACTATCAGAGATTGCTATTCAGTTAAACTGAATCATCTCTGTCACCCTTCAAACACACACACAGTAGCTAGAGGCTGGACACTTTCTTGCCTATACACCTTCAAACAGGAACAGAGTCACTATATCTCCTAATTTTAAAATTCAGCAGTATATGTTTCTCTTTTTAAGAAGATATTGCAACTTTTTAATAACATGCAAATGAGGTCTAGTCCTCCAGGTAGACATTGCCATTTTTCTATAGTGGGCACCACATGCCCTCTGGCAGGTTTAATATGAGCCCTCCCCACCTCACTGGCATGAGGGGGGGCAGCTGACAGACAAAGTGAAAGGGGCCTTGGGGCTGCAGCCAGGGCAGAGAAGGGAGGGGAGCACCAGGAGGAGCAGCAGTGAACTGGGGATGGGGGGTGTGGAGGTGGTGTTGGTGGAAAGGGAAGTGGAACACAGCTTCCCATGGCCCTGAACACCCTGATCCTGCCTGGAGGCTCCTCAGATCACCTCCAACGCCCAGCCTTGCCTCGATCACCTTCTCCCAAGGATGCACAGTCTCAGAATGGAGCCTCATCCCTTGTCTATGCTTGTGATCCTGCCTTAGGACAGCTGCCTTGCCGTCTGCAGGGTAGTGGAAATATTCCAGCTCTGGAGCAACATCTGAATGCACCCTTAAACAGATGCATGTTAAAAGGAAGCTGCAATTTACATAGGAAATAAGATGTTTGGAAGGAGGTATTTGTAGGCATTTCACTCCCCAAGTCTGGTAACAAGCTTTTCTCCTTGTCTTACGGAACACTGTTAAAAGAGGTAAAAACAATGCTGCTGTTCAGGTTTGAGCTACGTATTCCCATTGGAGGTGGGAGAAGGGTATCTCCAGTGGACATGGTGGAGAATGGCATAGTCTATTAAATGCACTTTTGCTGTGCTCTAAAACAGGAAATACTCTCACCAAATAGTTCAGTAGGGTAACTTCCTGTTCTCCTCTCAGCTTCTTAAGTCCACTGCCATAAACCTATCATCTTCCCAGTTCCAGTATTTATACCAACAGAATCTGTATCCTTACCTTGTCTTTACAGTATCAACCTTAGCATGAATTCTTCTCAGTCACACATGTGGACTGTGAGAACTCCCAGGGGAAGAGCTATTCTTGGTTTTGAAAGCTAGAAGACAGAATTATTTCAGCTGAAAAATTGATTCATATAGTCCCAGAAATGTATGCCCATATGCAAACCCAGGAGTTTTTATTTTCAACTATAGCTGGTTTATTCCATTTTCCCATTATACAGTAAGTGAACACAAACATTTCCCCACCACTGCCACCAAGGCTGGATGCCCAGGCACAGGAATGGAGCAAGAGAAAACCTCGTCTTGAAACTCAACCATTCAGAAAAAAGGATCTTTCCAGAAACTGATGTCTGGTTATCCCTGCGTCTCTTCTGGCATTAAATATCCTGGGTGGCAGCACAACAAATAATGTTCTCTTTATTCAGCTTCCATTTATAACTCCTCTTCCTTTGCAATGCAATTGCTCCCTGTGGTTTCACTAGCTGTGGTCTGTGAGGTGTTTGAGCTATCTGGTCCCACTCCTTTCTGTTTGCTCCAGCCCACACACACTTCCTCTTTCACATAAACCATGGACTTCATTTGGAAAACAGACTTGGGTTACTTCAGCCTCCATTGTGGCTGAGCCTCCAGGGGCCTTGGAGAGTGACCTTGTGCTGCTGAGAAAGCTCTCGTGAGTGCAGTCAGGGTTCCTGTGTTACTTGTCCTTGCATAGCACACCCATGCATGCACTCTTACACACATATGCTTGCACCTTTGTTCTCTTTTCGCTCTTGTAAACAGTTCTCTACTCTGCAGCCTTCAGCAAGTAGGTGCAGAGAGCAGCTTTTCTGCCTCCAGAATTTGTTACTCAAAGGAGTTCTGGGCAAACAAAAGATCCAGCGACATATTTTTTTGCTCTTCTTCAGACTGAAGAAGCCGATAACCCAGCAAGTGCATTGCATCCTTGCACACATTTTGCACTTTTTCTATTTTCTGGAAGGGAAGGGTCTTCCTCCAGGCCTGGGATACTCTTAGCGCATCTCTGGACCCAATTTCAAAGGCCTGTGCTCCTTGCTCTTTGCCATGGGTGATGTTGTGCACCCACTTCTGGAGTTCTGGTGTGAAATGGAGTTCTGCAAACCTGTACATCTGAGCAGCCCTTGCTAGCGGGTCTCTGACAATGTCTTCATAGCGAACCAGCAGGTAGCGGTCTTTCAGGAAGCTGGGAATGGCCTGTCTGCCTGCCTTGTAAATCTCAACGTGGCTTTTGCAGATTACTTGCATTGTGTTGTAGGGCCCCACTTCTCCCTTTGTCCTCTGGGACCCCACGACAATGTTACTGTCACGTTTCAGGTCTGCCATTGTATTCTCTCGGGACCTGAACACAGCCCGAGGATCACGGACCAAGTGAATGATTTTGAGGTTCAGGGATGGATCAGTGAGAAGGGGGTAGAGAACTTTCAGGTCAAAGAACCGAACCTCCTTGATGGCAACATGGCTGTAAGTTTTACAAGCCTCCTCCACCTTGCTGAATGGGTATTTGCCACAGATTGTTCTGCAATTGCCTGCAGTGATTATGTCACTGCGACTGAATGAGTCACAGGCAGGGGGGGAGCACAAGGCTCGGCTTGTCTCCCACTGAAATAAATCAGACTTTTTCTTCTGGCTAGACATGTAAGCATCAAATACAGACATGTCACACAGAAAGACCGACCTTACTAGGTCCCGCACTGCCATGTGCAAGACCTTGGCACTGTTCTGGTACATCGTAACCCACACATGCCACGCGGGCTCCATCAGGTAGAAGACACTGGGGTGCTGGCTGAAGATTTGTCCAGTGAAGGAAGATCCTGACCGCCAGGAGGAGAGAATGAGGATGTGGACCGGAGAAGGTTTTTCTTCCATGGGGGCATTGTTGCTGCAGGGTAGGAAGTGGAAGTGGATCAGAAGGAAGGACAGAACTGCCAGAATCAGGAACAGCTGCACCTTTCTAGACTTCATCACAGTTGCAAGGGACCTGCAGAGACAGAGGAAGTTCAGCATCACTGGATCATGAAGAAGGCAGGATGTGGTGCATCAGGCTCCTGCCAATCCCTCTGCAGGCTCAGGGTTTTGGAAAGCTGCCACACTACCAGTGATATTGTGACAACAGATGTCTTTGGAGAGCGCATAAATACTGCAGGGCTGAAAGTTTTCTGTAACACGAACACTGTTTGTCAGTAAGACATTCTAATGCAGTCTTAGAAGATCCCTGAAAAGTTTGTTGGCACTTTTATCAAAGTTTAAGAGTTAGTTCAGTGTACTGAAATAATTCAGTACACACAAACGTGTATTTAGTGTAAACAATCCCTGCAGACATGATCCCAGCAATTTTTAATGGAAGAAAGATGGAACAAACAGTTTTTGTGGAGAATTCAACAGTTCCACATTGCTACTTTTAAACTCCTGCTCTGACCACTGTTTACATGTTATTTTTATACCAGAATGCTGTAAAAACACAATCAGATTTCCATTTCTTTTGCTTATATTCTTTTTGGAATTTCAGGAAACATTTATTGTTATCACAGGCAAAAACTCACATACCAAAGGAAGTCATCTAGCACTGTAACAAATCCAAGCACAACAATATCTCCTCCACAATCATAGGCAACTTTGCTAGAAAGGGTTTATCTCATCCATCTTTGTGTAGGCAGGCTTACCTACAACTAACCTCTTTCTTAGCCTAACTCTTTTTTAAGGACTGTCTCCTGCTACCCCTCCCTCCAATCCCACTCATCCCATAGGTCTTTTATGAGAAGAGGTACGACACATCAGTCCAGCTCAAAGATCTACCCAAAGGTGGCTCCTTGTTTCTTGCCCTAAACCTCTATTCTACCTGTTGAGGATGACTTCATTATGGGAAAATGTCCATTGTGCTGCCTGGGGACAACTCATAGCCTGTGTACCTGCTGGCACAGGAATCTGCAGGAAGTACATGATCAGGGATAGCATCTGAGGCAGAAGGGATTCACCTGATTTTTAAAAAGTACATTAAAGCATGCTCTGCCAACTGCTCCCCTCTTGTGCGCTCTCCTCCCCTCCCCAGCTGTGCCTGCCCAACACGGGTGGGTGCCTGCAGAACACAGGTGGCCTGGGGACGACTGCTCCAGTAGCACAGGAGTCCACACCGCACGGTGTGCTCCCTCACCAGGAGCCAGGCTGGCAGTTGAGCTGTGCTACACTGGAATCTCTGGCCAGTGCAACTGCTTTACATTTCCCAAGGTGAACTGAAACTAAAAAACCTTACTGGTTCTCAGTCATGGTCGGTCCTTCCAGGTGCTTCCACAGCCAGACAGGACGGAGAGAGCAGGGCCTCCAGGGCTGCGGGGCAAGCGGGAAGTCATCCTGAAGAGAGCAGCACTGGAGCCCAGGTCCCTACAGCTTTGAACACTGCTTTTGTACAGCCCACGTCTGAACTGAATTCAGGCAGCCATGCCCACGCAGAGCAGCTGCCTCCCTGCTAAAGCAGCAGAGGTACAAAGTGTGCCCCAACAAGCCACGGTGCAGACACTGCTTCCACACCATGTGCTTACCACGTTCTCTTCTGGGTCCATGGTAACGCATGAATGTTCCCAGTCAAAATTTCCCTAATCTCCTCCTTATGCCCTGCCTCAGTTTCCCTCTGCAGCAAAGCTTTCAGACTAATTTACATGGAGGTGTCTCCTCCCATGACTTCAGTTCCTGTAGCACTGATGTTTGAATTTCCAGGTACAGGCACTGCTGCTAACCAACTACAAACAGCACTCATCTTTCCCTCCAGCATATATGCATAAATTGGCTAATCTACCTGCTGTGCGCTTGCTTTGAGTTTAGTGTTTATGAGGCAGCAATTATATTTTCTTAGAGTCAGGACAATACCTAGCCCAACGGGTAAGCCTGGTTGTTGCCAGCAAGTGTTACCACAATATGAATTTTATTTTAGTAAAGTCTTGCAAGGATGGGGCTGTGCATTTAGTGAGGGAACACATGCCTCTGGTCTCCTGGACAAGAAGCCCACTGATTTTTTTTGGTCATACAAATGGACTGTAGTGTTGAGGTCTGACAAGAAGCTGATTCAGGTTGACATATGGACCAAGCCTAGGAAGAGCTGCAACAACTGTTGCAAAAATAAGTCATGTACCAGCTTCCTCCTTGCAAATGAATACAGCAGTGTTTACCAAAAGTCCCGGCTTCCAAATGAACTTTGATGATATCACTTCCATCTGGCACCATTAATATAGTTATTCTAACTCCTGACAGAGTTGCTGGACTATAGCCAGCAGGTCTTAATTGAGAAAAACTCTGTTGAGCAGACATGAACCCAGGCAGATTTAAAACCACAGGAATAATTATTTCTCTGGAAACCTGTGTGTGAATAGCCTGAATATGGATCAAAGAGAACGGATTCTGTTTTTTGGGGAAGCAAGGGTGACTTTCATCCTGAATCTAACCAGGGTGGGACAGCTGGATGTTTTAGACATTTCACAGAGTATGCAGACCATCCCTGTGACTGCTCTTGGTAGAAGTGTTCTCATGTGAGGCCACAGCCTCAACAGCTTCTTCACTCTTATATGAGAAGTAGTGATGATTGTTGCCCTGACCAGTCTGTCCCACAGGGAGGGGAGAAGAACTGAAATGAGTTGTGTGTGACTTGAAATGGAATAGAGGAGCAGCAAAAAGCAGTAAAGGTCCTATCAGACATTTCCTAATATGAAAAAAATATTAGTTACATAACAATTTTTCACCACTGTATCTCTTGATCATGGCAGCTGGGAAGTTTCTAAACTAAGGTCTTAACCACATTTTCCCTACAGCAAACACCTAGAGTCACAAGTGATTCAGTTAATTTCATATTGGAAAAGTGAAATATGAAGCCCTCACAGAGCTGCAGAGTAAAGATCAGCCCAGAATGACTGAGACATTCTCAGCTGCAGAACAAGAAAAGGCACACTGTTACTGCCTGCTGGCAGAGAGATGAGCCAGGCCGAGAACAGAAAGAACGGGAAGAATCTCAAGGCACTAAGCATGAGGAACAGAAACTACGGAAAAATATGACAATCCAGTGTCACTATGTTAGAGTCCCACAGCACACATATGAGAAAGCAAAGAACTTGGATCTGCCTGTCTGAGCAGCTAGTGTCTCCAAAAAAATGAACAGAGTTTTAAGCTTTTCCAGAAGCACACAAGGGCTTTGGAAAAAGCTTGATCCTTTGCAAAGAAAAAGCATTACAGAAAGCAGCAAGCAGTCTCAGGGAGACATACCCCAAAACGCTCCCTGAGCGTGGGTGGCATGTCTCCAGAGTACAGGTTTGTTGAACCTTTGCATGTCTGGGGTGGGTTATGACAGTACAGCCCAAAATACCTCATGCTATGCAGACTGGCTGAGTGCTCTGCAAGCGTGGAGGAGCTCTCCAGACCTGTACAGATCCCTCACTGCTGTAGTGCCAGCAGTGTAGCGAAGAGGATCTGGTGTCAGAGAAGCCCCAGACACTGGTCTTGGATGGCACTGATGGTCGATAATAGTTTTATCAAATTCTTCTTCAATTTGGCCTGATCAGCTTCAGCAGAATTAGAAGCAACATCTGCCCATTCAGAGCAGAACAGATGGCATGACTGTCACTAGTGGGAAATGCTGAGAAGGGGCACTGAGAAGACAGTCTGGAGAAGCAGGAACTACCCTCTAAGCCAGACCAACAGCTTCTGTCTGCACAGAAATCATGTAGGAATTTATTGGCATTTATGTTTACAGTGTTTCACAAAAATTATCTCCCAGTTCAGGCTGCTGACGATGAGCAGTGAATGCAGTTCTGGATGCCAGAGCATCCACACCAGATATCAAGAAATGGTTGAAAAATCTCACCTTAACAAGTCCTCTTGAAGCACCACCTGACCCAATTCAAGCAAAGTGGCCCTCACACACGTACACTGCTGTGGTACACACTCCTCCAGGCAGCCACACCAACAGCTGTGTGTTCACGTACTGGCACTCCGTCTTCATTCCGGGCTCCCACACGCACATGTACTCAGCTCTTACCTCTACCTGTGCCTGCTCCCTGCTGACCCCTTCATTTGTGTATGTCCCAGGTTTACGACTACAGTGCCCGCCTACTTTGACCGGCCTTACACTAGAAAACTCCACCCTGCACTAAGCCACAAAGCATGGGAATGGCAGTTTCTTGCAGGGGCACAAATCACCAAACACTGCTAGTAAAGAAGAAGGGCCAGGAAATTTATGAAGGATAGTGAGAGGTGCTTTTATGTTAAGTCCCATCGTAAGCCCCAAATGAGACTGTTCGCTGTAAAAGAAGGAACAGGGGTGTCTGTGGAGCATCAGAGCAATGGACAAACAGGAATCCTTGTTGCAAGGACCAGCTCGCTCACCTGGAGCACAGAGATAGGCCCTATCTGCCTACCATTGCTCTGGCTGCTTGCCACGTCAGCAGATGCAGATTCACATAAAGTCTTTTTGACAATTTTGTGTCTGTGCTGTGCTTGAGTAAAACATTTGAGGGCTGGGAAAGAAAATTGTGCTAAAGGAGAAGCTGTGAAAGGAACAGCTGGACCTGGGCTGTTAATGATTCACAAGGGTGCTGGAGCTGCAGTGGGGCTGTGCCAGGTGAGGTGGTGAAGCAGGACAGCACTGGGCTCAGGAGAAACGCATGGTTTTCTGCTACCATGCAGAGGCAATGGCTTTGGATCATTCCTATTCCAGATCTCATCATTTCTGTCACACCGTCTGGAGAGGTGTGGACCTTCTCTTGATGGTGTACCCTGTCCCCAGGGATCTCAGTGAGCTGCTCTGAGGCAAGTGGAGTATAGGAGACAGCAGAAGCAAAAAATCTGGGCAAGGCTGGTCCTTCCAGCGGGAGGGACAACCTGAATAGGGCAGGTCATGGTCCCTTTCACTTGCTGCATTGCAAACACAGATGGTCAAGCCCTGGTAAACCGGGGCTGGGAAACAAGGTGAGAAGCTGGCAGTGATCCAGGGAGGGCCCTGCAGAGAGAACGATGCAGTATTCTGTGCAACCTGGGTTTCAGCTGCGTATTACTATGCCCTGCACTGACACCATCTGTAGGAAGGGTTTACCTGTATGTCGTGAAGTGTTACAAAGCTGGTTTGTAAAGGTCACACCACTTGAGCGGCTCTTCCTGAAGACTTATTCCTCCCTGAACAACAACTGCACAAACAGAGTTGTATCAAAACTCCTGTTCCAACCTGTATGTCATTTGCCCAAGACATGCTGATCCTTCGGCACCGACATTCAGGCTTCATGACAGCACTGAACACTGCTGTACAGTCCTCTACTCACTGAGCCGAGCAGATTTTTTTCAGTTGCACAGATCCCAAGTTCTAACTACTTGGCTGAGCTTTCCAGAAGGCAGCCTTTGTGGCATGAGCAGCTGCAGAGAGGAGGAGAATATACTCTTCTTTGGAGACAAGGCTTGGAAGGGCCAGTTCTGGCACACGGCATTTCCCGAGACCTGCACGTTGTACAAAGCGAAGGAGGAATCTGTGGCTCCTGAACAACAGATATTATTCTCCCTGTGTGTCTTTGCTTTACAAAGCAAGTGGGTCAGAAGCATATGGGTCAGGGCAATCCCAAGCACAAATCCAGGCTGGGCAAGGAGTGGATTGAGAGCAGCCCCAAGGAGAAGGATTTGGGGATGTTGGCTGACAAGAAGCTGAACCTGAGCCAGCAATGTGCACTCGCAGCCCAGAAAAGCCACCCATGTGCTGGGCTGCATCCAGAGCAGTGTGGGCAGCAGGGCGAGCGGGAGAATTCTCCCAGGAGACCCCCCTGCAGTGTTGGGTCCAGCTCTGGGGCACCAACATCAGAAGGGCATGGACCTGCTCAAGTGGGGCCAGAGGAGGTCACGAAGATGCTTGGAGGGCTGGAGCACCCCCCCTGTGAGGACAGGCTGAGAGAGTTGGGGGGTTCAGCTGGAGAAGAGAAGGCTCCGGGGAGATCTTAGAGCGGCCTCCCAGGACTGAAAGGGGCTACAGGAAAGGGGGGAGGGACTCTTGATCGGGGGGGGGGGGGGGGGGGGGGGGGGCGCAAATAGGATGAGGGGTCATGGTTTTAAACTGACAGCAGGCAGATTTAGATCAGATCTAAGGAAGAAATTGTTTCCTGTGAGGGTGGTGAGGCCCTGGCACAGGTTGCCCAGAGAAGCTGTGGCTGCCCCCTCCCTGGAAGGGTTCAAGGCCAGGTTGGACGGGGCTTTGGGCAACCTGGGCTAGTGGAAGGTGTCCCTGCTCATGGCAAGAGGGGTTGGAACTAGATGAACTTTAAGGTCCCTTCCAACCCAAACCATTCTAGGATTCACATGGCAGTCAGCCCCATATCACCTGGCCTTGTATACCTTGCTTCCACCTCACACGATGGCTGATCACATTTCTGCCTTCTACCTTTTTTCCAGGATTAAAAGTGTTTTCTGGGGACTCAGAGACTAGTGATCCCTGTGAACTGCCCATGCAGCCAGACTTTCCATTTCTTACACCCTGAAGAAGGAAGCAATGTGTGCTGTACTTTCCAGCACACATACACAGAGCGCACCTGACCCAGTGCAACAGCAACGGGAGTAGACTGAGGAGTAATGTCAGAGGTAGAGACTGGAGGTTACTCCTCAGTGCTGACACTGGAGAAGACTCCCTCCCTGAGGGCATGTCTTTGATAGTTTGATAGAGAAACAGGCATACCTAGAGCAGTGGAACCAGCTCAGCTGAAAAGTTTGACCAACCCCATGCCCTGTCTCCTGCTATCATCAAGAGCAGATGCCCAGGGAAGAGAACAAGATGATGTTTCCTCCCTAGGTGCTCTCCTGGCCTGCAACAGACTCTGGAGTACATGATTCATCTCTCTGAATGTAGGTGTCCAAAATAAGCTAGTGAGTGATGCCTTAGAAGTTCCTGTTTCTTTCTGTTGGCTGTGACAAGAGTGGGGGTTGATGCTTGTGAGTAGACATCCACACTGAAGCTGCCTAAATTCAATCAAGATCAAGCTTGTCTTCGGATTTCATAGCGCCTAGATTTTTTTCTATTCACTTGTTCAATCCTGATTTGGACTCACAGATACTTTTAGCATCAACAGTATTCCCTGGCAATGTGAATATGTTTGGCTGCATGTTGTGAGAACTACTTCCCTCTGTTTTGAGCCTGGCATATAAAGACTGTATTTGATAATACCACCATTTTTTTAAATCAAGAGAGACAATGAGTAATTTCTCCCTATTCACAGTCTTTAAGCTATACAGGATTTTAGTATCTGCTCTCATATGCCCTGTAGAACACAACTCATACCAGGTTGATATCTAAAGCAGCTCATGGGAATCATGATGTGAAAGTCTCCGTCTCCACTGATTGCAGAAGGAGCCCACGCGACTAAGTCAGAGGAAGAATATTAACCCTGGAGCCATCTGTCACATGCCAGATAGATCACAACCCTGTGCAGCATACAAGGGGACTCAGACTGATGAAAGGCCTTCATATGTTCTGCATCCTTCTCCCCTCTTCCTCAGTACATCAACTCATCTGTCTCATGAACCCTGCCCTTGAAAGCACCCTCCTTTGGAGACAGCAATGTTCTTTCACTGGCAGGACTCCAGGCAGAGATGAGAGGGTCAGTGTCTTCTAAAATTTGAAGGGAAGTTTGCTGTCTTGCAGCATCCTGCCTGACTCAGATCACAACCTTGACCTTTGAAAAACATTTAGACCCAAACACAAGGACTGAAACGCTGCCATTTGTTCTTACCTTCCTGGCAGAAAGACAGATTCGGGAGAATACAAGTCTCTCTCATGTGTTTGTTAATATTTATTTAGAGGGAACAGTTAGTTCCCGGTGTCACAATACACCTGAAAGAGGGGTGTGATGGGATGGTTCACATTTCCTGCATCCCAAAGGTATGACATCAGGGAGCTCTGTAAGAGTCAGTGCAGTGACTGTGCACTGGGAGTTTGGGTGTTTTCTAGCTGGCACCACTAAAGCTGTAAAGGAAAGACGTAAATTTATGGCTCTGCGGGACTGACTGGGACAGAAAGCTACACTGTGACCACTCACACAAGGACTGTGCATGATCTCCCCTACTGATCACTGGATTTTGCATACTGCTGCATTTTTGTGTTTTGAAATGCACAGGGAAAACCCTGCTCCTTGCAGAAAATAAACAGTAATCTTCAAAAAAAAAAAGTTCGTACATCAGTTGCTCATCACTTTCACAGAGATGAAGCAACAGAGCAGAACTCTGGCTTTTGGAAAGAGCTTTTTTTTGGCAGGGGTGCTGTATACAGTCCCTCTGGTTGCTTTAGAAATCATCATTCATAGAGGATGGAAAGGAAATGCAGTAGTCAGGCGAGCTCCAGAACACATAGGAGCTCTAGAGGCGCAATGTCTGCGCTAAATTCCATTCAGAGCAAATTCCTCCTGAGCCAGAGCAGATCTTGCCCCGTGTGGCTTCCAGAACAAGGAAAGTTGAGACAAATGACTGATATGATGTCCTATGAGACCTCTCTCCAAGGGCAGGCTGGCATGCTTCTGCACTCTGGTTGCTATGGCCTTTCCCTCGTGTTTGAGATAAGTTTTAAAATTACATTTTGGTTTAGAAGCAGTTTGAGATAGGCAGATTGTCTGAATTGGCACAGGAGGACCCAAAGATGTAGTAGGCAACAGTAAGGATGGTGCTTAACTCCCTCCCTCCCCCACCCTGCTTGCAGTTGCAGTATCTCTATAAACAGTTATTTTACAAAAGAGCTAAGTTACTCTCACAAGAAAGGAACTTTTCTCCTGTAATTCAGCAAATGCTCTATGAAACACACTGGAGCAGAAGGATTGCTAAAACCAACAGCAAAGAAGAGATTATGATTAGCACATAAAGCCAATAGTTAGAAACTGCAAATTTGCAAAACACATGTTCTAGATAAACTGGGTAACTGAATTTCCATGTGAAAACCTTTACATGTATGGAAACAAAACCTGAGGTTAAGCATAGCAATAGGTTAAAAATATTCTTCAGGTGAAGAAACTATTTTTTCCATTTTCACTGTGGGAAAGGAAAGGGACCAGAAAAGAAGAAACAGTGGAGCCTAGAATATCAAAGCAAATGAAAATGTTTGTTTCCTGAGTGCCCCTGCACAAAATGAAGTGTCAGAAATATAAAAATATAATAGTTTTCACAAAAAACAAGCAGCAGAAGTGGTAAGTAATGCTTCTGTTAAAGACAGGATTTATATATCACTGTGGAGATGGTACAGCTTTCCAAATTAAAGAAATCTTTGTGCACATACTGTTTAATGTCTTTATCAGTGACATGGGCAATAGGACAGAGTGCACTCTCGACAAGTTCGCAGACAGCAGAAGGTTGCCTTCCCCTCTCTTAGGGGAGACTGCATCTCAGAGGTGCACAGGATGAGACACTCAATACAAAAAGAAAATTTTTCACAATGAGGGTCAAACCCTGGAACAGGAGACTAGACAGGCTGTAGGATCTCCATTCTTGGAAATATCAAAACTCATCTGGACAAGGCCCCTGCTCTAGTTGACCCTGTTTTAATTAGGGGGTTGGACCATAAGGCTCTAGAGGTCCGTTTCAACCAAAATTACTCCACGATTTTGTGATTTCAGATGGCAGCAGCAAAACTTGAGTGAAATGAATCTTGCCTTAGAGAGATGCATCCAAAGAGGACAGCTGAACAGTTTGGGAAAGGAACAAACCACTGCAAAACATGTACACAGACTCGAGGACTCCAGTATGCAGTGAAGACAAATGAGCTATAAATGCAGCCATCAGGAACTACAGAGTGATACGTGGTAGGCAGCAGGAAAGTCATAATGAAACATGATCAACCTCCAGGCAACAGAGCATAGCTTTTAAGTGAACAATTTTGCCCTAGTTCTGTAGAAAGAAAGAAAATGGAACCAATGTATGTTGCTACTGAGGGTGTAGCAGTTTGGACCAGCAGAAGGCTTTTAGGTAGATCACAACCCATTGGCAAGTACCATGAAATCACCATTGCTGAGTGGAAACAACTATTCCCCTTGTTCCAGACTACAGAGATTAACATAAAGATACATTACAGTCCAGGAAAGTTACAAGCCTTATCCACATCCTAGTATTTGTGCTCCTCACTTCACCTGACCTTTGCTTCTCTCTCCATAATTTAAACTGACCCGGTTTATGTTTACATGATTGGAAGTTATTTTCCATGACCCTCTTCTAGAAGGTGACGACTGCCTGCCAAAACAATTTTGAAGTAGTGTCACTCTTATTAGCTCACTAATTCAGTGAACAATCTCCCCATCACATCAGGAAACAACTGATTCTTATTATTAGTAGTAATGTTAGTTTTCTGGGCTCTACATGAAAAAAGTGAAAGTCTTCCATAATCACACAGTCCCTCGCTGCATTTATTATTCTAGTACCATGGAGATCTGTGTATGTAATTGCACAGGGCCAATAAGACCCCTTCCATCATGCTTTCTTCTAAGTTCTCTACAGAGAGATTTTCAGACAAGCAATTGTGGTTTTTACCCCTTGTCACATGACTTTTACTTGTGTTTCTACCCTTTGTGAACAATGCACATCCTTGAATGCGAATGATCCATTCATGATTGCCTATCTATGGCAGTCTGTAAGTTCCCCCCACTCCATGGCCAGTATCAGGAGTTGTAGTTCCTCTATCTTACTGCCGATTCCTTGCGTTACTGAACAAACATCTTGGCCATATCTGCTTAACATTATTCCATTTCCTGGCTGGTCTCCAATATCACCTACTTTTCCATCGCTTGAGTTAATATTACTATTTTCTCCTTACTAACAAACTGTGTACTAACTGATTTTATTTTTGTTTATCTGCCTTTTCGTTTTCTTACAGAATGACAAATAAAGGTATTCTACCATGGCTGGGCTAGTAAGACAGATCTGCCCTAGAGCTGTCTGTTCAATAGCAGGAAGTAGGGATCTGTAACCCAGGAAGAACCTTACTGGACCATGTTCCCACTTCTTACAAATAATGCAATGGCAACTCATTTATTGACTTCATTGTACTATAGCACTCCAACATCTCAAGCGGTGGGGGAATGGGAAAATGGGAAAACAGGAGAGAAAGAAAGAATCTTATGTAAATAAGGCTCTAAGAATGAGGTTACATAATACTTTATCAACACATTACAGAAAAGAGAAAAATAGTAAGAAAAAAAATGTATTTATTCATCTTTTGAATTAATTTCACTGGTCAGCTTCTGCTTTTGTTACATACATAGGCAGTCTAAAACCAGAAATCTGCACATGCACTGAACCTTGGAGTAGAACAGCTAGTCTAGAGTTGAGAGGAAGAACAGCAATAAGCAGAGCTGAAGCATGCATAGTCCACACAATACACTGAGTGCAGAAGCCCCAGCGCTAGCACCAACTACTTCTGTCAGGCATCCTGGAAATAAGTCACTCAGAGCTATCGACAGCACCTGTTTGCTCCAGCAAGGCTTCAGGGAAGACTGATCCACATCAGACAAACTAATGAAAGACAAGACATGACAAAGCAAAGGGCTGGTATCCAGTCTGGGCTCCCAGCACTGAGGGAGAGCCCATACCACACAACCAAACCATGAGGAAGATCCAGGGCTTCTGCCCCTCAGAAGGTTTCGGCAGCGCTGGGATCCCAGGTTGAAGGCCAATATAGAAGATATAACCACAACCTTGTTCTGACCAGTTGTTAAGCTTAGCTAGCCAGCTTTTAGGTGCCTTCCAGCTACTGGACCCCTGCTGAGGCTGTGTCTTTTGTGGCTGTCCTATCAATAGCAAGACTTTGCCCATGCTGAGCCTTCCTTCTCATCCAGAGCTCCTCTACCCTCTCACAGTCTGGTTTGCAAAATCCCACCCAGTCACCTTACAGCCCACTGCTGCTGCCTCCTCTTACATCCACAGTCTTCCTGTCCACTTCTCCTCCTTGTGGAAACCAATCTGTGCCTCCCTTTGCCATACACCAAGTATTTTCTTCCTCCAGCCCTCATGAGCAGGTCAGCTCATCTGGCCTCTGACAGGTCCACACAGCCTGGGAAAATGAGGTTATGTGCCCACCCTCATGTACAAAGCAGCTTTGCACAGATGCCTTCCCCTGGGGCCCTTCTTCCCCTCCCACTCCCACACAATGCTCGAACCTCACCTGAGCTCCCCAGCAGGATGGGTCCTGATTCACCCCCAGACTGTCTCCCTGCAGCCATCCTGGGTCTGGCTTAGGGCAGACCACATCTTCCTGCTGCAGGTGCACAGGGCACCTACATGTTGGTGGAGAGCAGGCGGGTTCAGCCAGACCCTCAGGGCCAAGGGCCATGGCCCTAGCAGGAAGACACTGGGAGACTGTTCCAGGCTGCAGCCCCACTGCAGGCAGTCAGGGCCTCAGGAGAGAGGTGGGGTGAGACCAGGACCAGGGGCTGGGCCACATCCTCCTTCCTGAAGCACCTGAGGAGCTGATGGCCTCATTGCTGGCAGGTGTGAGCTGGCCCAACCCGCCCGCAGGGGCAGTTTTGGGCCCTGCTGGGTTGGGGCCTACTGCCAGTCCCTTTGGAAGCTGCGGACCTGTACATTTCACCTTCATTTGCTCATGAGCTGAGAAGTTCCTTTCCCAAGGAAGGAACTTGGTTGCCTCACTGTCTAGGTCCCCATGTCTGGGGTAGGTCACCCTCCTCCTAAATGCAGCCAGTCCAGTGCAGAGGAGAGCAGAAGCACACTGCAAGCCTTCTCCAGGGTATATAGCCGGTGGTCCCCAGCTGAGACAGGGAGGATGGCTGTGGATCAGCGTGTGAGCCGGCACAGGCAGGACACGGCAACAACCACAAAACCACAGACAAAATGCAAAGAATAAATTTATTTTCATTATCTCACCAACTGGGGGACCCCCAAAGCAGCACCCAGGCAGAAGCACACAAACAGAGACGCAGGCACCACAGAGCTCGGTCCGTGCTAGAGCATCGCTGAGCCGGCTGTTTTCGCCTGTATGTCAGGGATTCACGCAGGCATAGCTTACCACCGTGCTTTGATCTTTCCCACTGCAGGGCAGAAATCTCAAACATGTTCAATAGGTGCCTCTAAGTCTATCACAGACCTGTTACCTAAACACATGTTCTACTTGTCAAACACAAGACTAAACAAAAATTCATATGATATATGTGTTTTTCTACACCTCAGCTGCAAGTCACTTGGGCATGTTCACAATCCTCCTTGTCAGTCTTCCATTATTTCCCCACAGTCAGCCATAAAGGCACGGAGGGAGCTCTACCAAAGCTCTGCAGACCTTGTCCAAGCATCTGAGGAAGAGCAGCTCCAGACCTGTGCCTTGGCTTCTTAGTTGGTCTTGGTGCTGAAGGGGCTTTCTTTGGCACAAAGCACCTCCAAACACCAGCTTGTATGGCACAAAGCATCTGTGAGTATAACACCTGAAAAATGGTACTAGCACATTAATGATTTAATGCTAGTTTGGTATTGCAGCAAGGAAAACGTAGGTGTGGTCAAAAGGCAGTGTTATGTTTGCAAAAGATGGCAAAAGAGGATGTGGCCTTGAGAAATCACAGAATCGTCTAGGTTGGAAAAGACCTTGAAGAACATTCAGTCCAACCGTGAACCTAACATTGACAGTTCCCAACTACACCATATCCCTAAGCACTATGTCAACTCTACTCTTAAACACCTCCAGGGATGGGGACTCCACCACCTTCCTGGGCAGCCCATTCCAACGCCCAACAACCCCTTCTGGAAAGAAATACTTCCTAATATCCAGTCTAAACCTTCCCTGGTGCAACTTGAGGCCATTCCCTCTTGTCCTATTGCTTATTACTTGGTTAAAGAGACTCATCCCCCCTCTCTGCACCCTCCTTTCAGGGAGTTGTAGAGGGCCATGAGGTCTCCCCTCAGCCTCCTCTTCTCCAGACTAAACCCCCCCAGTTCCCTCAGCCACTCCCCATCAGACCTGTGCTCCAGACCCTGCACCAGCTCCGTTGCCCTTCTCTGGACACGCTCGAGTCATTCAATGGCCTTTTTGGAGTGAGGGGCCCAAAACTGAACCCCTCATCGAGGTGCGGCCTCACCAGTGCTGAGCACAGGGGTAAGATCACTTCCCTGTCCCTGCTGGCCACGCTATTTCTGATACAAGCCAGGATGCCATTGGTCTTCTTGGCCACCTGGGCACACTGTTGGCTCCTGTTCAGCCGGCTGTCAATCAACACCCCCAGGTCCCTCTCTGACTGGCAGCTCTCCAGCCACTCCTCCCCAAGCCTGTAGCACTGCTGGGGGTTGTTGTGGCTGAAGTGCAGAACCTGGCATTTGGCCTTACCGAAACTCCTACAGTTGTCTAACTGATCTGATCTAACTATCTTGAGATTTTGAGCTATATATATGGCTATGTCTCTGGCTTTCTCAGTGTCCCTAGCAAAATGCTGCTGGGCTAACAACAAACAGAATGGTGTTAATCATTGCGGAATATTTTCATGTTAACAAACACCTCTGAGGGGACTCTGAAAGGAAAGGGGTCCATGAAGGGAGAGCGGTCTGAAAAGAGCAGCTTGCTCTAAAAATGGGGTCCATTCATTACTAATGGGAATTAAAGCCACAGAATCCAAGATGCATGGAGAAGAGCTCAAGGAGACAGATGAAACTTGACAGCTGTAGTAGATGCAAGACAGCGTAACAACGCAGCAATGTCATGCTGTAAAGGCCTGCTGACCCAACAGACCCCTCACATACCAGCCTACTTATTATTTGTCAATGTTTTATCTTAAGCAGCTCAGGTTATTTGGCTCTATTTGGAGGTCTAATGACATGAAATCTCTGAGGCCATCTACCATACACCCATAGCCCCAGCTTCTCTCTCTTTGTTCTGGCACTGCTTTCTTTGAAGGGAAAGGATGTGGCACAGACACTCAGCTGATGTGTCAATAGCCTTTTCATACACTGCTGTCATTCTCAGATAGATACCTCCCCTCTAATGGAGTGCTGGTGCCCAGACTGTCCTGGGCAGGGGAAGGGGAGGCAATGAGATGTCTATGGAACCTGGCAGGAGGTCTGGCAGTGTGTAATCTAGAGCTAGCTCACTTCTGGTGTCACTGGGGAGGCACGGCTGACCGTGTCCCAGTTCTGCAGGAGGACAGGTGAACAGAGTGGTAAGTGAGGACGTGAGGCACTCCCAAGCTGCCCCTCTGTTGGTTTCAGAAATGGCTCCCTGAGGCCCTGGGCAACTCACCAGAACAGGCAGGCCGACAAGCTAACGTTACTGTCTCTTGACTGCCGAGGCACTCCTCCTGTTTCTGCGGAATGGACAGACACACCAGGCCGCTGGGTCCTTATCAGCTGATGGGGCTGATGTATTTGGCCATCAGTGGCCCTGGTGCTGTTGGTGCCCGACAAACCCTCCACACAGCATGAGCAGTGCCCCCTTCCTCGCTGCTGCAGCAGGAAGGCCCGGCTGCCCCCGCCTGAGCACCCAGGCACCAGCACCTGGCCTGGCCGGTGGTGGGCAGGGGCTGCGGGCAGCGGCCACTCTGCCGGGGGTCGGGCTGTGAGGGCCAGCTGGGGCGGTTCTGTGGGGAAGGGCCAGGCTGCCACAGCGACACCCAGCACTGGCTTGCAGGGGCCCACCCTGCCCTCGGCACCTGGTTGGTGCCTTGAGAGTCTGAGGCTCCCGCCGGGGCAGCCCTGGACAGCCGGTGGCCAGGCAGAGGCCAGCCAGGGGCACTGCAGCGCCGTGGGCCGAGCAAGTGGGACCCACACGGTGGCCAAGCCAGGCCTGGTGCAACAGGAGCATGGTGCAGGGACTGGCACTTCAGAATGTTTATTAATAAAAAAAGTCACAATAACTTACTCCCTTTGTCGCACAAAGGGCTTGGTATAAAGATCTCTGGCCTCCTAATGTAACACAGGTAAGTGAGAGGTGGGTACTTTTCTCTTGTCCTCCGAGACAGCGGCCTTCTCCTGTCCCCAAGGGGTCATGCAGCCAGCACAGGAGCTCCTGGCCGCGTGGGCCCGGGCTGGGGGGCCTGTCCCAGCAGCAGCCCCATGCCCCTGCCTGCAGCACACACCAACGGAGGGTGCGGATGCAGAGTACACAAGAGCCTGGGCATGGGATGCTGGAGGGTGTGCAAGCTGCAGTGGAGGAGGAGAGAGAAGGGACTGCTTCTTCCCATAGTGCTGAGGGGTCTGTGGAGGACAAGAAGTGAAGCAGCAGGACAGCAGCTGCTTACAGGCCGGGGGTGGGGGGGCTGGCTGGAAGCAGCCCTGCCTGCCCAGCTGCTGCCTCGTACAAGGTCTCGCCTGGCAGAGGCAGGAGGCCAGCTGTGGCTACTTGTCACACTCCAGATCCTGGGCCCCCTCAGCACCCTGGTAGTGCATCTCACAGAACTCCTGAATGCGACTGCAGGCCTCCAAGATCATCTCCTCCGGCACGGTGATCACCACACGGAAGAAGTTTGGGTATTCAAAGCACTGAAATGAGAAAGGAAGAAGCTGGCAAATTACCTGGGGTAGTGCTGTAGTTTCAGAGTCCTGCCGTGGGGCCATGTGCTGCATCAACAAGTGAAAATAGTCAGTGTAGGACAGCAGGGCTGAGGTCTTGCTCCCTTAGACTGTTTTTTCTGTTCCAAGCAAATATCCCTTCTCTGTCTGTGCAGACATGATGCTGTGAGGGTGACAGGCCAAAGGACTCTGTATGGACTAGGCAGGACCCAGGAAATGGGCTGGAAGGAGACAGGGAAGGGGAGGGCTGGAGAGGATCCAAGGTCCCCTCTGTCATCAGTGCTGAAAGGGGAGCTGGGAGGAGGTGGGCACAAGGCACAGATGTTCTCAGCCTGTGCTCCATCCCTGTGCCTACAGGGATGGGGGACTGGAAACAGAGTGAAGAAAGGAGCTTAGGTGAGAGCAGTCCGGGGCCTCTGAGGCAGCAGATTCAGCAAGGAGGTGTGGGGGTACATAGGGTCCAGGGGTACAGCTCTGCCAGCTTGAGAAATACAGAGCAAGCCTGGAGCTGGGAAGATCCTGGCAGCCTGACTGAGGGCTGTTAGTGAGCCAGAGACTGCCTGTCCCCATGCCTACACACCACGTGTGGAGCTCACGGCCAGCACATACACACCGCTGCAGGCCACAGACACTGCACACACCTCCCGGCCTGTCCCGAGAGCTCAGGCCTGCAAACCCCTGTTGCTTCTCTCCCCGTGCTTTGGCCCCGCAGCTGCCTGTGGCTCTCAGGGTTAGGCTCACCGTGGCTGGCAAGCAGAACACAGACTGCTCCGAGATGAGCCGCTCAGTGAACTCCACGTCATTTTCAAACTCAGGGAAATGCTCCATCTCAATCTCAACCTGCAGCAGAGAGATGTAACATGGCAACCAAGGGCACCAAAACTATCTGTAGTGTCCCTGTTTACCCACATGGCCCAGAAACTTCCCAGCCAAGCACAGCTGTTCGCCCTCAATTTTTGCTCATGAATTGGGCTGACTGGAATGTAAGACACAAACAGAAACATATAAATGAAAATTTGGGTTTCTTTAAGAAGTGTTCATTAACTACCTAAAGCTAGAATTTCAGTTAAGGACAACTTTAGTAAAAAAACTGTTGGCAAAGATACAGTAACCAATTAGAAGTGAGCAGGAATAAATAAGATAGTGAAAAAGAGCTTGAGAGAGAACTCTAGTCAATATGCACTAATAATTCTGTCATGCAAGAAATTCATATGGTAAGAAAAAGACAAACTAAAAAGACAAAAAAGAAAGATAGCAAGGTCTAGCATATCACAAACAAAATAAATCCTTGTAGGATGATACAATTGGTAAAATGACACTGAAATGCTGGAATGTTCAATAAATATTTCTGTTATGTATTTGGAAAGGTGGAGGCTGTCCCTTTATTATATAAAGACACAGTGATATCCTGGCCATCTGTTTGTAACCAAAGATAATTTTAAACATCTTATGAGAATATTCTTAAACAAACCAGGTGAAAGATAATTTGCATGCAGAAGTTCTGAAAGAGCCAGTGGGAGAAAAATTTTACCAGATGACTTAATTTGGAATAAATGTTCAGATACTGCAATAGGTGTGAAAGAATCTTAGACCTGTGCCTCTACACAAAGAGCATAAGCAGAATGACCTGTGTAGCTCTGGGTAAGATTGGAAGCAAGGTCAACTGATAGAGACTTATCTATAGAACATGAGTGAGACTGATATTGCAGTATTCTCCAGTTCTGGGTCCACATTTTTAAAAGCTAATGAAAAACTGGAGACACTATGAGACAAAAAAAAGATTAAAAATGTGTTAAACTTAAGAGAGTTAAATCTCTCAATTGAGCTTGTTGAGATGAAAAAGGAAGTTTCACCAGAAGAGTTAAAAAAAAACAGGTATGGAAAAGGCAGAAAAAGAGGCAACAGCACAGGCAGAAGACAGGCATGATAGTAGGAAGAAGGCTACATCTTCAACAGGAAGTATGATAATCTGATTTGTAGTGCAAGGGCTTCCCATTGCCAGCTGGCTTTAAATCCAGGTAAAACAACATTGTCTTGAAAAGTACAAGTCATTGATTTCTGTGCAGGAGCAAGTGGATGAGATGTACCAGCCTCTGCTATGCAAGGAGTGAACAACATATTCTGGCCTTCTAAAGTGACCAAGGGATGTGTGGTAACAGAGACCTGGTGCCAAGCATCAGTCTGAGACCATTGACAAGCAATGGCCACGAGACCTGGTGTGAGTGTTGATGATCTGGAAATGGCACGTCGCTCTCCTTGCTTACCATGAGGTACATGGCTCCGGCAGGCCGGACAGGCTGGAGGCCAGGGATAGCTGATAAGGCAGCATAACAAAGGTCAGCATTGGACTGAAAAGCAGAAAGGAGAAATTTCAAAACAGGAGAAATTCCAGGAAGCAGCTCAGCAAATGGAAGCCAAGCTCTGGACCAGGACTATAAACAGGTTTGCCCACTGCAAATAAAGGAAGACTGAATGCAAACAGCATGGGTGATCATGGCCTTGAGCGCAGCAGGCGTGACTGAGCTGAGCTCAGCAAGTCAGTGCCAAACATCCCATCCCCTGGGTCACCAGCTCCAGCTGCAGGGCTGGGCTGCCTGAATCTTATCACAGCCCATATTTCTGCCCCAGTTACCACATCTCCTGCTGGAATTGGATTTGTTAGCCTCCCCCAGTCACAGATAGAACTGCACCTTGAAGCAGGGTGAGGAGAGGGATGATGAACTAGAGAGATATGACTCCCTCCAAACAATCATGAACAAACTGTGCTCACCTGTCACAGCTTGTTTACCTTGAGGATGCTGAGGGTGTTGTGGTAGAATTCAGGGGGTGTTTGATGCAAGATACGTTCCAGTGCTCCTTGGACAATTGTACAGGGCCCTAGGATCCTTTGGCTCAGTCTTACAAGGCCATCCCTGATCTGAAAAAACATGGTGATATTTGCAGCTCAGTCTGTGCTTCTATGAAGAACAGGAACGGCTCCAAGGCCTACTCTCTTGTGTTCCTACAGCTGTTCACATTCATCTCTTCAGTGAGCATAGAGTACTAAAGAACATTTGCTTGACTATATGCCAGGTATCTGCAGACTATTTACAGTGTCATTCTCTGTTCCTCAGTTGGAGTCTGTAATGCCAACAGAGACAACCTTTGGAGCTTCCCAATCAGACCAAAACCAGGCTGGAATAGAGCTAATACAAATAAAGCAAGAGCTATTCCAAATACCACTTTGCATTTCCCTTAGGTCTGAGCTCCCAATGCACACTTTCAAAGCCAGGTAGGGACAACCAACACTGGCCCTTCAGCTCAGTCAGTTGGTCCTCTCTTCTCCCTCTTCCTCAACAGAAAGCTCTCTAGGTGGACGGGTCACTGCAGTAGATGGTTATTCTTGTAACACAGATGAACAAACAGCCAGATAAAGCACTGGCAGCACTGCAAGGTGCTTCTTTTAAGAGAAAGCATATAAGAGCACATAGAGACCACACCTGGACTCCACATGCTGGATAAGCCATGCAATACTTTCAGTGCACACTGGAGCTATTTGAGAAGAGAAGGACTTAGACACACACAAAAAGGACAAGGCATATATGAAGGAACAGCAGACACAAGGAGAGTGTTACAGTGTAGATGTGGGTAGAAGTCCATGTATGGGAGCAGATGGAGTGAGGAAGGGACATGAAAAGCCCAGAGGTGCAGAAAAGCATGTAAGCAATTGTGTGACACCCATGTGAGAGCGAAAGAGCAGTACATGCCTGTATCAGTTAAAGCCCTGATGATCCACACACTGAAGATGCTCCAGTCTGTAGCTGTGACAGCAACACTCAGCAGTTCTCACCTCATTGCCAAAGATGTCTCTCCTGTCATGAATCAGGATCCAGCCCATCCGCCAGCCAGGGACTAGCCACCGCTTTGCCAAGCCACCACAGGACAAGATTGGCACGTTGGTGCTGAGAGTTGCAATGGGTTCATATTTGCAGTCAGCAAACACCTGTGACAGGAGGCTGTGTTAGGGCTGTCCCTGCCTCTTACTGCAGGAGCTGTGGGGGCGTGCATGAGGCAAAACAAGAAGGGAGGCAAGGAAATGATGCAAAATTGGTGGTGAAAGCTCCCAGCTTCAAGCTATGAACATGGTAAGTGTGCTCACATGAAAGTGAGTGGTTTGGGAAGAGGAAAGGAGCTGGACATCAGAGGTGCTCCCAGGACTGCACACCAGAGGACTGGGAACTCCGGGCATTGACCCAGGCACAGTATAGGGGAGTGGAGCTGTGACTCACCTCTGGAGACCTGGCTGCATCAGAAAGGACAGGTAGCATGGGGGTGCAAGGGACTACAGTGACACTCACCATGTCTCCATAGATCTCGTCAGCAAGGACAGGCACGCACTGTCTTGACGCCACTGTGGGAGAAAGGGCAGTCAGTCTGGCCACCCTGCATCCTCCGCAGGAGCAGACTTGCCCTTTGCTGCAGGGCCTGGCAGGGCTCTAAGGGAAGCTCTATCCCAGGGCAGAGGGTCCCTACCTTCCTCCTACAGACTGTTCTTTCTGAGAGCCCAAGCACTGGAGATCTGTGCCCTGGCTGAGCCTAGTTCTGCTCTCACCTGCGGGGGCAGCTGCCTCCCTCCGACAGCCCTCCCACTGACAGGCCAGGGCTGCGGAAGTGTAGGGCTCCCGGTGAACACTCTCTGTGGAGCCGGAGTTGAGAAGTGAGCAGTCCAAGCCACACAGAGCATTTGAGGAAAGGCAAGAGGCACACTCCGCATGTTCTTGCCCAGATAAGGCAACACCTTCACACTGAGCAAGCCCTGTTTTCTGAGCTGGAGTCAGTCATGAGGGGAGAGGCAAAGCCCTGGGCCACAGTGCTGCAGTGATCAGGACATGGGCGATGTGGGCAGACACTAGACTGCAACCATGGCCCAGGCTCACCTGCCAGGATCTTCTGGAGGTGGCTCTTGCTGAACACAGAGCCACAGGGATTTGACGGGTTGTTCACAATGAGGCAAGCTGTCTTCTCATCCACCAGAGATTCCAAGTGCTCCAAATCAATTTCCCAGGCTTTCTCGGGCTAGAGAAGTGAAGGGGAAGTAACAGCTGAGGAACTGGACTTGCCACACAGAGTGGGGCATGACAGGGTGCCCAGGGTTGCTCGGGTCATCTTCACCCACTCTCCAGGCAGGGCCAGGGTATTTCTGAGAGGCAGAAATGTCAGGGCTGCCCCTTCCAGGCCTGCCACCACTTACCAAGAGGTTGTAGAGTTTGACCTCAATCCCCATAGACAATGCCAGAGTCTTGTAGAGGGAGAAGCCGGGCCGTGGCACCAGGATGTTCTGGCCTGGGTTGGCCAGCACTGCCAAGGCAAGCTCTATGGCCTGGCTGCAGCCGCTCGTTAAGATGACATCCTGCAAAGAGCACACAGGAGTTCAGCAGAAAGCACAGCCACTCTGAAGTGCCCCAGACACGTGGGAGTGACATAATGCCCAGGCTCTGCCAGGTGAGAGCTTCTCAGCCAAGAAGACAAGTCCAGAGCCTGACCGAAAGCTGGAAACCTCCAACAGTTGGAGAACTCCGCCTCCTCCTGAGGAGGGTGGAGAAGAAGGGCTCAGGGCAGGGGGTGAGGGCAGCAGGAGGCTGCTGGGGGACAAGGCTGTGGGCTAGCCTTCAGTCTCACAGCTGGGCAGGGGAGGAAGAGAGCTGGGGCAGGCCCCCATGCTGTGTGGTCTAGGCATGGGCAGCAGCACCCTGCCTGCACTTCAGTGGGAGTGCCTCAGCTGGGCGCCAGTACCTGGGCCTCCAGTGGTGCCTCTGGGCAGTTGTAGTATGCGGCCACTGCTTCCCGGCAGGACTGGTAGCCTGGCGAAAGAGGAGCCAAACATGGAAGGGAGGTTTTTCCAGACTGTTTCCTTTTTCTTGCCAGTACAAGGCTCACAGCTGCCACCCAGCTGGGGGAAGCCCATTTGTCAGTGACACAGTCCCAAGGCAGCAGAGGCTGTCTTGCCTCGGGCCAAGCACGGTGCAGCGGTGGCGGGCCAAGAGCAGGGACAGACCCTGGGCAGGGAGACAGGCTCTGGCCCCAGCATGGGCCGAACGCAGGACTGACAGGAGGAGGGCAGCCAGGGAGCTGCTCTGACCCAGCGGGAGGCCAAGGGCCTCACTGTTTAGTGATGGCATGGGAGCAGCCCTCCCTGTCACCACATGGCATCTCGGGTGAGGCAGGTGTGACCTTGTGCTCTGTGCAGGCTTTGTGCACTGACTGCAAACAGGGCTCACGTTGTCTGTGAAGTCAAGGAGTCCAAGGAGAGTCCTTGTCAGGGCAGTTCAGAAAGGAACTTGGCTGCAGCCCATGGCATGGAGACATAGACCTGAGCCCTTCTGGGCTGTTGTAATGGCTGGGGGAGCAAACACAGCTTCTGCAGGAGGCTCTGGGCCTCAAACAGATCACACAGGGAAGGGCATGCAGGTGTATCTGGGGGATACACATGCTCACGTGCTCATGGGACTATCGGTGAGGGCAGCTGCAGGGTGCTACTGGAAAGACATCTGTGGGCTCCATATACCTGCGGTGGTGTAGGGCCTGGCACATGCCTTCATCCTACTCTCACAGGAAGAGCTTTGTCAACTTACCAACGGATGGAGCATAACCGTTGTAACGTCCCGAGTCCAAAGCCTCCTTCATAGCCCGTGTGACCTCGTCGTTTGTGGGAAGGTTTCCAAAGACCGTCGGGTCTCCTTTTCAAAGATTGAAAAATGGTGAAGTTCTCACTGATCTGTGCAGGCACAGAGCTGTGTGGTTGTCTGGCCTATCCCTGGGTGTCTGCACAAGCTTTGTGCTTCAGAGCCCTGCAATCTGCCAGCCACACAGTCGACCCCACTGCCCAGAGGCTTCAGCCACAGCACTATGCTCACCTAAGGACAAGGAGATCATAGCTTTCTTTGGGTTGGGCTCCACCTTCATGCTGTCTACGATGGCTCGGACAGGATTGAAAGTCTTCTTTGACATTTCAGAAGCCCTGACAGCCCATCTTGGCTTCCGGCCCTTCACCTTCCCCAGCGATATGCTGTTCCCATTGGTCTTGAGATGAACATCCAGCACAGGGGCATGATCTCCATGGCCATTCACTTGAATCAGGTATGAGTCCATCCTGAGAGCTGTCAGTGTGAAGTGGATTTCCTGGGCTTAGTTAACACATGCCAAACAAGGGATCTGCCTGTCTGGGGACACAGCCCGTGATTTTCCAAAAGCAAACCTTCTGAAAGCTGTAGACCCTACCTCCTGCCTATGGACAACTCAGTCAGAAGCAGCAAGTAGGGCTGTATTTGGGGCCAGGATGGAGTGAAACCCCACACATAAGTGAGAGCACAGTGCAATGGGAAAGATAAAGGCACCTCTCTGTGCTAGCTGCACCCCTGCCTAGCATGGACTTACTGTGCTGAGGAGCAGGTCCCGCAAAAGCCAGCGGCCAGGAGTTAGCAGCATGTGGTGGTCGCTGCTTGACTGCAGATTCAATGTTCCACTGACAGAAGGGCCAGGTTCACCCTGCTCCTCCCCCAGCTATCAACTCGCACACCTCAATCTGCGACCACAAGGATCAGCCCACTATGTGTGTTCACATCTAGAATGTCCCTCCAGTCTGCAGACAGAAATGCAGCACTCTGAAAATCAAATCTCAGATGCCAAAAAGCTAGTTCTGGTCCAGTGTTACCACGATGCACTGGGCAGCGGCAGGGTATAGGTTACAGACAGTTGCCTCTTAGCAGAGCAACAGCCTGGTCCAGAGAGCCTAGATCAAAAGGCAGTGCTTAGAAAATGGAGCAAGACTGCTACAGCCAAGAGGGAAATCAGGGAGGTGGCACTACCCCAAGCAAAGGGTCTGTACTCCTGCCCCAGGCTGGGTAACAAGCAAGGCACAGCAGGGGAACAGCTGCCTTCTAGGCCCCAAAATGCACTCTCCAGCATGTATACCCAGAGCACAAGCCAGACCCAGCCAGCAAAAGCCTTACAAACTGCTGCTGACCTAGGGCTTGCCACCGGCAGAAGGTTAGGGGCAGGGCACAGGGCAGGCAGAGACCTCCTGAGCCACCAAGCCCATTCTTGCTGATATTGCCACACTATCTTGTAATCCTGCCACAAACCGCTTATGCTCTCTGTACTGCCCTATTTCTCTGCTCCACTGACAGGCACTTCAGTGAACAGCTGCCCTTTTCTGATGGCAGTTACTTAGCCCCATGCTCACAGATATTCACAACACGTCTAACCTTTCCTTGTTGCAGAAACTGAGCTGGATGGGTTGTAGCATTGCCTGGTTCAGGCAGGATTTGCCATCTGAACAAATTTCTCACAGCTTCAGTGAAGTCTGCACCTAGAGATGCCCCACGCTGCTGCAGTTACTCTGCCAGCAGTACCGCATTAGCCTGTTTATAGCAACTCAGGCTGATACAACAGGGTCACAAAACAAGACTTCAGCTTCTCTGCTGCTAATACCTTCTGGGTCTCCTTTCTACCCAAAGCAAGACAGTCGAAGAAGCATGCAGCAGGGCTGCATAAAAATTGAGCAGAGAAATGAGCGACATATCTCAGCTGGACACAGCGCAGAGTCTATCCCCCAAGAGCCTTCACACCACCCAGCAACACGATTCTCCTGCAAAGGGGAGCTTCGGGCACAACGGACTCCTTCAGCGTAGACAGCCAGGGAAGATCTCTCTGCTTCTCCCCCCAAAAGAAGCAAGGTACCAGAGCATAGCACTTTACCTTTTACAGCACAGAGAGGGAGACACCAACAAGCTTGGGGGTCCAGTCCCTACTTTTCATCCAGGACAAATCCCCTTGAGAAGAAATTCCTGCAAATTCTTGCCCATGAAATAAGCCCCAAAACTGGGCGTTGGGAGTGAATCGTTTAGCCATTGGCTCACAGAGAGGGCTGCTCTCCCCACCCAAAACCACCCTCTCCTCTGCACTGAAAGTGTGTTCACTTCAAACATCTGGAACATGCCTGCACATTAACTCTTTCTGGGGGCAGCCTGCCCCCCTTTGGCACCACTTCCCTCAGTCCTCAAAGACTGCGGAAGCAAATCTGCAGAGTCCAGGTATTCCAGCCCTAGCATCTTGTAATGCACCAAAAGTGGACTGATGGACCCCAAAGCCTGCAGAAAGCATCAGTCTGCCCTGACCTCAAAGGCTCTGGGCTCCCAGTCCACCAGCTAGCAAGGAGTTTGTGGCATCATTACAACCAAGAGCTATCTTCCTCTGTAGGCTGAAGGGAGGCAGGCACTTCCCTAGCTGGTGTCTTGGAGGCACCTGAACCTGAAGGGTTAAAGGAAGCTCAGGTTGCCATGAGTTTGGGTTTTTTGGTTTTTTGTTTTTTTGGTTTTTTTTGTTGCTGCAGGTCCCAGGCAAACTCATAATTTTGGCAGCTAACAGGAATGATGCAATTCTTCCCCCTCTGATGGTTTTGCAAAGCACAGATGACACCATTCCCAGAAGGCCCTTTTTTGCTAAGTGATGTGAAATCTATGCATTCCTGTCCCTTGCCTCCTGCAGGCCTGGGATAAATGAGAGGCATTTGCACCCTCCCTGTCTCAGGGGCTAGAAGCAGGTTGGGAGGTGGTGGGGTGCAGCCAGCAAGTCCGGACAGGGTTCCTAGCCCCAGACTGGCTGGCAGGCCTCTCACAGCTCCTGGGGGCTTTGGACAAGGAATAGCACCTTTCAAAAACACTTCACAAACATCTTGTATTGAAGCTGCTTGGACTCTCTTCTGCTGAGACCTGCACAGTTCCAGACTATTTTCTTTCTTCCTTTTACTGAAGTCTGACATGAGTGACCTTCAGAAGTCCATGCAGGCCTTCTCCAAGCACCTATGGTTATTTTCTTGCTTTCCCTAGCTGGCCCCATGCTGCAGCCCTGCCAGGGTTAAATGTGGCACTGGGAGGCCTCAAGGACAATGCTGCATGTTCTGCCTAGCAACAACCCGAAGCTGACGCAACTGGAGCTCTACCCATCATACTGCACACAGCCGTGGGGTTCAGGGGAGGGCACACTAGAAGCCTGATGCCAAGAGGGGAAAAAAAATGTGGCTCTGGAGACATAGGTAGATGCAGTTACATAAGGCTGAGAACCTGGCCAGATGCAGGGGGAGGACAGTGGTGCACAATGGGGTCAGTGGGTTTCTCCTGGTATTACTATGCCCTTCTCCTCTCTCTGCACGACTCCAGGCCTCTGGATGCTCTCACATGGGCTCTGCAGCTCCCCTCCACCTTGTGGTGCACAGAGCTTCCCAGGGCTGAAGCTGGAGCACACAGCTCAGCACTTCATATTCTACAAATACGGCCAAGCCACCCCTTGTGTGGTGTGGAGAAAGAGGTGGCCATACCCCGCAGGATGTATTTCTGACAGCAAGACAGCTGGCTGTCTTGACCATCAGGACCTCTGTACCCCACTAGCCCTGACCAGCCTCCCCTCTGCAGTTTTCTCCTCCGTCTCGGCAGCTCTCCCCCACAGGTATCTTCCTGTATACCTCTTCAGCTCCCTCTTTCTTGTGTACCTTGAGCAAGTGATTTTTGTCTCTTCCCAGTGGAAGAAGAAACTGGTGATGGCTTCAATGTTTTTTTGGTATGGCCTTGCTCTGGTACCAGGACTGCCCAAGAGTCCCGTTCCTGTGAACAGAGGCCAAGCCAGCAAGAGCCAGCAGTTCCCTTTGGCAGGGCCAGACGCAGTTAGAAAGAAGGACTGGCAAAGGGTCGCTTGAGTGGAGTACAGGCTCAGTCCCCTGTCTCTGTCAGGCTGCAGGCAGGACGTGCACCAGTGGGGCTTTGCCCACATGCTCTGGACCCCCAGTTCAGGGTGCCCTGCTCCAGGGACAGACACTCCACTGATACTCTGCACAGAAATCCACCGGGCTCAATAACAAATCACTTTACTAGTTATCCTCACATTTTGCTTTTATTTTCAGCAATTTCTGCCCACTCCTTTCTGATACTGGTACAGCCCCAACCAGTTCAGGGCTGGCAACCACAAATATGTGTGTAGCCTAATCTCTGTTTGGTCTCTGCATTTCCTATTGAATCAGCTTTTAATAACCAAATATGCAATTTTTCCTTTTTCTTTTTTTTTTAAATCAATTTACTCTTACTCTCATTTAAATGGGCAAACAGCCAGGAAGCCTTCTTGGCTCGCATGAATTTTGTGACTGTTTATCGATTCCCACAGCATATTTACCTTCATAACACTGCGGCAGGTTTCCTGAAATGCCAGGGACAAACCTTGCCTGTTACAGGTCAGGTCACACGGGCACTCTGAAAATGCACATATTCACAGCTAAACCTGCCTTGCGGTGTGAACAGGGCTGCTGTTCCGAACCTACATATAACTGCATGAGTCTCTGACCAAACCATGATGATCTTAATTATCCAGCATTCACCTGAAAGGGGGCATAGCACCTGTTATCTCTTTGCATAATCAGAGCAGAAAATCAGCGCCAAAAGAACCCGGCTAGGTTCTACAAAGCTGTGCAAACATTGTGTGTAAGAGCCAGAATGATGGCACAATCCACACAGTGTGACTCAAAGCCAGTAACTGAGTGACTCAAAAATAGACAGAAGCTACTTCATCTATCTGCCGGTAGTTAGGATCAATTTTGATTTGATCTCAGAAATAAAAATCTGAAAGACATTAAAAGGTAAATAGCACAGTCTAGCTAGAGATGCCTCATTCTGGAAAAGTCACCTGTGTACAGCAAGCGGTTTGCAGGGTGAGCTGGGCTTTGGAAAGGGGAGCACTGGCACCTGGAGCTTCTCTGATCTCTGCACCTCCTCTGAAGGTGGACCGAGATGGCTCACACTGCAGCAATGCAGGGCGTGGCAGCAGGGACAGCGATACTCTGTCCAGGCTCCTGGTGGAGATCTCCTTGGCAGGCCCCAGGCCAGGCTGAAAACAGCTGCATTAATGAACGCTATCTCCTACCACTGCCATTTCCCTCTGTCAAGAAAACTAGGGAATGTACAAACCAAATGCTTTCATAACCACAGCCCCCCACAATACCAGTGTCTGCAAATGCAGGGCTGCAACCCGATACCCGCTGCACTGGGCGATCCAGACGGCGGTGGGGCGGGGAAGGAGACCAGCGGCTGTGCGGACCCTTGCGTGCTCAGCCTGGGCTCCATGTCCCTCGGAAGCACGCTTGAGGGACGCTGTGGGCACCCCAGGTTCGTGAGGAGTTGGAAGCACTGTTGAGCTACAGGCCCAACAGCCACAATGAAAGACTTGCAAGCCCTGTGACAGGTGCTGAGGAATGCTCCACACAGTGTGGACATTAGTGGCTCCTGGGTACAGGCACAGTGAAGAGAAACACCTTGTCCAGCCTTGCACTTTGCTTACATCCAGGTAAACATGATGTTCCCTGTGTTTTGAGTTATGACTTCAGAGACTTAAGCTGTTGCGTGCTTTGTTGTGGCCACTGCCCCCTTGATGGCCTTGAAGCCACAGGGACAGTGACCAGATGGTGGGGATGGGATGGAAAGGGGCATGGTGGCTTTGCAGGGCGAGGTGACACCGTGAGCTTGCAGTGAGTGGGGTGGGCAGCACCAGGCACCTCCTTCTCTCAGAGCACAGACAGGCCAGCCCCTCTCATGACTGAATTTGAACCCCAGCAATGGAAACGCACCACCTGCCCAACCAATCTGCTCCAGCAACAACTGCTCGTCTCCTTACAAAGTGGTGGATTCCGTGTGTGTGTGAGTATTGTCTTTTTTTGAGGGTGCCTAAGTCACATCTCTTTTGCTTCAAGCTAAGCTCACTGCTTCCTGACCATGACAGCAGCAGACAGGGAGAACAAAATATTCCCCTCCCTCTGACAGCAGCGTTTTACAAGTTTGCAAGCTGTTAAGACACCTCGCTATTAACAAGCTTGCAAGTTGTTAACAGACACCTGTTCTGTCAAATGAGAAGACTGGGATCGATCTTTTTCTCATAGGTTGTATTTCCAGAGCTTTCTTTTGCTTTCCTCTGGATCCCCTCCAGCTGATCCACTTGCCTCTGGAAACACAGTGTACAGGATTAGAGGCCTAACCAGCGCTGAAGGGGGGGGGGGGCAGAAGAGTTTCTTCACATGTCCTACATGTGACATTCCTGTTTATACACCCTAGCTATGTTAGTTTTTTTCGCAACAGGATGACATTGTGGACTTGAGTTCAGTTTGTCATTCACAATAACCTCCAGTTCTTTTCTGCAGCACTGCTGCATCGTCATTGTGCTGCGCTCATTGTTCCTGTAATTATTTATTTATGTGGGACAGTCAATAAATCTGGCTGTGGTGCTCAGCAGTGATTGTGCCACAGCTCCCAGCTGCCTCATGCTGGAGAAACATGAGGCAGTTCATGACTTGCTCCTTCCTCTTCACCCTCCAGGTTCCCAGGGAGGGCACTGAACCAGGTCAGTGCTCTTGGTCCATGGCAAGCCAGGCCAGGCCCTTCCCTCCTTAGTGCAGCAATGACATCAGGAGCAGCCAGAAACAGAAGAGCCAAAATTTTTTTAAAAATTAGAAAGAGGAGCCAAAGCAGAGGTGAAGATTAATATTGGTGTCCTCAGCTTCCTGTTGCTCTCTTCTGCTGACTGCTACTTGTTGCAGTGAGAATAGGAACCCAGAAGACAATGCTGGCCAAGCTCAGCTATAGTACTTTGAGCAGGAGTGAAGTGACCCAAAGCATTTTTTTAACATTTCTCAATATAGCAACAGAAATGAAGTAAGATTGACTCAGTTCTACAACACCGTGAAGTTTGTACCTCACTTGTTAGCAGCAAACACTCTAGTAGAGCACTGAATGCATCACCAAAGCGACCGAGCAGTCCTCCCAGCTGTCTTTGAACAAGTAATTCCAGCACATCACAGATTCCAAAGACAGCTTCAGCTCCGGTTGCTGGATGACCAGCAGCAACACTCTGCATAAGAAATACTTATTTCATCCCTTCTTGTGACTCATGAGTATTCAGCTTAGTTGCTCGTGGCTCTCTCATGGCAGTTAAAAGCTCTGCTAAGCCAAATGGCGCTGCTCAGGATCCTAAAAGTATACAAAGGTTGCTAAAGCTTTCAAGCTCATCCTGTGCATGGCAGCAAGGAGGCCTGGGCTCTGGCACATGAACACGAGTGCTGCAACGTATGCACACCAAAAGGTGTGTGTGCAACAGTCTCATTGCTGAGCATCTGCACTATCCTCAGGGCCCCTGTCCTAAGCTCCCTACAGTCTCCCCATTTCCTAACTTCTCATCATCACACAATTCCCGTCCTCTCTACCTGAACTGGGGGTTGAACAGAAAGTTCTTTTGTTTTGCTCTCTCTTACCCCCAAACTAAGTAAATTTTAAGACAAGTTTTCAGATCTCTCATCCTTCTTGGAATCAGGCGAAATGTTAGGAAGAGTGTTTTTCTACAGTGCTGAGGTGCAGAAGTACTGCAGCTTATAGGCTTCTTACGGTATCAATCTATAGGGTTGTTGCTGTTGCTCCTGTAAGGACAGAAGGGTGAAGCAATCACTGTTGCCACCAATCTTACAGGTGGAGGAAATGTATTGCTGCATCTTAGTGACAAATTTGGACCTCTGGGGGCACATATTCAGACACTGTGTCTGAGACCTCAGGGTGTAACTCTGTTTCCCTAAAAACGTCTCTGTTTTCCTAAATGCAACAAAAGTATTTCTTTGCAATGCTAAAGCTTTTCCAGGCAGCCTTTGGTCAAACTCTTGGATAAAAATATTCACTGTGGCTGACAGGTTTTCTATGCTTCCCTCTGTGTTTCCAAATTGTCCCACTGATTTTTTTTTTTCCATGACACACAGCTTTTCCTGAATCAGCTCTGCCCTTACCAGCCCTGAGAAATGCTGACACTTGTGCATGGGTGAGATCTTGGGCACTTGCCTTCACTCCAGCAACCACCAATAAAGGAGCAATTCATCGCCTCTGCTGAAAGGTAAGGGCTGCACTCAGCAGCCTCCTGGGACGTGACGGCAGCCAGTCCTACTGGGCAGCGCAGCAGGATGCTGTTACTGTGTGCGGAAACGGGGCAGCCAGGAAAAAGGTCACATCACATTGTCTGAAGTGGCCTCCAGCGATCAGACACAGAAAAGGTCTACTTGGTTCTGCAGAGGTGAATATAAGGTAATAAATGCATCTAAGGAAAATTACCTGAAGGTGGCCTGCGCAGCGCTGAACTGGGACCCAGTCGTTGCGCCGCGGGTCAGATCCCCAGGTGTGGACGACCGTCCTCTGGAGATGGCAGCTCCACAGGCCGGGCCGTGGGCGCAGCGGCGGGGTGCTGGGCATCGCCGGGAGCGGCGCAGGATGAGGCGGCAGCACTCATCCCGCTCTGATACGGAACCCTGGTGCAGCCGTGTCTCGAGGGCTGCCTGGTCTGGCCACCACGTCCCGTGGTGGTTTCGGGGAGTCAGGATGGCTTTGGGAAGGTCCAGAGAAGGGCGGCTGACACAGCAGAGGGCATGTGCCACTGCTCTGCGAGGACAGACTGGAAAGGCTGGGCCTGGGGTTCACGAGGCAACGGAGCGGCAGGACTGAGGCGCGCAAGGGCAGGAGGCGGCAGCCAAGCGGGATGCAGAACCCGCCGCCCGGGTGATGCTTTCACCAAAACCCGCCGCCCAGGGAGAAGCGGCACGTGCGAAACGGGCGGGCGCTCCGTTTCCAACGGGCACAGGCCAGCGCTTGTCCTGCGGCCCCGGGCCTGGCGCGGCCGCGGACGGGGCCTGTGTGGGCGCGAAGGGAGTGGCCGCGCCCGCGGGTAGCAGCTCCGTGACCAGGTGCCGCAGGGAGCGGCCGCGACGCGCCGTGTCACCCTCCCGGCGGCGGGGCCGGGGCTGAGCCCACCCTGGGCCAAGCGGGGCCAGGCCGGGCCATGGCGGAGCGGAGCGGCCCCCGCGTCCCGCGGGCGGGACCCACCGGGGCGGGCGGGCGGGCGGTGAGGGGCAGGGGGGGAGGCGGCCGTGAGGGGCCCGGGCGGGCGGGAGGCCGAGAGGGGCTCGGGATGGAGACGGGCTGGGGCGGGCAGGTGGCCGTGAGGGACCCGGGCCGGGGCTCGGCGGGGCGGGCCGGGCGGGCGGCCGTGAGGGGCTCGGGCGGGGGGCGGGCCGGGCCGGGGCTCGGCGGGGCGGGCCGCGGAGCCGTGAGGGACCCGGGCGGGGGTCGGGCCGGGGCTCGGCGGGCCGGGGCTCGGCGGGCCGGGGCGGACCGGGCGGGTGGCCGTGAGGGGCCCGGGCGGGGGTCGGGCTGGGGCGGGCCGGGGCGGGCGGGCGGGAAGGGCCCGGGCGGGGGTCGGGCAGCGGCCGTGAGGGCCCCGGGCGGGTCGCTGCCATCTCCGCCGCCGTCTCCCCTCAGCGCCGCCCCTGGAGCGGGGCCAGGGGAGCCGCCGCGCAGCCGCGCCGCCGCGCCGGGGCTGCTGGAGCGCCGTCGGTGCCGGTACCTGCGCACGGGCAGGGGTGAGCGGGGCGGGACGGGGCCGTCGCGCCGCCGGAGCAGCCGGCCCGGCCCGGCGTCCCTCCCGCCCGCCCGCCGCCCACCCGCCCCGCGGTTTCTCCCCAGGCTGCTGCCGGGCGGTAGAAGCGCTGCTCGCCGGGCTGATCCTGCTCTGCGGCTCCGTGTCCGGCGGCTCGGTGGGCGGGTACACGGGCCTGCCCGGCCTGGGCGGCCTCTACTACTACCAGTACGGCGGGGCCTACAGCGGCTTCAGCGGCGCCGACGGGGAGAGGGCCCAGCAGCTCGACCAGCGCTTCCACCGCCTGAAGCTGCCCCTTGCCAGGGCGGCGATGGCTGCGGCAGGGACCCTCATGGCCTTCTCCTGTCTCCTTATCGCGGCCGGTGTTCTGCACCTGCCGGGGCGCTTCCCGGCATGGCTGCTCCTGGAATGCATCCTGGACACGGTGACTGTGATTGGCATCGTGCCCGCTCTGTACTGTTTCTTCCATTTTCTGCTGGGGGTTTATAATTCGTCAGTGTGCAGAGAGAGGGAGCGGCTCTATCAGAGCAAAGGCTATCAGGGCTTCAGGTGCAGCCTGCACGGTGCCGAGATCGCTGCCGGCCTCCTGGGCTGCGTAGCTGCCATCGCACACCTGCTTAGCGCAGGCCTGGCTGTCAGGGGGTACAGAGCTGCTCGCAAACTGAAACAGAAGCCCGGACAATTATACGAGCTTTAGAATGATTCCTCCACTCCCATAACTGTCATTATTTTTGCCAGCATCCTTACTGAGACAAACCAGTGTGCTTTTCCTTCTGGGCAGTGCAGCCTTAATGCAGCAGAACACACCCCCAGAGAGTAGAGTGGAGTCAAGCTGTTCCTGACTGAATTTGCATTATTGAATTACTAGTGGACACAGTCCGATGGCTTGTCTTCACCTGGGGGCTGTCTCTCAGTAGAGAATGACTCTTGTGTGGCTGCCGAGAGAGCTGCCTTTCCCTCCCTTCTGGCCAGTGTCTTGTTCTCCCCTGAGGTCTTGCTACAAGTGCTGCTACTTGTGGGAAAGAAGCCACAGCTACTCCCCACTTCTGCTGCTGAACAGCTTTCTGCAGCTGGAACTGTCTTTACAAAGGGCATCTGACTGTTCACTGAGAACAGAGCTCTTAAAAATGAGGCCCGTGGTTGTGGCAGCTCATTACTGCTTTCGTGTAGGGCTCTTGCAACATTATAACAGGGCAGTCTGAACGTGGGGTTTATAAATCCATCACAGAATCCTGAAATAAACCTGAAAAATGATGAATACACTCAGCCTAATTTGTGACACAATGCCTTTTCAAACTCTCCTGCAGAGGGCACTTTTTTTTTTATGAAATGGTCTTAATAACTCGTATACAACAGTTTTGCTTAAAAAGATGCCCAGAGTTGAAATAGACAAAAACTTTAAGAACTCCAACAGGTGCTTTAAGATAGAAGTATATTGTTTTCAAAATACATTTTAATGTACAAGTTGGGGAAATGAGATGCTGCTGTTCTTCTATTTATAAAAAAAAATATTTACTTTTTTTTTAAAAAAACTTTTATAGGAAATTTAACAGGGAAAAGTAGCACTAGAATCACAAAATCATGCCTCAGAATGAAATGTCACTTCAGAGCAGTGCCCTGTCCATACGAAGATGGAACCACCACTGGTCTCACAGACCAGTTCTGCCCATATTAAAAACCAAAACAAAACCTTAAACACCAAACTAAATATACCAGAAACGTGCTTTGTCTTGGATGCATCTCCAGTTTCACTGGCACCAGTGACTAAATCCTCACAATTACCAAAACCATGGAACATTGTGGGAACTAGAGACAGAAAAGTAAAACAAATGCTAAACAGGAACACGCTGGGTACTCTGGGGTGTGTTTGACATTTCTTCCCTTTCAGTAGCTAGATGCATCGAGTGTCTCAGCACAGGGATTTACACAGACAGTCCACTGTGGTCCTATTTCTTCTAATAATTCTGTATTTCCTGCTTGCTGCAGCTATTTCTAGAGAGCTGTACAGTACTATTAGAGCAAGTTCATGGGGCAAGATTCCTCTGTCAGGATACAGAAGCTGCCTAATGACTGGGATTGTGAATTCCACCCTCACGGTGTTCTGCGAGTAGGTTTGTGGGGAAGGCTGATGAGTGAAGTAGCACACAGAGCTCAGTGATAGGGAACCTACAGCACAGCTACTGATAGCCACAGCTACGTTTGACTGGGATATTGCACAAATTCCCTCCAGCGCAGTAACGGAATCAGAATATGTAGTTAGATGAAAGTAAAAATCTTTATTGCTAGGTCAGCTGAAAAGCTGATGCAAAAATATTCCTTCCAGGACTGCTCTATATGCCTGAATAAAGAATCAATGGGATAGTGTTTTCCAGCAATCTTATGTTATTTGCTTCTCCAAACCAATGCAAACATAGGCCACAGTGCTGAAGGTGCATTCACTGGACAACCTATTCCTGTACACGGTAAAAACAGGGACTATTATAGGTGCATGCTAGATTGGTATACAGAAAATACTCTCCTTTTGAAAACAAAAACCATGAAAAAATATTATTTAATTAACAGTTGGCGTGCTGCAATATTTCTTTAATGTGCGCTGGGTGATATGAGTCAAGTTAAAAAAAAAAAAGGTAACATTTTAAAATGTGAAAAAAGAGAAATACACTTGAGTCTTCAGACAGCAATGGAACAGCAGACAAGGATTGCACAAAACCGAAGAGGTGAACCTGCTGCCTGAGGGCGGCCTTTGGCAAGTGACAGGGAAGCCATCGCCATCGGGAAGGAGCATGGAGACTCCTGAAGTCCAAGGGCCCTGGGCACGGCCGAGTGTCTTGTGGACTGGGAGAAGGATTTCAGGCTTCACAGCAGCCCGACCCCAGAAAGTGAAATACTTGCTCCTTCTTGGAACAGGATTTTGCTCTCTCGTCTAGTTGAGGATTCTGATCAGGTCCCAGCAGTCTGTGGCGCTGCCTCCACCAGGCCTGTTCCTGGTGCTGGGAACAACTTGGAGGCTGCCCCTGATTCTTAATACTTGGGCCCCAACTACTCAGCCCTGAACGTAACCCTCATGGGCTCCTGTTGTGGAAGCCTTTCTGGACGGGACAGGGCAGACAGGTCAGTGCCTTTAGAGTACCCGTTCTCAGCAAGCACGCTCATCAGCAGAGCCAGAATTACTGAAGAGATGGACAAACGAACTCCCCAGCCTGAGCCAACCATAGCTGCATGGAGCACGGCAGGTCTGGCACTGCACAGCACGGACAAGAGAGCCTGATGAGCCCAAGCTGAGAGCCTCTCTGATAGCGGGTCTGTTAAGGAATGGGACACTCATAGTGATGTGGCTTCATGGAGATGATGTATCTGTGCAAGAACCACATACAAAAATCGGGAAGGAGACGAGAACGGGAAAAGAACTGGGAAAACCCTGCTATGAGTCCTTCACTAGACTTGCCCATTCATACCTGCTCCACCTACAGCAGTGCTCCCAGGGAGCGTGAAATCTAAGGTGGTGGTAATAAGCAAGGTGAGGAGGGCAAAGGAGAAGCTTGCTGCCTCTAGGGAGGCAGGAAAACAAAAGGTGGTGGTGGAGGGAAACACTCAGTCTGTGCTGCCCAGGGTAAGACCAACAGTTCATGGTATCAGCTTAAGCAGAGAAAGCTGTGGACGCTACCCAGCGTAAGAGAACAAGCCATGCTCTGCCATGGCAGTTCACACCCACAGAAAATGGGAGCTGGCTGTATTAAACTCCCTTTCTGCTTCAAAACCAGAAACAGCACTGGAGAAAAAGGCTAAGTAGGAATTCCTTGCATTCCATTCTGTCACTACCATGAAAAGGAGCAGCTCAGAAATCTGCATGCTCCATTGCAGAGCTTTATTTTACTTAGTCTGTCCCCACTGAGCTAGGAAGAGCCATTCAGGACTAACTCCCTGCGGCAATGCCAACTCTTAAGTGCAATGCTACTGGTTCAGACTGGCAAGGACACACTGGATTTTCCACATCAGTGCAAGAGAGACCTGATCTGCATTAACATCTGCCACTCTCCTAGTGCAAGGTTTGTCACAGTCTTACTCAGAAAGGAGACACTATTTCTGCATCAGTCCCAAGTTGGAACAGAGGCTGCTTTGCAGCCCTGTCAGGTACCAGAAAGTGTTGGGCCAGGCACAGATATTTGGTAAAATTATCACCAGTGACAGAATTAAAAATTACAGCCAAATACATTGGCATGAGCCTTTTCTGCATACTTCTATGAAGAGAACATGAAAGACATTTGGGGTTTAGTTTTTGAATCTTTTCTGCTGTTGTTTCTCTGCATAAGGGATTCAAATGCTGCCATTTCTGCAATTCTAGGAATTATCTTTTCTCTCCATTTCCAAATGAAACTGGCATTTAAACAGCCAAAATTTGTGAGAGTTTAAACTTTGGAAAAAGTTGGTTGTTTCATGATTACATTGTAACTAACACAAGGTGTATCCTAAAATGTTGCATTCTCATGCATGGTAAAAATACACTTTTTCCTAGTGAGAAGAAAATCAAGGTGCTTTGAAATCTCAGTAAAACTCCATTAGATTTTGTCAAAAGATCTATATTGACAGAATCCCACCAGTAGTCTGCACAGTATTTCCTTCTGAGCAAGGCCTCAATTTGATCCAAAAATATACAACTCAAGCCCCTCAGAGCTCTTGAGAAGAAACTTTCAAGTTTTCTTCATAAATATAATTAACAAAGAAGAAAAGGCACTAGCCCACATTACAGTTAGGATTATTGCACCACCGACACGACCAGCTCTCTGCCAGCCAAGGGAGACAGATCTGCACACTGCCGAGCTGTGGTCTTCTCACAACCCGTACATGAGATAATAACACAGGCAGCCAACTTACACCCTGCACCAGAAACCCTAATGGAAACACAACGCATCTGCTGAGTGCAGACTGGCCAGTTCACCATTACTGGGACTGTTTTAAACATCTTTTCCAGTGCTGATAAAGATGTTATTAAGGTGGAAAGTTCTGTTTTTCCTTTTGCATTGAAAGCTAAGCAGAAGCAAGTATGCTTTCACTTTGTGGCCAAATTGGGCATGTACCATGAAATGCAGGTTGCTGTAGATTTGGAATGTGACTCCTGTTTTCAGAGGCAAGCGAAGATGCTGTAGCTGACAGCGCAGAGGTTTGTGTTGGTGGAACAGAGCACTGAATGCCTTCCCAGCATAGGAAGGGCAGCCCCGCTGCTCACCAGCCTCAGAGCAGCACACCACTGCTCACAACTTGGCTTCCTGTTAGACCAATTACCTCACTGAAACGAGCACAAGCTCCGGGTTTCATCCCGTCTTCTGGACACAGGAAGCCTCTGCTGTGACGTGTCCATGACGGAGGTGGCCAAGCTGCTGCTGAGCTGGGTCTGTGCTCTGTGGCTCCAAGCACTGGCTCTACACGTGACCTTCATCAACCAGTCCAGAGCTGATCTTTCCTATGCTCCAGGTAAAATGCATCAGCAGGCACCTGATATCGCTCAGCCGTGTATTTTCTCACCCTGCATAAGCTGATCCCATCATAACCCTCACTCTGCCCTGCACCTGTGCTCATCAGAACACCGGTACACCGAGTCTTTTGCTGCCCCCACCACACCTGCCGTGGAGTGCTCTCTCCCCTCACCCAAAATAATAAAGTGCTGGGCTGAAGGGGAGCAGAACAGCTTAAGTGCAATCAATAAAAGTGCTTGCAATTAATGTAGGAAACCATTCTTGGGTCAGCTTCACTGCAACTGGCTGTAATCTTTCAAGGAATAACAAAGTTGGGTGCTGGCGGGGGTGGGGGGGCTGCATCAGAAATATTCACAGGACTCCAAACACTGAACGTTGCCCCCTCAGCAGCCTCCTCACCCCACAGGCATGTACGCCAGACCCTTCCCTACAGAGCTGGCAGAACCTCAGGGTTCAAGGAGTTACAGGCAGGTGTTGGAACATCTGCCTTCTTCCTAGTGCTTCCACAACCTCCAGACAGCCCCTAACACAATGCTCAGCTGCTGCTCCGAGTGCTCACACAACAACTAAGACTCTATGGTGACAAGTGGACAGCCCAGACCTTAGCACTCCTGATTCTTCCTTGACTCCATTAAAGAAGCGGCAGATGCCTGTACTCCTTGCAGATCCCAGCTCCCCTTGGAGGGCAAGACAGCCCTTATGGGACAGGGCTTCCCGGGACAGACAATGTGGGAGCAGTACTTGTAGGGTTACAAAGCTGTGTCAAACTCCTCTGGCAGAGTCGCTGCATGTTCCTCTTTCTGCTCCTGATCCGCTCCATTCTCCTGCTGCTGCTTCATTTGCTCCTTCACTTCCTCCTCCAGATCAGGTGGCACCACAAATTGATCTTCTGGCTCCACCTGGGATGGAGCAGCAAAATAGCCAGTCTTCTTCTTGGGTGCCTCTGTGGCTACTTCAATGAGGTTGAGGCTCTCCTCCAAGGGCACTATGGAGCCATTGGAAAGCTTCTTTCCATAGAGACAGCATGTGGAAAGAGATTTTTGCAGTTCACACTTTTCCCTGACCCCTCTCTGCACAATGTTGCTGTTTACACTGTTCTGTCTGTGAATGATGAGGACAAGCCCTGAGTCGTCCTCTGGCCCCTGAACAGAGGAGCTGCGCTCTGCAGCAGGAAGTTCAAGCTCCAGGCCCTTTCCTTTACAGCAGTGGATGTCCACCTCTACCTCCACTTTACTGCCATTTGTCATCACGCCCTCCACAGGCTGCTCATCATCGCTATCCAGACCGTTGTCAGACTGGTTGCTAGAGAAGGTAGCACTGGAAGGCTGGCGCTGAAAGATGCTCGAGGGGGGCACAGGATGTAGGCTGCAACGTCGCTCTTGTCGTGGCAGCAAACTGCCATCAAGACCAACAGCGTTGTGTTCATCTGAAGCAGTGGAGCCCACCTCACTGCTAACCTCAGAAGCAGACAGTTCACTGCTGAACTCGGAAGCAATTCCACTGCTAGATGAAGGTGTTGCTGGCTTGGTGGTGGTGGAACTAAATCCCCCAGGACCTGGCAGAGTGAGGCCATGCATCTCACATGTGCAACTGTCCTCACTGATGTTCAGACACACCACCATTGCACCTACATTGTCTTGGCAACCGTAGCTTTGGGCTAAAGTGCAGAGTTTCTTCGCAGCAGCTAGCGGGTCATGTAGGTGACGCACGGCTGAGACAGCCTCTGCGTAGGAAAGGTGTTCCCAGAGAGCTTTGTTCCCTAGAAGTAGCAGCTCATCTTGTACAGTCAGTGGAATGGAATCAACGTGTGGTTTGGGCAGGATCCAAGGATGCAGGTACGTGCAGCCCAGCATCCGAGTACAGCAAGTCACTCCATTGACCTTATTGTCCTGCAGACAAGAGAAAAGGGGCAGTAGCGTTAGATCTGCTATGAGACCACCCGGAGAGCAGCCTTTCCCCTGCCCATGTACTGGTTCGGAGCCTTGAGAAACACCACACTCAGCTACAGTGTAGGAGAAAGGGATCTAGGTCCAGGTACCACAGCAGAGACATTCACTGTACCTGATCATCAGGTACCGTAATCGCCCACCACCCATGCTGGCAACAACTCACTTTTATTCCACATGACTTCTTGTCACATTCTGAAGAATTGAAGCAAACTAATCCAAAATGCGCAGCTAGACTACCTGCAGCATGTTGGTCAGAGGATCTCACTCATGAGTCTTACATGAAACTTATTTTTTTCACAGTATGAGCGAGATAGTGACTTTTTGCTTTCTCACTGCAAGGCAGATTATCCAAACATTAAATAATTCTGTGTATTTTCTGAACTATTTCCCTCTTTATTAACATACAACTGCACTCTGAAGCGTGGACACTACGTCCTCAGGAAGATAACAAGTAGGTGTCTCCCACTGCTGCTGTAACCTGGGGGTATCACCTCCTTCCTGTTCCTGCTAGACAGTCCCTGGCCAGCCTGGCACTGGGCTCCTGGACAGAAAATTGCCCACAGCCCTCAGCCCCTTTTCCGAGTCAGTGCATACAGAGCACACAGCTTCCCCAGTGTTCTGAATTTCATTTCAGTGATCTTAATTTCTGTATCCTCTGGGTGTTAAACACAGCTGTTGCTGCTAAGTATTAAAAACCATTAGAGGACACATGCAGGGAAGTCTCCTTAGACAATGATTTCACTTTTATTTTTCAGAATCCATTCATCAGCCAGCTTTTAAACCATTTAATGTACTACATTGATTCCACAGTTACTTTTAGTCAGAGTGCTATGGAATATAACACATTAACAGATTATCCCTGTCAGAAATAATTTTATCGAACAAGCTGATAATTTTTAAAAGACTCACTGAGCATAAAATTAACAACTGGCACTGATTTCTCAGATCTTCACCGACAATATGTCTTCCAGTTCTTTGGAACTTCCCTGTTATTTCCAAGTTTTTAGAAAGTTAACCTTTACAGAGTTCTGCAGAAATAATATTAATACTTTTGCATAAAACCAACAAACATTTCTGTCTTTGTGTTAAAATTTTTACCTGTAATATACTTTATATCTACATTCTGCATGTCTCAAGGGCTACTAATCCTGTACCTTCTTTCACTGACTAAAACACGGAAGAAATCCAGAGAGAGGTAACTTGAGTCCAACAAAGATATTTTGTGGGTTTTGAGACAAGATGACTTCCCAGGCCCTGCTCTGCTCTTCAGTGGCTTCTCTCCACACTCACCTAAGTCATGCACAGTATTACAGACCTCCCCTCCTTTAGCTCCACACCTATTTTCTTTCCTCCCTCTCTCTCCAAGCCATCCTTGGCATCCTGTACCTGTAGTTCTCAGGCCATAACGGGTGTTTTAGGAACATGTCATTCCGAACAGCTAATCAGCAAGGTAGGCAGAGCAGGAAGCAACAGTCAAGTCACTCAAACACCTTCGTGTCATCCTCTCCCCTGTAGTACTGGCAGGCAGCAGAGCTCGTGCATTTGTAGCAAGCTTTTACAGGAGGGTGGAAGCTGAAGTGAAGAGGGTCCAAACTAACCTCTGTTATAATGGCTTTTTGCTCCTTGACTCTCTTGGCTTCTTCTGAACACTGTTCTAGGCTGAAGACTTTGGAGAGAGGCAGTGGTTTTCCACTTCGGCACAGAATGGCTTGGCACGTCCCCACATTGGCCACCGTCAGAGAAAAGTTGCTTGCTGGATCAGCTGCATCATGACGAATATAGCAAAGGACAGCAGAGGAACCCAGCTTCTGCCCAGCCATGCCCAGCTTCCTGTGGGAGAAGAAGTGCAGGAAGGCTGCAGGCACCAGCAACACGTGCTCTGGAGCGCTGCCTCAGCCCACCAACACATCAGGTGATGTACCTATGCAGGTCCCACCAGACCAGCTGGCTCCCTGTCCTACCTGTGGGAGACCAAGAAGGTGTTGGACATGAACATGGTGTCTGACTGCTGTACCTCCTCCAGGAGAACATCGGCCATGGTGCACTGCAGCAAGCGCGGCAGCTCCTCGTTCTTGTCACCATCAAACATGCCATACACAGCCTCCACCCCCTCTGCAAAGCTTCCCAGTGCCAGGGATGACACACACAGCCTGTTAGAGAAGCATACAAGCAAAGTTAATACGTCTCAAAAGATTATATGGTCCCCAAAACCACAGCCATCAGGCACCTTGCTGCCAGTGCTGTTCTCACAGGGCAGCAAAGCCACTGTCCCATGAGGTGTGCAGCTGCATTTTATGATTGGATCTCCTGAACCCTCCCTGACCACACTCAGGAGAGCGCAACAGGCACAGCCAGCAAGAGAAAGAAAAAGCATCTCTGCTAGGGTGGGGAAGCAAAGTCTGAGCACCCCAGGACAAGTGTTAGACCTGAGGAAAAGGACAATGCAGAGGCTCGAGTTACCAAGATTTCGCAAGAAATCTGGAGAGACAGAGGGACCGATGAGCCCTTGAGCAAAACAGGCCTGCTTGAGCACTTGGCAGCGCACTCCACCCAGCACCCTGAGAAGACAAAGAGTCAGCACCCAGCAGACCACGATACTCACTTATTTCTTTGGCCTGCCATCTCAGCCACTCCATGACTCCAGAAGGTAGAAGTGAGTGCCGAGTCTGCCGTGAGGGAGGGCTTAGCGTCGATCTTCAGTGTGGTAATGTGACTATAGAGAGTGAAAAACACAAGTCATTCTCTCCTAGATCCTGCTGAACAGTCTGTGGCCAAAGAACCTTGTCCAGTCTAGAATTTTAGACAGGAGCCTGTGGAAAGAACTGCACCAAGGAGAGGAGTTTAAGGTCCTGGCTTCTGGAGACGTCTGGCTGCTTATGCCAGAGACAGCAGGGAGAACCTCCTACCACCTGAGAAACCATCTGCTTGCTCTGATGATCCGGACCCAGACTTTTTCCTTCCTACAAGACAGAAGTTTCAGCTGCCTCAGGCAGGGAACATTATAATGTTATGTAGTGCTGTGATACACACTTTATTATGTCATGTCCCCTCCTGGGAAGGGTTACCCTTCCCTGTGCAGGTCACTACTGGGTTGGCATCTCCATGGCTCACCTGAAGATGTCCAGTGTCTTGTGTTCCAGCACCAGGTTTGTGTTTCCACTCAGATCCAGCTCTTGCAAGGCACCTGGCAGTGCCTCAGGGATTAGGATTTCAGTTAACTCATTGCAGCTCAAGTCCACAAACTGCAGCATCAAAAAAAAGCACAATGATAAAGAAAATATTTTCTGTTCTGTCATGTGGTCAGTTACTCCAGCGCTCCCTCCAAACATCATATGACCCCACTACTGACTGTGTCCCATAAACAGGTCATGAAAATGGGTCTGACCTATCAGTAGAAGAATGATTTATAAGCAGCAAATGCTTAAAACCTGCAACAGCCAGGACTCCAATACTGAAAGAATAGGTCACACTAAAAATAAAAGAAAGCCTGTATATACAAACCTGCCTAGCTATGTTACACTCTCCACTGTCTCAATGGTAAACCAGAAATGCACCGAGACAGATGGTAAAGCCGAATGAGAGATGACCCAATGTTTGATCAGCTCAGAAAGGTGACAGATGCAGAATGCATATTCTGTGCCCCATTCTTGGGCTGATCAAGCAAAATGCTGGGCTCTCCAGTTCCTCTCCTAGCAGTTAATGCTGCATTCTCCAACCCAAACTTTCCCCTGATATCTCTTTACCTTCTCCATAAGAATACCTGAATACGGGGCAAATGCAGGATCTCTGGAAAGATGCTGATTTCATTAGAGTGTGCAATAAGTGTATGAAGTAGCTTGCAGTTTGCCACTGTTGTGGGAATTGTTTTCAGTTTGTTGCCACTCAGATTCAGCTCTTCCAAGTGCTCCAGCTTACTAAGTTTGCTGAAAGGGAAACAAAAGAATACTGTATCTTACAGGCAAGAACGTGTCACTTTCTGAAGGTGCAGGTAAGGTATCCATAGACACTGCCCTTTATGAGCTACACTTCTAATCTATTGATAGGAGACCAAAAGTCCTAAGAGATGCTTGAATAAGAGCTCAGGGTCCCCAAGCCTGGCTGGGATTTATACAAGAGACAGATCCCTTCACCCCTGATTTCTAAAGCACTAAAGTAAAAGATTGTAGTGTCTTAATTTTAAAACTGGCAAGAAAACCTAAGCTGGGTTTTGTCATCAAGCCGCAGGGAGAACATCTTGCTTTGACACTGATTCACGTACAGTCACAGTAAGGCAGACAACATCCTCCTGGTGAGCGCTGTCTTGCCTGCCAGCCTTACTTATTTACCTTGCGGGGAAAGTCTGTAGGTTGTTGTTTGCCAGATGCAGGATCCGTAGGCTCAAGTGTCCCACCAAGACAGGGATGCACTGATCGGTGAGGTTATTGTTGGTCAAGTAAAGCAGCTGCAGCATGCTCAGACTCTCCTCCCCTGTACACGCAGAGGGCAAGGACTCCAGGCTGTTTGCAGATGCATTCAGGTACCTGAGGCTAACCACAGCAAGTGCAAAAATCAGATTTCACATCATCTAAACCACTCCATTAACAGCAGGAAAAGGGGCTATACAAATGCCAGTGTGGACAGAGCAACAGCATTAGACAGGAGGCCAGACAACACAGTCTAACATCCCTACTCACACTAAGATTTGAGTCTACTAATGTCTTATTAGCTATATAGCACTGCAGATGCACACAGCATTTCACAGTAAACAGTGGGCACTGAAGAGCCTGCGGAGGGGGTGGGTAATACTGGTGGAATCAGACTACATAAACTCTTACTCAGAGTCTTTAAAAGAAGGGTTGACTCACGTCTGAATAGACAGTAATGAGGGGTTGTTCATCTGTAAGGGTCTCTCTCGCTTCTCTCCAATGACCTGATGTACTTTCTACTGTAATATCTGAAAATCTGTACGGCTTCTTTCCTTTGCACCTGAATTTATGCACTACTTTTAAAGACAAAGCTCTTCAGGCAGTTACATGACCTTAGAAACAGTTGCAACTGAAGCTAATTCTTCGGTTGGCTGCTGGGTTAGGCAAGCCTCTGTTTTGCTGTAACTAAACAGTAACATGGACTGATTCCCTCAAATCAGCTTGATAACTTCCCTTATGGCGCCTGAATTACCTCCTCATAAAGTGCACCCATCGTTATCTCTCATACAAATGGCACCTTGCAAGGGCAGTCACGCAGATGCCACCATCAGCCTTTACAGCTCCAAAGGTTAATGCAGACAAAAGGCATTGGCTACTGCCACTCACTTCAGAGCCTTGACAAAGAGCATCTCTGGGAGTTTAGTCAACAGGTTGTGCTGAAGGTCCAGCACCTCCAGTGGAATGTGTTCTACAAGAGGTGGAAGGCTCTGCAGACGATTGTGCCCCACCATCAACTTCCGAAGGCTCAAGCTGCTCAGGATCCTAAAAAGACACAGGGTTTTCTGTATCAACTTGGTTCACGCCTCCTCACATCCACAAGGTGGGAAAAGGTAGTATTTAATCCATTATAATTTGACTGTACAGCATAGAAAAATTAAAATACACTGATCCATAAAATGTAAGCAGTGACAAAGCAGAAAAACACACATGGTAAGGTGCCTCAGTCACTCTGAACATGTGGAAGTGTTTCTGCATTTCCCTCTATGCTACTGCAGATCAGTAACTTGTGATGCGAGCCTGTCCATCTGCATTCTCTCAGGCAGACAAAAAAGTGAGACGTCACAAAGGATGGATTTAAATGCCTGTTTTCACTTGTAGGAAGAAAGAAGTGCTTCCCCCGTGCCAACTTTAAATTCAGAGCTTTAACCAGCTGCTTAGCATTCCTGTATTGCTTCTGAGGCTGTTGTCATTCTCCAAAACTGCAGTGCTTGTTGAAGGAAAAGGCCTCTATCCCCATGAACTGCAGAGAACTGCTTGCAGGACTTGTGAGAAAGGATATCTGAACACATCTGGACACAGCCTAGAACCACCCTGCCCAGTTGTGTGAGGTGATAATTCGAGACTACATTCTAAGAGCCCTGTACAGAACAGTCTTAAAGCATGAAATGCTAAAGCTGCATTAGTGTGCTGCTCCCTGTGGGCCAATGAATTCAGTTTCTTCCTGTATGCTGCGGCTCTCAAACCTAGTTATACTGGGGGGAAAAAAAGCCATTCAAATGCAGACACACCGATTTCCTTATTCAAGCTGACTCATCCAGAGCTGGCTTGGGTATCTCCCCTCAACACTGTCACATACCACTTTGATATAATTTTGTTTTCAGACAACTAAGTGTAAGAGACAACTTCACGATGAACTCTGTCCCCTTCTGTGAGGCTCTTTAAGCTTTAGTCTCCTGGATTAACCTGATCAATGGCTGAAAGTCAACACTGGCGAGGTTCTAATTGTACACGAGACATACTTACTGGAAGAGATCCCCAATAGATACAGTAAATTCCAGCACTTAGGAATCTTTAAAAATGCTTAAATTTCTTTTTAGAATATACATTTCTGTGTCTGAATTCTGCAGGTTCTTTTTCCGTAACATACTTAAAATTTGGTCTTTTTCATCCATTGGCACAGCTAAAACTCTTTTCCAAGTCCTCCTTACCGCACCATTGTACATCTTTTTCTTGCTTTTGGTGCATATAGTCTTGTCTCTGACACCCATTAAGACTGTCACTGCTAAGATCCTTTCCTATGCCTGCTGCTTTAACCTGCTCCCTGCATTCCCTCACCGTGATCCACCCTTCTGTTCAGTTCAATACAGCTCACCCTAGACAGTGTCTCATTCTTTACAATCACACCCCCACCACACACACTTAGGCTTAAGAACATTTGCGCTTTGCTTCTTCCCATGTTATCCCTGGTACCTTGGAAAAGTCATTATAAATATCTGCAAAATTGTATTAGTTCTCGGCTCCCCTTTACTGCATTTCTGCAGAAACTGAAAGGGAAATGGGGAGAAAGGAGCTGGCTGATGATGTGTGGTGAGAGCTATATCACATCTCTGTGCTATCTCCCCATAAAAGGTAACAGATTAAATCTCCGTGGGGCAATGAAAGGCATATTAGGGCCTCACCTATGACCTGTGTTCACAGACACTATGGTAACACAAATAAATCACAGCAGTGTGTTCTACTTCAGGTGCAAACAGCTGCAGTAGAAGCCAGAAGCATAGGATGAAATTACCTGGCCCCTGTTATTCAAGAAGCTGATTTGGAAGTCAGTTCTTTCCAACATTTGAATACAGAGTATTTTCGACACTGCACAGAGAAAGTAAGTGGATTATATCTCTGCACAACAAGGAATAAAGCAACTGAACAGCACTGCTGCTCTCTCCCCAGTCAGCTCACCATAGAAGAAAGCTCAGCTCTGTATAAGAAGAAGGTTTGCTGACCTCGATGGAAGCTCCACAAGGAGGTTGTAGCTCACATCCAAAACTTCCAGTTTCTTTGCTTCACAGGCCCAGTCTGGGACACACTGCAGTTGATTGCTGAGAAAAACAAGAGGGAAAAGCTAGACACAGCACTCCATACAGAACATACCCTGTTTGAATGTTGCATGACATTAGTGACAGCCAAACCAAAAACAATAGGCAGAAAATGAACAACAGCATCCGAGCTAGTCAGGTGGAATTTATCTCATGCCTAGCTGTGTAATGCAAACTGAGCTGGTGCACGATTGGTGGAAATTCTGATGCAAGGCTCTGATGATCAGACTTTCTGTTTACAGCACTGCCATCAGCGGAACAGGCCACCCTACACTATCCTGCTATTGTGCTTCAACCCAGAACCGAAGCAAAAGGTGATGGGGTCCTCTGGGCACCTTGACAGGTCACACAACACTGCTCCAAGGGCAAAGGCAACGAAGACAACAGCACAGACCTCCGGCAGCTACTCTAAATGTTTGCTCCACAGATTCCCACCAGTCAGCCCAGTAAGCTGCCACAAGTTCAGTGGTCCCTGCTTGGCTTTTTTTGCTGATTACAGCCTACAGCTGAAGGACAGCCCGTCACCTAGACAGGTCACACTGCTTCAGAAGGGCTTCTGGTCTGGGACACTTTCATCACTCTTTAGTGCTGGGCTTTCCAGTTCTATGGTGAAGATGGAGCATCTTCCCTCAATTGTTCTCAACTCTTTCAAAAGCTTAAAAGCTCCAGAAAATTTCTGCAGAAACAGCAAAGGTGTCCAGATACTTGCTTTATATTCTGTGGTGTATAGTCACTTACTGAGAGAGTTCTAGACATGTCAGTTGACCAGGAACAGGATAAATATTGACAGCTGTCAGACCTGATGAAGTAAAGCAAATAATTATGATTGCAGACCTTCAGAGGGAAAACAGCACAGAGAAGCAGACAGACTGGCTAGCAAGTGAGACTTGTAGTCTTGCTTTATGGATACTCAAGGTCTCTACTCATCCTTCCCAAGACAGAGTTCACACTTCATACATCTGCCATATGGCACTACAGCTTCTCACTATCCCATTTCTCCATCTGCCACCTGGGGCACCGGAACAAGGGGGAACTGTACTTTTATTTGTGGACTCCCAAACAGATCTCACTGGAAGATGAATTCCTTAGGCAGTAACTCAACACCACAACCTCCCCGTTACACAGCCTGTGCACATACACGCATATGTGATCCCTAGGAGCTGGCCTGAGAAGACCCATCACGTACGGTCTCACTACTGTAACACCAGCATATTTTTTTTGTGTGGGAGAGGGCAAAGGGCTGTTTTTCTTTGTTCCTGGGGCTTGAAGGAAGAAGGCAGGTGACGTACAGTTGTTGTTGGCATAGAGGGCACGAAGGGAGAAGCCACTCAGCGTCAACTCTTTCAGCTTATTCCGTTCGCAGTGCAGCTGCTCCAGGCTGCCCAAGGAGCTCAGATCCAGATCTGTCATCTGATTGTCCCGTAAATCCATGTAAGTCACAGATTTGTTCCCCTCCAGAGTGTCAGCTGCTGCTCTCTTCAGGTTGTTCAGCCTAAACACTCAGAGAAGAGTCACAAAGTCAGAAAATAGGACACTGAACACTGGACATCAGTATGAAGAGAGAAGAAAGGAGAGGAAAGGAAGAGTTCTGGTGAAGGCTAACACCAGAGGTGAGCACGGTGAAATGCATGCGGAGCAATGGTGGATTTCAGGCAGTGAATACAAAGAAAAACATTTCCTTTGTCTGCACTGCTATGTGAAACCATTTTACCCATTCCCCAATGTTTAAGAGATTCTGAAGACCAGCCTAGAAATAAGAAGCCAGGCCAAGGGACAGCTACTTAGCACTGACACAGGAAGCTAATGCAGAGACTAGATATTAGACTGCACTGCCACAGACAAAAAGTTCTTTGTCCCTTTCTGAGAGCTCTGCAGTTGGCAGCCTGGAGAATCAGGATCACATCTTTAAGACAGGGGGAGGGAGGGGGGAAGGCAAAAAAGGGTACGAGAGATCAAAGAGCTATTGAAACTCACAGTAACAATACCAAGAGAGGAAACTAGAGGGCTGAGCCACATTCAGTGGCATCAGGCACTGCTCAGTTAACCTTGCTTCTCTAGTGAGTTCTGCACACCCTCAGAAACAGAACTCCCTAAAAGCTAAAGAATCACTAAGAGAAAAAATTACACCTAGTTTATTGCAAAAGGTACTAGAAGTTACACAGCTCCTCTGCTGTAAATGGAGAGTAGCAATCTGGTTTATATACGTACACAAGTTTCCCACCCTTACCTCAGGTCCACGCTTTTGATGTGACTCATACGGTTCAGCACTGCAAGGTCCAGGGTCTCCAGCAAGTTCCCTGCCAGGGCTAGTTTGTCTAAGATGACGAGTTTCTCACAAATTGCTGGCAGTTCACAGAAGTTATTAAAGGAAAGCCCAAGGCAGCTGAGCTGTTGCAGACTTCCCAGTTCTTCTGGTAAGGATGTGAGGAAATTCCCATCAAGCCAGAAGGTCTGAAGACTGAAGCAATGAAAAAGAGAAAGAAAATAGTTCAGCAAAGGGTAGCGAACATGACATTTAGCATTTTCAGTGAATTTCCTCATACAGCTAGCTGGTCTCAGTGTGGCTATTTTTTAAAGGTACCTAACAGCTAATTTTATTCTTATACACATAAAATTACTGGAGTACTTTCATCATGCATGTAATAGGCTTGGAACTGCATGTATACAATACCAAATAGTTCCTAAATTATTTTGGAGGTAGACTTGCATTTGTGCCAAAGACTGTAAGTTAACATAAGCAAAATACAAATCAGTACTTAGGTTGTAAATGAAAGATATTTACCTAATCACTTGGCTTTCTACAAATTAAGAAGTCCTCACTTAGCATGCTGGGCAGTCTTTAAAAGACCTGTGACAAACTAAAACCAAAACCAACAGCAGTAACAGTACAGACCTGTCTCATAAGAAGCAATTAAAATCAACTGCACTGTCATCATTCTATTGCTGGAATCTCGTATCACTATTATGGCAATTATTCACATCTATGGCCCAGTTTAATCACAATTCCACACACCCCCCCCCCTAACGCACTGGTAACAGATTTTTAGATTCTAGTTGTGCTTCCAAACACTCGGAAAAGAACAGGGTAGCTTTCTGTTGCAAGACGAAAAGTTTGCATGGCTCTCGAGACTCCAACCCCCAAAATACAATTCCCTCATTATGATTATGTTCCAACAAAGAACTTCCTGAACAGTGTTTAGTGGTGGTAGAAATGCAATCTGGGCCCATAAAAAGTTCTTATGAATAAGGGCTCAAGGGGTCATAAAGATGACTAGACCCATAGCCAAGTTGTAAACCTCTGAAAACTATAAGCCTGCACAGAGCTTTTTCCTCACAGTTTGTATATGGCTGAGAGATCGCTCTGGAAATCACTTGCTTACAACCAATGTAGCTGCAGACACTCCTTTAAAGAGATAAGCTGGATGAAGAGCAGGCCACAATGAACCAATAGCTCAGTATCAATGTTTATCTAAACAAATACAGTAATAGTCTTGCAATTAAATTTACCTAAGCTTAAGCTTTTATGCATTCTGGGTAGCTACTAGGGAAAATGGAGAAGGTTTTTACTCCAGCAAACACTTTAAGACAAAACTTTCAGAGGGGATTGTCCAAGTATTTCCATGTTAAAATCCTCCTTCTAACACAAAAAGCAACCGATTCTGTAGAAAGCTATCAAAACATACTAGTGCTGACAAAAATCACTAGACCTCTGTGAGAAGTCACTACAGAAAAGCTTTATACAACAAATTAAAACTTTAACAGAAACTGCATCATACACCTCTGCAGCTGCAGAACAACACACTTATTTGAGAATTCTTTGAGAACAGTACAATTGTCTTCAGACAATGCCTCATCTGCAACTTGTTTCCTCATCTTTTCTACATCAGCAGCTGTAATGTTTTAATAGTAGTGATTAATGAATTGCACCTGAGACTGCCTTTGGTCCTATAATGTACCCTTATAGCTTGAAGTTGTATACAGTTAAGAAATCTGCAATCTCTTTTGTGTAAGACGCTTATGAATACTGCAGCAATACAACGAGCATGCTCTTGCTCACATAAATAAGGTCCACAGGCTAGGCCTCAGAATTTGAGACACATGTATATTTCTCCCTAGTTCTACAAAGCCTAGCTGATCTCCATGGATGTTTCACTGTACTAATCTGTGGCTTCTGGAAATGCCCCTGACAGCATGATCTTTAGAAACTCTTAAGTGTTTTTATGTAAACATAACAATATTTATGTTTAACCAATAAGGCATCACACCATAATAGTAGTTTAAAAAAAATATAGAACAGAATGTAGGAGGGAAATAACAAGAAAGCAGGCAAGGGAATGCAAGATGGCAGCCAATGCAAAAAGAACAGGATGCATTCAAATTTACATAAAAATGTGACATAAAGCCGCAAGAAATCATACAAGTCACCCCAAAGTAAAAAAAACACACCAACCAAAAAACAACCCCCCAAAACACACGCCCCATAAAGAATATAAAAAGCTTTAAGTTTACTAAACTTTAAGTGAGAGTACATTCATAGGCTTAGAAGCCTTCACGTTTACTCTAGTTCAGCAAGGTGGCACCTGTGATTCAAGTGTCTTCTGAGACCACTCCAAAATAGGCAAAATCCATTAATCTCCTCTATTAGAAAACTGATTAACACTCGTATATTTTACATAGTTAGTAGAATAGGCAGGAAGCCACAAATGATGAATGATAACTTGCTACATACCAGTGACTTAAAATGGCAACTGTATGAACATATTGTGATATCTTCATTTTCAAGGAAAAACAAACCCTATGGGACATCTTGGTTCTTGACCTTCTGTCGGAATCAAATCCATCATTCAGTCTTCATGGCAGAACAAGGTGCCCCAGCACTCACACCTTCAGAAGCAGCACCTTCACATCCACTGTGCTCAACTGAAGCACCACGGATGTTTGTGACCACAGGTAAAAAGAATATACTTACTTCAACAGTTTGCCAATCTGGTTTGGCAAGTAATGAAGTCCATTACAGGACATATTAAGCTCTGTCAGAGTAGAGATCTCGCACAGTGATACAGGAAACTCTCCCAGTCTATTATGAGACAGGTTCAGGCTCTTCAACTGAGAAAACCTATTGGCAAGAATACTAGTTAATTCACAAACCTCCATGGTCTCAAACCAAAAACATACAAAACCAGTCATAAAGAATTTTTAAGTCTTTGTACACTGACAATACAGTTAGCTAATTCATTATGGGAGTTTCTGCACAAATTTGGTTTTAAGTCACTGATACTTGGGATCTCAGTGGTAATGCTGGAAGTGATCAAATACTGTGGTTTTACTGCAGAAACCAGTAATGACCTTCTACCCTGACTCCTGACAGGCTTTCTCCTAGTGCTGTTACTAAGATGAAGACGACTAAAAATACTCAGATCAAAAAAATTACCCTCAAAGAATTATTTAAGAGTAACCTTCTACAGTTACGCAGCTTGGGAAAATAGGAGCTGAAAACATTCACTGGAAGTGTTCTGAGAATAAGACAGAAGAGGGGAATACCCTTTTCAAGCCAGGCACAACAGAAGGCCTAGCAGAGCTGTAAAAGGGAAAACGAGGAAAGCGCCGATTTCACACTGGGAAGCCCCAGGACCTGCACCCAGAGGTTCCCGGAAGGGATCCCCCGCCTGAGGTGCCACTTGCTTGGCAGACTGCGCCACAGGTATGGCGTGCAAGTGCCGGCACAGCCCGCACCGCCGCCGCTGCGGTCCCACTGTGCTGAACAGATGGCTGGTTGCTCCAGCTCCTGCCATCACTGGGCTGGGTCCAAACAGACAGAAGAAACTGAGCCTGGGCTGGGGTAATATGCAAGAGGTTCTTCTCAAAGACTTCCTACCTCTTTCTAGAGGAAACAAACTTATTTTTCCCCAAGTAATAACCTCCTCATCCCAAACTGGAACCATCAGAAATTAATTCAGTGGGGAAATTAACATCATACTTCTATGAGACAGTTGTGAATCTAATGTAACGTACCAGAGAAGTACTTCTTGGAAACACATAGTTCATTCATCTTCTCCACCTACCATACTTTTTGCTAGGCAATGGTGAGTAGCTCTTATGTTGAAGAAAAGGTTTTAACATAGGTAACAAACCGAAGGTTAATTAGCTTAAGGCAAAATATTGCTTCTAGCTTGAGATGTCTTGAAGTACAAGACTGAAAGGTTTTGAAATTTTTTCTGCTTTATAACGACTCCTTTTCCAGATTCAGAATACTTGGAATGATCTGTGTAGGAACTATGCATTATATTTCTCCATTTTGCTTTATAGTATTTGGAGCGGGGGGTGGTTTTTTTTTTAAAGAGGGAGTATATCTGAAACTTGGACATGGGTTATTTGCTTTGAGAAAGCACCATGTCATATAAATAATAGCACAGGCATTTTATGTTTGCTGCAGCCACAGACTCTCTTGTAATGCAACCGAAAGCCAAAGAGAAAGATGCTGCATTGGTAACAGCCTTCCTAAAGAGAACATACTGTATGATGCAAAGATCTAACTGACACAAAAATCAGCAACTTGCACACAGAACTTCACAACAGTAATGGAAAAGGAAACAATGAGGATAAATCTACAGATCTGAACTTTCTCATTAACTGGTTCAACTTTAAGAGATTTAGGACAGATCACAGTTCTCAGGTTTTGGAATCAGAAAACGCTTTAATGAAACTGCTTTCTCTGGAGTTCTACAATGGCTTTTCCTGTGACACCTGTCCTTAACACCAAGCAGCTCTTTCTCTGTCATTAGCAGCGTGGTGAGAAGCTGCCCAGGAGGCATGGCATTAAATGCAACAGCATAACCGATTTTTAGAATTCATCCCTCTGCAACAATGTCAAAGCAAACACAAAAGGGGCATTAAAGTTTCCAAAAGCTGTAGGGAAACTGGTACATGACACCGCCTGGTCTGAGCCTCCTCGAGCACACAGTCATATTCAACAGCGTGGACAATACTCAAAAGCCTTTTGAGTTCCCCTTCTGTTCCTTCTCCTTTGCCCCAACGTTCTCAAAGTGGTAGGGATGTAGGAATGGAATGCAAACCAAACTCTCATTCATGTTGTATACACGAACAATGCGTTACAGAAAATAATGATCCTGAAATTGCTACAGCTCCTCAAGTTTTGGTTTGTGCTCTCACAGGGCATGCTGAGATTACACAGAGAGGTATGGAAACACAGCAACAAATCCTCAATGAGATGCCCATTCTCTGTTCAACAGCCCAAACTGGTGGTGGCCTGAAATATTCCCAGTTTAACACAATATCCTGCTCTGCCACCAAAGCATCCCAGTACAACTCTGTATCAACTAGCTAGAATGGTGATAATAGACGTGCATATGTATACAGATGTGTGTGCACACACACACTTATCAACAAGGATCAGACTTGATAAAATTTTCCAGAAAAGGGAGATACTTGAAAGACAGTACGTTACATAAAAATAAGCTAGGAGACTTAACAAAACAGGTGGGCTTATTTAATTTTCTTTGCTTAACATTTCCCTTTTAGTTAATTATTTTTGTCCCATTATTATAGTTATAGCTAATTAGACTCCTACAGCTTCAAAGATTTCCTCAGAGTAAGAGATCTGATCATTGCAAAAAATTCTGCTGTTCCAAACTGTCAACCTCTAGGCACTGATATAACACCTACTGCAAGTGAGCAAGTTTCTTTATTTGGGGCTGTGACCTGATAAACATCTTAAAAACCTCACAAAGAAAATCTTTTCAAAAGGCAATGAGCAGCCTTATGTGGGCTACCTAATGCTACCTGTTTATTCAAGATTGTGTGAAGTGAGGGCTTCTTTTATGGCTTTTGTTTGTTTGAGGATTTCAGCTTCATCAGACATAGTCACTGCCAGGAAAAGAGTCGAGTTTCTGATATGTCAGATCTCTGTTGACTATATGCAAGGTCAAAAGAAATTTCAAGCCCCTTTGCTGATCCTGTGAACCAAGGGATACCGCATTTTAGAAAATAAAGTTCTGATATGGTTTTCAACATCATACAATGTGTATTTGAAGAGAGAAGTAGAAAGCAAAATCTTGAATTATTTTAAGCAGCTATTCCAATAACAGAATTTATTACAATTCAGCAGTTCAAAAACACTTAAGCAAGTTTGGAATTAAAACAAAACCAGACTAGACTGGCTCTCAATGGAACTGCAAAGAATTCCCAGAGGTGAGCAATTTTTTTTCCCCTGTATACCCTCATGAATACCTAGGTATCTCATTACTCTGTAGGAAGAAAAATGAAATAACCTGGTAATAGGCCCCTAGAAATCAATGAAACAAAAACACAACAAAAAACCTCAAATCAAAACAAAAAACTACAGTTTTGCAAAGTTTCTTCAAATACATTGTTCCTGAGGCCCAATGTGTTCCAAACACAGAGCTATTTGACAATATTACTATAGGCTTCCTAATGGCTTTTGAAATTCATAGAGCAACTCCTTGAATTCTTTTTAGCTAGCACAGATATCAACAGACTAATCTTCCTTTAGATTTTTACGGTTTTCAGGAATTAATTTTAAAATATTTCGTAAGACTCCTTCACTTACCTAAGATGACTACATCATGCTTCCATACCATCACACAACTGCTACTCTCCTAAAAGCAGATCATTACAAGTTGCCAAAGCAAGGCTGAAGTCTCACAGGCCCTCTGCCAATTCCAAATGCACATTAAGAACTTTCCAAAACAGGCTTTCTCAGATCTGCACTTCTTCCTACAAACACTTACCCACAACAGCAGCATTATGCTTTCCCTCACCTTTTATTTTATACCCCAAAATGTTCTCTGTTCAGCAAGCAGCCTTATATTACTCTTGCACCTTGTCCATACAAATGGCGTATCGTTCCACAATGCTCATCTCAGATCAAACTTAGCACAAAGAATCTATGGAAGGGAGTTCACGAATACTGTAAATTGCTGGAAGCTTATGCCTGCCTGCGCTGTTCAGTTCTGCTTCTTAGCCCCCTCATCTGCTACAGCTTCCTAAAGATCAATCTTTTTATCATCCCCACAAGAATGGGCAATACACTCTCCCTCCTCTTCATCCCTGGATGCACATGTCAAGAACTCCAAATGTAGAAGAAAAATAATTCTTTGCAGACCTGCAAAGAGAGTCAAGACTCCCTGCTCCACTTGATCTCATAAAATTGTGTCGTAGGTTGAGGTAGATGATGTCTTGACTGTAGAAGAGGTGCTCAGGTACTTCCTCAAGGCTGTAGCACGAAAGATCAACCATGCCAAGTCGCATAGACACAACCTGAAAAGAAGGAGGAAGAGCTGCAGCTGTGCAACAATTTTTCTCTGGAAGTCTAACGGAGGGCCAAAGAATGCAAGTAGTAAACAATTTGCAAGAACATGGAAGAAGCCCCTTGTACCCACCCGGTAGAGTCCATTCAGGAAACTGAGTCCACGGAGTGTGAGTTGACACCATTTGCTGCTATTGTTTCTGCAAGGCCCCCGACAAGGATGCGTATCTAGATACCAGCTAGGACACACAGAAAGCCCTGCTCTGTACATGCGATGGGCACTGCCTAAAAGCTAGACTGTAAGATAGACAACCTAGTGGAGAAAACCGTATCTTTGACTGAGGAAACTGCTGAGAAAGCATAAACTCTGAGTGCCTTCCAAAGATGTAAGCAGCAACAGGAAGCAGCTGACTTTCCAGTTCAGTCCTTTAAGGTTTACAGGACCTCTGCTTGGTCTAGCTACTACTTCTGACTTTCTTTTGCTAGCTTGTTCAGGGTATAATATTGGAAACATAACCTGTTATGATGAAAAGGCTTCATAAACTATGGTTTTGCAACATTTCATAAAGTCTTTGCAAATATCAGGTCTCCTTTCATTAAGTATGGTTTGTTTCAAGGTCTTCGGTGCTTCATTCCAGATCTTATGACCTGCTTTATCCTGAACTCATTTAATATTTCACAATATTATATATATATGAAGTCAAAATTAAGCTCACCATTAAGCTATCGCCCTCTAACTGTACTTTAATGTGGAATAAGGATGCAGCTCTGAACAAACTACACTTCCCTTGCTGACCTATGATCTCTGTGCCAACTCAAACTACCAGGGTAGCCCCATGCCAGTCCAGGCCACAGTTCAGGCAGATTCAAGTGTGGCAACAGGTTGGTTAGAAAGTCAGCCAGTCCCTGGGGTTCGCTCTAGTGACCTGTGATTAGTTACTCTCAACAGGTGCAGCAGGGGTGAAAAAAAACGCAGAGCTACTACTCAACACTGTTGGACAGGCAGAGAGAGAAGACTAAAAGAAAATCTCTATAATCCTGAGCACATAGGAAATGAAGAAAGCTGGAAAGTGTTCCGGGTACCTTCTCCAGCATCCTAGCTTCATCTCTGCCTGCATACCAAACCTTCATCAGAAAACCCTTCTTACCCCTGTACCCACCACCTGAACCACTGCAGCCTCCAGGGCCTCACCGTGGATGCTTGTCGGTGCCACCGCTGGTACTCTGCCAGCGTTTCAAAGGAAACATGGTATGTTTGGGCTTGGGCTCCAGCAGATGTGAAAGCAAGCGTGTACTGCCGACGTTTCATCTCTTCCACCTGCAAAGGCAGAATTGAAAACAAAGTCTGCCTAAACTCCATCAATTACAATGGACCTGAAGTCTAGGGTGAGGTATTACCGACCACCAGTAACAACACATTTTGCTGAAAACATCGTTGTGAAGTTACTGGAGAGAAACACAGAAGTAGATCCTTCTTAACACCTTTCTGCTAAAGTAGATCTGAGAAGTAATACTCTCCAGAATGCTCATTCACAGTATTGGCTACTAATGTGAAAGCAGAACTAGTGTCTCTTTGTTTTTATTAGCCTTAAGACTACTACCTAAGCAAAGAAAGCAGAGCTCTACAGTTGCACAGCTCTCTGCACATGTTAATGCAGTAAATTGTTACAAAAGCCTAGATTAACCTCTTGTGGATAATACCCATCATTATAATCTCTTCTTCTTTCCTAAGACACAGGAAGCTAACCAAAAAAAGTCTTACCTTCCCTCCAACGAGAGGCAAGATGTGCATCTTCCCTGTGTGGCTATCCTTCACAGAGGACACAATGAGGCACGTCCCACAGAGAATTACCAAGCGCTCTGCCCACTTGTGCAGCTGGGTCTTTCCTTTGCGTACGTTATAGACTCCAGAGAGCAGGATGCGATCTAACTGTTCCACTTGACATGGCTTTTCTGAAGAAAAAGGGGGCATTAGCATTTACTTTCCATTTGTTCTTCATTCTCAGCTATGAGTACAAATAGCAACACAGCTGTGACATGCAAAATCAGTTATTGCAAAGAACAAGTAAAGACAAGTCAAGTTGTGCTTTAAAAAAATAATCTCATGCAGAGGACAAGCAACTTCCTCAGTGCAGCAACGTCTGATGAGCAACCATTATATGTATGCCTTTTAGTACAACGTTATGTGTTTTTAATCTACAGGTAATTACAGACCTCAGCAAACTTACACACTTGCCAAACATTCTTTATTCAGATGCAATAAAAAAGCAATTTCAAACTCTTGTTGAGTCAGCTGAAGTCACAGAAACCATCAAATAAGTAGCTTCTACTGGGCTTTAACGGAAGGCCTGGAAAATCAGCTACAGAAGAAAGTGCGCTGCTAGCTATGATTCTGACCAAAGTAGAATGCTGCTTCAGCCCTCTAATCCACATACACTTGCTTTTAGGTCATCCTACCTCCTTGCCCCTTCTATTTTATTTTTTTTTCTTTTCCAAGATAATGACAATGTCCCAGATGTTTTCCAAGATTCTGTTCACTGTTTATACTATCTTACTAGCTAGGAAAATTTTCCAAATAGTCACTTAATTGAATACTTTGAAGAACAGGAATAAGTCTCACCTGATGGACCTATGACTTTCAAGTATTAAGAATCTCCTCATATGAAATTTATAATTCATTTTATCCTAACACACATCCTGGCAATGGGTCCTTTGTTTTACTTAAAAAAAAAAAAAAGGATCATTTCCTAAGTTGCTACTGACAGGCTGCTTTTGTCTTGAACTGTCCTACAAGTGTCTTGCTATCCAAAAGCAGCATGAACCTGTAGGTATTTATATTCTCCCCTTCCCCCACCCGAAAGCCAGACAAAGGAACTGAGTAGCCAACATATATGCCAATGACAAAAACTAATTAGATCCACTAAAATATTCTCACTATTGATTAAGCATGCCCCATGTTCAGACACAAACCATACTCCAAACTTTTATTAGGAGCAAAAAGTTACTGAATAAAGTTGTTATACTGTTTCTCAGTTAGAAAGCAGGATCTTCAGCTTGCCAAATTTAAACCACTGTCGTGATGTCTATACAAGGCTGAATTTAGCTGAAATATTTAGCTGTTTATTTACAACAGTGGCTTTGTTTCAGGGACATGAAGTTTGGCATAAGATGTCCTTTAATGGTGAGAAACTCTAATCATCCACAGAAAAAATTGCTTGGATTTCACCAAGCTGAAAGACCAGCCCCAGAATTGTAAGAAAACAATATTATGGGACCAAAAGTGGTATCCTACTGACTGCCATAACAGAATTGTTCCAAGCACCAGATATTACTAAGCAGCTACACCAACCCTCCAGTTTCTGTAGCCGCTCTGAAACTTCTGTGACACCCATGTCCTAGTGCTAAGGAAACATCCAGGGGCAACGTTCAAGGACTTCCACTCTGAATCCCAGCTATTTCACAACTCCTCAAGCTATGTGTAAGAATGGCCTTAGCCTCTAGGGACAGGCAAGTTCCTGTCACTCTCTGCAGCTCCGAGCTTGGCCTTGAACGTCACTGTGATCATGCTTAACTCCATGCTCCAATTAGCGAGCACAGGCTAATTGTGAGCACGTGGAGAGCAAGGGTACCGGTCATGAATAGACAGAGCTAGCACCTCTAACAGCACCTCACAAGTTACACAAGTCCAGCTACAGCAATGCAAGGAACCAAGACAAATCCCCACCAGAGAGCGCACAACCCTCTACAGCCATGCCTATCACACCCAGCACAGATGAGCAGTTTGATGGCCCCGGACAGCTCCTTCCATTTGATCTGTTGTTGAAGCACGTAAAGACTCTGTAACGTTTGGTCTCTGAACTTGCCCCATCCAGCCTGGGTCACTGGCCTCCATTCTCCAAGTGACTTTCATGGAGAGGAAGCCCTCTCCGCATTCTCCCAGCCAACCTAACACACCCTCTCCCCTCATAAAACTCTTGGGCTCCTACAAGTATCTCAACAGCCAGACTTCAGGAAGCATGCTTCCCTCTCACTGCTGTTTAGGGTGAGATTTTGATTAATCCACTTGTACTCCCATCACCCCAACTGGGCATAAGCACTCACCATGCACCAGGGAAGGAAACAAACTCAGTGTATCACATGAGAAAGGCAGACAGAAAAGTGGGAAGAGAGCAGAGAAATCCAGGAGACATCCCCAAGGAGTGAAAGAAATATGAAGGCTGCTCTCAGCACGCCAGTGTGGAACACCTCCCCTGTGAAGAAAGGCTGAGACTTGGGGCTGTTCAGCCGGGAGAAGAGAAGGCTCCGAGGAGACCTTCTTGCAGCCTTTCAGTATATAAAGGGGGCTTGTAAGAAAGGCACAGAGAGACTTTTTACCAAGGCCTGTAGTTACAGGACAAGGGCCAATGGAAAAGGTTAGGTTTAGATTGGACATAAGGAAGAAATGGTTTACGATGAGGGTGGTGAGACGCTGGCACAGGTTGCCAAGAGAAGCTGTGGTTGCCCCCTCCCTGGAAGGGTTCAAGGCCAGGTTGGACGAGGCTTTGGGCAACCTGGGCTAGTGGAAGGTGTCCCTGCCTGGGGCAGGGGGGTGGGACTGGATGAGCTTTAAGGTCCCTTCCAACCCCACCCAGTCTGTGACTCTGTGATTCTAACTAATGTTTCTTTGAGTAAAATGCATTACTTCATCCTTCAAGTTCTCAGCTGCCGGCTTAGCAAAATTATCACATAATCCTCCACAGTATTCCCTCTAATTCCTCCCCTACCTTTAAGAATCACTTTGCCAGCATTTGCTTTTACTTTCTTAAAGCAGGTCTCCTGAACACCCTCCAATCCTTATACTTCTTCCTTTGCAGCCTCCTTCTAAGAAGGACTACCCTCCTGTGATGACTGAACTACTAAATTCCATTTTCTACCTACCTGTTTTCATGAAGTTGAGTCACTGTTCCCAAATCTTCAGCAGTTCCTGCTTGACATACCCAGACCGAATTGCTAACTTTTTCCTCAGAAGTTCTCTACAGTCCTATGCTTGATGCCTCTCCTTCCAGCTGAGGTAACCTCTGACTCCCCAACTCCTTGCCCTCTAAATCCAGACTGTACACGTGTCACGCTTCTGCAGGGAAATGCACGGGGTTTGTAATGGCAGCCTGCACTACTGTTAACCAGCTGGCACTTCCATTCTCTATTTTAACAGGCTGTGGGGGTATTTGACCAGGACCTTCCTTGCCCATATCCATACACCTTTTGGAAATACAATCTTCAGGTCTGTCTAGACTGAACTGCAATATGTTTCTGCTCCCAAGAGGAGCACTAAGGTGTTTGTTGTAACACTGCAAACTAAAGACAACAGAGCAATCTCGTGTCTTCCTGTGGAGCTGTCTCTTCTCAAGCCATAGACAGGATCAAGAGAACTACAGAACTGTCGTTTTTTCTATTAATCTTGAAAACTCATTATTTTAAGAAATGCTTATTGGTACTTTGGGTGTTTGATGTAGCCATCTATAAACCTGGTAGGTCAATGACTTGGGCTTCAGCTGATTTCCACCTCATAGTTAAAGCTACAGCGACAGTGTGCACACACACAATTTCTTACCACTGTAAAAGCGAATCATACAGCTGAGATCAGAGTTTGCTGCCTCTTCCTGCATTCTGACAGGATCATCAAAACCCAACCCAGCCAAGTAGTCATACACAATCTGAAGGGGTTTTTCTGTGGGCTCCAGCCTCCTGTCAAAACACACAAGAAAGTAGTTTGAGAATGCAAAAAAGATTAAACAAGTCTCATTGCAACTAAAGTGTAAGGAATACCAACATACTGGTTGTTCTGTCCCTCTGACAAGGTCTGGCAAGCACGTGTTATTGGGGTCTGTGCTTCCTGCTTGCCAAGTAGCACTGAGGAACTGTAGCACTTGAAGAATTACATTGCAGAAGGGAAACAGACAGAAAAAGCAATAGGCATAAACCATACAATCCACCGTGATAATTTCCATTCCATGATTTAAGGAGCACCAGGAGGAAACAATGACGAGAAACAAAACTAGAAATACCACATAAAAAGCAGATGCCAAATAATTTAAAAAACCTGTTACAAAAAAAATCTCCTGTTACACTAAGCAGAGTTTAATCTCCGTGGCAAGTACAGCATTAAATCATAAAAAACAATAATGGAGGTATTTATGACTTTAAATATATACTTTTTCCAAAGTTGGCCCACGCATTTGCATTAGTAAAATGGAAGTCAGATTTCTAAACTTTTTTTTTTTTTTTAAAAATCTTTTTAATCACTCAGTGTGGTTGGAACAAGCCTCTGGAGTGATCATCTAGTCCAACCCCCCTCTTCAGCAGGGCCACCTACATCTTCTTCATCCTTTTTCATCAGGTATTTATACACGCTGATAAGATTCCCCTGATCCTTCTCCAGGCTGAACAGTCCCAGCTCTCTCAGCTGAAAGATGCTCCAGTCCGTTTATCATCTCAGTGGTTCTCTACTGGACTTGTTCCAGTGAGTCTGTGCCTCTCGCGCACCCCCAGCACCGGACGCTGCAGGTGTGGCCCTTCCAGTGCCAGCAGAGGGGAAGGATCCCCCTGACCTGCTCAACACTCCTCCCAGTGCAGCCCGGGTTGCTGCTGGCCTTCCTCACCAGAGGGGCACAGCGCTGGCTCCTGCTCAGCCTGGTGCTCACCGGATGCCCCCGTCCTTCCCCACAAAGCTGCTTTCCAGCTGCCAGACCCCAGTGTGTACTAATGCCTGGGCTCTTCCTCCCCCGGCCCAAGACCTGCCTTTTCACTTGGCTGAACTCTATCAGGTTCCTGCCTGCCTGTTCAGGTTTAGTGGTTTAGCTCTAATAGCATCAAATTTTAATCTCAAGGCCACATGGAAGTCACCTGGTACCATTTCTTGTGTCTTAGAAACAGAATCCAAGCTTGACTTAGTATCACAAAGAGTGTAACTTGCCTCTGTAATTGTGATGACTTCACTCCTGATGATGCCATCCACTTTATATCTTCAGTGAGATGGGAAGTCTTTTGTAATAGTTTGGAGAGCCTATAAGCAAGGACCAGACCCCATGCTTTCCAAAATAAGATGGACAATAGCTTCCAAAACAAACAAAAACCCCAAAAAAGGAAAACAGCAGTCGAGAATGGAAATTCAAACAGTGCTGATCACCTGGTACCACCACCAATCACTCTGACACTGCTCATCACCTTGGAACTCCAGGAAAAAGATCCTAGCCCAGCTAAGACAGAACAAGCTCTTTGTACAATCAGCAGATTTATGAAACCTTTTTTCTTCCCCTGCTTTGCGAGATAGACACGGGACAAGAGATTGATTCAAAAGAGTGTAATGCCATCAATGCTGCTCTCTTTGCAGGGATTTCTTCAAAATGCAGGCTCTCAGTCTTTTTTAGGACCTCTTCTAGAGATCTAGAAGCTTAGACCCAAGCAATTCTACAAAGATGTAACTGAGGTTTATGTTATCAATTTTTTTTTGTTTGCTACAGAAACAGACATGCACATGACACCAAACTTTCAAAAGAGCTTTCTGATATAATCTTGGAAACCTGTGTTATCTGTCTCCTGTAACAGGCAAGCTACTAGAAACTGGAATAAATAGTAGATTTCACCAAACGATGCTGACTTCCAATACGGTAAACCCCGATGTATTTATACCCTTCAGCACAGAATCCAAGAAGAATACGAAAGATTTGACTGGATCTCCAAATACCTTGCCTAGGTTTCCTTTGACTACCCCTAGATTTCAATTCTTCTGCTGTTAAAGCCTTATGCTTGCCAGAAAACAGCTTTCCCAGCATGTGACCCATAGCTCAGGAACCATAAATGCTTGAGCGGCATTCACAAAAAGAACACTTCAAGCAGTCTGCATCTAGATTTCCTAGGAAAAAAACCCCAAACACTCAAACATTACAATTTGGTGGCTGAATGGACCGAGGCTTTTGCAAGTACAGACTGAAAAATATACTTGCACATTCAGAATTCGGGAAGAACCTTAAGACAGTAAAGGAATAAGCACTTTTCACATGACACAAATCACAGTTCTACAGGTTGCTCAGTACTCTGAGGTACAGTACTGTGGCTTACCCTCCTGAAAAAGCTCTATCTCCCCATATCTGCTCCTTCTGGAGATGAGATCTGATTTTTTCATTATTTTTATTCTTCTCATCTTTCACTTCAGCAAGAATTAATACTGTAGGGTTTCAAAATGCTAATTTGAAAACGCCTTAATTTTCTTTCTTGTCAACATAAATCAAACTGATATGCTTCTTGAAGATACCAAACACAATGTCCTCAGTTTTGGCTTTTTTTCTAAAAAAGCCATGTACAAAAGGAACATTAGCAGCAATATCTATTCAAGCCTAATCCCTTAACAAATGTATCTCTCTTCGTACCATTTCTATCTGAAAACAAATCAGAAGAGTAGTCTGTGCTATTGCATCACCTAGGTTTGCTTGCTGCTGGCAGGAAGACAAAAGCCTTACCAAAAAGTTAAGTCTTCTGAATTCTCCCAAGTTGTCTGCAAAATACCACAAGTTGTTCAAAGTTCACTACTCAGCAAAAGTTCTGAGTTTACCAAAGAATCTACACCTAAGAAGTCACATGGATGCAGGATGCAATGACTGAGCACTCTGCAGATGAAGCAGGTCTTGGTGTTGCACATTTCAAGCGTGAGGACCTGGTGGAAGGGTGTTTGACTCCCTGCCTGCAGCCGAGCTGTGCTGCTGGCACCGGTCTGTGACCTGGGAACCCCCAGCACAGAGCCCAGGCCTTCAGCGACTGACAGGTCCAGCACAGGGGGTGCAAATAAAGCAATGAACAAACCCGCTCGTTACCTACGGACCATATTCAAACTAGAAAAGGGAGCGATTCACTGAATGCCTCTGGAGACGTTCTGGAGACCTGACTGAACGGATCACGGGTCCAAGCTCTTGTCAAGAGCCACGTGATTCCCTAATCAGCCCTGGGATAGGCCGGGAAAGGGAAAACAAAAACCAGATCTGGAACGGCGGTTTCTATAGGAAATTTCTTGACTAACACGATCAAGGCTGACAGGTACCAGAGACAACAGTTAAAGCTTGAGGTAGAAAAATATACTCTCCCTCCTAAAGAAAGCAATGTGGTGTGAAACCCCACCTGGCACGCGATCACATCAGAAATGTAAAGATTCATCTCATACCCAGTGCAACACGCATGGAATGCCAGCACATGCGGAGAACAGCCTGGCGTCACAGCAGCTGCTGTGGGACACAAACAGCCCATTATATCTGCATCAGTATCACGTATCAGGTACTGGACACTTCCACTAGTTAGAGGAGCAGCTCTGTTAAGCGAAGCTGCAAAGGGTAAGGAGGCAGAAAATCCAACAAAAGGTACAGTTTTGTTCCATAACTCCTGCTGCGACTGTAGCTCTTCTTCAAAAGCAACAGTCCAGTTTTCAAATCTTTGTAGTTTAAATTTTTGTTGTGAGGGGCATCCAGACCAAAGAAGGTACCTGTGCTACTTTTGTTTAATCCTCCCCTTTGCAGGATGGTGTAATTTGTGAACACGAGAGGATGCTAACATAAGGAACAATTCTAGCTAGAACTCCAAAGATCCTTGAGGTGCACTGTGGAGAAGAAAAAATTCTGACAGAAACTGACTCCCCTGTGCGCAGACTGGAAAGGGAAACACAGAATGATGATCACAAGGACACCACTGAATATTTAAAGTGAATACACAAAAAGGGTTTCTGTTATTCTTCCATTTACCATCCCGCTTTCGGTCTTCTGAGTCAGGTACCAAATCAATCTTTGCCATATCCAGCTCCTGAAAGTCCCCTACTGATATTAAAAGGGTGAAAGATTCAGAAGTTGTTTGGGAGACAAACGTACCTACAGTAAAGCGCAATCAGGTGCTTAACAGAGTAATTTGTATTTGTGAACACATTATGAAGTAATCACTGAACTTTGTTCAAGGAAGGAATTATCTCAACGGGGCACAGGGATATCTTCAGCATTCTGTCAGCTTCCTGTGGACATGCAAATTGGTACCATTCAGGCCTCCTTCCTGTTACTAACACAGATGCTACTGAAGCAACACTGGTAACTCCCGTTTCTCTACTGGAAGTAGCTCAGGTGGCAAATAGGTTCTGGGAATTGCAAGGAACAGACCCACTGTAATCAAGAATGCTTCGTGAAGTTTAAGACAAAGCTTAACAGAGTGCTGGACACACCAAGAGGCAACAAGAGTGGGAAGTAAACATTTACATCTCAGTACTTGCTTCCAAAACACTGGTAGCAGGACCAATTTGCTAATCTAGTACAAAGCCCGTGACAAACCAAAGACAGGCACGGCTACCTAGCACGAGAAGAGAGACAGATAGTGGAAAGAATTCAAACACAAAGGCCATTTCAAAAGCTAAAAAAAGGCAAAACGCTCTTCTCTGAACACATCTACAGGTTCCCCTAGTCTTTTCATGATCTGCAGTAAAGGGTCTGTTCTTTCTAAATGCTAGAAAAATCTGCTCACTGTTAGGGTCCAAAGCAAGCCAATTTCCTTATAAATTTTTCAAGCAACAAATGGGAGGTTTTCAGCTGCCTCGATGGCTATGTTTGAGTGTCCATCTGTCCTCATACAGTGTTTCTAACTAAACTATCCCCGGTTCTGATAAGCCAGGGTGGGCAAGGCAAATGGGTCTGTCTGACTTTCTTCAACAGTCGGTTTTAACACCCTATTGTCCGCACCTCTCTCACTAGCACTCCCTCCCCCCACCCGATGAAACACGTGCCACGTTTTAAGAACTTGGACACGTGTAACTTATGACTTCCATTTCACTGTCAGAAAAACAGCTACTAGTCCTGTTCAGCATGTGTTGTCTCTACTGCTTATGCTTAGCCTTCCAAGTAAGGAGACCACAGCAATTTTTCTTCCCTGAGAACAGGAGTGGCAACTTTATAAATCTTAAGTCCAGAAGAATCAACATAAAGTTTAAATCTTACCAAACCTAATGGGACCTTGTAAACCTAAAGGAGTCTGTAATACACCCACAGCATAAAGTTCATGCATATTAAACCCTGAGCTGTCTATTTTCAGCCTAAATTGACTGCAGGCATAAAACATAATCTGATGCTTAAGCCTTCCTTATAGAACCCTTACTATGCTATCTTTCTGTCTACCTTTACTTATTTACCTGGCAACTCCTCTTAGCAAAAAAATCACTAACACATAAATATTACATGATGTAACTGTGTAAGCACCTTACATGTTTCACTGATTCAGAATAACTGTTTACAGTCTCTTAAATAGCTTCAGTTTTCTGGACACTAAAACGTTCACAACATAGAACATAACGAAGGAGTATATGAGCAGTAGCCTCTGCCTACAAAATGAGGAGAGATTTCTGGCTAGAGCACCAGCCAAACCCTCCCAGCTAAACACCCATGGCTTAACTATGAGATGTGTAAAAGGCACACCACTACTTCATTTTCGTGTGTTGTGTTCGTTACTCGAGGCCGTACCCAAACGCTACCTACGGCCTCTGCCCCACGCCGCCCCACCGATGCAGGCAGGCACGCAGCGAGCAGAGCTCCGCGGGTCTAAAGCAAATGTTTCTCAAAGGGATTTATCCCTTCTTAGCCCTCACCTGACCAGGTCGCCATGAAGTTGCAAAAAGAGGTTTTTCCTCCCTTCTCCATCGCATATCTCAGACGCTGGGGTGTCCACGGTACAGAGGACCAAGCGCAAATCTGAAGAAGCAGCAGCTGCAGAATCTCCTCCGTAAACATACACGCAGCCTCGTCCGACGTCCTCTCTCAGCCAGTCCCTCTCACGGGAACCGAACCGACTCCTGTTCAAACAGCTCCTGCTCCCGTTGCGCTTCACGTTTCTCTGCGAGGCAGCCCAGAGCAGAGCGTCAGCGGCCGCCTCCGAGCCGGCGGCGGGCTGCCCTCCTCCTCCTCCTCCTCCTCCTCCTCCTCCTCCTCCACCGGAGGCCCCCGCCGCCCGGTCCCGCCTGGCCCCTCCGCACAGGCCGCGGCCGGGCCCGGAGAGCCCCGCCGCTCCGCGCCGCTGCCCTGGGCAGGAGCCGGCGGGGTCCCCCCGGGCACCGGCCGCCGCCCCGCCCCGCCCCGCCCGCCCGGAGAGACCCCGGCCCCGCCAAGGTCGAGGCGGGCAGCGGCCCCGGGCGCGGCGCCGAGCGGGCGCGGCGCCGAGCAGCCGCGGCGGCCCCGCCGTGACGACTCGCCCCCGCCCCATCGAGCGGCCGCCGAGCGGCCCCCGAGCGGCCCCCGAGCGGCGCAGGCCGCGCTCCCCCCCCCCTCACCTTCAGCACCCGGATGCCGCCGCGGGGCCCGGCCCGGCCCCCCCGCGCGCCGCCCGGCGCCGCCGCCTCGTCCTCCTCCAGCTCCGGCGGCTCCCGGGGCCCCGGCCCCGGCCCGGCCTCCCCCATGGCCGGGCGGACGGCGAGACCCGGGACAGCGGCGGCGGCCCCGCCCCGGAAGTCGCGGGAGCTTCCGCCGCCCGAGGGCCCGCCCCCGCCCCCGGTTCGGGGCCGCGCCCGGCGCGAGGGGAGTGGGGCCCGGGCCCGGGGCTGCTGCAGGGCGGCGCGGCCCCTGCCGCGGCCCTCGGCTGCAGCTTGGGCAGGGCCGAGGGGGACGCGGCGGCGGCCGCAGGTGAGCGCGGGGGGGGGGCAGCGCCGGGCTGGGGCGTCACTGGCGCGAGTTACCCAACGGCTGAGGTGATGGATTAACCGGCCCCATCCTACCTCCGTCCGGTCTGGCCCGGCGGTACCTGGCCGGTGGCTGCTGGAACTCCCATCGTCGCGGCGCAGGTTGCCAGAACCCGGACAGCCGCTGCTCGCGCCTGAGCGGGACCCAGCACCGGCCAGAGGGCCGCCTCCCGCCTGCCCCGGCGTCGCCCCGCTCCGGCCGGACCGCTCGGCCCGTCCGCGTCACGCTTCTCTCCTGCCCCCTTAACTCCTGCTCTTATTTCAGAGCTAAGTCCAGACGTGCTTTCCAAGCTCTCACCGTTGGTATTGTTTTATGGCCCCAAACACTTTGTGTTCTATTACATGTTTCCTTTAAACATTTCCTGCCTCCTCCTCCTCCTCTGTCCCAGCGTTTTGCCGCGCCGTGGGTCTGGTCCTGGCTGCAGGTGCTGAGCTTCAGCCCCACCGCAGGAGGGAGGCCCAGGGCCGGCTCGCCAGGGCTGGCTCGCCAGGGCTCTGCCCACTCCAGAACCAGGGCCCGAGATGACTAACGGCTCGCTCCCACATAAATCAGCAGTTTCTGATGCCATTTCTGAATTCTCCAGAATCTGAGGAGCTCTTCTATTTAAAAACCAAGGAACTGACAGACAACCCATCTTACCAGCGAAGTTAAATGTGCTCCCCAGCACTTTGTATTAATTCGTGTCATTAAACCAAGGCAATCACAGGAAAGGCCACCTAGTTCTTTACACTTCCAGACTATACACACAGGATGAGAAGACTTTAAATCAGATTTTTGTTGCGTTTTCTCTACAGAAAGGCACGATTACAATGCATCTCTAGCTACAGCTTCATAGTTCTGTAACTACTTTGCTTCAAAAGAATTTCCATAAAGGAAGGACACGTCAGTACAGAGGCGATTGTACTCTGCAGAGAGAAGTGTAATTACGTGTTAGAAAACTCATGAGAAGTTATCTAATAAAATGTTACTGTGACTAGAAAACATAAAGAACCACCTTCCAGCAGGCCCATGTCTTGCTTTAATGGACCATGAGGTTACAACAGTCCTTGTCCCAGAGGCACATGGAGTATAATCAGCCAAGGGCAGGCTGCAAACACCAGGGAAAAAAAATCCTGGCGTTCAGATCTCATTGCACCTTTCTAGCACCTGGACAAGTACTGCTGCTGACAAGTTCTCTTTCAGGGTGATAATTTCACATGACTGTTTACGTGTTTTCTGTCTACTCATTTTGCTCCCCAAAATTTCCTGGAAAGCTTTTCAGATTCTGCCCTTATTGATTATTTCACATCATCTGACCTTGTTGTGGCCAAGTGTTAAGAACCAGTAAATCCTGTCCCACTGTACCAGCAAAAAGCAACAAGGCAGTTTTAAATCATTGAATATTGACTCATTTTATTAGTCACTTCATAATTTGTTTCAACCAAAAGACAATACACACAGCAGAAGTCTAATGCATCCCATGTAAATGTTTACATCCGTTATGCTCCTCACTCACCTAAGAGTCAGCATTTATTTAAATTTTTCACATCTCAAAAATAGGTCTGCAGAAGTCAGAATGACACCAGGCTCCCTGCTCAAATGGCATGTTTTTACTTCAAATTTGGTTGGGTTTGTTGGGGTTCTGTTTCGGGCTTTTTTGTTTGTTTGGGGTTTTTCGTGGTTTGGGTTTTGGTTTTTTACTATACTGTCAAAGAGGTGGGATGGGGCTCTATGTAAAATGTAAATTACAACATCAGGAAAAAAGGAATATACAGGAGTAGAGTGAAAGTTCAGAGGGAAGCAGTCCAGTAGCTTCGTCCCTCACAGCCCCCAAGTAGAAAATGAACACATAGAAAGCGCACCAGCAGATCTTAAAAAAAAAAAAAGCCATCTTTGCTGCTCCATCTTGCAGCTAGTACCAGCCTTGGGGAAGGCACCAAGTCACCTTTCCCAGCTGTTTCAGCATCTTCCGAGTTATATATCCAAGGTACTGTACAGGTGGCAGTCCCCTCACTGCTATTGCTTCAAAAGGTTGTTCAAGGCCATATTTTGTCCCATGAAAACCTGGACAAAGTCGAATCTTGGGACCTTCCCATGTCTCCTCCCCCTTCAGGCCTATTATGGCCACTATTCTGTCATTTTTTGACTCAAAGTACATTCACTTGAAAAAACAGACATTCAGTCTCTCCCAGCTCCAAAGTCTCCAATGCAGATATTAGTAAGATTAGCATATATTAGTAAGATTAGCCATGAAGTCTGTATCTTGCTGCCTTTATAGTCCCTTTACACTGAAGCAAGGAAAACGTTGACCAGACCTGTAAGAATTGTTGCATTCAATTGGTGGAAAAAAAGATTCACCCTATCCTCCAAGCACCTCAGATGTGGACATGCGAGTACTCTCCAGTGAGAAGACAAAGTAGCAGCACAGAGCTTAAGAGATGCACCCAGGGGTCAAGGAGCAAGCAATGGTATCTAGTATTGCAGATATGGGAACCTGTGAAACCTGGCCTTCCTTCTGACGTCGCATTAGTGCCCCATCCCTTGGCGGGAAGGGAAAGAGCACCAAGGACAACAGGAATGTTCGGCTGCTACAGAGGAGAACTCCACAGCCTAGGGATGGCTTCAAGCAAAACACATTTCAGGTACGTGCACCACCTCCTTCAGCTTGGCTCAGAAATATATGACAAAGTGCCTATTTCCCAGAACACAAACACGGTGCAGGGGTGGCTGAAGGTGCCAAGAACATAGCAGGAATTTACCCTACAAACTTACCAACCAGACAGAGACCAACAACAAAACCCAGCTGCTCTAGGGGACAGAAAACAAGTGCCGCAAGAGGGACAAGACAACCTGTTCCCAACTATGCTGCAACAAACTGGCCAGGTGAGAGACCATTTACTTCATCCTCCCCATCTCGTCTCCTGCACCAGCACTGTTTCTCAGCAAATACAAATGGAGATCGAGGCGTGCCAGCTTCCAGCACAAGTGACCATCTACATTCTGTGAGGAGAATGGGAGAGCTTATGGGGAGTTCAGGAACTAAGGCAAAGACTTTCCGTTAGCTCACTGGGGTCTAGATTCAACGTGCTTGGTCTTCAACACTGAGGAGTTTGAGCTAGTGGGGTGGTGAATAGTCACAACTGGTGAAAGCAACAAAGGTCAGCACCTACAAACATGCTTCGACTCCGCCATGTTCTACAAGACTACCTGCTTCACGATGCTTCTCGCTTAAGCACAGTGTCTATCTCACCACTGGCAGTCAGGGCATGACCCTGCCACAACCAGAATTACTTCAGGAAATCATACATCATTACTCTAGATTTTATAACCCCATGCTGATACCAGTTCCAGTAGAATAATAAAACTCTTTGCTAATCCAAAGGCCCAAACCTGCTTAATCAGTAAGGCAGCGAAAATGCCCTCCAAGAGAAACTAAACTTACTCCACTACACAGATCAGCACTTAAGTGACAGTCAGTCCTACATTATATTACTTAATGCAGTTAAAACCAAAGCAGACTGAACAACCTTTAGTGGCCTCCTGCTCCCAATTCAAGGGCAGAATAGGTCTTCAATTTTCCCTAAGTACACTGTGCACCACTCGGGCAATGTTTTTGGCAAGGACTGGAGCCTAGTGTTAGCACTTCTGCAGACACAAAAAGCTGTGTCTAAGCTTCCCACCAGAGCGCTGGATGATCAATATCTGGAAAGCCCTAGAACAGAAATAAAGCAGACGTGCCATCCGTTTCTTTTGAGAAAGCACTGGGTTGAAAGCTGGAGTACCTTCAGCTTGCCAGCACACTCATGGATGAAGATCTAAGATATATCCTCCCCAAAGAGTGCTGAACATTTAAATAGTTTTGTCGCACCGTGCTTTATGTCCTATACACAGTCTCCGTGAGAACTCACAGAGCCGTACTACCTCGACAACAGTTCACACTAGGAAGCATAACTGACCACAGCTTTCTGTACGCTTAGAATAGTACCGGACCTCACAACTTTGGATCCAAATACTCAAACGACTGGCTTCCATTCAAAAAACAGTTTAGTTACTTTCAGTCTGGACCTGAACTAGCACATTTCTCTGAAAGGGGAGCAAGGAGCAAACTACAAGGATCAATTAAGTAACAAAATGGGAAAAGGTCTCTTTAAACCGCATGGTCTTTATTTCAGTGCCAATATTACAGATACAACACAAATATCCCAGTCAGAAGTAACTCAAATGGAATCCAGGGGGTCTACAACAGGCTCTGGAAATTAAATTGGGGAGAAGGTCTGGAATAACTGGGAAGAGCAACTTTGCAGCATAGTCTCTGATTAGTCTCCCAGCAGGAACAGAACCCTTGCTCAAAGACTGATCTACAAAACTGAATGTCTTTTCTACCCATAAACAACAACTAATGGGTTAAAAGGCTTTGAAACCATGTGTGGTAGAAAACCAGCTGCTCCTTGGATCTCCACATCTCTCATACATCACCACACTTTCTGGGGAAGCTACAGAAGACTGTGAATCTGCATGGCTGTAGCTATTGACGGAAAGAAAGAAAATTCAAGTGTAAGGTCTTCATTTCCAAGTACAGCACCAAAGCAATTTTATCAACTCTCACCAGCACCTCTTTTCCTGCACTGCCCCAGGTTTGCAGATGAACTCCCAAGGCCTAACTTGCTCTTGGTATGTCTCACATAACTAAGAGGTGGGTGTATATGATAATGCACTGAATAGGCCATAAGAAGCCTCCAGCCCCTTCGGACATCAGGGATACAAGAGGAAAGAGGCAGGGCAGCCTGATGTTCCCCAAGTCCCCAGTCTGTGCCCCAGATGAAAGTGCCTGAAGGAATCCAGCTAGTAATGAATGACAACACGCCTTGCCCACCCCAGGGGAAAAAGACAGCAGAAAGAAGGGGCAGCTGTTCACTTGCTGCAGAGAGAAGAAAGCTTCCCTGCTAGAAATTCCAGACTTCTTTTCCAACCAGGCTGTGTTTCTTTGCAGGGGGGTGGGGGGGAGGGGAGAAGGGAATGTTGCTTCTGGCTGTGAATGCATGTGTGAGGGAGTGCACAGTAGCCTCCACAAGCCGCCAGCCTCATCAGCGGAGGAGAGGAGATTAGTCTTAACAGATATGCTTCAAAGTCAGCAATCACTTCAGGAAAATTCCTCCTCATCAGCAGGTCTCATCTGTTCCCCATGCCCATGGTGCAGTTTGGGGGATTGCCAAGGATCACAACCTTCTTCCCAGAGTTCTTTTGATTGGGTGGGGTGAGAATAAGAATGGTGCCAGAGCCTCACTGCCAAGACTGAGGGGGGAAGTTGTTGACTTCTGCTAGATCCTGCATTGCTGAGCCCTTGTGATTATATGTCAACTTGATCCGCATACGTAGTTGTTGCTACAAGAGAAAAGGGGAAAAAAAAAAACCAAAAAAAACCACAAAACAAATTCAGGTCTTCATTACAGGTCAGTGAATCCCACCCCATCCAGCTCCCCTCCCTTAGCCCATGAATACAAAACACAGACCCTTCCTCACCATAGGAGTAGGATGTGCAGGGTAAGCTATGACACTGCAGATCAGTGCTTAACCTGGCAGGACACTGATTGGTCACTCTAGTTCTCATATCAGGTACAATCTCTCAGAACAGCCACAGCACACCTTCTACACACATCCCTCTGCACTGGCCCTGATCTCAGAAGCACTGAAGTTCTTAAATACAAAAATAACTGCTTTAAAATCCCAGTTAACAATGGAAGAAAGCAGGAGGCAGATCTGGACTCTGCTGCTCTGCACTTGGGCTCGCAGGGAGAGGTGTCATCTCCCACACTCGCCGTTCACTCAAAGCAGCGGTCTGGAAACGTCAAGCCTTGCGTAGCTCTGGAGCACTGTGAAGGAAATAGCCTAAGAAAGACTGGAAACAGGGTCTCTAGGAACATTTCCTCCTACTGTAAGTGATGGAATTGCTCAGAAGTTGTTTTACACTCTGTCGTTTGGCTGTCATCCAGCTACTAGGTGGCCCTTAATAATAGGGCACAGCATGCTCCAAGTCAGGTTCCCTATTCTCCTCACTCTCAAAAAATCTTGTTTCCCAAAAACGCTAAAAGGAAAGGCAAAAAGTTGGCTATTTCTGGCTCTCTTCCCCATACCTACAGGGAAATATGCAAAAGGGATAGCCAAGGGAGGAAAGGAGGACAATGACTGCTCCAACCAGCCTCAGGATAAAAAGGCTATGCTTTATCACTAACAGATCAACATAACTGGTGTCATTTTTGTTATTGGTTTGTATTTGGTGGTGTTTTGGGAAACCGGCCATCAGCTTCAATCCAGCATAATGACAGCCCATGTCCAGGTGAACAGACTTTTTTACAACTCTGACAAGACAAACAGCTACCTCCTAAGTAGCAAGGCTGTTCCAAGGTTGCCTCCCTCAGAGAATTCCAGGGAACTACACTATCTCACGGACAGGGCTCTTGCAAAGCTGAACTGTCAGGCAGTAGCAGTCTAAAGGACAGTAAGAGATGCACAAATGCCTGAGGTAGAAGAGTTAGAAAATAGTGGGAAGAGAAGAGGGTAATAAAATACTATTTTGCACCTCTGCATTCTGAAGTGTTCAGAGGAGTTCTGGTGTTCCAACAAGAAAGCATCCCACTATCTACGTGTATTTCACTTGTGGGTCCCATCTGAGGTGGATATATTGCAACTTCCAGCACCTTACAGGAAAACTCCCAAACCTTCCCAAGCTGAGAACGTAACTTTCAAGGTGATCTTTGAAAGGTGCTCTACAGCACCACAGAGAAATTTGTATCAGATGTATACAAGACAAAAAGAATAATCAGTCTTGTACCTTAATATAGGCAGAGGGGAGCACACTATACTGAGATAAGGGGAGATGCATTGAAACCACAAAAATGATGCACTAGAAGACAGCCATTTCAGTGAAATCCTGGGATGAAATTTGAGAATTTTTCTAATTTGCGCATCTGTCTGGCAGCAACACTTAACATCTAGAGCAGTAAGTAAGGGTTAACCTATGAAAAACTTAAGATGTTTTAAGTTCTTAAAGATGGTTAAGATCTTAAGGGTGTCCCACAAAGGAAGAAATTTTATTTTTCTCTCTGATGCCATCTGAATACTTGCAAAGCCTCTTAAGGAGGACATGTGGGCCACACCCCTCCCTCCCCCCTTAAGTCTGTTGTGTCCCAGTCTTGAAAGCCTGTCTCTGAAGGCTGTAAACCAAATGGAATTATGATTAAATCGCACCTAAAGGTTCTTGCCATCAACTGTTTGAAGCTACACTCATCACATTATAAACAAGTGACACCACTTGAGAAAACAGACAATTTTGTTAGTGTTATGGATCAAACTATTTCTTGTGTAACAAACATTTCAAGTAATGCTGCTCCAGATATCAAGAATAAACGTTGAATGTATTTATTATGGCAAGATGCTTGCCCTTCAGACATCACTTTTACAATGCATACAAACAACAGGTTGAGCTCCTCTAGAAAGGCCATCCAAAAACTTGTTTAACCACCATTCCAATGAAAAACACATTCATGAATTCAAGAAGGTAACAAAGCCACGAATCTGTTTTAGCAGTATAACCAAAGAGAAGGCCAAACCTGTGCCCACGACCTCCTGTCTTTTTCGTAACTTTTTCCTAACCCTAAACAAAACGACTGTCATTAGAAACACATCATTCACTACCATCACTGTCTGTCTCTCATCTCAGATGCATCCCTGACTGACTGCCACTAAATCCATGATTCCAAGACAGTATCTTTCATAACTGTTCTTGGAATCACTCACCTTTTGTGGATTCAGGACTTTAATGACCTGTGTGATGGTCCCCGAGTTAAATGCAGGGATGACACTGCTGCTGGGAGACAGGAGCTGCAGCTGGAATGTCTGAAGAAAGGACAAAGAGAAAACAATTTCATGCTTAATCAAGTAAGAACAAAGTGATCTGTTTGCACCGAGAGACAGCAAGGAAAATTAAGAGTTCAGTTCCTGGCCCTGAATAATGAGTTCTTCAATTCCCTATCTGTAGAGAATATTCACTGGCCCACCTGCTTTCTACACAAGTAAGATCCAGGTAGCACAAATACTAGGGGGTGAGGGCTCGCTGTAGTTTACCAAGATCAGCAGCGATGCATTGTTTCAAGTGTCAGATGCAGAGGAACAGTCAAGAATGCTCAGCACACCTGTAACTTCAGGAGGCCCATTCCTTCCCCAATTCCTTCCTATGGCAGGTATGAAACCTACCCGAATTAAAGTTAGAGCATTAATAATTCCTAGAAGTGAAACTCCCAGAAGCGAATGTATTTTCCCAAACTTGAAGAACATTCTAACCACACCCTGCTTAAATGGTCTGCTCTACTACAAACTAGGCACTAACTGTCTGCCATATTTTGTGCTTTTTCATGTATTCATAGCTGCAAAGAGCATGGTATATTTCTTAGAAACTAAGAATAAAGGGAAAGATTAGTGTCTTAACTTTTTTTTTTTGACCCAACATTTTTCTGCATATGGTTTAGCAACTTTCCGAGGAAGTGGTGATTTTGAAACAAGATTTTGTCCAAACAGAAGTAGTCCAGTCTGATAGGAAGCAGTGTTCTATTGCATTTATAACATTTACTTTCAGACTGGAAAGAGCTGACTAAACTGAGCACTAAAAGAACCTATGAACAGCTCTTAGCCTTGTTGCCCATGCCGCAGGTTTCTGTCTACATGAAAGCACTGATCAGGAAGTATTTGCAGCTGGCCCTCAACCTATCACTGTAAGCTGCCCTCCATGGCTCTACCTTTGGTACTGCAGCTTGGAAAACAAAATCTGTCATATCCAGCTCTGTGCTGTTGGAGGCCTGTATCGTGATTACAGTGACGCTGGGGTTGGTGTTTGACCTCTCAAAGGTGAAGTCAATCTTCAGCCCATTCTTGTTGTATGCAGTAATTGAGGGGATTCCTGTAGAAAACAAAAAAGCAGCAGACCTACAGGATCTGGAGATCATTCAACATCACAGAAAGCATTTACTTTACCCCAGACATGAACTCTTCTGAAGATTAAACACATCCCCTTCTGCTCCAGTGCCTGTGCCACACTTCACTTCCAAATCCCTCCCTCTTTTTATTACCCCTTGTTTCCTCTTTTAGTTGGGTGCTGTGGCACCTCAGGCTAGGGATTTACATGTCCCTAACCTGCAGCAATATCATTGAAGAGAGGCTGTGATGAAAGTCCATCAAGCAGGAACGAAGGCTGTGCTATCTGGGGTGCAGGGGCAGATACTGGAGAACCTACAAGAAATGTTGAAGGATTATTACTTAGCTGTCATAAAATGAAGAGTAATTACTCCTTCTCCAAAGATCAACTGCTGCATATCCTATTTCTTTACATGAAGCTCTACAAATCATCTGTGTTGTTATCCTCCCCTTCTCTGCTTTCACTAACAAGGACTGGCTCCTCTTGAGCTAGAAGGCATTCAAACGGAATGAATTCCTCACATCTCCCAGAGTTCTCTGGAAAGGCTCACAGCATTCCCAGGCTGCAGTGTAAAAATGCTCAAGGCTCACCAGCTAATCATGCAGAACCGACCTGCGACTTCATTCCCTGACTCCTACCTGTATGCTAATGTGGGTCTTGGTAGGAATACGCGTGAAGGCCAGGACTTGATAGAAAGCGAAGAACTAGCCAGCCCTCATCCCACCCCAGGACTGAGAATGCAGACTTCGAAGAGAAGCAGCCTGCTCACCTGTTAGGTTGAGGTCTCCCAGGAGGTCCAGGAGCTCTCCGCCAGCAGAAGCTGGCTTGCTTGTAGGTGCAGTGGGGATTACAGGTGTTATATCACTTCCCCCCAACAAGTCCAACAAATCATTTGCCTAATGAAAGAGTGGATGTGGTAGTTAAATATTCAACTCCCTGCTACCTTCCCCTACAAATGTAATGGATTCTACTTGTTCTCAACAGAAGACCCACAGAGCTGGCCAGAGAGGTGCTTAGTTTGGCTACAGTCCCACACCCCACAAGAGATCCTGGGACCACAGAGAGAAGGATGGAGGTCGTGCACACCGAGACATTTTGAGGCTACATGTCTTTACGCCACCCTGCTCTCACACTCCCCCAGTGATCTCTTCCACACATCTGTCCTTGACCTACAGGCACCAGAGCAGAGAGGTGATGCAATCATCACCAGGCCAGAACTAGCAAAGAGGCAGAGAGTGGGAGGGAGATGGTCTCAGCTTACTGTTGGCAGGGGCTAGTAGTGTGGTCTGACAGGCAGTGGAAACTTATCCTGGATCAGCTTCCATTACCTGGCTAGCAGGCTGCAATCCAGAGGGCGGAGGTTTGGTTTCCAGTACCGCTGGCTCTGTCTCTCCATTGGTCTGTACAATCTCAGTGGGGCCATTTGTGGTGGCTTTCTCCATTACTGGCATTCTCTCAAGCAGGGCTGGCCTGAAAGAAGCTGACATAGTTACACTGTGCCATCTTCCTGGATCCCAATCCAAATACTCAGACATTCAGATGATTTACACAGGGCAACCTGCCTTTTCCTTTCAGCTCCAACACAGGGGAACTGTAAGACTGCATGACAGCCTGAGGAGGTCAGACACAATCCCTGGCACTCTAGGCTAGTGTAAACACGTTAGCTGACAGCTGAAAGCCAAACAAGCCCTCCTGCCTCCTGCTTTCCCCTAGTACTTGACAAAGTTTCCACTGTGGGACTAAGATAACAAATCCAAGGCAAAGATTAAATAATTGAGCAATGGTGGATTAACTACAGACCCGGGTCACCTGACTGCTCTGTTCCATAAGCAGTTGAGTCAGAGTCAGCTCATCTGACTTCTCCTTGAAGAAGGGTTAACCACTTAGGTGACAAAGTTGGAAAAGCAAATCACCATGCTCTCATTTAGCCAAATTAAGTTTCCAAAGAGATTAAGTTCAGCCCTTGGGAGTACCCTCCTGAAGTGATACAGAGACTGAAGAGGTGTCACGGTATTCAGAATCTTGACATCAAACCAAAAAACTAAGAAAACCTGTATAGGGAGAACTAGTCTGTAATACAAGAAAGGCCATTACCCTTGCAGATCAAGCCACAAAGCGCTGCATGTAATAGCAGTAAGCCACATTGTCCACACATCTTTTGGGCTGAAAAAGTGCTCCAGTGCCAATAAACCCAACAACGGGCCATTTTTGACCATGAACAAAGTCTTAATGAGCAGAAACTATTAAACATTGACCTTTACACTGTAATGAACACCAGAATATACTGGGAGAAAAAACACAGATGCTTTCTTGTAAAACTGAATGAAGCTCACATAAGTTTTTCTGAAGTGTAACGCTTCCCAAAACTATGACTAGCATACACTGCCATCTGATCAAAAGCCAGCTGTGACAGACACTGTTGTCTGCAATGGTCAACTCTGATCAAAAGCTTCATGCCAGATTTTTCTCAACTCATTCATAAGACCATGTGAAGCCCTCAGCAGCTCACATGCCCTAGCTCGTTTTTTAACATAACTTCTCCAGGAACAATCTGAGTTGCTGCATAGATCCCACAGGAGGGGAGAAAAGAGGAAATCACAAGGATGTTGTATCCTACACATAGTGAATATGATGGTATCTATGGAAAAAAGTGATTGTGAAGAGCCTTAGAAACAAAGTTTGGAGGCCCCTACAAACACAGGCAGTATTTAGTCCAGTGGCATCCATTTTCTCTGTTCTCTTGTCTAGACCCTAAAATGGATGTTCCTTCATCCACTGGAATCTTATGGAAATTTTCAAGGATAAAGTTAATTCCAAGAAGACCTCCTCCAATCTTACAATCCTCACTGAATAGAATCCATGGTGCTCCTATGTATCAACAATTAACTATTGTAAATGGATTAATGACTATTCTGCAAAGAATTACAGCTTTAATCATTGCAACAAAGCGGGGTTTAACTTTCTCATAAAGAAACAATCACTCGAGCAAAGCAAAGATGAATGGGGACCCCTCAATGATAAGGTGTAAGGAGGTTAACATGTTCACAAATTGTAAAACAGGGATGCTGAGTGGTGCAGTGAAATAGTATGCCTTTGCAAGCAGAATTTGAGATTTTAAACAGATACTACAGGAACATACAGTAAATTAAAAAGATGTTCTCAAAAACTGAAGAGTATTAACAGTTGGAAGAATTACCTTGAGTTCAGAGCACAGCTTAGGATGACAGGTCAATGGGTCTCTGCATGTTTATTCCAAAGACATTTTAAAATAAGTTTGAACCTAGTGACTGTGGAAATGCTAGCATGGGAAAAGCTACCTGCAGACACTTACTCAGCTATCACATTTAAGATTCAACACCTAGAAGTAAAAATTAGTCAAGTTCAAGCTCAAAGCAGGGCAAATGTTTTGGCAGAGAAAGTCTTAAAACACTCACTAGCCCTACAGACGAGGAAGGGATTCTAGTTCCTCTGTATTCCTACCAAAATCACCAAAGCTCTCAAAGCACCAAGTGTGGTACACAGGAAATCAGAGTAGATTATAATGATCCTTTTCAAACACCAAAACTCATCAGCACTCACCTCATGTGATCATATTTCTTGAAAAGTGCATTATATTCCACTGCCCTCTGCTGTAGCTCCACATCAATGCTGCTGCCATAAATGGAAACTACCTTCTTAATGCGACTGTGTGGGGGCAGGGGGGAAACAAAAAAACAAAACCACACCATGGAATTAGCAGCAATAAGCAAGGGATTAGCATGTGTCATCTGGAAGACACTATCTGGCCTCTGCTCAAGAAGTGTCTTGGGTAACTCATTTAAAACAGTAGTCACCACTGTTTCCCTGGACTGTCTATGCAACATCCATTTTTGAACTGTCCCTTCACAACAGCATCAGCAGGTGATTAACACCCCACCACCCATCACAAGAAAGCTCAACTACCCACACTAAGAAGCCATCGGTAGGAAACAAGGCTATTTTTCTCTCCATCATCCTAAGAAGGAACTGGAAAGAACAGTCCACTGGAAGTAAGGCCTTATCTTCCCCATTAAGGATTTTTCAAGCAACAGCAACATGGATTAAGTCCCTACACGGTAGCGGACACCCACAGAGAAAACAGTACAAAGCAGTGAAGTCTTCCACACTGCAAGCAAAGGGGGGCTGTAAAAGCCAACAAATAACAAGATGACTCTTGTAAACCACGGAAGCAGAACATGTCCTTCTACTGAAGACAACTGACACCAGTGTATTTGCAACAAAGCCCTGTGTGATACAACATCAATAACAACTCACTTGACAGTGCAGGTGAACCTTGTGGAAAGCTTCATGATGGCAGTGAGAGCATAGCCTCGTGTAACAGATGCAGACATATTAGATATCAGGACACTCTCTAAAATATCAAGAACTTCATCCTCCGTTACCTGAAAAGGTACAGAAAGGTTAGGCTGAGACAGAGAAAAGCTTTGCAGCAAGCCTTCCAGGACATAATGTAAAAACCTGTCTCATGCTTAATGGCCATGTCGTACCTTCTCTGCAACTCTGTGAGCCTGCAGCGTTATGTTCAGAGTGTGAGACAGAAGCATCTAGCTGGAGATCCCGTGATACTAGTTTTAAGATACAGTTCCTGCTCCACATACTGAAGAGCAGGTTTATCACCAAAACACACAGCTAAGACCCTAGCAGACACCCTGCAAGCCAGAGCACTGAAACCAGACTGCTCTGCCAACTGTGGCTGCTCTCCTCACAGCGAGTGTTTACGCAGCCCATGCCTGCAGCATGGGAAGGACACTCCTGCCCAGGGTCCATCACCATCATGGACATCAGTGCTAAGGAACCACCACGCTCCCCTCACATCAAGCAGCTCCAGCCTCAGCCAGGTACAGAGTTGTTGTTCTTTCCCAAGCTATACCTGTATTGGTTCCTCCTCTTCACACTGACCAGACACCAGAAGATCTCCATACTCTCCTATGCACCAAGAGGCCACTTGCACCAGGGGCTGCTGTTAGAAGAAAAATCAGATGCCTCAGAGATAAATGAATGCCTGCATGACAAATTAAACCCTCACCATTTCCCTGAGCAAGCTTAGCCCTCCTTCCAGCCAAAGAAGTTCTCCACAGCAGAAGAAATAGGAATATTTAATTTCATCAAGAATTCCCTAAGAGAAATAGAGAAAATAAAAAGAACATGAACTTACAGAAGACATGCCTCCTCTGCAATCTGACCCTTGGAGCTAGACAGTCTGATGTTGCCTTACCTTGAGATGCTTAGTAAACATGCTTATTGCAGTACAACAGGGAAACAGAAGCTGGTCACATCTGGTATTACCTGGGAGTAATCACCAAGGATGGCTTTGTAGAGTCTCTGCACAGTGTAGGCATGCATCTCCACACTATTGGTTATTAGCTGAATCAGATTGGGAACAGCATCATCACGAACATAACTTCCTGCCTGCAAGAACAATTGTTGTTAGGTTTCACTATCCGACTTCTCAGGAACACCCAGCATCTGCCGATATCCTTCACAAAGCCACCTGATGTGCATGGAAATAAAAAAAATCAACCTCCTCACCCCCAAGCACTTTACGGTTGATTTTGAGCAAGGTCAGATGGGCAGAACTACAGGACAGTTCACTTTCCCAATTAACTCAACGATACCCAGAGAAATCCATGCTATAGATATCCTGAAATTGTCAAGAGGATAGAATGAGGATGTAAGAATCCTGTGCTACGGAAGGAACAAAAAGCAACAGAAAACTCCTCTGTTAAACGGAAGGCTTTAAGTCAAAGACACCCTGGGGGCAGAACACAGTTTCTTCAGTCGCTTGCTCAAAGCCAGACTCTACGCCAAATAAGCACAGGACCCAGGAACTTGCCTGCATGTCACTCTCTGGTTAGAGGATGGGAACACAGAACTCAGAGCGAAAAGCCCACTTTCAGGCCAGGAAAGTGTGGGGGGCAATACACAATCACACAGCTTTGGCACAGAAGGGAAGATGTATACTGTTCAAAACCTGTTCTGTTTAGGCACTCCTCTGGCACTGAGAGCAGAGCATGCAAAAAGAAGAAATTAAGTGAGGCCAATTAGATCAACTAAGTGAGAACCCAGCTAGCCAAAAGCAGCTGTATTGGGTTTGTGTGGCCAGGTTTTGGTAGCAGGGGGCTACAGGGGTGACTTCTGTGAGGACCTGCTAGAATTTTCCCCCATCTCCACCAGAGCCAACACCAGCTGCGGTGGTGGCGCCTCTGGGATAATGTATTTAAGAAGGGGAAACAAATGCCTGGGCCACAGCAATTGCAGCAGGAGAGAGGAGTGAGGGCATGTGAAAGAAAAAACTCTGCAGCCACCCAGGGCAGTGAAGGAGGAGGAGAGGAGGTGCTGCGGGCGCTGGAGCAGAGGTTCCCCGCAGCCCCTGGGGCAGCCCCTGGTGAGACAGCTGTGCCCTGCGCCCAGGGAGGGCACTGGGGGAGCAGATTCCACCCACAGCCCGGGGGGACCCCACACCGGAGCAGGGGGATGTGCCCGAAGGAGCCCGTGACCCCGTGGGAAGCCCACGCTGGAGCAGGCTCCTGGCAGGAGTTGTGGCCTGTGGAGAGAGGAGCCCAGGCTGGAGCAGGTTTGCTGGTGGGACTGGTGACCCCGTGGGAGACCAACGCTGGTGCAGTTGGGGAAGAGCTGGAGCCTGTGGGAGGGACCCACGTGGGAGAAGTTCGTGGAGGAATGTCTCCCGTGGGAGGGAGCCCAGGCTGGAGCAGGGGAGGAGTGTGAGGAGTCCTCCCCTGAGGAGGAAGCAGCAGCAGAGACAAGGGGCGATGAACCGACCACAACCCCCATCCCTGCCCCCTGCCCCACTGCAGGGGAGGAGGGAGAAAACTTGGGAGTGAAGCTGAGCCCGAGAAGAAGGGAGGGGTGGGGGAAAAGTGTTTCAAAATTGAGTTTTTGTTTCTCATTATCCTACTCTGATTTGACTGGTAATAAATTAATTTCCCCAAGTCGAGTCTGTTTTGCCCATGATGGTAACTGGTGAGTGATCTCTCCCTGTCCTTATTTCCACCCACCAGCCTTTTGTTACATTTTTCTGCCCCTGCCCAGCTGAAGAGGGCAGTGACAGAGCAGCTCTGGGGGGCACGTGGCGTCCAGCCAGGGTCAGCCCACCACAATGACTGATGCCATCTTTCTGCGTTAGTTCTCATAAGTCTGGTAAACTGAAAAGGATGTTTATCTGTAAGAGTCTGCAGTAAGCAGTCTCATGAATACAACTTTATAAATGGTTTCTCTAGCAGTCAAGAGAAGGAAGTTACTTTTTATTGAAGGACGTAATCTGAGAGCAATTCTCACAACCAACCTTCTATGGAAATCAATTCTCAGTTCATACGAATCTACTTTTCTCTGTTTCAGGGTGGCAAAATAACACACAAGCCAGACTCGCTTCTTGATGAACTTCTCAAATTTGAACACTCATACTGATAAAATAAATCTCTTCCCACTCCTTTGCCTCAGGGAACACACTGCCTACCCAAGTTATCAAGATCTCTTCCCTCTTGTTTGCCAAAATGCTACTCCAGTTCCAACTCAGCTGTGACATTTATAAAGAAATTCATGTAGGTAAAGAGTAATAATTAAACGCAAAGAAGAAGAACTAGAAGGCTATTAATACAGTTTCATTAAAAAGTTTTGATAATCTCAACTTGGAATAATTCCAAGAAATGGTTTCAGCCCCTTTCTCTTTGCAAGTCACTTAAGGCTGCACTCACTCTCCCCGAGAGCACTGTATATTGGAACCACAAGCAGCACCAGAGTTGTCCTAACTTAGAAGCTAATGTGTTTACTGCAGTAGAAAAACTCTGCTACACCTTGTAATCTTGTGCATTTCTGGTATCGTACATTTCTAAAACCACACTCAGTCATATTTACTGAGTTTACTTATTTCTGACTGGCTGCCTTGGGTCACTACCATGGAAGTACGCTTCCTCTGTAGCATTTGTTATCTGCCAGCCTTTATAGCCATCTCCAACTCGATGATGAGTAACTTCCTACAGAATTAAGAAAAAAAAATTTACAGTCACACACAAGAGAGGCAATTTTACTTACCGTTGTTAGGACTCTCATAATTGTGTCTATGTGCCAGCGTTTGGAAGGAGCATATCTGACAAAATTAAGAAAACAAGTTAGAGCACTAACTGCTAGCCTTCACACCAGCAAGAAACCCATCATCATCAGAACCTCCCCACTCAGTTACTTCCTGGCCCATGGCCTTCTGAGGGGGGACACACACCAACAAAACACCCACAAAACAAAACACCACACACCTTCTTTGACTTTTTGGTATTAATGCTGACATTGGAAAACTGAACGAATATACAAGTCTGCATAATCTAGCTCAGCCATACCTTGCATATACAATACTTCAAAGTCAGGCTGTTGATCACAATGGCTCAACAGTAACGAGATCACCTCACCTGTACAACTAACCAGAGAATCTGTGTGTGTGCAGGGGGGCAGGGGCAGGATGTCAGCACAACACCTGTTCCAAAGTGCAGCAGAAATCAATATCCTAGACTGGTTTAGTGATATGAGGACTATCCATATGGGACACGCTAGTGTGTCCCAAGGCACTACTATCTCCTGTTCTTCAGAGTGGGTTAAAACTGACAAACCACACACAGATCAGTAAATGGAGAAGAGATGATCAACATATTCCCTCTTGGGGGTTGAGGAGGGAGAGGAACAACACACAAAATTTTCATATTTCTCAGGATGTACAAAAAATTAATAGCAAGTAAATTGACCCCATACTTTTCAGCTGCAAGAAATATTCCAGATGCACAGTCTGCCTTGAACTCTGGTTCACAGGAATCTAGGAAATACAGCAACTCCTTCATCATTCCACGGACATTGTTCCCATTAACAAGAGCAAAACTCAGTTCCATTGCACGCCTAGGGTGAGAGACAGAAAACCAGTAAAATATCTTCACCTAGTGAAGTAAAAAACCCAAAACACCAAAGTCCAGCTACTCAAATGTACTTACCTTCTAATTAAGAGCACAACATTTATTAGTCCTGTGAGAACAGCCTTCCACATTAAATGTACCAGTATTTTCCTGTTCATGGGCAGACAATAAACACCCACTCCCCCAAAAACCTAAAGGGGAGTGGGGGTGTGGGGTGTTCTCAAAACACCTATCCAGATGTCCTAAAGGCTAGAAACATCTTTCAGCAACCAGAGTCCACAAGCATTAAGGTCTGACTGTCCAAGCATTTGTAACTGCATGCTGCTCATTTCTGAGACACAACTGCAATAAGTAACCCACGCTACAACACACCTTCTCTTCTGGATCCCTGAGGCTAGAGACCTGTTTCGATCTCCATGTATTAAGAGATTCAAATACAGTAGAAATTTAAACTAATAACTGGTAAGCTTTATTTCATCCTGTCGGATAGACCCAAAACTACCCTGGTGCTCTTCTCAGAACCCATTGCTCCCCACCCCAAGTTGACACCACAACTAGACAGAGTACTGGCTCTTTGCCATTCCTTGTTGTATACATCAAGAGGCCAGAGGCTAGTCCTTAGCCCTTCTGCTTGAAGTTTCTGTGGTTAATTCTAGCACAGCTCTCCCATTCTTCTGACATTTTTTGAAGACTATTTTCAAATGCGATTAATTTCTGTACAACATTGGCGATTAGTTATGTTAAAATGCATTAACAGCCTCACTGAACAACCCTGAATATTCTTTAAAATTGAGCATTTGGTGTAATCCAGAACCCAAACCTCCAAGTTGTGTCCTCTTCATACTATCAGGAACTTTATTCTCTGCCTGCCACTGAGATAGCCTACTAGAAGACAAGATCCTCATAGCACATCAAAAACTTCCTCCCCCATTTCAGTTATCTTTTGAAATCATCTGGATAGTTGCTGAACTACTTCACGTGTACAGTGAATTTGTACTGCTTGTACAACAGATTACATCCAAAATTATGCCAAAAGGCCTAAAGTCAATTTTGTGATATATACTTTCTTCAAGTAGATCAGACTTCTATGTGTGTTTAACTCCAGCAATTTTCATTAAAATCATAATGTTGAGATGCATGAGTTATGCTGTCATACCTTCATATATTTACCAGCAGCAAATGCATGAGCAGTCCCACTGATTCTGTCTTGTTCCAGCATCAAGCCTGCTAACCTATCACTACATGGACACAGTTATTTTTTCTGATCGCTTATTATTTTCCCAATGTTCATGAAACATCAACAACTTAGACCAGGCACATTACCCAATCTAATGGTATTGGGAACATGCTATTTGTTCTCAAGAATCAGAAAGCATCTAGACACTGCTGCTTCTCAACATCTTCCTAGTTGTTATTGTAGTAAGAAGGATTTCTAGAGAACTGTGAACTGCAAATGTGTTATTTTTCTTTTTACTCCACTAACACCCAGGGACCTGGAAGACACAGAGGTGTTCAGGACTAGGGTGGAAATACTTAACTAAATTGTTACCTTTTATCATCTAGATCTGTGGCTGGTTGAAGACCTATAGCATTATTAGTTGTTTTCATCCCTTCAATTGGTTCCCAACTGCTTACATCTAACCCTAATGCGTTACAAGTTTTCCATGTTCACGTTTAACTTTTCAGACATGTTACAGCAGATATATCAATACTGCAGGTGCACAGAGGTACTCAGCAATCTTCACACCAGGCATTTATCCCACACATATTGCTTACCTTTAATCACATTACACGCCTCGTTTCTGTCATGAAGTTCCTAGTCACGCAGTTTGATCATATTAAGCAGACAGACAAAGAGACTTGAATTAAATGGCAAAGCCATTCTGAATTATACTACATGGACCAAAGATGCACTGCAATGGTAAAAAGATGATGATAACAGGCCACGCTTCAGATAACCAAAACCAGGTATCGTGTCTGTTCCTCACATCCCAGCCCTTGAAACTTGCTGCCTGGGGACTCCGACACCCAGACAATATATTGCTTCAATGAAGACAGTGCATTGTCAGCAGCACGAGTGTCAGCATGGCAACATCATGCTCTGCCGATGGATCACTCAAAGGCTTCATCCTCCAACTGCACTCAGACATGAAGCTCTGGTGTTTGTAGCATATCTAGATTTTCCTAGCAGGCACCAGTAAAATGCTTTTTGTTGTCTTCTATCCAAAAACTAGATGGGGCACTGCTATTCCACAACCCAGCCTTATGCTGGCTGTGGCACCAAACAGCAACAGTGGCCTGACTTGCTCAGCATATAAGGTACAGATTTGTGTTTTGGGCTAGATTGCAACTGAAAAATAGATTACATGATACCCCTTACGTAACAGTTAAAACTAAGTTTCAGAAGCAAGACAGATCCAATTTCCTTCCTATTCTGTACATATTACACTGAGCAGTGCTGTTAAAAATCTAGATCTGATTCAAAGATGGGCATAAATTTAAAGAATGACTATCAGAACGAGTATCTATGGTGTATCTAATCAATTTGACAAGATGGAAGAAAGAGGTCGAGCAATTTGAAAGTATATTCATGATGTGATGAGGGCTCAATGAAATTCTGGCCTGCAGCAGATTCCACAAGATGCAACAGGGATACAACTGTCCCCGTCACTGACATGTCATATGCTGCACTGAGCTCAGACCACCAGTTATACAAAGAATAATGATGAGAAAGAGTTCTGAAAAAGTGCAAGCAATTGACAGGCTGAAAGACACAATTTAGAAGAGCACCATTCCATATAGGTTGGGTAAAAGTGAGATCAAACAATTCAAGAGTATCTATGAGCATCTGATAGAAACAGGAAAAAGTTAGTATCATGAGTAAAGGGAACATAACTGAAGTAACAAGAAGAAACAGAGGAAGAAGTCTAGACTGAGTATCAGAAAAAAGTCTTCCTGTAGTGAGAAGTAAGGCTGCAAGCTCTCCCACTGCCCAAAGAAGCAGCAAGGAACTGCTATTTACATGACAAATGAACAGCGAGAATGCACAATAGGACGTGGTTTGTAAGCAGATGATTTGAACAAATCAAGTTAAGTCTGAATTCTACCACTGCATAATCAAATTTAATCTAGAACACATTATGTGGATGGCTTAACACTGTTTCAAGACAACAGGGCACTGCCTGTTTGTCTGGGAAAGAAAAGCAGCATGGAGCATGTCAGAGTAGCTCTGATGAGGATCATGCTTTACGGAGGCTTTCTGTCTAGTTGTGAGCACACAATCTGACCTCTGCTGAGACTCCATTTTGGAAAAATTCAGGCAAACAGAAAAATCTTTCTTCTCCAATCCAAGATGTATAAAATGTAAAAGCAGCTTCCCAAAGAAGGTGGCTGCACATCTTCATTACCTTCTTTGAAGTATGAACCACACTACACATTAATACTAGTCCCACAGTTCCAGGATTACTGTCATTTTCCCTGATGCCCTGCTCACCTTCCGCAGGCTGTCAACCTTGGGAGTCTACTTCACTGATATTTCAATTACCTTTTAATGGAGACATCCAGATCCTTCAGGCAGTCCACAATTGTGCTTCTGTGCCGCTGTACTGCATTATGGTCTGTCTGCACAGTTTTCAACAACGACGTCAAAGCTACATATCTGCAATAAGGACACATGGTAATAAACAGTTGACAGCAGGCATTTAATTGCTGTGCACAGACACTCACAACCCCCCAAGATTAGTCCTATTTTGCAACAGAACAGGGTTTTCTTGTACTCAGCAACGAACAGAAATCTTCCAGGGGACTGCCTGGCCTGACTTCAGCAATGAGTTACCTACTAGACCGTAACATGCCCGGACAAGCACCTGTCCCAATTCCTGGCTCATGTCAGTTGTCCAGTCTTCACAAAGATTTTTGAAAAGACAAGGCAATTAAAGGTTAGCCCTCCACAGATCATACTCAAACTAGCATGACTTGCAATTCCCAAGGCTAGAGTCTTCCACCTCTACCATGTTTTGCAATCAAAATACTTAGAGATGGGACTTAATTCTAGCAGTTGCAGCAATCCCATGTCCAGATCTATAGTGACCAAAGCACAACAAAACTTCCTTGTTGCCAACAACACACAATCTGTGTTGTTGCCAAACGCCAAATCTGATTTGAATATCACCACAGACCAGCTGGGACAAGACAGGAGATTCACAGGTTATTGGAAAAAACTCTTGATTAGATTAAGAAATCACATGTTAAGAATTAGATCATACACCTAGACGCATCAACTAAGAAGGGCAGGGCCACAGATAAGATTTTCACAGAGAAAAGAATGCACCAAGAAAGAAGCAAGCTAGACAGTCATACTAACCCCAACAACAGTACTTCCCAGTTTGGTCTCCTGGAAAGCTCTACTTCAGCATAATCTTTGCATAATTGCTTCTCACACATTTTAAACTGGGTGTTGCCAAAACAGACTTGATACAACTTACCTAATATTTTTGTCGTTGTTTAATAAGAAACGGCCTAGGATGTTAATGGCTAACACCTGCAGAAAGAGTTAGGGAAGGTCAGTGATCAAAAAAAAAGCTGCTGGTCATCTTCATTGTTTCCAGATGATTTTAAAGGCAACATGTCAAAGGTACCGTTGCAGTTCTTGGCCAAAAGCATAACAAAGAACTCTAGAAGCTGCCTAAGCAGAGGAGAAGCTCAGGCAAACACAGCACAGGCTCTCTCCTGCACGCAAGGGAACACAGTCTGTAGGAAGTTTTGCTTTTTTATTTTTGTTATTTAAAAAAACCCCAGCAAACCAAACACCACTTTCTGAAGAGGCTACAGTCTTATCTAGAGTGAACTGCAGAGCTATGTTTGGGTGCAGCAGCCTTGCTTCATGTCCTCTACATAAATTACTCTAATACAAGCCTAGAAACAAACAAAAGGCCATAGCAAAGGCAACTTACTCTCAGTCCACTCTCAGATTTTATGTCCATAATAGTCAGCACAGTTTCATAGAGAATGGCATTTCCCACGTTTTTACTTGTTTCTGTATTAGTGGCAACCTGGAGAAAAGAAACAAAATAAGCAACTCCAGCTCATCCAGAACAGGCAGTGAAACCAACCAATCCCGAGCAAACAAGCACCACACCTATCAACATGTGTCTCGCAGCAAAATTCAACCCAGCACAGCAAGCAGCTGTACCCTCACCAGCGCTGCTGAACCCAAATGATTAAGAAACCAAAAGAGAAAGTTTAAGCTGCTCATCAACCTTGCAGACCTTACCTGTGCAAGTATATCATTCATTGCTTCACTAGAATCATCATCATTTCGCCCTAAAATTCTTAGTAGCCGCAGGATTCGTACCTATTTGACAAAATAAAGCAAAGCTCAGCTCAGCAGATGGCAGTGTTTTACACGGGGGCCATGAAACACCCAGTACACTTCCGGAGGAGTGGCAAAGAAGCAAAACAAGCTGCTGATTTCCACTCCTAAGCAAAATGCTTATCCTTAATAAGACCCTTACCAACAAGAACAGGCTTATGCTGTGCTCATTTTCTGCCCATTAGCCAGAACTGTTAAGAGTGTCCCCACTACCCACCAGGTACAGCCTTGCAAGATCAACACATATCGATGCCTCTCCCTTGTGTCACAACTTCCCATATGATAAGGCACTACAACTGCTCTTTAAGACAAGTGTCCTTCACTAAGGCAGGTAAAGAGCATTCGCACAATCAGCTCTAACAAAGACACAAAATCTTGAAATCAACACAGCTGCACTGAGGTAACCACTTCACCACACCTAAGTCTCAAAGCAGTACCAGAATTAGATATCAATCACTGTTTGCATCAGTTCTTACCTGCAAAAAGGGGTCACTGATCCCAGACACATCATGCTCTGGTGAATATCCAGACATGATAAGGTTCTTCAGAATACGAACTAATTGGGGAACAAGCTGTGAAGAAGAGAGTTGTCTTATTAGGGTGCTGTTCCTCCCCCCACCCCAGTTTTGACGTACAGGTCCAAGAACAAACCTGGTATTTGAAAGCAAGTCAGTCTACGGATTCTTCTACAAAGCTCAACCTGCACACCTAGGCCTGATGCTGTATGAATACCTACAGCTTAGCTAGGACACAACTAGAAACAGTTAAGCCGGAACCTGAGAACCATATTGTATCTTTGAAGTACTAAAGAGCTTGGCGGTTGAGACCTGAGAGGAAACACCAACTTAAATTCCTCTCTTCATGGAAAGGGAACGTGCTGGGACTATTAAAATGGTATGATTCCAGGACTTCACTTGGGGGCATTACAGTAGCTCCTAACTCACTTTTAGCATACATCTTCATGGAAGCATCAGCATAGCCAAGATTTTTGATCTTTTCAAGTACTGTACTGCTATGATTAAATTACTAAGAACTCCTTCAAGTTTGACACTCCATCCAACTTAGCTTCTAGAAAGAAAAGCTTCATGATCTGCTTCCTCTCCAAGAGTTTCCAAATAGGGCAGAGAATGGATTTCCCTTCAACCTTGCCCCAGGGATCTATTGTTAGACTACTACTTCCCTGCAAGCAGCTCCAGGGTCTGTTCTCCTCCTCTTAATCTCAAATTTCCCCGCAAGAGCAGCAATACTAAACTGACCAAATTATTTGCTTTACTGCTATTAGAAGGGTTCTGCATAATGGCAGGAAAACTGATGGAAGCACTGCTACTCTGCCAGATTTGGGAGCACAAAATCATATCAGCTTACACTGTTCATATTTTAAAGTTTCTTTCCAACTGTATGGGTTAAAAAACTTTCAGAAACAGTTCAGATTTCTCAGATGTTGATGGCACTGGTGTCCCAGTAGACACCTACCCACAGGAATAAGTTATCTTTCAAGACTTGTACACAGCTTTGAAGAAACACTACCTATCTGCAAAAGTTTGGTTCAGCTCCCTCCATCTTAGGCTCTAGCGATGGGCTTCATCTGTCAGGGAAGCTCTGAAGAACCGTAATAGAATTTTTCTGTATTATGTATGCCAAGCAAGTAAATGGTTTAAGGCAAAACGTGGCAAATAAGCCAATCAGTAAAGCAAACAAGCTTTAACAAAATTACTATTTATCTCCAAAAACCTTCACAGCAGCTATGAGTAACAAAATAGTCTCAGGGATGAAATGGAAGTTTGCTCCCAACACATCCTATGAAAAACCGTAAGTTTGAAAGAGAAACTGAACTCTTTTTCAGTGAACTGTAAGAGAAAAACCACTCCTGGTGGATGACAGAGATGTAGATCTCTACAAGCTTTATTCCTTCCATAGGAAGTTTCTTCTATCCCTCTCAGTGCTGGTATTATTAAAATAATCCAGACACTGTCTGGAGACGTGACAAACTAGACAGAGGTGTTATGGTGGCTACACTAAGTGGATTCTTCATTCCTGAAGCATGGCTAGCACCAGGACAGCAGGATTCCTTATCTCAACTCCATGCATGACAATTAGTTTATCAAAATCTTCCCTAAAAAGCCCTTCCCAACGAATCCACCTTTAACAAATTTTCCTGTCCTTGAGACAGGCTGATCCTCCGTTCATGTATGCCTACTAGGAGTCAGGGATTGCATTCACATTAAACTTTAACCAGATCAGAGATTGCTTATTGTAAAGTTGCCACTTCTGATAACATCAAACCAAGATGGTGCTTCAGATTCAGGACAGATAGTAGCAGAAGCTGCCAAAAGCACAGTGTGACTTATAGAGCACAATAGCTGCATGTGGACATGCTAAATGGGCAATGTTTCCTGGACTGAAGTCCTATACATTTGTGGTACAGTGCAAGAAGAAAACCAGCCCAACATCTCTTTTTTTATTCCTACATTCGCTCTTCAGGAATTACATACTCCTCTGAAAACGTGCATTTCATAAAACACACAACCAAAGGAACCATGAATTTCCTACAATCTGCCTTAAAGAGGAAACCAAAGGGTGCTGCAACATCTTCCCTCAAGACAGAGTAACAGATAAGTAAAGTGACCTGCTGGAGCATTCCTGGAACCCTGATTAACATTTTCTTTACCTTCTAACATGCGAGAGTTATCACAACTGAGGACAGAACAAAGGGAAACATTACAGCCATGGAGATCGGTTGAGGGCACCCCCCACTTCTGTAGTCAAATTACACCCATGAAAAATATCAGCAATGCAGCTGTACTCAGTAGCTCTGTGCAGCACAGTTAGCTCACTTACAGGTGGCTAAGTAACTGTCCCTCCTGCTCCCTTTTGGGAATCGCCCAAGGTTGCCCCATGATTCAGACAAAACACAAAGCCCAGTTTGTGATAAGAAGAAAGACTGAGGCTACAGTCTGCACAGGCACAAAAAAATTCCCTGAAGTACTCCTCAAATGAGAGAGAGCTCGAGGAAAGCAGGCTCATGTTTGAAAAAGGCCACAACTGAGATTCAGGGCTGCCATGGGTATAAAGGTTTAGTGACAAGACCAGACCAGCACACAAAAAGCATTAGACAAGTACAGTTGATCTAAGCGTGTGGCATCAATCACAAGTGCGGCATTAAGAGGCACTGCCTCACAAGAGACAAACATCTACAGATTCAATGCAAGCATGCAGCATCTAGAAGAGTTAACTCTTACCTTTTCATTCTAACACACAGCAGGATTCCAAACAGACAAAAGGGACAAAACAGATGAAGCAGGCATTAGGGACGGATCAATGTTATACCATCCACAGCATAAACAACTACGAGATAGCTAGAAAAGAATGTACCTAGTACCTAAGTTTTGAGGACTCCACTCTTCTCTCTTTTCCCAGGATTATCATCTTAATTGAGCAATTAGTAGCAGGGATGGCTACCTTCAAGATGACCCTAGTCCCCCTTTCATTCCTGCTCTGACATATACAATCAGGGCAAGGGAAGATGCATGCCAAAACGCTAAGACGCATCAAAGGATGTCCTGTTTTACTGCCATATGGAAGACTACCAACAGAAGGGCATCTGAGAACTGCACTGACTGGCATTGTGACTTCTTGGTCAAAGAAGAGAAATTGAACGAAGCTGGTAGAACAGAACTGGCTGTTTGCTCCTCTGAAAAGTGTTACAGGTGCTTAGTTATGTGCATGCCCAGTTTACTGCTCTTCCTTGGCCTGTCTATATCATTAGGAGTTTCATACTGCACACCAAATTATGGCAAACAGCATAAGGAAGTTTGTGCTGGGGAGGGGAGGAGAAGCAAACATTCCTAACCAGAGGAGGAAGAGTGACCTTGACTCTCAAACCCTTAAACTAAAATGGAAAATGATGTAATACAGCATTTATCAGAGATGAGGTATCTACAGAACTACAACTTCCACAGGTATTTTTGACCTGAGTGTATAAAATTTGTGGCTCTGGTTAAGGCATTCAGGTGTTGGTCTAAGCCTCAGTTTCACCTTTGCCTCTTTAACACATTGGCGATTCCAATGTCACTATGCAATTAGCTATGAAGAGTGGAAAAAGTCCTAAGGGAACATCAAAGAGGACATTTTAACTTCAGGATGAGTTTCATACTGCACAGTCTTAAGACTGATGTTTTGTAACTTACCCACTTATTGAAGGGGATTGGGGCTAGATACATGCAAAATTCCCAAATTTAATGATTTTTTTAAAAAAAATTTTATAACAAGCAGACAGTTTCATTAAATTCTTCACCCAAATAGTTGTAAGGATTTTACTGAAAGACGGGCACACTGCTTTCACTAGGGAGACTAAGAGGACGCATCTGTAAAAAAAAAAAAAAACCAAAAAAACCACACTCCCAAAAAACCCCAACCCACCACAAACAAAAGCATGAATATTAACTCTGCAATATTATCAGTTCACACTTACCTTTCTAAAGTGTGCAAGCATGTCTGGGCTTCTCTCGCACATCTCTGTGAGGAGGACAACTGATGTGTGAAGAACACCTAAGGGGGGGGGGGGGGGGGGAAGTATCTGCATTTAACATATTTTTATTGGCTCCAGACATGTGACAAAGATCCTAAGGAAACAACAGGAAATCATGAAAAAAAGTATTCTTCTTGAGTCCAGCATATCTACCCCAAAATATATTTGTGCTTGCAGCTGTGCCCATGGGAAAGCAGATAGCAGTGTGCTTGTGTCTTAAAGCTGCAACTAAAGGCCAAAGGAGAAGAGAAACTGCACTCTGTCAGCTGAAACCTGCATACTAAATATATAGTCAGATGGGAGACCATTAAAGTGAGAATCTGTTTTATGCTGTAGTTCTGATGAAAAACAGCACTGAAGAAACTCTTTCCTGATACCAACGTAGGTATCTCATTCCTGGGAATGCCTGCTAAAATGATGTCAGAGAATCCTATAGTGCTATGCTACCAGAAGACAAAAAACCCTAAAAATTGCACTTTAGCAGCGTATTGGATAAAAATCACAAACTTTCTCATTCCACCCACTCTGAATTGTATCAAAAAACAGTGGAAGAGTTCCTTTTGTCACCTATGCCATGTAAAACTCCTGCTGACTAGCAGAGTCACACACATCCCTTTCTTCTGAATGACATTTGCTTTCACTGCATAGAAATGGGAAGAAACAAATTGTACTGATACACCTCAAAAGTTCCTTCCAAACAAAAGGCTTAGGTAGCAAGTGTGCCATCCCGTAAGGAATGTCATAGCCTTGCCAAGTAGAGTCTCGGGTATTACCGTGGTTCTTCTCATTCAGCAAGTTTTTGGTGGCTGGCAGGAACATCTCCATGAGTTCAGGCACCTTTCTAATGACGTGAACAGCACACAACGCTGCCTGCACAGGAAAAACAGCTCCGTTAGTACACACTGTAACAACAACCATACACATTGTGAGAACATTCAGCACAGTGGGACCTAGCACAAACTTCATGATATACAAAGGCCTGGAAAGTCTATAGTACATTTTTCCATCTCTCCACTGCAAGTGATACTAAACAGCATCACAGAGGGGGGAAGCACTGAGCTACAAAGTAATACTGCCGCTAGCAATGGTTCATTTTTACATTATTCACTTCAGAAGTGATATTAACTGCAAAGCAGCTCAGCCTTTAATAGGGCTACTTCAGTCTCTCTTCCTGTTGCTATGGAGGGGATAATGCATTGGAAGAAAGTAAATAAATTTATGTCAAATTATGGCTCATTTTCTTTCCCTTGAATATCATCTCCTTCCCCACAAAATAACTTCCTCCTGCAGGTGATAGGTCCTATGAGAAACAAAAGTATACTGAAAAAAAATTGCCTATGTCTAGGGTGCAGAAGCAACAGGAGACACTACTCTTTGCAGGTGCTTGAGAGCCAAGTGCACTGAGGGCCTCTTCCCAGAATACAGCAGTACCTCTTAGCACTGCTTTCTCTCCAATCTCTCTCTAGATCCAGCACTAGAGAAAGAAGTAACAATGAATCTCTTCCTAAATCTTACTGCTTCCTACCCTTTCCAAGACTTAACAATGAAATCAATTTAAAAGAACAAGGGTGATTACACTTTGCAGATGCTACAGCACACTTGCTATGGAAATGAGACAATTTATAATTGTCCATTTCAAGGCCTTAACCCTTCTATCTCACACACTACTGTAATAATCATTAACAGAAGTGATCAAATAGGTTCAAATCTTCAGGTATCTGGACTTATCCGAGAAGATACAGAAATAAACCGATGACTAGAGTTTGGGGTTAATGTCTGTGAACAGGCCAGTGTTAACATTACCATCAGCAACCTTGAGGTAGAGAGTATGAAAATAGAAGCAACTGCCTCGCCTGCTGGAGGCTTGTCTTTTAGAGGCTTACACACACTCCTGATACACACAGACAGGCAGTTTTGACCTGTCTTGCACACTGGGATAACAGTCAGCCAGTGTGATCCAAGCCATCTAGTATTCAAGAATTAGCAGGTATTGAATCAATCCTGAGTTTTAATCCATAACAAAAGTATTCAAAAGTTCCCTGAAGTACCTTCTTCCTAAGATAGGAGTTAGAAGTTTTGAGGAGCTTTTCCACCTCTCCTGCAAGGTCTCTGCACATTTCTGAGGAGCCCATGCAGCCGAGAGTGCAGAGTGCCAGCCCCTGCACATATTGCGTGCTGTGATTAAGGTCACTGTAAAGGAGAACAAAAAAAAGCCCATCAGCATGAACACAGAGAACCTGAACACACAAGAAAAAAGGCATCTATATCTACAGTCATCTAACCAGCTGCACACATGGCCCAGAACTCTCCAGATTCTCAGCTATTTTGAAGGAGCATGACTTCTGAGCAATAGCAGCTTTGAGTGCATGTACCCCAGGGGTTGCTACTACTTCTACTTAGAATCCTCAATTATAAAGGTAAAATACTTGGTTAACACTATCAGGTATCTAGGGATTGAGCTGAGAAGAGTGAAGACCACACAGAATCCCATTAGAACTTCTAAAGTAAAGACAAAATGTTGTATTTTGGAACTTGCATGCAGAAAAGAACCTCAAATGAAGTACAGTCCTGGAGTGACTCTGTGGGTCCCAGTTTAAACACATTCTAGGATAGGCTTTAGCTTCTGCACTTACAAACCAAACAGTATACAAAAATTTATGTAAAAAATATCCTCTATCCTGAGTAAAAACCACAAACCCCACCACTCGCACACCTTGAAAATAATCCATACAGGCATTTTGTTTAGCAATCCTGACTATTCATATGCCTCAGGAAGTTGCAAAAATCCGCCAATAAGAAGTTTTTAAACCACCTGACAGCAGATGCTATTCATGAGGCCAGCTACCAACGTCACACTAAGTACAAGGCAACACAGCTTCCACATGGCAACCCCAACAATCTCTAAAAGCTATTTCTACACTGCTTTTCTGTCAGACCATTTAGTACTCATGTCGCCACAGTATCCAGGACTCAATGTTGAAGAAAGTAAAACATACGGTTCCTGGTTTGGGAGGCAAGGGGAGCTGGGGATTGTGTGATGGGAGAGCTGGGGAAAGGAGTGGTGTGTAACCAAATGCGCACAACGTGCAGAAGAGCAAGAGACAGTATTCTGGTTGTTACATCAAGCAGCTATGGCAACATGCAGATGAAGGAACAGATAGCACATGCCACTAAATGGGTTGTTTTTTTGCTTCTTCCTTTAGCAAATTTTTGGCAGCTATACAAAGCTGTGTGTATAGCAAGTATATGCTCCAAAAGGGCGCTTTCGCTATCAAAAATCTAGGTCTTGCTATAAAATAATGAAAGACAATGCCATAAATCAAATACCTTAATGTCTAGATAAAAATCAAGACAGTGGTAGATACAGAAGCCAAAGAAGAAAGCAATAAACAACCCACTGAGGTGGTGGGAAGCTGTCTACCAGTTCTGCCCAGCTTCAGTCTGACCCGTTTCCAGTTCAAACTCACTATACCCTTACCACAAAAATTAATTTTAGCATAAACAATCAAAACAGGTTTTAACCTAGCAGCCTGGTTCTAACGGAAGAGCCTCACAGGTATGACATTTCAATGAAAAAATCTTTAGCCAAATGTCTCACCTCTCCTGGACACTAGATCCCAAGGTAGCAGACCCTCAGGCCCGCAGTTTTGTTCAGTTTCTTTCCAAGCACTTTTGAGGCCACAGTCTAACAATCAATACTTTATTTGCTAACATCAGGGAAGTTTATGTTCTGAAAGTTAATAATAATAAAAAACAGACACACCACACAGAACCAAGCAGGCCTCTGGGTAAATAAACTAGAATGCAGTTGTTCCACTCCTGCTCCCATCCATCTTGAAAAGGAGCATTGTTGGAAATACACCAATCATCATCTACTAAACTATAATGTAAACCAGTCCCAATTTAACAGCATTTTTCTGAGAGAAAAAAAGTAAAAAGATTATTTCCTATCCCCTCTTGTCCAATTTCAGCAACATGCCAAGCAGACAGCACATCCCAAGTTGCTGCTGCCTTGCTTCCAAGGAGAATGATTCATCAGGACCATTAGGCCAACCTTAAAAAGAAAGCAGGATACACAGCCTTGATCCTTGAAGTCGGACGACTCTTCAGAGCTCGTCAGCAGAAGTCAAGTAAACAAACACAGGACAACATGGCTGCAGCAATATATATGACTGTGACATATGATGGCCAGTCCAGCCTACAAAGTTTTAACAGTGTTATAAAAACATCCTGATTATATCATATTTAAAAGGTGGATGGACCTTTACTGATGCTGCATTACTGCTTGCCTGGCTCTTTTCTACTGCAAGCTGGAAGATAACTAATTTACAGAAATGGAAGAGAGCTCTTTACAACAATTAGAGGTCTTCTGCACTGGCTGAGCAGTTTACTGTGGTCATTTCATCTTCCCGATTTTATTTATCTTAACATGACCTCCAGAAACACTTACTACCATTCTGTAACAGTAGTTACATGAACTGTTGTTTGCCACATACACCTGCTCAGGACCAACGCAATTTTATATTCTCTTCCATCTAAGGAAGCTAAACAGGATCATCCCATACAGTACAGTACTAGAACAGTCTTGTTTGGTCAACAGCATACAACAAATTGAAAATACCAGTTTTCTAATGCAAGGGAAAAAATCTAAAGTACTCAAAATATCACTGTCAGGAGTGTACTTTCAGATCCTGAAACCTCAAAGCATGTGTTGATGGAGAGAGAGGTGGAACCCTTACTTCTTGATGCAATTGGTCATAAGAAGATGGACATCCTGTCTCTCATCCAGCAGCAACATGGCACCTAAATACCCAATGCGCTTGTCTGTGAATTTCTGAGAGGCAATGAGCTTGAGGCACTCCAACTGGAAAAAAAAGGAAAAAAAGAAAAAAAAAAAAAGAGAGAATTAGCTTAAACTACTTCTTAGCTAGAGGAGAAACAGTTTGAATTTTGATGTTTACTCATCTAGGTCTCTCAGAATGCATTTTTTTTGAAGTATAGTTTATTCCCATTTTGGTGATGTGGAAAACAAAGAAAGGTTAAATGACCTGCCCAAAGCTCCCAGCAAGCCAGCAGGAAAGTTATTAGCACCTCCTGCATCTTGAAGTAGCCAGACACTGTTGGTCTTCCATGACCTCAGATATACCAGATATGTGGGTTTATGTCACAAAAGTAAAAGATAACATATTTATAGAGACAAGAGATCCATCATTAAAAACAAAATAGTAAAGATCTGGAAATCTAGATCATGTGTCATGTTTGATACACACTGGAAACTTCTGAACCAGGCTTAAATGGGTGCATCTACCTACCAGAGAAGATCAGTGCTCTGTAAGTTAATTGTCAAAACCAGTTTTGGTTTATTATGATCTGTAACTAACTTGCTACCTAGGTAAACCTTAGACACGGAGATAGCTCAGTTTTTGACCTGCTCTGTAATCTCTATTTGAACACCTGAAGTTTGACTATAATCATATGCATTGTAGCCACTACAAGGTTCCCTTTCACCATGTAGAAATGTCAACTGTGTTCAACAGCATAAAAGGAGATCCCTAAGATAACAGGCACAGCTGCCCCTTGCACACAGCTGATTAAGAATTTAACTGCTAACCCAGTTTTGAACTCAATGCTTTCTTATTTCAAAAAAATACATCAACTGCAGAGATATTCTGAGATTACTATGCACTAAAATATTTCTCTCTAACAGATAACTAATCAAGTATAATCAACATCTACTTTCCAGACAGGAAGTAGCAGAAATGGCTTCTCAAAACAGGTGAGAGACCTATCCTTCACAAACACATCCCTTAAGTCTGTTTTACAAATCAGCTGGGGCAGCAAGTAAGCATACACAAGAGGTTTGAGGAGGGGTCAGACAAAGCTTGCAACAGATCCATTTTAAAGAAAGGGGGCATGCACAGGCAAAAATACGGGGTGTCATGAAAAGTTTTTCATGGTCCCTAGCTATAGGGAAGCTTAAACAGGGCAACAGACACAGGTGAGATGCAAGAAGCACACACACATCAGGAGGGTAAAGTTGTACAGGATACCGATAGGAAAAGGAAGGCTGAAGTGCCACAGAAAGCGAGTGCTATGGCCTAGCCACTGACAAGCTCTCACAACTGCGTGGCGTCAGAACATACAGCTCCACTCTGCAAGGAGTTGTCACGTGTGAACACCCGGCTAGTGCAGGGTGACAAACCGGCAAGAAAAATCTTGAAAGAAAGTGAGTTCAGTTTGCTAGGTTTAAAGGGCTGAAAATCTAGAATAAAGAAACACCTCTGAACAGTAAGATCAGTCATCCACAAGGATAACTGAACTTGCACAAATGGGCAAGATCAACCAGGGATAAGGTACAGAACACTAGATATCGACCTCTTATCTTTCCAGTGCTTTCTGTAAGAGAATAATGTACCTCCGAACCAACTTTCTTCTCCAGGTTTACGAGATACTTTCTTATACAACCCTCTGTAAAAATGCAATGTAGAATTGATATCTAAGCTACAGTGTAAGAGCCAAGAAAGGCAGAAGGCAAACTAAGAAAAAGCAGAAGGAAACTAATGACTGCAACAGATACTGTAAGATATATTTCTGGTACTTTTGAATTTGAAAGATATTATTGAAATTTACGCCGTGAAAGGCTGATGAGTTCTTGTTTCACTTGTATACAAATACATGCAAACCAGCTTCATGCACAGCAACACTGAGAAACACGATCAGCTGAAGCTCTTACTAGGTCTAATTAGCGGAAGAAATCTTGATACCATCATATCCATTTCATTCAAAGGAACAATTAAAATCTGCTACATCAGTACTGTAACAGATACATCAGTAAAGCCAGATATGATACAGACATAGAGCTAGACTACAACTTACTCAAGTTTTTACTGACATAGTCACTCTTTCAACTGGAAGTAGAAATTTTTGCAAGTAGAAATAATGACAATAATAATAAAGTTATTTTCCCAGGCTGCCTGACAACTTCTAAACTTTCACAAATGGCCTCTGCACACACTCAAGAGACAGCTTGCCATCCAGTGCCTCTCAGCATGCACTGGCTAAATAAAGTGCTCATGCTGGGTCAAAGTTGAGGATCCCTGGCTTGGAAAGAAGTAGATCAACCATTCACTACCTCTCACACTTTCTCTAAGTTCTCTTTCATTATTGGTTACCCCATCCACACTGTTAGCTGAAGTCAGATGTGTGTTTACACCTTAAAGAGAGACCATCTAACACAGCCTGTGGCCCTCTTCTGTTTTTCACCAAAATTTCCTGCATATTTATCCTATCACACTCAAACTTCCTGTCTACAATGCTGGACTGTCTATCTACAAGACTCCACTGCTGGAACAACACATGTCTTCAACAGGTCTCCAGCTCACGCAAACTATGCTCCACCTATACAACATTAGCCCTTTGAAAGATTCCTTCCAGTTACAAGTATTAAGGACATGCAAAGTCTGCAACTTACTCACTTGGAGAATACTTGTTAAAATCCCCTCTCAGCCTTGGGCCCTATGCCCTCCTGAAACTGCAGCTGATAAACCACATGACAACCAAAGCCATCGAATGAAGTACTCTGTTCCCAAAACAGTCAGCATAGATGCTTCTGTTTGAGACGTGGCAACTCCAGCAATAACAGATATTGAATAATCTGGTTTATCCTTCTTCCACTGAGAATGAAGACACAATTTACCATTACTGATCAAAACAGAAAATGAAATGGTCTAATCTTCCACATATGGGATTAAATACTTGAGTAACAAGATAAAATAATCCAAATAAAATTTAAACATGTTCCTAAGATAGGTCAAATGTAGAAATTCTAGATGACAGTCATCTGTAACACTTCTCATTCTTCTTGCTGCTCTTAGATACTTAGCCTTAATTTTTGTGACAGGAAGTTTCTCTCTTGAACTGGGGAGCTTGGTTGCATGAAGTGTTAAGAACAGGATAATACATAAATTCACTTGCTCTTATGCAACAACTTGTTATTCTGAGAGAGGAATCTGATGATGTAGAAGTAAGATAATGCACTTTGAATGCAGTAACACAGCCCAGACTCACTCCCTAACACTAAGACTATTTGGAATTTTATTTCAGTGGTTTGAGTTTACTGTTTCAGTGAGACATGTCAAGACTGGTAAATCCAACCATGAATGGACAGACTCCCAAGACATGAAACTACTTTAAGGGATAAAACAATCTGACCAACTTTTTATTTAGCTTTATGGAAGACCTAGGTTAGATTACTACTGACAAGACACTTACTGACTTCTACGCAAAACAGACTATGCCCCAAAGACTAAGCAAAGCTCAATGTGAAGAACATCTTGTAGATCAAGAACTCCCATCTTCCTGTCTCCCTTTTCCACAATCTACCCGCGTCAAAAATAGCATGTCAGAAATAAGCCAAGAGATGGAAAACTTGTACCAGTATTCTCCAAGTCACTTCACTAAGATGGAGATAAGGAGCACCGATTTCTTATTGCTGGGAACAGACCATCTCTTATGCGCCTAGAATAGATTGCTTTAGAAGGAAAAGGGTATAGAACCTCCTTTGAAGCATCTGGTACTTTCCATCAGAGACAGAACTCCAATGTGCTGTTTAGAACCCATGTTGAAATAGCCATATATATTGGACTGTGGTTTAAGAACTACTGCTCTGCAGAAACCTGGGTAGCGAGGAACAGACAGTCTGGCAAAAGCAGACTAACCCTAAGTTTTATAACAAAATATCTAAGTCTCCAAACAGCAGATCTCACTAACAAAGTCAGGACTAACTAATGTAGGTTGAGAACATACGTGAAGACAGACCTCAAAGCGTCCCAAAGAGCAGACAGCAAAAGTGCAGCTAGGAATGTTCCCAACAGGTCAATGTGCCTGAACCACAGAGCAGACTGGCATATGCACATAGCACAGCAAGCACTGAACTCCGACCTACCTGTCCAAAATGTGCAGGGTATCCCAGCATGTGCATATACAGCAGCTTTGCCACGTTTCTGCATCGGTACGTGTTATCTTCCTCTCGGAAGGATGACCGGATAGCAGCACATTCCTTTTGGATCATCTCACGCTCTTCTGCCTGGGTTCTTGCTGTCCGGATGGTCCGGATCAACTCCCGCAGTCTGATGGGGGCTGGCATCCTCTGGGAGAAAAAGAGATCTGTAAACCTTGTACTGGACCTAAAGGCTTCATAATGATCTCATACTTTCACTTTTTTTTTTTTTTTTCCTTTCTTACCCTACAATTATGTAAGTAGAATTAAAAAAATGCAGACTCCTTCAGTAGCATGGTTAAAAGCAAACTTGAAAACCAGAGGAATTCATTGTGCCTAACATTTGCTTTTCCAGAACATTAGAAACAGAAACTGATATGCTTTGAGTTAGCTGTCAGGTGAACATAACATGACTCCCCACCTGAAACAGGCAGAAATGGCACTCTGCAGGTATGCTCTCATATTCACATCAGGTATGCTCTCACATTCACATCATCTGCCTCTCTCCAGAAAAGCTACAAAGAGATTTGATCCCAAAATCATGACAACTCAGACAGAAATCCTTTACAAAAAGCAACACTGTTTAATAACTTGTGCAAGATTTTTATACAAGTGTTTCAGATAGCCATGCTTCAAAAATCCTGCAAACTTATGCCATACGTACTTCCTTCTTAGAGGTGTGGAAGTCAGCAGATAAAGCACATGGAAGAGCAATCCTAGCTGGGTGGATATTTCAGAGAATCTTCTTTTAAAAATAAATCAAGTTGACACCATCCTTTTATTACACCCCAAACAAAACAATCCTTTCTCAAACAAGCGTGTCACATTACTGTCTGGTGGCACTGGTATGAAAAGAGTGTGCAAGAGAAGTGTATCCTACATGAACTCCAAGTAGTTTCACTTCACCAGACAGAATACTGATGGAGCCATCTGACCTAGAGAGCAATTTAGTCTTCTGAATATCCCTCAAGAGGAAAAAGGCTCTCAAACAAAAGCCAAACTTTAGAATGATGTTCAACAGTTGAACTTTTTAGTTCATGCTCACCAGAACTGACTTTTGATTTTCTGGGAGATCAGACTTGCAAGCATCTCTACAGTCATCTTTCATCCACGCTAGACTGCGAATATAACTCAGCCATTCTGGTAACAGATAATGTCACATCAACTTGTGAAAAGTTGCCATGGCAGTCCGCTACAGATTTCATCTGGGTCACTGTCCTCCCAAAACGGTGTGTCATACATTTTAAGCACTGTCATATCAGGAAAAGATGTGCATTCTGATGCTGCACTAACTGGCTTGCATGACACCACAGAACTGACAGGCTGGGCAGTGTACAGAGTTAGCAGGGCACTAGTCTGCTGCAGAAAAGCAGAGCTGCACGTACAGTCACAGTAAAACAGCTGAACGCAGCTCTGTAAGTCTGGATTACAGATCTGGTCTCCTACAGGATTCATACATAACACCAAGTCCCTTCAGTCAAACCATGCGGACCACTCATATTGCAGTTCCCCATCTTCATACCTACAAAGTTTGAATTTAGAGACACAGAGCATTCAATTTTGAAAACAGAAGAGTAGAGACGTTCCTCCTGCATTAAGAAACTCTGCCCCAAAATGCTGACATGTGTAGGATCAAGATTATTGGACACGTTAATCCTTAGTCTTGCCTTGCCCCTCCATTTAACACTTTCTCACATTACTGTGATATGAATAAATTAATGCTTACTATGCATTCAGATGCCGCATTAACAAGGATCACAGAAATGGTCAAGGGGAAATAAGAAATCCATCTCCAGAACAGTATCTGAACGTGCAATAAATAAGGCTTTTGAATGTGGCGTTCATGTTCTTTTAATGTAGCCTGTGATGTTCCTACACTGAAAAGATCTTCCCCACAACAGCATCATACCTACACACGCATGGCGAAGGCTTTAGTTAGATGGAGCCTTTAAACCTGTAACACAGACCAGCACAAGCAACAGTGGTAGAACTGTGATCTTTCAGCAGCAAGTTAAAACTGTAGGATCACAACAAAAGGAAGGTGAAAACCCTGCAGAGCACTAGGAGCACTGAGATGCACCGATTGTACAGTCTCTGGAGATATCAGATGTTGAAGGGCAAGCCTCAAATGATCATGCACAAATCATTTTTGGAAATATTACTTGGCCAAATTGGAAGACTATTTTCACCAGTGCAACAAAATACACATCCTCAAAATAAAAGGACAACTCCCCAGCACTCATATACGAAGTCAGCCAGAAGCATCAAGGTTTCAAAGCTTTTCAAATAAAAGGTAGTTTAATTCTATCCATTTCCGGCTGCATTCCCCCAATCCACACATAATACCTTCCTACCCTAAGAGAACAAAACACTTTTCTAAAATCCTGCAAAAAGCCTCCGATAAATAGCTTGCTTGGGAAACTTCAGAATGAGCAACTTACAACTATTAAATTAAAAAAAAAAGGGGGGAAACAACTAAAACCATGGATTTAAATGGCATGTAAAATTAAGGTAACAGGGCAAGAGTTAATTATTGCAAGCTAGAATTCCAATATAACATGTACCAGTTGTTTCCTAGCTGTTGTATGGTTGTATTGCTTTACTCTGTGATAATTTATTCTTATTTAAAAAGGGACAAACACACATTAACTGTGTGCTGTCACTGGAGACTCATTAACTTGCTGCTAATTACACCCTACTACATATCCCAAAAACTTGTTTGCATAAGCCTATCCTTAGACCCTGCTTTCAGAGCTGAAACTGAATAAAGAAGGTTATTCTGCAGTAAGGTAGGATACAACCTCCTCCCAAATTCTATAAATCCTTATAACAACATCTGCTTAAGTTCATGTTTCTATCCTGAATCTGTCACATTGGAAGTGGTCTCAATCTCCTATAAAAGCTATTCTTCATTAATTCAATTTAATCCCTCATTTCCATAGTAGTCTTCAACTTAACCTAGTAATTTACATGAAAATATGATCTACCAACCCTTCACTGTCCTAAATGAGCAGCCAAAGAAGGCAGAAAGCAGACCAGAAATGGCCGTACCAGGTCTGATCAAAGCTCCACCCTGTTCAGAACCTGCTGACAGATGCCTAGGGAAGAGTGTAAGAACAGGGCAAACACGTAGCAATACTTTCTCGGGATTTGCTTGCAGTCTTCAACAATTTGTAGCTCGAGAACTTCTAAAGCCAGAAATAAAAACCACTCTGGTTTTATTTGGACCCCAGGTAAACTTCTAAAATCAACAGCATTCTGCAGGATGCATTCCACAGCTTCACGGCATGACATACAGAGACCCAGCTACTTCTTTTGTTCTGCATTTACAACTGCTTGTGTCCACTGATACTCCCAATTATTCAACACACTTCCACTGTTATCTCTCCCTCATCCTCCCCAGTCTGAAAAATGCAGCCTCAGATCCAAGCCCTTCCACAGCTGATTACCTTCGTTGCCTTGCCTGCACGTTCTACAACTCTCCCACGTCCTTTCTGAAGGGGGAGAGAAGCAAAGTGCTGCAACGCAGCATCTAAGAGGTAGATGTGCCATTGATTTATTTATAAAATGTATTTTGCTCCCTATTATTTTCCTCCCTATTATTTTCCCAGTAATTGGTAACACTCAGTTCAGGGTTCTGAATGCTACAAGGTACTCAGCTTGTGTTTTTTACATAGCAGTATCATAAACCTCAAAAATCTCTTTCCTGGGTGGCAAGAGTCTGCTTAAAGTCTCTAATTTTTAAGCCTGGACTCACCTACTACACACACATATCACATGGTTCTAAACTGATTTTGATAAGCCATGCTCTTGTTGGAAAATTGAGAAGTTAAAAAAATCCTAGAATGGTTTGGGTTGGAACGGACCTTAAAGCCCATCCAGCCCCCCACCCCTGCCCCGGGCAGGGACACCTTCCACTAGCCCAGGTTGCCCAAAGCCCCGTCCAACCTGGCCTTGAACCCTTCCAGGGAGGGGGCAGCCACAGCTTCTCTGGGCAACCTGTGCCAGGGCCTCACCACCCTCACAGGGAACAATTTCTTCCTTAGATCTGATCTAGATCTGCCTGCTGTCAGTTTAAAACCATGACCCCTCATCCTATTCCCCCCGCCCGCCCCCCCCCCCCCCCCCTCAAGAGTCTCTCCCCCCTTTCCTGTATCCCCTTTCGGTCCTGGGAGGCCGCTCTAAGGTCTCCCCAGAGCCTTCTCTTCTCCAGCTGAACACCCCCAACTCTCTCAGCCTGTCCTCACAGGGGGGGTGCTCCAGCCCCCCGAGCATCTTCGTGGCCTCCTCTGGCCCTGCTCGAGCAGGTCCGTGTCCTTCTGATGTTGGTGCCCCAGAGCTGGACCCAGCACTGCAGGGGGGTCTCCCGAGAGTGGAGCAGAGGGGGAGAATCCCCTCCCTGGACCTGCTGCCCACACTGCTCTGGGTGCAGCCCAGCACATGGGTGGCACTACTGCAGGAATGTTCCTCTACAATCTATAGGCAATAATTTCATAATCACTGCGATCACCCATGTGCAGGCTCATGGTGAAAGAAGTGCTTCCAGTCCTTCTGTTGCGCTGACACTGGCATTCCTGGGACAGGGCACCACATGAGGCAACCTGTACATCTGAAAACCAGCTAGCTGCTTTCCTCCCAGGAAGAGTTCTCTTCAGACACATCAGTCTGGCTTGTGCAGACGCAAAGGTGGCAGCGAGAGCATACAGCTCTGGGACACCTGAGATGGGAGTGGGAAAGAGGTGAAGTGTTCCCTCCAGCACAAACCACACTTACGCAATGGTTCTGCACCCTTGTTAGGCTGATCTAAAGCTTCAATGTTCCTGAGAAGACAGGCAGTGGCTATTACAAGTTAAAACCATGACAGACTTTTTTATTTTGAAGAAATAATTCTTTGGAAACTCTTTGAAACACCAATACATAGTCCACCAACAAACTGAAGTTTGGCAGCAGCTTGCTTTGATATCACAAGTCCTTTTGCTCCCACTCTACATTTGAAGGGTTTATAAACCGCTGAACGCCGATACCTTCACAGCCTGTGACCTACACAATCGCATGGGACCATTTCCTTGGCATGGGACCAAAACATCCTGCAGATATGCCCGCAGAGGGCTTCAGCACGTTAAATTTGGCCCTGGACATCAGAAAGTAAAAGGACAGACTGCCTAAATAGTTTTAGTCAAGGGGAAAACAGCACTGAACAAAGTGCCCATATATTCTAAGTGCAGCTTTTTATGAACATTTGTTTTGCATCCTTCAGCAGTGTTTAGGCAGAACTTCCTACCTCACTGAGAAGGCAGGTAAAATGGAAACAAACAGCGAAGATCTAATATGATTTCACCCGAACACCATCCAGCCACTGAACAAAATGAATAGTCTATATTTACAAATGCCTTTGCATAAACAATCAACAAGCCACACTGTAAAGATTATTTTTTCCCCTCACATCACAACCACAGGAAAGCAAGCACAAACCAGCATTTTGGAAAGCAAAGAATTAAAGAGTAAGACTCATCATCAGATGATAGCAAAATTATAAGGCTACCTCCTGTTTTCATCTGTGTAACACGCTAACAGGCAGTTACTACAGACACAGTCCAATCTGAACTACTTTTTAAGAGCAACTGTATCTCACACACACTTCCTGCCTGATAAGGATAAAACAATGCAGAACTGCTCTGATGGAGGACAACGTGAAGGGCAAAAGACAATGCTATGATTTATTTTCCAACATTCAGAACTTCTGTCCTTGTGTTGCAACTCCATACTCTTTAAGACAACATTAAATCATTCAGCCTTTTAAAAAATACACCCTTGAATTCTTCCCATAAAATACATTTTGCGCCCATCTATATGAAATATTCTTATTCTCACAAATCACATGCTTATGCCTTGGGGCTTGAGCTCCCTTCTTCTGCGCATTTTTCTACCATTTCAATGCTTAGTAACTCCCATGCAATGTACCATGTTGGCTTTTCTTCCCCTCCACAAGAGTGTTCTCCTACTACCAAGAAATTCTTACATCGGGTATCTGATTTCTGCCTTCAGTGACCTTAAGATTCTTTTGCATGCTAATACACTGGAAATCTCATCTCATTTTTAAGTTTCAGACATTTCAAGTAAGTGTAAGCAGTAGCTCTTGCAGATGTGAAGAAACTCTGGACATGAGAACACTTAAATTCAGAAACATTCCAGAACAGATTAACATTTACCTATTATCAACTATTCCAAAGCCTATTACAATGCCAACAGACCTTTAAAGTAATATATCTTGGGTAGTTCCTGCTGATGTTCTGTTAAGCGTGACTGTTCACGTGACACAATATGCATACACTCAAACAATTTAAATAATATGGTGAGAGTTTTCTCACTAACACTGATCAAATACCTGTTATCCTGTACTGATGCACTACAGGGCATAAATGGGAAAATGCAGGTAACAGCAGCCGTGCCAGGTAAGGTACAGAACTGATCTAACACAGCATATCCTGTCTCAGGATGGGAAGTAGTGGGTGTACAGCGGAGGTAACAGAGAAAGTACATCTCCTTGATACCTTCCCTGCTTCGAAGATTTGCTGCAGCTTAAGGGACTTCCTGGACCACAGACAGTATCTTTCTGCATAGCACCTCTCTACAGATCTATGGATTTATCTAACCACTTTCTGAAAGCATCCAACCTTTTCCCTGTTCATACCCACAGTAGTAATTTGCACAGTTTAACTATAAAGCAAAAGATAGTTTTTCATGGAATTTAAACCTGCTGTCTGACCAAGTAAGGGATACTAAATTAAATTCTTACACCATGAGAAAGGAAGTACTCATCACCTATTAACTGAGTTCGTCATCTATGATTTTACAGCCTTTAATTGTATCTACCCCTCAGCCACCTCCCTCTGTAGGCAGTAGAGCCCTATTCCAATCTCTCCCTGTATGGAGCCATTGCACAATTCCTTTATATCACTCTAACTCTCAGAATTCTTTTTTTTTTTTTTCTCTCCAAACAAAGTATTCAAGCAATGGGTGCACCACGAGTTCACATTGATTTTTTTTTCTTCTTTGTAGTTAGAAAGTTAAAAATGTTTAAACTCACTTTGCCTGTTTGGCTACTGTTGAGCCAACATTTTTTATAAAGATCCTACAGACAGCTCTAAGACCTCTGGCTTGAGTGACAACTTATTTAGAGCCTTTCACTGTGTATTTATCTTTGCAGTAATTTCTTTTCAGCACAGGCATTGCTTTGCATTTATTGACAATGAATTCATTTTACCATCTTATTACATACTTCTTTAGTGTCACAAAATCCTTCCACAGCTTTAGAATGAAACTGTCACCTCACTATTCACTCCTCCAGATCGCTTTATGAACACACTTAATGGCAATTTCACAGAGTGCCTCTCAATAACCACTTCCTACCACGAAAGCAGACAGATTTTCTATCATTGTCTGGTCACTTTTGTTTCTTCCTTAGCTAGTTATTAATTCACAGTAAGATGTTCCTTGAAAAATTGTGCTATAATGCAATAAAAACCTTTGGTTAGAGGCTCTGTCAAGATTTCTGACAAATCCAACAATTTTATAATCCAGGTGACCTTTATTCATTTACTAAGAACTTGTCAAGAACCATGCAGTTCCTGGGTCCTCTCCTGGAGCCCTTTTAAAAAACTGGCATCATACAAGCTACCACCTACTCTTGTTGTATATGAAGTGTTGATTAAGATAGTGACATATCATATTTACAAGTTGAACAATTTTGAGTTCCTTCAGAGATACTGGTGAACTTCACTTTCTATTGGCCACTTATTAGTAATTTTACTCTATTTGTTCCAAGAGTTCTTGTGACATTTCAGTCAGAGTATTCCTCACAGATTTCAACACGAGAATACCAGCAAGTTCCTTCATATAAAGCACTGATGTAAAGAACATGGATGGGGGTTTTTTTGCTATGAATTTGTTTTCTTTACACACTGGTTATCAGTCAGACTTCTAGCATGTCTCTGCTATGCATCACAGACGAATGTCCTATACTGGACAACAAAACAGGATCCTATCCAGGCACGTGGTCTTTAGGTGTCACAGAACATTTTAAAAAACAAAAAATGCATCTTATCCATGCTGAGGTACTAAAAAACCGAATTATGAACACCAATTGAGAAGAAGAATAAGGACAGGAAAATAGATGAAGAAGTTTGCTTAGGAACATAATGGAAAAAAAACTTCAAACAAGTATTAAGCAGTTCTTCCTTTTTACTGAATCTCTCAGACACTTTGTCACATTTTAAAGACATAGTCAGACAAAACCACCAGCAAATCAATTCTCCTAGATCACCTCATTGTCTCAATTGCCACCGATACAGCACAGATAATACTGACTGCCCTAGGATTCTGCAGGTATAACAGCTTAAATGCCTCTACTACTGCAGCATTATCCCAAGCAGTAGCAAGGTGAAACAAAGATGGTCAGTTTTGCTACAACACTCAGAATGGCTCCCCACTACTACTAGAGGCATCTGCCTTCACAGATGCAAAAATGCAAAAACTTCTGCAAAATACATACACCTGAAGAGCCATGTGTTGCCCACAAAAACTTTAATTGCAGCTCTTCGATCACCGACTACATCAGGCAACAAGCATCAAGATGGTATTGACACAAGGTCTACTAAGTAAATAACTACAAAACTGGGAGAAGCCAAGCCATCAGGGACTGCTGGGGCAGGTACTACCACTTCACTGAAAAAATACAGCTGCGTGTGCAGCTCAAACATCTGAATGAAGGAGCTGGGGATACCTGAGCAGTTATTTTTCATGTCCCACCTGTTAATCTTTCCCAGCGCTCTAAGATTAGCAGCAAGCATATGCCCCTTGGTCATCAAGCAAAGATCCACAGTTTGCAGGGGTCAGGAAAGCTAATCATCCTAAATCCAAACCATCCGAGCAAACAAACCAGGTTTTGGGCAAGTATCACAAGACTTGATAAACTCATTCAGAATCTCAGTTTCACTCTCACACACACCCCCCACCCCCACAAAAATTCCTTTAGCTTTTTGAGGTCCATATATTTTCATACCCAGAAGGGCAACGCAATAAATCATTGCCACCACTTTCTGGACAATTCCATGCTCATCTGGATGACTTCTACCCAGGGGCAGGCCATAACTTAATGATTAAGCCCACAATGCTATGACTTGAAGTAGCATGCTCGCAGGCCAGAAGCACGAATTTTGCAGACTTGGTGGAAAAACAGGCAGAAGAGGTAGAATGGAGGCAATGAGTTTACATGGATATTGCTACAGGACAGAAACCAGCAATTCACACAAGATAGCAACCAATGCACATGATACAGTTCAAACCAGTATGCACTTGCAGATGCACAGCTACAGAAAAACCCACACTACTGAGAGAGAGAAGACTGCACCAGCTCCACTTTCCTTCTTCCTTTCTAGAGGAAATATGCATAAGAAGCGCCATGCCCTTCCCTCCCTTTCGTCAACTCTTGGCATTACTTGTGTATCAGTTTTCCCGGATTCTGATAGATCACAGAACAATAGGAAACAAACATTTTCCCACATATACACTGCCAAGCAATCCATGGCTGGAGACCAGACTCATGGAGCGCAATGACAAGCTGTAACAGCAAGACAGGTGCAAGGCCTCACGTCCTCCATGGATACATAGCCGGCACCCCAGGAAGCTGCAGCATAATAAAAGGCACTTAGAATGGAAAAGGGCTCCTGCAAGCCCTAGAAGATAATTTATTGGCAAGTATTTATGATTTTCCTGATCACATAAGCAACGTATGGACAACACCAAGCGTAACCACAGCATGGCTCTGCCAAGGCAGTCAAACGCTTACAGGATCAAAATCTGACTGGGACTTGATGGACGACCAGAGACACCTCACTGCAGGAGGGAATATGGGCTATGTGTCAATAAACAGATTAATAATAGAGTTAAAACAAAAAGAGTACTAAAGAATTACAAAAGCAAAATATAAATAGGATTAAACAATTTAGAGCTCAGAAAAATTAAAACACTAAAGTAATCATTTAATTTTGACTACATAATTTGTCTTGAAATGAGACAGAATCTTGAAGTTCACACTATCACCCATGTGGAAGATTAAGAAAAGTCAGCTTCAGATGAAAACTACAAAAGCTATGAAATAGAAACAGCCATGAAAAATCAAATTTTACAGACTTCTCTGTATTACATAAATGCATTTTATTGCACAAGATGACTAACAGAGGACAACCATATCATCTAGTAACAGCAGACCTGCAGCTTAAGTTTAGTTGGCTAAATGCTGCTTAGAACTTCCTTCAAAGCAGCAGGTCTTGTTCTTCAGGATTAGTTAACATTTTTCACCAGTACAGGCATATGTTTTTATTCTTTACACATTAACATAAATGACAAGGCAATTTTAAAAAGTAGTTACTTCCTTCCTCATTCTGTTTACAGCAGCAGTTTCCCTCTGCCATTTCTTTGCTAACTACAAACTCTAGACATCAGGGATGATCTCCAAATACTTGAAAACAGCCTACCAGTTAATATTTACACTATCTGGTAGGATTGAACTCAGAATTCTTCCACCTCATGAGGTCTGTTTCCCCCTTCTCATTGTGAAGGCCTTGCTCGTTAGAGTAACCTACTATCAAGATCAAAGCTTCTGAAAGAGTTAGATACCTAACTCAGATTAGTTCCAATGGCACAGGTGGCTGGTGTCTAAGTTCCTTTAAAAAAAGAATTCCAGCTTTTTTTTCCCAGTCTCTGAATTGCATGAAAGGTGATAGCTCAGTGATTCTCCTCCCTCTGCTATTCACCAATTCTTCCCCTGAACCAATAAAAAAAGACATTCTTCCATTATGCAACTCATTCCTAGTAAACAATCCAAAACTGAAAAGAAAGTATTCAACAAAAATTGTAACAATTAAAAACATTTTATTTTCATCTAAACTATGCTTCTAAATCATGGTTTTCTCCCATTTTATGGTCTCTTACTAGTTAAGCTTGTCATGTTTCAAAATTACAAGATTTATTCAACACGCCATTATGCCAAAAATATTTAAGCATAGAACCTTACTAAAAGTCTCTTTTAAAATACAATCATATTCAAATATGATTGTTCACCAAATAACCTTTTATATTTACAAGAAGCACCCAATATTACCAAAATCCACATGTAAAATGCTGAAGTGCTTCAGCCAAGCAATATTCCTCTATCAGGATCGCAGTGTAGACAAAAGTATTTACTATCCTTAAATGTGTAACTGAACTGAGATCCTTCCGTCTGGAAACTATTCAGAAATGTTAGCTTATGTCTTAAAAAAATTAAAACCACTCTTTCAATATACTAATGAAATTTTTTTTAAAAAAAGTTGGTTAACAACTTGTTTCGGACAGGTTATCAGACATGTTTTAAAATTACATTATTATTTTGCCTTGAATTCTGGAAGCACTGAGACATAAACCCCAACAAAGCTCATGGAATTATTCACAGAAGGCCTGTACTGTTTGGGGAACTTGTCTGAATTTTCAGTTCAAGTAAGATACATACCCAGTTATAGCTTTTCCTGTAAGTAGTATTTCTGAACTTGGCTCATCCTAGAAAGCAACGACAGACTGAAGCAGCACACACATTTTTAAGCACATCTAAAATATACAACTTAAGTTGCTCCACCCCAATGCATGCATAAGTAATCACATTCCTCAAGCAAAAACAACTTTTGGGAAGTTACATAGTTAAAGCCTGACCCAACTCCCAACTGAAATCAGTAGAACTCCCCTACTTGCTTCAGGGTAACTGAACCAAGCCTCCTGTACACAAAAGCATAAGATATGTCTGGACTACATGAAAGGAATAACTGCACTGGTTAACTACAAAATACCGATGGCCTCAACTCCACACTACTATCAGTGGGCTTCATGCTTCTATTGGATACTTTAGAAAAAAAATTTTAAAAAGGCATTGGCAGTAAAACCAGAATATACACTACAAATAGAGATGAAGCTGTGAACAAAAGCAGAGATACTGGTATATGGTCTAGTATTATCAATATTTATACAGAAAACAGTAAACACCTAAGCAAGCAGCACCATCATCATCAAGAAGGGCAAAGAAGGGCAAAGGCAACACAAAAGAGTTTAAACAAAAAGCAACCAACCATACAACATTCCAAGTGGAAAAATAATCTCTCTTGAGAAAAAGCAATTTAATACAACAGAGAAGTAGAAAGTAAGCAACATCAGAAAAATCAGAACGAAATTAAGGCAGCAGGGGGCTTCAAAATGCAGTGTGATAATAAAAGCCATCAGTGTTACACTTTGCTTTACAAAGACAGCATGGGGGGGGAAAAAAGGCCAAGGAAGGAAAAAAATGCCCCAAAACAAGAACTAAAAATATAGTCTCAGAATTGATAGTTCCAGTTACATTCAAAAAACTAAGAAATGTAGCACCAGAGTATTCAAGAGGCAAGCCGCCATGCTGTTCAGCAGCCGAGAGGAGGACGAGATCCAGGACAGCGACAGGGGACGTTGGAGGGTTCTGCTCCAAGACCCTCAGTTTGCACAGGCCCTACGAGCCCGCCAGGCCGAATGCAGCCCCACCTCCGCTTCCTGGGGCTACAGCCGTGAGCCCGCCGGCCAGGGAGACCGGCAAGCACTTCTGGTGAGGCTCCCATCCCTGCCCAACAGTACACGTACACCAAGCCAAACAACTCCTGAACTGGCTTCCAAAGATGCACTTGAGCTTTCAACCGTTACAAATATTAACCTCAACACCTGCCAAAAGAAGAAAATAAATATTTGCCTTTTTGTAGAAGCTAACGAATGAAGCATTGGAAGAGTTAGCACATCCACGTAGCTGATCAGTATGACAGATGAGATCAGAATTCCACATTTCCTGACTTCTCTTTCTTTACTTCAATCACTGCTGACCTACATTACCTTTGTATTTCTCACTTGCTTCTAGTTTCCTAACTATTTTCATCTGTAAGGTAATTTGGTTACTTTACTTCCTGTTCACTTTCCTGCAGAGTTAACATTAAAAAAAGAAAAGCTACTACTTTGTGACAAAATTCCCACACTTTTCTTTACCTTGGTTAATGCCAGATGAAAGACGCTATGCCACATTTTTACATTCATTAATATAAACTTTACAATATACCAGGTAACTTCATCTATGCTCTAGGAAGTTCTAATCTTAAATTTTACTTATAGCATCTCTGCCAAACAGCAGATAAAGCATAATACTACTACTCGTGATATTAGCAGATTTACTCATGCTCATGCTACTGTAAGTCTTATTTTTTGAGTTACAGCTTCATCATACATTCACTTAACTCCAAAACTCTCATCCAATGAAGTAATACTGCTACCAAGGCAGACCAGACCCTTTTCCTCAGAGAACTGCTGAGCATCACCTAGAACAAAACATCACTTTCAGTTAGAAGAGTTTGCCCTGTTATTAAAAAATACAAAGAAATCAAACAACCCATCTCCTGAAGTTATATATGTTGCCAACTCAAAAATAAAACCAAATATTCACACTAAAGAGGCACAAGAAGCTTTACTGAACGAGTGCCACCAACTTCAGCAGCAGTTAAGATTTTTATGAGCCCTTACACTTTGAAAGGTGACTTTCCAAATCTGAACATTAACCAGCGCAGTCTGTCTGCATGCCTAAGACCAGACAACTTCAGTTGCTTTGCTGCTGCTCACAACCTTTTTACACTATTGCCTGATAAATTTACTATCTCATTCTAGCTTACAATGATGTCATTGCGAAACTCTGTACCAAAGGAATTATCAAGAATCAGAACATTTTTGTATCCCCTACTCTCTTGCCAGAACTCTGCAACAAAGGTACTCCTATCATACCACTTTTAGGAAGAAAATAACAGCCATAGGAAAAAAACCAAACCAACAAACAAAAAAGCCAAAAGAAAGAGAATGCTTTTTTATCAAAAAAGGAAGAAATCTGGAACTTATCTTGCACACTAGAGATGGAAAAGCTGGATCCCTTCACAAAACAATTACCCCAAACTTACTTTCCCCTTCTCAACTCACAGGAATTTAAACACCTTCTCCACCTTCTCCCACTATGGAAGAATCGAGGGGGTTCACACTGAATCTCTCAGAAAAAAACCAACACAGTCTCTTGCCTTCATTGAGCTCTGAGATACCCTGTAAAGTTTTCAAATCCTGTGCCAAATACCAGAGTGCACATGAGTAGGCAAAAGAAAGAATTTGGCAATAGAAGAAATAACAAGTGTAGCTGGGGGGGGGGGGGGGGGGGGGGGACGACGACGGACAGACAGACACGGGACAGGCATACAAAACCCAGCTGTGCACTATCACATAGAAGTAGAACAGCAAAAAGATAAATAGAAGACAACGATGCACAAATCTCTGTCATTTTAAGTGTAAGATGTTAGGGGTAGTATGCAGGGGAAGATACACATATATTTTACTTTGTTTAAGCCAGTATGAGCCAAGCACACCTTCTGGTCATGCATGTGAAATGTCACCTTTCCATTAACATTTCAAGCATCAGAAAGTAAAATACATCACTAAGCATTTTTAAGCATCGTTTACAGTGTAATAAAACACACAACTGTTCTATCTGCAAACTTTAAAAATAATGCTTACTATAAAAAAAAACTTATAGTTTGTCTCAAAGCTTGTAAGAACTCTACCAACCTTGACGAAGAGACTTGAAACTGTCTTTGCAGATTGATTCTCAAACAGCAGTCTACCACTAACACAAACTCACACTCGCAGCTTACTGCAAATGCCTTTGGCCAGAGATCATAGATTTTTCACTTCCGTGAAAATCCACAAACCGTAAAACAACACGCAAACACTGTAAGTGTACGAGAGACATTAACTGTAACGCTCCGAGCGGCTGTGCGGCACAAGCAGTCAGACCCCGAGGGAAGGATGGACACAAACGCCCAAGCTGCTCCCAAGGCGCCGAGGGCCCCAGCGCGGATCCAGTCCCGCTGCGTTCGCGCCGACCGAACTTCTACGGGTCTGCGCTCCCCACTCCGCCGCGCGATCACCCGAGCCCCAGGAACAGGCGGTGACAGAACCCTGCCCGCAACACCCTCCCAGCGGGTAACAGCACCCAAAAACCGCTCCCCGGGCGCTGGGGGGCGGTGGGCCGGCGCGGAAGCGGGGGGCAGAGTCCGTGACGAGCCCAGGCCGCCAGGCGGAGGCGGGGGGCACAGGCCGCGGCCGGCTGCCGAACGCAGCCGGCGAGGGCAGGTGGCCCACGAGAAGCCGCCCCGGCAGAGGCCACGGGGGGGCACCGGGCGGCCCCCACCGGCAGGAAAGGCCGCGGCACTGCCGGGGGCCGCAGCCCAGCCACGGGGCTCGGCGGCGGGGGCACGCGGGGGCCCCGGGCGGCCGGGACCTCACGGGCCGCGGCAGCGCGCACCCGGCCCGGGCCGGGCGGCGGCGGCGCGGGGAGCGGAGCGGGCAGGCCGGCGGCGGAGGCCCGTGTCGGAGGCGGGCTGGGGCGGCGGGCGCCGCGGCCGTACTCACCGGGCCGGTCCCTGCAGCGGAAGGAGCGACAGTGGCAGGAGCCAGGCATTCAAAATGGCGGCGGCACGGCCGCAGCACCGATACCGCAGGCGGAGGGATCCGCACGCCGGCACGCTCCCCCGCGGCCTCCCGAGCCCTACCGGCGGCGTGCAGGGAGCGCGGCCGCGGCGGGGGCCGCTGCGGGGACGGCGGTGGGACGGCGCGGCACCGGCGGCGGCGAGGCGGAACGGGTCGCTCGCACTACTTTTCTTGGCGGAAGCAGCCGCGATGCCGGCCTTGCGAGGAGCGGTGCGTCTGCACCGTGGCAGTCACTGATGACGTCACGCGCGGGGCGGTCCCCCCGCGGCCAGCGCTGCCCCGAGGTGCGGCCGGGCGGGTCGCGCCGCCCGTAACCGGGGTTCCGCGGGCGGCCGGCGCCGGGGCCCGCTCCGTGGGGCCGCCGAGAGCCCGCCCCGGGGGAAGGCGCGGCGGCCGGGCGCGGGCCAGCGGCGCTCGCCGCGTCGAGGCTGCTCCCGAAGCGTTCGGTGGCGGCTCCGGGGATGGCGTCCTGCTTTCCCCACGTCAGAGGCTCGGCTCCGCGCCTTAACGTGGCAGCGGGTGCGAAGCGGAGCGTCTGGTGTGGGAAATGTGTGGGGAGATTATTCTGAGACGAGCCCTGCCCCGTGCACTGACAGCAGCACGCCAGGAACGGCTCAGGCTGGTTTTCCAGCCGGGGAGGGGAAACTAAACCGACCTCAAGGGCCGTGTGGGGCGGGTGCTGCTCGGGCATCAGGCCGCGGCTGCTGGGGCCCGGACTTGGGGGCTGGAGAGGCTTCGTGGACGACAGTGAAGGAGGGATCCAGAGCCGGCCCTCACTCTGGGCAGCTCTTCTCTCTGCACTTCCCAGGGTCTTTTGTCACCTTAAAAATCAATGAATGCCAAGAAACTGCCCACTTGTAGGGACTCGCAGGCAAAACCGAGACAAGCAAGAGGCTGCCTGGAGCGTAGATGTGAGACAGGACGAGGGGTACCTTCAGGCAGAAGGAGAGAGGCTGTGCAGAGGACGCAGGGCAGGGCAGTGAGAACCAGGCGGGCCGCCGTGAATCCCGTGTTCCCGGCTGGACGCCCAGGAAGGTCCGTCCAAGGCGCAAGGCCGCTCCTTTTCCGAAAGCCGAGTGACGTGCAGGGCCCCTGTGCCGAGCCTCCCTCTCAGCAGAGCCCGCCCGGTACCATCTTCGCGCGGCGCGGCCTCCGGGTGACCCAGCTGCGGCCCGGGCCCGTCCTTCCCCCGCGGGATGTCCCTCCCGCGGCAGCCTCTCGGCGCAGGCCTGTCCCTCCCGGCGACGCCTGCCCCCGCCAGCCGGCTCGGCCGCACGGCCTGCCCCCCGGAGAGCGGGTCCGGCCGCCCCTCCGCCAGGAGGGACCCGGCGCGGCTGTCGAGGGCGCGGCCCGGGGGGCGGCCCCGCGGGGCGGGCGCTGGAGGCGGCGGGGCCGGGCCGGGCGTGGCTGGTCGCCACGACAACCGGCGCCGTGGGCGCCCCGTGACGTCACCCCGGGGCGCCGCGGGCCGGGCGGTGTCACGCCCCCTGCCGGCGGGTGAGGTACTTCCGCCGCGCGGGGCGTTATGTCATCGCCGTGCGCGGGGCGGCCGTCATTACCGTGCGCCGCGGCGCGGGGAGGGGTCGGGCCGGAGGCGGCCGCGGGCGGCGCCGGGGCCGATGGGGGTCGCGGAGGAGGAGCCGGGCGATGGCGGGTGAGCCGCGGGCTGCGGGGGGCCCCGGGCCGGCCCGCGGGGGCGGGGCGCGGCTGCGGCGCCTCGGGCTCGGTGGGGTGGGGCGCGGCGCGGCCGGGGCTCTGGGGCCGGGGCCGGGGTCGGGGGTGGGGCCGGCAGCCGGGCTTGGGCGCCCTCGGTCCTCGGGGCCGGAGCCCCGCGGCAGGGCCGGGGGCCGTCGCCTTGCTTGTTCCCGGGGCTCCCGCTGTCCCTGCGGCCCGGGGGCTCTCCCCCCCCCGCTCCCGGGGCCCTTAGAGGGTCGGTGGCAGGACCGGGACTCACGGCTCTCTCTGTTCCCGGCGCAGGTGAGGCGGCGGCCGGTAGCGGCGGGGATCTGGGAGCCAGCGTGTGGCAGCCCCTGCGCGTGCCCCCATGAACGAGCGTCGCGGCCGGGGCTGCCGGGACACCACGGGGCACCATGAGAGCGGGCCACGAGCGGAGCCAGGAGTGCCTCCCGCCAAAGAAGCGGGAACTTCCCGCCGCCAGCACCGGCACCGAGGCGGGACGGGCGGGGGGTGCCCAGGCCTCGGGCGAGGGCCCCGAGTGGGCCCGGACGGCGGGGCCGGGTCCCGCGGCCCTGCGCTATGGCCCTGGCGAGGCCGCGGAAGCGGTGGCAGGGTTGACGGTGGACCAGTACGGGATGCTCTACAAAGTGGCAGTGCCACCCGCCACCTTCTCCCCCACGGGCCTGCACCCCGTGGTGAACGTGAGCCCCCTGCCCCCCGCCTTCAATGTGACCTCGCCAATAATCCAGCACCCGGGGGTGCCCTACCCTCCCATCCACTACGCTCAGATCCCTCCAACGTCCCTACAGTTCATCGGCTCGCATTACACAGTGCCCTATGCTGTCCCTCCTGGCTTCCTGCCTAGTCCTCTCCTGTCTCCTTCCACCAACCTCACTGCCTCTCATGTCCCCCACTTTGTGCCATATGCCTCTCTCTTCACGGAAGAAGCCACTCCTTCCCCCCAGACTACCTCTCCTACCCACACCTTCAGCAAATCTGCTTCTGCAATCTCTCCTTCTGGCCAGATGCAGCACCATGCTGGGACCCAGCCGTTAGATATTGCACCAGGCAGAATTCCTGTTTATTATCAGATGTCCCGCCTCCCACCAGGGTATTCAGCGTACGAGACACCTGCAGCAGGTGGAAGCCCCGAGTCTCCTCAGCAGGACAGTCAGCTGAGTTCAGAGGTAGCTGCTGCCAATGGGGGACAGAGACATCCGGAGCCTAATGTGGTGAGGAGGACCAGCGAGACTGCGGACTCAGCTGGCAGTAAAGGTGAAGACTATCTGCCAGGGGCTGCAGCGGGATGTGTGGTTGATGGACAGTTCCTTTCAGGTTACCAGACGTTGGGAACAGAGGTCTCTGTGCCAGCTCACAGAAGCACCCCCGACACTGATCTGGAGGTTCAGAGGGTGGTGGGGGTGTTGGCATCTCAGGATTATCATATTCTGGCAGCCCAGAGGAAAGATGACCCGAGCCCTTTAAACCTTTGCCATAATGTCCCTGATCAGCATGGGGAGGCAAAGGATGCGCTGAGGAACATGGTGGAAAGGGCTGCTGCTGAGAAGAGCCAGTCCAGGAGTCCGTATGTCACGTCCCCCGAAGAGCCGGTTAGACAAAGACAGTTAACCAAAGGAATGGTGATAGCCAATGGCAAGCCAGTCCTGGTGCCCGCTGGAGCGGAGCCCGCCAGGTCTTCCACTTCAGAAACCCTGGTGAGGCGGAGCCCGGATGCACAGGCTCAAGGAAACATGCTTGAAAAGGACCTGGCCCAGCTGCAGCCACCCAGCTCCTCACACTTGCCCTCTCACTTCATGAAAGGAGCCATCATCCAGCTGGCTACAGGGGAACTGAAGCGGGTCGAGGACCTGCAGACTCAAGACTTTGTTCGCAGTGCGGAGGTGAGCGGGGGCCTGAAGATCGACTCCAGCACCGTGGTGGATATTCAGGAAAGCCAGTGGCCTGGGCTTGTCACACTGCATTTTGTGGTTGGGGAGCAACAAAGTAAAGTGAGCATTGACGTGCCCCCAGAGCACCCCTTCTTTGTGTATGGCCAGGGCTGGTCCTCCTGCAGCCCAGGGCGGACTGCTCAGCTCTTTGCTTTGCCCTGTCACAGGCTGCAGGTGGGCGATGTCTGCATATCAATCAGTTTACAGAGCATGAATGGCAACTCCGCTTCTCAGGCTAACTACCCGCTCGCAGATCAGTTGATATCTACTAGGGAGAGATCTGAAAGAACAGCTCAGGGGTCCAGAGAACCGTCTGACAGAGCGGCCGAAAGGAAGAGCCACACAGATAGGGACAGCGCAGCCCAGAGCTCCCATGCAGAACCCTCTCAGCCTGAGGCTGGCAGTCAGCACAGCTGGACAGCCCCAGGCTTCCAAAGATACAGCATGCAGGCGGAGGAGCCTCGGCCCTCTCTGCTCCGTCCCTCTTTCATTCCCCAGGAGGTCAAGCTGTCTATCGAAGGGCGTTCTAATGCAGGGAAATGATCCCTCTGAGGCTGTGAGCTAGGGCATCCCCTGTGGGTGAGCCTCACCATCAGGTGGAGAAATTGCACAGACTTTGTGGCAGGTTCACCAGCAAGGCTGCTTTCTGCCCTGCAGGACTGGGTTTATTCCAGTTCGGTGGCTGACCAGTTCCTCTTGGGGAATCGGGAGGGCTCCAGTGCCTCAGGGAGCAGCAACAGGCTAGCTGGGGTAGAGGACAGGGCTGTGCTCGTGAGCATGTGGTGAGAGCATTCCAGAGCTTGGAGGCTGGGGCTTTCTCACACCTCCCTGAATAACTGGTTCCCTGCAGGGCAGGGTCTGAGCTTGCAGGGTAGGTGGGGAGATGAGGAGGGCAGACACGGCTTAAGGTAGCAGATAAAATTGCTGAAGATTTTATTCCTCCTTTCTCATGATGGGGAGAGATGAGTCCCCACTGGAGTTTAGGGGGCTCTACTCCTAGTATCCCTTTTCTTCACACATGCACTTTAAAAGGACCGTTCACCAATGGAGCTCTGAGGGCAGGCTGGATATGCTTCTCTGGTGGTTCTGTTTAATGTCTCTTCCACTGAATCCAACTGCTCTTTCTTCTTGCAAAGAATGTACAGATTTGAATGAATCACAGAAATTCAAGAGGAAGGACCAAAAGGATGGGTTTGGGTGTAGGTGAATAGGGAACTTGAGCACTTGGGATGGGACACGAGTTGGGATGGGAGATGTCAGTTTCCTGCTATAAAATACATTTAATTATTTGCCACCACATCAGATCTTTCTTCCAATGTTAATAACTTTAAAAAAAAAAAAATCTCTTGGGCTTACAGCTTTTGCAGAGGCTTAGCCTGTGGATGAATGGGTTGGGGTTCTTTGGTTGGATTTTGGTTTTTGGTGGGGGTTTTTTTTAAAGCTGGAGTAAAATATATTCAACATTCTCTAGGGAAGGATGGAAACACATCCTTTTTCTGTGAGAAGACGGAGACTATCTTGTAATTAAATCAGAAGAAAACTTTCCAGATGGGTAATTCTTCCCTGCAGGCAGTTTTCCGAATAAGCTCTAGACAAGAGACGAGTGTTTGTGCATGTGCAGGCAAGGTACAAAGTTTCTGCTAAGTACAGTTCTATGATTAATGTAGGGACTCTAAAAATATCACAGCATCATAGGGCATTTTGGGGTGGTTTTGTGTTAGTTTTTCTGATGCTTCACTCTGGAGTTCCTCTGTAGAACAACACGGTAAAATCAAGAGTCGTCTTTTTCACGGTGAGATTTAATACAAATGTGTATTGATACCTCGTTATGGTAATAACACTCCATTCAACTGAAGGCTCCTGTAGTTACACTAATTTGCCCTCTCTGATGGTGTGTTATGACACCAGCTCTAACTGCTTAGCTAGAATAAAAAATAGTCACTATTATGTTGAGGATAAGAGTCTTCACTCACTTAACTTGGGTTAAGTATTCTGTGTATTAAGGTGCCCATCTCTGTCTTAGGACCAGCCTTTTGAGAGGGTTTCTTTTCAGTGTCCAGGTCCCTGCTAGAGTCCTGATGCTGCTCCTGATGTTCAACATACTGTTTTCTGTCTCCCTTCTCCCATCTGCCTGGAGTTTTCTGTCAGGCATGCCTGACTGACAGGGCACTGCTGCTCTTTCCCCAAGCGGCTCGTGTGTCGGCACCTCTCCTCGGTGTAGCTGTCCTTGCAGCTGCTGGCGGTGGTGGTGTCTCAGGGCTGTTCTGCACACGCTCCAGGAACCTGTCCTCCTGTCATCAGTTGGCTTCAGTTGACTGTGTGACAGAGGGGTGCTCTGCCTGGGTATTGGGCAAATGAGAGAGTCTCCAGAATGTCCCTTCCATCCAGGCCTGTTTTCCTAGCACACTGCCAGCCGTTTCTGTTGCCTTTGAAATGCCTGCACCAGGACAGTTTCTTTCCAGGCCTTAGGTCAGATACACACTACTCACGCCTTCAGTGTTTGTGCCTCACGGGGGTTTCTCCAGATTGAGGATGCTGCCTGTATCATGTGTAGCTTCCCCCAAATGACACACTGCTTCCGATCTCATCAGCTGCATTTGAAATGTATGAAGTCGTGGTGATGCTGTCATGTGAAGATTCTGCCTCCCTGGATGCAGCAGCTGTGGGAGCAGACGCTGTTTTCATGGCACCGTTTGTCAGTAAAATGTACTGTCAGGGCCCAGGTGCCTGGCCTCCTCACCTTGTGTGTTCACAGTTGCTGTTTGTTGGACTCTCCTACACAAAGACCTCGATTAATGTCGGTTAGTACTTATTGCTCAGGATATCCAGGGTGTCTGTGGCCAAAGGCAGAAGGCAGAGGAGTCTAGGTTCTCTTGCCTGTTCTTTGCACGGTGCACGCAGAGGAATTCAAAGCTGTGGCAGGCAGCTGAGAAAGGGATCTTGCATACGTGTGGTGTGTGAATGTAGACGGGCTGGCTGCACGCATGAAGGGAACATCTGAGCAGCTGAAGGGTGCAGAGGCCCTCGTGTGCATCTCTGAACGCAGGAGTCTGTCTTTTAGAAAGAAGGTCTGGAGAGCCTGCCTTATCTCATGTGCGTTACTGTAACTGCTGCTCCTAGGCCTCAGCTGCACCGAACAGTGGTCTGAAAGGGCAAACACTGATTTACAGGGCAAGATGCTGTGTGGCTGAAGTAGCTTTGTACTGTAGGCAGCTGGAGGGCTGTGAAGGTGCTTGCCCTGGTGTTCCCTGGCCACTGGCCTCGACTTTGGCTAGCTGCGCATCTGTTGAGTGTGGCCTGAGCTCTGTGGAACAGTCCAGGGTGAATCTGACCCCGGTGCTTCTATCCGGACTCCCCGTCAGTCCCACTGTTGTGCATGTTTCAGCTGCCAGCTCTTCTGTGAAAGCGGCGGTTTGGGGCCTATCTCATGGCAGGGCACTGAGATGAAGAATCTGGGCTTCTGGCCGCTCGCCCCGCAGGCGTGGGCAGGAGGGAGCCTCTGGCAGCCCTCTAGCCCAGCTTAGCAGTACTCATAATCACTGGAATCTGTCTGGACTGGGCTGGGCTGTGTTACTCAGCACCTGTGGTGATGGCTGTGTTGAGCACTGAGGCTCTGCTGAGATCAGGAGTGTGTGAGACAGGCTCTGCTGCAGGCAGAAAGGCTGTGAATGAGCCCATGGAGGAGGCTTTTCTTTCTTAGGTTTACAGGGAAAGGAGGAGATAAAGCCAGGAAGACATTGTGGAATGAGATGGTTATCTGGGCTTTTCTGCTGGCAGAGATATGACAGGCTTCTCAGAGAAATACACTGTTTTCCTGCTGCTATTGTGAAGGGGAGGAGAGCTGTGGTCTGTCCTGTCTGGAGGAGGCGGCCTCCTGGCCTTGGTTTTATCCAGCTCACACTCTGTGGCGAGAGTCCGCAGGATGCAATAACGGGTGTGCGTGGCCATCTGCCCCATCTCGTGGAACGCTGCTCGGGTCAGCCGCCTGGCGGGGGCCAGGGCTGCTTCTAGGCTCTGCCTACACTGTTGCTCCAGGAACACGAGACTTGCTCCAAGTGACGAGCACTCATCACTACCAGACTATGCAGAGGAAGCTCTGTCTGGAAAGAAGGAAAGCTGCAGAGGCCCCTCTGCCTCCCCTTTCCAGCAGGTGCGCAAGTATAATGCACTTTTCACATTAAGTGTCCCCGCCCCCCGTCCCCATCCTCACCCCACTCTTGAAGTCACTTTCCCCCATAGAGAACTAACAGTCCTTGTTACTCAGAAAACGTTGTACAAGAAACTACAGCAGCTCGAGTAGCCCGAATGCAAGTTCCTGCCCGCAGCAGTACATGTGCCTTTCCCGAGCGTCACTCACAACTGCTCTTTGTCTTTCAGGCTGTCCTAGGGCCTGACACTTTGCAGAAGCTGCTAAGATGGCTACGAATGCACATTCTGTACAGAGTTTGGCCCAGGGTGTGTTCTGTGTATGGCTTAAAATGCTGGTGGCCGAGGCCCTTCCACGGTCTTCACATCTGTCGGGGGGCAGGACTCGCCCTGGGTCCTGCTGGGCCGCTGCCGCCCCGCAGACGCACCCGCGCACGTTCTAGTTGTTTCCCACTTCGATGGCACCTTAGCGCCAGGGGAGAGGAGCAGAGCAAGGCACTGGGGAAGCGGCTGGGCTGCCCTGAGGCAAGGAGGTCTTTGTAGATAAGTGCTGATCCCTCAACTATAACCCCAGTTATGTAATGGCTGTATTAACATGTAACCGACTGCATTGTATCTAAAGCCTTAGAACTAGTCAGGTGCTCCCCTCCAACCCTCTTCCTGCCCCTTTCCTCCTACCTGATCTTTAACAAAGCATTAATAATTCTAAGGATAATCTCTATTTTGTTGTGCTTTTTTTGTAACTGTTTTAAATAAATCAATTTGTACTGTATATTTGTACTTTTGGTGAGATCCTTTTTCCTGTTTTACCATTTTAAGTCTGTACTTGGCTACACACAGATTGTATTTTTATTGTTAATGCTCTTATGAATATTGCATTTAACTTGTTGACTCTGTAAACACAGTATATATCTATATATATATATCTATATATAAACCAATAGCTTTTCCTTTGGTGTTTGAGACTTTTTGCTCGCCTATAGCATCAGCGATCATTAGGAAGTGGCTTCTCTGGTCTTACACAGAGTGATCAGGAGACTTGTGACAAGGACAAGGTAAAGGCTGTGTGACAGATGGATTATAAGCTATAATTCTGTGTTCAAATACTTTTGCTTTTCTGTGGTCTTTCTTGAACCTCTTGGAATAACAATCAGCTGCCAGGGATGCTGCAGGGAAAGTTTCAGCTGCAGATTGCAGAGTGGAGCCACATCTCTGCTGGCCAAGCAAAACACACAAGATAGAGCAATTGCAAATATTGCGAGAAGCAAACTCGGTTAGTTTGAGGATGAAAATGGACAGAAGTAAGAATAAAAGTGGGAGATCAGCTCAGAGAGCAAGGGAACATGGAACAGAATAGGTCCCTTCCAGATCTGGTGCCTTCTCCCGGAGCGAGAGGCACAGATGGCTCCTGTCCGTTCTGTGTGATGGATGATAACATTAAAAGAGCTTCTGTAAGGTGAGGAAACAAGATACTACAGTGGCATGTGGAGGAAAATACAGCACTGAAAAGATTAAACGCTTTTCGTAGTAAGTGTCCACAAGACTGGTTATAAGGTTAGTTCATGAAAAAACGCAACATTATGCACTTTGAAGGCAGCTATTGTGAGCATTAGCGAGGGCTTTAAGGGACTTCAATCAAAAGTTTTTCAAACTGAAAAAAGAGGGAAAAATCGGGTTTTAAGTAATCTGGCTGAAAGGTTTTGCTTCTTGTTTTAACTTTACTCTTCTGATCTCAAGTGGGGGTCTTGTGGTGCCCACCTCTGGCTTGATGCAGAGAAGCACCTCTCTCAGAGGGAGGACAGCAGCTCCCCGCATCGCGGCAGCGCAGCCCGTCACTGGAGGTGCTGGGAGGGCCACAGGGGTCTTCAGGCGACCAAACACAGATGTGTGGCATGCCAGTGTTTGGGGGCTGACGTTTGGAAACCACAAAGCCAACAGCATGCATTTTTAGATGCTTAAAGAAACCAAATCATGGAGAGTGTACCACCCCTTTGCCCTGCCATGAGCCCGTCTCTGCTAACGTTCTGCCTTTTAAACATCACTAGATTTAATTTCCATAATTGCACAGTTTTATAATGATTTCTATTAGCAATGGGAACCTTTTCATATAGATACAGACTATGAGCACATTTCGCCTTGGCTGCCTTTTGAATAAGCTAAATAAGGCTTCAATTCCCTGCCCTCGTGCAGGTTTTTCCAGACTTGGTTATTGCAGCTTTCCATGGCTCCCCCCCAGCTCACCCCTTTTCCACTCTTTGGTGGAAGCAAAAGCAACTTTCTTTTCTACCTGTGTGGTTTTGTTTACTAACGGTCCCCCCCTCACCCCACAGTGTTACCTGCCGTGACCACTGAAAGTCCCTGTTGGTCACAGAGGAATTTACTGTGAGAATTAATTACGAGTGTGATCCGTGGTCCTAGATGAGCAGTGTTGCATTTGGCTGTACTGAAATGGTGGAACAAGCTCAGCTTACTGCAACGTCACAGAGTCACAGAACAGCTGAGGTAGGAAGGGACATCCGGGGGCCACCTGGTCCACCCCCCCGCCCCGCTCAAGCAGGGCCACCTACAGCCAACTGCCCAGGGCCGCGTCCAGATGGCTGTTGAATATCTCCAAGGGGGGAGGGGAGACCCCACAACCTCTCTGGGCAAACTCTGCCAGTGCTCCGTCACCCACACACTAAGAAGGTGTTTCCTATGTTCAGAGGGAACCCCCTGTGTTTGTGCCCGTCACCTCTGGTCCTGCCACAGGGCACCCCTGAAAACAGCCTGGCTCCATTTTCTTTGCGCCCTCACTTCAGGTATTTACACATTGATAAGATCCCCCCAAGCCTTCTCTCCTCCAGGCTGAACAGTCCCGGCTCTCCCAGCCCTTCCTCACAGGAGAGATGCTCCAGCCCCTTCACTATCTCAGTGGCCCTTCACTGGATGCTCTCCAGCGTGTCCGTGTCTCTCTCGCACTGGGCAGCCCCGGACTCAACGCAGCACTCAGGTGTGACCTCACCAGTGCTGAATGAAGGGCAAAGCAAATCCACATGGTATGGGAGAACTGACCTACCCTTACTGTTTACCATTCAATCAACTCTTTCACTTGCAAACCTGAAATGCTGTTTAAGTGAAAATTAACTTGTGAGTAAACCAGCAAACTTGTTTGCTGTTTGCTTACCTCAGCCAGCCTTTCTGTTAGTGTTTATATGGGGTATCTTAGAACAGGAACTCAGTTTCCTCTTAGTTTTTCCGTGGATGCTACTGCAAATAAGCACATAATGACAGTGTTAAGAGAAAGGGTGTGCACAGCCAAAGGACATCCTCCTTTGCTTCCATTCCATGGGCACAAACTGTGAGGGATTTACTCCTGGAGTTGTGGACTACTGAAGTCCTCAGCTCCATAATTCATGCTGCAGGAAACAAGATCCCTTTTTGGTGAGGTAGGCTTTCACCTACAGCAGAACTGCAGCAGCCCAAACCCATCTACAGGGCAAGGGTCCAAGAACAGGATGAAGCACGAAAGGGAAAGAAGGGGACTAAATAAATGTGACCATTAATTTATTTTCCCTCTGTTCACAGGCTGCGACTTGGCCCCCAGAGCAGACTGTATCCTCAGAATCTGCTCCCACCAGGGCTTCTTTGGCAGACACCTCCCAGCTCGTTTGTTCAGGAGAAGACCAGAACCATCTGCCAGGGAGAGTCACCAGGGACCCCCAGCAGCCTCCCAAGCACAGAAGCCTGCCAGGGTGCCTGTGCAGCAGAGGTGGCACAGTCCTTGGCTGCAGCTTAATGCAGCGCGCTGTTGCTCTGCTCCTCAAAGGTCATTTTGCCCAGCAGCTGGCTCTCCAGCTCCACATTGTTCACTGGCAGCTGGAAGAAGTTCATTTCCGCTGCCAAAGCGGCCATGGCAGAGGGGTCCTGCCCAAACTGCGCCCGGAGCATCATGTCCATTTTCTCCAGGCGCCGCTTGAGCCTCTTGGCCTCGCGCTCCCGGATAAGCCGGGCCTGTCTCTTCTCCGGGGTCTCGTTTGCACGTTTCAGTCGCATGGCTTCCCGGTCTCTCTGCAGCCGCCGCGCCCGCTGCTCATCTGTCTCCTGCATGCGCTGCAGGCGCTTCGCTTCTCGGTCCCGCATGCGCCGCACTTCCCGCTCCTCGGGCGTCTCATTGTCCCGCCGGCTCTTCTTGGCCGTGCGCTCCCGCTCCAGCCGCTGCAGCCGCACCTCCAAGGGCTCGTTCTGCCGACGAAGTGCCCACTTCCGCATGCCGGGCGTCTGCGCCTCCAGCAGCTTACGATAAGCAGCACAGTTGTTGCACACTAGGAGGATGCCTGCAGGATATACAGGGGTGTGAAAGGCAATGTCTTTCCCCTCGACACCGGAGGGGCCCTCACTCTGCAGTGCCGGCAGGCGATCTGCACTGAGCACCTCTGGCAGCTTCTCACTGGAAAGCAGAAAGAGCAGAGAGTCAGAGACATGGTGCTGACAGAAGAGTCCCCATCTCAGTCTGCCCGGGGGCTGCAATGAACAGTGCCCCTGCTGCAGCCCACGGCAGAGGCCTCCACTAAACCATTCCTGCCCACAGATGTGTCTGAGCATCTAAAATGAAGCAACATCGTACCTGGGGGTAGGAAGAGGGTTGGCCCAGAGCAGTATCTAGGTTGGAAGAGCGCAAGAGCAGGAATTAGCCAGCAAGCTGCGCCTCCCCAGCATCTCTGGATATCTCCTTTCAGCCCTGTTCCACTGGTTGGTGGATAATCTTCCACCAGGCAGGACACAAACAAGAAACATTTTGGTTTCTGCCTGTGGTCCTGCTGTGGAAATGATGAACCCATCTGGGCAGCACAGACCTGCTCTGATGGATTGCTGGGCAAGGGAAGCCCAAATTGTTCTCCAGTGACTGGGGACCCTAGTGCTTTCTTCACAGTTCTAGTTCTCCACAAAGCTAAGGAACACCCTTTCAGTAGCACAGCCCACGAGGTCTTAGCAGGTGACGCAGAGCTGCGGGCAGGCAGGGATTGAGGGAATCTCACTCACTGGGGTGTTCACAACTCTCCTACAGGCCTTAGTGGGTCCAGAGTCATGACTGGTCATTTAAGGCAGCCCACCTAGCCTTTGGCGTGGCTACCCCAGCCCACTCGCCAGCCAGGGCGACCCTGACCTGTTGAACGTGGCGTGGCTGGTGAAGCGTGCTCCACACACTGCGCAGTTTGACAGCTGGTCCTCTGAGTGGATCAGGAGATGTCGCCCGAGGGATCCTGGTGAGCTGAGGGCTCTGCCGCAGACGGGACACATGTAGCTCTTGGCACTCACCACAGCCGCAGTGTGCTGCAAAACAACCCCGTGGCTGTCAGCTGCAAATGGCCCCACTCCCTGCCCAGTCCGAGGCACGCTCAATGGCAAACCATTCAGTTCAGCCTCTTGGAGAGGGAACACTTTACCACTAAACCTCTGTCTGAGAGCTCCTAGACCAAGCTCAAGACATTTGGGGTGTCTCATGGGTCAAACAGCAAGGAGGAAACCTTTCTACAGCCCCACTCCAGTGCAAGAAAAACAATTAAGGCCAAAACACTTGGATCGTAAGACCTGGCCCTTGTTTTCAGAAATGCATCTGAGGAGCTGCTGTTGCTGGACAAAGCATGACTGGACTAAGAGTAGGCAGGATGCTGGTGAGGAAGCGCTTACATGAAGACAGTCAGCTGGTGCAGGTATGTGGCCAATTCAGTTCTGCTTCATTCCTTCTTTCACAGAGTTTGATGTGCCGTGAAGACAGCACTGACAACAAAACCTGTGAGATTCCAGCACAGATCTCCTGCAATACTGGAAACATTTCAGAGGAAGAACAGCTGTTTTCAGGGGTAGGAACTGTGATAAAGGTACGAAATTAAGAACTGAATGATTAGGAGGAAGGTTTCTTATCTCACTGAATGATGTAAAAATTGCTTCCATGTATAATCTGAAGGACCTGCCTGGTCAGCCTGCAACTGCTTGCAGAGGCTGCCTTGGGAGAGTGTGTGTTTTCCAGAACTGCAGGCCGGTGCCTTGCTGATTCTTTCCCCAGGACACCCTCTGGACACAGTTTACTGCTGTAAACTTCAATCACATCCTAGCTAGGAGCTCAGTTCTGTGACTGCAAAGACCAGAGCAAAGCTGCCCTGTGCTCTGGGTTGTTCCTGGATTTGGGGCTTAGGCCCAGAGACATCCCGCCGTTCGGAACCATCCCCCCCTACCTGGTATACGTGAGCAATGAGCTGCTCCCTGCCTCCACACTCCAGCTGGCAGAGGGGGCACTGGGACAGTCCCAGCATGGGGTCAGCGTTCAGACTCTCAGGCACCTACAGGGAGGAGAAGCCACTTTGTGGTAGGGCAGACAGATCCCCCGCAGCCAGCCCCCACTCCCCGAGTGTCGATCTGCGCTGAAGGCAGGCCTTGACGAGATCGAGCCTGTGTGCCCAGTCCTGCTGGGGCTGCTTTGTGTTCCTGCAGTCAGAAATTTCCCTGATGAGCCTCTGAGCAGAACTCCTGCTGTCTTGGGGAGAGCAGGCAGAGGCCCCACGGCCTCCACTCACACCTGGGCTCTTGCTAGCACAGGGCTCTGGTGGGCAAGGCTGGTTCTGTAGCAGAAGGGATGGGGAAGTCAGTCAGCAAAAGGCACCAGAACTGAAGGAAGGGGCACACAGTCATCTTGGCTAGCCAGGAGAATGGCAGCTGGTGCCAGCTGTCTCCTGTTCCTGGCAGCCCAGGAGCGACTCATACCCTTCCCTCCTGCCAGGAGACGTTGTTTGGAGGAGGCAGGAGGGAGAGAAAGATAAGAAACCAGGATGGGGAGAGGTGTTCAGACAGTACCCTTCTCTCTCCCTGGGAGGCTCAGGTGAGTGCAGACCCAGTACACACTTGCCTCATTTTCTCTCATCAGTGGGGTTCCAGCCACAGGTTGCTCTGCATTCTCTAATTCTTTCTTCACTTTTACCATTGAGCCATCCTCCTCAGACGTATGGGACGAAACTTCATCCTGGGTGGTTTCCTCGTCATCACTGCCACCTGGAACATGCAGAACAGTTATTCCGAGCGTCAGGACCCTGCGGGCACTCATAGGCTTTAACTGTCCCCACCAGCATCACCTGGGGCCTCTACCCACCCCCTCCAACCAGGGGGTCCATCTAAACTCGGGCTGGGGCATTGCAGGGACTGAAGTGCTTCACAGAGCCCCTGGACCTGGCCTGTTGCCCTGCCTTGCCTGGCAGTCACTGGACCATCAGCTGGACCTGCTGCTGCCACCACCCTGCTCTGGGAAACTGGGGCTGCGTCCCAGGGGGTGAGGTCACTGCCCGCTCTGTGTTGTGGTGGCCCTTGGCTCTGGGCTGCCCTTCCCTTAGGGAGCAGCCCTGCTCTTGCCATTTGCTGGCCCAGTCCCACACAGGAGCCAAGGGCCAGCCCAGAGGAGGAGCTGGGTGAGGTGTCCTCAGAGGGCCCCCCACGCTGTGCAGCACCTGGCCTCACCCTGTGTCAGAGTCACTACCTTGCCATTACTGGAAGGGGCAGAACTCACTGCTGCTGGAGTCGGGGTCTTGCAGCGGATGAATGGCTGGCCTTTGGTCCCCAAGAGCTCCAGGAAAGTTGTTTTTCATCATGGCTTGGCGGGCTTGCTCCTCCAGCCCTGCAAAGACTTGCTCCCCTGGCAGTCACAAGGACAAAGAGTCAGACTGGTGCTGTTCTATCGCTTTCACCGCCAAGGCTTGCCCCAGACACCCCGGGGTGGGGCTGCTCACCTGCACTGTGCAGAACCTCTGAAGACACCTCTCAGAAATCATTTAAGTAACCTCTCCGCTTGCCTACTATGCAACACCAGCCTCTTGTACCTGCTGATGTGAGTCCAGCCCCTGTGTGTAAAACAGTCTCGCTAGTGGAAACATCCAGCATCAGGCTGCTCTCCGCAGACCCTTTCTATGCCGTTCCATCCACAAAAAAAACCTGTGAGATCCCATATATCCGCCGTATGTAGCTGGGTGGCTTTCTCTGCTACCAGGCTATCCACCTCTGAGTGGGGGAAGCCGCTCAGGCACTGTGACAGTATCCCAGAGCAGGCACGGTGCTCTGTGGCTCTTCTAAAGCATTAAGCCCTATTCCTTGCTGTGACAGGCAACTTGCACAAAAATGGCATCTCCCTGAGTGCCTGCACCTCCTCTACTCTCCACAGTGGTACTAAAGCCAGGGGTTGTCCTTGGCACGCTCTGTCACCACCTTCTGCCCCAGGAGGACTGAGGACAAGCCACCCCTCCAGAGGTGTCTGTGCTCAGAGCTGGTGTTCTGCTTACACGATGGATGACTTGCTTCACTACCTTGCCTCGCCCAGGAGTGGCTCTGGCTAAAATAAACCCCAGTGACACTCCAGATGCTCAAACCAGAAAAGTAAGGGAATGAACCCGGAAAGCTGAGATCCTTGTTTAGGATAGCTTACAGCCTGTTTTGTTGAAAGACACTGCTCACTAGTACCTCAACTCAGTAGGAGATGGCAAACACATTGAAAGAAGGCAATTATTTGTGCTTCTCTGAAAGAAAGCTTCTTATGGCAATCCCTGCTAGGGAGAACATTTGGTTCCAAAGAGTAGCAATAAAAGGCAACCATTATTTTTCATATTAAATCAAACAAATGACTTTGTTCCAGGTGTAGTCATGATCTACCTCTCTCAGTGGATGAGCTGGGAGCGCATGGGACAAGGTGCTGAAGTTCCCAGTGGGCTAGCTTTTGGGTTAAATTTATCAACTGATCTGTAAGTTCTCAAGAACTACTCAAATGCAAAAATGCTAAGGAAGATACAGTACATTTTTCACATAAAACAAAAGTCAAAACATAGCTTTCAGAAGAAAATTGTACATTTTAGCATAGGGCCACAACTGGCATCAGTATATCCAGGGAATTGAATACTTGACCCACTGAGAGAGCACCAGTCCTGTTACAAGGACAGGTATGTTCCCACACGCTAAACTGTTTCCGCCAGCTTTGCCCCATACTCATACTCACACTGCCTTTCTGGTGCTTACCTCGCAACTTCTGGCAGTGCTTTAGAAAGCAGTAATTTATAGAAGATTTCAAAGACCTTCAGAAGTTTCACAGAGGCTGTGGGAGAAGAGTTTTAGTTCCCAACATCCCCGTGGAGGTTTCCAAAAGCATTTGAAGGCATTTAGCATCCTGTTTCAGAAATGTGAAAAAGGTTTCTGTAGAGAAGACTTGAGAACACAATCCATGCAGGCTGAAGAGAGGTGCTGGGCAGCACCCTAAGTCTGTTTGTCACTGAAAGCAGCAGGTACCATCGTGACTGCTGACACGTGTACCCCATCAGAAGCCATTCCAGTACTGAATAGTTTTCATAACCTGAGTGCTGCTTTTATGTCTGGACCACAACCTCCCGTTGGTGGGACTGATACAGACTGTACGAGCAGCAGACACGACAGAGTTAGTGCCCCTCCAAGAAGCAGATATCCACAAACCACCAGGATAAAAGCCCAGACACAAAAAGGCATTGCAAGACAAAGAGCAAGTATGGTGAAGAAACCTGCAGAACACAGGACAGATATAAAACTATGGTGGGAGATGTGCCACCCGTGACAGGATTCCCAAACACCACTGCAACTGCTGCTGGAAGCAGTTACGTGTTTGTTTTCTGCCCCCTCTCCCTTTCCAGAGGCCCCACGTTTCCACTGAGCAGCAGCCTGGAGTCTAAGGGCAGGTAGGTTCCTGCTCAGACATACAGACTATGCAGACAGCCTGCAGGATTTTAAAAGCGGTGATCTTTCCATGAGGTGAGTGGAGGGAACTCCTCCTGGCAGCAACACCAGCATCAATCACAACAACTAAGAGCACGACCATGTCTGCTGGGGGCCTTTCTGTACAACACACCCATAACCAACTTAGCATTGATTCAGCGCAGTGCACAGAACTATCAGCTTTCAGCCAGAAACGCGAGCCGTTAACCAAACCAGCGCTGTTAGCCCGCGACATCTTGTGCATTCTCCACTAGCCTGTATCTAAAAAGGCATCATGGGATGGGGAGAGACAAACTTGTAAAAATGCTATCTTTAGCTCATACAGAATTTCTTATGTATTAAACTAGTATTGCCTCCAAAAGAACTTAGGGAAGAGTGTCCTGTTCATCTACTGATGGACTAAGTCCTACTTTGATGAAGCTTTAGAGCTTTAATGTTGGATAAGTACAGGGCTACACATTTATTATAGTTTCCGCACACACACGCTCACATACAGACACTTACACCCCCATCTCCACCCCGCTTTGATTACACTTCCACTCATTTGGAAAGAGAGTAAGACAGGCAACAGCTTTAGGATCACTGCTATCAGTAAAGGATGTTATGCTCAACAGTGAATTCACAGACTCTTCTCCAGAAGTTTCTTTATTAAATACAAAAAGGGCTGCAGGCTGACCACAACACCAAAAACAAGTCACTGTATTTGCTTTACAAACAGCTAGACGTAGGACAGTGAAAGATCATACAAATGCCTCTGCTTTGCATTCCAGTTCTCCTCTCCATAATCCTGTCAATGGGTGGGATGCAGGTGAGCAGCGGTGGAGGTAGGGGCCAGCCCTGCGGCACTGTGCAACAGGGGCAGTTATGACTGCTAGGATCTGGTGGTGTATCAACTTGGTAGCCAGAAATGATTTTTTTTCTGAGCCCTTCCCTTCTTGAACTGTATGAATGCAGGATAACTCTCAGGTGTTCTGGAAAATAAACACACAAACAAACAACCCCCATCCCAAAATCCACAAAACAAAATCAAAAGAAACTGCATCAATCCCCTGTCTTCCTTCCTAAACAGAAAGGTCTCTCAGAGATGAGCCACTTTATTCCCTCCTTGCACATCAATTTAAAGTCCCTGTTCATGTAGGTCTTCTCTGTGTTCCTTTCCTGGACCTGAAATTTGCAAGTCTTTGCACCACTGTGGATCTAGTCCACCTGCCCCATCGCTATTCTGGGTTGTCCACACTGCTGTAGTGGTTACTGAAATGAAAAACAACACAATTGTAAGAGTTAACAACAGCAGCCCACAGAGCCCTTTAAGAACGAAGGATTTTGATGCAAGTAACGTTTCTGCTTGGTTTTGAATGCTGGGTGCTATTTCTTGCAAGATACTTTCTCTTCAAACTGGGAATATTACAGACAGCAGAATTCAAGGAACACTGAAGAGCACAGAATGTGTTTGTGTCAGAGGGAGAGGGGAGGAAATAGAGGAGTAATAGGATATTGGGACCATGACAGATAGAGCTAGAAGTGGGAATTAATTTGACTAACAAAAGCTGTTCTCAAGGTTCTAAAACAAGCATCACTTGCAAAGGCTACAAGCAATAGAAAAAAAAGCAGCTCATGGGACAGCAAGGAGAGAAAATAAAAGCGCGTGGTAACACCTGCAGCAAATTTTTGGCAAGCACGAGAACAGTGAGTAGCCCATAACTGATGGAGTGACAGTGCGGCAACTGATGGGCTTGAATGCGAGATCAGATGAATTGCTGAGAGAGATTTTATACTAGTATACATTAGACTCTGGGAGAAAATAAAGACCAAATTGAACCAATTAAGATATCTCCACAGGAACAATGGAACTGCGTTGTATTTTTCAATTCAATGTGGAATGGGCAATGCAATAAGTATACTCCAGTATTACAGTTTTATTTGTTACCACTTTGTCAGGTGTAAGCATTTTCCACGCACCATGTGGCAAAACAAAATTAAATTATTAAGAACCAATTATGTGCTGCAGCCCTGCCAAAGGGGAAATGACTACAATTAAAGCTGTAGAAGGACTGGCCATCATGCACAATCAGACTTCTGTGATAGTAGTAATTTTTATCATTGTTTCTGTATTATTTTGAATTTCCTTACACGTCAACTTCCATTTAAAACTGTTTTGACTTGTAACCATGCAGCTTCCCAGACGGTCGCTCTGCATGCCAAACAAAGTGACTCTGTGCTCAGTGAGGACAGCAAACCATGTTGTTGTGAGAGCAAGATTAAATGAGGGCCATGCCAAGCCTGGAAAGTAACCCAGGAAAGAGGTGGCACCAAGCAAGCCAGGGAGAGGAGATCGGCAGCTGTCGCTTGCCCTAGTGAGTCCAAGAAAGAAGAAAACATGGAGTGGCCATGCAAGGAAGAAGTAGGCACCATCCTCCCACAAACATGTCCAGTTAGATATGCACATTGGTATTTATGCAAATCCAGAAAGCACTTCCCCAGCCCCGCAGCCTGCCAAATCAGACCCCAGCTGCAGACAACTGCATAAAAAGCCGCATACCTGCTGTCCCTTTCATTCCTCTCCTCCCAACCACTTCAGTCCCTGTGAAGAAGTCTCAGTAACGTGTCTGCTATGTCTCAGCCTGACTCCTCATTCTGCTGGCTCACCCAGTTCTTGGAGCTGATGCTCTCTCCGATTATCCTCGTCAGTGCACTGCATGGCATTTCTGGGCCCTCCAGATACACAGCAGGCTAGGTAGGCAGAGAAGTCCCAACGATTTGGTGGTGTTCATCATAAGACAGACAAGATTTTCCATCCCAAGGTGGAGACATCACCATTGACATGTTCCTTGTATCTTTCGGTCCCTTCCTTTTCTTGTGGTCCTACTTGGTGCTCCTGATGGCTCCTGTTGAACAGTTGCTCTGTAGCAATGTACTGCACGTAAAGGAGGTGAACAGGTCCCAGAACTCCTCTCTGTGGCACACCAGATGCCATAACCTCAACCTCATGCCCGCTGGTAGCATGTTTGTCAGATAGCTTCCCCTGAGACCAAAACTGGAGATACAATCACTTGTACTGCAGATAAGAATCAATGTTCACTGTGAAAATAGTGCAGAACTGAACTCCATAATATGTATAGTTTTGTATATAATAGTACAAGCTTCTGAAGAAGATAACCCTTACACAGTGGAGTGGAAAACAGCCCACCTAAACACCATGGAAACTCTACCTGCACCACCAGAGCTGTTGTACCCCTTGATTTCCACACATGAGAGAGGAGAGAGCATTAAGTGCTGCCTCTAAACGGCAGCGGCAATACCTGGGCACTCTCTGGAGCTAAAGTGTATGGACACAGGATGTGTTACTGCCATCATAGGAAGGTGATAGACTGGCATACACAGGACATATCAAATGTCTCTAAGGAAGACAACTCCAAAGTCATTAATGTACTATCAGGCAAATCAAAGCTATACTCTGCCCACTGTTGAACCCAGCGCTCAGAAGCAGGAATTGGAGAGCACAAGTCAGTGCAGATGCCAAAAGCCACGTCTCAGGACTCCTACGCTGGCCACCAAGGAAAGGTCTGTCAGCTCTCCCATGCCTAGCTCTAGCAGCCAACGGGGCTTTCGAGTCCTGGACAGAGGTAGCTCTCCCCAGCACACTCACTGAGTGTGCAGTGTTAGGCTCGATCACGGTGTATTTTCCCTTAGTACAGAGAACAGCATGCAGAGACTCCTGTTGCTGTACCCATACAAAAAGGCAGCACAGAGAAACACACAGAGACATGCAAGCCAGCAGCATCAGCAAAGCGAGGCAGTGTTAGGGCTGCAGCATTCAGCTCTCTGTCCCATACTCCTGACAGCTACTACAGCTTAGCAATACCTAGGGCCCTCTCATCAGCCTTGCTTTCACACATCTACAGGAGCGGAAATGTGTTTTCCTCATTCCAGCCCAAATTCCAAACGTGTCTCCAGCCACAAAGCTGGGTACGAGCAAGGGTATAGCTTCAGCCCCCCCGCTTCCCTCTGCTGCAGTCAGTCACACAAAAGCCGTGTATGTGCAGTTTCCCCTTTGCAGCCAAACATCCATACGTCCCTCCCAGCTCCACTAACACCTGGCTGTAGCCTGCCCACAAGAAGTGCTGATGTGCAGCATCTTCAGCCCTTTTGCTATCAAGCAAACGCTAGGGTATCCAGAGTGCTGGAGAAACAGATGTGGCCTATCAGCTCAGCTCAAGCATGATCTGACAGATAGCATTTATCTGTCCAGTAGATTACTTAGCCACTGCCCATTCCCTGCAAGGAAAGAGCAAATGGCTTTATTTACATTATCTGGTAGGAAACTGAGGTACAGTGAGCTTAAGTAACATGTCCAAGGCCAGCCAGTTGAGTCTGTGGTAGGGCAGAGATCAGAACCCAGGACTTCCTGGCTTCAGCCACACAGTCAAACCACCTTGCCTAGAACTTCCTTTGCCACCCAAGATGGGCCAGAGCCTCAAAGTCACATTTCTTAGTACATTACTGCACTTGTGACAGTATGAATGCAAAGCACAGCTACAGGCCCTGCACATACACCCCCACCTTTACAGCATTAGTTGTTTGTTCAAGCCTATCCCTGTCCTGCCATGCCAGGACACTGACAGTTCCCCTGATGCACAGAGCTCAGTTTCTCTTCTTACAGTCCCTAATACGAAATGTCAGTAACCACCATTCCCCCACAAACTGTACCTTTTCATCATTCCCCTCCTCCCCATCTCACTCCACCACAATCCAGCTAGGGCAAGGATCCCACGATGCTGTGTAACACAATACTCACAGTGAACTTTGTTAGGAGTGGTCTGTTTCCGACGGGACATGTTCCCTGACCTGGGAGCACGGTGTTCCTTCCCTCAGCAGAGGGCTCACCTGAGAAGAGAAGAGCCTGTCACACACACCACTGGGACTTCCCGAGCCCCTGGCCAAACGCAGCTGGCTGTCTCGGGTCATTCCCCACCCTTCTGCCTGAAGGGCTCGGTCTGCATTACCACAGCCATGTTCAGTGCCAGCACTCAACACAATCCGCAAGCGTTTCACAAACCACCGTGTACGGGCAGTCCCACCCAGTTCTCATGCAAAGTTATAAGCAGTCCTGTCCCCAGCACACAAAAAGCTGAGTGACCACTTCAAGAGGGACTGCAATCTCAGTCGAAACACCCTTCTCCCTCCTGTCCCTTCCCAGAGCCCAATCAAGGCTGCAGAGCTGCCCTGTCTCTGACCCCCCACCCAGAGAGACGAGGGGACACAAGGCCCCGCCATGCCCAGAGGCTGATGTCGGGCACCGGCCAGCCCAGCCCAGGCAGACATGGGAACCGGCTGCCCCGCAGTGCAGCTCCAGACACGGCAGCAGCGGCTGAGGGGATGGTGTGCCAGCCCAGGGACAGCTCTGGGCCCAGAGAGGTACCCCTCAGAGGGGCTGACCCTGCAGACAGGCACCGGGAGGGGGGAAAGGGCAGCTGCCACCACCTCGGGGCAGGCAGGGCCGGGGACACACCGCCTCACACGGCAGGGATGCACCCCCCTTGTCCCTCACAGGTCCCACACCGACCCCCTCGAACTCTACAGAGGGGGGAAAACATCGACTCCTCGTCCTCAGACTGACAGAGGAAGGCATCGATCCCAACAGTCCCCTCAGACAGACAGACAAAGGGAGAAGCTGAACCCATTTCCCCACAGACAGATGGACACAGGGATCCCGCCAGCCTCCTCAGACAGACGGACACAGGGATCCTGTCACCCCCCTCAGACAGACGGACACAGGGATCCCGTCACCCCCCTCAGACAGACGGACACAGGGATCCCGTCAGCCTCCTCAGACAGAGGGATCCAGCCGGCAGCCCCAGCACACCCGAGGCGGCACAAGGAGGGATCCAGCCCGCAAGCGGACGGACACACAAACGGGCCCCGCTCCCCTGCCGAGGGACAGACGGACGGACGGAGGGACCCAGCCCGGGCCCCCGAGGATGCCGGCGGACGAGCGAGGGACCCAGCCCGACAGCCCGGACAGACAGACCGGCCCGGCCCCTCGGGCGGACGGCGGGATCCGGCCTGCCCCTCGCGGGCGGACGGCCGCGGCCCGGCCCGCCTTACCCGGTCCCGCTGCAGGCGCCGGGGAGCCGCAGACAGACAAAGGGCCGCCGGACAGACAGACGGGCAAGATGGCGGCGCCGCCAGAGCGCGCGGCGCGGGCGCGGGCACAGGCCCGGCCCCGGGGAGCCCCCGGCCCGGTGCGGCCCGGCCCCGCCGCGGGAACCCCCCGGCCCGGGCCTGCCGGCCGCAGCGCCGCGCCGGCTGTCAGAGACCTCGCCTGCAGACCCCGGGTGACGGTTTTTCGTTACCTGACGCATCTCACCTGTTTTTCATGGATCCGTCCCAGCCGGCAGCTCCCCGCCGCCCGCAGCAGGTCATTCGTGCCAGCGGCGGGTCTCGCCTAACCCGGCCCGCAGCCCGGGAAGCGGCGCCGAGCCCCGGCCCCCTCCGCGGGCAGCTGCCTCTCCCCACGCCCGGCTTGGGATGCCCCTGTGCTACCCGAGCTCACCAGAATCTCGCTTACCCTGCAAGGTCAAAACCCACGATTTTACTATTAATTTAAAAGCCGCCACGTGCGTTATGAACTCACGCATCCTTTAGAAATGAACCGCCCCGCCCCGCAGCGTGGGGGGGTCTCTGGGCTGCTTCCCCTCGCGGGCCATCGGCAGCCCCAGCGCAGCCGCAGGGGTCTGCGGGCAGTGCTCGGGGCTCACGCCGGGCCAGCTTACCCTCGGGCTGCGCCGCCCCGGAGAGACGCAGCGGCAAGACCGCAGCCCCCGGGACCGGGACCGGGACGAGCCTCGGCCCGACCCTCCCTCCCGGAGGCGCCACCGCCGCCTGGCCCTCAGAGAACCGGAGACCCCTCCGCCGCGACCCTGCGCGGTGCCTTCAGCCGAGCGGCTCCCGTCCCCCGTAGAGGCGGGGCTCCCGGCCAGGCGGGGGGAGCCGCGGGCGGAACGTTGTATTGCCGGAACGTCCGCGCCGGGGAGCGGGTCCCGGCGGGCGCCTATCGGGGGTGCCATCCAGACTCGGTAGAACTGGATCCCTCCGCTGGGTCATTTAGTCCCTCAGCGCCGCTCTCCTCGCTTGTACCGCCGCCGCCTCTTCCCCAGGCGCCGCCGCACCGCCGCGCCGGGCACTTCGCGCGGTCTGGCTGCCGTGGCTGCCGCACCGGCCCCACTGGCGCCGTCGTGCCTCGGGCCGGGAGTGGGGAGTGCCGGGGCCGCGGATCCCTCCGCACGCGATGAGGTGATGCGCACGGCCGGCCGCCATTTTGGGTGCCTGGAGCCTGAGCGGGGCGGCGGCCGGTGAGTGCGGCTCTCGGCTGGGGCGGCCGAGCTCGGGGCGGCCGAGGAGGTGCTGGTAGCGAGGCTCATGTCTGGCCCTAAGGGCCGCTGGTGCGGCTGAGGGCAGGACCGGGCCTGCCCTGCCCGCGCTGTAGGACCTTCCCTCGGCGCCGCCTCGCTGGGGACGGCAGCGGGGCGGGAGGGGGATCTCTCCCCCTCAGCCCCGTCATCTGCGCCGGTGAAGCTAACCCGGGGTCTCCCGCGCTGCCTGCGCGCTTCTCTGAACTAGCCCTGGCCCTTGGGCAGCTACGCGGCGAGTCCCGCCGACTGGCTAACGCACCTGGCAACCGCCCCAGCAACCGGCTAGTTGCTCTACGGGTAAAGGTTCGTTTCGATCTGGTCAGAGGAGCAGCTCGTCTGCAGGAAGGGATGGGAAAGCGAGGTACCGGGAAGGAACAACTGGATCAGCCTTTCCGCAGCAGCGGGGCGGAGAGCCTCACGCGGGGGAGTGGGAGCAACAAAACTTTTTAGAATGGTAGCAGGATGTTTACGAAAGAATGGCTAGTGAGCTGGCTGCTACTCAATGGCTGTATTTGTAATTAATCTGTGGTTGGTTATCAGAGTAGTTATTTAATAGGTGCTTTTTACAGAGACATTACAACTCGTGCTGAGACTTTCTTGTAGCACTGTAAAGTTATTTTAATGTTGTAGGAGTATATCCCAGTTACAGAAGGGAAAAACTTTTTATGGCATCAGACTTACATCATGCACGTTTATTTCTGTAGCAATGTTTTTTGAGCTTGGTTGATTCTGTGTATCATTCAAATTATTGATATGTGAATAGATTGGCTAAATAAACTGGATATACTCTAGATAGTAACAAATCTTATGTAAACCACTTGTTATACACAAAATGCTATCCAAAAGTCTGCTCCAGTGTGTCCTTCAGGTACAAGTCAAGTTCTTTCTATGTGGTAGCTATTAAGGAAACATTTTTTGATCAACAGTTCTTGGCATAATAAAATGCTGTAATAAGATGTTTTCTGAGTTAGTTTTCTGTAGGACTAATGACTTGAACTGGCTCATGAGAGACTGGAGAAGTGCCAGAGCATGTGTTCAGTACGCAGGAAGGAGGGGGGGAATATGGAATAGCAACTTTTTTCTTCTGATAACAGGACTGCTGCAACCTTAGTTTGTACCGTCCTTGGGTTAATTATACAGCTGTTTTACAAAAAGATCTGGGGCTGAATGGAACCTCAAAATACCATTTTAGTAAGCTCAGCTTACTGAACTGGGGCATAATCACATTTTCCTAGACCACTGCTGGTAGATGTTTGTCTAACATTCTTAAAACTTTACTCTGGTATTCACATCAGTGGCTAGTGTCACTTATCTAAATTAAGTAGACCCAGGCCTTTAACTTCTTGTTTTAGGCTATCTTTTCTAAATCTGTTCCTATTTATGGAGTAGCCCCAGTTTTTTATCATCTTACATCTGTTTCTGGGGTTGAGATTCTGTCTGTCAGAATGGGAGTATCCAGGAAGTTTCTATTCCCTGTTGGCCTTGGTTGGGTGCAGGGTTGTAAAATGGAAAAGGGAATGATGAGTGCTGTAGGTCTGATCCTTTGTAAATAACCAGATTTGGGAATATCAGGCCTGTGCCTGTTTGTTTGGAGAACTGGGTTTGGTGGGTTTTTTTCCCCCCCAAGTAAAACAGTGACTGCTGTCCTTCTGACCAACAGCTCTTGGTTCCAATGAGCTTCTCTTCTTCCACAGAAAGCATTCATCATGTTGGGCTCTGGGTTCAAGGCTGAGCGCTTGCGAGTCAACCTGCGTCTTGTCATCAATCGCCTCAAACTGCTGGAGAAAAAGAAGAGTGAGTATTTGAGGGGGCAGGTGTGACGCACGGTGCTTCTGGGGCTCAGGAGAGTCGAGGAGAAGATTCTTCTGGAGTCAGGGTATTTTCATGGCCGAGTGTGGAGTAGCCTTTTGCTCTTCCTTGCTGGACCCTGGCCTTGCAGTCTGCCCTGATGTGCAAGTACCCAGAGGAGCTGGCTGGCTATGTGGCCTTTGTCCATCTTCCTGGCAGGTGTCAGGGCGCTATTTATGGGGTGCATGGGGTGGTAGCTGTGGGCTGTGCGTGGAGAGACATGCCGGTTTGCCGTGGGGGGCCTTTCGTGGGCCTTCTGTGCGCACAGTGTAGTGGGGAACTTCCTGGGTGCTGTGGGAGGCTCTCCCCACCCATGCTGTCCTGCCCTGCCCAGACACAGATAAGATCCGTGGTTCTGATTGACTGCAGGGAAATTGAGGGTGTAGGAGTGTTTCTAGCAGCTCAAAGCCCACTCGTTCTCCTGTGAGTTAGTGTGCTAGGACCTGGAGAGTGTCCTTCACTGCAGAGGCTTCATGAAGGGGAGAGAGGAGCTTTGTGTGTGGTGGGGACTGTTGGCCGATACGGGGGCAGCAGCCCCTGCCACCATGGTGACTGACCTCGGGGATGTGTGCTGCAGCTGAGCTGGCCCAGAAGGCAAGGAAGGAGATAGCAGATTATCTGGCAGCCGGCAAAGATGAGCGTGCCAGGATTCGTGTGGAGCACATCATCCGTGAAGATTACCTTGTGGAGGCCATGGAGATCCTGGAGCTGTACTGCGATCTGCTGCTAGCCCGCTTCGGCTTGATTCAGTCCATGAAGTAAGCTCTGGCCTAGGGGGTATCCTGTGGGAGAGGGTCCAGGCCCCCTGGGCTCAGGGAGGGGTAGTGCTGGGGGCAGGCCTGGGGTGCAGAAGGGCACCTGTGTTTGTCTTGGTGTCCTAGGGCCTCCAGAGACCATTTCTTCCCCAGACAGGGGAGTCTCTGGGCCCCAGCATGGAGGGTCGGGACTTCTAGGCTAAGCAGCCTGAGGGCAGCAAAGACTAGGTGCTTGGTGTGGATTGTCTTCTCTTGTCCTTAGGGAGCTGGACTCTGGCCTGGCAGAAGCGGTGTCTACACTGATTTGGGCTGCACCACGACTCCAGTCAGAAGTGGCTGAGTTGAAGATTGTGAGTAGGGTTGTTTGAGGGGCGTCAGTGTGTGCAGGGTGGGGGTGACGCTGCCAGAAGCTGGCAGAGGCCTTTGTCCAGGACTGTGTCGTTAAGGCAGAGGACAGGTTTTTATGGGCTCTTGAGATGGAGACCCCAGTATCGGTGTCCCTGGAGCACGGGGGGTGGCTCAGCTGGTGGCGGGGGGGCGGGCAGCTGTAGGGGCTACAGCAGATGTTCAGCGTGTGCTGGGGGAGAACAAGGGTGTGCACGTTCCCAGAGTTTCTCTCCTGCTGCAGGTTGCTGATCAGCTGTGTGCCAAGTACAGCAAGGAGTATGGGAAGCTGTGCCGGACAAACCAGATCGGGACAGTCAATGACAGGGTAATGAACTGGTGGAGCAGCTGCAGCTGGCAGAACAGGCACGCCTGCTGTGGCTTTCCTGTGGCTGGTGGCTGATGCCTGTGGCTCACTCCAGAGTAGAGCGGGCCAGCTGTGCTGCAGGGGGCCTGCCCGCGTTGGAGCGCAGTGCTGAGGTCCCTGGCAGGCGGGGGGGCCCTGCTGCGCTGGCTGTGGATGGAGAGGAGCAGAGCGCGTGCAGCCCCAGCCCGTGGTGGCCAGCAGCCTCCTCGGCAACGCTGTGCTGGGAGGAAAGGCCTCTCTGGGGCTGCACCGTGCTCCCCGCAGCGGGTGGCCCTGGCTATGATAGAGCTCGAGCTCCGCTGCCCTGCTCCCGCTGAGTGTCCTGCACCCGTGTGTTCCAGCTGATGCACAAGCTGAGCGTGGAGGCGCCGCCCAAGATTCTGGTGGAGAGGTACCTGATAGAGATCGCCAAGAACTACAACGTGCCCTATGAGCCTGACTCGGTGGTGATGGTGAGTGAGGGAGTCTGCAGGGAGCTCTGTGTCCCGTTGGTGCTGCGTGGGCTTTCAGAGGATAGGCTGTGGCATTGCAGCAAACTCGGTGGTGACTGTGCTCCAGTATCTTACAGACAGCCCTAGAACAGTACAGTCCCTGCTCCTTCCCACAGTCATGCTATAGCCTGGTTCCCTCTCTGATTCCCACTAATTAATATTGCTGTGTAGCTGCTGTGTATTCTGTGCCCATTGTCCTGTCTTGTCCAGTAATAAATGCTGCATCCAGTGCTGTTCGGAGGGCTGTGATCAGAATGGGGGTGTGTTGGTGAGCAGAACTCTTCTACTCTCTCCAGGCTGAAGCCCCCGCGGGCGGAGAGGCAGATCTGATTGATGTGGGATTCACGGATGATGTGAAGAAGGGCGGCCATGGAGGGGGAGGAGGTGGTGGATTTACAGCCCCGCTGGTTGGTCACGATGGACTAGTACCCATGCCTGTGATGATGCCTATGCCCATGCCAACGCCGAATCCGCCCTTCTCCTACCCGCCTCCAAAGGGACCGGTAAGTGCCTTTGCTTTGAGTGTTCCCTTTTTCTGTGGAAGACCCCGACTGTGGTCCTTAGCCCGGTGCCTGCTGACTGGGAAGTGTCTGTACCTGAGAGCTTGATGTGTCAGAAGCCATCGTGTTGGCGTGAGACTGCAGGGGGTGGAAGCCACTGGCAGTGCAGCTGAAGCTTCGTGTTGTTTCTTGACCGTGGAGGTTCCTACCCCTGTTCTCCAGCCAGCCCTCTTTGCCTTCAGGGAGCAGAGGAGTCCAGACTTAACTTCTGAGGCAGTCTTCTGACTGCCAGGCTTTTGACCAGGGGTTGGAGCTGCACTTTGAAGTTGGTAGGCTGGTAGTGTGCCAAGGTTCAGTCCAGGAAATCAGGTGAGTTTTGTGGGGTGGAAACAGCACAGAAAAATGCAGAAAGCACCCTGTCTGCAAAGGAAGGGGACCAGGCCAGTGGCTCTGGGAGATGATTTCTTGCAGGGGTGGAAGGTGAGAGCTGAAAAGAGTACCGTTCTCTGAATTCAGTCATTTACAGGATATCTGTGTAGACTGGAGAGTGGCAGAACGGTGGGATGGCCTGGAGTCTTTAATGGTACCAGCAGTGCTGCAGTGTCTTCCTGTAGAAAATCTGGGCCAAGTCTCAGCTGGCTGAAGGCCCAGGCATAAATATGCCGAGGACTCGTGCCAAGTCTGAGTCTTTCAGGCACTGTTGTGTTACAAGGAAGGGTGATACAAAGCCTCAGGTGAGCCAGAGACCTGTTCTGTGATACTGCGCTCAGGAGAAGTGGCTCAGGTGTGCTTAACGCAAGGTGTTACCTTTTTTGTCCTGGTACTTCTAAGGCCTTGAAAGATGAAGTGTTCAGTCATTCTGGTTCTGCAGAGTAACCCACAGTCCTGTTAGCTGGGTCTGGTTGCTCCGGGTGCCTACATCTGACTTGAGAATCTTTTCCTAGTACGTGTAAATTCCGTCAGGTTGGATACTTGCCTGCATTTGTCTTGCACTACTTTCTCTGACTCCCGTAGCAGCTGTACGTGCATTGTGTCCCATGGTGGCTCTCCCAGGTGAGTAGTCTGGTGCATGACTGTAATCTCTCTGTACAGGAGAACTTCAACGGCCTACCCGTGGGGACCTACCAGCCTTTCGCTAACATCCATCCACCGCCGATTCCGGCAACCCCGCCGACATACGAGTCTGTAAGTGCCTGAGCTGAAGCACCGTTGTAGGCAGCCCAGGGAACCTTGGAAAGAGTGCAGCGGTAGCCACAGGAGAGGCAAATGTTTATTAAGCACAGGGCTGTCAACCTTTGGAGCTTTTGGGTGGTGCTTGGCATTGATTCTGGGTGCGGTGAATCACTGAGTGCATGTGATGGGAGGGTGACTGGTGAGGGGAAGTTCCTCATTCAGCTGTGTGTTTTGGCTGCAAGGGAAAGCCAAGATTTATTTTACTGCATTGTTAAAATGGTGATAAACAGTTAACAAGCAGAGTCCACAAATTCTGTGTTTCGGAATGTGAAGCGTTTATCACCTTCAGTCTTTTTAGTTATGGCTTTTGAACTAATTCATAGTTAGCCTGGGTGACTGTTTTGGCTGACCCAGATGGTGTATGTTTAAACACTCTTCCTTTCCCAGATTTTTCTCGGTCCTTGGGGATGACAGTGGAGAGGCTGGAGTCTTCTCCTGTGCTGGTGTATGTTTTTGTTGCTGCAGTTCATGATCCTGCCTCCCATTTTGCTTTCTGACATGCTTCTTGTTTCTGCAGTACCCTGAGTAGGGATGGGCGTAGCCAAGCACCTGTGTGTGCTCACACCTGTAGTAGCTGCACAGCAGCTGTTGCATCCAGGAGATGCGGCACAGATGCGGCTGGGCAGGGGTGGGCGTCCCTGACTGCACCCACTGGGAACGAGGAGTTGTACCAGCACAACCGACCGGGCCGTGGGCGTTTGTCCCAGGCGGGCCAGGACATGAGTGGGGTCATTTTGTACCTCGCTACTGGCTACAAGGACCCGTCTGCTGTGTGTGAAAGGGAGGAAGCAGCAGCTGTGAAGAGGGCAGTCTTCTGCCACTTAGGTCCTTGATAAGTATTTCAGACCTGCCAGCAGATGTGCTCTGTTTATCCGGTTCCAGAATGTGCCCAGTGAGGCTGTTTTGATGGACAGGGAGGGAGGGAAAGTCGAAGTACTGCCTCCTTTTTTTGGGAAGAGAGTGCTGGAAGCCGGGGCTGCCGCCACGCTGGGGAGGGGTGGGGTGTGCATCGCTCCGCAGGGGTGCGGCTGCCTGTCAGCCGTCCCGCGCACCTGCATGGTTCTGTGCCCGGTAGCGCCGCGGTAACCCAGAGTCTCTTCCAGATCGATGAGCCTAATGCCGACAAGGATGCTTCCGCGCCGGTGCCTGGTGAGTGTGGCGAGAGGTGTGGGGAACCTCGGGCGGCTGGGGCTGCGGTGAGCCTGGGGTCCCACTGTCCCTGCAAGGAAGCTTTCCGCAGAGAGAACAGTGCGCAGGGTGTGACAGGATTTGAGCTGGGAGAGGACTGATGGAAATGGAGAGTGTGCTCTCAGAACAGGGAGGGTCCAGACTTCCCCTGGGAAACTCAGGAACTAGAGTCTGAATTCAGAACTGGGTCTCCAGCTTACGCTGTCTCATCAGATCAAGTTTAGGGTGTTGCAGGATAAAATGAGAAAGCAACAGCTCTAAGTGATGATATATGTTTACAGGGAGTAAATAATCTTGATCTCCAGCCACAGAATGAAAGAAGCAAGCACTGAGGGTAGGCGGTTTGTATTAATGTCCACGTTGGGGCAGTGCACAGCAGAGCAGCACTAGTAGAGAGAGCTGTTGTCCCTTGGTCCGTCTGCCGCTTACGAGATGCCTCATGCATTGTCGTTGGATCGTAACGAAATTCTCCCGCCTTGTACAGCGTGATTCTGCTCTGTGTTCTGAAAGCACTTGGTATCTCTAGGACTTGATAAGGGCCGAGAGCGTTTTTAGAGGGTTTTTAGACCCTAACTCTAGCTCCAGCCAGGATTTCTGGTGGTGCAGTGGAGCCCTCTGGGGAGCGTTGGTGTGTGCTGAAGGAGGTAGGCCTGTGGGTGTGCTGGGTCTGACTGTGTGCTTCAGTCTGACAGCTGGTGACAGCTGCTGCTACCTGCACGTGTCTTCAGGGGGTTGGAAAGGAGAAAGTGGGGGTGTGGAATCCCGGTGGTGCAGCCCAGCCCCTATTGGCACGTAGGAGCGTCAGCCCACCTCCGCGGGCAGCGCAGGGGCATCTCGCAGTGTCCGGAGCGGCTCTAGGGTGGGGTCACTGGCCCCGCTCTGCCACGACTGCAGCCCCTTGCAGCCACGTCAGCCTGCAATGTTGTGTTCTTCCCACTGAGTCTGCACGCGGTTGGAGGTGTGTGACCGCTGCTCCTGTCTGGAGCGATACGTTGGTGTTGCCTTCTCGGTAGCGTGGCTCTGTTCAGCCTGGTGAGTGTCTGACGAGGGTGAGCTGAAATGATATTTCTCTTATTCTAAACAGGGCCCGGGCCCAAGTCGGAAGCTTCTCCTAAAGCGAGAGCTGGAGCTCCTAATACCATCGATAACTTTGTGCTGCCTGAGCTGCCATCTGTGCCGGATACGCTGCCAACAGCTTCTGCTGGCGCCAACTCTTCTGCCTCTGAAGACATTGACTTTGATGATCTCTCTCGGAGATTTGAGGAGCTAAAGAAGAAAACATAAAACTGACAGGGCTGTAACTCCAGTGTGAGGCAGGAGTGGTGACAGCTGCTTCTCTCCGAGACAGACTTCCCTTGAAACTGGTTTTCTCTATTAACCTCCGATGAACGCGCTCTTCTTTTTGAGCTCTTCCTGCTGTACTTAAACCAAGCGCTGCCACTTTCCCGATCTTTGTTGCTCCGGGAGGTGAACTGTGGGGAATGTTGTGAGACGGACACGGGGAACAGCCCCTGTCCCTTAGGGTGGCTGCACAGGAAAGCTCTGCTTGACATTCTTGTGCTGCTCCTGACCGCCCCTGCCGCCTGTAGTGCCCCCTGGAGAGGGGAGGTGGAGGCTGGGATGGGGCTTTCCCCACCCCGGCATCGCCCACGAGCTGCTGTGGGCTTCGGCTGATTAAAGCCGTTGGTCAGGCTGCTGACGAGCGGGCTCTGAGGCAGGGAGTATGGCTGTGAGGGGATGCGGCCCTGGCCTTGTGGCTGTGCCTACACTGCTGCTTCCCTGTCTCCTTGTCTCTGGCTGTAGCTGGCTGTGTGTCCTCCTCTGCTCCCATGGGACCCCCAGAGACCCCTCCATGGCCTCGGCGGCGGGGGTCCCTTTGCAGGAGGGTGTCACCGGGCGCTTTCCTGATGCTGCTGGGAGTGCGAGCGGGGCTGGCGGGGGGCTAGCAGAGCAGTAGCGGTGTAGGGAGGGGTGAGGCCGGCTGTGGGCTCCGCGCCACGGCGGGTCTGTAGTGACGCTCCATACCCTTCACGGGTTTGTATCTCGCGGGAGGTTCCTAATAAAGCCGGCCCTGGAGCCGCCGTGTCCCAGGGGCTTCCGCCGAGGGGCGGGGCGGTGTCGGGACCCTTTTCGGTGCCGGTGCGCGGCTGTGGCGGGGGACCGGGGGGGACCGCGCTGCTGCGGGGGTCCCGCCCCCTCGGCCGCCGGGCGACCCGCTGCGAGCCCCGGCGGGGCGGGGCCAGGCGCGAGACAGCCCCACGCCCCCCTCCTCCCCCCGGTGGGTCCCGCACCTGCTGCTCGTCTCGTGATCCGGCCGCCCGCCCCGAGTCCTGGTGCGCCCCTATTGGCTGGGGAGGCTGCGGCCTCCGCCAATGATCAGGGCGGACGGCCGGAAGTGCCCGTCCACGTGTCGGGCCGAGGCGATGGTGGCGCCGCTGCGCGTGAGCGGCCGGCGGGCCCTGGGGGGGATGGGAGCCCGGGGGGGGGGGAGGGGCGGGGGTGGTGCCGGGGTGGGGGTCGGGATGGGATGGGGTGCGGGGCGGTGTGCTGGTGCCGGTAGGGGGGCGAGGGGCCGGTGTGGGATGAGGAGGGGGCCTGAGGGGGCCCGAGGGGCCGGGGCGGTCGCGCTGCTGACGACCCCGCGCAGGGGCGGCTGCTGGCGGTGGCGCTGGGCGGCTGCGGGCTGCTGCTGGGCTCGGCGCTGGCGGCGGGCGACGAGCGGCTCTACGCGGCGGTGATGCCCGCGCTCCGCGCCCTCCCCCCCGAGGCCGCCCACGGCCTGGCCCTGCGCGCCGCCGCTCTCGGACTGCTGCCACCCGCCCGTCCCGACGGCCCCGCGCTGGTGCGGCTCTGCGGTGGGGGGAGGCTCGAGGGGATCCCAGGGCCCGGCGGGGTGGGCGAGCGGGCGGGTTCCGGGGCGACCTGTCGCGGTCCGTGGGGGGTGGTGAGCTCTGCCAGCCGGCGGAGGGGCCCCTGGGGCGTCCCGGGGGCCAGGAGATGGTCCCAGCGGGAGCTGGGGGTCCCCCGGGGCCGGCACCCGAGGAGGACACCCTGCGGGGCGGGGGGGACGGAGGGGAGGGGGCGGGAGCGAGGCCCTGGCTATGGCTCCCGGTGTCGGTGGGCTCCGGCCCTCCCGGCTGCCAGCGCCTGACCCAGCCCCTGCCCCGCAGGAGGTGCGAGTTCTCGGGCAGCGGTTCCGCAACCCCGTAGGCCTGGCGGCCGGCTTCGACAAGCAGGGCGAGGCTGTGGACGGGCTGTACAAGATGGGGTTTGGCTTTGTAGAAGTGGGGACTGTCACGCCCCAGCCCCAGGAGGGGAACCCCAGGCCCAGGGTCTTCCGGCTGGCGGAGGACGAGGCGGTCATTAACAGGTGGGGCCCGAGGGCGGCTGCTCCGCTGCGTCCTGCCCAGGGGGAGGGCGTTTGTTTGGGTGGTCGCGGCTCTGGGGTCTGTGCTGTGGTGGCTCTTGGGTTGGATGCGCTGAGCAGAGCTGCAGAGACCCACGTGTCTCCCTCGTGTTTCTCCTGTGTCCTGCTCGGGGCTTGCGGACACCAGCCCAGCCCAGCCCAGAGCCTTGTCTGTTGTGGTGCAGGTACGGATTCAACAGCCATGGCCACATTGCAGTGGAGCGCAGGCTGCGGGCCCGCCAGGAGACACAGCTCAGGCTCACTGGTGGTGAGACAAACTTATAAGCCTTTGCTCTTGGGGTCTGCAGGATGGGTTTGGGGGTCTCCCAGGCACGTGTGGGCCAGGAAAGGTGTGTGATGCCAGTGTCCAGGCACAGGAGGGCCCTGGCCAGAGCGAGGTGCACTAGGACAGCAGGAATCCTCTTGGGGCTGTAGTCTCTCCGCCTTGGGACTGTGACCAGGCACCTTTCTCTGGCCATTTTCTCTGTGATAGACGCTCCGCTTGCTGCTTCGGTCAGGACCTGTCTGCAGAGACCATCAAAGCCAACAGAGCCCCAGCTGGGCAGTGTCTGAGGGCAGCCCCCACCAGGTGGTCAGGCTGGAGGCTGTGGTACTGACTGGGGCAGCTGTGGTGATGCTCTAGTGGCTCCAGGACAGTCCCAGGCCCAACCCCATGAAACACGTGGGCTGCATAACCCCGCTGTGATTTTAGCTGGTCCTGGGGCCTCCCTTGCCAGGTGCTCTGGCCCCTCGGGTGGTGGTTGGTCCTGTTGCCCCAGCTCAGCCATGTCTGTGTTCCAGAGGGAATGCCGCTCGGAGTCAACCTGGGCAAGAACAAGAGCTCTACCGATGCTGCAGCTGACTATGTGGCTGGAGTCCGGACACTGGGCCCTTTGGCTGACTACCTGGTGGTGAATGTGTCCAGCCCAAACACCCCAGGGCTGCGGGACCTGCAGGGCAAGGCTGAGCTGCAGGACCTGCTGACCAAGGTGGGTGATCCCGACAGCCAGCCTGGACCATGGCTGCCAGCACTGGCTGCATCCCATCCCCTGCAGCGCCCGCTCTGCTCCAGCAGCGGGTTTGTGCCAGTGCAAGGAGGGGCGGGTGGCTCCCTGGAGTGGTGGGCAGAGCCACCAAGGTGTCCCCTGATCAGCTGCTAGCGCGGGGTTCCCCGGGCACTGTGCTCCTGCACGTGAGCAGGGAGGTGTTGCCCTCCGCTTTGCTCCTGCAAGGGGTCAGCGAGCCCCCCCTGCGGCGTAGGGAGTCGCCGTGGTGCTGGGTGGGTCGTCTGCCCTGGGCCCGGTGCCGCAGGGCGCCCGTCCCGGCAGCAGCACCGTGCAGGAAGAGCAGGGCCTGTCCCTGTGCTGCCTGCGGCGGCGGGTGCGCAGGTCTCCCTGGTCCGGGGTGGAGGTGTCCCCCCCACCTGCTCCCTGCCCCGCAGGTGCTGGCGGAGAGGGACGCACTGCCCTGCGAGCGCAAGCCGTCTGTGCTGGTGAAGATCGCCCCTGACCTCACCGCGCAGGACAAGCGGGACATCGCGAGTGTCGTCTGCGAGGTGAGAGGCGGCAGCGGGCGGCTGGTGGGGAGCTGGGCGCAGCGCGGGGGCAGGACCACGGCGCTCCTGGCAGGTCCCCTCTCTGAAGGGACAGGGAGACCTGCAGTGCTCTGGCTGATGCTGGGACGGTGTCCTGGGTAGCTGGGAGTCCCTAAGGGCCTGTGTGCATCACCCAGGCCTTGGGGACGGCCCAGGCGGTGAGGGGCACCTGCTTTGTCCCCAGGCACATTGCTGGGGCACTTGCTGGGGAGGGTCCTGGCCTGGCAGCCTGAGGATGAGAGTGGGGGGCTGCTCGTGGGAGCTGTGTCCTTATGCTGCTGCCCCCGCAGCTCGGTGTGGACGGGCTGATTGTCAGCAACACCACCGTGAGCCGGCCCAGCAGCCTCCAGAGCCGGCAGCGCACGGAGCCCGGGGGCCTCAGCGGGAAGCCACTGCGGGAGCTCTCCACGCAGACTGTCAGGGAGATGTACACCCTCACCCAGGGTAGGGGCAGAGCAGGGCTGGGGGCGCGTGCTGGCGCTGCCCATGCCGTGCTGAGCCCACGCCTGCCCACAGGCCGGGTGCCCATCATCGGGGCAGGCGGGGTGAGCAGCGGGCGCGACGCCCTGGAGAAGATCCGTGCTGGAGCCTCGCTCGTGCAGATGTACACGGCGCTCGTGTACCACGGGCCGCTGGTGGTGGGGATGGTGAAGCGGGAGCTAGAGGAGCTGCTGAGGTGAGTGAGGGGCCAGGCAGCTCCCCAGGGGAGCCGCTGGGCCCAGGGTGGCTCTGGGCAGCCCCATGCTGGTGCAGGAGCGGAGGTACCGCGGGGCCCAGCCATCACATGCTGTCCCTGGTTAGGGAGCAGGGGTTCAAGAACGTCATGGAGGCAGTTGGAGCAGATCACCGGCAATGATGCGCTGCAGGACCAAGGTCTGGCTGGGAGCAGCCGTGGCCAAGCAGGGACAGGCCTGACGCTTCCAGTGCTGGGTAGGCGAGGACTGGGGAGGAGGCCTCCACACCTGCTGTCCAGGGCCATATTTTGGCTTTCCTGGGGGTTGGGCTCCCCAGCAGAAACCAGTGGTGGGTGCGGCTCTGCTGGGTGGTGAGGAGGGACCCTGTGGGCTGCAGCACTTCCCAGGGTGGGCACACCTTCCCTGGTGTCACTGCCCAGAGCTGGGGGCCACGCAGGGATCCCCCAGCCTGTGCTGCCTGCTCTGGCTGGCGCTTGGTCCTCCTGCACCGCAGCCTCCACAGGAGGGTCTGTTCTTGCTGCCCTTCTCCCTTCTCCACACAAGGTCCTGTAACAAACCTGCGGGCCCTGGGTCCTGCCTGAGTGTCAATAAATGTTTGGCTCACCTGGTCCTATGTGCTGCTCTGAGGACACCCCTTGGGCTGGCGGGATGCAGCCCAGCTCTCCTCAGCTGAGCAGCTCCCTTCATGTTGTTCCCAGTCGGTGCATCTTTTCCCGGCACTAGAAGCTGCAGGGCTCTGGGATGGATCCACGCCGAGCCCGCCTGGGCTCCCTTCGCAGAGACCTCCGCGTGAGGCTGGGCCCTTGGGAGGTGCTGGGCGCCGTTTCTTCCCTTTGCTGCCGCTGCGTAGATGTTCAGAGGCAGCTGTGGTTACGCCCTGTCACTTGTGAAAAGGCCTTGTTTGTTCACGCTGCTGGAGGCTGTCGGCTTTGTCTCTGGGGCCTCCAGTGTTGACTGTTGGTTTACCCTGGGCTGCCTGTCGTCATCTCAGGCTTTTCTTGAGCAACACGGCTTGACCTGGACATGGCATTCCCTCTGCAGCCTCTCGCAATCCACCCCGCAGAGCAGGATTGCATCACGGCACTTCACCAAACTTGTTTACAGGAGTGGGGCCGCTGACCCTGCTCTCAGCGGCCCTTTGTTCACGTCAGGGCTGTCACCCACCTGCTCCCCTGCACCTGCAGCCCCCTGCACCAGCCTCCTTGTTCCCTTGATTCTCTGCTTTCAGACAGCTGGTGCTGCTGCTCTGACAGGGATGTGAGCTGGTCCACTGGCCGAGGTTTGGATGTGCTTTCTCTGGAGAGGGCCTGGGAGGCTCCTGGTCTGAAGGCAGCTGTTGTGTCCGTGGGAGCGTGAGCTTGACTTTCCCCTTGTCCCGCTGCACTCTTGTCTGTGCTCTGCAGCTGATCCGTGACTGTGGCTTGGAGACAATTGGTGCCTTGTGCTGCCACGGCAGTCACCGGTGGCATTGACCTCGAGCGTGGCCCTGTGCTGCCGTAGCCCGGCGCGTGGGCTGCGCTCCGTGCCCACGGGCAGCCGGGGCAGCTCCTGCCTGCAGTCCCTTCGTCCGAGCGAACCTTGGGGTTGCCGGTGGGCACCAGGGCACAGCTGTGTGTTGCTTTTTCCCCCCTGCCAGGGCATGGCAGCCTCCTGGGGGGGGACAAGTCTGCTACCAGCCTGCCATCACCAAATGCCACAGCACCTTTCTAAGTGCTGGCAGGCTCATGGGTCGGAGCTGTCAAGCCCTGAGGCATCTTGTGCTGGACTCCAGCCTTCTGCCTTTCAAGCATGGTTGCACGAGTATGACTGGTGCTGGGCCAGAGATGTCAAGCCCTGCATTGTTTTGGGGCACAGGTGTCCCATGAGATGGGAAGAAGCTTGCACAGGCTGGGACAGGTCTTCTGGAGTGTCTGGGACCAGACACAACGTCCCTCCTGTGCATGAAGGACCAGAGGGTCCGAGGGTGAGACCCCCAGCCAGGCTTCAGTGGCTCAGGGCCAGCCTGGGTCTGGGGCAGCCTTGCTGCAGCACTGGCTCCCTGAGGTAGGTGAGGGGGGGGTGCCTGTCGGCTCCCTCCCGCGCTGCCCCTCGGTCGTGCTGCGGGAAGCAGACCCCGCTTGTTGGCGCAGGCTGATGGGCTCTGCCCCGAGCCCTTGCTGCCGGCTGTCACACCCAGCTGGGCACTGGCCAGCGGCTGCCGCCGCGAGTTCCCGTCAGGCTGGGCTGGGCTGGGCCCTCGCCTCTGCTGACAAACAACTTTTGCCCAGGGGGCCCGGGGCTGGCGGGACACGGGGCTGGAGCCCACTGGGCGGGGAAGGGGTGGGTACTTCTGGGAAGAGGTCGGCTTGGCCACGGTCCCTCGGAGCCTGCAGCGAGCTGGTGTGGGACACACTGCACCCCTCGGCCAGCTGGGCTGGCACTGCCCAGGGCTCTGGCAGCACCGAGCCCCGCTGCGCACCGGCCATGCAGGGTGGCTGGCAGGGAGCACCCCGGCTGCGGGCAGAGCCAGGACCGGGATGGGATGGGATGGGATGGGATGGGCCGGGACTCAGCTCCTGTGCCCCAGCTTCACCTGCCAGCACTGGGGGGCTGCCTGTGTCCTGGGGGACTGCCCAGTGCCCCCATGGGGACAGCTCTAGGTGGTGGCACAGGGCACTTTGGCAGGGGGCAGCGGCTGGCTCTGCTTTCTGTGAACCTCAGCTGGTGTCACAGCGCCAGGGCACCAGCATCTGCAGCCAGATCCTTCCCTGCATACTTGTAGCTGCAAAATCCCGGAAACTCTTGGCACACTGGCTTCCTGTGGGGGCTTGGCTGGCTTCCCAGGAGCCTCTGCCAGGCCGGCCTTGAGCCAGGTGGGGATTTTTGTGCTCCTCCTGCTGGGAAAGGTGCTGGCTGCCCATGGCAGGGTCAGGCGGTCTGGCTGCACCAGGGCGAGGGAGGTGGCAATAAAAGGGGTGACGAGGGAGCTCTGAGCAGCATCAGCCTGCAGAAGGAGGCTGCTGTGAGGAGAGGGAGCTGTGAGCATGGGGTGAGCAACGTTGTGTGTCCGTGTGTGCTTGGTGCCATGTCTGTCCTGCTTGCCTGGCTGAGGACCTGGCCCTGCCATGGGCTGCGGCAGGACCTGTGTTGGGCCTGGAAACGCTCCGGGTTGCAACACTGCAGCCTTGTCCTCCACGGCAGCAGGGTCCAGGTCTGGCCCAGGTGACTTCTCCAGGCTGTGTCTGACGGGCAGCCTCGGGGGTGTGGGGTTGGCCCTCTGCCCTCCCGGGGAGGGAGCTGCTGGGACGGGGCAGGAGCCTGGCCGGGGCACCAGTCTTGGTGGAGCCCACAGGCTGGGAGCACGGGGGTAGGACCCTCTGCTGAGCGTGCCCTCTCTGCAGACCTGCAGCGCTGCTGATTGCCGGCCTGGCCTGGACCCTGCTGGAGACCGCAACTGCCACCGGTACCTTCCAGGGCAAGGGTGGGAGCGCTGGGGCTCGGACGGAACCAAGGGGCAGCTTGGCAGGGAGCAGGCATGGGGCGGGAAGACTGGACTGGAGAGGGACCCACAAGGGGTGGGGGGGGTGTCCTGGGCTGGGCCTGCGGGCAGCTGAGCGTTCTGTGCCTGCAGAGTGGAGCTGTGCAAAGCCTGCGGAGATCGAACACGGCTACGTGGAGCACCTGATCAAGTACCGCTGCAACCCGCACTACCAGCTGCGCGGCTCTGGGGACGGTGAGGCGCGTGGCACGGGCGCAGCGCCCGGGGATAGGGCTTCTCCCTGGTTCCAGGGGACGCGCGGGGCTGCCCCAATGAGGGATGATGCAGCCCCCCCGCCCCCCGGGGTACCCCTGCTACCCCAGCCCTGGGGAGGAATGAGGACCTCCATGCCTCCCTGGCTGCAGGGCCCCCCCTTGCAGGGCAGGGGTCCTGACTCTGGTTTCCCCCCAAAGGCACGTACAGGTGTGATGAGGATCACACGTGGGTGAGCCGCGAAGCCGGCAAGGAGGTGCCTGTCTGTGAGCCAGGTGAGAGCAGAGGGACAGGGGCTGGGGCTGGAGGGGCTGGGCAGCGGGGGGGCTCTGAGCGCTCTGTCTGGGCTGCCGAGGGGCTGCCAGGGCTGCTTGCAACCCCCATCTTCAGTGCTGCTCCCTGGGGCTGCTGCGGGCCTGGGGACTCACCAAGGCCCTGCTCTGCCCTGTGCAGTGTGCGGGAAGCCGAAAAACCCCCCCAGGCAGATGCAGCGCATCATCGGGGGCCTGCTGGCTCAGAAGGACAGCTTCCCGTGGCAGGGCCGGCTGGTGACCCGCCACAACCTCACCGTGGGGGCCACGCTCATCAGTGACCAGTGGCTGCTGACCACGGGCAGGAACGTCTACCTGAACCACACTGAAGACGCCAAGCCTGAGGAGATCGCCCCGACACTGCAGCTCTTCCTGGGCAGCCAGAAGCAGAATCAGCCCGCCTTGGACATTGAGCACGTGGTGCTGCACCCCGCCTACCCTGAGGCTGTGGATCTGGCTCTGCTGAAGCTCAAGCAGAAGGTGCCCCTCGGGGATGAGGCAATGCCCATCTGCCTGCCGCAGAAGGACTATGTGCGCCCGGGGCGGGTGGGTTACGTCTCAGGTTGGGGCCGCGGTGCCGCCTTCGCCTTTCCTGACACGCTGAAGTACGTGATGCTGCCGGTGGTGGAGGAGGAGCAGTGCCGGCAGTACTACAAGGCGCGGAATGCGTCCTACTGGGTCCAGCCCACCCTTAGCAATGACACCTTCTGCGTGGGCATGAGCGCGCTGCGGGAGGACACATGCTACGGGGACGCCGGCGGCGCCTTCGCCGTGCAGGACCCTGATGACAACACCTGGTACGCGGCTGGCATCCTCAGCTACGACAAGACCTGCACGGCCTCCAAGTACGGCGTCTACGTGGACGTGCGGCGCGTCCTGGCCTGGGTCAAGGAGACGGTGGCGGCCGGCTGAGGCAGGGCCCCAGGCAAATAAAACTTCCCCGCACCTGGCTGCAGGCTCTGTCTGTCTGTCTGTGCGCAGCACTGCGGGGGTGTGCACCACCATGTCCATCGGTGCAGGGGGGTGAGTGTGTGCACGTGTCTGCCCCTCGGGGCGGGGGTGCCTGGGGGTGTCTGCAGGGCTCCCCCGGGGCAGCTGGGGGGCCCTGGCCTGCAGGGGCTGCCTGCGGCTCTGGGGGGTTCTCCCCCCCCCCCAATGTGTGGGTGTCTGTGGGGTTCTCCCAACCCCCTCTGCCATGTCTGTGGGTATCTGGGGTTCTCCTCTCCTGCCCCGTGGGGGGAGTGCCGGTGGGGTTCCCCCTCCCTCGTGTGTGTGGGAGGCCGTGGGGTTCTTTCTCCCCCCCCCGCCATGTGTGCCGGTGTCTCTGGGTTCTCCCGCCCCCGTGTCTGGGGGTGCCCGTGGGGTTCTCCCCTCACCTCGCCCCGTGTGTGTCCGGGGGGTGCTGCCCCTGGGGGTCTGTCCCTGCCTGTTCCGCCCATTTCCCTCCCCGCGCTCTTCCGGCCGCGCTCTTCACACCCGGAAGTCCTCCCGCGGCCACGTGAACCCACAAAGTCCCCACGCCGGAAGTTCAGGGGCGGGGCCGCGTCTTGTCTAGTCGTACTCAGACTCTCCTATAGGCTCTGGCCGCTCTCTCTATGGTGCGAGGGGCTAGAGCGGCTCCTCTCGCGGAGCACTGTGGGGCGGCCATGGCGGCGCTCAGGGAGCGGGTTTACGGTCGCTGAGCCAACTGCGCGCAGGTGCCGGGGCTGTGGGAGCGGGGCTGGGCCGCGCAGCGCTCCGGCGGGGCAGCGGCCATGGCCGAGGCGAGCGAGGAGTCGCTGCACCGGCTGGCGGGGACGAGCCCGGAGGCCGAGGCCGGCGGGCTGGTCCCGCGGAGGCGCAGCGCCGCCGCCGAGCAGCACGTCTTCAAGGCGCCGGCGCCTCGGGCCTCCTTGTTGGGCCTGGACGTGCTGGCGGCCCAGAAGCGGCGGGAACGCGAGGAGGAGGCGGCCGGGGGAAAGCGGTCCCGGGTCTCGTCCTACAAGGACTGGGAAGAGGGCCGCGACGAGGCGGGCAGCGCCGAGGAGGAGGAGGCGGAGGAGGAGGAAGAGGGGACCGGTCGGAGCGGCCGGAGCGCTCGCAAGGACAGGTGGGGTCTGCGGGGCGGGTCCTGGCGCTCTACAGCTGCTGGGTCCCTGCCGGGGGAAGGACGCGGGGTGTGAGCACTGTATCGGGCGGGCTGTAACCCCCCCCCCGTGTCGGGAGAGGTCTGGAGATCTCGGGGTAGGGCCCCGAGGCCGTCTGGCGAAAGCTCTTTCCCTGGTGCTGCCCTGGCGTGCTATGGGCAGGAGTGCTTTCCTCTGCTGTGGGGCCTGCAAACACCAGCCCTGAGACTGTTGCTTCCTGATGCCTGGAGGCAGTGGCCCGCTCAGGAGTGAAGTGTCTGAGCGCATCAGCGGACCCGGCGGGCTGTTAGCAGTGGACAGGGAGAGCACGTGTAACCATAAGCTTTTGCTATAGCAGAGGTTACAACTAGAGTTGGGTGAGACAAGTCAAAGGTGAGATGTTCCTTAGCACTTTTGAGCTTTCCTTCTCTCTGCTCTGCCTTTCTAGGCATTACCGTTCTGTCCACGCGGAAACGCCTTCCTACACAGGGGGTGTCAGCGAGGAGTTTTGGGAACGCAACCGGCAGCGGGAAAGGGAGCGTCGGGAACATGGTGTCTTTGCCTCCTCCAAGGAGGAGAAGGAACGAAAGAAGGAGCGCAGCAGGGATCGGGACCACGATCGGAAACGGGACCGCGGTAACTGCTCAGAGACCTTTGTGACTCTTCCTGCTTAGGGTTTGGGTTTGTCCCTCAGCCTGCCTGTAGTCCTCAGCTAATGTTCATGGTGTTTTCTGCAGCAGACTTGGAAAGCCCGTTTGCACACTGGGCACCTGATCTTACTCTCTTTTTGCAGAGGAGCGGGACAGAAGTCGTCACAGCAGCAGATCAGAGAGAGATGGCTTATCAGAGCGAAGCAGCAGGAGGAGTGAACCAGAGAGTCCCAGACATCGGCCCAAAGGTAGGAGTGGGACCTGGTGAAGTTCTTGTGTGAGACCTGACAGGAAGGGACTTGACTTTTTCTTTTTTTTTTTTTTTTTGTTTTGTTTTGGTTTTTTTTTTTTTGGTTTTTTTTTTGTTTTTTTTGTTTCCTGCTGGTTTTGTCAGGACAAGTATGGGTAGAAAAGTCTGTATCTTTTAATGTTTGTGATTAGGGCAAGCATAAAACTCCTAGCTCAACCTGGATCTGGGAGCAATCTGCCAGCTGTGTGTGTGTGAAAATCTGGCTGATCTCTGTGTAGTGGGGTCTGTTCTGGGTCTGTGTGATACAGAAACGTGGTCCTTTGGTAATTTTCCTTGGAATCACTGGTTTAGGCCTTCCTCTTAGAGGGAGGACAAATGGTTACCTTTTCTCCGTGCTCCTTGCTAGAAGGTGTAAGGTGACTCCAGGTGCCTGGGGCCGCTGTTTGAACATCAGGTGTCAAACTCCATCTCCTCTACCAGATGCAGCCACGCCATCTCGCTCCAGCTGGGAGGAAGATGATAGTGGCTACAGCAGTGCCCGCCGCTCTCAGTGGGAATCTCCCTCCCCTGTGCCTTCCTGTCGAGACTCGGAGCGCAGCCACCGGGCATCGTCGCTGCGGGACACGGACCGGAGAGACCGGGACAGGTATCAGTGCCTGGGGCTGTGGCTGTGAGCTGTTGAGCTGCAGAAAGGGGAGGGCCTGTGTAAGAGCAGTGCCTGGCTGCGGGCACCAATTCCTCTCTCGTGCTGTTTTTCCAGGTCCGTGAGGAGCAGGTACTTGGATAAGACGCCCTTACCTACCCCGTCGTACAAATACAACGAGTGGGCTGACGACCGGAGGCACCTGGGGGCCACGCCGCGGCTGTCCAGAGGGAGAGGTGAGGAGCCGGGCCCGGGCAGTGGCGGGATCCCCCTCCCCTGCTCGGCACAGGGCTGGGCTCTGGGATTTCCTGTGGGGCGCGGGCTGAGTGGCTCCCCCCCGCCAGGGCGGCGTGCGGACGGGGAGGAGGGAATCGCCTTTGAGACGGAGGAGGAGCGGCAGCAGTGGGAGGACGACCAGCGGGTGAGGGCTCGATAGCGGGCAAGGAGCGAGGTGGGCACGGGGCGGCGGGCGGGCTGCTCCCGCGGCCGTACTGGGAGCCTGCCCGGCCCCGCCGGTGGGGCTCAGGGCTGCGCCTCTCCCCTCCCAGCAAGCAGATCGGGACTGGTACATGATGGACGAGGGCTACGACGAGTTTCACAACCCCTTGGCCTACTCCTCCGAGGAGTACGTGAAGAAGCGGGAGCAGCACTTGCACAAGCAGAGGCAGAAGCGCATCTCGGCGCAGCGGCGGCAGATCAACGAGGTAGGGGCGGGACGAGGGGTCAGCTGCCCTGTGTGGGTCTGTTCTGCTGCCCCTTGAGAGATCCGCGTGCTAGCAGCGAGGGCTGAGCCCTTGCTCTCGGCTGGAGAAGGACAGTCTGTGTCCTGGCCCAAACTGAACAAGGGCTCAAGGGGAAACTTGTTCAGTTCCCCTGCAAAGTGCAGCCCTCACCATTGGAGTGACTGCAATGGGCTGCAGCGTCCAGGGCAGTGGGAACACAGGGCTGTGCTCCTGCCAGTTTGGGGGTGAGTTACATCACGAGGGTTGTCCGCTGGTGGCCCAGTGGACACTGGGGACTGCCGGGATTATGCCCGGGTTTCCTGGCATAATCGGGGTGTGGCAGGGGCCTTGCAGACAGTGTCTGTCCTGCCTGTCCTTGGAGACAGTCCTGTGGACCACGTACTTCATACGGCCACTCGCTCTGTGTTTCCTGTACCCTGCTGCTTTCAGTTGCTGTTCCTTCCCAGCGCTCACTGTCAGGCTCTCTTGGTGGGAACCATCAGTCTCATCCTGTTGTGGGTCAGGGCCCAGGCCTGAGCTCAGAGTTCTGGTGTTATCTCTTGGGCTTTCTGGGCAGCTTCTGTGTATTTCCTGATACGTTGTTTCCTGCAGGATAACGAGCGCTGGGAGACGAATCGCATGCTGACCAGTGGTGTCGTTCATCGGATTGAAGTGGACGAAGATTTTGAGGAGGATAACTCTGCTAAAGTGCATCTGTTGGTGCACAACCTGGTGCCCCCTTTCCTGGATGGAAGGATTGTCTTCACCAAGCAGGTAGAGACGGTGGCTGCAGGCGCTCGTGGCAGGGAGCCCCGCAAGCATGAGCTCTCTGTGCTGAAGCAATGCCTCTTTCCACTAGCCAGAGCCAGTCATCCCTGTCAAGGATGCCACCTCAGATTTGGCCATCATCGCCCGGAAAGGCAGCCAGCTGGTGCGCAAGCACAGGGAGCAGAAGGAGCGTAAGAGGGTATGCTGTGACCCTTTGGCTCACTGCCCGGCTCTGCATGTGTTGCGCAGTGTCTCACAGCCTCTGGCTGGGCTTTGCAGAAGGCAGGCTGTAGCAGCAACAGTGATAAGGAGTTCGTATTTTTTATGACCTGGGATATCCTGGCAGCCCAGCTCATTGCGTTGTCTCATAAGCAGCTGCTGTGGTGTGTTTCCCTCAGGCACTGCCTGGGCCATGACTTACTGTGTGCTTGGGCAGAGGATTCTGATCCAAAGGGCGTTGGGATCGTGGGAGAGGAGAGTGGGTGGAGGGTGCAGGGTAGCTCAGGGACAGTCAGCAGTCAGTGTGGTGGCAAGATCCGTCTTGTCATGTCTCAGCAGAAGAGTTGTGAGGAAGAATATGCAGAAAAGTAGCGTATTAGTTTTTGGGGGTGTTTTCTAGGGACTTTATCTAAAGCTTATGTGGTAGGTGTGGGGAAAGCACAGACTGTTCCTAAATTGAAACTGAGCTGGATTGGGGCTGCATGTACGTATGAGTGGAAGGGGGGTGGAAGCTGGCCTCATATCAGAGGTGAGGGCAAACGGGAAGGTGGGAGAGAGACCTGTGAGCACCTGTCAGGAGCAAGAAGATTATCTCTGGTTCAGGTTTGTGTCGGTTTAAATTCAAATTAAATGGAAGGGTCAGCAGCTGGAACCATTTTCTTAGGAGGCAGTTGGTCACTCTGCACCTGAAGTCTCTGTATCCAGACTGGTGTCTGACAACTCTGCTCCAGTTCACCTGGAAGAGGGGGACTCGGTGTAGGGTGGTGTGTTCTGCACGGTGGCGCTGGGGAACTGTGGGGCTAATGCGGCTTCCTAGTCTGAAGAGTAGGATTGTAGAGGAAGGATTTGTCAGTGCTTGCTGTGGTAAAGTTATGCTGCTCCCTGTCCTTCCAGGCTCAGCATAAGCACTGGGAGCTGGCAGGCACAAAACTGGGAGATATTATGGGGATCAAGAAAGAGGAGGAGAAGGATGAGATGGTGACAGAAGATGGCAAAGTGGATTACAGGTAGGAGCTTGGTTTGAATTGCTCCCGCTCAGCTGGTGACGGTGGCTGTAGGCGTAGCAAAGTGTGTGAGAGGCAGTTTCAGGACTTCTGGTGTTTCCTTAGGACTGAGCAGAAGTTTGCCGAACACATGAAAGAAAAAAGTGAAGCCAGCAGTGAGTTTGCCAAGAAGAAATCAATCCTGGAGCAGAGACAGTATCTGCCCATCTTTGCTGTGCAGCAGGAGCTGCTCTCCATCCTCAGGTACGGCTGCTGGGGAGCAGGTCACGGAGCATCTGCAGGGCACTGGCCTACATCTCAGGAACTCAAGTGAGAAATTCTGGATACGTGGCCCGTTCGGAAGCTGCACCCTCAGGAAACAGCCTGTGGCTTGCGCGGTTGGTAGCAGCTCTCCTGCCCGAGTAGGACAACGCTTGGGCGGCCAGCCAGTGCTGTGAATGCAAAAGCCCTTTTTTGTGGTGTACGAAGAGAGACCCTTTTCCTTTCTTCAGAGACAACAGCATCGTGATTGTGGTGGGGGAGACAGGGAGCGGGAAGACGACTCAGCTGACGCAGTACCTCCACGAGGACGGCTACACGGACTACGGCATGATTGGCTGTACGCAGCCGCGCAGGGTGGCGGCCATGTCGGTCGCCAAGCGGGTCAGTGAGGAGATGGGGGTGCGTCTGGGGGAGGAGGTGAGTCTGGCAGCCTGGTGGGTGCAGCTGGGGGACTGGGAGGGCGGGGGGCTGTTGGAAGACTTGCTGGTATCTCTGCCCTCCCAGGTGGGCTACGCCATCCGCTTTGAGGACTGCACGTCCGAGAACACGGTGATCAAATACATGACAGATGGAATTCTTCTGCGGGAGTCACTGCGAGAGGCTGACCTGGACAACTACAGCGCCATCATCATGGACGAGGCGCACGAGCGCTCGCTCAACACCGACGTGCTCTTTGGCCTGCTTCGGGAGGTGGGTGTGAGCCTGGGCGAGAGGGCAGCAGCACGGGACACACGAGCTGGTCTTAAAGCAGAGCATTGGCAGGGACAGCCCTTCTCTCCCCGCTCTGGGAGAGCTGCCACATCTCTGGCTGCACTGGCTGCTCCAACATCCTGGTCCCTGGTTCTGGGGCATTAAATCTCCCCCAGAGCCTCAGTGCTGCCAGAGGCTTGCTGGCTGATGGTCAGAAACTCTCAGCACAGAGATCTTTGCTGGCTTAAGACTTCCTGAATGGAGGTTGGCAGGTCTTTATAACTGCGCAAGATCATACAGCATCCGTGTTCCCTGACATTAGTGGCCAGTGCCTCTAGAGTACAGCAGCAGCTCTGTGCTGTGCTGTTGTCTCAGTAGTAATGGAAGCAGCCTGCAGCATGCACAAATGCCCCTTCCTTATCGTTCCTTTCATCTGCTTTCTAGGTGGTGGCCCGACGCTCAGATCTGAAGCTTGTTGTCACCTCGGCCACCATGGATGCAGATAAATTTGCCTCCTTCTTTGGGAACGTTCCCATCTTCCACATTCCTGGGCGCACTTTCCCTGTTGATATTCTCTTCAGCAAGGTACGGTCAGCGTTGCAGAGGGAGGTTCTGTTGTGACAGGAGGGGGTTGTGACTGGGGTGTACTGTGCTCTGTGGTGGGCAGAAAGGACAGAGGAGGGGCAGCTGTGCTGTATGCAGTCTTGCACACAGGACAGAGCAGGTGAGGTTGTTGGTGTCTCCAACTCCAGTTGTGCCTTTCAGACCCCACAGGAGGATTATGTGGAGGCTGCAGTGAAACAGGCCCTGCAGGTGCATTTGTCTGGTGCTCCTGGAGACATCCTCGTCTTCATGCCTGGCCAGGAGGACATAGAGGTGAGCTGGAAGGGCAGGCGCTGTCCTACACCCTTGTTGTTTTAATCTTAGGTTTACCTCCTTCTTTGTGTTTAGGTGACCTCAGAGCAAATCGTGGAGCACCTTGAGGAGCTGGAGAAGGCGCCTGCTCTGGCTGTACTGCCTATCTATTCTCAGCTACCCTCGGACCTACAGGCCAAGATCTTCCAGAAGGTGCTGACATGTGCTCTGGGATGGTGCGGGGACAGGGGACACTAGTGCAGGGGAGACCGCTGAGCATGGGTGGGGGTGTGGACGTGCCTTTGTACTGCACGTGGAGGGGGAGAGAAGCCGTGTGCTCCTCTCCTGGGTTCTGTTCCCGCTCTGTGCTCTTCCTCAGTGGCACAGAGGCCCCTGCCCAGGCTCTGACTGACGGGCACTGTGCTTGCAGGCTCCGGACGGTGTCAGGAAGTGCATCGTTGCAACCAACATCGCAGAGACCTCGCTGACGGTGGACGGCATCATGTTTGTCATCGACTCTGGCTACTGCAAGTTGAAGGTAAGCCAGGATTTCCTGTACTGCTTATGTCTGATCGCTGGGGTTGGGCTGAGGGAGTTCTGTGGTAGCGACCCAGCCTTCTTTGTACTTCAGTCTGTTCTCCTTGTGCCCTGCAGGTTTTCAACCCCCGCATAGGCATGGATGCGCTGCAGATCTACCCCATCAGTCAAGCCAATGCCAACCAGAGGGCAGGCCGAGCTGGCCGAACGGGCCCAGGACACTGCTTCAGGTGGGCACGTCCTGTCGTACCTGCAGCTTGGCATCGGGTTATATATATTTTTTTCTCACTGGAGCTGTTCGTTATCTTGAACTTCTGGGGGGGATGAGTAGTATTATCTTGAAGTTCTGAGGGCCTGCAGTAGGCAGGCCTTGAGGCCTTCTCTTCTGGACCCAGGGCCTCCGCAGAGGAGAGGATACGCTCCCGTTTCTTCCCTTGCCCATCGTCCCCTGTGGCTGTTCTGCCCTTGGTGCTGTCGGTAACAGCCAAGCCAAAGGCAGCTCTCACAAGGCTTTGCTTTGGGACTGGTCTGTGCCCGGGGAGGGACCGTGCTTGAGGGGCTGTACGCTGTGGTGCAGCCCAGGCGCCCGCAGGTTGTCAGGGTAGAGGTTCCTTGCTGGGGTCCCGCTGGCCAGGCTGATCCCAGCGTGGCTGCCCTGTGCCCAGGCTGGGCAGCAGCTGCTGCGGTGGGAAGGAGGGAGCACGGTGGCCGGGGCGCGAGGAGCATGCTCTTGGCTTCTGCTCCGCAGGCTCTACACCCAGAGTGCCTACAAGAACGAGCTGCTGACAACCACGGTGCCCGAGATCCAGCGCACCAACCTTGCCAACGTCGTGCTTTTGCTGAAGTCCCTGGGTGTGCAGGACCTGCTGCAGTTCCACTTCATGGATCCGCCCCCTGAGGACAACATGCTGAACTCCATGTACCAGTTGTGGATCCTGGGGGCCCTGGATAACACAGGTACTGGCTGCTGGGATGAGCTGTCGGCCCCTGGGCCTGGCACCTGCCCACCTGCTGATCCTGTGCTGTCCCTGCAGGTGGCCTGACCTCAACAGGGCGTCTCATGGTGGAGTTCCCACTGGATCCCGCGCTCTCCAAAATGCTCATTGTCTCCTGCGATATGGGTTGCAGCTCTGAGATCTTGCTCATTGTCTCCATGTTGTCTGTGCCTGCCATCTTTTATCGGCCTAAGGTACCTGCTTGCTCTTTCAGCAGTTTGGGGTCTTCCCCTGCCCTTTGACTAACCTGTGTCCTTTGCTCACCCTTCAGGGCCGAGAGGAGGAGAGTGACCAAGTGCGGGAGAAATTTGCTGTTCCAGAGAGCGATCACTTGACTTATCTGAATGTTTATCTGCAGTGGAAGAACAACAGCTATTCTACACTGTGGTGCAACCAGCACTTCATCCACGCCAAGGCCATGCGGAAGGTGAGGCTGTGGCTAGGGGCTGGGGGAGGGAGCCGTGTGCCGGACAGGGGTCTGACTGCCGCACGCTTGGCAGGTGCGGGAGGTGCGTGCCCAGCTCAAGGACATCATGGTGCAGCAGCGGATGAGCCTGGCGTCCTGTGGGACTGACTGGGACATTGTCAGGAAGTGCATCTGTGCTGCCTATTTCCACCAGGCTGCAAAGCTGAAGGTGAGAGGTGTCTCTGCTAGTCCGGGGGCCAAGAGGCCCTGTCTGGGAGCAGCGGGCTGACCACGCTCCCCTCTGCAGGGCATCGGGGAGTACGTGAACATCCGCACCGGCATGCCCTGCCACCTGCACCCCACCAGCTCTCTGTTTGGCATGGGCTACACGCCAGACTACATCGTCTATCATGAGCTGGTCATGACCACCAAGGTAAGCTGGAGCTGCGGGCTGGCAGGAAGGGTGCGGGGTGCTCTGAGGGAGGTGGAGGGCTGTCCTGGGATACTGGGATCTCTCAGAAGGGCAGTGCTCAGCTGTTCTCATCCATACCGGCCAGGCATGTCTGTGTCACCTGCAGAGTCCTGTTTGTCACTTTCCCAATATTTTTCCTGGCCTCTGAGACACGTTTGAACCTCTTTGTGGTCTCACCAAGTCCAGCCCATGGCAGCTTCTGAGGCCAGGAGGAATTGTCTGGCAGGGGTACAGTCCTAGTCTGAGTACCACTGTCAGCGTGGGGGGTGGGAAGGGAGCTGCCACAGCTCTGGAAATGGTGCCCGGGCCCTGGGAGTTCTGCCCTGCTATCCTGATCCTTCCTTCTGTCCCTGCAGGAATACATGCAGTGTGTCACTGCCGTGGATGGAGAGTGGCTGGCGGAGCTGGGCCCCATGTTCTACAGTATCAAACACGCCGGCAAGTCACGCCAGGTGGGTCTTCTGTGCAGGATGAGCCGGCCGACAGCTGCCCCGCTGTGCGTCTCTTCTAGTGTGTGTGTGCGTCTGGGCGTGTGTGCATGTCTGTGTGTGTGTGTCTGGTTCTGCACGCCTGTCTGTCTGTGGTGTGCGTGCTGACGCTGAGGGAATGGGCCAGCCCCCCCTGCTTGCCCCTCACCAGCTGCTGCCTCGCCCAGGAGAACCGCCGCCGCGCCAAGGAGGAGGTGTCTGCCATGGAGGAGGAGATGGCTTTGGCTGAGGAGCAGCTGCGTGCGCGCCGGGAGGAGCAGGAGCGCCGCAACCCACTGGGCAGCGCGAGGTAGGTGCTGGCCCTGTCTGGCCAGGCGTTGCCGGCTTAAGAGCAGGAGTAGTGAGCTGCGTGGAGGATCCCGACTTCCCTGGGTGCTGCAGTGCAGGGAAAGGTGGCATGTTCCACTAATGGCCCTTGTCCTCTCCTGGCAGATCTACTAAAATCTACACCCCTGGGCGGAAGGAGCAGGGGGAGCCCCTGACGCCACGACGCACCCCAGCCCGCTTTGGCCTCTAAGGTGGCAGTGCCCGCTGCTTTGAGGCTTAAAGACTCCCAGGAGCAGCTGAGTCTTAGGAGAGTGCCCAGCTCCTCTGATCACTGTACTGTGAGGTGCTCTACAGCTTGTGGCGCAGGAAGGCTTTGGTACTTGGCACTAATTTTGCTACAGAACAGGAAGAATTTTATTTGTTTAAAGGTTGTCAGTTTAATCCTTGCTTTGTTTTGCACTGCTTCTTGTCCTGGAGGCGAGTGTTGGGTGGAGGCAGCCCTGCAGAATCGTGCAGGGCTGGTACCGTCTAGTCATTGTCCTGTGGAGGCTGGGACAAGGCACAGAATTGCGCTGACCTAGAGGGCAAAGAGCCCAGCCCTGGGCCAGCGCTGGCCCGTGCTGCCGCAGAGGCAGCTCTCCCATGGCCTGTGCCCCGGGCAGGCAGCCCCAGCCCAGCCGGCCCCGCACACATAAGAGCAGGGGCCCAGTGTCAGGCCAGGCTGCGCCACAAATTCCGCTCACCTTCAGCCGCTCGCACTTGTTCTCGCGTGTTCTGACCGCGAGGCACGTGTTTTCCTCCTGCACCCTGCTCACTGCGTCCTGAAGATGCCTGGTGGGAAGGCCAGGGGGGCGAGGGGATGCGGGAGCGCGGGCAGTCCAGCAGTTGTCCGTCTGTCCCCTGCACCCCTGCAGGCAGCAGCAGCAGCTGCCGTGTACGGAGAGCTCAGCCCCGCTCCCCGTCAGCTCTCTGGTCTGCTCACTTTGCTGCTGGGTCTTGTGCCCTTGTCTCTCATGTACCTGCCTGCAACCAAGGCATGAGCTGAGTGAGTTGGTGGGAGGAGGCAGCCCCTGCCCCTCTGCCCTGGTGAGGCTCCTCACTCACATCTGCTCCACCAGGCACTGGCTGATGTTGACCAGCACCAGCTCCCTGTCCTCGTGCGTCCGGCTGCTCTCACAGCGTGCCAGAGCCTGGGAAGAGCGCAGGGTTTCTATCTGGAAAGAAAGACGCCCGTGGTCCGTGTGAGCCAGCGTGTGGCTGCTCTTCCCAGCCTCCATGCGCCCGGGACTGGGGGCAGCTGGAGAAACTGGGCTGGGCCGGGGCAGCAGCCGTGGGGCTGGAGGTGCTGGTGCCTCGGTGGTTCCGTGCTGAGGGGCTCCTGGCTAGTGACAGAGCAAAGAGGGCTAGTTCAAGGAGAAGGAGGTGTCCAGTCCTGCTGCTGCCAGACCTGCAGCCTCCTCCTTTGGTGGCCTGCGACCTGCTGTCCCCTGTCCTGGCCTCCCCACTCCTCCCGGCTGCTGGGGGCCCAGCCTGTGCTCCCGCCCCTGGGCCATGGTGCTGCCCGACCCCATCCCGTACCTGCTCCGTGGCCTTGCTGAGCTCTTCCTTGAGGAAAGACAGCTCCAACTTGCAGACCACCAGCTCCTTTTCTCGCGTAGCCAGAGCTCGCTCACTGGCCTGGTGCAGCTGCTGCCAGTGCTGGGCTCGGCTGCTCAGCTCCTGCAGCCGCTCCTGCAGGGTCTGGGCCTGCCCGCGGCACAGAGGCAGTGAGGGGCTGAGCACAGACGCCCGCTGCCCTGCGCAGAGGCCCGGGGACATGCTCACCTCCTGCTTGCTCTGCTCCTGGCACTCCTGGAGCTCCCTCAGCTCCCAGAGGAGCTGCTGCCTCTCTTCCTTGTAGGCCGCAGCCTTCTCCTCCTGCTTGGCTTTCTCTTGCTGGGCTTGGGCCAGCTCTGCCTGCAGCGTGCCCATGTCCTGCACCTGCACATGAAGTTGTGGGGCAGGGAGGGCGGCTGGCCAAGCCCTGGGCAGGCCAGGGGTCCCCCCAGGGCTCCCTGCAGCGCTTTGCTGGGGGCTGTGTGGGGGCTGGCTGCATCCTGCGCCCCATCCCTGCCCTCACCTCTTGCAGCAGCTCTGCCAGGCGCTTTCTGGCTGAGGCCACTTCTTGCTGCAGTTCCTGGATGGTTTCTGTGGCTCCACTAAGCTGCTGCAGCCTTCGCTGCTCCTGGGCCTGGGTGGCTCCCAGCTCCTGCTGCAGCCAAGCCACACTGTGCCACAGGCCCTGGTTCTGCTCCTTCTGTGCCCCCAGCTGCAGCAGGGCAGCGTGTGAGCGGGTGCCGCGCTGGGTCTGTGCCCTCTGCCACTGCTGGTCCCCGCTCACCACCCCTCCTGCTGTGCAGGCGTTGCTGCAGGGCTTTAGTCTCTATTGAGGGTGCTCACCGCTCTGCTCCCTGCCCTGCTGACAGCACGGCTGCCCTTGCAGCTCCCCCCTGCCCCTGGGTTATCCATGGGGGCAGGGGAGAGCAGGGCCAGGCTGGCGGCGGGGCCCCACCGCAGGTCTTGCCCCCTCCCTACCTGCTCCCTCAGGGCCTGGAGCTGCTCCTGGCTCCTCTGTAGCTTCTCTTGGGCGTGGGCTGCCGCCTGCATGTGCTGCAGCGCCTGCTCCAGGGTCACCTGCTGTTTCCACTGCCACCGGCTCAGCTCTGCCCGTAGCCGCACATCCGGCTCCCTGAGGCAGGGGCACAGCCTCAGCCGGGGCAGCCCCGGCTGCTCTCGCTCCCCCGCTGCCTGGGCCAGGCCCAGAGCCAGCACAGCCCCCCTCAGGGCCTGCCCTGACACCGGCCTACCTGCTCGGAGCTGCCGCAGCCTCGCTGCTGCCCGCTGGCTTCGGCCCTGCTCGTTGCTTGGCCTTGGCCTCGCGGTGGGCCCGGGGCTGTGTGTCCGCCCCCAGGCACAGGCACGGCCACTCCTCTGGGCGCTGCAGGACGCTTGGGGCTGGGGCTGCTTGAGACAGAGCGGGCAGGCTGGCGCTGCCTCCCCCCACCCTGCCCCAGGGCTTCTGCGGGAAGCGAAGCCGGGCTCAGCCCCACAGCGTGGTTTTGGGACACTTGCTCTCGTGGCCCCCCGGGCTTGGGGAGCCACCTCTGCAGCTTCCCCGAACTGCCCAGGGAAGCGGTCTGCCCTGTAACTCCACAACTGGAGCTGCCGCAGAGGCTCGGGGAGCCTGGGCTGGGCCTGGCCCTTTCCCCTGTACGTGCAGTAACTGGGGAGGCACTGAGGTGCTTTGCTGCCTCATCCTCCAGCCGTGGGTGCACTGACCCTTACGGGTGCCAGGTGCCTCCTCCCCACTCTCTCTGCCATCGGGGCAGGCCACAGGCTGGGGTCACTGCAAGCGTGGAGCCCCAGGGTGCTGGCTGCAGGCTCCAGCCCTCACCTGTCCCAGCCCCGTGGCCCCAGGTCCTTGCCCACTGCCCCTTCCTCAGCACTGCTTTGCTTGGCCGCCCTCCCCAGCTGCCTGTCCCCTACCCGGTACCGGCCACCCTCCCCAGCTGCCCATGTCTGCACCGCCTGCGTGAGCAGCGCAGCCCTGGCCATGGGCATCTGCCTGGCCCCGCACGTGGGGGCTGTGGCCACTGGGCTGCCTGCACTCACCTGCATGAGCAGCTCTGTGCGCGCCTCCCTTGGGATATTGTAGCTGGAGTCAGAATGGCTGTGGGCAGCCACGGAGGAGGTGACCTCTGTCTGCACCACCTCATCCTTCTGGTCCTGGGGAGAGGAGCATTGCTGGCCTGCAGGTACCCAGCCAGGCGTGGGACCCCCCTGGTCCCCCTGCTGTGGAGAGGCTGGGGCTGGTTTGGGACAACTCATGGGCAGCAGGCTCTTAGGGAGGGTCTGTGGCCAAGGGACGTGGCCTGCACCAGACAGCTGCCGGCTCCTGGCCCTCCCACCCCTGCGCAGCCCCCCCGTGTCCTCCCTGTTGCAGCAGTGTCTGCTGGGCACCCAGCAGCCCTGGGAAGGCACCTCTGCGGTCCCTGACCTGTGACAGGGCCTGGGCATGTGAAGAGTGGTGAGCCCAACTCGCTGGCAAGGCTGCGGGCTGCAGCAGTGCCCCCAGCCCCAGGATGGTGCCCAGGTGGTCAGTGGGGCCGCTGGGGCCATTGCAGTCTCCCAGCTCCGCTCAGCTGGGTGCCCTGGGCCATGCCAGCCCCGTGGCTGGGCTGCTCTGTACAGGATGGGCGCTAAATCTGTGTCCCACATGTGGCTGAAGGACATCCCCTGCCCTCCCCGCGGCATGGCCACCAGCTGCTGGCGCAGGCAGGGCTGTTGGGCCGACACAGTGCCTTGGCCCGGCACGGGATGGCTGTCAGGGGCCGGTGGCTGAGGGGAGGGGACGCACACAGCCCGGCCAGGGGCTGCTGTGCCTGGCAGCGGTACCTTGCCGATCACCGCCTGGTACTGCTGCATCAGAAAGATGAAGTCCTGGTGCTTCTGCTCCACCGCACGCTCCTGCTGCTGCAGCTGGACCAGCCGCTCACGGTTCATGCCCCTGCAGAAGTCCAGGTCCAGCTGCAGTGCCCGCACTGAGGCCAGTGCCTGCGCTGGCTCCAGCTTCTGCTGCTGTGTGTCCTGGCGTGCTGGGGGCTCCCCTCGCCATGGCTCCGGCACCGGCACTTGCCTTTGGCCCTAGGACACAGCATGAGCAGCACCTGTCTGGCTCGCTGCCGTGGCCAGCCCGTCTTGCCACTCCTGCCAGGTGCTGGGGCTGGACAACAGCGCTGGCAGTCCAGGGTTTGCTGCAGTGGAGTGTGCTGACGGCTGGTGGGTGCAGACCTCCCCCCCAGGCAGCACCACGCTGTCTGTCTGCTCTGACAGTCCCCTGGGCTCATGAACAGCCAAGCCCCAGCACTGCTAGCACTCGGCACTGCAGTGATGCCAGCGTGGGCTGTGGGGGGTGCAGCTGCAGCAGGCCTGGACGCTCCAAGCCCTTGTACTCGGGGGGGGGGGGGGTTGGGGGTGAACTGTCTGGGGGCAGCGGCAAAGGCTGGCCAGGGCCTCCTGTAGCACCCGGCCACCAGCCTGTGGCTCTGTGACCAGTGCCTGGGGTGGGATGGGGAGTGGCACCGCTCACCTGGGGCTGCCAGGTCTCCGCTTCCGGCTGAAGATGCTGGCTGAAGCTGCTCGGCTCTGGCTTTGCCTCCTCTGCTCCTGGCACCCCTCCACAGGGGCCCTCAGGCTGGCCCAAAGGTGCAGGGACCTCCCTGGATGTGCCACATTTTGGCCACTCTCTCACTGCCAGAGGGACCACAACATGGGACAGGCCCTTCCTGCTGGCCCCGGACAACCCTCAGTCCCGGGGGGCACAGCCAGGGATGTCCCCCAGCCCTGCCTGGGGCACCTGCAGAAGCGCCCCATGGGCCTCCCCTCCAGCAGCACCCGCCCCTCCCTGCAGAGCGCAGCCGCAGCGCTGCCTGCAGCCCTCACCTGTGCCTTCGTGTGACATGCTCCTCCTCGGCTGGGCCCTGTCCCGGGCACAAGGTGGCTCTGCCCTGCCCGCAGCCTGGGGACAATGCCCGGAACCAGAACCTGGTGACCTCACGCTGGGAAACTCCTCCTGGTGCCGGTGGATCTGGGGATCCCCGTGTCCCCCCCCCCCCGGTGTCCTGGCACTGCCGTACATGTTGAGCCTTGTGGCATCCCCATGCCACAGCTGGGCCTCTCCAGTCTCATGCTGCCCTTGCACCCCCTTGTCTCTGTGCTACCCCCCCCACCCCTTGCACCATCCTTTGGCCATGCCCTGGCCCTGTTGCTGGCCCCAGGATGTGCTGCAACCGGGTGCCATTGTGACACGGCTGTGCCCCGGGGACACGGGCACAGCCGCCTCCGCTGTGCTGCCTGTGGGTTCCCGAGCTGCGCCCAGAGCTGCGCTGGGCTCTCAGAGGAGCTGTTGATCACATCGACTGAGGCCGCTGCTCCATGTTTCTCCCTGTCCAAAAGGGTAAAAATAACAGGAACAAGTTGTCAGAAATGAATTTCAATTTCTCCACGCCCTTCCCTGTCCATGTGGCTTCCCAGCACAGATCAATAGTGTTTAGACAGCCAAGGAGATATTTTTCCCCTCTTAAAGCACCAGATCAATAGCAGGAAAAAAAACCCCAAACCCAGAACAAACCCTCTGCCTGTGTGTGTGCTACAGTAAATGTGCACAAACGGGGCGCGGGGCTGCCCGAGCGGCGTGAGGGCAGAGGCGGGGGGGTGGCTGGGCAGCATGGCTCCGCAGCTCAGCACACCCCGCAGGGCACACCCTGGCAGGGCTGTGGGCCACGGGCCCCGCGGGAGGCTGAGTGTGCCCCAGAAGCTTCTTGGGGTGAGCGCAGCAGCCGTGGGCGAACGGAGGCTCTGAGGATGGAGACCAGCCTGGCTGCCAGCCCCGCTGTGGCCGCGGGAGTCGACAGAAACCCAGATCGGCAGGAACACGTGCAGCAGTGAGCTGCTGGGGAGCGGGCAGGCGGCTTCCACATGGGAAATGCTGCCACGCCCCCCCCGCAGGGAATAGTCACTCAGGGCTTTTAGAAAAACAATCCGCTGGTGCGCAGGGCCTGAACTGGTGCTGGCAGGAGGAATCAGTGTCCAGCCTTGGCAGGCAGCAACCTCCAGCCGATTCCTGGGGCGCAGGAGACCTGCCCCATCCCGTTGGGCCGCCCGCAGCGGGCGGGAGGCGTTGGGTGCCATTTGCTGCCCAAGGGCCGTGCATGATGGTGACCAGCTGGAGAGGCAGGTGAGTGTGCGGCACTGCAGACCCGTGAAAACCAGTCCCCAGAGGCAAAATGCTGGTGGGGATGGGATCGCTGGCTGGTGAAATGGGGGCTGTGCTTCTTCACACGTGGCTGCACGGGGGGGCCCTGGGCACAGACCTCCCTGTTCCTGGCACAGGGCTCCCCAGGCTGCCACCCCTCGCTGGCAGTCAGTGCAGTTTCACAGGTAAGTATCTGAACTGGAAATTTCCAAGGCCAAGCTGGGCCCAGAAGGTGAACGCAGATGTACCATAATAGAAATCATCGGTTGCCATGACGACCCGCTCCACCAGCGGGTCGCAGCCACAGGCGGTGGGAGCGGGCGCAGCACCAACAGTCCTGCGAGCAGGGCCACTTAACCCCCACTGTGCAGAACGCAATTGAATTTAGCCCTAATTTCTGCCAGTGCAAGGGAACAAAATATCCCTGCAGATTTCAATCTTGTTCAGGCAGTGGCAGCCGGGGCACAGAGCCCCCGCAGGGCACGGAGCCTCCACGGCTGCCCTCCGCGGCCTTGGTGCTCCGTCACGGCCTTATTGCTGCTTTAATTAAAGCCAGTTGCCCTCCCCGAGCAGCACCCTGCACATCGCACATGCCGGGGCTCTGCGTGACGCAGCTCTGCCCAGCACACAGTGGCTCGGCTCGGCATCGCTCTGCTCTCCCGCTGCAGGACGTGCCCAGAGCTGCAGCCCACAGCTGCCAGGGCCTTTGCCACCTCGTTTGCCCTCGTTACCGCGCGCAGCAGCCCAGGCTGTGGCCGCTGCCCAGCTGGTGGTTGCGGTGCTGTGCTGCGTGTGATGTGCTGTGCTGAGCCGTGCCGCACTGTGCCACGTGTGCCACGCTGCCCTCAGATGTGCTGCACTGCACGGCCCTGGCCGCGGGCTCCCAGCGCCGGGGAGCTGTGCTAGGGCCGCGTGTTGGGCCAGTGTCGCCGGAGGTGGCTGTTGGCTGCCTGAGCCTGGCACATCTGGCCCACGGCCACGTCCTCCCCTCCAGCCAATGTGCTGCTGATCTGCTGCCCCGGGCTGGTGGCTGCGGGCCCACGGCCAGGACGGACCCCGGCAGGGCTCAACCCTGCTGCAGCCGCCGTGAGCCTGTGGTGCAGCCCCACAGCCCGGACCCACAGCTCCACGCTCGCCTGGTGCTGGACAGGGTGGCCAAACTGGGCTGGGAGCCTGCACCACGTAGTGCTGGGGGTGGGAGTTGGCTCACTTTAATTACTGCCATAATGTTATTCTTTTCAGTGCCACGTTAATTGAAATTAAACAGCTGCCACGTTCTGGCTGGGACAAAAGTGAATCCTTTTTCATTCCCCTCCGGTTTAATGAAGACTGACGTGCCGAGAGAAAACAAAGGCAATCCAGCTGCTGCCTCGCCAGCACATGCACCAGCAGTTACCGGGGACCCCGCGAGCCGGCAGAGACAGCCTGGAGCACCCCACCGCCACAAGCCCCGGCAGCCCAGCCCGTGTGCTCCCGCCCGAAGAGCCTGGCCCAGGGGTGTCGGGGAGAGCTGTGGCGTGCCCCAGTGCCGAGCCCAGGCTTTGATCCCTCCTGGTAAGAAGCGTCCAGCCACCAGCTGTGCCCCAGCACGGCTCCTCTGTCCTCCCGCACTGCCGGGCTTGGCTGGCCTCAGCCTCCCGACGTTTCGAGTCACCAACTGACCCCTGCAGCCTGAAAGCCCAAGCTGGGACAGTGGGATGAGCTGAGGAGGGTATCTCTCTCCAGCCATAAGCTTTTTTCAGTTTTAGGACTAGGAGCTTACTTGTGATGCCATTCAGTACTTTAAAATATGCAAAATGAGGCACTGGTACAAACCTCATTAACACCCGCCTCCAACATCATTAAGATGTTTCCAAGAAAATTAATTGAGAGACTCATTAAAAATAAATTAAGAAAAATGTGTTGCAGAGCGCCTGCTCTGAGCTCGTAAATCACGGCTCAAAGCTCCAGGCCGCTGCACAGGCAATTAACGCCAGCCAATTTGTTTTATCCTGACTGCGAAAATTAGAAAGCAGACATGGAGATTAGATTAGGGATGTCTGTCAAGCGGAACTTGGGGTGAATATTTTAGGATACAAAATGGAAATCAGGAAAACAAAGCTGGGACTTCATTCGGAGGAGCTGACAGGCAGAGGTGGGGAGGGAGGAGAGAGATTTAGATGTTTTCTGTTTCGAGGAGCGGCACCATGTCTGTATTTACACCCATCTCGCGCTCCCGCCACCAGACAGCTCTCCATTCTCATCTGCGCATCGCCAGCCCTTTGTGGTGTGTGCACAGACACCGACTGCCCCTTTCGGGAAGCCCGAGCTCATATCGAGAGCGCGCTTTGAAGTCACTGTGTATTACACAGCCTGAACCAACATGTCGCCTGTGTGTATGCTGATTACACACTTGGATTAGCAAACACAGTACAGCTGGGTGGGACCACTGCTCAGGACTTAGTCAGCTTTGTGCCATTAGCACCCCTTCGTCCACCTCTAGCACCTTCCATCAGAGGATCTCAGACTACTTTATATTCATGAACTGAACAGTGGAGCTCTTCTGCAAAATGAGCAAGTGTTATTATCCCCCTTCTGCACAGGGAAGCCGAAGCAGAGATAAGTTAAGGTCTTGCTTGTAACTGTGTGAATGCATAAACAGCTGGTGCAGTGGCAGGCACTGGGTGTGCACGTACCCGTCGTGTGCTGGACACCCTGACCACTATTCGTGCAGCCAAACGTCCAGCCCTGTCTGCAGCAGACCAAGCTGTGGTGCACAGGAGGGGGCCGGTTGCAAACAGCCACACCGACAGCTCGCAGAAACGCAGGTCAAAGCGTCCTGCCTTCGATCCGCTGCGTATTGGGGACAGGTCCGGAGTGACCCCGCAGTGTGGCCCTCGAGCAAATGCCTCCTCTTCCCCTCACGTGGACGCAGCGCCGGGGAGCAACGGCAGCTGGCGGAAGGGCCGCGCATGGCACCCTTGGGTGTTCTGCCCTCAGCGGACGCTGGCCTCCTCCATGGCTGGATAGTGCTGCCTAGCAGCCATCGCAAATGGCCAGTTTTTAGAAAGCAGTGATCATGCTTTTGCACACGGAAAGCAGGAGAATGCCCTGGACAGGGCAGGCTTTAAATCCTTATTTTCTTTGCTTTCTTATCTCATGTTGTCTAGAGACGTCCGATGCTCATGTCCTGAGGTCCAACTCCGTAATACACCTGATGGTTTTGGGTGGTATCTTAAAAGGAGACCTCTCCAGGTATGTAAGCTGCTTAATAGCTTATAAGTCTCCTCTTGGATTTTAACCCACCTTTCTCTGACAGCCCTTTCTTTACTGGCCCCTTCACATAACACAGGGAACACTGCCTTTGTGCAGCCACTGTATGTCAGTTCAGTTCAATTTCAGTATTTAACGTGTATGCTAATAATATACACCCCTCCGTAATCCTGTCTGGTTTTGACCAGATACATCTGCTGGCACCAGCATGAGTCAATGATGGAACGGTTTTGGGTTGGGTTTTTTTTGCCAGTGTAGAATTTCTACTGGAAGCACCTTTTAACATAAGGAACTTCTGCCTTTCCACCCAGTGTGAGCCTGCACGTTTGTGCACATGCTTTCCCCCACCCCAAATGCTGCCTCACTCTCTCCACGTGGGTTCCTGAACCACGTGGTCTCTGTACCAGTGCCCAAAATACTGAAATTGAGCAAACGGAAAGGAAAAATCAGTTTGGAGTAAAACCCAGACGGGATCACTTTAATCTGAGCAAGCTCTTGGAGCATGCAAAGAAGCACAGAGGATGGTGAACTCCTCCAGCAACTGCGAGGCACCTATGTCAGAGCAGACGATAGTAGCATTTTTACCTAACAAATGGAAAAAAACAAAGAAATGACTGATTGAATCATTAATGACAAATTGATGCACATGGGGATGGGGCGACAGCAAAGGAGGCATCCCACCCCTACAGCCACTCTGGCTGCTGCAGTGCCCCGGGTGCAGGCGGCTGCTGTCAGGGCACTGCAAAATGTAAAATCCTGCTCTGAGGAGCAAAGCACAGACACTGCTCTGGCAGCGTGGGGACCTGCCCTGGGAGCACAGGCTGGGGGGAGGCACGGTGGTCTTGCGATTAACCAGCGGCTTGTGGGTGCGCAGGGGAAGCAGTGGGCCGTGAGCCGACACGGTCGCTGAGGGAGCGACAGGCACAGCTCGGCCAGGAGGTGCGGCCCCTTGGTGCAAGGCGGTGTTGGAGGGCTCCAAGAGCAGCCACAGGCACTGCCGCAAGGTGATGCTCCGTGTGGGGCTTAGTGGAGAGGAGAGTGAGGGGTCATTTGCTCATACGTCTGCGTATGTAAGTGGTTTTGCGGAGAGCAGAGTCGATAATGGAAGGCTCTTAGATCTGGCAGGCAAAAGTATATCTCAGTGCGATGACTGTAAGATGAAACAAGCCAAACTTGAACTGGAAATAAAGCGTATGCGTTAGCAGTTAACTCTTGGCAGAGTAAACCAAATGCTGCAGATGTGCCATCAGTGGACATTTAAAATAAAGTTTGGGCAGCTTGTTCCATCTCTGTTCACCCAGTTACTGACTCCAAAGCAGACTTTAACCCTTGATGGGGCGGGAGACACTGAGCTGGGTCTCCACTGCCCCTCCGGTGTCCTGAGCCAGGCCCACCCGTGCTGGGGCTGGTCTGGGGCCTATCGCCGGGCTGTGCCTGAAGGGGGGATCCAGGCTCCAGGTGAGCTATTGCAGAACTACTGAAAGAGACCTCGGGCTGAAAGCTTTATGCAGGCTTTTTGTCCTGCTCCGGGGGGCTATTCCTGTGCAGCTGGTGAGCTGAGGTTCCCTACGCATCAGCGTTTGCAGGCTGAGGGGACCACGGGCATGAGCATGTCACACCCAGGCTGAACTCCTGAAATGCTTCTGTTTTGCAGCTAAAATTTTCCATGATGAGCCTTTGCGTGAAGACACATTTAATTCAAATGTTTGATTAACCTCCTTTCAACTCTTTCTGAGTTACGGAATGAGTGGAAAAATACTTGCATGTAAAAAATTACTGGTGTTAAAAATAATTCTAGCCACAGGAAAAATAGCTACATTTTTCTAGCTTAACCAGGCTTCATCCTCATGTGGCCTAACTCCTTCCTGAGAAACAAACACTTGCAACTACAACAAAAATGCTTTAGAGCATGCTCAGATGCTATGTGCTAAGCCTATAGGGGAAACAAAAAAAAAAAAAAGAGTAAAAATAAGGGAACCCCAGTCTAATCCCACCATCTTCCTCAACCTGACCATGGAGGGATCTGTGGATGCCATTTATACAACAGAACTGAAAAAGAAATCTTAAAATAAACAGATCCCCCCCTTATATGCACCACAGAAAGCAAGCACATGCCTGAGACCAGATACAGGAGGAAATGACGGTGCGGTAACACCCGGCACCCCACAATTCAGAGGCTTTATGCTGTTTCATTGTTCTGCCATGGTTCAGCTCTCCGTGTGCGTACGCTCGGTGCCTAGCCCGGAGCCACCACGAAGGAACGCTGCCTCACCGGGGCACACACCTCCCGGACACCAGCTCGGCCTTGGGGCGCAGCGGGGGCAGCCAGAGCACCCCCTGTGGGGGCCGCCACCCCAGGTGTACCCCAGGGTGCCGGGGCCACGGCGGGACCCTGGGAGCTGCGTGGAGAAAGTGACCCACGCAGGAGGGTGTCCCGGGTTATCTGTGGTTCCAGCACCCTGACCGAGCAAGGGAGAAGGAAAAAGGGCCTCTGGGGAACAGTGGTATTCCTCCAGCAGGATTTAACAGAGAATGTGTTTATTGTCTGACCCGAAAACAGGAGAGGAGACAACCAACTCACATCTAGAGCCAGGGCACTCGTCCACCTCTGGGGACAGACACAATGCAAGAAACCACAGGTAAGAGAAGTACAAACACCTCCACGGCCGACTGACACCAGCTCCGCAACAGCGGGGCCGTCTGTGCACAGGCCAAAAGCAGACATGCCCCAGAATTTGTCTGGGGAAGGGCTGGTACAGAGCTCCTTGAGCTGTGGAGGGCGACACCACTGGAGGAGCACATGTTGATTTTACTGACAAATTTAACAAAGGCAGCACGCAGCAGCCTTGCAGCGCCTGCTGCTCGGAGAGCCCTTGTGTCCTGCTGCAGTGAGCAGCTCCGAGCTGAACGGATCCCCACAGCCCCGGCAGGAATTCTGAGCGAGCCAGATGGCGTGTGAGGGTGGCGAGAAAGAAGCAGAAAAAGGGTGGGAGGCTGAAAAGGTGTGGGAGGCAGAAAAAAGGCTGGGAAGACAACAAGAAATTAAAGGCCAAAAAGAGGTGGAGGCTGGCAAAAGGTGGGAGGATCAAAAAGAAGTAAGAGGTTCAAGTGAAAGAAGGGGCTAAGAAAGGGAAGGAGAACAAAAAAAAATACAGTGGGAGGCTGAGGACTGGGAGGCCAAGAAAGTAGAGGCTGAAAAGGGTGGAAGACCAACAAAAGGATGGGAAGCCATGAAGAAAATAGAGACCTAAAAGGGATGGGAGGATGAACAAGGGTGGGAGGTGGCAAAGGAGTGAGGGAGGTCAGCAAAAAAGAAAAGGCCAAAAAAGGGTGAGAGGCCAAAAAAGGGTAGGATGTCAAAAACCAATGGAAGGCCAAAAAGGTGTGGGAGGCCAACAAGAAAATAGAGGCCAAAAAGGGTGGAGGCTGAAAAAAGCTGTGCGGCCAAGAAGGGATGGGAGCCCAAAATGGTGGTGGAGGTGGTGTGGGTGATGAGAAAGCAGAGTATAAAAAGAACAACAAAAGGACAAGTAGATGCTCTTTTTGGAATTCCACCCCTTTCTGGCCTCCTACCCCTGTTTGCCTCCCACCCAAGGCTGGAGGATGGGGGGATGTTGAAGTTGGGGAAAGCTGGATGACAGGTAGATGCTGAAAAAGAGAGTGGAGGCTGAAGGAGAATGGGAAGACAGGGGGCAGCTGGAGGCTGAAAAGAAAGTGGAGTTTGAAACATAAAGTGGAGGCCAGAGGGAGGGGAAGTTGGTGGGGAAAAAGGAGGGTGTTGAGGAAATGGGTGGCTGAAAAATGAGTAGGAGGCCAGAGAGCAGGTGGAGGGTGAAAAAGAATTGGAGGCAAAAAAAAAAAAAAAAAAAGCAGTGATTGACAAAAAGCAAAAGGCCAGAGGCGAGGAGGCGGCCAGTAGGTACAGGCTGGACAGAAGGCAGTGGGAGGCCTGAAAGAGACTGAAAAGACGGTGGAGCCGGAGAGTGGATGGGGTCAAGAGCGGGATCCAAAGGGATGGGCAGCAGTGGGCCACAACAGGTGAATGCGGCCCAGAAAGGGTGGCGAGGCCAAAAAAAGGGGGCAAGGGGAGGCTTAAAAAGAGTGGACATCAGTGGGCAGGAGGAGGCTAAAAATGTGGTGGTGTGAGGCCAGAGGGAGGCTTAAGAGGGGCAGAGGATGAAATGGGGGGGGGGGGCCCAAAAGGGAGCAGCAGTCCATAAAAAGGCCTGACAGCAGACTAAAAAAAAAAGTGTGAAGCTTGAAAAGGAGTGTGAGGGGGACACCAAAGGTGAAGGGGTGTCGGGAGGGGATGTGGAGGCTGAAAAGGCAGGGAGGGCCAGAGGGGATGGGGGAGACTGGGAAGGAGCTGGACAAGCAGCTTAAGAGAGGCAGAAGGGGAGCAGAGCTGGAGAGAGGTGAGGGGAGAGGGAGTCCAAAGAGCAGGAGGAGGCCAAAAATCGGGGGCAAGGTCTGCAGGGAGTGGGGGGCTGTGAGGGCTTGGTGCTGGAAGGGACGGTGGCTGGAGAGGACTGAGAGGAGCTGCAGGACAAGAGGGCGGGGGGTGTACCGAGAGAGGGACTGCGGAGAGCCCGGCAGCAGGCCCAGGCCCAGGCCCAGACTCAGACTCGGGCTCGGGCTCAGGCCCAGACTCGGACTCGGACTCAGACGCAGACTCGCGCTTGGGCTCAGGCCCGGGCTCTGGCCCAGGCTCGGGCTCAGGCCCAGGCCCATCGGGCGGGTGCGGGCGGAGGAGTCTCGGCGCAGGGGCGCGGCACATCCCGCCCCGTATCCCTCCGCGCCCCGCCCCGCCGTGCTGCCGGCGCCGCCCGGCAGGGGTCGCCCTCGTCCCGCGCTGCGCTGCCCGCGAGATGGCGGCGGCTCCTCCTCCCCCCGCCCTCCTCCTCTTCCCGGTGCTGCGGGGCGGCCCCGGGCACCTTTGTTCTCCCGGAGCCCCCGCCCCGCCCCGCCGTGCCGGCGCGGCCCCGGACCGCCCGCGGGCACCCGGCCGACAGCCCCGGGGCGCGCCCCCCCCCCCCCCCGTCCTGGTGCCTCGCTGGGCCCGCCCCATTTTCCCCTTCGGTCGCGGCCGGGCGCTGGGCCCCGGCGGGCGGCGGGGGGGGGGGGGGGGGGGGGGCGGCGCGGGGGGGGGGGGGGGGCGGCGGGGGGCCGCCCGCTGCGGCGTTGGCAGAGCCCGTGGGGTGGATGAGGGGGGAGGAGGGTCCCAGCCCGTCCCGTGTCCGAGCGGCTGCGGCAGCCGGCTGGAGTCACGGAGGGGAGAACGGGAACAGAGTTTGCGTTCGTGGAATTTTAATGAGGCGTAAAGGTTATTTCTCTGCGGTTCTAGTGATAATTTCCAATTCTCTGTGTGCGGAGGAAGCTGGTACCTCTGGTCTAATCACATTTGGGTACTGTCTAGGGCACGCTCAGTGTTTGGCTGGCGAGGAATATCAACAAATTATCAGCAGCATGGTCAGAGTCTGCAGGGGAGAAAAAACCAACAGGAAACTCTTGCACGGCTTTGCATTCTGCAGTGAAAATGATCTCATTATCCTTGCCAGGGTCTCAGCCCGCTACTTGAGGAATACTTACTAAAAAAACATTGCAGCTCTTGGGAGAGGGTCTCTTCCAGAGAAGGGAAAAAGAATGAACTGGATGTGTAAAAACAGAGTAGGAGGAAACAGCTACAGTGGCAAAAATAGGTAGGAACCTGCCCGCCTGCATTTCCAGCACAGACTGAGAGCCCCGGCCAAATCCTGGCGTCGGCAGAAGCGCTCTGTGTCTCTGTTTTCCCTCCATTGTGGGGGTCCCACCCAGCCCCGTCACCCCGAGGCAGCCTCTGGCATTCCCACTCTCCAACACCAGGTCCCTCGACTCCTCCGTGGGCCCAGCTGCTGGTGCCGCAGAAGCCTGGGGGGCTGCGCCGGGAGGCCCTCCAGCGCCCCGGGGACGGGCCCAGCCTCGGCAGCACAGGGGCCTCGGGACCACCCTGCCCGCCCGGGTAGGGTCAGCTGGAGCAGGCTGCCCAGTGCCGTGCCCCATCATGTTTGAAACACCGTCTCAGGATGAGAGGAATGCGAGGGAAGGCGCAGGAGTGACCCCACAAGCGTGAGGGCATGCGCCTGCCCGCTGGGGCTGCCTCCTGCCCAGCGCCGAGCTGGCAGCACCTCGCTGCTGTCCTGCAGTTAATCCATCCTGGCAACTGCTCTGCCACAAGCTGCGTCTTGGCTTCTTGTGTTGTACATAAGGACGTACATAGGCCGTGTAGGAGCTGCCATGTGTTTCTCTAAGGAACCATGAGCTAGAAGTCAGCAGAAAGCAGAGATCCCACTGGAAGAAGGAAGGAGCGAGCAAAGGAGAAGCAGCGCTGCTCTGGTGCGGTCGCAGAACATGCCTCGGTGGTTCTTACAGCCACTGAGCCTCTGGGAGATGGATGGTGCACCTGGACAGCCCCATCGGAATGGGCACAGGGGTCTCCTCCCAATCCTGCAGCAATGGCAACAGCGGGTGGGAAAAGGTATGGGGAAAACACGGAGGCTGGGGGGAGACAAACCAGAGGCGGCTGGTAAGTGGAAAAAGACTCTTGTGGTGGGGACCACGGTGGGGGGTGGGCAATGCAGAAATAGAGGCAGAAAGAGAGGATCCTCATGCCTGTCCTTTCCTTAGGGTTAACCTTCAGTCTCTGGCCAGAAAGAAAGGAGTACTCTAATATATAGAAAAAATAAAGCACAAAACCCAGGACAAAGTTGAGACCATACTGCTGCTGCATAGAAAGCTTCATTAGCCCCACTGGCACAGCAGTGATCAGAGAAAAAAAAAAACGGGAGTGACGCGAAGGTATTGACTGCCAGTGGAGGAAGTAGTGCATTTGCCATCTCTTGATGTCTTCAGGTCCAGCTGAACGCCCTTCCAAAGCTGCCTTTGTCAAATAAGTTATTGAATTCAGCTGTAACATGGCGAAATTTTCTTGACTGCAGGTACAGAAGGTCAGGCTGCGTGATCCCCGCTCGTTCTGTGAATCTACAGAAAGAGAAGGCGAAGAAGGACTAAGAGAACAGGCCACTGTTTGTGTTCTCCGATAGTGATGTCACGCCAGCATTTATCTGCAGGGGCTGCAGCTGCGTTCCCTGGCGTGTGCTGGGCGGTGGGTGGAAGGTTAGTGGGAGCCACCCAGCAGAACTCTGTGATGTGGCCGCCCGCTCCTCCCTGACCCCTGCGGGCTGTGGCAGTGCCTGGGCCTGGCCCCGCGGCACATGGGCCATCGGCGGTTCTGCCGCCTGCCTGGCGGCGGCCTCTGTGCTTGGTGTGGTCCGTGAAGGCAGAATCTCAAGGAATCCTTGCAGCAAGGTTGAGAGGGTGACGGCACCCAGCAGACGCGGGTGTTCTGTGCGAGGGGGCTGGGTATCCACGGCAGGGCACGTGGGGGCCGTTCCTGGTGGTTCTGCCTGACCCGACCCCGAGTTTTGCTTCCGCAAAGAGCAGACGCCTGAGCCCTCACCACGGCATTATGCAGCCTCTCGGGTGGCACTGGTGCTCGAGGGTAGACATGCCTGGAAGAGGACAGGGCTGGAGCATTGTGAGGCTGGTCTTAACTCATCGTGTCTTGTTTTTCAGATGTCTAGCAGCTGCCCCCGATCTGAAGGTGCGAGGCACAGCCAGGTGGTCTTAACCCTGCTGAAGTTCTGGGGCATTTGCACTTTCTTTCTTCCAAGATTTCACTTGCAGTCCCAGCTGCTGTAGCTCTGTTCCCTCCTCAGGAGTGAGGGCTTGGGGCTGTACTAGATAAAACCAGATACAGATGGAGAGATGGTTCTATGGAAATGTTTGCTTAGTGCCCAGGAGCAGCCCAAAAGGCAAACTGACTGTTAAAATTATTAGGAAAATAATGGGGAACAGATCACAGCTATGGCACTGAACAGATCCATAGTGGAAGCTGCACTGTGATTACCATATGCAGCTCTGGTCTGCCTCTCTCAAGAAAAATAGAGTTGGAAGCATTTCAGAGAAGAGCAACAAGGATGATCAAATACAAAGAATATTTTCCATGTGAGGAAAAAGTAGATAGTCTTTTTAGCCTGGAAAAGAAACAACTGAAGAGGATTATAAAATCAAGTTTGGCACACAGAGGTTGTCTGCAGTATGGTTTCTCATTGTCCCTTCAATATAAGAACCAGCAGCACCCCATAAATTAGCAGATAACAACTACAAAACAAAAATTAGTTCTTTTTTTTAATGTCATATGTTGTGTCAGACTGCTTTGCAGTCTGGTGGACTCCTGAAGTTTATATGCATTCAAAGAGAAATATTTTAATGGGAGAAAAAAATGCACTTACATTGGCTAAATACAAGACCCCACTTTTGCTCCTGAAGCCCTGGGGTGTGGGTCACTGGGGGCTGGCAGAGGACACTGGGCAGCACCGCGGTGTCTGTGCCCTCTTCTTACGCTGACCCAGAGAGCAGTTCTGGGCTCCTGGCAGAGAGGAGACTGAGCTAGACAGACTTCCAGCTGATCGCAGTTTTCTTTCCTTTACTGCTCTGGGCTCCTTTGCAAGGACTGATCCTGCCTGTCTCAATAGCAGCCAGGTCTCCTTTTTTAAGGAGTTGTATCCGAAAAGCCTAGCTTAAACATTTGCAGTGGTGGGCTAGTCACCCCACCTCTGCACTGCCATGTCAGGATGCAGGTGAGCCTTCCTAGACTCGTCCACTTTCAAACACCCCCACTGCTGGCAGCGGCGGAGCTGGTGGTAACGACAGCGGAAGCTCCCTGTCGCAGTCCCTCCTCGCGTGAGCTGCCAGGATGCCCAGCCAACAGTTGGCTATTGTGTCTGCTGGCCAGCTCTGCTGGCACTCCTCCCCTCCAGGCCTACAGATCACTATCAGCCCTTTCCCCGCTCTCCTGTACCTCTCCACACCAGCAACGCTTCTGACCTTCTCAGGGCTACATGGTCAGGTGAGGGAGTAGGGCAGAGCCCACTCAGCTGTCCCAGCCAGTGCGAGTCGTGCCACGCAGTTCCCACTGCGGAAAGGCAAGAGCCCAGCGCAGGGCTTAGAAATGAGCACTCGGCCACTGAAGGGCACTCGGCCATGTCACACACCGTGTGAGGCCAGTAGCGAGGAGGTGGGGAGCTGGAAGACATGGGCAGAGCTGTGGGGGCATACGCTGACGTGGGGCCCTGCACACACCCGGATGGCTCAGTTTGCTTAGCTGGGAGTCCCGAGGTGACTGTGGAGCTCTGCCTGCCGTCAGCAGGGTGAGCGTTGGCTCAGCCATGGCTCCAGTTGTCCTTCTCATCGCGCTCGTTGCTCCGAGTCTGCCCTCCAGCCCCCCACCCCCGGGCTCAGGAAGCTCTCATTTACATTCCAGCCAACTGGAAGAAGAGATACACAGCACGGGCAAAAGGAGACCCTGGCAGCCACTCCAGCTCCTGGGCCTGTGGCTCCTGCAAACTGTTAGGCCAAGTCCTGCTCCAGCAGCATTTGCTGCCCTGAGCTTTAACCTGCTTCTAACACTAGCAACTATCTGTAGCTTTCCAGAAGGCTGTGGGTTTACCAGATTTGTGCAAGTGTGCTACTCCTCCTTTGGTCACCTGGAGCAACCGGCATCTGTCAGGAGCTGGTACAAGAGCCTACAATAAGCTGTGGAGAGCAAGATAGATCACAGTGGCTTCCTGATGAGTGCAAAACTGCCCTGTTGTTTCTGCTGCACACAGTACTGTCACATTTCTCATCTTCATGTGGAAGTCAGCTGGGCAGCTGCCATTCCTGCAAGACAACTTCAAATGAATGAAATGAATGACTGTGTTTCGTGATTCCAAATACCACAGTGCAGACGCACTAGCCAGGTTCCAAGAATCAATCACCAAATTGGACCGTCTCCTTCTGGAGCAAGCTACCAGTGGAGAAACTGAGAACATTTTTTTTGTAGCTACACCAAAACTTCACAGTCGATTTTAAGCCTCTTAGACAGTAGAATACCGAATGCAAGTTCCCGCTGAGGGCTATCGACTTCAGTGTGTGCCAAGCTGCAGGGAACAGCCTGTGCCATGCCTGTGTGAGACAGAGTGCTCCCTGCACCTGTGGCGTCTCAGATCAGAGACCAGCTTCCTGGGATTTCCCGTCAGCATCCTCTGAGGTTGCCATCCAGCAGAAGGGATCTGTGCAGCACGAGGTGAAATGCACCAGGGAACAGCATCAGCTTCAAAACACACAAAGGAATTAGCACAGCCTGAGAACAGCCACACGCTGCCCTCCATGCAGGGGTGGAGATGTGCTGGCGATGGGGGAGGCAGCCCTGTGGCTGCCGCTGTCCCAGGTCAGGTGTGCTTGTGAGCACTCACCGTGTCAGTGATTGCACGTTCCTGCAGTGTAAATCCCAACCTGACTCCTTGCAGAGCATCTGCTCTCATGCTGCCATGGTGCTGGGGAATGTCTGCATGGTGGAGTGCAAGGATATACCTTAAATATTTGTCCTTCATTAAGAGCAGTGGTGTTCTGGTGCTGCGGGACCACACCGAGGCCCCAGCCCCCGTGTGCCAGAGCAGCAGGCAGCATTCCATGCTGCAGCCACGCTTCGGCAGCGCTGGTGACCGATGTCCCGTGCGTGCAGGGTCAGAGTAAGACACGTAACTGCTGGTTATGTGACCCACAGTGTCCCCAGCCTGCCCTGTGCTTGTGTTCCTTCTCACACCTCCCTTCTTCCACAGCCACTCCCCTGTGCCACAGTTCCATAGCAGCTCCCAATGTGTGGAATGGATGGGACACACTGTAGGTCTTCCTAAACCATCCAGATGGGTTCCCCTTTAGCCGAGCCCTTTCCTACAGCTCTCCCGACTACCAGCACAAGGAACACAAGCCAGAGAATCCCAGACGATCTCCGCCAGCACCGTGCAGCAGAGCTGCTCCGTGGGCAGTGTGGGCCGGCTGCCGGAGCTGCTTGGTGCTGGTCCTGTTGTCACCTCGAGCAGTATCTCTGCTTTGTCACATGCTTCCTATTCTGCTGCACGCAGATCTCTGCAGCGATCCAGCAGTCACAAATCCTTCATTTTTTTATCATGCAGTGATTCCACTACACCACTATTTTTGTATACCTTCCACTGCAAAAAAGAGGCCAGTACTGAGCTGCAATGCATGTTCAGCCAGCATTTCCCTTTCCTTTTTCTGTTAGATCATCCTGTTCAGTGGCAGAGCATGGTAATCAGCCAAATATCATATTAGAAGCATGGTTTTAACGAGGGTAGCTCTGCCCAGCCTGCTTCCACATGGCAACCAAGAACGCAGTGAGTGAAGAGAGCCCCTGCTCACATTTGGAAATGCTCCCCTATTTCTGGAGTTTGTTAGTACAGTATCAAAATTATAGACTACAACACTTTCCACTCATTTCTTTCATTCTGAATTAAAGACCATCTACTGAAGACTCTCACTTCAAAAAACAGCCAGGCACTTTCTAATATCAAGCAAAATGCCTGAAGAATAAATTGCTCCTATCAGAAATAAAGCATTTTAGTTCTGCCACAAGCAGAGAGATCTGTGTTTATAAGTCTCTCCAAAGGCAACTCCATCTTTCCTGCTTTCCTCTCATTTTCTTTTGATGCACAAAGCCTACATACTGCAGTGCCGTGATTGGATTCAGCTTTGGAGCAGTGTAATTGTAAATATTCATTGGAATCCAAGCTAGTTTTCCCAAGTCTCTCTTAAAGGCTCTGCAGCTATACAAACAGCCGTGGCTCTGCATTAGCCTCACAGCCTGGAGGCTGCCTATTTCTCCAAGCCCCAAAGACTGCTTCTTCAGAGGCCGCATGAAGAGAAATCAGCCTTGCAGACCATTTTAGTCAATGCTCTATTATTTTCTTTATTCCCTCTTTAACGTCTGTGTTGCAAAACTGGCTCTCAGACCCAGGTGCCTGGTGGGGGTCCCTGCCAGTGTCTACACAAATACCACAGTTCACCTTCCCTGGCAGTTCCCCCTGGCCATCGTGGCTGTGTGTCTGTCTGCTGGAGGTGCTGGGGTGTCTGTGTGAGCGGCTCCGTGTCCTGCTGTATGGTTTAGGGTATCTGGTACGTGCCTGTGGTGTTCCACTCTCCCACTGAGGACCAATAATCTGGATGGGTGCTGCTTAGCACTAACACAGCTGCTGCCCACTGTGAGGCTCTGTGGGTAGGCAACACTCTTCTCACTTAGAACTGCACCCCCGTGGGTCACCGAGAAAGCAGATGGATCAACCACTGCTACCCCGGCACTGCTGCCCCTCCAGCCAAAGATCCATGACCGCGCTCCAACAGCAGGAGGTAGTCAAAGGGCAGAGCTTCTGCAGCCATCGGGGAGCAGAGGTGAGACCCTTCCATCAGTCAGAGCCCGACCTCCACATTGCCTGGGCCAGCACAGCAAGGCTCCGGGGCATCGGGCTGACCTTACTCTGCAGGTGGTCTCTGACTGAGCCATGTCCTGCACAAGTTGTTTGCAAAGCAGCACACGTAAGAAGCTGCGTGCAGCTATTCTACTGAGAATGGAAATTGAATCCAAAAGTTCTGATAGCAAATCTACGCTCCCATCTCTGCCTCATCTACTCTTAAGCTTACCACCAACAGTGGAAGTGCAGGGCTTGGCCAAAGCCTGAGGCACAGCAGCACATGTCGTACAGATGGTGCTATCGGAGCCTTCATCACCCACTGACATCCTTCAGGCTCTGCTTGCTCTTTTCGGCATATGTTAAAGCACATGTTCTGGCTACTGGGTAGCCTGTGACCAGATAAGTAGGTAGTAAAAGGGGCAAAATCCATCTTTCTTTCCACATGCCAGTTCCGGGGTGCAGCTCCGCAAACAAGCACCTACCAGTTGTGGGTGAGGCAGGGCAGAGCGCGGGCGTGCTCCTGCAGGAGCAGCGCAGTGGCTGTCAGCCGCACAGTGCCACCCCTTGTCGCAGCGCTGCCGCCGCTGCTTCGGGCAGGGCCCCGGCACCGGGCCCCCGCCAGCTGCACCCAGGCCTCTGCTCACCCTGCGGAGCTTGCTTTACCCAGCAGCATCCTGGGCGCCTCCAGGCTCCTCTGGAAGGTGTGAAGGAGCACCAGGGAGTCAGCCCAGTGTGTTCAGGTGAGCGCTAAGGCTCGCTCCAGTGTGAGAGGTGAGGCAGGTCCACTTGTCCTTCCCGAGGGCTGGAAGGGAAGAGTCTCCAGCCACAGCACTTGGAACAGAGAACCCTGTTCCCCGAGAAGAGAGATGAAGGAATGTCACTGATGAGGAAGACACAAGAGGATGAATTTACATGGGCAAACGTTAGTGTGCAGGCCCTGGCAAGACCCTCCTGTGAGGAAGCCGGCAGGAGCAGGGCAGTGAGATGGAAGAACACTCCCACAGAGCCACACCGCTGCCCAGCACGGGACCACAGCCAGCACCACTGGAGACGTGGCACCACCTGGGGCACAAAGCTGGGACTAAGTCTTGCGGAGATCAGGTGAACCACAGTAGGACGCAAGCACACATCCGAGGCTCAAGTGCAGTCACTAGAAGGGGTAATCAGCCTGGGAAGTGGCACGCTGACACCAGGCGAACACTAGAGGAGACTGTGGTGGGGCTCTGAAGAAGGCAGACCTGGGATTCACGGTGTGAGCAAGGAGAGATTTAGGAAATGAGCAAGGCTGGCATGAACCTCAGGAGGCTGATGAAAGCCCACCTTCCAGTTCTAAGACAGGGGAACCTACAAGTGCCCTGTCTTTTGTTTTTGGTCCTTAAAGATCTCCTGTGATGCAGAATCCTCAGGCCCCTCTGGCAGTCTGCTCATGTGCTTTGTTCTCCTCCCCATTAGAAAACTGTTCCTGAATCTTTCTTGATGCAGGCTGTGCCCATTAGTTCTTGTGGTGCCTTCATGGACATGCAGAACAGATGGCTTTGTTCCTCTTTCCAGGAGTTCCTTACATGCGGCTAGTGGTGTGATTTTCCTCAGTCGTGCAGGAGGAGAAAAACACCCCAACAAAACAGCCAGATTAGAGACAACAAAAGAAAACCTGTCTGGTGGAACTCACTGCCACACCAAAAGACAGCAGCTATGAGCGCCCTGTGAGACCAGATAAAGTAATGAGGCCTTTATCAAGATAACACCTCCCAGAGTCAAAAGAGCTTTGTGGAGAGAAACACCCTGCTCCAGTAGATCTAGATCTCATTGTGGTAGCCACCAAACTGTCCTCTTTATTTCCTTTTCCACCACAGAGGCAGGCAGCTCAAGGCTAGCTGCCTTCAGGCCCTGGAAAAGGTCCAGCCTCCAGCTGAAGGGAATGACTGTGGAGACCATGTGGTCGTGGGCAGGGGCCGGATGGTGAGATGTGCCTGGTGGCCGAGTGGCAGAAGGAGCCAGTCCCTGGGGTCACTGTGGAAATCCACCCTCTCCTCGCCCCAACACAAGATGTCGCCTTTCGCCCCTGCAGCCTCCTGCCATGGCTCCTCCGGCAGTTCACAGGGGAGACTGCGTGCCAGTGGACGCTCCACCCTTTGCGAGGCTCCAGGACCTGACACCTGGCCTGGGATGCCAGCAGGGTCCCTGGCATGAGGACATACCGGTCCTTTTCCTGCACAGCCCTGGTGCAGAGGAGCCCTCCCGGCATGAGCTGGAAGCGCAGTCCTTCCCTCCCAGCTCCCTTCTCCAAAGCAGCGAGAGCGGTGTTCTTCAGAGCTCCTGCTATGATGATTTATCCAGGTCACGGTGAGGACAGCTGGCTAACTGAGGTTAACAGCTTTCTTGGTTTCATTTCAAAAAGACATTAGCATGGGGGCTGTATTAAACAACGATATGCCAAATTCTGATTCATTCGCCAGGAGAGCTCACGATCGGGTGGGGGACTCAGCTGACAGGCAGGGCCATGCTGCTAGCCTTTCCTTAAAGGGCAGGACCATAACTCATGCTCCCAGTGCTAAATTACACCTGACACTCCTTGCAGAGGGCTTCTGGTGTGTGCAGCCTGCTACAGGCATCCTGGGACTGTCAGCCGTGGGAGCCCAAAGCCCCCAGACCAGGAGGTTTATCAGCAACTGTGTCTGGCTCAAAAAAAACAAAAAAAGATTGGGGTCTGGAAGAAGGATGATGGAAAGGAAACACGACAAAGGTCTCTAAAGCCAGAAGCATCACAGGGAAGGTGACTAAGGAATGACTGTTCATGGTCTCCTCCAATGAAACAACAGGATTGTCAGGGGACAGATTAAAAATAAACAAAAGGAGGTGGCTCTGCATCCCATGCGTGGTTAAGCAGTGGAACTTGCTGCTACAAGACACTGCAGAAGACAGATAATATCTGAGTTACAAAAATAGTTTGACAAATTATAGATAAAAATTCCTCAAGGGCTCTTAAACACAAGGACTCTCGCCTGGGCTTGGGAAGCCCCTTCCCCCCAGAAGGTGGGCGAGCACCTTGGGGCAATAGCACAAGCATCCCCTGTTTTTTCCAGGGGAAAAGGGCTCTTTCCCAGGCATGGGCGTAAGCTGCTGCCAGACACAGAGCTAGGTGGAACACTGTTCTGACCCAGGATAGCGTTATATTTTTATGTAACAGGGCTTGATGTTCAGTACTTTAATTGGGAGTTTTGTAAGAGAAAGTTTAGAGCCGCGCTGTGTTATCTGCCACTTTCCCACCAAACCCAAGGAGCTCGGTTCAGCTGCACTCAGTGGAGGGTGGGGATGGGATGGGAGTGAGACAGTAACTGTGCGAAGGAACAGACCTGCGATTCTCATCCTGCCATGCTGGCCTTGCACAAATCAACACACGGTCCCCCCGTACGTACGCAGAACAAAACGCAGGCACGCGCCGACATGCTCGCGGGTCATTTGTCCTCCACCATTCACGTACGCAGACAAAGCTCACAAACTTCCCGCGACCGGCCTTCGCTAGTGAGCAACCGCAACACAGGCGGCTCAGCCCCCACACTGTGCTGTCTCCACACACAGAGAGAACAATGGCTGACTTGGCAGTAAACCGAACAGTATCTCATTTTCCTTCATATCATATGAATCATATTCATATATGATGCAATATAGATATTGTTCATATTCATATGAACATACTCATAATCACCAAATTAAGCGAAACAAAATGTTTCCACTTTGAATAATAAGTTCACCCTGCTGTCCAGCATGCTGGTACCCCTACTCCAGTATCGAGAGAGCCTGGTTTAGTCTTCCAGAACACTGAGAATATTTAACTATCAAGTTGTTAAAATAGGCATAATTTTTCTGGCTTATGGGGTGCTGAAAGAGATTAGAAGTGGGTACCATGGAGGAAAGACACAGGTTAAGCAAGTACTCCTGCAGTGTGCAGCAGCAGCAGCTGCACAGCTTCTCAGGATCAGCTCTTGCCTCTGTTTGCCCTCTGGACCTGAATGACAGCTCGTGGCCAAAATCTGCTCACGTCTGAGGGTGCCCACGCGGCCGTCAGACAGCAGTGCTGTGGCGGCGGGGACGGGGGAGCAGGATGGTCTCCCAAGCCAGATTCATGAGCAGAAGGAATACACGGTCTGAGCAAAGGGTCTGGCCCCCGGCAGCTTCCGAGACAGAGGGGCTGGAGGAGAGGAGCTGTGGCGGGGCAGGGGCAAATGGCCGGCGCAGAGAGGAGTGGCACCACGCTGCCCAGCAGGCCTCCCCGCAGCTCCGCAGGGCCATGGGGGCGCTCCCGCCCTCATTGTCTGCGTGTCCCGGAGCAAACCCAGGATTTCCTCCACAGCAGCACAGCGGAACAGATTGGAACGAGCCTTGTCTCCCGGGTTGCGACACATCATCATTCCCACCAGCCCGGGCAGCGCTGTCCTGGGAGGCACCGTCTCTGCCGGCCACCCTGGTCCCTTCTCTGGGAGCAGGTCAGCAGCGGGAGCAACGCCCAAGCCCATCTGTGCCCTACAGCAGTCACACCCTCACATCGAGTGCAAACCCAGCACCGATTTACAGTCAGCAGAGCTGTAGCTGTCTCCCCGGATCCCTGGACCTTCCCCTCCTCACTGGGAGTTGACAGACTCCACTTTCGCATCTTTAGCCTTTCCTTACGCTGCCATGTAAACGAGAACAGTAGATAATCACTACTGGTGTGAATGCATTAAATAACGCTCCCTTCCCAGCCTGGGCTGCCAAGCTAGAGCGGGCATCTCCTCCTACCTGCTTCTGAGCTTCCTCCTGCAGCTGGCGGCTGGCCCCCAGGTCCTGGCTGAGCTGCTGGATCCGACTGCATTTCTGCTCCAGTTATGCCTGCCTCTCCCTCTGCTTGGTCTGCAGTTGATAGATCCTCTGCTCTTGAGCATCCAGCTATTGACCCGCCCAGGGAAAGAAAGAAAAAATGGAAAAAAAAATCAATTAATACTAAACGGCTTAACAAAACCCCGAACAGCACAGGCCTGATGCTGCTGGGGGTGGGGATTGTCGGGAGGAGACACCCCCCCGCACACATTAGCTGCAAAAACCTGATGTTCTGGGGACAGGAAGCCAATATGGTAGTTGTGAGCTGACACGCGCACCCGCGGCAGCAGTGATATGTCCAACTCAGGGAAGGCAGAGACTCTGCCACGCTGGGGTATACCTGCCTCCTCTGCTCACCGAGGGGGTGTCAGACAGGCTGGGTGAGGGAAGCAAAAGCAGCTGAGCAAACCCAAAGTTATTCTAACTAATAACTAAATAACCAGCCCTGATTCGGCTGTGTGCTGGGACCCCTTTGGGCATTTCCCCTGTGCCCGCCGCCCCCAGCGTGACGGGGAAGGGGAGCTCCATACCCTGCAGCTTGTTTTTCACCCCTCTCGTCCTGCCTGAGCAGGAGTGGGCTTTGAGGGCCCAGCACTCTCACTTCTTGGTGTCCCAGCTGCAAAGAGTTTACAGAGGGAGGGAGCAGGAAGGGATCATGAGTGTCAACCAAGGAGCAATTAGCATGACAAGACTGAAGTATCGATCTGCTGGAGCTCACAGTGCCGTGCAGGAGCCCCAGCCGCTGCCCCTGGTGCCTTTGTGACCAGCAGCTCAGGGACGCTGCTTGCCTTCTTCCGATGGGGAGAGGAGCCACAGCCAGTGGGTGCGACGGTGTGGGGCAAGGACAGAGGCTCTGCATGGCTCCTGCCCTCCTCGTGACAGGGAGGCAAGAGAAAACGCTGACCACGTAGCTCAAGAATCGGTCAGCAGGTGGCCAGGGGCTGTGCAATGCCTCGCCATAAGCACGGGCCTTACATGCAGTGAAGTGACCACGGCGGGTGAAAACAGCACACTGCTGTTACAGCTCAGGAGGGGCTGGAGGTGGCCCCGTTTCATGGGGAAAGGGGCACTCCAGGGCTTCCTGATAACAGTGAAGGGGTGACGAGCAGGGCACAGACGCTGCAGACATCTCGACGGATGAGAGCAATGCCTGTGCCGCTGCACAGAGGTGTGGCAACAAGGCAGAACATACAAAGAACAGCTTTCTAGAAGAGATCTAGTCTATTCTTCTCCCCTGTCAATAGGTCCCATATAGGTGATACATCTCTTCCTAGAAATGGGAAGAGCAGAGGCCCCGAGAGCCCGCAGGTGCTGAACTGCCCAGGGCTCCGTGCCCACACCTCTTGACCAGACCCGTTGCCCTGCCCTGTCCCTCTCCTCACCCCCACAGGCAGCCCCGCTGCGGGGCACCGACGTGGCTCCCTGCTCTTGAAGGACCCGATGGGCCCAATGCTGGGCAGGGAGGTATATCCCACCACCAGCTGCCCTCGGGCAGTGCTGTGCTGCCTGCGCAGGGTTCTCCTGGGAGTGACATATCCAGAGACCTCTCCCTCCCGGGGAGGTGTCTGTCTGTCCGGCTGGCAGTGCCCCCAGCCCCCCTGCAGATCTGCCGACCATGGCTGAGCCCTGTCAGCAGCACCGCGGATGTCCTGCAACACACGCAGCAACTGAGGGGCCTAATTAATGTTCACTAACTGTCTTACTAAACCTAGAGAGAATTTCGATATTAATTAAATGCTAACTGACTAGTAAAACATATTTACTGAAGACTGTCAGCCAGCTGTCAACATTCAATAAATACATTAATAATCAATTTGCATTTAATTAACATAAAATGACATTAATGTCTACATTAAAGAGGTATTGGAGACATTGTTAGGAGCACAGTAGCCTGCCTTCCTCCAAGCCGTATTCTGTATGCATGGAACACACTCAAACCCACAGTGAAAAAGGTTATTGCTGTCCAGCAAAACACCCACCAAGAGAAGAAAAAGAAAACGTTTAAATTCTGAGTGGACGTGAGCGCATGCATATGTGCTCACCCGCCTGTACATTCCACAGCAGGGCCCATGTGTGCCAAGTGCCGGATCCAGCAGCGAGCACCGCAGGCTCTGACGAGCAAAGGACGTATGTGCTCCGGTGTCAGGCAGAGCGCTGCCATCCTCTCGCTGCTGGCAGCAACCGCCCGCGCCCATCGCAATGTGAGCGTGGGCCGAACCCTGGAGACACTCTGAGATCCCCAGCTTTGCCTTGGCACAAATGTATCTGAGCCTTCCCAAGCCAGGAAGAATCCCCAGCACTCCCGTGTGGTGGTTTCTTCCCGTATTTGCCAGAGAACAGAACAAGCACCAGGGCACGGAGGACTTTTCATGCCCCACCCATTCAGCCTGGCACAGACAAGGCACTTTCTTCCCCCTCCCTCTCAGCAGTGTTGGGCTCTGAGCTGCCTGGAGCCAGAGCTGGGGACTGAGGTGCCACCTCCCTCTCACAGCCCCAGGCACGTTTCTGCAGCAGCCCTGGGCTGCCTGGGCCCACTTGTAGAGGCTGGATGAAGAGCCGGGAAAATTCCTGGCAATGGGGAAAGTGGCAAAGCCAGACATTGGCTGTGGCTGGAGTCTGGGGCACAGACCAGCTGGCTGCCAGGCAGAGGAGATGAAGAACAAAGAGGTGAAGTAGCGAAGCATCCAGGGAGTGCTTGTTCTCCCTCGCTGAGAGGGCAAGGGGCAGCAACATAAAATCCATTCAAGGGCTGGTCCCTGCACAGCTGGTCCCAGGACCCCCTGGCACCCGCCAGTTTGCTGGCTGAGGACACAGCGAACCCGACAGGGACCCACCGAACCGGAGGAGCCGCACAGGCGGGCGCAGAGGGCTGACAGGTGAACACCCTCCGACAGGCGCACAACACCCTCCGACAGGCGCACAACACCCTCCCTTCCCGCAGCCCCAGCACCCGCCAGTGGCACAGGGGGGGCAGGGGGGCAGCGGAGCCCCTGGCCACCACCGCCCACAGCCCAGGGGCTGCACCTCAGGGTGGCCGGGCCCCCTCTCTGCTCCCGGGGAGACGGAGGGGTGTGCAGGGCAGCGGATGGGCATCATCCGCCAGCACCAGGCTGGATAGCTTCTGCAGCCTGGGGCTCACGGAGCTTCGTCCACAGGGATAATCTGGGATGGGTGAGAGATGGGGGGAGCTGATGTGTCCTCCGCACGCAGGATAAAAACTCCCTCCCCCAGCTGCAAGGCAGGTGAGTGGGTTTTGGAGGCAGAATAATTCCAGGATCCTCAATGCAATGAGGCTCCCTACCAGCTCCCCAGCAACAGAAACGCCTGTGACCACAGGGATATCATACGGCTTCGTGGAGCAGCATCTGTCTTTGGGTCCGAGTGAACTGGGAGGACGTCTCCAGCTCAAAGCAGCGCTGCCTGTCTGGGCTCAGCATTCGGAGACAAGCCCACCTTGTCGCCACACAGACCCACGAAGCAATTTGCTTGCAGCAGGAAAGAAGGTGGCATGTTTAGGGTGAACATCCCCCACCCCCACCCCTTCTCCTCTCATTTAAGTGGAATCAATTGTGCCATTTCTGCTTTGCTTTTCAAAAGCAATTACTTTCATGTCATTTCTACAGACATTCACGGAGAGCGAGAGAGTGAGGGCTTGATTATCCCCCCTCCCATCCCCATCCTGTGGCTTCCGCAGTGGCGGTGAAGTATTAAATTAAATGAGGTGTCTATGGAGCGGCGATGGTTTCAGGTCAGAGGCGCTATGGAAAGCTGTATGCTGCACTGCTCCTGTATATGTAAATGGATATATTAAAACCACTGATGTCAACTTGCAGCACTCATCTCCTCTGCTCTCGGGTGATCAAAGCTGATTGCAGAGGCAATTACTGCAAAGGAAAAGAAAATCACGGCCTCCTGCTCATCCCTGAGCTACCGGAGTTTAATTGCTTAGTGTAGCTGAAGCTGCCTCTCCATCTCCCTGGTGTACACACACACACACGGGAGCAGCGCACGCCATGAAACACAGACAGGAATGGACATTTTTGGGGATGGGCAGTGAGAAGCACCCCAAGCAGGGGAAGACCACAACATGAAAAATAATTATGCTTAAAAATGAATTAAACCACTACAGCAGGCAGGGCTGTGTCTTAGCAAGCCGCTGGATAACACAGGGAGAAAATCAGGGCAGCATAATACATGGCCGTAAGACAGCCTCTCTCGTTCTCTCCTCTTTGGTCCTGGAGTCACAGTAAGACTTCTTCAGGCTGTTACCAGCTGTAGCTAATCAGGCTCCCAAATCCTTGTGACGTAGATAAGAATTGTGACCCCTGTTTTACATCTGAAATGACTTGAAAGAAAGGTAGCGGTGCCTGCCCTGAGAAGTCCCGACTCCCCGCCCTGTTCTTGCCTTTGTATTTCACATGCACTTCTGCTGGAGTACCAGCAATGCAGGGGACATTGCAATGTAAGCATGGCGCTCACCAACTCGCCATCGGCACGGTTTCAGAAGCCAGCCCGAGCTGTCCAGCTGCGCTGCTGGTGGTGCTGGGCAGACTTCAGCTGCGGGGTACGACTTCACCTGCTGGTTATTCAAATGGCTTCTCGGCGAAGTGCGGAGAGCTGGGTCAAGCCGGGTGCCCCCACCTACGCCATCCTACCTGCCTTCCTACTCCCGTTTCTCCCCAAGGCTGTGCACCGGCATCTGCTCAGACAGCAGTGCTGCGCTGGCACCCAGCCTCCCTGCGCGGGCACGCTGTGCTGGGACATGCTGGCCAACGCGGCGTGCTGGCTGACATGGGGTACTGGCCAACGTGGCGTGCTGGCTGCATGCATGGGCTCCCTGCTTGCACATCTGCATGTGGCCTGAAGCAGAGCTGTGCAACACATCAGACATAAGACCTGTCACAAGACCTGTCACTAAGGTGTTGTTATAAGGGGGCAAGGAGATCAATAAAGAAGATGGGGGTTTGACAAACAAAAGACCTACGTTTCCACCTGAGGCAGGAACACATTTTTGGAAGGAATACCTTCCGAGGAGCGTCAGCCATCCCCTTCACCCTGTGCCTAAGCCCGCGGGTGTGGGACCTGAGCAGTGTGAACACCTGAGCACCTGGTGCCTGCTCTGGGATTATGCCCAGCCGGCTGCTTGCGATCCCCCACTACTGCTAGAATGCTGGTGCAGACCAGTTCCTGACATTGTACTCTTATCTAATGGGACTCAAAGCAGGCCTAGAGATTGCCCAGGTAAACACCCAGCACCCCCTCAGCTGCCTTATGCCTGAGATGGGCGAGGCAAGGCTAGCAAAGGCCTGAGTCATGTAGCTGTTCTGGCAGCCCATAGGTCATGCACATGCGAGGACATTCTGGACTGTGATCACACACAAATCTCGCCCACATGCTGTGCCCACACCAGGGAACGGGAGAGGATTAGGACATGTCAGTAAGATCGTGTTAGGAAACACACGTTAGAACGCTGCCTCGTGCCGGAATAGGTGCTGAGAGCTGTGCTGCTGCTCTGGGAGCATTTGCAGAAGTGCTGTGCTGGCCACAAGGAGGTTTTCCGCACAGCTATACTGGATTAAATCGCTGCAGCACCTGATCAAACAGTAAGGCAGCACCTTAGGAGAAGTCTTGCTCTCTGCTCGGCCAACACGACGCTTCCTGGAGGACAACAGGAGAGCCAGTGGTTTTGGGGAGCCTGGCAGGCTGCTTGGAGGGAACAAGCTGCATGTGTAGGATGGAAAGCAACTGTCTTTTCTGCAGGAGAGGAGGAGACCTGGCTGGGAGGATCCTGCACAGGCTGAGACGCAGCCCCTCTGCCCAGGCCCTTCCCTCTTGCGGGCCATGGCGCAGGGCGCGGGGCAGCCAGAGGCCTGCGGCGGGTGCAAGGGCCATGTCTCAGAGCGGGACCTGCTGGCTGCTGCCCCAGAGAAGCCCGAGCGCAGGGTCTGGCCCCCATGGGCTGAAAGCACCTGGGAAACTGCAGCGGAGAGAGGTGCTGCCAGCAAAGCAGCATCAGTGTCCCGAGGGGTGTCCTGAGGGGAGGTCACAGTCAGCCTCGGGGCACCCGATGCTTCTCTGGGAGCTAATAAGCCGCTGGAAGCACCTCCACGGAAGCGGTGGCACCACACTCACACAGGGCAACAGGGACCCCAAGAATTTATTTTCTGCTGTAATCTAATTCTCTCAAATGGCTGCCGGCCTCCTTTCAGGCTCGGCTGGGCTGAGTGGCTCTCTCTGGAAGCTGTCCTCACCTGACGCCAGCGCAATGAATGACAGACCTGGAGAAAAACAAATGCTGCAATGCATGGCCAGAACAAAAACCAGCAGCAATTCCCTCTCAAAGGCAGATGAACAGAAACACCTAATGATGAGGACAGTTCTGCCATCCCATGACTGCATTTGGGAACCACGAGTCAGGCCCCCAAACAGCAAGTGTTTACAAAACTCTTAAGTGCTAAGTTACTTTTTCTTCTAAATTTTTGACCCTTGAGGGTTTTACTTTTGCACTTTTCTCCTGAAGCACTGGAAAGTGAAGTAGAATTTTTTTTAAACTGCAAACAAAGCCTGGGACTCTGTTCTTCCTGCTTGATTCTACAACTGGAACTTCAAAAAACCCACAGAAAATCATGAAACCTAGAAGTAAACCCTGTGATCTGCTCAGGCGGCAGGAACACTGGGAGCCTTCGGCAGCGCCTGTCCAGGGCCCTCCCTGCCCGCTGGGTGGGCTCTGCCATGCGTTCTCCTCCCTTCCTTGTGAATCTGTATTTTCAGCCCAAGGATGCAATTCTTTTTTTTTATGAGCCGCCTGTCTCTTTTTGTTTAGCTGAGAGTGCTCAGAGCCCTTCCCCCACCTCCTTTTCCACTACTGCTGCTGGTTTTATTCAATTCAACACTTGAGGGAACTGCAGATGAAATGTCTCTGAATCTAAATTGCCAGCGATAGATCTAACAGCCTTTTTCCCTCTCCCCCTCCCCAAACTCCCCTCAGACAGAATGCTTGAGCACATTGTCTCTGCCTCACTCGGTCTCAGCTGCAGAATACCAGCACCAGGACAGGAACCCAGCAGCGGGAGCACAAAGCTCACACAACCCTCTCCAGCACCAGCGCGCAGGCAGGAGCGTGCAGGCAGGAGCGTGCTGCCTGCCCCGGCAGGGACGGTGCTGGCACTGAAGAGGCCGATCACTGCCCAAAAGCGGCCCCAGTCTGACATCCCTGCACAGGCACGTTCCGTGCTGCTCATGGCCACCTATGCAGGGCACCACACTCACAACATACATGTTGCAGAGCACGGGCCCTCGTTACGCTCCTCTGAGTCTCCTGCGAACAGCCGGTGCCCTGAGCTAAGCCCACGCTGCTGCGGCCCGTTCCAGTGCTGCACGCAGAGAGCCGTGTCCGGGGGCAGCAGGCTGCCTGCACCGCTCATGCTTTGGTGAGGGGGCAGGAACGACACACTCCGGGCATGCCCAGAGCCCGAAGCATGTGAGCACATCCTCAGATTGGGGTGCAGGGCAGAGGAGAGCTTTCCCTGCACACTCCTGCAGCCTCCGGACTGACAGCGATGGCATTGCCTTAGGGCCCGAGGGAATCACAGGATCACAGAATCGTTTAGGTTGAAAAGACCCTTAAAATCAGCGAGTCCAACCCTTAACCCAACACTGCCAAGTCCACCACTAAACCATGTCCCTAAGCACCATGTCTACACATCTTTTAAATACTTCCAGGGATGGGGACTCAACCCTCCTCTGGACAGCCTGTTCCAGCCTTGACGAGCCTTTTGGTGAAGAAATTTTTCCTAAGATGCAATCTAAACCTCCTCTGGCACAACTTGCTTGAGGCTGTTTCCCCTGGTCCTGTCACTGTTACTTGGCAAGAAATGCTACATGATGGTGCCCTTGTCCCACTGCTGCCTGCCCCCACCAGGCTTCACCCACAGTCTCTGCAGTAATGAGCACGGCACGTGGGGTGGTGGAAATGGCATCAAGTTCTTTGCTAAGGGAGATCTGCACAACCCTCTGTTTCCATTTGAATGGCCTTTCATTTTGTCCAGTTCAGTGTTTGGTGATTGTTCATGCTGTCTGGAGAAGCTTTGATTAAATCTCCTAATTTTCAACTAAGCTTTTTCTTTCCATAGGGCAAACCCTTGACCTTAGAGCATAGAAAAGTGGTCAAAAGGAAAAATAACAAGGCAAAGAGGAAGGAGGGGTAAAAGCTGTGAGACACAGCAGAATTAGAAGCTTGAAAGGGTCACTACACATGGGAAGAGCCTCCTGCCAAGCAGCTCCCTCCGCAGAGCTCGGGTTCCCACTGTGCCTGGGACACTTGCCGGTGCGGCTCCACCACGCGAGGGGTCCACAACGCCCCTAAACTGCTCCTCAGCAGTGAGGGGGAGAGCTGGCCAGCGGTGGTTTCTGTCTCTTTGCAGGGACACAGAGGCACCCAGGTCTTCCACGGTCGTGCGTTACAGGCGGGGGCTGTGGGGCTCACACTGGCCGCGAGCGCTCAGCAGGGAGGGGCACACACAGGATGTTTCATCATGTCAAACCGTGCCAAGAAGACAGGGAGAGCAGCAAGGACTGGCAAGAGCAGTGAAAACTGGCGAGAGCAGCAGCCCTTTTCTTTGCAGGCAAGCACAGACCTGGGTACTGTGCCAGCCAGGGTTTGGCAGGCTCCCTTCTTGTCTTCATGACATCCACAGGGCTCTGCCTGGGGATATCTGACCTGTTCCCCAAGACCTGAAACTGGACTGGGTACAGAACTACAGTCACGCAAACACACGGATAAATGCCATCACCTTTGGTGCTGGGGAAATTAAATGTTTTTTGCCCTTTGGCTGAGGAGAAAAATATTAAAATGTAGACAGAATTTTATTGAAATGATAAATATTTCTTTCTGACTGTAGAGACAGAAACGTTAACTGTATGAGCTATGAAATACTTCACTAATCTCAAAAGCCTGGTAATCCTGAAACCTAAAGACAATAGCTTAAAAATGTCAATTTTGCAATTTCAATATTATTTTAAGAAAAAGACTAGTTGGTGTGTTTATTCCACAACCGGAAACGACACCCATTTCCACTCAGATATTAAAAAACTCAACTGACTTCTATCCTGCTCCCCAAGTCCTTCAGTCCTATCTGAAATTCATTCGTAATGCACAGATGGTCAGTATAAAAATCTCCCTCATAATGAAAGCATATGTTGAGAACAAAAGCAAATAAATAAGGGTATAAAAATAAACATACCAAGAGGCATCATGCTGACTGCATTATAGATTTTCCTATTTAATTAAAAGAAAATCTGCCTTTGGGTATCTGTCATGAGAACAGAGCCCTGCTGTGGAACCCGCGGCCCATCTAGGGTCTGTAGCAGAGCCGGTTGCTGCTGCACCCATGCTCCCAGATGGATCTGGGACCATCTGACCGGTCCCAGCGCTGCCATCGCGGCGCCGGCTGAGGAGGGGCCGCGGCGCCTGGCACCGGCTGCACGTCGCTGGGGCTCCACGAGTGGCACGTGCCGCAGTGGGCTCCGGGGCAGAAGCAGTGTCCTGGACACCGGTGGCGAGGTGCAGGAGCCAGTGGAGGGGCCGCTGCGAGCACAGCCCTGCCAGCCCAGCACTGTTCTCCCGGACGGGGAAACCGAGGCCCAGAAAGGTTTCAGAGACTCACATGACACCACACTGGGATGCGGCATAGCCTTGTACAATGGCTGGCTCCTGTCCCGGAGGGGTGCGTGACACTGCATCGTCCTGTCGCCAAACCTGTTGTTCCTCCCCCTCGTTGCCTTCCCCTCGTAACCCTGCTCCCATAACACTCTTCTCCTGGACAGGCTTCGGAGAGTCGGCAGCTTTTACCAAGCTTCAGAGGGAAAGAGCCAACAAAAGCGTTAGCAGTGCCTGGGACAGCAAACATCCCTCCCTTGCCGGGAAAGGCTGGGACATGCACAGGGACCATTGCACCGAGAGGAGAGGAGGTTTGTGGAGGGCAGTGGCAGCAGGAACCAGATTCAGCAGAATGAATCCGAGTGTACAGGATAAGGCGGGAGGAAGCGAGCGCACGAAGAAACACATTTCACTCTGCTGTTACCTATAAAGCTCTTTGTAGATCTCTCTCCCATAAATTAGCAATTCATAGTATTAAATGTTGTGTAATTAAATTGTCAGAAGTGTCTGCAGTAGATTGAATTGAGAGATAGGGAAAAACAGGGGATAACCCTCCATCCCCAGGTACATCTGCAAGAGCAGCACAGCTGCCAGCAGCCATGTGCTGCCTGGCCCACGGCTCGCCCCTTGGCATGTCGGCCTGACGATGAGTCAGCCCAGTACAGATTTCCACAGAAATCTGGCTCGCTACATGAAATGAAAGCTCACTCTTCACAGGAGATTTTCTGCAGTAGGGCTGCCATGGATCCAGGCACTTTTACACCTGTCACGAGGAATAATCAGACAGCCCTGCTTGGTGTGAAGTGCTGGAAAGGGAACTGCTGGGGAGACACTGCGTGTGTGAAAAGGAGTGGAAAAAGGATCATAAGGCAATGTCTGAATACCAGCAAGACCCAATCCCTCTGGCAGATCTCTGAATTCCCTCCTCAATGGAAAATCCAAGGTTTTGTGATGAAACAAGAAATCTCCATGCAGGCAGCTCAGAATATGTAAATCTTCTGTGCCCAACATTCCGGCATCCTGACTCACGCTATGAAGGGTGTAGACATGCTCCTCCCACCACTCATCTCCTCTTACTGCAGCATCCCTCATCTCCAGCCAGCATATCAGGTGATGACACAGGGAACACGGGTTACTGGGCACACTCTGAAGTGACAGGCACAGTGTCTGAATTTCAGAAGCGGGGGATCTCTGCAGCTCCCATAAGCATCAGGTGGGTTTACAAAACCCTGGATGCTGAGGAAGGGGAAGCAGAAGCTGTAAAACGATGACACTCTTCATTGACATGCGTGTGCACTCTCATGTGAGTGAGGGAAGCCCAGAAAAGGAAGATGAAAGACAGGCTGTGTACGAAGAGGAACACAGTGAGTCAGGACAGTAACTGCCTGACATGGAGGTGCTGCTCCTGGGACTGTGCTGTGGTCTCCAGCTAGCACTTCTGCACTTGACTCACTACCTCAGGGACCTTTAAGGAGTTCTTATGATGAAGACTCAACCGAACAAGACCCTGAGCAACCTTATCTAACTTTGAGGTTAGTCCTGCTTTGAGCAGGAGGTTGGACTGCAGACCTCCCGAAGTCCTTTCCAACCTCTAGTATTCTGTGGTTTTCCGATTCTAATTCTTAATTCATGCTAAATAATACAACTGAATGGGTTTAATGAAGACTTGGTATAATGCCTCGTGTGACTGAAATATTAACACAGCAAGGGCCAGTTCCTCTGAAGAATGCTGTTAACTGCACCAGTTCAAGACACTGTGCAAAAGAGGTGCTATGAGTGTACTGTGAAATGAACTCAGCTAAACCATCAGCTCCATGGTGACTACAAACACAAACAGGAAACAATCAGACAAATATGAAAGCAGGAGCAAGTAGAGGGAAAAAATAGGAAAACACAACATGAGGTGCAACCAACAAGGGAAACCAAAAGTGGCACGTATGCATTTGCTGGAAAGACTAAGAAGAGAGTTGGCTCGCTCCTGCACAGAACAGTACAGTTATTGACATATGACACTAAGAAGACCAGTCTTTTGTAGCATCTTGCTCCCGTCTCATCTAAAAGGTTAACAGCAAAATGATGGCTATCAGTTAATACTATGGATTTCAGACTCAGGCAGGTATGGCGGGCAGTTAAAAGTCTGGTATGTTCAACCTATCTGGGTCTAAGGAATCCCAGTGTAGGGTATGTGAAGAATTGATTGAAGCAGTTTAAGAGCATTTAAGACCCCATGAACTACTGGAAGACTGACAAATGGCAAACAGAGTGTCTGCCTATAAAAAGGGGGTAGAGGAAAAAGAAGTCAGAGAGTTATAGGTCAGTAAGCTTAGTTCCTGTTTCTGGAAAACCAGTAATTAAACAATTTGTAAGCACCTGAAAGATAACAAGGAGATAGGTAGCAACCAACATGGATTTGTCAAGAACAAATCTTCTCTAATCTGTCTAAGTTCCTTCCACAAAAGTGTAAAAGGTAGATAGAAGAGACACAACAGGTGTCACATGTCTTGACTTTATATAAAGTTCCTGGTGCTTTCTCACATTGCCTTCTTGTAAGCAAGCTAAAGAAATGTGATCCAGGTAGAACTACTATTAGATAAGGTACGACTTGTTGAAGAGCCCCATCACATGATTCATTGTCAAAATGGAAGGATGTACCTAGAGCTTTTGAAGGGCTTGGTCTTTTTTGTGCTGGGGAACATTCATGGTGCAGGTGATGGAATAGAGAATGTTAGTTACACTTGCAAATGACACATTGAGGTGGAACTGCAAGATTATTGGAAGACAGGATTTAAAACCTCATAAACTGGAGAAATGAGCTGGGAGAATAAGGTGAAATTCAATAGAGATGAGTGCCAGGTCTACCCAGGCAGGAATCACTGCGGCACTTATCAACAGCTGCTAGGTAGGAGCTTATCGAGGTGGAGCTGGTACTACTGTGGGCCCATGCGAATGCAAGGCAGTGATACCACACTGTGTGAAAAGGGAAAATGCGGTATCGGGTGCGCGAACAGTTGCCTGCAAAGCAGATGAAGCCATCCGCATTCTTGATCCTGGTGTCCAATTCAGGGAACCGCACTTCAAAGGATTAGTGGAGTAGCTGGATAAATCCCAGAGGTGAACAGTGCGAATGAACTGAGGTCTGGAAACATGACCCCTAAGGGGGGAGTGAAGGAGTTCAAATGATTGGGCTTGAAGAAAGAACAACTGAAGGAATCAACTCTTCAAACAAATAAAAACACGAGTCCTGCAAACAGCAAGAATATAATCCCTTCCCCATGCCAGTGAGAGAAAGCACAAATATCGATGGCCCTAAATTACATTAGGTGAGAGATTAAGAAAAACTTTTTAGACTAAAGGACAGTTTGAACTGGCAGTCATTGTGTCATTGTCTCGGGCTGCAGATCTGTGAGGTCTCCATCCTCAGAAGCCTTTGAATCTAAAGCGTAGACCACAGCTGTCAGAATACCACACGTGAGGGTATGAGGATGGACAGGTAGCTCCTCACGTGCTCCTTTAGCCCCGCTCTTCTGTCACCCTGCAGCTGTGTGGGAGGAACTCGCTGTCTGCCGGGTACAGCCGAGGCAGCTGCTGAAACGTCTCACGCTCCCGACAGCGAAGTCCTGGTGAAAGAGGGCAGGAGCTCTCTTACAGGAAGGAAAACAGCTCATACTGCACTAACCTTGACTCTTGCAAGGACCTGAATGTCCAGCCACATCAAATGCCAAAGTGCAGAGCAAAGAGAGTCTCTTCCAACAGCTCAGCGGGTGTGTGAGCCAGAACGGGCCTGGTTTGTGCTATGGCAGACATGCAGATGATGTCACTAGTGCGACAGCATCACAAACTCAGAAATGTCTCTTCTAATTAAAGATACCATTTGAAAATGCTCAGGACAGTTTTTCAGGATTGCTGAGGATTCTTCTTCCATGAGAGCTTTCAGACTGCAAAGAGCAGCTACAGGATAGGAAACACAACTGCAGCTTTCCCTAAGCAGGGTGCTATGAGACACTACAATCACAGGTAGTATTTGCAATATACCCTTGTCTACTTTTTCTGCAAGCTCAGGGAACGCAGGCAACTGTTACTGCAAGCACAAAGCTAGTGTGCAGCAGTGGAAACTACAGCACAGGGACTAAGAGCTGGGCTTCTCACCTGGAGAGCAAGCTCCAGTACAACATCCAGAACACCAGAGAGCTCACTGGCTCCTAGCATTTCCTACTCTATTTCAGAAGGATTCCACAGGCTGTTGCAAGCCTGGCTGCCAGGATTATAGAAGTCATCTCAATCACAGATTTGCAAAAATTTAGATGTCTCATTTTTCAGTTGTTCTGCAGGCTTTTGCAGCTCGATGGGGACAGGAGATGTTTATCACTCAAGAAGACTAGGGAACCTGTCCAGCAGCGGGCTCCCAAGTTAGAGCAGAAGCTTTAGGTTTTGCACAGAGAAAACTTCTCACCCTTTTTTAGATAAAAGTTTGGAAAAAGCAGTCAGCAGCAAACTGCTGCAAATCAGAAGGGAATGCGTAACTTTTTTGAGGTGGTCCTCACACATCAGTCAGTCTACCTGGGGCACAGAAATCAGGCAATGTGGGTTTATGAAATCTTTATATTTTACACTGGAATGCTGGCTCATTTCCCTTTCACCATAAGCAAAGACCTTAAAAATACAACTGCTTATGCCAAGGTCCTGGTGGCTACAGTAATGCTGCTGCCAAGCTCCAAGCCAGAATGATTTCTGCTGGAAGATCCCTGACACAAAACTCTACTCAGTTGCGAGGTGGCTAGGTGAAAAACATCAACGCCAAAGACCTCCATATACCAGCTGGTTTTCATATCTTTAGCGATGCCATAAGACAGTCCCGATGCACACCCCAACCTCCCCCAAAGCAGCTGTGAACTCTTGTCTGCTCCACTGACCCACTGTGTGGCTGCAGGCAAGTCATTCTGTAACCTCGTGCTGAGAAACTGAATAACAACAAGCAGGAACTTCACTGGAAAACCTTCAAGAAAATTCTTATCAATCTATCTTGAGATTTCCCGAGGAAACAAATTCCCCAGCTCTTCTCCAAGGAAACATTTGAGACGCAAATATGAGGAAAGTGGAAGATTTGATACACATGGCTGTATCATCCCTGCAACTCGTGGGAAGGCCTGTAAATTCAGGTTGATTGTGTTCACTGGAGACCAAGAACAGGCAGAAGGAAACACAGGTGAAGGCTGTTGAAGTTGGCACCAATACATTCGTGGTTTGCTCTAGGGACAACTGAGGCACACCTGGCAATACTGAGGACCGCACAGTATCTCGATGAAGAGATACACAGCATTTATAAACACTGCACGACAAACCAGTTCTGTGAACACGTTGCAGACGTGATGCAGAGCCCCACTTCACCCACTTCCATCGCTGTGGCTTTAGCAAGAAAACAAAACTCAGCTCAAGCCCCCTGGCCAGACTCGATGAGCTATCTCCCAGAAATCGCCCACCACATCCCAGACACTCCTGATTCTGCAACTCAGCAGAAGCGCTCATGAAAACAGCTCTTCTGTGAGGACAGGGTATCCCAAGGACATGCTACTACTCACTAAACTCTCCTTTGAACCCCTACCCCTGTACCCAAGAGAAATTACTGGTCTTGAGCGTGACTTGCTGCTGAGATAACGTGACTCAAGCTTAAGAGAGCAGATGGGACCTGCAGACTGTGAAAGCAGACCATAGGAACAAAGCTCCAGGGCAGCACAGTGCAGCGAAGGCAAGACACTGGTCTTACTGGGGCTAAAAACCACCCTGCCTCACACCCAGGGCAAGCAGAGGGCCGGGTGAGAGGGCCGGGCAGCGGCTGTGGCGGGGGCCCTGGCTGCCCCTGCAGCATGCAGGGCCGGCCACAGCCAGTGGTGCCACGTCCCGAGGAAGCGGCAGCCCCGTGGGCTCGGGGTCCCTGCCCTGCACCCTGGGCCGGGGTCTCTGCGGCCCAGTGCTGCCCGCCAGTGGTCTGCAGGCCAGCTCCTCAGAGCTGCGGGTGGCGGGGAGGCTCTGCGGCACGGGCTGCACCCCAGAACCTCGCCGGTCTGCGCTGACGGGGTGAGGCGAGATGAGAAAATATGACACAGATAAAAGGAGAAGCTAGGAGGAAAACCTTAACCTCACTCTGCGAATCATAACAGCTTTGTCAAAATAAAAGCCAGAACTAAATCCTGCCACTGCACACCTTCTCCCTGTGGACACCTTTCAAGCACAGACATTTTCTACCAGCTGCAAACCGCACACGTCAGGGAGAGGCTCCAGCGTCACATCTGCACAATAGCGGCTCTGTGCAAACGCCATGCCAGTAGTGGGAAATTTTCATGATGTAAAGCAGCAAGGTCACCCATGTGTCCAGGCAGCCCTTGGAAAGGCACAGCCTCTCCAGATATTGCAGGGGAAAGCTCAGAATTGCTCTTGGTTCATTAGGTTTTGCCTGAGGGGTTTTCTTCCACTATTAACTACAAACAAGGTTCAGGTTCTTGTTGCTCAGTTTCGTGCATGCAATGCAAAAAGGTGAAGAGGAAGGTTTACCAAGAGTCGTTTGTAAATACGCTAAGACAACTCAGATATGTTTTTAAAATCCATCAGACATCCTGTGTAGTAAGTCACCTTAAACAAGAACATTGAAAAACCTCTGTCAATACAGCAACATCTTTTTCAGCATAGAAATTTTACATCAACATTGGCAAAGAGTCTGTGCATAAATTACACACAGCAGAACATACAATGCAATTTCCTTCCCTCCAGGCACTGACACTGTGCTCTCCTGCAGCCTGCCTGTTTCTCCCAGCTTTATGACCCCAATGAGATGAGCTCTCACTGGTTTTTTCCTTGTTACATTTTGATATTTCAAAGCATGGCCTGCTTCTCACTCCTGTCTCCCTGCTCCACATTATTAATGAATTGGAAAGCAGACATCATTAGTTTTTGGAGACCATTTCTTTTAAAATTTACAGAACCCTTCATCTGAATCCCCAGAGCCAGTCTGCTGTTCTCATCTTAGAATCTTATTAGCATCATATCTCCTGGATCCTGCCATGCAAACTGCATTGCTATGCACTTTCTAGCACTTGACCCTTTTGCGGACGGAATTAATTTCCTCTTTGAAGATAGAGCAGCATGCTGTTGTGCTTGTTAAAGAAAGAAAACTCAGGCTAGAAGATAGGAACAAGCAGAGGATATTCTCAGTTAAATATAGGCCACTATAAGGTTTTATACAGGCAGGCTGATAAAGAGACAGATTGGTCAAAAGAAAGAATAGATGGATGATGCTTTATTACCAGAAACATCTTCCAAAAGAGCATGCAGATAAACCGATCGCCAATACTCACTGGGAATTTCTGGTTTCATGGCATGCTCCTTTTTAGCAGCATTGTCTTTGTCTGCAGCCCTCCGCATCCTCCACCTGTTTCTGTATCCAAAATACCTCAGACCTTTCATTGTAGAATTAATGTGAATAACACAAAGAACCAAAGTTTGCTTCCTGCTTGGGGCCATGAAAAGGTGCCCAGGCTGTACCTGAAGTGCATAAAGAAAAGCAGCCCCAGTAAAAAGAGGTCTTTCTCTAAAAGAATAGAATGTTTAGCAGCCCAAGTATATCGATGTCATTAATACTATCCTCTCAAAAGGCACAATATTCCTAACATGTGGAGTAAACTAGAAAATTTAAAGTGCTTGTTGCCCAGTTTGGGCCATTTCTAGTTCCACAGGACTACTGGAAGTGAAGAACTTTCCTCATCTGCATTGTTTTTACAGTTTTGGTTCTGCTGTCTACTTTTAGCAGCAATCTTTACTATGACTGCTGTAGAGGAGATTCCTTAGCATGAAGGCCTCATCCTTTCCATAACGTTAATAAAGAACTGCAGAAGTTTATTTTTAAGTACTTCTTGCAAAAATACAAAGCCAAAGAGGACAGAATAGCAGAGCAAGGCCTAAACCTTCTCTCTTGGCAAAGCTACCAGACTGGACTGGGGAATGGGAAAGGGTCCTGGATGGCTCAAGCAACAGGAGGTGGGATGGGTCAGCAGTTTAAACCGACAGTTGTCTGGATTGCTCCTTTCTCTGGGCTGTGCAGTGGTCCAAGGGAAAGGAGCAGAGAGGGACCCAGCTAGTCTCAACCACGCCAGGGAGCCATGACTCCTGGACAGTTACCCCGGGGTCCTGTCAACGTCATGGAGTCTAAAGAAAGAGAAAAGCCTCCAAAGCCAGGTCTGGAATCGGGGCCACTCAAGCATCTCTGCACACATCTGCCCCGTCCACCAAAGCCAGCCCAGCACTCAGCCCTGGGGGTCATCTTTGCTGTGAAGCTTGGTTCTACCTCCTTTGGCTCACACAACAGCCAAATCCTGATAACTGCATCTAGGCACACCAGAGAACATGCCAGGGAAACTCCTTCCTTTTCGGAGAGCCGTGCTCAGCAACCCAGTCCCCTCTCCCTCCCGCTTCTATCTTACCATGGCCTGCAACATCAGTCTTCTTAGGAAAGCAAAGTGCCCAGGTACAAATTCCTCAGAAAGTGATAGGAAGGTGCCCTGTGGTGTGTAGAAACCCCAGACGTTCTTTACAGGTGACTGTGCCAGTAATACTGGGTGAGTGTCATGTCCATCACCTTATCCTTTACCCTGTCCTCCAAAACAGCAAGAGGAGAACTGCTGGAGAACCATGACTCACTCTTTTCTTCTCGTTTACCACTCGCCTTCTGAAAACGTGCGGCCTGTTCGTGCAGAATTCATCAGGCAAATGGTGTTAGCAGCAGCAGCACAAGTGCCAGAGACAGACTGGCAGAGAGCTTATGAATAGCACGATGAATGATCTATAGCAAAAGCCATGGGCAAGAGCTAGCCATTAGTCTGGGGCTTAGTAATGCACTCTTCAAGTACATTACTCACCAATCCATCAGGGAACCTGCTAAAGAACTGAGAGATTCCAGCACTTTTAAATCTGTAACGCAATGGCTGGCAGCCTGCACTACATGCCCTAGGTTACAAGGGCATGGAGGAAGACAATTCATTTTGTGTCATAGCCAGTATTTCTTCTTCTCCTTTTCTGTGTGTACTTAAGAAATGGACCTTCTATTATCTGCAGATTAATAGCCAGGAGAACACTCTGGTGTCTCTGCTAGCATTTACTATTGAGGAAGGCTCTCAAAGAATGCCTAACCCTTGCAGTTTTCATTAGCTGGACTGAGTATGGAAATATGCGTGAGAACAGATGGGATTTCTTAATTTAAAAATAATGCCTACAGTAGAACTATTTTAGAAAAATACTATAATTACAAGACACTATTAGAACACTGGATATGATAGAATTAAGGTTGTCAGCATAATTTGGGCCCTTCTGTATAAGCACATGATAGGGACTCCCAGACATGATCCTGTGCTATCCTAAAATTACTCATTCACAAAGTGGATAATGTGCACAGAAAAGGTCATCAGTCAGTGCTTCCTTTTCTCTCTCAGAACTTAGTGTGTGGCTCCGACTTGCATTTAGTGCACACTTTTCAAACCTCATGAAGAACATTGTTATTAATCTCCTTGTGGGAATTTCTGTGACATTCATCATTATCTAAATTCTCCAGGAGCATTACCTAATCTCAGCATCCCTGTGAGGAAAAACTTTTATTATCCGCACTTCACAAATGCCGAACAGGGGCAGAGAGAGATTCAAGCACTAGATGTGTCCTCTAATTTTAGGTGCTTGGTTCAAGATGTCTAGTTCTGATTTGTGAAGCACTTAACAACTTTATAGCATTTCATATGTTTCAGGCAAAACTGTGAGTGCTCAGCAATTCTACAAAGAAACACCTTCAAGTTCCAAGCTGAAAACTTTGAGGATAAGGACAATTAGAGCTGTCTGTGAGGGTCCTGGCTTGTCCACTGTCTCCAGTAACACAACACACCACGGCCGTACCTGTCACTAAAAGCAGTTCCCCACCTAGACAATTCCGAAGTCACCGTCTGTCATTTGCTCAACATTTCCAGGTTTCCCCAACAGCTGGGTGAGACACGCCCCCCCCCCCGCCCCCGCAGCAGCCACCTTTGCCACAGGAGGATCCCTCGGGGGACCACTGACCCTGCACGCGACGCATCACCGCAGAGCGGTGGCCTGAGGCGTTCGCACGAAGAGCCCGAGCTGAGCTTGCACCATCGTGCCAGGTTTTGCAGTTTGGGAATGTGGCCAGCGTGCTCCCAGAGGCACAGAGCACGCGGGGAACGGGGCTGGAAGAGAATCCCGGGCACTCCCAGCAGGGCTGGAGGGGGAGAAATGTCAAAGTTAAGGCTAATTCTGAAGGCAAGGTGCAGCACATTGCTAAAATATTTCTGGCAAGAATATGGAAATCTTTACATTGAAGCACAGAGGCTTTCGTATTTTTCAAGGACACATCTGTAAGGTTCCCCCCCATCTTGAACAAGTCATGTATTTTTTACAGTTAAAATAATTTTTGGCAAAACTGTTTTTTTCCAGAAATATTAAAGGAAAATCATACCAAGACAAGAACGAATGTAGAAAATTTCAGGTTTAAAATGGATAAAGAAGAGGCAAGCAACCAAAAAAGAGAATCTTTTAACAGAAAATGTCAATATTACCTATATGTGACAACACAAGTTAATATTTAGATGGAAATTAAACACAGGAACTTCTAGCATTAAAATTGAAATAGTAAATGAACTTTGAATACGTAGTTCTAGGCACACTTTTAACCTCACCTTGCCACAGTCAATGTCTGTAATAATGAACATACCAGACCCCTCTCCGTTTCCCCCCTAACCCTGTTTTTGCCAGCCATAGCTGCTTGGACATCTGTTTTAACTGAGATATGTATTCAGGGCTCTGAGCAGAAATAGGAAATGCTACTCATGTCCAACATGGGTGGATTCATGTTGCAGTAAGCACCTTAAATTTCTCATTTCATGGCTCTTGAACACCCAGATTTGCAATTCAAAGTCACTGACATATTTTGGTTTGTTTTCCTTCTTCGGAGCTAGTCTGGCAGTAAGAGAAAACAGGGCAACCTGATGCGTAAGGCATGACCAAAGCAACCCGAAGGAGCTCTGCTGCATTCCCACCCCTGCCCCGTGCTCCCTGCCCTGGCCACATTGCCATCCTTGCCCCATGGCCAGCCCAACACCCATGGTGGCCCGTGGGCACCCAGCTTTCTGCTCCCATCCCCTGATGGCAGCAGCACACACACTGCTGGAAGATGCTCAGCATTGGCTCTTGTGTTTTGCAGCCGACCCCACTCAGCACCTTCCTCGTCATGCACTGTCGAGGGACACAGGTAAGCCTGTCCTTTCGTTAATAACCTCTGTGCTCTCCACAGGGGTGAACAACGGGCTCACAGAGTTCAAGGAAGGAGGAGAGGGGACAGGACCTGTGGGTACAGGCTACTGATAGCCAGGAAAATGGAGACCAGAAGAACAGGAGCAAGTTGCCAGTGACACTGCAGCAAAAGGGAGATGCTAGGAAGAAAAAAAACCCATTCCACTGCACGAGAGGGTGAGAACGGAGGGCTGGGAGGCAGGGAACTGGAAGAGTGAATGAGAAATTAAAAAATAATGCAAGGAAAAGAATATAAGCATGGCAGAACTGAAATCAAAGCCTTGTCTAAAGTAAAAACAGCGTCACTTAAAAATAAGTTAGTAAGTTTAAAAAGATTTAATGCAACTGTTGCAAAATCTAGTGCAAACTCTTAATTTGGGTTCAGAGTAGCTTAATTTGGTAATTAATCAATGCATGACTCTTAAATGAAGATATGAATGTTTAGACAGGATGTCACACCAGTTAAATAACTAATTTTTGAAGACAATTCAAGTTTTAATATGGATGATGCTTCAAAGAAGCATCAAAGAGGAACAACAAACCACAAAGCAAATAGAAGATTCCTAGTTATGCAAATATAAACAGAAAATCTAAGGCTAAACCACTGAAAAATCCACAGGATTTCTTTGAATCTTATCTGAAGGGGCAGACTACTGCTCTGCAGGGAGAGAGGCCTGGGCAGCCCCTATTTCTGCAACCTACGTCCCCGCACCCACTGACCCTGTTGACACTGGCACTTTCTGGGTGTTTGCGTGGTGATGGGCTGACCCTGGCTGGACGCCACGTGCCCCCCAGAGCTGCTCTGTCACTGCCCTCTTCAGCTGGGCAGGGGCAGAAAAATGTAACAAAAGGCTGGTGGGTGGAAATAAGGACAGGGAGAGATCACTCACCAGTTACCATCATGGGCAAAACAGACTCGACTTGGGGAAATTAATTTATTACCAGTCAAATCAGAGTAGGATAATGAGAAACAAAAACTCAATTTTGAAACACTTTTCCCCCACCCCTCCCTTCTTCTCGGGCTCAGCTTCACTCCCAAGTTTTCTCCCTCCTCCCCTGCAGTGGGGCAGGGGGCAGGGATGGGGGTTGTGGTCGGTTCATCGCCCCTTGTCTCTGCTGCTGCTTCCTCCTCAGGGGAGGACTCCTCACACTCCTCCCCTGCTCCAGCCTGGGCTCCCTCCCACGGGAGACATTCCTCCACGAACTTCTCCCACGTGGGTCCCTCCCACAGGCTCCAGCTCTTCCCCAACTGCACCAGCGTTGGTCTCCCACGGGGTCACCAGTCCCACCAGCAAACCTGCTCCAGCCTGGGCTCCTCTCTCCACAGGCCACAACTCCTGCCAGGAGCCTGCTCCAGCGTGGGCTTCCCACGGGGTCACGGGCTCCTTCGGGCACATCCCCCTGCTCCGGTGTGGGGTCCCCCCGGGCTGTGGGTGGAATCTGCTCCCCCAGTGCCCTCCCTGGGCGCAGGGCACAGCTGTCTCACCAGGGGCTGCCCCAGGGGCTGCGGGGAACCTCTGCTCCAGCGCCCGCAGCACCTCCTCTCCTCCTCCTTCACTGCCCTGGGTGGCTGCAGAGTTTTTTCTCTCACATGCCCTCACTCCTCTCTCCTGCTGCAATTGCTGTTGCCCAGGCATTTGATTCCCCTTCTTAAATACATTATCCCAGAGGCGCCACCACCGCGGCTGGTGTTGGCTCTGGTGGAGATGGGGGAAGATTCTGGCAGCTTGAATTGTCTTCATAAATTAATTATTTAACTGGTATTCATTCACCTCGAAGGTTATGAACTCATGCGCACGCACAGAACAAACGGAACTCCACTGTTCCTGTGGGGAACTCTCACCCTCAGGCGAACCCTAAAGCAAGCATTAACCTACTTACTGAGCCCTTGGGCACTCTGCAGGGTGGGGGAGCTATTGGGGAGCAAGGGCAGCAGATCGCAGCATTCAAGTACAATGTCCTGTGATCACCTGAGAGCAGCCCTAAGAATTTCTCATCATTTTGGTAGAGGTAGGGGAGAAGCAGGGCACCCTCCTGTCCTCGTTTTTCAGTCATCCCCTCACACGATTAAACAAAGCGCAACTTTATTAAAACAGAAGTGTCGCTGTTTTGGGAGACTGATTGCTATGGCAGCTTTGAAACCTTCTGCCAGCTTCTTCCTTCTGCCACTAAAGGCCCGGGCTGAATCACCTGCATCAAGCCTGTTGTCCTGCCCACCTCGCCGATGAGGTAAAGAGGGACGTGACCACCCACCCTGCTCACAGGGTGCCCTCAAATTTCAGCTGCTCTCCGAAGAGCAAAACACCAGCTGCCCATGTGGGGAGAGCACCAAGGGCTCCCTTCTGGCGGACCCAGGCTCACTCAGGTATTGCTGCCCAAGCAGCACTCGTCCCTTTAGCAGATTTATCCTGCATCACTTTTCTCCCTTGCTTAGCACCAAACTCAGAAAACCTGATATTGACCTGCTTGTCACCCTGAGTCTTCAGGATCAGTATTTCATTCGGACATGTGGCCACAGAAGCAGTAGGTGCTGCTGCAATTTTTAGCACCAGTCATCATGGTGCCACCTTTGAAACACACATATCTGCGTGCTGGAACAGAAAGTCCCAGTCCTTGTTGGTCGGGGCAGTGCCGTAACAAGAGCCAAAGGCAAAGACAGAGAAAACAGAACCACTGAACTGGCAAAGAAAATGAGATCACTGAAATAAGGGACTGAGACAGGCAAAACACGAGGAAGAGTGACAGAGAGTGTGTGGCCCTGGGTGAGCAGGAGCCAGGGACAACCGCGAGCAGGCAGATAGAGTGGGCTGACGGGGAGCGAGGGGAGAGCACCGTCTGGGAGCACGTCGCTGAATTACAACAGGGAGGGGCTGTAAAGGTCCGTCCAGCCTCTGCTGAAGGGCCCTCACCCCCACCCACACGCAGAGAGTGAGCGGCGTTCAGGTGCGTCACACCACGACTGGACGTGCGGAGAAGGAACGCGTGGTTCTAAGGAAGAGAAACCCCAAGTCACTCCAGCTAAGAGCCTAATCCTACAAAAGCCACTCCTTCAGTTACTGAAGTAAAATGTAAGTATCTGGCTGAATTGCACTGCGCTAAGATATTTAACCATTTCATTGCCAACGAGAGTTATGTCTACAAACACAGATCAGTTCCAGTGAGGGTACCAGAGGCCGTGAACAGGCCCTGCTGACGCGCAGGACCTTAACATCGGGATGAACCTTGAGAAGGGTCCTGATCTGCATCTGGGACTTCAGCATCCCGTCTTGTTTTTCTGAAGATACCATTCATACAGAACAGCTTCGTTTCCTGGGGCTGCAGCGCACAGACAAAACCTGCCTGTAGCATCTCTGACAGTTTTGAATCATGCTGCACACTCTCATCTCATTGAATCTGTGGCTCCATCTGAACCCAGGTCCAGTGGTCTGACAGCCATCCTAGTTTTATCTAGACCAGGAACAAAGGAACTGCACATTACAGCCTATCTGTCCAACTGTTTTTCATTGTATATACTTTCTCTGTCCTACAAGTGATCAGCTTGCTTCCTTCTAAAGCCTGCAGTCAGCTTTAATCTACTTAGCTGGGATTAATGAGAGATTTGTTAAAGATTTAAAGATTTTACACACTTTGCTTACAACTGTTGTTATCTACAACCATCAGGCAATAAGCCCCATGCAGACAAGCTGTTCATAATGTCAGGCACATCTATCAGGTGTGCCAAGGCCGGTAACGCGATGCTGATGCTGATGCCTGTTGCTGGCAGACCGGTGCCTTCACGTGCCTGTTCAGAGCAGCGCTCAGACCTCTGCCTGCACCCTGCCCTTCTTGTGCAAACCTGAGAAAGGGTGGGACAAAGCTGGCAGCTCAGAACGTGGGTCACTGCACTGGCATCGACAGCGCACACTGCCACGGAGCTCAACACCAGTGGGAGTAGAAAATCCGGAGCATACACCCCACCTTGCCCAATGGTGCATGCCTGACCTGGGAGAGGTGAGGAGGAACTGGAGGTCCCAGCGGTTACCTGTTACTGCACCCCCCTGCTTAAACCAGCCGTGGAATGGAAGGTCGTGGAGGGATGTGATTCTTTAAAGCAAGGACTCTGCATTGGATGTGGGAACTCTTCCTGGCAGAGTTACTATGACAGGTTCTGTGAGTAGGCTCACGGCTGAAGGAGGCTCTGCTGGGGAGGGCCCCACGTACGGAGCAGCCTCAGCTCACAAGGTGCTGGATCAGTGTTTCAGAGGCTTACCTCCATCCAGGTCAGAGAGCTCCAGCTGCAGACAAAGGCCTGGGAAGTCTCAAGGAGGGAGCTGCAGAGAACCCTTCCAGCGCGGCATGGGGGAACCACAGAGGCCAAGCGCAGGAGGACACTGGAAGAAAGCACCAAGGGTTTGTCAGGCACACTCTGTCCAGCTGGCAAAAACCACCAGCTCAGTAGAAACACAGACAATAAATGGCCGACTGATGCTGTGTGAGGGATTCCGCATGCTACTGTCCCTTGTTACTTGACCTACAAAGACCAGAAAATCTTGTCTGGTCGATACGGAAGTTTCAGTGCATGTGCTGGATGAGCTTTCATTCTCTTATGCCAGCAAAGCTGTTTCATCCCCAAGCGCAAAGCTCGGGACATTCACCGGTCCTCAGTACAGCCTCAAAGAACACAAGAGAACGTTCATGAGTTTTGGCGGTTTTATAAGAACACCAAAAAGCAACACACAGATAGAAGGCCCTGCCCAGTGGAAGGGAGGGAGCCCTGTGCCTGGAGAGAGAAGGCGAGGAGCAGGGACAGCGGAACTGCATACTGCACCCGGAGGAGGAGGAGGAGAGAGCTCTGCTGCTGCTTCTGCCCCACGGCTGCTGATGCTCCCCTTGTGCCATGTGGGCTAGAAGCGGTGGCAGGGTTGGGGCCCCAGGACCAGCACCCTGTGCAGAGCAGAGCACGGAGGGGTGAGCTCCAGGCAGAGCTGTGGGTTCTGCCCAAACAGTGACCGAATTCCCTCCGATGCCTGCGGACTGCTCCGCAGCCGGAGGGCCTCCTCCCACCCCACGAGGAGCTGCCGGTCACAGGTACTGCCCGGATAACCACTCCTGTCCTGGTGCACCAAACACCCTAACAGACAGCTGATGGATGCTCCCCTCTCCTCTCCAGCTCACAGGAGCTCTTGTGACGAGTGAAGGAGGGTGGTTCGCCTCGAGGTTAAAAACCGCCCCAGCTCCTGCCACTGCAGGGCCACTGGTCCCCAGGCTGTGGGACGCTCCCTCCCACGGCCCTCGGCCCTCCCTGCAGCTCTACCGCTCCCCCCACACCCTGCCTCCCGCGGCCCTCGGCAGGCACACCGGTTACTCCCAGTGGCCCTGACCCTGCACAGGCTCCAGGTCAGACTCAGCTACTCCTCTGCTACCTGCGCCAGTGAGGACCAGTGTGGGGGACAGTCACCCCTCTGTGCAGGAGGGAGCACTGGAGTTGAGTGCTCATAAGCAAAAGATGCTCTGGAGTCTGGATGTGCTGCTGCGTCTCGCCTGCTTGTCAAGACAGAAGATGTGCCAGTTTTGCCCTCCTTATACCTAATGCAGAGGGTCCTTCTATATTCCTCCACCAGGAATCAATCCTACAGTCACAGGTAAAAGCACAGTTTACAAATTCTCTACTTCGTTCTGGAGATGTTCAGTAGGACATACACTGTCCCAGTCAAGACCTGCATCTACTAAACAAACCACACAAAGACTCACGTTATTCTGAAACTGACTCAAAGTGAGAGATTCATCCCTTTAGGTGGTAACCAACACCAAAAAACTTGTTTTGAAACCAGAGAGATTCACACATACGGTTTTTACAACTGAAATGCAGATTCTCAAGAAAAGCACATCCCACTTTCTTGCCCCAAAGCCCTTTCAGGAACGTCCCAGAGCTGAGGAAGGCTGACGCTGAGCTGCCCCGACCGCTGGGCTCAGCCGCCCTTGGCTCCTCGCTGGACACCGCCTGGAGCGGGCAGGCTGAGGGCCACGCGCCAGCGCCACGCTGCAGCCACGCCACGGCTCTCCATGTGCCGGCGCCTGTTATTATTTACCCTCTCCCTGCACAGACGGCTCCGAGAAGTGGCGTCCCCGTGTGAAACAGCCTACCTGCATTCTCCCAATGCTCCCAAGGTCTCCAAACGCGCAGAGAAGAGGGAAAGAAAACAAAAAAAAAAAAAAAAAGAGTCTTGATACCTGTCCTGCATTTCCAGATATTCCAGAGACCTTTCCAGTGCCGAAGCGGAGCACCGCCGGCTCTGGGCAGGAGGCTCAAGGTCTGTCTCCACTGGCACTGCCACCCCTGTGCTGCCCTTGCAGCTCTCCCCAAGGTCAGGCACGGGTCTCCGCCTCGGAGCACAGGTTGGACGTGGTGCAGCGCAAATGAGCAGTAATCCCACCATGCCTGCCGGAGCAAGGAGCAAGCCTCTCGGCGCAGCTCCCCACTGCACGCCGTGCCCACGGCGCTCGCTCGCCTGGAAGGCAGGGTCTGTCCTGCTGGGAAGAGCCCTGGAGACAGCTGGGGCGAGCCCCCGGCACAGGACTGCCCGGCCATCACCGTCCCGCTCCCTGCACCAGCCAAACGCCTCCTGGGGAAGTTCAAAGGGAGCAGGTGGGGGCTTGGCAGAGGGAGAAACAGCAAATAAACCGAGGGGGACAGGGTGGGAAGGGGGGCTTGTTTCTCATTAATGAGCATTTGAGCTGCTGATCTCAAGGAAGACTTTGAAAAGAAAGCGCAGAGCCCTCCTGGCAGGGCAGCCAGCCCAGCTGCCCTCCCCGCGTCTCACTTTTTATAAATTCTGGGAAACACTTTTAGACAGACACTGGCACTCATAAATTATACAACTCATTTGCATATTCCAGTCATGAGACATTATGCAAATGTGACCTGATTTGCATAATGGATTCCTCTCGTCGCTTCACTTGCTTCATGCTTTTAAAAAACAAAATGAAATAAAATGAAAGCACGAGAAGGTGAAAGCAGCAAGTTCCCAGCACTGCTGCGCCTCCTCCCAGCCGCACCGCCACTCACCCTCACTTGCGGCAGAGACTGGAGCGAGGGAGGGCGAAAGCGAAAAAACAAAGCCCTCACATGGTTTAATTCTCTCGTAATTACAACGAACTAACTTTCCCCTGGTTGAGATGCTTCACCCCAAGCGACGTATCTGAGCCAATTAAGGGAAGGAAAAGGAGCCCTGGAAGACAGGACGAGCCCGTAACAGCCAGCGGTCCCCGGTGCCCCACCTCAGCCGTCGCAGGGTGCACGGGGTGGGGAGCCCTGCGGTGAGACCCCGCAGAGGCTGGGCATGGCTGTGCCGCGCTAAGCCTTGGGAGGGACAGCTTCCTTGCTAAACTTCGGCAGAGCTCGCCTTTCTGAAAGGAGGGTGGGTGGGAGAGGCAAGGGGAGGGGTTGCTTTGATTGTTTATAGCAAAATATAGCGGTGACATGTCGGGAGGACGAGGCAAGAGCGCGTCAGCCACCCCCAGCCGCACTCCAACAGGCGGACGACTGTCCGTCCATCCTCTGCAGTCGCTGGTTTTGCTGCGGGCTCTTCCCTGCCCCCCTGCACCAGCGCGAGCGGCAGAACTGTGCCAAGCGGCTGGCGTCCATACCCTGTGGGAAAAGTTAACTGTAATTCTTCAGCTTTTAAAATCAATTAACCCGTGTGTTAATTAACATCAAGTCGACGGGAGGAGGAGGAGGAGGGGAGAGCGGGAGGGAGGAGGGAGGAAAAGAGCTGCAAGGGCGGATGGCAGCGGAGTTGGCACAGTGCCATCCATTCAGTGGCAACGCCACAGCTCCCTGCGATCGCGGCAGCGGGTATATGTTACGGGGGCCCTGTGCGCGGGCCAGACAGTGCGGTAAAGCCAGGGGAGATTATCCAGACCCCCAGGAGCAAACGGCAGGCAGCGACCGGAGGCGCGAGTGCCAGGATTACAGACTAGGCTCCTCCGCTGCGAGCCCTTCCTCGGACGCATGCCTCTGTGGGGCCGGGGACTCCCCCACCAGCGCTGCACAACTCGGACTTTCAGCACTTTTTCCCCCCTTTAAACGTCATTCTGCCGCAGTGGAGCCAGCACAACGGATGCTTTCACACCCTGCGAGACAAAGGCCGTCGTCTCCGCCATGACACCGCTCCGTTCCAAGCCGAGGCCGGCATCTTGGAGTCTTTAAAAATAAAGGGAAAAGGGAAATGCGAACAATAAAAACAGCAACAGAAAAAACCTCAACAACAAACCCCTTGTGCCCGTTCTCCATGCCAGGGGCAACATGGGCATCTGTCGCAGCAGAAGGCGTTTGTGTGGGGCTTTCTTTTTTTTTTTTTTTTTTCTGTTTTTTTTTTTTCGCAAGCTGTTGGCGTGTTTGCCATTCAGGTTCGTTTACAATTAACTCCAAAAAAAAACCCCACCACACCCAGCCCAGTCAACAACAAACAAAAGGGAGTAGCCGACGTCGAGAGAGAAATGCCATAAGAAGCTGCAAGAATGCAAGCTACAGATGATGCCATTTGCCATTCGGACAACCTCAGGGAAAGATGCCAATTCTGCAGCTCGGGAAAGACTCCGAGAAGGGAGCACGAAGGTCTCCGAATAGCACGCCGAAGGAAGGGAGGAATACCGCTCTTATAGGGCAGGATCACAGCTGCATACAGCCTCTGCTGGGAGGAGAGGGAATGTTTATGGGTGTAGCGAGAGATGCCGGTGTATGCACACACACACACTGTTGTGTGTGCGTATGGACACACATACACACATGCACACAATGCCTCAGATAATTGCAGATGAGATGTGTGAGTGCGGGGGTGTGTATGGCGGAGACGCGTGTATCCTCTGTGCACACAGGCGCGTGTCTGTGTGTGGGTATCGATGTGTGTGCACGCATGTCATGCACATACACACATGCCGGGAGACGTATGTTTGTGTGCTGGGTGAGAGAGAAAGACACAGAGTGAGAAAGACACAGACACACACACACACACCCAACGTCAGTATACATCCCACTTTTTGACCTAGGTATACACCGAAGACAAAATAAAAATCATACTCCAGCAGCAAGCAGGCAGGCAGAGATTTATCTACATTCACTGCTATCACCAGGGAGATGAATGGGGCCGATCTGAAGCCCTTTACAAGATCCACTATGGGAGTGAAGGAGGAGGAGGGATGCCACACAGACATGCACAAACTTGAAGACAGAGAGATTTGGAAGGTGCTACTTGTGAAACCCAGGTGGCACTCCGGAGGGGCGAGCGAGGGAAAGAGCCGCACGGGCGCTCTGCGGGGTCCGGAGGGCTTGGGGCTTTTGGAAGAGGGCGTCAAGGGACAGCCGGCTACTTACGGTGTCTGCGCTGCTGAGGATCCGGCAAGGTGTTCTGTTGGCACCGGGCGCTGAGCCAGGGAAGGGCACTGGAAACAAAAGGGAGAGACAAAAAATAAAGTCATACAGCGGGAATATTAATTGCCTCTCTTGCGGATTTTACAAAACACACAAAATGTTTTCTTTTTACTTGTTGTTTTTTTTTTTTTGTGGATTGGCGCGCTTCCCTTCTGCATGGAAAATACTAGCATGGGATTTACAGCCCAGCTACAGGGCTCGGGATTAACAGCGCTGGCATCTTTTGGGCATATTTTTTCTTTTAATGAATGAGCTTTCGCTGTTAATGAGGAATAATCGTTTGGCTAATGAGCTTTGAAACATTAAGAGAAAAGAGGGTTTTTTTCCTGTTAATCGCCCTGGTGCGACCGCATGGATGGATTACAAAAGACAGCAGTAGGAATGCAGTACAAAGGGGGGGAAACGTCTCCTGGAGTGGGATAAATGCAGAGATGGGTGATGCGTCCCTGCATCTCTCCTTCCTTCTCTCTCTCTCTTACTCTCTCTCTGCCAACTGCTATGGGTTTCCATAACTCCGCAATCAAAGTGGATGCTCGGGAAAGATTATTATAGTCAAACAGCGAAGCGTCGGCGGTTAATGTCTCCAGTGTTTAATCATCATACAGTAGAATGGTTTTATGCATATTTCATTTGCATATCATTAAACCGCGCTAGCGCGGGACATTCAGAGCTGGAGAGGTACAAAGTTGGGGGGAGAGAGAGGGAGAGCGGGAAAGAGACAGAGGGAGGAAGGTCCCTATGATGCCTATCTTCAAAAGCCAGGCACTTGTTCCATCATCTGTCTTCTACTTTTACTAAAATCATGATGACTTGGAAACCTTTGAAGTTGGATATAACCTTGGATTCTTCTAATTCCAGCAGTGATGTATTAGAAAGGGGGAAATGATGCTGCGCTAGACATTTAAAGGAATATAAGCTCCAGTGGAATGGAAATAGGAGCTCTTTGGGGAACGAACTGGCAGAGCCAGCCACAGCTTCGACAAACACCACACTTCTGGGTTAATACTAGTAAAGGATATCAGAGTAATACAAAAAGAAACGAAGACAACATAAACATTAAGATGGGGATTATATTTCTCTACTCTTTCTCTTGTATTTTCTTTTCCTTTTCAAAGGTACAAAGAAGGATGGAACCAGCGGTAATTTACACACTAATTAGCGAACAGTTGCCTCTTTTTGTGTTTGTTTTTCTTCTCTCTTTATTTTGGAGAGGTGTGTTGTCACCGCTGAAGTGATTAATCAATTATTTGGTAGCTCAGATCCTTCTCCACTGGCACTGATCAGGAAGAGAAGGTGGTGGTTGCGGGGGGAGGAACACAGTGGGCTCTTTGTAGATCTTATACATGCACAACATATTAATTGGGGTCTTTATAAAGCTCCCTCAATAGACTGTTTCTTTCCTGGAAAAACAGCAGCTGGTTAGCCACTGTTGGCGACTCTTCAAATATCACTTTTGCTGGGGGCAGTTCTGTCGCTGTTTGTTGTTGTGCTTTATTTTCTTTCTCCATGGAGGGGGCTACGTGTGCCAGGCTACCACTGCCCACCGCTTCCGAACGGCAGACAGACAGACAATATCGGTATCAGGACAATCTCCTGAGCTGAATGTGGAACTTTGCTTCAAAATGAAATGCTGTTTTATATTTAAATTCTCCTCCTCTCCCTCCCCCACTTTTCTTCTCTTCCAAGTCTTTGTCTTGGTTATGAATATTCAGATGAGCCGTGATGTGATTACACTGTACAATTACTTGTGTCCATGGTGGTGGCGAAGGCACTGAGGAAAGACAGAGCCAGATGAGCTTGGAGCTCATTTGGGGTTTGTTTTCCGTATTTTCCCCCATCTCTGTAGCGCTGCGGCACATGCAGATGTCGCTGTTGTTCTTTATAAAGCCCTAATGATATGCGAAAGCATAACGACCCCATTTGGGTGCACAGCATCAACGAAATATTATTGGGGGGGGGAATCCTGACTGAAGGAATGTCCACATAAATTATTTTTATTTAAATGAGTTGAAGAGGTGGCAGTGAGGCAGAGGAAGTCACATGAATACATGCATAATGTGAATACGCAGAAAGGTTATCGCCAAGGAGAAGAGGGTTTTCTGCACGGTGCTTGGGACAAACAGGCTCATTAGGGAACAGCGCAGCCCTCTGCGGGATTTACTTCTTTATCACGGCTCCCGCTGAAGCCAGGGCAGCGGGCATGCTCGCCGGCGGCAGACCCTGCGTGCCAGGGTGCGGATGCCTGGGCGATTCCTGGTTTTCATTCAGAAATCTGAGCGCAGTGTGTGGTGGGAGGGGGACGGGAGGAGAGGAACCGGAGGGAGAACGTGTGAGGTGCCACAGGCGGTGGCAAAGGAGGGGCCCAATGACAGCCTCGAGGGTGGATGACAACCCAGCGGTGCGCCGGCGCTGCCGATGCCAGGCTTGCGTGAGCTTCCCGAGGAACCGAGCTCCACCGGCACCCTGCGGGACCCGACTGCGGCTCCATGTCCCCACCACGGGACAGTGGGCACGGGGCTCAGCTGCGGCAGGGCCCGGGGCCGAGCAGCTCCCAGCCACTGTGCCACCTGGGAGGCTGCCATGGGGACAGGGTGCCGGGAGCGGCCCACATCCACCTTCACCCATTTTCCCAGAGCAGTGAACGGTACCACTGGATATTACCAGTACAAATACACATGCGTGTGGAAACAGGACTTCCTGGCTACTCTGTTTTGCTAAGAATGCTCTTCTGGGCCAGGGGTTTGCACCTGCGTACATCAGCAAAGGGTGGACTAAGTAAAATGCAGTGGGCCAGCAGCAAACAGCAACACTCTCACTTCAGCTGTATCTGAGCTCAGCTTTTGGAAGGTCTGTGCCTTGTGTGCCGGCCCTGCACAGATCCTGAACAGCTCTGAGCCCCTTGCAGCCTCCTCAGCTCCTACCACACCCATGGTCATGGGTAAGGCTCAAGCTGCAGCCAGAGCTGGTCTCCAGGGCGGGAGCATCACTCTCCTCTGACCGAGGGGGGAGAGGCAGGACAGAGAGGAAAGGCTATTGCTGGTGGGACCCGCTGTGAGAGGAACTCTGCTTTCCTCCCACGCTGTGGGCATGTACAGACTTTACCTGCGGCTCTAGAAACACTCCAGAGCAGATCCTCAGCTGTCAGAGCGGGGTGGCTCCGCTGGCCACTGGTCACAGACACGGAGGTGGCACAAGAACCTGCCCACAGGAGGCTGTGGAGCTCTAAGCAGGCAGCAGCCAGGTCTCCCTGGGGCAGGGCCCATCACAAAGGGAGCACCGAGAGACCCAGCCCGGAGGATGATGCTCTAGCCTGTACCTGTCTAAGGACCAGCGTGCAGAGGATGCAGTGACCTGTAGCAAAGAGGGAAGCTGCTGCCCAGTGCTGCTCACAGACTCCTGACCACAGGCCCATCTAGCTGTCGTCTGTCTCCAGTTTCTCCTCTATCTCAGCAGATGCGTCCCTGCCATGCACGTGCACACACCCTCTGCAAAGGCACCCAAGAGGCTGAGTAGAAGGCAACAGACTGCCAGTTCTGATCAAAAATAGGACATCAGTACCACCCCTGGGCAACAATCCTAAATCCATGGTCTTTTTGCTCGCAGTTTCAAAGAGCATGAACAAATTCAGGACACAAGAGAGAACCCAATCGTCAACCTAACTCAGAAGTGAGATCCGACTACCCTGCCCACAACTGCACGGCTAAGACCTACTGCTGTCCTGATGGAAAGGAACTTGTGTGCTAAAATCAACCCAGACCCAAAGTGAGCAGCCCCAAGCGGGTCTACTCTGAGGAACTGAGCAGCCCCGATAAGCTGGAGGGATCTGAGCAGATCACCTCCACCCACCCCATCCACCCTAACCGACTGCTTCCTGAGCCCAGGACGGTGGCACTGCTGGGCTGGACCTTGAGGAACAGCAACCCAGAAGGTCCTGCCCGACCCTGCCCCATCTTTGTGGTCTCCAGCCTCAAAGCAGCTTAACGCAGAGGTTCTCTGTTAAACCCAAGCGGAGCCTGGGAATATGGAGTAACTGAGACAAGCACAAAGTAGCTCCAGAGAGGCCGTGCTCATGCCATGCCCTTGTCATGGTTCCAGGTATTGAATCCTCCCCCTGACCTGGTTTTGCCCTGGCAGCACAGCAGGGACCTCGATCCCGAGCAGTGTCTTTGCACACTGTGAGCCTTACGCATTAGGGAAGGGAAGGGGGCAACAGGGCAGGAGCCTAAACACAAACCTGCCCTAAGGTGGAGGGTGAGACAGGACTGACAGACAGACGGGCCATGGGCAGGGTGAGACGGGACCAACAAACAGATGGGCCATGGGCAGGAGGCAGTGGTGCAGCTCCTGTGCCACACTGAGGGCAGTCCTGAGCACGGGGCACGGCAGGGCAGTTCCCCTCTGCCCAAGGGTCTTGGTGAGGCCAAGGCGGCCCCGTCCACCGCGACCAGAACTTGTTCCCAAAGCCTAGGAGGGTTTTCTGACCTAGATGTGGAGCAGGCTGCAAGCCAGGCCAACGGCTGTAGCAGTAGCCAAACCTGGCTGACACCTTTCCTGCAGTCCTCAAGGTTCCCACTCCCGTCCCACACAGGGAGCACCCACACTCCAGGAGGGGGCCAAGGGGAAGGAGAGGCCGGGAACTGCTGGCAGCCTGCTGCCTGCTCCTGGGCAAGAGACACCCCCAGGGAAGAGGGGGTCAAAAGCCTAGCCTGTGTCCCTCTTTTTGCAAGTGCTCCAAAGAGGAGCAGGAGGGAGACTGAGCTGGGAAAATGAGCAAGGAGTGTGCCACACACGTATGCAGCGGGTCCACGGGTGAGGCAGGAGGTGACGCCGCACGCAGTGAGGGCAGTGATGCGCGTGGGCAGCCCGCTCTGCCCAGCGCTGAACCTGCTCTCACGCGGCTCTGCAAAGGTGTTCTGGCCTGTACAGGCTGCTGCTGCTTTTTAACATGCACGAGTGTGAAATATTACCTCCAGTGTCCCAAACATTCTCTGATTACAAGTCTGTGACCATTTGGAAGCGAATCTCCCCACGGAGGCTTTAGGAAGGGGCAGCTCTTCTAACGCTACAGGAACCATTGCTCAGCTTGTCAATTTACCAAATACCCTGAAGAAATTGCTATTTAGAAAAAGGAAATTCAAGCATTTATAGAACATATTGCTATTCAAAAAACCAAAAGAATTGTTTTGCAAATAGTAGCACTGCTGAAGAGGGGAAAGAAGTACATCAGTCATTTGATATTACATATAAGCAGTTTATTAAAGAATTAAATATTTATAGACTATAAAGCAAGCAGGGCGATGAGTCGCAAACAGCTTGCTGAGAAGTATGTTATAAACAATGAGTCTGTCAGTGACTAATAAAGTATGGAGAACGCAAATGTTTTATAAAATCACCAAGCCAGCTATGAATCTCTAAAGCTGAGATGCTGCAGGACCCACCAAGGTTCCTGCTGCAATCTAAGCCTGGAGCCAATATGGGAGGGACAGCATCTGCTGAGATATGTGGAGTGCAGACACATGCTGAGCACTCGTGGGAACGCACATGATTCAATGCCTTAGAGAGATTTAATTTTTCACATTATTTTAAACAGAGATCTATTAATAGGAAGTTCAGGAATTTTCAAGGAGTTCAAGGCACTTCCCTCTTCAGTTTTTCACTGCATCTACTCTTCCATTTTGAACAAAATTACAGTTTGTGATTCAGACTGAAATTCCTCCCTCTGCAAAGCCCTTTCCTTCCCTTCCCTTCCCAAAAAAAAAAGGCATAGATACCCCAGGCACCAGCTCCCCTGTTCTAAACAGTCGTCTGGGTAGATTCAAGGGCTCCAGCCTGACCCACGTTTGGAGGAAAGCAGCTCCTTCCATCACAGACGTAGCATTTACAAAGGACAACTAAGATTTTCAGAGGCTGTGCAAGAGGAACAAACAGATTGTAGCCCATGAGGACAGGAATATCTTTCTGTTTGCAGGCACTGGGGGAAGCTGTGATTGACGATCAAAGTGTGCCTTTTTTCCTATGCAAAAAAGACAGGTCTCATTTTTCAACAGAATACAGACATTCGTCACAGTAATTTTGGGGGGCATTGCTGTTTTATTGCTAGCGGAGATGAAAGACTCTCCAGATTATGTTTTGGTTTTGTGAAGCCAACCCAAGGCCCAGAAATTATTTCTGATGTAGGATGAGCTGACACCTTTGGTCATGTCCAAGCTGACCCCTACAGCTGTCCCCACAATTTCAAGTCTGGTGGGATGGCTGAAGCTCCCGAGTGGTCAAGGCATTCATAACCCTTTTGAATTCACTCTCTTTGCAAGCCAGCAGGACTTGGACCCACCTGAAAAATCCCAGTCCTCACAAACCCCACTCCTCAGACAGTCACCGCGGTGACTATCATCCTGCCAAGGCAGCAAGCCAAAGTGGTGTCTGCTGGGACAAGGAGGGGAGGATCTGCAGAGACAGGAGAGGGAGCGTAGCAAGGGAGCGTAGCTGTTGCCTCCTTCCTCTCCTCAATTAAGTCCCTGTGAAGGGCCATCTTTAATTAAAGCAGAAATAAGCGGGCGAAGAACTAACTGGGCTTGGTGAAGACAGATTCCATTTAGGATGTAGAGAGAAACCTCATTTTGCCAGCTGTTCTTTCTGCACTTAGGCAAGGTGGTAGATTTTAATCCTCTGAAATGTGATTCAGACAGATACTTTTTTACTGTTAAAACACAGTAATTATTCAAACTGATTTGCCAGGGAGGGTAAATGAGACTAAATTTTGGTTTAAATAGCAACCTTTATTGTCTTGTGTGGAAATGATTACAGCGTAGTTCAGCTCTCACCAGACTTTTAGGCTGACGCAGAAGGTACACAGAAAAGCACAGTTCAATCAAAGGCACAAACCCCATTAGTTCCAGATGAGTTGTTTGAACCGTCTCTCTCTCTCTCGCCCAGAGCCCGTTATCTTCAGGGGGCTCTACAGGGAAGTGTGGTACCTCCCAGAGAGCACTATAACCAGTCAAATACTGCTCTGCTCGTGCTGGCGGAGCCACTGCTATCTGCAGCAGCTCCACCAGTTACTGAGCACGGCAAGAATCCTTAATCAGGGTGCCCAGACCAAGACCAGGTCAGTTCAGCTCCACCGGTCTCTCCTCCATGCTACATTCTCCCTTCTTGCAGGCCAGGCCTCATCTCTCTCTGTACCAGCACACCATGACATTTTTCACCCCCCAAATAGGTTTCTTTACCCCAGTGATTTTACCAAGTATTATTCTATCACTCTCCTTCCCTGCAATACTAAAATCACGGAACATGCTACAGTGTACTGAGGGTTACTTGTAGCAAGGGTCTTGTCTCCATTCCATAGAGAAGCTGTTTGCAGGATACAAAGGTCTGTTCTTGACCTGTCGTCATCTCTCCTGTAGCAGAATTCAGTACTGTGCTCATCTCCTTCTAGCTCAACCCCACAGGGCCACCAGGACACATTCGTTCACGACATTACTCTCTGACTCAGGGTTTGACACACTTTTCAAGTCTGCATTCCCCCTTCAGTCCTTTGCTCCTCCGGTCTTTATCCCCTGTCTCCAGGCACCCTTCAGCACTCGTAACTCCCGATATCCATCTCCATTACTGACCCTCTTCCTTCCACCCAGGCATTTTGGTGGGGTTTGTGTCGTTGCTTGAAAAATAAGCACTGTGAACCTGAAGGTCCTGATCTCCCTTCCTCATCTGCTCCTGTCATGCTTCAACACTGACACTGGTTCTACCGCTGACACCTGTAGCCGATCTCATTCCTGAATTCCACTTGTCCGCTGTTGCTATGTCACCTGGACATGGCTGCAGCTTTCCCTGCTCCCTGGGTGTGGATGGAGTAACCCCTGGAGTAACACCACTCCTACTTCTGGAGTACTACTCTCCCGGCCACAGCCCCGCTGGCACCTGCCTTCATTGCTGTGAAGTTACCAGTTCCCTGGCCCCCCAAAGCATCCACCTTACCTTCTCTTTCAGGACACAGACAACATTCCCACTGTGTTTATCCCCTTGCCCCGCAGATCTGGTGGTAACACTTTGCATTCTGAATCCCTTTCCTAAGTGTTTGAGAAGGTCCTTACAATTATGCAACACTATCTCAATAAACAAAGCATTACAACCTTGGTGACAGACACAGAACTTGCCGCCCGCTCCAGCAAACAGGCTGGAAGATTTCTGCTTCTGAAGCCCGTGCACAGGCAGTGCCATCAAGCAGATCTCCTTCAGGAGGAGATTCCCTCTTCACAAACACAGAGACGAGCCTTGCTTTTGACATTTCAGGACAGATTGCATCCCAACTGCCTCCTGCACCGGGAAAAAGTGTGCACAGCTCATCGCTGCAGGACCGGCCTTTTCAAGACCCCTTCCCATCCGCTGCCAGACTTGCAAGACACATGCCTTGTACCCCTGCGGGTCTGGCACACGGGCGGACTTGCCTCCGTGGCAACGCTACCCAGAGCCAAGGCTGTGAGGTGCCAAGTGCACCCGCCTGCCTCCTAAAGGCACTAGGAAGAGACGGAGAAGTCGGGGCAGCTGTGTCAATGTTCAGAGAGGATGCTGCAGAATCAGAATTATCTGTACATTTTATTAGCATATTCCCACTTGCTAGCATTACGACCTGCAGGAGGGGCGGTGAGGAATTCCAGCTAAGTATGGATTAAATAGCTGTGTGCTCAAGCAACCATCAGACGTACAGGTCAAATCGCAGAGGTGATATTTAAGGATGTGCTTAGGGCTACTCCAGCAAGCATTCTGCAGGTCTCTATATGACACTAAGCATTAGCAAGGCAGGTAATCTGCATCACTCAGGCCAGGAAACCCTAGGAGTAAGGCAATGACAACTGCCGTATGAACACAGCATCATGCTGAGTGCAGCCTATGTCGATCGGCACTGGCTGAACACGGCATTCCCTCGCTGGTGTTCAGAAGGTTACCTCTAGGTCACTGCAAATTTCCCAAATACATCTTTCCCACCCAGATGTACAGTCAAAGCCTGTTTGTCATCCATGGTCTGGAGCCAGGACTTCATGAATGGAGGATGAGCTGCATAGACTCAGTGACCAGATGCTCCAAAGGCTGTGGAGATGCGGGGCGAAGCTGCCCTGGAGCATGGTAAGAGGACAGTCAGCCTCTAAAATCTAAAACTTTCTCACATGTCTTCAAGACTAGAAAGGCTCTCTAGTCTCGAGCAGCAGAAAGTGCACGCTTCAAAGGCTCAGCAGACCAGCTGAACACATCTCCAAGAAAACACACACTTTGCTGTCCTATATCTGACATACCTAACTCAGAGTATGAAGCTATTTTGGAAGACAACAAATTGTCCCAAGGCACACTGTCTCCCACTGAGCAGCTCTGAACGTACCTTCTACAGAGTAGATGCTATGCCATTCTCACAAATTCAGATTTTAAATACAGCGAATATACACATGTGCTTCATATATTTTGTTATATATGTTCCCTACGTACATTAAGATGGGTTTATTTTACTTTAATGGACTCCTTTAAGGAATATTTGTCATCCCGGAAGCCTGCGAGTGAGGCTACTGCTTAACACACTCCTCCTGCCTCCTGCCAGATATATGGCCCCAGGATGCTCACGCAGTACCTGGCGTGTGTCCCGCAGAACCGCTGCCTCCCGACAGAGCCCACGGGAGCGCGCGCTTGGCTCGCCAGTGTGATGTATGGCTGTCACATTGCCTGCTAGCTTTAACACCACAACCCCTGAGCACTGAAGGCAGTTCAGAGTCCACCCTGCCGTTCCCCCATCCCAAAGCAGTGAGCGCCAAGCATCCTGTGCCCTCCATCACACGCCACGCTGTGGTTTTACCATGGGTTTAATCTAACATGCCCGGATAACTGCCAGGGAGGAGGAGGGCAATGTCCCGCCAGCTCCCACGGGACATGACCCCCATCAGTTCTCACCCAAACTGGGGCAGCTGACCCAGCACCAGCACCCGTACCAGGGAGGGGCGAGAACAGATGCCAAGGCTGGGCAGGGAAGGGGAGGAACTCTGCCTTTTAGTGCGGTCTGAGGTTATCTAGGTCTAAACAGCTAAACAGTTTCTAGTCTACAGCAAAGACCATGACTATTTAAATGTTTACATTGTGAGGACAGGAATGGCTAACCTGAAAAATGCACAACTACAAGACAATACTTTCGACCACACCTGATTAGTCCTTGGACAGCACTGCTGCAAAGGCACTTCTGCTTTATGATCTAAGATAGGAGGGTCTTTTTAATGAGAGAATTAGAAAGAACATTTGGCAGTGGACAGGCTGCCTTGCAACTGCCTGCAGAGGAATTTTCCTGCGTCTTGTTAAGAAGATCATGACTAAGTCAACTCCCCATTTATCCCAATCCATCGTTTTCCTATATTCCTATTTTCTGAGAGTTCTTGTCTTTGCTGAGGGCTTTGAGGAGCTCTGAGCAGAGCTTCAGTCAGCCATGTCTGGCACCAGAGCCCTACCTGGTGCTGGGGAGCAGAGGGGTTCACGTGCAGTGGGACAGAGCTTTGGACCCCCCCGCATAATGGAGAACCTGTAAGACCCTTTTCTAACAGGCAGTAACTCAATAAACATCTCCGAACATATCTTTTGTAACAAACACAGTGTTATTATATAAAAGCTTCCAAATTGAAAATGATCGATGTGCTTTTAGGTGCTACCAAAGATATATCACCTGTATTTACTGAAAGAAGAGAGACAATTTTAGAAGCTACTGTTAAAGTCCACTTTCTCCTTCTCCCTTTTAAGCCAAAGAAAAGCATATAAAAGAGGGACAGAGGGAAAAAATAGTTCAGGTAATGCACAGCTTCAGTCTCTTGACAACGTCTCACCTAAATTATGCTATGGTTTGGCATTCCATTGCTTCACCTTGCCACTGCGGTTTTAGAAGTTTCTGTGTCCAGGTGTATGCCAGATCCATGAAATACAAAGCAAAGGAACACAAGGGGTAAAGCAAACGTAAGATGAGAGGAAATGTCCAAAGCTTCAGCTGTCGCCATGTACTGACAGTGCAGCTTCCTCTCCTTTTGGCTGCAGCGAGACCAGCGGGGAGCAACAGGCAATGCAGGGTCCCCTCAAGGACTAAAGATGATGGTGCGGTAACTATTCTTCCTTCTCCTCCTCACCTAGCTGCCAGAAAATAAATTCCATGTGCCAATTTCTCCCTGTAACAGCTACATTTAAAGCTCTTCTTTGGAACTGGAATTACATCGATGCCCCTTACATAAATAATCAAACTCACAAAATGCCCTTTACTCTCCTAAATACTTCTTTAAACTTAAAGTTGACCAGGTTTCACTAGTGTCTTTTGTCTTAAGCCTTAGTTTATTTTACATGTAGTCCTGCAAAAGAGGTCGAGCTAGACCTGTGCTACTCTGCCCCTGTCAGAGAATAAAGGAAGGGCTTAGCACAATTAATACATCTCAGCTTATACAGACCTAGTCAGTCATTAGACATTAGTGCAATTTGCACCAGACTGCTCAAAGTCATGCCATGGGCCACACAAGCCCAGTATCCTTGGGGCAAAACATACAAATCATAGAATCACAGAACGGTTTGGGTTGGGAGGGACCTTTAAAGGTCATCTAGTCCAACCCCTCTGCAATGAGCAAGGACAAAGAAGGCCCAAAGTTGGCCTCTCCCTGCCACCTTGCAAAAAGATGTCTCTGAGCTCCCAGAAAACATGTAATACAGAACCACGGAATGATTCAGGGTGGAAGGGACCTTCAGAGGTCGTATAGTCCAACCCCTGCTCAAAGCAGGTCTAATTAGACCAGGTTGCTCAGGAAGTTGTCAGTGTATGTTCAACCTTGTTCCTGAAGATGACAACAAAAATCTACCTATGAAATGGTTCACAACATGAACAGTTACGCTCAACTGGAGAATGCACATGTCTGCTAACACTTACAGACAGGTGGACCAGAGAGCTTTCAAAGGAACCCCAGGGGTCCCCAGACTTCAGGCTCAGGGCTGCTGATCTAACCTTCTTGTTATTTAAGCCATTAATTCTTAAACACAGAAAACAGATTATTCCCTTCCCCTTGACAGCAGCTTCTCCACGTCTGAAAGCTGTTGTCATATCAGCCTCCTCTACTGCTATCATAAAATCTGCGCCTAAGAGCCAACAGGACAAGACAGAAAACAGTTTGGCACGCTGCCTTTTGTACTTTTGCTGATTCATCTTTTTAGGAGTATTACACAAGCAACCGTTCTAGCAGCAATATTGCATTAGCACCAAAAGCTTTCCAAAGTTGATTCCTAGCCTCCATTTACTTTCATAAATAAATGCAGAGAATCAAGTTGTTATCTTACTGTCAAACACCACGAAAGACTGGACCAAAATAGAACTTCCCACCTAGCAAAGGGCTCCCACAGTTTCATTGATGCCTGTAGAAATAATCTGTTTTGTTTGTATAAGCATGCGGAAACTACCAGCTCTTGAGAGGTGAGATGGATTCCTAAAGAGTCCGACCCTTTGTGATTCACAGTCAACAGACGCTCTTGAACAAGAACAGGTCAGGTAGTAATTCCCTCTATTTTGTCTGCAGCAAAAAAGCAGCGTAAGACCCATCAAGAGTTTGCATTGAATTTCTGTGGCAAGTATGTAGCTGTCTCCAGTAGGATGGCAGCCTGTGACGTTGAGCACAGGTTTGCAGCCGAGAATGGAGAAAGCAGCCATGGGACTGCAGCACAACTACGTCTGGCCTGGTTTGAACAACTTGCAATAAAATATTTCCCTCCTGTATCACCTAACTAAGCAAACAGCACATTGCCTTTGAAGACAGACGGTCTTACACGTCCACTAGAGGTCAGAATGCTTGGACCCTACTTTGAGCTCTGTCATATGCCTTCTTTATGACCTGGATCTATCACATAAGGGTTTAGGGAAGAACAAAGAACTTGAGTAAAGCTGGAGTATTTATTCCACTTAATGGAAATACTTAGGAGTCCTGATTCTTTAGCATGTTTTAAAAATCCAAGGGAAGGAGGAAGAAGTTATAAATAAGCAAAATAACATAAAATCATCATCTCAGAAGGAAGAACAAATGACAGCCAGCAGACCACAAGTGCAAGGAATCAGCAGGGATACACCTTCCAACACCCCGAACCTCACGGTTGTGCACCCTAGGGGGAATCTGCTGCTGGAGGGGGCTGGGTTCAAGGCCTTTCCCCAGACAGCACCTCTCCTCCCACTGGAGAGAGAACACTGGACTGGATGGACCAGGCAGGGCATTTCTTCTGTTTTTTCTGGTTTTAGAAGTGACTGATACGGCAGAGCTGCTCAACACATTACCCTTCCTAAATTCTCATCTAACTTCATTATTTTTACTGTCAAACCACCATTATTCAAATCTGTGATTTGAAGGTGTAACTCAAATTACATAAAACTGGCTCTTCTGTTAGTAGCATGAGAGGCAAAATTCTCACTACTGCCCAGTACCTCTCCTACGTCTACAGTTAGCATCTTCAGTGGGCAAATCATAAACATCTAAAATTAATTTTGTTTTCAGTTCTTAATTCTATAAAATACATATGCGTTCTTTGCCACTTTCTCTGCTCCTTTTTTTCATGATAGCTTTATTATTAGAGTGAGTAGACATATCTGGAGTAGGTGCAGGCTGGAGAAGGGATTTACAATTGGGTACAACGCATTAGGATTCAGCCAGGGCAGGTGGCTAAACTGCAATTTCAAAACCTGTGGGTGGGGAAGAGGCTGCTTTTACACAAACACATACGTTTCATCTTCTAAACGGACACAGATTGTATTTAATACCCCAACTGGGTATGAAGAACTTGTCTACCGAGTGTAGTACAAAGCCTCCATGGGAAGCTGGAACACTGCAAAAGAGTGGCTGAGGTGCAATATAACATTTAAAACACTGAGGGAATGAAATGGTTCCAGAAACATCTCCTGGATGGTCTCTGCTCTCCATTGCTGCACACTCCCATGTACATTCCCTCTTCTGGTGGCTGCTTGCTCCTAGCTCGGGCTAGAACTGGGGAAGCAAATTCTTTTCTTAATGTCCACCAATACAAGCAGCCAACCACAGGAATACCAGGGAGATTAATATTAAAGCAGGCCAGATGAATAGTCAGGGCTCAGAAATGATGAAGGCAGGCTGTTTGCGTACAACGCTATCCCTTCACGTAAGTCTCAAGCACAGCCTCGAGCCCTGGGCCTTGCTCCCCACCGTGCTGGATGGCTGGCAAGGAGCAAGCCCCGGCTGGGGGCCCGAGGGCACCTTCCGCCCACAGTGGGACGCTGGTGAGCCTGCGGGACAGACCCGACCGGGAGGGGAGTGCAGTCCTCTCCCCAGCCTCCGAAGTCACTGAGAAATCTGCGACAGGAGCCAGACGGGTCCTAGGTGGGGTAGTGGAAGATGTAAGCATGTAATTACATTCCGAGTGGGAACTTCTCATATTTAGGCATTTCTTTGTATTTGCACAGTTAATTGTGCAAGCTTAATCTCTTTTGGAGTATTGCCTATTACACGACACAATGTAAAGGTGAATCAAAGGTCTTTGCACCAGCCTCATTCATCATGCATTTTCAACTGCTTCCTCTGAGCTCTGCCCATTAATTCTTCAGACACTACTTACTGTAATATGACCAGGCTTCAGGAACATCAACAAAATTAAAAAAACCCACAACCCAGTAAGGAATAGTTTCATTCTCCACTCCATTGTGGAATAACACATTCCTCCACCCCAAAATTAGCTGGTGTTCTCAACTCAGTAAAATTCAGTCACACTCTCTATGAGACTATCAAAGCTCAGCTCCAAATTAAAACCTGTATATTTAAAACAGTACTTATTTTGTCCTAAAATCCATTCCACCATGCTTGCACTCAGTAACAGGTTCAGCTTTATCTCATTAACTCTGAATAAGAGAGAAGGACCGAGTACCCAGTACATTTGTGAGAAGGGAAAATCCACGTTTGCAGCAGTGCGGAAGAAGCAATAGTTCGGCACGCAGCGTGCCGTAAAAACATCTAAGCAGGTACGTTCTTGGTGGAATCCCTCACGCTGAGGCAGAGCACTGAGTCCAGGCCCCTTCTGCAGAGATGGGCATCAGCCACCCAGGGTAAAACCCATCAGGTTACACAAGGTGGCTCCTAGCAGAGCTGCCCTGCACAAGCTCTGACCACGCCGGCATTCCCTCCTCCCGCCTCCTGAGGCATCCCGGCGTCCGTCCGGCACAGGGAGCACACTGCTGCTCTCAAACAAACCACCCTGCGGCGCAGACCAGCACGCCACGTTCCTGTCCAATAGCTGGCCTACGTACACAAGAAAAATTGACTTTTGTTCAGGTAATAAAAATAAAAGCAATCTGAACTGGCATCTGAAGGTTGGAGGATAACATATGGGTGAAAGAGCTAACAGGTTTACACTGGAAATCGAGAGTCCATTTCCGGAATGGAAACGTGCAAGCAAAGAAACATTTGCTACAAGTGGTTTTTATAGTGAAACCTCCATCAAAGCTTGCAGGTGTGGCACCAGGGCACGCCAGATTTCAGACATCTGCTGACAATCTCAGGCTTGTGCTGCACAGGGGTGACTTTGATTGCTGAGAGACGTGTCCAGAAGATGAACAGCTTCTGGCACTGGTCTCACTGAAGTCAATGGAAAATGGTGGATCCTATTAGGGGCACTTTACCTTCAAGTAGAATAAGACCATCTTTACTTAGGACACAAACTGCTTTCAACACCTTAGTTCACAAAGGCATGGAGACATCCTATCAGAAAGAACAGCCATTTCAAATAAGTAAAACCATGAATCTGCTAGGAAGGATAGAAAAAATTATTATTAATAACTTCAAAACACTGGCTAATAAGTTTCTGCTGCATGGAAAGTCAGAAACATAAGATAACAAGCCAACAACTTACAAGCAAAACCAGATGAACCACCCCATACCTTTTCCCCAAGTCAGACAGCAGAAATGTCCTGCTCTGCCCTTGCTGAATTATAAAGTACTGAAGATATAAACATCTCTCTGTAGGTTCTGTTCTTTAAGTGCAATTCTCTGCAACTGAAAGCCCAACCATCAACTTCATATATTACAAATGTAATTAATCTTAGCTTGCTACCTCTTCCATCGGTCCTCTTGCCACCTCGATGGTAACTTAGATGTCCTGCTCAAAGAGCTGCACATTCTTCCCAAGTCTATGTAATTGCTGGATTCTTTCTACTCTTTCTCTGCACTCTCTCCAAAAGGCATTCCTCTGCAGCAGCTTTACTTTCAGGTGTTGGTTGCAATGATCTCCACATCTCCAGCCTTTCCCGTTATCGCACAGCCCCTGTTTCTCAGCCTGTCCATGTAAACTCCTCCAACCCGCCCGCCGCTCCAGGTGGGTGCTGTGACTCCCGACTCCTTTCTGACATGTGCTCTGAGTCTCCACTGGCTCCATCTCCCGGTCCCCAGGGCCATGGAGCCAGCTCGAGCCAGTGCGCACCTTGTCCTGCACTCCACGGGTCCCTGCGGGCAGGGTGCCCCTGGCCAGCTGCGGGCACTGGCGCAGCCCAAGGGCACCGGCTGCTGTCGGGAGCTCTTGGACCCTGTTCCAGAGTGACTCCGGAGCCGGCTGGCCAGGCAGTGCTACCGAGCCACGTCCCCACGAGGGCCGGTGCTCAGCCGTGCTGGCGGCTGTGGTGCAGCCGGCTCCGTGCTCGGGGGCGGTGGGGATCTGCGCTGGCCCCGCGGGCAGGCTCCGCTGCCCACCCGCTGCCAGCTAGCGAGGCCACAACGGGCTCCAAGCCTGGCCGCGGCCCAGCCAGTGCCTCGTACGGCTCCTGCCCGCGGGCTTGGGACTGTCTCAGGCCTCTGGGCAGCTGACCCCGCTGCCGGGGTCTCGCCTGCTGCCAGGCCCTGTGCCCCGCCACCCCCGGCACACCCGCACGGGGCGTCACCTCTGCCTGCTGTGTGTCCCCAAGGATGCCAGCCTCCTTCCAGAGCACCTGCAGCTCGCACAACCCGCACCTCCCTCCAGCAGCTCTCTTGCTGTTCCCTCACCCAAATATTTTCAGCTTCCCCGGATTGCTGTGTTATGGTTCCATTAGATTACAAACCTTTCTGAACACAAGCGTGGCGCACACCTGGAGTGCCCAGTAAGACCAGTGGGTGGTCTGGTAAACAGATTAAATCTGCATGCTGCCTTCAGCCTGGCCGCCTTTGGAAAATTCCCTCTGCATGAAATTCTCCCCATCTCCACTGATCATTGTTTTAATTTAAAGGGGTTTTTAAAGGATGTGATTTTAATGAGTGCAAGGCTCAGACCAGAAATACTGTATTTCTTTCTCCTGAATGATGAAGTAGGCACTTGGACTCTCTGCATTGATTTCTAATCTGCCATTTCGTACTCTTGACAGTGAGCCCTGGAAACCAGGTTCAGTTGGCTGTACCGTGAAGGTTTCCATAAATAAGAGTAGCTGAGGCTGGTTAGGCCAAAAGGGAGGACCTGAATATCAGAGTCGCAACCCTTACTCAGCCTACAACTCTTCAGCACAGCTGACTGGAGTACTACTACTACTACTACTACTACTACGACTACTACTACTACTGAGAGAAGACATGTACAGACTTTTGTAAGAAGGAATTCAAAGTGGAGTTCTACTCCTCAGGATGCGCGCAGGTCCCCCTTCCCAGGGAGAGCAGAAGGAGTGAAAGGCAGGAAATTAAGACGACACGGATCTACTGATCGAACATGCATGTTCACGGGGACCACCCCAAGTAGACTTGCACTCAGACACACTCCCGAGCACACATGGATTCTGTCCCATTCACCACGCACACCAGAGGCATGGCCGGGTACTATGCCTGTTCCTGTTTCCCAAGAGCCAACCTTCCAGCAAACTCTCCAGTACAGGCACACCACACTCTCCAAACAGGGCAGCAATTACACTCCCTTCCATCAAACCTTGGTTGAGGTTTCTGATGAGAAATGCCCATAATTAAAATGAAAAAAAAATCTTCCTTTCCCAGATGCAAAGGAGACCTTTATTATTTGCTGCTACAAGGCAAAGCCTGGGCTCTTCATTTCAGGCCCTTTAGGTTCAAGATCAAGAAACACACACTCCGTCCTCTTCTTAAATAAGGACACTTCAGAGCTTTAACTCCCGTGCGTTCTGCTGAGCCACATCATGCGCACACATCAGCACGCACCAGCCCTGGGCCTGGCTGTCTGCAGAGCCAGCACTGCAGGGGCTCTTACCAGCTCTCAACCACCCTCACACCACCCACCACTATCATTTTTGTGGAGCCAGAAATATTCTTTAGATTCATCCACTGCTGTAAAGTCAGAGCTGTAAAGTCAGATCTTTTCCTCCTTTAAATGTGACTAGCTATTTACTCCCTAACAATTCTGCTTCAGAGCTGATTTAGCATTTTTATTGGAATGTGAAAGCTCTTAAAAGAAGAAAAAAATCTAATCAGGCAGAAGAGATAGAAAACTTGCTGAATTTTTTCTCCCCCCTTTGCACCCCTTCAATCCTATCAAAAGCACATCTTCCATTCATTGCTTCCCGATGTCATTATGACAAGCGGCTACAAATCAATAGCAGAAGCAAAGGCAGGTCTAGCCCGCACTCACCAAGTGATAAAGATTCACTCTCAACCCCGATTTGCTAATAGCACATAATAGCAGCCATTGGCGCCCCGCATTAAATCATACATTTCACTCTGCGTTTATTATGGGATTTTTAAAACTCCTCACCAAATTGGATTTTCTCGACGGTCTCTAATTTCCACATTTATCATTTAAAATTAAACTCCTCTGTGGGGAGGGGGTTGGGAAAAGGGGAAGGAAGAGAGAAGCCATGCAATTCTGTATTTTCCTCTTTCTTTTTTATGAAAACCCATAAATAATCCCAGGTATCACTGCCATCAGCCCTGAAGTTTTATATATATAAAATACCAGAACTTAGGATAGAATAGCTTTGGGACTTAGCTCACCTTCATGCAGCTCTGCTAAAGAAGAGGAAATTAAAGAGAAAGCCATAAGGAAACAGATTTTAAATAGTAAATCCAATAAACAAAATAGTCAACAAAGTAAGGTGGTATGAAAAGCATTATGGAAAATTACTGTGGATTTTCTCAGCTGGAAGCGCTAAGTAGCAAGGAAAAGATGGACCAAAAAAAATTTTAAAAAACCCAAATCAAACACAAATAAAACCTTATTATCTCTTTTCAGTTCACAGATAATTCATTTCAAAAATAAAGTGAAAACTTAACAACAAACTCCTCTTCTATAGCAGATTTTCCTTAGAACTAAACTCCTTGTGATCAGGACCAACAAAGAAAGGCGACATACCTGAAACCATTGAAATTTGTTATTTCATCCCTTTCATCCTACAGGTGCCCCACGTGTAAGGCTACAGAGCTGATAATGATGCTTAACAGCATCTGCAGGAGCAGCACAAGTTTTTAAGCCGTCTGACACCTGATTACGAACAGGCAGAGGCATGGATGGCAAATGCTCTCCGGAATGGTCCTCAGGAGGAGGCGAGGATGACTGGGGTTTTGGTAGCCTGTGGCCACGCAGGCAGCGCAGTCCAAGTGCCCCAGACATGAGGCCAGCTGCCTGGCTCCAGCAGACTGCTTGGAAATGGTCTACTGGTACCGAAAAACTGGGATTTTTACAGCTCAGGCCAGTAGAACCCTACGGTATTTCCCAGAGAAGCGCAACTCCTAGTGATGCCCCAGATGCAGTTGCAGAGTGGCCACTGCTTTGACCATTGTGAGCAGACAATTGTGCCAAGCGTCGCGTCTCCTTTGGCTGATACCCCAATTGAAAGGAGCCCCTTGTCCAGAGGATCTTTGCCTAGGCAGCAGCAGAAGAGAGCGATTTTGCAGCTGTACAGAAAAACAAGGCCATGGGCTGGTTTTCAGACTTGGAGACTCAGAGATCATTGGCCAACTGGTGCTTTGGTTCTGAAGCATAAAGCCAGTTTTCAACTTCACCTGCAGGTAAGCCTGTGTGCTGAACCCCAGAAAAGAAAAGAATACAATGACCTACATCTGTCTGCTGTAGAGGAGCAAAGGAAACCAGATGAGAGAGATCCAGGAGCACCCTGCTCTGGAGGGAGGATGGCAGGGATGCAGACGTGCCTGCAACCAGAACAGATGCTCCTGCTTACGAGGGCAGTGCAGCGGGCACAAGAAGCACACACACTGAGAAACCCCAACGGGCAGAGCCCTGGAGAACTTCCTGCTTTATGTGTGGGTCGAATGATACATCCTGTGATCTGAGTGACCAGAGCGCTGTACCAGAAGAGAAGCAATCAGGGAACGCTCTCTATGCCCTCCCCGGTCTGCTCCCAGTACGAGACACTTGTTCAGAGAACACGCGTGGCACCAAGCTGAGCTCTGCTCATGAGGATCGAGGTCCAGATTCTTCCATCTGTCTTGGCCTTGACAGAAGCATCCAGATCCCAGCCTATTTGAAGCACTATACATTAAGACATGAATCTGAGTCTAATGTGAACGAAGGCCAGTGACTTCTGAAACAGAAGGTGATGTGATAACAGCATGGTGAATTAAGCTTTCACTGCTCGTGATTTCCAGCCATGAGATGTGAACTCAATCAGCCCTCTGTCTAACATCCAATTAGTACAATCACCTCAATTCATAAACTACTAAGCAGTTTAACCAGGATTCTGCTTAAAAGGACTTGAAGATTTTTGTTCTGGTAAGTTTTGGCTTCACTAAAGAGCTCTTAAAGATAAAATTCCTCATGAGGTCTTGCCAGTTCAGCTGCTATGCATCAACATTGGCACAGGCAACACTCCAGCAGCTTCTGGCCTTTCTGAAGCTGCACCAATGTCATTCTGAACCCCAGCTGAATGCAGGGGCAGCTTCTGTTTTACTCTAAGATTATTTCCTCTTAAAACTTACAGCACAAGTAACAAAATTCTGGAGCCTCTCCTTTGAACTGTACCCCAAGCAGTACTAGCAAAGGCTGGCAAGTGTAAATGCTCCTGAGAACGAGGCACCTCTCACAAAGCAAAAGAACATCCTAGCATGTTTTTTCCCTCCTTGAAAGTGCTGGGAACTTTCAAGAAATACAATGGCTACAGGTATTGAACCTGAGTATTGGCCACCTCTCCATTTTATGAGTCACGAATTGGATATCTGGTATCTTCACAGGAAGCAATGTATGTTCCTCCATCTACAGCCAGAACATGAACCTGGCCAGTGCAAAACTGAGTCACCACTTTCTTTCACTAGAGACATCTGTTTAAAGTTAGAACATCAGTAAGAATTAATCTAGGAACAGAGCAGAGGGAAAGAATGTAATATTTTAGGTTAAGAGCCTTTTTTACTTCTGTCGTTCCATACAGTAAAGGGCAAAACCTCAGCAAAGACAGACATCTCGCTTCACAGTAAGTAACTTTAAGGATGTGCTGGGGTCCCATTTCTTTTTCTTCCCCCATCCACTTTTTCCGTGGCCTTGCCAATTCAGTTTGAGGCCTTCTGCTACCGTTTCTTACTTTTCAGTTTTGCACCTACGTTCAGGCATATGAAGAGTCCCCAGGTGCTGGTCTCTTTCGGAGACAGCCATGAACACACACCCTTCCAATGCCTCCCATGTACAGCTGCACTGTTTCTTACTGCTCCAGAATCCGAAACATCCTGTGGTTTATTGATCCACCCAACCACACTTTGCCACTGATCTTTTGCATTCTTCCTGACTAGTGCATCGAAATGGGAAGTGTGTGACACATTACTCTCCAACTGACCTGGCAAGGTTTTCATACCACATAGTCAAAATTCCCTGACAGCCATTGCCTCCCCTTCAGTTGCAACTGATGGAAAAGTCCTGTACTCAGTATCATGAGTCATCAGAGTAATTCCACAGCTCTTGGACAGACCAAGCATGGCGACGAGGGTGGCGAGACACCGGTACAGGTCGCCCAGAGAAGTGGTGCGTGCCCCACCACTGGAAGGGGTCAAAGTCAGGTGGGTTGGGGCTTTGAGCAACCTGATCAAGTGAAAGATGGCCCTGCCCGTGGCAGAGGGGCTGGAATAGGTGATCTTTAAACGTCCCTTCCGACCCAATCTGTCCTGTGATCCTATGACTTCAGAAAATGGTTGCTCCCATCCTGCCTCAAATGAGATCTACTTCTTCTACGGGGGAATCATCAAACAAGGAACAGCAAGTTATCTGTGAATGCCTCATTTAAGGAGGTGTTCTTGAAGTGGACAGCAAGGTCTAAAGGATACCCTGGAATAAAAATGATTCAGAGAAGATTTCTTAAGAGCAATGTCACAGAAACACAGTTTCAACAGTTCTGATGGTTAGGAAATCACATCCTGGGTTAGCATGTCTGCACTGAGAATGTGACAGTAAGAAGGGAATCTTTGTTATAATCGGCAAGATTTGGATATTCATCTACAGAAAGCAAATCTATCTCTGCATGTGTAAACAAAAGCACAGAGGTACTCCTCTTTCAGCTTGAAGGGGACTGCTGGTTAACCAGGTCAAAACTACCTGACCCAGCTTTGCACAGATTTCCACAGTTCTTGCTGGAGTAAGCTTTGATCCCTAAGACCTTTTCTCTGCAGGAATTATTTTTGCTGCGAAACTTCCCAAACGACAGTCTGTACAACATGTTGTTTTAAAGTCATTTGTTCAGACACTTCATATGTAGAAATGATGATATGTACCATTGCATTTCACGCATGCTTTGGGGTAATAAAACAAAACAGATCAAGCTTCAAATGGTCTACCTGTGTAAACAAGTTAAAAACAAACAAACAAAAAAGCTCAAAGGTTATGGCATTAATTGCTACTGCAGAAAACCCTGTGTTATCAAACCAGTCACAGCTGCCTTGGGACAGCAGAAGATCTATGTCCAAGCCCTGTATTGCCGTGTTCCTACATCCCAGATGAGCACTCTGAACATCAGGCTGCACAGGGATGTCTTGCGCTCTTCCCTGTTGGCACTAAGGCACTTCATAAAAGAAACTGAATAATCACTGGGCTGATGTTATAGCCCAAGGGTCAAAGTAGTACCTAGAACATAAAGCAGTCAAGTTCGAGCCATTACTCCAACGAGCACCGAATGACTTACAGAAATGACACGCAACTGAGCAGACTGCAAGAGGCTTGTTCCAGGAGAGCCCATACCCGGCAGCCACGGCACTCGCTCCGGCCAGGCACGGCAGTGACACCAGCCCCGGGCACTGCCACGCGACAGGGGAGGCGAGCCAAGCCAACACATCTGTTCTTTCCAATCTTTGTGGTACGTTTCTGCTTCCACCAGCTGCTGCCTCCTTCTCCATCCCCCAGTTCCCAAAGAAACTCAAGCCCTCCGCTCCTCAGGGGTACCTCTGGGCACTCCATAAGGCCCCTCCAAAACTGGTACAGGCTGTGTTTCATGGGGACAACCACCCAGGATCAGCAGAGCCTTTGTTCAGATTTTAGGTCCCGCACACATTCAGGAAACACAAGACTGTTGTGTAGACACAGTGATTGATTTGTAGGTTTACAACAGAAAAAAACAAACAACCCCACAACTAAAAATATCAGAATCTTAGTGGTTTCAAACCCAAAAGGCAAACAGCCTCAAACAGCCTTTTAAAAATCCTCATGATTTAGAAGAGTTTACAGTCAGCAAAAATGTAAGATGGCAAAAGCTCCCCAAAATTTGCTTTTATCCTTAGTTACCACAGCAAGTAAAAGGTTTAGCCAAAACAAATCAAACAGGACTTCCACAAGTTGGCTTCTGAAGCTAGCAGGTGCTTCTGGCAGTTCTGGTACCAGTGGTATGTGGCACGGCAGCCAGCTTTGCTGACTGTCTCCTTTGGGACCAACGGGCGAGATGACAGAAAACAGAAGTTGTAAAACGTTTTTATTTTCCTACCCCATTTGAGGGCACACTGAAAGAAGTTTTTCCTTGCAGCCTGTGAAGGGGCAAATTCTGACACAAGCCTAGCAAGAGCCCCGCACGCACCGACCCTGGTGAACCCACACACGATGGGATCTCCAGCAGCGCGTTAGGCCACAACAGGGAGGCTGAAGGCTGCAAACCTCGCTGGCATGCAGCACCGAGTCTCCTTTCCACAGAGCGGCTCGCACCGTGACGTTCAGTAGCGTCTAATCTCTTTCTGTGAATGATCTCCAGTGTTGAAGCTTAACATATAAATAATCAGCCAGCCAGAGCTGCAGGGATGCTGAGATTCTGCATCCTCTTCCCTGGAACTAGGAGAGCGAGACACTCAAGCTAACACACCTCGGGCTCTAGCTAAGCCAGGAATTAGACACAGGGCATTTTCAGCATCATGTCCTCAGCGTTATAATTTGTTTCTTTCATTCTGTCAGTGCTCAAACTTGTTGACCTTCCAATCATACTTGCCCTTTCTATCCTCATCTTCGCTTTCAGGGAGGATAGCAGTTTTATTACAGGGCAATTGGGAGTGTTCTTAGTATACTCATTTGTGCGAGGCAGTTACTGCATTACTGTTACTGATCAAACAGTAACAGGGAGCCCGGACTCGGGTTAAGTGGCATTCCTACTTTTGGAATGCTGAAGGCCAAACAGAGGCACATTAGCAGAACGATGAACAAACGTCTGCAAATTGAAGGCAACTCTGCGTACCGACTACCTACGGGTTCCGGCTGGGGCAAGCCTCATTGTTAAATATATTTATACTAACGTGTAAGGAAGCTAAAGCAATGTTTATGCTTTCTGAGAAAGATGAGAAGGCAAACAATCTAAGGGACAAGGGTAAAATATATGAGAATCTGCCAATAAATATATGAGCTTCTGCAGTGCCTGAGTTTCAGCTGATTCACTGCCATCTTCCTAACATAGAGGAGGGATATTTTAGCAGGACAGTCTGCCATAGCTGCTGAAGTTTTGGCACTGGAAGGCAGCTGTTCAGTGCTTCAAATCAAAGCTTGAAATGCCCTCAAACGGCTTAAAGACAGGTCTGCTTTTAAAACATTCATTTAAATGAACCAGACTCACTTTTGACCAGTACAAAACTCAGATTCTAGCTAGAACAGGTTTTTTGAGTTGGTTTTTTTTAATCTTGTGAAAAAGTACCAGACAATAAAGATTACCTGAATTTCCACACCACACCTTGCAAGCAAAAAGGTATGAAAGGTCTCACCCAAAACCTGTGTCACCACGTTAGTGCGGTGCCCAAGCTAAGGAGCCCTGCTGAGCAGCAGTGTCAGCACAGGCTGTGCACCCCTCTAACAGCACTGGAGGGGTTCCCGTCACCCCGAGAGTGTGCAGCACTTGCTCACAGCCTCCTGCAGCACACCAGGTAGACAGGAGCACACAGGAGCTGGTCTCACACTGTAATAACATGCAGATAGAAATGAAGACCTGCACCTTTAACGTTCTTCAGCATTAAATCACTGATGCAGAGCTGCAATTATATCAAGTTATTCTGCCAACATGAATCCTGGAGATACATATCCAAACCAGCAAAGCTGATTAGTAGTGTGGGAGCTCCCTGCATGCTCCTTCAAAACACAATTAAAGAGAGTTTTATTCAGAGTAACACAGGGGTTACAGGGTCAGAAGAGTTTCCATTTCAAAAGGCAGCAGGATACAAACTAGCAGGAAGGGGAAAGTAAATTGCCCAGATTTCGTGCTAGAAATATCACGCGTATTTAAGCATCTGGGCTTCAATTTCTTACGAAAATATTATCCTACCATTTCTAAGGAAAATAGAAAAATTAGTGCAAAGACAAATCCCTCTATATTGTGATGGTGAATAACTACTGTTCCATCTACAGCAAGGCAGATTCTGCCATCTTGCTTCAAACTTTGGGCTTCCCCATCAATTCTCGCAAAGTACAGTCCTTTTGACTCCTTACATTTTAAAACTTACTATGACTAAAACAGAAAAAAAAATATTTAAAAAATTGTAGAGGAAGCTCCAGCAAATAGTCTTCTTGTCCAGTATTACTTTAAGAAGTCAAGCATCCAGTCTCCTAAACCAACAAAAAAACCAAATATTGTCCAGTGTTTGGCAGTCAGCAGTTCAGGACCTTGCCCCACAGTTGTTTTTGTGGTCCAGCCTGGTTGCAGTTGGCTACCTTCCTGTAGGCTCCACAGAAGACTGGTTTTAGTAGATTATATAGCTATATTTTAAACTGATGTGCAGAGCTTCTGTGAAACATGGTTCTGCACAGATGACAAAAACTTTGAAGATTTACCTGGATATCACTTACAAGAGAAGAGCTGTTGGATCTAACAGAAGCCAGCAAATAAAAAAATATAAAATTCCTAAACATCAGTCAAAGTAGCATGGAAGTTAACTTAATCTAAATCTGAATGACGGATAGATCTTGCATTGTCAACACGATTTGAGGCTTCCAGAAGCCACTTGGCTTTCCTCAGACCAGGGCAACTTTGTCTCCAGCTATCTGAAGCCATTGGAAGGGTAAGATCTTTCCTCAGTCGCTGTCAAAACAAGAGGCTTCTCCTTCACTTCCTAGCTGTTGTGCTAATATAAAGGTAGAAGCAGAGGACTCTTCTCCATAGTCTTGCTAAATGTATCTATAGAAATAAAATAATTCCTTTCTGAATAGACCTGTTTCTGAAAGCCTACAGTCTATCTAAATTAATTTGTCATATTACGGGAGCCTAAAGAAACATTATTATAAAAAAAAAATAAATTGCAAGATGAAACAGATCCCAGGTTTGTAGGAAAAAAGACAAATGAGGTTGGAATCTTGCACCCAAGCTTTTGTGTTCATGCCCTCTCCCTACCCCCACACACTATGTAAATCTTTATGGGTACAACCTGAAGGATGGGGAGCAGGGAGGAAACGAATCTGCCTCAACTATTCACTCTTCATATTTTAGAGGAAAAACTTATTTTTGAAGCCAAAATGTGGCAATGCCTATTCACAGTCCTGCCATGCACAGATGTTTCTCTTTATATAGTTACCTCATCCCCCCGTCAAGACCACTAAGTATGTTAGAAACTCACGGAGCATAGAATTTTCCACATATTTTCAAATACTTTTTCTTTACTATTTCAGGTAGCTCATACTTATGATTGGTTAAGCTACCTGTGCTCAAGCGCTTTCACAGTAAATAAAAACGGTAATAAAAATTTATAAATAATCAAGCCTTTTCTGCTTTATCAAAAGCCTTTTTTCCCCTTGTATGACTCATAAGAAAAATATAACTAGTTAAGTATTTGTTTTAGTAATCAGATTTGTCCATTAAAAAAGGGGGGAAATTATTAAAATCACTATAGAGAATACCGTATGCTTTCGTATTAGAAACAATGAGATAGTTTAGGACTATGCACTTCTGACATTAAGTCTTCTAACAAGATAAAACCTTTACCAGTAGTTAAATGGTTGCTAATTCCTTTGGTTAGTGGCAGGAAGATGAAAGCTGAGATATGTTTCCTCAGAAAAAAAAGGGTTTTTTTTTCCCTTTTTATTACAACCTTAAAGGTATTGTCTTTGTTCCTAAACTACTTAATCTACATACGTGTTTATAAATGAATGATTAATTATACATACTCACATATATAGTATTATATAGAATATATATTAGTCTATATTAGATATACGCTTAACATACCTGATTCTATTGCGTAACCTTATAGTTGAGTCATTGTTATATCACAGCATTACCTGACACAATGCACAGCACTGCAAATATTGTAAAAATTTAAAAAGAAAGCTGAAGTTACGTTACTGATAGTAAATGTCCTTACGCTTGGTTTATAAACAAATGTTAATAAACTTAACATATTGATGTACTATTAATTGTTCACCTTACTCTTTGAATAGAAACCATATGCCTTTTTACCTTAAGCTAGACTGCTACAGACCTGCTTGACTCTGATGTCTAAAGTCTAACTGCTCGCCTGTTTTTTAAAGAAAACAACAGAATTTTAATTGGGCCTCAGAACTCCGATTGTGTTTTGTCTGTATGCCTGATTAGACATTAGTGGTAATGAGACTCCAAGCGCCTTATTACTAATGCTTCCATAGGACTGAAAACATTCTGAACCTGGAGACACAAGAAAATACATGAAGTGAGGTGACGGGACTCGTGGCCAACCCTCTAAGCACACCTGCCCCCATCCTGCATGCAACGGTTCCCTCGCCTGATCAGCCTCAGCTCCCAGGTTTTGTTACTACTGCTCTCTGCAGAACCACACACTTCTTAAACCAGCTTGCAGCAATTTCTGCAATATGCCTCAGACCAGTTTTCACTGCTCTATGAAATCCTAGTTCAAGGAACATTCCACATTCAGAGTAATTTGGTGGATGCGAAGAAAAAACCAGCAACATACAAGCAGGAAGCAATCCTGTAGAGAAAACGCTACTCGGCTTTTACATGTACTAATTATTTCATGAAATACAGAATATGTAATTCTATGTGCTGGATTTTAAAGAACTAGCTTTCTAAAGAAAGGTTTAATTTCAGTAACACTGATAAGCCTGAATTCAAAACACAAAAAGCATGACGTTCTCAGATAAGGCTGCAAAACCCCATCCCTGTGTCTTTTTCTGCAGCCCTGCCATGTCAGCATACCAAAACCACGTATTCAGATGCTCTGCTGCTTCCTGGTGCCTGCATGAGACCTGGCCAAGCTGCAATACAACACAACAGCTGAGCTTAAGTGACAGCCTTTGTTCTTAATTTCTTGGAATTTGTCAGCCGCAGTGAGACAAACCAGGTTTTGTACTTAATTTCACAGAACCTTCCCCCCCACCTCCTATTCTGCAGCCCACAACTATTGCTTTTCCCACGCTTACTTCCTGAGGTCTGGCCCTTGGGAAAGAGAACAAGAGGCAAAATGTTTACAAGATACAGACTTGTCACAAACTGCACCCTGCCAAAGGTTTGGTAGCAACGTTCCTGCTCTCAGCCCCACCAGCGTCAAAGACCTTCAGAAGTTTTCATTTTCAGTCATACCAGATCAGCTTATTTTTCAGACCAGCTAATCAAGACACCCACACCCAGTGGATGTCAGTAGGGCAACATATTGTTTTTCACCCAGAGAGCAGAGCCCATTATAAATAACACTAAAACCTTTGTGAAGATGACTGTCCTCTCTACAGCTTACAGCCTAGAGGCTTCATTATTGCATTGACCATAATTCAATTCATCCCTTCCTAAAAGGTCTATTTCTGCAACCAACCCCCACCCTTGAAAATACGTCCAACTAATAATTTCCGATTAATGCAGTCAATTACTAACTCTCCCCCAGCCCCTCACTATCACCTGATTGGGCCAGAAGGGAAAGGAAGCAGCAACTAACCAGGGAGGAATAGAAGTAGGGGTAAAATAGCAATAAAAAGTAATTACATAAAAATGCTAAACATATTACATCTGTTAGTTTGCTTAGCCCAGTGGGCTTGACAATTCCAGGTTTTTGCCATTGTCCACGCTCAGACAGACAAGAATAAGAGAAACAGGGAAAGGATCTTTCAATAAGATTATTAAATCAGTGCATGAAAAATAAGTCGTCATTACATTGCAAAAGGGAGAGAGAAACTCGCTGAAATTTCTTTCTGCAGATTTGCCTTTGTGATCTGCAAGGTGCTTTCTCCTGCTTACACTCTGTTGCCCTGGCAACGTACTCCTGTAAAATAAAGATTATTAAAGCGCATATGATTATTTGGCCGCACAGTGAATGAGGCAGCCGCTTCTGAAATTCCTTATCAGAGAAATTCAATTTTAGGCCAAATTGTGTTTTCACTGCCTCTCAGCTTCTCCCTCCCCCCTGCAATACCAATAAAACCATCATCTCCCCAGCTGTACATGATATTTTGTCACTAACTCTTTCATGCCTTTCCTTTCCCATTCCAGGTTTATTTTTATTCTGTCAAAGCAGAATGCTTTTCCCAATTTGTAGGCTTTCTTCCTTACAGGTTTTTTCTGGCAGCTTCAGCCTTTCCTTCCCTGCACACGCAGCCGGCATCAGCCAGCGGCCTCCTCGCACACTGTGGGAGCAGCAGCAGCGTGAGGACGTTCCTGCGTGAGGACGTTCCTGCTCTGCTCCGGGCGCGTCAGTGCCAGAGCCCTGGCCTAGAAGAAGAGGCTCAAGAGCTGAGGGGTTGCCCAAAATGTCGCAAATACCCAACTGCCCTTTGCACCACGCTTCCTCGTGGAGCCTCGTCTGCCTTTTAGAGGCCTTGCTTGCCTCTGCCTGCGGCTCATCTCGGAAGCGCCTTTGGGGAGCTGGTGGCCAGCCCATGGCAATTCCCGACTGAGGTGTTCCACACCGCAATTGCCAGCGGCCCAGCAGCGGGCCACGGCCACGGCTGACCCATGGCCGCAGCCACCATGCCTGGCCGACCCATGGCCACTGCCACGGCCGACCCATGGCCACTGCCAGGCCGTGAGCAGCCGAGGGATCCCCGGGTTCCGTCACGGGCCGGCAGCCCCTGCAAGAGCAGACGCAGCCCACCCATCTCACCAGCACCGGAGAAACAAGGACAGACCCTCCCCGGGCACTTTCCGGGCCGCCTGCCCCAGCGCCATTACCCGCAGATCACCCCTGCAGCTGCTGCCCCGGTGCCCGCAGCAGGCGGTGGGGGACGGCGACGGGCGGGCACCGGGAGGCCCCCGCGGGACCCGGGCGGGGGCACAGGCCTGTCGCAGCTCTGGGGCAGCGGCGGGGGGCTCCGGCTCCTTCCCCACCTGCTCCCGCCCGCCCCGCGCCCGGGGCCGCCGTTCGGGCCTCCCAAGCGCCGGGGCCGCCGCGGCGCAGCAGGGGGCGCTGCCGCCCCGCCGCCGGCCGGCGCCTCAGGGCGGGGGCGGCGGGGCCCGGCCCGGGCCGCGGGGGAACGGGGGGGGGGGCTCGGCGGGGGGACGGGGGCGCTCCCCGGGGCCGCCCATCCCGTCCCCGGCAGCGCCGGGCCGAGGGCCGGCCGGAGCGAAGGCCTCGTGAGGTGACGGCGGGGAGGGCGGGAGGCCGGGCGGCCGCCGCGCTCCGTGGTGGCCCCGCTCCCGCGCTGCCCAGCGCCCCCCCACCCCCCCTCCGCACAGCTTTACAGCTTTTCGTGTCTTTTCTTTCTCTCCCGCAGGTTCATTAAAACACCGGGAACCGTTTAGGTAGACGAACGGAAAACGGAAAAGCGCATCGCCCGTGCTCCGCGGTCCGTGTGTGAGGGGGCCCGGGGAGCCCCCCCCCGTCCCTCGCTCGCCTGCCCCAGCCGACCGGCTGAAATTAAAATCAAGGTAAACGTGCCCGACTCTGCGCACAGGGGATTCTGCTTCTTCAGATAGTATTAAAAAATTACATCGACTCCAGAAAGGAAATGAAATTGCTTCTTTTAATATTAAACTTGTAATTGTTCCTATTTTTCCTGGATGTTTTATAACTGCGAGCCTAAGCAACTAACGGCCTTTGTGCAACTGTTAGTGGGCAACTGCAGTGCAGCCAGGATGACTGAAAATTTCTGAAGGCAGTACAGTAAAGATGAAAGTGATTCTTAGAACTAACATATGTGCTTTATTTTTTAAAGATGGAACAGAGAGGAGGCACAATTACCCCAGATTTAGAAGATCTGAGTTCAAGCCCTGACCTACTGAAGATTCACATACCTCAGCTTCTCCTCCCCCTGTCTTAAAATGAGGGGAATAGCTGTTGCCTACCTTGCGGATAATTGCAAGGATAAATACCTTAGAGGCTGGGAGGTGGTTGATACAACAGAAAAAATGCCTAATATCATCAACACAATGTACCCCAAATCTGGCCTCCAGTTTTCTCATACTCAGCAGAAGATAACTATGATTAATAACAAGAACAGGGTAGGAAAGGAGACCAAAAGGGGACAAGTGGATTTCAACACAAACAGTACGGTTCACCAAGCAACACCTGTAAAGATTTCCTTTTTTTTGGGGGGGGTGGGGGTGTCACCCACCATCCCATTAATAAACACAAATACATTGCAGTGGAAAAAAAAAGCAACAGCTGAGTCTCAGAAGCAGTACTAGACAGTTCAGAAAACCCTCAGGGATTGTGGTGTTCCCCTGTACAAAACAACACCACTTTCTGGGTTCGTTAAAGAAGAGTAAGTAGTTCCTGAACTGCGTCCTCCAGTTTGGCCACCATCCACCTATATTATCTCTTAAGACCATTGCCTGAGCTCAAATACCATTTCGGTCACTTAGATCCCTTACAGAGGGAGGGCTGCAGAAGCATCAGTTTCCTCTACAAAAATGAATAGGCTCAGTGAAAAAAAAAAATTACAGCAATTTCTGAAGGCCCCGAACAGCTCAAGTTCTTCTCATTTTAGAATGTAAAATACACAAATATCCCAGTTGCAAGAAGCTAATGATTTAAAATAGTTAATACAAGCAGGCAAACAAAGCATCAGAACAGTTGTACAGACATCCAGCCAGTCCCTGGCTGGGCTCTGAGAGGAGCCGAGGCAGCAGCCCGGCAGAGGAGCAGCAGCAGGGCAGCCCATAGGACCCTTCTCACAGGCACTGTATGGGCTCCCTCTCCTTGTTGCTCAGAATTCCCCAAACCAAGCGTGGTATCTCCACGCTTTAACTAAAGGATGGGGAAGAATAAACCAATGGTAAACTTTAGAAAAGGTGGAGCAATTATATATCGTCTATATTAAAAAAGTGAGTGAAAACAGCTGCTCTTATCTACTACCCGTGCAAGGAGCTGCCATGCCCGCAGCGTAAGGTTCCGGTGGACATGCTGGGTAGGTGCTGCCGACAAGGGTTGCTGAGAGCCCTTCGGAAGCAGGCGGTGCTACCACTGCCTGGCCTCTCTCTGCCAGACAGACAAGGTTGCCAAGTTACACTTCTGGCTTCTTCAAGCCGTTTTCCTCTCTCAGTGACACCTAACACCATTTCCTTGGCTAGCATCGTTTCAGAATCAGTAAAAATACCACTTCTCTGTCACAGTCTTTCTGATAGACCGGAGTTCCAGAATGAGTGACAGAATTAAACAGTTTGCAGCCAAGTAAGAAAGACACTTTTAACAGGATATTCAGAAAATAAACTTCATCCTTTGTATTTCTCAGATGAAGTTACAATTAAAGCTACAATGGGACAAGAATTCTGATAAGGATTACATTTTTGGTGCTAGATCACCTGTCTTGGAGCACTTCTGGCTCACCTCAAGCAAATGACATTAGTGGTTATAGCTTCTGGAAGCTAGGAATAAAAAAATATCTTCTACAGACTAGGGAAACCATACCATGGAAATAAGAGAATCTGAAGGATTTAGGGAAAACAGATGAACAGTTGACTGTAAATTCCCTGAGTGCCTTTGTTTCTTGTGTCCGCATTTTTAAAAGGACACAGGAAAATGGGAGACAGTGCAGTGTCATAAAAATTATTTGAAAACTGGAATAACTGTCTCACAATGAGAGACTTAAGGAGCTCAATCTGTTTAGTTTATTAAAAAGATCAAGAGATGGCTTGATTACAATGTATAAGTACCTTCAAAGGGAGAAAATACCAGGTCCTAAAGGGCTCTTTAATCTAGCTGAGAAAGGCATAACAAGAACCAATTGCTGGAAGCCGAAGCCAGACCAGTTTAAATTAGAAATAAGGCACAGTTTTATAGTGAGAATGATTAGACATTAAAAAACCCTACCCTATCAAAGGGAGGAGGATTCTTCATCTTTTAATATCTTCAAATCAAGACAGGATGCCTTTCAGTAAAGTAAGCTTGAGTTTAAAAAAAAAAAGGCTCAATACAAGGGTAATTGAGTGATATTTAATGACTTATCATAGGTAAGGAAAGCTCTAACATCTTCATTTGGAATGAAGGCTTGAAATTTGGCAGCACATAGCTTTGGCAACAGGTATGTGCCATTTGCACTCTGCAAGAAAAACTGCCTAGATCTGTCTCTGCTGTTAGCCTCAGAGAAATACCCGATGGCAGATGCCAAGCAGAGACCTGATAGTTTAAAAACTGATACCACTTTTCCTTATTTAGCACATTCCATCTCCTGAGACGCCTCACGCTGACCAGAGCCATGGCAGTGTCACTCTGAAGAAGCCTGCTGAAGCCCGGGGCCACGAGCACGAAGCCATGCTTGTACCTGGGGTAAATCGATGTTCTGCATGGTCAGTGTGGCTGCAGTTACCGGCTGCGGCTGAAAACACCAGACCAGCCCCTGGATGGAACTGCCATGCTTCATCCCTTTGCCAGGGCTGGACATTCCAGCACTTGGGACTGTTCAGGCTGGGCCCCTACTCCACGGGAAAGCAGACAGATAGGGGAACTGGGCTGCCAGCGAGCAGAGCAGCGCACCCATTGCTAGGAGCCAGCAAGGAGACACAGGACTGCAGGCAGACTGGGCAGGATTTGTTATATTATTGAACTACACAGCAGTTTGGATTTAGGCAAGGCTAAAAATACACCCTAGCGCACCTGAGGAAGAGTTCTTGCACTTACCTGATGACACAGGGAGTACAGAACTCCCCAGCAGCATGGCTGAGGTTTTTTCATTACTTTGTATCTTTACATCATATTCCCTCTGAAAAGGTTAATTTCAGTCTTTAGGATTCTCTTTGTGGAAGAACCTCTTTGTGCCATGGCCATCATCCTCATCTTTCTCTGAGCATCTAGATCAGCAGTCTCCAAAGTTTTTTGATCATGCACCCCATCAGTAAAAAAATTTTGAGCATGCACCCCAATATATGTGTATATATGTTTATAAATTATATACATGTACTACTGTATTATATACTTTATAAAACATACACAAAAATATAAATTTAAAAAGGGTATGGATGAAATAAACGCTATATCAAATTTTTGTTAACTGTACAAAAAGTATTTTCTTCCTGTACCCCAATAGATTGTCTTGCACATCCCACCTTGGAGACCACTGATCTAGACCCACAAGGGACCTTCAAGGACAATGATTCTTCTAAATTCTTCTAAAAAGTTATGTGCAGTTGCCTCAGATTCCCCGAAGGGAAATGGCCAGTCACTCAAGGCTGAGCGTACAGCCTTGGTAATGTGATACAAGCGAACCAACAACACTGCTTCATGAGGAGCTAAAATGGGGCAAAACCTGACCAACCGCTACCACAGAGAAGGTTTCCAGGAGTTGAACAGTGCAGCCATGTTCCCAGGTAAGACTCTAAATAAAACCTGCTGTTATGACAACAGCACTGACCCGAGAGCCTGTGATGAAGCCAATTGTGGAGAGAGGCTCAATAAATACTCAGAAGTTCTTTTGTGCTGAGCGTGATATAAGATATGGAGCAGTGCCAAAGAAACACTTGGTGCTAGATGCCAAACCATCAGTCTGCCCCAGCTCTGGCAGCAACTGACTCCTGAAAGCAAGTTGCTGAAGGTGAAAAAGAATGGGACCCCTTCCAAGCCTACCACTTAGGCTTATCACCAGACAACCAGAGCCAGAGTTTTCTGAGGCAGTGCCAGGCAACCAGACTCAACACTCCTGAGCTTCCAAAGAGAGCCTTAGAGTCTGGAAGGCCTCCATGCAAGTACCCGGGAGCTGGAAAGTCGAGCGAGACCCAGATCTCCTGTCCCCAGTTTCTCTGCAGATTGCTTCTAGGGACACTGGCGGGGTGGAGGAACATATGAGCACAGTATTATTTATGAAGACTCATTGCTACAAGACTGAGATAGAACTTCAGTTGAGAGAGAAGCCCATGCTTAGCACGACCAAGGCATACTCAGCGACTCTGTACGTGAATTCTTACACCCAGACAGAACCTACGCATCAATGAAGTCAAGGGAAAAACTTTGAAATACATCTTCGTTGTGCCATGGTTTCACTGTAGTCTGAAATGTTTGTTAGGCATATGACAATTTCCTTTTCAGGGCTGAACTGTTCTACATCTTCTAATCCAATTTCAGTTGACTCAGTCAATGGACTTTCCATCATTTCCTCCATACTCCTATCATGATGGGTCTCATAAATCTTGCTAATGGAGGATATTACCTGATATCTGAGATACATTTTCCTTCTTGTATTATGATCACAATACATTTCATTTGCATTCCTTAGGCCCTGTCCAAAGCAATTCTTCTCTATGGTTTCTGTTTATGCTCTTCATATGCTTGTGGACAAGTACAACACTCTTCATTTATTTTGCCAACTTAAACATATCTAATTCTTTTCATATTTCTTCATAAATCATTACTTCCAGCCCTTAAACGCAGCTTTACTCAGAAAAATTATTTTAGAAATGGCGTTGCCTGGGATCCACATTTACTAATCTCACAGCAACCGTTCCATCATTTTTCTAACTGCCAATGGTTTGCACTAATTCCACAATTTATTTTTTTTTGTCTGTGTGCTCTACATAGTAGCATGGGGAAAATTTTAGGTTTGTAGTGTCAACCTTACACATTTTCATTCTGCACACCACTCAGCTCCTTCTGAATTTACTTTTGCCATGTTGCATGCAAAAATTAATACAAAAATAATTGCGAAATTTACATACAATTTAACATAATTCTGTGACGTTGTCACTATTTCTTCTCTGATTTGTGCATGTTAATGATATTATCCTTGATTAGAAGCTACTGGTAGGAATCTTTTATTTATTTTTGGTGTGGCACCTACTATATATTAGGTGTTTTCAAAAAATTCTTCCTTATGTTCTTTAATGTAATGCAAGTAACCTGATGCTTTCAGGGGGTTTTACATTACTGTGACTGAGTACACTTTAATTTTGTTGAAGACTGACTAGCAGAATAAATCCAATCCAGCTAATCCGAATTTACAGGAAGAACACACCTTAAACAAGAAGTTATTTTACTTCTTTCAGTACCTAGAGTCATCAAAAGGTACTAAAAAGACCAGAACATCCAGGCAGTTCCGTCTCAGAACGGGAGGTACTTCAGGAGGGATGCACAGATGACAGACACGCTTCAGTGTATCGGCTCTCTACTCTGAGGAGCCCATCAGTCCATGGTGGTCCTGGCTAATTTGTGGAACAAGATTCCTTGCGATGTGTTCTCCAGGAGGCAGTGCAGAATTCGCAGCCTTTGAGGCACAAAGTGACCTGGTACCGTACCTCCATCCTCCGCTCTCCCTCCGAGCGGTTCCTGGCTGCGCACGGGCCACCCGGCGTCCTTCCAGGGCTCCTGCCCCCCGTGCTGGCAGAAGAGAGACTCGGCCACACTGGAAAAGCCCATCTATGCCCATCTCCTCACTTCTCAAGTGCTAAAATATCTTAGAAGACTGGGAGGTTTGAGTTTGGGGTTCTTTTCAGTGAATATGCCTCACAGATAATGAGACAAAAGAATTCTGACAATATTTTGCTATGTACTGAGTAACGCTAACTCGAATCCCTTTTCCAAGGGGAGGAAAAGAAAACAGAGTAGTACCTTGTATGGATTCTGCAATCCCTTGCTATCTCAGCAGTTTATTATCCTCCAAATTAATTCTCAATGTTTTGCAAAAAACTATAATTAATTTCTTTAACATAAAGGACACATATTATACATAGAACTGGTTTTCTATTTATAGTCATTTTCTCCAAGTATGCTATTACCATCCCACATTTTGAAATGTCTTCATTACTTATGAATAGGCTATCTGCTGCTGTGTTTTTTTTCCCCTTTGTAAAGGCCCATTTATGAAATCAGTTCAGTAGCTCATCCATTTTAGATTACTGGTTGACTCTCCGTTTAGTAATGATTTCTTTACTCTCTCCCCCCTCCATATACCCTGTACGCCATTTCTTATTTCTTTTTAGTTCTCTGCAGAATTTACTCAGCCTTTTTTATTAGTGTCCCTCTCTCACATCATAAATAATCCTGAATATCATGATTTTTGCCCTATTTCCTTTCATCATTTCAAGTAAAGGCGCCTTTGTACCATCAAAACTTTGAGCTACATCAATCACTTCTTGTGTCTTGTATCCTCCTTTATCAGATGAATTAGTTGTGATGTGCTTATGATATATTTAAATCCTTGCCTGTTTTTCTCTCTACTTGTGTTTGTTTTCTTTTAAATTATTTCTTGCACCTATTTCTATCTCACTAGTTGCTTAGTTCCTTGAAATTTATCAGAATTTTTAATAGTCTGATATTTCCAGTTATGTGCAACTTCCCCACATACACTCAGTACAGTGAATTCAAGAGTTTGTCATGTTCAAAGCTAATACACAGCTGCTTTTCCCCTGGTCAGACTCCACATGGCCCAGACACAGAGCTGCAGGTCTGACATGCAAGTTTTCTGCCTTTTCACTCCCCCTTCCAAATATCCCAGCAAAGGAGATTACTGCTAATGTTCTACTTCCATTTTATTATTCTGAGCAATTACTCAAAAGATCCTACTGATACAGATTTGGAAGAGCAAGAAAAACAAGAAATTCACTTTAATTACCAAGGGCAAAATGAACACCAACACTTAAACTCAGGATAAAAATTATTGTTTCATGTTCCACCTCCAATTTCTCATCAGACATTTACATTTCCCCTAAATTCTAAGGAAATCAGGGCTGAGAAGGGTCTGCCCTTAGATCATCTTTAAGATGGTTTGCCTCTTTCCATGCAATGAAATGTGTGCAGTGTGCTTTCAGGGATTCTTCAAGAATGTCCTATCATGTTTTATCAACACAGAGTACTTATCAAGTGTTGATGCAAAAAGCCCTAAGGAACATGTGCAAACTGACTTCTTTAGAAGAAATCATGAGGAAAACCTGAGGGAGTTTAATATAGACACTAGGAGTAAAATTTGGTTATTAGAAACACACTTCCAGTGCTGAATGTATCCAACTAACAAAAACCCCACATGCACTTGGAGGGGAACAAAAGAACATGAAAGAAATGCAATGCAGACTATGAAGAAGATTATCAGAAGATTCAGCAATTCAGAAAATGAAGTGTCCGACAAATTGGATATCTTCATTTCAGTTTTGTCAGAAATACCGGTACCTCAGTAAGGGATAGTAAGAGCAGGTGAGAGAAGGGAATTTTTAAGATAAATGTATTTGACTGAAGTGCCACACACCCTCATACTCATGAGCTTGGGGTGGCATTTTTATTGAATCGGATATTTTCAGTCTCAGACAGACCTACAATGTGTATTAACTGATTAAAAACAAAACAAAAAACTTCTGAAAATTTAAATTACAAAGCTTAAAAGAAAAAAAAAAAAGGTTGAAATCATTTAAGAAGCAGAGTAACCAGCTACCATTCTACTCGCTGCTGATTACTGCCCAGTCATGGTTTGTAGGCTTCAGCAGGCTTCTCACTGGTAATGCTAAAGGATACGAAGACACAAAAAGCTTGTTAAGGGTTCCTGAGGAATACATCTTGACTAAGTTTTTCTAAGATTAAAGAAAAAAAAAGAAAAAAGGAAAAAGGAAAACTATACCAGCTGAAGCTGAGAAGATGATGTATGTGAAAAAAGAGAAGAGGATCCTCCGAGAAGTGGGCTATATTATTTCCCACAGTAAAATTTGTGCATTGAAAGCAATGGTATAATGAAAAAGCATCAAAGTTGCAGTTTATTATGCCTCAATGATCTCCAGAGTAAATCTGCTTAGTCTGCAAACCAAAGGAGGATTTTCCCACCTTCTAGCTATGAAAATCTGAAACTAATTCTGTGTTCTCTGGCCACTCATAATACAGGCTCTACAATCAAAACATAATTAACAACATTGCTGCTGCCGCTAATGAATAAGCTAGGAAAGAATCTACCTCAGTCTTATCTAACATTTATTTTCCAAGGAGAAAGGGAGAGAGAAAGGCAAGAATGACAAAGTAATATTTTGAGGTCAAAGCAAGCAATTGCAACACCATTCAAGAAGGTAGTCACTTTTTAAGTACAATTAGCAATGATTAGAAAAAGAACCCCACCAAGAAAAAAAAAATATAAAGGTCCATCCACCTTTCAGACTTTCCGGGTTTTAAACTTGACAAATAGATACCCATTCTCACTTACTATTCTCTCAATCTTGTTCCTTAAGTCAAAAGTTATGCTTGTGGCAGCGAGTTCAGCTTTCGCAGCAGTAGGGGCAGAGAGTGTATTTGAAAACCAGGGTCAAGGCAAAGGGAACTGATGATGCTGTTACCAACACTTGCAAGCTGGCTGCAGGTCCTTTCACAGAGGGATCTATGAACTAATCCGCACAGGCAGACCAACAAGTAGAAACAGCTCAGAAAATATTTCCTAGTCATGGTCAGGCTTTTTTTTAAGTAACTACAGAAAATTGTAGATAGAGCCTTTCCCCATTTTTTCCATGACTTCTTCCTCAGTTTTGTATACACATTCAATCTCTTCTGTCACCCCAAAATCCAAAAAACAAAGCACAAAAAACCAGAAGCAAAATATATTCCCCTCCTCCTCTCCTTTGGAACAGCACAAGCTATTCTCAACATCAGGTCAATAACAACAAAACTAGGAGAAAGCTTTTCAATATTAATTTTTTAAGTTAGTCCAATTAAAGATAACACCTTCAATCTCCCTTATGATGCATTTTCCAAACATTTTAAAACATTGGATACAAAATGCTGATCATGAAAGAAGCTGAAAGCTAGCTGCTAAGCTCTGCCAGGAGTAAAAACTTTGTCCCTAGGGATCTGGCTAGCAATGGGCCACGTGATCCAGTAAGTTACACCAACCTTTGTCCTATTCCAAGGGCTTCCTTTAATCCAATTGTTTAGATACAGCTTGACATTATTATCCCAGATCTCATTACCACATTGCAGAAGAACAGACTGTAGGTCCTGAATCAAGAATAAAGAGCAGACTGCAAAATACAGTCAATTCTAATATTGGCTAAATTAAAAAATCTCTACTAACAAAAATGCATCTTTACTGGGAGTGAAGGATGGACAAAAGAGGGATGGAAAAAATAATGCCAATATACTATCAAGAAACTACCAAGAAAAGAAAGCCCAAAGCTCCTCTCCTCCTCCAGACTTTGTAGCTGTAGTTTGTACTTTCATGTGAAAGACAGGGCTGGTGTCAAAACCCTGTTCAGAGACCCACCCCCTTCTATTGCAGCTACAGACAATAATGTGTCCTGGAACTAATAGGTCCTCCACTTTCAATGGTCTCTCAAGCAATTATTTGTTGTCCTCAGGTTATTAGTTACATTTCTAACTGTTAAAGCATTGTCTAGAGCTATCTTCCATCTCTTCAGTTTGAGGGGCAAGCTCAGTATTTTCTCTTCCTGAATAACTTGAGTTGTAATCAAATTTAGCAGGACAGCAGAATATGACATAAAAATCTCAGTGCACTAGTAACTGTGAATACTGTTCCTTAGAATTACCATTTCATACCATGCTTTCTCATCACGACTCACAGGCCACAGAAAGCGTTGCACAAAAATGCATTTATGCTTTTGGCCTTTACAATGAATTCCATAAATTTTACTAGCTGTTGTTAAAAAGTATTTCCTTTTCTTTTTGTAAACCAGTTGTTGTCTGTTAGTTCCTGCATTACAATAAACAGAAACAATTGTCACCTATTCACATTCATCATATGCTGCGACCAAGCACTGGGTAAACTCTGCCCTCACTGCACTGCTACAGCGTGCGCGTCCGTGCACACAGGCCCTTCTCCCCGTACTCAGTGAAAGATTTCATTGGGTGGAGTGTATCAAACCACTCTCAGCTCCACTCAGCCAGAAAAACTGACAAAAAACTTGGAATTCTGAAGATGAGGAGAAGAAAAGAGATAAATATACACACGCAGAGTACAACCTGAAACCAACCTTCCCCTTACAGCTTTTGCATGTGTTTTTAATCACTTACTCCAGAAATTACTCCAAACAGTATCTTTCGATACACTTAACAGGAGGCAGGTCATGAAACCTTTAAGCTAGGCAGTGACGACAGGCTCGCTCTGCAAAGCCCAAGCATTCTGCAGTGGCACAGCACGAAGCAAGCGCAGAGAAAGGAGCAGACGTGCCCGGAGCAGAAGTGCCCTTTCAGGAGGCTGCCAAAGCAACACGGGTACAGGTGAGCGCGCTCTGTCCCCCTGCAGCAGTTCCGCTCCGGCAGCTCCAGAACATGGCGTGCAGCCTGTCATCCAGTTTGCGTGTTTCTAGGTGAAGCCTTCAGTCATTTGGCCATCAAAATAAAGGGCGGGTGTAATTATTTGCAAGGCGGCTACTGCTTCTAACTATCTTGATTTTAAGGTCTACTATTACAATAAACCTTTTTTATAGTCCTCTGGAAAGTGACAATAGACTCTCATGACATCCAACATGGAAACCCACGTCTCAGACCTAAAAGGTAGAAGTATTGATAAAAAAGCACACACAGATATGTTAATCTTCTGGTCTGGATGAAATTCAAATAAAATCCTAAATGAAAAAAGCGCAAAGGCTTAAGTTAGACCCCAAGACTGCAAAACCTGATAGAATGTAGGGGAAGAAGTTCAAAAAAGCATTCTAACCAGTAGTTCAGAGTAGACTTGGCATATGAAAGGGCAGTCTCCATGGAGACCTAACAGCGAGATGGAAATCATTCTTTTAGTAAAAATCTGTTCAGTGAATATGTTTAATGAAAACAATATATAACTTGCTGCATAAGATACTTAAACACTTATTGTAAATAGTAAGAAAACTATTAAATCTAGAAAAAAAAAATATACCAAAGGCATGAGTCAGAAACAAAAGTTCAGCGAAGCTCTTGGAGAGAACTGTCTTGGATGTTGCATTTGCACCTCAGTGACAGTGGTTGCAAGAAAGGTCTAAAGTTACCTCAGCGCAGCAGAGAGACCCCCTGTTACTAACACTCCCTTTCCCTTGAGTGGAAGTACCAACACCAGCTCAAGAGAAGATGGGGCTCCATTCCGAACTGAGACAAAACACAGATTCAGAGGGCTCCCAAGGGCTTGCAGCCTGCAGGGACTCCAGGTCCTCACGCTGGCAGACAAAGGAACAGCTAAAGCAGAACTGTTTAGGTAAAGTCTAGGATCATCTCTCACTACAACTCTGTTCTCAGTTTTATAAAAGAAATAAATCAATGTAGGATACAATCCTTTAGTTTGCAGGAATAAACTTGTGGTTTTCTATTTTAAAAGGTGTGTTATGTTTGTGTGTGGCAGGGTTTTTGGTAGCAGGGGAGACATTCCAGTATGAGAGTTTCAGGGCTGCGAAGATCTACAAGGCCTGGAAGCCAAGGAGCAGTGCTCACCCAGTCAGTGATCCTGATCCTCTCAAAGGCTGTCAGCTGACAGCCAGAATAAATGGGGCAATATGTGGAATAACAGCATGGGGTTTTGTGGATGATAAGCAACAGATTCATTACATAACTTTAGTTGCTGTACCTCAGGAGAAGTCTAGGTACAAGTTTTTAATAGTGTTGTGTACCAAGCAGTCTCCCTAGCAGGACAGAACAGGAAAGCAGACAGACTCTGACAAAACTTCCTAAAGTTGAAGGTAGATCAAGACAGTGAATCACAAAATAGTTGAGGCTGGAAGAAACCGCGCAAGATCAGTTAGCCCAGAGCCCTTCCGCAGGCAGGATCAGCTAGGGCAGGCTCTCCAGAGCCATGCTCAGTTGGGTTTGGACTGTCTCTAGGGTTGGAGACTCCACAACCTCTCTGGGCAACCTGTTCCAGTGTTTGACTGCCCTTTCAGTAAAAAAGGGTTTTCTTATGTTTAGAAGAATTCCTTGTGTTTCTGATTGTGCCCACTGCCTCTGGTCCTGTCACTGGGCACCACTGAAAAGAGCCTGGCTCTGTCTTCTTCATACCCTGCTGTCAGATATTTGTACAGAATCATAGAATCACTTAGGTTGGAAAAGACCCTTGAGCCCAACTGTTAACCCAATACTGCCAAGTCCACCACTAAACCATGTCCCTAAGCATCACGTCTACACGTCTTTTAAATACCTCCAGGGATGGGGACTCAAGCCCTTCCCCGGGCAGCCTGTTCCAGCCCTTGATAACCCCACTCCAGTCCCTTAAGCATCTCAGTGGCTCTCTTGTGCTGAGGAGCCCAGCACTGGTGCAGCCCTTCCAGTGCCAGCAGAGGGGAAGGATCCCCCTGACCTGCTCAACACTCCTCCCAGTGCAGCCCGGGTTGCTGCTGGCCTTCCTCACCGCAGGGGCACAGCGCTGGCTCCTGCTCAGCCTGGTGCTCACCGGATGCCCCCGTCCTTCCCCACAAAGCTGCTTTCCAGCTGCCTGACCCCAGTGTGTACTAATGCCTGGGCTCTTCCTCCCCCGGCCCAAGACCTGCCTTTTCACTTGGCTGAACTCCATGAGGCTCCTGCCCACCCAGATCTTGGGCCTGCTGAGCTCCTGACCAACAGCAGCAGCGCAACCATCCGGTGACACAGAACTGCCAGGAGCAGTCGGCCTGTCTGAACTCACTGACAGCACAGCTCTGTCCCACCACCCAGGTCATTAATGGGTATGTTCAGCAGTACTGGCCCCAGTACTGACCCCTGTTCACCACTGAGGTGTGGGGTGCCTCCAAGTGGGCTTTGTGCCCCTGGCCACAGCCCTCTGAGCCTGGCAGTTCAGCCAGTTCTCAGTCCACCCCACTGTCCCAGAAAAATCAAGACAGAAGCTTTGTGTCCAAGTTATCTTAACCACCCTTCTCTGTGCTGCCCTAATTTCATCAAAATCTATAGATACTAAGAAAAAAAAACATTCCAGGTTTAGGCATATTATTTAATTATATTGTAGGTTAAAAAAGAAAAATAAGGGCTCACTAGCTTGATTATTTCAAAACCTGCATCTAAGCAGCTCCAACAATCCAGCTTGGTGTCCAGTATTCCTCCACAGCTGAAGCAATGTTTTAGTTCCCAATACCATATACTCAGTCAGTTATTTCCTCTTCTTCAATACATTAAATTTCTTTAAATTCTAGGCAGCAAGAATGAAAAATCTTGTCATTTTCTTCCTGAAAAGCCTCAGATACTTAACACAGCTAAATATTTGGCAAGATAAATGACAGAGCTGCTCTAAAACAGTTATGCATTGCCGAAAAAAAATTTTGGTATATCTGTTGTCTCTTTTGTTAACATGAAAGGTGAGCTAAGTAGAACACCTAGTGGCAAAATACTGAGGAATGACAGAAGACATGTCCATGTCACAATTTAGTTGTAAGGTTATCCTATTTCCTATCATTTCTGAGGACCTGACATGCTTATTTTTTCAGAAAGATGCACAGGAAACCAGAGTAAATGTTTTGGGATCTTGCTGGCCTGAAATCAAGGGGAAAAAAAAACCCCTAGCTGTTAACTTTCCATGCAGGTATTGTTTGATTTTCACTATGTTAGTGACTCAGAAGCAACTGGGAAAGGCTCAGGCATGTGGCAGTGGCCATCAAAACAGTTAACCTCTGCAACCAAATTTGTAAGTGTGCTACAATGCCACTGGCCATTTGGCCAGTTAAAAGACTGTGACTTCCAAACCGCACCCTCGCCTGGAACCATACTCAAATAGTGCTGCACAGGTTTCCACAGATGCTCTGAAGAGTGCTAGATCAGGAGTGCCAGAACCTGGAGCTTTCCACACCAGCAGTGTCACACAAGGCTAGGTGAAGACCTGAATTCGTAAAGATCAAACGGGGATACTTCCCGCACAGCTGACATTGTGCTGCAGACCAGGTTATCCCATTAGCCCTCCCATGTGGGAAAAAAGTACTTTTTTTTCTTCAATAAAATAACAAAGACCATTGATTTTTCTGTTTATAGAGAGAAGGAAAAAACAACTCAGGCAAAGTCCTCATGTCTCTAGTACTTGTTTTAAATATGGTATGTAGTTTGGTGTTTTTTTTATTGCTGAAACAATTGCATCTCAAACAATGAAGCCTGAGTGTTCTCAAACTCACAGCTGTGTCAAGACAGTGACTTCAGCAGAGGTTCTTCCCAGTTATAGAAACTTCTTTTCTGGAGGAGATGTCTGGCATCCGACAGAACTGGCCTTCTAACCGAAAGGAAGAGAGACTGCAAAGCTTTAATACATTATCTGATTTACACTATTATTCATAGCTACCAAAATATTTAAAGTACAAAAAAAGTTATTTCAGTTCTTCCCTGGATGCACATAGAGCCATTGTAGCACACTCACTGACAGCAATTATATTTTACCACCCTTGAAGCAATTACTCAGTCCAAATTTTAGGTAAGAAATTGCTGAACAATTTTCTCAGTTACTGTGCAAAAGACCCGATAAAGCAGCAGATGATTTTGTAAAATGCAGGTGCTCTACCTAAATCCACGAAGAAGTATAGCTTCAGCTGAGTAACTTCCCTTCTAGCAGCACACTCACTGTTATAAGATTAATTGTCCAAAATCCTCATGATAGTAATATATTAGGGACTGCAGGATTGGTCTCTGGAAGGGGACAACAGCAGGTGTACCAGTAGCATTCTATATTTCTGCATAAAAAAATTCACTGACACTTGCCAATAGGTGCTTTGAGATGAGGACCATATTGCAAAACATTCTGCTACTGAAACAGTTGTGTAGCTCAGTACATTTCAGGATTACTTATGCTAAAGTTTGATTTAGGTTAATTTAATTCCTCATTAATTTGGGGAACTTAATCCGTTTGCAAAGGGTGGCACAGACACTTCACAAATGTTTACTCCAGGATTAAAATATTTTTGGTTTAGTCTGCATATGACTCACTAGCAGCCTCCTAGATTTATCTGGATTATTTGTTAAATTTATTGAAAAGTACACATACTAAATTCATTTAAAAAAAAAAAATCATCACAGAAGACTACTGTTCAGTAAATAGGAATGCCAATATCCTCAATGCTAACAGCCCCAGCTGAAGCAGTTTACTTAAACAGGAGGAATTAACTTCAGGGCAGTTTGTCTCCTGAATGTCAACAGACAGTAGAACTAAGAAGACTTCTCTATTTTTTTTTTTTTTGTGCTACTTGTTTGGGAAAAGGAATCTTTGAAAGTAGAAGACAGCAGAGAATAAAACCAAACACACTAGTCATTAATGGATGACTTCTAATATCAATTATTAAAGATAATTCTAATATTTTTCTCCCAGAATACAGACTTTTCACAGAAGAAACAGTACAGGAACATACACCAGCTAACAGGCAAGTCTTGACTTTTTTGTTTTGATTTGGGTTTGTTTTTTTTTAAATCATTAACAGAAGCAAGCCAGTTGTAAAAGACAGAGCAACTCCTGATGCCCAGCTACCTGCCTCCTATAAAAACAACAAAAACATCCTCATCACCCCCCATCACCCCCCCCCCCCCCCCAAACCCCACATGCACATATCAGAGGCCTCAGATCAGTTGAGAGCTGGGAAAAAGTTACTTCTAAGCCTGAAGAGTATCTTACAGATAAGAGAAGCCAGGCAGGAGGAGCACACAGCAAATTTTTTAGTCAACATACCATCCACCTTGACGTTAGAGACTCCAAACCCTCGCAAAAGGTAATTCTACCCAGATTTTGCCACCACGTAGCAAAGCAAATACTTTGTGTTAATCTAATGACTTGAAATCATAAGCCCATACTCCAAGTTCAAAACGGAATGATAACACTCCATTTTCTACCTTTGCCTCAGTACCAAGGGAAAATTAGAAGATCTCAAGCCAACTGGAACTTTTCAGATCTTTAGACCTTCCTGGATATTTTCAAATTCAATCTGACATGTCTCAGTACTGTGACACAGTAAAAGGGACAAGGACTAGCCCAACAAGCAAGGCTGTCCTCAGTCTGCAAGGAAAGACCTAGATGGTTCCTTTTTTTTTTAAAAAAAAAAAAAAGCCATAACAGAATAACCTATTTGGCGATTTTCTTCTGGGTACCTGAAGTACAGGACGAGCAGCTGTCCAACCGTTATTTTGCAATTGCAGAATTAAGGTTGAGGTGATACTTGCCTTTGGCTAAATCAAACTCTAGGTGAAAGACACCTAAAGGACCAATACAAGTGTCGCTCTACATTGCAACACATTAAAGAGATGTTACCTCAATAAATAACACTTCCTGAAATTCAAGAACAATTGAAGTTCAAGCAAAACCCAAAAGCAGACTGAAAGCTATGCTGGGGGGGTGGGGGGGTGGGTGTATGTGGTAAATCAGAGCATGTAAAGAAAAAAAATAATCTGCTTTCCTACATGAGGTACAGGAGAATAATTTGTGGCTGTTCCACAAACCTGTTAGCGTTGAAATCTCCGTTTTGGGTAAGTTCTAAGAAATTTACTGCCCCTTTCACCATCCAATAAATTAGCAAACAAGCTTCCAGACACACTGCCAAATCAGTTTGTGTGTAGCTGCATCAGCTGTTTAAACAGGAGGTCTGAGAGACTTTCAGATATTCAAGACGGCAGGCATTGCCCATGCAATATACTACTTCTCGCTGGAGTCAGTCAAACCTGTACTGTAGAAAGTTCCATTATGCAAATAAGTAAAAACACAAACAAAAACTAAATAAAAAACCTACCACAGACCCAGCATTCCATCACACACTCACTGCAATTAATGTGACAGGGGTGTAGTCTTCAGACAGATCAAGTCTCAACCGAGAGGTTTTTTCTGTCAACATATCCAATGGGAGCACATAAACAGGGGAAAGGTATGGGGGTGTGGGCACAGGCATTTCCCCCCCCCCAAATTATCTCAGAAATTTCATTTTGGATACATATCAATGATGAAAGTATTTAGCCTCGAGATTAGGCTCTCCGAGTTAGAAACATTAATGTGATTATGGTCATCACATCTGATATTTGCAGTATGCTGTCTGTAACAACCCCAAGTACATGAAAAATATTTGTCAAATGAGGGGCCTAAGGGAAAGCGTTCTGGGTTTCATTGACAACCATCAGAGAAGGTGGCACAGTATTCTAGTGTACATGGACAAAATAATTATAAACATGAATGTCCAAGAAGTAAAAATATTCTAAACTACTTGGGCTAAATATTTGAGATTAAGTGTAACATGTAAAACACTATACTAAGGCAGAGCTACTGCATGTAGTACTCTGCAGTTTAATGTGTTTCTATATTCACTTAAAATTAATATTAATTTCTCACTGAGTTTTAAATCAACTTATGAAACACCACTCCTTTCCCATTAGTATTTTGTGGGAATTTTGGAACACCCAACTGCGCTATTTAGTTCCATCTGTTGATGTTTCTTTCCTTACCACCTCATCTGATCAAGCTCGCTGGTATTTCTCCCTTGCCAGCACACATTAAGTCAGTCAGTAAACCTCCCTGTCACCCTGCGTCTGTCCCCACAGAAGTAGTGAAGAAATGGGGTGGTGTTTAAGCAGCAGAGAGACATGAAAACAGCCTTTAAATATTTAGGTTGTGATAGAAAGTGAAAACCTTTTGCCATGTTCATGGAACACAAAAAGTGGAAGCAGGTATGAATTGTAGTAAGGGAGATATAGATTAAATGAAAATAAAAAAGACCTCTCAAAGAGTAAAGATAATTAAGCACTGGAATACATTTCCCATAAGGGTATCAATTGTCTCCATAGGTGGAGGAACCTTTCTTGTGTCTTTTCCAGCCCTATATCCCGTGATAAATCCCTGACATCCCTTTCAGCCTTTTATCTCCTTACACAGTTTCACAGACAGTTCTTCACCATTATCTCACAAGATAACCACGTTTGATTTTTTCATTTAACAAATGGTGTAGGGTTACTAAATCTTCTGGTATAAGAAATTGCTTGTCTAAAAGACACCAGTGATCCATAAAGTCTGACAGCCTGTCTGCAAGAGCTGCCAGCACCAGCTTGGGGAGAAGAAACTTTACCTAAGGGAGTTGAAGAATAATCTGTCTCTTTGTGTCCTCCTGGTCTCCAGCCACTAGAGTCAGTAGAAATTGCAGACTTCACAAAACTGTTTTAGAAGTAAATCATCAGAACGTAAGATTTTTCTTGCTATAGTTCTGAATCTGACCATATTCTTCATCTGCATAAAATAATCCTAAAGGCTAATTTTAAATTAGGTGGGGAAAAGATTTCAGTTAATTAGTTTTGAATTGCATCAGGTGCTCTTCTACTTTTGGATATAACAAAGACTGAATAGAGTGTCTTTCATATATTGTATTTTTGTGCACTAACAATCTTTCAAGAAAGCTCTAATTGTTTTGGCAGTTACTATTTCTCTATGCAGAGTATTCTCCCCTTAAATGGGACATGTATAGGTTCTACTGTAAATTCCTTCAGAGGAATCGCAGAATAAGCATTCGTGCCATATTCACAATGGGAGATAAGTATCTGATCTGAAATTTCAGCACTGTGGTGGTTAAAACAGTGAGAGAAAAACAACATTGTTTTGCACTTAGAAACCTGTTTCTAATCAGCTGAGCTACTCCTATGGGGTCAAATAAAAATGATTAGCTTATTAAAAGCGTAGCTTTGCTATTTAATAAGCAAAAATGATTGAAAATTCTGTTCCAGATCCTGATAATTTTAGTGTTTCTAGTTAAGCCTGCAAAATTGCATTCATTATTAGTGTCTAGATTCATTAACAATTCAATTTATAGATATTAATGCTTATAATGCATGCTTCGCTTGCCAAAACTTGAAGAGAAATTGTTTCAATTAGCTTTCATGGATCATGAATCCTACCGGCTGGGTATTTTTAGACAAAAGATACAAACACATCCCCAAGCAATGCTAATGCACAGCTGGGATTCGTATGTAAGGTCAGCTAACAGTTTAAAAGGAAAAACAGTAAATGAGTTTTACACAGAACAGACAGGAACAGAACCAATCAAATATTTGCAAGTCACACTACTGCCCTTAAAGCCAGGATTCCCTGGGTTTTGTGCTGTATTTTTAAAAATCAAACCAGGAAGATAGAAACTAGTGACTAGGTTAAAGAATATTTTTCAGCATGTGCCTAAGCATAGTAGGTATATGTACAGGCCCAAGGCAAATTGTTCTGGTGTCATTTTCATTCAAACTATATAATTAAAATCCCTAAAGATGCACAGATGTAACCAAGGACGTAGTTTTGCTCAACATTTTCTCTTCTTTCCTGAGGTCAGTTACAGTCAGGGAGAAGAAACCAAAATCTACACAAACAATTTTGCACTACACATGCAAAACAAAAGAACCAGAAGATCACAGAATAAAATGCTCCATCAAGCTGACCAGGTGGTAGGTTTGAGCACATTATGACCATTCTAGTCAGGATGTGAACAGAAGGCCTAGGAGGAGCAAAGCCTTCCCTGGTCTCACAGCAGCGCCACGCCTGAAGAGCTGAACTCTGCCAAAGTCTGGACTCTTACACGGCTGCCTGAGCCCTGCATGAACCAAGGAAAGCATGCAGCCTCAGGACAGAGATTAGTGATTTTATCTGAGCACTTAAAGGAAAAGCAACCAGAATCACTTAGGTCCACAGGCTGGACTTCATTAATATAAAAAAGTTACTATAAAAAGTTGGCCTTTATTACTGCCAGTAATGCATTACCCTTCCTTCTCCTCTTCTGTGCACTGTAAACGCTGGTTGGAAAATGGTGAGATTTTAATGCAGCTACTAGATAGAAGTTACCGCGAGGTACATCAGACGTCTCTAAAGTCAGTGCAAGCCCCACAGAGAGCTGCCCTGCTGCTCCTGCTCCCCCAGGACAGGGTTACGTGGCGCGAGGACTTCGGTCAAGCCAAAGCCCACAGCCCGTAACTGCCACACGGTCCCACAGCTGCTCTGTGGCACACCTGCCTGCCATCAGGCTGTCCTTCAGTCCTTGCAGGTATTAACTCCTCCACCATTCTGTGGAACTTGGAACCTAAGTACAATGAAGAGTGCTGGCTTGGCTTTGCTGTTCCTTTTTGGTGGTTCATTGCCATTTCTGTGGGCAATGTCTCATTAAAAATGGGGCGGGGATTTCCAGTTCAGCCTTTTAACAGTGGAGGGAGGGGGAAAAAAAGGAAAAGGTCTTCCAACACATGAACAGCATAGCTAAGGAACAGTCTGCTTTCAACTCACACCCATGTTATTTGTCTAGAAGGCAGTTAATATATTCTCTCTGAAACAGACCTAAGGAATGTGCTTTCAAGAACAGCAAAGATTCAAAGAAAATTAGTGTTTCTACAAACAGGTAACTTTAGTTCGTGGCTCTCTGAGAACAAGGGAAACTAAATTCCAGGAATATCAAAGATACTCAGTATTTTATTCAAGCAGCCTAACCAACCACTCCTCCATAAAGCTGGTCTTTGTTTCAAAAGTGTCTAGACTATACAGATCAATCCAGTTATTCTTCTCAGTCGGCTTGTTGTTGGAGAGCAGCACTCCGGAGAATACCACCCCAGCAGCTGACCAAGGTGTGTGCCTCAGCCATTTCAGTACCAGGCTTGAGCATCACGCTCTCATGTTTATTTGTAGGGCAGAAAATCAGGTCCACACAAAATTCTTTGCCAGTGACGTGTGAGCGTGTGCTCAGCTGGAATTTCTCTGCAGAGAAAAGCAATTAGGAAAAAGATTTAGAGGACTAACATCAGCACTGAAGTTAGCTGGAACCTGGTCTACAGACCAGCAGTGTTAGCAGCTGACCCACTGCTGCCCAAGACAGCTTCAGGGCCAGCTATCTCAGAAGTATGGCTTTCTAATTAAAAGTTTTTATGGAGTTCAAACTGGAGTCAGGGTAACCTTGTTATAACTCAAAAGAAGGCAAAACTAAACGATCCATCTTCCACAGTTTAACTTCACCCTAAAATTGCCAGTGCTTTAGTCGAGGATGGACCACATTTCACCCCTAGTTTGGACCACATTACTCATAAGCACTGCAAGGCACAAAAAGCTGCTGGGGGCAGGGGGGAGAAATCAAGATCTTGTCACAGATTCTCAGAAATCTTCAAAGGGCTTAAAATTTTTCAACCCTCATCCCTTAACTGAGATATTCAACTCTGTTAGATTCAGATTAGGGCCAAACAACTGGAAACAGTGGTAGCAGAGAACAGATCGCTCCATTTGGGATTATATTTTGGCAAAGCATGCAGTATAAAGCAGCCCCCAGGCTACTTTTACTTATTCCCAGTCTATTTCAGGCCTCAGAATTAATACAAAAAAGTCCTCTAAACAACTATTTTTAACAATCTGATGTGTATCCTCACCAGCATCAAGCTAAAAGGAACATAAGCTCACAGACCTTAACCTGCACTATCCATGTTCCCAAATTCATTAATTCAACATTATAGCTTGAACAGTACGTAAAAAGAGTCAACTAATTTAATAAGCAAAATGCCTCAAAAATATATCAGAAATGAAATGACAATGCTAGCCTTATTGCCAACAGCTGTGGTCAGCAATGAAATCATTAGCAATACCGCATTACTATTCAAGACCATAATTCATTTGGCTTAGAAAGTCCACAGAGGCCTGACTTACTTTGCCATGAAAAAGAGACGCAAAAGATTCCAATTACAAGAAGATCCTGTTCTTTACCTCCCCCACTTCCTATGAACATGCTTTCATACATCTACCACCCTCTAAAAAGTCCGATTATTCTTTGGACTATGTAGCATCATAGAATGGCCTTTTATAAAAAAGTCAGCATGCCTAGCTGCCAGCAAGACATGAGCCACTGTGGGAAAGCAGAAGCTTGCACGAAAATGGCACTCAGGTCTGAACTGGTCCTGAATCAAAAGATGAAGTACCTGTCCCCTGTATAGCATTAAACTACACTGAATGAAGGAATTGATCTCTTGCGGTCAGTTAGCCAGTCTTCAGTAAGCATCCCCGTCTTTAGCTAGACTAAGAATTGTTTAGAGCTGGCCTTCGGACCTTTCGCACACACTGCGTGAGCCACTCCAACAGCGGAATGTCTAGTCAAGGCAGAACATGGAGAGCTACCCAAGTGTGTCACAGCTGTGGCCTCTCCTGCCCATTCTTCTGCAGTGTCCAGGACATGAAAACAGCTCTAATTGTCTACTGCCATCCCTTCTGGCAGTTTTCAAAAATCCTCAGGTTCCATGTATGCATGTAAACAAGGATCTAAAAATAACAGACGGCATTAGAGTGTTTCATTGTCAGCAGATTATCAACCTGGGATCTTTGGATGATTATTAAAAGGAGGCAGAAAGTCAGAAAAGCAAGAGTATTGGCAGACTTAACTGGAATAAATAGGATTTTGCAAATCTGTTGTTCCAAGATTTGCAAGGATGCACAATCAGAAAAAAAGGGTGAAGAGCCACTGTTCTCCATTTTTAGTTACATACAGATACAGATTTTTACCTTTTAGTACTGTATACATTGTAACTTAAAGTTTGTTTTGTTTTCTTAAACAAATGTCATTTCATAGTTTAAAGATCTCTCCTAAAAAAATATAATTAAAAGATGAATCAAAGCTCTCTTACTCTTTAGATGCAGTCTTGTTGAAGGGACACACTGCACAGCTCACCAAACATCATTATATGCTGGGTTATCATCTTTACTCCACTCCTCCTAAAAAGCATCCTTTGGTCACTACTTTACAAGCTTATGCAGACCCTAAGAAAACCAGCAGATCTTGTAGTTCTTGTGCTATTCAAAAAGCCCAGAAATCACCACAGTAGATTTGATTAGAAATGTTCAGAGATTTGTTTAGTTTATCAGTTCATATTTGCCTTTCTTCCCCACTTATAAGAAATTTTAATATACAAATGTACATGACATGCTAAATATGGGTTTTGTACATCAAGGACACCATGCTGCAGCCCACCTAGAAACTAAGTAAATGGATAAATACACTCAGAAAGCAAAAGGAAAGAGGACTCTCTACTATTGGATTATGGTTAGGTTCAGCATTTTAACAGTTTTCTAGGTTTTGCAACCATACGGTCGGATCAATGCGGAAAAGACAGGAATAACAGCACAGACAAGGGAACCAGCTTTTCTTTAAAAAAAAAAATCAACCCTTTCCCTGAATAAGCCTAAACAAGATTGCTAAAGACAAAGGTGTGTACAAATGCTCCCACAAACACTAAACAAGCGTATGGAGTATTCCCTAGAGTTCTATGTGAAGAAAACCAGGGTGTGTCAAACTCAACTCAAATAATTGGGCCATCATGTTCTGAATTCGTCTCAGTTTCCAGATGTTCTTCAGATGGCCTCAAGATGTTGGTCAATCTACAGCTCATTTCAATTGTCTAGTCCTGAAGTAACTGAACTGGGATCTACATATGAAAGCAACTATACAATTCCATTTGTCTCATTTAGAGCAGATGGGAAACCAGCACACATGCCATAGCTGTTAAGTACCAGAAGCAGAATAAAAACTAACAAAAAATAAATTAAGAACTTATGTTACAGGCTGCTTCTCCCGCTCCCTTCAAGATCCTGGTATAAGCTTCTTCCAGTTTACCAGCATTATCCCAGACTTGTCTAGTTCTTGTGCAATCTCATACCGTCACCAAGTAACACCTCGGTTTCACCAGCCAGCTCACAACAACGACGAGGCAAAGGTGAACACTGTTAGCGCGTAAAACACGCTGCAGGAGGTGCAGTCATGAAAAGCAGCAACACTGCACGAAAGACAGGACCCAGACCAAATGACTAAGCACCCCAAACTACTCCGTTAATGGGTAAGTCATGGAGGGATGACTCCAGATGCTGCAAGGACTGTAGATGCAACAAAACTGCCCATCGGTCTGCAGAAGACTAGAGCTAACAGTGCATCCATTCTCATGTCTGAAACCGCCAGATTCTGCCTATGAAAGCAAACATAGGTCATCCCCTCTGACGAGAGGATCTAGAACGGGCTTGCAAGCTGTAACCTGGAAGTCTTCCAGTACCTACGACACATCGACAAACTGAAATGTTGTGACACTTGCAGAGAGTGACCGGAGCTGGACAGTGTTCCTGTGATGCCTGCCCCACACAGAAAGGCTGTCAGGTTGTGTTCTGCAATCTTGCACTTAACAGTATCGGATTTTGGACCAATTTCTACAGCTTGATACGAGACACATTGCAAGCCACAAGTCCCCTTTATCTCAGGATGCAAGTTTCTCCTCGGGGTGTCTACAGATTTATTTGTATTTATTATCTCCAAAAAGATACAAGTATCCCAAGGTTGTCACTGCTATCTGTACTCATCTCTGACACAAGATAGCTTAATGGTTAAAAATAAAATACAGATTTATACAGAGTTCAGGAAGGTCAGATTTCCAATTACAGAGCTAGAAACAAGATTAAAAGTAATTAAGAATTGCATATATTATGTTTAAAAAAAGATTCTCTCTTCAGTATACCTCATCTAGAATGCCTCTGGTTTTGCTAGCCACAGCAAGTTGTGGACCAAGTCCACAGATTCACCCTGTTTTCCATGTGACTATTGCAGACCAGGAGTGTTTAGAGCTGGCTGGGAGGAGTCACAAGCCCTGCCCTGTTCATCCCAGACATCTTACCTTCCTTCAGCAAATTCTATTTTCTTGTGCACTCCCTCATTTTAAATTATTTTCCCATTTGCTTTTCTAATCCAGTAAGAATGTAGCTTCCATGATTTACCTCTCCTTACACCAAATTTTTTAAAATTATTTTTTATTTTCAACTAATATGAATAGTATAAGTGTTACACTGAAGACACAGGTGCAGTGACCTGCCTTCAGTATTCAGAACATTCCTTGGCACCGACTCTCTCCCCCCAGGCAGGCAGTCTGTTGTACTGCAGCTTCCATCATCTCTTCCTTCCATGGGCACCCAGGACATAGTTTAAAAATGCTTCTTAGGCTTGCAATATTTCACATCAGTTTGATATTTTTCTTACTTTCCTTTCTTATGGAAAGCAGGCGTAGGTTGTAGACATACCAACAGCACAGGTAACAGAATCGGTACCGAGAAATTTATGCTTGTAACTTTTCCATTATCAACACTACCTTTGTCAATTTTCAGTGCTTCTGGCATCAAAACATCATGTTCCAGCCGGGGTAGGAAACAGCACAGTTCCTACTGACCACTATCGTCAGAGGTGCATCTCACACGGCCTGTGTGTCTCACCCTGGCAGACCCTTCCCATCCTGCAGCAGCCCTTCAGCAGGCGCTCCCTGGGCAGGGTCAGCCACCTCCCAAAGCCAGCTGGAAATGCTGCCAGCAGACGACTTGCCTGACTCTGCACATCTGTAGCCTCTTACACCAGAGCCACGCGCGTCACCACCCTAGCTTGCAGTTGCTAGACCACGCTACTTTGTTCACCGCAGAGAAAACAAATGAGTCGCAATTCCAGACATTCTCCAGTTTTCCAACAATAGCCATTTAAAATAGAAGAGGCTTTTACATTCACTTCATCATTATCTCACTGTGGCTGCTCTGCAGAGATGATGAGCCGTATGTTTTTACATTCGGCCATACCTACAAGCTCAGAGAAGGCCTGGGTTAAAATTCTACTCGTGACCCTTAAAGGGCTAAACACAGCTGGAGTCAGGGGAGAATGGCAAAACCTTAAATTTCTGATTTTCTCCAGGAAAAGGAGCAGCAGCCCACATTAAGAGGTCAATAAGACTGCAAAAATCAAACATTACAAGTTCAGAAACGCTTCCAGGTTCCCTACCCCACCCCAATTCATTTTCTTTGGTCATAAACACGGCATTGTTGTGCAAGACTTCTAATTCAGCTTACAGCACTAGGATGAAAGGCTTTTCTAATACATAAAGCATTGAACTAGAAACCTCAAAAATCAAGTCTGATCTCTGCTCTGTCACAAACCCCTTGTTAAAAAAATAGCCGAATCCATATCATAATGTATATAAATGAATGAATTAAGACTTTATCAATAAACTCAATATTGTGCAAAGAAATTATCCACTGTTTGAGTAAAACTGCAAATTATTTTAAATTTCAACTCAGAACACCAAAAAAAGTGAAAACTGAAAAAACCAAACCCAAGCCGACTGCTTTTCAACAGTTGAAATAAACTTTGGTTGTTAAATAATTGTTTTTGCAGAAATGCTTCAAAACAAACGCTTTTTGTCAAAAACAAAGCACGGGCATTGATTTCTATAAGTTCTTATTTTTCTTTTTTTTCCTTGCAACACTTGAATGATTCGGTAAAATGAAATTATTTTTGGCAAAGAGCACTTTTCACCAAGAATTGTTTAAGTGCTTTTATTGAATAGCTTTCTTTTGTCTTTTCTAAATTCAGTGATTGGTTTTACTTACAACCTTCAAACTTTTGCAACTAATTCTATGGTTACATATTCCTCCCCCCTTAAAAAAACTCCACCCATTTAACAGTACTAAATACAGCTGACTTAATTTTTGCATTTTATTTTTTGCAGGAGCAGACAGGCTGTGGTTACAGTAAGGAGGTTTACATGGTGAGAGGATGATGGGAAAGAAACAGCAGAGATGGATTAGGCACAGGGGGAATTAAGTAGCAGGACATAGGCTGGACTGGCAGAAGGAAATGTCAATAGGCATAAGGGAAGATAAACAACCCCCTCTATTTTCACCACCACCAGAGAAGTTTGCCCATTTCTTCCCCAGATGCTTTTAGCTTTCCCTTATGCTGGCCTTTATGCCAAAGCTTCCTCAAACTGATCTTCAGGCACTGTCGCTTTCCCTTTCCAAGGATCTTCAAGGCTCACTGCTACAATGATGACGACAGGAATCAGCTGAAGGGTGACTAGGAAAAATTGCTGTTTGGTACATTTTCACAAAATAACAGCAGCAATGCACACGAAAGTTAGCAAATACATTAATTCAGGGTGTCAGATAGTTGGCAAAATGCTCAGCCCTCGTTTACAGAAAAGGCAGGGGGACTGCAAGCGCCCATGATCACACAGGGGTCCCGGACTTACAAAGCCACACTGCCACGCTCGGCCCAAAAGTTCATCTGTTGGCACTCCAAACCAGGTATGAGCTGATAAGCTGCACCAGCCTCACCACGAAGATGAGCTGCATGCAGTCCAGACATTTAACTTCAAGCCACCAGGAGATGACAAGTTGCCTTCCTCTGGTTATCCAGAAAGGTTCAACTGCCTCTGCCCCCACTGCCCAGCCAAAACCAAACAAAAAATGCTCTCAGCAGTGTTATCAGTGTGAACAGTCCTTAAAGAAAGCAAGTTCATCCCTTCTTGGGCTAATGGAAAACAAGGTTCCAGAACCTGAGACAAAACACAGGTAATGAAAATAAATGGGGAAGAGGAAGGGGACGATTCTGAAAAAGGTCAAGAGTATCAGACAAACTGTCACGAGAAGGAGATGTTACTGTACTCATGAGCTACTCACAACTTCATATCTGAGCCTCAGGTTTTGCCTTCCCTCAAGAGAGTTTCTGTGGTAAGCTCAGCAGGTCCCATCCCCATACCATTATTTTGTGCATTTTGGAAAAAACAGTTGGGTGCTCCAAATATCCCCACAGGAAAGGGTCAATTTCAGAACTCTTGAACAGCCAAATGTTAAGCCTATTCTTCAATACTCTGGTTTAAGGAAAAAGAAAAAAAAAATGGTTGGAAAGATTTCCATCTCAGAAAAGCTTTGATTCTGACACTATCAGAAATCCCAAGTGTTACCTTGTCGCAAAGACTGGAAATTTACAGCTTGCAGTAAAAAAAAAAAAGCTATTTGTATGCAGGAATGACTGTCTAGTTTAAAAAAAACCACCCTCTGCCCTTCTACTCTCACACAGCCCAGCCCACATTCGAGAGGCAGGCTCCTTGCTGGTATTTGAACTTAGTAAGAGGAAGCCACTTCCTCATTAAGACATACCCAACTATGGTAATAACATGGAGAGCCAAAAGTAGTAACAGATTTATTATTACCACTGTGTGGAAATAATTTTTTTTTTTTTTCCTGTTAATCCAGTTAATTATCCATGCAAAGTAAAGTTGTTCCTGGCAGCCACAGAGGCAAAACTAACTTCAATAATGCTGGGGGTGGAATGGTTGTTATGCAGGAGAAGAAACTAAATAGTTCAGTAAATTAGCCCAAATAGATACACACTGGGATTGGCCTCTAGAGATTCAAAATACAAAATTCAATGCTTTTAGGCTTATCATACTTTTTATTTAATAGAGAAATGTCTGATCTGGGACTGCATCATATCCCAAAGATGCTACAAAGAAGTAATTTTTTCAGAGAGTGCCCTGAGGGTAACAGGAAAAATTACAGAAAGCTTCAAACCATTCAGCTCCCACAAGTATCCCTGCATTGTGGACCTTCACTTCAGCTACAAAGCACAACCAGCAAGGAATTTGTGGTGGTTACTGAATACTTGGACGGGTATTACAGAGCACAGCACTAAATGCTCCAACAGCCCAACATTTTCCTGGAAAAGCCATCTGATTTCAGTGAGGGGAGCACCAGGCTGAGATTGCTGCATCTTCAACATTACTGGCCTCAGCACAGCTCAGCCTGAAACACCATGTACCCCCAGCTCCCAGGGCATTCCAGAGGCATTGTGCTTTTGCTCTTGGGACATTTTCTAGGACAAATAAGCTTTAACAGTCAGGTTTTTACCTCAGGGGAAAAAAAAAAACCAAACCAAACAACGCATACCCATGACATCTGGAGGATGGAAGCCATAGAGGGAAAAACCCCAAACCTACAAAAAGCACACACAAAGCAAGAGCTGAAAGTGAAGAAAACTACAGAATTTATTTAAAGTGTTTATTTCAACTGTCCACAGGCACAGCGATTGTATAAACAATGAACTACAGGAACACAAATGAACACTATGGGAAAAGAAACCCCTCGCATTTTTTCACTGCAGTAGAGTACAGACCACCAAGAACAGTTTGACTCAAATACCCAGCATCAGTTCCCACACGAGAGCTGTTATTGTTGGCTTCAACACCCAAGTCCAACAAGAACAGTAAGAACATGCATTCTGCTAATGTTTGAATAACCCTTGCCAACAAATTGATCCCACAGCAGCAAGGCTGTAGGAGATGGGTTCAAATAAATAAGTGAAAGTCAGTAAAGGGAAGAGACATGCAGCACTCCTCTTTTAGAATGTGTTCAGTGGGAGCTCTTTTTATTTCCCTTATTTAAAATGGATTGCTTCTCTCCCCCGCCCCCCCCCCTTAGGAAAGAAACCACCCAAAAGGGCACTGGTGAGCATCTGTATTTTACATGCAAGGGAGACACAACTGCCAGAGAAATACAGATTCCACAGATGTTAACCCAGAGGACAGCCCAAATTAAGCAAGTCTCTAAATAAGGTCTGGGAGGCACTTTCTGAAGAAAAGCAGCGTTTTTCCAGAGCAGGCAATTAGAGCTGTCAGCTTAACCCCAGTCCAGCAGACAACCTTCTACATTTACCTGGTTACCCAACAGGAAATCCATCACTTCCAAAGGTAAAGAAGAGGAGCAGATCATCGAGACAGGGAACAATCCTGAGTGTCTTCTGTATTTGACTTCCACCAGAGATAGTATTTTGAAATATCAAAGTGAGCTTGACTAGGACACCTGAAAAGCAAGCCCCTATTAAGCCACAAAGAGTGGCAGTGAGTGACCAAGGCTCCTGGTACGTCAGCCAACAGCCCGTCCAGAGCTGAGCGAACCGAACTGTCCTGCGCCAGGGGCCTGAGCTCGAGTTTCTGCACAGCATCCTACTGTACAACTGCTACCCCAGGGCCCGCTTAGCTATCTCCTGCACAGAGTTATAATCAACACCTCCAAACCAGTTTCACTGTCACTTCTCAAACTGCCAAGGGAGCAATTCTGCAGAAGACATGAACAGAACTGCAATTTTATTCTTATGTGACCATTTCTTCTCTAGGAAATACAGATTCCTTCTCCAGAAAGAGGTCATCTAGCATTGAGGACAACATTGCTTTTTGACCATTCTTCCAGGTACCTTCATTCTTTTCCTGCTCAAACACATCCACCTGTTTGGTGCATTACTTCATCAGATATGCGTGCATGTACACCATGCCACAAACGCAGAGAAAACAGAGTGAATAACTAAAAATACAGTAAATTTATAACTGTTTTAAACTGCCATGCCCCAGTATAGCCTATTTCCTGAAGAGATTTCATCCTTTCAGTCTTTTCAGTCCTTTACAGACTCTTCATATTAAATGGGACTCTGTATCTTTAATTGTGATTTTCCATCTTGCACAAGTGAACCTTTTCCATAGTACAGTCTCTTTTTAAGTTATAAATAAAACACCCAACTATTTTCTTTTTCCCACAGATGAGAACATTAAAACATTGACATTTTAATCTGTTCTATACAAGAGTGAGTTGTGTCAGCACACTGCTTCCAGCTACAACAACAGAAAAACCCAAGTTTAATTAAAGACAGAGTGGAGAAGCTGCACAGTGGTGTCTGAACCACAAAGATGCATGGCATAGTCCTCGCTTGCTCACCATTTTGGGCTCAGTTTCCTCTTCGGATAACTACTTGGCAGACAAAATATGATTGAAACAAAAGGGGAGGGAGGACAAGAAACAAATGTATTTTCTCGATAGGAGATGCAAAAGGTGAGACCACATACCTGAGACTTACAGACATTAAAAATTTTATCCAGAAAATAGTAAAAGCATAGCACAAACCACCGTATCACAAAGGCATAGCAGAAGCCAATCACAGCCACATCAACCCTACCACTTCAACGCTAGGGCCTGCACTGATCCAACCTTTAATGCCATGAATTAATACCCATTGCCACTAACTAATTCCTTTCCCTGGCAAGTTCCAGGGGTGTTCTATTTCTAACAATGAAACCACAAAATTCCAGGCTTCCACTTCCAGGTAAGCAAGAAGCATGCTGTCTGCCAGGCAGCACCGAATGCTTCTAGCAGGAATCTTCCAGCAATTAATCAGCCCAGACCCCTTCAAGGTACAGGACTGGTGCAACGGGGACACGGGGCTGCCCTGTCCTGCAACGGAGAACGTCTGGAGGGAACAGGAGGCCGCTGCGCTATGGCAGCCACTCCCTTCCCGCACTCCTGCCCATGAGCTACAGGGTGGAGGTCTGCAGATCTTGGGTTGTTCCTCCCAGCAAGGCTGCAGCGCTTCCATGGCCCTGCGGCCGCCTGCACACGCTGCTGCAGAGGAAGGAGAGGCCAAGGGCAGTCCCCTTGCTACCGGCCACAGAAGTGCGAGGCAGATTCTTCTTAGACTGCTCAATGGAAGGACAAGGGCAAACAGAAGAAGTTATAGCCAAGGAAATTTCAGCTACGGACAAGGAAAAATTCTTCCGTGGTCAGAGTGTGGAACAGGTTGCCTGCGGAGGTTGTACAGTCTTCAGCTGTGGAGTTACTTCACAGCCAAGGGGGAGAAGGTCCTGAGCTGCCTCATGTAACATCAGTAGCACTACTTCGAGCAGGGGGTAGCACCAGGTGTCCTTGGAAAGGACCTTTCCACCAAAATTATGCTACGGTCATATTACAGATCTGCTTCTCACACCGCTGCTACTACACAGAAAATGGGAGCAAGTAGACAACAAAAATGTAATCTCCAATAACAAATTGTCTATGACACCGCAGACTGAAAAAATACACCTTTAAGACTCACATACCCATGTGTGTTTAGACTGCACATGCTAATAGTTCCCAAATAAACAGTTATGGCAGCATCAGAATTCTTCATGAGAATGCCTTCTCACAGATTATAGCCTTAAGCAGCCCTTGGGCACTTACATTTCCAAGTCAGCAACGTAACTTTTATATTTAAGTCTTAGAAGTAGTATAAAAAGTAATGCCAACTTGTTCTGGACCTGGCACCTGCCAGCAGCAACCAGCTGGAGAAGAGTTTCTCCTTCCAAACTGCAAACAGCCTCACCCTGCAGTTTTTCCTTGTTCAATAGGAGAGCCACAAACACCGAGCCATTGATTCGGGTTTCATTACATTACCCCAACAGAGGTGCTGTGTCACATTAATTGTTTAGTAACACACATGTCAAAAACTACAAGCAGGAATATCAATGGAGTAAGATGAAGTGCTTTCTGCACTAGAAGTGAGACTCATCATTTCTAACGAGTTCATTTTGTTAGCATTTCACATCTAAATTTCCTCTTCAAGTACCTCGAAGTCTCATAGTAATATGCCTTTTTTTTTTTTTTAAACATGTCAGTTCATAACATTGTCACTCACTGGCTGGAGAAGAACACTGCAAGTGTTTGATCCTGCTCTCTCAAAACTTCACATCAGTTCCAAAGAAAAAGGACAACAGCTTAGGCTAGCTGATATCCCTGAGGTAGGAGGTAGGTCAATGTGAATAAGAAGAGTTGTGTAAATAGGAACAAAATGGAAAGTGGATATGAAACCAAAAAAACAAGTAAAAAACAGAAGAAAAGGTATAGTAACACTGTTCTTTACTATAAGGATCAGCATCTACTAGTGTTTGCAAAACTCCACACCAGTCTAGTTCCAGGTAAATGAAGCTGTGATTATCTAGTCCAAAACATAAATCTGTAGTGTAGCAGGTATAACCCAAACGGTACTACAAGTCACAGGTAGGTTACAATTTATCTTCTGAATTTCAGAAGAAAAGCTTTTCAGCTGGCAGACAGAATAAACAGTGATATAGATGAGGATGCAAAGAGCAGGGGAGAAAGCTATTCACCTCAAACTTTTACAGGTAGGTATGTAAAATTGTTTCCTGCCCCATCTTTCACACAGAATAGGAAAGATATTTATATCAAGGAAAATATATTCACGTTCTTGCCCAGTTTCTCAGACAAAAAACCCAACTGCAAACAAACTACCCAACAACCAAAACACACCCCCCCCCCCCCCCCCCCAAAGAAAAAAACAACCCAGATCTCATTAAGAGACTTAAAGAATAGCCAAATTTTCACACTAATGCAGCATACTGGACACATGTTGATTGCCAAGCTTCTTTGAGAATCTGACCCAATTACAGATGCCAGGCCTGGAAGTTGATTTATACACCTGCTTTCCTCAGCAGATGGGCATGTTTCGCTGTATTTCCATTTTCAAGCATGTCTAATGTGTCAACTTTGCAATTTTTTGTGCAAAAGCACCATATTATAAACTTGACATTTGTGAATGTAAATTAAAAAGGAATTTCCAAGAGTGCTTTCTCTATCTGCTTCTCAAAGAATAAAAACAAAAAATCCTAAGAAAGTCAGTGAATCCAAGTAGAGACTTCAGAAGTCCTTTCAGACAATCAAAAGCAGGATTTTCCAGCAAGGCAGCTGTAGCTCATTAGATCCGCCATGGACCGTGAAAGCCACTTGCCAATAGTGTCGAAAGACTATTACTCATTTCAATCTCTCTGAAGAGGACAGCTCTCTGACAAAGCATTAGTGAAAAGCAGAGTTTGGGGCTCTGACTGGAACAGCTAAGCATGCAGGCGGAAGTTCAATACTTAACATGAAGCTGAGTCGCGAGGGCAGATTGATGTCCCAGCTTCTCACCTTCAGAGATCAGAGCCTTCACCTAATTATAAATGGAAAAAGTGTTTTGGAACTAAAACTAAGCTGCCCATGTGGATGATAATCATACCATATAACATGGCAGAAGGCTATTTCTGAATAGCAAGTTTTTTGCACCCCTTTGAGTCCTGCTAATCTGCGACTGACAGCAAAAAATAATAATTCTGGGACTAGTCAAATCAGCCAAGAACCTCTCACAATCCAGCAGTCAAGTTAATCAGAAATACTAAGATGTTTCCCCAAAATAATTACAAGATTAAGGCAAACATAAGGAGAGAGTCTGGAAAATACTAATTTTGTTCCTTTCATGAATTACATTTCTGCATAAATAACAAAAACAAGGTCTTTTAACCGTAATACATAACTTGGCCCACCTAAGCATTGGGCTGGCAGATGTGACAGCTGTGGTACAGCATCAGAACTCAAACGCAATGCCTTCCCCTTCAGTTGGTGTAATAATCCAACCCATTCTGATAATTGTTCTCTTCTGTGTTAACTTGCCTCTTCACTTTTCATGCCTAGAGCAGCGCTCTGGTCATTTCAATAACAGACCCCACAGTTCCAGGCAGCATTATGCTGTGGTCAGACATCACACAGCAAGTTACACAGCTCTTGGAAGATAAATATGCCTAATGTTGAGGCTTTACTACTGTATACCATAACCTATAAATATTCCATCTGCCATCCCCAAGCACATCGGCTCTGGTATCCTGTATGCAATAGTGGCTAGCAAGAGTTGTCAGAAATCCAGCAGATGAGATGGAGACAAGACGATTTCTCCATTAGTGTCTGTTAATCAAACAAACACCACCACCCCCCAAGCCTCCAGTTATTAGTACAGAATCTAAAGCAATGAGGACAAAAGAAAGCATTCTCTCTTCATCCCCGAGAATCAATAATCCACTTTGTACAGTTCACTTGGATTCTATTTTTAAAACTACATTTTTACAGATTACCAGAGAGACCAAATAGTTTTAATTCCTAACATACACCTTACTTCAGAGGAGAAAGTTTGCAGAAAATTGTAAAAAAGCATGATGAATATACAGCAAATAGCACAAACTAATCAAGTCATATACTTAAATATTTTCTTAGTATCCCAGAAAAGTAGCAGATTATATTTTATAGAGATGTACTGCAACATAAGCAATATTGTGCTCATAAGAGAGTTGGCTTTTCTGTAATGTTTTGCTCTAATTGAAATATGTTCTATGAAAAGGACTGGCAGCATAGCCACAGAGCCTATTTTCACAGCCTAGATAAGCGTCAATGTCCTCCTTGCATGGGAAAGTATTTTAGGAAAAACCTTTGAGACTCTGATGTCACGTAAGCTGACATATATAAATGACCATATATACACTTTATTAAAAAGCCAAACTCTACAGTACAGAAACAAGTAGAGAACAGAATGATTGCTCTTATTGTACGACTGCGTATCAAAGAGAATCCTTTCCAAGAGGGTACCAGAAAAAAGACATTCAATAGTGAATTTTATGAGAGAAGGATAAAAACCAGGTAGTTCAACAGATTCCTGAAATCCCAGTAGTGGTCAATAAATCGACTTCTGCTTCACATTATATGAAGAGGCTGTACTTAGCAAATCACTGTGTAAGCTGCCTCAATAACAGCACTCCTGCTATCAAGTTTACTTGCAATGATTCCAACAAAGAAATTAATTTCTTAGATGACAAGAAAAGGTTATCTAGAATGCGGAAAACACAGGAGACAAAAATTTCCACTAATAAAACAAATATCAGACTCTGAACAGAATTTGAAGCTCTTTTTTCCTCCGAAAGATTTGAACTCCCTATAGTCCAAACACTAGAGCTACAAAGAAAACATCCTACAAACTGCATTTCTAAAAATACAAGGAAAGCATAATGAACTAGATCTTTTTTCAGTGTGATTCACTAAAGCATCCCCATGCATACTATTCCTCAGGCAAGGCCCGTAACAAGAAAATATACTGCTATCAAAGTTCTAGACTTAAAAATCAAACCTTACTTGGAGCTACTAGTTGATTTACTACCTTCAAAAACTGTAGTACAATATAAGAAAAACTCTGCAAGAGCTTTCCAGATTTCAGAACATGCCCTTTTCACAAGTATAAAGGTGTTTCTCACAACTTCAGCAAGTAATAACACACATACCTTCCTAGTCTCATCCTACTGATTTTATTGATCTGTTTACTCCCAAGAGACATTCAACAGGTATCAATCACCCATCTTATTTTGCAGTTATCAATTTTCTTCCATGAAGGGACACCCTTTTACTCTACGACACCCTTGCTTCCTCTTACTATAATACATAGCCTTCAGTTATTGTTCTCATTACATTCTCCTCATACTTGTCCTATGCATATAAAGTGAGCAAAAGTACATTTTATATACATGCCAACAGGAAGTCAGCCATAAACATAAGACAGCATAGAAGTTTGATTTTGAAAGTCATTATACAAAAAAGTGGATTACCTTCCTCTATTGCCCAAAGATCTAGTCCCACCAGTTCTCTTAAAGCAATTAAATCAGTCTGACATCTAAGAACTATATGATCTAGATATCAAACAATTAGCCTCTATGCTAGATGGATTGATTACAATAGTTTACTTGCATGATCAATTTCTACAGATTTGGTTTTAGCTGTAAGAGTTTGTTGAATTTCTGTATTTCACAGCTGAAAAGATTAACATCAAAATATGAACCAATTATAAAGCAAAGCAATGCAGTTCACCTACAATGATAACCTAAAGAGATTTAGACCCTCAGGTTCTCTCCCACCTTCATCCAGCCACAGATGCCAAAACCAGTGACAAGGCCTTCAAGGTCAAAATCAACATTTAATGCTGTTGATCTGGCCTATTAAGCAGAGGACCTCTAGGAAACATCATACTGATAAAGGATTAATGCGAGCCGAAATCCCACAGGAAGTCATATGACTCTGCTAGGACATTTATATATTAAGTGAGTAGCTTGAACTAGGTCAAATGGGAAAGAGTTAAGATCTAGGTTTCAATTTCCATGGTGATTAGAAGAAAAGAGCTTCTCTGAAGAGCTGTTTGGACCATTAATGCTCATTTTTAGTATCCTTTGGAAAACATGGGATATTTGAGAGGACAGAGAAACAATAACAGTATTTTTTTTTTCTTTTTTAAATCTGGTGACTTGAGTAACTATAATCTTGTCTGTCTGTCACTGATCTCAAAGTAACAGAATGGCCAATCCTGGATTCTAGCTAGAAAGAAATGGAGGGGGTAATACAATATTAATGACATGAATTTTCAGAAAATATATTCTTGGACTAGCTTGATTTTTAATTATAAGTTTATTGCTAATTAACAACACAGATATAGCAGATTTTTGTAAGGCACTTGACTTGATGCAAAGTGACATTTGATTAAGAAACTCAAAATCAACATGACACATCAAGTGGGCTAGAGACTGATAGGCCTCAAAATGTAATTGCAGATGAGGCCAAACACTAAATAAATGTTTCCAGCTTACATCAATTAAATATCAACACAAAAGAGAATGGTTTCTTTCATCCCACCTTCAAAAACTTGACCCTATGTTATTCAACAGTTTTGTCTATGCCCCGAAAAAAAGCACAAGATGATTACTGAACAAATTTACAGATTAGAGTGATAAAAAACAAGGATCAGTGACAGAAAGCCATTTAGTTTGCCTGGTAAAGAAGAGTCAAGCAAAGATCATAGTTTTTAATATAGTTAAATGTAAGAAAACATGCCTAAGCCACACTTGCAGGTTGGAAGCCTACCCTGAACGCAGGTATTCTAAAAGGTCATGGTAAAAAAACATTTGTAGGGAGCTTCAGTGAGATACTGTGGGTAAACAGGACTACGGAGATAATTTTGCTTTCAAATTTCCTCCAAAGCTAAAATTACACAAGTGAGGCTTAGTTGGAAAACAGCAGACAACAGCTGGTGGCAGGAAGGGCCACATGCTGTACAGAAGGCGGGAGGGGACCTGGGAGGCTGGCACAGACAATAACCAAGAGTCTGAGGGGCTCTCTGCCCTTCCTCCTCTTCACCTGAAGACAAGTGAGGACAGGGGAATGCTTACTCTGGGAAGGTCCCATTTCTTCTACTTTTCCCTGGAGCATCTGGATGCAAATTGAAACCTCAGAGAAAAACCAAAGCAAAACACACCACAGGAAACTCACAGTTAAAGACCATACGATTTTGAGTGGGTTGGGGACTGACCTAAACCACAAAGGGAAAGGATATGGAATGACTGAGCTGAAGGCATGCAAGGCTCTTCCCCAGGAAAGTGGTGGGACTTCAGAAACGAGCAGTTAATCATCTAAGAAGCTACTGCCAGCAGTATATGCAGCACATTTTCCTTTTTAAACACAAAGGCTACTAAAGTGCCAATTGCTTCAATCTTGGCCTAAGATGGGAAAATAAGCTGGAACTATTGGTGGGAAACTATATGTTGCAGGATACAATAAACAAAAAAGAAAAATCCTTGTGTCCTTTCATGCATTTCAAGTTACTGTTAGCACCTCAGAGTAAGTTTCTCAAGTTACCAAGCACCTCTCACGTTCAAATCCTCTGTTGTGTGCCAGCTTTTGCTCTTGCTGGTGTTGACCATTCTCCCACACCATTATAACAAAACTCAGAGTGGGGAAAACTACTTTGAAATTGCTTAACATCAGCTTTAGCAAGTTGAACTTCAATATAAACTCCCATATTTTTAAAAAAACAAACAAAACCCTCTCCTAGAAGCTACTAAAAGTTTAATTGAAACAGATGTAAGGAAGCCTTTGGGCTTCTCCTGCCTTCCATGAAGATTAAAATGGACAAAACTGAAGCATCTCAGACAGATAGGGAGCAGTTATGATGGTACGCACCTTAACTAACCATAGTTCTTCGAGGACCATCCTCATCTGCCAATAACCTACATTCAAGCTCTCCTGCTTTTTCCTTTTGTACCTTGCCTAATGCAGAGTATTCATATTTCCTTTTCCTGAAAGGAGTTTCGTACCTCAAAAACTGCACCCAAGAGGAGCTACTTACATATGGTACAGCTAAATATTTTGCTTTCTTCAGCAGTGAAATTCCACCACTAAGTTTGACAGCTTTTTTCACCTGATGTATAGAAATACCACTTAATGCTATGATCTTACTCACCTGTTACAGAACATACTTATCAAGCACTCCGAGATCCCACCCAGCTGCTGACAATCCCGTGACAGGACATGAAGCATACCACGTGCATCCAAAACATCCACTTCTTTGTTTCGATCATAAATATATAGGAAGGGGAGGAAGAAAAAGCCCTCAGAAAAATTTGCCTAGGACCTCTTTATATCAAAGACTGTTCCACCATGCCCTTTCAGCTAATCCCTCCATCTTTGTATAAAGCTGTATTTAGCATATCACACAGCTAAACAACTGCAGACCTGAAACACAAAAACCCAAGGAACATCGGAAACACACGAGGACATGTCAGGAGCACGACAAAGCTGAGGAATTACACCCCTGCCTCCAGATTCCCAAACCAGGGCTTTAGCACTTCTGTTTAAATGGGTCAGACATAACAAAGTCTGCTACAAATCTGAGCAGGGGACTGAGCCGTGACCTCCAGGGCAGTCGGGCTGCCAAAGGGACTCCTCAGGCTCCCACCTGGCAGTACCGTCAGCAACGGCCCCAGCTGAACTGCGTTGAACAGTTCAGCTGTGATTCTAACCACAATCAAGCCAGGTACAATGTTATTTCAGCAGCTGTGATTAAACAATAGCTCTGATACAAGATTTTTAATAACACTAAGGGGAGATTTCTGCTACAAGAAGTATTACCGCAGCAGGACCACCTAGACATCTCCAAAACAAGTCCCTCTCAACACAGCCCGCCTGCCCGTGAGCCAGGATCCAGCTACAATGAAAACGTTTGTGGTTTCCCTATCTGCCACCTGCCTCCCTCCAACATCAATAAACAGCTTCAAAGTCCAAAAGGACACTCAAACAAAGCTGGAGGGACAGAGAGGAATCAATGGCAAAACAAAAACAAATAGCTTTCAAATGATTTTGGACTCTAAAAATGAGGAGTTCTTATTTTTAGACTGCATACAAGTAGCTCAAGCTGCTTTTTCTTTCGTCCCCATGACAGTAGTTAAGTGAATACACCTGCCTTGCCTCACTCCCTTCTGATGGTAAACAGAAGGTCTTGCATTTAAGTTACAACATGGAATACTTCAGAGCAGCCCTGTGCCAAAATAGCACATTTCTGAGGGATGCAAAGGTATTCAATAAAAAGCTTTTAAAGGCATATTTTTAAACTTGCAGCAGGAAAGCTTTTCTGTGTCAAGACAGTAATTCTTTTAACAGCATTGATCAAAATGTCATTCTTTTATGAGTGTACAATACCTTTTAATGGCATACAACAAGCCATTAGGGTTATACACCTCCGTACAGCAGACAGCTTACTGGAAAATCGGGAACACTGGCCAAGATACAGTCACCAGTTTTTATGCTTCTAATAAGGCAGAGTTTCTTCCATTTTCCCCAGCTCTACTTCACCCTAATACCCACAAGTGAAGTGATCCAAAATCAAGCTGAACTTCTCATTGCTTCCACCAGAGTTATTTTCACTGTAACCCACATGTTTTCCCCAATAAATGCAGTGAATATTCTGGCTTTTCAAAGTGGGATTCTGTCACCAAGGTCCAATCTGCTTTGTTTTCCTCACCAGTGATCATACTTATCCCCAAATCAGCACTGACTGAGGAATCAAAGGCGGTTGAATTGCACATAAAGGTTTTGATTTTCAGAAATGGGAAAAAAACCCACCCATCCTTTCCCAACACTCTGATGCCTGGGACAGAATCTGTCTACAAATCATTCAGTTCTTTCCAAGTGCTCCAACCCTTCAAAAAGGGTAAGAGCACTGGTGATTGCATTTACTCTGCTTGAATGGAATGCAAGCATGGACTCTCAGCAGCACTTCATAGCCTTATTTTAGTTAAAAATATCAACAGGAAAGGGAACGATTTCTGTCAACCCACCATCAAGGGTTTTCACATTAAGGGTAAGAGAATATTTATAGGATTTAATCATCAATGTTAATTGAGCAGTGACAGCAGCAAGAGAACTTTATTTCACTCTCTGAAATACTTATGGATAATACCAAGATCTCAGCTCCTTTTGAAGGTGTATCTAAGCCATCACTACAAGCAAATGAAAAAACAATTCCCAATTAAAGCATAAAGCAAAGGTGTAAATCAAAGAAAGGAAAATTGAAAAATGTGAGGCTCCAAAATAAAAAGCTGGAGTAAAATTAATTACAAGGGGCTACTTGTCTCTTACCTATTCAGTTCAGTTACACAAAAGTGGCCGTTGTCCCCATGACTTCCAGTTATGAGGTAGATGCTATAAGTCTTCTTGGTCACAGCAGTAACATCTAGAATTTAAAAATCAAAGTTAATATTTTTTTTCTTTTACACAATCTTTAAACATACATAAACTCAATCAAAATAATTTACGCTACAGAAGATGCCATTACCTCAGACAGAATACCACAAAGCCAACTGTGTTTATATCTGCCCTGCATTCATTATTAAACAGAGTCAGATACAAAGAGGTCTCCCCAGAGAATTACCAGGTCACCCACAAAGACCATGACTTTGCTAGATCATTCAGCTGGTAATTCAGACCAAAATCTAGTCAGAACGAGACACAACCCACACACGCAGATCATGAACCCAAGTATGCTGTGTTCAGATAACAAACACGTCACATGCTAGTGAACGTTACTTTAAGAGCCAAATTGCAAAATCTCAGGTGACATCTGAATCAGAGGACTGCAGATCTGTGGCACAGGGGCTCTGACACTCCAGCCGCCTAAGCGGGGGAGCAGGGAGCAGCACACAAGTGCCAGTAAGGGAGCCTCTGTCCACATGTGGGCTTGGGCTCCTCTCAAGAGTGCTTACTAAGCCTGTCTAATCATTTGCTTTGGTATTTCTTACCTAGTTTTAAGCCACATAACTTAAAAAAGTAAAATAAAGACTGGAATATTTCCTGGAAGGCAATACAGCAGGAATATAAATGCTCTCTGAAGCAAGCTACACAAATTTTGTAGTCAATAGGGATTGATTTCTCACTATGACATATCAGAGAGTTCAGAGTTGCTCCTTCATGGTTGTTGTCAAGAGAGTAGATACATATTCAAGTACATGTTTGGGTTTTTAAAACAAACTGATGATTTACTAGGTTACCTGATAGATATCAACTAAAAAACCTGCATTTTGCAATAGCAACTAATTTCTTGTTGACCTACACTCAATTCTGTGCAATAAACATTGCGGCAAGATGGGAGAGCTGTTCCCGTTCCCTGGGTGCAAAGAATCAGACAGTGAAGTCGCTCCTGCTGTGCCTGGGACCCGGAGCTGCGTTGGCCTGGCGTGCAGACTTTCAGGATGGAACGAATTTTTCGTTCTTGAACACAAGCATTTCTAAAACACAATTGCATCATGGTTTCCATTTAGAAGCGAAACCAGTGGATGTTCAACAGCATCCTGATCTACCCAGTGCTAAAATATACATGTTTATTCTCAATTCAGTTCAGTTAAACACAACCATTGGGGCTTGGAGCACTTTCTGGGCACAAGGAATGTGGCTAAAAGTTAGTGAATTGGGCATTTAGTTTCCTGGGTAATAAGTGCCAATTTTTTCTAGAGCTTGATTCAGTAAAAGCAAGTCCCTACTTCTGCATCTCTTCAGTCATGTAAAAATAAGCAGTGATAACTATAGTAACATACTGAGCTTTGTCTGTCAGCCCTCTGGCAGAGGCCCTGGCAGCCAAACCACTCTTTCCCACAAATAGTTCAGGAAACTTCTTGGCTAGATGGAGTCCCCCCAAGCATTATCCTGTTACAGAGTTTAACAAGAGCTAGATTTTTCCAGGTCCCTGGCAACGCAGAGTCTCTCTTCCTCGCCAAGGTGCTGGGCAATGGTGTGACTGCCGCTGCCTTTCCCAGAACGGCGACTCTGAACTCTGAAGGAACGGCACGGCCTGCCCAGGATGGGGTAGAGCAGAACTCGCCCGTGCCGCAAGAACCCGGGAGAGGAACCGTGCCTGCCTCCAGCCCCGCGAGAGGAGGCAGCGACGGACAGAGCGGTGAACCTGCCCCCCAGCCCTTACCTGGACCGCCTGAGGGGAGATGAGGGCAGCACAGCGGCGGGGGCCGGCCCGCAGACCCTCTCTAAACCGCCGTGGCCGTGACCTGTGACCCCCGACCCCTCACGCGGCGGCCCGCGCGCCCCACCGTTCGAACGGGACCGCCAAGCCCGCCTCCCGCCCCGCCTCTTATTGACGGCGCTCCCGTCCAGTCCTGAGGAGGGAGAGACAAAGCCCCGCCCCGGGGCGTCCACTAGCCAATCAACACTCGTCAAGGGCGGGGACGGGGCTGCCTGTGTGCACCTTCCCGCGCGGGAGGCCTCAGCAGCCCGTTGATTGATGTAAGTACTTCCCAACAGGAGCTCAGCCTTCCGCCCGTGCGTGTGGACGATTGGGCAGCAGAGGGGGGCGGGGCTCCCAACCGGACGGGCATCGGGTTGCCATGGGGACTGGCGGGCGGGGGGTGCCGCTCAGGCCGCTGGGTCGGGCCAGGCCGGGCTGCGCCGCCCTCAGCTCCGGCCCCGGCCCGCACCGCCGGGTCGGCCGAGCAACGCACCCCGCCGGCTGCTTCCCTGGAGGCTGGCGGGGCCGCTGTGAGCCCCTGCCCCGCTTTGGGAACGGCCTCACGTCTTCCCAAATGGCGCCCTGTTGTTTTGGGGAAAGAGATAAAAGCTGCCTGCGGCCCTGTGAAATGGCTGAAGAAAGCAGCTCTGCAAGTCACCACTCTCACCTTGGAGCCCGAAAGAAGAGGCAGTGCCAAGACTGCCAGACTGTCCCAAGCTCTGCACCTCTGCGACCAGGGACGGGCGCGATTCTCCCTGAGGGGAGCCACAGGCCCGCCAGCCTGTTACAGGCTACTGCACGGCCTGCCTCCAGGCTTGTCCCGATTCAGAGGAAGCGGGCTTACCCCCAGGCCCCCCTCCTGGCAGCTTACCTTGGCCAGACACTAACACAAGAAGGCTGAAGATCTAGGTAGCATGCAAACGAAACACACGGCTGAATATCTACAATCCGAGAGCTGTCTGGAGAGCAGCAAGGTTTGTGTCCTCCAACACGGAGAGAAAACGCGATGATTTTGGGGTCTTAGGTCAGATAAATAACTGTCCTTCACTGTCCCACGGCCGTGGCTTTTCTCAGTGCAGCTGCAGGAAAGCAGCCTCCTAGGTCCAGCGTCAAATTGCCTCACAAGCACTCATGTCACAAGCTATAAAAAAAGTCAGGGCGATCAAGGCAGGCACCTGATTTATGTCTATTACAAGCAGTTGAAGGAGTTACTGCTGCCTCTAAGCCATACACAGATCTAATTCTAGATAGGGGAAAGCATCCAAATCCAGGAGATGCTGAAGTTGGCTTTCTCTCCCTTGTAAGAAAAGCAGCCAGTTTCAGAAATGGAAAGGTGGATGAAAAAGATGGCATTAGCACAGGTGAAGTCTAAGCCAAGATTTGGAGGTGGGAAACCCGGATGAATCAGACATTTGTTCATGAGACCACATACAAAACCCAATTGCTGTAGGCAAAAAAGAAAAAAAAAAGATTAAAAAATTTACAGACAAATGCTAAATTGTAGGAGCAAGGAACTGCAAGGCTGTCCCAACACTCTTGATAGAGACGCAGGGAATGAATCAAGCTTACTGAAATCCTAAAGGCATAAATAATGACAATGGAGTGCAGTTCCTTCCAGCCATAGCTCCTTGTTAGCGGGATGAAGTTTTGCTTGTCCAGGGGACAGAGCACTGCACTGCTCGTGATGATGGAACTGGGAAACTGTGAGACAAAAGCTGTGATCTTAGTAAAGAAAAATAGCAGTGGAAATTCACTTCCTTTTCCTTCTTTGGAACTGATGTGTGACCGGAAAGCAAGAGAATGCTTGGAACTCTGTCTTCTGTTTGAAGAGGAATGAAGAAAAACAAATATTTTTGTAATAAAAATTTAATATCACTTTTTTGGACTTTGTAATCAAAGCAGCTTTATAAGCTATGCGCGCATGCATAGTAATCCTTCACTAATCCTACTAGCCTCAGGCATACAAGATGCTTATGAAATAACAAGGCAGTTCCTACTACAGAAGAAACTTATAATTTTTTTTTGTCTAGCTCATCATAAGGCCAAGCAAAAGACCCAGGCTCAGTGGACCATCACATGAAAAATATAAAGGAGCTCAAATGTAAAATATTCCTGTACCCACGTATATTGATACAAGATGCCATGAGTGGGGTAACACTGTGGTATGGTATTGGGAATAGAAGTCCAGTTCCCAATTCTTTTTCTGGAATAGGGCATAATTTTGATGTGTGAAATCCAGTGAGACATCAAGAAAGCAAGAGCATTGTGGGGATCAGAGCGTAGTTGTGGCCACTGCTGGGCGCTGGTCATTACAGTCATATTTCATACTAATTTCCACTACAACTCTTTTCCCCATCACTCATAACTTTCTAACGGTTTTCTATCCAGAAACTTTCCTATCTTGAAAAATATATTTAGAACTTTTTTCTCTTAATAATCCTTCGGCTGAAATGTGCAAGGATCAAAAATTTGAGATTAGGCTCAACGGTGATCCACACTGAAAAGCAAAACATGCCTTTACGTAATTTGGCTTTGATTCACCATTCATGAGTGTATGAAATTCAGACTGTTTTTACTAAGCTGATTAAGACAGTCAGGGACATCTGCTGCTAGCTGATGTAGCTAATGCCTCAGTCAGGAAAGATCCTTTTCTTTCTCCTTCAAGGACACATTAATTCAGCCACGTCTGCAGAAATGCACCATGGGTGTGCCCTGTTCCGTTGTGCCTGATGTCAAACCTTGGGTGTCCCAGCCAGGGTGGAAGGAAGCCCGCCAGAGGCCATCTCCTAGTTTATCTTATTGCGACTAATACACTAAGACCCATCATAGTTTGGAATCAAGCCAAGGCCTGAAACTGAAATTGCTTCCTAGTAAGTGATTCGCTCCAGTCAATGAATCGAGAGGACTTCCATTCTCATCCTCCCGGACCTACAGTCCTGGCAATGTTAATAAAATAGGCCCTGACCAAGGAGAAGTGGCAGGATGCCAGGACAGTGCATCAAAACTATCTTTCCTGGAGAGAATCATCCAACAGGTTGCCAACAGGAGCCTCCCCGACACTCTTTGGGAAGAGCCCGGCAGTAACCACCGCAAACTGCCAGACAAACTTGTGGGCCAGCAATACAAATCCACGTGCCGGCAGCAACCAGGTGGCACACAGTGCTGGCTACTTGCCGTGAAGTGCGTGACTCCACTGCCGCAGTGTCCCCGCACTGAGGCGTAAGGAGCTTGTGGGTGTGGGGACGGGCTGGTCTGACCTCAGGCAGGGCAGACGTGGTGCTGACCGGCCGCGGAAGGCACGCCAGGCCGTGTCTGACACCGCTCTGTCTCCCTGGACTGGAGGCAGAACCCCCTTTGGACGGGCCCAGGCTGTACCCAAGGCCTGTGCTGCGAGTGTTTGCTAAGCCTGAGCTCCCCCCTGCTCCTGGTGCCAAGGGCACCTCATCCACTGTGACATGCTGGAGCCCAGCTGCCAGGCTCAGCCGCCATGGCGGGAGCTGTGGCCAGGACAGCCGGGAGGTGAGGGCAGGGAGAGAGGCGAGGGCAGGGAGGGACGTGAGGGCAGGGAGCTCCCTGCCAGTGCTGGGGGGGTTGGAGAGGGAACCCTGGGAGCTGCCAGGCTGCCTGCCAGGCTTGTGCCTGCCTTGCTATGCTCTGTGTGCCTTCTCGCCCCACTAACTCACGCGTGGTGGTAATCCAGCTGTGAGAAGGTGCTGAGCAGAGCCTCTTCAAAGATCCCTGTGGAGCCCGGCTGCTGCACGTGCGTTTCACCTGTCCCTTGGAGGGGGTGTCTGCAGCAGGGACCCTGCTTGATGCCTGGCGCAGGGTCCAGGAACGCTGTGGGTCTGCGGGCTGGCAGGGCGCGGGCAGCCTGCGCCCAGCGAGCACTTGACTCATTTCTGCAGGACAGGCTGGTTCAGCGGAGCTTAAGCCAGCTCAGGAAGCACCATGCGTTGAGCACTTCTCCCCCACCCCATCCGTAGTGCTCCAGAATCTTAATGTTTTTAATTTTGAGCAAAATCCCCTCAAACGCCATTAGAAAATACTCCATTACAAAAATACTGGGGTTGCACAGTTAAACACTCAAGATGAGAAATGCTATGAAGTCAAGGCTGTGCAGGCAGCCCTGAACTGCCCCTTGCACGGCTGCATCGATACAACACAAGCTATTCCTTGACTCACACAATAGTTTGTAGTCTTTTCAATCTTTTCTATAACCTTGTTCATGTGACACCTTGTAGCACTCTCTACTATGCAACGTAGCCCAGACAAAGAGTCCATTATTTATATGAAAAATATGCAGTAAATCACAATTAGACAACATACAACTGGTGAAGGAAAAGAACAGAATAATAGTGAGGATAGACTACTACATTCAGGAGTTTAGAATTAGACTACCACATTAACCACTTTAATGCCAACACCAGCCCTTATGTTTCAGTGGTACCACTCTCCGAAAGGAAAAAAAAAAAAGAAAAAGGTAAAACAAACAAAAAACCCCCTTACTAACATTGAATGCTTTATTTCTGATTGTGTAGTAGTACGTTATGTAGTGGGTGATCATTTCTCTCAGGAGTGGCTGTGGCTGGCATTCTGGTGGCACGTAGGGCCCCTGCCATGGGTCAGGTTCCGCTGCACGTTGCTGGCACACAGACAGGCTGCTGCGCGGGGCAGTGAGCCCTGGTGCTGCGAGCAGGGGGACGTGGGTGGGAAGCAGGGCCGGAGCAAGGGAGGCTCGCAGGAGCGATAGCCACCAGGGCTGCGCACCCCACAGGACAGTGTGGGTGCGGGGCCCAAGCAGGGCATTCTCATCATTGCCTCTGATGTAACCCAGCACCCTAAACCGCGTGTCTCTGCAGCTCACTCTGTGGGTGCTGGCCCACAGCAATCCCGTGTCTGCACTTCAGGTTCAGTGCCTTCTCCCTCAGCCACACACCACCCCGCTGTGTCACTGCAGGGTGTCCGGAGCATGGTGTGGCCAGGAAGCTCTCTGGCCACAGCCGGTCCCCCCACCCCGTGAGAGGCCCCACAGAGGACGGGGCTCAGGGCCCTCCGGTGAGCTCGGGTGGCAACACTGGTACCTTCCCAACGCCACGAATCACACATGAGACCACTGCTCCGTCCCGCTTCACCCTTTCTCACAGGTCCACCCCTACCATGCTGCCTCCAGTGAACCAGCCTCTTTCTATTTTGAAGGACTCCACACCCTTTTCTTCCTCTAGTCTCTCACCTGTTTGCCCCCAGCTGAGCTCTCAGCTTTCCTGAGTGCCCAAAAAACCCCTGAAACATTGCAAACACCTTCATAAGGGAGGGAGAAATGCTGCTGCCTTCCCCCACTGGGTCGTCCAGCAGCACAACAGCTCTTCCACCTCGACCCCGCCTGACCGCCCCAAACCTGCCGCCCAGAGTCACCTGGGCACCAGCTCTGGCTGTGATTGCAGGCAGCTGCTGGGGGCCAGCTCTCAGCTGATGTAAATCAGAGCAACTCCACCCCCTTCAGTGCTCCTGCGTTTGGGGCGAGATTAAAAGTTGTAATGTCAACTATTAAAATATTAAAATGATCTTTTAATTTTCCTTCTGCTTCCTGGGGAGCAGTGGCATGTAGAAGAAAGTTTGCCATGATTCCTGTGAGGTGTGAGACAGGAACTAATTACTAGAGAAGATGAGATACATCACTGTGATTCCCTGGGATATCTGCTAAACCTCAGGACAGTTTGTATATGTTTGAGCCCCTCCTCTACAAAGAAAAGATAAACAGAATGAAAGGCAGCAACGGAGTAAGCAGCAGCTCTGAATAGTAACTGGTCTCAGAGTTAATCCAGAACCTGGTAAATAAAGCTGCAGTCAGTTAATAAATTAGATGAATAAAGCCTAGATATAATATTTTACAGTACGATTAGTTCATCTAGAGGGTACCTGGTGAACTCATAGGAAGTATGGGGAGAGAGGTAAAGAAGACACTAAATTACCTTCAGCTCTTTAAATTATTTCTGCAAATCCTATTACAGGAGAGAAAGGAGAAATGGCTGCAGAACAAATCATATGAATTCCTGTATCCAGTTGCCGACAGTCCCTTTAAAAAAAAGAGAGAGAGAAAACGCATGTGTGCGGTGGAAGCAATAAAAGACGCATTTGTCCCCCATTCATCACCATGTCATCTTCGGATACACGCAGATATTGCTTAGCAGGGCTGGGGCTAGGTGGGACTGAACACAGCCTGATGCCAGAGCCTTTCCCCGCTGCTCCCCAACTGGCTCTTTTTCAGGGGCCCTCACCAGCCCCGCCACTCCCCCCGGCCCTGCAGGTGGGCAGGACGGTGCCCGGCAGGCCCAGCGCGGGGGAGCAGGCAGGGACCAAGGTGTGCTCTTCCATGGTGTCGCTGATCCTGAATCCAGGCACCACAGCTACCCTGTTTGGGCACCAAAAATTGCGAGTCCCGAGGTACAGCATCCCCGAGTGTCTCGTCTCGAGGGGTGGCCGCTGCGGGGGCATCAGGGGAGCATGCAGGAGTGCCACTGGCAAACCAGCACAGGGAGAAGCAGAGGAGGGAGTGAAGGTTTCACAAAAGGTCCTCAGAACTACTTGCTTCAGCAAATGGAGGAGAGTTTGGAGACCATCTTCCTGCTTCTCATCACTGAGATTTTGGCTGGCAACACTCAGCCTGCTCGGGTGTGACAGAGTGGCCAGCAGCGCCTGCCCGCAGTGTGGGTGGATGTAGCATGCACCTACTTGCATGTTACTCTGGGCCCAGGGTGTTTGAAGCCTGAACGTATTCTCAGGAGTCAGTAGTTGTTACCTGGGCTTAGGACAGCAGCGAGCACTCTCTGATGTGCAGCCGGCTGGATTCAACTGCTCTGAGCCAGTGTTTTAGCCCCGAAGTATGAATGATGGCAGTGCACATGCCTAAACCATTACCTACACTGCTACTCTGACGCAGAAACATGCAATTACTGCATTTTAATCCTGAAATATCGGACACAGCCAGCCACTGTGAGTTCCAAGCTGCCTGTGTCAGGTCCTGGTCCCTCTGGCTGCCTGCAGGACACTGCTGTCCCATGGAAAGCCGTGGCTGTGGGCATGGGGGGGTGCAAAGGGATCACCATAATGTTCAGAAAAAGGAACAGCTCTGTTCTTCAAGTCCCTGCATTTCCAGTCAAGATATGTGCATATTCCCAGATGCTGCTAGGGCCACATGGTAAATTTTTTTATGAGAGTAATTTACAGCGCTCGGGGATTTTATTATTTCTCAATGTCATGTCCTGCTTCACGGGACATTGATGCTCCTGCATTGTTCCTCCTGTGATCTCTTAGGTCTTCCACAGTTTAACTGTATGTCCAGTGCAATAGACAAAGTGATCCACCTTCACCTGCACCTCACACACGCTCATACAATTGCCTTTGGAAAATAATTACAGCACAGAGGCCGATCCTGTTAGATTAAGACAAATTAAGAATCTAATATATAGGTTTGCTGTCAGGTTCTCAGGGTCAGGGGTCGATACAGTATATTGCAATGAGGCTATAGGTTACCCCTGCCCCAATATTTTATCATAATAAACCGAATGGGGATGAAACACCAGCAGTAGCCCATAAATCTATTAGCAGTGAACTGTCAATGTCCCATATACCAGGGTAATTTGTTAATTCAGAGCTGGGTCTCTTTTTTCACTAGACCTTGTAAACTCCTTTCTGAAACATCAATAAACCATCTGCTTTGACTTGTTAATCAAACGACTTTATTCAGTCCAAAGCAATTTTTTCCTAATAAAAACAGAGTATTTATCTCCATGGCTATAAAAGAGGATTGTTTTCAACTGTTCACTTATAGTTAAGAAGCACATTTAGTTTGGATTGATTTCCAATGCTTCGGTCATATCTTGTCACTTCCCATTTCTTACACACAGCATCTCAGTTTAGCTCCTTAGCAGGGAAAGCACAACCTGACCCAGTGCTGGGAGTGGCACTGGGGGAACAGCAGCCAGCAGCCAAAAAGGTCATGGAAATCAAACTTTAACGAGCTAAACACATCCCCTCTAGCTCTCGGGCTGCTCCTAGCTTTCTCCCAGTCTCTAAGCAGACTTCCCTGTGGCTGCACCCCTCTGGTCCCTCTCTGGGCAGCAACGTGCCCACCTCCCCCTAGCCAGCCCCAGTTTTACCGGGGATGGCCTCCCCAGGCTGCCCCTCTCCCCGTGGCACGGGTCTTGCCAATGCTCTCCCCACAAAACTGGAGCACGAGCCCCTCCGTCCATGGCCGCTGACGGCAAGTGGGACCCCAGGGCTGTGGGGGGCTTCTCATGCCCACTGCCCTGGCAGCAGCTCCGGCAGCACAGACTGGCCAGCACGGCCAGAGGCAGCCGGCACGGTGGCACGCTGCCCTTCCTTCCCGCTCTCAAAGGCACGGGGTGGGGGTAGGGGAAATCCATTAGGACACTCTTACTGAAGCATGCAATTCCCCGGTGCAGCGCAGAGGGGGAGATGACGGTCGGAGGACCTGGGGGATGCATTAGGGAAGGAAAGCATGTTTTTAGTCTGGCCGGTTGTTTTCTTTTCTCCAGCGGTATGTCACATCTGCAGCAGGAGTTGATGAGTTCAAGCAGCCCTCCGGCACCCCACAGCACAGCCCAAGCAGCTCAGGCAGTGAGGTGGGGGGCAGTGCCAGCCCAGCTCCAAGCCCTTCCCCTGCAGCAGGACAGAGCTGGTTCCCAAGCCCTCCTGGACGCCAGCATGACACGGGCCGGCCTCCGCCGTGCCCCCAGGACTCAGGGGCAGCAATCCCCGGGGTCCACCTTGGCTCAAGAGGAAGGTGTTTCACAGGCCAGTGGCCGTGACAAGCAGGCTGTAGCCAGGTTCCTCCCTGGGCTCACACTTGGGGCTGGGACAGGCCGGAGGGGCCGCCTTGTTTCCCCGCAGCGTTGCGGGCTGTGGACAGCTGGGGGCTGTGCTGGGGACATGGGTGTTTTTGGCGATGCCCATCACTCAGGCACATCACGGAGGGTTGTCCTGGATCACCAAAGCGCGTCAGGCCAGGACACGGCACCCACCCGTGCGGAGGCACCGTGTCCTCAGAGAGCCTCACGCAGCCCTCCCGGCACGGCCGCTGCGACCCTAGCTCTTCTCTGCGGTGGCTTCGAGGAACCAGTGGGAAACCCCTACTCCGACCCAGCCTGATCCTAACCAGATCCCGCCCTTGTCAAGCACCTTCCGCTGCAGACTGAGGAATCCCAGATCTTCTGTCTGAAGCCTCCCTTGCGAACGCTTTTTGCTAAACACAAAGGGCGGTTTCTGCGAGCCTGAGCTCAGAGGAGCAGCTCCCCAGCTGGGTGTGAACCCTCCCACCCGCCAGCGCCCCGCACCCCCAGCTCGACGGCTTGTGGGGATGTCAGTGGCCCTGTTCAGGCTCACACTCGGCCGAGGGAGCTGCCACGGGTCAGCCGTGGCTCTGCCCTGCTAAGGGACATCCAGCCAGTGGCACCCGAGTGCCACTAGCCACGCAGCACCACAGCCTGGTCTGCTAAGGGATGTGTCACCAAATGCCCAGGGGGCACCCCCGTGGTGCCAGGCCCACCATGGTCTGGTGGAAGCTCAGCCTCCAGCACAGCCTGAGCCCCGGGACCCCAGAGGCCACAGTCCCTGTGGTGCTCTGTGGCCCTGAATGTGCCCAGGGCCACCGGCCAGCACCAGCCCCATGGAGGGACCCAGCCCTGCCTCTCTTTGTTCCCCATCACCACATGGCACCGGGGGAAAGGGACAGCAGAGCCAAGGCCCCACACCAAGGTGCCGCACGCCTGCGAGGGTTACGGCTGCTAAAGGGTCTCGGCGGAGCATCCCCCAGCCCCTGCCCAGCCCCGGCTGCCCAGACTCAGGGCCCCAGCAACCCGGCGTGGCCAGCTGGCCCACGTCCCACTGGCCGCAGGCCCCGGGGTGAGGTGGCTGGACCCCCCAGCCCTGGCAGGGCCCGGCCGCGCGTGCTGGGTGAGCAGGGCTCCCCGCAGCCGCACCACGCCACGACAGCAGCTTCACACTGGCCGCACGCTCTCCCCGGGATGTGCAAGGCAGGAGCCCCCCAGCCCCGTCCAGAGCACCCTGTGGGGGGGAAGGGGCAGAGAAACAAAGTCATTTATATAATGTGTCTCCCTGCTGAGCCCCTAATGGCTGGCGCTTTTGTTCTGCAGTGGCTGGCTGTCTGTGATGGGCAGGAAGCCGCAGTCTCCCTTTGTTCCACGGCCTTATTCAGCAATTTAGATCCATCATAAAAATCAAATATGCATGTTGCAATCGCCTTGCGTACAACAGCTTCAATTTTCGCCTTTCTTTAATTTGAACTCCATGGGAGAAAGAGGCAGGGCCAGGGAGCAAGGGGCAGCAGGAGAAGCGCTTTGTGTTTTTGTTCAGTGGGCTGTGAAAATAGGGAGTAATGAAAATACAGAATTTTTATCTTTGCCTCATTATTTAAAAAAAAAAAAAAAGGACAGAAATCTTTAATAAAGCTTCCTTAGTAGAAGGATAGTCTGTGTGGGGAGCAGCCTTCATGGCCCCCCATCCTGGGGGACACAGGCTCAGCGGGGCAGGGGGACGAGGGTGGCCCCAAGGGCTGCGGCATGGTGGCAGGGTCTGGTGACAAAGCTGGCAGCTGCCTGCTGCCACGACACACGTGGCTGAGTTGACGTGCTGTGGCTCTCTGCTCGCAGACATGTTTTATCCTTCCAGAACATCAAGGTGCTCTTTGGCTGCTGAATGCAAACATATCCTTAAAAATTTTGCCAGCACCATCCTGCGCTGCTTCCCCGCGGGCTCCGCCGCGCTGGCAGGGGTGGCGTGTGCTGAGCTGCTTGCCTGGTCCATCCCGCAGTGGAGCAGCGGCATCGCTGCAGCAGATGTGCCAGGGATGCTTCGCCTCCACTCGCCCCACACCCTCCCCATGGCCCTGACAGCCCGTGTACGGCGCCAGAGCCCAGGCTTTGGGGTGCACTGGTGGGTGCCACGTGGACGCGAGAGATTTCCGCCTTGCACCCATCTTTCTGTGAGAAGGGCCACAGCCACACAGTGAGGCTGGTCACGTCCAGTGTCCTCCCCTGCCGTGTGCGCTGATCAAAGGCGCTGCTGGAGCGGGAGGGATACAGCTTCATATAATGGAAACTGAATTTCTGCTTAAAAAAGAAAAGGTGCTGCTTTGCCAAAACACTCAGCATTCTGTGCACACATTAACCTGATTACGGGAGGAAGGGGGGGATTTTCCTTGTCTCTGCCCTGCTAATAATTTTCTGTCAATTCTGATTTGGCTTTAACCTCCCTCCGACCCCTGGTGTGCCTGGCTTGCCAGCACTGTGGCAGCAGGAGGTGCCTTGGCCATGGCAGGGTTTACCCCCACTGACCTACTTTCAGCTGAGACCCACCACCCCAGAGACACAAGCGCATTGGAGGGTCTTCCCAGAAACCTGTGGGAAAGTGGGAAGCAACTGGGAACACCCTCCCCAGGAAGCCCACCTGCCCCAGATGTGCAGGGCCCTGCAAACTGGGACACAGAGGCCAAACCAGCAAAAGCTCAGAAAGCACCAGCGATCCCCAAAGCCGTGACCTGAACCCACACAAGCTCCAGCCTGTCCCTCGGCGCCTGCTTGGCTCCCTGCCACGGCAGTGGGCTGTGACCCACAGCCCCTCGTCCCTGTGACGTGTGGCGGGCAGCTGGGTGTCTGTGGCCTGGCCGGCCCTGCCGAGGGGCTGGGGAGCTGCTCCTGACGGCACGTGTGCCCAGGCTGGCAGGAGGGGACACGCCGCTCTGCCTGGACGCTGGCAGAAGGAGATGCTGTGGCCTGGAGACGGTGGCACCCGGCAGTGCGACATCGCTGGGGTCAGCACTGGCAGCTCAGGGGGGGTGTGGGTGCTGTGCATGTGCATGTGTGTATGTGTGTGTGTGTGTGTGTGCGCACATGTGTGTGTGTGTGTGTGCGCACACGTGTGTGACCGGCCCGGCTGGCAGCGGTTTGGCAGAGAATCCCCTCCCCCATGCTGAGAAAAGGCCCTTTTTCGCTGTGACAATTCAATATAATTGAAAGTTTGCTTAGGAAAGAGAGTCTTTTTAACTGAACATGCTCACAGCTGAATCGATATGAATTATACAGCACAGAAGATGCCTAGGGTATTAAAACATTAATTAAGTAACATCATGCTACCATCTAACCAACAGCACAATACCATTTATAGGTACCGCTGTCTGTTCTCTGGGGCGCTGTATGAAGTCTCTCTTCCGTCACCGCAGAGGCCGCGGGAGACGCGCAGCTCCACCGGCTGCAGCCCGGGCCGGCGCCTTCCCTCGGGGCGGCCGTGGCTGCTGTGGGCAGGGACGGGTGTCCCCAGCCCGGTGGTCCTGCTCCGGGCATGTGGAAGGGCCCCTGTGGCCATGGGGTCTGTTGTTTCCGCAGTGCCGCCGACCCACTGCTGCCTCCGCCGCGCCGGTGGGCAGGGGAGGACCAGCCCGGTTCTGCCGGGGGACGAGCCGCCGGAGCCAGGCCTGCGTGGCCCCGCCGAGGGGCCGCGGCCTCGACTGCACATGGTGCCATCGGCGTGGCCTCGGTGCTGGGCTGCCACTGCGGAGCCGTGCGCAGGCAGGGCCCGGGCGGCTGTGGGTGGATTAGGTCACCACGTCAGCCTGGGGAACTAATGCACCAATTCTGCAATAGACCAAAATAGAAAGTCATTGGAGTGAAATCAGTGTCTTCACCACATCCCCTCTGGCAGAGCGTTAATTAAAATGACTCTCTAGTGCTTTAGATCATCAGGTGTACATTGTTAACGAGCTTGGAGGAGAGAATGGTCTCCACATTTGTAGTTTAAGCACTGATGGAGTTAACCCTTCACCACTGCTGGCACAGCCTGAGCCTGGTGGCAGTTTCTCAGAGCATCCGTCTGCATTAGAGACATCAGCTCTTTTAGCAGACTTCAGATGTCATTTAGCAAAGACGTTAACGCGGGACCCTGCTCAGTTCAGCAGAGACCTGGGTGCAGAAGCGACGTGACTGCAGGCGCTGCTCTCACAAGATGGAGGTCTGTGCCCGCCCCAACCTCCCCGCGGGCTGCTGTGGCCAGGGGAGCTGCAGGACCAGCTGCCCCCATGGCCCGAGCTTGCCCCGTGCTGCAGCTTGTCTCCTGCAGCAGAACAGTGCTGAGGAGGGTCCTGCAGCGCACAGCAAAACTGCTCTTGCTGGAAGTCAGTGGCTGGCAAGGTTTTGGGGTTTCTTTTGGCCTTGATTTAGTCCCAGCGATCTGCTGCTTCATGCCCCGGACACCTTTACCAATGCAGCTCTTCTGTCACTTGGTAACACTGAAATCTTGTCCTTGATGCCTCACCTGGATGCCAGGGCCTGTGGTGGGGATGTGACATCACTGGCCACGCGTTGGGCTGGCAGTGAGGGTGGGAAGACGCTGCCCGCTGTTGCCGGCACAGGAATGGCCCCTCGGTTGCGCTGGCCCGCGTGCTGCATGCTGGGCTGCGCCGCAGCGTTGCCGTGCCTGTCCCTGGCCCGTCCCCCCGCCCACCGTGGGGCCCTGCCAGTCGGAGGGGACACGGCTCACACCAGCACCCAGCTCCTGCGCCCAGCACCTGCACCAGCACCGAGGGGGATCCCCTGGAAGAGCTGGATGGGGACAATGGGGAGACCAGCGGCGCTTCCTCCTGCGGCGCTGGCACGCGCCGGGCGTCCCGCAGCACCGGGCACGAGGTGGGGACGGCCCAGGCCACCTCCCGATCCCCGCTGAGGACAGCAGCATGCAGGCTGCACCCGAGGGCAGGGGCACCCTCTGGCCGGGAACGCTCCTCCAAATCCATCAGCACAGTTATTGTCTGGGGTGGACACCTGATCACTGCTCTGGTTTCATAAATACGTATTTTTTGGCCTGTAAGAGTGTACCAGTAAGGGGCTAATCTCTTCCTTGTCTTTTAGGTGATGGCAATGAAAGGTTATTAAAAATCACTCCCAGTGTCCTCTTACCAGAATCACAGCATGGAAAAACCTTTTTATTTGTCAGAGGTTTGCACGGTTTCCGCTGATGCACTGCTCTGAACAGAGAGGCTCTTGCAGAGGTTTTTAGTTTGCAGCTTGTGCAGCTACTAGAGGCCATTTACACCTTTCTGAGCATTAGAGAGGTGCTTTCTCAAGCGTAGCTGTTTTAAACTAGAATTCAACCCAGGAATAAATAGCAACATTACATAATGAACTTACAAAACTGCAGGTCTGCGAACAACAGTGAAGTCATTAACGCGGCATAGTGCAAACGCCAGTGGAAGGGCTGCGCCGACGACTCCATTACTGCCGCAGTCCCATCCGCTTGTGCAAAACACAGAATGGATTTTTCCCATTAAAAAACCCCCAAACAGCCAAGAGGCAATCCAGCTCCCCGCCTGTTTAGGCTCACGCCAGACGAGCAACGCCTGACAGGACTGGGCAGCCGGCGCAGAGTTTTGGGGTGCTGAGCTGTGGCGTGCGCTGGGCTGCCATCGCCCTCGTCGTTGCAGTCTCCAGAGGCGCGGGGACTCCTCTTCCAGGGCTGTGTACAGGGGCCAGGGCCTGGCCGGCTTGGTTCAGTTACGTCGTAGCACCAGGAGTCATCAGGGGCTTGGCAATTTTGACCCACTTTATTTCATAACTCATGTATTTTTGGACCCTGAATCAGTACGAGTGTTGGCTTTTTTTTTCTCATGAAGGTGCATCAGCAGCCTGATTATTGAACTTACTGACTCGCAAGTGAATGTCCTGACCCGACTAATTAAAGAACGCTCCCGTGCCCTCGCTAGCTGCAAGATTTCCTCCCCGCGACCTCTGCTCCGGCTGGACACCGCTGCAGAGCTGAGGCCTCGCCGGGAGGCGGCCGCGGCCAAGGACACCCACACTAAACAGTCGGCTCATCCCACCTGCAATGTTGGGTTGTTCTTTTTTTTTTTTTTAAATTATTTATTGCTGCAGTTATAAATTAGAGATGAATGGTAGCCCCCGGGGCTCTCTTTTGGATGTGGTCCTTATTAATGAATTTCAAGCATTTTCTGCTGCAAGGGGCAATTTTTGGTAAGAGAATTGTGTATTTAACACTCAGCAGTTCATCAAGTTTTCCTCCCTGCTCAAGAGGCACCACAAGCAAAGGGGAGAGCAGCGAGTCAGCCACTTACCTTTCTTACCTTCATCTCCTTTTGGTTCGATCAGTAGAAGAAAAAAGATGGCCATTTTAGTTCACTTCTAGTTTATGGGTTTTCAACCCATAAAGGCATCGTGCTTTCCCTTTAACCATTAATTAACAGCCCTGTGCCCAGAATTCTTATACAAGCATTTAGTAAAATTAAATGCACTTATAATGTCTTTTTCATACACAATGCAACCCGAAGCCATAACATGGATCGTGCTATTTGGCTCATTACTTCCACTTTAACTCGCAGCATCGGCCCGGGCACTATTGGGCCGGCAGGTGCTCGGACGCCCGTGTGTGGGAGGGACGTGGACACGCGTGCACACGCTGGCGGTGCACCAGGACGTGGCAGTGCCCACCCGCTGCGGGGGGCACAAGCTCCGGCGGATGCGCGCGTCCCACCCAGCTGAGCCTAGTCCAGCTGAGTCGAGCCCAGCCGAGCCAAGCTGAGCTGAGCCGAACCCAGCCGAGCCAAGGCGAGCCACTTGGCACACACCCACCCCGACACAGACCCTGCACCGCACAAGCGGGGACATCGGAGACGAGAGCTTTTGCTCATTTTTTTTTTTTAATGTATCACAATGAGCAGGAAACATACGTGATGAAATATTTCCAAAGGAGTATATTCAATTACCATCTACAGTCAACTCAACTATGACAACAAAGTCTTTTGTGACAAATTTTTTAAAGTTTTGAAAGTTCCATGTGGTTTCTGTTTCTGTTAGTCTCCATGTATTTTGGTACAGTTCGAGATCAGCATTGTTACAGTAACAAAAAAAAGCTAACAAGACTACATTATAGAAAAACACCAAGAACATCATTTTTGGTTTCACTTGCTCTATTTTTTGTACATTGCAAAGGCTGTTCATATCCCTCTTCACCTCATTTATGCTTTCTGTTCTACCCAAACTCGCCCCCCCAAATTAAAAATGAAAAAAATAGTCAAAGCTTTGTGTTTCACAGTGGGCAGTATCTCAGCGCTGACAAACCAACCAACCAACCAACCCAATTTCTGCTTCTATTTAAAAGTTTAATTTTTTTTTTAAAGCAAAATATATTTCCATGAACAGTGAGTGTGCTGGCTTGTGTCAGCGCCTCCCTCACCCCCCCCCGCCTGCCCCCAGGCGCGGGCGGCCCCGACACACCCCTTACGCCTCTCTTTATTCTCAATTGTATGAAACTTTGGCCATCTTCACCACTTAAAAAAGCTTTTTATTAAAAATAAAACAGAAACCCGCTCAATGCCAAGTTTAAAATCCTTTCCTCGTGCCCTTCCCGGCCCCTCCTCAACACCGTTTCGTAAGGCCGCGCGTGGGCGCGGGGGGTGACAGAGGGATCCCAGAGCCAGCGTCCCGCCCGCGGTGTCCCCGGGGCGGCCGGGGGGTGCAGGGCCGGGGGGGCCGGCGGGGCTGGGGGGCTGTGGGTGCAGGTCCCAGCACTGGCCCCAGGGCAGTGGGGCTGCAAGAGGAGGAGGAGGCAACCTCGCACTGAAAGTCTCTAGAAACATTTAGAAAAAATACAAGGAAATGAATTTATAAAACCTTTTAGTGGGTGGGAAGGAGGAGGGGGAAGAAGGAGAGAGAAATTGCACTATGACCAAGCAATATAATTAAAAAACCGAAACAAAACAAGACAAAACAAAAGGATTTCCAAAAGAGACCTTGCGGAATTTGACAGATAAAGCTAGTGTTAAATTGTTAACTTGTATCACATAGAGAATCAAAACCAAAACAAACAAAAAAATTTCTATATGATACAGACAGAGTAACATACAACAGTTAAATGGCAAAAAATATATATATATATATATTTCATAGAATTACAAACAAGATAAAATAATGGAAAACAAAAACTGTACAACTTTAGAATTTAAAAAATGTTCATCTCAAACACGGGGAGAAATACAAGAACTTTTGTTAAAAGAAAACAGTTTGTTAAAACAGCAAACGCTTGTTGTGTACTTGTTTCCGTTTTTGACACCTTATGCTACAACTGGGTACTGGTAGGAATATTAGATGGTACTCTCTTTAGTATCGTCTACTTAAAAAACAATTAAAAAAGGAATTTGCACTGTGCATTAGCCTAGTTAGAAATATGTACAACAGTTCAGGATCTAGTCTTTCATCGAACTAAAAACAAAAATCCATAAAAATAAAAGCGTCCCGCTAGAAAATGAACCCCACGTTCGTCTCTCGAATGCTCCAGTCTCTCGCAGAGTCGACGAGCGGCTTCAGCACGGGGAGGAGAAGCCCGGAGGCGGCGGGAGGAACCTGCGTTCACAGTCTTCGAAGTTCCCTTTTGAAGCAGGAGGAGGATGAAGATGATGGGGAGAAGGCTCTTGCACTTTCAGGGCAGAGGAAGCGGGGTGGGGGGAAGGAGATTGTTTCTGTTGACATTTGGCTACGGAAGTGAAACAGCAAGCATCTATTTGTCTCCAAAATCTACGTTTTAGCAGCACAAAGTTTTCCTTTCAAAGTCCGGGCCGTAGGAGATGCGTGCGCCCGCCTGCGCCCGGGAGCGTGGGGGCAGCGCGGGGCGGGCGCGGGGGCTGGCGGGCTCCTCGCCTGCCCGCACGTGGCTCTGGGCGCCTGCCTGCACGGGGGAGAACTTGGAAAGAGAAACCTGCCTGTCGGTGTGCTGGGCTGTCGCTAAGAGTTGTCTCTCTGCTTGCAGAAGAAGCACAGATAACAACCTGGGTACTTTTTTTATTCTTTATTTAAACTTAGACTTGTTTGTTTAAATCAGAAACAAATTCTCAAGTAAAAAGAATCCTTTTTGCTCATTCTGCACCAGTGGTGAAAGGGTATGTCTTTGGATTTTATTTAAAGCATGAATTTTCTTTAGAGAAAAAAAATGTAACAAAACCTTTTTTTTTTAAAAGAAGGAACAGAGTGCAGCCTAATTACACAAACAGAAACAAATGCTTATAGTTTAGGAACAGAGTCTTTGAAGCATTTACAAAATGAGGAAAAGAAGAGGGGAAGAAAAAGAAAAAAAAGAAGGAAAAATGGAAAATAAGAAAGAGATAAGTGCACAAGGGTAACAGACATAGGTAAATCGTATGTATACGCCTTAAAAAGTTTCAAACCCCCAACAAAAAATATTCTGCAAGGGATCCTACTGACCCCCCAAAACCCTTTGAACTTCTTTCTTTAGTTTTTATAAAATAATTATGCAACCACCCTCTAAGAAATGAAGGTAGCAACCATAAGTGGAAGATTACAGGATGGGGGAATGGGGAGTAAAGGTACAAAGGGGAGAAAAGCTTAGGCGAGTCAATGGATTGCAATCTATCTGGCTAGGAATGAACAAGACAACATCAAATGAGAAGCCGTCAGCTGGACCATACAAAAGCTAAATGTACACAAAAGGGTTTTTTCTTTTAAATCTACCATACTGCTTCAGTTCATTTCCAATGCAACAATCTACTCAACACCAAAAATGGTCATATCTATCATAAATACAGAAAGTCAGTTGTTTTAAAACTTATTTTTTTAAGCTCCGAGTCCTCAACACTCTTTGTGTGGGTTTTTTTTTTTTTTCTGAAAAGTGGGAGTGCTTAACTTTTCCCCTTGAAATTGGCTTCAGCAGAAAAGCTACCCTTAAAATCCCCGAAAAGCTAAAGCAGTTCACATTGTTTTTCTCTTGAATACTTTCTGCCCATTTTAAATTAACAAAAAAAAAAAAAAAAGAAGAAAAAAAAACCTTTTCTGGAACAAAAATGAAACAAAACAAAAACCCCAAAACAAACGAAAGAAATTATATATATATATATATATATATAAAACAATGATTCTGAAAACAGAACAAAGTGTGAGCGATTGACCTGAGAATAAAAAGACATTACATTTCTTTTTTCTTTTAGCAAGCCATTGGTATCTGAATGCTAAGATAGCAAGAAATTTAAAACTGTGACAAGGTGGGCTGCTTTCCCATACAGTGCATGCCGGCCTCTGCTGTGCTATCGCCGTGGGGCGTCAGTGGAAGGGACAATATACAAGGGGCTCAAGCTCCGAAGACAGTGAGGAGGCAGCACGGGCTCTCGTCTCCCAGACCAACAGTACCTTCGAAAGGACAAATGTAACAGATATTTTTTTTCTTTTTTAAGTTTTATTTTATTAAAAGGAAAGGAAAAAAGAAATGTAAAACCCACCGGCATCGTTATATGGGAAAACAACCCACGCTTTTTCTTTTTTCTTTTTTCTTTTTTTGGTTAGAAGCTTTGGAATTGCAGTTAGTCTATTTTTGAAATTGGTTTGTTATTAACTTTTTTATTTAAATTCATTTTCATTGTTCATCTTCAAAGCTTACAATCTGAAGGTGTCCATTCCTACGCTAGCTAGACCACTGTCCTTAGGGCAGCCGGGGTCCCGGGGCCCCTCCGCCGGGCTCGCCGGTCCATCTGACTTTTGGCTAAGATCCGTGTCAGACTCCTCCGAATAGTCGTCTGTTGGCATCGAGGGCTGAACCCCTGAGGTGCTGCATGAACTTGAGGTAACCGTTGAAGATGAGGAGAGAGGAGGGAAAGGCGGCGGTGGCGGCTTCCCCGGCGGGGCGCGGGGGGCCGCCGGGGGCCAGGGCTTTCTGGAGGCGTGGGGGGAAGCCGGGGGGGGCCGGGGGGGCGGGGGGCTGTCGTTTGAGTGAGCGGCCGACTGCGAGGTAGATGCGGTGCTGGGGTCGGGGGGGCAGGCAGAGTGAGGTAATAGACTGGGGTGCTCTTTGGCGTTTCTTGCTGCTCTTGTGATTGTTCGGTGTTTGTGCGGGGCTGACTCGAGATGCTGACTGAGGGCTTCGTCCCCACACACCGTGCTCTCGCACGCCACGCACTGGTACGAGCCGCTGCCCTGGCCGCTGCCGGTGGGCACGTGAAGCACCATCTCTTGCAGGTTCGCCACGGACTGGCCGAAGAAGCAGAGGGACTTCAGGTGGTCTCTGGCCGCCTCCTGGTCGCCGAAGCCCGCCTGGCACTTGCGGCAGACCAGCTTGTACTGCACCTTCGGGACGATGAAGGGGTCGCAGAGGGAGTCCGCGCCCTTGCCTTCCGCTTCGGGCTCTTCTTGGGGTTTGGGCAGGAGGGGGGACACCTCGCGGGGTGCGTTCTTCTGCTCTTCTTGCTTGGGGGGTTCTTTGGCAGGGTCTTTGTCCGGGGTGGCAGCCCCCGCAGGGACGGGGGTTTGGCTTCCTTTGGGCTGCTGCGCTTTCTGCTGCTGCTGCTGCTGCTGCTGCTGCTGCTGCTGCTGCTGCTGCTGCGCCTGCCGCTGCTGCTGCTGCTGCTGCTGCAATGCCTCCTGCAGACTCTGCTGGTATTGCTGGTACTGCTGCAGCAGGGAGCCGGGGGACAGCCCCAGCAGCGCCTGTGACAGCGCGGGGCTGTAGGGGAAGAGCCCCTCCATCCCATACATGGGCTGCAGGTACCCGCTCTGCAGGGCGCCGGGGATCTGCGGGGCATAGTAGGGGGAAAAGCCGGGGACGAAGTAGGGGAGGAACTGGCTCGTCAGCAAGGTGGTGGGGTCCGAATTGAGGGCGGCCTGCAGCGCCTGGAGCTGGGCTGGCTCCACTGCATACTCCATGGTGGGCAGCGGGGCCGAGAGGGCGCCCGCCGGCGCCTCCCCCTTCTCCTTCTTGGGGCCTGGCAGGGGCTCCCCCTTCCCCTTGGGTGCCTTCTCCTTCTCTTTTGCCTTCTCACTCTCCTTCTCCTTGCGCTGCGGTGGGGGCGGCTGCTGCGGCTGCGGGGTCGTTGCCGGTGGCTGCTGTGGGGCCACGGCCGCCGTGGCTTGTGCTGGGGTGGGCGAGCTCAGCGCGGCCGGGGGCTGCTTATTTGGTAATCCAGAGGTGGGGAGGCCAGGCGAAGGGACGCTTGTGCTGGGCAGGCCCATCAGGTTGGGTTTGGGAGAAGTTAAAGCTGCAAGAGGGAGGAGAGAGAGGTGAGGAGTCACTCGGCGCTGGGCAGGCAGAAAGCACAAGGCAGGGTGACCCCGGGCCACCCCGCAACCACCCCTGCTCGAGGGCGGCCGTTGGCCCGAGCTCCCGCGCCGCAGTGCCGTGGGCTGGCGAGCCTGGTCGCTGCTCCCGCTTCCTCTGGGACAACCGCTCCTCTCCCCGCTCCCCGAGGCCCCGCCAGCCGCCCGGCACGCTCAGCGGAGCTGACGTTTTACTGACCCCCCTGAAATCCCCCAAGGACTCCCAGCTGATGTCAGGGACGGGCACTTTTCCTACATCTGCACTAACTGGTCCTTCGGCCAAAGGACTCCAGCAGAAGGCGGCTGCTACGCCAAATGGCCGTAACGCTACGTACTGACAATCTCGTTAAAACCTCCACAGATTAGAAAGCCCTGGTCATGGAAACCGAAGAGGCCCGGACAAGCTAAATCTAAGTTATTTTGTCCTTATTAGGTTGATGTTCACAAATCCACAAACCTCTGATGCAACCCCTTCCTTCCTTCCAATGCAAGAGGCTTTGGGTGCACAGCTTCTGAGTAACATTTCAGAGTTTATGCGGTATTCAGACATCCCCCCAGGGCACGAACGTCATGTTTTGGGGGGAATTAAAAGCATCGTGATGCTTCCTCACAAAGGAGATGGATTAATAGTGGAATGCAAAGTCTGCCCGTCTTCCCAACAGCAGGAATAGCCAGTAACAACACAGTCCCCCAGTGCTGATTTCTACTCTCACAGCTGATAGTAGTTGGGGGCAAGAGGAGTGTGGCTCCCGGAGTCACATCCATTAGTCATGTCCACTGCAGCTGGTGAACATGCTCCTAAAAGGAACATTTTGCTTGGGAAGTCCCTCAATGCCATTTGGGGAAAACAAAAATGAAACAAAGCTCTAACGTTCTGCCAGACCCACTCCTGCTGCAAAACCGTTCAAAAACATCTAACCTTTCGTTAACAAAGCCCGAGTCCTTACAGCTGCGACGGTAACTGCCCCAAGCTGGGCTGAGCATGAACAGTTGCAGAACTAGGAATCGGCCAGGGAGGCACGGTAACTTGTATTTTAGGTTGTACCTCTTCTGTGATACATCCAGTGGGAGGGGAGAGGAGAAACTGGCCCATTTGGGGGTGATTTGGGGCACGTGGCAGCTTAGTGCTCTCCCAGGGGAAGCATGCCCGCAGGGAAATCGCTGTGCGCAGGGCAGGCAGCGATTCCTGGCGGGGAAATCCAGCTGCCATGGGGCTCCTTTGCCTTGTGAGGGCAGTGTGAAAGGGCTCAAACGGCTGGGGGCTGAGCTGCAGCCACCCCATTTATCCTGGTGAGGTCTTAAATCATCGTAATCAATCCTGAGGAACAAGCGTGGGCATCCTCAGCCATCCCATCCCTGCCGCTAGCAGGCAGCCCGATACCCAGGTCCTTGGCCAGAGCCGGCGGCAGGGCCTGGGGCAGAGGCTGACGGAGGAGCATGGGACGTAAATTCCGTGCAGAGACACACACGCTCCTCAGGCTCCTGGACACCAGACTGCTGCCGGCACGGTGGCACCGCAGCAGCCCGTCACTTCATGTGCCCTGTGGAGTGGGTGTAGCCCAGCAGGAATCCCCACTGCTCAACACACAGCATCATGCTCCGAGTAGCAGCTGGCAGCTAAGGGGAGCAGAGCACTCTCCAAAACCTACACCCTGGTATAAACAGCGCGTCTGTCCACAGCATTCACCCGCTGTCACGGCCCTGTGGAGGGCGGCCTGGCGACGCAGCCCGCTGGGAGGAGGCGGCCGAGAGCCGGCAGCCTTCGGTGACGGCTGATGCAAACCCTTCTGAAACCTGCATCTGCTCCCAGCGCAGTATCGAGACAATAGTGATTTGTGGAGGTATGAAGTGTATGAAGTGAGCCTCCACGCAGCAGCCTTATAGATTTCAGATAAGGGCACATTATGGACAGATGCCATTGAAACTGATGTTCCCTCGTTGAACAGTCCCTGAGAGGTTCAAGCGCAGGAGCAGTGGCTAATTCATAACATTCCTGGATGCACAGCCTTATCTGCTTCGACAGGCTTTGAGCCGAGATGGCCTGACCTTTGGAGCTTTATCTAAAGGCCACAAATAGTCTGTTTGACTTTCTAAATAGCTTAGTCCTGTCTAGGCAGTCACTGATTGCTTTTAACATTCATAGTACGTAGCCCCATCTCCCCAAGACACATACTGGTCTTTGGAGAAAAATAAAAGCAACAATATAGATTGAAGTGCAAAAAAGTAATTTTAGAGCTTGTTATAAATTTGGGGTACTAAGTAAACAGCACAGAGCTATCTGCGATAGGCTGCCAATATAACTTCCCAAAGAGATCCTCTTGGCCTAGTTCTGGCCTCTGACACGAGATCTTCGATAAGAACAGAGGTATCGCGTGGAAAAGTCCTGGCATGCAAAGATGCCCTCAGGCATGTAGCTAGGACGAGATTCAAGGAGCAGGAATGGGTCGCAGCCCTGAACAGAAGAATTTCTAACAGCAGCTGTTTTTAAAAATGGTTTAATTACAATGACCTACCCTCCAACTATGGTCAAGAATGATTTTACTTCCGCTTTGGGGGTTGTGGGAAGATGCAAAAAAGCCTTGCAGAGGCTCTAACTCTCAGCAGAAAGCTTTTCCAGATTCCAGAAAAACTTACTCTGATCTTTTCTGCTCTCTGATAGGACCTTCTGACACAGACACCAGCAACCATGCTACAAGGTAATCCCCTCTGCTGCTCTCGTGGAAAAAGGGATCTTGACTCCAAGAGTGGATCATCCTTGGAAAGGCCAGAACCCAATAAATACAGTGAGATTTAACTCTTCTTCATTTGTAAAGAGAAGGTATTTCAGAGACAAGCAGTAATGGAGAAAAAGGGGAACACAGCCACTTCCAAGGGGAGGGAAAGACGCCTGTTTTGAGTCCTGGGTCTCTAGTGCTCTCTTTAGGGTGTTACCCTCAGTGTCACTGTAACCACACACAAACTTCAGGCGCTAGCGACGTGACTTAGAGCGAGCAGCTCTGCAGTCAGTCCCCCCGCCAATGTCAGATCAGCTGTTCAAGTTCCACGTAGCTGCTCACACCAGCTACTATCCTTTTGTCTAAGGCTTTGATTTGCTTATCCAAAGATTTACCTCCTGAATGACAAAAGAAGACGGCAATCTTATTAACATGACACAACCATGTTACCTGGCAGCATCTGCACTGAGTTTTTCAATCTGTTGAAAAAGGAACTTCAGAGTCAGCCTGCTGAATAAAAGCATCAGAAAGTCTTTCTGGAGACTGATAGCACTCTGGTTTCTGATTAAGAAGCTAGGAAGATGCTCAGATCCTGTTCAGGCTTCACACCACAGATTATAACTCATCATTAGCCAATTAGTTCAGTACAATAAGAGAAAGTTACCGTTGCTGGACACTGTCTAACAGCGTTAGGCCTGTATTGCCGCAGTGTAGAGAACAACGCTGCACAGCGGCAGATGGTGTGACCACGCCAGGCGTTACGGTGTCACGGGCTTCCCAGCCCAAGACAGACTCAGCGTGTTGCCAAGACAAGACACTGGAATCAGTTCTGGGGGTATCTCTGTAAACATAGAGCAGCCCTGGTGAGAGCCAGCTTGAAGAGGGATCACCAGAAGTAAACAGAGAAGGCTGCCAAGTGAGAGCAAGTCTCCTAGAGAGCATCAATTACTCTGTCATGAGCAGCAATTCAGACACAGGCACGTCTCTGGGATGCCACGGATGTAGCAGGCCTGAAATAAGGCCCTTGGATCAAGTCTTCTAGGTCACTGCTAGTCTACTGGGCAGCATCTTCCACTGCCAGTGTTTGCTACACATCTTCAACTTTCCACCCGTCCACCAGTTACAAGGGAAAGGAGCACTCTCAGAAAACAAAATCCAATATCTGGGATTAGGTCACCCAAAGGACTATGTCAAATTTCATTTTTACTTAGTATTGTTAAGAAAAATCTTATTAAAATACAAAGCAGATTTGTCCCATGACTACACTGTTGTTTGTCGAGAAGGTACTTTCATGTCGTGTCCAGCCATTACTCAAGAACCAATCCACAGCTGCATCGGGATCTGTCCTGGGGGTCACCATAAGGACGTTACCTAAAGATGCTCCAGGTTTGTGTCACCAGTGCTACCACGCACATCACACTTTTCCCTAGAAACTGTTCAGAATTAATGAAAACTTGGGATGGCACTACATATACTGAATTTAATAACATAAGGTATAACGAACAATGCGTTCAGCGCATTAGTCCTTTTCCTGTTCCATTTGATAAATCCTCTATTTTCCACTTCCTTGAAGATGCTTCAGAATTTTTAGTCTGCCCTAACGAAACAGAGAGATGCAGCATGTCTAGATCTTGCTCTGTTTCAGACTTTGCTAGAAAACCTGAGTTCAGGAATCAAAGATAAAGTACCTATTGCTTATTTGCTGTCAAGTAAACATGCTCGACTAAAGGGCTGGGTATCCCACTATCAGTCGTTCTCAAGGGAACACCTGCCCGTGCTAAAGATGCGTCAAGTGAAGCGGAGTCTCTGAGCGGTGTGCTAACATCCATACCCACCTGTGTTGGATGGAGTGAAGCCTGGTAAGGATGGGCTGTTGAGGCCTGGGAGCAAGACTGGAGGGATGCCCTGTAGTGCTGGGTATGCAGCAGGAAGGTTAAGAGCTTGCAGAGGGGTGTTATCAAACATGCCCTGCTGTTGAGCTGCCAGACCAAGAACCTCATTGGCTTTTTTGATCCGGTCCAGCTCCTGCTGAGCCATCAACTGACGTACAGTAGCTGGGTCAAAATATTCCTTTTCCTTATCCAACTGGCTTCCAATGGTTTCTTTAACTTTGGAGATATGCTGTTGAGAGAAGATATGGTCACGTACAGACAGTCGAGCGCTGTACTTGATGCCACACAAAGTGCACTCTGTTTTGGGTCCCTCGTAACTTGTTTGGTTTATACCAAAATGCTTGGCCATGCTGAGTTTGGACTTCTTCTCCTTTGCCCTAGCATTCTGGAACCAGACCTGAACAACTCTCTTTGGCAGTCCAATGTCATTGCCCAGGACCTCACACTCCAGCATGGTAGGTGTCCTGTAGTCATTAAAGCATGACTTAAGAACTTTTAGCTGGAGATTAGTCATCTGAGTGCGAAAGCGTTTCTGTCCGGGCCGATCCCCGCTCTCTCCAGACTTGCTGGCTGAACCACTTGCACCAGGGCTGGGTGAGCAGGGGTCTGCAAGGCTGGATGTTTCGCTATAGTCCACAGTACCTTCATTATCGTACTCTTTGCTGTAAAAGCTGGGAGCTGGGCTGACCAGGCCGGAAGACAGCCGATCTTCATATTCAGACATTGCTATCATGGCAGCTTTTGTCAGACCTTCACTGGGTCCCGATGCTGATTTGGTTTCGGTTGCGATCCCTGTTGCGCTGTCGTTGTCTGCGTTCCCTTCATCTCCTGTTGTAGTGTCTGTGATTGCAGTGTTGACAGAAGAGCAGTCATCATTGTCCAGCTTTGTTTGGTCAAAGCTCAGATTGACCGAGGACATGGAGGGACTCTCGAAGTCTTCTATCCCTTCCACCTTAATGGAGGACGGACTCAGCAGAGTTCGAGGTGACAGTTCCATGCTCTTGTTCACTGGGGAGAGAGGAACGCTCTGTCCGTCACTGCTAGTTGGTGGCATGTGGGAAAAGCTTGCTCCATCAAAGATGTCTCCCTTCATTTGGAGTCCCCCATCACAATCCAAGAGCATAGCAGACAACGTCAAGTTGTATCCAGCCCTCTTGGCCTCATGCCAGTGACGGGATCGGATATGAGCTTCAAGAGCTGTCTTTGCTTTGAAGAGAGCTCGGCAGAAGGGACAGCGTCTGTGGGCTTGGGCAGGCCCTACAGCTCTGAACTGCCCCTTCCTCTCCCGTGCACGGGTGTTCTGAAACCAAACTTGCACCACGCGTTTCTTCAAGCCCACTTCATGTGCAATGTGATCCAACATTTTCCGTGTTGGGTTGGAGTCCAGCAAGTATTTCTGATAAAGAATTTCCAGCTGCTCTGGGGTAATGGTTGTCCTTAGACGTTTGTCCCTTTGTGGTTCTTCTCCTCCAGTCCCGCTGTCGTTTTCTCCAGGGCTTGCACTGGCCTTCTCCTCCAGCTTTCTCTTCAGTGTGTTCATTGTGGATGTTGGAGTTGACGGTGAAGTGGCTGAGCTCGCTGGAATCTGTGGTAATGTTCCAGACAGCAGCTGGCTCGCCAGTAGTGGATTACTGGGATCAAAAAGCATGAACGGCATATCCAGCGTCCTGTCCAGGAATGGGGGGTGGATAAACTGGTTCTGTGCACTCAGAAAATGAAGCTGCTGATGCTCCTGCCAATGCTCAAAGGAAGGAAATGCCAGCTTACACTGGTCACACTGGTATGGGATTAGCTGAGGAGGTAGGTTTGCCAGCTGTTGAGGGGTGGAGGTGTGAATGGGTTTGAGGGAGAGATGTGAGAGCTGCGATGGACTCGGGCTTGACTGTGACAAGGAGCACTGCGGGGGCTGAGGAGGGGGAGGTGGCTGTTGCAGTGAAGAGGGGGAGGATAACTGTGAAATCTTTTGGTGTGCTGAACTTGTCTTTTGTTCTCCTTGGTCCTGTTGCTGCTGAGACTCTTGCTTTGGTTGCACTTGCTTCTCTTGAGTTTGGTTTTGCTGTGTACTTGGAGGTTCAGACTGCTTTGGTTTCTCTTCTGTAGCTTCTACTTTCGAACTATAGGTGGAGGAATCATCTGCCTCTGCTGTGAGCTGCAGAAAAGCCGAGGAGGTTGCATTGGCTGAAGATGTAGGTGTGCTGTAAGCTTGTGAGGGCATCGGTGTGCTGCAGGAGGAACTGGTTGGAGTCAAGAGCTCCATTGCATCCATAGAGTCTTCATTCTGGCTATCATCCTGTCCATCCTCATCCTCATCTTTGTAACAAAGCTTTTTCTGGTGTTTAATGAGATCAAAAATGCGCTGAAAGACTAGACTGCACTTTTTGCATTGGTAGTTCAAGTTGCTTGTTCTAATATACCTGTCATTCGTAAGCTCCCGTCGTTCCCCGTCTTTGCCTTCTCCCTGATTCTCATAGTTTTTCCTAGCTTTTTGACGGGCGTTCTGGAACCACACCACTATAACACGTGTTGGGAGGTTCAGCAAGTTAGAAAGTTGCTCAAATTCATCATCCTTTGGATAAGCATTGGCATCAAAGAAGTCCTGCAGGACTCGGAGTTGGTAGTCAGTAAAGCGTGTCCGGGAGGACCGCTTGCTTCCCCAGTACTCCTGCTTTTGAGGTTCTGGAGAAGGAGGCCGTGAGTCTATCTTCAGTTCTTCCAGGCTGGTGATGGGAGGATTACTGAAGTTGTACGGGGAATCCTTGTTGCGCTGGCGTTCTTTGAAAAGAGTGTTTCTGAACCAGTGCTTGATCACTTTCTGGGGCAATCCAGACTTGTCTGCCATCTCTTTGATCTGTTCCTCACTCGGGGAATTGTTAATATCGAAATACTGCCGAAGGACTCTGAGCTGGTCGTCGGTGATCCGCGTCCGTGGCCTCTTGTTCTGCTGCTGCTGGAGAAGGCTGGGGTTGAGCTGGTGCTGGTACAACTGGGCCAGGTCGGCAGGCAGAGGGTCTACGGGGCCCAGCTGGGGGGGCAGCTGGGCAGGCAGCGTTTGTAGTGGCATGGTTTGCATCATAAGTGGTGAAAAGATGGGGAGCTCCATTGGCATGGAGAGCTGGGTGAGTGGCACAGACGGCTGGGCTGGTGCGATCGTGGGAGAGGTGATCGGCGGGGCAGACGTAGGGATGGTGGGAGTGGAAGCCGGCTGAGGCGGCGCTGGGGGGAGCGGAGGTGGGGGCGGCGGAGGAGGGGGCGGTGGCTCTGGGGTCTGAGGCCGCAGCGGGTACAGTTTGTCATAGTGTTCTCTGTATTGTTTGGCAAATCTCTCTAACTGCTTAAAGGGGAAGTAATGTTGGTGAACGTGCTCTTGGTGGCTCTTCAGGATGAGGATGTTTGAAAAGAACTTGCCGCATGTGTCGCACTCGAGCTTTTCCAAGTTCTCACCTTGCTCCGTCTTCCCATTCTTCTTCTGCACCTTCTGCTTGTTCTCGTTATACTGAATGACAAGCTCAAAGCCAAAGTTCTCCAGCAAGGCTTTGGTGGCATTCCCCCTTGCATCAGAGGCAATGCGTGGAGGCAGTAAGGAGGGCTCCGAACCACCGCCTGGCACAAAGTCCTTCTTCTCTTTGGGCTTTACGTTATCAGGCAGAGACTCCTTAGATGCTACGTTATTGTCTCCTCTCTCTGCACTTTCCCGTGGGGTTTCTTTTTCCTTCTCCTTCACTATGGATTTATTCTTCTTCTCGGGGTGCTGGCTCTGCTGTATAAGGACGGAGTGAGGTTGTGACAAGGACAGCTGGCCTTGCTGCTGCTGCAAGAGCTGCGGGTGGCTCTGCTGAGGGAGCTGAACTTGAGCCTTCAGGTCCTCCAGCAAACTTGGCCCAGTACCAGTCAGTGTCAGCGCACCACTGGTGACAGGCAAACTGACTTCTGGATTGAGCTGGAACTCGGCACTGGGGATGTAGAAAGGGAACAGAAGATGCTGCTGTTGCTGAAGCTGCAGAAGGGTCTCAGTGGTCATCGGGAAGTGTGGCAAAAGTGCTGGGTTGAACAGCTGAGACTGCAGGAGGGCAGCTTGCTGCTGCAGTTCCTGCTGCAGATGGGCCTGGACTTGGGCCTGGGCCTGGGCCAAGGTTTGAGCTTGCTGCTGCTGCTGCTGCTGCTGCTGCTGCTGCTGCTGCTGCTGCTGCTGCTGCTGCTGCTGCTGCTGTTGCTGTTGCTGCTGTTGCTGCTGCTGCCTGGATGCAATCATGTCTGCCAGCTTCTTCCGGTTCACCTCTTTGGGCTCTGAAGGGGAGGAGATATTAGTGCTTACAGGGTTACCCAAAGGAGGAATGCCCACGCTGTCGCTGGACACCTGGTTGAGCAGGCTGGGGATGGGAGTTGTGCCCGAATTACTGGTGTTGGTGGTTGTGAAAGTGTTACTGTTGCTGGCGCTCACTGGACTTGGCGTGGACGAGCCCAGAGAGAGGCTGCTGCTGCTGCTGTTGCCGGCTCCGTTGCTGCTGCCACTGCCCCCAGCCGCCTCCAGCTTGGCAGCGCGAGCCTTGGTTTGGTGCAGGACAGACCTCATGTGGATCTCTAAGGTTGAGCTCTGACTGTAGGCCACGTTGCAGGTGTTACACTTAAAAGGTTTGTTGTCTGGGCTGCTGGTGGGTTCGGGCTGCCCCGTAGCAGACTCTTGGAGGGCTCTTTTCAGCTTATGCAGATGAGAAACTGAATTGTAATGGACCAGGAGAATGTTCTTCTGTGTGAAAGACTCCTTGCAGACTGTGCACTTGTAAGGGCGAGACGGATCTAGGAATTTCTCCATAGTGAAGTTAGGCCCCTTCCTGAAGGGTAAGGCCCTTTTCGGTTCTGAGCCAGAGTCCTCTTGCACCGACCCTGAATCGCTACCTGTCGGGCTCTGCTTATCTTCCAAGTCACTCTCCTCCTCCTTATCTTCCTCGACTATTATAGTGTGGTCTTCTGCAAGCGAAGGATCGCCCATAGCGAGGAGGTCCCCGTTGACCAAGAGACCCCCATACAGCTGCTGAATGTCGGCCTCACTCAGCTCCAGATGGCTGGTTTCCAGGTGCTTCTTCAGGGCCTGGAAGGTTCGGAAGCTGCGCTGGCAGAGGCAGCACATCGTGGCCGCCCGGATGACGTGGTACTGGGAATGGAGCTGCAGCTTCTCGATGGTTTTGAAGGCCAGGCTGCACTGGTTGCAACGGTACTTGTAGACATGGCGATCAGACACTGGCAGTTGAGGCCGCTTTGCGTGAACTTCATTGAAGTGTGTCTGCAGGGCCGCCGAGCTCTTGAACACCTGGTTGCAGCCCTTCTTCCAGCAGAGGAAGCCAGAGTCCTCCCTGGCCGAGCTCTGATCGGCTGCAATGGGCTTGGGATCTCCGCTGTGCTCTGCACCTTCCGATGGCAAAAGACTCTTTCCTGAGTCCTCTGAGATTTCTGTGAAAACAAGATTAGAGCAAACCTGAAAATCACACCATTACACAAGGGTGGATCAACACCCTCTTTTTGTCCCTAATACGTCAGTGTTTTTTTCTCTGCAAGACAACAGGTATATCTAACATTTCTGCTCTATCTTCATTCATTCATTTTAATACCAGCCCATTACCCTCACCACGGGCCACTGCATAAACCTACACAATTTGCTTTCTTGCCCACTTTGAATATCTGGAAATTATTCACAGACACACACGTTCCCTTAGTGCATTTATCACCTTTAATTCTTCCTTTTAAGTGAAGGCCATTCAGCCACCTGTCTGTCTGCTGTTCCTCTTTGATGTCCTGCCTATTTTCCAATAAGAAGGTTCATGAAACTGAATGTAGTATTTGAATCTTGGTCCTATCAAAGCTAGAAACAACAGGAATGAAATTGAGGACCTGCTGGCAGCAGCTCAAAGGGTGCTGTTTGAGGGAGGATGGGAGAAGGCGGCAGAACCACTCAGTCTGCTGCCACTTTTCCAGGGTCTAAGAGCACAGTCCTGCCAGAAAAGACAGCGTGATATGGGTAGAGGCCAAAACAGGGATCCCGTTGCCCAGGGCAGCATTAGCTACCCTGGGTGTGCCAGTGCTGCCCCAGCAGCATCACTGTCTTGGGGCCAACTGTCCGAAAGGAAAGAAGGTTGTCTTCATTCCCAGCCTCCTTACAGACCTTCCAGGAGGGCACAGAAGGAAGACTGGCATTGCTTCCCTGCCAGGTTTGAGATCACACACTTCTGCCCACGCAGAACAAGGTTCTTGGGGTGCCCTCACATCACACGACAAAGCCAGGACTAAATAGCCCTGGATTTACAGCCATGCCTTCCTAACACAGCATGGCAATGAGAAAGGCTGAGGAGATTTGGGCTGGATAAGGATGGCAGCAGCTCAAAGCTCCCCAGATTGTGTCTGTACTTGAGCTACGATGGCAGCAGAGCAAGTGCAGCAGAGGGGGTGGCACAGTCTGTGGCCAGCAGCCGCAACCTCTGGCCTTTCTCTACCAACCCCTTCAGCACCTCTGCGTTTCACCTCTGTGTTTCACCGCTACGTCTGGCCGTCTCCTTTGATGGGATTCAACACCATTTCCACAGGAATCACCATGGCAGTGAGCCGTGCTCCTCAGCTCTCCCTGCCCGGGGACACCCGGGGCACCGGCCTGTTTGTGGCCCTGCTGGGCACCTTCCCACCGTGGCGCTGGGAGACCGCTGGGCCCAGCTCGATGTCCCCAGACACAGCCCTGAGCAGGTGAGGGGAGCTGGGCCAACGGTGGCACCCGTGGACCTCGCTGCGCACTCACCAGGCTGCTTCCCCAGCTCCTCTGCAGCGGAGTTCCCGTCCTTCTCTGGAGCAGCTGCCGGGAGAAACATGCTGCTGGGCATCATCACCTCAGGTGTTGTCACCTGGAGACAGGGAGGAAAGGATGTGGGGAGAAAGAAAACACAGGAAAATATTTTAAACGTCTTCAGTGGCAAAATTAGACACCAGTATTGTACAGTCAGACGCATCACTTTTCATAGCTCACTGAAGACTCATATTTATTAGACAAAGCTCACATCAGTCAGAAGTGTTTCTACAGTTACATTCTGGACATAATTAGCAGCGCACACTTGAAGAATAATCTTATTATTAATATTTTTCCTTTATGTAGAATTCAGACTTTGATCACTGACAATGTTTTGTCATGGGCTGTGAAACTTCTTGTGCAACCAATTAGGTAGATAAGTTGAAAGGCCCACCTTAAGCTGCTGAAAATATAATAAGGCCCCTAATTAAATCATACCTCATAAAGTACACTGTAATCTTGAACTAGGGAGCATTGCAGCACTGTTTTCAAAGTGTATTGATGCAGGAAAAGGAGGGGCATGAGAAAGAGAAGTACAAATAAGGAGAGAGGTGACAAAGGAAAGGATGAATAAGGAAGGACTAAAAAGACAGCAAATTGTCTGCGAAATGAAAAGCTTTTGGTAACCCTTTCCTTGCTCTGACTGATGTCATCCCTTCGCCTCTCTTCAAGTGTTTGTCTAGAACCTGGACCATCATAACCAGTGCAGCGCCTGAACACCAACATTTCTGAAGAGCTAGAGAGTTTGCGTGCTTCAACTAGAGATGCTCTTTGAAAGCCAGTCTCTGGCACCACCTGAAAGGCTGCCCCCAGCCCTGCCCCAGGGCAGCAGCTGGACAGACAGACCTGTATGGCGTCACCACGGCGTCACCACCCTGCCATGTGCCAGCGTGTGGCCCCCAGCACTCTTTAGGTGCCCGTGGGAAGCGAAGACACCTCCGCGGCTGCGAGCGGCTGCAAGCTTCGCCCCACTGAGGCTCAGGGAGCATTTCCCTTTCACCAGGGCTGTGGTGCCTGAAGGAGCAGAAGCCAGCAGTGACTTGCAGTGCTTGTGGTGCTGCTGCTCCCAGCCTCTGGCCCCTGGGAAAGCGAGGCAGAAATAAACCCTCCTGGACAGGTATGCTTCCTAGCTAAACAAGCATCTCCATCCTTCTGTCAGATACCAGGAGGGCATTTGAACCTGGGATTTCAGAAGAGAGTGAGTGAGTGAGGCTGTTATCTGCGGGCAGTGTGCCATGTTTTCCGCAAAGGCAAGGACCGCAAGGCTCGACGGAACCACACCATAGCAAATCTGTGGTGAAGCTGAGGGGAAACCTACGTGCAGGACATGAAATCTTCCTTATCTACACACATCAAATCCCAGCAAACCCAGACTAGACCTTGGCTTCACTAAGTGAATGGCAACAAAAACAGTCCATGAAAAACCTCAGAAACAAATGTTTGCATATGAGCGGCTGCAGGCATCCGAGCTGCATCAGGGAGGGATGCTGAGCTCCCTCCCCTCACCAGAGAAGGATGCTGAGCTCCCTCCCCTCCCCAGGATGGCCAGGGCATGGAGGGGAGCACCGGGTCCCACAGACAGCTGCGGGAAAGGCAGCTGGCACTGATAAATCACCAGGAGGGAAGCTGAGCACACCAAATTCAATCCACCTTTTACTCTAAGCAGGAGTATCTGACGGCTGTGGGTGGTGGGTTGGGAGACGTGAAAGGTCACTGCTTAATTCCCGGTAGCCAGGCTTGGAGGAGGGGGACAAGCAGGGACACCAAGGAGGAAAGGCAAGAAGGAGCCGTCCCTCTCAGCTTTATCAGCAGGGAGAGCGCTTTCCTAGGATCTTTAGGAATTATGAAAAATAAATCATGAGAAATTAAAAAAAACCCCAACAGAGTAGAAAAAGAATAAAATTATCTAACACCTCAGCTGCACATCATTATAGAAAACTGTGGGCTTTTTATACGCATTACAGTAAGGCAGCCATCCCCACTACCACACTCAGTACGACGGATCAGTAATTGTTTTCATACACTTTAATTAGAAAAACTCAGATGGCTATGAATAATAATGGAAAAGAGAGACTTTTGCACTTGAAAGGTTGAAGTCAATCAAGTGTGAATGACGGCAAAAAAGAAAAAAAAAAGACACCAATTCATCAGGCCTCTGTTGTCTCGCCGCGTCTTTAATCATAATTCCTGATTGGGATTCAAGAAGGCAGTAAGCAGCGGTTCTTTGTCTGCCTTCACCTTCCGTCAATTAACTCTCCCCGAAATATAATCATCAACCTCACATGCTCCTCTGCATCTTAATCTGGGTCTCCAAACCAATAAGTCCTGCCCTATATGTGTTTAAGTAATTACCTTTATCTACCTGCATCTCCATAGCCTCAGTTCTCACCCTACTTGTACCCCTCCCTCCACAATAAAAAAGAAAAAAAAATGGGGGGAAGGAAAAAAAAAAGGCTGTGGCACATTAAATTGCTACAGGCACAAATTCCCAAAAGACAAACAGAAAAAAGATTGGAAAAAAGTGCAGGAAACCAGAAATTCAGGATATGGATGTAGGGCAACTGCAGGTGGTCCAGACAGGGCTGGCCCTGGGACGCAAAACCTTGAAAATAAGGGACTGGTCTTGCTTCAGCAGCTGGACCCGCTTTAGGCCCTGACCTGTTTAGCACCACTCAGGCATCTCCTGGAAGTGCTGCCCCTTTCCTCTGCCCTTTTCCAGGGCAGGACTACTCTGTGCCTTCCTCCCACAGACCACCCCTAAGCAGGTAGCAAAGACCAGTGACAACAGGCTTCACGTCTCAATCACTTTGCATTTACACTGAATTCCAGACTGCCCGTTTTGAACGACTTGTCCTTTTACAGTGCAAACCCATCCGAGGATTTACCATTTCCTGGTGTGTGCAGAAAACGCCTCGCACGTTGCAGCTGCTTTTGATGCAAACAAACAGTGGGAGCACCAAGGGGGCAAGAAGGTTTAGTAGGCCACGGCCACCCAACAGACAAACAAGGAGCGGTGCCCTCCGACACAGCATTTTGTACTTCAGATGTATTTAAATGGCATTAACTGTCCTGGTGATAGAGGGACATGCTTATCTCGAGCACAGGCTGTGTTAGCGCGTGCGGCTGTTAAATGCTCTCTATCTCCCTCTCACCTGAGCAGGCAACACCTGGCAGGTAATCCTGGCATCCCTCCTCAGCTCTGCTCAACGCCTCCATCTCGCTGTTTAAACGTCTCCTCAAGACCAACTGTTTCACAATGGCAACGTGTCAGTCAGTGTGAACTGTTATTAAAAAATCAACCCTACAGATGTAAGCCCGACAAACGCGATTTGTCTCCTCCCTTTCCTTCTTCTGTCCATACGTGTTTTGCTCTGTCTAACATTAAACCACGTCCTCTCCGCAGCTGCAGCCATGATCTTCTGGCCCACAAGCCAACAGCAAAACCTTCCAGCTTGGAAACTCTGCTCTCTGTCAGAGCAGAGCCCCGAGCATGCCCGTTCCCCCTGCTCCTGCCTCCGAGGTCTCGAGGCTGCTCTCCCAGCGTCACTGTGCAGAAGACGAACGGTCCCCTTGACCTGCATCGCTCGCGACCTTTCTGTCCAAACGAAACCGGGAGGTGGGGAAGGGAGTGGCAGCTCACTCCCACCCGCTCTTTCTGACAGCCTGGCATTTAGACACCAAGACGTGGATCGGGATCTGTTTTATCCGTACTTCAATGACTAGAGGCAGCATCTCCAAGAAAACCCCTAATGCTGGGGCAGGCGCTCAGGACGCAGCCTTTGCTCCGACCACCCCGTCCCTGTACCACTCAGTGGGGCAGGGACCTTGCTTGGGTAAAGAGCGAAGTGGGGGAAGTTTGGGCTCTGGCAGCCCCTCCTGCACCCCACTTCGAAACATCTCCCCTGTGGTCTGTCCTGGAGATGGGAACGCCGGCTGGAGAACCTCCCTCTAGAGCAGAATGCAGAGAAGCTGCCTTAGAAGAGGAAAGTTGTTGGGACAAGCCTCTCTGCTTCCAAGGACCCTCCCTTTCGGACAAAATTCAGATCCCCTTAAGCAGATAAAATTTCTTTATGGTGATGAGACACACCGACATGCATGGGCACCCAATTTGATGGCCATTTCTATAGACAATGTAGTCCAGCGAGTGACTGTTACAAAAAACCCAAGGGCTGACAGGGCACATCTCCTGCCCCCCTGCCCCGAGAGCATCCTCAGCAGATTGCGCAGGCCCTGACACCTACAGACCTGTCACCGGGCTGGAGAACAACCCGTGGGTCCAATCCTCACCGGTGACAACCTACAGCAGTGACAAACGTGGCTCCTGCTGTACTGGATCTACCAGATTTTGAAGATGATGAACTGCAGAGCTGCTTATCAGCACGGGCTGGCGGCTCAGGGCTGCAACACCCCTCCTGCGCTGGCCCCGGCAGCGTGACACAAGCATATTCTTGGCACGTCAAAAAAATTAATCTTGGAGAGCGTGAACAGCCAGCTCCCCTTGCGCGCTGGATCTGCCTGCTCTGACTTTCCTCTGAACCGAGTGACCAAATGTGTGGACAGTCTATGCAGCTCCTCCGTAAATGCCCCAAAATGCTGAAATCATGTGGCTTTGAAAAGAAAATCCCTAGAAGGGGTCTGAGGAGATACATTACTATCCCTATGTCCATGCAACCAGGGGGAAATACACATGCAATGCAAGGTTCCCAACCAGACAAAGGAGGTAATTTCCATTACAAAGAGAGAGAGAGGGTGCTGGAGTGAAAAGCTTCATTAGACTCAGAGAGGCAAAGCGATGGCAGTATACCAAGGTCACTTCTAATTTAGACCATCTAATTGGCAAACATGGCTCCAAATGGCTATCATCTCACAGGGCTCAGAATTAATGAAGCCCGATTATTTTCATTACCTTCATCCGAGATGGAGAATGAGACACAGAGTGAGAGGGAAAGGGGGGAGTGAGAGGGGGCGAGAAGGAGGGAGAGAGAAAAATTGAATGACAGCAGAAGGGAGAGAGCAATAAGAAAAGACAATAGGAAAGAGGGGAAAAATGTAAAGATAGCAAGAGGGAGAAGTGAGGATGGCAGGGACGGGCAGGAATGACTCTTCGAGCAAGGAAGAAAAAGATGGAAGGACAGCTGAAACACTGGGAAGACGCCCTAAACCAAGGAAAGCTGACAACAGAAATGACGGGAGAGGAATGTGAAGAAGGATAAAGCCGGCCGTGGGAGGAGGGAGAGCTGCCTGCTCCCGGAGGCTCTCGGGAAGCCGTCCCTTCTCCCGGCTTGAGCCCATCAGTCTTGTCAATCGACTGTGCAGGCGAACTGCACTTCACCCTCATTAAGGGGCTCTCTGCTGAAGCGGTGCAGGCCCGAGATTAGCAAAGAGGCTGTTAGGTGGAAAGACGGTGATCAGACCCGCTCAGAGCGGCCGAAATGCCACGTAGAATGAACTGGCCATGTTCGTTCACCAGCCCTGTGGCAGGGGAGCCGCAGGAGACAGGGGGATGGTGGGAGTCCCTGCCCCACGGGGGCTTCCCCAGCCCCAATGCCACACGGGGACGGGGCGCGGGCTCCTCTCCCTCAGCCAGGGGCTGCAGCCCGGCCAGCCCCGAGCCAGCGCTGGGCCGGTGGGGAGGGCCCGGGCCTCCCAGGGGACAGCCCGCCCGGCTGCTGGCAATAGGAAAGGCACGGGGCACGAAACAGCCAGAGCAGAGATGCTGAGCACAAGCAAGCAGCCGTTACTATGGCAACAGACATATTAGACACTGCAGGTTCCTGAAAGGCGTCTGATAAGGTATTATTAACTGGAGCCTCCTCCAACGCCGAGCGCAAAGACACTGTGTCGAAAGGGACCCGGCTCCCATTGACTGGACTGCAATTCCCTCGTGGTGGCACCACGACCCAATTCACGCCTCAGACTGACGAGGGAATCTCAGCTAGAGTGAGCGACATCAGGAACCTCTGATGCTGCCACATGCTGCACTAGCCATGCTGATTTATCAAAATATTTGGCATTTAATGCAAAAAAGAACCACCTTCTTGACCCTCATGCTATTTGACCTGAAGTGGGAGAGGGAATCTTCCTCCCCAGACGTATCTCTGGGTGCCAAAGGGAAGAGCTGCTCAGGGCCATGGCAATGGCAAGGGGGGAAGCCCAGAACAAGCAGGAGGAGGAGTTCCATGGCTGAGCCAGTCTCCACGGCCCTCAGCTCTGCTCCAGCACAGCAGATGTCCTCACCCAAGGGGACTGTCCTCCTGAACGAGTGGCCTCTGCCAGTCTCCCTGGGTCCTGGGGGACACAGACCTGCTCGGGCCGAGAAGATGGACCAGCCCAACTGCACCCATTCCAGACTGTGTGTTCTGCCAACAGCCCAGCTCAGAAATGAACCACTTCACATCAGTGTAACAGATACCCTTAGAAAACTGGTTACGCTCACTGGCGTAAGAAAGGGGCTCAGCTTCTGCTCAACGCTCTTATAAGGTCAAAATGTCTTCCATCAATTTAGTCAGAAGCTAACAAGATTCGTTCAAGTCCTCAGAAGATATTTACACACTTAAGCACCATCAAACAAAATGGATGCAGGTCGCAGAGACTGTGGTCTTTGTGACAGGGCAGCTCCTTGACCTGGGTACACAAGTGGTCAGAGAGGAGAGTGATGCTCTGCAAGAGCCTGTGGGAGCTGCTGGTGGTTTTTCCCTACCTCCCTCTATTTCATTATTCAGAAGGTGCTGGATTTTTAATGGGTTTTACAATGCAGCGCCTAGTTGGGCCACACACAGTTCTCACGAGCGGTCAGGAGCTCTTGGTCCAACTGTGGCCACCACGAGCCTTCACAGCCGGCCAGCGTGCGGCCTTATGGGGCGAGAGAGAGGGCAGAAACGTGAGAGGACAGGTAGCTGGTAAGGCACAGCGGAAAGATAAAAAGGTGGTTGAAAAGGAGCCACAAGAGGACTGGGAGGGAGATGGAAAGAGAAGGCGAGACAACTGTAAGAGAAAAGTTGAGCAATGCTGCATGTGCTTGCTCAGATGGTGTCACGGGAGGGAGCTGATAAAGAGCACGAGTATTACAACAAACACGGTATTACTTGCCTCCATTGTCAGGAATCAGCAAAGGAGGGAGAAAACATGCAGAAATGGGGTGCAAGAAAAATATCACAAAGCAAAAGAACTGACACGAATCAAAATAAACACTTATTTTATATACTTGGTGACAAGTTCTTAAATGCAGACACAACCTTGCCTTAAAGACTATACCAAAGATATAACAGTGTAGAAATCTGACAATACATCCCATTTGTGAATTTAGAATGGTTTCTGAAAATGTGCCTTATTAATTCCACCTGTATCTTAAACTGACACTAGCAAATGGAAAGGTGCATTCATGTGAAACCTATGAAAAGGGAATTCATGAAGAAACATTCTGGGACTCCAAATGTTATTATTTACTGAAGCAAGTGCCTGAGTGCTGGCGAGCGGGGTGAGCCTCTATGAGCGTTCCTGCACCACGACAGCATGTCCAAGTCCTGCCGAAGAGGCCCAGCAGCTGCGCCCATGGCTCCAGGCGTACACTGGCAGCACAGAGAGACTCAGGTAGAGCAAGCCAGAGCACAAACCCACGTCTCACAAACGAGAACTCGAACACTGCACTGTTGATTTGCTACTTCCCACCAGCACTAGCTCTCGAGTTAGATGAATTTTGATTCCTTGGAGATGGTGCTGGAGAAAGGTTCCCATGCTAGGTGCTAAAACAAGGATGCAGGGCAGAACAAGAGCCTGGTGCAAACACGTTTGTGCTGAACCACAATCTGTGACCTGAAGTTTCTGCTGCCCATCAGAAGCTGCACAAGCAACAGCAATCACAACCCACACACGGCACAGTGTTGTTTGACCAACAGCTTGGCAAGTGGAGTTGTTACAAGTTTTGAGCTCTACATGAAGACAGTTAACTTTAGCTAGTGAACTTTCACTCCATGCTTCAGTGGCGAACTTCCTACTTCAGAGAATTATAAATGCCTATGCCTAGATTTTAATTTAAAACCAGGCACTTCCAAACATTTTGAAAATAGCACTTGAAACAGTAGCTCCAGTATTGAACAGTCCTGTAAGGCTTCACCACCCTTGGGCCAACGGCAGCGTATCCCTTGCTTGTTCAGGTTACCCTGAATAAAGGGAATTGTTATGTGGCTAAAGCATTGCAATTTGGGATAGAGTGACTCCTCACTAAGTAACAGGTCCAACGCATCTCATACAACAGTAATGATGATCCTCATTAAGTGAACGAAGCGCAGAACATGGGCTGCATCATTCGACTGTCTCCCCTCCATGAGATGAGACTGCCAGGGGAAGTTACTCTGTTGGTTCTTAAAATTGTATTTCAAGCAGAAACCTGGTATCTAATTTCCTGTAATGTTACCTTAATCACCCTGGCTGTCCTTCCTGGGAAGTGCTCATCAACACACGAGCACCTTCTGCAAGAGGAGCAGCACAGCATGTCAGCCCTGGCATCTCCCAAAGCCTCTGTGCAAAACGCCATCCCATGCAAAGACCGCAGTAGTTAAAGGAAATTGTATTTATTCTAATCTCTTCGCAGGAAAATTACTCAACACTGAAATATTGCAGGTTTCCACAGTGCTCAAGCAGGGACAAGATAGTCTCTGCAGAGAAAACACCGCACGATGGGAGAAACCCCGATGAGGGAGCCCTGAGAGCTGAAGGAGCTGCCCGCTGCAGCGCAGTCGGCCCGCGCAGCTCTGGCGTCCCCTCACTTGTCCCTGCCAGGAAGCAGCCGCCACGCTCGACTGCACAGGCACTCACCGTCATGATGAGCTTCTCGACGCAGTCGGGTGACACGCTGTGCAGGTGGGTGAGGTGCAGCTGCAGATGGATCTTGTTGTTCAGCATGTCCTGGCAGAGCGGGCAGCGCAGCATGGGCTGCACCGAGTGCTGGGTCATGGCGTGCACCCGCAGCCGGTTCACATCCGTGTTACTGTACTTGCAATATGGACACTGGTACATCTGCAGGGAAGACAAATGAACCACGCACTGGTTACAGCTCCTGCTTTCCTATTTCCTTACAGCTAGACTTTAATAATTTGATGCCTTCTCCTACCACCAGTTATCGCCTTTCATCCTCCTTCTCCTATTTTAGTCTTTGCTTTTGGCATATATGAAACAAATTACCTGCTTGTAGATGCACAAAAAGCTGGGTTCTTCTACCTTACCTGCTCTGATTTGGTCTCTTCTGAAGTTTTTGACCATTTAAAGGAGAGAGGCGACTCAGAGCTGCTGGGAAACGATATTCGTTTAGAGGATGCTGGAGGCTCTGTCAGCTCCTTCTCTGCCTGGCTGGCTGGTGCTGCAACAAAAAGAGATTTATATCAGGACATCCCCGAAGAGGCTTAAGTTGGACGAAGACAATATTTCCATTTGCTCGGCTGCTGTTGCTTGAAACACATACCAAGGACTTGGAGGAGGATGAGTCTGTGGACTAACTTACGTCCTACAAAGCACGCCTGGCCAAAAAAAGCTCATTCTTGATTATCTTCCACAGTAAGGGAACTGTGTTATTTAGAGTTAGGAGCAGAGAAACCTCGGCTGTTTCTGTGGGCTGCTTATGACCTGTTAGGTGCAGGAGAGCCCTGTCCTGTGTTTACATCGGACACACAAATGCTTGGCCAGATGCGAAGGCCAACGCGTCATCTCAGGGTTCCTGGGGGGGGTAAAGGTCAGGGATGTGCTTCTCGGAGCACCACGACTCATCACCGAGAGGTCGCACTGACTCGGCAAAGCAGAACTCGTGCTCCCAGCTCACCTATGACCTTCTGCGTATGAACGCTCTGGAATACATTTGCCTTGGAGATGGCTGGAAGCTGTGGCCGTTAGCCCAAGTGACTTGCCTTCTGCACTGGGAGCAGCATCCCAAGTGCCTGGGCCAGAGCGTGTGTCGGAGGGCACTGCCCAGCCCCCGTCCCACCAAAACCACTGTGGCACAGACCCGGCTACATGGGGCTCAGACATTCTCACACTGTAACGAGCTGGGGGAACGCGATTTTATTTCAGCAAAACAGAAAAAAGGCAAATGAGCCCAGAAGTCAACGGCAAACCACTCTGCAAGTTGCGGCGCTCCGAGAAGCACATCCCTGACCTTTACCCCTCCCCCGAACCCTGGCAGCCTGCAGTACATAAATTTGTGGGACATCTATTATTTAAAAACTGTAAGGACAAGTATATTATACACAGCCCCCGTCTCCTCCTCCCCGAACACACATTCATAACAGTACTTTAATCTGTCTCGAATCGACTTCAAACCCATTTCGCCCTTAATGGGAGTTATTCATTTTCACTTGAAAGGTAATATATGACAGCTGGATATTTAATATGATGGATCGGCTGCCGATTAACAAGGCACTGTAGCATTCTTAGACCGGTCCCCCCATACTCTTCCCCTTGTCTCTTATTCTCTTTGTGAACCCGCTGGTATCCGCTCCTTGTTTCAGAAGATGCTCTAAGACCCAGGCAAACTGCTTCTTTCTTTAAAGATCCCTCTGTTCACTAGCACGAGCTGTATTTTGAAAGGTACCACATCAGAGTAAGAAATACAATTCCCTTTTCTAACCGTCTTCTCTGCCAGAACCCCCTCTAAGTGTTCAGTGAAATAGAGGCAAAGTAACTTCCAGGAGAGGGAAGACAGGTATTGCAAACGGTAACAATGCTGCCAGAGGGAAGCAGGGGCTGGAGGAGCTCTGCTACTACTGAATTTCTCCTGGTACTCAGCCACGCCAAAGCCTGCTCAGAGGGGATCTCCTCCCCCGCAGTGCTGCCCTGCCACACGCCTGGTGTTTCAGCCCTGGCTGGTTTTGTGGCCTCCACACACGGATGTAAAGTCCTGGCTGTACCTGAAACCAAAACCACAGGACCCCACTGTGCTGCCAACTCCAAGGAAACGTCCAAACCGAGAGTTTCTTTGTGCAAAAAACAAGTGTGTGGTGTCAGTGCCAACTTACGGACACCGACACAGATCCCGCTGTGCCCCCTGCACAGAACGACAGGCTGCTTCTCAGGGCAACCCAGCCGGAACCCGAGACCATCCCTGGGGTTCAGACCTGGAAAGGCCTTACAGAAGTCTACAGGACCAAATCTGGCCTTTCTTACTTCCTACTAACAAAAGGTGCTTGGAGCATGAGAAACACGGCACCACCCTGGGCCCTCCTGCGCTGCTCCTCCGCCAAGGAAAGAAGTCCCTCGTGGTGGGGCTGAGGACGCAGAGACACCACCGAGAGCTGCGGCAGGCGAAGGACCACGCTGCCTTAAACTGCCCTCCCGAGCCTTGTGTGATGCGAGTGGCCCCGAGGAGGAGGCTCATTGCTGCTGACATCGTCCACTCCTCGGTGTGACCCCGGACATTGAAGCCTCAGCCTCAGCCTCAGCCGGGTGTCGGGACCAGTGTCCAGAAAGCCCAGGTCTGCCAGCGGGGCTGCGCAGCCACGCCAGCTCCGCTCCCCTGCACCGGGCTGGAACGATGGTGTCAGCCACCACTTCAGGCCCCCTTAGACTTTGCCCCAGGTGGGGATTGTGCCTCCTGTGTGGTCCGGGCAGGGTCTCTCTGGGTTCTGTATTTGTCACCAACACTTCAAGCCTTTGGGTGCCATCAGCTCCACAAAACTACGGAACAGCACTGCAGTGCTGCCAGCCCTGGGAGAGGGGCAGGGAGGGAAAGGGATGACTGGAAAACCTCTGCTCATGTTTCTCAGTCACCATTCCAAATAAAGGATGACAATGCTTTCAGAGTGAGAACCATGAAATACCCACAGAACTGCATGAATAGACCCAGGTGAGCTCCTGCAGCATGAGCTCTGGCGACCAACAGAGCCCCTGGTGTCCCCACTGGCAGCAGGACCTGCGCTGGCACAGTGAGGCACAAGGAGCTCGGGGAGCCCCTGGCCCCCACCCTCTGCCACCGGCTGTGCACCGCTCCCAGGGCTCACCCAAGTGATGCTTTTGGATGCTGTGACTGAATTCAGCAACCTGACTGTCAGCCACCCCACAGCTGCCGAACACTGCAGCCTCTGGAGTCACAACGGGGTAGTTTCCTATTTCCTTTCTACTGGGGAGCAGCCTGCCTGGAATTAGGGAAAAGTAAAAGGTAATTAAAATTTACTTTTACTTACCATCTCCAAAGTGCCCGATTCTATGAAATGCACATGATCCAATGCATAACTTTAATCCTTCAAAACCAGAATTATTAATGATTGTCCAGACCCAGAATAACTGGTTTGTTGCAGAGTTCTGAAAAACGCATATGGAATATTTGTTCTAAGTAATTTTTGAGTTGACAGCTCAAGTGGGAATTTTAACACTGAGACCAAAGTTTATTGCTGATAAACAGCCAAACACACGAAGTGACACATTCAGTCCACATCACAGATCAGAGGAATTAAGATCTCTCTTCTGCCTGGAGAAACGAGGACACGCAGCTCGGCACCTGTCTGCAGAGCTCCCCGGCAGCTGCGTGGGACCTTCGCATCTGCACAAAGCGGATGGGACAAAATTTCTTCAGCTGAAAATGTCAAAAGGGCCTCATCCCCGAATGGCAGCTCGGCACCAGAGAAGGTGGAGCACAACACCTGTGCCCTGACCACGTCCAATATCACGCTGAGAGATCCAGGCCTTGCAGGAAAGAAAAAGGAATCTGGGTTTAAAGTAGGATGTATGGCTACGTATCACTTGGTATTTTGGCTATTTTGACTCTTTAAATGGATTTAGTTCAGATTTGCTGACCTTAGAGAAAAAACTGTGTTTCTCAACAAACGTACCCAAAAGCCAAGTGCAATGGGATGCACTGCTGCAGGCGTGCTGTCCCGACACAGCACTTCCTGGAGACCTGCTTGTCTTCTTGCTCTTCCTTGGCAGCTTCTGCTTTTCAGAAGAGGAGGAGAAATCCTCCCAGGCGTTATTTTCAGAGGTGAGACAGGACGCTTCCTCGGAAGTGGGGATCCAGAGGCAAAACCAGCAAGGGTCCCCAAAGCTGCCTGGTGGGGAGGGAGTTGCCACCCCGCCTCCCAGCCATCAGGTTCTTTTAGCTAAAGTACCACTGACAGCACCTTCATCTAAACTTCCATCTCCCAACCCAGCAACATAATGGAAAAGCCAATTAAATGATTATTAATTCATGCTGCTTTCCGTAAGCCAGAGGTTCTCATCTCCCTGCATTCCGTAAACCAGTGTGCCACTTGCCCTAGAAATTTACAGTGGGGTTTCTGCTATCTCCATTGATTTAAAAAACAACACCCACCCTGCCCCCAGCCTACTGAAAGAACTGCCTTCCTACTAAGTTCAGCAGCCGGCCTGGGAAAAAGTTCTCAGCGGGACCAGGGAGCTGTGTTTTCATTGCCTGATGGAAAATAAAATTCCATATTTGGTGGTGCCTCCCTCCTCAAACCTCCCCTGACATTTTCTTGGAGCAATTACTCAGCATCACGAGCCCCTGGACCAGACCTGCCTGCCGTGCCTGCGTAGCCCTGCGCCTGGACGTCCCTCGATGGCAGCCGGCACTCCTGCATGGGTCTCGCAGAGGAGCATCCTTAAAGCAGCTGTGGTTTTCCTCCCGAAATCCTGAGACTGGAGTGGACTGTTTTATCTGTTTCACCGTGGGTGATGGGCAAGGCCGGGCTCTGTGCTCCAGACCGACCTGCGCGGTTCCAGCAGCAGCAGCTCAGGAGCCCACAATAACAGCGCACAAAGTTTCGGTCTCAGCCTTTCTGGCAGGCAGCTGCTATCCCGCAGAAACGCACAATCTGTGTATTCAGCATGAGTAACTCTGAGAAGGTAACTCCACCGAGGGACTGCAGGGACTCAGAAGCGGCCAGAGCCCTGCTCAGGCCTCCCCGCAAGGGCAGCCAGGTGCAGCACCGCTGCAGCGCTGCCCGTTCATTACCTCCTGTCTTAATAATACATGGCTGCATGTTTCCTTCTGAAACACTGCCTGTTTACATTCCTTATTCCCCGAAGGTACCATTCACTCTAATAAGATGTTGTAGCCATACTCACAGGCCTGTACATTGCCTGTTGCTCTACAGTATTTTCAACTCTGTATTTGATATATAACGTGATCACATGATAGACAGAAGTAAATACACAGAGATTTGCAAACACACTTTTGTACTCAGACCTTTATTGCTGCCTTTCGGAAATGTGGCCCGAAAACCGTCAAATAATTTGTTTTTCTAATGCTGTGTCATACCTTCCAGCCTGCAGTGAGTATGAACAACTGAATTACTATTAAATATTCATATTACAGTACCCAGAAGCCCCAGCCGCCACCAGACTTTTCTGCCACGCTCTGTACAAACACTGAGCCCCCAGCAAACGTGGTGCTGAGACGCCAGGCAGCACAAGGGGCATGCGGAGCCAGCACTCTGCTCGCCATCACGAGCACCACAGACCTTCCCCGTGGCCCTGCGGATCAGCTCATCTCCCCATGCCGGGCTGTGCCACGAACCGAGAGCCAAGGTGCCGGGGGAGAGAAAACGACGCGTGCAGCCTGGGCGAGAGGTACCGGAGCAACGGCACGGGGGTACGGATCAACCCCAAAGGTTATGAGAATCCTGACTGACCCCGGGGAGCAGGGAAGCTGCTGAGTGCTGTGGCCACAGGTGGCCCTGCCATGCCGGCACGCTGGGACGAGGGCCCAGGGCTCCCAGAGATGCACGAGCAGTGACTGCAGCAGACACCGACCTCGGCACACGAGTAGCAAAACACTCCGGCAAACGCACCCGAAAGAAAAGGCCTGGGCTGAAGCCGGGAGGCTTCCCTGCCCCGGGAGCGACGGCTCCCTCTTTGCCTCTCAGAGACTTGTGCGGGGCAGAAGGAAAGACAGGGTACGTAGAAAATCATCCCGTCTGCACCCAGCACGACCCCACCTTTGCAAAGTGGTACCCTAAAGCACTGCACTTCTTCCAGCAATGCTAAGATTGTACCTTTAGAACCGTGGGAAATCTTGGGGCTTTTTATATTACATGTGGCTGAAAGGAAACAAGCAATAATCTTTTATATTTACCTATTTCATATGGCTCTTGAGCCAGCTATCAACCTGTGTGAATGTTACTGTCCAGTTCAACTGAACAAATATTTCAACTAACCTACCACAAGCGTCCGTATCAACTAATTATTAAATCAGTGTGTTGAGCTTGGGAGAGGGTCTAAACAACAGCAATTCCTCTAACACCTTAGAAGCAGCACGAAGGGATCTCCACCACTGCCGGGCAGCACACAGCTACCGGGTGAGCAGAAGGTAGCGGTGAGGCAAGAGCAAACGTGGAGAGTGGAGATCGCAGAGACGCCGCTGAAGAACGTGTGTGAAAAAGGTCTGGAAACAGCAAAGCAGCCATGGGACAGGCCCCACCACCACGCCACAATTCACCCGGCAGCGCCGCCGAGATAGCCCCGCCACGCTCCCTGCGTCCCGGAAAGCGGCGACTGCAGCACGGGAGGCTGTCAGCGTGCCGTGGGGAGGGAGCAACCAGGTTCTACTGGGCTGAACACAGCACGTACGGGCTTTCGAGATCAGTGGCCGGCAAAGGCGGGCGAGCGCGGGCAGGGAGCCGTGCAGGCAGCGAGGGCCGGCTCCGGCTTGGGGCCGTGCGGGACCACTGCCCCCAGCTAGAAGTCAACAGTTGTTCCACTTGGGCCAGACTGGTAATTTTGCTGCTTTTTATCTTTTAAGTAGCCACACTTCGCTGGGTATAAACAGAAAGTTCAAATAAGAGTCACAGAAACGATGAGGCTGACCGTGAGGAAGAATCAGAGGCACCATGCGGGTGGCTGGGCTGGGAGCTCCACGGGCGGAGGGGCCGGGTCCCACGGCTGGCCCTGGGGAAGGGCCGATGGCCTTCGGGGTCCACCCAGAGCTCCTGCTGGGCCATCACCCCCCTCTGCCCCCCCAGAGACAAGGAACCCAATACCCGTGGGTGTTGCCGGGTGCGCAGCAAGCCGTGGCACAGAGGCGCCCGGCCCAACTGCTTCCCTGGGCTTGAGCTGGTGCCTGGGAGCCTTTTGTGCTTCGTAAATCCTCAGGAAAAGAGCAGAATTAGAGGCAGCCTCCTCATCCTCTCTCCTAGGTTCCCTTCACACAGAAGCCAGGGTCGAGAGCTGCTCCATTGCGCCCCTCGTCCCCTTCCTCCCAGCCCACTCTCGCCCTCATCTTTACTCTGGTCCACAGAATAGCCCAGCCATTAAGTGCTCAACAAACGCCATATATTAAAAAACCAGAAAAAAGCGGCAGCGGGGGGAGGGGCAGTAATAGATTTCCGTCAGGATGTGCCTGACCTGTTTTTTTCAATTTCAGTAATTAGAAAGGCAGTGGGCCTGTAGGAATTATTCATAAACTGCAGGAGCTGTGCAGTATACATTTATGTTAAACATGTCAAATCCGATTGAAATCATGCCTGCCAGCACCATACTCCATAAACACACTTTTCTGCAACAATTTCCCAGCTCTCGGCAGCCCATTAATACCTCCTTTAATAGCAATCTACCACGGATTCAAATCAGGGACGCTCCATTGCACTAATTGCTCTGTTAGGTGAGCATCATGGATTAAAAAAAAAAAAAAATCATTAAAAAAAAATAAAAGCCCTTCAGGCTAGTCCTCTAGAAATATTTCATTTCAATCTATATTTTAAGTAGAGTTTGTTTCTTGTTTTTGTGGAAAAAAATCTGGTATTCTACATCTATACAGCTGACAGTGCATTAAGGAGGTCTCTTTTGTAGCTGGGTCACTGCAGATGAAGTGCTTCTCTCCAGTCAGAAAATACATACAAGCCCCACCCCAAATCTCAAAAGTCTCTTACTGATCTACCCTGGTCTGAATCAGGCTTTATCTGGAAACCAACGTGTTGAATATTAATCATCTACATCCTGCCTTAAAAATGGAGTTGGGAACAGCCACGATTTCTTTCCTCCTTGCTGGTTTGCTTGTGATAAACCCCACGTTAGTCATGATGAGATAACTCCTACAGCTCGGCCATCAGGCAAAGAGCGCCGAGGGCATGGCTCTGGGTCAGGGCAGCGGCAGCTCCGGCGCGAGGGGCTTGGGAGCTGCCTCATCCCGCTGCCAGAGAGCGAGGACCAAGAGAGAGCAGACGGGTCCCCTCTAGAAACGGGGAACGTCAGCCCTTCGCTCTCCACGCAGTATTTCAGGAGTCACCGGCAGTGTCAGTGCCGGGTGTGGTGAGGAGTGGAGGGGACAGTGCCGGTCCGAGCACTGCCCAAAGCAGACGGCCCCGCCGCTGCCCAGAAACCCTTCAGGAGCCACAGAAATGTGTGGGAAAATCAAGGTAAACCGAATCCTCATTTGGGATTGAGTCTTCCACATGTATATTTTAAAGGAAAGTATTACCTAAAAAATGTTTCTGCTTAAGATTTTTCTGTTTTAAAATTAAAAATTGAATCGATAAATTATTTTGCAGCTGAGACATTTTGACAAATTTACAAAGAAAGCAGAGGAGCTTTTCCTTTCAGTGCCAACACCGGCACCAGCGCCACCACACGGGACGTACGACCGGAGAGCAGCGGAACAACCCTGACTCATCACCCGCGCCTCTGTGCAGAGGCAGCTTGGGAGACACTCGACATTTCGTTAGAGATCTCACAAATCTTTAAGAAACGTGGAAGAAATGATCACCCAGCGAGCAGTTAAGAAACTGAGGCACAAAAGGTGAATAAATTGCTAGGGAACATAATGATCAAATTGCAGCATGATGAACGGAAACAGGTCTATCAACCCCCACTTCAACACACTGTCTATGGCTTTGAGCCCGCACTTCGCTCTTGCCTACGTCCCACCTTTACAGAATTGTGTGGCTCAGAGGCACCTCCAAAGGTCAGCCGGTCCGTCCAAAGCAGGATAAACTGTGCCTACTTCACTCCCGACAGCAGCTCATCTCATCTTCTTGAAAGACCTCTGAGGAACCTTCCCAGAAAACATACTCCAGTGCTTCACAAGCTGTACCAGCAGAATTTTTTTTATTTTATTTATTATCTAACCTCTATCTTTCTCCCTTCAACTTAAGCCCATTGCTTCTTGTGGTCTATATCCTGAACATGAAGAACAAATTATTTCCTTCCTTTCAGAAGCATTTTATGCACAAGAAGACTTATCTTGTCCTCCCCTTTGGTCTTTTTGGGTCAAATAAGCCCATTTGTTCCATTTTCCCCTCACAGCTGATGCTGTGCAGACCACGCTCTGTTTTCAGTCGTTCCTGCTGTTTGGGCTTTCTGAAATTGCTCCTTAACTTTCTTGACACCTCACGCTCAGAAATGGACAGCTTTCCAGCGCTGAAGAAACACACCCATTCCCCCTACACCATAATGCTTGCGCTTCGATTTGAGACTGTCCTGAAAAGCAGCGTTAAAAGTCTTCCTAAGGAGGAGATACAAGATACTGACTGCAAACAGGACCTTCTTCACACAGAAGGAAATTGGGTCGTGTTGATGTGATTTCTTGACAAATCTGTGTCGACTGTTACTCATCTCATTATCTTCCCGTCAGTACTTACAAACAGTTGCTTGGTCAATTCCCAGGAAAATCTGGGGCAAACGGAGCTGGCAGGTGCGCGGCTCCCCAGCTACTCCTTCAGCCAGAGATAAGAGCCGTGTCTGTCCTCCGCAGAACCTCCCCTGTTTTCTGTAAATTCACAGGAGATAGCAGCTGGCAGGTCTAAGGCTGCTCCAGCCACCTTCTTGAAACCCCCAGGTATGAAGCAGCAGGTCGCGGAGGAGACAACATTCAGCTTAACCAAGCACTCTGCAGCCTGTTCCTGCACTGCTGGGGGCTGAGCTCTCCCCCCCATGCTGCTGACACAGGCTGCTCTGGCCTCACACGCAGCTCGGTCTGTTTAGTGAAGGCTTTGTGCTCTTCAGCCCTCCTGATGTGGTGGCCGGCAGCCTTTCCCACCAGGCTGAGCCACGGACCTGCTCTTTTCCTGCAGTTTCCTCTCACAGCAAGCACGTGCTTCCTTGGGACCACCCGCTTCCCTCCCTGTTACATCCCGGCTTGTACTGGGGCATTTTGATATTCCTGTACATGCGGACGCTGCTCTTCTGTGCTTCTCACAAATAACCTGACCCAGCTCCCATCCCTTTCCACGTCTGAGGTCCAGAGGACATGGCAACACAGCCATGTTCCTCACGGGAGCTTGAAAGCAGAAACAAGACCGAGGTGTGGGACCTGTTCTGCATATCCACTGTGCATAAACAGTGGGTAACTTTTTAAAGTTCAGGGGTAATGATGTTACACATTTGAAACAGGGCCAGAATTCAACAGCGCGTGCATACACCTCACTGAGGCTGCACTCTTCACAAGGCTTGTCCAGAGCTCTGTGGGCTTATGTCCACGGTCTGCGTATTCCTCTGCGTGCTGCCCTTTGCGGACTGCAGACACTGTCCATTTCTCATCTGTTGTTTAACTGACACAAACCAAGATGGGTTAGGAACTTCACTGGCAGGATGAAGAAATAAAACAACCCAAATTTAGAGTTTCTGGATAGTAAAAGGTTTAAAAAGTCAGTTCTTTTTTCTTCCTTACATGTTTTTACATATGAAGATAATCTTTTCCCATAGATCATCTTTTGTAAGTGCTTCAGGTTTGGACAAAGGGCCCTACTTACCCTTTATGAGATTTAGTAAATATACAATACTTACATCTTCCTGCGACACTTCATGAAGTGTGCTCTCACTTAGGATCACACAATCCCACACAACAAGAGACTAGAAATCACCTACAGCCAAGCAAAATCTGCATCTCTGGGTTGAAGAATGGGTCTGTGATGGGAATGACACACAGAGCGACCTCAGCAAGTGGAGTCTAGACTGAGAAGATGAGCTTCAACAAGCATTAACACGCAGCTTGCTTTCTTCACCAGTTTGAATGCATCTTCCAGTGGATGGGATTAAAACCATATTGAGGTGAAAGACCACATTTCATCCTTTTGAAGACGGCATAAGCCAAAATATCTCTGGCTGTGGCTCACTAAGAGACAACCACGAACGGGCAGGAGAAGGGTCTCTGCAGACTGAGAGAGGCGTCGTACCAAGCAAACCGGCTGGGCCACGGTGCAGAGACAGCAACGGGGAGTCAGAGCTGCTCTGTCCTGGGTCCAGGGAACGAGCACCACCTGCACGCCTCCGTTTCCACACCTACGCTAAGGCAGCCAGAAGTGCCAGCTGAGGAGGGGATCGGCCCTCTCCAGAGGAGGACGATCTTGCAGCTGTTTTCTGCTCAAAGGCAAGGAATATTTCAAAGATTCCTCCCACTCACCTCTGCAAGATAGCAACCGTCTTCTGGGAAAGACAGAGTAACCCCGTACTTCATAATGAACCCACCTAAGGATTTTGCAAGGAGAAACCTTTCAGATTCCCCTACAACACCGTAAGTATTGCTGCGCACCTGCAGTGCCCGTTGCAGGATGTGATGGCTCCAGCAGGACGTGAGCAGTTAACAGAGCACAAGCACAGGGTCTCTGCATCAGAACCTTGCTACCAGAGCCAGGATGAAAGAGCGGGCTAACAGTCTCTCAAGTCTTAACAGCGTAGGGTGGGGGTTCATGATATGCTTAATCCAACCTAAGTGCTGGCTGCTGCCAGGGGGCTGCCCCCTGCTCCCTCCTCCCCTCCCATGGCCCGGGTCCAGCCCAGCGCCCTGAGCACAGGGGAGCTGCGACCCCCTGCCCCAGCGCCAGCCCGGGGCTCGGGGGGACACGCACGGCTGAGCATGGGGCGAACTGCGAGGGTGTCACAAAGCTGCACCAAGAGACCTCACAGAGGACGACAGTTACGTGTGTGGTTTAAGGAAAGAGTTTTGCAGGCTGCTGCTCTTCTCACCTCCCCTTCCTGGATTTAAAGAAAAAGAGGGACCAAAACCCACCTGCCCATTTGCTCTGGTCCTTGTCCCCTCCACTCTCTTGCTCCTTGGCAGGCTCTTCAGCATCACCGGCCGTTTCATTGGGCCCTTCCACATCTTCAATGGATTCTTCTGAAACAAGAGAAGCAGAAAGTGTGACATAAAAATGAAGTCAAAACAGAAGAGCAAGTAACTGCCATTGAGCAACAGCCGATGCTGAAGCACAAGTGTGGAGCGGCAGGTATCAGTGTCACTCAGCACTCTCCCAACACCACCTGCTAGCAGGTCACGAAACTAGGGAGGGGAAAAGTGAGAGATGAAAATGAAATGAAGAATCTCGCCCACTTCTACCACATATAGCTACTGATGTCCCCTGCGGCGTAACGTAAAGTAAAACATTTGCCTGGTAAGAGAAGTTTCTACCCAACCACGCCATGGATTAGAGGAGCATCAGGGACTGATCGGAGCCTCCAGCACCTTCAGCCTCAGCCTTCCTCCTCATCCCCATCTCAAGCTCTTCGCACCGAATGGCCCCACATAACACTGACCCTGGCCACCGAGACCCCCAAGTGCACCGCAGAAACACCACCAGGCACCCCCGCTCAGACAGCGCGAGGAGCAGCACTGTCTTCTGCAGGCATGGCCCTGACACAAGGCACAGGAGGAGGCTGCTGGGGGTCTGTTTTCACCCCAGTCACAGGAAGAGTTTGAGCACACAGGCAGCATCACACAGGTGCAAAAGCATGAAGGAGAAAAAGCACCCAGTGAAGTGAAGCGCTGAAAGCTCAGAACAAAGCACCAAGTGCCCCAGCCCCACCCGTTAACCAAAGCACCGCGCCAAGGCCGGCGGCACGGAGCATGTCGACCTGGTGTGGCACAGCTCCACGCAGAGGCACCCGCGCTGGGTGGGACACTGTGAGCGAGAGCTGCCGCCGCCAGACCTCTTACACCAGGGCATAACAGCCACATTATCATCTAATACCTGGGTATTTATGTACAGCGCGCGCCGCTCGACAGCTACCGTGTAATTGAGGGGGGCTACAGCAACACTGGGGAAAAAGGGTACTTTTAAGCCATTATATCCTCTTTTAGGCAAGATAGTTTATAATTTTAACTCGCATTATCTGGTCATGGTAAATCCTAGGCTATCCTGAGGTTTTATCTGAACTACCTAATGAGTTAAAGCATCCCGCCATGCTCCCCCTAACAAAGACAGGGCTAGAAATCAAGATTAAAAATATGTATTAGGAGACTGCAGATACTCAGCAGTGCCCTTTGAGAACGTGACAACCTAAATCAGGGAGGAACTTGTAAAAGCATCCAGAGATCAGCACTGATACTAAGTGGAAGTGCTGTGATTTATACTCTACCCCTCTTTCACTCTTTTAAAAGCTAGAATTCTTGAGAGTCGCAGGGATCCCAGTGGTCTTCGCCTTGGAAAACAGGACCCCAGAGTGAGAGGTGTGATGGGTGGCACCACAAGGGAAAGGCACCTAACACCTAGGGAGATACAAATTCCTGATGCAGGGGTGAGATGAGCAGTCTGCCTTGTGAGACGAGGGCTCAAGTCTGCTGGAGAGAAGGGCTGTGAAATCAGCAGTTGGATTCACGTTTCAGAAATTAAAATTCCAATTTTTCTTTCATGCTGGGGAAAAAACCAACAAACTGCCCCCCAACCCAACCCAACCCAACTCAACCCCCTTGCTGCCTTCAAAATGCTGCCATGCAGAGTGAGACCGTTTCCCTTCAACTGAGGCAGCTGGTATAGAAAGCGGATTTTAGCCTGTTTTATTAAGAACCTTCATGAAGGGGTTTCTATTATTTTACTTGCATCTTCATTTTACATCCAGCCCTCTCTGCCGGTTCGGTGTCGGCTCCCCTTGGCCCCCCAGGCAGCCTGTGCCAGCAGAGGTGAGCAGGGAGCCAGCACCCCACTGACCCCCGACCGCCCCAGCCCCGGCACCCCACCGACCCCCAACCGACCCCCCCACCGACCCCAGCCCCGGCCGAACAACAAAGGGTGCCCGGCCCGCCGGCACTCCCGGCTGCGACCCGGAGGTGTCAGCATCGGCATGGGAGGAAGAGGAAGGGCGAGCTGGCTGCTGGGCTCAGACACTGTCTGGGCTCTAACCTGAGCATGTGGAAATAATACACGTCTTCAAGTGCACTGTCTGGTTCGAGGGGAATAAAATAGGACATTCATAAGCAGTTACACCATCTGTCTTTATACCATCATCATCATCAACAAGGGAAAAAATAGCTCTTTAAAATGGATGAAAGCCCAGGCTGACAGTAACCGGAAAAATGTGAGCTATGAATACCAATAACGGTAGAAAATGATTAAAAAACAAGGCTACCCATGGCAAATCCTCCTGCCCTGCTGGGCCTGCAGCCCCTTGCGCTTGCAGCCCGTCCCCCTGCCAGTCTGGCCGAGCCCCCACAGCCCCCTGCATCACGCACCCGCCGAGCCCCGACCCTGGAAACAGCTTCTGAGGGGCAGATCTGCCTCCTTGGCTCCAACACCTCTGCGCTGGGCAGGCACAGAGCTGCAAGAAGCACATGCACGCTTCAAACCCTTCTCCTCCCTCCTCCAGTCTGAGCTGACTTTTTCTGAAGAGTGTCTTTTTTAAAGCAGGATGGGAAGGGAGCAGAGTACAAGACACGTCTGACCAGGGAGGCTCCGAATCAGCTGGGACAGGCCCTGGTACCGTCCTTACTCCAATCCTCACTCCCTGCACCCACGGGCTGGGGACGCAGCTGCCTGGCGCGGAGACTTGGGGAAGTGTTAACTCCCGGCTGCCTCATGATCCTCTTCCAGCGGACCATTTTGGAAGGCTGGATGCAGCTCTGCTCACTGCTCTCAGCCTAACCTGCCTCGTGCCGCCCGTGCTGTAGCTGACACCAGGGACGGTTGGGAGAGCGTCGCTCCTCGGCTGGCTACGTGCACTGCGGAGGGCTCTGAACTGCTGAGAACCAGCCTCTGAGAGACTGCATGCAGGGCTCAAGCACGGGATCTGACCCAGCTTCTAACAATGAGATCCTCCAACTCTGAAAATAAAATGCATCAGAGCTGCTGTCCCCGAAGATTTGCGCCTGCACGCTCTGGTGACAGCTCTGCAGCCGCTGGGTCGCAGCGGCAGCTCCGAGGCGCAATGGCAGGACTGGGTAGCCAATGCGCCTGCGAATGGCACCCAACCAGCCACCCTCCTGCATTTCTTCAGGGCACCCTTCCGAGAGGACGAGGCCAGCGTCACATCTGGTAGGGAAAGGTCCGTGTTTCTCCTCAATCTGCTGCACACGCAACACGGAGCTTCTGAGCTTCCATTTTAATTGTCTACAAATCCTGGTGTCACCTCGTTCCCACACTGTGTTCGAGCAGAGTTGACCACTGTCTTTTACTTAATGTCCGAGGAGCCCCGTAGGACGGACCTGCAGCTGCAAGGGACGACCACCCCGTGACCAGCTCCCAGAGGCTGAATGAGGCTGCGGTCAGCAAGAAGTAGGGGATTTATTCCCAAAGCACCACGACCCCTTTGTTACTGTTTGCCCATACCTCCTTGGAGCCATACACACTGTCAGGACCCATTCACTGAATGGCTTGACTGTATTTTCCTTAAGAACACTGATAAAAACTCCACCAGTCGCGCTGCAGTTAAAAAGGCACTCAGCTTCAAGCCACACATCCTAAAAAGCGTCCCCACCGGGGCTGATACCCAGGGGGTGAGACGGCCCTGCAGTACTTTCACAGCACACCGCGAGTCTCTGCCGGCCACGGGCCCCGAGCGGGATGCCCGGGGCAGCTGAACCCGGAGGTGTGAGGCTCTGCCACAGAGGACGTGTCATGAGCAGTGATGGGGTTGGCTCCCAGCTCCTCATGAGGCGCTCTGGAAGGTCACAGATGCTACTGCAGCCCATGCCCAGAGGATGCAGGTGCCCAACCGGTGTCTTTGCTTTCCAGAAACTCCAGCTACGCAGCGTTTACAAACTCACGAAGGATAAGTGGACTCCATCCTCACCAGCGCAGGTGCAAGAGCTGCTGCTGTGGGATTTGTGTAGGGGAGATCGTGTCCCACTGAAATACAAAGAACACAACCTGCACACAGGTCCCCATGCTGGAGTGCCATCCACGAGGCCGTGATGCTTTATTAATAAATTTTCTTAGAGGAGTTTTCCAACCGCTGGAGTTCAGGTCAATACCAAGAGCGAGCAAGTGTAACTGTGGGGCACCTGGAGTCCAAGAGCCTGCTCCTCCATCATACCAAACCTGCCTCATGCAAAATCCTAGGAAGAGTCTTTTCTTCCTTCATGAATAAATCCTTTTAGACAGTGGTATTTCCTTTTAATTTAAAATTAAACCGTTCACTGGGGGAAGGTGGAGGGGGAAGAGAGGGAGAAGAGTCTGGAAAATCATGAGTATCTGACATCTGCAGATGTCAGGGAATCTCAGATACACACTGAAAATGTGCCCAAATCCCCACACACCGTCGCACAGGACCATGCTGCTGCATTTCTGCCCCTTTTAAAACCCAGAAAGTTTGAGGGTTGGAGAAGCCAGCAAATCCCAACTGGATCCAGGCCAGCTTCAACAGCCCGAGACTTCTCACCTCTCCTTCTCTCAGCTGGATTTTCCTTAACAAACCCAGATCTCTTATCCAAAGGGATAAGGGGCATTTCAGGGGTGGCGGAAATGTAGGGATGGGAAAGAAAGACCCTGCGCTTGCCTCTCCACCCTCCAGCAGGCTCAAGAGCTGAGAAACATTAGCTGTCATGAACCACAATCAAATCAGGTTTGAAATATTTAGCAGTGGCTTGGAAAATGCGGTGGTGCAGCTCTGACAGGCGAGATGTGCAGACACCCATTTTCCATTATAATGGAAATATCAAGCCTGTTCTGAATATGTATAACCTAGAAAAATGTATTGATTTTTCATTCGGCATTAAAAAAATGAAATACCCTGCAGCTGTCAAAAGCCTTTTGTTAAAAGCTCATCTTTCCTGGAATGAGGTTTACCAGAAACAAGTTTTAATTGTACACAGGGTCTTTCCTTTGAAACAAAAAGAATCTCTGATGCTCTTTTTTGCAGGATATGTAGCCAAAAAAGCCCGCAGGAAGACAGGATTGAGACCTGGCTGACTTCTGCAAGCTGACACTGTCAGGAGAGGTGACAGCGATGGTCTGTGCACTGTCGGCTGCACATGCACTGACACACGTGCCAGCTCCCTGCGAGCTGCCGTCCGGCAAGGGGCAGCTTCCCCCGCCGATGTCGGGGTCACATCACCGGGCCGCGGCCCAGAGGGTTTCAGAAGTTCAGCTGCTTTAAACTAGTTTAAACACGAGGTCCCAGGGTCCCAGGGGGAGAAGGGCCATGGTCTGGGTCCTTAAGGGAACAGGAGGAGCTTCAGGTGGTCTGTGGGGGGCCGAAGCCCTCCCGGACCCCGGGAAGCCCATGAGGAGCTCAGGTGCCCCCAAGCTATGCCAGGGCCCTGGGGCACAGTCTGGTGCTGCCTGTCCTAACAGCGGCATTGGCTCAGCTCTCCACAGAACTGGGCCCACGCGGGATTAGGAAGCCGACTCAGAAAGGGTTGCTCACCCTGGCGGGGAAGAGGCGTGGGGAGGATGGTCCCACCTTGCACCGTGCCTGCGGGCCAGGCGCGTTGGCCATGGGGACGGAGCAAACGCAGAGCCTGGGAGGGTCTGACGCCGGCCGGTACCCCGGTGCAGGAGGACACCGCCTCCCCCCGAGCCCCCCGACCCGCCGCTGCAGCCCGAAGGGCACGGCCCCGGCCCCACCTCTGCTGCGGCAGCACCGCACATCCACTCCCGTTTGGTTCTTGTTTGGGGCACGCAAAGCCTCCCAAGCCAGAGGAGCAAACAGCAGTTTGCCTTTTGGTTTTTTCCCTCACTTGCATTTCTAAACACTCACGCTGCCAGGGGACGTGTTGAGCGCACACGGCTGCAGGCGAGCAGCCACGTGTGCTGCCGGAGCTGCGGTGGCCCACAATGGAACAGAGCGACGGCAAACTCTGCCGCTGCCCGCCCTTTGGCTGCTGAAATCTGAGCGAGAGCACAGCCTTGGAACAGTTCTGTGCAAGAAGAGAAGCTGGCGAGGGTCAGGACACAGAGCAACACCCTGGAAACAATTCAACTGTTCGTTTGTTTGTGACCAGCCCAACAGAAAAAAAAAAAAAATGTTTTCCACCTCTCCCTGGCTTGCAGACTATTTGCATTTGAAGATGAGACAATCTGTCCACATGGAAATGTAGGTAAATCCATTTTCGGAGGGGTTTTTTTTGCCATCTTGTATTTCTCACCCAGCTCAAGCTCATCTGGGGCACATCTCCTAAGGTAACCTTGGCTACCAGGCAGTCACTGCCCTTGCAGCTCAGATTCAGGATGCATATATATGCACAAATACACTCTGCGCTAGCTCCTAACCAGATTATTCTACACAAACGTGTTTATTCCTATCGTTTTCCTGAAAGGAAAAGCAGAGCTCTGAGCAGTGAGAAGAAAGCACCAGGCACAGGTTACGAGAGGACTGCCACAGAGCTCCAGCCCTGATGCCAAAGCTGGTGGGTGAGTCCTATCATCTGACAAAAGGCGGCAGAAAAACAATAATAATCCTATGTGTTATCTTGGATTAATGACACTTATTTCCAAGATGGCCTCATTTCAGAGCATGGTCAGAGCATATCTGTGCTGCTTTCATCGACAAAAAAGAAAACGCTGCATATGAGCGTGCCCCCAGCTGATAAAGCCATCCTCAGCTGCCTATCTTCTCAAGGCAGGGAAAGTTTATCTGGCTTTTGTGCAGTTAGTTATAGAGGCAAGTGTTCAGATAAATAAAACAAGAAATTCAACAGCAAAAGAATTATTTGTGAACTTTTAGCTTCTATTCCTTTGTTTTCTGCTCCAAAGAAAAAATTCAGAATTTTTGGCCCGTTTCCCTGAACGGATCTAAAAAACCCTACAACAGCATCCAGGTCTCTGGTTCTTGCTCCAGAGAAATGAGATGACGCTCTGCCAGATGTTAGCATCTTTTCTGCTTAAATATGAATGCTTTTACTAACAGTGTTATTATTTTTGCATTCGGGGGCTTTATCTGATTTACCAGCTCCAGCCAGAGGCCCCACTTCGGGCCCCACACGGCTGAGCAGTGCCCATGGTCGGGGGCAGGCGCGAGGACTGATAAAATCCTGCAACCTTCGGCGTTGTGCTCTGGGTAACAAAATGCAGCAGCACTGGGAAAGAGAATAATGTTATCAAAACCAGATAGTTGCTTTTTCTGTCTTAAAAACATAGAAGGCAGTGGTGGTGAAACCTGCCACTGTCTTTTGTATAGGAAGAGCAGAGCAGGACAGCAAGCGCAGAGTCGAAGCCCATCGGTGCAGCAGCGTGGTCACCGCTTGATGGGTGCAGGAGTCCCACTCCCTTCAGCGGGTCCCGACCTCAGCGCGCAGGGAACGGGCTCGGGAAAGGCCCCGAGCGCTCCGGAAACCTTCACCACCCTGGGAAGTCGGGCAGGGCCTTGCCCTGCAGAAAACAGCATTATCAGAAAACAGCTCTGCACAAACACGCCCGCTACGAGCTGGTCCTGCCTCACAGTCGCCCACCGAGGGCTGGTTTATCCAGCAAAGGACGGAGCCAGGGGTCCGGGCAGCGCGTTGCGCGCACTCAGGGCTCGGCGCAGGCCCGGCTCCCCCGGCACCTCCGAGGGGCTCAGCGGCACCGCGGCCGTTGCTGGCTGCACCTCCGGAGGAGACTAGCATCCCCCCGCAGAGACCCAGCCCAGGAACCCTGCCCTGAGACGGCACCGACTCCTCCCTGCCCCTCGGAACAAGGCTGTCCATTTTTTTTTTGTAAACTGGGTAAAATTTTAAGTCAATGGAACCCAACAGGGATTTGCTCCCTTGAATTTCAGCAGAACTGGAAAGGTTGCTGTTATTTTCACACATGAAATGTAAAAAAAAAGGCAAATTCCTTGAGCATGTTTGTAGTGGAGCGTGATGTGATTGTGTTGTCATTTATGGGAAATAATCGCAAGCCCATCTCTCCCTTTCCCCCCATTTTCCAGTCCAAATAACCATGAAAAATTACACTTCAATGTCAGGAGGACAACAAAGGAGGGGCTTTCTCCTGCGGCTTGACGGCTTTTCAGCCTCCCCTTCTTTGGACAAAAACTACCTTCAATTCTATTTCATTTTAAACGTGATCTAACAAATGCATCTTGACAAGTTCCTTTCTTTTTTTCTTTTAAACAGTATTTTGCACAGTTTAACCTAGCTCCAAACCGGAATCAGCTGGAAAGGAGACTCATGCAAAAACACAAACACAGATCAAACAGCAAAACAAAAGAAAACCCATCTCCAGCTTCAGGTCTGCAGGGAGGGGACGACCCGCAGGAGGAGGGTCAGGGGACAAAGGGGACGAGCAGGGAGGAGATGGGGCACAGAGGTGACTGGGCAGGAGCGCAGCAAAGGCTGTCGGGGACAGGGAGTGCGGTGCCTCCAGTTTAGTGAGCGAAGGGACCTGGGCAGCCCACCCCACCCCATCCCACGGCTGTCCTTACTGGGACCAGCCACCTCGGGTGCTGCAGGGACCCCCGCAACGGCTTCTCCGGTGGCCACCTCCCCACCCAGGCTGTAGCCAATAGGTCATCACGGTGCTGTTCTCACCAGTTCCTCACCCCTTTGAAGAGGTCTGCTCCCCACCAGCAGCCCTGCCCCACCACCCACTGCTCGTCCTCCCTGTCTCACCCCTCCTGGACCTCCTCCCCGGCAGCTGCCCCCCTCCCCTGGCTCAGTTTCCCTCTGCTAAAAACACACAGTGAAACTGCCAAAGCAGAAAATGGCAGGTTTTTATAGAATCACAGAATAATTTAGGTTGGAAAGAACCTTTAAGATCATCAAGTCCAACCATCAACCCAACACTGTCAAGTCCACCACTAAACCATTTCCCTAAGCACCACGTCTACGTCTTTTAAATACCCCAGGGATGGGGACACAACCCCTTCCCCTGGCAGCCTGTTCCAGCACTTGATAACCCTTTTGGTGAAGGTTTTTTTCCTAATATCCAATCTGAACCTCCCCTGGCGCAACTTGAGGCCGTGTCCTCTCATCCTATTGCTTGTTACTTGGGAGAAGTGACTGATCCCCACCTTGCCACAACCTCCTTCCAGGTAGCTGCAGGGACTGACAGGAGGTTGCCCGCAGTGCTGACCTGTTTGCCCGCAGTGCTGACCTGTTCCAGGCTTCCTGCAAACTCAGGGGTGCAACATTGCCTGGGCCAGGCCTGGTCATGCTGGGAAGCATCTTTGGTGACCTGCTGCAACCGAGTGGACGCAAGCGTTGTGTTCTCAGAGAGGCCAAGACGCTAATGCTTAACCTCAGGGGCTGGATGTGCACAGGAGTGCTCCCAGCCACCTTAGCTCTGCCCTGTAACATCACCGTAAACCACACTTACAGCAAACACTAAAATGTCCTTGTTCTGGTTCTTGTTTTTAATACACAACTCCTACAACGCCTACTCTGTTCTCTCCATGGTATCGCTTCAAGGAAAAGTTAATTAATGTGCTGCTGACCCTCTTTCTCCCCCTCCCCAAGTGTTTCCCAACCTCAGCATGTTCGGACTTCTTTTAAGCTTCGCTAAAAACTTAGGAAAGCCATAATTACAGTGCCCTGGTTTAAGGACAATTAAAATATTCTTGCAACACACTGTACCATACGGTACAGACAAAGGGCAGCTAAGGGAGAGCGGCAGGGCTGACACGCAGCAGGGGAGCGCGACCAGCTTGCAGCTTGGCAGCTGTGGTGTGGGGGTGTGGGGCAGATCATCCTTCCCTGTCCCTGGTGAGGAAAGATTTTTGTTATGAAGAACAGAAAAAAATGATCAGCGGTTCTAAGCAAATGTCTCTGAGGACAGTTTGCAGGTGGGGTGAGTCCAAATGGGTCTGAAGTGCGCGGTCTGGTCGGTTCATTCTTGACTAGGTCGCAGTGATGTCAGCTGCAGTGTCGTGTTGCTGGGCTCCTCCTGGAGCTTATTTCTAGGAACTAGCAATACATATGAACATGGGAAATCATAAATGGTCATAAATAATATGTATAATAAAAATGAAAAGTGGATCACCCCTGGGCGTGCTGCTGCCCGCAAGGCAGAGCAGGTTGTGGAAGCACGGGAGGGAGTCGCAGGGCTGCTGGAACCGCCGCCGTCGGGGACCAGAAGGGGTTACCTTCTGCTGGAGCAGGTGAGAAATGCCACTGTGCTGCAAAGGCAAGACATGCAGCTGGTGGTGGCAACCAAAGACATTTCTGTAGAGAGCCCACAGGGTTTTTAAGGGGACTTGAAAGCGAAAAGCTGAGGAGCAACCCCTGGGACCCCCAAGAAGGACCGAGCAGACAGACCCAGCAGGTCCAGGGAGACGCCGCTGACTCCAGGCAGCTGAGCGGTTCTCAACACGTTGGTCACCAGAAGTCACCACCTCCACGGGCCAACCGGACAAAACCACCAGCCTGGGAGGAAGCTTCAATGCCAGAGCTTCTCGGCGTGAGTGGCCGTGGCCTCACCCCTCCGCTGACGGGCAGAGGCAGCGGATGCCCTGTGCACAGTGAACACCCAGAGAGCTCCCAGCTCCACAGCCTCGAGGACACCCCTGAGGAGCCCCATGTCACCCACCGAGGCAGAGACGGCTGCGCCCAAGGGCTGAGCTGCCCCTTCCCCAGGTTTGGGTTAGTGGCTCTGGCAGAACGTCAGTAATTGCTTTTCCCCTTGTACTAACAAGCTTTCAGCAGCAGAACATTTCAGCTTCCTGGAGCCAACAGGCCCTTTTTCTCCACCTCTCTTGGCTTCGAGTAATTGAAAGCGACTGCAATCTCAGCCCTGACTCTCTGGCATTCAGCTGCACCCGGGAGGTCAGCGAATGTCAAGTGAAGCCTTTCCATCCACCTCCCCACCACCGGCGCTGCATTAAGGGAGGCAGCCTGCTCCGCAGCCCAGAGGAATGGGCAAAATTACGGGGGCTGCTAACAGCCAAGGGAATGTGAGCACGGCTTCTGCGCAGCCGGGAGGGAGCGCCGCCCGTCACGTCCCCGCGCTGCAGCCGAGCTCCAGAGCCCTGCTCACCCCTGGACATTTTTTTTTCTTTTAGTGTAAAACAGGAGATGGGTTTCTTTTCAGAGAAACTAGATCTTTATCATTTTTTTTGCAGCAAGACAAGCCACCTTCCCCTACGATACCCCTGTCCCCTGTCATATATCAGGGCAGGATCTTTCACTCACCATCAAATCTGAGATAAAGCCGGAGGGTGCTGAACGGCTGCTCTAACTCCTAAGGATAACGCAGAGAACCAGGGAAAAGGGACGAGCAGAGGGAGGCTCCCAAGGAGATGCTGAAGGTAGTCATGGCTCACAAGCTGCCGGGCCTGCGGCCAAGCGGTTGGACAGCACCAGCTTGGTCACGGCCAGTGGGACTGGGAGGACGGAGCCTTTCAGTTGCCCCAGGACACTCCTCGGTGCCTGCAGTCCCCGCACTCGGCCTCCCCAGACATTAACGAGGGTGAGCCGGGCACTCCAGGGATTCGAAACGCTCCTGAAACCTGGACCAAGGCGCACGCACAGGTGGCAGCTCCAGCAGAGGTCTGTGATAAGAATTTATTTCTCTCAATTACGAGCGCTTGTCCCCAGTCTCAGTTCATCAGCGCGGCACAGCCGAGTCAATGAAAGCTCAGTAATGCGCTAATCAGATGCACAGCGACTTCCCGGAGCCGCCGGCTGCGCGCAAGCGGCCTCCGCTTCTCTGCAAACAAGCGGCAACTCGGGGCAGTGGGTTCCCAGCCCTGCCCACCCCTCCGCTCCCCACCCGCGGGCGACTCCGGGTTACAGGCAATTCAGATGCAGTTTCCCTGTGGGGTCCACACGACCGGCACGTGCTCAGGAGCGGGCGGACGAAGCAGCGCCCATCCATACGCTTGATCTCTACTGCTCACGCACATTCCTCTTTAATGGAGAGCTTCCAAGGGTGCTTTAGGTATTTTCAGATCAAGTTTTCTGGTTTTTTTGTTTTTTTTTTTTTTAAATTGGAGTTTGATCTGAATTATTTGTTCCCTTCAACCTGAGACCATTCTGAAATACCCTGTGAAGTCCCAAGTAGACAGAATGAATCTAAATATAAAACAGAACACCAGGAAAAACCTCACTGATGAGATTTCTTCTGGTGTCCACAGCAAAACACCACTCCTGCTTTTGGAAGCCGTGTTTAAAAGAAGCGCGACAGGCTGCACACCACAGGAGAGAAGGGATGGAGGGACTGAGTTGAGGGCGGCTGTGAGGTCCCCCAGGGCTGCATGCCCACAGCAGCATCGCCCTCACCGTAGGACGCCTCTGGCCTTCATTTCTTTGGTTTAAAACAAACAAAAGCACTTTCCCTAGTCCCCCATCCAAAGTGAACCATAGGAAAAGGCTGTTGATTCGACGCCACAGTCCCAGCCTGGCAGGGCCACCACCACCGCTGCTGGCACAAAGCAGTCACCGAAGTTCCCAGCATTAACCTCTCGCAGTGCGGCGTGGGGACCGTGCTCCCACCGCAGCCTGCTCGAGAGCTCTATTGATCCAACACGCACTTGGTGCCTTCAAAGTTGTTTATGATCAATATGCAAATTGCCCATGGCATTGATCTGGTATTAATTTTCAATTAGGGAATCCACAAGGGGTCTCCCAGGGTCAATATCTAACAACGCGAGGTACCTCCGCAGCGAACGGCGGGATGGATGCTGCCCAGTACCTCTGGGGCTGCTCCTGCCCCTCCTGCCGAGACCCCCCAGACACGGCTGCCTCCTGGAGAGGGGCCAGCGCCCGCGGAGCCCCCACCGGGGCCCCTCTCCCACCTGCAGCCTTGCAGGGGCACATTTCCCCCGGCTGCAGGTGTTTTGTTCCCCGGCACACAGGCCAGCACCTCGCAACCTCTGAGCTCTGCGCAGCACCGCAGGCAGGGCTGCCCCCAGCACCCCCAGTCCAGAGGGGTTGGTCTGATACCAGTTTGTGCCCCACCGACAGCCAGCGGCCAGCAACTCCAGGCAACCCCGTTGCAAGTGGTTTTAGACAAGAGCCTTCAACATGCTGTGTTTTCTGCGCTAATGCAGTTAATTAATACAGATGGCGAGGAGCGAGCTAACGCAGCAGCGCGCACAACCGCTCGGCAAGGCGGACGGAGGAGTCCGGGGTCCCGGCGGAGCGTGCAAGCAGCTCCAACACATGGCGCGGGGAACCCAGCACCGCGTCCTGCCATCGCAACAGTAGCTACGTCAACCCACACACCTCCCGAAAACACCTTAGAAATGGAAACGATCCTCATGTGTGCTACCCACAGGTTAAAAAGAAAAAAAGAAATCATTGAAATTGCCTCATAAATCTAGAGAAATGTGTCCCTTCCCAGAAAAAAGGACCCATCCCGGAAGCCATCCTCCTGACTTTCCTCCTCCCAGGGAGGCCCAGAGGGAGCATTTGCTTCTCCCAAGCCCAGCTCGCTCTGGTGGGGCGATGGCCTCTTCGCACCGGATGGCCGGCCCGCGCGCACCCGCGGCTCTGCCACTCACTGTGCTAACCAGCACATTAGCTACCCAGGCTAATTGGTTTATGGATAACATTAATTACCATGTTGCTCATTAATGGATGAAATCTTTATTGGTTCCATTGATCAGCGGGACTTGTTAGCCGGCCTCCTAACCAATGGCGGATGTAACAAGCTCTCTTATTGGCATATCAATTAATGCAATCAATTTCTGGCCAGCGGCTGCCATTCGCTTCCCTGCTTGTTAGACTGTGGAAGACAGAGTCATGTCAAGTAAGCATTTATTTAAACGGTTTCTAATTCTTCTTGAGCTGACTTCCCAGCAGGCTTTCTGCCACACAAGGGTTTTCTGCCTCCAGAGACCTTCCCCTTTCCTCCCCTTGCAGAATCAGATCTATAACAGTCACTGCAAACGACATCATTTCTGTAAAAATATTTATCGAGTTACGCAAGTAGGACAGCTAGAGGTGTCAGATTAAGAAGTCAGACTGTACAACTACCCCAGTTTACCACATCGGAGAGATGGGCAGGAGTACAAACCCACTCCCAAAGGACAGGCAGGGGCTCAAGAGCCATGCCAGAAAGCCTCCCTGCACACGGATTAATTTTAATTACAGGGTCAGTTCCCCGCAATTAGCACGGTTTTGTCAGAGAACCGTAAGCCCTTAATATTTCTGCCCCACCGCACCTTCCAGAGTGAACCTGGACGATTCGGCATCTTTATGCAGCACTGTCCGGTGGGTCTGCAGGCAGCCACATCCCGGCCGCTGCCTGCATTGTTCCACCAACCTCGACCTGGAAGAGGAGAGCAAGACTTGTGCTGCTCATGTGCAGAATTAGCTGATGCTGGGAAGTAGATGGGGAACATTACATGGTCCTGCAGAAGCCTGGCAGGCTCGGCTGCAACGCTCCTCCCAGTACTGGGGGTAACACAACATGCCCCTTGCCCAGATCTTTCAGGGAAGAACACAGAACCTAAACCTCCCTGAACAGGAACTGAGGAGATGGGCCCTGCTTTCCTGGGGAAAGGGGGCAAAGGGGACAACCCAACAAAAGAGCACAGAACTGGTAGTGGTCTGAAGAAGACTGAGAGCGATTTTCTGAGCTGTTTCTCCCATGAGCAAGAAGGGACTTTCAGTTAACTAACAGGAGGCAAATAACGTTCACAAGGAGTAAGAGCCCCTATTCTGACTTACAGAGGCTTCGTCCTCTCTGTTTTCCATTGATCTGTTGGCCAAACAGATTTCAACAGCAGCATGCTCAGAAAGAGCTCCAACCCCATCCTGCTTGGGTTTAGTTTTTCTCTGCCCGTGAGGCCATGCTTGGTAGTGATCACACCCGATTTCAGCATCCAGCGGCTGAATTCCCAGCTGGCATGACTGAGGGGCCGGGGGTTACCCTCTACGCCCACCCCACGCTGGGACCCTGCAGCTCGGGAGGACGACTGTGCTGTCGGACATCAGCTCTCTGCCAGAGAGGATAACGAGGGGCTCAGAGATGTGCCACATCAACCACCTTGACGCCGCAGGTTTTGTTTTCCTTCGGAGCAGCATTTGCACTGTAGCCCTAAGCCTGGTAAACGTTTCTGCAGCCACAGAAGCAGATGGAAATATCAGCATGCCGCTCAGTGCTCCTGACCTCCGTCCCTCTCCCCAGCTGACCTCCTCGGTTCTGCCTGGGCAGCTGTGTAAGTGCAGGAAACCCAGCGGCTAATGGATCCGCGGGACCTCGCAGGTGAAACAAACACTTTTTCCTATAGAATTAGACTTGGTAATTAGATTGTGGAAATCACTGTCACAGGATGTTGCTGCGGCCAAGAATTCAGCAATATTCACAAAAGGGATTAGATAATTAAGGTTAATGAGAGTATCTAGAGATATAATTGCTAAATCTAACAAAAGAATTTGGAAAAAATATAAACCTACAAGCTTTAGGGCAACATGAACTGCCTTCTCGCTGCTAGGCCTTAGGCGGGCGCTCGCCCTGGCAGCAGGCGAGCTTGCAGCCGATGGCTCCTCTCTCCCCACGGCTCTCCAGCCATCGCCCCCCGGTCCCTCTCAGGCCACCCCGCGCCTGCTCCGTGCGCCCTGGGGACCCTGCAGCCCGGGGGACAGCTCGCAGCCTCAGGGCCCGCGGCAGGACGCACGCCGTGCAGGCAGGACGGCGGGGAGAGCGGCACGGGGCCGTGTGAGACAGGGCTGCCACACGGGGAAGCACAAGGACGAGGCCTGATGGGCAGCCGCGGAGGAGAGGCGGCAAGGCGCGGCACAAAACCTGAGCAGGCAGCTGTGCGGGAGGCGCGGGAGCTGCTCGCTGCAGGCACGGCGCCCTTCTGCTGCGCAAACCCCGTCTGGCCGCCGCAGCACCCTGGGGCAGCGCCGGCAGGGCGTGAGGGGCACCAGCAGTGTGCCAGGGTGGCAGCTCCCCCGAACGCTGGGGCCACCCGCCAGCACCCGCCGGCACGCGGCAGCCCCGCGTGCCCACAGCGATGCTCCCGGCACCAATCCCCGCTCCGGCTCTTCGCCCAGGTGATTATGTAGGAAGGATCTTCTCCGCCAAACACAATAATAAATCAAATCTTATCAGAGCTGAACTATAAATCTGTGAAGACTCCAATAATTTCTAGCCATGGGAATAACACCACAAAAGTACTTTTTAAACTAATTACTCAGATTCCGAAGTGCTGCCCTAATGAGCCTTCCTTCTGCCCAGAACTTACTAAGAGAAAAAAAATCCACCTTCAGTGTAGTAATTACTGCTTTCCCCTTCAAACTTCTAACTGGAGATCAATGCTGCATTTTAAGACTCATTGATTTACAATTAGCCTGGCTTTCCTGCTAAAGTGTTTTTAAAGCAGAGTTTACTTTTATTTTATTTTGAAATCTCAAAGATCTGGTTCTTGGATTTTACATCCCCATGAGAGGTGTGCTGGAAACCGAAAGAGGAAGGCAGGCACACATCTAAACGGAAAAAGGAAAACGGGATTTTTGTTAGGCTGAGACTAGAAATAAGAGACTTAAATATTTAAGGGATAAACGTGAAAAAAATTAAAGGTGGAGGAAGAGAACCAAAGCTAAAAGAAAGGAAGAGAAAGTGGAAAAAAGAAAATGTAAATGCCAAGAGAAGGGAAAATGAATTGCAAGCTAAGAAAGCAGAGTCACTGTCAGGCGGATCGGAAAGCTCTTACGGCCTCTGTTGTTTATTAGCATCTTTGGGAATAAAAAGCAGCAGCTTTGTGCATCTTTGCAAAACAAAGCGCTAGTTAAAAATAGTGTGTACAGCAGGGACAGTGCGCTAACATGAGGGTCCTGGCAGCTCTTGCATTTGTACAATCTGTCCCACGAGGAGAGCAGAAGTAAGTGAAGCAATTAAGAATTCCATGCTGATTGCTTCAAACATGTTTTTCTATGCCATAAAGATAATGGCATCATGGATACATCCGCCTCCTTCCTCCTGCCTCTTCCCATCCCAACATCATCTACTTCACATTCCTTCCCCAGACGCCCAGCTCCCGAGGAGCTGGAACCCTGGCACAGGCCCAACCGCACCCGGGAGCCTCCGTCCTCGGGGGATGCTTCAGGCCCCAGTGGAGATGGTCCCAGCCGAGCGCCAGAGCTGGCCTGACTCGGAGCCGGGCACGGGGCTAGGTGACCTCCAGAGCTCCTTTGCCAACCTCCGCTGCGCTGGGAGTCTCTGGCTGTTCCAGAGCTTCACAGCACCGCTCCCTTCTGCATCGTTTTTGTGTCATTTCTGCAGGAAATGAGCTACGCTGGACAAGCCACCTCAGCGCTCCTCGACCCTCCTTCGCCTCCTACTTCTTCCTCCAAAATAAACATTTGGAAGGTCTTCTAGGATTAGTATAAGCAGTGACACGACAGGAGGCAGACTGAGGAGCAGGGAGGCAAAGAAAATTGCCTGCAAGGGTTTACAATTTTGGAGCCGCCATAGCAGTCTAGCCTGCCATTTCTTTTGCTGCTCTCATAAATTTTGTTCTTTACTGCTGTTGGGTCCCAGGAGTCAGTGGCAGATGATGATCCTAGAGTGATGAAAGCAAAGCAAGAAAATAGAAAAGCCAGTAACATCTCTCCTTCTTTATATTTTATTTTACAGAAAGCTGCTTAGCCCCATTTCAAAGACTAATATGAAAAAAGTGCAATTAAATCCTCGAAAAACTGACAGATCAGCAAAACAAAACCACCCGGAGGAGAGCACGATTGAGCCTCATTAAGAAAGAGTTCAGTCTGTTTTTAAAACCTTTCTTAACACTTAGCTGGGTACCTCTCAGCAGCAACCGCTCCCAATGCGCCTGGCATAATTAGTGTCAGAACGGAAAGGAAAAAATCAACCTAGGAAACAGAAATTAAAACACCAGATTCAAGTGAGAGAAAAAGGTTCAGCTGTAGTGAAACCATCTAAATTCTAACAATAACCCCTCCTCTCAGTCTGCGGCAAAGAGCTACAGTTCCACTCCATGCATAGACAAATACATGCCAATTAAAGAGAAAAGTGGCTGGGGCAAATTTGTGCTGTAAAATTTCTATCACTAACCACTCCCCGTCCCCAAACAATATCTGCATGGCAGTCACATCCACCCGCGAGGTCAGGTTAATGACAGATGGACAGTAAATTACACTGACCTCGACAGCAATTATAACTATCACAGTTTACAATAAGGAAATGGAGATACAGGGACAAATCCTGTGCACTTTCAGTGCCGGACCCTTCTGCAGGCTGTGCATGCAGACGCCCGCACACGTACCCTACATGTTAAATTGCAGCCTCCAACAGGACGCTACGCAGCCGAGATCTATTATTTTGCAGTGGGGGTGGGGATGAAACGCATGGGAGATAGAAAAGATGGCAGAGAGATGAAGCCATTTTATTAAATCAGGCAAATTCTAATTTATTCTGGGGAGATGGAGGAGAGAAAATGGATTCACTCTCAGCATGCTCACTCTGTATCGTCTGATCCAATCCCTACCGCCTCGCCAGAGGGGGAGGGGGCCTCGGCGTTCTGCAATTCTCCCACAATCTGAGAAAAAGATTAAAAAATAAGATGATTCTCCTTTTGGGTTTTGCAGCAGCCATGGGGACAAATCTTTTCCTGGGAACGTGAGGTGCCGAGCCCCGCTGTCAGCCAAGCGGGGCGGCACGCGGGGGTTCGAAGGGTTCCCTCCTGGGGCTGTTAAACCAGCAGCTCTGGGCCCGGGGCTCACCACAGCGCTCACACCATGCAAGAAACATGCAGACAGAGACACGTGTGCAGGAAGAACATCCCGTGGTGGTCCTGCTCCACCCTTTCTGGTGTACGCCACCCCCAGCACGCACCCTTGGCCGTTAGTAGGATTGTCACCGTCATTCTTCTTCCCTGGGTAGAGATGTTGAAATAAAAGCATCACGTGGGCAGCGCTGCGGAGGTTGGTGGTACCTCAGTCACCCCCAGGCTCGCACATGGGTGCAGAGCTCCACCGTAACACCCCCACCGAGCACCACCGCCCCTGGCCAGCCGGTGCTGCTGCCCTTCCGCAGCCCTCGGCGGAAACGGCTCTAACACAACCGCGAACCCGGGCGCTGAGCTCCTCGGGCCAGCGCCTCAGCAGCTCGAGGCTGCCACCAGCATGAAGGGGCGGCTGAGCTGAAGCCACAGGCTGCGGCACTGCTTGGGGCCGAGCGGCTCAGGTTATCTGAAACGCACAGAGGAGCTGGGGGCCATGTGAGCTCATGCGCTGGGGACACTGTGATGACAGCCAGGTGGGGACAGCTCACGCAGGGACACTCCCAAACGAAGCTGACACCTGAGCTTTGTGTTCTGTGGACGGGGGTGACGTGCGCCGCTGCCCGAGATGCAGAGCAAAGCCAAGGAACTCCCTGCTCAAGAGAAGAAATGTCACCAAATGGTCCTTCGTGGGTCTTGGAACAGGGACTGAGTGGAAACATAGAAGTTGAGTTAGAGCTTAACACCACTACCACAGCAACACAGCTCCTGCTGCAGAGAACAGCAATCCCTCGGACTCACGCTCACCAGCCGGCGTCCCAAAATGAAACCGGCAACTGCAACACCCCCGCTGCATTCTGGGGGGAGGATGGCTTGGGACGGTCAACGCCGACGCACCCGGAGAGAGAAAGGTGAGATAGTGTTGCACAAAGCTCCACAGGCACAAGAGTATCTCCCATTTCAGAATGAACCAGAAGGAAATGAGAACAACACCTAATTAATTACTAGTGGCCAAATAAGTCCAGAAGAACAAACAAGACTTACAGTGAATTAGAGGAATGCTAAAACTAGAGAGGGCAGAACGTCATCATGAGGCTATCCTTCCACGTAGAAACCATTCTAGTTAAGCTTGCAATGATTAAACCAACACTTTATAGAAAATCCTTCAGAAAACACCCCCGTTGATCCGCTTTCAGAGCAGAGCGAGTGCCACACCGGCCCATCGCGCCATGTCCCGGGGGCAGGACGTGGTCCCAGCCCCTGGCCGGCCCAGGGCCCCCCCGAGCCCCGGCTCGAGCCTGCCCAGCTGAACCCTCGTCCCGGTGCCACAGGGCCCCCTCAGAGCTCCGGGCCCTGTCCCGTGCCAGTGGGCAGCCGGGCGCCGCGGGCCAAGCAGCAGCAGCTCGGAGCTCATCTCTGCGCCCCAGTAAATTCCCACCCTGAGCCAGCCGAGAGGCCGTGGAGGTGCCAGGGGCAGCCCCAGAGCCCGTCCTGTCGCCCCGGGCCGGGGGAGCAGCGGGGCTGCCTGGGGGCTCCAGAGGGAAAGAGCCTGCAGAGCAGGGGAGAGGGGCTGAGCAGCAGCACCTAGAGCACAAATTCCTAACAGAAGAAATTCCTGTTTTGCATCCAACTCCATCCCGGGCAGTGAAGCTGATTTTATGACTTATTTATTTATTTTGTCTTTGATGAACAGAAGGTTAATATAAGAACAACTCCTTGGCAAACCTTTAAGGGTAATTCAAGCGACACTGATGTGAATCAATGTTCCCTTTGTGAACGCATTACTTGGCAGAAACTGGCTTTTTGTAACCCCCTTAAACCTAGCTGGCAAAACAAAAAGAGAAAAAAAAAACGTCCTTCAAACAAAAGGATGAGGTGAAAATAAAGAGAGAGTCGACTGCACTTTATTCTCTTTCATAGAAGCAAATGGATTTGGTGCTTTTTATACATTAATCAATCAATATCACTGACTGTACATCAGCGGCGCAGCCAAGTTATGAATGACCTTTCTGGCAAAGAGGACACTTTTAATGCTCATAAGACTGCTCATAGCTTAGCAACTTTCCGAATTTATGCCTGCATGATTACCCCTTGGAGGCAGACGCCCGTTAGCGCTGCACTAGATATGACAAGGTTAGTCCTTGCCAATTTGTGCAGAAGAAAGGAAACTGTTGACTGTGCGCGCGCTTCCTTGGTGCAGCTGGCTGCTGCTCCGGAGCATGGGCTCGCCCGGCAGCCACCTCGCTGGCCACGCTCCTCTGCACCAGGACGAGACTCGGCCGGGGTCCGAAGCTGGCCACGGGCCAGAGCTGTCTTGTGCAAAAATCTCAGCGAGGAGAGGAAGCGAGTCGAGCCCAAAGCAGCGGCGGGACCTGGAGGGCATTCCTGCCAGCCCAGTGACAGGAGCCCTGAGGCAGCGAGAGGCTCGCGGGCGCGTGCCGGGGCCCGAGGCCAGGTCGTGGAGAGAGAACACCCTCCTTTCATTGCCTCGCTGGCTGCCTCGAGCTGGAACCACCGCTCTGCGCAGAGCCAGGGAAAGCACTGCCTTACACCGTCAGCCACAACAACGGACTTCCAACTCCTCTATTCTTTTTCACGTTATTTAAAAGAAAACAGAAAAGGATGCAGACCTCAGGCCGCAGCGGGGTCACCACTTCCCCGTGAGCGGTGGCTGGACTCCAGCAGGAGCATAGTGGACGTTAGCTACTACCACACACGGGACCCTGAGTTCACAAATCTGCCTTCCCCAGGGGCACGTCCCCAGTCAGCTCCCTGAGTTCTCCGGCGAGATCCAAGCTCTCCAGCTTGGGTCCACTGGCCCCAGCACCACACTCTTGCTCCTCACTGCAGCTCCCCGGGAGCGCGCGGGGCTGTCAGCCCACTCGCTCTAAGGAATGAAACTCATCACCTTGCTCACTTCACAGCCGTGTGCTCTTCCACTTGATTTTAATCTTGCTATTCTTTGTTTTGAGTCTTTCCCTCTGAGACTTGCACCATTTGGAGCAGGACTCAATCTGATGGGAGCTTAACACATCTTTTATTTCGTATTCATTTCTTTTTGGAGCTAGACTTTCTTCCTTGCCCCAGCTCTCAACCCCTCCTCTGCCCAGTTTTGAAGGGCCTGATGCTCTGTGACAGCGATAGGCACTGCAGAACCCCCCTGCGCCTTTCCAACAGCACATCCTTGACGTATGGATGTTTTCTGCCTTTTCAGCATTTTCCTATTTCTGCCATTTTAGGATGATGCTGGTGATCGTGGTGAAACCTCTTTTCCTCCCTTCCCTTTCACCAGTGCTGCTCCCTTGTGTGAGACGGCCCAAAACCGGCTCTGTCCCTGGTCCTGTAGCCCCAGGCACCGCACCCTGCGCCACTGCTCCCCTCCCTGCACCCACCCAGCAGCCACGGGGCACGGGGGGGCACGCTGCACCCCTCAGCAACTGGCACAACAGCAGCACAATGCTAAACAGAACCGACCAAAAAACTCCAGGGAGGCGAGTCAGTCACTGCCGAAACCAATTTGCACGGTGGTGGCCGGGGCTGTCACCCAGAGGTTGGGGCTGGCTGGTCGGGATTGCTCCCACCAGGGCACCCCGCTTCACAGGGGCAAAGCGAGGGGTCCCCCGTGCTCCCCAATGCACAGCTGGGAGGGAGAGGATGGCACGGTGGGGAGCAGATGCTCGGTGACTTCGGGGAGCTGCTGCCGCGCTCCTGACCTCGCACACACGTCCTCCCTTGCCATCCATCAGTGGGAAAAGCGAAATCCAGAGCGGAGGCAGCAGCGGCTGCTCGCTGCCGAGTGCCTCCAGGCTCTGGCATATGTGTGTGTGCCCGACACCCGCCTGCCCGACACCCGCCCTGAGTTTAGGCAAAGGCCACCCAGGAGCGGTGCCGGGGGGACGAGGGCCCACAGAGAGGGGCACAGACGGCACCCCTGCCCCACACCCAGCCCACGGACCCCACGGGGACCTCTCTGAGCTCCTGCTGCTTTCAGGGGCACGGCCAAGGGGAGCAGCCAGACTGTCCCCCTCAGCCGCAGCTGACACTGCTGGGGCTGCTGTGTGCTTGGGGTCCCATGAGGGGTCCCCCGCCAGCACCCTTGGCCACTCCTGTCGTTACAGGGTGTCGTTGGCACCCCTCTGCCCTGAACCAGCAGTTCTCCATCCCCCGCACCACTCGAGGCCCTGGGAGAGGGGCTGTGCAGGGAAGGGGTAACCGTGGGGCACAACCCATCTCCCACTCCCCGAATCTCATCAGACCCATGACAGAGGGCGAGGTGCTGGCTCAGGGAACGAGGCTCAGCAGGGAGAGGTCTGCTCGCTCCACATCGCCCACAGGCCTTGCTTCCCTTCGCTCGGCATCCAGGCTGTGACCTCTAACCCCATCCAGACTGGAACAAAATAAACTCCAAGCAATCCTCCACACCACACACACACACACGCACGCACAAAAGGGGAGGGAAAAAAAGAATAGGAGGAGAAAAGTGAGTAGGTGATGTGGAAAGGAGAGGTGGCTGCACAAGTGAAGTGGAACGGACAGGCACTGTGCGCTGCCAGATTGCCTGCCTGCCTGCCTGCAAAGGCCAAAATTAATGCCATTGTTTTGCCACAAAGGAGGCAGCAAAGTAGCAGCGGAGGCCAGAGAACAATCCTAAACACCAAGCCCTAATTCACCCTTCATAACAATAAAAAGGAGGATGGAAAAGGCCAGAACGCTTCAGCTTAATTGGTAACCAAATGAGAGAGTAGTTCCCAGAAAAGGAGCAGAAGCGTCTGCCCTGCATGAATACCAGCAAATAGAAAAGCAAAGAAAAATGCTCACGAGTCACGCTCAGTCCATCCCCACTTTCTGTCCCTTTGAGCCTGGTGAGCGATTGCAGGGGCCGCGCAGGGGTCCCGCCTAAACCCTTCCAGAAGAAAGCCAAGATTGAAGGGCGCGGGGCCCAGCACGGGCCCAGGGAGGGCACTGACTCTGACTGATGTGCGTGGCCCATCGTGCCAGCTCCGGGAGGGCCAGGGCATCCCTCAGGCAAGGGAAATCTGCATCTGACACACTGAACGGGAAAGAAACCACATTAGGACATGTGTGGAGCAGCACAAAAAAATGAAACACTGTAAGTTATTTAATGAAGGGGCCACAGATGAATGAGAAGACTGAAAAGAGAGGCAGGAATCAGTACCTACCCAGAGGAGGAGGAGATGATTAGGGCTGCTTGGTCTGAAAGGAAATAAGGCGGCCTTGACAGGAGCAGCCAAATGAAAGTTGGTTCAAGGGAGCTGGACGAATACTGCTCCTCTCACCCTCCAGTCTCTGGAGGACTGACAATGAACATGGAAAAAATGCAAATTTGAAGCAAATACAGATAATACTTTCTCATACAGCTCCCAATTAACCTTTGGAACTCGTGGCCTCAAGAAATCATTGAGGTCAAAACAAAATGTATGGCAAGAGCATCAAGATGTGCAAGTCAGAAAAGCAAACTGACTATTTGGAAGAAATAGAAACCCTCTTGCTTAAGGGCATGAACTAAATTTTAGTAAGAATAAGGATAAGACCTTTATTTGAGGTAGGTTATTATTTGTTTATGGGTCCCCAAATTTCCTTCTGAAGCAGCTACAGCAAGAAATTTGCATTGGCAGACACACTATTAAATAATCTCAAGTTTTTAGTGGAAAAATAAATGTGTGTGGTAGCTCTTTCTTAGGCAGTTCTGAGGACTTTAATGTCATCACCAGAGGATCAATAGGCCTTGCAGGAGCAAAAGGAAGCAAGTATATCTGAGAAATAGAGGCAAATATGGGACCACTGGCAAGTATACAGGAGAGTCTTCTCCTGACGCGCACGTCGAAGTACACGCAACAGCAGTGAAAATGCCGAGTGGGTCAGGCCAGGGGTTGCTTCCAGTCCTGTGCCAACTGCTGTAAAACCTTGTTTCACAAATCATCCCGTTGATAACACATACAATCTCATTCTGCCTATGGCTCTTAAAGAAAAACAAAATCAATTTCAGAAACCAAGCTCTGTATCTCTTACAATTAAGTCTATAATCCTAACAAATGAGCTGCAGGATGAGAATACTTTCCATTTTCATAATGCCTCCTCTGAACAAAGATCTCAAAGCACTTTTTCATTTAGGTCAGACACTCCTCTTCGCCAGCCCTGCCAGTTAGATAAAGACCACGAGACATGTGCTGCTGCCGCAGAATAAAGTACGAGAGAATCAGGACAGGGAAAGACAGAAACAAACAGGAAAGGAATTGATGCTCTGCAGGGATGTGCCCTGAAGGGAGGAAAGGTGCAGGACGTTCTCTTCCAGTGCTGAGCGTGACCCTGCGGACTTGCATCATGTTTCATAAACAAATGGAGCCCTTGTACAGAGCAACGGAGCCTATGCTGTGACCCAAATCAGCATGTTCAGTGGCAACAAGCTTCCAATTCACCTTCCAGACAGGATGGCATGTTAGCGTGCTGGTGCCATGGGGCCAAGTGCGCGAGCTCCGGAGCAGCTCTCCCACACTCGCTTTCTCTCTTTGGCACTGCTCTGGCTGACCGGTTGTGAGAGAAGCCCGCCCTGGTCGCAGAAGGAGTGGTACGGCAGAGAGTACCCTCCTTGCACGTCTGGCACTTGGAAGGACAACTTGCTGTCTCTGAAGACCTGAAAGAAAGGCCATGAGAAGGGACTCTACCTCTCCCTTCCAAGGATTGAAAAGCACATGGCAAACATCAAGGAATTCAGTTCCACAACCACCTTGAGGAGTAAGCAGATATTCTTCTTGTTCAACGGATGAAGCCCTAAATTGAGAAGTAACTTATTTTTATTGATCCATGTCAGAACTGTGAAGTTGTCCAGACTTCTGGAGTTTCAGTCCCATCTTTTAACATCTCTGAGAACTGCTGAAAAAAATTAGGCATATTTTTATAATCTGTAAGTCAAAAATGTTGAAAACATCAAGGGAAAAGCTGAAGTGGGCTCATTGTCTTTGCTAATCCAAGGCCCAGAGGTTGCTTCTGGACCCTGACTTACACCCTCCGTAGACCCATGCAGTGCATTTCCGTTACTGTTTTCATTAAACACCTGTACACAAGTTCTCAGGGACAGCAAGAAGCAAAGGTAACTTTGTCCATCTCAGAAAACACACAGGCAGGTTCTGCTAGACCCAGCGGTGCAGAAGCACCACAGGAGGAGGTAGGAAGGGATCTTGTCCTGCAATTTTCCCTCCAATGAAAAGATGGAGCTGGAGACCAGAAATCCGGTGTGAATGTTGTGTGTGAGGAAACAATTCCATAAAAGCATCCTTTGCATCCATCCGAGCTGGGTAGTTTCCTCTTTGGCAGAATGCGTGGATTCGCTTTCTCCAGGACACACCGTCACAGCCCAGGACACCTGGTCCTGCCTCAGCCAGGCTCAGGGAGAGCTCTATGTTTAGACTGGCCCAAATACCCATTAAAAAAACCTTTTATGTATAAAAAGTGCAACATTTTCAGGAGAAAGGGAAAAATACAGAGTTATAGCTACACTGAGGGAGACTCCATCCAGTCTGTGTCTATACCTCTCAAGAAACACAAACCGTCCCACATCCTCTTTCCCTGTTCTTCTTACACTGCAATGGAACTGCAGAAGGAAAATAAACTTGACATTTCTGCCTCGGAGCATCCTGCCAAACTGGACTGTACGAGCGATCAGTTACAGGGTGAGACCTTCTGAGGCAGGTTTGGGCCCCCTCAAGCTGGCAAAGTCTTGCCCACCATCTCCTGACCCCCTGGGATGCCTCCTCCAGAATGGAAACCGCAGTCCTTGTCCAGGAGTGGTGGCATCGCAACACCCCTCTGGTGTCAGTGTCAGAGGGGAGTCAACCCTGAAGAGCAGTAGTCAGGAACATGGTCACAAGAGATGCCTGGCTTCAAGCACAACTTTCATTTTTATCTCCCATCACAGAAATCAGCCAGAAAGCTTCAGGTTCACTACGGACGACACATGGACAGGAAGCAGCCGAGCGGAAGGGACCCCTGGAGCTGCCACCTCACCGAGGGGCCGCCGGGACACAGAGCCGTGTGCGGCCAAGGCAAACCCCCGCCCCAGGGAGATGCTCTCAGCCTCCGGCGCTCCTTAAGGATGATCCCGTTTGACCAAGCAGCGACTCTCCAGCAGAGCAGCACACTCCCAAGCCTACCCGCGCTCTTCAGGAGTCGTTAGGCGAAGCTCTGGGCTGCCCACCACAGAGATACCAAAATTAAATGTGAGTGGAACTGCAGCAAACTCTGAAGCAAACCCACCTGGCAGACTGGGGTCCTGCTTACATCTCCTACCTCCTCTCCTCCTGGCATGGGCCCAGCACTCCTCTGCGCTGGGGCTGCCCCGCCAGGCAGCGGCATTGGGCCTAGGGTCTGTCTGGACGCCGTGTCCCGCAGGACAGCGGCACGCTGCAGCACGGCACAGCGGCACCTCCACACCAGGAGCAGAGCAAAGCCCAGGCAGCACGAGCAGTGGTCTGCTCTGCTTCACAGCCCGTCCAGAGAGGCAGCTGGTTTAAAGCAGAGTTCTCGTTCTGTATCACTAATTACGCCCAGGAATCGGCAAGTGCCAAGCCCACGGCTGGACCCTGCTGTACAGCAGCTCTTCGGCCAGAGCGCGAGCACAGAGCCCGGCAGGTGCTGTCCCTCATGGCCCCTCCGCACCCCACTCCGCTGTTTGCTTGCAAACAAGTTAAATATCCTCCTTGCATTTGAACACAAAGCCCGGGCCCAGTTGAACATGACTGAACTTTTCTTTCTGCCACTGTCCCCACCTAACGTGTTATTGGGCAAACAAGTAGGACAGACGCTATCAAGGTATCAGCAATTCTCCGTGCTGGAGCTCCAGCCCCTTTCAGTTCAGGTCAAGACCAGAACAGGGAAAGAGAGTCCAAGCTTACACACCACAAAAGCATGCAGGTGAGGCAACTCTCTGAACTCATTAACCTGTTAACACAGAAGGCAGCACGTTCATTCCAGATACATTCAATTTGAAGCCCAGTAGCACAGAAAGGGAGAAAACAGCAGCGCAGCAATAGCTAGAACAGTCAAACCTGTAGGAAAGACACTGGAGATGAGCTGCTACAGTGCAATACTATGGAGAGGAACATCACAAATGAGGATTGACAGCAGAGGTACAGTCGCGGGAGCACGTGTGCTCTTTTTGGAAGGTTTCTTTTTCCCCTTACCACCAGAACATCAAAGCAGGGGGCTCAGTCAGACACGGCACCTGAGCAAGCGCGAGGTTTGGACAGAAGCAGCACGGTTGTGCTGATGAGACTTTAAACATGAACGGAGTTTGCTGCTAATATGAATTCTGTGTCGCTCTCACTGACACCAAACCCTTCTCCAACACAGCTTGAGACAGGGCCGCAGCATCTACCGCTGTTCAATCTGCCTTCAAAGCTTTACAGATTCACCCCGAAAAGGGAGAGCCCCGCAGTCTTGAATCTAATCTGCACCATTGCAACAACCACCTTGAAGTCCTCAAGAGAGGAGTTCCCTGTTCTAAAACTGGAAGGGAAAGGGCGGAAAAGAGAAACAGGGAAGAGAAGCAGAAGGTGCAGGTGGCACCGGCAGCAGAGCTTCTGGTACCCAAACTCAGTACCAAGGGCGAGACCGCAGGGACAGGGACTCAACTCCTCTGCCCCAAAGGAAACAGCAGCTGCTTGTGCTCAGGAGAGACACTGCGCTCTGACAATCTGGCTTCGGTCTGGCTCCAGAGTTTGTTTTGATGGGGAGAAAAAAACAGAGTAGGAGAGGGACCAGGAGCTTCCCAGCGTTTTACTACAGCATCTGGTGATGTTTTCCCCTTTACTTTTCTTAAGTGGAAAGGGCTTTAAGATCCAGCCGAACAAGAAAAACATTCTGGAACAAGTCAGCCGTCAGAGCTTCCTCTCTTTCTGCTTAATGAAAGCCATGAGCTCCCAGTGACAAGTGTCTGCTGGAGCTCGATGGGGAGTTTATGAGATTCCTGCCACGTTTCAGTGATATTACAGCGTGCCTTTGGTCTGCCTTCCCCAGCCCAGCTATCTAACCACTTCCTTCCCGCCAGGCGCCTCCCATTAGAGAGTTTCATTAAGCGAATGCTTGGGGGTTTGTGTAGATTTCTGCTACCCCCCCGCTTTACCAGGGGCACATGAAAAAAGTCATGATAAACTTTAATAAAAACAAAATTAAAACGATTAAACCTTTCATATCCTTTAGAGATTATCTATTCACTGCTGATTGGTCAAAACAGAGCTAAGGCACAACTGCTTTTTACTTTAAACTCAACAGCAACCCAAAAAAATAAATAACAAAGGAAATCTGCCTCTGCCAGATATTAAAGTGGAACCAACTTTATCCCTGCATTCTGCAAAGCCAGACCTCAGCAGTCCCGTGGTGTCCTCTATGCACAAAGACAGAAAGATGCTACTGGGACGTGAATAGCGTTCTCCAAAATTTGGGTGGGGAAAGGACGCAAGGAGGGAACAGTCAGAAATTATGCTGCAGGATAACATTGGGACAGAGAAGTCCTGTTATGTGGGCTTAGAAGTCCCCTAAAGGGACTAACTTTCTTAAAGCATGTGGCTCTCCTCACATCTTCAGACCTTCCAAAGGAGCTGTGTACAGCAACCACGGCCGCAAGAGGTACGTTTGATGGATTCTGATAACCATTAAAGCAATATGAAACTAAAGCAGAACCGAAAGTTTCCACGCGCCTCTCTGTCCAGCCGTGGAGGAGAGAGTTTGCATCCTCCAGAGCAGAGACCCTCTGCACAAATACCGCGACTCCCATCAGGAACTTGCTGGAAAGGTAGAAGGTCCTTAAGCTATTCAATCCACAAAAAAAAAAAGAAAAAATTCCAAGGTTCAGCAGAACAACAAAGGGGAACGTAACAAGCTGTCCTCCTGCTTTAAACGAACACACATGACATGAGATCTTGGAAAACAACACGATAATCCTGCATGTGGGGGTATTTGGTGGGGTTGGCACAGAGATCAGAAATGCTGCAGTAAAGGGGAACTGCGAGTTTAATCAGCTTAACATACATATCGCCAAGAGCTGTTTTCCTCTTCGCTGCTATTTCACGTATGTTATTGCACCGTGGGTGAATGTTTTCTCAAAACAGGACAATAGCTGCTCTTACTCCCTCTTCTGAGGATGAGATGACAGAGATGGATTTCCTCTTCAGACAACAAAGCTGCTGCGTGCCCCCAGCTGCAGGAAGCAGCCCCCGGCAGAAAGCTGGGTGCCTGTGCCAGGCACCCAAGGGGGGACCCGCTGCGGCTGGGCCGTGCCGCACGCCGGGCACCTCCAACCACTCGCCTGTCGATGATGCGGTGGGAGTTACAGGCGACACCGCGGAAACAAAGACTGAGCAGGCTGCTGCCTTCGGGGCCCTGCGGACAACATATTGGGAAAAGACAATATTGGGTTGTGCGGAGCGAGAGAGAGGTAAGAAGCCTGTGAGAAGCTAATGAAGCTGGGCAGCGTCTGATGTTTGCTCACAGGAGCTCAGATTGTCATTCGGGTTGGCAGATTATTAAATGTGTCAATCAAGGACAAGCCTGGAAGTGGCGAGGGGAAGCATGTGAAACGAGGTTAGCAGCTAAACACCAGAGGAAGGAATCTGGATTTGAGGAGGAGAGGGTGACTGGCAGCAGCATGAGACCAGCGGAGCTTCTCCAGCTGTAAGAGGCAGAGGCAGTGGGAGGAGATGGCATGCAGAACATCGTTTTGGAACTCCTGCCCACACCGGCTGGGGAATTTTACACCAAATCTCTCAGCATGCACCTCGCACATTGCTCTTCCCCAGCCCCCTGCAAGGGCCACACGTTCCAGCCAGAGAAGTCTGTGCATCACCAGCAGAGCCAGAGCCGCAGCGTGCTCGGGGTTGGGACTCGCTGTAGTATAAACCCTGAGCGCTGTTCTCCTGCAGACTCTGTGCAAGTAATCTGCTTTGGGAAGTTTTTAATTGTTGTGTGCAATTAAGTCCCACAGAAAAGTGGAGAGAGGCTTACAAAAGCAAACTAATTATTCCTTTCTGAAACCCTCCATTACCTCTATCAGATGTAGGAGAGCAACAGGCATGTTTCTCCAGCATTAGCAATGACCACATTTTCTTTAATGAGACCAAGTGGAGGCGGCCATCAGATCTTAATAAATTTGAGTTATTTCAAGCAGGGAGAAATATCATTGGGCATTACCCATTTTCATTTCAGAAGTCTTAAAACTGGAACTTGAAGTTCCACTGGAAGTACAGAGCCTGCAATCATGAAAAGTCCACTCCAAAGGAGCGTCTCATGTCCCTGTTGCAACAAATTACGTGAATAATTACTCCATGCTTGATGACTGTGAATGAGGAATGCCTTGCATGGCTGCCCACTCTTCAAGGTGGGAAAAATAACAGGACAGTTCCCCTCATGGGAGGCTTCTGTGGAAGATCCCCTTCCCCTTTCTCCACTGCCTGTTCCACTCCATTTTACAGCTGGGCCGACCCCAATTCCCAAGTCCAGGGCACGGCCACAGAGAGAGGGGAGGAACTGGAAAGCCTGGATAGGAGAGAACGGAATTCAGAGAGCAACGCCTCTGCCTCGAGGAAGAAGGTAACGCACGCTGCGGGACTTCCAAGTCACAAATTTAAACTGATAAATGTGGCTGACATCAAGCCTCCCTCCTGCTAAATAGAAACTTTTTGTCTAAGAGAAACCTTTTCATACTGCAAACCACATCCTGAGTGTTTCATGAACAAATCTGCTCCCGATCACACGGGAACTTGCTTCCGTTCCCATTTACCATCACCTCTCTCCTGACGGCGATGCCTTTGCATCCCTGGTGCAGCTACAAAACTGCTTTTAAGAAAGAGGAACATTAGCAAAGTGTTTCATATGACTCAGAGTGAAAACAGAGGTGCAAGCACCATATGAGCATCCAGCTGTCTGCAAGAACCACAGGCAGAGCCAAGCGGAGTTTGGTAACTACTATTTTTAAACCACATGGGGTTTTCTCATCTGGCAACTGCTCCAGCTATACCTCAGTTCTGTTTACATGCTTGGTTTCATTAAAAATTCACATCCTGATTTCAGCCTGCAGTTTGCAGCCCTTCAGAAGGTCGAATACTGAAATACAAGGAAGACGCGGATGGATGGTGCACCCGCCTCTGCCCAGGGGACAGAGAGGGGAAAAGGGGGAGTCATGGGGTATCCCCTCCTCCTCCTCCCAGGGAGCTCTGGGAGCCAGCGGCTTTCAAGCGGTAACCAGAACAGAGCTTTCCAGTAAAGGTATTCCTCTAAATAATTGTAATCAACCTGCCTGGAGCAGGGCGAGAGGCGGGTCCCTCACTGGCCGAGCCAGCAGCATGGATGCCCCAGCAAGGCCGGGCAGGGGCAGATGGGCAGGCAGCGATGCTGCTGACGCCTGCTCCAGCCCCTTTCCTGCCCAAACAAAGGGGCTTTTGACTGCACTTGGCCGAGTTCAGCAACGGCTTCCAGGAAGCCTGCCCTCACCCTTCACACGCGAGGGCCCCAACAATGACTTTGTGTGCTGGAAGAAGATGGCTGCTAAGGATCTGGCAGAGATCAGCAGGATTGCTGAAACACTATGTCCACCACAGGGGACTGGATCTCTGCAGTGAGATGGGGAGACCGCGGCATCCCCTTGCAGTATGTGTCCAGCAAAGTAATTCTTCAAAAACTACGAGAGGTATCTCTGGCTGGCTTAGCCTGGTCTTAGGGGAACATTCCCATCTCCACAAGGACAAGGACGTCCTCCAGATGTATACAGTGCTAAGAAGAAAAATCTAGAGCTGCATTGAATAGAAGATACTCTTTTACTTTATTTTTAGCCTTCCTATGGATTTACACAGTAAGGAAATAAAGCTTTGTAAAATAGTCTACAGGATGACTCACAGAGTTGAGAAATGGTCAGCATTTCCCACTAAATATTACATGACTTTTCCACAAGTCATCTTATTCATCCCAAAAAGCTCTATAATGGCCTCCAGCACAACAGTAAAGATAACAAATTTTACTTTTTTGGGCTCACTTGCCACATTTTTTGTTGTTTTTTCAAAAGCATTCCCCACAGTCACGCAGACTGTGTCCAGACTGCAGTACTCAAACTGCCTCGGAGAGGGAGTGGGGGGAAGGCGCACGCCTTTCCTTGCTGTGCTCTGCCCCTCCTTGGACAACGCGGGGTGGTCTCCGCAGGGACCCTGGCACAGCTTGCTTGTACCAACACAACTCCTCGGCCATGCAAATTGTCCTCTGCATTTACACGTGCCAAAATCCCTGTTTCCCTCCGAAGACGCCAACAAATTCAGGACTCATGCGAGAGGATGATCAAAATGAAAATCCCGGGCATCATAAAACTCCAGGCGGTCTCCTGCCTCAGCTCCACCCAACCCTCTGGATCTCCTGCGGACACCAAGCACCAAGAGCTTCTGTCTGAGTGCAGGGGGCGAGCAGGGGCTGCACACACCCCCGGGCAACATCCCACCCCGGAGCTGCTGCTCCAGGCATGGCCGTTGGCGTTACACGGGGCTGCCTGCGCTTGATGCCTTCTAGAAGGAAACGCTTTCAAAGCCAGAATGAGAACTTGGTGCAGGTTGTTTCACTCTTATTTCTATCATTATCTAATGAGTCATAAGTGCATCCATCCCTACATCTTGAGAACGTTTTGTTTTTTATTATGGTTTTTTTTTTTTCTTCTCAAAACCCCCATCATTAAAAATCAATTAGCTTATGGGTAACGTTATACAGATGCTTCTGCAGCAAGGGGCTGACATCTGCAGTGGCAGCAGCCCAGATACTACAGCAATAGATGTCCAAAAATACCCCATAGAGGAAAGCAAACCCCCCCCGCCCCGTCAAGCCGTATTCTTTCTGATCAACAAAACAGCTGAACGTCCAGCCTGGGCCCACTTCCCTGTCTCCTGCATAATTAGCACACTTCTCAGAGCAAGCAGAAAAGTTTAATTGTCTTTAATTATCCAGTTCAAGAAGGATTGGGTTTCTTGCCTGATGTCCATATAATTTCCCTGCCAACGACTTCATCATCCCTTTACTGGAAGTGCAGTGCAGCTCCTCGAGCTCTCTTCCATAACAGACACAAAAGTTTCAGTGAAGGCTGCGCTGCTGGCACAAGCAGAAACAAAGGTCCTTGTGTCTACAAGGCTGTTGCTCAGGCTGCTGCATGTGTTTTCTGCGGGGGGGGAGGGAATGAGTTGCAACTAATGTGCAATCAAGAACCATCACAATTACAAATGTAAATGAACAGGCAATTGGCACTGACCTTTGCAGATTGTTAGAGGACTAATTAAGGTATGATCAGGCACTCTTTTCCAACAGATTGAGATGCATCTACACAAGCAAATATCTACACACCGCCCCAGAGACAGCAATGCTTCTTCCTACATGCTTGCACACACCAGTGAGTACCTACACACTGGCAGACACGGTGTTTAACCCCGGCACCTGCTCCCTGCAACAGGATGGAGCGGGAAGGGGCACGAGGCAACTCCTCTCCCTCGTCTACTCAGTCCCACTTCACCCAAGGCTGCAGTACAAGGGCTGATCTATCTCTCAGCCCTGTGACCAGCAGTTTTACGGAAAGCTGGGGTTGAGGAGATTGGCACAAGCTGGATGAAGTTAGGGAAAGAAAAAAGCAATAAAGAATCTCCCCGCATTTCTAGCAAAGCCACAAACGTCTCCATCAGCAGCAGGAGCGATGGTGGCTGCCGTCACGGCTGGCCCAGGGGTCTGCCTGGGAAGTAGCAGCACCCAGCTGTGCCCCTGCAACCCCTGGAAACCCCTTACGACACGATCCCTCCTGCCTGCTTGCTCTCGGTCACAGCACACCAGACCCAAGAGCGAAGAGAGGGACGATGTTTCACGCTACTGCCGAGGCAAACCAGGAGCTGGCCGCTCAGACCAGCGAGAGGATGGACCAGCACACGGAGGGAATGTTTTCTGCCAGCTCGGCCCTGCCTTGAGCACTTGCAGTTCTGCAGGGAGAGAGGACAGGCGCTAGTCAAGGTCCTGCTCAGGGCCCTGGCCTTGCCCGTCACTGGGTTTTGAGCATCTCCCAGGACAGGGACAACCTCCCCGGGCAGCCAGCCCAGGGCTGGGCCACCCTCCCAGGGAGGAGTTTTGCAGAAGGTACAAAAGCTGGGAGGACTGAAATGTTTTAAGAGTCCTCAGAAAGAGCAGTGATAACAAAGGGGGACTCACTTTGGAAAAAAATGCAAGCTGATACTGCACTTGTAGGGAAACTGAATTCACAACATTAACTAGATTAGATTAACTAGAAGGGGAAAGAGAATCACAGCGATGATTACCAGGGAGTAACAGCAGCATCAAAACCAATCACCGCGCTTGCAATGCAGCAAACCAGCAAGAAAGTCACTATCCCTTTGGGCCCCCTGACGGAGACGTGTCACAGATCAGAAAAGCACTTTCTGCTCAAGGTGTCTGAAACACAGGGAAGACTTTCTCGTGTTACCTGTTACCTCCAGAGACTCCTCATCAAAAGGCAGTGAGACAAGTCCACCCAGCTCTCAGAAAAGAACAATAAAAACAGGGACAGAGCTGAGACACCATTGTATTATAGAGGAGGGGGAAACGCAGCGAGCCAGCTGCAAAGCCCAAGAGCAGCCCTGCCTCGAAGGAAGAGCGTTTCCACGCCAGCAGCGTTGTGCTGGGAAGACCCGTGGGTGCAGCCTCACCGAGCAGCACGTGCTGCTCTCCTGAACAGTGTAACAGCCAAACATACTGGAAAAGTTTAAAACCAATAAAACTCAAACACATCAGAAGAGTGAATTTAAGCCTAGGTATATGTGTATTCCTGCTACACATTGCTGACACACAGAGCTACAGAAAAATAACAACAGCCAGCTAAATAATGAGTAACAGCAGCTTTTTATAATGCTGGAAGTTTAAACATCACAGAAAAAAAGGGAAGGATCAGCCTGTTTGAGGCAGGTCTTTTTACACATGAAGAAATTACACTGCATCAATCAAAGCTGAGATACAAATCGCTGTTGTGCCCTGAAAGAGGCTGAGCCTGTCCGTCGCGAGGAGCACCCCGGGGTGCTGGGCAGCGCCCCCTCCTGCACCTGACGTGCCTTCCCTCGGGATACGGCCTCAGCCCAGCCGCTGGCCTGGGGCGACACGGCCACCCTGCTTTAGAGCAGAGTTGATGTTCTGATCCCGTAACAGGATCAGGATAAATGGGAGCCGGAAGCTCCTGTTCCCCACACGGGGGTACCACAGTTTCCCACCCAAACCTGACCCCGTCACTGCAGGGACAACTGGACCAGTGCCTCGTGCCCGTGGCCGGCGTGGTGTGCCTGCTCAGTCTTGCTCAACAATGGGCTGGAAGAGTGGCTGAAATTAAATATCCCAGGTCAAAGCGACCTGCAAAACAGATCAGAGGTCCCGTTCCCCCCACCCCCCCCCCCCTTTGTATTCTACAGTCTTATCCTTGCTTGTATTTTTTAACCCTTGCAATAAAATAGGATAAAGAAATTCTTAGTGTCTTGTTTGCTGTCAGTTTTTGTTGAAGAACCAACAAGCTTAAAGGAAATTATCTCAAGCCATTTTAAAAAAGTCTAATATTTTTAAACCGAGATTTCCTTTCAGTGACTTGTCAAGACTTTTAGTTAAAAAAAAAATTACATTTTTTTTAAATGGTCAGTGAACCATTTTCCCTCTCAGCTAGTCAGCTTTTGCACTCTCAGTACCTGCAATGTCATAATCCTGGCGGACTACAGGGAAAGATAAGGTTTCTAAAGTAAAAGACAAGGTAAACAAAAAATTCTAAAGTAAACAAAGACTTTCAAGATTGTTCCATACATCACAAAAGGGCACAGATGGTTTCTTCTCTCTGTTCATTTCGCTTTTAAGAAAACTCACAAACCATACAACACTGGCCAGCATGTCCTTTCGAAATCCGACTGTTTTCCTACAGTGGAGCATGGCAGAGCAGCAGAACGCTGTAAGAGCTGCTGTCCCCTCTGGGATGGTGTGGCAGCCACAGCACGCTTCCACTGTCACCGTGACCTTTGGGAAAGCATGTTCCATGCCCTCGACTCCACTGGGCCTCTGAGTTCACGGATCGGTCACTCTTTTCCATGAGACTGAATTTAACTCTTAATGAAAAATTTCCCGTTTCACTTTTTGTCTGTTTTGCAAGTATTTCAGTTGCTTGTTACTAACACGCATAACAGCAATGCAACCCAGGTCTTAACTCAAGAGACATTTCTAAGACCCACACATATTCTCCTCCAGCTGGTGCTGCTTTCCTTCCTCTACGCCTTTAAGCTAAGATCACTTTCCACGTCTCTAATTGCAGAATGCTGGTTCCTCAGAGCACTTTTCTATAAGATTTAGCCATTTCAACAGCAGTCATGGAACAAAGTCCTGCTTGAAGCTGAGTGGAGGGTTGTGAAGGTTTTTGCTGGCATCCCCCCAGCTCCAGCATCTTCCCATTCCTGACAGCACATGCACCAGCTGACTCGGGCAGGCTCTCCTCCTCCTCCCTCCAAGAGGGCTTCATGAGATCTTGCTTTCTCCTAACATAAAAAAGTTCTTAACCCTTTAAATGATTAAACAAAGTACAATTCCTGTTCTGCCCAGCCTAGCTGTCCCCTTTCAGGCACATTTTCTCTTGCTAGATTCACAGCCGCAATCCCTTTCCTATTATCTGTCCTTCCTGTATTGAGTAAGCTCCATCCAAACCTATCTGCCTTGTCAAGAGAAGACACGGAAAACAGATGAACACTCGCCCCCTCTCCTGCCCACCCCTTTCAACCAGCTTCTCCTCCCGATCCGGTGTAGCTGAAATATTAGAAATCAGTAACAAGCTGGGACAGGTTTGCACCGGTACTCAAGACATCACTTGACACATTGCAAAGTACCTACAAGAAGTACAGTACACTGGTTTGTTAGAGTTAGCCGAATGTGATGGTCTCTGCAGACACTCATACAATATTCCACTGTTTCAGACACTAACCTGAACAAACATACCCACTTCTACGTGTCCAACCTGCGTTTAGCCCCACTGGAACAGAGGGGGCCACTTACAAGCACGACATGAAGCACGTGTAAGGACTTGGTGCTTCAGAGCCACCACCCCCCAGCCCCGTGAGGCGGAGCCGTGCTGGACGCTGCCCTGCCGGTACTATGGGGTCTTGTCCCGCCTCAGGGCAGCCAGGACTTCCTTAACATGTTAGGGATCAGCAATCAGCGTCATCCCCACAGCAAGGAAGAGAAACAAGAAAGTCACCGAGCTTGCCAGGGAACGGCACAGGGGGTCTGATGCTGCTCGTCACATCCTGGGACACAGAGGAGTCAAGAGCCCGACCCCATGCACGCGAGGGCGGCCGCACTCACCCGCCTCAGCAGCTGGACACTTGCGGATGGTGAAGATCTGTCCCAGGTCTTCCTCTTCTTCAGGGAGACCCTTCTGGAGGCGCTGCAGCTTCCGTAGGCTTTCACTCCGCTGGTGTTTCATGGAGCGCACGTGCTGGATGAGGTTCAGCTTGGCCTTGGTGGAGTAGTTACAGAGGACACAGTGGTAATAGCAGCTTTCGCCCTCAACCCCGCTCTCGTGATGCTGAAGGTGCTGTGAAGAACAAAGTAGAGAGATGTGAATTCCCTTTATCATCTCCAGTCTCCCCGGGTTAGTCCACTGTGAACTGCTAAAAGCCACCTGGGAATTAAGTAAGAAACCACATTTTGACAAAGACACAGTAAGATCAAGCCTGTTTATTCTCAAGGTAGCACACACTCTCCTGCTTAGAAGCAGGAAAAACATAACACGCTGAAATGAGCACAGAAGCGAAATCGAGATAGGCAAGATCATCTCCTTCAGTGAAAGAAAATACCAGATCCAACATTAACAACTATTCACGACCTACGCATGGCTAATTCTTTCATATTTAAAGCTTATCCTGGGAGGGGATCCAACTTCATGTCAAACAGATAAAATTAAATTTGATAAATTCTCACTGAAAACTAAGAAGAATAAAACCAAAGCAATCCTAGAACACAACGAACCCGTCAGATCAAGAGGACCTGGAACAGCGTATGGAAGCGGAGCGCAGAGCGTGTGCCACCCTATCCATCACCCAGCACTCCGTTCCCTGGCATCTCGGGTTTACTCCCTTGGAACTGGAAGAAAGCCACAGCCTGGCCTGAAAGATGGCCATGACAGCGATCCAGACTGAAAAGCCAACAGGGAGCGTGCAGCTGGGTATCACCACAAGAGGTTAGCGCTTGGGAAAAAAAATCTTGTCACCCTCTGAAGCTGCGCTACCGCTGTATTAGCTAATTCAAGAGCATTATACCTTGATTATTTGACAAAAAATCTATCAACCGTCTGGCACAGAGGTCCATGCAGCTAGGGAAACGAATAGCTATTTTATGTCATGGATCCCAAGGATGCTGCAATTATTTCTCAAAACCAGAGGGAAGAACTCACTGCTTGCAGCTATGTTGGCTGCCACGGCACAGCCACTCTCCGTTCAGTTTGGGCAGCGCCAGGGCTGAGAGCTCATGGTAACCTTCCCAATTCCCACAGTAAGTGAGGAAAAATGGATACCAAAGTCAAATGACATGAAAGAATCCTCAGTGAACGCCACTTAGCGTCTCCACCACACGCCTACGGTTCAGCTAAGCAATAATCCCTGCCAGCTCCTGCCGTCCAACCTCAAGACCTCTTTTTCTCTTCTGGGTCATCTCACGAGACTCTTTCCTCACCACGCACTTCGCCCAAGGCACACGATTTGGACAGGATCTCAAGGTTTGTCAATCAAAATATTGCCTACGTGCAGCCAGGACCTTCTGGTAAAAATTCTGATGTGTATTATCTCAGTTACAGCTAAGATAAGATTAAAGACACATATTACCCAGCACTGTGTGCTTAGCTAACACGGAGGAAGGAGAGCCCTCTGAGTCTAGGAATGATTAAAAATAGGATAGGAGCTGATGCTGAGGCTTCTGATTGGAAGAGCGAGGGAAGAGAATAAATGTATTCTAGATCTGGCTAATTAGACTAGCCTCTTTTGGGATCGCGATGTATTTAATTAAATTCACTGTAATATTTGAAGAATCCACTAGGGCACTAATCCCACTGGTGCCCTCAAAAGATTTTTTGCTGTTTTCCCTCATAAGAACTTCTTCTTCCTCTCATTTCTATTGTTTGCATGCATTACCCTCTTCCTGAGCCAGAAAAAGAGAAATGGCTTAAGACATAAAAAGCTAAGGTTAGCGAGCCAGTCACAGGAGCCATGCGACTGGCTTGCATGGCCTGGCTTAGCCAGCCTTGCCCTGCCCTGCTTAGACCTGATCTCGGCAACAAAACCTCCCTGCCGCCCCGCCTTGCCGCAGGCCGGGGGTCTGGCTCCAGGAGACGTACAGCAAACCCCGTCTTCCACCCACAGAGAGGGGTGTCGGGGAAGCCCCCAGCCTACAGACACCGCGGCCAAGCTCGGGAAGTGCCAACAGGCTCAGCAGCAGCTTCTGCGAGAAGGCAGAGCAAACCCCTAGTGAGCAATTAGAGAAAAATCTGGTCACAGGTTCAAGGAAATATTAAGGACATGGTCTCTGTGGGAACCAGAGGCACAGTCTGTACAACTCTCATTTAAAAGGGGATTTTAGGAAAACATCGGCTTTAAACAGTTTTAAGAAACGTGTCTCATTTTCTGCTCTTCTTTTGCTCCCACTCCAAATATCCCTTGTGCGTTGTTCAGCTTCACCTGCCTGTCGTGCAGGAGGAGTCAAGACCTGAGAGTGCCAACACCACCAAATCTGCCCTGGACACGGTGCGACATCGCCCGCCTACCTCCGATTGCCGTCAGTCCTCCGACAGAGGAGAGGAGCAGGCCAGAAGAAGACAATGTGATGGATGAGCAAGCACTAGCTGTGAGTTGCTGGGAGTGATGAAATGCTGGACAAGCACGTGTAGTTATTGTCCATCATACTGCTAAGCTTTCCCCTTGTGAGAATTTACCCGTATCACAGAAAACAAATTCAAAATATTAAACCAGAACCTTGTTAGAAGACAAATCAACTTGAAAATCAAAGGAATATATTGTTCCTAGGAAAACCAACCAACTTCTGTCAGAGAACATTGATTTCTGCAAGTCTGGGGGGGTGTTCGCCCCCTCCCTCTCAACGATAGGAAACTTCCAACATCTGGTTCTTCACGCATGGCATGCAAAATATTGATCAGGTTTAGTCAAAGCTCCACTTTAAATCAGAAACAGACAGAGGAACGCTCTGATGGAAACCATACGGCTCAGGAGTGCAGCTTCCCGGGGGATGTGGGCTGTTCCTGTACGTACACTAACCGCAGCACAACACCTATTCCTATGCACAAATCAAACCAAATCCAGCCCATTCCATCCAGGAAGCGCTGGGGTCTCCGGGCAAAGCTGCGCTCTCACTCTGCGGCACAGGGATTAGCGCGGGAGGATCCTGAGCAGAGGCCTCATCTCCTCCATGTGCTGTAAGCAGGGGTGCAGCCCCTGCCCCGACCTTGCCCACAGCCCTGCCCCGTGGAACACCAGTCCCTCACCAGGTTTGGCAATTTTGTCTCAACACCCAGAGCTGTCCGCTGCCCTGCGCGTCCCAGGGCGGCCTCCCCAGGCACAGCCACGCGGGAGCAGGACGGTGAACAAACCCCCTGGGCCAGGGAACAGCCGCTGGGGAGCGCAGCCGGCCTGGCCCCACGAAGCCCACGCTGCCAACCACTGCCCCACCGGCGGCCGGAGCCTCTCCTTCAGCTTCTCGCAAGGGAAATGCCATTTCAGGGGGATTCCGTACCAAACCGCACTCGCGCCAGCAGCCAGGACAGCTTCAGTCCTGCCCACACGATCTGCCCAATGAGTGTTTTGGGCCGGTTTAGGGAGTATTGCCTAACGACCTCCCCCTTCCCCTGGGTTCGGCTCCAAGAAGTTGGCATGTTCAGAGGGTCTGAACATGAAGACAGTTTAAACAAGCAAGACAAAAATCACACCTTGCGCTTACACACTGTGCAGGGTGCAGGGGGCCAGCTGACAGCAGCCAGTCCCTTGGGGGATCGCACTGTGCACTGCCCCCGGCCCCCAAACGTGAGAGGAGGGCGAGGGAGGCAACTGCACACGGCTGTGCTCAGGCCAGCGCTGCCCCCAGCCCCCCAGCGTGGCCACCGTGAGGGCAGGGCAAGGGCAGGGGAGGCACCTGCGCGAGCACCAGCGACGCATGCGCTGAGATGAGGTGGCCCACACTGGGCCGATGGACCAGCTTTCCAGCCCTCGCTCTCTGACACCTGGCTTGGAATTGTTTTCTTCTAATAAACAATAGCATAATAAACGTTCACAGTGTATGACTATGGAAATCTAATTTTTAAACACAGCGAGGAATGACACTATATTCAGTTTTTCTTTCTCTCCACCTCCATCCTTCACATACCACGAACTTTGTTTATTTTACCACCTATCTTTTCCCCATCTAGCACTGCCTCACCCACAGTATTTTTCAATAATCACGGCATTTAATGCGAGAGCTGTATTCATCTGTCTGACTGCAGGCAGTCCTCCTCGCCCCCATGCCACGCACTCAGACCACGTTCTTGGGTGATGAGACTGTTGTAACCAGGACTGCGGATCCGTGTTGCTGCCTTTGCACAAGTGATGAACTCTCAAGCTGAATAACTGTAGGTGTTCCTGTAGCTAATGCTCACCATTTAATCTGATTTCTAAAATCTTTTGTATGTCTTAAATTTTAAAAGCTGTTAAATCTGTATCTGCTCAAAACCTCTTCTGAATTAAGTTTATCACAGACACCATGTAGAGCCAGATTCCTACAGTAACATGAGCATATAACCCTCCCTATGGTGTTCTGCTGCCAGAAGGCACAATGTTATTTTCCAAACCCCATTTGCCATGTTTAGTGGGTCAGATGCTGTTCTGGGGGATGTATGAACTGTAACCCTAGCTCACTAGGGAGACGCAGTAACCACTTTAAACTATCTCGTGCTTTTGATGTTTATTATTCATTAGAAAAAAAGCCCAATTTCTATGCAATCTTAACTTCACCTTGTACAAAGCTTCCCCTCTGGAGGGCCCTAAAAGCTGCTCAGGATGAGCCCACACCAACAACTGTGGGAATCTCACAAGCCCGTGATCTGCAAGCCATGAGATCCCACCTCCACCCATCCTCAGACAGTCTTGGTACAAAAAGCAGTAGAACACGTGAGAAAACTCTCTGCAGGCTCAAGGATGGACCCCTTCTTCTGCAGGCCTCAAAAAGACAACAAGCAGTAGAAAGAAACTCCACAACTGCCCCCAACGACAAGCAGCCTGAGCTCTCCTGCTCTTCGCTGGCACACAAGGATCTCCTGCGCATACCAGGGTGTCCGTAGGCAGGAAAAGCAGGTGAAGTAACAGGCCTGCAGGCCAAAACCTAAGGGGGGAAATAATCTCATGAACTCTATGCAGCAAGCAGAGAACCAGCACTAAGGAAAAGAAGCCCCTTCTTCCGCAGCAGCAGGACCACCAGCCGCAGCAGTGACCCCGGCCTCAAACAGGGCTAACGGGGACAGGCAAAGCCAGCCCACCGCTCCCTTCTTCACACAAACACCCTTCTTGCTTACACGGGTAACTGACAAAACAATCCAGAGAAATCTCTTCCAAATCACTTTTGATCACTTTCTCCAGCTCTCACAAACAATCCTGCCACAAAATCAGAGGCCACTCAACTACCAAGAGCTTTTATCAGAAGTTTTCAGTCCTGAACATCTTTGGAGGAAGTTTTTTCCACATGTAACACTCTTCTTACCACTGAGCTCAGCATGATGTCTGCTCTGTTAGAATGGGTAAAATGAGTAGTGATTTTAAAGAACTGACAGGTGCAGCTGAGGAAGGGGCCAAAAAGCTGCTGGAGGGCTACAAAACATGCAAGGGAGCACCACTGCAGACTCGCACCACTGCTCCTCCTGCAAGCACCTACGGCTGCCCAGGCCCAGCACCCAGACCCAGAGGCAGTGGGAGCCCTGTTCAGCCCCCGGAACCCGGGGAGCACCACAGAGGTTAGGCGGGACTCTGAACCACACACGGTAACTGTGAAAGCCAACACCAGCACACCCTCCCGCCTTCAGGAGGAGGTGTTGGAGGCATGCCAGCCCTAGGAGCACATCCTCAGCACAGAAGGATGCCCAGGGATTGACTCTTCCTCAGGGGGAAGCCAGACACGGGTAATTAGTAACAGGCTTGGTAGAAAACATTCCACACGCCAGCAAGAACGGTGCCTGTGACAAGGCACTCCCGGAGTGCTGATGAGCCGCGACCCTTACACCAGAGCTGGAGAGGAGGCCACAGGTCGTCGTGGAAAGGGACCAGACCCCGCAGCAGGCCTCAGAGGCGTCTCCTGGCCCCTGTGTGCCTCTGATCTGCTGCACGAGATAAATCACACAATCCTGGAAGAGAGTTTTAATGAAAGTCATGTGGATGCAGCTGTCTGATCCTGGTCTGTTCCAAGTATTCCATAAAAGTCAGAGCTGGCCCATCCGTCTTGCTCTCCTTTCACACCTGCAGCCCTGGCTGGAATTTCCTGGAGCTGAGGGAGACGGCGGAGGCGGCCCGCAGCGAGAACACATGCTGGCTATGCGCTGGAAAGGCTGGTGCGCCTGCAGACCCCCCGGCCCAGATGTTCTGAAAGGAGGAAAAAATTGATTCTCCATACAGCAGGTTCAAAAGATGAACTTACGCTCTTTTGTATTCCACCAACGTCCTGCAACTGTTTACTGCTTCTGAAGAGGCAGCGTTACAAAACCCTTCCCTCCTCCCAGCCTCCCTGGCTCCTTGCACAACAGCTCCTTCCTGCAGCTCGCTGACCGTGGAGTTCAGACGCGTGTGCCCACAAGCTTTTGTCGTTTAGTTTGTGGTAACTGGAACGGCCCAATGGTGAGCATCACTCTCGCTTCCAGCTCAAGCTTCCTCACTATCACCCAAGCCCTTAAAAATACCACCACAAGATGAGGACAAGGAGACTTTCACAGACTTACAGAATGGCTGGGGCTGGAAAGCAGCTTAAAGCCCATCCAGTCCCACCCCCCTGCCCTGGGCAGAGACACCTTCCACTAGCCCAGGTTGTCCAAAGCCCCATCCAACCTGGCCTTGAACCCTTCCAGGGAGGGGGCAGCCACAGCTTCTCTGGGCAACCTGTGCTAGGGCCTCACCACCCTCACAGGGAAGAATTTCTTCCACGGTTGGCTTTCTGGGCTGCCAGCGCATGTTGCTGGCTCAGGTTGAGCTTCTTGTCAGCTAACACCCCTCAAGTCCTTCTCTTGGGGCTGCTCTCCATCCACTCCTCGCCCAGCCTGGATTTGTGCTTGGGATTGCCCTGACCCATGGGCAGGACCTTGCCCTTGACCTTGTTGAACTCCATGAGGTTTGCACGTCCCCCCTCTCCAGACTGTCCAGGTCCCTCTGGATGGCACATCCCTTCCCTCCAGTGCGTCACCGCACCTCACAGCTTGGTGTCAGTGGGGAACTTGCTGAAGGTGCCTCGATCCCACTGTTCATGTCCCCAAAGATGTTAAACAGCACCAGTCCCAACCCTGACCCCTGAAGACGCCGCTCGTCACTGCTCTCTGCTTGGACATGGAGCCGTTGACCACAACTCTTTGAGTGCCACCATCCAGCCAATTCCTTATCCACCATCATCCGTCTGTCCATCTGTCAAATCCATCTCTCTCCAGTTTAGAGACAAGGATGCGGTGCAGGACAGAGTCAGATGCTTTGCACAAGTCCAGGTAGATGACGTCAGTTGCTCTTCCCTGATCCACCAGCGCTGTGACCCCACTGCTGAAGGCCACCAGATTTGTCAGGCAGGATTTGCCCTTAGTGAAGCCATGTTGGCTGTCTCCAGTCACCTCCTTATTTTCCACGTACCTTAGCACAGTTGGAGGATCTGCTCCACGATCCTGCCAGGCACAGAGGTGAGACTGACTGGCCTGTAGTTGACCTTTGCAAAACAAACCTGGATTCTGATTTACTTTTTGGTTTCTGATCTTTATTTTTCTTTCCAAAAGGCTGGAAATGTAGCACGCCGTACTTGATGCAAGTCCCACGGAAAGGCTTAAGAATAGCACCAACTGCCCCCATTAACAGCCAGTCCCTTCACTCCCTGTTCCAAATCTGTATTTTCTGTGCTCTCCAACCCTGCCTGGCGTGAAGCGGACGCTGCCAGTATCACCACGGGGCCAGCGCAGACACTGTGAGCCGCAGGCAGGCAGGCATGGAGCTGCTGAGCGGAACATGGCTGCGCAGAGCCCCGACCGTCACACAAGTCCCTGACCACAACGCTGCGAAGTGGGAGGGAAGCAAGAGCAAGGACTTTCCTCAAAGAGGAGCCCAGCAGCAACACACAGAGCAGCCAAGCAGAGACCTGCCATACCAGGGGAAGGGTCAGTAATAATGTACAAGGCACAGAAATTCTAGGCAGCTCCAAGAACAGCTGATCACCCTGGCGTGTGGGACGGGAGGTGTCCCCAAGGGCTCCCACCCAGGTAGAGGCTGGGGGCTACAGATACTCTCCCTGCTGGCCATGAGGCTTCTGCGTGCTGAAACGCTTTTGGATTTCCCCATAAATGACCCCAAGAGCCACCCAGCAAACTGGTTTTGCTCCACCAGCCCTTGAAGTCTCATTAAAAGCCAAATATTGCTCAGCCTAAAGATGGAGAGCTCAGCATGGATTTTACTGAACGTTAAATCAACCAGCAAGCGTAGCCAGCAAACTCTGTGGCACTTTAACTTTAAATAATGCAATAATTATTGAATTTCCTTTTTATAACCGAAGTGCTGGAATGTAAACAATGGGGCTGTAATTGCAGGAAGGGGGGATCAATAGAGGCAATCGTTTTCAGCCATGTTAATTGTAAATACAATTGCTCCAAGATGTCAGCCTCGTTCTTCTCGCTCCCAGAATCATCCTAACGGATGACAGAGTCCAACTTTCCCATTACAGCTGTTCGTTCCTTTAAGAGGTTCTCAATCAGGTCTGATCAATCTGTCAAGATAATGCATGGAGTAAGTAAGACTCTTCCAAACACAAGCTCCCAATCAATAGCCCGGACCTGCTTAATGAGGAGGGGCTAAAGCCCAGAGGGAGGCAACAGTCCCAGCTTCTGCTCAGCTCTGGCAGCTAACTTCTTCATGGGGCCTTGCTAAGCTGATCAGCTCTTAACGAGGACATTGTTTATGCAGACTGTGATGAGCAGCATCCCCGCATATTCAGAGTCCCCCAGGGTCAGTGGGCAAAAACTGACAGAGATTAACAGGAAACAAGAGCCAAGAAAGGTTGAACTTGTATTCACACTCCTCACCACCACCTTTTTAATCACGCAATAGACCTGGAAGTACTAATAAATCATCCATTAGAAGAGATCCCCAAAGATGAAAATCTGTGCGGGACCACTGGAAGTCTAAGAGCATCACCAAGATTCCTCCCATGCACTCGAGGAAGGACAAAGGCCGCGGCGAAGCCCGTGCTTGCCCAGCGATGCCAGCCATCCCCTCCCAGAGCCAGAGAGGCACTGACGGGCCGCAGGACGCACGACAGCACGGGAGGGAAGGTGGGGATGGCCAAGGGAGCCGTCGGGAACGCCATTCTCCACCTGGATTGTTTAATTTTGGTACCCAGGGTACACCCCTTTGTGCAGCGGGACACGATGCAACCGAGCAGCCAAGAAAGGGAGAAGAGAGACAGGTCTGGGTGCACCTGGGGTCCTTCCCAGAGCCCTGAAACTTTCTTTCCTCCCACTGCTGCGTTACAAGAGCTGCAGTCACAACAGATCTGTTCTTGGGCAACCGCAACTTCAGAGAATTTTCCAGATCCCTGAAATCTTCACAGCTCTCCCCAGGGAGGCACAGGCGTAAGCGCTGCTATATGTGGAGATGAATTCAGGAGTGTGTGTATTGATCTTGCTAATTATAGTGATAAAAACAAAGCACAATTGAGAGTACATTTCCTATCAGCTGTTCTGAAAAGTGCTGCCCTCAACCTCGCGTGCTCCGGCCACGGCTCCCACTGCGAGACCCACAGCAGCCCTGCGAGCCTGCAAGGGCATCTACTGCTACTCACCAGCGCACCTCTGCCAAACACAAACCCGATAAACTCCACAGGAAGTGCACTCTGCTGGTACAAACGAGGGACGTGAGGGACGTCAGCCGTGAGCCGAGCTTCACGCAGCAGTTTCTGCAGAGCAGCACAGTGGTTTGGTGTCAGTGGAGCTCGTCCTGCAAGCCTTACAAGTTAACCAAAACTTGTGAGTTAACCAAAACCGGAATTGATGACATTCTGCCCCTCAGGAAAATGTACAGTTTTGTCACTTTGTATTTTCCATGGATGTTGTCATCCCTGGAGAAACACGACAGAAAAGCTGTACTTTGCTTTTAAAAGCAGCGTCTGCAAAGTACTGTATGGACAGCAACAGGATGGAGTTGCAAAAACAACAAAATTCTTGCCACCACTAAGCAACACCACTGAGGAGGAGGAGGACAGGTCCTTCAGGCTGCTCCTTCCTCGGTGCTGGTGACAGCCAAGAGCTGAGGAATTTGGGGAGCCTTGTCTTTCTCAGGGTTAGAAAAAGAAATAGGAAAAGAACAGCCGAATGTGAAGACAAGACAGTAACCAAAAGCAGGCTCAACAATCCCACTACCCGGTTGTTTTTCTTTTTTTAACGTATTGTGTACATATAATTGAAATTAATAAGTTCAGTGTGAGTTGTTAAGCTGTGAACACTCAGGTGAACTAGAACAGCCTGCGAATATGGAAAATCACTGGATAAAAGGCAAATTATATAATAAAAAGGGCTGGGGGGAACCTGAAAAGACAGCAGGATAAAAATCTGTTGTCCATATTGTAATTATATGGCTGTTGAGTGATTGAAAAAGGCTTTCCATAACACAGAACAAGACTAGGACTATCCGTACAGGTGATGTATTATTTCCTCCAGCAGCGATAGGAATGATCCATATGTTACGCTGCGAGGGATCTCTGAGGAGGCTCCTCTGCGTGTTCGAAGGCACAGCACGTAACACACACTTGGTCTGGTGGCGTGAAGGCCGGCTCAGACATAAAACAACTACCCAAAACCCTCTGTGTATGTGCGGAGTCTGCTTTAAGAATCTAAATTAAAATGGTATTTTTTTTCCCCCCATATTGTGTCTGTTGGAAAAGAAACCACAGGTCTCTGAAGGAAAAGCTTGAGGACCACTTCGCACCCGCTGTGCTCCTCGCCATGGCCCGAAGCCAAGAGGCGTCCACGGGCGCCGGGGAGGGGCACAAGGACACCCCTGCAATGACGGGTGTCCCCGGTGAGGAGCTGCTGCCTTCACCCTGAGGGCAGCCGGCTCTCGGCATGTAGACAGACAGAGGAGAGGCCGGACGCCCCTCCGGCGAGCCCTCCGCCATTCCCTGCACGTTCTGGCCAGGCCCCTGGAGCCCAGGGCCTGCCGCCGGCCGCAAGCAGCCAGCCCGAGGAAGGCCGCGGGAGAGGGTCCTGCCCCAGGTGCGGTGGGACCAGGCAGGACAGGAGGGTTCTGCCACTGCCGCCCCACGGGCAGCACTCCCCGGACACGCGCAGCGAGGGACCGGTGTAATAACGCTCCGTAAAACCGTGTGGGAAATTGAACCAGCCACAGAAAACCACACTGAGTTCACGTTATTTAATAAAATACTACAGACACAGATTAACTTCCCTTGCCCAGTATTTATTGTTTCATCTATCTCTAGAGAAGTTACAAGCGCTATGATAGACTGAAGATTTCCTTGTTTTCATATAGCTTCTTTATAACTTCCTACAGCAATGTACCACATTGAATCCCAACAGATAACCATACAATAACAACAATACACAAGACAATTTTTTAATCCTCTCCATAAATCGAAGAATATCAATATCGAAGAGATGGATGACACAACCTCCCCTCACAGAAGCCAACAAGGATGCATTCAGGAACAACAGACCAAGCTCATCCTTCGTTCACAGCCCTCACAGAGAAACATTTGTGAGAAATGATTTCCACTTTCTCCAATCAACCAGAGGACTCCATGCAACGTGAACGCCCAAACTCTGTCCTCCTGCCTCACCAGAGCACCCCTGCGACACAGAAACATGTACCCCTGGACACAAAACCATCAGCCCTTCCAAAACTCCACCTGCTGTGGCATACGGTGGCACCTCCTCAGCAGGCAGGTCATCGGGACCACCACCAGGCTCTGCTCTGCTCTGCTCCCTCCTCCAGCAGCCCACAGAGCACCAGCCTTCCCTTCAGCCAACGCTCCTGACCGAGCCCTGCTTACGGGGTCAGCCCAGGACACAGACGAGGCCCCATCTGCGCTCTGGGACACGGTAAGAGCTGCCACAGCAAAAGGGAAGCTGGACGGCAGCGGTGGTGGCGTAGCTGTGACGGCCTGAGGATGCAGGAGTTTTCAAGAGCAGGTGGTACAGGAGGAGGGAGAACCAAAAGAAGGGTCGGTGAATGAATACGACAGAGAAGGAAAGCAGAAAGAGGGAATATATAATATTCCTTGCATCTTAAAGGTGAAATGAAAAGCTGTAGAGCAAGACTAAGCCAGTGAAGCCCTCCCATCAGAGCAGCCCTTCCTCAGAGGTGTAGCCTGCCGGGCTGGACACCAAGCCGGACAGCCGAGGCTGCAACCTCTGATGCAGTTGTTGGGGTTGGGGTGTACTGGTGCACAAGGACAGGAGCACCACCTGATTCCAGGCAGGTGCTGAGAAGGTAAGTTCATTAAGTGTCTGTGAAACACACAAACAGAACACAGAGCACCACAGAAATGCCCACAAGAAAATAAATAGTTCTTCATTCAGTGAAAGCTTTGGATTGTGTTAGACAAAGCCTGGGGCACTGTAATGAAAGAGGAAGATAAAAAGAAATGGAATAATTACTCATTCACAGAATGAGGCAAGAATCCTACTGGAAAAATATGTATGGAAATATTTATAATTGAAAACTATAATAATGCCTGCACACAAAGGGCTGAATTAAGGCAACCTGAAGTCTGGTATTTTCTATGTTTAAGATGATCATGAGGGCTTCCATGAACTCAACGGACACTAATGTGTCTTAAGAATTGTGTCTATGAATTCAGGCAATTGCTCCTTGCCCCACACCACTCAGCAACTGCTCTGTGAGGAAAGCCACCAAGTTCTTGGTGAGGTGAAGCTGCAATTTAACTGGAAGACCTCTTCAGCCCTTGCCCATGCAATGGTTCCTAGCACACATTCGCAGGCCTGGTCTCCACCAGAAAGGACACATCAGTGACCCAGAACAGTCTACAGCAGCAGAACTGCTCATGTATTACACACAGGTCCTGCAAGCAGCTCGCAGCCTATGAATGGATTGGGTTTGCTGCTCTAACTTCACCTGCAACAGGCTCCTGACTTGCAAGACTGCCAGGAATTGGGGCAATAATCCCAACCTCCAAAATCCCAATGGACGCTGTGGTAAAGGCAACGCCCCCCCAGACACCCTGCACGGCTGGGGCTGGCACAGCCTCCCACCCTTGACACAGGCTTTACCAACCGTCTCAGTGGAAAAGGTCAATAGTTTGTACCAGCAGTAGACCTTCTGCTTTTTATTCCATCATCATGAGCTGACACCCACACAAGGCATTGTCCTTACCAGAAGGGCAGAAACTACACCACCTGCGTTTCAATGCCACAAAAATACGAGTGGGCAGAGCTGTCCAGGGCTGGGGAGCAGCCAGGGACGCTGACAGACCTGGTGGCACTGGCGTACAACCGCCTGCGCACCATGAGAACGGGAAAATGAACCTGAAACAGAAGGGACAGCTGGAGATACCTGCTGGCCCTGGCCTACCTGCCTGTCTGCATGCCTCAGTGGTTTAAGCCCAAGGAAAGGTGCTGAGCCACGCGAGGAGAGCAGGAACCGAGGCCAGGGCTCGGGATCAGAGCATCCCACTTGCTCTTCTGTGCTCATTCCCGTGCTGGCTGCAGACCCCACACACCAGCAGGGACTTTGTCCACAGGACAAAACAGCTTTGTGCGGCTCTGAAAATAAACTGAATCTGCAGCTAAAACCTTTAACTAGCCAATAGGCTCCAGTCTTGATGATGAATATAAAACAACCCAAAGTGTTCTTCAAATCATTAGAAATCCTCCACGTGACAGTCTTTTCTTCCCCCCATTCTTTTTCCTTAGCGGTTTGCACCCTGATATGCTGGAAACCTGGGTCTCCAGTTAAACCAACAACACACTTTCATGCATCATTCCTAGTTTTATGGCCTCGGTATAGGGTAGAGCCAAGTAAACCTCACAGTGAGATTTCAGTTCAATTTCTTTACCTCATCCATGACAAATTAAACAACTAATATCATCATGGTTGGCAGGCACGTGGGACCTCCTGTAGTAAAGGTTTCTTTTATCTTTAGGAAAAGCCAAGGCGAAATCCAGTGCTCACAACCTGAAGTTAAATAGATGCAGACATGAAATGGTGCACGTATTTTGGACAAGGTCACTAGTTAACTCTTCAAACAAAAGGATACAGCAAGGTATCCCTTACCTGGGACTTTTTAACATGAGATTTTGTAACTGAAAGCGGAAGTTTGAGACATAATTCAAAGTACAAGGTACGATACCACAGCTTCTCTTAAGGTCAGACTGTGATGGTCCCTCCTGGTTTTTAACAACAAAGACGACCCCCCGCATTGCTTTGCGCAGGGCTCACACAGCACCGAGCACGACACAAAGGGCGAGGAGGGGTTTCAGTGCCTGGACCCATTCAGATTCCTACCCAATGCGAAGCTCTAGTGTCCTGCGTTCATACGGTGCTTCCTGGCGGTGCAAGTGTAACACTGATGGTAACGTTTGTGCAAAATTTCCTGTGCGTACCTAAGATCTAATTCAACTGCAGCGTACTTCTGTAGGGGAGACCAGGATTGCTCTGAATATCAGCCACAGCTATTCCCTCCTGGACTACAAAAATGGAAGATACGGAGCTTGCAGAAGTACTCTGAAGCAAAGAGAATAAAACCTGAGATGATAAATGTCTCTGCTCTCTAGTGCTCTCTTTGTTCCAGTGTATCTGCATCCACTTGTATTTGCCATATACAGGTACAGAAACTCCTGGGAAAAGCCAGGCATAGTATTTACTGGTTTTAGCAATTCTGGATCTGCAATCCACAGTGTAAAGTCTGTGGAGACATACACAGGGTAAATGATAAATACTATGAAGGCAGTGCTAATCAGCATTAAGAGTACTTACTGACTACTGCAATTCGGAAATAAAATGGAAGCAGCAAAATCTTTTTTGGGGGCAGTGTCCACTCACAGCAGAGAAACGTGAAGAGATGACAGATTTCTAAATCCTATTTATGAAATTGCATGCGTAACTCCATATACTCCAGTAGCCCTAAGACTCTCATTTCTGTGACTGCGTGGGATTAACTTCTTTGCAAAGATACTTGCTCGGGGTTAGTGTATGCTATCAGGAGGCCAGCATGCAGGTTTCGTGTCTTGCTAATCCACTTGCCCAGCCCAGAGTGAGACATTTTAATGGGTCTATCTGGGCATTGCAGTGCCCACACCAGCAAACCCATGTAAGTCAAAAACAAGGAGGTGTGGAAACAATCAAAGCAAGGTTCCTGCTTTGTGGGACTATGGGAAACACACACTGGCAGATGGACAGAAGCTGTCTGTAACACAGACCCCGTGACATGAAAACCCCATCTACAGAAGGACTCCAAAATCTTTACACCTCTCCCACCTATGGCCAAAGCACGTTCAAGAACCAGCTCCGGGACAGCCCGTCTTCTCCAAGGGCCTTCTAGCAGGGCGCATGCATCAGCATCAGCTCCATTTCTGGCAACGCAGCTGGTGGTCAGGAGCCAAAACTATCGATGAGCACAGTCCTTCACGCCTCCTCCCCTGGCATCGCTGCCGGGTCCATCAGCAGGTACCGCAGGCACAGGCACTCTGCAGCCACCCCGGGAAGTACAAACACGGCCCCAGCACGACACACCTGTACGCAACGCCCACAGTTACGCAACAGTCCCACCAGTGCTGTGGGCATCACAATTTGAATCAAACTGGGACACCCTCAGGCTTTCTGCCGGAGAGGAGGCAAGTCGTACCTGAAGGGAGGAAGGTATCAGTCACCCCAGGAGAGCTCCCAGCCACTCCTCCCTCTTCTGCCTACCCTGCCTAAGGATCCTCTGTTCCCTGGCACACAGGTGAAGACCCCAACAACTCTGAGCCAGTTTCAAAAAAGAAAGGATGGCTGATCCAGAAAGTCGGAACCTGCTGAATTAGGTGTTTCTGTGCAGCACAGGCTGAGGGACGGGAGGACAGCCAGACGGGGACAGGGCTGCCAGGAGATCCAGGGACCCCAGGCAAGGGGACAGGCCCCACCTGCCTGGAGCATGACCCAGGTGGCACCCATGGGCTTTGCCACAGCAGAAGCCGTCGGCCACAGCCCCACGCTGTGTGGGTGTTCGATGTGATCCTGTCTTAGCCCCCTCGCCCACACAAGCCCTTCCTTCCACCCCCTTCACTGTCATGCTCCTTTTCACTAAATCCACCTCCCAAAACGTTTTTGGCATGACCGTGCAGCTCCTTCCCAACCAGCACCCTCTTCCTCCCCTGACTGAGGAGCTGACCTGCACCCCAGAAGCGATCTCCGGCAAGAGCTCAGTCTTCGCACGGCCCCTGCAATGCCCCACGCTCCCCACAGCCGGCCCGGACACACCGACAATGGGGAGTGGAGCAGCCCCCAGCCCTGGCAGACGCAGAGGAGCAGCCCCGTGCAGAGGGTCCCGCACCGAGGGAGGCTGGAGGACGCAGCGGGACCCCCCGTTGGGGGATGTCGGGCTGCCCCCACCTGCAGTGCCCGGGAGCCCCCCCAGACACGGGGGCTCGCAGGCAGCCGCTGCCGCGTGTGCCTCCAGCTCCAGCCGCTGTGCCAGGCACGCTCGCTGCCGAGACAAGCGAGCGCTGTGCTCCTTCCCCACCAAAAACCCTGAGGCCTCCTGCGTGTACGCTAACCACAACCCTTTGAGAGGCTCGTGTATTTACAAACTGAGGCATGTTGAAATCAAAGGGGATACCATATGACATAATTCACATTAAAATGTCAACAGGCTGACAATTTATAGAGTCAATCCACCGAAGGTGGGGAGAACTAAGACGCGGTAATTGTTTAATTCCCGCTTAAACCAACAGCAGCTTTACCTTCCAGCGCGGTACAATGTGCAGGGCCTTTTGGGCCTGCTGTCAGCCAAGTGATGCCAGCGGCTGGCGCGGGGCCAGGGATTAGATAACCACGTTAACTATTTATAGGCACTTCTCACCAGCAGCAAGCGGGCGCGGGGCTGGGGAAGGCAGGATGCTGCTTGGGGGGACGCAGCTCCAGCCCACCCACAGCAGGTATTTGCCTCAGCAGCAGGATAACCTGTTTTTTGGGAAGGCAGAGTCCCTCTCGCTCAGGCCCTCAAGGCCCAGCCCCAGGTCCCCTTCCCGCACCTGACCGAGGCACGGCACCGGGCTGAGCGCTCCGCAGCCCCGGCTAACGGACCCGCTCACACAGCGCCTGGCACCACCGGCCCTGACCCCGCTGGGACCTACAAACGCCACGGCAGCAAAACAATGGGCGAATGAAGTCCCCCAGCCACACGTTACTTCAGGGCACACGTGAACTTTTTACCCCAGGTAGATCGCAGCAGCTCTGCCCATATCAAATATATTGCGTTGTTTTGCGAGTCGTGACACCAGCCACCTCAGCTCGCTGACATCCCTTGTCCACAGACAGGCTGCTGGCGACACGTCTTGTAGTCTGTAATAACACGCAAGGAAGGCACGAGAGAGAAACGTGCACCACTGGGAAAAATTTTACCTGGATAAACCACAGTCAATAAATTTTCTATAAATGCCAGCTAATGCTGTCCCTTTGAGAGCAATGGGAAGGGACTGTGTGGACTCCAGAGTCCTCTGCACAGACTTGCTGTCTGTACATAAACAGTAACACCTCATTCTCTCTTCTACCTCATTAACTGAAACGCATTAAAACAAGTGTGCATTGGGAGCAGAAAATGAGACTGTTAAACCAAGCTGATATAATCCTCATCAGCTGTGGGAAATGAGAACACATCCATTACGCTGAATCAAGTGCACCAACTGTGATTTACTGATAATGTTAAGACCCCAAGAAACATGCTCTTCCCCCTCAACTGTATCTCTCCTGCTTCTTTCACCCCGGGCAGTTCAATCCCCCGTCTTCAGGACTGCCTTGTGCGTTACACCCACAGCCCTGGGGCCGCGCTCCCTGTTCCAGCAGCCACCCTGCAAGCCCAGCACCGCGGGCCCCGGTCCCGCACTGCAGACAGCGTTGTGCAGCTCTCCTGCCCCAGAAGCTATCTGCTCAGTAAGAAGCAGGGAACCCTCTGACTGTGCTAGTACAGAAGTGGAATAAAAGGCCAGGCCAGCAGAGCACACACCCAGAAAATGGGACATTTCAGCATCCCAATGTCAAACCGGGACACCTGCATGCAGTATGACATCGGCAGGGTTTACCTCAGGGGATGGACACGCTGCCGAGGCGTTCGCACCTTGCCTTAACGTTACCAGCCTGCTGAACAGCACGAAGGGGAGAAAATACTGCAGCACCTATGTATAAAGCCACCAGAGCCAATGCCACCGCATTGTTATAGGTCCCCTAATCCGCCCGACTGGTGGCCAAAGGCAGCAGGAGAGCGAAATGGGGGACAGGGGCTGTCCTGCCGTGACCACTGACCTTCAGCAGCAAGGGACCAGCTCCACACGAGGATAAGGAACTGCTCCCTTCTCCTGGGGGCAACCAGGACACATCCCCACCCTTACGAGCAAAGACTCACTCAAGATGTTGGCGAAACACTCATTTTTTCTTACCCCAGGGAGCCAGAGCAAGGGGACCCTCTGGATGGCACAGGAGGTGCTGGCTGTGGGAACCAGGCAGACCATGTTCACCTCTGACAGACCAGCAGCCTCAGGCCCTCCACCAGCCCTGGGTTTGAACTGCTGACCTGAGCGCAGCAGCTCAGGTTTCCAAACTCCCTTTTCCTTCAGCCAAGCGGCACTTCTGGTGTGGCAGGACGGGGTCTCCTCTCCCTGACGCCTCTGCCTCGCCTCCGTACTTAGAGCAAGAATGTAAACAACCACTTCAATGCTCACATCTGCTATTTCAGAGTTTTTAAACCAAACTTAACTATTAAACAGCATCTCTGTCCGAGGGCGATCTGTCTGGAGTGCCGTCTAGACTTGGCTCTCTGGGACTCGCTCCTTGATCTGAACCTCGGGGAACGAACGGGACTCACCGGGGTCTAAACCAGCAGCTTCCAGCAGCCTGTGCAGGCATTCTGAACGGGGTCTGTGAAGTCTGTTTAACCAGCATGATGTGTGCAACAGAATCACAAAGAAACAGGCATTTAAAGTGACATCTGTTGGATTAATTAGCTGTGTAATTAGCCTCCCCTCTGTGGAGATAGGCTTTGTTACTGCTGCCTGAAACTTCCCCAGGTGATTTTCTTCGTAACCATCGTTCTCCAAGCACGAGAAAGAGAGGAGTGGGTGGGACAGGACTGTAATGCCTGTTCAGAAAGAGAGGCAGGAATAAAGTCTAGAAGCCATTAGGCAGCTGAAGGGAAATAAATGACAGCAGGTCAGAGGACCCAAACCACCGCATAAACGTGATGAGACCCAAACACGTCACGTGCATCAATCCTGGCAAATGCTGTAACCGCGGGCAGGCCTGCGCCAGGGGTGAGAGGAAGGGATACAACTCAGATTTCCACATTCTCCCCAGTTTGGTCAGAGCATCCCGGCCTCTGCCTCCTGCACCAGCTCCCTGCTCTCCCCACCCCGTGAGCCCCCGAGCTGATCAGGGGACTCGGAGCTGACTCAAGCAGCTGTGCGAGAAGGCAGTGACTGCATTCCTACCCGAGCTGTTGCAGCCTCTTCTGCTGGGCAGAAAAATTCTGAGCTGATACTTAGGACAAAGAGGAAACCAGAATTCCCAGGATTAACTGCACTCCACTGATGATTTGATGGCCAAATACAGGTACCTCCTTAGAAAACCGCCTCCCTGCTCTAAATGCAGAATGAGAGGGGAGGAAGGAATCAGGGCATTCATTTCTGGTGTCAGGAAAAAAGCCGTGTAACAATGGAGCTGTTCCGCAACCCCAACATAAATCAAACTAGTACCTAAGCAAGTATTTGTACTGCACGTTGATCCCTACAGCTTTTCCATATTGTGCCACAACATCCAGACTGTTAATTCCTCACAGCTCGTGGCAACGGGAAGGTTCAAAATATGGCAGTGGGAAGGCAGTTTTAGAGAATGATGATCCAGCACTGCGAAAAATTAACCGACTCCGATTCCTGCTTGTTCTCTTTACTCTGCACAGACACGCCGAGTCCCTGCCAGAGCCGCGGGAGCCTGCTGCTCCTGCCCCCCCCCACCAGCACGCTGCCTTACTGCATCCCAGCAGCAGTGCCTGCAAACTCCTGGAAGGCAGTTGGGGCAGACTGGTATCACTAACCTTTTAAATAAATATTCACCTACCATGTTACGTGCTGTGACCACCCCCCAGGCACTGGTGTCCCCAGCAGCCCCTAGCCCAGCGCAGGCGGCCGCACGCCCCAGCCGTGGCACGGGATGGTTCGCTGGTGCTCTGCCCACAGCTCTGCCGTGCCGGCAGCCGTCGCTACCAGAGAGGCAAAGTAACCTGGAGACAAGTATCTTCAAACAGCTGCAATAAGGTTTACCGGAGCTTGTCCAACTGTACCCAAAGGCACAACTTTCCGAGAACCTGTTGCACAAGTGTAAGTTCTGCAAGTCAAATTAGGCAGTAAGTTGACTGCGCCCATTACACTGCAAGGCCAGGATTTTTAGGACTGGCAAGTAGGACCAAAAGAACATTATGGTATTAAGTTATGTATCATGCATACATTATTTATTGTAATTTAATGAGTTTCCTAGGAGATAGCAAACATAGAACCTCCCATGCTGCTTCCACAGTAATTCTGGGGGCTTTAATTGTTACAAAGTTTTATTCAGAAATAGCTCAGTTCTCTCAGGAGAGAAGATGACAAAGCCCCTTGTAGCCTGGTTGCACTAGCACAGCCTAACAGAAAATTAGCAGCTCACGCCACGTCGCATGGAACAGGTTGGGGAAAGCACCTTATGGCTTCCTTCCCAGCCTGCAGATCAAGCTGCTACCAGAGATGGATGTCAATGAACGGCCATCCATTATTTAATGAGCTTGCCATCCAGCAGCCTGCAGCTGCGCTGCTGTTACCTGCCCAGGACTGTTACCCACAGTGCTGAAAGCCTGACCTACCCCAACCAGGAACTGGAATTAAGAGCATTTCCCAGGTCTTGGAGGCACACTGCCCAAAGAGAAACGCGACGGCGCAGATGGAGCCCAGGATCATCGGCGGGGGGGAACCGCTCGAGCGCAGGCTGCAGCGGACACCAGCAAGCAGAGGCTGGCGAGCTCCACGCTGCAGCTCCGCTCACCAGCTTCAGCCTCGTACAAAAGTATCCCCCCATCTCCTCCACCTGCTCGCTCCAGCACTCCCACACCCAGGCTTGCTCCAGTCTGACCCGCTTGTCTTCAGCTACGGGTATTGGGTGTCTGCAGGAACACTGGGACAAGATCCCGACAAACAGATAAACCTCCTTTCAGCTCTCCTGACTGGAGCTCCCCATCACAGCGTGGAATGTGCAGGCGGGAGAGTAAGTGGACACACACATCTGTGCCAGCCTGTGCTCACAGTGGCCAATCACCCAGAAAAAAAATGCAGGTCTTTCGGATCCAGACCAGCATCTCTGACACACATTCTCCCTTCCCGCTCTCTTCTGCAGAGCGGCAACCTCCCACATCAGCACAGGAGGGACAGCAGGTCCCCAACAACTTACACCACCACAGCAAGGTCTGCTGGAGGTTCTGCCAATCACTCTACATCAGAGCAACGACCACAGCCACCGGTCCTCACCCTCACAAGCGAAACGGGAAAAACTCCAGCTTTGAAATTTAAATATTCACCCACATGTTCCAAAATTATTGGGATTAAAAAAATGAACCATAAACACAGACAAAACTGGCATCACGCACTGGGGAAAGGTCATACAAGATTCACACTGATGCCTCATCGGAACGATGACATCTTGTGAGAGAAGAGCCCAGCCCAGGGCAGCTCTGCGAGAGCTTCCTCACTCCCCGGCGCAGCCTCTCCCCGCCAGCCCACACATCCTGGTGACCCGGAGGGAAACCGAGCCCCAGCAGCCATCTGCAGTTCACAAGTACCTGCTAGAGAAGCTGTGAAAAACTGTCAATTTATGCAGATTAGGATAAAAGCTTGTCAAGGTGTTTATCGGTTGTTTGCTTTTTTCCTTGGGCTTTGTTTGTTTGGTTGGTTATTTTAACCCACTCTCACAAATATTTTGAATTCTAAATCCTGTTTGACAGACAGCTTTTAGCTATATGTTTTGGCTAACTCCTAGCTCCGGCTGTGGTGATCACTTGCTCCTGTTCCAGTCCCAGTCTCCCTCATTTGTTATTCAAGTTGCTTTTACAGGGTGGTTTCTTCACTCAGCTGTTGGTTGCACATGGCTCAGTACTTAATGGAAAACTGTTGGAAGAAAAATCTAAGTGACTGAAGTCCATAAATAAAACACACAGCAAGCAGTGCTGTGTATTCTCAACAGTTTCGATTTCAACCCTTTCAAACAGCAGTACAGAGAAAGTGTAAGTTTTGTGATCCTGTACTAACATATTTTATTATTAAATACCTCAAGGAAGGTAAAAACCTACTTTAATGCCAGGATGATGTGATGGAGCAACCTGTCACTCAGAGAAAAGTGCAGTCCCAGGATTCTGAAAGGGTTATACGGATCGTGAGTGTTTTTTTGTATTAAAATACTTGTCAATCCCAACAGGACACGAAAGGAGAACCAGATCGTAGGGGTTCGCTCCTCCTGGAGTTGGCTGTACTGTGGAAAACAGCTTTGCGGAGAAGCAAGGTACTGTCTGAACTCCTCCAAGCCTAGAAGGCAGAGAGCTCACCAGAGGTGCTGCTGGGGCTGGGACGGCCGATCCCCCGCCGGGAGCTGGGCCGAAGCCCTGCTGCCAGGCCCAGGGTCCAGCCCCGAACCCCTCTTGACTGGGAGCCACGGCGCGGGCAGACCAGGGCGTAGTTCACAGAGTTCCTCCAGCTGTGGGCTCAGCAAGGCTCAAAGTTCATTCCACATTTAAGCTCGCTCTAGTCCTCAGAACCGCTTCAAGTTCATACTCATCTTTCATTATGAGTTTATCCAAGACTAGAGGATGGCAGATTTGAATGAAAAGTTTTGAAGACCAGCTTTAAAAACAGCTTTGTGGGAAGGCTTAAATGGGTATTCATTTGCGAAGCTGCCGTTGGAATCTTAAGACCTTGTAGGAAATCAGCTAGAAGTCCCTTACACTCTGTAATTTAAACAGGCTTCTGGCACAATTCATGCTACTGATGAGTGTAATTCAGAGCTCTGATGGTGCATCTGTAGTTCAAAAGATAAACTTGCAAAAATAAACCCAAAACACACAGAAGGCACACAGTGAGTAAATCAAAGGTTAATACAGCTCTAAATCCTCTGTAACAAGCACGACAGACTCTTTGTGGGCAACTTTACCCTAAGAACCTTAAAAGGCAGAGATCGAAGGAAGTTTTTGATAAAAATCAAAATCCAAACATGTTTCCTTTTGCCTACGCTAAATCATTTGGGTATTTCAAAGCTGAAACACAGCTGCTACTCGCAGCTCGGGCAGCGCCAAGCCGAGCTCTCGCACCCCGCTGGGCCCGGAGGCTGATGCTGGGCCAGCTCCCGGGGCTGCTCCCGAGCCAGCGCTCACCAGCCATGGCCGGGGCAGAGCTTTCTGGCGTCCTGGCGCGACAAGGCAGACTCTACACCAGCAGCTGCCGAAGGATGGACCATGCAGAGAGGCTGCCAAACTCCTGGTATGCTGATTAAAATGCGCTGAGGAGAGAAAAATCAAAAAACTTTCTACTTTAGTCTCTTGTATCTTGGAGCCAAAAGCCAAGAACTCCTTTTATTTGCTTCTCACTGATGCCATTAATTTTCTGGTTTTTTCTTTTTAAAGCTTGAAAACCCAAGATATTTCTTTAAAACTCTTGACCTGACAAAACACTGAGCTTTTATACAGTGAAGTCCTACAGGAAACATCTACTGTCAGCCAAGTGGTGGGATGAGATGACTCTCAGCTCTACCCTACTGCAGAATTATGGCACATTTAACTCACACCAACCCAAAAAGGAACAGTAACCAGATTAATAAACTAGCAATTGCAACTAGCAGTGAAATTTGTGAAAGGAAACAAGGCAGATCTAAACCAATCCTCTTCTACCATGTCATCAGAGCTTCCAGCCACCAGCTATTTGAGAACTTCCTGAGCTGGAGCTCGTGTCTCCAGGACCATCCAGTGAGCACTGGTGTGCCAGCTCCTCACCCATCTGCCCCGCTCCTTCTTCAGTCCACCCGTGTGTCTGCTCTCTGCAACACCCTGGGGCAATGAGGTTCACAGATAAATGATACACTGTACAGAAAATGGTGTTTTTTCCATTTTAAACCTGTTGCTAATTGTACCAGATGCTCCTTATTTTTTGTGCTAGGAGGAAAAGATGAGCAACTGCTGCCTATTCACCTCCTCTGCTCCACTCTGGATTCAAGCTAACTCCAAAGTCTATTTATTGTCTTCACATAAGTCATTCCAGCCAATCACCCCGACACTTTCACTGGGCTGCTTCTAGTTTTTTTTAATCCTTCCTAAAATGAGCTAAATTGAACACAATATTCAACGATCAGGCAAATCAAGGATTTACACAGTTCCCATGTTTTACCCTTCCCTTTCTGCTTGCCACTGATCACTGAGTTAATGTTTTCAAAGAGATCGGGAATGATTCCACATCTCGCTTGCAGGAAGAACAATTTTAACACTCTTTTGCCTTTTTTTTTTTTTTTGCATGACAGGGGGAGTGGGGAAGAGAAGCCTATACATCCACGTTAGGGCTGTCTGCCCTCCATTCCTCTAACACTCTGTGACACCAGATTTCATCTATCATTTCCTGTGAAAGCACTTAGTGTTGTAAAGTTCTTCTGCAACTGTCATCCAGCTTTACATCTAAGTGGTCTACATATTTTTACCTTAGAGCAGATTTTCAAGCTTGCTTTTTGCTCCATTTTTGGATCACTTAGGAACACAGTAAAAACCACGTATCTTTCTAATCTTTTTTCTCCATTGTTAAAGTTAGTTTTTATTTTACTTTTTATTTCTCATCCTTCACCTTGCTATCAATTCACAGACCTCTTCCCACAGTGACAATAAGCACATCTTTGCTTAAGAGCTGCTCATGACGAATCCTGACAAAGACTCTGGGAAACCCACTGCCCATATGAACAACCCCTGCCCTGCCTGGAGGCTGGCCAGCTCCTTCAAATAACTGGCAGTGCCAGTTCCAAAAGTCTGCTTTTCCCCCTTTCTAATCCATATGTCTACTAAGACTCTTCTTAATACACTTTCTATCAATTTGCTGACAATGCTCTGTGGTTCCTGGCACACATCATAGTGCCAGGAGTCTGCCATTTCGTGCGCAGGTTCTTGCAGGACTCTAGCGAAGAGCCCTGGCAACCCCAGCAGCTCTTCCTTCCCTGGTACCTCCGTCTGAGACCACCTCTTGGATTCGTCCCACGTAAAGAGGTACCCTTCAATTCTTCTCTGAAACGTGAGTGAGAAGAATTCACTCCTCCTTCCCGTCCCCACACTACGGCCCTTCTTCTCTCTTCCTTCTTCTACCTCCCCTGGAAATACTTTCCTATTTAATCACATTGGACTTTCTGTGGGCTTTGGCAGGGTTTCCCCCCCACTCCATTTTCAACTTTTTCTCATGGGTAGCGTACATTTAACACAAGTACCTAATGTGGTTTTACGCAAATCCTGTGTGACCTGCACACATCACACCCTTTTAATTTCCTGACAGTAGCTCACCCATTCTCATGTAGTTTTAACTTCAAAGCTAGATACTATTATGGTAAATGCTCTTCTTGTCTGTTTCTATTATGGAAGGATATTGAATTTGAATGCATTATCATTACCATTTAGTAACTACACCTCGTACAATATTCCATGCATCGTCTGGGATTAAAACCTTTTTGGGATTTTCCAACAAGTTTCTTCAAGTTGACACTTTGAGCATCTAGAAGTTTAGTCACTGTGTCACACACTGCCGTGATGCTGCATCCATCCACAGAGTGGTAAAGAACTGTCTCCTACTGCCCCTCCGACACCGCAGGCTGTCGAATTCCCCTGGCGAGTCGCAGCCACCGTCCTGATCTGGCAGCAGGTGATACACAGCCTTGTATATCCTTCTGAACTGTGTGATGTAAGTCACTGCTGGGGATTCTATGGCATTCTCCTGGAGTCGAGTCAATGCCCACTGTCACCCCAGCTCCTCTGTCAGCCCCACAGGTCCTGCACCCTCACACTGCAGCATCCTTGGGGTCAGCTTCCTTCCACCCACCTTCTCAACTGCCTGTTTGATGAGTATCTTCACTGAAGACTTAACGGCCCCACCACAGCTCTGATGAACACCACACAGAACACTGGCTTTTGGGTTCAGCCTGTCTGATGTCTTGCACTTGGCTGAAGGGTGCAGCAGGGCTCCCGCACCCCAGCTGGGGGGTGCAGCACAGCCCCTCCGCTCCCACTGCACCCGCCCAACAGCCATGGCGAGACACGCTGCTCTGAAGCGGAGCTGGGAACTCCCACCACCTCCTGCTGGGGCTGCATCTGCCCCCCCCTGCTTTTCCTTTTCACAGGTCATTTCTTTCCAGGTCAGCACAGATCCACAAAGTTTCATCACCACTAGTATCCTGAGTACTGATATTAAGGAGTTGTTTTCCTGCACGCTCTGCATCTCCTAGTTAACAAAGAACCTCTATGCAGGGCATCATGTAACCCAAACCCTCTCCTCCAGACTCCCTATTCCCTGAAAAAGTTAACTCAGCACTTGGAAAGCCTGAAAAGGAAGACACTGAATGCACTCATTGAATGCACTCAATTTGGCAGTCTGGCCAGCAATGTGTTTCTTCAGTAGTTCTTTGTTTAAACTTCTTCTGAGTTGCAGGTTTTGAACTGCAGATTTTCAGGAAGTTGTAGGAAACGTCCAAACTTGGCTCTTGCTCGAGCAGATTAATTCCTTCTGGAAATTCCACCTGTGCAATAGATGCTGGGAACTTGTGCCCGACCTCTTCCAGATGTGGGGAACGCTGCTCTGCTTCAAGTCTGGTCTAGTCTCTGCAGTCATGAGGAGACAAGACTTGGCTTCTGTTTGCACAGCCTCTGCCTCTCTGCTTACCACCACTGGTATAACCCCACCCCGGTCCCCTGTATTCATCAGGCTGTCCTAGCCAGGAGATGAAGGATCTTCACACCTGTCATCTACCTCAAGCCAGTACGCTCACCTCAAAAATTTAAGCACACGCATTTACAACAGTACCTTTGCTTTCCAGGTAGTTTCTCAGAACATAAAACCCACCAACACCACCAAGGAAGTAAGCAATCACGGTGAGAGGCACAAGTACCGACCACACTGCCCCAGCAAGTGCAAGATTAACAACAGGACTCCAGTTTAGTCAGAGGATTTTAGGGGGACAGTAGGGATTCAGGGAGAAGACAAGAATAAAGTAAGATTACCAGACCCTTCCAGTTTGACGTCGTAAGCAGGGACCCCACTGCGGCATCCCTACCCCACACCCCCCCCCCCCACCGGCTGACAGGGGAAGAGGTCTGATCCCAGCTATTGCAACGTGCAGGACGAAGATGGCAGCAGAAGACCAGACCTTCTCCTCTGGCACTGGAAGCATTGCAGGAGAAGACTAAAAGGTTCACCAGACTATGGGCTAACAGTGTCTCCTGATCACATTTTTTGGCAGCAAGTAGCACTAACAGAAGTGGCTCTTGGGCAATGCAAGCAGCCAATAACATGTGATTTAAGAGAAAAATGGCAAAAAAGCAGAATAAGGAGGATTGTGTGTGATAAGCCTAGTATGTGCTCTCACCCAGCAGCATCTGGAGAGGATTTTCTCCAGCAGGCAGGGAAGAACTCGATTACATCCAGTTAACTGTGCTCTAAACTGATTATGCATGTGCCAGGCTAATGGATTACATTAGCAAGAGGAAAAATAACATCCAATCAATCTCAATTTACTGCAGACCACACCAAGGCCTGAGAGAAGAGAAACCATTCTGTGAACTACCCCCACTCCCGCTGCATCTTTTCAGCTATCAAGAGAGACGTGGCATTACAACCACCCTGCAGACTGGAAGAATTGCACTGCCGCTTGCTCGGTCCGTAGACACGTTTTTCCATGAAGCCAGACAGATTCCAGCTATGCTGGAGCAAGATGCCGTGGGCCCGCTGTCCCCTGCTGCAGGCTTTACCCAGGCACACGTACCACGGAGCTAACACGGGCCGTGCAACAGCCTGCACCACTTGGAAGCGGGTTATTTATTCCCCGCCCGGTGTTTCACTGCTTTCAACCAAAAGTGGCGCAGGGCTGTAACAGCTCTGAGAACTGCCCAGGCCTCTTACGAACCTGAAAACTGACAATTCCTCTTCGCCTGTCTGAGGAAAGCATTTCAGGAATCTTTATTACAAGCATCTACAGCTGCCTCCCAGTCTGACTTTGGTGGGTTTTTTTTCTTCCTTCTCCCCTCACCCCTGAGTGACAGAATTCTAGTGCCGTGATTGCTTCTTCCCCAGTACAAACCACTGCAGATGGTCTAGATAAAGAATTTTTAAACTTTTGCAATGTATATGTAAGAGAACAATATTATGTGTTAAAACTCATAATAGAGCTTTCAAACAACTCTTTTGTACCCCAAACTGAATTCCACAGACAGAGGAATTACTCAGCTGTTTTTATAAAGTCTCACTGGGACTCTCCCGCCCCCAGTTTCCAAGCCGATTTTACTCTCTCGGGTCTTCTGCACATCTGAGAGGAGAGGCATACGCATAGACCTGACCGTTTTTAGAGCCAGACTGCTGTGCTGGCTCCCAGCTGATGATGGTAACAGCAGTCCTCACAGCAGTCTCGGCCTCAACAGCGAGCTCAGCAGAAACATATTCCTCCTCTGAGCAGCTCCCCACCAACTCCAGGCAGGCCCAACAATCATAGTTCAAAGCAAACCTTCTATGATGCTCCTGGTTGTCTCCTTCCTCTCTGAATTTGCTGGAATTGCTCACTTCTAGGGAAAATCCAGGAGTTTTGAAATCTAATGTGGCTGCACCATGGCATGGGTGGGCTACTGTACAGTTCAATGCCAAGTTTTAAATTCCCATTACATAAAGGAAAATATTCAAAGAAATAATTAAGAAGCACAAAATACAGTCTGTGGTATATATACTTATACATAAAAAAAAAAATCTCACCACATTTGGGGGAAAGCAGAAAGAAAAGGATGAGGACAGAAAGAATATAAAAAAACCTGAGAGAAATGAGAAGACAATGAGTGGGATAGCACGTGTGAAGGGAAGGTATGCGGCTGCTTAGATTTATGGCAATTCGTACCTGATTGTTCATACTAAAGCCATTATGGGATGATTAGAGAAAAAGGTGAAGCTTTAAGTCCAGTGAAAATCAATAGAAACGTCTGGAGCAATTCTGCTGCACGAGTGAAAGGACTATTTACTGTATCCGGAGCTCCTCTTGGGTTACAGCCCACAGGGTTCAGGCCAGTGAGGGGAGGGGGTTGTGAACGAGAGAAACAAGTCAGGAAAGAGAAGACAGTTATAAAGAAGACACAAAATGAGAAAGAAAAAAAAAAAAGTAAAGAAAACAAGGTGGCAGTCACAGAGCAAATACCGTGGAGGAGAACCCACACTGCCTCCACACACTGCATGGGCGGGTGCCTGCAGACGGACATGGCTCCTCGCCCCGCCTGCTCCCCTCTCCAGCAACGCTCTGCCCACAGCTCCCTGCCCACAGCTCCCCCCTGCCCACAGCCCCCCTCTGCCCACAGCCCCCCACGTTCAGGTGTGCAGAGCAACAGCGCAGCCAGGGCACTGCCCTCCTCCTCCACCCCCAGCCGCTTCGAGGCCGGGAGGAACAAACATGCTTCTGCCAACAGCCAAAGCCTTCAAGTGCTCAGGAAGAACCTCGCATGGGTTAACAAACCACCTGAGAGAAAAGAGCCAACCAGAGTGGGGCAAATACCACCTCGCACAATGTTCTCAACAGCGACTGCTGGATTTTTGTGCAGAAGGATCATTTATATGCAGTGCTGGAAGACACAGCAGCCCCCGTTAAAGCCCCCTGACGCGAACAGCCAGCACCCCACGGCTCTAACAGCCACAGCCGCGACCAGAATGCAGGTCCAAAAGCTGCACCGTGCCAGCGAGGCTGGGTCCTGCTGGAGACACCCAAGTGGCTCGTCTCCAAGCGATCACCACAATCCACTGTGGTTCAGAATAGATTTTCCTTTGTTCCAGCACTTGGGCAATGAAGCAAAAAGCCAACCCTTACCTTATAGAGCTTCAGGCTGGCCTCATGCCTCGAGTTCACTGTGTGAAGACGCAGCTTCTCTAGACTGTTGGTGTAGTAGTCGCAAGCGTTGCATTTCAGATGTACCGGATTCCCAATAGCCACACACTTCAGCCGCCACTCGTTGGCCTTCCCACCCTCCTTGATATGTGCTACCAGCTGGTATTTCTGCACGTGCTTGTCCGTCTTACAGTGGAGTTGGAAGTTTGCCTTGAGCTGCGTGTTGTAGCGGCACAACTTGCACTGGTACGAGTCCCCCATCACTGCCTTCCACTCGTCCTCAGGGAGGCTGCGTTCCACGTTCATGTGGAGGCCCAGCATGTCCAGATTATCTGTAGTGAACTTGTTGCACACAGCGCACTGGAAGAGCTTCAGTGATGGGTCATTTGTCTGCGTGAAACTCTCACCCAAGTTCATTAGCTCCTCAGACACCAGCTGTCCACCGCCTAACCGCATGTCCAGGGGGATCTCTCCACCCACTGCACGAAGGAAAAAGGGGAGAAAGAGGTCAGAAAAGCTGAATTCTTTACTTGCCAGAAGAGAAGCACAGAGCAGAGCACACGCTGCTCTCCATGCAACTCTTGCACCCACCAAACACACAGCGAAAGCCAAGCACGGCTGCCCCTTCGCTATTCCTCTGTGCTGCTGGTCAGTACCATGTCTAAAGAAAAAACAGCAAATTGCAGCCAGCGCGTAAGGCTGGGAAAGGACCACAGCAGCCCTTGCTACCCACTGCCAAAGGACAAACATCCAACCCTCTGCGCATGAAAGGTGGCAAGCAAAACTCTACAAAGTTTCAGAGGATGAAGAATTCCTTAGTACCGCACTGACAGTCTCCGTGGACGTTTCAAGAACAGTGTAACACTTTATCCTGGTTTTCCTGGCCTACCTGGAGAAGCAAGAAATGTTACCTCATGCAGTATGCAACCACTATCCCTGCCAAATTAAAAAGAAGTCAACAGCCACAAGACCAAGTGATGGGAGTATTGCAGTTCAGTCACCGCACTGCCGTCAGAAGCGGGCAACTGCAGAATGTGGCAAGTATAAAAAACTATCTGAAAAGTGCCACTCCTGCCCTATGAGATCTCATCTCTTGTCCGAGAGCTCAAAACGGCAGTCTTCTAAAAACAGTGTTGACAGACACTTTGCATGCCCAAGGAAAAGACAACCACTATTAATAATGAGAGTGCAAGAGCACCAAGGAAAGCCAGCAGGACACTTACTGTCTTTAAGTGTCAGATCTACTCCTCAAACCAAGAGCTGAACTCTATCCACGTGCAGTAAATGAATGCACCAAGCTCTTATTTACACCAGAACACTGAAGATGCGGAAGAGACACTTTCCTTTTCTAACATTAACTTTTTATGTGAAAGCACAGAGACCAACCAACCTCTTCCAAGGACCTTTGCTCCACCTCGCTCTCCTTTTCCATTTTTAAGACATTTAGGCTCCTCCTGCAGCTTTTTTGTATTTTACCTTGATCTTACGTCATAACACAGCTTAACAATCTTATTAAAGGAAGTCTCAGGTCAACAGTCACTGAGTCAATCAAAAAGAGAGATTTTATTTCCTTAGCTTTCAGTTTCTTACGTTTCAATCCTTTTGCTGAGCAGCAGCCAACACTGGGAGGACACTCAAAGTTCAGGCAGAGCCATACTGACCTTTCTAAAAGCATATAATCACTGTTAGTGCAGACCTCAGCTCTGGGCAGCGTACGTGCCACTGTCTTCCCTGCAGAAATGCAATACCACGATGTTCATTGCAGTCCTGAGCAGGATGAACTACAGCCTATGAGACAACCCGAATGCTGAGTTTGTTAGAGGAACAGCACCTCATTTTCATCAAGCAGACCTCACGCTCACACAAAGAACTGGTTGGAGGGGCAAAGTCCCACCTGCATGCACTGCCAGGAACCTGTCTCCTCATCAAAGCAGCTGACGATCTTTTTTCTTGATCCACTCCCTCCCTCCCTGCCACGGCAGAGTGATCCCCTCTGTACAGCTACTCCTGAACACCTGCTCGCTAAAGAGGTGGAGAGCAGGGAACCCATCGCTTGCCTTCGGTGGTCCGTATCTCCTTATCGTGGTGATTATTCTAAGCACCCCTTTTAGGATATATCCTTAAATCCTCTCTTTAAACCAGTCTCTGCTGAATACATCATGCAGTAAAAACCCAAAAGCAAACTCTTCTGAATTATTAATATTCTACTCAAATCCAGTTTTGGACTGAAGTGTAAAAATGGGAAAAATCTGCTCCACTTCCAGCAAAGTTCACAGTGTGTGTATATGAGTCTAACGAGCTGAGCTTGTGTCAAGTGCTTATTGACATGGGAAGGGCCTCCCTCCATAATCCTCAGCTTGAGATTTGCAACCATCAAGTGCACAGTTCACAAATCACTCTCCAGGCAAGCTCACACACATTCAGGGCCTTGTCATGCACTTTAGGAGGCTTCAGCTAAAATACTCCCAACTTCTCACTGCCAACTGCCCTGGCTTCAGCAAGGAGGGGCTACGAGCTGCCAAAGGGCACGCGCAGACCAAGAAACTCACCACAGACACACCAACTTTACGCACTACAAGCTGTATCACAGACAACTGTCTTACGTCTGTCAGCAACTTGGAGCTATTGAAAACACACTAGAAAAGTTGTGACCTTGACCTCCCAAAGATGCAAGCTGGGACACCACAGGGCGGGGGGGGGGGGGGGGGGTGTGTGGAAGATAATTAATTTATAGACACTTGAGTTCCACCATTTTTTTAGTATCTTGTGGTGTTGTTCTCAAATATGACTTTCATGTCCTTCTGGACTAATAATAAACTGCACTATGAATAGCTGAAGGAAAGGAGAACATGCATGAGAGCAACGAACCAGGAACGGAGCGCATCAGCAATAACAGCATCGATGGATGGACAAGGTGAGGAAGGGCAGAGCGCAGCGCCGAGAAATTAGTTTGGAGGAAAGCAGGTGGCAGATTTCTTTTCACACACTTTCTCAAGGTATTGTGAAAAATGCTCAGCAGCAGCACACCAACGTGGAGCGCGCAGCAATTTCAGCGAGCGTCTGGCATGCCTGGTGCAGAGGGTCCGTTCCGCCCCAGCTCTCGTCCCAGAGTGCCGCAGCTCCCACGCGCACAATGCCGGCGGCTGCGCCCGGCCCGGGGCCACGGAAGCACATGGGGGGGAACCTAACAGGACCTGACCACCACACTCCCACGATAAGTCCAATTCTTGGGCTAAATTGTGTGGGGATAGGGTGTGCCCCCCCCAGTGCCAAGCACAGTGCCAACGTGAACATGACGAATGCTCACTGTCAGGAAAAATGCATTTGGTAGCTCATTTTTAAGTGCTTTTGTCATCTGGTGAGAGAAATAATCTTCCCTCTCTAGCCATTCCCCTCCAGTTTAATAATTCCCATCTGGTCAAGACTCGAATCTTGTATCTCAAGCTGGCACCAGAGGAACGGTTTCAGCTCCATTTCCTCAGAGGAACACCATCCCCTGCACCAGATTCATCACGACTCTCAGAACGTGCTTACCTCTGCTCCTCAGGGCAACATAACAGGTAACAAACCCACTCGACATCTGCCTTTGAGAGCACCAGCAGCTGATCGGACCCTCTCACAGAGCCACCTGCCGAACTACTCACACCCCTTACCAAACCACGGAAAAAACTTTTTGGAACACTGGAGCATGTGTGCTTTCCGCAACGAGGAGGAACACGCAATGCACGTCAGCAATAACCCGTATCTGCTGCTTTATTAGCTCCCCACTAAAACTCTTAGAGAATGTACCAGAAAAGTAATGTATTTTCCCAGGATGAGAAAAGCTTTTCTGGGGGCATGCAGGAGAGGTCTCCACTGTGCAGCCTCCATCCTCGACCACCACACAAAGGCAACTTGCCACACTGCGGCCGCACCACACGGGGCCGCAGAGACAGAACAGCAGGATCTGGCACGCAGCGCCCAGCCCGCACACGAGGGTTCTGCGGTGACGCAAACACAATCCCTCCCTCGCACGTGGACACGGTGGAAAACCCTTCAGCCTCACCTAGAGATGGAGCCATCGTCGCCATGGGGTTGGTGGGATCGAGCTGGAAGCCGCCCATCATGAACTGTGCGTCCGAGGAAGCGCTGTCCATCTTCAAGTTGGGAAGGTTCATGTTCTGCGCCAGGTAGTACTGGTAGAGCTCGGCCTCAGCGGGGGACGGCAGGCTGCCGAGGCCCAGGTGCCGGTTGTGTTGGATTTGGGACATATTTTGCTGAAGCAGCATCATATTGTGCATATGCTTCTCACTGGTCATGTGAATCCGCAGGTTCCTAGCTACGTTGGTCTCGTAGTCGCACACCTCGCACCGCCACGTGGGTTTGGTTTTTGGTTTGGTGGGGGAGGGGGCCCCACAGGTGCTACCAATGTTGGCAGCTGCGGCCGCCGCGGCTGCTGCCGCCGCCGCCGCCGCCCCGGCGGTGTGGCTGAAGACTTGCTCTCCCCCTCCGTTCTGCAGGTTTTGCATGTTGTTGAGATGCTTGTCGGACTGCATATGAATACTGAGGTTGCCTTTGGTAGTAGTGGAGTAGTTACAGACCTCGCAGCGGAAGGGCTTGTAACCACAGGTGTAGCTCTCACCCCGTGCCAGCCGCGGGTGTGGCTGTCCACTTTTGCAGTAGACGCAAGAGCCCCCCGGCTCGGGATGTTTCTCCTTCATGTGCGCCTCAAGCGTCTGCTGGTACTTGTAGTGCCAATTGCACTTGGGACACTTGAGCGTCTTACACGAGTTGCGAGAATGCATCATAGTCATGTGGCCACCCAGCGACCGCGAGGAGCCCAGGACCGTGTCGCACTTTGGGCACTCCACGCCGCTCCCCGAGGGGCACTCCCCACCCCCAAGTTCACAGAGGGGGCCAGCATGCTGGTGATGGGAGATGTAGCTCCCGTCCTCGCCCTCCGCGCTCTCATTTGGTTCTGGTGCTGTGGCATTGTCTTTATTGGCACTTTCATCGATAAAGTCCAGCCTCCTGCTGCCCTCTGCCACGCTGGCTCCGCCGCCCTCATTGTTAAAGCTTAAGTGATTCCTCCTGTTTGCACCATCAAAGACAAAGGAAGAAGCAGAATTAGAACTAGTAGAAGCTGTGCCCCGCGACAGGGTCTGGAGCACGTTAGGCATTAAGGGAGAGTTAGAAATGCTTTGGTTTGAGAGAGCAAGGTCCTTTTTGCTGCTGCTGCCGCCACCTGCCACAGCCCCAGCGTCTTCCTGGGGCCGGTCCTCCAGTTCATCCTCCAATTCACTTGGAAACAGTCCTTTGCAACCCTCATCATCCTCGTCTTCTTCCTCTTCCTCCTCCTCCTCTTCCTCCTCCTCCTCCTCAACGTCCTCCTCCTCCTCCTCCTCCACCTCCTCGACCGGCTCCGCCTTTTCCGAGAGGCTGTCCTGGTCGCCCCCCTCTTGCTTCTCCCCCTCTGCCACCCCAGGGTCCTTCCCCTCCGAGGATTTGGTGGGGCTGGAAGCCAGCGGGCCCAGGGGGACTGAGGTAATGGGAGTCTTCAGAGCCGAGCTGGTCAGCCCACCCAGGTTGAGGAGCGTGCCGGGGGCCAGGACGCTTGCTGGCGGCGGCTCCGCTCCGCCAGCTGCCCCGGCCTGGAGGGCCTGCTCGCCTTCCATGCAAATGCCACTGAATTTACCATAAAAACTGTGTCCAGGGCCTATGAGGTTAGCTGCGGAAACGAGAGGGTGCTGAAAGGTTTTGGTTTTTGGTTCCAGAAAGCTGACAAGGGGTTCCTTGTCTTTGCCTATCCCTTGGATGATAGCGGAGATGTTCTTATTGCTAAGAATTTTCCGCTCCTCCTCACTCAGAGTCATTCGGTGGTCGTGCACCGCGTGGGTCACAAATGAGCGGACATACCCAAAGGAGAGCTTGCACAAGAAACACATCAGGATGGGCTTCCTCTTCCCGTAGAGCACAAAGCCATCGAATTTGGACAGGTCCACATTGTTGGGAACATCTTTGGATACGCAGGAGCTTTTGGCAGAACCGTCGCTGTTCAGGTAATCCTTGTTGCTTTTGTGTCGCACATCGAAGACGCGGAAGCTGTGCAGGACGGGGCTGATGCCCGCCAGGGCTGAGGTATTCGGGAAGGCCTGGTCTGAGCCCTCAAACCACTTCCCGAAGGATGAGGCTATGTGGAAGGTGTTGATGATCTGTGGGTAGACGGGAGCGGTGGCGGAGGGCTCTCCCTGCTTGGGCAGAGAGTTCGGGAGCAGTGAGGGGAGAGCCCCGCTGCCACAGGCGCCCCCGCTCTGCACCAGCTGGCTGAGGCTCTCCACGATGTAGGCCGAGCCGTCCGGCTGGTAGACGATCTCGCCGGCCAGGTTCTCCACGTCGCTCTCCTCCTCCCCGTCCTCGCTGCTCTCGCTCCCGCTCTCCCCCCGCAGCGGCGGGGGCGGGCGGGCGCCGGTGCAGCGGTGCTCCATGTAGCTCTGCAGGCCGGCGAAGGAGGCAGCGCACTGGCCGCAGCTCACCTCCTTGCCGGCGGGCTCGGCGCCGGGGCCGGCCGCGGCGCTGCTCTCGGGGACGCGCTCGGGGAAAGGGACCCTCAGGCTGTCCAGGGGGCCGCGGCTCTCGGCCGCGGGCTGCTCCATGCTGCCGGCCGTGTCGGGGAGGTGGGCACTGTTGAGATCAGTCCATTGCTGGTGCTGAGGGATGCCGCACCCATTGTCCTTCCCGGGGATGACGGGCGAGTCACAGCCTTCCATGGCAGGGCCGGCACGGAGCGCTCATTGCACCCGGTACGGCTCGGACCTGCAGGCGGGGAGAGAAGGAGAAAGGCCGGTGAGTCAGGGCGGAGAGACGGTTCCCGTAAAGACCCACCACCACCGAGACCCCCCACCCTGCTTGCTGGGACCAAACGGGAGGCTGCGAGAGCTGGTGCCCCAAGACGGGCTTCACGATGGGCGGCCTGGCCTCGGGAAATGCACCACTGGAAACCAGCAATGGGAAGGCAACGGCAGCAGGAACCCAAGAGGCAAATCGAAGGGACCTGGAACGTGGTGAAAACCTCCCCCAACACCTTCCCTGAAGTGGGGCAGAAAGATTGTAAGACTTCCACTGCCACCCTCAAAGCCTTAGGATCTTCAGAAAATAAACAAAAATGTAACAGAAAAGCTTTTGACAGAAACAGAGTTAAGACACTATGATGAAACACTGCTGGAGCTTTAAAACTTCATAAAAACTGTACTCTGCAGCTCCCTAAGCCAGATGCTGTTATTCTTGGGCAATTCCCTTCTGTCAGTGGTTCGGGGAGTGCAGGACTGGAGCTGCCACACGTGCACCTCTGTGGCAGAGCATGCGACCCAAAGCAACCAACAGAGATTTCGGAGTAATGGCGTTTGGTAAGCACAGGAGATTTAATTGCTGTGTTCTGGACAGAGTTTAAAGGGAGAGACGTCAGGACAGAAACCAAACAGGAAATTCCAGATCTGACAAGGGTCCATCCTGGGGATCGGGAAGCGGTCAGCCCACCACACTCCAGGAAGCTCCCAGAGACCCTGCAGGACAGAGCCTCCGCGCACAGACGGCTTCCTCCCACCCCAGAGGAATGGCCGGCGCAGGTCCTGGAGGAGGAGGAGGAGGGACACCCTTCCCGCTATTTCTATTCCACCAAACACGACGAGACGCAGAGAACTCCCACTGAGCATGGGCTGCTGAGCGTGGCCGACAGCCCGGGCTCCGGCCACCTCTGCTCCGTCTGCTGCATCCTGCCGAGACGCCTCGTACGCCGTGACCCCACCAGAGCCCCTTCAGTGGGACGCGCCCTTCCAGACCTATGAGATCAGGTGGTGCTGCCGTTGGGAGCTGGAGCACGGTAATGCAGCCCAGAGAGCAGCAGGAGATTGCCAGTTCAGCTGCAACCCTACCAAGAGTCCTGTCTGCAAAGAAGCATTTCTATAGTCTGCTTCCTATAGAGAGCTCCTGCGCAAGCCGCATGGGAGGAAACACAAGCAGAAATTAAAGCGCTATTACCTCATCTGTAAAAGTGATTTTTAACTTGTGGGCCACATATTTCCTTGGGTATACAAAGCATCCGTAGAAAACAAATGAGGAAAAACTGCACAAGCAGAGGCCACCTTCACCACATTTCTACAAGCTGTGAAGCAAGAGACAACAAAAGACTCCTGCTCTAGATCCATCATCATCGATGGCACACAGGAATTTTTCCACAGCATTTTATCTTCTACCAACTAAGCACAAGCGCCACTTTGCTCGTCAGACTATTCCAAAACTGAATACACGCCTGGGGAGAGTTTTTGCTGATACTCAGTATAAGGGTTTGGGGGGCAGGGGAGGTTTTGATTTAACAATATGCTGTTATTCTTAAACTGACTCAGTGGGCTTTACTCTAAATAATACATTTAAAGTTATACAAATTCTTTTAAGTCTTTCTTTAAACCTCTCTCATTTACTACAGCCTCCTCAAAGCTGCCCTTACCTGAGCACCCTCCAAGCAGTTGCTGCTTCAGTGCGCGAGATGCTCCATGCGGTGCCGGAGCTCTGGCTGGACTGGGCAGCTACCGAGGACCCCGCACCCCCGTCTCACAGACTCGGGCACCCACCAGCTGACACTGCGCGGGTCTAAGGACTCTCCCTGAGAAGCCTCCAGTCACATCAGCAGCCTGCTGCCGCCCTTGGTCTCCTCCAACAGAGACTATTAGAGTTTTGGAAACCTACGCTTCTATCTAAACGCTAAATATTAAAATCATGGTTGAAAGTGTTTCCAGTCTGGCTCGATCCGAGGCTGTGGCACACGGAAGACCCTTGCAGTGCCAGTTAGAGCCAAGAGCCCTCTCCCCCGCGCGTCCCCCGCTGTGCCAGCGCCTGGGCACTCACTGCTGCACACACACAACTGGCACTTCAACAACTGGGGAAAGAGAAGAAAAAGTATGAAGAGAACTGAAAATCTGCCGGGGAAGACAGGCAGGTGACATGCCACAGCAGCACTGAAGGAATTAGCGGAATTGGTTCAAGCAAAAGAAAACGGAGCAACATTCAATGTTATTTTTTTTCCCTGGCTTCATTATCTACCAATTTATTCTCTTGTACTAGATGAAGCCATCCATACTTTTTCTGATTTGCCTTCATGTGTTCCTGTTTTCCCTTTATACCGTTTCCTACGTAACTACGTGTATGTAATGACGGATGAAGGCACTTATACGCATGTCAGATGCACGTACATTTACACGCCTTCACTTTTTTCCGAGCCCCTCTTCACCCACAACAATGGACATTTATAATTTCCGTGATATTATAGATTAACATTAATAACCGTGTGTTAGAATAGATGTGATCCCCCCAGGTGAGAAGAGGATTTATCTCCCCTGTTCTCCAAATACTGCAGCTCCTTTTGGGGGGGTCACTCCTGCACTCTCTTTGCGAATACAACCCCTAAATGCTTTTGCCTCGTAGTTATTTCACAGCTTCTGATGCCCTTTCCCCTGCCATGGCGAGGCTCCTGCTGTGAAGGAAAGCAGCAGCTCTCCCCACGAGCACAGGACACACTCCGGCAGTCCAAGGGAGCAGGGGGATGTGCCTCTGCCTGTCCTCACCCCTGCGCCAGCAGCTCCCCTGCACCCAAACACTCCGGGGCCGCGGGAAGCAGAAGTGGAACAGGACAAACGCAAGTCAAAGCTCTCACACCACTGACCACCAGGCTGGGGTCCCGGGCATGCCTGCTTGAGGGCATCTGGGCAGGGGTTTGCCCTATTTTACTCCTACCTGTGGAGGGAGAAAGTAACATTTCCCAAAGCAAGTGTGGCGAGGCTGCCTACGGAGGGACGTGGAGGCAGAGTGGTGCGATGATCCAGAGCATTCACACACAATGTAACCCCACAGCATCTCCAGCCCCCACCTCCCCTGGATTCTGTGCCATACACAGCTGTCTTTGCGGTTGCACTGGGAATGAATAGTGATTTGATCTGCAATAAAAATAACCTGGTGCACTGAGTGGAATAAGAAAGAAGAGTACCATAATCCTGTTGCCAAAAGGCTCAGTTTTAATCAGCCGGGTTTGCTTACCTTAGCTAAAACGACACTTCAACACTGCAGTGTAGCAGCTCTTACGTGCACCAGCTCTCTCCCACTGAACATTTGTCCTTAGCTACGTGTTTTCTTTAAACTGATCCCAGATCCTTCTGTGTTGAGGCTGCATATTCACCTTCCCACGACATGACATACTCTCTCCCTCTCACTGCTACCTTTTGCATTGACAACTGCAATCCAAATTAAACCAGAACAAATTCGTATCAGGTGAAAAAAATGAGTAAAATAAAAAACTCCATAAGCCTCATACTTCTGCCAAGAAAAGTTTTGGGAATATCTATGCAGACTCCAGAATCCAATGTGGAACAACAGCACCCCACAAATATTCTGAGACAAAAAGCATTCAGCTTGCCAGCGCAGCTCTCCAGGAAACACGCCTAGAGGAGATACAATGCGAATCCCAGCATCTTCATTACCAAGAACTCTTGACTGGCAGGAAGATGCCTGACTGACAGTTGGGCCAAAAGGGTTAGCAGGGCTGATGGGGCGGGAGGGTTAACAGCCTGATTGTAAAATCAATGTAATAAATGCTTGGTAAGTTACAGGAACATGCGGGAAGAGGAGGCCGCGATTGATAAAGGACTGCGGCTTTGATGCTGCACTGGGGACTTGTTTATTGACAAGAAAGCCAATCTCTTCTCCCGACCAGGCCAGGCCAGGCAAACCTGCAAGCGCTTACCAATTAATTGGTGGGCTTTTCTGCCTTGGGTGGCTTTAACAGCTCTCCCCCCACTCACTCCAACTTAACCAGCTCAGGAGGTGCTACTCCAAAGGAATCTTCTCTCCTCTCCCTTTCCTTGACATGGAGGAGCCCTTCTAGGGCAGGTGGAAAAACCCACAAGCCAAAACATGGCCAGCCAGAGCCACTGGGCACAGGCCAAGCACCTACGCAAACACAAGCTTCTCTTGCCTGTTCGGTTCATCACCAGAGCTATTCCCGAAGAGCGATGCTGAGGGAGGAAGAGGCATAGAAATATTGTTTCTATTCACACAGGAATGGTAGATATCATCCCTTTAAACTGAAAAGAGCAATTTCCTCATTAAAGCAAACCAGGCTCTAGGCAGGAGCACAATGTAGTTACTAGTCCGCTATTACAGGCCCTGCCTCTTCCTCCATCCCCTGAGTGACCCGCGTGGGACAAGGAGAGCTTATGAGGACAGGCCGACCCCCGCGCGCTCCACACCTCCCGTCCTCTCCTACCCCCCGCCCTCTCCGCTCTGTTTATCAGCCAGTCAATAAGAAAAGGTAGTTCTTACTTAAGGAGGCAGAAGTCAACTCGTCAGGTCGATCAGCACTCTGTCTGTAAACATGGTTTCCCGTAAAATCAATGAACTCCAGTTACAGAGAGAACGGCCTGAGCGCTGGAGACTCCCTGCGCTCCCACCGCCCCAAGCCTCGGGGAAGGGCTCTTCCCAGTCTCTTCCCCGGCCTCACGTCCCACCTCTGCGTGTCCCCGCGGCTCCTGCTGCTCCCACGGCCCTGCTCCGTGCCCCCGCGCCTTCCCTGCAGTGTCACGGCACCTCGCAGCCCCTCCAAGCAGATTTGGGGTCTGGCTGGAGGAACGCAGACAGGGACCCCCCCGCCGGGGCAGGAGGGGCAGACACGGCCGGCCAGGGCTGAGCTGCGCCTGGACGGCACAGCACACCGTGTGCCCCTCGCTCTCATTGAGAGCTTCCACTAACCACGGCTGGCGGTTCACGGCCATGCTCTGTCCAGAGCACCGGTGGAGTCCATCCCCACGCCTCCCCCCGTCACCTCCTTCCAGGCCCCATCCTCAGAGGGACAGACGTGCCATCCTACAGCGACGCTTCTGCGGCCTTCTGCCGCCAAGGAGCGGCTGGTGCTAAAGCAACACCCTCCGCTCCCTGGGCAAGCTGGGGGCTCCGGGGCAGCCCCCGGCCCCCGGCACCAGGCTGCTTCCTCCCCCCGGGGACGCGTGGCGGCAGCAGGGACGGCAGCGGCAGGGAGGAGGGGGTTCCTGCTGTTGCCCAGGCTTCCCGAGAATTAAATATGAACAGCCGTGCTGTGTAATTTTAAATTGTTAATTAGCACAGGGTTAATTAGGCGGCCCTTTCACAAGAGGCTGTTTGGCAGTAAACCAAGACTGGAAGCAATGAGGAAGGAGGAAAACAAAAGGAGAAAGAGACAGTGAGAAACTGTTCCCTCAGCTAATGACCCACATGGCACCACGAAAAAAAGGGTGCTGAGGACGGGGAAAAGATACAAGCAGATGCATTCCATCCATGGCCATTACCCTAGAAGATACTCAGTGAGGCTCCCCCCGGCCTGTTCCCAGCGTGGCACGCGGGGCAGCGCTCAGCCCCGAGAGGAGCAGGGTCTGCTCCCCCAGAGCACCCCCGGCACGCGGCGCAGGCTCCCACGCCAGCCACCCCTTCACTTTTGCCGTGGCTCCACAAAGGACCCGGCTCCCGCGAATGCTCAGTCAGCAGCCGAACCGGAGCGGTTCCTGTCGGAGAAAACTGCGCAACGACCTCTCAGCTTTGTCAACATGCACCTACCTGTTGTGCCAACGGGTGCTCTATAAATCAGCACCATAAACGCCAGCTGAGCGCCCGCCCGCCGCTGGCTCCAGCACAGGTGCTGCCGCTTCGCAGGGGAGGCAGGAAGGGACAGAGGCAGGAGGACACAGCACAAGGACTAAGGTGGGCTCCCTCAGACGCTCAGCTCGGCCTTTGCAGCATCCTCAGAAGGATGGGGCCTGGCAAATGCTCATGTTCTGGCCAGCCAAGAAGCCCCTGTCCCAAGGACGGCACTCGATGATGCTTGGTCCAGCCAAAAAACTAGGGACGGATGAACCAGAGGTGACCGAGCAGCCGAGTAAACTTCATGATCCCCAGGCCCAGGTAGGTCCAAAGCTCCCGAGAGCAGGAAGTCCGGGAGGGGGGAAGCGAGGCAATTACCGCGTCCGTCTGGAGCGGTGACACAACGAACCCGAAGCATCAAAGCTTTCTGTGTCGCTTCCCCGCACCTGGCGTACAAGCACTCTTGTAACACTTAGAAAATTGCTTATGGAAAGACACGATAAAAATCATTACCTAGGATCAAGAATTCAAAAATTAAGGAAGAACAGAATGTATGTTGCCAAAGCAACTTTAATTTTGCTCCTTTATGCATATGCATTATGATACTGTCTTTAATTACATGATCACACACTGCCTCTCTTAGTAAGCAGGATGGTCACATAAGAGGGTAAAATAAGGTTGCATGAGCATGTTGTCACTTTATGAGATTTATACAGCAGCTGTTATCACACAAATATGTGGAAAGTCACTTCCTAGAATAGAAAGATCTTTTTAAATTTCCTAAGCAACAAGGGCTGGATATTCAAGCTTGGTAGCAATACAGAGATAGCTTCAACTCCCAGTTTCATAAAATGCTTTTATCTTCTAACTTAAACAGAAGATACAGGTTCCAGCTCTCTCCCATTCATTAAGGTGCCAGAAAGTACTAAGAATACCTGCCAGCCTAAGGGAAGTGTTGAGGATTCTACAACAGGATTTGAAATATTAGGATAAAATGGTACTTACGAGCCAAAATCTAAGCATAATAGTGAGTGCAGATGCATGGCTTGAAGAATGAGTTCTAGTTGGGGGTTTCCATCAACATTTTATGATGTCAGTGCCTTGGGATTCCTCTTATGCAATTCCTATCAAAAAAACCCCACACCTAAAAATACTGATATTTATTTGCCAAGTTCAACATTTTAGAAGAAGAAATTATAAACTAATTTTCCTCTTTCACATAGCAAGTCACATCTTGCACCTTCCCAAGCAAACCCAAGTTGTGTTTTGGCACACACCTGATCGCAATAGAGTTGCCTCACCAACAAATGTGGTTTGCTGAGTATTCATAATGAGATACCAGTCTTGCCAAATCCTGAACAAGCTCCACATCTAGCCTTCTTCCTCTTCTGCAGTTAGTTGGCTTTACCAACCAAAAACCTAAACTCAGTTTTGACTTCCGGAGTTTCTCTGCAGACACCACCCAATGCCAGACTGTTGTTTCTGTTCGGACACATGGCCATGTCCAATGCGATTGCACTTGGAGTGGCATTGGCAAGCCAGACCTTGGCCAGACCAGGCTGCTGGTGGAAGAAGGATCCAACCGACATTGACCCCTGGGTTCCAACACCTCTTGAAAAGAGTCTTGGGGCTGCAAGTCCTTGTGCAAAACAGAAGTTTGCTATCCTGGCAAAGCTAAGGATTCATAGAGTCATAGAATCATTTAGGTCAGAAACACCCTTAAGATCATTGAGTCCAACCATTAACCCAGCACTGCAGGGTCCACCACTAAATCATGTCCCTAAGTGCCACGTCTATATGTCTTTTAAATACCTCCAGGGATGGGGACTCCACCCCTTCCCTGTTCCAATGCTCCACAACCCTTCTGTTGAATTCATGTGCCTCTGTGAGCACTGTGCGTTTTCCTTTGAGGGATTCTAGCCAATGGGTCTTGAAGGGCACGAGGTCCCAGAAGAGGATGAGGTAGCACACAGTGGTCTACAGAAAGGAAAGATCCATCAGGCACCTCAAAAGGACAGGACGGTCTTCTCCCAGCAGGAAGCCAGCCACATGGAGGGCTTGCCTTTGGCAGCCGACTGTGCTCCAGAACTGGCACGCTGACAACACAAACAAGCGCTGCACTGCGCACGCTCATTAGCAGGACAGAAAATGCAAGCACGCTCTTACACACAGGCTCACATGCATAGGCACAGCCAGTTCCTCAGATCTTCCCAGGGTCATTAGCATAAACAGCTTTTCAAGCAGCAGGAAGCAAAGGAAACGCTGAACAAAACAGGACTGAAAGCTGTAGGGCTCAAGCACTTGGCATGAAACTCAGAGAAAGGGTCTCCTTGAAAAGGTGAACCTTCTACATTATCCACATTTTTTCCTCTGTCCTTCACACTGGCTCAATTTTAGCTGATGAGAGTAATACAAGATTCAGGCAGCTTTTCAGAAAACATTTTGTTATGAACTATTATTCCAAGTTTGCTGATCCCTTTGAGCCAGCTACTGTACTACACACGAAAATATTTATATAATCATCAACGCACTGCCATTGAGAGCAGAGTAATCCAGAGGAGTGCCAGAGGGTTTTAAGTGAGCAGCTGGGGAAAAGAGCGTTTATTTCTCCAGAGAGACTCTTTGCACTGCAAGTATTCTGTGGGAGAGATAAACTAGCTTAAGTCGCGTTCCTCTCTACAAAACAAAGTAAAGCACTTGCTTAGTTCATAAGGGACATGGCAGTTACACGCTCCCAGGACGCGGAGCTTATTTTCAGGTCCTGCACGAGCCTCTCCTCTTGTGTTGGACACCACAGAAGTTTCAGATTTATTTCCACACTGGTTTGTTTCAAAACATCACACATTCCACTATTCTGCAGTTGCGCAATTCACCCCTTCACTCTAAAAACCCAACATTTCTTGTCAAACGCTCTTTCAGCCTATGTTGCTGAATAAATAACTACACCTCCATCTGGTTCGCATTTTCAGTGCACTGTTGTTGACCTAACTCCAAAAGTAACCAAAGAGCTCTCGAGGACAAACTGCCTCGCTCTGTCACATGGACTCTGCAGTCCCGCAAGTCCCCCCAACACCTTAGTGCCTCGGGAAGAGGGCCCTACTGTCCTTCCTCTTGCCACAGCCCAAAGCTTGCCCTTTTCCCCTCCTTCATTTGGAGCCCAGCAGCTTGTACCAGCAAGAGTTACCTCAGCTCTGTCTGGGGCACCTGGTTCCTGCTACAAAGGCAGTTGCATCCCTAAGACCTTGTGCTAGACAACACCCATCCAACCCACAGGGATGCTTGTTAAGAGAGAAGCCCTGAATTGTTACGATTTTAAACACCATAAAGACACATATAAACAAGTCCATGACGGTATTTAAAAGGCCAGAGCGCTGTTCCTGAATCCAGGAAGAAAGTGCAGCCTTCACAGCAAGACTACAGGGCGCGAACCGCAGCAGCGATTCCTGGAAGTGAGGGATTCCGGCTGGCTTCTGCGGCTCAGCTGACGGCCCATCCACCTCCCATCTTCCAGTTACTGGATGCGCTGAGCAGCCCCACCCCGTCAGAAACACTTGGGGCTGCTGCTCCCAGAGCCTGCTCTTACAAACCACCACTGCCGACCCCCCGGCAGCCCCGCAACACCACTGCAGGAGCAGGCACAGCCAAGCTCGGACGGCCCAGCCCGACAAGCTAACGCTCCCCACATGCAGACTCACATGCCTTGAGAAGAAGCCCTGCCAACGCTCCTTCCCTCTCCTGATTTACCCAAACAACATGTGCGTTCCAGACTGGTGTCAAGGGCCAAGCAGAGGGTAAGAGTTAGATTCATAAGTCATGCAAACCTCCTCTGCCAGGGCTCCGATCCAGTCCTTGTTAGGAAACAGACACTGTCTGGTCCGGCACTGCCGCTCTTTCCCACCCTTCGGGAAAGCCGACGCTTTGGACATGGAGCGCGGGCTCGGCAGCATTAGGTCATCCAGGAACCATTCTGCTTGCTGCTCTGACAAACACCACGGCTCCCCGATACATCAGTTCTGAATTACACGCTGCTGCTGCAAAGCCCACCAGGATGTGTGCTCAGATGGGCTATTAATGTTTTGGTAAGGAGTAGATGTTACCGGTCACAGCTGCGTCACTGGCAGATACCCTGACCAACCCAGGACCCTAAAGTCGGTGAAGAAACCTGCCAGTATGGCTGGGAAACCTTCCCATCTGGAACGCAGTTTAGGCAAACCTTTAGCAGCTCCAAGCACTCCCACGCTCCTGTAAACAGAGCACCTGCACACTCATCTGCTACCAAAACAATGCCCTGCTCCAGACTTCAGGTACAGCCTAAGCATCTTTATCTGGTCAAAATAAACCCTCCTGATTGCAGCAACCAACAGGAGTCAATAACTACAGGCCGCTTGATGGCTCAAAGTCTCAAGTTCATGCTCTCCTAGTCCACAGTGTGCAGCCACTCTATCAGCTGCTGCATCCCTGACACTCTTCAGAACAAACACATCTCTTGTGAAAGTTTAACCATCTCACAAGGGAGAGCTGACACAGACTCAGATAAATACGGGTTTCAAAGCACGTGCCCGGCGGACCCGTACAGACTCCCAAGCTCGGCGACGACTGCGTCACGGCACGCTTGCGAGGGATGCAGGCACCCTCGGAGATGGGGAAGGAAGTTGCTCCACGCGCTTCTCCAGACCTCCAGGACTGAAAGCGTTACTCTGCTGCTTGGCCTCTTGCTAATTGTGGGTTTTATTTTTATTTCCTATTACCCTCTTGCACGCCTGATGAGATTATCTTACCGGAACTGACACAGCTGGAGGCTGTAGCCATACATGGAGCCTCTCAGGAGGCAATGCAATTTTATTTTCATTGATCAGAAATCAGCAGGGCAGTAAATGATGGGAAATTCCATTAGGAGAAATACTGGGCCACGAGACCCAACTACCTAGGTACACCCAAATCCCACAAAGTCCCATCTTTCCTTAAAGTCCCACCTGGATGCTGACAGAGTCCCCTTTCTTCCTCCCACAATGGAGGAAGCTACTAACCTGATACTCATAACTGCCGACTGCTCTGCTGGAGGGGAGGCAGCGCTGTCAGAACACCCCCGAGGGCTCACCGCGCCGAGACAAGGCCCTTGGTGGAGGCAGCAGCGTGGGGCTGGCTGCGGGGGGCTCAGCCGGGTTTCTGCCAGCCGCAGCCTTTGCTCCCAGGGGCCACGCACGCGTGCGAGGCGCCGGCACAGCACCCGGCCAGTGCCTGGGTGGTCCCAGCAGAGCCAGAACCGCCGAGGGGACATCCCCCACACGGTCCCAATCCAGTGCCGCTCAGAGCCCAGCTCTCTAGGAAAGTATCACAACTTCGGTGCAGAGGGAGCAGCCTTCTTTCTGCAAGGGCAGGGGCTGGGGGCACGCACTGCTCGGGGGAAACCCCTCCCGACAAAGCACTACACAACGCTGTTACAAACCCAAACTGAGAATTGCTTTTCAATCCCTCTATTTTAAAATACCACGTATGCAGAATATGCACTCAGCTCCACACTCCTGGATCCAAATCCCACCATCACGCCCCTCTGGTTAAAAGCTGGGCTTGACCTGTCCCGCCGTTAAGTGCTGCACATGCCCAGGTCAAAAGCAGAATCCTTTGCCTCTGGCTGGACGGAGGAGCCCCGCCAGTGCAGCAGGGGTTAACAGAAGCTGACCGCAGCACAGTTGTTAAGGTAATCAATACCAGTGAGATACTAAAGCAGCATAAGCCACATTATTGATTGCCAAGCAGATGATAAAACTGTTTATTATGATAATTGCAGGGTGCCTGCAAGATGCTCCTAGTGCTGTCTTGAGCTTTTTACAAAAATAAGAATTGCCAGAGCATAATCTTCTGTCTGAAGCCCTTCTGAGCCTCGGTGAGAGTCCTTCACACTCTGCTGGGCCAAAGCAGTAACCCCCAGCTGCCTTCACCTCCAAGCTGCTGCTTGGATGGAGGAAGCCAATTACCAGACATAGTCCTTGAGCTATTTATCACACAAACACCCCATATCGTGGTCTCACTCTTACACACACCCCTGCGCTCGCTGGAGCACCCCCTTCCAGGGAAGCTAGAGCTCAAATACCAAAACTTGTAACTTTGGTTCTGGACCCTCTTTCTGAATAGCTGAAAATCAAAACTCAACATCCCACTCCAAAACATTTTTCTTCACTATTTCAATTGCTTTTTCCTCTACTCCAGACTTTCTACAGTTTTCTACATCCTTTTAAGAAGGTTCAACAGAATTTTTCCCTTCAGGACTTAAACTATTGAGCAATGTGTTAAGAATTTTTTTTTAGAAGACTGAACTGCAGATAGACTTAGTTTGGGAGATCCACCTCTGCGTACCACTGGGTGTATGTGCACACAGCCAGGCCCTGAAGCAGGCGACGCTCCGCAGCTTGTCACCCTGACACCCGGAGCCTGCAAGATCAGCAAGATCTATCAGCGTAAAGCAGGACGTTCTGATACTGATGTCGCTTCAAATACCAAAAAGTTTCTCTTGAATTAAACACAGTAACAGGCACCAACTGGCCTTCAGAAGATAAGCAACACACAAATGGCCAGATTGTATCTGCTCTGGCAAAAGCATCTATTACTTCTCCATCAGCAGGAGCAGGAATAGAAACCATAACATCACCGGGCTCCGCGGTGCCACCGCTGCCAAATGACAGCTGAAAATGAGTTTAACAAGGGCTGAAGCTCCAGGGTTCTGTCAGCAGCTCTATGGGCACTAATTATGGAGTATAGGTCCCATTATCTCCCAGTACGGCCAAGGCTCTGACAGCTTCATCTCGGTACTAACCTGAACGACCATATGCTACGGACTGCAGGCAGTACTTGGTGCAAGAGCCACCGTTCTGCCTGACTGCTTTTGTGCAATCTGGGTCACTTTCTCTAAGTAATCACAATCAACATTTGCAAAATAAACTTTACACCACTCAGAGCAGTCTCACTATGGACTGGCCTCAACCCGGATTAGACCACAGATGGTGCTTCTGGCTAATGCTCTAGCCCTTCCTCCTCCTCCTAATGCCTTCTCTCATCAGCATTGCAATGACCTCCCTACTCCCTGGTGCCTCCCCCGGCTTTAAAAGGCTGCCACCTCCTCCACAAGCATAGTCAGCAAAGGATTCTCAAGCCAAGCTCTTCAGGGTGAAAGACAAAACCTTACACGCCCTCACAACTCCTTCATCCTTCCACTGCTGAACCAACCCTTTCTTTCTAGGCTGCTCTTCCCCAGGCACATCCATCGCAGGAGACGGGTGAGGAGGGCAGTCTGCCTCTCCAGCTCGCTGGCCGAGTAGTTAGAAAGTCAGTGATGGCACTGACAGTGTGATCGAAGCCAACACTCCAATAAGCGACCAAACACATCACACCACACAGCCGCTGCCTCAGAGGCTGGAGATCTGGGCATGAGCTTCTACAACTTGTCCCCTCTCAGCCCAAACACTGGTGATGGGCTGCAGAGCCTCACAAAACTCATCACAGAGGTCTCAGAGGGCTGGGGCTGCTCTTTCAGACTCTCATCAGTAATTCTGAATATAATCAAGGTGAAAACAATCCTTTCTTATTAAAATCTAGACAGGGGAGGGGACCTCTCTTCCTATCACCCTTGAAGGGGCCAGCCTCCACCCTTCCTTTCCCAGCAGGGCCAGAAGGAGCAGAAGAGTCAACCACAGCCAGCGCCAAGCACCGGCGCGTCAGGTTCTCCGAGACAAGGGACCCTTTGTTGTTCCTAGAAAATCCACTATCGTTTACAGCCAACCCCAGCTCCACATCTGCAACCCTTCTGAAAGCTGACTTCTCCATCTGAAGCACTAACATATGCCCCTCAACTCCCTATGTGAGGCTTCTTGTTCTATGCAGGCTCCTCGGCCACGTTATGCCAGCTCGCTGCAAGACGTGCTCCACGGAGCAGGGTCCCCCCAGGAGAGGGACCGAGCACCCCTGACCACGCTCGCTAGGACACAGGGTGGAAGCACTTCCCCAAAGCCTTACTGGGATTTTTTCCTGCCGCCCCTCCTGTTCCAGAACAATATTCTAGAAAATGATTCAGAGTCTTAAACAATTTTATTCTACTCCTCCATAAAATGGGAGGAAATAGGGGACACTTCAACAACGGACAGAGCACCTGAACAGCTTAAGTAGCCAAGGAGGGATAAATAACAAACACGAGGCGGTAAATCCTCTGGTCACCTATGGAAAGCTCCACAGAATATATCAACTTTCTAGCAGTGAGAAAGGCTGTTCCTACAGCACAAGAGGACAAGTCGAATAACAGTCCTGAAGATGACTACTAAACAGCCAGCCCGTCCTTCAGACACCCACACTTTCCCACCAAGGCCTGCAAAGGTCACCACTTACAGTAGGCCAGACCAGGCAACGGGAGAGACAGATCAATCTTTTAAACACAAAACAAAAAACCCTAACACAGCAGCCAAAAAGGGTCGATGAAATTTCAAGTGGTCTTCTCTGTCTTCTGCGTTGTTAATACCTCTGTGTGCAGAAAGCTACCACAGAAAGCCTCTTAAGCCAGAGACTAACCTTAGCTGAGTAACTCCAAGCTCCCCATGTAAACTGCTTTAGTACTAGGCATGGTAATTAGTGCCGTAACAGTAACAGCAGTTGCTAGCCAGGCTGGACCTAGATAACAATGGCTCCTCAGCAAAGATTGCTGGGGATTGTAACCTATGGGCATAAGCCTCTGCTCGTATCAAAAAAAACCCCAAACCCAAAAAAAAGACAGACTCAAAACCATTTCAGTTAAATAACAGCACCTTCCCGGCTCCTACAGCTGAGAAAAAGGCTCAAACAGCTCTACGAGATGGGACTTTTCTCCCAGTGTTGTTTTCTCGCTGCAAAGCCCACTGCCCCCAGGACAGCAGCAGTGGTAGAGTCAAGCTACTGAAAGCCCCTGGGACACACAGGACTGCGAAGCACCCAGCTGGCTCTGCTGCGGATCAAGCGACACTCGCCCCTCACTGCTTCCAGCATTATTTATGGGTCATCCTGTAACAGCGGCCGAAGGCTCCAGCGGTGCTGTGCTACCCCATGGGCAGCAGCTGCCGCCTGCTACTCCACATCCCGGGCTTATGGTGGTCCCAGCCTCGGCGCCCCTGCACCCTCGGCATGGGAAGGCGTTCGGAGGCGGCAGCGCTGCCCAGCCCACGCCAGCCCTGGACGGCACCTCCGCGCTCCAACAAGAACCGTCCCCGTTCGCTGAAGCGGAGCGAGCGCCCAGGTCCCAGTTCCCCTCCTCAGCCCTCCTGGAAAAGCAGCTGCGAGGCCGCTGGCTTGCTCACCTCCTGTGGAGCAGCCAGGGACAGCAGAGTGGGGCCCCAATACCACTCGCTTCTCCTGAAAACATCTGTTTTCATTATCACTATTACTTTTAATTAGCACTTTACAGCAGCCTTAAGCCCTCCCAGCTGGAGGAAAGTTCTGCTCCTAAATGAACAATTAGAAGGTGCACTAAGGGAATTTTTTTCTCATCTTCAGAAACGACTTTCTCAGCAGAGCTGGAAGGCAAGCCACCTGGTTATGTGAAACTCCCTTGAAGGGATATCTTCAGGCACTGCTCAAAGCCCGCAGGTCACCCCGGGATTCCCACTGCGTGAGCGGGCTACTGAAGTCAGGAACTTGAAATACTGAACTTCAGCATGGCTAATGAAGGGGTCTTAATGCTTCTGCCCTGCATCACTGATGGAACAGCCTCCTCTTCCTCACCTGGTCACAATAATTGCCCTGAAAAACATCAAAGATTTTAATGCCCATCTCACTTGTGGAAGGCCCCTGACATAATTTGGTCAAGAGTTCAGGCCAAGTACAAGCTGAGAAGACAGAGCCCTATTAAATGCATAAGAAAATATGTCCATACGAAGATATGACTAGAAACAGGGTCTCCTGATCAAGTGCTTCTCTGAAAAAACAGCAATCAGAAACATCCACAAAAGAGCCCTAAGAAGCAGCCTTGGCCATTTTCAAGAAAGCGAAAAGACAGAGGTGAAATGTCAGAAGGACACTGTGGGAAAGGGCTGTACCACAGGCCACCACCACCAGCATCAACAGATTCAAGGCTTTAATTAGAAACAAGCCATGAAGCTCCAGAAGTTTTCAGTCAACACTGATCAAACCCACATCTATCATCCCCCCTCTCCAGTTCCATCAGGGCTGACATCCCACCGTCACACTGCTCCCAAAGACCTGGGCAGCCCTTTGGGGACCCACATCCCCAGCATCCCACTCCTGCCCCGGGAGGGCAGAACCCCTCAGGAAAGGTGACCCAGATGCTACTTTCCCAAATCCAGTTGCTTCCTCAGATTACAGGACCGAAACTTTGCAGGAGTCCACATACACGATAAACTCTGAAAGTCTAATGTGTGTAAAAAGGAACCAGTGAAGAACTAACAAAGTTACCAACACAATTAATAGCTGTCATTGCACCATTACAACTGCACTCTGCTGAATCCGAGACAGTTTTGTTCTTCCCCTCGGTCTCTTCATAGCTTGTTAATCTCCACCAAAGCAGCAGCTACCCAACAACACCTGGATTTATCACAATTTGCATTTGGGATACAAGACTTCTGTTAGAGTATTCCAGAACCATTGTGACAATCCTGAAGTTTACAGAATGACAAGGCTTAAAATAACACTAATACCATCATTTCCACTCAAATTTGTAATCCTTTAAGTCACCTGGTTTCCCCTGCTCCCCTTTGTACTTTCCTTCTTCCTCGCTCTTTACAGCAACTTTCTCTTCTTCCCTCACAGCCCTTTTCTAAGCACTGAGTCAAATTCCAGGTCAGGGAAATTCCTTGGTGGATGTGAAATAAACATTATTTATTTAACATTTGCTTACACCTCCCGTCTCAGAAAGTTTACTTAACCTACAAAGGTGGGATATTATCTACAGTTTGTAGCCTGTGTGATGGACAGAAACACCAGCACGAGAAGATCCCTCGGGCTTGTTTTGAAACCAGAGGAGCGCGGGAGCCTGCAGAGCCAGGCCGGGGGGAAGGCGAGCCGGCGGCCGTCAGTGCCATGCCAGGTCCCACAGCCGTGTCCCCCCACCCCGGCCGGGACCCCCTGGGCAGCACCTCCCCGCTCCAAGCCCCTGCGCCCTCCCTGCCCCCGCCATGGGGCATCAATGCTTGAGAGCGGCATTTTTTTCTGTCCAGCACTTGCAAGCCAGTAAGGAAACCCACGCTGCTATTTTCACGCCCCGAAGCTGCGAAGGACGGTGAGACTGGAATCGCGTGAAGCCTGACCCTGGTCACTCCGGGGGGCTCTGCTGGGGCAGGGGGTGCAGCCGCCGTGCCGAGCACCAGCGTTCTCCAGTGGCAATGCCACGGGGCGTCCAGCGAGCATACAAAGGGAAGGATCCCGCCTGGCTCAGCCCATCCCCTCCTTTCACATCCACGCATTTACTCAGCTCTCCAACATCTGCCTCTGGAGAAGGGGAAGCGAATGCTTCCAGTGCCCAACGAGCCCAGATACCGATCAGACCACAATGCAACAAGGGGGAAAAAAAAGGAAACACAAAACAATTAATTCTTGGCTCCTCATTTTAGCTCTAGGCAAGGGAAGGTGCATGGCAGAGCGAGAGGAGACTGGAACAGAGGGAGGCTGGGACTCGCTCCAAGAGCCCCAGGGGCGACAGTGCTGGCTCCCAACCCCAGAAACACGGGGCTGCTCTCCAACAGGTGAGGGCTCCATCAGGCTGCCCGGGCAGAGGGAACCCAGGAAGCTTCTCAGGCAAGACTCCTTTTGACTCTTCCGTGCTCAGGCCAAATGGCAAGAAGCCCCTCAGAGAGGCAACAGGGATAATCTACCAGATAAATCCATCTCCTGCCGGCAGGTCTGAGTGCAGCCTCCTCCACACCTCCCCTCTGAAGGGCAACGCTTGCCCTGCGAGAACTTACAGAAGAGCCCCACAACTGCAGGGGTTTATTCTGTTCTTGGTGGGGTTTGTGATCCACCCAATCGAATGTTTTCCCCTCTGGTAAGATGACGTGGGCTGTGCACACCAAGACCTGCCTGCGCCATGGGCCATGGGTCAGAACTGCCGCGGCGGCAGCGAGCATCGGTGTTCATCCAAGGCGACCCAAAAGGCCCAGCCCGCCTTTCAAACTAAATCCCAGCAGTAAATCAGCAGGTTAATTGTCCAATACAGACACAGCCTCTCACAGATCTCACAGACTTCTGCCACTGAAAACATTTAAACCGCTGCTTTTACAGCAACAGAGTAATCTCCCAAGATGAGCATTTTAAGGATGAACCGCTTGGCAGCTTTCTAAAAGGCACCCGAGGAACACACGCATCGCCAGCAGCAACACATCAGCTGGGAAGGGGGAAGAAAAACTTAAGAAAACAAAAGGAAGGAAAACAAGTAGAGGTGTGCACTGAGCCTGAATCTGCAGGAAGTGGAGTCCCAGAGGAAAGCCACCCTACATGTGTGGTAGAAGGGCAAGTGGATTACCTGTGCTCCCTCGTTAAACCCGCCCCAGCGATGGAAACCGGCCCTGGGGGATCTCCAAAGGACCCAGCCCAGAGCAGCTCAGCCTAAAGCCTGACCTGTCCCAGCATGGCGGGCAGCCGCAGGAACAAACCGACGCAACACAGCACGCAAACACCCTTTTGGTTGATGAGGTCAACTGAGTAACTGAAGTAGAAGTGTCAAAGTTCAAATAATTTCTTGCTCTTTAAAGATTTTTCTCAAAGAAGAAAAACAAGCAAAACCACAAATAAGTAAGGCGGAAAAGAAACAAACCTGTTCAACAACTGAGCTGATGTATACACTGGTGTCAGCAAAGGAAGGAGATGGAAGAGAATGACATGAGAAATCCCCCACTTCTACATCATAAGCCATCTGAACAGGAGGCTTGAAATCCAGTCTCCACTTCTAAAGGTAGCTTTTTTCTTTCTCTTTGTCAAGGTTCAAAATAGACAAGTGAAACTCTTGCCTAAATCAGACTCAACTGCCAGCCGTGCCGGTGTGCTACAGGGACAATACAAGATCACTATGTGTGTACACTGACCATGGCCAACACTTCTGAAGGTGGCAGAAGTCAGACAGGTCACCTTTACTAAATGGAAAAAAATAAAAATCTTTCAGTCATAAAATAGTCTGGAACAACGTGCAGCTTTTTCAAGACTTGTAACTTCATTATCACAAGTCAATGAAGATGCATTTACTCTCCAGCAGTTTCCTCATGAAAACCAAGGGCACAGTGGCCCAACTTTAACCACGTCCTGCCCATGCTGAGAGCAGAATTAGTATTTTACCAGAATTTGCATGCTTAATTTTATTTCCTCAATCCTGAAATCCCATGGATCATCTGTGGGTATTCTGACACAGCTGCTCTATGACAGACAGATGTATCACCAGCAATTACACAAAAAAGCCTAAATTATCCCTTGAGCCTTCTAAACCTGAGGGCTAGCAGAGACTCTGCTTTCTCTCCCAGCCTCTGGCACAGAAGGGAGCTGGAGCAGGGAGGAGAGGGGATCCGGCACCACGCAAGAGGCAGTAACAAAAAAGGGGCAAGAGGAAGGAGAGGCTTCTTCCTCCCACCTGGAAGATGGGAGCCACGTTGCCAGGCGGCTCAGGACCAGAGCTAGCCTCCGACAGAGCCCTCTGCCGGGTACCTGGGCTCACGCTGAGGTTGTCCCATCCCTCTCCTGCTGCTGCAGCCCCGGGGAACTGGAGGGTCTGAGAGCACGGAACAAGCATGGGAGACTTGGGCCAGTTTCACGGAGGGTCTAAAAGAGCCTGACCATCACCCAGGAGAGCTCCTGGGGAATGTGCTGCTCTGCAGTAACTACCCAGGAAAACCTCCCTGCTCAGGCACCTTCCGAGGAGAAGGGGGAAGAAATAAGACTTTTTCCAGAAATCAACAGTTCACTTTTGAAGCATAAAGGCCAAAGAGAAGAACAACTCCAGTACAGAGCCCAGAAGAGCTTTAAGAAGAAAAATCACCATAAAATAACTCATTTAATTTTATCATACAGACAAAATTAGTAGATCCCACCACTTAGGAAACCTGACGAGTCATCATGTAGAAAATCCTGGGTTAGTAACAATACAGAAAGCAGCAATATGGTTCTGCTGTAGAGAAATAAAAGGGGGCAACATGCAAGACAACACAAGCAGAAGTTTAACAGAAAATACAATAGGGTAAATAGCAAGTGAGTTAAAAAGAATCAGAATAGATGTTAAATAGAAGTTGTTCCTTATTCTTCTTTCAAAATCAAAACCCCAAATGCAAAGCAATTTTTCTTTCAGAAGCAAAACCCCGATTGGGAAAGGCTTAATTAAGTAGGCCTTCTTCAAAGGTTCGTAGAAGAGAGAACATGAAAAGAAGGGGGAAAAGAAAGAGTTTAAGCTACAGGAAGGTATTGCTCCTCGTTACGACACTCCTCCTCGAGTCCCCGACACCCTGCTCCCGGCCTGCACCCACCCAGGGCCGTGCCGAGCCGGCCTGACGTGCCGGGGGATCCAACCCACCGCGGGACGCGCCGCGGTCGCTCCAGGCCAGCCTGGCGGGCTCTGTCCCAGGCAGAAACACCTCCAAACCACCTCAAAACAGACTCATCCCAGAGGAGCTCTGGGCCCGTGCTGACCTGTGGCCACCCCTCTGGACCCCGAAAAGCTTTTGTCTGTCACACCTTGTCCTTCTTTTCCCGTTTTCTCTCCCCCTAAGCAGAGCGGAACTGTTACAGGACTGGATTCAAAGACAAGTGTCCCTCCTGACACAACCACCAAGGGGACGATACTGCAGCAAGACCTTTCAGAGACTAGTGGAAGTGTGAGAACGTTTAGCAATATTCCTTGATCTTGCAGCTGAGCAGGTACAAATCCCTACTGTGGGGAGAAACCTCGCCCGGAAGCTTCATCTCATCACCCAGGCTGCCTCCTTTGCACGACATCCTTCTATGGCTCCTTCCTTTCTCCTGCCCTCCCCTCCGCCTAGCCGCAAGGCAGAGGTACCAGCTTTGCAAGTCAGACAAAGAACAAACTAATTTACAAAACAAGTCTCTAATTTACAAACTCTCTTCCTCACTCCCACATCCCTTCCCTACCAGGCAGGGAGCAGCAGCAGGCACCCTGCCATTTGCTTGCAGGCAAGGTTTTAACTACCTGGGTAAATGAGGATAAGGAGATACCTTCAGGAAGCAGGGCCTAAAGGAATCATTATATCATCCAGCCTGGCCTCCTGTGCATCAAAGGCTGAACGACTGTGGCTCTTTGTCAGCTCTACCCACGAGGATCAGTCCACAAGGGAGGCTGAGAAGTGGTTTGGACACTTTTTCACAAGCTTGCACACTCCATTTATCAATAAAGAAAAAAATACGCTATGTTCAAGTCATAGGCGATTACAGGTGTGGCCCTATTCAAATGCTGAGAAATTTACAGACAGCTTTCCCACAAAAAAATGAAAAAACATCCCCAAAACAACTGCGGGTGCATTTTAATATCCTTTTTACATTAGTATACATTAGTTAAAAACTGACCAAGAGTGCCGAAAGAGCACGCACGCGACGTCCAGCGCACTCCTCCCCCGGGCGAGCTCCCTGCGTGGCCGTGCCTGCACAGACCCAACCGCGGCACAGCCGAGGAGCAGCAGCGGCCGGCGGGCCCAGGCCAGCCCCAGAGGCTTTGCCATCACCGAACGTGCTCCCGACACAGAAGCTCTGCTCCACGCTGGAGAAGTGGGGCAAGGAAAGGCCAGCGGTTTGCTCAAGCCCATTATGAACATGAAGGGCCCGAGTGTCCCACACCAAAACCCCCTGGCAATTTTTCTCTCTCAGCCGAGCTCCTTTCCCCTCCCACACATGTGCTTCGGTAGTAACAACACACCGGCTGTGTCTCGGGAGAGCCAAACCCCATGTGCCCTCTGCGATGCAGACCTGGAGCACTCTCCGACCATCAGGCTCATCCTAGATGTCCTTCCCCTCACCCTCAATTTGATTCAGGTCTCTCCTTCTCAGTGATACCATGAGCCAAACCGTAGCAGGAGGCAGCTGGAGCCCGGCCAGCCTGCATTCGATCTTTCAGCTCCGAGGAGACACAGAACCAGCCGTCAAATCTTTGACAGCCGTCCAACCCACGACAGCAGCATTCAGCAGACTACACAGCTCATCTCTCGCCACAGATGACGCAAGACCCTTCCCCGGGCTCTGCAATATGGACCTACGCACCCATCAATACACCATCTCTTCAGACCTCAACCCAACCTTCTCCTCGCCCCCAACTCTTGAAGGGATGTCATAATTTAAAGACATTTTACAGATAACAATTCTTTAACTCTGTTGCCTAAATAATTTCCTGATGTGGGCCACACATTACCATAGATAATCTTATGGATGACTCTCCATCCTATTAAAAATATTTCTGGTGGCAACAGCAAACGCTAACATTAAAAGATACATCTGGGAACATGATATTCAATTAAAATCCAATTTTAACACACCACAGAAAGTGGGAATGAGAAGGAAGATGAAAACTAACCCTGCGTGACTACATTTTTTCCAAGGGCTACAGTTCTAGAAAACAAATCAGCTTATTGGTGTTTTGCACTGAGGTGCTCGTTATCCAGAAGATACACGCACCCCTTGGGCCTTTGGGGAGCTCCGTCCGAGTTATCTGGGTAAAGCAGCACATCCCGCTCCCCCTGCTCCCCCCACGCACAGGCACGTGTCCTCCTGCTGCCGGGGCTTGCATGAGCTCGCATGGCGAGAAGCAGTGAGCATCATCGGCAGACTTGGGCAACCATGGAGGGCGAACAGCAGCACAAGATGCAAAGTTCGATGCTCTGGAAGCACAGTTACAAACCAGTTCCTTTTTCTAAAGGGGGAAGATGATCTCAGCTCCAGCCACTGTCCTGCACCTGAACTGCGAGACTCAAGGCCGGGGCAGGCAGCCCTAGCCCTGCCCGAAAACTGATGGGATGGCTCCGAATTCCCCGAAGGACCAAGGACATGAGGGAATTTCCTGCGTGTGATCACGTGGCAGCAGTAATTGCAGTTCTTATCCTCTGGTCGAAGCCACACACCGAGGCCCTGAAGACCTGACCAAAAATTGGAGTTCGAGGGTCCCCTGGGTCTCACTGCGGCCTCATCAGGCAGGGAAATGGTGTGGCTGGCTGTGCTAGTCATAAAATGAGATGAGCTTTCTGATAGCAGCCTGAGTCAGAGGACAACCCTTGGGGCAGTCCTGAGTCTAAGATCCTCTGATGAGGAAGAAGCTGATGTATTGTGGACTGTCAAATCACTGGTGCTGGGGTCCAAGATGACAGTAACTGATTTTCTTTTTAATCATAAGCTGCACTTGCCAGAATGACCTGTCACAGCCACAGCTCAGACTACATATCAAGCACAGCTGGCGTGCAAGCTTCTTGCAGAAACGAGATGTGGTGCAAGTCAGAAGCTGGCATGCGTGCACTGCAAGCAACACAAGGAATAGCAACCAGCTCTGAAAGATCAAGGAGGTCCAGACACAAGGAAGCTGCTGAAGAACCACCTCAGAAAGACACAAGGCAGAAGGCACCAGAACACACAGCGGGACAAGCACCTGGTGACTCTGAATACCAGAGACTGAACCAGAAATGCAACAAAATTTTAGAAAAGTAGTAATAAAAGTTGAAAACAAAGCTAAAAAAGAAGAGCAAGAAAATCTGTCAGAGTAAACCCAGCACCGCTGGCTGTGCAGAGGAGCTCCCCACCACCCATCCCCGTTACTCGTACACGTGGCAGGGTGGAACGTGCCTAAAGGAACCCTTGGGGTAAAGGTATTTTTGGTCCTGACCTCCTGCTGCCTTCCAGCCACCTCCGGCAGCATGTCTGGGAGACACCTACAGAGAAGGACGGCTTTAGGACGATTTGTATTCTTGCAAATGTTTCAATTATAATCTATTTAATTTCAGTTTCCATTATTCATTATAGTAATTTACTTCCTGTTTAAAGTCTCATTCAGATTAAAGCATGGAAAAAAGACAAATCTCACTCACTTTCAAGCCCAGGGCGCTCTGCCCCCTTCGTGTCTTACCCCCCGGCTCCCATCCTGCTGGCACCTGCGAGCCCTGGATGCGGGAGGAGGGCGGTGGGTTGCAGCATCGCGGTGCTCTGCCCACATCCCCCCTGCTCCCACATGGATCCCACGGCTGGGGACGGGGATACAGCTCCACCCTGGGGTGCCGGCCGCGCAGCTGGTGCTTCCCAAACCTGCTCCTTGGCAAAGCTTCCCAAAACGGCACGGGAGGGAGGCCGGGAGGGAGCGGTGCTCTGCCCACCCCTGCCTGCAGCTGCCCCAGGCCGGCTCCTTCCCGCCGCCCGCAGCAGCGGGGACAGGGGCTGTCCCTCTGTCATCTGGCACCTGGTGTGCATTCATCAGCATCACGCACTTCTGCATTTTTAGGGCCGTATCCAGCCTACGCGTGTGACTCCAGCAAGTCCACAACCCTTGGCTAGTAAGTAATCCCCAACGACTTCGGTTTAACTGCTTCCTCAGAAACATCAGCTGAGTATGAGCCTTTCCAAAGTGGCACAGCCCGGGTCCAGGACGAGCCCACCTTTCCTCAGGGAGACCGAACGGGAAGCAGGAGCACGGTGGCAGCTCTCGGGGATGCAGACACCCCAACCCCGTAACCACACAGCAGGGTTATTCATCACCTTCCCCACTAGCCAACGTGATTCATGGCCCCCTCAAAAGAGCAGCAACTCACCCAATCGAAACACGCCTGCCACTACATCAGGGAACATGTGTGGCTGCGTTCGCTCCAGGGACAGACCTTCTGCTGGTGGGAAGACAGAGAAAGGAGCCACCCCAAAAGCAGCAGCACTCAGCACCAGGGAGCTACGGCTCAGAGAACTGAAAACCACCTCAGAATTGAGACAAAAAAACTCCTTCCAAATTCACTGGCCTTGCAGCAAGGCCCACAGTGAAACATGTATTTCATCTGGAAGTTTGACTGTAAAGGGAGGGAAGACCTCCCACCCCATCAGGTGACGATTAATAATGAGAACCTGGTATTTAGCAAGGGAGGCGTTAAAGATCATAAAGGATCTTCGGCCTCTTCTCCCAAGCGACAGAGAAGCTCCCATGCTCAGATCCCGCTGCTCAAACCAGACCACGTACGGGGTTTATCACAGACTCAGAGGAGTGTCTGGCTCCTGCTGTAGCTTGCCAGGAAAGAACAGAGGCCTAGGACGGACTGGAAGGTTTTACAGAAGGGTATGAGGAACCACACCTGAACTACCCACCCACTGGCACTCCTGGGCTCCTGAGTTCCCAAAGGCTTTATCTTCCAGGAGACTCCAGGAAATTCAGAAGTAATGAAATGTAGGCATAGACAAAACCTGAAAACTTGCAAGAGATCTCAAAAACGTCCTTTCCTAGCACACACCGCAGAGTAACACCAGCACACCAAGCAGCTCTACTTCTGCTGGGTAAGAACAACTCAGTTAACTCCAGCTGGCACCTCAGCAAAGCACGCGAAGAAATAAATACTCACCTAAATCACAGGATGAATTATCTCCCTGTACTTGACCTCGGGTCGCTCGGCTCCACAGCGCATGAATCTCATTGAAGATGTCCCTGCTTGCTGCAGGAGGGTGGGACTAGACCTTTCAAGGTCCCCTCCCACCCAAACCATTCTGAGATGCCATGAATGTACAACCAGAGACTCGCCCCGCTCCCGCGCAGATCTCCCTTTCCAGAGGGCCAGAACCTGCTGACACAGGCCCCCGCTGCTCGCAGGGAGCGTTTCTTTTCAAAGCAGACTGTGCCACACCTGGCACCAATGAAACCCTTTTCCAGATGTCAGACACGGCCCTTCTCAAGGCACTTACGCTGCCCTTGCACTGGGTCGAGGGGGGTCCCCCCCTTCCCAGCGCTTGTGCTGGAGCATCTCCCCAGCGCCAACCATCGCCCCTCTTCTCAGCCAGATCCTTCCCCACACAATCCCACGCCAGTATTGAAACCGGGGAAAAGGGACCCTGCGTTAACCCGCTCCTGCCTGCCTTCCCATGGCAGATGATATGCCTTCCCTCCTCTCCTGTCCCGACAAAGTGATCAGATCCACAGTGGCAAAACAAATATTCTGTATTTGACAAATATATTTCATGACTGGGGCTACAGCTACTTCGTCAATGAACAGTGCAAAATTTTCCAAATTACACCAAAATAATTTGTTCTCAGAAGATGACAAGCTGTACAAACGGCAGAGCCTGGCAACCTGTTAACCATGAAGAGCTGGGCTTGCTCTGTTCACCAAAATCCTGTGAAAACCTGACCTTCCCCTCCCTGCCCCACACTCCCAGGTAGACACCATTCACCTCAACTTTCAAGATCCCTTCCTCCTTCGTATTTTCTCTTGATGTTTCATGATTTGAGCTAGTAATTACAGCTGTCATCACCTCCCTGAGGAACTGGAGCAAGACAATTAGGCTCAGACTTCCCAGAGTTCACAGATGCATCTGGAGCTATACATCCAGGCTTCTCCTGTTCAAGCATATGGTGTGTGTAAACAAAAAACCAAGACTAAAGACCTCAATTTTCATCTAAGATACAGATGCTAGGGGAAAAAAAAAAAAAAAAAGGCCAGGACAACTAAGAAAGAGGTACAGTAATGGAGCTGGCATAGCTAAGGAGGAAGCAAAACTTGAAAATTTAATGCCCGAATATAAAAGAAATAGCATTTAGTTCACAATTAAGAATAGCCAAGTACATCCTAGACAGGTTCAACATCAGATACTCCTAACCACCCATCAGTTGATGACTGTGTTGTGTACAGAACAGCAAATACAGTACCTGTATTTAAAAAGGGCTGGGGAAACACTGCTGTGGGTTTTATTAGCTTTATCTCATTACAAACAAAGCTGTAAGTATTGTGAAGGGAGGAATAATTAAAGAGACAACAATAAACGGAAACCAGGATAAAACATAAGGCAGGCTTATTGAAGACACATTGTGCAAACTAACCCAGTATCTTTCTTTACTAAAATAACTGCCCCTTCTTCAACACCGCAGCACGGGGAATTCAGCTGGTGAAGATGGGTACTAGCTAAGATTTTTAAAAAGGCAGAAATCTAGGCCAAGAGAAGATGACACCAAAATGATTTAAAGTAAACACTGCCCTGACAGAGGTTATTTGGAAAGGCCTTGGGAGTCATCTTGCTAACTAACTTCACTGATGGCCCTGCTGCAAATCAGCACAGACCACCGATACCTGATGAAATTAAATTGGGAAGCACATCCAACGCAGTGGAAGACCAGAATATTACACAAGAAAAAGTTATGAGTTGAGGCCTAGAATAACAAGAAAGGAACTAAATCCAAGAACATAACAGGAAGACTCTGAGTTTCTGCAGTAAATTCAAGGTTTACCAATCAGGAATTACAAAGGAGGAGACAGACTGATGTGCCTGTCAGGATGGCAGAACCAAAGGGATGCAGCTGTGAAAGTGGCAAACATGATCTTAATATGTTATTCAGGGTGTTTGGAGAGATAAGGAAGTAATAAACGGCATGCTAATAGCACTGCAACCCTCAACTGGAACTGCATGTACAACTGCGACCACACTACAGCAAAAGAACTAGGCTGTGAACAGATGGAGGCGGCAGCTAGCAGAGCGACCGCAGGAGCGGATGTTCTCCAGCACAATGCAGCACACTATGAAATGGCTCTCACCGAGTCACCCGTGTCCCGGCTGGAAGCCGGGCTGTGCACACGCGCGTGTGCGGGAGGATGCGTGCACCAGCACAGCGGCACAAGGCAGGAACTCATCCCATGGAAGCAGCCGGGCTGCGGCCCACGTCCTGGTGAGGAAGCCGTTACATCAGTATTTAGGAAGCAACGCCTGCACCAGCAGTAGAGGGGAGGCAGCCTTAATGACCCAGCATTAACGTTTCTAACAAGAGGTAACTCAGACAACTCTAAATATCCATCAGATCTGCTCTGGCAGATTTACATTTCCACTCTGGATACCTTTCAGTAAATGCTGACAGAGCAGCTTTCAACCTCAGACACTTCTGCTCAAGAAAATTACTATGTTCCTGTGGACAGAGCCAAGCAAGGCTTAAAAACTGCTCTGTGAAGTGTTCCGAGGAGAACAGCCCACGAGGAGACTGCACACCACTGGAACCGGCTGCGTGCACGTTACACCATGGCACCTAAAGCAATCATGTTGTCCTGTATATTTAACAAGTCAATACTTCTCTGTTTCCTCCATGTTGAGCTTCTGGGAGACATCAGCCCAGCAGTCACCATGCAAGCCTCAGGCCACACTAACACAAGTGCAGTAACAGTTTACTGGTTTATAAGTTAACTTCCCTACTTTCCCCTGTTTATTTCTTTCGCTGGAAGATAAGTCAACGGGCCAAAGTGATTGTGCCGTTTATTATGCAACTGTTTGTCAGTTAATATTTGTGTTCCAGTGAGGCAAGGACCAGATAAGGGACACCTCAGCAGCTGCCCTCCCTGCTGGAAACTGGAGCAGAGGGGCTGCAGAGGCTCCCGAGCGTGGCTGGACACCCTCGAGACTCTGCCCGTCTCCACATCTCAGCTAAACCGCCCCGGCCCTGCTTGTACACACTTACTGTTCACAGCAGGTACCTGCCACCCTGTACTTGCCTACGGCTACGGAACAGCACACACGTGTAAACTCAGGCTTTCTAATTTTAGCCCTGCTCCTCCTTGCTCCAACCTCTCCTTCTACAGCCTGAGAATAATGGCGACAATCTCTTCTGGCAGCCGGCAGAACTAAAAGGATTAATCTGCTACATCTCTGTAAAAGTACTTCAATAATTAAGAGGAGCAACTGCTGAACAAGATTAGCAACAGACTAGAACAAAATATAATAAGCAATAGGGACCTGTACAGAAGCATGTGCCGAGGTGTCACACCTGCCATCCCGGCCATTCAGCATCCCAAAACACTCGACAGCTGCTTCGCCCTCCTCTGACGTTCCAAAGGCATTGGATGTTGGTATTTCTTACTCCTCCTGCTCTCAGCCATCCCGTACCACTGCTGCCCTTCCTTACACTCTCACCAAACCCATTCTCGTCTTGCCTTTTGCTAGAGTTTTTGAAATGCCTGAAGGAAGCTGGTGTTGCTGAGAGGCTTCTCTGATGCCGAGCGGTGCGATCCCCGGCAGTCGGTCCCCAGCAGTCCCCGGCCCCATCGTGTCCCAGCTCTGGTTCCAGCCACCGCACAGGGCCACGAGTCTCCACAACGGGCTCCTGCCGCTTGTTCTGGCTCGGGGCCGCGGCAGGAACATCTGCCCGGGGCCGAGAGCTGGGCTGGGCAGGGGGAACGGGCACACCGTGTCCGGAGCTGCTGGCAGGGGAGGCACATCCAGCAACGACCGCAGGTCGATGTCTGAGCGGCAGCCAGCGAAGCCGCACGATCCACCGCGCGCTGGGCCCACGGGACAGGCACAGGGCACCGGAGACCTTACCTACCCCCGCCTCAATTTGAGGACGGTGCGACACATCCCCACGGCATCCCATCATGTCCCAGCAGCTGCCCACACCCCTCTCTTGGGGAGCTACGGGACAGCCAACCACCCACCGCTTGGCGCCTGCGGTTTCCCAAGCGTTCGGGCACGGCTTGGCCCGGCTGCGCGCGGGGCCCTGGGCAGCACTGTGCCTCCCGCACCGCTGCTCTGCAAACAGACACTGCCCCGGGGCCAGGGCACAACGGCTCCTCTGCTCTGCGCCCCGCAGAGCCCAGACAGCTGCGCACAGGCTGCACAAACTGCAAGCACAAAGCAACAGATATATTTAAAACACAACCTGCAACATGACCTAAATTTTACTTCTGCAAAATGAAAACAGTAGCTCCAAGTGTCTTCCTTATGCATCACAGTTTCTTTGTTTCCTCCTATATTTAGGACACAGGTTTTCTACCCCTCCCAGGAGGTCCAGGCACACAAGGGAACACAAAGGGAACAGTGCACCAAAAAGGAACGCCACGGTTAACAGAGAACGTTGAAAATTGTTTGCCAGGCAACATATTAAACCAGCAAGAGCCACAATTAAAAACCTGTGGGAGTTTCACTGCCCCACCACATTAGGGGCTGAGAAGACTGGCTGCTTGGGTCTTCCGACCCTCTCGACAGAGCTGCAGCACCAGCACCTGATGCTCCTGGCCAAGCAGGTCACTGGGACACAGACTCCTGCTTTCTCCTCTCTTGTCAGCTCACATCAGCCCTCCAGCTCTGTGCTCACTCCATCCTTTCTTCTTTATGTGGTAATCCCCATTTTAGGGAGTTAGGTCTTCAAAGAAATATCCTGGATGTTCTTTTTCTCAAAAGCATTTGGCAGCAGGTGATCCCAAGTTTTTCTTAAAGGGTTTGTGTGGATGCAAGAAGGGCCATCAGACCTCAGCTGTGCTCGAAGAGCAGGACAGGAGGAATCCAGCTGCTCTGGCCCAGAGGTGCTTCAAGCTTTCAGGATGCAGGACGGAAGGACCAAGCACCCACAGTCCCTCTTCGACACTGAATATGTGCAAGAAAAGGAAATGTGTCTGCACAAAGTTCATCCCACGGGAGAGCACCTCTCTGGAGCGAAGGCTCCCCGCCGCCCCGCAGGAGCTGGTCCCTGCCTGCCCGTGCCCACAGAGCTGGGCCTGGCGCGGGTTCCCCCTTTCACGGCGCGGCGGGTGCCGGCAGAGGAGCATCAGCACCGGCACACCTGCAGCTCGGCGGCCGAGGGAAGGCGCAGGTGTGAGGGAGAGCCCAGCGGTGGTTCAGCAGGAGCTGCACCTCTGGGAATGGATTCGATGTCAAGTGTCAGCAAGTAAATTGCTATTGGCTTCTCAATAAGCAGCAGTAGCGAGCTAAGTGTTTCCCTGTGTTGTGCAGCCTCTCTCCGACTCAATACAGCAGTATTGACAGCACAATCACAGGGTAATCCAGGCTCCACTAATATCTCAGCACTTCCTCATTGAAAATACACTTTCCACTTGGACACCAGCCCATTAGTGCAGGCTCGTGTCGCAAGTGTCCCCCAACCCGCCGGGACAGGCCGCGGCACAGCCCCCAGCTGCTCATCGGGGCACGGCCCAGGGGATCACAGGGAAGGGGCTCCTTTTGCAGTGAGAAATCACCGCTGGAAAAAAGATGAAAGGTAATCAGAAAGTCTTTATAACTCAAGTCTCTGTAGGTTCTGGAAAAAAAATAGCATTTCCCTGCTAGACAACAGAAGTTCATTCAGGGAATTAACTCTCCCCTCGCCCCCTACCCTCTGTCTGTCATCCTTCCTGGCTATCTTATCTCTGAACTGGGACCGCAGATCCCTCCAGGCAGAAGCCTCTCCTTTCATTCACTGAAAACCAGAGACCTGCTCCGCGCAGCACCAACACCCACATCCTACTGCGGTACCGGGGGGCACGGGTGCTCTGCGGGCAAGGCCACCCTGACAGACGCAGGGCCGGGAGTCCCCAGCACCCGCAGGAAGCCTCCGAGCTGCCGGGCAGCCCCCACGCAGCACGATGCCCCTCCTGATAGCCACCTCCACCGCCGGCATGCGCTGCTCTTGTGCGCAGCTCCGAGGTGAACACTGATCTTGGCTGCAACAACTGCATGCAGGGCTCTCACTGAAAATTAGGACAGCTGTTTGTTTTGGATCATGTAATAAAAATCAACAAGTCCCAAATACACGGGAGTATTTTTTGTCCTAATCTACCATTCTCACCCATAAACCTCAAAGCAGCAAGAAAATGGACAAACATCCCTCTTTTAAATGTAACCGTGTTCCAAGTTCAAAGTTGTTAATAAGGTAGGGCTGAAAGTGCCACAAGATCTTGGTCAAGGCGACATCATCAATCACCTGCAACATCTGGACATCTTGCATCACAGCTCCCAGACTGAAACATCACATCACACAGACCATTTCCAAAGAGGTTATGCTCTTTTTTCTAAGAATACAAGCCATAACAGGAACTGGTAATTGGACACAAGCAGAGGCTGGTTGCATGGCAGGAGTCTTAAGGAGCAGCATCAGGAAATATGAATTTTCCCTAAAACAGCTGCTCTAAAGCCATAAGCAACAGAGGGGGCCCTGGAGGTTTGCCGGGAAGCTTTTAGGACACCCTGGCGTAAGCAGCCATGGCCACCCTGATGCTCTCACCGGGGAACAAGAGCCTTCATGTCACCTCAAACCTGCTGGCAGTGAGAAAAGCCATCCCTGCCAGCTGGAGACTGGGAAGAGTGGGAGGTAGAAGGTGATAGACCAAGTGAAGTTTAAAACCAGCAGGCTTTAATACAGCTGAACACCTATAAGTCAAGAACACACAAAACACCTTAACAATTCATGTTTTAGCTTCTTGCTTAACTTATTACAAAAGCACTGTTTAGTTTAGCAACGCAGAGCACGTTGCATTAAATAACAAAAATGACAGTTTGCTCATCTGCAGTATCTAATGTTACCAGCAATGTGAAAAGCAATAAAGTGTACTGGAGGCTCCTCTTGGGTCAGACCAACTACCTCGTGTGCTGCCAGGGCGGGTTCCAGAGGCCCGCGGAGCCGCTCCCGCCAGCAGCGCTCAGGAGTCACCCACAACTCCCTGCTCTAAATTTATCCAGCACAGGCACACGGCTCCACGTTCTCCACATTCAGAAGCTGCATTCATGTGGAAAGCTGGTGCCTCACAGCATGCAGCAAAGAAACGGGACTGCAGAATGGGCTGATACATTCAATTTAGCTTTAATCTATTTTGGTAACAATAACAGCAAAACCAGGAGGACAGACGCGTCGAGGAAGGCCGGCCACCCAGCAGCGCACCCAGGGCCTCCTGCCACCCCGTACAACTTTTCCCACAGACAGTGCCGCAGTGATTTCACCGCCACTGCTGCGCAGAACACAAGTTAATCTAAGGATGGCTTTTACGTTTTGCAACCACATCCACAATGCCAGACCTTTAAGCAAAATGACAAACTTCTGTTGTGCCCCAGCACTGACGAGGAGCATCTTCCACCTCCCCAGGGCCGTAACAGCATCAGGTAAGAGGGGAGCAGCCGACATGCACCAAGATGGGAAGCGCTTCGCAGGGCCACCCCGCTCCCGGCTGGCACCGCGCGCTGCCGTGAAGAGCCGAGCGGAGGCATTGGGAGGAGAATGCTCCGGCACGGCCACGCTGGCGTTACAGCCCCAGGATTACAAAGACGAGGTCAGGGAGCCTTCTGTCGCAGACAGGGAAGGTTATTCGGTCTGGAGCCAGGGAGGAACAGACACCCAGTTAGGAAGAGGTTAACGCTGCTTCAGCCTGCAATCTGATAAATGGCTCTGCAGAAAGCAGGTTCTCTCACTTTGAGATATGATGTCACTAACCTTTATTGATCCACAATCAGAGAACTTTGCTTATCTCTCTCCTGTGATATGCTGCCCTCCTGTACTCAACTAGTGTTTAATACACTGCTGGGCATCTCGCACTCTTTATAGCTCACACCACACCTCCGCCAGGCCGCCGGGGACAATATTTTACAGGCTGCACCAGCCCAGATAACTCGAGGGATAAGACACAGGCATGCATCCCCCCCACTTCCTGCACTGGGAACCTGCATTTCAGAGAAACAGGATACACGTATATTGGAATCCCTCATGAAAAGAGGGGGCAAGCAGTGCAGATGTGCCTCGTGTATGGTGGCAGGTCTTCAGTCTGACCCCAAAGTGAGCACGTGCTCTCTGAAGTTACTGTACCTGCAAGCCAACTTTTACTACTTTACAAAAGTGGCACAGCACTTTTAGCCTCAACTTCCTTTTTAATATTTGAGGTAAAACATGAAGTTAGGTGACTAATTCAAGAACTATAAATTAACCATTTATTCCTATGTGGCAGCAAAGCATTTGCTGTAGACTACATGCATCAAATCCAGTGTTTTTAGTTTCCAACATACTAGTGGGGCCAGAAAACAGCTGAATAGCCAGGTAGCAAAACCTGTAACTTAAACAATTAGATCAGCCATGTGTAGAGACAACCAGAGAGGAGCTTCAGAGAGTCTCAACACCAGCAGGCAATCCTATACGCTGTTTTTCTGCTAGGTAATACACAAAGAAGTTGCCTATGAACTATTCACGGGCATTTCTGGGTTTTTAATTAGCAGCCTGTGCATCAGTGGGGGCAGGCCCATGAAAAGCACCCTCCGCACAGCCGACCGTTTCAATGGATGATCGGTCTTGTAAAGCTTTGGAAAAGAAGAGAGAGAGTGGTAAGTTTTCCAGCATACAGATAATTGTTTTAAAATAGCTGTGACCTATTTTACTCATTATACACCAAGCCAAAAAAACGCACTCTTGTATCACTGCGGGAGAAGTTTTAGGTTAGGAGTTAAGGTTTTCCCTCTGTTAACTATGAGGGACGAAGCACCTGCGCAGGCTGCCTCAAGCAAGGACAGTCAGCCACGGTCCCAGCAGCATCACTCCCTCGGTACAGCAAGAGTCCCCTTCCAGACCTGTGCTCCTGTGGCTCTATAAATATACTACTATGCAGACAGGTCAGAGAAGAAGAAAATTAGGAACAAATGTCCACTTTGCACCAAATTACTACAAGTTACTGTTCTTGCAGTCTAGTGATTCTTATAGCTTCAGACATGCACTGAACTTTCTTTTTTTAATTAAAGGTCTTTTGAACCACGTGCTTCTTAAAATAGTAAATTACAGCCTTCTCCAATTTGTGGAAATAAATTAGGAACACTGTCCGAATTACCAACCTTGGCAGAGAGCATAAAAATCCCAAACTTAGATTTCCTGCAAGTCAAGAGACATTTGAATTAGAGGGTTTGGACTGTAACCTGTTAATGTTCCTGCTCAGTCATTAACTTCACGCACAGAGTGCTGAATATTTCAGGATCCAAAGAAGGAGAAATGCAAGGGCCAGTGGCCGAGTCACGCTCTGTCTCTCTGACAGCTGGAGAGAAATTGCCACCGACCCACCAGAAATATGCTTCAGCTGATCCTGATCCTAAAAGCAAACCTGGATAGACACAGAGATGCTGCTAATGAATGGTTTTCATCCTGGTGCTGCCTCTCCCTGTCGAATGCCCTGCAATATTTATGATGGAAGTCACCCTGGGTGACTCCCCACTCTGCTGAGAGCTGCGGGCAGCAGCTCCAGCCCCGGCCAACAGAAACAGGTGGAAAAACAAGCTGAATCCCTGGTCCGTTATCCGCACCCGCTGAAAGGAGCGAGGAATGCTCTGCCATCCACAAAGTTTCACAAAGCCTGCAGTCCAACCCTGGGCCGTGGGGCCCCGAGCTGCGGCCCGGAGGGAGCGCGGGGAAGTGGGTCCCTGGGAAGCAGCAGCAGCAGGTTGGGGGATGCCCCCACCCAGGTCGGGGCCCAGGCACAGGCCCGCAGGAGCACAGCCCAAGGCCAGACCCAGCCTGGGTGTCCCTGGGCACCCTGCGCCCCAGGGATCAGCACTGCCAAGGCAGGGCTGGCGTGCACCACCTCCAGTTACATCCAGCAATTACCTTAAAGCGATTACATCAGCACTCGGGGTGCTGAAATGCCCTTTCCCGTACTGACCACAACACAGTCAGCAGCATCCCGCTTCCAGAGCAACCCTTCGCTGCTTCAGGCCATCTGCTATGGGGGCAACCGGATGGCCACAAGCTGCTGGAAAAAAGTTTGCCCCTTTCGTTGGAGATAGAGCAAAAAACCCCAAGCAAACCCTGAAAACTTGTTTAGAAGCAGTAGAGAAACCTTGTTCCAACCTGCCCTTGCCTCAAGCATTGGCATCACCAGGACTGAAATCCTGATAATTGAACAGTATTCAAATACCTCAATACATAAAGGATTGAGTCAGCTTCAACCTTTTTAACATCATCTTTCTTGAGGATCTGGTCAACACTGAAGATTTTCTTCAGCTTTCCCACTGCCACTATTTCAGTAATGCTGACATCTCTTCTAACCAGGGGAAGCAACCTGGTGCCCGAGAGGCTGCTCCTCTACCCTCCCCATGGCTGCTGGCACTGTGTGTTGAGCTACCAGAAATTTAAAGAAAGCATTCAGACAGTTCGACTGCTCAGTGCTCAGATGTTTCCTCCACGAAAAAGCTTTTGGTGTAAATATATCCTGCTGCATCTCAGCATCTCCACTCCATTACAGATGGATCATGAGACTCAGCAAATCCCTGCCAAAACAGCAGTACTTGGAATAGTTACAACTTTTAATGTACATCCTATACTATAACTTCACAACATCAGGGAAAATACAATTCAATACAGATAGCACAGAGGTGGCCAGATAAATAACTTAATTTCTGGAGGATACATCTTTTAGACATAAGCATGTTCCAGGGCAGTCTGAAGGAGCTGTCTCATACCAGTCTCAACCACTAATTCCTACCAAAGTATTTCTGGAAACTGGATCTGCCTCGAAGCAGAGGCTGCCGGATGCCCGGCAGAAGAGACGTCACTGCCCAGAGCATTCTGCAGAAGCTTAGGATAAAAAAATTCTAATACTATGGGCACATCTTGTACCTGCTCGGCAGTTTTATAACAGCAAGTACCTTCACTCCAGTGGATTTAACAGAAGAACGTTTTTTTTTTTTTTAAATCCCTTCACCACGGTATTGCTCTACCACCAACTTCAAGACCTGGGCCCTCCGCTCCAGTGACCAGACCGCTCTGCACAGGAACGCCCAGGAACATTTCTACTCCAAGCCCTGCGAATGCAGCCACACGCTGTGCTTGCAGCTGCTCCCCCGCCCAGGTAAAAGCCCAAACTGAACCAACTGGGCTGGTGGAAACCCCCTGACTGACCATCCCGCTCTGCCCCTCCAGTGATTCTGCAGGAGCCCAGGCTCTGCCCCAAGAGGCAGAGTAGGAAGGGGAGGGCTTTTTCTTTTATTTAAAAGGTGCTGCTGGAGGTAGAAACACATGAAAGTCTGTGTAGGACAAGGGAAGGAATTATCCCTCCCATTGATTTTCGCTCTGGGGTATTAGAAAGAACACAGCATTTATCTGGAGATTTCTTCCCAAAGCTAACTACAGACTTTCAAACGTAAATGAGACTTGAAAGGGGCTTATCGGGGGAGGATCTGCTGAAACCTCGCCAGGACGTGGGAGCCCAGGCGGGAGCTCTCTGATCCATCCATCGTCCCTCTCAGAGAGCCGAAAGCTCCACTCCCGTCCCCGTCCCCGACCGGCAGCCGAGGGGGCTCAGCCGGGGGGAGGCAGCAGGGCCGCAGGGCGCCGGGGTCCCCCCATCCTCCTCTGCCAGCCTCCCGCCTCTGCTGCAGGGATCTGCCAGTCCCCCTCCACAGGGCCACCACCCTGGCGGTGCTGGGACCTTCCAGCATCGCGAAGGCAGAGGGCTGGGGGCAGAGCATCCCAGCGCCGGGAGCTGGGCGCAGCCTGGGCCGCAGGCTCACGGCCCCTCCAAACCATCCCGGTCCTCCAGCAACCTAGGCTACGCCCTGGGAACCACAGCAGGATAAACCCTGACCCGGAGAAACCCTTCTGCAGCGTTCCGGAAGGCACAACCGGCCTACTGCCACCCCAAAAGCTGCTCCCGGAGCCCGTGTGGGCGCTGGCTGCCACGCCGAGCCCGGCTCGCTGGGAAAAGCCTCTGAAGTCCCGTCTCCCATCCGCTGTCTTTCCAGGTAGCTGGGAGGTTGTAATTGGTGAGGCAGGAGATTAGAAATATCGGCAGCCTCTAAGTAAGACTTTAATTTACTGGCAGATCAATAGCGCTAGGGTTATATTGGCAAAGTGTCTACAACTCTATTGACTCACGCAATTCCTCTTATCAATTTATCAGAAATCTGGAAGCCAGAAGATATTGTTTGAAGAAAAAAGGCAGCAGGAGTTTGAACACTTAGCATGGGCTGCCCAATCAGGCTCTCAGCACTAAGCATTTTACAGCAGATGTATCTACTGCAAAGGAGGCTAATATATGATATGATTAAGAGCTAACTTGCTTCCTCACATGCCACGCAGCCTTTTCAAGTTGCTTCTTACCTTAGACCTTTGCACTGAGAAAGCCACTACGACAGACACAGTCCCACTGGCTCAGACGGAACAAGAAAAACCCGTATTTCACACCCCATGATCCTGAATTAAGACCCCACCTGGACACACCCAGGCTGACCTCAGTTTCCTACAAAACCTTGGCTTTATGAAGTTAAAAGCCCACCACAGTGCTGGGAATCTGCTCACGAGGATTTTAGAAAAATCAGCATTTCTGCACTTACACAGAACATGAGAAAGGGTGAGGGTTGTCTCCCAAACCTTATTTCCCCTCCTCGCACAAATAGTTCAAAGCACATGGACCAGCATCTTCCCTTCCCTGCGGCCGGAGCAGGGGTGCAGCAAACCCGCTGGGTCTGACAGCAGGATGGGGCCGTTCTGGGGGGAGCCCAGCTCCCTCCGCTGCGGCCACACTGCCATGAGACACCCCGCTGGAAAAGCTCTCGATAGTGGCGACCCTCGAACAGCTCAAACATGAGACTGCACCTGCGCTGCCCTCGAAAAGGAACCCACATTACACCGTGGGACTCTGTGAGCAGCGGGGGGGACTAGAGCCCACCCATCGCCGCACAGAAGCACTAAAGCAGACGAAGCGAGCACAGGAATACCCCGGCTGACCCGCGGCCTCGCCTCCACCAGAGGCCACGTGCTGCCCAGCAGCACACCCGGGCTCTGCTCCCTCTTGGGAAGAGACCAGCTTCGCTGTAAAAAAAAAAGTTTCAGCTAGATTGGAGACATCCCAACCACTTAATGGCTCTCCTCTTTTTAAATGCAGATTTAAACTTTTCACCCAGGGTCGGGCAGCTGGAGCCCAGCCCGGCCCCAGCGGGGACCAGGCGCCAGAGTCTGCTCCACTCTGTGCACAGGCCACGCAGTGTCCACAGTTTCCCCTGTCCCCTACACCCCAACACACCGTGTCCCTGGCCCGCAAGGTGCAGCAAAGCCCCAAAAAGCTGCCGACGCCGCCTGGCTGCTCAGACTCCCCTCTGCCCCCGACTTTGCCAAGGGGAACCCGCCTTTCCAGAGCACGAGTGACTCAGCCTGCCCATCCCAACTTCAGCTTAGCTGGGAGGCCCTGAGCATAAGTCAAAAGTTAAAGGAAACCTCACTGGAGTCCTGCCCTGGAGGAAAAACTGGATCTGTTGCTGCAGGCTGTCATGACTGAGTTAAACAAGACCAGTGCAACCCAGAGCATGAGCTTGATGCTTCCAGCCAATGCTGACAGAGGCCATCCCCAGACTGCTGATGTTCACAGCTGCTGCCCAGGGAAGCACATTACCTGCTCCTCTGGGGAGAAGGTCAAGATGTTCAGCTGCTCATTAAGGTAAACAGGTATTTAGGTCTTTCCTCCAACAGAAAAGTGTTTTGGAAAGGAAAAATAAGAGAGCAATCTGGTTATAGTGACAGAATCTAAACTCTGCTCCCCGGGGTGACATCAGGCAAGTCACTACCCACAGCAGCAGGGTGCGAGCACTGCTCAGACCAAAGCCCCTGCGGGAAGCAGCACCGACAGCACTCAGCCCCTCTCCCACCGGCACAGGAGCCTCTGTCCCCACCCCATCTCCAAAATGTCACCTTCCAAGCAGAGCTCGGGTGGCGCTGGGGCACTCTCCGGGAGAACCCCACAGCAAGACCCTGACCTCACACGGAACACGCCAATGGGTGTCCCCCTGGTATGGCTTCCATTGCCCACATCCAAACCAAGCACCCTGGGGGAGTCCTGAGTCCCAACCAAGCACCCCAAGGGAGTCCTGAGCAAGTCAACCAGAAAGGAGAGATCAAAGAAGGGAAAGCAAGCCCTGGGAAGGCAGGCAGGTGGGGAGTGGCAGGCAGCACCAGTAACCTCTGGAATAAGCACCTTCAGCATTTGTTATGGATGCTTGGAGGGACAAAATATCTCTCTGAACTTTTAAGGGAAAACCTGTCATGACCTAGGTTAAAGGACACCTTCACCACCATTGTGGAAACCCCCCTGAGGCCACAGGATGCCCAGGCCCAGCCAGCAACCCCCACCTGGCACTCGGCACATCCCACTCACAAACCACCACCAGCACGGAGGGGCTGTGCCACACCATGCCGAGCCAGTCTCTCACCGAAACCCCGAGGGCAAGAGGATGCCAATAAAAAGTTTCTGCTTTCATTATTCCACATCCAAGACACGTCCACGCAGGGTCCCTCGAGTACCCAAGCCAGTGCAGGGGGATGACAGAGGCACAGGCTGGGGTGGTGGGAGTGGGGGGGGGCCGAGCTCTCCCTGCAGAGCTTGGGTCAGCGGGCGCTGCCCCGTCCCCCTCCCGCAAACCCTGCCCAAAGCGGGGCTGCCTGCAGGACAGGAGGCTGCCAGCTCCCCACCGCCCGGCCCAGGCTGCGTCCTGGAGCACAGCACTTGCGCCATCGCGTCCTCGTGCTGATCCTCCCGCGGGAGAACCGTCTCCTGTGCAGAAAAGTCTAGAAGCAGAAAGGTGGGGGTGGGGGGGGGCAGGGGAAGGCATCTGCCTGTCAACCCCCCCTGAGCACCTCTACAAACAGCAGCAGCAACTTGCCACAGTGGATGAGCTTTAGAAAACCACCCGTGACAAGTGTGGTGGGAGAGTTTTGTGCACCAGGAATAATTGTCTCTCCCGGAGCTTTAATCATCGGGGTTGCTATGAGAAACTGACTTTTCTCCCCTTGGATTAATCAAAACCATGTTATTCAGCGTGGCAGCAGGACAGGTCTGCAATTCCATGTCCCTTTGTCTTGCAGGATGTGAAATGGAAGAGTAAAAGTAAGAGCAGGGGAAAAACACTTCTCCCAGGTCTGAAATCCAACAATGACAAACACCTCTGAGTTTCTTCAAGTCAGAGGGGTGCTGGAGCAGGAAACTGAAATAAAATACTCCTAACGCCCTCCATTTCACTAGCCATCAGGTGATAGTGAAAATATGCAGCAATGAGGGCTCTAGAAGCCGGTAAAAGCCTCTTGACCGGCTAGCTACCACTTGCAGCAGCTTTTGTATCAGGACGTGGAGCTCTGCGCTAACCTGGGCACATCCCCTCTCACAGCCGGCCGCAACGCTGCAGAAGTTACTCCGTTCCACCTCGAATTCACTCCTCTGCCACCATGCAATAGGGCACCAAGGCTCTAAAAATGAGTAGACTGGAGCGGGGTGACGCGAGTCAGTCCAGGGGCAAAGGGTTGCCACTTTCCACCTGCGACTTGTCCCTCCCTGGCCTCAGAGTGTAAGCTGCTTCCTTCCCATGAGCTAGGTAGTACCTCAACATCTCATGTTCCATTTAAGGCATTTTACTGCCCAAAGAACTTGCAAGCTAAATAGTGTGCAAGTAAAATCTATGGAAGTAAATAAAGGTAAGAGCCCAAAATACAAACTTTTGAAGTACCTGGCCCAAGGGGAGAGAGAATGGCCTCTCCTGGGAAGAGCCCCCACCCCAAACGCTTGCTGGCACTTCAGATGAGCGCTGCTCTTGCCCAGGACGCTCTGTCCCCACCTCGAGCCACCCCAAGGACTTGTATGCAGGGTCCCTAGCACAGACCCCACGGAGACCGTCCCCGGCCCCGAGGGAGGGCTGCAGGGCGCAGGTCCCTTATTCCAGGCAGGGCAAGCAGTGGCCCCACAGGCTCCTCTGCCCTGCCCCTGCTGCCCAGGAGCCATGGCCTTACCTTCCAGGCTGAAAACAAAGGCTTAGAAGCAAAACAAAAAGTTCTGACTCAGTAACTGTGAAAAAGCCTTGGCCCGAGGGCAGAAAGGAGGAAGGGTGGGACGAGCAGGCAGAGCGGCGATAGTGCGAGAGCTGGCAGAGCCGCCTGGGCTCCCAACGCCAGCCAGGAACTGCGGCCCTGGCACCACCGCGGCACCGGGGCTGCTCCTGCCCGTGCTCCTGCTCCAGCCCCCGCCGTCCACCTCTGCCCCAGAGCAAGGCAAGGAACTCATCCACACTGTGATGGCAAAAGCAAACACCTACAGGGACCACAAAACCAAGATGGAATGGAAGATTAAAATGGGTAAAATCCTTGAGCCCAAGCGAGGGCACAAAGATGCTGTTCCCAGGAGGGGAGGAAATGCCTGCCTTCCCCTCCGCAAAAGCAAAAATCAAACTCCCAGCTGATGTCAAAGGCCAGCAATTCCCACTCCATCCTTGTCATGTCCAGGTCACCCGACAGGCCCTCAGAGCCTCTCGTCTGGTGAGAATCACTCATCTGATTGCATCTAGCGTGCTCAGTCCTGACATTACAAAGCAAACACTGCATTTCCAGGACATAAAAAGTTTGTTTGGTTCTCCTCCTCCACAAAGCAACCAACTCCAGAGCCAGGCAGCAAAACACTCACCCGGACTCCCGAAGCATCCAGCTATGGCAATTACCCTGTGTGTCTGTCTCCAGGGGAAACGCAGAACAGCCACCTCCCCCCGAGGGCCACAGTGGGCTCCAGCGAGTTCATCCAACCGGGTCTGAAACCCCAAAGGGAACCTGGAGCAGAGCAAGGCCCATCTGCACGTGTGCTGCTCCCGCAGAGTGCCCGGTGACTGTCCTTCCCATGCCTCGGCATCACCCCGGCACAGGCAGTGGGGACGTGGGGACCCAACACTCTCGGCGCAGGCAGCGGGGACGTGGGGACCCCCAGCGCAGGCAGCGGGATGCTGGCGTGGGGGAGTGGGTGGGGCAGGTCAGACAACTGAAATGGGGAGAATAAAGACCTTTTGCTAAAGCTCCAGGAAGCAAAGAGAAAAAACGCTAATTAACTCCGTAGCAAGTTGTTAGTATTTGCATATAAATGCAGCCACAAATCATTACAAACAAGCCGGGACAGCCAGGCCCATTAGCATGGGCAGCCCCGGCCCGGCGCTGCTCGTGGGTCAGGGGCAGGCTGCCAGCCGCTCCTGGGGGGAGGGCAGGGGGAAAGGGCCCTTATCTCCCCAAACACTTCTGCCACCAGCAGCGGCAGAAGCCACAGGGATAAGGTTTCTTTCCATGTTAAAAAACAAAAGAATGGGACAAATCCTTCAGCCTCACTCAACAGCAAAATAAGAGCCGGCAACAGAAAACCCAAAGCGGCGACTGCACGCCACGGCAGCTGCGCTCCTCCTCACGTGGGGTGAGGGCAGCGCAATGCCCCACCCAGCACCGGCGGGTCATGGCAGCTGCCCAGCACCCCCGGGCTCCCCTCTGGCCACAGCGGCCATCCTAGGTCCCCGGGCACCCACTGCCCACATCCAGGCCACAGGCGAAGCACCTGGCCCACATCTGCGGGTTCAGCAGCCGCAACCCTGCTTGGTGGGGCACAAAGGCAAGGGGGTTTCGGAGCATCTGGGGGCTCGGAGGTTCGCCTCCTCCAGACACCATGCAGCCACAGGAGCCTTCACCTCCAAGCTCTCCATCCAGGGAGGATGCAGGAGGCCGCAGGCATCCTAAATAACAACCCACAACCTGATGCGCCAAAGGAACAGGCCCAAACTCCAGAAACGGTAAAAACGACCTGAACAGAACAAAATCCAGGGCTGTTACTGCAGTTCAACAAGTTTACCCTTTCAAAAGCCAGAACAAGAGCAGTCTGCTTTATCACCCTGCATTTCACCTGAGCTTGCCTCCTCACCCCTGAGGCTTTTGGCACTTTCCCCGGGGTCATCAGAGGCTGCAGGTGGGCTCAGCAGCACACGGGGCAAGGGCAGAACCAGACCTCTCTGCATTCGCACACTTGGCACGTGCCTAAGAGTCACTTACTACCAGAGAGAGCTCAACATCACACAAAATTTACTATTCTTCCTCTCACAAAAAGCCAAAATCTGCAATTCCACTGTTTTGGGGTTCTGCTTGTTCCCCCCACTCCAGCATTTTAGGATTTAAAAGAAAACTCTAGCAATTACCAGCTTACATCAAGGCTTTAAAAAAAAAAAAAATCCAATTTCTAATTTTAAACAGGAAACTCTCCCTGGCAAGATCCCAAGAACCCTTCCACGGTGACTTTTATTAAATGCAAGTTTCTCGTCACTGCAACTCTGAGCACAGGCTGTCAGCCCTGCAGCAGTGAACCGACACAGCCCTGCCTGCAGAGCGTCCTGGGGCTGCTGCTTCCCCACCACCACAGGCATGAAGCCCCTCTGGAAATGGGAAACATTCATTAAACTACACCCAGGCAGGCATGTTCAAAACAATGTTTAGAAATACATTACCTCCTTATCTTCAGTCAGTGAGCACGCCTGGGTTCTTAGAGAGGCCGCAGCATGACACATCTAAACAGGAGCCAAGTTTGAACGATCAAGCAAGATAGAAAGGATGAGCTTCCCCACCACAACAGATAATACATACCTAAACTGTTTTGAGAAAGTATTAAGTTTAAACATTCTAGACTAGACTTTTTTCCTCTAAACGCAAAGTTTCAAAACAGACATTATCAAAGAAATCACAACAACTTCTAACAGCAATTCCCTTTCTCATGTCCTGCATCATCTGATTTAGAAACCATCCTTGTTGCTCAAGCTCTCAAGCGTGTGTTTCTAGGAGTAATCACTTTTATTTGTCCTGACTTGGAGGCCAGTTGCTAAGCCCACGTTTTCACTCTGGGGTATTAAGTTTTTCTTCATTAATGACTTAGTACAGAATAAACCACCAAGAAATTATCAGTCTATAGAAAGAGTCAGAATCTGGGGAGCTTTATAGAGGAACCACCTTTAACGACCAGGAAATGGGCACCCACTCAAAGATGTCCAAAACCGCTGGAGGACAAGGCTGAAGTGATGGGAAACTGAGCTAAAGGCTGTACTAATGCAGCTGAATCACTACAGCAACCGACGGGCGAGTGCAACCCCCCACCCAGACAGCGGCAGCAGCCCAAGGAGGTGCCATGGCGCACACGGGTACACGTGCCTGCGCAGCCGAGCGCTTCATCCCCACCGACATGTTCCAGCAAACCTGGCCAAGTTCTCCCACTTGGGCTGGCCTTGTCACACAAGCTCAGCTTTGAGCCAACTAAGACCCAACCCTTGGCGACAGACAGCGGGGACGGGGCAGCGGTCCCACGGTCTCACCCCTGCTGCCACCGGCAGGGAGTCACGGGGCTGAGCGTGCGGGACCATGCTGGCTGGAGGCTGGGCACGGGCCTCGAGCAGAGCCCCTGCTGCAGTGGCACTCAGACGGGGAAACACGGGCTGAGCGTTCCCCGCCGGAGTCTAAACGTGCTTGACTTACAAGGAGAATACTGTGCACACACAGCTGACATCCAGGAGCAAAACCCAACCCCGGTATCACCTGCGTCAGGGAAAAGCACCTCGCGTGTGCTCAGGCAGCCCTCCCCTTCGTTGCGCGGCTCCTCGCCACCCCTCCACCACTTACATTCCAGACCTTTACAATCTTAGTAGGGATGTGAAAGAGGCTCCTAAATGTTATTTTGCAATTGCTCAAATAAAAACAAAATCAGTTTTAAAACCTGCAGCAAATATTTGGTTTAGAACTGCAAAGAACGCTAAATACAGGACAGGAGAGAGGAGATGGAGATACCCAGGGTACGTCCCAACCTCCCGGAGAACAGGAGGCAGCTCCTTCACAGTAACACCAGCTGGTGCTGCTGCAGAGGACCAGGGGGAAGCAAATATATGTATTTATTTATTTAAGCAGGTGAAAACACAAACAGAAGCAATCCAAGCTAAACAGTCACTCCGTGGGCCTGCCCGGGCTGGGAGGCACGGCGGCCGATCGCTCCAGGGCACCAAACCCGCGGCGGAGGCTGGAGCTGGAGCAGCCGTGCCCAGGGACCAGGCCCCGGGCCGCAAACACCCCGGCTGCCTGGCCAGCAGCCCACGGGCAGAGTTCAGCAATTCCCACCTTCGGCCCCGTGCCGGGGCTCCCGAAAAGAGAGGGGTGCTCAGAGGGAGCCCAGGGCGCTGTGGGGACCAGTTCCTCCTTCCAAAGCAGGACAGAGCTGCTGCACAGCCAGTCCTGGAAGGCTACACAGGGATCCTTCCAGTTTAACCATACTGGACGCCCGAAAGGAGAAACTACTAATAAATTAAAAAAAAAAAAAAAAAATCTCTAAAAGCAGTGCCTTCCTCTACAGCAGCCCTACAGCCAAGGTACACTCAGGCCCTGATGCCCCCCACGCTTTATGCTAGCATGGCAGCGAGCAAGCGGCTCTCCTGCCATTGCTCCTTGGGGAAGGGCATTTCTTCCTCCCTCTGCGCTCCCCCCCTCTGCCTCAGCACAGCAATTTCTGCAGCAACACACCATATCACACGATTAGTTCAAATTAAAGGGAAGATGGCAAAACAACAACCGAAAAAAAAGACTTTGAGGAAGCTTCTTCCCCCCCCGCCTTTGGCAGAGTTTTTCTAACCCAGGTCCCTTCCCTAAACTACTTCCCCATGCCACTGCACCAAAGCTCTGTACCAGCAAAATGAAAAAAGCATCCAAGACAAGACTGTCCTTAGCAGCAGTATCGGCTTCAAATAAACGTAAAATGACGGCCTCTGCCACCCCCTTCCTGCTTCTGCCCCCTCTCAGCCCTGCACAGCACCACGGGCAGTGCTGAGCCCTCCCCAAGATTTACTTGCCACGAGCCTGTAAACATGAGCAAACAACAGAAATTCCGTGTATGGCGCGTGAATGCAGCACAATTTGCTCACCACGGTGTAAACCTGCTTGTGGACATTCTTGTTTCGGTTTGAAATCAACTAGCTTTGGTACAGCGTGTAACTGTTTCCAATTCAATTAAGCCAAACTAAAATAAACCATTCTCGAACTGAAAATAATGTCCACAGGGCATTCTAATGTGTAAGTAAATCCTTTGAAAAAATAATAATAAATCAATGCAAACTTTTCTAAGTAGGAAGGGTTGCTGGTAAGCGGAAGGTATTTATGAAAATCTTTGAAACAGTCAGAATTAGAAACCAAGCACAGCTTTTTACAAGACACTTTTCAGAGCTGAATTGCATTGTTTACTCAAGACAGTTAAAAGGATATCACCAGCGTGAAATGAAGTCAACTTCAAAGTCACACAGTTTCAAGTCCTAAACATGCCACAGCAATCTCATTTTAGGAAAACACATGCTCTATTTTTGTTAAGTGTTTCTCTTCCTCTGCTGTGCAAGAGGCTCATACAAGGAAGAAGGAACCTTAAAAAAAAAAAAAAAACCACACCAAAAAAACTTTTACACTCAACGCACAATGAAAACATTAAAGAACAAACCCTGCAGCCTTTCTGTATCCAAAGTAGCTGTTCCTACCAAAAGGAGCCTTGTTTTATCATTATCTTCTCCTTTTGTAAATGATCTGTACCGTAAGACTCTGGGTCCTCTTATTTGGAGTTGTCAGGAAGGCAGGAGCAGTCCCCGGAAGCAGTTACAGACACCATCCTGGCAGCTAAGGCTGCCCTGGGCTCCTCAGGCTGTGCCAGCGCGGCAGCAGGGCAGCTCCTGCCCTGGTCACCCCGGCCCTTGCCCCTTCTGCCAGCGGGAGACCGACCCCAGGCCCCTTCCTCTCCCCTCCCGAGAGACAAGAGCATCGCTCCGAGCATCTGCAGGGGCTGAACAGTTCAACATCCAGATAACAGAGGGAGTGGGAGTCTTAATGCAGGTAAATTAAAATAGAAGTTGAGAAAGCACCCATTCCTGCTCCGTAATCCAGCAAGGCCTCCAACAAGACACAGAACAGCTTTTAATATCTCCAATATTTTGAACGGGGACATTTGTGACAAAAATACCATCTTTCACCTCCTGGCACGCTCTGTTTAAATGGAAGGCCAGAGCTTTTTTTCGTTTCCCCATCTCAATTTTAAAGCACAGAAGACCCCCTGGGCACGCTCAGTAGTAAAATACCCGGGACTCTGTCTGACACCTCCCCACCCGCATCCTCCTGCTTCCAGCGCTGGAGAACTGTCGGGGGGGGCCCCGGCAGCGGAGCACCAGCAGCCCCCCGCCCTGCACCCACCACCCTTGCCAGCTCCAGCTGAAGGCAGCCCAACAAGAGTCCAGCAGGCCAGAACCTTGCTCCGACACATCCTGCTGGCCAGTTCATTTCTATTTAGGTGGCCCCTAAACCTCAGAAGATCCAAATCCTCTGCAGAGCCCTGCAAGGCGCCCAGTTCCTCCTGCACGGGCCAAGGCGGGTGGGAAGGGGCAAGCTGGTTCACTCGGGCTCTTTGTTGTCTGTGATCAACCGCACTTGGGTATTTCTCGTCTGGCCTCAGCAGCTCAGCAGCCTGTGCCCCTGCGCTGCCCTGCCTCGGCACACTGGGACAGGCCTAGCCACGCTCTCCACAGAGACGGAGCTCAGCAGGCAGCTCTCTTGTGCTGAAGAGCAGTGATGGGGACAGCATGTAATCCACGATCTCCAGAGGATGGCCAGTGCTTCTTGCAGAAACTCACCAAAACTATCTCGCTAATTGTTGCTACTGCTTCACGGCCAGAAGCAAGAAGGGTCTGAGAAAAGGATGGCTGAAGGAAGGAAAACCAGAGTCCCACCATTCAGCTCCCACCTGAAGTAACCAGTTTCATAGCCCAGTGGCCACTTGGACTAAATGGAAGGAACCCTCAACTCCAAAGAGCACCTATGCTTCAGAGACGCAGAGCCATGCTACTCAGAGAAGCATCGGTGGAGGAGCAGTTGGTCGGACCCTTCCAGTCGCACGGCCGACAGCAGCAGGACCTTGCAGGGGGCTTCTGGCAGCCAGGCCTGCAGCCCTGGGCACGGCTGGGGGCTGCAAGCGAGGAGCAGCCAGTTGTGCCACCCCCGCTGCCAGGCCGACCCCAGCCAGTGCTGGGCTGAGCAGAGCTCAACCCTCCTCCTCCTCTGAGCAACGCCCCCGGCGGTTCCAGCGCTTGGCTCTGTTGCTCAAACATTCAACCATCTGCAGTTCCAGGTGAAACCGCTGCAAGCCCGCTGTGAAGGGAGCTTTTCACACTGGGCTGCGCTGGCACTGGACCCACCACCTGGGGAATTTCCAGGATCTCACGCAAACCTCCAAGACTTCCACGCTGCTCAAAATAAAGAGGAAACAGTGGAGAGGCTAGTTAAAATAAGGCAACCAAGGAAAAAATCTGTGGCAGCTCCTTCAGACAGACGCCACTATTGGCCAAGTGACCGGTTTCTGAAATAGCAGAGGGACGCAAGGTGCTGACTGCCCTCCCGGGGGCCAGGCAGCCCACGCCAGCACGCAGCACACGTCCTGCTCCGCGCACAGCAGCGCGGCAAGCAAAGGGCACAGGCTGGCAGCAACACCCGGCACGGCATCGCCTCTCCCCTCTGCCAGCCACGGAACTCATCCCGCCCAACCTCTTCCACCATCAGCCTCTCGTGAGGCAGCCGTGCTTCTCTTCCACCATCCTTACTCCTTGGCCAGTAATGCAACCCCGGCGCTGGCACACTCCCCCACGCCGCCTCTCCATCCAGCTGCGCTGGGGGACCAACGCGACGCCAACAGGAGCTCACCCTGAGAAACAGGGTGGAGTTCAAACCTACACCTTGCCTACACCTTCACACGCAGCTCTGCTTAGACTGGGACTAAGGCTACAAACCCTGGCCGACAGGACCAGTGTTCCGTGCTCCAGAAAGCAGCAAAACCAGGAAGGATGAAAAGGTGTAACGAAAGGAAGACCAGACAGCCCTGTCTCTCCAGTACCAGAGCACTGGCCTCCAGCACAACCTACCTGCCAGGGGGTGCCAGGCCACTCTGGGCCAGCCCTCAGCTCCCGGGTGCCCCCAGTGGGGCAGGTACCCCATCCCCAGCCCGCAAGCAGGGCTGGCACTCCTCACACGCGTTACCCCAGCGACAAACCTGGCTCAGACGAGGAGATTCACCTCTCCCCTCCTCCCCCACCCTAATAAAGGCCAAGCGAGGCAGGACTGGCAGCGATCCTGCAGAACAAGGCCTGCGACCAACACAAGCGGTAACTGCGGCGAGGAGGAGGAGGAGCAGGACCCTTCTGCGCCAGCTGGAAGCGCCGTCGCTCGCGTGACACACAGGTACCGCAGGATGCTCGGCCCCGCTGGGTTCAGACCTGCCACGTTACTACAAACACGTTACCCCAGCTGCCTCCCTCCTCTCCGAGGTGCCAGAACAAAACCCCCTGGTACATGCCAAGCACTGGGAAAACAAGGCAGGAATTACTTCATCCATGAGGCGGACAGAGGAGGAGAGGACATCCTTCTCTAAGGACTCCAGCGCAAGTATGGCTGGAGCACTGCAGCCCCGGGGAGGAAGGTATTTGTGTACCAGAGAGCAGTGGGAACAAAGCAGAACAGCTTGCGAGTTATCTGGAAGGGGCTTGAAAAAAACTGAGAAAGTAACAAAGAACAAAATTTAAGGATGTAACAATGCTCTGGGAATTTAAGAAACGTTATGATTTTTCATAATTAACCCCCACTTACAGTCTCGGCATGTGAACTACGTATTATCCCATTTCATACTCCAGCTGAGGCAAACATTTGGTGGCTTGCCCAAAGTCAGCGTCAGAGCTAAAACGGATCTTTTGACTTCCAAACAAGCTCACAGTGTTAAGCTGCTTTTAACTGTCTCTATGGAAGATGAAAAACAGCAAGAAGAAAGGAATTGGGGAAGGAAGTATGTAAGACTGAAAGGGACAAAATTAACAGGAGAAAATTAAAGAGGAGAAATTTAGGCTCTGTCATCTGAAGGAGCTTTCGAGGAGCAAACACCTGGGTGCTGCAGACCCGTCACCCCGAGGAAAGGCCGGAGCTCCTGTTCCTCAAAGCCAGAGGTGAAAGCGCTGACCGCGGCATGCTGGGGGACATGGCGAGCCCTGGTGGGACCCTCCGGGCACCTTCGCCTCCAGCGGCCGTCCCCAGCGCCCTGGGGAGGGCAGCCCCACTCCTGGCTCAGCCCCGCGTTACGCTGGGGGGCCGGGGGCACCCCGCCTCAGACACCAACAAAGCAGAAGGTTAATTTGAAACTCACAGCCCCGCTGCTGCGCGGTTGCCTCTCTCTCGCCCTCCCTCCGCGCTCTCCTTTCTGTGCAAAGCCTGACATCTACAGTTCTCTCTGGCAGAGTCAGGGGCTGCCGGGGAACCGCGCAAGGACGCGGGGGCCAGCCGCGCCGCGCTCCCCCGGGCACCCCGCACCGCTCGGCGGGGTTTGCTCGCTCACAAAGCGCCCTCGGCCCGGCCGAGGGACACCCGCTGGGGGCAAAGGCCAGCCCGGCAGCTCTGCCCAGGGGCACCGCTCCTCGGCGGGCGCCGAAACGCCAGCGGCCACTGCACGCTGCTCGAGCTCCTCTGAGAGCTGCTCCTGCCGCTGCGTGTTGACATCGAGTGCCGTCAAACAGAGCAGACCTAGGGAGAGCTACGGCCTCGTGCCATCACCTCCGCAGCCGTACGGCAGGACCTCCCTGCACCCCAGGGGCTGCCTTCCTGCTCTGCTTCTGGAGGCGTCCGAGGGTCTGCGCGCCAGCTTCTGCAACACAAGAGGTACAGGTGAAACGCACAAGCTGGTGTGCACAGCCTGAACACATGACACCTTCACGCCGCAGGGGCAGCTCCGGTTGGCAGATCCTGCAACTGTCAAACATGTGCCTGAGAAGCCGAGTAGCTCTGTGCACTCCCCTGCTCAGCCTTGTGGGCCAGCCTCCAGGCCTGCTAGTGTGTCCTCCCATTGCACGGTATCTCACCAAAGTACCTTGATGAAGAATCCCCAGATTCTGCATCATCCCAAACAATGTACACCTGACTGCAACTCATCCCAAACAAAACAATGTACACCTGACTGCAACTCATCCCAAATATTGTGCACCTGACTCCAACTCTCATCCCAAACAACACACACCTGACTGCAACTCATCCAGCTGTGCCTCTGCACCCCCCTCGCCTCCCCCTTCTTCACTCAGCTCTGTTACAACAAGAAGGGAACACCAAAACCCTCCGAGCCCGTCACCAGACGTCACAGACATTCAGGAAACCCAGCAACCCAGCCTAGGAGGATCAAGCACATCATCGCGATGTTACTATCAACATTTAAGTACGTGCTCTGAATTCTGCGGTGAGCATCAGTCTGTTTGCACAAGGCAGTCGGTGGCAGCATGGCAGTAGGAGGGTTAAAGCTCCTGCTACCGAACCAAGCCAACCAGCCATTTTGGAACCAGGCTACCACCAGCCAGGGGAGCGCGGCCGCGAGCCCGAGGCAAATGTGGGGTGGGACGCAGGGTGCTTTGGTGCCGGGGACCCAAGGGGTCAGGAGCAGCTCCCTGAGCACATCTGCTCCCACCCTCCCCAAGGAGGGACCGACTCTCCAGCAGGCACACTTGGGCCCTCAAAATAAACATTTACTAAGAGCTAACGTGTTACAGGCCCTGCAGGCTCCACTTTCCCAGATACCGGGGCGGGGGGAGGACGGGAGAAAACCTTTTACCAGAACTGCCACACACATCGCCTGCTCCAGCACCGCCGCTGAGCAAAGGAACCCACGCGGCTCGGCCCTCACCAGATTTAAGACCCGAAAGCCCGGGCGCCGCAGGGCCGGCACCCTCCTGGTCCCCAGTAACGTGCACCGCGCAATCAAAAACACAGGGAAATGTTTGTTTTCGGGGGTGGGGGGGGAAGAAATATTGCTGCTCTGCTTTACCTTTTATTAACAAGAGGCATGTTTGGCACTTGTGACATAATGAAATTACAATCAACAGCTAAGTGTCTTTTCTCCCAGCAGCAAACTCAAGGGCAAAGCGGGGTGGCTGCAGCCTGCCCGTGGCAGGGCTCCTCGGCACCCAGGCCCCCAGCAGCCCCACGCCTCGCCGCTCGCCCGCAGCCTGGGGCAGCCTCCACGCCCGACACCCCCAACCCAGACACCGTGTCAGATGGGAATGAACTTTACGCTGTATTTACAGTCCACCCCTGGAAACACACACAGCACACACCTGGCGCAGAATACCACCACTCGCCAGCCGGCGTTGCTGTGGAGATGAACACCCACCTCCCGCACCCACAGATGGACACGGCCGGCCGGCCCAGCCGACGAGGAAGCGCCGCAAAGCGCGGGCCCCGCGCCGGTGTGGCGAGACCCGAGCGAGACCCGCAACGTCCACGGGGGGAAGGAGAAACACCGACACAGCTCCCCGATGCGGTGGGATCCCTGACCCGGCTGTGCCCCGGCTGCCGGCACCCAGGGAAGCCCGACTCATCCACCCCGTTGTTGGTGGTGGGTTTTTTTTTTTTTTTTTAAAAACTAGCTGGAATTTATCTATTTCTCCAATCCCTGCCTACACGCAAACCCAACCTTGGGAGCAAACAAAAATGCGTGAAACGCACATCAGAGACAAAGCAGGAGGCGGGACGGGCGGCCCTGCTGCCTCCTGCCCTCACCTCACCCCACGGCGCGAGGCGGTTATATTTAGGTACCGCCACGGTCTGCGGTGCCGCGGCCCCCCTCGGGCACGGCGCAGAATGCAGATTTTCCAGACAACAGACCACAACAGCTCCGTCAAAACCATTAGAGGCTGCGGCGCCCAGGCCTGCGCACAGATGTTTTGATTCCCACTCTCCTGCCACGACAGCCCTCGCGCTGCCGCACGGGACACCCAGCCCCCGTTTTGGAGGGAGGGAGGAGGGAAGGGCAGCCCCGCTCCCTGCCGCAAGAGTTCCCCTCTCGGGTCTCCCCTTGCCCCCTCCCCAAGGACAGCAGGGCCAGGCTCCCCCAGGGGCTCCTGGAGGGGTGTGGGGGGACGCCCCGCCACCCGAAAACAGAAGTAGCACAGAGGGGGGCAGCCCCCACAGGCACCCCGCTCCGGCCCCGGGGGCCTCTCCCAGGCTGAAACCCCACGGACGGTTGGCAGTGAGAGCACATGGGATGGGTCTGGGGGTCCCGCATGTGGCCGGGCCAGGGGGAGCAGGCGGGACCCGGCTTTGTTCGTAGCCCACCTTGCCCGCCGGCACACGGCCCCCGAAGCCACACAAAGGCCAGACCTCGGCCATGCTCCGGCGAAGGGAAGCGGGGAGCCGCAAAACGCTCGGCCTCTTGGAGCCCGTCCCTCCCCAACCGCGCCGATCTCTCCTACACAAGCACAGCTCTGGCTCCGGCACCCACCACCACCGCAGCGCCCACGAGAAGGTGGTTGCCGAGGTCCCTCCCGCCGCAGATCAGCAGGTCTGACGCCGGTGGGGAAACGCTCACGCGAGGGAGTCGAGCCCCAGCAAAATGCAGCGTGTGAATAAAGTTGATGTAAAAGCCCGCAAGTCGTTTTTCAGCTTCTCCGTGCAATGTTTTTTTTTATTCGTGGTATTATTGTTATTACTGTTATTCTTTTGGAAAGCGGAAGGGAGCGTTAACGGGGAGGCTGGAGGCAGCCAGCCATATGTCCGTCGGTCTGGGATTTAGCGATCCCCACTGAAGCCGTTCAACTGCTGGCCAGGCCCAAAGCAAATCCGCTCCTCCGCGCTGCTCCCGGCCTCCGGCACGACGCCGACGGGAACTGGGGCGGGGGGTCAAAACAGCGAGATGAAAGAGGGACACGCGCCTCCGCTTTTGTCGACGCAGCCGCCGCCAGGCCCTGGTCCGACAGCGGCCGCGACAAGGCCAGGTGAAGGTGCCAGGCGTGCGGGGCCGCCCGAGCAGCACCTTGGCTCGGTCCTGTGGGAACAAAAGGCAGCGGCCGGGCGGGAGGGAGGGTCCGGGGGCGCCCGCAGCCGAGCAGCACCACTGTCGCGCGGGAGAGGGGCCGGAGCGAACTTCCTGCTGCCCACTCCTCCCAAAACGACCGCGTTTGAACAGAAAAGGGTGGGGGGGGGGTGTAGAAAAAAAAATACAAATACAGCAAAGCAACCCCTGCGTCCAGACGCAGAGTTTTTCCCCTCGGCTGCGCCTCGGCTTGGCTTTTGTTTCTGGCCGAAGACGGCCGGGGGAGCGGGACCGGGTGGGAGAGCGGCTCGGGAAGCTGCGTCCCTGCACCGAGGCCGGTGCGGGCGCAAAGCCCTCGGCCGGGAGGCAGCGCGGGAGCCCCGGCGAGCCCTGGGCCTGGCCGCGGGGCTGAGGCTGCGCGGCGGCGGGGAGTCCGGCATGGCCCCTGCGGGGGGCTGCGGGGGGCCGGGGGCCCGGGACGCCCCACTCGGCAGCCACCCCCCAAGCCCCCGCCGGGGCCGCGGCCGAAAAGCCACGCTCTGTCTTGCGCTTAATGCCGGACCAGACAGTGCTCCCTAATGAGGGAGCATTACAATCAGCTTGTAATGCTGAATTTTTAATGCTGCCGAGGGCTCTGTTACATAATAAAGGGGGAAGCGGGAGCGGAGCGCGGCTGGCGGGGTGGCCGGCGGGGCGGCCCGCTCCCCCCAGCCCGCTGCAGGTGGCCACCCCGGCCCGCCGGCCGCCCCTCGCACCCCCTGACCCCCGCCGCTTACCGCCAGCGCCGCGGGCCGGGCCGCGCACAGCACCCATCGGAGCTCCTGCCCTGCCGGGAGGGTCGCACAAACTTTCCTCAAGTGCGTGGAGGGGTGATGCCGAAACGCTCGCTCTCCTCTGCGCCAGAGCTCGGCCGGGAAATGATTGAAAAGCAAAGTTCACGAGCATGTTCGCCGCATGCTCTCGTATGTTCCCGCACATACAGGCTGCACTGCTCCTCTCGGTAATACCCTAAGACTGTAAATCTATAACCGCTGCAATGATTTAGTGATTAAAAACATGATAACATATTGTGTAACTGCAAACCACAGAATCCCTGCCAACTCTCCTCCAAGATACAGGAACAAAAATACAGAAAATGTGTTGCTCGCAGCAGTCTTCCTAAACTCAACGGAAAGATTTTAATAATAATAATAATGAAAAAAACCCTAGACATCAGAAAAAGGCTGGATACAATGCAAAGCTGGAAAAAAATTTAAAAGACAGAGTTTTAAATACGATTCTTGCTCTAACAAATTACAACCTAAACATGCCTCTCTTTTTTCTCTTTTTAAGTTTGTCGTAACTGGAATAACTGGTCTTGTGTGATGTCTTGCATATTCAAAGTGCTTTGTAATAGGATACAGAGACCAAACCTTATTTGCCTAAACTCAATGGGTTTTATTTTTTCCCCTCTCCCCCCCCCCCCCCCCATTTCTTTTCCTTTTATTTTCCCTCCCCCCCCCTTCTCCCCTAACGGGGGGGGGGAGCGGGGTGGGGGGGGGGGGGAAGGCAAAAGGAAGAGAGGGCTTTAAGCTGTAAAGAAAATACCTGAAAGGGGAGGCTGCAGTTTGTAATACGGTGAGGAAAGCCAAATATTATATATATTTTTAAAGGCAGCTGTGGGAGTTTTAGCCTCTAAGCAGCCAACTTGACCCCATTCTCTCTATTCTCTTATTTCCCCCGTCGCAGGATTCCTGCACCTTCAGTCGGATTCGAACTCAATGTGACCCTAAGGAGGGAGTCACCGAGCCTCCAGAAAATTGCTCCATATTAACCAGGAGCGAGGAGAGGAGAAAGACAGACAGACGGCCGAGGAGGGGACGCGATACGCTACACATCCACACAAAGTACAGGACATACCCGAGAGGAGCTCGAAAGAGAAACAGACCTTTCTCGAAATCAAAAATAAATATTATTTTTTTTTGTTAAAAAAAAAAAAAAAAGAGTGGGGGGAGGGAGTTTAACAATTTCAAAAAAACCCCCAAAAAGCCACACCAAAACCCCGCGACCCAAATGGTAAATAATTCCCGGCAGGAACCCCGCGTGTGCGTGCCACACACCCGGACAGACAGACAGACGTACGTGTCCCCACGCAAACACACGCGCTGCTCCCGAGGGCCGGCGCCGGGCGCGCGAACCGCCGTCGCTCCGCGGGCGAGGAGCGGAGTTTATTCAGCGGAATCAATAGGAAAGAGCATTTGCAAATATTTAGATAAGCGCCGTGCGATTCGGCATTAAGTAATTAAAAACTGAAACTGAGACGGGGGGGGATCGGCCTACAGCGGCGTTGGCTGCCTCCACCTCTCCCATCCCCCTAAGCCGCATTCTTCCCCAAACCGAGCCTGCCCGCGGAAAACAAAAATCGCAATTACTGGGGCTCGCCAGGCCGCTGCGGGGCCGCTCCCGGCGCCGCGGCCGGGGCACTTTTCGGCACTTCTTCGCCCCTTTGTTTTCCAGCGCGTCACCGGCGCGGAGCGCCCGCGGGGCACCGCCGGGGCCCGCCCGCCCCCGCCGCGTCCCGGGAGGCGCCGGCTCCGCCGCTCCGCGCCCGCTCCGCGGGGCCGCCGGCTGCCCGCGCCCCGCCGCGGCACAAAGCCGGGCAGCTCCGCGCCCGCTCCGCGCCCATGGCCGGCCGGCCGGCGGGCGGGGCGGGAGGGAGGGGGGGGGAGGCGGTGGTGGTGATAGGGAGGAGGTTGGGGGGGAGGTTGGGGGGGGTGGGGGGGTGGGGGGGTGCGCTCCGCGGGCGCGCAGCGGCCCCCGCGGCGCCGGCACCTGCGCGTCCCCGGCGGCGGCGGCGGCTCCGGGACGGCGAAGCGGCACAAAGTTTGCTGGGGGATCCGGGGCGGTGGGTGGGAGCGGGCGGGGGGGGGGGGCCGGACCAGCCCCATGCAAAGCAGCCCGGGCGCCCCGAGCAGGAGGAGCCCGAGCGGGGGGACAGGGCAGAAAAGTTGCCACTTACGCGGTCGCTGCTCCGGCGGCGCTTTTAATCCCGGGCGGCGGCGCGGGGGCTACAGATCCCATGCAGGCTGCGGCGGCTGCGGCGGCAGGAGCGCGCTCCGCGGAGGGGCCCGGGGCAGCAGCAGCGGGAGCCGGGGGCAGCGGCCGGAGCCGAGCGGGAGCCGCCGCCGCCGCCGCCGCTGCCCAGCAGCAGCATCGTTGTCGGGGAGTTTGCAGCCCCCCGGAGAGAGGGGGCCGCGGGCGGCGGCAGCAGCGGCGGCGGCGGCGGTCGGGTCGGGGCGGAGCGGCGCGGAGCGGCGCGGAGCGGAGCGGGCGGCGGGGCTGGCGGTCGCCGGAGCAGGAAGCGCCCGGACTCAGATCTGATGATTGGGAAGAAAAAAAACTCTTTGGATCTTTATTCTGCTAATTAGTTTCCTGCAAAAAATGGCTGATTAGTGCAGTGCGCATGTGCCTCATTACCCAGGCACGACGGGAAGGGCTAATTAGCCACCTTCTGGATCAATAAGATTCAGCCCAGGCGGCGGGGGAGGGAGCGAGCGAGCAGGAGCGGGCGGGGGGAGCGCGGCGGCGGCGCCGCACCGAAACTTGGGGCAAGCGGCCGGCCCCCAGTCCGCGGCGGGGGGGGCCGCCCCGCGCCGCTCCGCGCCCTGCCGCGCAGCGCCGCGCCGGGGAGGGGGCGCGCGGGCCGGGCGGCGGGCGGGCGGCTCCGCACCGCTCCGCGGCGGCGGGGCGCTCCGCGGGGTCCACCTGCCCCCCGCGCCCCGGGCGGGGCCGCGCCGCCCCGCGCAGGGCAGGGCAGGGCGAGGACGACCCCCCCCCCCCCCCCCCCTCCGCAACCACACCCCCCCCCGAAGTTTCCCCGGGAGGAGCCGGGAAAGTTGCGGCCGGCAGCAGCGAGCGCAACTTTGTGCGGCGGCGGCCCCGGCGCGGGGCGGTCCGCGGGCGCGGAGGGCGGCGGGGCGGCATCTCCGCGGCCCGGCCCGCGCTGCCGGTGGGGCTCGGCGGCCGCCTCCGCCCGCGGGACGGCGGATCCGCGCGGCCGCGGCCGGCCTCGCTGGGAGCTGGGCTACAGGTTTCACCAGCCATCGCTGGCAACAGCTTTGTCATTTTCTAAAAATAAGAAGCTAAAAGTTATTGTAGAAGAAGGGGCTTTTTTTGTCCCCTGCACAATATGCCTTTTGTGAGTTTAATGCCATTCTGGGGCTCTCTATAGCCCCGGACAATGGGGAACTCCAGGAGGCGGCTGTGCCTCTGCCTTTTTTCTTTCTTGCTTTCTCTTTTCTCCCCCCACCCCCTCCTCTTTTTTTCCCCCCTTTTTTTTCTTTTTTAGGAAAGGATGCAACATTCCTCCAGTCCCAACAGAACCTCTGGTTTGATTAAATAAATATTTCTCTAGCCTTACGGTAACGTTTTTCACTTTCTGTTCGGGTCCATCTGCGATTATTATTTAAATTTTTATTTCCAGCAGCTTTTCCCTCCCCATTCCAGCCCTGGCGAAAAATGTAGATGATCGCTGGGAACGTGGGATTTGAATTTTAGGAGGAGGTGAACCAGTAAAGAGCCTCTATCCAGGCTTGAGGAATATGTTTTCTTCATCTTTCTGTAAGAGACTATTTTATTGCTGGCAGAAATGCAGCTGAATTAAACCATCTCTCTTGAAAATCTAAAGAAGCTTTTCAAATTGCCTTTTTTTGCTGTTGTTTTTTTTTTTTTTTTTAATTTTTGTTTTTAATACTAACCCAAATAATTAACTTCCCGGTTTGTTTCATAGCATTGAACAAGGAATGCAGTTGCGGTCAGTTTTTTCCATTTGGGAGAACCTTAATGTAGATGTATTTTATACTGAAAGGTAATAAACTGCATGTTTGTTAGTAAGTATTTCTACTGAAATGTATCAAGCTTTCCATATTTCTTAAGGTGGGGGCAGTCATTTGAAATTTTGACAAGTCCCTTTAAGTGGGATGGGGGGGTGAAAGAAGAGGACAGATTATTAGAAGATTATTTGAAGAAGGGCTGTGCTAGTTGATACGTTACTGGAAGCGTCTTGCATTGGGAAGATAGTCACAGGTTTTAAGAATTGAGGTTTAATACGTACCATAGTTATTTGAATATTATAAATGCAGTGTACTGTTACAATGCGCATGCTGTGTGTCAGTTCTTACGGTCTGTTAAATGGAGAGACTCCAGTACGGTACCAGTCTGCCTTTAAAAGCTGCCCTTAAAAATTTGTCAGTCCCTGCTCAAAATACGTTTGTCTAGCTTACAGAAGAATAATTGTTAACATTACTTGCCCTTCCAAAAAAAAAAAAACCCGAACCAACCCACCACCCAACAAAAACAACCCCAAACAAAAAAATTAAAAAAAAACCCAACCAACAAATCCAAACCAACAAGCCCTGGGGCAAGTAGAATTTTTCAGGGCTGCTTGGTGCGCTATCTGCAAAGGTGCGTGTAATTTGGAACTGTTGTTCTTGCTGAATATGAAACAAACGTGTTTTGATGGTGAAGTTGAGGCGAGAATAAAGTAACCCTTGTCTTTCAGTACTTGGTGTAACTTAGAAGAGGTGCATATTTTCACCAGAGGCTGTAGATCCGGTGGACGGGTCTGAGAAGGGGTGCTGCCTGTGTACACGCTTTTTGCAGAGCAAAGAAAAAGTAAACATGCGGAGAAGGTGGCGAGCAAATGTAGTGACTCTGTCGATGCTCCAGAAATAGGCACCTTCGCAGGAACATGTGCAATCGCGGTCTGGTAGCCACGTACGCTCTCTCTACGTTTGCACTGCGAGTTCTAGTTGTGTGTTGCTGTCCTTTAATTTCCCATGACAACATATGGATTCCATAAATGCAAACATGCCGAAGTGCATCTGTCTGGGTAGTTAACACAAACCAAACATCCCCCTTTTTTGGCGACTGCTGCTGCTCCGGCCGTGCTGCGCCGTGCCCTCCTGTGACAGCCTCTCACTGCTCCTGCATTCTTGTCCCTTCACGCTCCCGGGGTGATGCCCCGAAAGGCAGGAGGGCAGCGGGTGCCGGGGTCAGGGGCGGCCGTGCCTGGGAGCCGACGGGTTAAGCGGGGAGAGGGGAGCGCGCCCTGTGGCCCCCCACCCTCCTGGGAGCTGGGTCCGGCCGAGCAGGCTCTGTGCGGGGGTCAAGTCCTAGGACACCCCCTCCCCTCCTGGCAGGGGCAGGCGGCGAGGCTGTGAAGGGGCCGGCTGGGGCAAGCGGTGGCAGAGGTTCACCCCCCATCCTGGCCGCAGGCTGGAGGACAGAAGGGTTCCCATTTCTACCAGGGTGCAAAAAGAGGGGAGGGTGTGAGAAGAAGGGACCGAACAAGTGATGACTGCAGGACCAGCCAGATAAACCGCTGCGTAAATACCAAAATAAATCTGAGGAATCAAGGAATAATTTGTACAGCAATCGTTAGGTACAATTACACATACGTGCATGCATTTCTCCTCCAGAAAATTTACTTCCCTTAAGATTTCTTTGTTCTTGGCAAAAAGACAATCCAGTTGCTAAAATGTGAGAAGGGACTACCCTTGCTTTAATTAGAAATCATGATACAGCCTCATCTGTAACGCTACGGATACCTCTTGTTTCTGTCTATGTATCTCTACACGTGCACAGATAGGATTTTTGGTTCAAATAGCTTTTAATGTGCTTAGTAGAAGGAAGCTCTCAGTATCAGATCTGCAGGGAAAATAAGGCTGATTTTTCCCATAGGAAACCTGTTAAAGACGCAGTTGAATTATTAGATTAACCCTATTATTTTGTCTTGCAGCATATCTGATATATTTGTGCAGAGAATGGTATAGCTTCATTTATATGTTATTTTGAACAGACGGAACTAATACCAGCGCTTTAAAGGAAAGTTATTATTTGTAAAAATGTATACAGATTAAGAGGAACAACTTGTAGCAAAATGTTTTTCTGCGGCAGCGCGTATGGCTCTCTGGACATAACTTTCAGAAGAGATGGTTGTTACCTTTCACATGTAAAATAGGGGTGAGCGGCATCGGTTCCCTGGGTTCTGCAAGGACACCGAGTCCTCCCCTGGAAATCTGGCCGGGCTGCCGAGCGGCTTAGGAGCAGCTCTGTCCGAGGCAGGAGTGGGCCAGGCTGGCGGAGGGCTGTGGTGAAAGTAGTTGACTACGGTGAATTTTTAGGGAGTCGCAACCACGTTGCCTCGCTCGGGCACCGGGCTGGCTGCACCCTGCCTCCCTCCGCCCGGCACTGGGGGAACTGGGCTAAAGCTCGGAGGTGGAGAGGCCGACTGGGCACGAGGGACTAATGTGTGGATATAGTAAGAAAAAAGTTCTGGGCTATCTTTTTTAATTCAGGCTTTAAAAATTATTGGGGGGGGGGGGGGGGAAATCCCGCTTAGAAAAAGAATCTCCATAATATCATCCTCTTACGTAGCTTTGTGCTTCTTGGAAATATGTCTGAAGAATTAGAACAAAGCGTAGAAGGCCAGAGTCCTTGAAGGAGCTCCAAATGATAAAGTCTGCCATTCATTTTAAACACAGCGTGCATTGTGAAAACACAGGTCAATTTGAAGGCATTTGTCAGATTTCCAGTTCCCTCTACTCCTTTGCAATGGAAATTTGCAATCAAATCCCTGTACTAGAGTTGGGATGCCTGGCTTTATCAGTTTGTATTACTTTATGCTCAAAGCATTGTCCAGGTGAGCTATCTTTTCATTTAGAAAGTTTGTTTGCATGAAGTTGCATACAAGAAGGGGGGGAGGCTGACGTGAATTAGGCTGGAGCAGATGCATTTATTTAGGGGTTTGGAAAGGGGGGAAAGGGCAGACGATCAGCAGCGACTGATTGCAAGGGGCTGTCTAAGCTGCAGAAGCGATCTGATACCGTTTAAAGACGCCCAGCAAGAGGCATGGAAAGGGATATTCCAACAGCAGCGTGTTCATTGTTGGGATGCAGAAATGCAGCAGGGCTCAGAAGGAGAGACGCACTGCTGAGCAATTCCAGCCAGATAACGGGAATTTCTTCTGGGGGCACGTACGTGTCGTTGAGTGGGCAGGGGGCTGCCCCCCCTTATTGCCGAGAGGTGTGGGTACACTCGAGGAGGGGTCCGTCTTTCTCTAGAAGGAATACATACTGCAGGCTTTGGGAGAGGTGTGGGCTGGGGGGGATATTCAGAGGAATGTTCATCCTCCTCTTTTGTCTTCAATATATTTTTGTTTTTTTACCCGATTTATTAAAAGAAATCTGTCCATCTGTTTTGTCATCACTGGACTCACTATAGCGACTGGGCGCGCTGGGACAACCACGGGCTGTTCCAGCTGCCTCCAGACCTCTGGCCAGGCTGCTGTAGTCAGCCTGACTAAATACCCCTTAAGTCAGCCAGCACATTTTTAATGCGAATTTGCTGGTTTTGCAGGCCTTAACACAAGATGAGTAGATGTGTTTGTGATGGAAATAAACACTTGGAATGCATCTATATGTTTCTTGGCTTTTTTTGGAGAAATGAAGAAAAAAGTCTTGGCATTTAATTAGGACTCACTAACCTGATAAATATTGAACATCATTTCTTTGTGAGCTGTTCTCTGTGCTCAGAGCACTCTATGGATGTATTCCTCAATTGCACTTGTTTAATGCCTATATCACCTCATGCCTATTGTATTTATGTTGTCATCAATGTCAGATTTTAATTAAACAATTAAATCACTGTCACAGTAATTTCCCTAGAAAACTATTTTAAATGAAAAATCCCACAATAAATGTTTGGGAACCATCTTAAAAGGAAGGAAGAGGGAAATAAGTTACAAAATAAAATTACAGTTCCTACAGAATTAGAAAGGGAAAAAAATATATCTTTTCAGCACTGAGAAGAATTCTGGTTTACAGGGTAGTTTCCACAGAATTTGGACTGTGTCAATACAGTGACCAAAACAACCTGGCTTGTCTTGGCGCTAGTCTGGGTCTTTTGGGCTGAGCCGGCGGTGGAGGGACCCTGGCCCAGGGCTGCTGCAGTCCCATAGTTGTCCCCCACTGTGGGCCAGGAGCAAGCAACAGCCCTGCAAAGCCTTCATCTTTCAGTGCAAGTCAGGTACCAAATGCTCCTTGGAAAATAGTCCATCTGCCTTCTTCCCATCCGAATTATTTTAGAATTAAGACGGAGATTTGCAGAAAAGGCTGCATCGAATTATTCAGTAAGTGAAGCACCAGTACCAGCTGTACTTACTATATAGCAACCACATACTCAGAACCCAAGTTGTAAGCAGTGAGAAATCTGATCTGACATAGCGTCTTTGCTACAGTTAATCAAATAGCTCATCTTTACCTCTTCATAAATATATGCTCTTACTCCTCTAAAACCTGTACTTCCTTGCATGGAAAAATCGCAAACACAAGATGCAAAATTCATCAGACAAGGTATCTGAAAGAATCATGCTCTCAAACGTACGCTCGCAATATTACCTGTATTTAACATAAGCACATTTGACATTTGCAGCGCAGCCTCCGACGCGAGGCGTGCTTATTGAAATTCGGATTCCAGCCTGTGATTTCAGCCGGGGACGTACCCTGCAGCTAACCCCGACCCTCCCCTATTAGCCGCCGCAGCCGCTTTGATTTGTGTCCTGGGAGGGCTGGCCCGGGAGCCGAGCGCCGGGGAGCCGCCGCGATGGCTGGGGGGGCCGCGGCTCCCCCCGCGCCCCTGCCAGCACCCAGCCCTGCGCCCGGGGGACGGGGGGTGCCTCCCCAAAGCACCCAGCCCCGGGCGGGGATCCTAGGCAGTATTTCTTTTCGGTCCGTGCTGCATTTTTATTGGAATGCAGCTTCGCAGATTGGGTTGTGCCTGGGATGCGTGTGGTTTCTATCAGCCCTGAAGTGTTTTACAGCTGGAGATGATTTGGGGGGGCACATCTAGCCTGTCCATTTGCAGCCAGGTCTGATGTTTGTCTGCTGCTGTCTCTCTAATTTTTTTCTACGTTGCCTCCATCAAAAGGTGAGATTAGCGGGGGGGGCGGGGGGGGGGGGGGGGGGCGATGACGACGACGACAACACCAGGCCCATCCCTCCCTCCTCCTCATTTTAGTTTGCTTCTCGCAGAAGCAGTTCGCCAGCAGATCCTCCTTCCTCCCGAGGCCGAAGCAAACCGGCAGGAACGGCCGAGCAAGCCGGGGCCGCTGCCCCGAGCCGGGTAGCCTGAGGCCTTGGCCCAGAGGTGGCTGCCTGGGGGGAGCGAGCCCATGCCCCAGCCCGCTGCCTCCACTTGCGAGTCCGGGGCACAAAACCTTTGACCGCAATCCAGCCAGTGACCCCAGTCTGGCCAAGCCCTGGCTTTAGCAGGCCGGAGCTGCAGCAGACACCTCCACGGCACTGCCAGGCCGGGGTAGCCCTCCCGCGGGCACCCCCGGGGCAGCCTCGCTGCGCCAAGGCAGCCGCTGCGGGGAACTTTGCTGAGCGTATGCAGACAGAAATAAGTGGTTTTATGCGTGGTAAAGGAAAGGGGAAAACTGACGAGGTTGCACTGAACCCTCCTCCAGGCAGGAGAGGCTGTGCTGGAGGAAAGTATTGCTCATAATGACACTTAAGCCCAGACACTTGAATGCTAAAGGTTAAACTTACATTCTTCAAGAAAGGGCTCCTTGCCAGCTTGAACTGTGTTGTGTGTTCACTATTGCCTCCTCCTCCTCTTCATCCACTCTCAATCCACTTTTGGTATTTGTTGAAATAACTGAGGTTGTGGGGTGGGCTTTTTTTTTCCCCCCTAATGTATGTTCTCTGTGCCAATCCTCAGCCTTATGTCTGTCACAGGGTTAAAAAAAAAAAAAAATCAGTCTAATGCCAGCACAAAAGCGAAGATTTTTTTTTTTCTTAGCTGCAAACTACTACAGCCTCACTCCAGAAAAGACCAGCCTAAGCACACCTTCTGTCCACCAGTGACACACAGTCCATTGAATGCCAGCCTCTAATTCCTGTCCTTAGCTGAATAACTGGAACGTACATTCTGACAATAAGGCTAAAAAGTTACTATAGAATTAAAACACAAATTGAAAGACTGATATAAATACAGTAAACAATAGGGTGGAGAAGTAATTTTTGGAGACAATCATCACAAGGCCTGGAGATGAAACTGGTGGCAATGCTTCCAAATGTTCAAGCCAAGGAAGGAGAAACGGGAAGATGCCCACCCAGGAGCAGCATTTTCAGATGAATTTCAGCATAATATTAAGAACCAGACACGCTGTTTGGATGCTGCATTTAGATCTTAATGATCAAAGAGCACCTTCTCCATATACTTTCATGCTTCTCCCCAGAGATATTTCCCATTAAAAAAAGAATGGCAATAACATTACGGTTGTGCATGCCTTCTAAAGCAGCCCCTTTCACACAATGTCACGTAGGCTTTCCGTGGAGAATCAGTCTTAGGTGGAAGCAAGAAACAAGGATCCCTACGTCTCAGCGGCACCAGGTAGAGGAGACCCAGACTGGAAGGCTGGATCAAACGCTTTGAGGAGAGGAGCGTGGAAAAGAGCCAGAGTGAGCTTCAGAAGTCAAACGCAATTTTTATTCGGGTTCAGAGATGATAAAAGGCTAGTGATGTTAATTTTTCCTACTTCCTGCAGCAAGGGAACGGGGGGTTGCAGTGCTCTGCATCCCTTTAAACAGCAGCTCGCTGCAGTGTGTTTCTTGGCACAGTCCTAATTGTATCTTCTGGTCCCAGTGGAAGTTCACACTTTTTAATATCTCTTATTGCTTCTGCAACTGCTGCCACTAGTCAGTAATCACAAACAGGAAGCCGTGACTCAGCAGAGCCATAACCCGTGGGCTGATGGTGGCCGGAGGAGAGGGAAGATCCTGCAAAACACCCACAAAGGGCTGGGCCCGGCCGGGCACCGCTGCGGGCTGCGTGGCGGGTCTGGTGTGCGCTCTGACCGGGGAAAGCGTCTGGAGACTCGGGTCCTGATTCAGCACTTCAGCTTACACCGAAACCTGGGAGACAACGGCCCCGGTGCCACTCCGGGCCTGAGCGCCACAGGAGAGGTTTCCCAAAGCCAGTCCCCGAAGCATGGGGCTGTCACAGCAGGGCAAGAGAGGACAGGGACACCGGGACCAGCCCCAGCTTTGGTTGCCCGTCTGTGCTCCAAAAAGCAGGATTTTTTCCCGTTAGAGAGAGGCATGGCAGAGGAGGCAGCCGGCGACCCCTCAGCTGGGGGACGCCAGCACGACCCTGTTTTCACACCAGGGCTCGGCTGCACCACGTCTCGTGTAGCACAGGGAGGGGGTGATCTATTCCGAGCCCAGTTTCGTCTGTTTTCTAACTGTATTTAGCAGTGAGTTTACTCCAGACTGAGCCTGCGTGAGTAAGTGTGTATGTAAGGGTTGAGGATTGGCTGCGGCAGGCAGAGGGCTTGCTGAAAGGCTTGTTAAGGAAGCACTACTGACCATGCAATCCAATTACATAATGCTTCAAAAAATAACCGTGCTGGGAGTCGTGTCTGGGCAGCGCGTTTCGGCAACAGAAAGAGGTATCGAATGTCTGTCTTCCAACCCAAAGGCTGATAGTATATTTGTGCCACAATCTGACACTGCGCCTCGGCCGTAAACTGCTCTAAAGAGGAAACTTGCTTCCAGGGGAAATGTCTGCTGTTCCCTTTCAAGGCAGTGCTGCACCCTGCAGACCAACGTTATTTGAGTCCTTGTAAAATTACCACTAATCTCTGCACTCAGGATGCCTTGCATTTTATGGGTACTTGCTATGACGGCAGCTTTGTTTTCTGGGGGTAAACGAAAGTGCTGAGCAGGGAGAAGCCGGCACCTGGCCATCAGCAGCGGCTGGGAGGGCGTTTTCCCCAGATTTCTATCCTTGCAGTTTCTCTCTGCTGCTCCAGACAGGACAGACATATGGACGATGTACAGTATCATACTATCATGCCTGGAAAATGCCTGAAAAAAATACTTTGTCCTGCTCCTGCCTGGAAGAGATTAGGTGTCTGTCCCAGGCAGGAGCCTGCACGGTGCTGCGATGGGTGGCGAGGGAGGGGATGGGAGGGCCAGGCTCCCAGCCGCAGCTTGGGATGACTGGGGATTTAGAAAACCCCATCTCCTCGCAGCGCAGGTAGTTTTTATCGTAGTTACTAATTTAACTGCGAGGCTGCTGTGAAAGGCGTCACAGAAAAAGCACATTTCTAGTGAATGAGGAAAGAGCAAGCTAAGAATATTCTTGGCACGTTGCAGAGCTTTCTGTACCTGAACTTGTGTTGTTCAGTTGCTGGGAACGCTTCACGCGACATAAGCCAGTTCCTAGGCTTGCAACAGACGCCTGGATTTTAACCTGTTCCCAGCCCGGGGCGCAGCAGAGCTCCCCATGCAGCCGGCCTGGCTGGGAGCTGGGGGCCCTTCTCCAGAGAGACCCCTCGGTGCCTCCCGCCCAGGGCTCTCACCGGCCTCTCCTGGGCTTTTCCAGCAAGGGAGGGGACCAAGCGGGTCTGCTGCAACCACCGCCCGTTAAATCAACAGACTCTACCTCCTTCGATCTGCCAGCACTGTCCTCCAGAGCGGGCACTGCGCTCTAAGCTGTGGCCCAGGAGAGCCGTGGGTTTGCTTCACTCCTCTGCCTTCGCCACCCGCTCCCGGGACCCCGCTGAAGGCCGGGGAAGCCGCCTGCGAGGACGGCAGCGGGGAGGAAAGGGTGAAGGCAGAGCTCCTCCAGCCCGGCTGCACGCTCCATCCGCTGCCTTCCTCCCATCTATTTCTAGACTGTTTACCTGGCAAGCACACATGACCGATCCAGAGGAAACGCTGACATCACCCGCCGCTGTGCCCCCTCCCGCTGCCCGCCGCCCTCGCCGTGCTCGGCCCCTCTCCCCTGCCGCCCTCGGCCGGCCAGCCCATGCCGGCAAAGCCTCTCCCGCACCGCGGGGCCGCCACAGCGCTGCTGCTTCCTGAGCAGCTCGGAGACATGTTGTCCTGTCCACCGCAACAACGCGGCCTGGCACACCGCTTCCCTCCACGCCCAAGGCGTGGGGCCGGTGGCCACCGCGCTGGCTGCGACACGACCCGCGCTCGACGGCTGGCAACCGCGCTGCCAACGGCGGGTGAAGCCCACGTCCTTTAACGCCAGCGTATCGTTCGTCTGGTGCGTCGGGCTTAAACGTACCGTTGCGTTTGCTTCCCAGCCGAAGCGCCTTCCCAACCCCCTTCGCATCTGCAACTCAAACCCTCTCGGCCCATGGCGCTGGACGAACTTTGCCGCCGTAGACCAGCTGCCTCCCCACCCACCTCACTGCCACGTCGCGTCTGTGTGCCGGAGAGTGGAGCCAGGCAAACCGCGCTGCCGGTTCCTCGCCTCCTTCGCTCTCCTCCCCAGGGCTGCTCCCGGATGCTGTCGGTGCGGGGAGCCCAGCCAGCTGCATCGGCCTCTCGTGGCAGGCCCAGGGGAGCCGGCAGCCCCGGGGACGGCTTGGGCCACAGCCGGTGGTGCAGGTGCTCGCTCCTCCGGGGGTTATTTATCCCGGGAACCCTGCAGCGGAGCTCTGGACTCGGGCTGCTCTGTGGAAGCTTTCTTGGTGCATTTGGGCAGCGAGCCAAAGTATGCAGTTTAAAGGAAATGTTTAATAAAGACACAGGAGCCTCAAACTGTTTATTTTTCCTCGCAGAAAGGTGGAGAGACGATGTCCCTGGAAACTGGCTGCCGGGCCAGGCGCAGGCCGGGAGGCCAGAGGCCGGAGCGGGGCGTGGGCTGTGGCGGCTGCGGGGGCTGAGCACGGCCTCTCGCCTCTCCCTCCCCTGAGAGCTCCGGCCCGCGGGGTCATAAACCGTGGGGGGAAAAGGCAGCCTATTAGTAACTCTATTAAGTCTCCATTAGTTAGGTGTGAACTCATTACCCTAATATACTTGGAGGTAGGATTCCACTTGCAGGACATTAGCACTGTAATAAGCACGTTTACCACCACCAAAGCTGGAGGGAGCGAGGGAGAGGAGCCCCCGACGCCTGGGGCAGGCCCGCACCCCTGCAGCGCGGCCGCCAAGAGGCCTTTTGCCCCCACTGCTCCTGCACGGGCTCCCCAGCTGCCCTGTGACCAGCCCCCCGACACCCCCCGAGACCCTCTCTTCCTGCAGCAGCGACAGGGGAGTCACCAAAAACACTCTGCTCGTCCATTCATCCCGCGGGTGGCTGTCCACATGGGCTGGATGTGGCCACAGATGCGTGGGGTGAAACGGGGGACAGAGGGCGCACAGCAACAGCTGTCGGGATCTCGGGGCACGTAACCAAGAGCAGGATAACCTGGGGGAGCGTGCCGCGGGCTGGCCGCTCGCCGCTTTGCTGCTGGTGCTGCTCTCCCGCCTTTGCCTGGCTTGGCGTGTGCCATGTTTTTGCACTTTGCGACGGGAACTGTCTTCCGCTGTCTGCAAAGCTGGGCACACTGTGAGGAAGTCACAGCGAACTAAACAACGAGCTTATAGGAAATCAATTAATTAATAATAGATTGGGTGCGGGAGCAGGGCTTCAACTGGGTTTGCTGAGTTAGCGCAATAAAAATACGACTGTAGCAATCTCTGTATTTCTCTACACGTTTTCACTCAGCTTTAACGTGCCAGGGTGAGCTGCCCGAGCCCAGGCAGCACCTCTGCGGCTGGAGAAGCTCCAGCACATTGTGGTCCTGCTGTCCCCAGGGCCTCTGGGTGCCCCGTGTGTCCTAGCATCGTCTGAATCAAAATACTGGTGAACAATGGTCTTGTGTTTGACAGCAGGAAGTTGAAACCAAAATAAAGAGGATACGGAAGCACAGAATGTTGCCTTTCAGAGACAGCAAAAGAGGAACCTGAAGCGTACGGCCACTAAACGAAGCCCTCCCTTGCCCTCTGCCAAAGCCCCTCTCAAACAGGTACTGCCTGCCCTGCAGAAGACAAAGACTCGGCACCATCTCCTCTGTATTCTTAGGCATACTTTGACAGTGCGCAAAAGCACAGTCCACGCAAAACTCTCCCCAAAACTAATTTTGAAGCCCATTTGTTCCTAAATAGGGCTAAACTGTACACGATCCCTGAACAAAGCTGTCCAAGAGCACATACGTATGATTTTAAAAATTATTTCAGGAGGAAGCATGATCTTGTATCTAAGATCCTTGGCCAAAAAGAGTATGAAATTAATGGCATTAAGTGCCTAAAAATACTCTTGAGGATCTGGGACTTGGAACAAGGGCCTGGCTTCTATTCCTAGCTCTGCCACAGACTGGCTGTCTGCGCTGAAGGACCAGCCAGAGCAGTAGACAGGGTACGCTAGAAGTGCCCCAAAATGAAGGCAAATGGGAATGGACTTCAAAACTCACTCCTCCATTTTTTGTCTTATTTTCCCGGCCTGTAGAATGGGAAAAATACTAATTCTCCGCGAGGGAGCAGAGCATGTAAGGCGTGATGTTGGTGTAAATTCTCCTGCTGTGTTTCCAGATGCGCGACGCCAGCTGCACAAGTACCACAACACCACGTCCATTTACAGCGCACCACTGATCACGCTCACCTGCCCTTTTCTTGCTTTCCTATTTCCAGGGAATTAACTCTTACAATTTGAAACATCAGCAAGTCCAAACAACTATGATTAAAAAATAAATTAACTGCTAGAAAAGTGCTTTCTCCCTCCCAGCAAATGCAGCACCTCCTTGCACTGGCCTCCTGGTCAGTGGCAACATTTCGAATGTAAGGATGTTAAATATCCTGCTAAATTCAGTATTAAATATGTATCTTTATCTCATTGAACAGGAGAGATAGGCATCCTTAAAATGCAATACTTGCTTTTAGCCCTGAAAAATCCTGAAATATTCACTTTTCATACATTATACTTTATCTAGGAAAATGATTTTGTCATTTAAAGCTGATTTTATGGGTCTTTTTCACCCTGTTTTACTGTTATCCTACTAACTACAGTACCTGTTTCTATGTTAAATGCAATACAAAAATGGATTTAAAAAATTGTGAAAGTTTCTAAAATTTGAACAACTTCCTAGTTGTAGGACGCACAATGATAAAATAAGAGCCCATCAGCAAAACCTGAGCTGAACTTACTGGTGGGTTTTCTACTTACAAAAAAGGGACATCCCAAAGTTAATTTGATGGGATCTCAAATCCCTGTAATTCCCCGTGTGTCTCAGCCATGAAATAACCTTTGGCATAGTAATTTAAACTGTTAAACAGAAGATTCAAAATAGCACACTTCAGTGATAAATGGGAAAGTTTATGCCCCAGAGTCGCTCTTAAGACAGCACGGCGCAATGAGATGGGACAAAATCCTGCAGAATGAGTTCTGTACAGATCCCAGACCCTGCCAGATTTTTTCATCAGTAACGATACTCCAAGAGAAATGAAAAGACAGGCAGTGAAAACCTCTGCTCGCTCCGCAAAAGGGAAAGAAAGATACTGATGTTTCCATGTGTGACTCTGTCTGATGAAATCAAGTATTCAAATGACTTCTGTTTACATAGTATTTTGAGAAATAATGCTAATTTGCAGAATTGGCATCTGGGGTACAAGTATACATACCCTGGGAGAGCACTTACAGAGCCTTTGTGAAGCTAAGTAATAAACGCTTTGTCTTCACCACACTATTTATGGGTTGCTTGGGGGCATCCTGCTTTCTTTCTGCCCCTACCTGGGCATAAAATTATTGCTGAACTAGGTTTTAATAAGACCAACAGTAAATCTGAATGACCACACATGCACAGCTATTCCTGCTCCCCTGATCTCCAGCATTAATTATAAAGTGGAACTGTTTATACAGTACATACCACTTTTCCTGACTTCTTTCTTGTTTATGTCTAAACCTTTATGGACATAAAACTTTGGAATTTGCTTTTGGAATAAAACTGCAATTGAAGTGCAGTAACTGTGCTAGAAAACAACTTTGCTATTGCTCCCCTGGTTCTGTGGTCACGGCAGCTTTGAGTCTGCGCTGGAACCTTCTCCCGTCCCAGCGTGTTGTTTCAGGTCACCTCCTCGCTGTCCCGTCTGGACTGCTCGTTAGAAACTCCAGCTCTAGATGGCTCAGAGCAAACGCTCCAGCTTTCCCTCCCGAGCCCTCTTCTTTCCTCTCTACTCTCCACTGTGTCTCTGCCCGCTGCGGGCAGCCCCGTGCCCCTGCCAGGCGGATCTGCAGCGCTGGCTCCTGCCTCTGCTGCCGGGCTGGAGCTCAGGGTGTCGCCCCGCTCGCAGTGGGGTGCAGTGGCGGCCGCTCTGCTCCTCCAGATAAAACACTCGCCCGTGTCCTCACCCACCCACACCCCCCCACCCCCCCCGGAACTTTCCTGAAAGAGTTTCTCTTCTACGGTAAGTTATTACAAAACCAAGAGACTTCCATCTGATGGCATACACATGTGCAGATACCAAAGTAACGTAACTCATGCTCCACAAGCACTAAATTATTCCTCGTCGCACTGACCTGACTGCTTGTTTCGTCAGGCTGTCACACTGTAAATTAATATGTTGGCTGTTTGGGGCTGAGAACTCTTTTTTCTATTTGTTCAGTAAAACAGATACTGTACACCCTGGGCACCATATAAAAATAATAAATTACTGTAGTACAGAGGCAAGGTATTATTCTTGTCTTTCCTTCCCTTTATTTTATCCCCTCCATCCTTTGCCTTCCCTCTGATCAATTCATCTTCCATTTACTTTCTATTTCTGTCCACAGGTTTTACTCTAATACATATTGCTCCAACATTCCAACCACGCCACCTGCTCCAGAATTACAAGTACAGAGGCTTTACTGAGGTGAGAAGAGGGAATCAGCAAAAACTCGAGGAGGGGAGGAGAAGAAATAATTACTGTAAGAAAATTAAGAAAAAGGAAATGAGGCTCTACCTGGTGTTGTCTCTTACGCTGACTTGGATGCCTTCGAATTTCTGCCAGACTCTTTCTTTACTCTTCACATCCAACACAGAAACGTGGGGACTTGATAGCCAGAAGAATCCAATGGGCCCCTTTATGCAGACAGGTTGGGGTGGATTAGTGTGTGTTTGACCCAATCTCCCTTGTAGGTTAAAATGTCCTTTAATTCTGTTGGGCTGTGTCGGGGTAGGAGGAATGAATAAACTCTCTCTTCATTTTAGTGTCCAGCTAGTGGAAGCTGCACAGGCTGTGTGTTAAGTCTGTCCAAATTCCCTTCCTCCTTGGCAAGGTTAGCCTACCTAGAAAAAGAAGAATTAAAAATAAGACTGTGTTTGGCTTCTTACAACTTTGGTTCTTCCCCCGTGGTTGTACATTCTACTTTCCAGTGCACGCTTCTGACTGGAGTTTTAACACATAGCCCCCCAAACGCTCCCTCATCATAATGGTGAATAATTACTTACAGTAATACTTAGTGCACCATATTTTAAAAGTATCACCTAAGATTAACTAATAAAAAAATCAACAGAATTTAATGCTTGTTCTTTTAAAAAACCAAATAAGCAGAGAAGTAAAATTTAAATATTTATTGAAAAACTAAATATTGTAGCCTTGTGCAGTTATTGGCAAGAGGTGCTCTGCAAATAAAACCACCACGAGCTGTTGCTTCCTACACGTCCGAGCGCGGGGCTGCAGGAGGCCCGGCTGCCCCAGAGCCAGCGCTGCCCACGCCGCTCACTGCCGCTCCACACCTCTCCTCGGGAAAGCTCCTCTCTTTCTGGCATGTTTGCTGCTCAGGTACGTGTGGGGCCCTCACCCTTCGTTCTCCTCTCGTGGTAAGGTCAGTGATGTAACCAGGACGCAACTCGAGTGAGAATTTACACACACCGATCAAACGCTTTGGCGGGCAACGGGCCCCCAGGACTCAACAAGGCGCTTTCCTCGTCCTCCTGAGCGCTCCGCAAGGCTCGGTGTGGTCTGTGTGTCAGGCAGCGCCTTGCCGGGCTCTGGGGATCCGCCTGGTTGTTCCCAAGGAACCAGACGTCACCAGAGCCGGGCCTGCAGATGAGCCTTTGGGCCTACGATGGGTTTCGGAGCGTCGGCATCCCGGGCAGGCTCAGCAGCGAGGGGAGGCTGCGCCCACGGGGAAGGGCTCTGGCTTCTGGCGTCTGATTTCCAGCCCTCCTATTCCACATGGCCGTGCATTAGGGATGGGCAGCGCTAGCAGATGGCAAAGTTCGAGCCGGGCTAATTAAACATACTGAGCTAATAACCTTCCATTTTGGGACTGGCATAATTCATAATTTAATGTATTGCTGCTGAGACATTAACCTTTCAACAACTGGCACGGTGCCCACAGCAGCCTGAGTGCTGACCATCTTTCAGGAAAATGAGTATTATTGTTAAAACAGGTATAAATCATTCATGGCTTCAGCTTTTGTGTCAAACCGTACATGAAAATAAGTAGTAGGCTGGGTAATTTATTTACCTTTTGGTGGTTATTCTTATGATTTCATGATCATATTCTGTGATTCATAAACATTGGCCAAATGCCATTTTGTTCTCATTTTACCTTTTCAATATTGCAGTGGTTATTCTGATTTTCATCTTTAACAAGTTCAAGACTGGTGCTGAATTGCTTGATCCAGGCACAAATATAATCTCATTTCAAGGAGGAAAAACTTATTTTAAGCTAATTCCACAATATTCAACACAAGTATTGAGACTATCAACATGTTACATTTTTGTATTTTGCTAAAAGACATGTTTCTTTGAAAATTGGTGTATAAACACAGATTCAAAGACTTTTTAAAAATAAAGCATACAGTATATACAACTATATGAATAGTTTCTGGTTGAAAATGACATGGGATACTGGAAAGAGGAGACTGTAAAAAGTTGGAAATTTCTCAACAGTCCTGCAAAGCAAGAAGTCTAACTCCGAACACCTGGTTGCTGGAATGATATTACAGACCTGGGAGACCCTTACATTGACTTCTGGGATGCTGCTGGCCGATCCCATCATATTTCGTATCCCAAACCAGCTCTACATTGAATTTGCTTTTCCAGTGAAAAGACAATCAGAGCCAAGGGGTCACGAGACCCCTCTACCACAAAGCCCGCCTGTTGATACACTAGTGTGAAATGCCTTTCACAAAGCTCCATCAATTCTAGCTCTTGCTAGTATGGTCCGTGAGTGCTGAGATAACTGTTATGAACTCATTATCTGCACCCTATATGGCAAAAGTTTTCAGACATTTTGGACTAAAAGACGACTGTCAGTTCTCAATATTTATCACATACTGGCATGTACGCAATCAAACGCTAACTGAAAACATTACAAAGCTAAAGTAAATTAAAAGCCAAAGTAAGTGAGAATAATATCCTAAACTCTGTATCTCCGATGCAGATTGACCACAAATTGGGAAGAAAAGAGCACAAGTGAGACCTACTCACTTTTAGCCAGTAATACATCTGAAGAGGTCCCAAACGTACAGCCTGTTCCAGCCACCACCACCAGACAGACCCACTGGAAACAAATCCAGTCTAATTTACACAGCAAACTTCATCATAGTACAGAACTACAGCACAGGGAAGATCAGGTACAGAATAACATAACTGTTACTGTGTACTCTGATTGCAGCGACCCCCCCACATATCTCTGGGAAATTATCATTTACCTCTTGAAGGTATGAAACAGCAACCTGAAAGCTAAAACCCAACAGCATTTGCCTGCCCTCGGATATCAAATATAGCACTGAGTTGGCGGGAAAAAAAAAATTACTTTCCTTCATCCTTTCTAACTGTAATTGGAGGAGGGAGTACTTAGCACTTTTTGAAAGGAAACTTTCTGAAAATGACCAGGCTGGGGATGATTTTCAGAAAAACACGCTTCCAGAGACGCTTCACCAACTTTCTGGGTTTTTGGTTAGGGGTTTCTTTTCTTTTCTTTTTTTTTTTTTTTTTCTTCCTAGCTAAAATTTATCTCGTTTGCAGTGTCATGTAACCACCACCACCACCACAATCTCAGTGTAACAACCCACATTAGGCCTGTCAGTCACATTTGCACAGCAGGTTCAAAGTCACACTTGGGGAAATCTTCCAGCACACTCAAACTGGAACTTCCCACTGGACAGACAACAGCACGTGAAGCCTCCTCCCTGCGTAAAATGAAGTGAATCCCCTTGCTCTGCCCTCAAACTCCTTTGATGGTTCACAGAAGTGTCCCTGTTTCCCACGTTTGATGTGACGGTTTGCTCAGCGCCACCGGCGGCTTGGCCGGTGATCCCCACTGCTCCTGCTGTGCAGTAGCCGGCACCGTGCGGGCACCGCGGGCAGCAGCCAGGCAGCAAACCCACGCTCAGGGCTGGGCATAGAGCTGCAAAACACACACCACCCGTCCTAGGGCAAAGAGCACAGGCCTTTGGGGAATCCATGGCTGTAGAATCTACATTTTATGGTCTTACTGGTCGGAAATTTCAGCTTGAGTAAAAAATAATAATACAACCACTTTTTGGTGTTATTCTTTACAGCTACAGATACAACCTTGATTACATCAGCAGTGCATTAACAGATGTCTGCTGGAGTCTGCAGGGGCCCTGGAAGAATAACTCTAAAATGAGTGTGTTGTGCCTCTCAGTCCAAGTCCCAGAGTGGTCTCTGACCACTAAAGTTGGCATTTTCCTGCCAGTTCTCCTTCAGAAGTAGTGAGAAGGAAGCTCACGCATTGTAAACGGTTTAATAAAGATCACTTCCTATCTCTTCTAATCAAACGGTGAACAAAGATGGCCAACACTCAATCAAAAGAGCAAGGTGTATTTCTGTCTTTGAAGACACATTAAAGATCAGTCTAAAAAAAATCCTAAGTGGATGCTGAAGAACTAATCCATTTGCAAAATTCCTATTTTTCAAGACGTTAACTAAGAAATCAGCAAGAAGCTATTTGTAAGCATATATGTCCACACTTAGTGCTCAAGATAACACCAAGACCAGGACATTTAGGAGGCATAAGAGAATAAGGGAGAACATCAGCATGCTTAGTTTTGCATGGTCACTCACAGGACCAGGTGAACAGTGCCAGAACAACTGAAACATAAAGCACTTGAACCTTCTTACGGGGACAGCACTTAGAACCCCTTCAGAACAGGAATGATTTGAGAAGTTAAGGTCCCTCTGGATACCTTCTTCATACTGGAAACACACAGTGTTAACCCCCAAAATGTCTGTTTTTACACTGATAATGATACAGTAGACAACCTCTCACTCCTACAAGTGATAACCTGCCTCTGTTAGCCCATACTCCCGCCACCCGTGGCCCTGGCCGCAGCCGCTGCACCCACACGATGGGTTTTGAGAAGTGCCACTGAACCAGCTGTGCCTGGATCAAAACCCCAGCAGCTCCTTGTTCCACCAACAGTAGAGTGGCCCTGCATTTCACTCCCTCTGCTGGCTCCATTTTATACATCAAATGAAGTTTTTCAAGACCTTAAATTTGTTTAAGGCTGGGATATTTAGAAGTTCACCTCGATCTCCAGGCTCCTGGCTCTGCCCAGCTCTCCTCTCCTCACAGGCACCGTGGCTGGCGGGGACAGAGCCCTCCCGGCCCCTGCGCCGGGCCGTGGCACCCCGGGCTCGCTACAGGAACATACAGGCACCACCAGCACCCCCAGTTGCAAGTTCTGAGTGGGAAGTGTGCAGCTCTGGTCTAGGTTTGGTGCTCCCACCTCCAGAAGAGAGCAGGACCTCACTGTGACAGCTCCGTAACTGTTGGCTGCAAAACCCTTGTGCACCTACACATAGCTGCAGTCCCAGCCAAGGGCCATGACAAGCCATATGCGAGCTGCCAGCGCCTCTTGGCTTTATGTACCTGCCAGAGAGAATGGGAGTATATTAAAGTGTCTCCCCTGGACACTGTTCTACAGCGAGCTCCCGCAGTTTTATCCCATTTCCAGGCGATATTGATCATTCCCAATAGCATGACGCTCACTGCAGTGAGGGGATATACCTACTCCCTCTCCTAGGAATAATTAAGCAGGACTTCTGCTTCATCCTTACAGAAGTACCTCTCCTGGTTCTCACTGTTTACTCAGTATTATATTTACTCCTGCACTGACAACTGCACAACAGGAAAAATACTAGTTCTGAGTTGGTCAGAAGAGGCGGTGTTGGAAGTCGAGCGCTGTCCTCGCCGGTGGCACAGTGGCCACCGCAAGCTGCTTCAGCTGCTCCTCCTGGCCAGCCAGCATCAGTTTTATCCCGCCTGGATTAATCCTCAGCCAAGCAGGGGCAGTTCTGGTGGACACACAATGGAGATGCATGCTGTGGGCTTGCTGAGGATGCTCCCTGCAGCACGCTTAGTTCCCCTAACCCCCCCTTCTCTGGAAAGGAAGGACTTGCAATAGCCAATAATGTAAAAAAAATTACACACTTTATACTCATTTCACAAGGCACTGACTACCACTACACAGAGGTCAGCCTGCTGATCCTGCCATGGCCTGGAAACCCACTAAGGCTGCTGAAGAGTCATGGAACTGAAAATGGACAACCAAGCTTACAGGTGCGTGAGAAATTTTTGTCTTCTTGTCTCGCAATATTATTTGCTTTCTCTCTATAGTTCCTGTTGAAAAGGAAATGTAAAACAATCAGAGCTCTCTTCCCTACATACAGACACATGTTCTACCAGGGGAAATGGCCTTCAGATATGGTATTTGGAAAAAACACCCAAAACCCCAAAAATCCTTTAACATTTTTTAGAAACACACCTCTTGAGTTTCAAATAACAGGAACGTTGACAATCTGTGGGCGCATGTTAGCGTTGCCATGGCTCTGCGTAAAGACCTGCAAAGTGCTTCCTCCACACTCTCAGGCAGGCAGTAAGGAGTATCAGCCCTCTTGGGCAACACTCACGGAAACACTCAGGGATGCAGCCGTGCTGTGCAGCCCTATTCTTATGCAATTTTTTGCTTTCCAGTAGCCACGTGACTTTCTATGGCAAGAATTACTCAATGTGTAGTTCCTGTCCGAAATGTCCTATCCAAAGTATTCAAAACAAGTTTCACACACACCACACATCTCAAGCTTCTGCGTTTAGGTAGATATTATTGTTATTTTACAAGTGGGAAAACTGATGTAGTGGGTTTTTTTTTTAAAGAGGGAAAGATGCTGCAAATATACAGGCACTGAACATCCTCTGTGATTGCCTAAATCTAGGAAGAACCATTCAAAATATCAGATATAGTAGAGGCTGTATATTGGGCGTGAACCCCCCAACCATTAGAGCTTTTCGCCAGGCACACATTCATTCACCTTGCCAGAGAAACTAGTCCTGTACCCCACTGTTCAAATTCAAATACTCATCTGCAGTTATTTTAGATTTCAGACTTCCAGTATTTCTTCCTCGGTAACATACCAGGCTGCATACCCCACACCAAAGCAAAAGTTGCTTTCTACACTGTGGTTATAAGGGAGTTAAAGTTCAGGTTTCTAATTGCTCTCCTGAGGCCTTATTACTTGTTGATTAGGTCCTTTTGGGAAGGGCATCAAACCTGTAATAATAAACACTCATTTCACTGGAAAGTTTGTAGCTGCCGTAGCAGCCCTGCAGCCCTTCCGCCTCTGTAACCGGCACAGGTATAAACCAGCCACAAGAGGTGTTTGTGACTTCTGCGAGAGGCTGCCCGGGCTGGACGTGTCTGATCTACTGGCTTTTTAGCGATCAGGTTAAGAACCACGTCTTCACCTTCGGCAAAGGCGCTGGCTCCTGTGGGCTCCTCTGCTCTCCAAGCCCACAGATCAAAGCTGCAGAGCAGGGTCTGGCTTGGGAGTGTGCATGTGGAGAGAGCGTGTCTGTGCACAGACATCTGTTAGGATTCCTTCTAAACGGTTGCTAGTTTCCTAAATGCTGGCAGTTTTGGGGAGAGCAGCAAGTCTAGGAGAAGTAAGACTGCCAGCGTACTGTTGTCTGACAATCAGTTTTGTGGAGATTCCTCCTACTGATGTTCACAGCACTTCATCTCCATGTCACATTATGGCACCTAAACAGGACAGAGGGGCTGAAGGTGCCATCCTGAAGCCTGGGTGCTTTATGCTTCAGCAAAATAATCTGATGTATGCGGATGCTGAACATTTGCTGGTATTGATATAGTTTTCAGACCGTACCCCTTCGCACAGCGAGCCTCCTCCCGCAGGGCCCCGGGCTCCCAGCCAGCCCACGGGAGCTGCAGGCCGGTGCCGGGTCCTGGGCTCGTGTCAGGGGTGCTGTGTCCCATTGGGGCTTGCGGGGCCACAGCCCCGGACACCAGACTCCAACAGAAGAGGATCGGCCAGTAAGAAGCTCTGACGGGACAGCCATGAGATACCCACTGCCCAGCTGCTCATCCCATCCCCATTTCTAGTCAGCACTCACATTCTCAATTTTCAAAACTACCAAGTTCTCCTAACTAGAATAGTTAGAGGTGTAATTTTCAGTCCTTTGAAAGTATTTGGATAGCATTGTTTTTTACAGGCTGGATTTCAGAAGGGATGGGGAAAATAGCATGGTCTTGTATAACCTCGGGCTGGGGAGAAGCTGCTGTGAGTCTCTGATCTCTGCAAGTCTCTGAAGAAGGGCACCAGGTCTCCTTGAAACCCCTCCGTAATGAATTAGCCTGAAGTAAAAGTAGGTGTTTATCTCAAGTCGTTGCCTCAAATAGCCAGCTACCTGTTGGAAGAAGGGTCTGATCGATGCAAACTAAGGCAGCCATGCGTGAGCTGTTACACAGTGGTTAGTATTGATCAGAGCTAACGGCTGCCGATAGGAATGTGGGGCAGACTGACAGGCGGAGAAGAGGGAAGGAGGAAACGGCCTTCGCTGGTGGCAGACGTACAGAGGAAAACCGATAAAAAGTCAATTCCACTTAACTGAATGGCTGCTAACTAAATATTTTTGGGGCCAGAGCCTTCCCAGATAGCAGCTGGAGTGTCTCTGCTCCGGAACTGAGACATCAAGTGAGCATGGCATCAACGGCTGAGATAAGAGCCGCTGGGGAGGGCTGGCGCAGCAGCAGAGCCTGCCGAGCCCGTGTGCCAGCCCTGCCCGCCAGCGAGCCTGCACGCCCGCCCCGCTGCGCTGCCGTCCACCGCCACCAGCTCTTCCTGATGGAAAATGGGAACGGCATATGAGGACTAGAGGGCTCATGGAGCAAAGACGGCCAGCATTTAAATCCCTGCTTTGCAGAGAGAAAGCCGTGATTTGGCTTCAGCCCCCCTCGGCCGAGATGCCGCTAAGAACCACTGCACGGTGACTCGCTTGGCGTGGGGAAGTGGCACAGATCTTCCAACCCCAGCCTCTGCCAGCTGCAGACACTTCTCATGCCAGTGTGGGACCAGCAACTGCCACGGAGCCTGTTTCAAGTCTTGAATGTATGGGAAGTTTTAAGAGTTATGGATCACCAAAAGCAGTTTCAAAAAGTTAGTGAGATGCTGTGTGGGCTCGTTTGGGTGGCAGCACTATTTCTGCCTGAAACTGCTGGCTGATGACATCATGTTTATGCTCCCATTTTCCAGTCCAGAGGTGTCTCTGCATTGGGGAGGCCTTCAGAATTCAACATACATACATAACGGTGCTCTAACGATGGGCCACGTTCTGAAATCTTACTGTATGAAAGGTGCTCAGAACCATGGTGGCATCACCCTGTGTCGGGAGGAGATGGAGGAGCTCTCCTGTAGCTGTCTGCTTCCTCCTCAGCACACCAGGACAGCTTCTGGTTGTCTTCCTCTCTGAACTGCTCACATTAGTGCTGCTTTGGGGTCTGTTACACTGTACAGCCATACACTCTAAGGGAACACAAAGCCATCAAGAACTGCCCTTCCCGAGCCCAATACTCGGGATTTAGACTATGTTTCAGGCCAACTTTTAGTGGACTGGATCTGTGCTTAAGGCACCTAATATAAAGTAATTCTCCAACAGTTTGATTAATAGTGTCATACTCATAGCTTCAGTTCAGGTTCAACCTTTTTAATGTTTTATTATTTTACAGAGTAATAAATCAGGACAGCAGGAAAAGACAGATGTAGGAATGTCTCTGTCTACCCATCTGTTCATGAAGACAATGGGTCACAGGGTAATGGCTTCCAGGGTTGGGGCAGCTGATATTAGAAAATCTGCTGGAGGAGTTTGTAACAGAGCCAGCAATGCCCCGAGGAAGGAAGAGGGAGTTGGAAGCCCGTTAGTGTGTCCTACAGAGCTGGAGTGCTGACAAGGGAAGGCACAGGCAGGGGCTATCCGGGAGCTAAGCGGGGTGAGATGTCTCCTTGTGGACTGCGAGAGGAAAGGCAGCCGTGCGACCCTGCCAACCATCCCCGAGCAAGGTGGGATGCTGCCCTTTCGCACAGGGCGAGAGGCCGTTCCCGTCCCCTCGGCACCACATGGGTGCTTCATGAGCTCGGTATTACGGTGATGGGACACAGCTCTGACACCGTCACGGGAGAGCACAGCTTAAAGGGAGAAACACCAAGTCATGCAGGTCTGGCACAGACTTCAAAGAGGAGAAAGCAGAAGCTTTGCAGTTCAGTTTGTGGAAAATGATAGAGATGATACAGATGGGAGAAAGTATGGTGATGTTTTTATGAGATTAAAGGAATAAGAGAGTAAGTGTAGAGGTTCAATCTCTGATGAAGCTGATGGAGAGACTACGGGAACATGAACTTAAACAGGAAGGGGAAGGACCGGAGATGGTGAACTTGAAGCGTGACTTGTTAGGAAGGAGAGATGGAGAAAGGACAAGGGATCCGAAGGGATAAAACAGACAGATCAAATACTAAGGAAGACTGTTATGGTCTTAGTGCATTTTGTATGGACTGAAACGTGTGGGACAACAAGAAGTGGCTGTGGTAATCAGAGCAAGAGATGACGGAGCCTTGGAAAAGAGGCTTTACTGTTTGAACAGAGAATGATCAAACCATTCAGAAATTGTGACAGGTAGGGGAAAAACTGGAATTCTGGTTTGGTCATATTAAGCTAAAAACTTCCTGGAAAAGTAACAAAAATCTAATGAATGTACTTTGCTTCTCATATCAACTGGTTTGTTATGCGCAATGCAAATTTAGGGATAGCACATAAAGATGCAAATAAATTCATGTGTAACGTAGTGAGAACAAGTCAGACTAACGTTTGACATTTTTGCCCTATATTCATAGCTTGCTTCTTATATTGCAGAGCAAAGCAAGTTTTATATAGAACAAACATGTCACTGTTTTCCATCTTACTTTAACAGGATTTAATTTACTTTTAAATTTTAATTAGTTCCATGAAGGGGCCTGGCACTCCTAATGCATAGGCATTACAATTTACAAATTATTTGCCATTATAACTTAAAGACCGTTAAAAGAGGTGTAAGCTACAAATCAGGGACCTTATTATCAAAATATTGTCAGCAGCTGGACTCTTCATAGGAAAGTATTTGTATTGGTGTATGTTGAAATTTTAGGTATTTATAAAACAAAGCTATTGTCCTCATTTCTATTGCTGGCTGATTTATTCTATTAAAGGTATTTGGTTTTCATGCAGCTTTTGCAACCTGAACTGCCTGGGCCACAAACACTAACAGTGCACATTTACATTTAGGAATCCTACTATTTTTACGTACCTGCTTTTTAAAGATAATGCTTTGAAACCTTATACTTACTTTTACAGTAATTTAAATAAAAGTTAAATGTGAGATTTAGGCCACTTTCTGACCGTGAACCTTTAATTACACAGTGAAGGCATCAGCACAGCTAGAAAAGTGTCTTCAGCATGCGTGTACCACTTGCTGGATAATCAGTAGGATGATTTAGTGAAGAAATCAGTTCTGGATTTCAGTATGTTTTCCTGATAAATACTATGCAATTCAAAACTGGATTGAAATCCACACGTTAAGGCTCAGCCTATTTTATTCTGCTTTCTTACCAGGCTGCATCCCTATACTGTGTTATATTGTTATGTTTTAAAGCTGACACAGTACAGGAAAAACTAATGAAATCTATTAGACTTACAGTACAAAAGAGGAGAGATTTCTAAGAAATACTGCACAAAAAAGCACAGATTAAAAAAATGGAAGCAGCAGAGAACAGCAACTATGTGCCACAAAAAGATAAATACAAAAAGCTCAGCTCTCTTATAAGACACCCACAGCCTCCATCTGTCATCTCAACCCTTCCTCTCCCAACTGTTCTTAAATTAAATGAATGCTTCTAATGGGAGATTTTCTCATGAAAGCTTATGAGAATTCATCCAAAGACAAATTAAAACAATGCAGTGTAATCATGCAATTCACCTCTCTAACAGGTTGCCTGGATTCAATGTTCGCATTTACAAAAGAAAAAAAGCAACAATAAGACACCCAAATAAAGAAAAAACAACTAAAGAGCAAACCTTTCATTGACTGAAGCCGATAGAGATGCAGGTTGCTCTCTGCAGCCATTCTCACCGTTGTAGAGCTGAGACTAAAGGTTATTTTAGTCTTTATAGGAAACTACCATACTGATTTTGTTCTTTGTAGGCCTTGCAGTTTGAACGTGTCCAAAGGGATCAGCAAGGCTAAACCAATACATTATTTTTTATTTCATGTAAATAAAACTAGCTTGGGCTACTGAGTCTAGACTGCTTTTAAAATATATTTTCCTACTTATCAATATCTTAGTCACTTTTAGCATTCTATCCAGCATCCTATTCATGTCTGGACATGAATAACTTTCCATTTGCACTTTTGTTTCTGGTCAGCTTAATTTTAGAGTTGCTGTTCAGTAACAGAATTCTTCAGTGTTTGGGTTGAATGCATTTAATTTCTATCACTTGTAGCCTAGAGAGATGTATTAGCAAAATTATAATAAATATTTCTGTCAAAACCAGGTCTAAAGGAGGACACTTGAAAAGGAAACAGATCTTAAATTCGGACACAGCCACCAGACAGTGCCTCCTTAATAACAGGTCTTAGTTTCCTCTGTATTTCAGCATTTTGCTCTTTGAATTCACAGCAGGTAGTCTGAGCCAAATGGGTTGTTTTCTTAGCTAATAGTTCCACTACATTTAGATCTAGCAGCCCAATGGAACTTAAAAGGAGAGAAGCCCCCCTGACACCCCAGAGAAGTTCCCAGGGACAGGCCGAGGCTGAAGGACACGTGGTTGGGGCGCTGCTCCTCAGTGGCCGTCAGGCCCCCGGCCGCGGCGGGGAGCGGGGCCCTGGCCGGGGCAGCCCTCAGCGACGGCCTGACCTGCCGGGGGGGCTGCCACCCCAGACGGCCATGAACGGCCGCCGCAACGCTGGGCGGGTAAATCAAGGGCTACGTCTTCAGTCACCTCTGGTCTAGACCTCTGTTTCGCTGCTGCGGCTGCTCCCCTGCCTTTCTCTGGGTCTCAGCACCTGACTGCAGTACTCGCTCAAACGACAAGTCCCCTTGGATTTCCTTCTCTGCTCACTCTTGCTCCCTCCTTGTTCTCTCACTCTCTTTGCATGATTTCTGCACTCACCCTCTTCATTACCAAAGTCACTTGAACTGTTCGAGTTCACAGCGAAAGGTAACTGAAATCCTCCCCAGATTCCCCAGTCTCTGTTATTTTCTGCGTGTGCTCTTTCGCGGTTTCCTTTACTGAAGTCCCTCACTGTTGTACTTAACCACCGTGAGTGACAGAAATCCAATGCTGACCACTTCATTATCTGCCGACCCTGTCCCCCGGCCTCCTGCCCCTCCATCTCTCTTGGGCAGTTTGCCCTACGTCACAAGTCCTTGTTAAAGGTCAGGACCCCAAACCATCAGAATTGGTCGTGTTGTTTTACTGTATCACCAGAGAAATCAGGCCTGTCGGATCTCATTAAAGCCCTATTTATGGGTGGAACGCCACTCCTGGAGCGGGATGAGCTGCTACCTTTGAAACGCAATCTTCACCAGATCCGATCAGCATCGCACAGGGATTATATTCCACCAGTCAATCTCTCATAATCGCTCCCACCCTTATTGGCACGGCTACTGCTGTCCCTGCACGAGAAAGGAAATCCTCTTAAACAAATACTGTTGGTGGGAGTGAGGCTCTGCTCCCCCAGGACGAGGCGCAGGATCGGGCCCCTCGCAGGACAGGCGGCTGCCCGGGCTCGTGTGGGGGAGCCCAGCGCGTCGCGTCGTTACTGGTGTGGCCACTAACCAGAGAGACACTTCATACTTAATATAGTGCCAATGATGGAAAAGTGTTAACTGATCCTCTCAACATGCCTTTGAAATGAGCAGGGAACTGTCACCACCGCGCGGGAGCGGGGAAGTGACGTGACTTCCTGAGCACGACATCGCAAACCGGCAGCAGCACTGGAAGTATAATTATTCCCAGCCTCATAAGAACTTCTATAAATCGTGACTCTTATTAGCTTCTTCTCTGATGGGACTATTAAAATGGAGAGACCCTTTCCCTGTAGGATTACGCCACAGTTTTAAGACACAGTCATGGTAATGCTGGCTTTGCGCTAAGGAATTTCCAGAGAATGTTGTCAGGTGAGTCAGAGGGTAAATAACACTGTGCTCCACATGTCTATCGAGCGTTTTAAAGAAAGTTCCAGTGCGGCTGTGTGTTGAATTGATAATTTCCCCAGTGCACAATGCAGAAAATGATGCAAACCCATTACATGAATTCTGAAGACAATGAGAAATCTCAGCTGCCTAAATGAGAGTAAGTCAAAAAGTAAACACAAATACTAACAAAATACAGGAATAATGCTGAGAATCAAATCATATCCAGAAGGAAGCAAAGCGATCTCTGTACAACGAGACAGGAGGCGGAGGCAGCATATTAAATTCACAAAATGTAGATGTTTCATGTAAATGAGAGATTTGTGATGATTGCCTGTTCTGCCACACGAGCTCCAAGTTGTGCACTACAGGGGCACATGTCACGATTCTTCTGTAATGCGTTTATAGTATTTTAGCATTCTTTGCCTGAAACACTCCACCTTGTTAGCTGATGCTCTTCCAGCTCAGGAACAGTTGGCGAAGCTCAGCTGATGTGCAAAGGAAGACGTTGTTGCTGTTAAACCCAACAGAACGTGGATGGAAAGGGAGCGATCGTTTGAGGGAAGACGGGCTAAACCTCTCTGGATTGAGGAACCATGAGGGCAACCAAGCCTGGAGGCAAGGTTTGGGTGAGTTTTTATAACACCTTCTTGGGGTTTTTGTTATTAAACTTAATGCCTAGAAAGAGGATGAACTTAGATGTACGGTGAGAGGATTAACTTTGTATAGCAGGCTGGGAAAGGCATGGCTTGCATGCAGTCCACAGCAGAATTTTAAAAAATCCTTCTTCAAAAAAAGCATAGAAGAGGAAAAACTAAGAAATCCTTATCTAGATGGAAAAAAGAGAAGATCTTAAGAAGTCTAACAGACAGCCCGAAAACCAAAGCATGTCGACACAATATAATTTATGAGAGTGGCAAGAGAAGGCAGTAACTGCACAGGAATGGCAAAGGGAACGCTGTGCCTGCTTTGCCCAACTCGGAGCCAGGCAGGTGCACTTGCACTTGCACACAAAAGAATGTGTAAAAGAGGGACACGATATATACGAGAGGTGCAACAGCTAACAGCCTTAACTAAAACAAGCACACATTTTACTCCAGATTATCAGGCAGGTTCTAGGAACTGAGAGAATGAGCTTACCACATGTGTGAAAAAGCCAGATCTGCTTTCTGGATAGGTCACTAATTCTGATATTTTTGCATCCATTTGGGTCAGCAAGGTCATAAAATATGACCTTTCAATTTTACAAAGTTTCTTCTAAGTCATTCTGCTAAGAGCTTCTTTAATCTGTTCTTAACTAGAAACAGTGGGGCTGTCTCAGTTGGCCTCCTTTTAAATGTTCATGTACATTTACAGACACTGAAAAGGGGTATGATTTTCAACAGGAAAAGAAGAGCTAAATTAGGCTAAAGTGCATTTTAATTTAATTTAATACAATTTTTGCTAATACTGAAAATATATTATATCTGACATTATTTAACATTGCAGTATTTGCTTAATTAGCAATGCCTTATGAGCACAGGTTACTCCCAACGATGGTGAGCACGTTTCCTTTGGAGGCTACAGAAGAGGCTTCCCCACCCCCGGAGAAGCACGATGTGGCCGTTCACTGCAGCTCCCTTTCTCCGTGGGGCTGCCGTGAATTTGCTGCTTGACTGCAACACTGAAACTATCTGTCAAGTCCAAGGCAGAAAGAGAGTTTGAAAGGCAAACATGATCTGTGATCAATATCCTAACAAATCCAAAGGAAGCCCCAGCTCCCGAAGGGTTAATCCAGAGAAGAAAAGGCATCCGCATGTTTAGTGAGCTAATGTGTTTATTGATGGGGAGGCCTTTAAGTCCTCAACAGGGAAAAGATAAGTGACTGGAAGTTCAAGTCAGACAACCTGGTTTGGGTGGAACGTGGTTTTCCGCCTGGTTTACTTTTTGGACTCCTGGGGTGTCCTCCTGGGGGTGGTGGGGTGGGGCAGGGGGGTGCCCCTGCCTGGGGCCGAGAGAAGCCCACCCTGGAGCAGGGATTGGAGCAGGGATGTTCCCAGAACGGGGCGCGTCCGGGCTGGCCAGTGCGGCCACACCGCAGGCGCCTAGTCCCAGCGAAAAGATGGTGGGCTGGTATCCAGCACCTTCCGGCACGTCCTGAGTGAGTCTGAGGCTAAAGCATGTGGTGACTGTGCCTTCGAATTCTGGGAATTCTGCCCTCGAACCCTGGGCGCGTCCTGATTTCCATAGGGGCATCCTGTAACGTACGACCGAGTCACTGCAGAGAGCACCTCTCCGGTCTGCGCCGTGACTTCCCGGCCTGGAGCTCCCTCTCCACTCGCATGCTGACGTGTCCTCGCTGGGCCTCGGCACAGCCCCTGCCCAGGCGGCGGGAGGAGCCACACCGGACCACCTGAACTGCCCGTGTCCAGCGTCAGGCGGGCCACGCCAGGGTCAGGGGTCGGGTGCCTGCCTGCTGACAGAGCATAAGCCAACACCGTCCTCGCCCGGCTGGCTCAGGAGACAATGCCCACCTCCTGCTGATGGCCCTGCCCCGGGGAGGGGGCATCGGCTTCACTGGGGAACGGCCAGCCTGGGAGGTGATGGAAGCGGCTGAGCGCAGCTACAGACAGTCTGATCGCCACTGGAGAGCTGCTGCGGGTTGGAAACCCTCTCAAAGGCAGCTCGCTGACCGGCCCCATGGACCTGAATCTCCCCAGCTCTGCACGGCTCAGCCCCGCTCGCCGGCCAGGAGCCTGCTGGTTCGTGGCCAGCTCTGGGCTGGCCTTTCCAGCCTGACCACAAGCTCCTGGTGACCAAGTCAGGAGCTTCCACGATGGCCTTGACCTCCCACCGCCTGATGGCCGGGGCCTCTGCACTGGCACGAGCATCCTGCCCTCAGAGCAAGTGCGAGGGAACCATGGATTGCTCACCGTGCCTTCTGCCATGGCATCACTTGAAACCACTTTAAAAAAACAGAGAAATTACAAACCAGGAGGTGAGAGACATTAACAGAATTCGCGACAACAGTAACAACAGAATGTTGATAAGTGTACAGTTGTTGATCTATCCCAGGCCACAGTATGAACCTAATTCAAGATGTGACTGAAAGGAAGAGTCAGTGGATTTCTCTGCTCTCGTGGTGGCGAACACCTATGACTGCAGGTACCACAGCTGCTGCTATAAAGATGTAATGATGGTTTATTCATTATGCATTTCTAAAACTGGCCGTATTGGGGAAATACTGTAACTGAACTAGATATATTACATTTCTACACTAGTTAAGAGATTATAAGCAGATAAATTAAATTAATGGTCCATCTAGCCAATATCCTGTTATCAACAGTGACCAGTAACAGAGCCCTGTAGGCAAGAGTATGAAATAAGTGAGTGGACAGTGATGCTTCTGCAGAAGCCAACAACAACTTGTGATTACAGGACTTTCTGAACTACAAGGCTGTGTTCCACTTTTTAATAGTCCCCAATGGACTTTTCCCCCATGAAGCTGTTCAGTTGCTTTTTGAACCCCATACTACCAGCATCTATAGCTGTGCTACGGCAGAGCTGTGCTGCATAATTTTGTCTTCTGTGAAGAAATGGCTTCGTTTCTTGGTCTGCTTGGTTTTAACTTTCTGACTGCAATTTTCATTTGATGCCCCCTCGCCCCTGTACCAGGACAGACAGCAGACAACATTTCTTATTTACCTTGTCCATTAAATTACAATTCTATGATGGTCACCACATCCGTGCCAGTTGTCTCTTCCAGGCTCGTGGTACCTTGCCTGCTTCATGCCCTTGTCCCATCCAGAAGCTGTTCCCTACTTTGATCACTTTTCTTGCACTTTTCTGACCTTTCCCCTTCTCTTATACCATTTTTGAGACAGGACCAGAACTGCACAGATTATTTAAGAGGTGGGCACATAAGGAATGTATCCAGTGGCACAATGATCTTCATGTTTTTTCTCTAATTCTTTTCTATTAATTCCTTACATTGATCCTTTGATTACTACTATGCACCAAAATATTTACAGAGAACTATTTACTGTAGCCCCAAGACCTCCCACCTGACTGGTGACAGTTAGCTCCATGCTATACGTTGCCTCATCCTGCCTTGTCATTTTTTTTGAGAGGGGATTCCAGATTTCATGGCTGCTATGGAATTGTACCTTTGATAATTCGCACGTTTCAATTTTACTGTTGTCTTGCAGTTCTGCTCCTGTATGCAGAGATTATCAAGAGATGCCAGTGTCCCAAGTGCCTATTCAGGAAACAAATAAATACCCTGGAAAATTGTTCCCTCTAGGCCTGGCAATCTGGTTTAGAATAGACGTGAGGAGGCATGTATGGAGCCGAACCACCACAGCCTCAGAGAGGAGAACGGGCAAAATATATACTGCACTGCTACTGATGAAAGGCGTAAATTGGAAATACCTGCATTTGAGAACTATTTACTCAAATATATTAATCTTGCATTAACTTTGTGTCAGCACCAGTTCCTAAAGACACGTGGGATCTTACTACCTATTAGCTGCAGACAGAAGAGAAGTCAGATGGTGTAAGATGCTCAGAATAAACTGAGATAGTAATGACTTCTGATTTCTTATTACTGGCAGCATCCAGAAGCCTCGTGGCCCACATACGCGTGGGCTTACGGCGTGCCCAGGCGCCGGGTGGTGGGTTTCCAGAGCGTCACCGGCCTGGCTGGCGGGGACGACGGTGACTCCGGGCAGCCCCCCGGGACAGCTGCGTCCGATCCCTCTGCCGAGGGCGGCTCTGTGGGACGGCGGGAGCCATTCTCAGCTCCGCAGAGCAAGTGCTTGGCTCTCCCCATCTCAGTTTTATGGCATTACACGGTAGATCGGCAGTGCCGTACAATGCTGAGGAGAACAGGGTATCGGATTCAGCAGCTTCAGGTTTGATCTCTCCTACACTGGCTAAAGCAGCGCCGATTCCAGTGAAAATACGGACACCGCACCGTCATACAACGGTTCTAAACAGTTCTGCCACAGATCAAGGCTGAACTGACGGGTGGGAGGGCTTCTAGCCCGGACCCCAACCAGAGGTGGAACAGCGGGCGAGGGCAGATGCCCGGCTGGCACAGGGCTCCCAGATGTGCCGTGGCCACCGGGAAACCAGGTTCTCGACGACTAACGGTGCCCAACAGTCAGAGCTGGTCCTGCTACAGCTTTCTAACAGCCGTGCTGGATGCAAGAAACCTGCAAGCAGCTCTGTGGTGGAAGTCACCAGTCCCGAGCTGCCCACTGTACCCCATGGAGCCCATGGGCATGCTGCCCTCCGCAAAATCCCAGACTGAGAACAGAGTGGAGGTGGCGTCGAGCAGCGAGGTCTGCAGACAGACTTACTGCAGTGGGACTGAGTTTAGTGCCGAGACTTAGCAGCTCAAGATCCCGACTCTTCATACTGTTCATGGGTCGAGATGTTTGATTGACTGGACTATCAAAGCAGATGCCATGGTCGGTTCCTGCTGCTGGGGCTTCTCCTTGCCTCGATTTGCATATTCAAGGATCGCCGATGCCTGGCTGTCAGAGATGGTGACAGTTGGGGGGGTTTTTTAGCTTTATCAAGGGGGATTATTTTTAACCCAAATTATTTTGCATTGTAAATGTTTAAATCCACATCAAATCCAGATTAATGCATAAAATAGTCCAAGAGGGTATTTACTGAAGAAAAAAATAACAATAAATCAAATTATTATGGCTAACTCCCATCTGAAGTGTTTTAAAAAGGGGAAAGTCTGAGATTTTGGCTAAAATATCACTTCAAGGAGAAGATTCTAATAAACCTCTCTGCAAAACGGACGAAGTTTACATACAAACTGGAACCCTTAGTACTTTTTCACAACATGACTGGAATTAATAATGCAGATAAATCCTAAATAAATCAGGATTAGTGTTAACTATGTCTTGAGGTTTAATACGCTCTACGAAAATGAAAGGGGGCCGGCGGGGGAGGAAGGAGCTTTGCCTTAAACCTTGCCCGCGAGCGAGCAGAGCAGTGCCGGGGAGGAGGGCCGGGGCGCGGGGCACCCGGAGCCCGAGGACCAGCCGAGCAGGGCAATCAAAGCGCCTCTAATCGCCGCCGCTCCGGGGGTGGGTTCAAAGGATCTGGGCTGGCCACAGGCTGCCTGAGGTCACAAGTGAAATGCAGTTGCGGGGCAGGGGGAGGGGTGTCTCGGATTTTTGGACAGCCCGGCTGTTTGAATCTGTTTTCAGGAGGTCAGCCGGATTGCAGTATTTTACCGTCTTATCAGCAAAAAGATTAAATTTCCCTTCGTGGTTAAAGAGCTCAGCCCCACTCTGAAGGAAAATATAAATAAAACTGCCAACACAATCGCCCTAAGTAAAAACTGCCGCAGTGTGCCGGCGCTCGCGGCAAAGCCTGGGGAGCCGCTTCCCGGTGACCTCTGCCCCGCTGTCCCCGCCGGCCGCGCTGGCGAGATGTCGCTGACATCCTCCTCCTCCTCCCGCTCCGTGGTGTTTCACACACCCCTCCAGGTCCCCGGAGAAGGGTCAAAGCTGGGAGTGGGCGGGTGAAGGCCGAGGGAGGGACGCTTGGGTGCAAAGGCACAGGTCGCTCCCACCGCTGCCCTCGCTGCTCTCGGGGCTGTCACACGTGCGAGCGAGGACCGTCCCCGTCCTCTCCTCCTCCTTGTGCTGGATGGAGCCAGGGCTGATGAAACACTCTCACTGATAAGAAAGTAAATTTTAAATTTTCTTAATTTTACCTTTTTTTCAAAGCCACAGAGGAGTAGAAAAATGCTTCCTGTGTTCACTTCATTACCTGGAAATTCACTCTGTCCCTCTCCATTCGTGCTCTCTTTTAGCAGACGGGTGTGAGGACACGGTCTGCTCTGTGCTGTCCTGCCTGCTCAGGTGTGAGACTGGGCTCAAAAGTCTCAGAAGTTTGTGGCGTTTTAAGAAATCTCATCTCCCATCTGTTTCCTGTTCCTTTTGGCAGCCCTTCCCCAGCGCTCACACCCGCTCTTGAGGCTCGAGGGCCAGATTCTCATCTGCCTCGTGCTAATTACTGACACCTGTGCAAAACAGTGATAAATGCAGCCGAACATGTGCCGGCCCCCGGCTCCTGTCGCCCCTGCTCGCCCCGCGCAGAGGCCACGGCCAGCGCCTACGACAGTGGGGTCCTTACGGAGCTGGGGGCAGAGCCACAAATGTGCTGCCAGGGTGCCCAGCTGAAAAGAAACCCAGAAATGTGACGTTTGCCTGTGATTTTTTTTTACCTTCTGAGGAATCTTTTGCACACAGTAACACAAGGATGAGTTTAAGTGCCGGTTCCTTCTGGCTGCCAGCAGCGTGTCGAATGCGTGAGATTGTTGTGCTAATTTCTGAACAGGTATGAATCTACCTGGCCCGAGTAAAGGCTTGTTCATTTTGAAATGAAAATGTTGATGCTATGGCAAGGATCTATGCAAAGCTAAAACAAATGTGCCAGCAAAAAGCCTGTACCTAATGATGCTTACAAATCTGAAAAACATCCCAACTCTCTCCATAAAGCAGTCAGTTTGCTAAACTTTAATGATAACTAGTTTTGGATTTTATGTGAAATATTTACATATGATTAAACATTGACCAGTAAACAAACAGAGTAGGTTTTCAATAATTTTTAAACATTTAAAAGCTGGAAACCATCTTATTTTATATTACATATCACAAAGTGCCAGTAGTTAGCAGCTCTGTCGCTAATGTTAGTTGTTAGGGCTCTTCAACACCAGATCTACTGGGAGAACAAAGATGTCTTTTCAGTCTCCTCAGGAACGAGCCTGCAGATCTGTGTCCGGAGCTACAGATCTGAAATGATCCTGGCCAGGCTGCTGACACCTCCCGGCAAGTCCCTCTGTATGAGTCACATTTACCTCAGTGGTACTGGAAACTTTAAAAAGTTAAAAAAACCCAAAACCGAGTCTGTCTTTTCTTTAAGGGAGACTTAAGCATAGGTCTAGGAAGATAAAGATGAGATGCGCAAGTATAAAAAATCCTAAGATATCTCTGATTGCTCTAACTCTTGCAGCGTTAACGTTGACATTTTACAAGAAGTAAGAGCATTGCATTCACCCACAGGTTCTCTGCTCCCAGGAACAGCCACTCACAGTGAGCCTGAGGCCACCCACAAACCTCATCCGACCTTCAGGTCGGTTCAGATGGAACAAACCTAAAGGACACTCTCCAGCAGCCGGAGAACCTGCTGTGGCCCCGAGGCAGGACAAGCGCTTTGCAGGGCTCCCAGCGCTCGGGATGCTGACTCGTGCAGGTATGTGGTACCACGGCGTGATGTGAGAACCCCTGGTCCCACACCGCACCAACCCGCCCACACACCCAAAAACCCCTTCTTTGGGCTGACACAGACATTTAAGCAAACATGTGCAGGCACTGTCGGGTGTCACACCAAAGCGACTCACTCACTGCCCAGTTCCAAGACAACAAGGGTCAGAGCCGTGGGACACGGGCAGGGCTCCAGCACCGCTGACTTCTGACCGACAGACCAGTCCTGCCCAGCCCCGTCCCCGTGCCCTCTGCCTTTTCTTATGGAACCAGAGCTGAGCTGCCGTGTCCAGCCCATGCAACCCACGCCGGGTTTAGCTGCAGCCGACAAATCCTCTGCAGAGTTTCAGGGACCTTTTCTAGGCTGGCTTTGTAGAAAGATGTTTCTGGAGGTTTTCCCAGGATTCTCAACATAAATGTTCAGAAACCATGGGATATTAATAGAGAATAGAAGCTATTTTATTCATACTGTGATGTTTAAATGTTTAGGTTCTGCTTTCAGCCATTTCCAGTACCAGAAAAAGGAAAAAAGAAGGGGAGAGGTGGGAGGTCACTAAGAAATCAATGTAATGTGCACTACATCCATTGCCATGATGTGGCAATGGAATATTCGACCCTCATCCTAGTGGGCAAGGCTAGAGGGAATGACATGCACTAGGTGCCTAAGAACAAGCAGCCAAGCCTGGTTATCTTCCTTAAAAAACACATAGTACTATTCAGGGGTGTCTGAAAGGAGTAAAGTTCCCAGCCCCAAAGGCACCCGTGTGGAACAGGGGCTGCAACAAATAACCTGGAAACTTTCTGTGAAAACCAGCCAACATTTAAGAACAATTTACTTGGTGCCCCAAAAGCTGCAAATTTTTGTTCAAAGAAAGTTTATGCATCTTTGCTAAAAGAGGATATGAAAGCAGTTATAAAAAACAGGAATCAAAGTATAACAATTTAAACACGGAAACATCTGTGAAAATTAGTACAAGCCAAAACTAATTTATGTGAAAAACTTGTAAGAAAAGTCAGATGTATTGAGCACTACCAACAGAACGCTCACAGGCAATAAAACAGAGATTTTTGAAGTTCACCTTTGATACAATAAATTCTAAGAATTGATTATTATGTGCAATAATTAACCATTACTAAACAGAGAGGGTAAAAATGTCAATAACTCTGGAATAAAACATTCCTGGTGAACACTTGTAATCAAACTAGTTGATGTAAATATATAATCAAGGTCATATAATAGTAAAGGTATAGGTTAAATAGCATCTGTTAAATATAAAGATTTTTGAATTACCAAGTCTGAACACTTGTATCTAATGATTTTAAAGGAATCATTTGGAAACTCTTCAAAGGCTTCTGACTAATCCTTAATAGGTCTTCAAGAAATAGGAAAATCTCCAAAAGACTTGGAAGTTCGGTTGCAGGTCTTTAAAAAGTACATGGGATTGACCTATATATGTAATAAAAGGTCAGCACTTGACATGTGTCAGCAAAGAGATGAAGGATGGAAATATGCTTAACACTAACTAACATTATTGCACTGGAAGTAATTATTTTTTTAAATTTTCTCAGCAGCGTTCTTTGTGGAGACTCTTTGATCACCAAATCTAACTTACAACAACGTTGTGAACTTGTATCAAGCCCCGATTTCCCAAAGGACGCCTATCAGAAAAGCCTCCAGACCCCCATTCAGAAACTTCACATGACAGCCTTCGTCCATGACACATGGAGGTCTGACAAAAAACATCCAGGAAGGCAAGAGAACGAGGAATGGCTTCCTTGGATATTAAAGCAATTGCAGAGGAAGAGCCCTGTTCCTTACCTCAGGGCTCAGCAGGTTAGAAAATGGTGATACTCTTAAAACTATTTTGATCTGTAGGGAATCACGCTGCTGGTCAAATAAACAAGTAACACCACCGGTCCTGAGCACTGTGAGGTGGGGCAGGCGAGCCCACGGAGCGGCGCTGGAGGAGAGCACAGGGGGGACGAGCAACGCGCTGGTGCGAAAGGGAGGTTTGGTGGCAGCTGAACTGAAAGACATTGGAGGACCCGAAGGCACGTATCGAGTGGAGGTTAAAAACAAGAACCCCCCGATTTGCTGCGACTCAACTAGCACTGGGTGTCTGATCTCATGAGCTCATTTAACCGATGTGAGAAAGCACTGCGAAACCCCATCAGGAAGAAAGAGGGAAAACCACGTAACCATGTATTGTGCCAGTTAAAACTCACAAAGTAAAATTTGTGACAGTGACTCAACACCTAAATGATGCATGTGAAACAAGTCTCTATACTGTACAGCAATTCTTGATAAAGTATCTAAAGAAATGTATATTCTGGGAACCACTAATGATGAGGGCTGTAAGTCACACTGACATGAGTAATTTCTAAAGCAGTGTCGGTGAGGTTTGAGGATCTGATACTGGAAAATGCTTCTTACAGCATATCAAAAGAATTTTAGGTTTCTTGGGTACAAATAATACCGAAGGCCTAATTGTAGTTAAGGGCAAGCTAGGCAACAAGGATCATAATTCAGTTAGATTTTTAAATAGTACAAAAATTAACCCTAACAAATGAATAGTAATTATGCTCAATTTCAGCAAGGCAAATAAGGAATGAGAGAAACATGGGCCAGAATTGAGTATAATGAAGCAATAAAAGAAAAGTTTTCAAAGCTAAATAACAATGGACCTATTTCAGCAACCTGATTAATGTTCATGGGATTTCTGTGTATGCTTAATATCTTTCCTGAATGGATATGGATTTTTAATGCAGGTCTGTGTGCTTCAATGAATTGGGGCATCTGTCCTCCACTGGATACTTAGGAAATTAAACAGAAAAATAAACAGAGAAGGAAGGAGAATCTGATTTGTCCAAGGCAAGAAAACAGACAGTCTATAGAAAAAAAAAAAATTTAAAATTAAAATTTTACACAGAACATGTTAAGATTAAATGTTTTAAGTTACATAAAGTAAAAAGATAAATAAGGATTTCTGAAAGCTCTTAATGCAAAATTTGCTAATAGATCAGTTAGGCATTAAAATTACATCTGATTTTTGTTTGACTTTTCATAAGGAACAGTGGGGACAGTTTTCTTTTCTTTGGCAGAAAAGGAATATGAATAATAAAGAGAACAATGATCATGCTTTTATGAGAAAATTGCTTTCTTATTGGAAATTTTGACTTTTCTGAAGAGAGAAGTACACCAAAGACCTAACCTTCTGCTCTTCCTTCTGGGACGCAGATCCAAACTTTTTCCTGCAGGATAAGCTCCCCCTCCACCCCGCCATGCAAAAACCTACAGTCTAGTCATTAAAAAAAACCCTAAAATAACAACCGAAAAACCCCAACCCCACCCCCAGTGCTGGGCCATATAACCAAAGTGGTCATCTGAAACTTCAGTGACTCTTTTCGCTTGGGAATAAGAACTTCCCAGAACTCTTCTGCCGTTACTGGGTGGAACAGAGGGAACAGAGGGAACCGCAGCCGTGGCCCTTGCGCAGTCCCGCCTGCGCTTGTTTCTGCTCGTGCTGTCTCTGATGGGTCGCCTGACCCAGCCAAAGAACCAGTGGCAACGTGAAACCCTGAAACTCGCATCCTCAGCGTAACAGCCCCAGGGCTCGGCAGCACCCGCTGCCTCCACCACCGTCCTCCCTGCCAGCACCGGCCTTCCAGTGCCACTGGCACTGCGTGGACAAACGTCGAGGGCAAAGCTCTTAACACACATTTCGGGGCACTGGAGGTGGCGGGAGCACGTGGGAGCTGTGGGCAGAGCAGGACCCGCCTCGCGCAGCCGGCACCATCCACCCCAGCCGGGCAGTGCCTGCAGCAAGACAGACATGGGGACACCCCCGCTCCATGGCCACGTCCCTCCGAACTCCATCCGCTCCCTGGAGAGGGCGGTGTGGTGAACCAGCCATCCTCACAGCCACCCAGGAATCCACGATGTGTGAACTGAGTTTTACTCGGGTGCAGGACTAGAGCTGGCCAAAAGTTTTGCTACAGGTTACGCATGCAGATACAGGACAGACCCCAAATACCCATCTGCTGGTTCACCTGGCGTGAACTGATGCTATTTCCTCCTTAAATCACTGCCGCAGTTTTGGTGAGAATGCTTTTCTTTGCTTCAGAGAATGAGATCAAATCACACAGAATTATGACCTGTTTCTTATGCTGCGTTAGCAAATCTAAAAACGTGTTTTCTGTGATACGAGGGTATTCAGCTCCTGAAGCCACTGTCTCCTGCCCCAGCAGGCAGCAGCGCTGCTCTGTTCTCATGACAGGACCAGGCTCAGCACCTCTGGGGCAGCAGGACGTGCTCATGCCTGCAGAGTGGCACTCGGTGCCAGACCTCGGTGTGGGAATTTGGCTTTTATGAGTCATCTCAGCAATTTGTTCTTGTGTTGCACAGCATGTCAAAATGTTTGACTTTTTTTAAAAGCAGATTTTGACTTTGTAGATGAATGTTATGGTGCTTTTTGGAGAAAGGGAAAGAACACGGTTTGCATGGTTGCCTTGGCAAAACTCAGGAGATTTATTATGCCTGGACTGATAAAAGTAGTGACCACTCAACCTCTTCACCTGCCGAGCTAGCTTCCCGCTGCCTCTCTTAGGAGACGAGCACTGTTTTATGACGGTCCATGAGCCCGCCCAGGTGTCACGGCTTTTGGGAGGGTAATTGTAAGAGATAAGAATTGCCTGTTTCCTGGGAGCGTTTAGTCTCTAAGACCTTGGTAATGTACCCTCGTGTCTAAAGACCACACAGAAGACAGACTTGGATAGGAAATGGTCTTAGTTCTCTTCCAAATACTCTGGAAATAAGATGTCTCACTGGAAAAAGGTATTGTTTTTTAGAAAAATTAAAATTAATTGCATTTCAATAAAATTTCAGATTTCTGTATGTCTATATTGAACTCGATCTTCCTTAGTTGTTCCCTGAGGATTCTGCAGCCCAGCACTGCTCTGTTTATATACGGTCTCTAAAAAGCAACCCTGTTTATACCAATTAATTTGTGGTGAAAAAAATTGCAGAAAACTGAGTGAGCTCAATTTCCCAATTTGATATGATTAAAGCTTTTTGCATGTAGAAAAATAAGCTATATTTGAGGTTGCTGCTTAATTTAACTGAGCAGCCATTGCTGAATGTTTCAGAAGTACACACCAGAGGAACTGACAGCAGTTGTAAGTCAACGGAATCTGTTCAGAAGTCATATAACTCATAGAATAACCTTAAATTATGTTCTTTGCCACCAGAAGTAGTTCAAGTAGTAAGCTCCTCTGAACACTTACGCTTCCAGATTTGTTCCATTTTTTTTGCGCTGTAGAAGTGACATTTCACTGGGTGTCCACTGAACAAGCAGCTACAGAAGATAACGCTTTCTACAACACAGAAGATGCATTAAACCTGTGATTTTTATATTTCTTGGCAGACTTTTCCAGCTTTGACATCTCTTATTTTCCAGTCAGTACATACATCAGACTATGTTTTTAAGTAAAAAAACCAAAACCAACCAACCAACATTCAGCAATATCAGTACATCAGAGAATGATGAGAGTTATGAAGATCAGTACAATCTTCTGGCTCACCCCTGTCTTTACATCTAGTCCATTTGAAAGATCACTGACAAAGCAATTCCTTGCAAAGCTCACTGTTAGAACTGGTGTAACAGAGCCTTCCCCGCACCTCCTCCTATGGGTCTTTCAGCCCTCAGCCAGCTCATGATTCCTCTTTTCTCTCTCCTTTATCTCCTCTGAAAAGAACTGCTTTTCTTCCTTACACACCCCTCCCCAATCTGTAACAGAGCAGTAGATTTCCATGTCAGAAGAGGTAACTGCAGATTCAAGCGCAGTTGCTCGGGGTGAGGGGTCCCTGGACAAGGGCTGACAAACTCAACCCAGAGCTGGGGGCAGTGCAGCCACCCACCTCCGCTGGGTCTACACCGCTGGGGACTGTCGGTCCCCATGTCACTGGGACCTCCCCTGCACCACCGGATCTGCACGCAGAGACACCCCGCACCACAACACCTCGGGTGACAGGGATGTGTTTCATGAGAGCTGCTCGGCCACCCCACCCGCACAGACGCCGTTGTTCTGCTCACTCCTGTGCCAAGCTCACCCTCTCTGTGAGAGCCGCAGCCCACCCTTTGCGAAGATCTCGTTCAATCTTCAGTTATACGTGCTAAGTGACATAGATTCCTTCATCTCCCTAAAGAACTGGTCCTAACAGACTACTAGTTTCATTGGATAAAATACCTAGATTAAGTTTCTCCAGTTTTTCACTGCAAAGTACATTTTCCCGACCATCAATCCTTGTTGTAGCTCTTCTGTAAACTCTGCACAGTTTTCTCTTTGTGATATATTCACCAATGCTAAACTCACTGACGAGGGCTGGAGCTCTGGCAGTAGCCTTGCGAGGGGTGTAACACACTGTGTGATGCCCATTTGGTACACGGACAAGAACCTCATTAGCTCTCACAAACACATCGCTGTGACGCTCACGTTCAGTTATCCAGCGTGAGCCCAGGTCCTTTTCTAAGACACAGTAGTTTTAGCCACTAGATAACAATGACTGTCTGAAAATCAAGTCCCTTTGAAGCATTTCAAGCTGGACACCCAAAATTATGACCAACTTTGGTCTACTGACCAAAAGGTTGGTTTCAAAACAAAGGGGTGTAAGATGTTGCACCAGATGGCAGAATTCAGGAACTGAAAAAGCTGCTGGAAATGTAGAGAATTAGGAAAAGAAATAGATATTCCATAAATTGATACACAAATAACACCTGACTCTAGAGTCAACTTTCATAGGAAAGGAGGGACACATTAAGGAATGTGGGAAGTTAATGTTTTCCTATGGCATTTAAAATGTAGTATTTCACTTGGAACTATCATTTTCTGTGCCCACTGATCATGAGGATGCGATCTTCATCTTCCTCATCTCCTTACCTCCATGTTTTTTTATTATTGACACTTCTATTTGGCCTTAAACTAGATAGTAATATTTATGGAATAAGTGTCACATTTTCTCATGAGCTTAGTAGCGAGCACTATGACAACCAAACCCTGATGGAGAAGCTATTGACATAAAAGTAGGAGGTAGTAACAATTAACAACAATAATAATAATACAATAAAGGTCCTCAACAGAGGTCTCTATCATTGCAAACCATGATTTACACCAAGTGCATGACGATGTTATAAGTAACACCGAAAGGCACAGTATTCTTACTAGGGTTTGACAAAAAAAAATGTGGTCAATCTCCGGAAATCTTCACTGACAATTCAGTAATAATCTATTATTTATTATTATCCAATATATGCTGTCTCTAACACTTCTACCCTAAAAATCATCTCTCTCTCTCTCTCTGTATAGGTATATATACACATATATTTCCTAGAGAGTACACAAAGCAAGCCAGGGTAATGCTTGGTGTTAACTTTCTTCTAAAGTGGTTAAATAAATGCCGATGTTCTTGGCACTAGCTGATTAACCTGTGCAGTTTTAATAGAAGAGACAACACTGAATAACAAAATAAAGAGTAAAGAATTATCTCCCCCCACCTCACACCATTTGGCTGCGTTCTCCACATGGCCAGAAGGAAAAGCCATCTCCCATTTGCCCACCAAACCACATATTTAATCCATGTGCTTATGTCAAACTTAATTACAGCACATTTGGTATAAAATAACAATCCACATCCTTGGAGAGGGGAACTTAAGTAGTTAATACATGTGATTGAATGAAAGTGCTTTGCTGAATGTTTATGAGAAACCCAAGACAAGCGAAATGTGGTGATATTTTAACCGTTTAAACACCAGCTCTCCTGTCCTGCGCTGGAGCCCCACGTCCCCCGCCCAGCCGCCCTGCACACCAAGAGAAGTGCTCTCGTACACAAATCTGGCCAGCCTCACCCAACAAACACACCGTCCCCTCAGCAATAAAGTCACGTTATTACAAAGGACAGATTTTGAAACCTGCTTGCACCCTGATTTGATGCCCCAGTTTTAGATGGCACAAAACTGCCACGAGAAGCTGGGGCTTTCCCTGTGACCGAGGTAGTGGAGATGCTCTGTGGTGGAGAGCAAGTGGTTTTCTGGACCAGGAGATGGATGGTGCAACCCGAGACCTCTGCCTGAAAGCTCTTGCCCGGGAGCAGGGCAAAGACTGTCCCACCGCCAGCCACCAGACTTCTTCAGGTCGCACTGAACTGCCACAGCTCCGAGAGGCACGACGCAGAAATCTGGGCTCTGGGGTTTAAGACCAGCGGTGACCTTGCAACCTGGCACCCCCTAAGGCGAACGGGAATTCCACAGATACCCTGCGCTGAGCTTCAAAGCTGTGTTAAAGCAGAGATTTTTTTCTTACAGAGGAACAAAGACTGATTTAAAGGCTCCAAATAATGTTTTCGTTTTCTTTTTTTCCCCACTTCAATGTCCAGTGAGTGGTTTTCCTTCACAACAGGCGCTGCTCAACTGTTGTTTCCTACGACTATATGTGGAAACGACGGCGGCATTACTGGAGCGGAGCTCTGGCTCCTGGCACCTGCGTGCCCGGCCCCAGCGCACTTCTCTGGAGGTTTTTGTCAAACTGTCCTTTAACAACCCACTTACAAATGTTGCTCTGAGAGATAGTATGAGTCTTCCTGCCCTTTTCTCTCATTCTATGCCTTAAAAATATTCTGGTACTTTTTCTTCTTTTCATGCCAGTTTGTAGAAACTACAGACCTCCAAAATGGAAATTTCCTATTTCTGTATTCTCCAGCATCTCTAAAGGAGCACACCTAAAACCTGACAAGCGGCTCTGGATTTACGTTCAAGCACAGATTTACTAGGGGAAGATAAGGACAGAGTAAAGAAAATGCAGAGATGCTTCAACTCCCACATGGGAATCAGCTGGCATGGTGTGGAGGCAAATTTGAGGATGAAAAGCCCAACTTCTGAGTGCAAAGATGTGGCTATGATCTCTGGCTGCCAACATCCCTACACCAGAGACCACAGCACAGGGATGCCGGGGAAGGACCATCTTCCCCAAGAGCAGCCAGTGCTGGGTATGGCTGCGAGCAGAGGCTGGGCTGGGGGGTCCTCTCAGCCGACCCCGCACGGCTGTTCCTGAAAGTTTCTGTTCTCCACCCTTCCACGCCCATGGACGTGTCCGCCAACACTGGACAGCAGGTCAGCATCCGTGCTCCTGACAGGAATCTGTTTTATTTCTTTACATAACCCCTTAGGTGTGCATGATGCTCTGCAGGCAGGTGGGAAAGACAAGGCTTTGCCTTGGGGAACCTCGAACCTGAAGTACCCAGAGCCCAGCAGTGGTGGGAGCTGGGGACGGGTGAGGGAACAGCGAGGGAGAGCTGGAGGGAGGTGCGGGTTGTGCAAGCTGCGGGCAGAGGTGACCCCTCGTGCAGGGGTGGGTGTGCTCTGGAACAGGGTCTGAGAGCTCCCGGGGCGCAGGCAAGGGGCTCAAGCTGGCTCCCTGGCCCGTGGCCCTGGGGACCGGGAGATGGAGCCAGCGGAGACTTGGAGCATGTGTCAGAAAGGAGTCGGGAGTCACAGCACCCACCTGGAGCGGCGGGCGGGTTGGAGGAGTTTACACGGACAGGCTGAGAAACAGGGGCTGTGCAATAATGGCGTAAAAGGATGGAGCCAGGCTCTTCCGGGGGTGCGCAGTGAAGGGGTGAGCAGCAGCCGGCAGAAACCTGAACAGGGAAAATTCTGAGCAGATAGATACTCGAAAAAATATTTCATGAAAGTAGTCAAAAAGTGGAACAGGTGTCCGAGAGGTTGCAAAGATTTTTAATGTCTGACTGGAGAAGGCCCTCAGCAACTTGATTTCTGCTGGCCTTGCTTTCAGCAGGGGTTTGGACAAGGTGACCTCCAAAGGTCCCTTCTCACCTAAATTACACCACGATAACCAGGAAGGCAAGAAACGCAGAGGTCACCGCAGTCAGCACCCGAGATCACAGAATGCGGAGTAAAGTTTCTGTATAAGAAATGGTTTCTGTAGATAGTGCAGGGAAAGAATAAAAAGTGTTCAGCAATGACCTTGATACAAGGAGCAGGAACAAAGAGGAAATAGCTGAATGTGGCAAGGAGGTTATGAGCCCTGGTAATGGCCTGCTCCTGCTCTCACACAATGAGAATGGAAAATCTCCTATTAACTTCAGTGACACTGGACCAGGCTCTAAAAGAGCAGACACTAAAGTGGATGACAGTGTCAGAAAAGAGAGGAGGAAAGAAGGAAAAATTTAAGTTTCACTTTCATCATGCTGAGTACGAGTTAACTGCTGAAATTCTATTGTTCCCCATTTCAAAAATGAAAATAAATAGTTTGCAACAAATACGGCAGAGTGACTGCTGCTGGAGTTAATTGGCCCTGTATCTTTAAAAAGATGGCATGACTTTCTTGTTGCAGAGATTAATTCCTGATGATTTATCAGAGTTAGTGTGAGTCCTTCACCCTGCCCTGGTTATAAGAAAGGTGACAATAGCCTAAGAACTGTCAGATCGGGTGCAAAATCCTAAGGAACACATGCTATACAACAGTTTAACCTGAGCACCGTGCGCTGGATTTTACATCACCATCGTTACACTTCCTCTGCTAGTAAAAAATGAGATTAGTTTGCACGCTGAGAAGATATATATATATATAAAATACATATATGGAGGACAGACTGGTTATGGAGCCTTTGATAGGTAAATATATATAATACAAGCATGTATTTCTGTGTCTTATACAAAAGCCCATGCTGTTGAAGAAGCTGCAGAGTTTCTAAAAACCCATGGTTTGAGTGAGTGTGGCTAAAACACTGTCCAGACTAAAACATAAATTGTATTTTTTGGTATGGGGAGGTTATAAGAAAAAAACGCCAAGATTCATCAAAACCCCTTTGGAGCAAAGCCGTTCTGTAGCCTGGGGTTACTGCTCGCTGCTACCACTTGTTCTGTTTGTTGTAGTGGTTTTGGTTATTTATGCCTCCTGAAGAAGCTGTGGCCTTTTCCCTTCGATCCCCAGGACACAGCCCCTGTGCCCATACAAAGCTGACCCATGTGTCAGGGTACAGGAGTGACCGAGCACTGTGAAGCCGCAGCAGCTGTCACCCTCCGGCACTGCCCCATGCACCAGCACCAGCACTACTCAAGGAAGGGGCTGTTCAGGCACAGCCTAAGCTCCAAGTCCCACAGAAAGCCCGTGGCTGCTCTGGGAATGGAAGCCTGGGCTGCTGGCTCCCAGGCCCGCGCTATGCCCTGCAGGACGCACTCCCTGCGCTCATCCACAATTATTATTGATTGCAGATAGAAAACGACCCGCCCTGGCATCTCCTGGCCCCCGCGCCGTGACGTTCAGGCGTCTGCCAAGTGTGGTGCCCTCTTCCCCTCGGGGCTGGCGCAAATTCCCCTTCCCACGTCTGCTGGAGAGCCCTGTCTGCTCGGAGGGACCCAGGATTCCAGGCAGAGCTTTCCCATGCCACCATCCCTCAGAATAGCTCTGCTCTCCGTATTTTTAGCAAGGCTCTAATGGGCCAATATGTTTGATTTTCCACTGTTTCCAGCCTAGCTCGAGTCCCGCTCCTCGGCAGTCTCGCTGCATTTCTGCTGGCATGTCTGGCCAGTGGTGGCGGGGATGGGGACACGGGGTGGAGGAGCCCTGGAGATGGTAGCTCTGGCAGCAAGAGCTGCTTTGCATACTTGGAGTTGTACAAAGCTGATTTTCTGAGAGAGAGAAAGACGGAGAAAGGGGTTTCTGTAAGTAGCGGAGACAATGAGAACAAGGCAGGCACTATGCCAAGCACGGGATGGCTGCCAAAACACATATCATTAGCTTGGACCAGCTATAAGCAAGGAAATGAGAAACATATGTTGGAGAGCAAGGTTAGGAGCGAGGGACTATGGGTCAGTGACAGTCGTCCGAAAACTTTTCCCTTGTTCTTCAGCTGTGGCCCGATGGTGTCAGATGTCATTCTGACAGCCTTCATTTCTCATGACGGCCGGGCTTATTTTGGCCTGGTTGTTTTTTGTTGTGTTTTTTTTCCCTCCCCTAATGGGAGTTATTGAGAGGAAGAAGAGAACAGACAAGAAAGCCTTTGCCATTTTTTTTTCCACAGTTATGGGAAAATAACCTTGTTTTCTGTGATGTTCTCTGAAATCCTCAGCTTTATAAAGTAATGGTGTCTCAGGACTGGGATTCTGCCTGGCCCTGGTGAAAAGAAAAGGGTGGGTAGTGTATTCCTAAGTAGTTCTTGCTGTTCTTTCTTAAATATAATTAGATGCACCTCATTACCTCAAACTAAAGACCTTTTGTACTTCTTCAGGGCTGTGTTTCCTGAAAGCCATGGCGTGCCACGGCTTGAAGCATCCAGTCTTATTTTATCACATTAACAGTGTATTTTTAACATTTTTACCCTTTATCCAAGCTGTTTGCAAATTATTTCATTTTTCTCCAAAGGCTACACCAGGATGATATGTTACTCACTGACATTTAATGAAGTGTTTGAAGTTCCCGCTCCCCTTCCCAGCACCATTATGTCTCTCTTTCCTTTGATGGAGCTTTCACTAGCTAGCACCTCAAAGATCATTGCTACTTCCCTCCCAAGGCTGAAATATTCCCAGATAGAGAAGAGCCTAATAGGGATCTTAGACAGCATCCCAAGAGACTTTTGTTTGACTCCTGCTCTGCAGCAGACTACATCTGAACTTGATAGGTCCCTCACTTCATCAGCACAGTGCTGAGGGATGAGCACCTTGTAAAATCTCAGATAGCCTCAGGTCTGAAATGTAGAAGAGGTTCATTTTGCTTTGGGGCGTGGAAGACGTGTGGAGCGGAGAGAAATGCGAGGATGCAAGGGGGAAGATCAGGTAGAAAAGACCAAGAACTGCTCCCCACGGGAGACCCTTGCACCAGTGGAGGATGCAAGAGACAGGTGGAAACAGTGGTATCCGACCTGGGCTGCTGCACGGAGAGCAGCACCCAGCCGCAGGTACCGGGGCAAGCAGGGAGGTGTCTCCCCCCGCCCAGCCTGTGCCTGCCTGCGCTGGCCAGCAGCCGGGGGGTGTAACTGGGGACCTCTGGTTAGAGCACACACCCCTGGATTCCTTGTCCTGGGAAGTGCGTGTCCTCCTGCTCCCGCAAGGCTATCAGAGATGGGTAACAGGTGCCAAAACAGAACCCGCAACAACGTGTGAAAACTTTTGATAGTTGCGTGTATTATGTCTGACTCACAGGGCCGGAGTCTGTAGCTGCTTAGACCTCAGATTGTTTCTTACTGTCTTTCAGTCACTGGGTGTTGGGTTTTGTTTTGTTTTACTTGGGTTTGGTTTTGCTTTTGAAGTCCAAAGACCAACTACATTTTTTTTTTTTTTTTAAGTAAAGGTTCTTTTGTACAGATTTGCCACAATGGTTTTCATTTACAGCCAAAAAACACAGACTGACTTGAGATGGCCATGTATTACATTTACATTATTCTATTTTATTTGTTTATTTGCATATACGTGTGGCAGTTTTTTTCCTTCATCATTTGCTTTTGCATTCATCCCATGTAATCCAGCTACTGCTCCTTGTTTACATGCTATTCATTTTGATTCAGAGTAAAAATCTTCATCGCTAATCTGCCGAAAGGTTGTCAGCCATGGTTTGCATACAATAGCAGAAAAAAAATAAACCCACTAAATATAAACTTCTCTATATCTGCACGTTTGTCTGCACAGGGGCCTCTGAGTTTATGCTGGAGAACTGCTTCAGTGTTAATTTAGAAAGAAGAACGAATTGAATCAAGCACACAGCACCTGGATTTTCTGTGAAGGTTTCCTACCCAAAGTACAGATGCAAAAGGCTCCGTTTTGTTAGTAAGAAACCCATGACATGAGCAGTGGCGGGTGCAGACTGGCTGTGGGGTGCCTGGTGGCCACTGGCCATCGGCTGTGCTGGCAGCAGCCTGACGCTCTCCGTGCCCCTTGCTGGGGCTGCGAGGGCCCTGGTGCAGCGCGGGGCGTGTTCCCTCGCAGGCGCCGCGGGCACGATGGCAGCCAGAAGACGCAGGAGACTGGTTTTACGGTGTCCTCTGCAGCACTGGCCATGGTTTCTCTGAGAGGAAACCATCTGGTCACCTCTGGCCTTACACCTTGGTTACTCTTGCTCTCTGTCTGGACCCTGAAGAGTTTTAGTCTCTTTAGAACTGAAATGATTTAACCCTGGTGCCTGGTCTTGAGCAGGGATATCTTGGTGGAAACTGGAGTCTAATGCACAAGAAGTCAACCCAGAGATCTCATTCTGGACTAAGGTCTAAGAAGCCACAGTAAAACAAAAATGTTTTTACAATATAATTCCCTTTGCAGGATGCAACTATGAAAGTAGTCTAAAAAGAAAAATAAATGCCTCCATGTAAACATGCACAGTAGAAAAAAAAATGCATGTAATAACTGGGGAATAGGCAACTTGAAGACAGGACATTGGATAGTCAAAACTTATAAGTCTTAAATTGCAAATTGCTCCCAGTATGACTTGTTAGCTGGATGACATAAAACCTCAGGTCTAAAAGTCTCATCAGGTTGGCTCAGTGACAGACAGTGCTGCGCTGCTCTCTGGACACCACCACAGAGAAAAGTCCTGAGAAAAGCGCGATGTAATAGATCATGCCTAAATGTTTGTAAGGAATCATTTCATTCTAATGACTTTTAATTGCTTTCCACGCCCTGAAGCCTGCTCCAAGAGCCTGTCCACCCCGCCTGTAGAGCACCTGCCCGCAGCCAGGCAGTCCCTGCGAGACTCCTGGGGGAAGCCAGAGGGAAATAGGTGAGGTCCAAGATCAGGTCTGAAAGGAAAAGGGAGATGAAGCAAAGGTCGTCCATGGACTGACTACAGGTAGAGACCAAGGTCAGATGAGAAACAATGCGGCCAGAGCCAGCCAGGGAGGAAGCCAGGCTCAGGCTGGGGCTGGCTCTTACTGCACTCCACTCACCACATCACCTGCGCTGGCTCCAGCTGAGGAAGGTTGATGACAGATGTGTCATTTCTGAGCACTTTAACTCACCAACTCTGAGGAAGGGGCTGGCACAGCACACAGGCGCTGACACTCGTTTTCTCTCAGGCAGCAAGTTAAAATGCTTGGAAATAATATTCCTGTCTCCCCATTTCTGGAGCCTGGGCTGGGCAGTCCTTACAAACAGCGCAGAGTCCTCCCCCATAAATCTCTGCTCTGAAGAACTGCAGTACAATTTTTGAAGGATTTGATATTTTAACATACTCTCTGTAAATCTGACATCTTTGATTTTTAAAATACCATTAGAAAGACTTGCTGGAAAATTATTCTTTTTTAACTAAATGGGTGGAAGACATGCTGACTGTCAAATTTTGAATACTTTCTGCTTTTCACAAAGCTTTGACTTGTAATGTAAGATGATCTAAGATGAAATGCAAGGTTTAAATAGAAATCTGTAAGCCATGATACTTCAACTCAGAGTGCCCGACCAACTTCATCAGCACAGACCCCAGCAACTCCCAGTCACCCGAGATTATTGGGAAGACGTGTACCCTTCATTTCAGTGGGTACGTTTAACCAACAGGAAATTTGGCTTAAGAGTCTAGGTTCTTCACAAAAGAGAAATAAACAACGCTCTAACTCTACCACATTTCCAGGAATCCTTGGGAAAGGAGATATTAACCTCTAAGTTAATGGTAAGTTAAATTCAAAGTTGATGATACACATTAGCTGAAAGACACCGCTGAGTTCTGGAGGATCGTTCAACGTGGGGCATATTTCAGCTGATATTTTATCCCCTCCAGGAAAGCACTTTGTGGCAAGCATTGGGTATTTTCAAAAGCTTAATTTTCTCCTCTAAACTTAAAATCACATTAATGTGTTTAATTCAGATTTACAAAGCAGCAGGTCACACAGATCCAATAATATGGATTTGCCAACAATTTTGAACAGGAAATTAGGGGGTTCTAGATGACCATTAATTACATTTAAAGCCAATGACTTCAGCATAACTTCTTCCCAAACTCATAACCACTATTAAGATGTAATGCAATCTTCTCTGCTGCTAGGGCTAGCTTAAGAAGGTCCAGCCCTTTCCATGCACCCCTTTATTTTTGGAGATGGAAGGGAAGCCTTTGTTGGGCTGGGATTTTTTAAACCTTGGACACCTCACTTAACGGTTTACAATGTGGCTGCAGAAACAGCTGAATCAGCACAACTGCAGAGATGGCAAACCACAGCATGGGACTGGGAACTGCCAGGGCATCAGGAAGGGGCAAGGCCCAATGTCAGCCTTGCTGTGCGATGCCTCTTCCACTGAGCAGCGACGAGCCGCACAGGCTCATACGGCTATGGGCATCAGCCACGACTCGATGGCCATTGTTTGCTTAAAAAGAGCTTCCTCAGAGATTCAAGAGAGGTTCAGCCGCTGGTTACCTACTCCCAAGGAGAAGGTTGGTGACAGGGTCTTTTCTCCCACCCCTTTAGAGACTCCACCCCTCGTGCGCAGAAGCTTGCCGACCTGTCACCCTGCTCGCCCAAAGAGCCACCAAGGGCCCACGAGTGAACCAGGCTGAGAAAATCAAATGGAAACCAGCCAGGGAGACACAAAATCCAAGGAACCCTTCTCTTCCTTTGACTGTCTGAATTACGATGATGTTAATGCAAGACAATATCTCAAAACAGATACTGCTTGATTAAAATTATAGACTCCAGGTAGAAAACATCTGAGCAGAACCAAGAAGGTGGACTAAGGAGACTAAGTGAAACTGTGCGGCATTAATTACAGTCTCAATCACATATTTCAGTTTTCACTCTGCTCTCAGTGAGGGTTACAAAGAATTCAAGCAGCTTCAGCAAATGTAGATGGATGCACAAGGACATTCACATTTCTTTGGAGTTGTTAAAAGGCAGAGGCACTGTCCACAGAGCTGGAACCACTCAAATCAAACCTCATTTCCTTTTCACCTGTATTTCATGATTTTCACTGTATGGTCACACATAGTTATTTCTCAAATTAATATGGATGTGCAGTAATATTTCATGTATCTTATGCTTATTTCTATCTATTTAATTAGCTTCCCCCAGGCAGAGTTATGATGCATTTGAGGTGATAGTAAAGATGTTTCACTTAGTGTTTGCTATCAGCAGATGAAGTTTCTTGCTATTGTCCATACTGGACAACATATAAGCACAGAAGCACAGGGGAGGGTGTCAGTGTTAGTTCATATTTGCATTGAGCAGAAAGTTGACTAGACTAGTCCCTTGAGCAACCTGATCTGTTTGCAATCGCTTTGAGCAGGGGCTTGGCCCAGATGATCTCCAGAGGTCTCTTCCAGCCTAAATTATTCTATGATTCCCTCATTTTGTTTTCTGCTTTTACATATGTTCCCTCAGCAAAACAAACCAAATTATCTAAAATACCTGTGTGATAGCGTGTAGTCAGCGACATGATTTAACACAAACCTATGGCATACAAATCACTGTAAAACTGCACTGGGTATAGGTGTGTGTGTGCATGCACACACATACATACCTTAGTACCTATCAGAGAATCACAGACTGCTTTGGGTTGGAAGGGACCTTAAAGTTCATCCAGTCCCACACCCCTGCCCTGGGCAGGGACACCTTCCACTAGCCCAGGTTGCCCAAAGCCCCGTCCAACCTGGCCTTGAACCCTTCCAGGGAGGGGGCAGCCACAGCTTCTCTGGGCAACCTGTGCCAGGGCCTCACCACCCTCACAGGGAACAATTTCTGCCTTAGATCTGATCTAAATCTGCCCGCTGTCAGTTTAAAACCATGACCCCTCGTCATATCCCTCCCCCCTCCCCGATCAAGAGTCTCTCCCCCCTTTCCTGTAGCCCCTTTCAGTCCTGGGAGGCCGCTCTAAGATCTCCCCGGAGCCTTCTCTTCTCCAGCTGAACACCCCCAACTCTCTCAGCCTGTCCTCACAGGGGGGTGCTCCAGCCCCCCGAGCATCTTCGTGGCCTCCTCTGGCCCCGCTCGAGCAGGTCCGTGTCCTTCTGATGTTGGTGCCCCCAGAGCTGGACCCAGCACTGCAGGGGGGTCTCCCGAGAGTGGAGCAGAGGGGGAGAATCCCCTCCCTGGACCTGCTGCCCACACTGCTCTGGGTGCAGCCCAGGGTACAGGCTGATGTCAGCATTCCTTTTAATTTTGTCTTTTTTGAAGGATCTAGCAGGTATTTTTCCTGCTGTGCTGAGCTACTACCCAGGCTGTGTTAGGGAGCCTGTCTGCTTCCCGCTGCCTCTGAGGCTGTCGATGTCCTGGTCACGCGCCATACACCCTCTCTAGTTATAAAAACACTGAGGCTTTTAAAAAGGAAGTTATGCTCAAATCTATAGAAATGACTGTTCCTGCACCCATCTGAGCTTCCTCTGAATTGTTTCCAGTGTATGCATTTGTCTTTGGATAAAAATGCAGTGTTGAAGCAGATACATTCATTACAACTTAGTAAGAGGAGACATAAACTAAAGGGCAGCTTGATCATTTCTTCCTGACTGGGGATCCAGCTTTACTCTGGAATACAACAGCCTAAAGCTTTGTAAAATTTTATTCTTGAGCACAAACAAGAATAAAGAGATGCCAGGGAAGAGATGCCCTGCAACAATGGGCATCTTACACAGAAGGCTGCAACAGCGCTAAATTAGCAGTTCATGGCAAGGAATAGTATCGAAGGGGGCTCCTTTTCCTGGGAGAAGCCCAAGAATAGAAACTCTCACAAGACAAAGTGTTTTGCGTTGGCAAGATGGGCTTCCTTCATTGTGAGATTGGCTTTGATTTAACAGAGACGCCGGTGTGAGCTGCGCAGGATTAATGCTTTGGACAGGACACACACGCTGCCTGGAGACAGTGGGACCTGACGGGCTGTCCGAGGCTCGTCAGCAGAGCTCAGACCGGCGCTTCTGATCCTGCCACTGCCCATTGCGTGGCCCTGGGCGAGCTCAGCCCCATTCATGTCTCTCCTGCCGTTTCTTCCCCTATGTGCCTAACACACGCACAGATATGGTACAGGCCAGACGTAAAAAAGTGTTTAAACCCTGAGCTGTGGGAGAGGAATTCACAAGGCCAAGTTACTCGAGTCTTGAATGCAGCGATGGGAAAGGATCCTGAAGCAGGCTGAGCCGGGAGGTGCCAAATCCAGGCCCTCACTGGCACCACAGGCAGGTTCCCCTGCACCCCGTGCGGCTGTGGGATGCCGGCCTGGCTTGGTGCTCCTGAGGAGCTGGTCTGCAGGGCTCCAAACTGCGGGTCACGTTTAGGCTTCCCCTCGCCGCCTCTGACGCAGAAGGGGAGGAGGGTGGCGGTGGCGCTCGCCCTAACAGCCTGGTGGTACGAGTGCTGGAACAGGAGTTCAATCTCCTCTCCCGCCTGAGGCCCCTCCAAAGCTCATCACTTCTGCAGCGTGGGGAGGGAGCTTCCCTGGAGGTGGCAGATATGAGTTGGAATCCCGTGGGGCTGAGGGTGTAATTCCAGCCAGCCTCCTGCCAGGCACGTGCTTGGACTGCTCTCCCCTCGCTCACTCAGGGAGGTGATGGGCCAGCACCCAGAGGCTTGCAGGGGGACGCTCTCTCTCCCCGGGGCAGCACCTTGTGCCTGCGCTGCTGGGAGGCAGCCAGGGCTGTCGGTGCTATCGCACGGTCACGCTGACAGCCCCGTGCTTTTTAGGAGTCTCCCCGACGCCGGCAAGAGCGAGTCCGATTGCACGTGGGAAGACCACAGCAACAGCACCTCTTGCAGAAACACCCCTTGCCTTGGCAATTCTGCCGTGTGTTGATACGAAACAGCCAGATTACATCAGAGATCTAGTCCCTGGCTCTGAGCATCCTCCACAATCTGGCACTGCCAAAAATCTGCCTTAAGACCAGTCTTTAATCAAATATTGCTGATCTACATACTCTGCTCCACCAGCTTGTGATTAGCAATCACACGACTGAGTTGAGCCCCCCAAAAGCACCACAGCTCACACATTGCAACAATAGTTGTTTAACCAATCCATTTAGATTTTTCCTTTTGATATTGGCATATAAGTCAAGTTCATAACTACTAGAAGATGTAAACGACAGACATGGACTGTAAATCAATATTGAAAATCATTGCAACAAACTATGAAGTCAGGAAGATGAAGGTGTGAGTGCCCAGAGCTGAAACAACTCTGATCCTACTGCTGTACACATGAGATGCAAAAATAAAACCTAAGAGCAATCTTAAATTATTATGTACCCAAAATACGCGTGCTCCACTAACTATGGGGGCCACCTCTGTCACCAGTTTAAATGTTTATACCCTTACATCAGGGGAGGGGACTAAGGAAGGCAACAATAAGAGATTACAGAGTGTGTCATTTCTTAAGTACAAACGTTATCAGAAAATGTTAGCCCAAGTCCTGGAGCTACCTAACCGATAAGCACAGCTGAAGAAAGACTATATATAATTTTGATTATTTCAGGGCAATTTAGAGTATATTTACAGACTGATGATGATCCTAAGGGCTCTTTTTGGCAGGCGAGAATCAGATATATATCTATGACAGGAGAAAGTGGGCACAAAGTCTGCTGTGCTGGCCTCTGCATGGTCCAAGTATTCCCTACCTCGGCAGGAATCACAGTGCCCACAGTGTGGCATGTAAAATCCATGGAGAAGCAGCTTAGCAAGACCAAGAATGTGATCCAAATACGTTGGACTTTCTTGGAACAAAAAGTATTTTCTGAGCTGCCCAACCATGGTTCTTTGTGAATGAATCCATTGGGAGATCACTGCATTTAATTTAAATGTAATAAAATGCTTTAAAATGCCTGAAATTAATATGAGCATCTGTATCTTCTAGAATAAAATAATGCATTACAAATATTTAAATTTCGTAACTCCTTCTCTATTCAGCTACCGACATTTTTTGCTCCCTGTTCCATCTTAAAAACTGAGAACCCGCTGATCGTGTTTAGGACTAAAAAGACAGATATTCATCAGGCACATTGCATTTTTGCTTTAAATCTGCTAGACGATATCACAAGGCCATCAGGTATTAAGAAACTTTTAAGTTCCTTGGAAGTTTGAATGCATGACCTAAATTATTTTGATACATCTATGAACTGAGCTTGCTTCCCTTTGCATTTGTATCTCTGATATACTAATAATGTAGAAAAACTATAGTTCAGTATATTCCTTTCTTGACAGGATCTCAAACCAGTTCTAATCTTTTGTTAGGATAGAGGTATTAATGCAAGGAGCATCATAATGGATTCATACAGGCACTGACCTTCTCTGGGCAGAGGGTTATATAGGCTGGGCTGTTTGGGGAGCTGCTGAGGAACTGAACAGATCAGACACCAGAAGCAGAAGAGCTGCTTCCAGAGAAGAGTGAAGGGAGTCAATCTGTATAAACGTCAGCCTGCAAAGCCAGAAGAGTTGGCTTAAAAGGCCCCCCAAAACACCATGTTTAACTTTGGGAGCACAAGCTTCACTCTGGCAAAAGCTCACGCGCGAAGAGTGTCCAGGTGGGAAACACGGTGCAGGTGGCACTGGCAGTGCACAAAAGCCCAAACCCAGCAACCAAAGATCAGAAAAGACGAGATATCGTCAGAAGGACTGAGTTCAGTATTATCTTAGCAAGAGTTTATACAAATGGAGTTGGTTATGAATTGTACTGGACAGTTCTTCTCAAGATAAACAGGGCTCAGAACACTTTGGGTCTGTGTTATCACTTTCTATTCTGCTGGGAAATTTAGCCACTAGAAACCCCCGAATCTATCACTCAGTAGAGAAGCAACTTTCAAGTTAGTTTTACCTTTCCAGGTAAAATGAAAGGTCTGAGGAAAATAAATTGACAGGGGAGGACAGAGACATGTAATCACCATCCTCGTCCAGGAGGTTAGCCATCAGGGCTCCATTCCCCCTGATTCTCGGGGTGACATCGCTGCTGCTGAGGCTGGGTTTTCTAAAAGAGCAGGTGCTGTGAGCACCCTCCCACCGCCGGCAGCGACGGGCTGGCAGCTCCGCGAGAGCGGGACCCAGGGCTGGGCTGGCGCTGGCACGTGGGCAGGAAAGAGCGTCACGCTCCGCTCCTGACTGCGACACTGGCTGGAGAAACCTGGTGATCACAGCTAAATCCAGTTTGGGATTTTAAAAGTGAGGTCATTAATAGATTTACAAACTGTTCTCACAACAGTTATAACCAGTAGGATCTTAATTTTTTATTTTATTCCATAGTTTTATAGAAAGTTATACAGGGCAGTATCTGGCCCTACAGGAAAAACCATCTTGGTAGTTTAATTCTTGTAGGCAAGCTATAGTAGAAGCTATTCTTTTGAAAAATAACTACTACTATCTGGAAAAATTAATGATTTTGAGATTTTTGACAACTTAGTTTCTCCAAGGAAAACTGTGTCTTGATATTTATACAAAGGATTATTAAAAAGAGAGGGGACAAGGAAGAGCACGCTGTAGTATTTCAAGAGTGGGCAGAGAGAATAAATGCAGTTGTGGCAGATACAACGCACAAACTAAAATGGGCGGGGTTCTGGTGAGTGCATCAACCTCTGGAAACACCCGGTCAGATACTTGGGCAGTGGCTGTGTGGGCTACAACCAAACAATGCAACAACCTGAAGTACTGTGACATTTCATGCCAGCAGACACGAGTGGAGGTTCAAAATTTGAAACATTTTTTACTTTACTTTAAACAGCAGATTCGCTGTGGGCACTCGGATGTCACACGGGCATACAGACTACCTCCGCTGCCACCGTGATGGTGCTTTTTATATCTGTGACTCTGCAGTGCCAGGAAAGGCACGGCCAATGGGTACAAGGAAAACTAACTCTGAGGAGTAACGAATACTTCCTAGTCCCCTTTATTGGGATTTAACCAATAAATGGAAAAGCCGAACCCAAGTGAAACGTAACCTTTCTGTACTACCACCAAAGAAACTGCCATGGCCCAGAGACCACAATTTGATGATGTTTGGTACTTTACTGGGTTATAAAAGGAAATTAAATGAAGAGAATTTATTTTGTCTCCCCGTCAGGTTGACCCACAAGTAACTACAAAACTGTGTTGAGAGATGCATTAAAAATTAAGAAATAAAGACTGTTTTACAGAAACCCATGTTCCTCCTTGCCTAATGGCATAACCCATTCTCCAATTTAAAACACAAATATCTTGCATGGCTTTGAAAACAATCATGTCCTTCATAAGCAAAACAACTACGTAGCTGAGAAACCTTAATGGAATATCTTTACAAAGAGAAGATACTAATAAAAGACATATCTTATACAGAAAGAGTATCTTTGTGGGTAGATGAGATTATTTGGATGAAACACTGAACCCAGTATGAATAATATATACAGTAAGTTTTGTCTCCAAATTTATCAAATTTATAATAAGGGCATGGAAACTTAAAAAAAAAATCATTACTAGCACAGTAATTTTTTATAAAGTAGGTATTTAATTTGTGTTCAGAGGTCATCACACTTCAAAAATATTTTCATCTCAATGCTTTGTTTCTGTCCTGTTAGATTAAGTCTGAGAATTCAGACCAAGTTGGTAACTCCAGAGAATGTATAGATAGTTTTGAAAGTGGAAACTATTTTCATGCTTATAAGTAATTCTGTGGGAGTGAATGTATTTGCAGCTTCCAGGCCAGGCAGGATGACCTTTCCAGAACTTGTAAAATCAAATCAAATAAAAATAGATTGAGACTTTCTTAAAATGAAACTGCTTGAAAAAGAGGCCTACGAACTGAAACATTAGAAGAAAACAGAACGTGCACTAGCAAATATACTTAAAAATGAAATTTTAAACTTAGAATGACAGTATTTATGACTCTGTCCCTCTTTCTCTCTCACTCTCTGCCATTTCTGTATCATTCTTATCAGAGCTCTGTCAGCCCCTAAACTGACATTTTCCCATCCTGATCATTCCCAGGATAGAGAAGAAGGCTTTTTTTTTTTCACTTGGCTGATGCAAACAGCAGATCATCCTACAGAGAAACGTCAAGGACAGTTCGGAGTCCTAATCCCTGACCTGCCTGCCCTTTCCTAACTAGCTATTGACATTGAACTTAAAAAGCTGCAATGCTGAGATGAGATAATGAATTCTGTTTGCTTTTAGTGTGCAAGAGGAAGAGGGCGAGATAGGGGAGGAGGAAGGTCTCTAGATGTAAGGGCTCTGTTAGGGTGCCAGTCTAACTTAAATCTCCTAATATCTGGAACTTGTTTAAGGAAAATAACCAGAGGAATAACCAGTGTTTTTCCCCTGGAGCGCAGTGGGTGGGAAGGACGAGAGAGTCTCAGGGAACATCGTTATCGTTAACTGTTGGCGGCTGTCAGGTCCCTCCCAGGAGAGCTCGGCCTGGCCAGCTCCCCAGAAGCTGGAGGTCGGGCTCGGTGCGTGCAGACCCCTTGTGCTAAGGCCAGGCTTCCTCCTTGGCATTTGTTCTGGCTCTGCTTCTCGCTTTTCTCTTACTGCACAGAATGCCCCGAGCTACGCCCAGGTTAACCGAGCAGGCCCAGTCACCCTGGCTGGCGAGTTCCTGAGCCACAGCAAGCTGCTGCACGCCCGCAGCCCCGGCTCGCCCCGGCACCTGCCCAGAGCATCCCGGCATCTCGCTGCCGGCCTCCCACTCGGGCACAGCCGGCTCCCCGCTGCCCAGGCCCCGAGCGCCTGCTTACACCCCGGCACAGGGACTGGAACCTGCGGAGTGACCGATACGGCTCCACTCACGCGTCCAGGCAGGGCGGGAGTTCCTCACCCGGCCATCAGCCGAGACTCCAGAGTCTTCTCTGTTTCCTTCTAGGATCAAGGGCTGTGTCCTGTAACCCTGAGTTATGTTCTTTATCCCTTTGTATTCTGAAGCAATTATTTGCTAGTTTGGGAAAATTTCAGGGAGGTACTTAAAATTTGTAGAGTAGCTCATCTTCACAGATGCTTCTGGCCTAATATCACTTACTCCCAAAAAACTCCAAATAGTCTAAAGTGGAAAATGATTAAGTTTTGCTACCATGATCCCAGGAACATTCAACTTCGAACGCCTGCCATCCACATTTTTAGAATGTTGAGTCATAAAACCTGTAAATCCTACTGTAAGCCACAAGACTTATTATTTTTAAATAGCATTTGCTGCCTGTTCTTATATTGTATATTGATATTTTTACTAAGTTTTCAATTAAGGACTCATTAATCACACCCTGAGGATAATGATTCCTGCTTCTAGAAGGTTAGTTATTTTGTTATTTTGTATTTTTTAGCACTAAGTATTCACAATTAATATTGTAGTAATCCTACAACGCTGAGTGAAAACAACAAAATTACTGCTCCTGTTATCAGAAATATGAACAAAAATATATTTCTAAATCAGTGTTAAAATTCTGAGAATGCCATGAAGATACAGCTCTAATAGATATTGCTAGAGCTAATCGTGGAGAAAAATAATACCAGTTCTGGGATGATTCATTAAGAACAGTGAACGGTTGCACCAAATGATGTAGCCTTGTGTGAATTTGTTTACTTTCTTCTAAGGCACACAGGAAATGCAGTAGAAAAAACATACTAAACTCCACTCTTTCCTCCTGCATATTTTAGTAATTCTGATAAGCAGATATTACAGGAATGGAAAAGGAAATCAGAAAAATGTAGAGTTGGAGAAATCAAATTACTTTTGGCTGTACTTCTAGAAGGATTAGTTTACCAGTTTTTAAAAATTATTACCATTATTAATACTGAATTTTTTTAGCTATTTCTACTAATTACTAGCATAGGAAAGCCAGCTTTTGTCTCACCTCACTCTAATACAAAGTCAGCAGCTGTTTATGAAATGCCAGCTCTTACAAAGTCAATAGGACTTTACAAGCTAAAATTCATCCTAGAAGTTTAAATTTTTGCATTCTACTCACTATATCTATGTAGGAATACCGATCAGCTAGGCATTGAGCTCCACGTAGCAGAGGCATTAACTATAAAGGGTTATCTACTAGTCTACAAATGCATAAACCATATGAAAACTTGACACAAATTTTGAGATGTGGCATTTTATCAGTTCTTCAGCTGACCCTCCTCAACGAGGGAAATTCAAAGTCAAGCTGACAAGTGGGCTTGAAATGGTTATTTGTCAATTTTCTTCAGTCGTTGATATCTCTACCCATTCTTTGCAAAACAAAACAAAAAAAATCCAGCTGCTGAAACAGAGCTTTTTCTCTCATCCCTTCCCAGACATGCTAATCAACATAATTCATGGTAAGAAGGGAGGAAAATGAACATCCTCGCATGGATATTTCATCAAGATTCTGGAGAGCTTCATAAAGCAGCCTCTTTTAGAAACCATAAAATGAAACAAGACATATTTCTGGGGTTGTCAGCAGGTAGATCCACTGGTTTTGTGGTAAGTAATCTCTTTGGGAGGAAGTCTTTGCTCTGATGTCTGTGTTGGATGTTCTGTGGCTCCCCGCAGCCGCACCAGTGCAGGTCTGTTCACTGGAAGAGGAGGCGGTGATGATATTGCTTCTAACAACCAGACTGAAGTATAGCCCGAGGCTATCTTCCAAAGCCCCCTCCAAACAGCCTCTAATTAATTTTAATCCTGCCACTCCAATGAGTCCCAAGAGTGCAACAACCAAAACAAAAAAAACCTTCATCAAGTCATTCAGAAAAGCTTTGACGGCATTGCTTCAAGATTTTAGGGCTCCAAGCAGAAAGCACTATAGAAAGCTTTCAAATGCGATTTTCCCTCAGTTTCTTTATTTTCTGTCCTCAAAACCATAAAAAGCCTATTTCTGATGAACAGTGTAGTTCCCATTCCTCTCCAGGCCCCACAGGTTCACTCTCCACGGTGGGTGGCATGTCTCGGGGAAGCCCACCACGCTCAGCTGGGGAAGGGGCTCTCCCTCACCTGGGCCGAGCGTGGCAGGCCCGTCCCCCTCGGCCTTCTGCTGCGGCCCTCCGGCGCCAGGCACAAAGCGGAAACAAGGAAACCACAACCAGCCGCCATTCTGACACGGAACGCCCGAAATTGGAACCCAAATACCCAGTGCCATCGCTGGCTTTAACGCCAGTGACCCGTCTGCACGGGGCAGGAAGAACGGCGCCCTGAGCTCCTCAAATGGCTGGCTTATTTTGTCATGTTCTTTAGCATGAAAGTAGAAACACTCGTTCTATTTTTGTCTAGCAGGAGTGTTGATACAATTGCTCACACAGCTAGTTGAATATGAAAATTTTGGGAACGCTCTCAAATTTAGCAGTAAAAACACTCTGCGTGGTACACCTCTCTGCATTTACCTTTCCACCAAATTTTATGCCATTTGATTTTGCCAGAAGAAACGCTCATAGAAAACAAATTTCTAAATTGTTATAGAAGATCTCCCAAACGGAATTTTAGATTTGCTTGTGCGTAAGAATATTAGTAATGGAAAATGTTTATAAATAGAACGGAGGTGTTCATGAAAAGGGAAGCTCAGGAAGACAAGTACTAGCAATTACACTGTGATTTGAATAGGTGGCGAATATTTCCTTGTGAGTCACCTTTGCAAACAATGTATTCCTCTGTTGGTTTATTCAATTTTAGATGCTTCATGGAAGGAACTAAGTTTTAAGGGTTTCTTGGGAAAAGGACTTCGTTTGGCTGGTGATGTTTGTGTGAGGAGACAGAGATGCTTAAAACAGTCTGTTAATGATGTATCAGAGAAAGGAACATGAAAGAGGGCTGCATCAGAAATGCAGACACACACCCCCCATTAGATAGGTTATAAATTGGGGGCACACAGCACTTTTCCCCAACATTTCCCCAGTTTTGTTTCAGTATATAGAACAGACATACATATTTCCTCCTCATTGCTCAATGCATGGCCCCCTTTATTTACTTTACACGATTCAAATGCTGTCCTGACATCCAAGTTATTAAATTCCTTGTAAGCTTTTCTTCAAATCCCTTGTCACACAAGGTGCTATTATTACCTCTATTTTACTGACTGCGGAGCTGAGATCTATAGTGATTAAAGGAAATGTATCTTCTAACTGTGGATGCCTAATTAAGAGAGGTCCACAAACTGTTTTCTCAGAACACTCCTTATGTGTCCAAAATGGTCTTCAGTAGCAGTTGTGAGTACAAATTCAGATCCCTGCATCTCAAATGAACCATGAAGAAATTGAAGAATACCCAATTAGTAACAGTCTGTGAAAAGTTAGGTTGAAGTGAATTAACTAGCATTACAAAGGAAAAAAGGTGGCAAAGGAAGGGAAAACAATCAGTTTTCCAAGGCAGCATTCAACCATCTTAACCATCAAATAATCCTTTCTTCTCCTTTTCTTAGGCTGATTCGCTACTTCCAACTTCTGGAGCAGACAAAAGCAGGGTCCTGCAGCCAGTGGCGTCCTCCACCACGACCCCTGGTCCCTCCTCCTCCTCCTCCTCTCTTGCTGGCCCCAGCAGGGGTCACTCGGAGCCCAGGAACGACAGACTGCCCAGCGCGGCTCAGCCTCGGGATGGGCAACCTCGGGATCATCGTCCCTCACCATCATGTGTCACCACAGAACGCCAACAGTATTTGGCATTTGTGTCATCCCCGTGCTTCCGACAGGGACTTTGTGCCCAGCACACGCCACACACCCGGCTTTGGGCAGCACCACCCGCCTCCACCTACATCTGGAGGCGGGTGGTGCTGGCTCAGCCTCCGTTCCTGGAAAAAGGTGGTGTAGCCACATGGTCTCGCTGTTTCAGTACAGAGATGTAAGAGTCTAGGTGTGGACGATCCTACCATGTCCCCTCTCCGTAGCTGGCAATGATCCCCTCTCTCCCCAGCAAAGTGCCAGCTGGGGACAGACCCTACGTGCTGTCCTGGAGCCCGTGTTATATGGAAATAAGAGGCTCCTCCTTCTCTCACGGAAGGGATGAGAAGTGCCAGACACAATGTCATCCTGTAGCTTCCACCCCGGAGCAAAGATGCCAAATAAGAAACACCAAAACCACAGAAGTTCTCAAGAGCGTCACGTGTCTCTGGGGCAAATGCCGAAGTGTGACAGCACGCGCCAGCTCAGAGCCAAGGGGTGATCATGGCATCTGGCTGAGGTGTGCCCGCGGAGAATGGAGCCGCGTGGGCACCTCTTCAGATCTAACCCCATCCTCAACATGTGAGAAATGCAGGACTTGGAGCTGTCCTTAAAGCTTACAGTGTGGGTAAATGTTCACAGAAACTGCAGAGGATAAATACCCGATGCAAAACCCACTCTCTGCCAAATGTGAAGTTTGAAATCTGGGCTGGAGATTTCTGGAAAAAAGGTTGGTAGAATTCCTTAATATAAACAAAACAATGTATCCCTAACTAATTTTTTCTTAAAGGGATCAACTACTTGATTGGTGGAGATCAAAAAGAAAGCCTGTGGCAGGCATGGAGAATTTCCAGTCCGAGTGGTTTATGCCCAACAAGGGTAGAAGCAGCTGAAAACAGCATTTCCTAATGGGGGGCTGTGCTGTGAAACGCTAGCGTGGGATGTCTCAGAGGATGTCCACAGGACGGGGACACGGCCAGACCTCACCAGAGTTCACAGTGGCAGCGGGCGACTCGTCAGGGAAGTCACGTCCTGCGTGGAGCCCCCAGCCTGCGGGGCAGGACGGGCTCTGCAGAGCCTCCTGGAAGCAACGGGGTGTCTGCACCGCACGCTGTGTCTGACAGCATGCAAGGCTAAAAAACTGTTCCCTGTCACTAGCTTATAGATATTCCCTCCGAGTTTTTCTAATGAATGCACTGTGGAATATTCTAGATTTGCATCAACAAGATGCTTGTGTGTAAAGAAATGCTTTCTGCTTCCAGGGCCTACATATCCTACTCCATTAAATTCCTTGAGATCTTTTTAGTATTTACATGCTAGCTCCTTGCAGACAACCCTGTAGTATCTGGAACGCTCCAAAGCGTCCGTGCCAAACACAGTGATTCATTGCACTGCTTTAATAATGGGCAAGAAAAGAGGCTTTTGAGTTCTGTAACCCATAACAACTTGGAAAAGAACAAAGGACCCTCTCCAAAGTCACTGAAGTTAATAGAGCTCTTTTCACTAAAGCCTAACCTGAGTTTGTTGAACGACTAAATATAAGCTCCCTGCCACCTCACTCAAGATATTCTCTAGCCGTGGCGATAGTGGCTGTTCATTTTCTGCATACCACCGTAATGAAACGAAATCATGGAAGGTTAAACAAAGACACTGATGGTCTATAGAGGTGATTGGAACCAATGAAATGGAACTAGTATCCTCTGAACTGCCTGCTCTCCCCAGCATAGCCAGCAGCACACCCGGTCTTCCAGAAGGATTTTTCAATCCTGTGTCTGCTTAAACAGTAAGCATTAATCTATATCAAACAGATCATTCATGCACATTAAGGAAACCATTTTCCCTCCTCCTTTTCCAAGGACCACATCTCTCTGCCCACCTCTGACAGTCGTCTCCCCCAGAAGACAACACAGAACCCACCTTTCTGGGCAGCACACAGAAAGGCAGAGACAAAAGCATCAAGAGAAAACCAGTGAAGGACTATTATTTAAACCTGGCTTTTAGGTCTCTTGGGACCAAACAGCAGCTCACTGTCTTTTAAACCTGTTTCTTTTTACAGGCAGATATATAGAGAGGATAATAGGTTGATTAGCCATAAAAGGCTGAAGTGGGGGGACTCTCCCTTAACAAAAGAACGCAGGCTGGTTTATCTTTCACAGGACACATTTAATTTAGTGGTATTTCAGTCAGTCATTTTGTATAAATACATTTTAACTATTTTACATATCCACGTGGAAAAAACTCATCAACTCTAAGAATACATTCCAGAGAATCTCATAGTTCTGTTTAGATTTAGACAAAAAGGCTCTCATGGTAACACCCAGCTTGTGAAAATTTGTTTCAGTTCAATGCTTTTCTTCTCTTTTTGGAGCCAACTACTCTTTTTGAACCTGATTTTCTACGGACATAATCAGGACACGAGATTGCCTGCCTGGCAGTTCCCACTTCATTCCCAGTTTGGCCAGTTTCAGCCAAACTGAAAGAACAGGAAAAGTCTCAGAGACATTTTCTGTTACTACAGCTGTTGAGAAACTGCATGCCGCTTGGCAGAAAGGGCGTTCTCACGCAGGGAATGGCCAGCGGTTGCACGGCCCGTGTGGCCGCAGCTGGCAGAGCGGCCAGCACAGGTCTGGGCTGCATTAGCCACAACACACTGTCCCTCACCCAGCCGAAGTGCCCGAGGGCTGGGCAGAGCTGTTGGTATTGCCAGGGACAGAGAGAGCGGGGACAGGGCTTGGCCGTCACGGAAAGCTGAGCCTTGTGGATTCGCCTGCCTACAGAGCGATTTGTTTTGCTGTAGAAGACTGTATCTCGGAAATGTGCAGTCTCAGGTTAGGAGGGACCTTCTGATACAAACACCAAAGACAAAATTCAAGTATGTCATAAAAGCTTTGATCCGTTTCTTTTAGCATACTGTGAAAGCGTTATGAAGTGCCGGGTTTCCGCAGCAAATGTTCTGCTGGTGTTTCCCTGCTTGCCAGTGTGAGATAACCAAGTCAGGGTGGGTAGATGTGAGGATTACTGGGAATTAGCAGGAGGCTTAAATGACACTTGACGGGAACTGACGTGAGTCTGTAGCACGCAAAGGCAGGAAAGCCATAGCCACTGCTTGTTGGGCAAGGGAACGCCTGCCCGATCGCCCCCGCGGCCTCCCCTGCACGCTAATGGAAGGGGAGGGGGACACGGAATTCAGGAGGAAGCGCACCCGCACCTCTACACTGCTCTTTTGTATTTCAATTTTCTTTGGCCAGTGGGGATGATTTTATAGCATCACAGCAGAACATTATCTTTTATACTTTGACAAAATGAAACCGAGTCCTTGGGATTTTTTCACCCATTGCTCTCTTGGCTACTTCACTGCAGTACTATTTCATTACTTATTGATTTTTCAACATGCTGTCTGCATCGCTGTAATTTACACAAGTTCTGATAGCCCTCAGCGATTCTTAACACCTCAGGGTGAGATCATGGAGTTCACTTGAGATACCAAAGGTAGGCAACAAGTTCTTCAGAAAAGGCGACAAATTGACAAACTTGATAGTCAAGGAGGAAATTTGAGCAGCTGGAGGTGTATCATACCCTAAATTATCAAGATACTTTTCTTAGCCAAATTGAATTAGAGCAAATTTGTACACCAGAAATTAATCTCACATACAGCTAATAAGGGACTGCAAAGTGTATGGCTAAACCCCCAGAAATTAATAATGCATGTCCCTTACGTGGCAGTTGGACTAATGCTATTTCTGTTGTAACTGGAGATAACCACTGGCCTACAGACAGGCTTGTTATTAGAGAATGCGGCTTCATCATGAACAAGGACAGCGAACCGAAAGAGCTTCTCTTACACTGAGGGAAGCAACTGTTTCTTCTTCAAGCACTTTTCCACGTTTCTGCTGTTTCAGAGGCAGTTGCCTGTGGTGAGGGTGGCGGTCGCGGGGGACCAGGAAGGACGGATGAACCTGGTGTCTCTGATACGATGCGATGCTGTAAGAGCGTATGTGCCCCCCTCCATTCTGCTGCCTCGGAGCCCCAAAAGAGGGATGCTTCGCAGGCAACCGGTCGCTGCTTAGCGAAATGAGCTCGAATCTTATCAGAGGGTCTGATCCTACCGGTATCATGCCCACTGATAGCACTCAAATCACTTTAGGAAATCTGAGTCAATACTGACTGGCCTTTCCTTCTTTATGAGTAAACTACAAAATGTTTCAGACATTTTTTAAATGCCTGTTTCTCTGTGGTTGGAATAATTACTATGAGCAATCTTTACTTTCTAGCCTGGCTTCCCTCTCACTGAACTGTAATTTAGGAAAAAAAGATTTATATGGAAGTCAAAGATGTCTTTTGGGTAAAGCCTAAAGGTCTCACGAACCCCGTGTTACAGACTGATGTATCTACATGTGCGGAAAGTCTTTTACCCTATAGGAAAATAGGAGACTGAGCAGACAAATGGTGAAGTAAACCCAAGAGCTAGCAGCTACTATCAATTCTCTTGATGCGCCAAAATCCCAGGAAAAGTGAGTTTCATTACAAGCAAAAACATACATAAGACTTACAGAATTCATCTAATGATGGATGAGAAGATCTGGTGAGAACCTTTATGGGCAGATATTTAGGATATTTTATCACCAGCTGTTCTGTAAAGAACAGATAAGAGTGATACAAAATAAGATGTGTAAGGACCTTCAGCGGGGTTAACTGATGAGCTGGAAGTATGAATCTTTCTTATAGCAGCATATGTACATATGGCAGAAACGCTTTATGGTATGCAATAGTAAAATCTGAAACCCTGAAGACAATTTCTCTCCAAGGAGGCTAGTTAGCGAGCATCTTCCATGTAAAGTGCAATCAAGCATGACTCGGGTGGATGGGGCACCCTTCTGAAAGGTCTTGTCTGGAGGAGGGAAGTGCCTTGCGGGTGGGTGGAGGAGCTCACAGGCTGCTGGTTCAGGTCGTCTGTCACAACTGTCTGTAGCGGGGGAGATGCAAAAATGATTCTGCAGCACATGCATCAGGATGCCTGACCAATGTTCATAAAACCGTGGGAAGCAGGACCAGGACACCCCTCGGGAGGCCGTCTGGCCCCTTTCCTTGTGCCATGATCTAAACTGACGATCCCCTCCGTCCTCTACATGCCCAAGCAATGCCTTTCACTCCTAGCATTTTTATGTGCAGGTGGATTTCCCGATAATCTCACTGACTTTCAGTTTGGAGATGCTGTAAGAGAGCTCTTTACAGGAGTACAGCAGCATCTGAAATAGCAGATAAAACCCCACATCACCCTGTACACCTTTAAGAGACCTTCCGCAAGCTTCAAGATAAAAGGATTTCTTCCGCAATCGGGTTGTCGTAAGAGTCTGAGGCTCTCACTGCAGCATGCGTAGGAGGGGCTGGCAGATTCACGGCATGGCTGTATCTCTTTGGGGCAGAGACTGCATTGCCATTCTGTGTTTGTATTTTGTTTTGGAGTTCCTGAGAGTCCTTAGGCACTCTGAGAGTATAAATAAGTAGAATAACAAGCCTGTGCTGTGGTGCAGTCTAGGACTTTCCCTATGAATTCCAGCACCCAAAAGGATGCTAACACCAACTTAAAAAAAATACTAAAAATTAACTCAGGCATACGGTATTGAAAAGCTTGGATAGCTGATGAAAGGGGCATTTTTTCCCCCTAGAAAACATCCCTAATAAGATACAGGTACAGTTAGATTTTATCCTTTCCTGAGCTAGCTCCCATGACAGCAGGCATTATGATGTCATGAAGTGGCAGAAATCTGTGTTAATAGCAAGATCTCCAGATGCTTCTTCAGAATTCCATAGATACTTTTGTGAGAAAAGACATCCTGCATACTGAGAGCTGCAAATCGCCCTGCACACCTGGCAGGAGGTAAGAGGCCGTGAGGGCTCAGAGCTGTGGCTGAGCAAGCGCGGTGGGGCTGGGGGCCCCTCCTCGGCTGGTGCCAGTTGCACACGGACAACCCTTGCAGAAAACCTTATTGTATCAGAAGGTCTGACAGAGAACGGGACACTGAAGAAGACCATCTGTATGACTTTGTATGCTGATTAAAGTGACTCTTTAGGTTTCTCCTGTTCTTATTCTCACTCTTCTGAGCCCCGTGTACTTCTGCATTTGTGCATCCCCCCCGGCAGAACCAAGCTCTAGGCAGCCACCGCCCTCGCCCAGCCACCGGCCTCCAGCTCTCACAGCCTTGTGCTGTGGCGGTGATCACAGCTATAGGTTCTAACTTTTATACCTTACTCCTCAAATCGGAACCAGGGAACACTTACTGGAGGCAAAAATGGATTTGTCGCAACACTGGATAAACAGTACGCAAGGAATGCCAACACCACCACAACCTGGGGAGGGAACACCAATGACGATACGGAGTTCCTCCCAAGGACAAAGACAAAGAAATCACAAACCCGTTGGCTCACAGCAAAGGGCTCTCAGCTCTCCACGCCACGCACTGGTCCTCCAAGCCTCCCGCCCTGCCTTTGGCCACACTGCTTTCACAGCGGAGAGAGGGGCTCCAGTATCCCCACCCAAAGAACCACATCCAGGCCAGAGTCAAGCTGGGAGAGACTCTGGATGAATTGGCTTTACTGCATGAAAATGAGTGAGGGAGAAAAGAGACAACGCTAAAAACAGAGCAAAGCTCTGTTTATAAAACTCTGCAAATGTAATGAAAAGCCTGTGAAATTCAACCCAGAGACCGCACAGAACCTGCTGTCAGCTTCACATTGCTCTCATGTTTTGACAGTACTTTAATCTAAAATACTAAGTTTTAAATAAGAACTCCTCTATCTATATAATACTAATTTGTGTGTGGACACTCTAGCAAGCTGCCGCCGTGAGCTGGGCTCTTTTAAACGATATCGCACGGGTCCAGCGGGGCTAATCCCTCAGCCCCACATCGGGAGCCAGGAAAGCAGCCAGAGCCCTGGTGCCCATCAGGCCTTACTCGGGTAGCGGAAAGCTTTCTGCTTCAAGGAAATTGCAGTATTTAGAGTACAAGTAGTTCAGTTTGCTGGAAATCAGATTAAAAATTATGCTTCAGCGTAATGTGGATTTTTCAAAATATTGAAATTCTGCATGCAGCAGAAATCCCACATTTCTAGAAGCTATATTCATTATAAATATTTAGAGTGATTTACTGAATAACTCAGGAAATCAAATTACACATAGTAACTTTTATATCAAGAATATCAGTGTTCCATAAAACTCAGGTCACATCTTCAGAAGAGATTTAATTTTGATGTAAATATTTTAAGTGACAAATAATCTGTTTCTTATAATTTGTCCCAGTGCTTAACTAGCCAACCTGTTACAAATCTACACTGTATCTCTCATATTAATTTACAAACTTTAACTTTCAGCTACTGGGAGTTTGATGCATCTTTCTCTGCTTGGTTAAAAGCTCTCTCATATATGTCCTCCTCTTTGTACCCCAACTGTAAAACTTTAAAAATCTCTCATTATTCAACTGCAAGCATCCTTGCATTTCTCCTCAGAAACCAAAACAAATGAAAAAAACCCCAATTTTTCCCAAAACTGGGGGGAAAAAAAATCAGTGCGTAAGGAACTGGTTTATGTTTTGTGTCAAGGAGAATGAACAACAAAAAAAAGCTTTTTTTTTTTTAAAAAAAACCCCTGACTATTAATTTGGAGTATAATTCTTAAATATCAACCATCTGCTTCTTCAACAATGGAAACATCTCAGCCGGCTCTCTGACGCTCTTGCAGAGGTAAGATGGGGATGAGTGGTCGGGCACCCAGAAACCTCCTCAGAAGCTCCACGTGCTTCTTGCAAACTCTTTATGGATTCTGTTAACGAAGGGGTTCAAGAAGGATCACAACAAAAAGCAATCTGATTCTGGGGTGAATAAAGAGAGATGGCTTTTTCATTCTGTTTTTCTTCGGGAAACCCAACCGTTAAGTTAAAGATGGAAAAACCTTTCCTAAGTCATGCCGAAGCTGTGGAGTTAAATACAAAATTTAGCACTTCTGGAACCACAAAGCTGTCAAGTTCCTCCGGTGACCAGACTGGCCTTGCTTTGCATGTACATTTCTGGTTTTATTTATTTTTTATCGTTTTTAATCAAACTAGTACCTTAAGCTATTGCTTTAAAAAATTGTCAAGTATTTACATAACACTATATCTGCAAATGAGGCAAAGTTAATGATATTTAGTAACCTACAACAATATATTTTATTCTGTGACTTTAAGGGAAAACATGAATGACCTTATAAGAACCTCAACTGCATCACTTCCTGACTTTGCTTTTTCTTCATTCCCACACTACATTAAAGGCTTTCTCTGTTTCACAGACATGCACTTGTGCACACATATGTGCACACACACTCATACTTATTTACAATTTTGATTGCATGGAACTGTTTATCAACGTTGTGTGAATAATGCCAGGAAAAGATACTCTTCAAAAAAATCAATACGTTGAAAGTGCTGTTTTAGGGTTGCAGTAGTTGTTGGTTGTGTTTCTGAGTTATTCCTATTGACCTGAGTTCAAAAACAAGGTATTGATTTATAAAGTACCTTCAGTAAATAAATGCACATTCTTTCTGCTAACCCTAATAACCTGTAGCATACAGAGCAGGGTGGCAGCTCCGCTCAGGAAAGCGCTGCGCAGCCTGTCAAGAGTTTTCCAAAAGCTGGCTGACTTTTTTGACACAAAGGGTAATGGAGATAACATTACCAAAGCAACGCAATTGACTGGGCTGTGAGCAGAAATTAAAAGAGGGGGAGGAAATGAGAGGGTGATGACTCTTTTTTAAAGGAAGTCCTGCAAATTATTAGGTTTGTTGTGTATTTGCAAGTGACATACAGGAAAAGCTTGGCCAGTTTCATCTGATGGTGTGCACAGAGATTGTCGCCACTTGGGAACAGTTAGGATGTATTTTCAACTGCCACGATAAATGCATCCTTCTCTGCCTGAAGGAGAGAGTCCATACTAATTTGTAGATACGGGTTTTAATTAAAAAGCCAAAACATCCAGCAGGTTTTAGAATAACGCTGCTACATCTAAACTGGCAACAGTTTACAGGCACGAGGGCCTGAAGGAGCGGGTGGTGCCCTGCAGCTTGACCACACCGCTACAAAAGCCGGCCCTGCCAGCCGGCTGTCGGCACGGCCGCGCTGAACCGCATCCCCTGGGCGGCCGCTGCGCCAGTGCCAGCGCCTCGGCGTAAACCCGGGCACCGAAGGGCTGCACCGGGCTCCCAATGGTGCTGCGGCGGCTCCCTCTCATTCGGGATTTCCATCACAAGTACGACTGTCACCAGCGCTGCACTATTTTATCAGGTACCAAGCTTTAGAGAGAAAAATATCCCATATTCTCTCTTCAACTTACAATGTCACATGAAACCAGTCTTATGGGAAATAAGACAAATAGAAATGTTAACAACAAAAATCTGAAGAAAAAGCGTACGCAAAAAAATATTCATGCAAGGTGACCATGCCTGTCTTGATCATCCATGCTTTAAGCCTCTCATGGTATTTACTGTCCACAGAGTCAAAATAAAAATCTAGCTTGCTCGGTATGAGAATCTGGCTGTACTCTGATTATAAGTTTCTATTGCACTTGTACTTGGGTGATGAAATGCCATTGCTCCTCAGGGGTTTTCAGTTTGGGTACCAGCTCACCCGAGCACCCCAGGGGACAGCCAGCAGCAGACTGCAGGGAAATCAGACCCGACCTGGAAAGGCAGTCTCTATCCAAAGTGTGTATTCTGATTTAAAAGAAAATATTTCTGCTGTCACTGTTTTCCAGATCCAGCATTTATCCTGAGAGGATCTTTTCTTCTAACAGTAAGACTGAAAATAAGTTCAAGTTTCCATTGCCTCAAACTGACAATGAGACAACAGTAAAGAAGATGGTTATTAAAATAAGAGAAACAGAATTATCAGCAAAGCTCTGCTCTCACTCTGTTTCAAAGGATAGTTTCTATTTAGCTCTTCCATGGTATCTCTCATCTTATTTCCCACTGCAGACTTGAAGGAATTAGTTCAACGAGCCTAGCAGTAAGAACACAGCCGAACGCTTTGCTCTGGTGCGCCTGCCTTGCTGCTACTTAGAAATCAAGTTGTTTAGAAAGCTCAAAAATTCATCTGAATTTTCATACGTTCAGAAAGATCGTAATGCCCATCTGTTGTCCTCAGTTTTACTGCTGTGGAGTGATCTTGCCAACAACCAATCGTCTTTTTATTGCCAGTCTCTACCTCTCGGTAGCGTGATGTGCACCCGTACCCAGTGCAGAGTCCCAAACCGCGGCTGAGCGCAGCTGTAAAATCCACTGGAAATTTTCCAGTGCAGCATTTTTTTCATGGGATTTCTCAGCCATGAAATGCTTCGTGGGAATGTGTTAGTTTAAGCCCATCTTGTGGGGAGTCCCAGCAGGTTTTCAGCAGACACCGGCCTACGCTCTCCACCCCCACCCCCCGCACAGCCCCGCGCCGCTCGGCGTGCCGGCACCCAGCCCACTGGGTCTTGTCCCTTCCTAAAGCCATCAGACAACTGCTGAGAGGAAAGACGACGGCTGTGTTAGTAAGGACATCTCAGCAGGATGTCCTATGCCCTGTGTAAACGATAAATATTTCAGGTATTGATATTGTTTATGAGAATCTATCAATTTAGCTCATTATGAAGGAAAAGACAAATGCATCCAAAATTAATGCAATTTTTCAGACAATAAAATTTTTAGAAGTACTGCATGTTCATTTTAATAGTTTATGAATTTGAAGTGGCCAGTCTCTACCTATTTTTACTATCGTAAACCATTCGGACGACAAATGTTACATGTATTTCCATAATACTGTTATAACTTAAGTTCATTTCATAGTTTTATTTCATACTCCTCAACCCTTCTATTTCAAAATTTATGGTCTTGCTACAAAGGTCATACACGAACAAGTGTAAGTCCTCTAAGATCTGTTATTCAGAAACACTAAGCTGATATTAGTTTAATTGATTCTGTGGAAGCAGCGATGCTTGTAACTCCTGAGAATAAGGGCTTTTCACAAACAGGCGAACTTTCCAGTGGGTAAAATAAATATGCTTATATCCTTACGTTAGAGGGTATATGAACAGCACAGTTATATCCACACACCTCTTTAATGATGCAGACTGGTTTAAATACTGCGTCCTAAAGATCCAAATGGAGCACAAGCCACAAACAAAAGCCAATAACATGCCCCAGCTGTTTCCTCTCTTGGGCACAAGCTGAGTTTAGTGCAGGGCCCAAAGTAAAGCCTAAAGACCGCAATAGCCCGGGTGGCTACCGGAGCCTGGGGTGACCCACGCTGTGCCGCAAGCAGCTAAGCAAGCCCGTGTACCAGCCCGGCTTCCCTGGGGGGCCCCAGCAGCCTCCCCCATCCCAGGCCATGCACCACACACGCTGGCACGATCCCACAGAGCATCAGACACACCTGCTGCAAGACCTCTGAGCATCTGGTCTTTCCAGGACAGATGTAATTAAACAAATTTATTGCTCCTTTTTCCCAACAGGATTCTAGAAAGGTAAACAAAGAAAGTTTGAGTTCTTCAAGGAAAGGCCCCTTGAACTTCTGTATGTGACTTGGAGATTTAAGACTGCTCTTCCTAGAGTAAGTCTCAGAGCAAAACTGTTCTCAGCCCATTTCTGCAGAGCTCTGGAGAAGGTACAAGAGTTCGAGGACTGTTTCACTTTGAGACAGCAAAGATGTAGCTGCAGGACTGCTTGTGAAGTGGGGCGCTGACATCTCCCTATGAGAGGGGGAAATTCAGAGCCTGGCCAGAAACAGGGCCTTAGAAAGCTCAGTCGATGCTGCAGATTAAGGATATGAAACTAATTACGCAAGCCTCATAAAGTGTTATAGAGCAAATCATAATCAAAACAGGGCCAATGACAGCAGATACGTGACGGGAGGAAGACCAACAGCTTGTCAGAAACCTTCTGAACGCCCCACACCTTCCTCCCCTCCCCGGCCCCATCTCTCCCCGTGCCTGCTCTGCTGGACAGGCTCCTGTTCTCCACCTCCTGCCAGGCAGATGTGAACCCAAATCCCGCAGCTGCGCCACAGGCGAGCCCTAAACTGGAACCAGATGGGCAGCAGGCAGGCAGCTGTGGGCAGCGCCGCCCCGGCCAGGGGATGAGGACTGGGACAGGGACTGGGATGCTCCCTGCACGTCCTCCCACATGGTCTCGGCCCAAGAGCCGCCCCGCGGGAGGAAGAAAACAGAGCGCTGTTTTCCCTGGTAGGTTTTCTATGAGTTTTGCTGATAATAACATTATGGTTTTCCTGTGCTGGCAGTCGGATGAGAGGAGCCTGCAGCCTTCGGAGGGATCGATCCGATCGATCCCAGAGGCTCCATGTCATTTCCAGGGGATTTGCTAAAGAAGCTACTTATGTCCCTTTTTCATTTTCACCAACTCATTACCAGCTGCTGCTGCTCCCTGCATTTCAGCAGCACCTGCAGGAATGAAACCGTCCGCTCCGGTCTGCCTGATCCTGATTTAGAAACCTCTCCCACAATTAAACGCCACCGATCGGAGCCGAAGGCTAAAGGCGGGTGACGCCGGCGCGCAGGGTTCATTACCCACCTCTCCCCTCTGCACAGGCACACACAGACACTTTTTTTTTTTTTTAAAGGGCAGCCCAGCAGCAGACTAAGCAACTGATCCCCTGGCTTAACTTTTAAATTAAGACCATTGTAAATTTGGGAACTTGAGAAGAGATGGAGAGGACACCCATAATCCTTTGCAAATGTCAAGTGGCTCTCGATATTGGTTACTTTTCAAAGGTAGCTAGGCTACAGCGTGCTGCAGTAATGAAAAAGCCCTGCCAGGCCCACTCCATAGGGCTTCAGTCAATATACATAATATTATTGGGCTTTGAAAGGATTAAAGATTGTTTCTTTTGCTTCCTCGTAATACGGTGATCTATTGCGCTTAAAACTCCGAATGTGCGTTTTCCTTCGGGGAGGATGCTGGAGAGCACGGGCTGCCCCAGCGCCCGTCCCGGCACTGCCCAGCGCCCTCAGCACGCCGTCCCCAACGGCCGGCCCAGCTTCCCCAGCATCTCCTTGGTTCATTCAGCCATTGCTGCTGACAAGGGCATTGCACCATTCTTCCACACCAAGAGACAGAAGGGGAATGGAGAATTTTTAAAAATAGAAGTTAAACAACACTGAAAGTCTCCAATTACCAACTGGACCTGAGGGTGGATGGGAAAATGTTGAAATATCTGGAAAAATACCATTTTTCTCTATGTACTAGTCCAAAAAGTTCATGAATCTGTGTTTTGACTGCAAGAACTCAATTCCTCACAAACACCCATTAAGTATGAGGAATCTTAACAATTAGCACTTATTTGAATCTCCCGGGGCTGCTCCAAGCCGTCACAGCAGGTTTGTCAGAGGAGGCAGCACAGGATGAGACCCCAAAGCGATGTGACTCCTAACGTCAGACCCCCTCCTTGAGGTGGGTGTTTCTGAAAGCATCATCTCTTGCAAAAGGCACACTCAAACCTTGATGTATGGTGTCTGGGACAGAGGACCTCGCAGATTAATTACTGTCAAACCCGTACTTTTTTATCTTTGCACATTCGTATTTTCTTGTTCTGATATTTAATTAATATTATTTCATTGAATATGGTGAATTTTTGTCTCAGCTACCTTGTATATGTTATTATGGCAGGATTCTCTCTGACTCTACAAAGCCAAATGTGAAAGGTGTTGGCAAGCCTCTGCTCTCAGTGATATTCAAGAGGAACCGAGAACTTGCGATTCCTGGGTAGGAGAGAACAGAATTTGGCATCCAGGACGTCAGCAGAGCCTGGCGTTCCCCCTGGTCTGGAGCGAAGCTGCCATGATTTAATGGCAAAGATGGGGGCTTCCAACACCTGAGCTGGTACATTTTATTAGACGTGGACTGATCCCTCACCACTGAATCTTCCCTGATGTCATTAATTCTGAAAAAAGTTGAAAAAAATACTCGTTTTCCCTTACTACTCTTATGATCTTCAACAAATGAGGTGGAGACCAGAATCTGCAAACCCAAGCAGGTGAAGAAGCACTATCTTAAGCTCAGACCACTGAAACAGGGCTGGGAGAAAGTCTGATTTACTCTGGAAGAGGAAATGAGCAGCTGTGCAGCATCACGCCACTGTAACGCAAGTGACACAGCGTCCCGGCACAGCGGAACGCACAGCGAGGGCTTACGCACACCCAGCCTGACCCGGTGTGTCCCAGCAGGGCTCCATGGGCACTTCCACACTGAGAATTACCCGGATGAGTAACTATTTCAGCAGAAGACAGGAAAAAGGGAAAGAGGAACCAAAGGAAACGTTAGAAGCATTTTAGCACAGTATCTTAAAAACCTAAATCTCGGGAAAATTTTTAACTGAAAGCCAAACGAAAGTGCTTCTGCAGGTTTCAAGCCATTAATCCTAGGTCAGGCTCCCCCGCTTTAAGGGCTGATCCAATGTCCACTGAATTCAAAGAAAAACCACGTAGCGATGCCAGTGAATAAAGCCTCTGATTTCAGATTTGTTTCAAAAAGAAAAATGTTCTATATTAAACCAGCAATAAATAATACGGAGTGATTACAGACTAGATTACATGTCATTTCAGGCTCTGAAAACAGTTTTTCCGAGGTCAGGTGGGATAACCTGATGAGCGACTTCCCACTGAAGTCGGGCTGCTGGGGCGCGATGCTGCCCTGACCCCCCCGAGGCCGAGCTCCGGCCAGCTCTGCCACAGCCAATTTAGTTGGTTTTGCAGGTTTTGGACGAGTCCTGAGTTATCTGACACTCTGGCCACTGGTTTACAGAAGTGGGATGACCATACACATGTCTGATTTAAGACGGATTTTGGTAATTCTGCCATGTCACCAGAATTAAAGTAATGCTGACAAAAAATTGCATTTTTTTTTATTATAATACAAATTTCTTTTAGAAGTTCTGGATAAAAGAGTAAGAAAGATATGAGCATCGAAAACCTGAGACAGCCTGAGTTCTCAAGCACTTATGTTAACTTTCCAGGGCAACACATATCCAAAATGGAATAACTGAAAGGTTCCAAATGTCTCTGGGTTGTCTGATGCTCATGGGGACGGGCACAAAGACAGTGATGATAGAACAGTTTAGCAGCTGATATCCTTTATGAGATACCATAAACTTTCTTAGATCTTGTAAGTATTTTATAAATGTCACAAAAATCCCACTCAGACTTCAAAGGCTCTGTAAAACTACTGTACAGCTCTATAACAGAAATCTGCAGGTGAGGAATCACACGTGAAATGAGGGAGAAAGAAGAAAGAGAACCAAGAGAGCAGAACAAGAGCACTCCAGAGCCTGGAGACATGGACATTACAGCGAGATAATGGGGAAAAGGGAATAAGGACTGAAAGGGTAGCTATATAATGACCAGGAGATCCTTTCTCAAATAAACTCTCCTTAGGGGTATCTCACTGTCGCTTTCTTCTTCCATGATCACAGAAATCTCCAAATCTTGATGCTTCTTGTCTGGCAACTTAGAGAAACGAGACCTAACCCTGCACTGCCTGCAGGTGCTGTACTCACCTCTACCGGTAAAAGGCTCTTAAATGTGTTTTTCAACACCACAGTACAAATAGCCCAAATCCATTAAAACAAGTGAATTAAAAAAAAATAAAATCAAAATATTCTAGACTGACAGGGTGATAAATTAGAGGTTAAACACCTAACAACTGTTCACGTATCACTTTGGGGATTTTGTTTTCCTTTTAATGGTAATTTTAGTTTGAATTTTCAGGCCAACAGTTGTATTTCTTGGGAAATCTACACCATTCTCCTAGCAGTTTCCTTTAAATAACTGATGGATCTTCACAATCTAAATTCCAATTTAAAAGATTTGTCTGAAAGAAAATCCCAATCTCAATAAAAGGTAATGCGGCTGAAGCTCTTCAAGCCAGGCTGATGGCAATAAAGCAGCAGTGAGTTTCTATTAGCTAGAATAAGTTAAGAGATTCCTAGTAATCCCTCCTATTACCACTAAACACCTGAATACAGATGCCACATTGTAAGTGAAGATGGATTTTTAATTTCTGGAAAAGTAAGGTCCCGTGCACACCTGGTGCTGGGAAGGCGATGAAGGAGGGAGTGGTGTGTGTTAGAACTTTGCCAAGAAAAGGTTTCACGTTGCAGAAGTCCATGGGATGCTACAGAATGGTAAAGTCATTCATCACATGTATTTAAAGTTGAATTTGCTGATATTTTATGGTATTGGATTTTATTTCTATTAACATTTTATGCTGAAATTACAGAATGATTCGTGAGTACTGAATTTTTGATTGCTTTTATACTTGCTGGGACACTATTAACGTTGATTTACGTTAATAGCACTGTAAGAAGATATTAACAATGAAATTTCCAAAAGCACTTAGCATCCCATAATTGGAGTTAAATGACAAAAAAAATGAGGGGATAATAAAGTATGGAGAGAGACGGAATTTTTGACAATACTCCCTCTAAACTGTATTTTTCAAAAGAATTCGTGCAGGACAATTTTATAAAAGAATAAAGTCACCCATCAAGAAAGAGAACACTTTCTGTACTGACTAAGCAACGTGACGGCAAATTGAGATGTAGGTCAAGCACCACCTCCCCAGGCGCTGGAGACAAACCGAGGATCTCAAGGGAATGATACAGATTTTACATCTTCGCACCAGATGGGTGTCGACAGCTCCAAGTCTGTAGAGCACTTTTCTGGACTGAAATCCAGGAAACAGCAGTGGGAGGGTGATACAGGAATGACATTAAACAGGCCAGAAACTAGCCAAGTTTCATCTTCTGAAGCTGAGAGAACGACGCTTCTCAAGAGAAGGCTACAGAAGGAACGCCACACAGGAGGAGTACGCAGAGACGTGGGGCTGGGAGCCGCAGAAGGGGGGTGGGCTCGTCTCTGATCCCACACTCACACGTGCCTGTTCTCCTTGTGCAGCAGCCCTGCCACAAACGACACCAACCCGCACCACCACCAGCTTTCGCCTAGAAAAATCCCTGTACAGCAATTTAGAAGAGCTGTTCCTCAGGAAAAAAAAAAAAAAAATTAAAAAGCTCCAGGTTTAAATAAGTTCTCTTCCTGCTTGATACTCCATGCATGAAGGCAGCGACAAAACCTCACAGCAGCCATCTACCTTCAACACCTTGGGCCCTTCTGACTCGCTGACTCTTGGCAGTGGCTGGACAGCACCGCGTTCTGCCGATGGCAGTCCTCAGCAAGTTCAGGAATTCCCTCTAGATGGCTAAGGTACCCGAAGGCGTAGAAATGGGATTAATGTTTTCAATTTCACTGCATAAAATCTCTCTTAAAACTGAGTAGTTTCTCTGCTTTGTTTCAATCACGTGCATATCTCAGGACATTCAGTAAACTCGCCCTGAAAACCCACAAAATGCCCGGGTAAAAGCTGCTGCCTGCCCCCGTGGGCTGGTTCCCATCCTCAGGCCGGGGCTGTGCAGGCGGCTGTGCCTGTGGTGAGGGGGGGCTGCCGAGAGCGGCTGCTCGCCGCAACGGGCAAGGGGTGACACTAGCCCACGCAGAGCATTCTCATTTCACAGAACACTTAGATTTTCTCTAGTCTCAAATCAGGCTAAAAGAAATTTTCCCACAAATTCTGCTTTGATATCACTCACATATTGTTTTTAAACCTCCTTTTTCCATTAAAAAACCATCAAAGTGCTTTTTGTTAAAAAGTGCTGCAATACACTTCACTGTTTTCAACACATGCAGTTAAATTGCTCATTTAGTCAGTCAAAGAACATATAGGGCAATGTGACAAATTATATGAAAACTTGGAACAAAAAAGTAAACTTGAAACAAAAATCTTAAAATAGACAACATAAAGAAACAAAACACAACACTTGATTTGCTTCAGGTAGATCTGGAAAAAAATACAAAAAGTGTTTGTATAGATGTGTTTTATCAGTTTTGTTTAAATGACATTTTCATGGGGGTAAGAAGAAAGAGGATATGCCAACACATGTTCAGCCAGTTTTAATCAAGAAAATAACTATGAAAATATTATGCTAGAAGGTGGTCATTTTGCCATTTTACTCTGACCAGGAAGGAGGACTATGTCAGAGTTCTGTTAAAAGGAAATTGCACCAGTGTAATTTTATGGTCCACTAAAAAGTGGAAGAAAGTCATTCTGGAAGTCAAATTACATAGTAATGAATGAAAAGTCTTGGCTGTACATGGGAACATAAACATGTAGCAATAGCAATCTCACCGAAGTGATGACACATCGGGCGTGTGATTCAAAAATGACAAAAGCCAAGAAAATCTGAATGAGGACCAAATCCAGCTCTGTCTGAGATCTACAGATGGGTTGACTCTAAGGTCAGGGGGGATGCTGTGAGCTCACAGTCTAATGATTTCATCCCCAAATTTAGATATGAAGCTGCTGTTTACAGCTTTTTTAATATAAAAATATACATAAAGAGAAGCATAAATATTAATGTAAAGACTTCAGCTGAAGAGGAATCTGCGAGATCGGTTGCAAGTTGGCTAATTACCCCACTGGAGTTTGTCCAGCTGCAGGTTACAGCCATGGGCACGTGGAGATACCAGCTGGGGCACAAGTTACTTGGACCACAAACAATAAATGTACTGGTCAGGAAATGCAAGATTTGTTATTATACAAAAGTAAAAATAATTTTTGTTTTGAAACATTAGACAGTATTTCCTTCCAATGGAAGAACAACTGTTTCACAGCCAGAGCTCTACTTTGGCTACAGCTACCTTCACCTAGTTAAAAACAAACAAACAAAAACCCAAACCAAAACCCTTTTATCAGCAGGAACCACATTTGCTTACACAGAAGATCTGTCAGCAGACCAGAGTAAATAGATCAAATGGAGCTGACATGCTACTAAATTTAATATGCAGCCTCATGTCTTTAAAATTCCTACCTACCCATGCATTTAAAGGTAGTTCTGGGGACTTCTTAAGTAATTATATTTCAGTAACAGGCAAGAGTATAAACGCATGGAAACTGAACAACAAAACCACTGGTACATACATTAAAAACCAATTGGTAGATTGATAACTTAGACGAATTGTTAAATTGGCACATGATTGGGAAAAAACAACCCATCAGACACTTGTGCAGCGTCCCAGCTCAGCAGACCCCGACAGAGACGGACCCAGCTCCGGAGCTCAGCGGCCGGGGAAGCGCTCAGACGGCCGGGTGAGGAGCTGCCAGGGCCTGGCCCAGCGCCACGAATGGAGGGGCAGCAGGGAGGAGGAGAGGGCCGGAGCAGAGCACCAGAGAAGGGTACGCCGGGGGATGAGGCCACAAACTGTCCCGCACCCCGTCACTCTCCTGGACGCTCTCCCACCGCCTCTCCAACCTGCTCGTGCACCGCGGCAGGAAACACCACCCCCAGTGGGGCCGGCACTGCGCCCAGAACGCTGCCCCAGGAGAGCAGAGCTGACACTAGGGCACCAGAAAACGTCTGGAGCAGAAGGATCAGAAAAAGGCGGGTTGTATGTGTAGGACCAGCAGAGAGGAGGCGGCCGTGTCCCTGAGAGCAAGCACTGATCTCTGCGACGCTGAACCCTCCCGACGGGCCAGCGCCTCGCTCGCCTCTCGAAGCTATTGCCACTGGCTAGTGCCTGCGACATCTCAAGTGGAAAAATGTAATTTTATTAAGGCTCTTCTAGCTTCACTTGCAGCATCGGCACTGCAGCAAAGCGTACAAAGAAAGGTTATGAAGAATTTCTCATCATGGCCACGGGCACAGGATTCATAACATCCCCCAGCCAACCTCTGTGCGCTCCCCTCTGTTAATAACGCAGGCGCTGGGTCCGCCCGCCCCTCCCGGCCCTCGCCGCGCCGCCCACAGGTGCCCCAGCCCTGGGCCACCCAGTGCGTCACCCCCTCATCCTTCACGGACGGGAAACTCCTTCTGCTTTGCCTTCTCTAAATTCTTATTTCATGGGCACCTTCATTTGCAAACCTGCTCTTGGAGGCCCAGAGCTGTAATTAATCCATGTCACAGGAAAGATGTAGTGTCGGTAGAATTTATGACTGGCTCTGAGCCGCCGCGATGAGTGGGGGCACCTCAGCCCCTTGTGATATAAATGCCTCTGCTAATTGGATTGCAGGAGCTAATCAGAAGCTGGAGAGAGAATGAACGCGCTCAGGCTCCCCGCTGCTGGCGCAGGCTGATAAAGCCAGCAGCTGCACTCGGGGAGGAGGCGCGGGGATCACAGCCCAGCGCGGAGCCTCGCCCGAGGTGGCTATCACAGGGTGCCCACAGCTGCCACGGCGCGCGGCGCCTGCGGAGGCAGAGGAAGGTTTCACCACCGACCGCGGGCCGCCGCGCGCAGCAGCGTGAAGAGGGTGTGTGCACACACATGGGGTGGGCCCGCGAGTGGCGGGGGGGTGGTGAACGGCCCGCGTGGCCCCAGCAGGCTATACCCAGCCAGACGCCATCAGGGAAGCCGCGAGCATCCCGAGCGGCTGTACTGGCAGGAGGCACCATGGGCAGCCCTGGGCCAGGGTACGGCGGCGGCACCGCAACAGCCCAGGGCTTGGCTGGGGTGGCAGACATGGCCCTTTGGCTGCCCCCAGGGTCTCCAGTGCTGACCTCAGGCGTTAGAAAGGGGCTGAACACTCAATGACCCCAACACTACGTCTCGCAATCCCTTTGGTACGTGCCTTTCCCCAGAAAGAGAAAACCAGAGGGATGAAGGTGGAAGAAACACGACAAGGACGCTCCTGCAGTAGGAGCAGGGTTGGCCACACCAGGACCAAACTGAGCGAGTGTCACCTGCTGGGTGCCCTGCCCAGCACACGGGGCAGACGGCAGTAGGCGATGGCTCCCGAGGATGGGGTCAGGGTGCTCTGGAGACGGCTCCGAGTCCGGCCTTTACACAGCCTCAAGCTCTGGGATCACCCCAGTTCCCAGCCAGGGTGGGCCTGCCCCGGGTAGAGGGGGAAAGCCCTGGATGCAGAGGTCTGACCCGACTCTGCGCAGGTGCAAACTGGGCACGCACAGGTCCCCACTGGGGAACAGGTCTTTTTTTGTGATCCAAGGCTCTTCCACATTCAAACAGCTTTTCTGTCTTCTCCAAGTCCCTCTTATTGCCCTTTCTCTCCCTCTCTGGCTCCCTTTCTTGCAAATACATGGATTCGAAAGTAAATCCTGAAAATTATGACTAAACCCAGCAATCCCTCCTTACAGAAATACTTTTCCACCTTCTTAAATCTTTTTGGAGGCGCAAGGGAAAATAACCCTTGTATTTATGCAAATTTAAAAGTGGCGTGTGATGATGGAAACAAAACAGTGCTGGACTGCAGCCAAGGCATGGCACGGACGGGGCCTCTCAGCTGCTCGCCTCCCGATTCTTCGGGGGAAGCAGCTGTAGAGAAATGAAAATACAGAAGCCCCCACTCACACCCGCCACCGCCCGCGCACGCATTCCAGCACCCGTCACCTCGGAGGCGGCAGGACGCGGGCTCTGGCCAGGCGCTGCCTGCAGTCGCTGCCCGAAGCACCCTGTCGTCCCCCACAAGCCTCCCTGTCCCGCTGTTCCCGATTCCCCTTTCAGGAATTTACAAACATTTTCCGCAGATCAATATCTGTATTGATTATTCATTGTGAGCGAGTCGTGTGTCTTTGGTGATCCAACCTGGCAGAGTGAGCAGCCAAAGGCTGCTGCAGTTACAGGGGAAAAAAAAAAAAGAAAAAAAAAATCCACAGAAGGCGAGAGGGACCCAGATCTTGCTGGGTTTGCCGCTGCCAGCAACGGAGACGGATGGAGAGGAAGGAAGGAAGAAAATGGGAACGGCATGAAAAGGAATGAAGAGACGAGGGAGCTGAGGAGAGAAAGCAAGAGCAGGAAAAACAAAGTCACCACTGGAGAACTGGTGCCGGGGCACGCCGGCAGCCTGGAGAGATTCCCAGCCTCGCGCTCGCCGTTCTGCACACAGATGCGGTGGACTTATTACTCCAGGAGCGAAAAGTGACTCACGGTTTTGGTATCTGCTACGTAAGAGCTTTGGGGGGATTCCTTGGCTGGCTGACAGAAAGGGAAGAAAGCAGCAGCAGTGAGGTAAAACGCGATCCCTTCCTCCTGCCTTCCTGGGAATACGCGTCGCCCGGGCTGGCTGGAGCAGCTCGCTGCTCGCTTATGATATGCAAAAGGAGAATAATTAAAAGCGCCAGCATCACTTGCAAAGTGAGTAAACACAAAGCCTTTCAAAACATGCTCTTCAGCTAATGAGAAGCTGTAATTTCTTATACTTAAAGGCAAAAAAGACACTGATGAGACTCAGTGGAGTGTGTGTGCATGCGCGCCTGCGTGTGTGTGCATGTGTTTGTAGATATGAGAGAATCAGTTAATTGTTGATGATGTTTAGAAAAGGGATTATGAGAAAAGACACTGAAATGATGACAGGGAACATCTTGGATCAGAGCCAAAGAAATAAAATAATCAAGGACAATCAAGCCTGCAGCTCCGGAGAAAGCGCTGACTGTTCTGCCGGGGACTTGGAAGGAATTTCCCCGCGCTGCCGAGCTGCAGCTGGAATACGTGCTTGGCACCAGGAGGGAGAACTGCAAGGAGCAGTTTGCTTGGAGCATGAAACAACAGAAGAGAGAACTATGGAGCTGTGCTATAATTCAGAGGTTAAACAGCTTTGTCTGCTTATGTGTCAGATGGAGACTCATTTTTGCCCACATCTGACCTGCTCTCTGAAAATGCAACTTCTGAAATCCTCTGAATACAAGCAAAGCTGACGATTCTCCATACGCCTTTCCAGAACTGCTGTGACGTTACGAAAACAAAGAAAAGGGAGCTTGAGGAATTAAGTTCTCCTGTGGCTGCAGGACTTGATGGACCTGACCATGGGAACTGGCTCTGGAATCGATTCCTTCCATAATTCTGGAAATCGGAACCCCCTTCCTCCAGGTGGGGGGTTGCAGCTCACTGCCTCAAGCACACAGGAAAGGTGACAGTCACCGGGAATATCAGGAGCGAGCTTTCCTTCCCACCTGGGCATCTGATTGCTCTCCTGAACGAACGGATTTTAATAAATGTTGGCTTTCTCTTGGGCTGAGGTTGGGTGGGGAGAGAGGATAGAGGGAAATTTAAACCACCTTGTGACTGCTATGTTGTAAGTGAGCTACAAAAATGCCACCTCTTTGTTTTGGATGTTAAACTCCGTCTTACTTCATTGTTGCTGAATTTTGGCACGTTACACTCTGGGCTTCTCCAGCAGCAGAAACACATGGTCTATTAAAGTGGGAATCTTTGGGGACGCGGAGGCAGAGAAACGAGCCAATCATACATGGCTTTTCCACATTTCATGTTTTTCAGCATTTGCAGAAAGCTGCTCGGCTGGTATGTATGTGTGAGTGCACCAGAGAGGGCGGGAGGGGGAGAGGGGTGCGCAAGAGGGGGAGCGAGCGCATGGCAGGCGCAGGCACGGTGTTGGGGTATGTCTGCCACGGGCGCTGCGCGGTCCCTGCTGCCAGGCAGACACCCCTTCCCCTGCGCTGGGGCTTGCCGAGCCTGCTCAGACCTGAGCGGAATGTTAAACGCAGAGGACTAGATTAGCATACTAACCAAGTCGTGTCAACCCCCGGCAATCAGCAAATGGCCATCTCCTCGCTACAGCCGGCGTGGCAGAGCCTGCCAGACGCTTAACCACGTCCTTTGTCAGATTGCTTTTTATGTTTGTATTTAGCTTTTGTTTTCCAATCAGACCCTAGAAATTCATTAACAGGAATGAAAGGCAGAGATGCAAAAACCTATAATGAAAACAAATGATGTATTTAAACGGTGCTCGGGCTGAAAGGAGGGGTCTCACAGTGCTGGGACCAGAAGAGAAGAAAATCCTGCAGCCTGGAAAATGCCTGGACACATGCACGTCCCTTCCCGTGCCAAGGCTCCAAGGAGACAGTTGCTCCAAAGCCGGGGGTCTGCGTGAGGATGCTGTAGCGTTGTCTTTACAGCACCTCAAAGAAATGCCAGCAACCGGCCAAAAAGAGAAGTCTTCATTGTTCCTGCTCCGGCTGCTGTTAATATCGTAATTACTACTACTGCTACTAGACGGGCTTTAATTAGAAACAAGTTTCCGTGCCTGTAAACATAAACTTCCAAAAGCATTTGAGCTCACTGACCCCATTCCTCCTGTCCCGAAAGGGCGGCAGCGGTCCTGCAGCCAAGCAGCCCCGAGGGAGGACACGCTGCAGCGGGTGCCGGGGTGACGCGGTGCTGCTGCTGTGCCTGGGAGCCTCGGCCCGCAGCCCAGCCTGCTCGGCCCGGGGCAGCAGGCTGATCAGATGCCTTCAGCTCCTCGGGTATTTCTTAAACAAATTATTTCACAAATGTTAATGTGCCCTAAGCTGTCATATGGCTGTGGAGAATAAAAAGATTTAACCCAAGCACGGCCTTTTTATCAAGATCTATCAAATAAGGGAACACTTGAAATTATCTATGTTGTATGATTTTGATTTTAAAGGGGGGGGGGGGCTTTAAATATCAGAGAGGCATAGCTTACACATTTGTCAAGAGGATTTTTAGGCAAATATGAACGTGGAGAGGAGGGGTATGTGATCAGCCCCAACGCTGCCGGCACGCTGTGTGTGTGCCAGCGCGTGCGGTCAAACCCAGGAGAGACGCTCCGCTCGCCCTGCTGCTCTCTTCTCAGGGCAGGGGCCTGCATCCAGCGCCCCGAAAACAGGTCACTGCCACAGGAATTTTCTGAGCTCTGAGGCTCTGTGGAATTTATACTTTGGGAAGCAGGAATATTAGCAGGGAAAAAGGAAAATACGTTTCAGCCCCTTTGTCATTTTGTCCCCTGCTCATGTTGCAGGCTGGGTGATGTGGGCAAAGGCTCTTGGGCTCTGTGTGTGTCTAGTGAGGCATCTCCACCAATTCCAGCTGATTTGCACCAGCTAAGAACCTATAGCTTAAGTGCTTTAGAGACAGACAACTTAAAGATTTTATCTGGTGAAGAAATTGGAAGAAAATCTCTCATGCATTTCAACACCTGCCATGTGTCCACATCTTCCAGTAAGGAAAACAAGCAGCGAATCAGCTAATGTTTAAGGCAACCTCTCTCATTTATTTGTGGTAAGACACGCTGGATAAGCTTACCTAGTACAGTTTCATCTACCTCCGCAATTAGATAAACAAACTGAAACCATTAAGAATCTTCAAAATTTATCCTAGACTACAACCAGTCCTTATCATTAAAGTTTTAATTGTAAACACTGCAAATAATGGTGAAATATTTGCTGCTTCCTAGGGATTCCCACTGACCATGGCTGGATTATGATGTGGGACCAGAGAGTTTTGGAGCCACTGAAATAAAACCATATTTTCACAGCAGCTTCCGAAGGAGCCTTGTGCCAGTTAAAAAAAAAAAAAAAAAAATTTTGGGAAATCACATGAGAACTATCACATATGCCAGCATATCACCCAGGTGATGAGCTACAAATACATTCCCACTCTTTTTTCAGTATTGAAATAAAATAGAGGAACGTTACTAAAAATACGTTATATTCTCATGCCAGAAGATCAAGACATACTGAAACTGAAGAACAAACCTGAAAAAAACCTTAGCAAACAGAAAGGCTATGGCTTTGGGGAAGGAATCTCTCCTTTGAGATGTTCACCAGTAATTATGGACGTTTCCTACCTGCTCAATGAACAGAACAAACTTTAGGTGGTACCTGCCAACACCAGGAACAACCAAGGATTTGCCAGTCTCTTCCTTGCTGTCAGTAAAACCTGCAATTCTGAGCATGTGCTCCACTGCCTGATTGCAAAAGAAACGTGGCTCCCTCAAGCAGAAAGCTGCAGCACAAAGGTTCTGTGCCCCCTGCCATGGAAGCATGAATTTCTCGGGATGTAGCAGTTACCGTGGCCACAAACCAAACCAGCCTGGCCGAGGTGAATCGGGCCCCGACCACCCCCCTCCTCCCGCTGGACAGGGGACTCCGGGTGCCCTGTGATTTCCCCGGGTGCCTCCACAAGGGCAGCAGCACAGAGGGTTTAGAGTGCAGGATCTGACAGGAACCTCACTGGGCTGAGCTAGCGCCCTGGAAAACAAAAATATTCCTATCAAGCTTTTCCTCTGACCCGGAATCTTTGAAGTCGGGCTCTGTTACTCCTTGTTTGTTCCAGGAGAAGGTGTTAAAAAGAAATCCCAGTGACATGAAAGGATGTGACATGCCAGCTTCAGAAAATGAGAGTTCTGGGTGTTATTAACCAATGCCCCCTTGTACTCTGAAATACAGTGTTAGTCCTACTTTCTCCACTTTTTCACACTTACTGAAGAGCAATTAGTCAATAAACAGGTAATTATAATAATATCCTATAATAAATTCTACAACAACTACAGCAGCAATATGAACATCACTACGCTAGGTTGAAATCAAAGCCTTCAGTTTAATAACCAAGTTTATTCTAGATCCAAAGGGAAAACCAAGACTAACGTGGAGGAGGAAGTTCCTTTCTGCAAGAGAAGGTAACGGGGCCATATTCTACTGACACTGCTTGGTCTTCACAGAACTAAAATTGTTGATTTTCCTTCCTGCAGCTGGTTAAGGATTTGGGTCTCTTCTGGAGGCAAGTGAGCCTCACAGCATCTTGCCCTTTGGTAAAATAGAATTGTACCTGCTTGTACCAGCTATGCAATTTTTAAAAGTTACAATTCTGCTAAACAAAGGCGAGCTTTCACATGGATGATTAGAAGTACTCTTTGCCTGTTAAGGCTTTCTCCTTGCCAAACTTCAGTCTGTTCTGTGCTTATGCAGCTCAGAAATATTTCTTAGTACCAGAAATTCGTACTACTGTGTTGTTATCCTGAAATACAGCAGTTTTGCTTAAACTGAAAACTCATCTCAGGAGGAAAATCACAGCTTGAAAATGAAAGTTTCTAATAAGAGAAAGCCAAAAAACAGTGGATACAGTGAAAACAGACATGTACCCTAGATTCTAGCAACTATACAATTTTTACACATTTGTTCCTCAAATCAATTAAATATAATAATATTGTGATTATCAGTAAAAACATGGGCTACCTGCTTGCTCAGTGCTGTTTATGTGTACCTATGTACTACCAAGTAAACAGGCTTCTATCTTATTTCCACTTGTGTCAAGTGTTTCCCTGCTAATCCCATGCGGCTTGCTTTGCGCCATGTGTACTTGTCCCTTCAATAGAATTAAACCTGCAGTTTAAATTAACTAAGATGCTCAAGCCAACCATCCACAACATTATCTGATACGTTCACTGGCCATTTTATTCGGTTTCACCCGTACACTGGGTTTGGTTTGGTTTCACTTTCTCATAGCCCAATCTGCCCACTTGACAGCCGATCTGATGCAGTTGTGAGGTCAGAGGATTCCCTCAGCATATTCCTGCTTTTTCTGCCACAGTCAGCAATGAAAATAGTAAACAGACTAGTCCCAAAATGGGTTCCATCTGTAGATGCTCGATGTTTTTAAAGAATACTTATAATTTATGATAAAACAGAATCAGTCAAGACATAATAGCGTGAAAAAGTCACAATCAACCGCACGTGTTATCTCTCCAAAGCGTTTCAAAATTTCTCCATTTCAGTCTCCTTTAATCTTCCTTTCTCTTTCACCTCTCTTACCTCCCACTTGCTTTTCTGTTCTTCCCGTGTTCCATCCATCTTTCCCTCTCATTCTGAGATCAAAGTCAAAAATATTGACCTCCGGGAGGATGGGTTTCAGTGTTAATATTCCTCACCCAAATCTTTGGATTCAGCTTACAACATCCAAAGAACATGCACGCCACCCACAAAAGATACCAAGGCCTGAAAAGTTTCCTGACTAATTGGGGAAAAGTAGATGCTTTACTCAGGATCCTCTGAGATATTAAGAGCACAAAGTAAATGAATGTCTTTGCCCATCACAGAATTTCCCAAGGTTTCCATTTAATTTATAAGTCTGATGATTCTCAAGAAATTGAAGTGTGCACTCATGTTGTAAACAAAATACTTCAGATGAAAACATATGAAGAAAGCAAGAGAGCTTCCTTAAAGGATGAAAAAAACCCACAAAGTAAATACAGGAGAAAATCCAACTCCAAACTTACATTTCTCAGTTTTTCATCTAGATAGAGGATATCAATGAGTATTTTTTGAAGCCTACCATTAATCCTTCTATTGCTATCGATATTATACAAGGTTAGTTTGGTATTACAGAGTATCCCAGATATTATGAATGACTTTATAATGACTTGAGATACACAGACGTATTAAAAGTAGGTACTTCCCAGTGACTCAGTGATTTCCAGTTACATAAAAAATAATTCTGAAAAAACGATTTTTTATGTAACTAGAGGTTACATAGGTAACAACGGGTACTTTTTCAGTGCCAAATCCAATAGTAGGAAGAGAAGGGATAGTTCTCCCGTGTTCAGGAAGATGTTTTTCCTGCCAGCACATCATTTACCATAATTTTGGGAAACTGAATATCTAACAATGCACATGCAAAATGAAACAGGTCAGGACTCCTGTAGTTTTCTCATCTTTCCTTACCCCTGTTTGACTATGACAGAAATTCAAGGCACAGTTTTCCTGCTAAGATGATTAAGCCAAGGGAACTAATCATTGGCCTGTTCTTTAATGACAGAAACTAGCAGTTTGGGTCAACATAAATAAACAAACAACAGAGCCCTGATGGTTCCTCACCAGCCCACATAGAACTATAGCCTGACAATGTATCAGCTTGACAACATCTAGAAAAAAACTAAAATGTATTGAAGGTCTTGTTCAAAAAACACCTTTTCATTCATCTTACAGCACTGAAAATAAGATGAGCCAACACTACTGACCAGCGAGCCAGGTGCTAAGAAATCCTTCATACAGATGGCATTTACAAAAAACCCAGAGAGCCATCAGAAGAGCGAGCCAGCAAACACTGCTGCACACCAGAGTGGCAGAGGATAAATGACACAAAGAACTCGAAAATCTCTGCCAGAGAACAGCACGGTTGTATTACATGTAATCACATCTCTTTTAATCCATGTTATTTACATTACACATCCCAGGAGAGCTACCAACACAAAAATCACTTCTCCAAGGCTTAAGAAAATTAGGTCATAGAAGATCTCCCTACCTCAGTATGGAAATGTGGAGATGACGTCGCACGATCCAGCGCCAGCGAGTGGAGTAGGGGAGATGGTTCCTATTCGGACTGGAAGAAGTTGGCACAAACTCTCTGGATCAATGCCTGCAAATGAAAGAATATGAAGGATATAAAAAATCCTGAAGAATTTGGAATAATGCACCAAAAGAACCAGAAGTTTCTTTACAGCATGGAGTTGTTAATATTTTTTATCTGTGTGCAGCTCCAACTCAGTCAACATTCCCAACCGTTCTACATCTCCTGCAACTGAAAGCTGACCTGTAGCATCTTTACACGACGGGTATATTTTGTGTTCTACAAAACAGACAGCTGCACCTCCCAGCTTCCTGGCTTAATACAGAAAGGGCTGTACCAGCTACCTGGAGGTGGCCTTGCCAATGCAAAACCTACAAGTTTATCTGTACTGTGGACTCTGACTGGTCCATCAGCAATAACAGAGGTTCTGTGCTCTTCTGCTTTAACCACTGCAGCTCAGGACTGTTTCACATGGAACTAGCAGGGGAGTAGATGCATAAGGAAGGAAAACAAACACAATGAAGAGTTAGGAGAAACAGTTGGATTCCTGAGAAGCCTTCTGCTTCCCAAAGAAAAGCATCCCCTTCAGTGCCCAGCCTGGCCCCCACGTGATGACTGAAGGGGAGCTGCGATGTAGCTGACATCAGGTCTCCCGGACGGGAGCTCTTCCCTTCCGATGGTGGTTCTTGCTGCAGTCACACCCCTGCAGCTGCCATGAATTTATGAACAGGAATTAGAGAAGCCTAGTGAAGCTCTGTTTGCCTCTCTCTAGTTTGTTACTCCTCTGTCTACCTGCTTATACACTTGAATGCATTCTACCATTTTCTTTCTTGGCAAGAGTCTTGTTTGACCACTTGAACATCAGCCTCTGTCTTGGATGGCATCTGACAGGAGAAAAACCACACAGAACTCTGGCATGGGCCTGGGGGAGAAATCCTGGGCAGCTGGGGGTTCTATCATTGTGGGGTCACTCTGCAGCTGAGGCTGCAGCTTGCCAGGCTGCAAACGTGGGTGACGGGCAGAGCCGTGACGATAATGCTGCCTCCCCCTCGCCTGACGTAGGTGGCTTTAACCTGTGAGTGGTGCTCAACGACCCAACTGTGGGACACCAGCGTATGTGAGGCACAGCAGGTGAGAGGCTAAACCAGCATGGATTCAAAGCTCGCTTTAAGCATAAATGACAGAAAAAGGAAGCTATCTGAAGTAAAAGATACTTTCAGAAAAATGGAAGTTGTTTCCAAACAATAAAAATATAAAAGGACATAAATCTAGCAAGCTAAATGCAAAATCACGATAAGGCAAGCCAAAACAGGTCTCAAAGAACAATTGTTAGAGTTATGAGAGCTAATAAAAACTTTTCAGACACAAAAGCAGGAAGCCTGTCAGTCACCTGGCGCAGCTGATGGATGATCAAGGCGTAAAGGAAGGAATTAAGAAAGATAAGGACACAGCAGCAAAATTAAATTAATTCTTTGCACTGCTGTTCACTATGGAGGAGGTCAGGAAGGTTCATACACCAGAGCAACAAATCACCAGAGGCAGACAGCACTCCCTCAAGAGTTTTAAAAGAGCTCAAATATGAAATTGCTGAACTTTCTTTCTTCCTTTGTATCAGAGGATCGAAAGGTAACAAATCTTTACAACAGGATTTAGGAGCCATTGTGGGAATTACAGCCCAGAAAGTCAGATTTCCAGAACAGGCAAAATAGTAGAAAACTGTCAGACCAATCTGAATTAGCAGGGATGAGTAAACACGGTGTCTTGGGGAGGAGTCTCAAAGCCAAGGGAAGAGTTCAAACGTATAGATCTGAGCGGTCTGACGGAGGAAACAGCCCTGCTAATACGGGAGATTTGGGCTGATACAGTGGAAGCAGATTTTCTAAAAGCTTTTCTAGAACATCCCTCACTAAAGGTTCTTAAGGAAACTAAACTGTCATGGAGTAAGGAGGATTAATCTTCCTGCAAATTCCCGATAAAAAAATAGGGAAAAAAGGGTACAAACACAATGCTAGCAAGGGAGGGGAGCAGAAATTGTGCGCTGCTTCAGCTTACTCATAAATAACCTGGAAAGAAGAGATAGTGAAGTGACACACGGATAATGAAGTTAACACACAGCGTTTCAGGAAAGTCAAGTTTAAAACTAACTGAGAAGAGTTCCTGAAAAACCTCAGAGTTCAGTGACTGGGAGATAAAATCAAGTGCACGTCCCTGGTTGAAGGTTTTAACCAGGCATCCTAAATCTGCCCTTTTTAAAAATCTGTTTGCTTTAGTAAATGGGTTGGCTTGGGAAACAACTTGGTACTGGTGCCATTTGGACTAGTGGGAGAGGAAAGGTTCAGTCCTGAGTCTACTTCCCTCCCCTGCCCACCCCCCCCCACCCCAAGAATAGCATCCCCCAAACCTTGGGGAATCCTTAGAGGAAGAGCAGAGGAACAGAAAGTGAAAGCTTCTCATTTTGGCCATATAACAGGATTAATTACTTGGACTTTGAGGATATTTTGAGGATAGATGCCCCCAGTCTCTGCAGCGGTACTAGAGATGAGACAACAGTCCTCTCGCTGCTACCAGGTTAGTTACAGGAGAACACACGACTCCATGCTCTGACAGATTAGGGGAAAGAACAAAGCTCTGCCATGGATGGGAGAAATTCCCCCTGGTTTTGGGAGAATGGGGAGCAAACACCTCCCCCCTTGGGGGATCGTCCTCCCAATCCGACCAGAAACTGGAGGAAATCCCTTCCATGGGTCCGGGCTGGTCGCAGGTGAGGAAGGGCTACTGAGGTTGCTCTCCCCGTGCCCAGGAGTGCGCGGGGGCTGGAGCAGCTCATTGCCCGGCTCCCGGTGCCACCCGGCGGGCAGCAGCCACGTCCCCCGGCCCCGCAGGGCAAGGGGAGGCAGAGGCTGCACCTCCGCCAGCACCGGGGCTGAACTGCGGGGGAACGGGCTGCGGCACCTTCCCGCACCCCACGAGCCGTCCCTGCTCGCCTCCCGCGGAAAGAAACGGCTCCGACCCCCGCCACAAATTATCTTTTTCCAGAAAGGGGCCTCTGGTGGCAATAAGGCTTGTGCCCCTGCCTGGCCTCGTCAGTGCCTCTCCCGGTGCTCAGGATTGCTACGGGAATCCCTTTTGCCTGGCTGCGACTGAAGAGGGGCTCCCTCCCGCAGCAGCTGCCTTGATTTTACAGCAGCTGAGTTACTGTACGGCAAATAAAGAGCATCTGACAATGCCTACACTAAATTAAACCGGAGACCTTCTCACCAGCACGGAAACAAAGCGCGTGGCGAAGGGCCGGGGCGCGGCGGCGAGGGGGAGCGGCGGGCGGTTGCCCAGACGCCTGCCCACCGAGGGCAGCAATGCGGGCAGCACCCTTCCCTGCCTTTGTGCGGGGCACGGCGCTGAAAGGCGCGTGCGCTCGTTTTGTCCTGCTGCATGCCCACATACTGAGGCTGCTTGTTTTCGTCTGATCACAATTAGCACCGTGCTAAATTCCTCGTGCCCCACACTAATTCAGGAGGATGGGCATGTCGCACACTGCCAAGAATTACAGCCGGCCGCTGCCGCCGAGAGCGGGGCATGCCTACCCTTTCATTAAGCTTTTGTTTCAAAAGAGAGGGCTCGAGGAGTCTCCTTTTCAGTCAGAAATACCCACGGAGGCGCTGGAGGATGCAGAGGCCGCGCGGTTTGGCCTAAGGGATGCCTGTATGTGTGAATGAGCAGCAGGGCAAGGGATTGGTGCCGCAGTCCCTGATCCATCACGGCTAACGGGCAAATTTTGGAAAACCCGCTATCTCCGAGGCACTGAAACTCCAGAGCTGCATCGGCACTGCCAAGCTGGTGCAGGGCGCTGGGCTCGTGCTGCAGGAACGGAGCAGGGAGCGCATCCCCCGCCCTGTACCGCAGACGAGTCGCAGAGCTACGAGCCAGGACAAAGCACACAACCCAACGCCGCACCCACCGTCCCACCCTGCTGCGTGCCTCGGGACGGCTACGATTAAACCAACTGTTCTCAGGGCACGGCCATGACCAGATTGCACTTGTCTGACCATGTGCAACATCATTCTGAAAACCTGAGATGAAAATGGAGAAAAAGTAATTGGTTCTATTGCTACCCGGTATATGCTGGCCTCTGCTGTCCAGCAGCGCTCCCGGGCACGGGCAGCTCCCAGCACAGCCGTCTCCTCCCGGCGTGAGGAGGGAGGAGGGTCCTGCCCCTCCAACGACCTGCTTGGTCCTGGGCCCAGGGGCTGCAGGGGTTGGGCGAGGAGAGCGCGCTCCTGCTGCCTTCTTGTCCTCAGTCGGCGTTTGAACACCACTCCTCCCGTGAGCGGGGGATGCCGTGACGAAGGCCAAAACACCATCCACAAATTCTGGTCGTTAAGGCAGTGAAGTTCCTACTGTTTCTGGTGGTGATGGTGTGGGCCTGGTGACAGCCGGCACCTGACACAGGCTCAGCAGTCTGGCTCCTGAAGGCCACTGAGCTCTCCTAAGCCCGGCCTGGCTGCCGCACTCAGCACCACTGTAACCTCTACGCACAGGCCATCGCAAGGCCTCAGGAAGTCACACTGATTGCGTGGAGGATGTTGTGAATCACTGAATTGGTCAGGTTAGCAGTACAAGAGCAAACCGTTCAAAAAGACAGAATAATGCTTCATGAAATGCAATTTAACTTATTTTCTTAATTGTAGGTTGATTCCCGTTTATGCTAATTCATAACAAACAATGAACTGTATTATGTAATTGGCAGAACGACAATAATACTTTGGTAATCCTGAAGAGGTTTTTTTCTACTCTGCTCTTTATACTCCATCACATGTCCATGGCTGGACCCGTGTCCCCACGCAACCCCCACCCAGACACAGACATGCCACTGATTCCAGTGCCCCACTCCACGCAGCAAACAAAGTCATTTTATCTAGGGCAGGGATTGCTCTGCGAGGAGCTGTCGAAGGGACCCAGATCCTCCCTGGGAAGGCTGAGGCACACCAGGACGTGGCCAGGTACAGCTGCGCTGCTCTGCCTGCTGCAGTCCTCCCACAAAGGGCTCTCTGGGGTCGGGGGGGCTCCTCTGGGTCACATTCTGCTCTGCTTCCTGCCAACACTCTGATGGCTTGGGAAGAGGATGGACAGACAGACAGTGACTGACTGCCGAGGGGAAAGAGACACTGTCGGCACCTCCGGGAAGAATCCCACCAGCACAGCACTGCAGCAGGACACGTAATTATCGAGTTTTAAATCCCGGTTTTTATCCCTTAGTGTGCATAGCTAATGGGGCTGAGCTAGAGAGAGAGCTGGGTGTGCGTTCGACTTCCCGAACTGGGTGTTTGATCTGTAATTGTTTTTCAATGATTCCATCTTTTTCCGTGTTATCACTTTACATGGCTAGGTTTTGTACAATATTGAAAATCAATAAAAATGCATGAAAAAATGTTTTCCCACCCCCCCTTAAAAGTTAAATAATCCTGTCAGGATTCTAGCAGCACTGCGTTTCCCTCCCGTGCCCTGGGACAGCTGTGGGTCACACGCAGGAGCCCCACGCAGGGGCCAGCACGGTGCTTTGGCCAAGGGTGAGCAGCAGGTGCCGTGTCCCCAGGGTCCCCAGCCCGATGGGGACACCACTGCTCCTCCACACGCGGCCAAGGTGACGTCACCTCTGCTGCCACAGGCCCTTTGGCCTGCAAGGAGGAGCGCAGAGTGAGGAGGGAAAGCGGCTTTCCCGCAGCTCTCCGGGAAGCCAGCGGCAGGAGCTGGTGCTCCTCGCCAGGATAATGCGCCCCGCGGTGCTCTCGTCCCACTGCGCAGCCTGGCAGTGCCGAAGCGAGCAAGCGCGCTCACAAAGGGTCACCAGCATTGCCTCTGGGTTTGTGTCCTTATGTATGCAACAAACCCAAGCAGAAGAAAAGTAGACAAAAACCCTACAACAACCAATTTACTCTCAACTCCAGATTAGGATTGGGATGTAGATGCTACATGAGGTAACGAGCATGATGAGATGAGAACAGGGGAGCTACTTAAAGCGATTAAGGGATTCTCTGCAGTGTAATTGAGAGGACCAACAGCCTCACTGGGCCATTAATAGCTCACGGAAGGAGCCCAGCCTGCCACAGCAGCGAGCAGCAGAACCAGCCAGGGGTGATCGTGCCCAGAGAATGGCGTAGCCGGACACGAGGCAGGAAACTCCCCGCTCCAGGCGACACCCCAGTGCTGGGTCACGCTGACCCTCGGGAGCCTTCCCACCGCCTCACCACACGTGGCTACCGAGATAGAGAGTGACTGCTGAGCTCTGCTTTGGTGACTGACCAGAAAAACCAGAGCCTGAAAGCAGTGTTTCGTATTAAATGGAAACATTTACAGTCCTGAAACAAAACTAAAGAATATTTTTGATTTGATAAGAATATTTTGTTTGATGCAAGCAAAATATTTAATTTCAGACTGTGGGTTTTTTAAAAAAATTCTGTTTCAAAAGAAAACCTTTTTAAAGAAAACAGAGACAATGTTTTCATTGTCCAATTTTTCTAAAATATCACTTTTGTTCAACCTTCTGTCAATTTAATGTAGCTTTGCAAACTTGTAAAAACTTTTTTTGAAAATAAATTATTTCCATGTATGTCCTGAGACTCTGCACCCACAGTTCTGCAGGGAGAGATGATTTGCTTTCCATGTACATTTTGTGGAGAACTTTCCTGTCCCATTAAGTTGTGGTAACAGAAGCATAACTGGCCATTAGCGTTTTATTTACAAATACGACGCATATCTGAGTTCATGGCCCTTGCGTGAGGAAGAACTAAAGCTGGGTGTACACGGGGCACCCACACAGACGGCCCTGCCCTGCCCAGCCCCACACATCTCCCGTGGGCCTCCCCTCCCTGGCGGAGGGAGCGTGCCACAGGCCGGGGCTGCATCGCCGCGGCTTTATAACCCTGCGCACGTTTTGCCAAAGCCCTGTCTGGTATAAACACACGCACGTCTCCTAGCGTTAACATCATTTTGTCACGTTAGCCTGCTGATAGATCTGGCTCACAGTTTGGAATTCTTCAAGAATTAAAGCCTTACATAAACATATCATTTAACTTTATTAGAGTATAATAATGATTTTTAAATAACTTTGTAATATGTTCTATAATCTTTTTTTAAAGCGCGTATTATTGTACTGTCACAGTTTCATTCACTCTGTAACAGTCCACTCAAAGCAACAGATACGAAGGTAAACACGACTGAGAAGGTACAGAGTGCTAAGTGGCCCCTTTCCCAGGTTTATAACTTGCTTTTCCAAACTGCCAGCTGCTCTGTAGACAAGCCATATTAATTGTGGGACAATCTGTGTATTCTTGAACTAAAATATTTTTCAGTTAAAGCAATGCATAAATTATTTATTCATTTGTATTTGCATTTAAATAGTTGAAAAACGTCCAAATTAACTGCTTTGAAAATTGTTCCAAAATTCCCCCCTAGGCTGTGACCTTGTGGCCAAGTTTAATCTCAAAGCAAATTGAAAGAAGGGTTTATAACTAAAACATCAAATGGCTCTGAATGTGCTTTGCTTCAGAGAATCAACTTACTCTTTTGCAAACTCAGCTAAGTGTTCAGTTTGTGGCCTAAAGCTTGGTTTTCAAACATGGGTTTTCCAAGTTACCCAAATCTAGTGTTGACAACTCAAGATTTTGTTGGAAAGGTTTTGTCTCATGCTACTTGGTGGCTTCCTTAAAGCTCCTGCTTGTGGACTCGCCTAATAACGTCAGAAGCTCAGCCTTCAGTTTAAAAAACATTTCTAATGCTCATGGTTGTGGTGAAAAGCATTAAGTGCTAGGAACCAGACTATAAATGAAAATAGGAACTACATTAGTTTTAATAATCTATACATAACTGTGTCAAATCTGAGATTTAGGGAGCTCAACTCATGGCCATGACGGAGTTGTTCTTTCACATCACCTCCAACCATGCACGTAGCTACGCCCATGCCTGCTCCCGACACTGGAGCGCGGCACCTCGAGGCACCAGGCTGATGCCCCAGCCTGACCACTGCACTCAAAAGCCAACCATCATTTTGTTACGGTTCCTATGGTAAGTTTAGCTGCATGGAAATGGCTTTTCCTTCTCCCTTTGTCATAAATCAGGTTTCTGCAAACGCACTGAAGGTTAATTCATAGGTTAATTCATTACACTTTCCCTCGCAAGGAAAACTGCTGAGAGGGAAGGGAGGAAGCACAGGCGCCACACTAAGATATCAGCCAGCAGTGGAGTGGCAGGAACCAGCATGGAAAGTGGTTTCCTGACAACGTGTGTCCTGATACCAGACTTCCCAACATGCCCCTAAGATGGGGAGGAGCTCCTCTGCTCATGACTACGCTCCTTTCAGGAACAGAATGAAGACAACAGATACACAAGAGAATTCTTAAGCGTGCAGAAGAGAACAAAAGTCAGAAGACTTCAGCTGTCAAACCTTCAGTGGAATAGACACGTAACTGAAGAAGTAGCCAAGAGGTTTGTTTTATTTAATATTTACTTAAAATTAATAGTAAAATTCAGTCTCTCTGACTAAGTCAAGAGAGCAGGATGTACTTGGGTTTGGGGTCCCTAATACAGCGGCCAACTCGACACCCTACCTGCGAGCATCCGCTCTTTGAGCGGCTCTTGCAGCCTGCAGACCTTCAAGGTGGGGAATATCTCAGGATTTTGGCGCCGCACTAGTTTGAACTCTAGAACTGACTCATGGCACACTATGAAAACCCGCAGATATCCTTGCTGGACCTCTGGGCAGAGGCGTCAGCCCACCCAGCCCCGAGTGCATGGCCGGCTGCGCAGACTGCTGGCGGCCGCCCGCGTCGCACCGTTTCAGGTGGTGGGCTCGGCACCAGAGGAGGAGCTGTCGCTGCTGGGGCTGCGCTGTCACTGCGCTGCGGTACATGAACCACCTCGCACTGCACGTTACAATAGAGCAGTAAATGCGTTGCTGAAACAGGGGTGAAAAGGAGCTGTCATGCTGTGCGCAGCATAATTGCTATTTCTTTTATATGATTATAAGAGTGTGTGATTCCTTAATAAAACCTTATAGAAAACATCCCAAGCCCTCCCCCTCCTCAAATACTCACATGTCAATTTACAGAAAACAAAACCAATTTACTAACAAATGCAAAAATATTAAAACGGAGATCTAATAAGCACATTAGGCATTTCAGCTACCTGTAAATAAGTACCTGTTTAAAAATTGAAGATAGAAAAAACCATTAAATGCCAATCAAGAATACATGAACTGACTGGTAATTTCTCTGGCACAGGAGGGCAGCAGGAAGAAAGCAAGGAGAGGCACTGGACAGTCCCCACGGGCGGCACTTGGGGAGAGTGCTAAGAGACTATCAAAGCCTCCACTGCTACTTCAGCTCCTTCTCATGGCAAGGTCTCCGGGTTAGAGCCCTCCGCAAACTGTAATCTCCATTCCAATTTCTCCTCCTGGCTTAGGGGCAGCACATGCTCGAAACAGAAAATAAGAAGATTTTGTCAAGGGATGGCTCAGAGTTGGGGCAGAGGGAGGGGTGGCAGAGGGGAGCAGCACTCCACGTGAAGACCTTAAACTCCTCTCAGAGGACGCCCGCAGCACACGCGTCTCAAGATAAGGTCACCTCACCTTCCCCCTCACTCCTTCCTAGAGCAGCGCTAAACTAACACTGGCTCCCGCCTAACTGGTTTTCCCTCCTTCCCTTTGAAGTCGTTTATTCCTCTCATTTTCATATTCTCCAGTTCCTGTGTTTTCTCCACCCATGACTTCAGCTCCCCACACAGCCGCGTGAATCGGCGGGTGGACTGTGTCCTTACATCGACAGCAGCAGCAGCAGGGGTACCGCAGTACAAAAGCAGGCACCAAGAGCCAAGATTATGTCTTCGGTATCTCGCCGGCTCATGCAGTGCGTATATATCTTCTGTAAATAACCCTCAGTTTTCACATGGATTATTTAGACTTTCTGATGAAACTGCAGAAATGTCAATGCGGCGCCCGAGCACCCAATCAGGCAGCGGCTCCCTGACCCCTGCCCTCCTCCTCTCCAGCATGACTGCTGTTATCTTCAAGGGGAAAAACCCTCCTTGTCTCTCGTTATACCTTTTTTTACGATCTAGGATTCTGTTAATAATGACTCCGTGTTACATAAAACAGATACATTAATGTCACCAAGTCCCAAAAGTACTGAATCAAGCTGACTCCTTCAGAAAGGAAGAAAGTAATAGATATAAGCAAGGGGAAGCCTTAATAAGAGCGCAGATCCTAAGGATGGGAAGAGCTCCACCAGATCGCTTTCTCCTTCCTATTTGAAATGGGGTATTTAAAGGGCCATGCAGCTAGGAAGATCAGAGTCGTGGCAAGATGACTGTGAACACACCATCAAAGTGAGCAAATCAAACCTGTGATTTTAGGGGGTGCTGCAAAGGCGTGCTCAGCCCGTTCCAGCGGCGTGCACCGGTCCCCGTTGCTAATGGGGAGAGGAGATGGAGAGGCTAGGCAGCCAGCAACCTGGCACTCACCTTTCATCTCTGGAGTAAAAGTGCTGGCTTAGACCAACAGCTTTGGAGAAATAAGTTGCCTGGACTCAGTTTAGAGGAAAAAGTGGCCAACCCTTTGACCTATGCATATGGGCAAGACTATTTTTATTCCTCTACAGCTGGAGCAGATGTTACAATTAAAAGCAACACCCAGTGATTGTTAGTGCTAGAGAAACGCTAAAATAGAACAAAATCTCTAATCAGAGGTAGGAAGATATTTAGTGGCAAAACTATTAATATCTGAAAGCTTCAGAAAAGAAAACCCAGGCTAGTCTGGCCAAGCCATCTGCTACAGAATATAATGCAGAGAGTGCTGTGATCAGAAAGAAACACTGGCGGTGCTCACACAGACACACGGTACACATCTGGGTGTTGACTGTGAATTACATCCAGGGAACATGAAAATGGATTAATAAATTTGTAAGTAGTCGCAAGTAGTTTCACAAAAGAAAAATGACATGAAAAACTAAGTCATGTTTGCTGACTCTGGTTTGGCTGGGCATCAGGGTTTTTCCACCAGCTATAGACACAGCAGGTATTTTGATTCCAACCTTGATGAATTTGGAAAAGGGTAAAATCTTAAGGCCAAGAAGAGGTGTACAAACAGATGCAGCATCTTTTATAGAGTGGCACCCACCAACACAGAAGGTTTAATTTGGCCCAGTGAAAACGTGAGGAGACAATGAGGAAAATGCCCTATGGAACACAGCTTGGTGCTCCAGAAAGGTGAAATCAGGGCAGGAAAACAACATTAGCCACGATGAGTGCAACTTCCAGAACAACTCAGGAGTTACCTCATGTACATATGTAATAAATAGGGAAAAATCTAAATTAATGGTAAAGGTCTGAGTGACAGACTTTTGTTTCCTTCTTTCAGCTGGCCCCTCGGGCCGGGAGGCCGCAGCACGCTGCTGCCTTTGGAGCCAAGGAAGACGTTCCCCACACAACAGGCTGTATACATCGCGGTGAGCTGCTCACCCCCCCGTAAAGCCAGGGACACCCACAACATGAGGCTGCTGAGCAAGAGAGAGGAAAAAAGGGAAATGAGAAAGCAGGTTACTCCTTAGGAACCTTCTTCAGGCTCCATCAATATATCAACTTTTCCTGGTCTGTACTGTAACAGAAAATACCTCTCTCACCAGACAGAGCTTGGAGAACAGCCCTGTACCAGTGCTCAGGTGCGATTTAGACCCATCTGTACAAACAAATCCAAATTCAACTCCCCTGACAGAGATCCTCCAGAGTATTACATCTATTAAAATTTGTATTTTGCAATTACTTCAGTTTACTTTGCTTCTTTTCTAGGTTTTATGCTAAATTACATGGATGGCGGATCAAGCTTCACTTAAAAAAAAAAAAAAAAATCTATTTTTTCTGGGTTGTACCACTGAACAAATTTTAAATCATGTGATAAAATCATCATTTTGATTGATAGTTTCACTTTAGACCAGCCTGTGCGTGTTTAATAGAGCAAAATCTGACTTAATCTACTAATTTCTAATTTAACACCAATAAAGTACATGACACATTAGCCATTTTTCTTAATTCCCTACTATAAGATACTCAAACAGTGATGAGGTTTGTGTTTACGCAGCGTACCATAATACACCGGCTACCACCAACTCCTGCCATTTCTTTGGGTGAAAAAGTTAACATCTCTGTGTCTCTGTTCCTAATTCATAAAATGGACATACCAATTTTGATCTCAGAAGTGGTAGGAGGATTAATACGTGAACAACCAAAAGTATAATGTAAGTGCTAGGTGCAATTATTTTAAGTGCTAAATATCTCACGATGATGGCAGATAGGAGTAAGACAGCAATGAGACTGCAATTGTGGGTTTTTTTCATTATTGTATAGACAATGCTAGCCCTCAAAGTATGCCAGGCATTTTCCAGATCAGAAGAGAATGTGATCCCTACTCTGAGAGTGCCTAATCTAAAAAGTCAAAGATGAAAAGAGGGAAAGGAACTCAGGATACAAAGGAATCTATGTAGTGACAGGTCCCAGCTTGTTATTTTAATTAAAAATATGCTAAATCCTTCTTTTTGCCTCTTTCAGCCCTCTCATCCAGGCTCTAAGCTTCAATTCCAGCGTCTGCATAACCTTCCCTAATCATCCAAGGCTCCCCCCACATAAAGGAGCTCTGTGGAGCCAGGGTCAGCACGGCAACGGGCTGCGTGGCAGAGTGCGGCAGCGGGCAGGGCTGACCCCAAAGGCTGGAAATCCACAGATCCAGCCCAAATGTGTTTCCAGAGAGCCTCGTATGTCCTACCAACAGAAGCCCTTGAATTCAGAGGCTTCTCGTGACTTATGGGAGTAAACTGAAGAAAGAGCCCACAACGCTGGATCCCCCTTCACCGGCGTACATGCGTAGCTCGAGCACCGCACCCACCGCACCAACCACAGCCTCCTTTCTCAGAGGGCCCTGGCACGTCCTCTGATGGACCCCCAAATCCTCTCAGTCAAACGCACAGAAATGCTACTGAATGAATGACTGGAGAGCGAGCCAGCAGCATCATGCTAGTTTAAATCTTCCGAGAGTTCTGCCAGGGGTTAGTGAGGCCACCTGCCCCCTTCCTGACACCTCCCAGTCCGTCCCATTGCCTTGCCCCCAAACCTGAGGCAAACGTCCCCCCCAGTGCAGGTGACTGTGCTCTGCTCCCCGACTGCCCCCGGAGCCCAATGGATATTCCTTCAGATGTCTAACAAGCATTGAACACAACTGAGGTTTAGAGAGAGACAGAAATCAATACCACAGCTTCCACTAGTCACGCTGAGGGATTAGCCGTCCCAAGGAAAAGCACAGACAGTTGAATAGGAGAATCATGACTCCGAATAACGCAAGAGGTTTATGAAGCTGGAAAGTAGTCTCTGGCCTTGATAACCTCCAGCTGGCCTGGAGGAAAAGCAGTGGAAACCTGCACTCGTAGCATCAGCGGGGCAGGAGCTGGCCCAGCGCAGGCGCGGTGGCACGCTGGGCAGGCGGCAGGCAGGGGACCACCCGGGTCAACACCATCATGCTCAGCACTGCACGGCCATTGGTGTTTTCCCAACCTCTGTTGCAGCTGGGTGATGCATTTCGGTTCTGGAGCTTGAAAGGGAACAGTCCCAACCGCAACAAATGCCAAGAATGGCAGGTGGGTGGGTGAGAAGCACGGGCACAGAACCCTAGAGCTGCGAGCTGGGTTCATCGCCGTGTGAAAGGAGAGGGTGAAGACATGGAAAACCACTCAGCTCATACCATCACCAAAGGAGGCCCTGCAAACCTCTAGTAACGAGAGATATGGGATCCTGCGTCACCGCTAACAAGTACCTCTGTCTTAAGAAATCCAGATCCTCTTTGATCAGGGAACTCTGCAAGAAGCATCTATTTTTGATGGGTAGAGGGAGGGTTAAGACAAGCACTCGAACAGCAAAGTTGTTTTTAGCTTAGCTAACATCGTATAATTTTCTGTGGTTTTATGAGTTGAGGACTTGTTGCTCCCTATTGCTCTCGCTTTTGTTGCTTTGGTTGCTGGTTTAGGACTCCAAAATCTGCAGGTGTGAGTTTGTCTTTAAATTGTCACAGTGAGAAAACGGGGACTACGGAGGAGAGGAGGAGGGGGAAGCAACGTTCCAAAGGCCATCAAGGTTTAATGAGGCATCGGTAACATATCTGCATAGTTGGAGAGAGGTCTTTAAGGACCTCTGAAGTTTTCCACATTTCTGAAGTTTACAGCCCAACATAAGTTTTCTGGGGACACCAAGTGAATAAATGCTCTCAAACTCACTCCTGGAGCCCCCAGATCACAGAGTCACAGTTTGCTTCACTGCCCAAGAACATCACTGATTGTCCACAGGACTTGTAATGTCATTCTGTGAAAGCAGAGGAATTCTTTACAATCCAAATTTCACCCACAGTAGGAGAAGAGCAATGAGACAACAGAGGTGTAGAAGAGCAGACAAAGTTCAACTAATAGGCGGAAAAATGCCTCAAGGTAATTTTCAGTCACAAGCCTCTATAAAGGACTTTTTTTATTATTATTTAGTTTTCTGATTTTTCTCAAGAAAATTAACAGAGGGAGAAAAAAGGTGTCAATACTTCTCAATATAGCAGCTGAACAGTTACAGCACAATAGAAGATTAGCAAGATGCCCTCTTATATGTATCTTAGAAAATAAGCTCTATTTATGACCTGAGGACTTCTATTATTTCATTTCCCCCAACTAGTCATATTCATCTCTCCTGATATCCAGCAATTAAAACTAAAGATGATGTGGAACCACATACTGCCAAAGACGCTCACACAACTTCCCTGTGCATTTCAGAACGGTCTCTGGTCCACTAGATACTAAAATTTATTTACCAGAACTGAAGTTTAAATCCACAACCTAGAAGAGGTCTGTACACTGCCCCTGGTCACGCAGGACTGTCAGAGAACGATCTCAAAGCTTCAGAGCTGCTTCAGACTTGCTCCCTTTTAGGAAAATCTCGTAATTTTGAATGTGCTAACCAACTGTTTGCTGAGAAGGATGTTAACACAGACGTGGTGGCAGTGGATCAGGAACATGTCTGCCCTGCCTGTGGTTGCAGATATGATCTGTGAATGAGGCGATTGCCCGGGGTAGTGCTCAGATTTGTACAGCCAAGCACATGGGAATATTGTCTGTCTGTTAACCAGGAGACTGATTCACAGGAACCTGCTCTTTTGTCCCAGAATCCGTGACAGAAGCTGTGCTGTCAGGCCGCTCTCACCCTGCGGGCCATTTGCTGGCCAGTGGGGCGATGCAGCAGGGCTGCACTATTTTCACCTGGCTGCTGGCGAGCCCAGTAGCCACCTGCCCAGGGCTGCGAGGGGGACGGGCTCTGCATCCCCCGCCTCGGACACGCTGAGGTCAGATGGCTCTGCCTCGGCGCGGTGCTGCGGGCCACGATCAGCCTCCAGCTCAGGGAGCGATCGCTCCCTCCTGAGACCATCAATCTGTCCCCGTCCCCACCCCCACCGCTCCTTCTCCTGCATTAACCTAAAATATGGGCGCATGTGCTCGCCCCCAGTGCTTCTGCTCCCAGAAACCACCCCGTCCCCTCCCTCCAGCGCTCCTTATCTAAGGCAGCGTGTCACTGCAATTTTATGGTCACCATTACAGGCTCAAGCCCTCCTTTGAGCCAATCGCCCTGCGCTGCCTTGGCTCGGAGAGCAGCCAGGCTTCCCGCGAGGAGCTGCCTCCCGCGCGGCACGCCTGACCCCCTCCGCCGGCAGCCGCCATAAATCTGCCGTACCTGATGGGAGATGGGCTTTTTAGGATCTCTCAGGGTGCTTTGAGGTAGCACTTCTATGAACTCCGTGCCACAATAAATAATGCTACCTGCAATATGTCTTTGGGAACGTGTCAGCAGCGGCTGTCCTGCCATGAATTTTTATTCTTTTGCCGTCTGGAAGATAGATTCCAGATACAGCATTTCCCCGCACTTAGTGTCAAATCTCTTTACCCCTTTGCCCCGGCAGAATGACAGGGACCACAAATAAAATAAAATAATAAAAAAGAAGCATAGGAAAAATGGCCTGAGAGCAGAGGGAAAGCACTAAACTCACCTCTCTCCGCAGCTGAGCAGCTTCAGAGATGACAGCAGTGACTATGGGCAGGGGCAATTTGGAACAGGAAGAAGGTAATTTTTGTACACTGCTGCTAAGACTTCTGCAGGAGGATTCCACAGAAAGGAGTGTAAAGATAAAATTGCTATAATGAGCATATTGCACGTAGAACTGGAAGACACGGGAACGTGGGTATGCGTGCCATCCCAAACTGCTGTGCCAGATGGGGAAATAAAGTACTGACCCCAGAAAGGAATGGGCTTTTTAATGAAAAAATCTTCCTCACGGTAGAGAAAAAGGTCATACAGAAAGACAAACGAAATGGTCTAAATATTTGCAAATCTTGCACTGCAGACCTGATATCAAGGTTAGAGTGTGGAAGGAAGAACGCTGTAACTACTACCAACAGGAATCCCATGACAAAAGACATTGCAATTGGGATGAGGATCTTGTACCGCTCGTCTGGATTGCTGAAAACAAGTGGGCAGCGCAGCCCAGGAGCCAACAGTGCGGCCAACGGCGCTTGAGAGCTTCATCAACGAGTGGAGGTGCAGGGGCAGAGCGGGCCCTCGGCAATTTCTGGGGCTGCCACCGAAGCGGGAGGGGCAGGTGACACACCCGAGCGTGGTGCTGCCATTCAGAGGCCCCTCAGAGAGGCCAGCAGGAATCCTGACGTCCAAGAGAGGGAAAAGGCCCGTCCTGCGCCGGGGGGAGTGACCCCAGACTCCAGTACGCGCCAGGGCTGACCCGCAGAGAGGGACCTGGGGCTCCGGGGGCCATCAGGCTGACCACAAGCCAGCCACGTGCCCTCAGGGCAAAGGCCACCAGCAGCAGACGGGGCTGCCCGGGGAGGAACCCTGCCAGCAGGTCCCGGGGCGGGGGATCCCCCTGCTCCGCTCTGTACCGCTGAGCTCACGCCTGGAGCACTTGGTCCCGTTCTGGGCTCCCCAGTGCAAGACCGGTAGGGCCTTACCAGCTGGCTGAGGCAATCTCCAGTGGTGCCACCCAACCTCAGTGATCCTGTGACCTGTGTGAGGAATCCAGGCTTTGCTTTCTGGCTACCACATGTAAGCAATTGAGTAAACTACCCTTACGACTCCAAAATACTTTAAAAAACCCAGGCAGGTAAAATATTATTAGTTGTACAATTCAATTGGGAATATGAGAAATACCTGCTCAAACAACAATATAACAGCCGGAAAAACTCTATAAAAAGATAAAGAGTTCCAACTAGACAGGAGTTCACAGTGCACGTTTTTTTTCCTCTTGGTTTCCCTCTTCTAGCTCAGTGCCTTATACAAAAATAATGACTCTTTTCCACTTCTGAATGCTGTCTGGGCTGCAGCACAATCTTATCTTAATTTGAAGACATTATTTTACTTTCTTCCTTTACTCTGATGAAATTACCAAGTTTCATAGCCCTTACATCTAAAAGATATTAGGACAAACACTCCAGTATCTTCCCATTAATGCGGACATGCCAGTTATGACATACAGTATGTTAAAGACCTCTCTGTTGTACCATTACGTCACCCTCGTCCAGTCTTCAAGCGAAGCCAGAATATATTGATGCCATCTGAAACATCCCCTCCAGCATCTGTGCTTCCCAATTCACATCAACAATGACGACACTGTAGTTAGAATACAGCTACCCGCTTGCCTTAACATGTCCTCTTCCCATTTCCACCTTTGAGACTGAACTATAAACACTGCAGTGGAGACTTTGTTAAATATAAATACATTACTGAGCAACAGCTGTACAAAACAAGCCACCCAAAGATGTTGAGCAACTGCTTTTGCCACACAGCAGAGTTAAAGTGGAGGAGATTTACAAGGTCATTGACAAACGCAAGTATTGATTGAGTATTAAAGTGTCTTGTGATTAATACAGCCTTCGAAGTAATTAGTGCAGAAGATCTCTTATATCTCACCATGTTTAAATAATGTATCTATGAACATGCAGGCCCCCTGTCAATCACTCTGGCTGAGGCCAAACATCATATCACCTGATAACTCATTTGGAAACTGGGCTTCCTGCCTGCTGAATATCTTTCAAAAACAGCAACTCTTCCCTAATTGCCTGGGGTGACCTATATTTAGAGCCTTGCAGTTCACTGGGGGGGCAGAGAGGAAGAAGAGAGCTAGAAGAAATGTAAAGCGCGCCGTTCGTACAACGGTAATAAAAACCCAGGAGAAATACGAGAGCGCTGGAAGCACTGGCTGAGGGACCCAGAGCAGGAACACGCAAGCGGCGTTTGCTCAGCCCAGACACACCATTCCCGTACCCGAGGTACCCATGCAGCTCTCTCCCGTTCACGTTGATGTAACAGTCTAGATTTTTTCATACAGTAGTTGATGTTAAAACTGGAAATGAGGGAAAGGTAGTTTGTTTTTTAATTCAAAGAAATATGCAAACCAAGATGGACACAATTTCTCCCAGGTCTCCTAAGTTTTTATTGGGGAAAGAGGTGTTCAATTAATACTTTCCAAGCTATATCTGCATCTGGCTCACTAACAGATCCCAGCAATACATGATGAGAATTTCTGTGATTGGAGTAATAGAAAACAGGGCTGGAAAGGACCTCAGAAAGTCACTGAATTGATCTTTCTACCCACAGGCACAATCAATTACACCCTAAGCACCCTAATATCCTGGCATCCTAGATTGAAAGGATGGGTCACGTTAATCTAATACCAAACTGGTTGTAAGCTCTTGATCAATTTGCAGTCATCTGCATCCTCACTAATTCTCCCACTCCCTGGGACCAACAGGCTCATAGCAAAGTCTAACTGCTCTTGAGGTACAGGAGTGCGGGAATAAGAACAACTTAAATTCTAAAAGAAAAAATATGCTCCAAACCCAGAAAATCTTCAGGAGAAAGTAGATAATGGGAAAAAAGAGGGTGGAAAAGGTATCTGCAGTGTGTAGGAGGTACAGAAGCATCAAGGGAAGGAGGGCAAAGACAAGGAATATGCACAATCAAACTCAAAAAAGCTTACGTTTTGGAAACATTATTGCTCATTTATTTCCCATTTTTTGCAGCTATTTAAGGAATACCTTTTTTCCCCATTATTATATAGTGGAGCTTAATACCTAGATAAAAAAAATATACACAAGAATGTGATGAGAGGAGGATTATAAAAAGACCTAAAAAAGTCACTCTGCTCTTCCCCAGTGCTCAGTGACATAACAAACCCACTGTATAAGGAAGCTCACATTCCTCATATCAAAGGCTCAGGCTCCGTGTGGGGCTCTACATTCTATATTTAAACAAACTCTTTGAGCCCCTCTCGGTTACTCCTTGCAGTAACTTCTGCAGAGGGAGAAGCCTCAGCTGATGCCAAGGACTCTTGGGTTAGGGCTGGCAGTCTCGGTATCCCTGTGTCAGGTCTTGGTCCCCACCAGAATGGCCTAAATCTCATCTGAAATGAGGTCACCATCATCCCTGGGAAGATCTGTCAGCAGTTACTAGAACTATGTGTGAGTTTTTCTGGAGCAAGGCGGCGTTTATCGGTCACCTGGATCTAGGAGGTAAATGTTCTGCAGTAAGTGCCACTTCAGCAAAATAAGCAGCTTTACATCTTCTGGGTGCTTTCTGGAGTCTGTGAAGCATCAGGTACTCATCTAATGTCTTCTTAATCTCTTTTCCACCATTTTCTTTAAACAATTGTAATCACAGGGTTTCTCTGAAGCACACTTAGAGATTGTTAAACATTTACTGCTTATTGGGTAAATAAGGCTCTGGGAAATGGTTCTCTTCAAAGTCATTCAGTTCTGAGCTGCTGTTTGAGTCCAGTTTAGAAAAAGTAAAGAGCTGAACTGCAACCCCACTATCCATCTCAATCTCTCTTACACCTTCCTCTAACAGAGACCAAGGACTGCTGTAAAACACACAAATATTCTGGAATTCTGCAGACACTGCACACTCCTGCTTACAGGCCAGTGCCACGTGGGTGCAGAGCCACCAGCCAGAGCGTCCCTGGTGTAGAGGAGGGTTGGGACTGCAACATCAACGTACTTCTGGAGAAGACACAGCCCTCGCCTTCCGCTGCCCATTTAACTTTCAGAGGTTAAAATATGCAACATATGGAAGTTAATCACTCTCATACACAATCAAATCAGAGCAATTCCTAAACTAATTTAGAGGGAGGAAAAAGAAGGAAAAATCATTCTTCCTGGAAGACAATGAAAGAAATCCAAACCTGGGACTTGTGGCTTTTTCTTTAGCCAAAGCACCAGAAATATTCTCCTGCCTTTAGTGTCAACCTCTCTTTCTTTTTTCTTGCACCTGCTAACATTCCATAACCCATAAGTCCCTCTTCCTTCCCCTCTTACGAGTTTATTTATTATGACTATTTTACCAGCTATTGGTTCAACACACTCCACTCAAATATTCATCATTTGGTTCTCTGGGTAAATCGTATTTAATCAGCACAGGAGAGAAAATAGCATAATTATAGATGCCGGATGCCATTACACTCAGAAGAAATTAAACCTTGTCTTGAGCTGTCCGGTGGTGCCTCTGATGAAAACAAGCAGGCTGCATTGCCTGGGAGGTTACCGAGAGGTTAGTGGCCACACAGGGCCACAGGCACCTTCTGGGGTCTCTGAGCCCCCGGAACAGCGAGCGGTGGAGAGGCACAGAGGGGGAGAGAGAGAGAAGGGACTTTGGATAAAGAGAGACCACCAGAATTTGTCATAATGACGCCAGTAAACACATCTTTGAGAATATGATAAGCCAAACGCCTACATTAATTACAGCGCAGAAAATCAAGGTTGCTACACAGAGATGTGGTGGTTGTAAACAAGTGCTGTCCACAAAAATCCTGCCTTAAGAGTAAGGACTGAGGTAAGGCGTGTTTCATCTCTGGCCTTGGGCCGAGGCTGGCTTCAGCAGCTGGCGAATTCCTCCGAGTGGGAGCTGGCCCTCCTTGGCGGGTCGCTCTGCACTGGCACTGCAGCACTGAGTGTTACCAGACTGCAAAGACACAGTTCAGCACCAAAACGGAGGGAAGAGAGGAGACCCGGACACACTACCAGCCCAGAGGTAGTGCCTGTTCTACCCTGTGCCAATTACAGTACTTCTGGGTAATGAGGTTTTTTAAGGTAAATAATTCTATTTTGGTAATACTAATGGACAAATTCTTTACTGATCAATAAAGTCCAAAAAGTTATTACAGTAACAAAGATGCAAATGGATTCTTAAAGTTGCTCAGAGGAAGAAGTGGGGCAGTCTTCCCCAGCTGGCACCGAACCACTTAAAACTTGACACTACCCTCGTATAAAGTATCACAGGTTATGCCATAAAATGCTATAGGAGACATTTTACCTGAAGACACTTCATATTCACCACTTGACATCAGTGCTCAGAAACGCCTGCCCAGGTTCAGATAGAACAATGGCCAGAAAGGCTGAGTGTTGTATTTTGTTTATTATTTATTTTTTGCTAATAATACATCTGAGGTTTAGATAAGTAACTAAGAGGAAGGAGAGCTCCTTCTAGTCCATCCTGCTGCCGACAATTAAGAAACCTCAAAGTAATTTTTGAAAATGTCAGCGTCTCATTTAGCAAACGGATAAATAATGAATGAAGCATAATCACTGTCCTGTGCTGGTGGTACAGCTTCGCGGTGTCATTAGTAAACTAACGGTATAATATCTTCGTGTCACAGTTTAATTATATCTTGTAATTAGTTTCAGCAATGGATTGCACAGAGTCAGGCCCCCTGAGCTAAACAAAAGGTAATAGAACTTTCAGAGTCCTCGCATAAATCAATTATGAAAGTGTCCTGTGTTATTTGAGGCTTGTTTGCTGTAATTTTATGCACAAAGAAGAAACGATCCCTGCTGCCTATGGAGGGCGATTCACCTTACCACTTGCCTGCCTAAGTGAGCACAAGTACTGGCGGCACAGGAGCCCGCCCTGCGCTGACCAGCTATCAACGACACTCCCTGAGAGCGGCTGGCGCGTGTGGCTGCCGAGAGCCCCTGCCTTGCCTGGCTGCCAACACCACCAACGCCAGACGTGGTACGATGGCTGCGCTCTTGTTGCCGCTGCTGTGTTATAGCTAGTACTGAACTTTGGCATTTTACAGGTGTTATTCATTCAACCCTCTGTGCCCAAAGCTGCATATTACTGCACTTCTTTCCACTCTCCCGAGAGGACCACACCACCATCCCAGCAACACCTACACCTTCCTGCTCCCTGTTCTTTATCCACAGAGTGAAAAAATCCCCCCGGGCGAGACATCTGATCTCTCGTTCGCATTCACACATCCAGAGAAGCCACCAGCACTGGTTCCTGGCCCAGTGACTGTCTTCCCCGTACAAACACACTCGGGTTAGTTCCTTCTCCTGCTCCAGCTCGCTGTTACTCCTTTGCTGCCACGGGAATGAAGCCAGCAGAGGAGGGCCATGTTGGAAACAGATCCACACAGGCTGAAGGGTCCATTGAGGTTATGCAGTCGTAATTGCAGCAGATCAAAATCTCTGCTGCCATCCTGCAGGCTGCTACTTAAGCTCTGGAAATTCTACAGAAGACTCTTTTCTTAAGAGCTCTTTATACCACACCAGGAGTGCGTGCATATATAAACTGCGGATATAAAAACCTGTACCTGTAAAGTGGCTGTGAATGATCTTCCCTATCCCAGCCTATAACTTCTCACATAGTTTCAGGGAAAAAAAAAGAGTTGCATTACTGGAATTAAATGTATAAAATAATGTTTCACAGTTCAGGCTTAATAGCTGTATTCTATTTGCATATTTTTTCCAGAGTCTTCTTAAGAGTACTACATATTGTTACCATTCCTCTACGTACTGATGCACACACATGGCTCTCGCTGCTCTGGTGTCTGAGTGCCTGAATCATTTGTCTTTTCATGTTCCTCCTCTGCCCCCACTGCTTGGTGTTGGAAGCTGCCTATGTTACGTGGGATGGAGAAGGAGGGAAAAAAAAATAAAAAATAAAATCAAACCTCTCAGTGTGTCTAATTTTGGCCTACCGAGATCTCCAAAAGCAAAAAAGGCTCAAAGCAGAAGCAAAGGGCTGTCCGCAGGTCACCCAATCTGAGTCGGAGTGTCTGGGATCCCTACTGTGGGCAGCAGAGGAGAAGTGTGGAGAAGAGTCTGAAAGGTGCCAAGACATGTAATCGTCTCAGTTCTGATCAAGCTGCAAAACACGCTGGGGTCCTGGTTCAAAGCCCTCATCAAGTCTGCCTTGAAAGTGAATCTAGTGGCATGCTGGCCTTTCTGTTTATACAACAACTTACAGGTTTAAATGAAAAGCTGCTTGATAAAGCAGCCTGAATCCTCCTATTGTGAGCCCTTCAGCAAATTTAACAAAAGAAAAAGCACTGACTAGAAAAAAAGGGAAAAAAAAAGTCCACTCCTCGGAGCGGTGCTGCAATCCGGCTGGTTGCCATGGTGACATGATGACTTGTTCACATGGCAACATACCTTAGGTCCACTATTAAAATGATGAGAGTAAACTGGGTTGCACTAAGTATAGTATCCTGTCTGCCATACAAGCCTTTCTCTGCTGCAGAGCTGGGACAGATGCTGGTGCACGGGAGCACGGAAGAGGAGAACAAAGCTGGAGACAGCAGTTTTGGTGGGCAGGGGGAAAATAAGGGGGATAAACAGAATTCTAGATCTGTATCTGAGATGAATGACAGCTACACAGATGCTAAATTAAATTTCACTTTGATATAAAATCTGCCTTTATAAGTTAAAGGATGTTTTCTATACGTCAGTAACATGCTCCAGAGGGCACTGAACTTCTTTCGGAAGTGACCTCTAGCGAGCACGGGCACAGAGTCAGTGGGGAATGGGGGGAGTCACTGGAGAGCCTATCAACACAAAACTAATTGTGTTAAAAATAAAACTTAAGAAATAGCTGTTACAGCACTGAAATGTAAACATGCAGTTTGTCATTTACATTAAAATCCTAAACAACTAGCAAGGGGCAAATCGTGCAACATCTATTTAGTCAGAATGAATACCAAGATCGCAAAAAATACACCCTCATTGCAATGTTAGCAGTGTTCTCTGCAATTATTTTAACAGATTTAAACACCTCCTTCTGATAGCATAGAAAATTTTGATACTGCTGGGGAACCCAGTTGTCCCTCATTTATAGATGGAGGACAGGATGAATCTCCTTGGTTTATGAAGCATGTACGTTACACAGCAGACAGAAGAAAGACTGAAAATATAAAACATGAGAAAAAATATCTTCAATACAGATTCTATTTTAATTTTGCTGGTTTCCTGTTATTCCTTTCTATAGAAGGCAGTAACCTGGTATCTTTCTTGCTCACCAACGTCAGTGCAAATTTTTAGCCTAAAATCATATTTAGATATCGTGGTGATTTGGAGTTCCAGCAATTTGAAGACCCCAGGTGCAACCTACTAATGTTTTACTTTTATCACTGACTAGTTAAACAAACCCCACGATGGCATGGCGCCCGTAACATGCAGCGGCATTCCCTGTTCCCATTCTTGTCACAGCTACAGGCTCACCATGTGACCCTGCATTCGTCTGCAACTCTTTTCGATCTTCTCAAGATCTTTAAAATTTGCAGATGACTCCCAGGCAGCTCCCGCCCCGCCTGCCCTGCAGCACGGCCCTCGCAGGCCCGCTGCCGCCCTCCTGCCGTGCGGTCAGCGCTCCACTGACGCCTTCGGAGGCCGAGCTGCGTGCCCAGCACGGCAGGAGCGAAGGCCCCACCATTTTAGCAGATGTCAGAGCAGAGGAGGATTCCTTTCATCTCTACTACTGATGAAACAATAGCTTTGTCCCACTCCTCGAAACACAGTGAACGATAACTGCCTCATAAGGATGGTAAACTGTACGTGGAAAAAACCAGAAAAGAAACCTTCTGGTGTCTATCAAGCTCTCATGACAGCTGCACTCATGTTTCCTCCTGAGGACCAAAATAACTACAAAGTGCATGAAATCATTAAGCGCATGAAAATCCCAGAGGTAGGCTTGGGCTAAACCTCATGATTTCCCAACCAAAAGGCATCAAAGAACAATCCCTCACAGTTCATTTGCTGTCTCCCTCCGCACATACCTATAGCAGGGAAGTTTGCCTGTGCTCGGCACGCACAGAGCGGGAACTCTGCACGCTCCCTGCCCGCCCCTGGGCGCGCAGCCCAGCCAAAGCTGGGGGCAGGCAGCGGGGAGGGAGGGCGGCAGCACCTGAAAAGCCCAAGTTGGAACAAAAAGCCTTTCAAGGGCATCTGTACATTGGCACATCCACAGTCTGTAGGAGCTTTTCCAGACAAGAAAGGGAATCTGTCATTTCAAGGTACAGTAAATATTGTATTTTGCATGAGCCAGTATGACAGTCCTTGCAGGAACACGGGTGGCAAGGTGCTGATTTGGTAGGGGTCTGGGAATCTAACTTCAGATAGCGGAGATGAGGTCCCATTTTTATTCATAACACTATCTAGTCGATAAACTAAACAGTCCAAATGAACTTAGAGTTTTTCAGCATGATGCAATGCTTTAATCAGACCTGCAATTTGATGTCCAGTACAGAAAGTTGTAGAGCAGAAATTAAGGCTATTTCTGACCAGAAAAATCTAAAAGCAAAGACTAGACTTCCATTTTGCAAAGACTGATACCTAACTGTAGAAAAAATACCTATAGTATTTATCGGTAGAATTCATAAACTTTTGAAGTGGGCACAGAAAGCCTTTCGCAATGCTTTTCTTCTCTCGTCTTCTCCTGCTCCACCCCTGGCATATTCAGAGATGATTTGCTACTTTCCACTTTCCAGTGGTTCAGCACACACCTGCCTAATCCCTCCTTTAAAATAGTTGCTTCTACAAATTGCAATAATCTTACAATTTAAAAAAAAAAAAAATCAATCCCTATAAAGAGCAGAGAAATGGACTCAAGTTCATCGATTCCTAAACTTTTAATGATAAATCTAATTTTAGAAATAAGATTTAGCTGAAGGATAAATTGGGAAGGAATTTCAGCCACTTGTAAGGACTTCATTACTGGAAAAGGAACCTGAAGGTTCACCAGCCAGACAACAGGTGTTTAAACAATTCCTTCTACCTACGCTCTCACGTCAACTTTATTTTCAAGTTTCACTCAATGATGGAGTTGTTTCTTAGCTCCTTGTGTGCTTAGCCATTTAATTAAAGCAACCCATATTGAATTCATGTCCAGATGCCTTGACCAGCAGAGCCAGATCCTCATTGGCATGCCAGCTGCTCAAAGAAGAGCACAGCCCCTTGCATACTAATCAGAGGAGAAGGCAGTGATTCATCAGCCTACGATACCGCTTCAGCATCTACAAGCACTTATGACATGTAATTGCTGGTGCATAAGCAAGCCAGGCCACATTAAAAAGCCTACAGATAGTCAGAGATAAAAATTAATGACTTTTGCTTTGTGTAATCCTGTGTGCATTGGGGAGGGGGGAGGGGAGACTGGGATTAATGGACAAATGTAAGTAGGCACAAAGGAACAAAGAGTTTCTTGGCCTTGTTTACATATTGAACAATAATAATAAAAGAAAAGTGACAAGTTATGGGAAAGGCAAGTGTGAATTTTCGGCACGAGTGAGTTGGAAGACTGCTTGCAGTTCATTATGGATGCAGAATTTCCATACTCATTATTCCGAAACAAACCTCCTTAGAAGGCCCTTCTGGGACCAATGGCAGCAGTTTTTATTATTCATCTTTTGCTAGTATTGAGGATGTCATTATAAGAGCCGCACAGAGATCCTGCTGCATGGCATACAGGAGGAGAGGAGTATAACTATCTTGGGAGGAATAGCTTACTTTTCATGAGGCCAGAGCAACCAAAAAGTCAGGGTCATAGTGGGCCACAGTTGTAAAATCAAGAAAGAAGAGGGAGGTAAATCAAGGACAGCAGACAAAGACATTATGTTATGCACCCATGACAGCAGCTTCTGTAGATCAAGTTCTCATCAAAATATGCACGCATCAACACTGTCGTCTGAATCTCCTTCTTCCTGCCACAAATCCCCTTTCTTCTCCAGTGATGGATATGCCCTCCTTGAAACGATTTTGAAGAGAAATGCAACTTCTCTATTTTTATTTTTTCTTTTACATTTGCTTCTGCTTTCTGAAGTCTTCGTGAGATGTATCTATCAAGGAGCTCAGTGAAACTGAAGTTACTCGAGCTGTCTTTCTACTCGGAGGTAACAAAAGGAGGGAACAAAAAAAGGATGCATGTGTGATAGTATACATAATCAGAAACTTAGTCTCACCTAACGCCTACCTCCAGCACACCAGGCACAATAACCTACTTCAGCAGCTTGCAGGGGTAGAGGTCTATTGATTTCAGCAGAAATCTGCCCACGTACAATAGCAGAGATCTGGTAGCAGACTTTCCTTCTGTCATGAAAATTGCCAATTACGTGTACAGCTGCGTGTTCTCCAGCACAGAGGCCGATACCTCCAGTTTCATTTCTAAAGGTAAATGCTAGCTCCAGTTCGGACTCCGATTTCAGCCCACTTCAGCCACTACACTCACTCAAGAAAGGCCATTTATTACCTGTTGAATGGATGTTTCTACTCTGTAGCTGCGAAGAGTTATTTTAGGAACTATTGATTTATCCTAATTGCATCTATCTTAGTACTATGAAAAATTGCCATTGCCATGACAGTAGTGTTAAAAAAAAGGAAAAAAGATTATTCTTTAGTCAAGCATGTTATTCATTTTACTACAGTAGACAACAAACCCTTCCTACAGAGGTCAAATATAATCACTGCGTGACTCAGAGGTAACAGCACAAACCTGGAACTTGGTTTGGCATCTAACCCCGACACTGCACAACCACCTCTGGGCACCTGCAGGTTCTGGAAACCGCAGTCGTTAGGATGCACTTTCAGCAGCACGACATGAGAAATACCAGTTGTGCCAGCAAAAGACACTTGGCGCTGATGCCAAGAGCTACCGTGCTGCCCTGGCAGGAGGGACAGTGTCTCTGACAGCACTCTTTCAGAAAACCTTTCTCCCCGCAAGTTCTTTGCCTCAGAGACAAGATGGTTCCTGAGATTCGCACACAGCAGGGAGGAGAGCAAAGCTCTTCGCTTCTCCTTTTCCTGGCGGCTGCCGTCACCCAACGGCCACGGCCACGCCAATACACCGCAGACACGCACTGGAACCTGCAGGTGAATGGCGGGCTGGGTGTATACAGATGAGGTCCTTTATGCGGCCCAAATTAATCCACATTCAATTTGATCCTGTCTCCTAACTGGTAACACTTGTAAAGATAGTCCAGAGGATTACCTAGCCTCCCCATCCTTTCACAGCGCTGAAGGATAGAGCATAAAGTGCTGGGACTCAGGAAAACAGAAAATCATTGATATCGGCAGGCAGCTGAGCAGAAACTCACAGCTATCAGTTGTGTTTAAGGTCTACCACTGTGTTACAACCTTTCCTTCTGCAAACCTTGCTCTTTATTTATCGGTTACACCAGTTAATTTCATCTGTTTTGCAGAAATATTTACCGAGGGTAGGTGAGGGAAGCAGAAGCTGCAGCTGCATCCTCAGTCACCATACGGTTTATTTACAACTGGGGCTTTGTGGTGCAGCTAGATAAAAGAGGATTAAATTACGCTTTGTAGATTAAGAGTCTGAACACTATAAAACTCATAAGCCTTTGTATGCTAAGCAAGAACTTTGACTCCCATAGGAGCTTGCAACTGAGATTCTGCATACACATAGAAGACTTGAATTTTTTTGATAATTCAGTGTATCTTTCACAAAGAGATATTATCAAACTGTTTTGGAAACACTTTATCAGCACAAAAAAGTTAAACTGAATCGTGATGTCCAGCACATTTTCATCTCAGTTCCTCCACACAGTCATTCAAAGAGACTTTCCTATCATAACGGTACCACCACCACCATACACTATCTGTGTACCCATCCCACCGCTCCCTTCCCATCAGAAGAATACTGTCCCAGGTCTTTGCTTACTGGGAAAACATACTAACACCACACACACAAACCCTTTTCCTGCCCCCTCTCTTCTCTCTTCTTTGTCTTAGACATAATTTAGAAAACGCACACAAAAAATTCTTCTTTCAGAAGAACTTTTTCTTATATTTAGATAGTATTACACTTAAAACAAGGACAAGCAGCACTGTTTGGAGATAAAGAAAGCAAAAGAAGCTTTCAGTCTTGACAAAACTATAACAAAAAAATCTACACATGGATCAGCTACAGAGCAGAAAGGTATTTGTGTGTGTGTATTTTCAGCTAAGAGGGATACAAGTATCTAAGGATTCAATCAAATTATTTCTTCCCCAACCTTATTTTCCATTTTTTCCTCCACACTTCTAGGAGAAAAGCAAGAAAACATTTAAGTTTGATGTACACATACAACTATCTTCTGCAACGGGAAGACAGAACAAGCTGATAACCTGTTTCCCGCAGAGATGTTTGAGGCTGGCCACTGCAATAGTCCACTAACAGCTGCTCCTGGATTTAAAATACAAAATGAAAGTTTACTATGGAAAACTGTTTAAGAAAGCTGGGATTTTCTTTACAAACTAAGGGTTGGACATTTCAAGACAAGTCTTCCATTATCATCATTGGTGGGAAAGGCAAAGGGTTTAGAGCAGGTATCGACAACATCTGAGCTCACGGTAATGGTGGAGAAACCAGCTGAGGTGTGTGTAATCCACCCGCCAGGCCGGGTGCCGGGGTGGCCAGCCCACTTCTGGGGGCGAGCGAGCCCCGCTGCCCGTGCCCCGCGCTACTCGGCCAGGCGCGGGCAGCCTCCCAAGGCCCAGCTCAAACCTGGGAATGAACTGGCTTACCCTTCCCACTGTGCATGGGCACGGCCCTGCTCGCCAGCCCGGGCCTGGCAGCCCCAGGGGTTTCACAGCTCATGGCACGAGTGCTCCGGGCTCTCACCCTGAGGTGACCAGACGCAGCCCCCGTCGCCAGGGCCTCTCCCTCACCCCAACCCAGCGCTCGGCTGTAACCACCCTTGCAGCCGGTCACGCAGCCCGTGCTCTGCTGAAATACGATGGGTTCCATACGTTCTGCTGCATAATCTGGTAAGAAATGACTGTTGCTGGAGAAGTGCTGGAAGAAACGGCTCCCTGACAGAAGCCAGCTCCAGCTAAGAAAGGAAGCTCTAGGGGTGATATTAAATGTTACCTGTCCAGGAATAGCTAAGAAGGGCATGTTAAACAGTAATCACTAGGTAACTGTCTCAGACAGACAGAAAGAGAGGGGCGAAAAAACCTGAAGTAGCTATCTTTAAAGAGAACAAGCAGATCTGAGTAATCCAATTTAGGGGAGATAAGAGTCTGCTGGTAGCACTGTCCTTTAACTGGACAAACGCCTTCGTTCAAGTGTCAACCCCAATCCTGGGGAGGTCAGCGCACGGGGCCTGCAGCCTAATGTACTCCTGAATTGGCTGAGTGGATTTCCGAACAAACACGCTGGTCCAACAGAATTGATTTTCAGCAGGCCGTATGGGTCCCTAACGTAATTATCCTGCAGTGAGTCAGTTCACAGCAGCCCCTGCATTTAAAAGCTGCTGGTCAGCCGAGAGGAGAGGTTACCGCCGGTGCCTCAGCCTCTCCGCCAAGTACAGCTTCGCTTTTAATTGTTTAAACAGCAGTGGAATTTCTTTTGCTCTTTCTCAACAGAGAATCATTATATCCCTGTTTAAAGAGGTCTGGAGGGACCTCAGAAGAAACTTTCCCTTCAAGCTTTGTGTGCTAATGAAAAAAATCAAGTCATAGCTCTCTAATAGGCGAATTCAATCTATAACAAGCAAATACAATCATCTCGACACCAGTGCTACACCATGATAAAACTTCCCCAGCTTTTGCTGCGCGAAGGCACCGGGCTGCTCGTCCCTGTCCCCCGCAGGCCACCCCTCCGGCAGCCCCAGCGGGCACAGCCAGCTCAGCCACCCCAAACCACTGCTCCAGGCGGTACAGGCCCCGGCACTCAGGGCAGAGGGGATGGGGCCGCGCAGGCCACTGCTCTCAACCACCCAGGCCTCAGGAGCGGCATGGCCCGGCACGGCACAGTGCCCAGCTCAGGCGGCGTTACGGCACGGCTGGGAGCAGGCTGTGCTTCCCACCCAACACAGAACTCATCCCCAGGTGCTCTAATACACCGGTTAATTCCTTAACCAAGTTCCTGTAGCACCGTTCTTGGAACTGCTGACATGAATCAAATCACATCTAGGGAATTACTTGATACAGAAGAGCCAAATTTCTCCACGATAAAGTAATATCAGGTCTATGTACGAACCAGATAAAGCAAGATCAGTTTTATAGCATTTCCTCTAATTTGTATTTTTCTCTTTCTTGGTGAAGGTTTGGACTCACTCTGAAAGTCAGGAGACAACCCCACTGGGTCTGTAGTTCTGAGATACGTATGAAAAAAAGTCCATGCCCTAATACTGGGCCTTTTCCTACAGACCTTGCCAATAATAATGACGTGAAGTAGCACTGAATACTCTAACGAGATTCCCCCCCTTCCCCGTTTCATCACAGCAGTGTCAGTTCTTTATAGAAGCAGATGTATCGCCCTCAGACAAAAAGCACAGCACCGGCTAAGCTTGTTTTAGATGTCATCGCATCTCTTGCAGCGTTATCCAGCTGAGTTTTGTCCTGACTACCTAAAAGTTTCCTACACTGGGGAAACCGCCAGCACCGTGGGCCGACTCACAGCAACTGTGACAATGAGGACGCATTAGTAGTACAAGTACCCATGCAGGCACAGATGTAAAAATGATGGACTTGCTTTATAACTGCCACCAAACAGAAGTTACGTGCACAGGACTTCCGGGTGTCGCTGACCTCCTGCCCTGGCAACGCAAGGCTCCGTGTGCCACTGGACGGGGACTGAAGAGCCGCCACACTGGGTCCGAGTGAAAGCTGGGGTCCTCTCTCCAGCCTGGCCAGAAAACATAGGAACATGGCCAGTGCCACGTGACACAGCTGGAGCTGCTCAGGGACCTCCCCAGCCAGGTACTTCAGTCGGGCTACTGTGTTCAGTACCCATCAAGGAGCCTCTTCTCCATGAATTTGTCTAACCTATTTTGAACTCATTTATTCTTTTCTCATCCACAATATCCTATACAATAAATTCCATGTGTTAGTTATGTGCTCTGAGAAAAGGTACCAACTTTTCCTTGTTTTAAACTTGCCCTGTTTGGCGAATACCCCTTCTTGTAATCATCCCCTAATCATTCTTCCTGCGCCACTCACAATTTAAAAGCTGCTACTGTGTTTCTCCATCACATTTATTCTCATGGATCAAGAATTCTAGCCTTTTTAGCCCCTCTGCTCATGGAAGGTGCCCCAATATCTGCAAACAGTCTATCTGATCAACTCAGTTCCCCATTTCAACACTTGCAAGTAAGGCCTAGCATCCTGATTATCCTTCCAAGGCTGCAACACTTATTAATACAGAACCCCCTCCTCATATCTCCACTGAAGAGCACCAAAAAACCTTATACACCCTCAGCTTTTCACAAAGACCTTATTTTATCCGTGGTGCTAAAAATTTATTGGCAAACTAAAGCTCCACCCAGACAAAGCTGCCTGATTGATTTTGTATTGAGAGAATTAGTGCAGATGCAAGCTGCCTCAGAGCTCACCAGCCCAAAGTTGCAACCGAGCAGACAGAAGGAGCATCCACCTGAACACTGGATTCCCTGCAATACAGTTTTCTGCTGGTTACATCTGTGTTTCCTCCAGTCAGTCAATGCTGCTTTAACTGTACTCTGCTCTCCCCACTGCAGTTGCAGAAAGCCATCTGTCAGATTCTCAGCCTTATTTCCCTTTTCCTGTCTTTCCCCAAAGTAGGAGCAAATGGGGCCAGATTCCAGCTGTATTTTTCATCCTCCAATTAGCAGGCTCCAATTCATCACTCTGAGTATCTCCTGGCATCAGTGCTGAGATTCCCTCCTCACGCCTGGTAAATCGGTCTTCATTTAAAACCCTCTCTCTTAGCCCTAAATGGAAATCAATTCTGCAAGTTTAGCAAATAGTTAATTACTCCACAAAGAGGATTGATTGGCCTTTGATCACCAGAAAGCTCTGTAGTGCTATTAGTCTCTTTCATCTGTGATTAAACCACAGAGAAAAAGAAACAAAAACTAAATTAGGCTTCTCCTGTTATCCTACAAATATTTAATGACGGGATAATCTCCTAAAGGTGCGATCAGGGGATATACATTCCGCCAGGAAAAGTCTCCAGCTCAACCTTGAACCCAAATTCTCTCCCTGCAAAGAGCCTGGCAACGAACTTTACAGAGGAACGGAGCTGAGCTCAAAGGGACGCTTTGTAGTACACACTCTTCTTGGCCTTTTCTTCTTTCCTCTTCTTATGTACGTTTTAATGCAGATAAAGATTTTCCCAACGGAGTCCTGACATGAATAATAATAATAATAAAGGCTTTCTTTAAATTCGGTTTTGGCTCTGCTGACTTTCTCAGCAGGACAAGACTGTGTCCCGTTGATTTGTGGCATTGTACAGAGCTGTTTCCCCAAATGATGGGATCCTCCCACTTCAGACAAATTTCAAATATCGCAGTCTCCCACTGCTAACCCACTCTAAAATTCAGTCCCAAAGTCAAGCATAAAGCTTTCTGCACAGCCACCTATCTGCACTGCAGCAGCAGCCACGACAGGAAGGTCAGAGGATGGAGAGCAAGGAGCGAGCTGCATTTCTCACGTTCCGGGCAAATTTAAGGTCTAGGAATCTTCCTTTTGTGACATTAATGCAAACCTCATTAGAGGGTGGCTGGCAGCTCCCAGGTGGCCAGCACAGGCTGTGTGTGCTCCTCACCATTACTCACTCCAGCAGCAGCCACGGTAACGGTTACCAGATGCATGACGAGCCTCTCCAGAGGTCTCGGCAGCCAGACTAGGGCCCATGTTGTTAGGTGCTTTATCAACATGTACTCAGGAACTGCTCCTTCCCCAGCACCACCAGAATTTTAGGAGGGCTGTGGAAACACACCTGCTCTTCTCTAGCAAATTTTCACCAGCTGCAAACAGTGCTACTCCCAGCACACACGCGATGGATGCAGCAGGGAAGGTTGAACCCAGCACCAGGCAAGAGGAGCTGCCCGAATTTCTGCAGCCTTTGCCTCTCTGGCTGGAGAGGGAAAGGACCGCGGCGCTTGGCCACCTCCCAGCTGGGGAGGCAAGTCCCTCAAAAGTCAGTGCACGATACCGCCACAGCTGAGGGGTGTGAATGGCCAATTTGAAATGATCGTTTCTGCCATCAAGCGTGGTATGCAGAGACCATTCTGTGGGTCCATAGGAAAGGAGAGTATACAGACATCTATCCAGGAGAAGGTTAGATTTCAGGAAGTGTACCTGCCAGGTAGAAGATGACCTGATTAGATACAAGACTGGGAAGCAAGGAATGGAGCTGGTAAGGCTAAACTTCAAGAAGTTTCACAGCTTGCTATGAAAACTGAGAAAGTTATCATAACTTTTTTTAGCACTAAAATGTCATAATATTCTTCATGCAAGAGAAAAGAGGAGCCTCCTGACATGTTTTCAACTCTCGAATGGCAAAGAGTCCTTGAGGGGCCATGCCACGCATCAGGCAACAGCAGGCGTTAATTAGCCCAGATTTTCTATTGAATTGTTGTGTGTGTGTGTGTGCGCGTGCGCGCGCGCGTGTGTTTTTCTTTCCCTGGGTGTCTCATTTGCAGAATGTTCAATCATCCCCTCTCTCTTTCTGATTCTGCAGTCGTGTGTACTTCTGTGCGACTGTCGAGTCCTGACACCTGTCAAACAGTGCCACAGTAAATTGGACGTGTCAGCCCCAGCATGCTGGTGCCAAGGTGTGAATTAGATAGAGTCTCTCACTGCTGTTCTTCTGACCTCTTTACTCCATTACTAGGACATCCCGAGACACACCAAGCCTCAGGGTATCAGAAAACAAAACACAACAAAAAGAACCCCCCAAACCCATTGCAACCATAGCTGGATGCTTAAGAATTTAAAACACTTTCTTCTCTATATGAAGGGAATAATTTAAATAAACAGAATTTGTAAACATGCTGATTGCATTTGCAAAACTGCTAGAAAATGGGCTTTGCATTTTTGTTTCATGCCATACCAGCAGGATCGAGGAGGCCAGGAAGAAAAGGGAAAGTGAGCGAGTAGTTAGTGGAGCTTTCAGATGAAAAGATGCCCGAGTCATTCTGCACAAAGAAAAATATTTGTTTATATTGTGCCCATCACCGTAGATGTGGTTACCAGAAAACTGCGCAAACAAAAAACCCCAAAACAATGCGTATGACTGAAATCGCCCCAATTCCAGTTCTTTACCTTGCACGGAGGTTGGGGGGTTTGTTTTGTTTTTTAAAACAACAGCTCCCAGAACAAAAGGCTGATTTGTGCAGCAGGCAGTTCTGGGGACCACCTATTGCACAGGGCTGCAGACACATATGGTGCTGCACAATAACAAATAAGAACAACAATAAAGAAAGCTGCACCCACTTTGCTCAGTACGGTGTTCTCAAAGTTACACAGTAAGAAGCAATTATCCCAAAGTGGCAATTTTATTTGAAAATAACATTTAAATTAAAATGGGCATTTCAGGGCCTCCTGCTGAAGAGTGACATGGGCTGTTGAGGGGCCCACTGTCACTTTGTCAGCTGTCACACGCTGCCTTCTGCTAAATGGGCGCAGTTTGCCTTTACCGTTTATCCAGACTCTTAAAAATGCCGCACGCATTTTATGAAGACCAACTAAGTGGGATTGCATCTCTGACAGCTGTTCCAGCTTGGATTCTGTGAAAGTGCTTTGCATACATCTATCTTTTCTGCGAACAATTTGGATAAGATAACAAAAGCTGCGGGGAGAGGGGCGAGAGGGCTGGGGACAGGGCTGGAACAAAGAGCTTTCCGCCCCCTCACCTGTTAGCATCCAGCCCAGGGTAACACCAACTAGAGTGGATGTTCCCCCAGAAGTCAGCCTGGTGGCTTTGATTAACTGAGTTTCAGGTCTCACGACTCCTTGCAGCCCATAGGTGCACCCCTTGCCAACCCCCCCAAGCCGGGCATCCTTGTAGAGCTGGGGGAAGAGAAGATGCTATTCTGGCCTCGGGCACCAAAAACTGTTGACCGTCAGTAGGAAGCTGACAGCGTGAGAGGGATGCAGGACTCCACTGGATTCCTTCACACTTCGTAAATTCTGAGCTGCTCCTTAGAACTGGGTGATTTTCTTATTCTCTCCCCTCCTCTTTTTAACCAACACGATTATTAAAAATTGCTGACTAATAAAACCCATCCTTCAATCAATACATAGCCATGCTGAACCTTTAATGCTGTACGTTACCAGTTTAACAGCTCTCACAACCACCTTCGAGTTCAGCATTCCCTACAACCTAAAACACATTTTAAGTTTCAGATATTCACCGGTGCTCCTGTGAACTCAACATACATTCTTTGATATACGCAGACACAGCCAACAGCAGACCCACATTTTCTCTAGTCTTCCTTTTGCTGATCTACCTGCAGAAACCCTCTTGGTTGTTCTTCTCATCCCTTAGCAGGTTCCCTCCACACAGGTTTTGGCTCTCCTAACCCTACACCTGCATGCTTGGACAGTATCTCCATAACCCTCCTAGGTCTCCTGTCTCAGAGGAGGCAACCCCTGAAACTATCACAGCTTTCCCGAAGCCCTCTTCTCTCCAGGACCATATCCCATGGGATAAGGAAAAAAACGTTCTGATGAAACCAGCCATTCCTACTGGACAGGCAGAAATTCAATGCCAATGCTGTCTGAACTGATGCACTAGAACCACTAGATACATACACTGAGGGCTTCGTAATTATAAAGAGTTAAATCGCTCAATACTTGAACATATAAATATTTTTAAAATAAAACCTTGCTCATAAAAAAATCCCAACAGATCGAATAGCTGAATGCTGTGACAAGAACACTACAGTATGATGTATACAGTTACTATCATTCATTACTTGATTTCAACAACAGAATCAGGCTCCCCTCGTGCTAGCAAGGTGCCATCTGCAAAAAATTCAAACCAAACATACCAAAATGAAATGAAAGGCCAAGACCGTACGAGAGAAGCACTACTCTTCTGCAGGGATTAGCAGAAGCCTTGGGGTGGCTACCCGTGCCTTCTCCTTTCCAAGTGGTAGTGGTCCATTTTCGGTGCCTCCTACACAATGTAGCTGAAGCAACTGGTGGCCACCGAAACTTTTATTTTTGGAGGCTTGAGAAGGTGGGTTTCCCACTAAGGTGGCCAGTGTCTTGGGTCAAAAGTTCTCCTGCTCCATTAGTCTTCTCTGTGTCTTGATTCCCTTCCACAACATGAATGTATTTTCATGCTAGATTACATTACAAAGATTTTCAGAGCTGTGAGATTTTCACGTCTATGGTAATGAGGACCACTTCAATACTCGGAGTAGATGGAACGTGTGCAGGAGATCTACTGATGGGAAGGAAATTCTAATTTCTTCCTGCTTTTATTGCTGATTAAAGTCAAGAAATGTCTGTAGTTTGCTCCATTCTGTGTTGTGAGATCTCACATAATCACTGACAATAGTTTAAGGTGTTATCTGATCTATGAAAGTACATGTATTTAAAAAGAGGTAAAAGTCTTAAACCCAACACATTAAACATGAAAGGGGTGTCTGGTTTACTTGTTCAAAGTAAGGGATTTGCTCCCAGGAGTGACACATCTATTACTAATTAAACAATTAATTTATTATGCAGCACTTGCAGAAAACAATATATTTGAAGTCTGAAAACGTCTGTTAAAGAATGGAAAATAATTTGGATACAAATAATTATCTTCAAGATTTTTCTTTACACTGAAATATGCTTAACACAATTCAAATGTTGTTTTCCCAGAGCTAAATAACAGTCACTGGTAATGCAGAAGCAAAGCAGAGCAATAACAGGCAGCCATTTTTCCTAAACATGCCTGTTTGAGTCGGTTTAGAGCGTGTGTAGAACGACGCACAGACCTTTATCTACAGCTTTACATTGTTAGTCTGCAGCATTGGCCTTAACATACGAGATTCTCTACCAGAAAGTCATAGAACAAACTGTCACTTGGCTCCCCAGGATCTTTGCACTGGGTGGGAAAGGAAACTTCTCCATCCTTTCCCAGTGACCAGACACCAAGAGTGAAATCTTAGGCACATTAAAGTTAGAAAAGGAACTGTCAAGATTTTAACCAAATGTTGCAGAGAGGAGCTTATTGTACTGAATACAACGGTTAAACTTATTTCTATATACAATCAATAGCTGTGCAGAACGCTAGAAGCCCAATTATTTCCTCAAAATATTAAGTGCACGTTGTTGAGTTTCATCCTCAGAGGCAGATTATGCAACCGGCGTACAGCACAGCACAGACCTTCCCAGCTCCCCGCTCAGCTGCAGCACTGAGCACAGCTCGTCTGTTGGGGTTTTCTCTGCCAAATCGCCCAAATGCTGGAATTTGGTCAGTTTTTCTTTTCTCCGTGATCCAAAATTCCTTGCAAGAAAACCCACTGCACATCATATATATATTATTGAACAGGAGGAAATGGGTATTCTCAACCACAAACAGCAACTCAGTTACCTCTGTGTTGGGGATTCAAAGGTCTCTAAATAAAGGTATGATTCAAAATTGCATCCAATCTCTTGTCTATCACATCGAGAACTCTACTTAGTTAGAGCAGAGGTCCAAATCCACCCTGCAAAGTCTCTTTCACTACCAGCTTTCTCAAGTATTTTAATGCTGAAGTCCCTATCTCAGATTTCATCTCTTACTCCCGCTTTTCTCTGTCATCATATTCAGATTTTTGTCTATGTTTGACTTTCTTTCTCCACAACACCTCTAGAAATCTTCTGCTAAACATCTTCACTGCTAAAATACTTGTCTAGATACCCACTGTTTGTGGGAACATCTTTTCTCTAGTCTTAACATCTTCATATTCCTCTGAGAGCTGGGACAAAGATAATCTTCCAAGTTTATCACCATGACATTGCAACTCTCTACAGGTGCTTCCTTTCTTAGTGCATACATAATAAATTTATCTCCCTCCTTTATAGCTCCTTATGATCTGTTCTCTACTACTTCTCTTGGTATCTAGAGGCTAATTCTGCCGTTGCACTTTCCTTTCTATCAGCCTCCGTTACAATTTTTTTAAAGTGTTTTCAAGTTTTCTCCTGTGCTGCTTTTATAATTGGGCCTTCTCTAATGATTTATAAAATGAACACACTATTTTAAAGCTGTTGATTAAAGCTCTCCATTGCCATGTTGGCTGCAGTTATGCTGACTGTGTATGGAGACCACTGCTGATCGTGCCATCCAGTATCACCACAATTTTTGTGCATATCACCTCTTGATTTCTGGAACACTTATCACTTATCTCAGACTTCACAAGAAAACCCCATAGGCAGTGACTGGTTTTATCCCATTTGTACGGCACCAAGTGCAAAGAAGAGTCCTGCTCAGGGGCAGGGATCTAACTGCCAGAGCAGAAAGGAACAAACCATTACCGAAAGCCGGCACACAGCTCCCTCGCTCTTGGCCGCTTCCTCCCAGCCGCCCGGCCACACCTTCCTCTGGCTTTCCCGGCCCACGACGCAGTTGCGGTGGCAGCCCTGGGGCCAGCTGGGGCAGCCCTCACCCCAGCCTTCCCTTGGCTCGCAAGACGGGATTCAGCGGCTTCCCCACCTCAAGCCAACACTTCGGGGCTCCCCGCTCTCCAAGAGCTCCCCTCAGCCACGACACCTGGAATCATGTGTCCGGAGAGCATGAAACAAGGGCGGAGAAGAACAACTTTGATCACGGTCCCTTTACTCTTTAAATGAGAGCGAGCTGCAGGTCTCTGCAGAACAAACCACCCTGGAACACATCGCTTTACTCCTCAGTCTCAGCTCCTCCAGCTGCCACTGGAGGCTTTGCTGTCAGCTCTGCCGGCCACCACGGCAGCTGGATGGGGTGGGGCGATGAACACACTCCTGTCTCCAAAACAACCTTCCCTCTGAACTACAGCCTCTCCTCCTCCCCCAGCACATCTAGACTGAGAAAGAGCAAATCCCTGAGGGCTGGAGAGGGCACTGGCAGGAGAAGACAGTCAGATAGCCAAGTAGACTCGTCAGGAAAACAATCAGTGCAACAGAACCCGTGTTAACATCTGAGATGTGCAGCACCAGACAGGAAACGGAGATACTGGCACAAACTGGAGTTCTCCTTTTGAGCCAGGAGCATCCCATCCCATCTCAAATTCTATTACTTACACAGCAAATTAAGCTGTGTGAGGTTTAACGAGTAAACACGACAGTTGTCAGGAGCTTATGGCACTGTGACACGTCTTGCAAGAAAGGGGGCTGGAGAAGGAAGATATGATCAAGGACTAAAATTAACTCTTAATTCATCACATTTCTTCCAGCTTCTAAAGATTTGGTGTATGTTTTATGAGAAATTAAACTCAGGATATGACAATGGCCAAAAGCAGCCAGCTTAAAGATAAGCATGTTGCAGCTTACTGAGTACATCGGAGCTCACTGGAGTTGTAGGACAAAGCATGGTAAAAATACCACCGAGAACATAGCAAAAACTTGAAGGAAATCAAGTAGTAAATAAATAAATCTCAGCAACTGAAAGGAGGGGATTAAACCTGGGTAGAAGCAGAGCTGCACAAACCCACAGAGGTGTTCATAGAGCATGCAAGTCCAGTGAGCGCATTCATGAGCAACAACACGTAACTGTCAGCTGAGCTGAGGAGGGAAGCGAAATGGCCAGAATGCCATAAGAGTAAGGTACATTTAGGGAAAGGAAGGAGAACAACAAAACTTTTTTTCCCCTGAAGATATTTACCCTATTAATAACTTGATAGCAGTAGCATACTGCTGACGGTTTGATCCCAGACAGCTCTGCCTGGGGGGGGGCCGGACACACCATGTGCCAGATGTCCAGACACGCTCCAGATCTGGGGACTCCCGTGGCACGAGGAACGCGGGGAAGGGACGGACGCGGGGGTGCTCGCCTGGTTCCATACACGCGCTTCAGAGAGCTGCAAAGCCGCTTCACTGTGGCTCTATCACAGGAGGTAGCTTCAGTACTTTTGAATGTGATTAGAAAAAAGATTGGAAAATGGGATCCTCATGTTCATTATGAGAAAAGTAGTGCTTGAAATAAAGTCCCAAATATGTTTTGTAGCTGCCTTAGATATAACCATTATTAGCGGCCTTAAGAGGTGCAAGAAATTTCTATAACTGAACATGTAACAAAGGAACAGAGTACTTGGGGAGAACAGTAGAAAAATCAAGGCTTTTTTTTTTTTAATATATTTTAAAGGTATACATTTCTTGCGATTTAAATTTACCACCAAACCTCCCAGCTTCTCCCCCAGTGTACCAATTCAGAGCTACTTAGAAGGAAAAAAAGAAGAGAAAAAGGAAAATCATTAAACAACCCCCCAAAAAGAGGGCTCAATGAGGTCTCATTTCGTCGTAATGAGCTCCAATTTAACATGATCATTATTTCTGACATTAAAGGCCTGTGAATAGTGTCACATGCCCAGAAGCTATTTTTTTTTACCCTCTAATGCCAGAAATAACAAGCTGCAGTTAAGGGACAGTGAATCAGGGTCTGTAAAATTACATTAAAATAGGAATTTCACTACTGATAGAATGACTCTTATCTAGGCAGCCCTTTCTGAAGGAGGTTTCTGAAGTGTATGGTTATTGGATACTGGGCTGGTACCTGCCATACCCTGCACAGCAACAGAGCGCTTCTGCAAAGAGGAGACAATCGGGAGAAGTCCCCTGCCCTGGGGCAGAGCTGCCCCAAGTGTCGCAGTGCGCGTGCAGAAGACCAGCCCCATTAGCTTAGAGCAAAGGCCCATGGAGCCCAGAAACCTCTCCGAAGGCAGCCTGTAGTCGATGCTTAGGAGAATAATTGTAAGAACAAAAGAAACACCAGGTAATCCCTTTTTTTGCTAATAAGCATCTAGTTCCTAGCAACCTGAAGGTTATGGATTCCTCATCGGCAGCGAATGCTTTATCCAGCTGTGAATTTATCAGGACAAAATAACTCAAACCCAAAAGGCTGAAAGAGCTCCCAAATTCCTGAGTTTGTGGACTTTCACTGTATTTTTTACATTTCTACCATAGCATTGTTGAAACGGGTAATAAGAACCTGAAGGAGCAACAGAGACGTGGCCACCCTATGGCTCTATACCATGGTGTGAAGACACATCTGTATTAGTCTGTCCTTTTCCCTGACAGTTCCTAATGTTTTCAGCAATTTGTTCCTCAAACTTTTTTTTTTTTTTTGCTTGTGTTATTATGAATTTATGTTTAATTCCCAAAGCCTATGCTTTTTCTTTAAATACTACCCTCATATTTTCTAATTTTTTGGAGGGAATCTAATACATTCTATTACTCAACCACTTCACACTCGGAGTTTATCAATTTCTTTAAAATAGTGTGATAGGATTGTGATCATTAACTTCCATTTACAAAAGCTGTGCTGATTCTTCTCCATCACGTCAAACTTGTTCGTGTGTCTGCAAATTCCATTTGTGATATCCCTATTTTTCCACAACAGAAATAAAGTTTACTGCTCTGAAATTCCTTACATCACCCTAGAGCCTTTTTAAAGAACTGTAATCACAATCAATTCCTCCAGTGCTGGGCCAATTTAAACTACAGGTTACACAATACAGTAATTTGGCTATTCTGAATTTTAGTTCATTAACTCTTGGCATCTTGTCTTAGTAATCTGTTGCAGTTGTTTTTATTGATTTGTTTTAAAACCTTCTCCTGACATTTTAATTTGAGACAGTTTTTCATACCTATTCCCACTAAAAAGAAAAGCTTCTAATGTGGTTACCTCTCAAAGCTCTTCCACAACACACACCGGTGCAGAGATCATACTTTGCTTCTCTGCTATCACTTTATTTTTGATAACTGCTCATTTTATAACTCAGTCTTCAGTCATCCAGCACCCCTTCAGATTCCTGGCAACCTCTGTAATGCTGCTGTATTTGAGCAAATATTTAGTGTTACCTTTGATGTTTTCAGCAATTTGTTTTCAGCACCATGTTGTTTTGGGGGGGAAATGACAACACTTGTGTTATTATGATTTTATGTTTAATTGCCAAAGCTTATGAGTTTTTTTCCTGTTCTTTAAATATGACTCTTGCTTTTGTTTATTTTTTTTGTTTGTTCGTTTTAATAATTTCCTTTACTCTGATACTGTGTATTTGAATTGCCACCATTCTACTTAAAACATTTTAACCTTCTGGATACTTTGTTTTCTAAAACAAAAAATAAAATGAAACCCCCTAATTTTCATGTAGTTCTCTTTCAAAAGTTAGACTGCTTCAGTCAGTTTTTCATGACTTTTTTTCTTACAAAATTGCTGTGCAATAGTTACCACCTGTACTACATCCTCTGCACTGCAAGAAAATAATCAGAAATGGTCTCTCCTTCCTGGGGTTCTCTCTAAGATGTTGTATCAATTGGAAGCCATTTAGAGTTTCTAAAAAATTGAGCATCTGCAATGGTCTGTTTCACAGCATCTACACATGCAGTCATCTCCTTTACATCACAGGTCTAGCACTCAACTACTGCCAGTTTGGCATGAATTGCTACCCGCAGGGACTCTCGTTAACTGTACTTACTGATAGTTACATTTTTACCTTAATTAATTCTACTGTTTCATCTATGTATAGCTTTACTCTTTATCAGCATGCCTCACTCCATCATTCCTACTTAATTTATACCCATGGAAAAAACCACATATTTACTGATTATCTTCCTCCTATCCTGTTTCTGCGCAATGTTCTGAACGATTTGAAGGCGATACTGCAGAATCCTCACCTCCATGTTTAGGTGTCCAGCATCTGTGTAATTTTTAGTACTTTTAAAAGGAGTTGGAAAAGATTCTGAGAGTGCATCTCATCTCCTCGGAGCCCTTTTAAATACGAGTTGCACAGGGTGAGAAGCAAAGGCTCTCTTTGCTGTTGGCCTTGCTGGGGGTAGCAACGCCACCTGCCAAGAGTCACTTCCAGCAGCACAAGCTGAACCTTCACCCGCCGGCACTGGGAGCTCCTGGGCAGATCAATAAGATCCTCACAGAGAAGCCCTGTGGTCAGTGGTGGAAGCGAGGGATGAACCAGCACAGTAGTCCAAAAGAATCTTTTCTCAAAGGAACGGACACGGTCTTAGAAACCAGAGGCTGCCTAAGCACAGGAATAATCTCCTTCTAAAGGGGGCGAGCGGCCTCGGGCGGGAGCGCAGCCCCAGGGAGCGAGGGGATGAGAGATGCTGGCGCCAGAGGAGCACTTCAAGCACATGCTACAAGGTCAGGCTTGGAAGATCATTTCTCTCAAACATTCGATACCTTGACAAAACACTGCAAATCTTAAAGCCCTTTCTTCTAGCTTTCTGTTTCAAGAAGGCTATTGGTTTGCTGAGAGTAACCTCCCACTTTCTGCCATCTAATTCTTTCCAGGCTCATTTCATAGACTCCAAAAGGCATTTTCATAAAGGTGCCACGGGGTTGATTAGTTTGTTTAGGTGTATGGACAAGCTGCAACGCACTGAGGCCATCAGTGCGATGTAAGGGGAAGCTCAACTACAGATGCACTTTGGGAAGATTTGATATGTTTAACTTCCTTCTATCAAATACACATAATGCCAAATTTCCACACACAAAGTATAGATCCCAACACTAGGGCACGGTTCCAGAACTGGACAAAGGCTCCAGCTGATCACAGCTGTCATCTCACACTCCGTGAGAAATATTTAGTGTTACAAGAAGACATGGGGGTTTTTTTAAGAAGGCAAAGACACATATGCATCCTCAGAAAACATACTTGCTTGCATGAACCACACATAAACCAGCTGCGCTCAGTGGTATTAATTTCCTTTTATGATCTCTGGTACACGAAAGCTTTGCTTATATAAACTGGAGATGAACACATTATTTTGGGGGGTATTGTCTGAGGCATATGCAGGTAAGGTGACCTCCAACTGAAACATTCTCAAATTAATGAATGACCTTCATGTGGTTTTATCGGAGCACACACACACAAAAGCATGTGAATGTGGACGCTGATTTTTTTTGTGCAAGTCAATGCCAGGTCTGGATACGAAGGTGTATGCTTAACTGTGAACACGTAACTCAGCGTGTGCAAGACAGACAGAGTGAGCAGAGGCAGAAAGAAACGCAGGTTGATGTGTGTCTGTGAAAGGTGGGGTAAGTGCAAGGCTGAAGGAGCTTTCAAGGAAAAAGGACCCAATTTGTATCTTCATCAATAATTGGTTTGTTTGTGTGGAGCGAGCAGGCGGCTCAGGCGGAAAAGGCAGCGGAAGAGAGTGATGGAGTGAAACAGCAAGGGCTGCGATTCCCTGCCTGATGAGTTGGAGAGAAATTGTTAGTAACTGAGGTAGGTCCCAGAGGGGTTCATTAAGTGACTGGCCCTTCACAGTACCCTGCCACATCTGACCTGGAAACATTAACATGAGGCCAGTGTTACAGCACACAGGCGTAAGTGTGTGTGGGAAACAAGGAGCGCGTGCCAGTGAGCAAGGACGCGCCTGCACGCGTGTGCCAGCACGCGGGTGAGCGCGGGTGAGAGCTGAAGCCCTGCGACACACGACATGTGCCTGTCCCGCGTGTGCAAACAGCCGCCTTTCACCGGCGGGTGGCTGCACTCCAAGAATTTGTTGGCAAACCTGTCCCCACTGCTGCGGGAGGAGCTGGGCTGGCACGGCGCAGCCGAGGCCGGAGAACTGAAGCAGGACACGAAACCACGGAAGGACAATGCCAGAGCCCCAGAGTGGAGGTCAGTGATGACTGAAGAAGACAGGCAGCACAAAATTGCCTTCTGCAAGAGATACCGAATAATTACCAGGAAATTAGGTGACGCTGGCACCAAGACAGGCAGGTAAAGGAGAAGCAGGAAAAATCAAAACAAAGAAAGAAGGGAAGCTTAGTGAAATGCCCCATTTTTTTGTCATTTAACATCTGAGTATTTAAAAAAACATCTAGCAGGCTCCAGTCTTGAGCTACACCTGAAAGTTCAGAAATATAGCTAAAAAGTGTCCTGTCACCCATCTAACAGAGTTATCCAGAAGAAACAAATGTTGAAGTCTGCATTGATGATCTGAGTTTGTTGGGAACGGCACTTGCACCGGCTGGTGGGAGAAGTGACAGTGGGAAGAGCATCAGGGGAATACAACACACCTGCCTCAATCACGGGTCACAGCAGACATGAGAAGGGAACAAAGAGACATCCCCAGAGCACTCAGTTTAACCTGTATTAACGAAATGATTCCTACAAATAAGACCAAGTCACCTCTCTGAAGCTATGTTCGCATCCTCCTTATGCATATGACTATCTCAGTCCTCCTAAAATCCGAGTCTTTTCACATCCTTCACAAGCCTCCACTGGAATATAATCACAGGATTTTAAGCATTACCATTCAATCAAAAAGTATTTTAAAAGGCTTAACAGAAACTTAAAAGACAAAAGTAAGAAAAAAACCGCTAAAGATACTCAAAGGCTGAGTGGCTAAAGGCAAATATACAGGCAAGTTAGAAGCAAAGTGTTCTAGGGAAGAGATGAAGCAAAAAGATATGGAATATAGTTTAAAAGCTGGAGAGGAGAATTCTCTCACATTAGAAGTTACAAGACTGTCTAGGAGGGACAGCACCGGCACTCAGATATTCAGCAATCAGACTTCTGAAAGCTGAAGGGCTAAGAATATGGGAGCTAAACAAATTACCTAAGAGCGAAGGGAAGCAGTGACTTTCATGTTATGAAACAGCAGAACAGAGTCAACAACATTAAAAAGCGAGCTGAAGTAAGGCACAAAAATTGCACGAAGGAAACCTATCTGTACTTCTCCCAAGGGTACTTAGCAGGAGGTAGTCAATTATTCATAGCCAGGCCAAAGAAAATATTGGGGTCTAAATATAGGCAGGTTGAGTACGCAGTCCCAAAGTTTTGAGAACTTGTGAACAAGTCTGTAGATAAAAGCATTTACCTTTGCCTTGCTGTAGCTTTTCAAATTTTCACTTGAGGGCATGATTCATGGCTACCTCTACATTTGCCCAAGACGTGGCCCACGTGGACCTCTGCGTCTGACAAGTCCTACGGGCACTGCAGGGGCTGCTGTCATCCCCAGACAGCATTTGGGAATAACTTAGCAGAGAAACTCTACGCTATCTTATCGTTCATTTATTGGTTCACAACATCACATTCATATGGGAAAATTTTGACTTCAGCCGGGTCTTTCAAATGTGTTTTGTTTTTTTAAGGAATAAAGAAACCAAAACCCAGTACCCATACATTAGATTCTTCCACGAGCCTGTAGACAAATGGCCCTAACCTACACAAACTGAAATCAATACGAGTGACACTTGCCCTCCTCAGTATGCAGATGTGTCTGTAAATACAGAGGTCCCAGCAACAACACACCTTGTAACTCTTATTTGGTCTGCGGAAGCAAAAAATTCCCATAGAGCAGAACCATCTATCACAGAATCATCCAGGTTGGAAAAGACCTTGAAGATCATCTAGTCCAAAATAAATAAAAGTCTAAAATAAAAGTCCATCTAGATCATCTATTCTAGTCTCAGCCCAATAGCCTTCTAATTTAAGCGCGTGCCAGGTCTAGTAATATTTTCCTGAATTAACTTGCTTTTACATTGCAAAAATCAAAAAGAAGCAAACTCTGCTTTAGGAAAATGCTCCTAACAAACAGCTTTTATTGTTTATGTCCGACCTCTCCCTATCTACTCAGCGATAAGCTTTCTGTGCGCATTGCCAATGGACTGCTCCGTACCAGCAGACAATTTACTAAAAGATACAGATCAGAAGAACTAGGACTTGGTAATCATGTATTAGTATTTTTTAAAATAAAAACTGACTCCAAGTTTTTTAGTCAATTAAACGCATCCGGCACATCATGTATGTGATGTAATGACAGCTCAAGACTAGAAATGCTTTTGATGCATTATTAACCATAAAAAAGGCATTAAATACCAAGCTTGAATGCCATAGGGATGCATATTTCAATAGAAATTATTTTTCAATATATGCTTAAAGTTTATTTTGGTAAACAGATGACTGTGGGCTGTCACAGATGGAGACAGATTTATGTTTAGCTGGAGTCTTTTTGAAATGAAGGGAAATAGCTGGACTTGTTGAACACACGGAAAGAATATAATTCTTCCTCTCAGCCAAGAGAAGGTTGAGTGGTGTCTTGGAAGCTGCCCCAGTTTTGAATATTAATTTGAGGGTGACAGTTGGGAATACCACTGAGGAGAGGGGAGAGCCTCCAAGCAGGAAACAATGGTAGAGAAACATGACATTTCACTACCTGATCCAAAGTTGGTAGAGCCACACATTCATTTCTGAATCTGCAAACAGAAGCTAGGCCAAAATTCAAAAGTACAGTATGTGAAACTAATCCTGTTGCTCAAACATCCAATAATCCCTGGAAGAAGCTTGGGAGTTCTGCATCCACTGTTGTATTACCAACATTATAACCACCTATCACCATGTATTAAAAAAACCCAACCCAAACTCAACCACCCTTCCACCTCTCACACCCCCAAAAAGACAGCCCACAAGGAAGCCTGCCAGGAAACTTCTGCTCTTGGTTCATGCGGATTCTTGACTCTGATTTGCAGATTCAGAGCAGCCAAGGAAAGAACCACCGGAGGGAGGAAACCCAACGCTGTCCCTCTAGTTGTGCATCGCTCTTTCTTCGCTGCCCGGTGTGCTTTTCAGATTAAACCACCAGGCTGAAGGATTTGCTGTCTTCTATTTTAGGTGAATTCTAAAATTTCAGTATATCAGTGTTAGAAATTTCTTGCTGATATTCAAATTACTTCACCTGCTTCCCTATATATATGTATGTTTTTATATACATATATATAAAACTGGTTATGATAATACATGTATATTTTTATATAGATCTATTATCATAACCAGTTTTAGTTTGGTATTGGGGTTCAGTCCTGCAAACATTCTACCCAATGCCTATTGATTTTGCAGGGACATTATGAAAGTGAGGTCTGCAGGATCAACCCCTTTACGTTTAGATCTTCAAACATTTGTAGGCTGTTATCAAGCCTTCTTGTACTCATCTCTTTGCCAAGCTACACATATTTAGCTCTTTTAATCTTTTCTCATAAATCAATCCCCTCAGCCCCTTAATCCTTTTTGTTGCTCTTCTCTAATCTCCTTCTGGTTTGTCAATATCTTTCAGTGCTGCGGTGTCCAGAATGGAACTCGATAGCCAGCACAAGCTCAGGGAGCCCAATGCCACTCGCCCCGCGGAGGGAGGATGCTCCAAACCGCTTGGTTTTGCCGATGTCTCACATGGCAAACTACAAGCATGGGATTCCCACACTGCAATCTGCTGCCTGGCTCCAGGGGAAGATTTGGCCTTGGCGATTCCCCATTCCAGACAGCAGTTGCTGCTGCACGTCCTCCTGAGCTCTGCTGCTACCTGTGCTCCGCTCCACCCTGCAGCAGGCAAAGCTGCCTGCCTGCTCCTCTCAGCCCTCCCGGCTCCTCTCAGCCTTCCCCACCCTCCCTGTTGCACCGACTTCCAGTTCACACAAACAAGCCTCAATGGCTAAATCACCTACAGAGCTTCAACTTTTAACCCTACCTTTACCTCACTCTGCCTCTGCCTTCTCCTGTAGCTCTTGGCTAGATGCAAAATAAACAAAAGAAAAGAAAATAAATATTTTACCATTTCAGTGCCCTCATTACAGTCCATGGAAAGGTATCAAGAAGCTTCCAGAACAAATTTTTCCACTGTAAAGCAATTTTCTCCTTACGACACGCTGACTCCATTGCTTTGTAGCCATAGTGGAAATGTGGTTATTCCTCACCACACCCCAAGAAAGGTGCCTCTGTTTTCACTTCTCGCCTGTGGAAGTGGCAGAATATGGGCAGCCACTCCCAAACACCAATTTGTAACACAAAACCTGACCGTGTATTTAGGTGTAAAGTTCACCTGATCTGTCCCACCACAGAGCAAACACTGTGCTGCAGCCCGCCGCCCCAGTGCAGCCGCGTGCTCTCTGGGCACCCATCTCCCCACGCACAAACCTCCAAGAAAACCAGTGTTAGAGCCATGAGAAACAGAGTCCTGTATAAATGCTAATAATTATTTTAGGCCTGCAAGGCCTCTTCCCACTGTACAGACATGGTGAGGTGGCAGCTCTGATCTGGGAGGCGTGTAAACTGCCGGGTGTTTTCCCTACACGCTCAACACACACCCCTTTTTTGATCAGAAATGCCACTTCACCATTTCACTACCAAAGAATGTTGCAAAAAGAAAAAAATATACAGGTTAAGCTGCCTTTAATCTTTAATTCATATACAAGAACATATTGCACATGCTAAAGTATAAAGGAAGATCCGAAGTCAGCGGGTTATGCAGACTCTGCCAGACCTTCACTTTCAAAGAGACACAGCCTGGGGAATTACACAAATGGCCTTCCATTGCCCTCTTAGTTTCTTTTTATGGCAAAATGCTTTGCTTTTATCAATTTCTCCCCCTTCTATGAGTCCCAGAGGCTTAGGCAAAACAGAAGGCAGATGCGCAAAATGTACCCTTCTCCTCTGAATGGAGTAGGAGACGCACTCCACAGGAAAGCAACGGACGGATGGAAAATGCTCTCTTGGAAAGTAAAAGCCAGTAAGCACTGACAATCTTTCTGCCTGGGTGAAGGAATTTGGCCTCGGCCAAGGGGAAAAAAAAAAAAAGGGGGGGGGGGGGAGAAAAAGGGGACTGCTCTTTTCAAGCCCCTGTAGGCACTGCTGCAGTAAACTGTGTCAGGCTGGAACAGACAGAGGAGGAACACGAGTCTATTGTTGGAGATAACCATCAAAAATAGAAGCAAAGAGAAAATGATCCCGCAGCAGGATCCTTACAGGGAAAGGACACAAAGCGGCAGCGTTGGTTGTGGGAACGGGCGCGCTGACCGCGGGGTTCAGCCCAGGCCCGGCGAAGGGTGGGGAGCGACCTCAGCTGCGACCTCAGCCCTGGGGCAGACCCGGCCTGGCAGGGCCTGGCCAGCGCTGAGCGCCAGCGGGCAGGGGTCCTGTGCCACGCTCAGTGCAACGGACCCGGACTGACCGTGATCCCTGTGCGGGAGCAGCTGCAGGAGGGACCTGGACCGACCCTGAGCCCTGTGCGGGAGCAACAACCGTCTCACGGCGAGGAGCTGCTGCCCAGCGCGCAGCCACCACGATGGGCCCAGCCATCCAGCCACATGCTACAAGGCAGCCGTTCAAAAGCTTTGGCAAAGCAACTTTCCTTCTGAAAACAGAATTTTTCCGTTTGAGAAACCTTAGAAAACCTGCATTTTGGGGGAAAATGCACACAAAAAAAGAGGTCTCAATATAGAAACAAAAAACTTTCAACACTTTCTAGAGCAAGTATTTCAATTTTCAATTTCAACATTATTTTTCCCTTTAGCTCATTTCAGTAGAAAACACTGCAACCTAAATAAAATGTTAACTTGTTTTCCAAAAAAGGAAGATTTTATACATTGCAAAATAACATTTGGTTTGTGCCAATCCAAACCAAAGACAAATTTTTAACCGCTGTTTTCACCTGATTAATTCTAGTGCTTAATATCCTTTCACCAATTAAACTTAAAGATTCTTGCACAGTTTTTAAAAATTGAGACCAAGCCGAATGTTGGGCAGGGGGGGCAGAAATCCTTTGGCTGTATTTGTTGTACATTTCTAGTTTAGGTTTGTACTTTTTTTTTTTTTTTTAAATTTAGATTTGAAGAAACCACTGTGACTGCTTTTAGACTGAAAATTGAAGGAATGAAAATAGGTAGGATTTTTCATACCTAAAATATTTATTTCAAAATAAAAAGGCTATATTTGGCCAGTGCTAGCTAGCAGAGGTTAGCCACTTGGCTTTCTTCAAACTTATGTTGGATTATTTCTCAGAACTGCAGCAGCCAAGGACACAGAGAGAACACAAGTGAGCTTAGCCAGCATCTCAGTCTGGAAACTCAATTTTTGTTCACTGAGCAACATTTTAGGTAGTACACTAACTTACATTTTCTTAGTACTGGAAAAAGAAAAATCCAGAAATTACTTAATTAGCAAACAGCACCAAACCAAACTCAAAGCAATGACAATGACTCACACAAGCAGCAAACCCCGAATCTGGTCCCAGGGACATGCCCCCAGCTGGCTGGTTTGTGCTTTCTAAACCCTGGCATTCCAAAACCTGCAATTATTCTGGGGAAAATTTCAGCGGTATCATTAATTCCAGAGTATTTCTATGGAAGCCTCAAAACAGATTACCAAAAAGGCTCTGTGTTGCACTCTACATTAGCAGTGTTTTTCTCCGTGAGCAACTGGGTGGTGAAAACACAACAGAAAAATGGCTCTGAGGGTCAGACCAGAGGTCAGCGGAGTCCCGTGTCTTGTCAGCTGACAAATATGTTGTCATTTGCTCCCATATATTTTCCTCTCTTTGTTAGGCAGCTTTCCCAAGCACCACTCTGTTCGAGAGCATAAGGGAAATTTTGCTGTGAAAATCAAGGGCTCCCACCCCTGCCGCCGTGCAGGGAAAGCCCGTTTGCTCAGCGCCCTGCGGGCTCTCAGGAAGACCGACCGCGAGCCGCCGCGTGCCAAGGCCTCCGCATCCAGCTGAGCATAACCGAGGGGCCGGCGCCAGCTCCGAGGTGTGACACAGCCCCGGCGCCCGGCCTGGATGGGAGCAGTGTCCTCAGCGGCCCGTTAGCCGAGGACACAATGAAACTCTCCGTGAGCATTTGCTGCCCCAATTGCAGTGCACAATGCCAGCAAAGTGGGAAGGGGGGCTGCTATCGTTAGACCAATTTCATGGGAAGTTCTAGAAACAAAATTCAACTACTTCAAAATGAAATTAAGTAAGATTTTTAGGAACGCCCATTCTCTTTTTTAGATTGCTAGATGCTCTTGCTCATATAATTTTTGACTGCAGAGAATGAAAAAAATCTGTAATTGGCAGAGAAAGACATACAAACTGATTAAGAAACAACCAAAATTTTCCTGCCTGCCACCTTTCAATCTTAACATGTCACTGACTCACACACAAAGACCTGAATAAAGATTAAATCTGTAATAATTTACTCAAAATCAGATGCTTGCACAGTATGACTGAAGTACTACCTACATGATAATTCAGCTCGAAACAACTAAAACCACAGTGTTAGCTCATGGTAACAACTAACATGTTGAGTTTTCTGCATGGAGGAATGTTTAAACACTGGATTAAATTTGCACACAAAACCTGAAAGCCTCGTGGGTAGTTCATATACAACGCATCAGTCTATTGTGTAGACTCAGTCTAAATTGGAAATCTTCTCAGCTGCCATCAATCATCATGTTAGATTGTCACTCCTTGAAAGCTGCCTTTTACCCGCACACGACGCTTGGGATCCTGGAGTATCAAGCCGGGCTATCACCTGCAAGGAGGCTGCCTGAAGCGAGGGGAAGCACGTGGCATCCTCACTACAAGCTACTTCAGATGAAGTAATCTGCTAAACTGGGGGAAAAGTCTATCCGAAATTTTGGTTTCTGCTTCTTACAAACGTAACCTGCAGCCGTAGGTCAGCACATAATCTTCAATTAAAATCTGTTCATACTCTGGACAGTCTGTTTACAAGTTACATTGGTGAGATGTACCTATGGAGCAATTCAGCACACTGCAGGTCTAACACTCATCATTCGGGGCCCAGTGCAGGAAAGCAGCTGAACAAATGTTTAAGCACATGCTGAACTCTGCACATATGCTAAAGTCTTCTTGAGCAGTCCAAAGGTAAGCACATACTTAAGTGCCTTCTTGAACATGAATGTTTTCCTGAGCTGGTCCTGCTTTACAAACAGCTCCCGAGCCTGCTGGCACTCTGGTGCTCAGGGAATCCCCCCAAGCCCGTGACATGACACGAGCGATGTAACGTAACGCCTGGCAGATCAGGGCCTCGAGTGAATTGCCAAAGGCACCTGAGAACTAATGGCAACTCAGGACAAGCAGCACTCTTCAGATTTCCAGTCCCACGGTACGACTGTTAGGCTGTACTCCTACCATTTCCTTCAAATAACTTACAAAAACAAGCAAATATGAAAGTGGGCTTTCTCAGAAGTCATGTCTGGAAAATAGGGGTGGGCAAAAACCCTGCCAAACCCACATGCCAAAACCCGAATCCTTCCCCCAGCTTCGGTGGCGAACGCCGCCAGGACAGGGGCCAGGCAGAGGATGCGCCAGGCTCCACAGCGCTCCCAGCACACTGCCACCTCCACTGCAACCTGGCACCGGGCACACGCATCCCCTCCGTGTCTGCTGGGCTCACACCCTCACCCTGCTCAGCACTTCAGCTGGCTTTGGTTCGGACCCCAGAAGGTAACTTAAACCACAAACAAAAGCCCAGATTTATCACAGCTAGTGTAACATTTTGCCCAGCTCCACTGTCTTTCTACACTCTTTTGCATCCTTCTGACACACCAGCACATACACATACCATTAATTTAGCTAATGAAACAGTAATGTAAACATTTTTCATTAAAAAAAAAAATCTGTGGTAACAGTGCAAGATTGAATGGAGCAGAGAACAGCTTCTACGCAGAACGCAAGGGCAAGACACTAATAGCACTGGAGAGCATCGCTCTCATTACACACTGTGACCTGTTCCTAAAGTCAGTCTTGTAGAGCAAGTTGGTATTTTGACATGTTTTATTTTAAAAGAGATTTTAAACTGCTACTTGTATTTACAAACATAAAACATTGACAGTTTTCACATGTACGTATAATTAATAAAACGTAAGATGCTGCCTCTATCTTCAAATGTTTACATTTCTGAAAGCCTGGAGAACAGCTAAACAACGTACATATTCTGGATACCATTTCTTTGCAAATGTTCCCTCTTTCACTGTGATACCCGTTAAAAAGTGTAAAACATTCCATGCTAATGAGAATCAACAGGGAAAAAAAATTCTAAGCACAAGTGCTTAAATAAATTACCATCTTTGTAATTCTGCCATAAATCCCCCAGTTGGGATATGATGATTTAGTGTTTGCTGCTCTGGCACAAATCCAAATGTCTCGGGTTTCTTAATGGATAAAATACTGCCTTTTCACCTTTCTGACCTTACCTCAACTTCTGTCAGAGGTGATATGAATCTCCTGGTCTCTGCTCAGTCCTTGATGCGACACTAGAGCGTTTCTTACCCTCCTGCGGCCCTTTGCGGGCGACGGGGGTGGCTGGGCACAAGAAGAGGTTGAAGTGTTCAAGGCCAGGTTGGACGGGGCTTTGGGCAACCTGGGCTAGTGGAAGGTGTCCCTGCCCGGGGCAGAGGGGTGGGACTGGGTGGGCTTTAAGGTCCCTTCCAACCCAAAGCAGTCTGTGATTCTATGATCTGGACATTCTTTTTTGCTGTTACAAACAGAGTTTCTTTCAGTCCTTAAATACTGAGAAGTGCATTGCCAGGGATAACACTTCCCTGCGAGTTTACTAAGTTGCTTTTCAGGAATACTGCTCCAGGTACATAAAAGCCTTGTCCACTCCACTCACTTACTGCTTTTTCTTCAACATTTTAAATACCAGCTGGCTTTTCAAAAGGTGATTTCAAGGCCATTTAATTGAGGAAGTCAATTCCTCAGCTAAACCATTTTTATTAGAACATTTAAGGAGTAAATCCTGGGGCGCTTACATTTATCTGGTTTATCTAGCTTCCAGGGACCCAGGGAAATCCTCATTTTAGAGGTTTCGGTGACTTCTCTCCCAGCTAAAATGACAACTCTCAATGTCTTTACAAACCGTATGACTAACTCGAGACCCCTTTTACCAAGCATCATTCAGTTTCTACTTTCCAACAGAATCAGGAACTTCAAATTAAGGAAACCTTCTACATTTCTCCTGAGCGTAATGTCAGGTATCTACTTCCTGGCTTCCGAATGAAAATGGACAGCAAGTACCAGCTGGCTGTTGCTGTGCCAGTCCTAGCAACCTGTTTTGGGGGTAAGAGCAAGCACGTGGCCAACTGTACAACTCTGCCTGCAGTCAGGCTGCTTCAGTTCATCAGTTCAGCCTCTGCTCTGAACACGCACGGCAGGGGAGGTCACTGCTACCCTCTTCACACCACTAGTGTACATAAACTTGCTTTGAAACTTACATTTTGGATACATGTTAGAAGCTTGTGGGTACACAACTTGCCAAAAAAAATTGTTGAGGAATAAATATTCTGAACAAAATGTGTTACTACACCAAGACAGAGCATTAGCGCAGTCCTGAACAGACAAACCCCTACTGACACCGAAGTGCAGCACCGCCAGAGCACTGGCAAAGGCAAGACGAATGCAGCTAGTAAGAAATATTTGCGTTATCGCCTTCTCTGCATCATAACTCCACCTGCAAATAACGCGTCCTCGCTCACATCTCTCTTACTTCTGGTTACACGTTGAGCTACAGCTGAACACGGCACCAGAATAATGCGTAAGCACACACATATTGGTGGCACTGGTCAATGGGACCACACAGAGGTTTTGCTGGGGCATGGTGCCGCGTGGTGCCCTGCTGAGACTCTGAACTTCCCCGTGGGAAAACGAAAGCGCCGCTCTCAGCTTTGCTGACATGACCCGATGGGCACCGGCAGCAGCCAACATGCGCCAGGACAGAATTGACCCTGAGGCCGCACCGGGAGGTACGAGGAAAGTTGTTCATGACGACACAAAAGTGCCTAAATTGGGGGTGGTAGAGGCTGGTGACGCTGAGAAGGGGAAGGAGCACCAGTGCTGGAGTTGCGGAGCTGGGCAGAGAGGCTGAGGGACACCGTTGACACTTCGGCCATCCCATGGGGACGGGCTTTGTCTCCTGCGGCCGATGGACGCCTGCTGCCCCCCCGCCACTGACCTGGGGTCGGAGGCGCACATGCTGGCCTTGAACTCTCTGTCTGTCTCTCTGCTGTCTCCCTGCCATATTAATTACCATTCCCCTCTGCCAGGGCCAGAAAACAACCTTTGCTGCATTAGTGCTAATTAAGAAGAGTGAGCTCCCTATTCTGGCTGCTTAAATCACACTCCTTTACTCATTCAGAGCAGAAAGGAGCACTGACAATCTTATTAAAAGCAGAAGGAAACACCTCGGTTGTGCTTTGAGCTGGCAAACGAGGCCGGTGAGATTCTGTCCTTCTGCAGGGACAGCAAAGCTGCAAGTGTCGGTGGAGGAACAGAAGGGGAGGGTGAGAAAAATGACACGTTTCCTAGGACTCGGGAGATCTGTATTTCAGGGAGAGATGGGAAGAGCATTCCCTCTGAAAACATTTATATTTGAAAGCAGAACACCCAAAATGAGTATATTTAAAACACAGCCCTGTTTGCAGAGTGGCAGTGTAACTCTCCATTAAAACATGGACTCAGAGCAGCCCCGGAGGATGGCTTTCCAGAGACGCCAGTATCTGGGAAATACAGGTTCTGATTCTCTCAGTATCAGAGCAAGATTTTGATTTCCTTGAGTCATGTGAATAGACAATAAAGTCAGTAACAAGGTACCATCACTTCCCACTGAGCCGTAGCCTGTGAAGGAAAGTCCTCCTCTTGGACATTGTGCTGATGACCTCACTCGTCTCTCTCCCCAGAAATTCCTGACCAACCCAAATTCCCAAGATTTAGTCTTCGTTTACTGTTGGAAAATATAGAGAGATGCAGCAGAACAGTATGTCTTATTCTTCTCTAGTGGCCAGCCCATGAAGCGGCTGATCCTTAACTACTTCTATCGTGTGTTCTGTTACTGCAAGCAGAAGCAGCTTGGGCTGTGAGGTGTAAGGTTCCTGCTCTGTCTGTTAGGACATGCATTATAAAATTCCTGGATTTGTTTGTTTGTGTTTCTAAAAAGCTAGGAAAATTCACAGAGGAAAAGACTTATTAGAATGTTATTCGTACTGTAAAGCAAGAACAAAACAGAAAGCCTCCTCATCGCATGTGCATTAAGACACCATCTCTCATGATCCCACGCCGTTACCGCTCCGGAGGCCCCAGCCCTGCCTGGTGTGCAGGACCGGCTACGCGCGAGCCGCTGCGGCTGCGCCGCCCCTTCACACAAGGGCACAGCCAGTGGCAGGGCTGTGCCGGCTGCCCCTGCAGTTCCTGCCCGTGCTGGCAGCAGTCCTGAACCGCAGAGCCGGAGAGCAGGCCGCAACAGTCACACTGGCTACTGCTTGTCAAGGAACAACAGTTCTGCAAGACAAGCGATTGTCCCTACTTTGAGTATGCGCTGAACGTGACTGGAGAAGACCTAGAGAGTGATCAGGAGTTTCAGTAGTCTGAGTTCAGCAGTATCTGACCCTTCAGCATTTGGTTTATAGTCCTCTGGGAATGGGAGATGAGTGTTAATCGTATGCTCTTATTTTAATTTTTATTGCTGAACAACTTTCAGAATCAATAAAAGGCAACGTCCTGCTCTGAAAAGGATGCAGGTTGAGACAAGAGCAAACACTCCGACAGGTGGAAAGCCCAAGATGCACAAAGACTGGTTCCACCCAGAACCCATGCTGGGAGCCAGCACCCAGTGCTAGATGAGGCTGATTTCTCCCTGCACCAGAGGGCTAAATCACATTAACTCATCCACAGAAGCATTAAATAGTTTCCTGACATTACACTTCTGTGTAAGCAGTTAAAGCTGTTGCCATAGGAACATTAACAAATATAGTGATGTCTATAATTGTGAATAAAATGGACTGGGGAAAAAGCAAGACGATGGCCTGCACTATGGAAAAAGTTCAGACACTGCACTACGCCGCTTGTCCGAGCACCGAGCCCTGGAAGGAGCAGCGGCACCCCGCAGTGCAGGGGAGAGGGCTCTGGGCGCTCCCCTCGCACAAGGGCAGCTCCGTGGCAGCCGCTGTTTGCCAAGGCGACGCCAGACCCAGAATAATGCTGGCCCAGGAGAGCGGCCCCCGCCTGCGGTTCTGCCGGGACTCTGCTGGCAGAAACGACCTCGGGAAAGAGAGGCTACGTTTTAATCCCGATAGCTCGGGCCCTCCTTCCCCTTATTCCCCCAGCTTTACAAAAATAGAAAGAACACATGTTCCCATTAGTCACTTGCTAGAGGGAAGCTGGGGGGTATGTGCTGACAGTCTGAACGCTGAGATCTAATTTGAATACTATTTGCATATTCCAGGTAGACAAAGTGCAACTGTATTAAAAGCGCGCGCGCACGAGGCTGTACAAAGAGAGACAGCAGTCTGATGACACTCACCAGAAATCAAGGCTTTTTCCCAGCATGTTTCCTAACACACTTGCTAGGGCCCCTCACGGCTACTGATGCCCAGCCCAGCTAGTTTCAGGGAGGCTCTTAATTAAACTTCCACTTGCCAAGAACGGTTTGTATTTGCAGGAGTGAGGACACAGCCGTCCTCATGGGAACATTAGACAGAGGGTTTTTCCCTCTGGATAATACCGTTTGCTAGCCCCAGCAAGCAGGAGACATTTCAAGGTAATCCGAAGGCAATAAATGTCTTCCACTGCTGTTGACTAAGCTGAAATTCTGCACGTTATTTTCAGGCATTCAGTTAGGACTAATGAGTGTCTGAAGCTTATCGTAGGTCTGAATGCAAGCCATCCCTCCTCGCTGACATCCTCTTGATCTTTAAAAGCTCAGTGATCTTTGGTTTGAGCATAACCCCTGGGAGTTCAGAGGTTAAGTTTTGGGGATGCAATCAGTGTCTGAGCGAGGCAGGACAGAACTGCACCGAGGTTATGTCACAGCACTGCCAGGGGAGGAAGAAAGCCCCAGCTCGTACAGGTGTCTGCATCATTTATGCACCAGTTCACACAGCGACAGGGATGTTGCACCAAGAGCAGGACACCTCACCAGTGCCTCACCAAGCCTTTGCCACTCCGTCAAGACCAGTGGTCAATAGATATCAGCTATCTGAATGGAGGGAAACACCACACGTATTGCCCTTCTCTCTACCTGCTGGTCCACTATGAATTTTCAACACAAGAAAACAAAAGATTTAATCATATCATCAGCGTATCAACACCATTTGGTACATGAGGGCAAAAATAGTGATCTAGCTATTATTTTCCCCATATAGTTAATGGAATATAGGGGAAAGAGGCTTTTCATCTTCCTGCATTCCCAAGTAAAGAGCTCAGAACATGATTTTTTTCCCCTTTAAATATCTATTCATTTACAGTTATTTAACAGACAGTACTATGGCTAGATTAGACTATAATCTATGCATAAAAGTATGGAACCTAGAAACAAAATACAGGAAGTTGCTAGCATTTTATCAGAATTTATCTAAAAATGTATACAATTTGAAAGAAAGGATCTGGAACTTTAACTCGTCTAGTCAGTTCTGGAAAAAGATTATAATTCCTACAGAATGGCTCAAAAATACCCATGTCGGTTTGCAATACTTTATCAGATCCTGAAGGATAGCCATTATCTCTAACATTAGGCCATACACTTTTGCAATACAAGCATGCGGAATCTTGTGTTTAATTCCTATTCCTGTTCAACTCCATGCAAAACACATCCTCTTCTATCCCAATCTAAGTCAAACTCTGTCACCAGCACGATACCCGAGTGCTTTCTACACGTTCATTAAACAGTGTGACTTGCAGATACTGTGTGCAGCTCCTACCTTCTTCCCCTTCCTGGGTAGGAAAATGTTTATAGGTAGATTATTTTTTATATATATTTTTTTAAATTTATTGTGTGCTACCTCTATGTCACTGCAGCGGGGACGAGGTGAACGCGTGCCATGCCTTCCCAGTGGGGTGAAACCTGGCGAGGCGCAGCGTGGCTGAACTGCATGGGACGAATCCTTCCTCTGAAGCTCAGCAGATTGCACATCCCAGAGCACACTGAAAACTTTTGCAACCTTCCCAAAACTGTTTTAGCTACTGTTGTTGAAACTATACCCTGAATTATACGGTATAAGTACACTGACGCAGAAAGATACATTCGTCAGAATGGAAAAGCTCATGACCTGGCAATGTCTATTTGGAACCATCTTTCAAAGGATGTTTTTAGCAGAATTTGTCAAAAACTGTTTCTGCAAGTCAGAGCAACTAACATGTGATGGCTTTGGCTTTAAGTTTGTTTTTGTAAGTGGTTTGCCAACCACAACAAAGATAGAATAGGATGCAAACACAGTCATACAAAAAGCAACTGGCACGTAGGAAGCAAAACAGTTGGGAAGATCCTTCAAGCGATCAGAAAAGTTAAACTTTATCATTCTGTACCAGACCTTTGTGCTCCGAGGTAAAGTTTATGAACTTCTCATTTGGAATTATAGCATTGTCAGCCAGAGATCAATTTATCACCAAGGAAGAGGGGTAAGGGTATTGGCAGTGGAAAAACAGCTGATTAATTGTAACAAAAGTAACAATATTAGATACCACTAAGTTATTACAGTGTAATGGGCTGGAGGGACGTTTGAGCCTTCTCTGATTCTCCCAGTAAGAAGGAGCTTCCTCCCTCTGTGGCTTTGTTCTACATCCATCCTCAAAGATAGCATTTGCCGTTTTTCCCACCCCAAGGATTTTTTCCTGTACGAGTTTCATTGAACACCATCCTGCTGCTGTTCAGTGACCAGTGGGGAGCTCCAAGGAGAGCCACTGCAGAAGTTCAGGCAGACTGTTTTCAGTGTACTGATTACAATACATATAAAATAATATTTTGTACAAGTTCAGAGGGAATAATTAAACATTGCTCTCAGCTCTTGGCACTGACTTTTACAACACTACGTAATGAGTTATCACATTTTGACCTTTATGTCTAACTCACCTTCTGCGATTTGCTGAGAAAACTTTTAACACCATATAAGCAAAAATAACACGGAGAGTATGAGAAGATCGGCACGGGTTATGCCGCCAGTTGCTGCAGATAAATGAACGCAAACATCAGGTTTCCGTACAGGAAGCAACTGAACTACTTCCTAGTGTTGGATTTAATAGCAAATTACCAAAGAGACACTACACATTACTACAATCTGCACATCAAACCAGGCAGAAAGCAACCTGCAATTATACAATTAGATTGATACACAAGCTTCCCGCTAGTGTTTATTTCTGCTGCCAATCATGCTGCTTACTGGAAAACAAGGGCTCTTAGCAGCCATCATGCCTCACACTTTTCCTCCTCTATGCTTTTCCATTTTGAGGGGCTTTACTGATCACATGTCATTCTTTTAACATCTGATGAATCTGTCTTTAAGATTACACCTTGCCCAGGCACCTTTCGGCTGTACTGAAAGCCATCTTTATGCGTGGTGCATAATCTATCCCAGCAGCAATTAGCTGCATGGCACATGAGAATAGGAAAGAAGAGACAAATAAATGTTTATTATTAGCTGATGAAGGCAGCTGATTGAAACCTAACAAACCCCTTGATTTCAAATAAAAATTATTAAACGAAAATCATTTAACTATGCTGTGCCCCGACAACAACCATGAAAGGTGAATGCAGCTAGGAGATGTCTTATACTGGAGCTCGGTCTCCTCACAGTATAGCATCTCTAAATGTCTCAACGTTGAGCACATCTCAGAGACATCCAGCAGGTCTACCAGCTCAGGTGCAATGCATGTGTGATCTCTCAGGTCCCTGCAATAATTTATTTTTCCCACCCTATCTTTAACCACACCTGGTCAAGCGGTAACTTCCTATGTCTCCTGAGCATCGTTCACTTACACATACCTACCACAGTCTAACTGCTGAGAGCTGTACATGCCTTTTCGTGAACTAAGCCTGTGCACCAAACCCATGAGGTAAGTCCGGAGAGCAGCTGCTATTTATACAGCACAGCCAGTCAGCAGAGCTGGCGCACACAGCCACACGCTGACCCGCCCGGGTACAGGGTGATCCTGAAGAGCCACTGTACCACGCCGCATCTGTATGGGGAAGAAGTTTCTCAGAGCCATCCAGCCCGTCAGAACAGGGACAGGAAAGTCAACGAGGGAGTGCAGCCAGTCATGAGAGCGGCCTTTTGGACAGGGAGGTCAGAGGGTGCAGAGCTCACAGCCAGCCCGGACGCAGCCAGTCTGCCCCGGGTGCTGGGCTCGCTGGGCATCGTGGCTGTCAGCCACATCAGTCAGAAACGCACATACCACAGCCATGGTTCAACACACTTTGTACATACACACAAATAACATTTCTGATAATAATTCTCTTTTCACAAATTATTTTGTTTAGATTTCTGGATTTCCTTTTAGCTTTCCTATCAAATCTTACCACAAAGAGTCCTTCATTTCCCTATAAATGTTGAGAGATTTCTCTCAGAAACGTTTGCAGCGTTTAGCAGCTCCAATCTCAGTGGCTCAGGCACACCTCTTCTGGAGCCCACATTTCATGCTGGTGGTAAATGATTCAGATATGTGGAGGCAGGATAGCTTAGAGGCATGGAGCAGCATCTGCAAGAACTTGCGTGGCATCGCCCTGGCAGCACAGGCTGCGAGCACTGAAGGGACAGATCAAGGCCTGAGTTACAAGATCTACAACTCATCTGCTTGCTCGGGTAGCTGATGCCACGGCTGTGAGATGCAGTTTGCCCCAATGCACTCCTTCCCACCACACAGGAGCAGCTTTCTAAGTCTGCCCTCTCACACACTTCAACCCTGACGGTCACCTCGCGGTGCAAGGGGATCCCGCACACACTCGCAGATTTAGCAGACCTACTATTAGCAAATTGGAGATTTCGTGTGCTCCCTTTCCTCCGAGGAACACACACTTACTGTTACAGAGGAACTGCTCTTCCTTTCATACGTGTATCAGGATTCCCATTTTTGACCATTTTTAATGGCAAGTAAAACATTTTAAATTGTCACACAGTACTATAGCTTTTGGAAAGCAGAGTCATGGATTTCAATGAAATGGATAAAAAGAGAACACAACGCCCGAGATGCTTTTAGTCGGAAGAGCTCATCCATGTAAGAAAAGCCAAGCATCTACTCACAACAGTGCCCAAGTGCAGCCTTCCTAGCCATGGTAAAACCAGAGTTCAAATAACACAAGCGCAGCCAGATTCAGAAAGCACCGCAATATCCAGCAGTCATTTACAGGCTTTATGAACCAGCTTGGGCAGGTGGCTTTTTGTTTCATTGAGATGAAAAATTGTTTGACTTGCATCACAGAAAAATTGTACAAAGTTATCAAAACAGAGATCTTGGCACCTATAGCAGTTGTTTCAGGAAAGATCACTTGGCACACAGAATTATTCAGCTTTATGCACGGATCTGAGCAGATCTGTTACCTAACAACTAGGAAGTCCTTAGTCTATAAAACCACTTGTGAGGGGCAAAAAGGCAATCTTCTCCTAGTGAATAAAAGCCTTCTATGAACCTGTGTGAGGAGACACTGATACTTTTCTGCTGATACCTATTTTTGAGCTGTGGCACACACGGCACTTCAGAATTTTCCTTTGGGCTTGAGCTCAAGAGCTTTTCTCCAAAGTAAGGAGAACAGTAGAAATGTACCATGTCACCATTTCAGTATCAAAAAAATTGTCTAGCTGTCATTGTACAAGGGTTTAAGAAAAAGTCAAATTCAAAACCAATCTAACAGGCAATGCTTTACAACATTTTTAGAGTCAAGATGGTAATTTGCAACGACACCTAACTTACTGACTTGGGAAACACTTCAATAACAGAGTAGGATTAGAGCAATATCCAGAGTCTCTGAACTTGGAGCACCTGCACAACAAACGTTCACTTTGCTTTCTTGCTTTGCCAGAAACTCCATGAAGTTATAGGTAGAATGTAAACTGTTTATTTTTCACCATGTGGACCTTTTACCTGAAACACCACAATAAAACTATTCAGACATGATTTTTCTTTTTTTGGCATCACTGGTGAGACAGGGTCCCAATGGTCTCTCAGGACTATGGCCACAATGATCCCTGGAGAGCACGTTAAGCATTTCTTGCACTCTGCATCTTGGCAGAAATTCTTCTCTAATGTGATGCAACGTTTGGATTTACAAAGGAAGCTACATTATCCACCAGTCTGGTATTAAAATGAAGCCCTTCTCCTCCAGGGTCAGGAGGCCAGTAAGTCCTCCATCTAAATTTTCAAAGTACATGGGGATTCAGCTGTGCCTTTTGCTTGTCAAAATAAATACAGGATTAAAACCCAACACAGTGTCCTGGAACTGCACGTAACACTGCGGTACACTCACACACCAGGTCACACCGCAGACAGGCTGCCAGGGTACCGCCACCGGCACCATCCTGCCCCGGGCCCTGCCCAGGACCCGCACAGTGTCACGCTTCGACTCACAGCCCCTGCATTTCGAACCCTTCAATTGGTACTGCATTTTCTCACTGGACAAAGAAAATTTTCTGTATTTAAGAGACATTTAGTAGGCTGCAAACAAATGGATCAAATTGTGCTCTTCCATTTTTAACATAATCTAAGTAGAAAGCACTTACCATCAGTGCACAAAGAGCTCAGCCATGCTGGAGAGGAACAGCACAGCAATAAGAGCAAAGGTAGAAAATGGAGGATGCAGATTATAAAATTCAGTCACATTTTAAAATTTTCTGCTACAATAATTCACTTTATGTAGAATTAATGTGGCTGATTGAACGTTTGTGCTGTAATTTACTTATAATTAACATTTTATGGTGAACAGATTTCACCATCTCCTTCATGCTGTGAACTCCAAGCCATAGGTCAAAAATAGAGATGAAACAGATAAGCACAAAATATTCTCACTGAAATATTAATGAGATTTTAATTTACTACTTTAAAAATACATCTTTCATCAATGCCTGTATATCAAATCATTATTTTAATTTTTTTACATTGTATTAAAAATATAATGAACTTTCCTAACTGGTTGAAAGACCCTGAAATATCTATTGTGAAGAGACAGCTCAGGGGAACAAAAAGGTCCAAACATTTGCAGCTATCAGAAATCTCACACGGTGATTGGGTGAGAGTCAGCTTAAACTGAACATAATACCTTTACCAGTAACTGACTGCAGCTGTGGGTCTCCATCTCACAAACCCTGGGGTCCAGCACAGAGATGCTCTTCTTCCTGCTAAGATCTTACGTAAAAGCATAACGATAGTCTCTACAAAAATGTAACTGCCGCAAACTTCTTAATGTGTTTCGACAGAAGTTGCGGCACTTGCTGTTGAGATGCAATATATACAAGGTGTTGCTTTGATCAGGCATTCTCATCTTTTAAGCCTGTTCAGGCCAAATTTGAAACCCTTCAGAACAAAGCTCTGCTGTTAAGAAAGACAGCGTGAGTCAGAGGAAAAATACGCTTCTTCATGGTCTAGGAAGAAAGTCAGAAGAAAACTTGCATAAAATCTCAGATCCACTCACAACATGTATTTAAAGCTGTCTTTCCTATTACCTAAAGATGACAGACCACATCTGAATAAATTATCAAGTCATCTGCAATTCATACGGTTTCCTATATTCCAACGCGCTATCAAACAGGCAACTGAGGACATTCCCGGAACGGTCTGGTGACAGAGAATGAAGATATGGGATGACAATGAAAAAGTCAGCAGAAAATCATAAGTCAATGGAACTATTTTATGCTCTTTACTTCCTAGCCTGCACCAGTCCATTCAAAAGCCTCATTAGAATTTCAAATGAAAAGCTGAATAATACAAGCATTATAAATCTGTTACAAACAAACCTAAAACGCATCAAGAAAAATATACTTGGAATTTTCCTTCTTAAATTGCACTGTTTTTTTCCTACAGGTTTGTTTGCGGGGAATCAGCAACTATTTGTTTTTAGGGTAAGGCTGTCTTTTCTTTTTTAATTTACTTTACTTATTTAAATTGAATGCCAGTGCCAGCCTGTTTCCTTGGTCCCTCTACAGCTTGAAGAATGGAATCCAGACACCTTTCAGGTTTCTCTACGCAGCCATAGGGCTTTTTCTTTTTTTTCTTTAAAGACATTATGAGTTAAGAAAAAAACAACAGTTATTTACCTGTGGGAGAAATCTCAAGAGAAATCAGAGCCTGAGTTTACTGTGCATCCCACCACAGAATGACCCCTAATAGGAAACTAAATTCTTATCTGCAGAAAATAAGACCTCTTGATGGAATGGCAACAGGAAGGTGATTTCTGAAGGGTCCTGGTACCTCCACCCCCTGTGACATGGCGGCAGCATGTGGGTCTCTTTCCAAAGCTGTTCTGTAAGACCGGGGCACTTGTTCATAGAAATATCTCTGCTGGTGATTAGAACTATTCATTAGAAGTCCTTTAAAAAGAAAATAAACCCTTAATGTTTCCTTCGAAGTAAAACAATTCAGACTATTTTTAGTAATAAACAGAACAAAAAAATGCAACATACAGGCTGCCACCAAAATCTGAGTGGGGTAAATATATTGCTTCTGAGAATAGCAAGAAAAGAAATCAAAGTTACTAAAAAATACATACTAATAAATTAATGGCTAAGACTTATACAGCATTTTTGTTGTTTTTTGGTTTTTAACATCTTTCATGGTCAGAATGAAAGAAAAAAACAACAAAAAACCAAACCAAACTCCAAACGACATGGCAGGAAAACACCCCCAAAAACACAGCAATTGAATATTGAACCAAGGATTCCAAAACAAAACATTCTAGCATAGCAGCCACAGAAATCCCAGAAAAACTTCTGGACTTCTCAGACACTGCCAGACAACAGGACCCCGCAGGTTAAGGCAGAAGATAAGGCTCTGCCGTGGGAAGCCATGATGGGGGGCAGCCAGAGGAGCAGATGAGCGGCAGAGGGAGGTGTCCAACAGTCCCACAGACACGGAGCTGCGAGGGCACAGCCAGGGTCAGCGGCAGGGCAGGACAACACACCTGCCCCAAGGCTGGAGAAAGAGCTGCCGAAGCAGACAAAGTCAATCACTTGCTTAAAAAATAAAATTTAAAAATTGCAACGAGGTAGAGGTCTTCATCCCTTTGATCTCTTGCCTAGTGCTGATACACCACTGAAGTTACATGGACTCATCTTCAAATGAAGTATTAATGATGAGAAACTATTCTGACAGATGTTATCTCTGTACTTTCTCATTCCCAGGACCTCTGTTACCATTTCCTAACACATAAGACTTTTTTCCAGAACATCAAGTAGGCTTCTACTCAAATACTGGGCTGAACCTCAAGAGACTGGCTTCCACAGGCATCTGCTTGAAGAAAATCTTAATGCAAAATCTGAATGAGGACCTTAAATTCTAACCCCCAAATCCCAGAAACATTTACTAGGCACCAAGTTCACCTGGAAGAGATGTTAATTATGGCTGAAACACTGGGGCTCCCTGACAGAAAGGGCCACCAAAGCACACACTGAGAAATCCAGACAGGGTACAGGATGAACAACATCGCCTGTCCAGGCAGCATGTCCCATCCTCAGAGGGGTGTACAGGATTCCTGCTCCCGGCTCAGATGGGGAGCGAGGGAAGACATCCTATATATGTATTAGAACAGCTTTCTGCATCTTAAGGAAACAGAAATGAAATAAATATACAAATAAACAAACACTTCAAAGATAACAATGAAATCTCACCAGTTGCAGCACATGTCCACTCAGTCTCTTTTTTTTTTTTTAAGTGCCTTCCCTTAGTAAAAGCCATCAAATATCATTGTGAATTAGTAATCATTTTTTTAGCAGCATCTAAGAATTAAAGCAAGAGAGAAAGGGAAGGCATGCAAGAGAGGAAAGGAGGGAGAGAAAGAGAGAGGTTAAACTCAAAGGCAGAGAGAGCGAAATGGACCAGATTATACAAAATTAAAAAGCAAATACGCGCAGACAATTTGTGCCGAGTGATTGCAAGCAATTACAGTCCGGCTTTTCTGGAGGGAAAATTGGGGAGGGGGGGGAAGGTTATTTCAGCTTAAAAGGAGACTTTATTCATTCCTGATCAGCTTCTCCTACTATTCTCTCTTTTATTCTTGGATATCAATTTAAAAAAAAAATCACCCTTCAGATGTTACATGTCTAACCCTGGGAATCCCACCCCTGGGCAGAGAGGGAGGATTTCAGCTTCCAATCGGCTCTTTCTATAGCCCTGAAAAAGCAATTTGCTCATAAAGGATAAAAAAAAAAAAAGGGGGGGGGGGAAGAAAGAAAGAAAAGGAGGGCAAAAACGGAAAACCACAACAAGGGCACGCGTTTCTCTTGGAGGAGAGCTTCAATTTTACTGTAATTGTCTGAAGAAGAGCTGCTTTGATCTGCAGAATTATTATTATGCTTCAAATGCCTGCCTGCTAATGTCCCAGCTGTGCTTCGGCATGAGCACACCGAGGGGGCCCAGAGGCTAACCTGGGCCCTGCCCTGGCCGCGGGCCCTTCTCCCCCGCTCCTTTGTGTCTCTGAACTTTACTCCAGGAGCACCTAAAGCACCCACCCCGCACCCGGGGCCAGGGGCTCTGCGCTCTCCGGGAGCGGCTCCACGGCTCCTGCTCAACCCCCTCGGCTTGGGAGAGACAGATTAAAACGCTGAGATCGCCTCCCCGTAAGGATCAGGAGAGGGTTTAAAGCTGTATGTTTTCTTCCTTTTTGGTCTTGCTCAATCACTAGCTGAAGCAACAGGAAGAAGGTTTTAAGGCCTTTATTCTATTTCTTGTCTTACATCACTACCTGTTGTGAGATTATTTTTTTTTTAATTTACAACCAAGTTATCTACCGTGTTTGAACTGCATCCGCCCCGCAACAGCCCGAAGTTAAACAAACGTTGGCACTAGCAGGTAGAAAGCACCAGCCTCAGCCCATGCACCAGGTGGGGGCAGGAGGCCGCGGGCGCCAGCGTCCCCCCGCACCCCCGGGGAGCAAAAAGGGTCCTGGGATTTGCTGTTCTGCACCATGAGACAGACCCACGCGGGAAGGACCACCACCGCCTTCACGCTCACTGTGGAAGTACAGGGGACCCCCAGTTCTTCCAACTAAATTTTAGTGAGGTTCCCTGCAAAAAAAGGAGTCCCACTAAGGCAGCAGCAGCACTTGCCACCGTGGGCCCCTCGCATGTGGGGAGCTCCTGTCTGAGGTCTGTAAAGTCCAAATTGTTCCACAACACAGAAAAGCTGGACTGGCCTTCCTGGTATCTTGCTCCTATGCACCATCTCTGCACTTGTATGAAAATACATTCCATGAATACAGGTAGTCTATGATTTTTTTTTTTTTTTTTTTTCCCATTTTTATAAATCAGAGTTCAGGATGACTGAGATATTCTGCACATCAGGACAATGCTGTATTTTTTTCAGTTCTTTCCTGACAGGGGCCAGCACTTTAATGCCATCCGTACTGGTATCTGTTTCGTGTGAGCTACTTCTATTCAGACAAAAACTTTTAGAAAATATGTCTATTCAAGAATATTCTCAGAAATTGTTATTTCTAATTATTTTTTTAAAATAACCATATTTAATGATGAAGCTTTTCATTATGCAAAGCCCTCTTCTGAAGTCCGTATTTGCCCACTACCACCCAGGGAGGGTGGCTTCAAACACCCTGAGACTGACCCGAAGCACCAAGCGCCTCGGCTCTGCAGGAGCCCACGGAGCACAGGGCCCCCGACAGAGCCACCCAGCACGGAGCAGGCCAGGCACTGGAAGGCGAAGCCAAGGCAGCTGCAGCTTCCAAACTCAGGCTGCACCCGTTCGGCTGTACAAGATTCTTGAAGGACGCAGAAGCAAGTAACATCAAAATCAGCTTTTCACGCACCCGAGTGTCAGCTATTTAAAGTTCAACTCTTTATGAACTGTGCAGTCCAAAAGCAAGGTCAGTACCCCAGAAATTTAGGATTTTCTTTCATCAGCTGATGTATAACCCTTCCTTCCAGAACTGCTGACACCAAGGGGGATGGTTTCTGTGCCACCCACTGAGTCCTGGGTACCCCTTACTGGCTTCCAAGGGATTTGTGTGCAGGTGGTCATGCTCTGGAGAACGGGCGCTTTGCACCCCCATCCCTCCCTCTCCAGCTTACTTCCCACGTCCCAAGCTTCTGTTCTGCAAAGAACTGCATTTGTGTTTGAAGAATAATTTTTTTTTTTTTTTAAATCAAATAGTCAGAGGAGTTTTTCTTCAAATGTAAAATTGCTTATCCACAAAGCACAATTTTGAGGTGTAGCACAGAACAGCATTCAGTCACTGGTGAGGAGATATTGGTGAGCAAGTATTTTTGAGACTCACCAAAACCAGAATAAGAATTTTAAGATTTTACAGCTTTCCAATGAGTAAAGCGCTCTACACCTAGGAAGCTTTCAAGATATATATGATCTTAAAATCTTCCCATTATTACATACAAAAATAGTAGTTTGTGTAAGTAAAGGTTTCTAAAATAATATTTGTACAATTTTTCTCTGCTTGTATAGACTCAGAGTCCTGGTACCTGGCAGTCTGCCTCCACGTGAAGAAGCTTATGAAAAATGGTACAAATAATTTCTTAAAAAGTCTCTAACATCTTTCTGAAATAGTTTGCCTGTAAAATATGTAGCAAGCACAAAATAGCCCGAGATGTGGTGTGACACACACAATTTATTGGCATTAGTCTGGGATGAGCCACATAAGTCAGGCAGGGCTTCACTACTCGTAAGTATTGCCGTCATCTCAAACTCATCAATAACACCTTTACTCTATCGCATCCTAGCATGAACTGTGTATCTATCTAAACTATAAACATATACAATTTTTCAGTCAAAAGAGTAATAGGCAAATAGCTGGATTTCACTCATTTTGTGTTCTCTAGGTAGTAAAATAGACGCATATTTAATGTACACACCAAAAAGTGCAGTGCCAATAAGTAGAGAGAGTCATATTTCCGAGTTAGTTTATAGACGGCTGTATATTACGGCTGTACTGCTAAAACCATATATGCATGCATATAAATATAGATAATATCTGTGAAGTCAGTATCTGCACACATGAAAGAGAGGACTGGATAAATGCAAGATGAAGTACATGATAAAAATAATCCTAATTTCTATATACAATAATGAACTCTTGACTAAAATTACTACTTAGAAATGAGATCTTGAGGTTATACAGTGTCCTCTCATACAGATCCTAGAGGTTGCTATCGGAGCTATTGCTCCTTTGCTTTATAATTTTACTAATTGGTCATTAAGAGGTCTATAATTCTAATTCTGCCTTTGCCAGCAACACACTGTGGGTCAGCAAGTAAATTAATCTACTTCTACACCTCAGTTTCTCCAACTGCAATACAGGGAAACACATATCCATCACTAGGTCCTGTAGGAGTTAATCTGTTAATGTTTGTATCAATCAAGTTGTCAAGTGCTATTTAAGTGCTTATTATTACTCATACAATAATTCTCTCCTTCAGGGCTCCGTAGGTTTGTAAATGCCTCTTTCATCACATACATGAAGTTCTTTTGGGGCGAGCGAGATGACCTGGATTATGGGCTGATCAAACACACCTTTGGAGGTGGCTTCAGAGCACCAAGTGCTGCGGAGCAAGGCCGACCAAGTATTGCCGATGTTTTGCTCCTGTGCCGCAGAACACTTTGCCCTTTCTGTGTCACCACAAGACTTCTGTCTGCACTGATCAGGGAGCTGATGTAGCTTAAAGGTACATTTGTACCTTCTGCCCAAGTACCGCTACACACATAACCTTGTGTGAGCATCTTTCCCACAAGGCAAGTGTTAGGCAAGGGTCTTCACCTCCCTTCAGCCTGTTCTTCCCGTGTGTGCCCTCCTTTCTGGCCTGGAAATCACTAGGCGCAGGCTCCGAGGACATGTTCTCTTTATCCAGCGCAGCATTTGCTCTGTTGCAGAGAGGAACTGTTTATTCAGCGTTCCTGGCTCTGAAACACCTGGGTGAGAGGTTCTGCTCTGTGGCCCATGTGCTCTACCCAGCTTCTGCATCCGGGCAGGAGGAGGGACAAACCTTTAGTCCACATCTGCGACACCCTCGGAAGCGCAGAGATTGCCCTCACAGGCACACCGTGACACCAGAACACGCAACTCAAATATTTTCTGGAAAGCTCAGAGTCTGCACGGTCACGTTGTGCACACGCCATCAGCCTGATGCTTGCAGAGTCCTGCAGTTATTCCACCTGAGCTGTACAGTTGCCCAACACGGCTACAAGAGCTTTTAGATTTCCCCTCAACTTGTGGCCAGGACACATCACTGTCATTAGAGCATGCCAATATACATCTGTATATCAACTCCTGTACAATGCACTAGTGCTCCTCACCTCTGCAACTCTTGTCTATTCAAAAGGCATGCCGCATTCAAGACACACGTTAGCCAGGATTCCTGGAGCCTGCACGCACTGGGAGCTTCTTTAGAAAATATAGTAGCTACTCGTCTAGTCTTCTCACCAAATGGATTCTCTCTACTGGCACCAGTGAAGCTAAATACAACTTATAAAATATTGAGCAGATCTTCATAGGGAATGCAACTAAAAAAAGTGACACGTTAATTATTATCTTTATGCTCCAGAAATATCCCATCAATATGAGGAGCAGATAATTCACAACACTATTTCGACCACTCTGCAGAATCAGGAGAAACTGGTGCATCATCTATACCAGGCGTGCAAACATCAGTGCTATGTATCTATGTACGTAGCCTGTAGTTATTTATCAATTGCTTATGCATGCCCTTATTTATGAATTTATTTAATTTATAAACATTTATATTGTAGAGCATGAGATGATAAATTCAGAAGAAAAATACCGACTGATAGAATACAACCCTCCTGCCTCATTTAGCTGAGGACTCCCTCCCTCGTAGAGGTGGCAGGACCTGCCCCCCCGCCCCGTAACACAGTCCAAAGAGCCCAGATTTTGGGAATAGAAGAGCTCTAAGCAAACCAGTTCTTCCATGTGATTTTCCCCCCAGTGTTCTTGAGCAAGCCAGTTCTTGCAGCCTCTAGAGATCAGTTCAACAAGCCTCTTGCCCACAGCTGATCCTTGGGAAATTGGGGAGATTCTGTGGCTGTCAATATGTCAGCAAATAACGCAAATTATCTTTGCATTTTCAAAGTAAGTTGTGCTATGTGCAAAATTGTAAGTCTCTCAGTAAATCACATAGTAAATAAATAAATGTTTCTGCATAATTACTTGTTAAATAGCTCATTTTCCCACTGTTCCAGCATTGACAGCCAGCCACCTAAACTCAAAACCCATCAGTTTCGAAGCAAGACATTTAGCAGGATTTTTTTTTACCCCAGATTCTTACCCTTGAGTCTGTTTTCCCATAAGATTTTAAGTAAAACTTTATTTTTCCTCTTAACGTATATATTTTTATGTTTTCTCAATGCACCAAGCATGACAGAGGCAAATGGCATTAATTAAACACATGGCTGGACGTGCTGACTATATATATTACTGACATTTCACACTCTTACTATCTTCAAGTACCTCTTGCTATGTGCTACACGGGTAAAATAGCAGAACAAATTATACAGTATATTCTGCTGGGTCCAAATATGTGTCTGAGGCAGTCGATATGGAAAGCAGCGTGGTAAGTGGCTCTAGAACGTCAGTGATTCATTGACAGGCATCTGTTAGTGAAGCAGCAGAGAGGCTGCTTCGTCCTTTGCGTTACACCCCACTTTCCATCCCATTTGGAGGTTGGTTTGTGTGCCAGGAGACACGACTTTGGAGCAGTCCTCTGGTTCAGCCCAGGCAGAGGCCGCCCCTGGCTGGCCGCGGTGCAGCAGCGAGGAAGGTGGGTGCTCAGGGATGGATGTGGCCTGGCGAGCCGCGCGCGAGCCCTCCTCCGGAGCTGGACAGCACAGGCTGGGCCCCGGAGGAGCAAACTTCTCTGGCATTTATTTTCCTTATCTTTCCTTAAGACTAAGTATGCATTTTAAATAGCATCCTGACTACCTTTGAAACCAACATTTGTGAAAATTTTGATCTCTTTTTCATCCTCTTGAATAGTCTAGACCTGAACCACCCTTTGGTTTGAATCTGAGATTTCTGCCCCCAACTTTCTAAAATTGAGTCATTTCTTCTCTGCTAGAAGCTCTGCCAGCTCAGTGTTTGTTCTTCACTTAAGGGCATTTTATTTATTTTCTTCACTTGTAGATATTTAAATTGGCAAGAACAAATTTATATAATGAGCCTTAATAACAGTTTCTCCCATAAAGTTACCTATTTATCTCCTATTGTAGTGATTTAGAAAGCACAAAAATAGTGGAAAAATATAGGTGTAGCGATAAATCTCTGGGACTGAGACTGAATAATTTAGAATAGTCTTCATCCATGGGGGTGAGGCTTGGAACCCACCCACTCCATGCGAACCTTTCCCAGTCACTTAGATTCCTCCTTTCATAATACTCACAGTAGTATCCTCTCCACACAGACAAATAAAACCCTGTTTATCTAAACCTTTTAATCCAAATCTGTTCTATCTCTCAGCCTGTATCACTTACCCAATAGCTACCACCTTTATCTGAATGGTTTTGATGTCCTGGATCATTCTGGATAAGCCGAGCTGCTGAGGGAGCACACGCACAACACATGCTGCCAGCCACATTTCAGAAAAGCTCACTCACCCCACAGGAAAACAGTTTTAAAGTGATCAGCAGCAAAGACTTTTCTGTCAGTATTTTCTTCATAAACATTATTTAAGCAAATTAGAGACAGCAGAAGAGCAGACCAGGTGGGGTTTTTCCCTAACCAGCAGGAACAACACTATTTTGAGAGCTACCCTTACCTCTGCACACCGTGCTATCACCAACAGCACTCCCTCCTTCCCCGCCAACGCAAACACAACACGGGATACAACGCTTCACTTCAAGCACAGCAAGACTCACCCTTAAAGCAAGCTCCTTGGGAAACCGCTAGAGAGTCATTTTGTGTTTTGTACAGCACCAGGTACACTCTCAACACCAACAAAAGCGATGTCAGCATTTTGTTCTTAATTATTTATCCATTTTTAATGGCGGTAAGAAACAAATATCACGAGTGCTTTCTTTGCTCAGAAGACCCTGATGCAGAAAAGGATGAAAACCACCCTTTATTTCCCTCTGGTTCTTTATTTACAGAACCATCTGCGTGCAGTTGCAGAGTCCAGTTGAGCCCTGTCTATATCCCCGCTTCCCTCCAGCACTAATTAGTAATGCAATCCCACAAAGAGTGAAGTTGCCCGAAACCTCCCCTCACTCACAATGATTTATGTTCAATTTGTACAAATGGAGAAAATGAGATTTCAAATTTCAATGCCATTTCTGCAATGAGGTGATTAAAAGAGAGAGAGGTATTGCGTTCTACTGTATAGAATATTGATCCCAGTGCTATTTTCCTTAGCAATAACCATTAGCTCAGTATTATTTGCAAACCTCTAATGTGAACCTGGAGATGTAATTTACATTTGTGCTTTACTTATTTGCTTTAACAAAACAACACAAAAGCTTTGGGTCTTTCAATCTATCCTTATTGTCAATAAAATTAGCAGTTCATAAAAAAATTAATGTATATGCAAAACCATCACTTCCTTGTAAACTACACGGAGACTGTAAATGTTGCTCAGAACAAAAGGGAGATAAACTATTAAAAGGCTCTGGCCATTTAACAAATTGAATACCAAACGAATTAAGACAGAGTTCCCTTTTGTCCCCTTCTTTAATTTCTGGGCCCCTGGGAGCCCGCAAAAGTTTCAGAAGTATCGGGAGGTTTCCCCTGAGGAGCGCGGTGTTGACAGGGGGTGTCTGATGGGAACATAATCGGCACAGGGAAGCACATGCTTCTGCTGACGGCCGGTGCCGCGGCTGTTGCCATCGCGGGAGTCGCCCACTGCAGCCTCTACAGCAGAGAGCACAAAGCGCACACGCGTGCACGGGCACACACGTGCATGGTCACACACGTCCTGCATGCAAATGCTTCTGGGGAGGACGCCAAGAAAGAAGAAAAACGAGAAGAAAGAGCGTAATCGTGGAATAAAGGAGGACGGCGCTCACGGCGCTCGGGCAGCCGTTTGTCAGCCCCCAACCCTTGAATAAGACAAGGCAGTTCCTCCCGTCGCGCTGCTGCTCCCTGCAAAAACATCAGCTGCTTCTGATGCCTGGCAGAGTTTAGAAGATGAGAACAAGCAAAGAAGAGGGAGAAAGAGGGGAAAAAAGAAAAAGCTAATGACCCTTAATTGCCATGATAGTGGAATAGGGCCCAGGCAGCTGTTTTACATTCCCGGTATGTATAGTATGCAAATATCTACAAAGGGCCGACACAGTTTCTCTATTGTGGATCCTGAGGGTAACCAAATTAGCCTTTGGCAACCATGGTAATTGGGAGGTGCTGTTCCCATTAGGAGTCCTGCAAATTATGAAGAAAAATGGACCAAAGGCTTTGTCACAAATAATAATACCAAGAAGAAAAGAGCAGGCGGCCGTCTTTGCTTTGCTTTTCTTTCTTTTTTTTATTTCCACATTGTGTTGTTAATATCTCTCTGTTTGGTAATAAGACAACAGTCCTCGGTGTCCTGCTGGACCCTCCTGGGCTTTCCATAGCAATATTAAGTTCTGGGGAATACTAAATATGGGACAGCAACATCAGTTGCAAATTCCCCAAGCAGAAGCCTCACGACCAGACACCGCATTCAGTCAGACAATGCTGCCTCTGCTCTACGCTGGTTTTAGCTTCGTGAATCAGAATTAAGAAAAAAAAACTTCGCCAGTCCTCTTATTTGCATAGGACAAAAAAGGACGCAGAGCACCAGCTAAGTTTTTTCTCCCTAACTTTGATTCATGCAGCTAAATACAGATTTGTTCTATGAATCATCCAACTTTGCTGCACAAGAGGCTACATTTTCCACTAAATGATTTGAATTTGTCTTTCACTCTTCCCACCTTCTTTGATCATCCCATGTTTCTCAATTCCAGCATGCAGAATCCTGTTTGATTGTTATGATCTACTAAAAAATTCACAACTGCCAACTTTTTGAGTGGAACTCTCAGCTATGACACCATAAGTCAATGCCAAAAATATTAAATGCTTTTGTTTTTAACTCCCCCTAAGAACAGAGCTCGCCGTCTCCACGACCCCTCCTGGCTGTGACACGGCAGTGAGATCAGAGCTACGTGCGCTCTCAGGCAGGTCCAGATAACTCCCCAGCCACGGTCCTGGGAACATCCCTGCAAAACCCAAGTTCTTTGAAAAAAACCCACACTGACAATGAAAATTAGGAAATGGTCTCATTTGCTTTTGTGTTTCTTCCTATAAACTTTGCAATTACATCTCCTGAATACGACAAAAAAATATCTTTCTTGGGTTCTTTTTGGTTCAGTACAAAAATTAAAGCAAGGTGCCATCACAAGGGCTGACCAGTGCAACCCACAAAAGCTTAGTACTACTGCTTCCCAAGGGCTAACCTCAGGTGAGACTCAATTTTATCTAGCTTTTTCCTAATATCACAATTTAGGAAAGGACAGCAATTACAGCGAGAAAACAATGAATTACATTTCTGATTTACAATTCAGGGGACAGAATAAACAGAAGCAGAGACAGAAGAAAATCAAAGTGTTTGACTACAATGGAAAAAATATAGAAAGAAAAATAGATGAAGTAGGACGGCTGGTAAAGGACACCCTCCTGGTACAGTCAGTCTTTTATAGATTGACCAAAGCAACGAATTACTCTCCTTCCTAGATACTGATTCAAAGGACAAAACTAAACAGAGCACAGAGGTAAGCAACGGCACTATTTTGAAGATTTATTTGAATTTTAGAAAACGGCACTTATCAGTGGAGAAGCTCACCCTATATGATGCACACAGAGCTGATGACCACAAAGGCAGGCGAGGGGTCCCCATCAGGCCTGAAGGATCTGACTGGAGGCTGTGAAGTGCCTTTGCCTGCCGTAAAGGTGAACATTTCCCAGAATTAAACTTTTAAAATTTTTTTAAAAATATAAATCTGAGTCAAGGCACGCACCTGTTCTAATAAAAGGAAGAGCTGAGAATACTCCCCTCTTAAATAATTGTCTCATTTTTATATACACAAAAGAGTCTCTGTGGCCCAGAAGAAAACCCAACCCTCACGACGCCCAAGCCGATCTCCCAACCCGCCTTTATGCAAACCGCTGCTGCTTCAGCGCCGGGCTGAAAGGCTCCCAGCCCCTTCTACGGTGCGTTGCGAGGAGAGGGAAGGAGGCACGGCTGTGCCAGGCAGGCAGGAGGTGTGGGGCATCGCCCCAGCATCCCGCTTCCCAGAGCCGACATCTGTTCCTTCAGTGCCCCGGGCGACCGCGTGTGGCCGAGACCCGCGGGATCTTTCAGAATGCAAGTGGGGAACTTCCACACTGAGGACCCTGACCTGGCTTTTTGTGAAACAGATACTAACTTACTTGGCACTAGCACCAATAATACACTTGTAATACCAAAGGCAGTATTTTAGGCACTTTAAGAATTTTTCTGGCAGGAAATTAAGTGCCTAAGGGATTAACTGGTGATTTTAAAGACACATTTTAGACCAAATTAACTATTCTTGTATAAATCTTACTTCAAGAATCCTCAATTTCTTTATGTGCATCCAAACTGCCCTGATGAGGCTTGCAGAGCCCTGATCTGCAGGAGCCCCTTTTGGGCAGCAGGTCAGAGGTGTGCTCCCAGTATGGCCCATACACCCGAAGCTCCTTCCCATGGAAACAGGATGCGAAGAGGGGGCTGGTGGGGGCTGAGCTGGTTCTGCTGCTGCGGTGAAGTTGGGAACTGACAGTCCTCCCGATTCAGTAAGGTGGAAGAAAGCTTTATGGCTGCAACCTCGATTCTAATAAAAAGCAATACTTAAGGACGCAGTATTTGTACATAAAGCAGACTACTACCATGCCAGCATGACACACAAACTTTTCAAATCATAGAATAATGTCTCCTAGAACAGCGAGTTCAAAAATCCACCACAAGAAAAGTTGTTTTTGCATTTGTACTAATTAACATAAAAGATTCTTCTGTTGGTGGGGGACACTTTGTGCTCAGTAACGTACCTAGTCCAATTTTTTTTGCCCAACTTTTCCTCCAGGCTGGCAGTGTAAACAGTCACTGAAGTGACTGCAAATGCCAGGAGAGCATCCAGGCCTTTCAATGTAAATATGACTCAGAACAACAACTTCAAGAATCTACAGTCATTGTGATGGTTGTAAAACCCAAATCGGTGAGCTTTATAAAAAAAAAAATAATTATAAACCAAGTCTCACAAAGAACAGTTGTGTTTTGATTTTTCATGCTCAGACTAACTCTTCATCTTAAAACCACTACAGCAAAAGTCTTAACCCCAGATCTTTATTTTTTCATGGTTTCCCCTCAGGGCCTCTTTAAATAGCCAGCAGAAGAGTCACTTCCCTGTCGGTGCAGTTGGCACGCCGGCAAGTGTACTTAAAGTTTGCGTCTGATCAAGTTATGTGTATTGGATCTGAAACCAGTTAGTCAATTCTTTCAGGTCCCTAAGTGGCGATTTGTGGTAATGTCTACATCAATACTAACAGAGCGGTTTGCTAGCTGGTTTACGTAAAGCAAATGTCTGAAGGATGGAGGGGCTGCCTCCAAGGGTTCTCTCAGTTAATGGAGATGTGGCTGGAAAAAGCAACACGCAGATACAAAAGCAGTGCTGCTTTTAAAAGGACCATCCTTCACCGAAACACACAGCCCAGAGGAATGACAGGCAGGCATCGCCCAGGCACACGTGCCCTGTTCCCAGCTGTCTTCTGGACAGGCTTCTGCCACCGAGCTTTCAGCCCTCTGCCCCCAGCCTGACTTGGCTCCCTCAGCCTTAGCACCAATAAGATAGAACTCTGCTGCATTTGTTAAAACATAATAATTTTTTTTTTTTTTTAATTTTCCTTTAAGCAACAATCCTGGTCCCTTCCTCCTGCATTTTCTTACTCCTTGGGCTCCAAATGGTGGATACAGGCCACAAATTAGAAAAAGCAAAAGGCCAGGAAAACAAAACAACCAAGAAACCAACAAAAAAACCCTACACTAAGGTAAAGTGTAACTAAAAATTAGAAAAAGGTAAAAGATGTTATATAAAACAAAATTGTGATTAATGAAAAAAGCAGGAAGTGGCTACTGTTAAACAACAGCTGCTGGTTCAAACTACAAATAACAGAGGACAACTAATAAGCAATCAACAATACTGGATTAAGCTTCTTTCCAATAACAGCTTTTCTTTCTTTAATATTTTTCTGTTTAGTCCCAGATAGAACACAAACTGTTCAGAGCAAGAATTATCTTTTTGTTTGTACAGCAAAATGAGCTGATCTCAGTAAGGCCTTGGAGTGCCACCGAATCGCAAACAAACATACTACAAGCATGTTGCAGTCTGGGCAGAACTTCTTTACACAGGGAATTTCTCTGTAAGAGCCCACAGGTGCCTATTGCACTATGGCAAGAACATGACCCAGCTCTTGTCGAATACCACATCTCCTCCTCATGCATGATTCTTCTCTTTCTAAGATTAAACACCTTTGAGCAAAGATGATGCCTTTGTCTATATAAGCTCTGGGGTTTTTAGGATTGTAACAGAATTAGCAGTTTACAGAAATAAAATAATCTAGAGAAAAAAATTGTCTTGCGTTCCCTGGGACAAAAGCAGCAGGTTAGTTCTTACGGAAGCTGGCCTGCACAGGACAGTCGCACACAGGTCAGGTGGGTTGACTCCATTTCCTTACCCTTACAGCCCACACCAGCCCTGCTACAACCTACGTGGGCTGTAGCCAAGACCCTGGGGGAAGTCAAGAGGAACTTGGGTCACTGACTTCATCATTAGTCCTCACCAGATCGGGTACTCCCCCCTCTGAGAACCAGAGTACATGAATGCACGAATACACGTGTTCTCTGAAGATTTTTGTGAGCGTACGTGGTATTTAGCTTCCGCTCTACAGCGAGCAGAAGCTATGTAGTACAGCAGAGCTGTGAAAGCCCAGCTTCTGCAGGCACACCCCGGGTCCTGGGCAGAGCTCTCACCAGCCTCCTCTCCTCAGGTGCCAGCACGGCCGAGCCCTTGCAGCAGGTATTCTCCAGAAAACGATGGAGTTAATTCCCATCGCTCGAGTATGTAACCTGCCAAAGGTTTAATGAACCAGAATGCAAAAGGCAGGGAACAGCTACACTGATGTGGCATTCAGTAACATGTTACCTTCTGGAAAAGGACCCTGAACAGCAGCAGGGCAAAGGGAGACAGAAGGTGCCCATAAGCAAAGATGCAATTTGTACTCGATTAAACAATTTGTGAATACTGTTTCTCTAAGTATGCTGTGAGAATGTTTTCTTTCCTAGATTTGTCATCACTTGTTAATTGGTCATTAGAGTAAAACTTTTGGAAAACTCCCAAATACAACGCTACGTTAGCTGAGGATTTGCAGGCCACCAGGCAGTGAGCAGACATCACCGATTCACGCAGCTCCCCCAGGCTGTAAGTGTTACGGTAGAGCACCGCGCTCCAACGACAGACAAGCTGGGACAAGGGGTCTACACTCAGAGCCTCTGTCTGCACACGAACCAGAAAATAAAAGCACCTTTCCTCCAGACGTTTCATCCTGGCGTCGCTGACCTTATTACCTGGGATAGCAGCTATGTGCTGCTGCCCGCAAGAATCTGCAACACCCAAACCCCGCTAACACAGACCCCTGCGAGGGCCCTCCTGAGTTGCCTTTGGGTAGGAAGAATGTACAGGAGGGAACAGACCACGGACTGCGCCACAGCTGAAAGACCTACAGTTAACTAACACAACTGAGTAATTCAGTGTTCCAAATCCATGGTGAGGGATGAATGAAGTTCGCATGTGGATTGTGAACACGCATACGTGTGTACACTGTGCTCATGGGAAGGGAGCGCCGTCAGCACCTGTACATGCCTGGGAAGGGGATACCAAGGGAATAAGGGTCTGTACAGTCAAAGGGAAGCTGGGGGGGAGGTGAGACCATCCTGGTTTGTCACTGTTGGCCCCACAGATGGCATGTGTGTGCAGTGATGAAGCGATAGCCCGGCGGCACACAGCCGAGGAGAGCGGGTGAGAGGGGAGCAGGGCCTGCGGGCGAGATCTACGTAGCAGCGTAAGCAAACTGGGGAGGAATCGCAAGCTAAGAACACACACATGGGCAGTGCACCTGAGCACGTGTTACAGGACGCTGTCTGTTGGTTTGGTTTAGGACCACAATCCTCCCCCATAAAGATACACCTGAGAACTGGAACGACAATCGTCATAAAAGTGCAGGTGCCGCCACTGCATCATTTGCCTCCAGCACAGCCAAGAATCTTAAATATCATCGGTGATTTTGGAGATTATCCTGTTATTTGGGACTATTATCCCAAATTTGCTAGGGTCACAGAGAGGGAGTATCCCTCGGCACAACCTTTCCTGGGGAGGATCTGTTGCATCCTGCCCTTATCTGCAGTGGTGAAGTGTCCACAAAAGGTGACTTAGCTCCTGTCCCCGATGCTGCGCGGGGACTCCGTGGACACGCTCCATGCCCTCGGGCACGTCGCTGGTTCTGCAGTCTGCTTCAAACAGAGTCAAAAATCCACTACCTCCATACCAGCTATGTGCTGATTTACACTTTAAGCCATTTAAATATACTGCCTGAAGTGTAAAATCTGTGAACTGTCAGCAAACTTCAACTTTGCAAAAATTGTTGCTATTTATTATAATAAAGTGCTGCATGCATTCCAAGAGATGGCTTTGATAGAACAGATCCTATCTCAGAAAAAAATATGGATCAGACAAAAAAATGATCTCCCAAGGTTTCCTTCAGCCCTGTTTTCCATGAGTACACAGCAAAAGAGCAGAAGGTCCCAGCGCTCTGGAAGCACAGGCAGCTGGAGTGCCCCCATCCCGCCTCTGCTCAAGCACAGCAACAAATGCAGGTATCGCAAGGTTTCATTACTGCCAGGAATGAAGATGCTTTTTCAGACCCTTATTCATACCACCTAAGACTTAATGATTTCAAATGAACCATAAAAAGCAGCAGAAAAAAACCCCAAACTTGAGTTGCCAAACTGCAGCAAAGAAATAATTTCCAAATCTATTAAGTCTCTGCAACCTCAGTTCTTCCACAGAAGGCAAAGAGGGTTTTAGCAGCGTTGTTCAAGGGACTTTCAAACTACAATTTCATTTTCTCTTACTAACAGAGATCCTGCCCTACAATTGCAGGCAGAAGAGTAAGTTATTTCGTGGGGAAAAGGAAGGCTGGAACAATTATATATAATTTTCCTTAAACAGAAAGACATTTTTTTCTTTTGTTTATAATTTGAATTTTTAATTTTAAAGCTTCAGTATACATATCACAAAAACATTGTAAATGCCACCTTCCAATAAATTCGTGCTGTTGTGTTCAACCTTCCTCAGGCCTAGCCCTGACACCCAGCCCCACACCCGCCCCACGCAGCGCAAGCCCTTGGGTGGGGGGTTTCACACCTCGGGAGCACCCACGAGAAAAAGCCTCTTCCACACGCAGTTCACTGACCTTGTTGCTTTTGAAACGCCCATTTTCAGTGGGAGAGCAAGTCTGACTTGGTAAGACTAGACTATAAGGAAGGATGACAGAAGAGAAAGGGGAGAGAAGGGAAGATGTTTATTCAAGAGAAGGTAGCAAGAGTATTTGTTTATGGTAAATACATTTGAAAAACTATCAGTAGTTTTTTTGCAGGCACTGTACCATGTAGTATGCATTATGTTTGTTATTGCTGTTGGGGTTAGCTTTTAGTTTTATATTCATTTTTGTTGTTCTTTTTAGATCAAATAGTAAATGATTGGCAGGAATCCTGTAAATCTGAAAGAATTCTCATTTATTTTCCACATTTTTCTCCTATATTTTCAGAGATTAGTGCATGTAGTATCTTAATGCCATGGCATAAATATGCATAAGAGCGAGAGTTCTTATATACTTGTGGTGTATGTGATAGTGATATCCACGTGATTAGACACGAGGACATGTGGTAAAACGCATTTAACGTGCAAGCTTGTTTAGGGGCAAGGCTGAAGAGCGAGCTTCACACCACTGAGATTTAACAGTCAAGTCTGTCGTGGTGGCTGAGAGCTGAATCTTTGACCAGGAAAGAGAGAAAGTCTATATTACCAACAGATGTGGTATTCTCTCTTGTTACTGATGCCCCTGAGAAATGACATTAAGATTGAGGACTTTCTGGAATCAAAAAAATATTCATTTGTTTTAGACACATTTTAAAATAAAAAATTTCAAATTTTAATTTTTTATCTGAGTTGGATTTATGGCAGGTTATGTAGTAGATTTATGGGACAAAAAGCTACTTTATTAAACACTTTAAATATATATTAAAAGAAGAAAAATCATTTAACTATAATATTCAAAATATGTGAAATCAAATCTAAAGACCCATCTTGATAATTATCTTCATGAAGACTGCAGATGTCTATTTCTGCTAACAACACACACGCAGTGTAAAAAAGACAAGAGATGGAAGCAGAAGTGGGATATATGGGATTAGGAAATAGAGATACAGTTACTGCAAAAATTAGTATGTATTTATTCAATCAAGCCTAGAGTCCATCATTAAGAAACACTGAACTAAATTGGAGACTCAGTGGGTCCAAGAAAAACCTCTGTTTCTCCCTGCCCAAAGGGACGAGTTGTGACTCAAACCAACCCCCCAGTGCTGGGGTCCAACAGACCTCCAGGACACGCGGCCACGGGACGGAAAAGCCCTTTTATTCTTGAACCAAAGGAAGCACCTGCAAATACCACGCTCCAAGCACACGGCTCTGAACACTTCCCAAGTTTTCTGGTTTGAATTCTTGAAAACATGTGTGGTCTCAGGCACAGCCAAATGCAATTTTCGCTGTTTGCTCCTGACTGCAATCCGAACGCACACGTTTGTGCCTCCAAGAGGTTGAACCCATCAGCGTGCCCAGCCACTCTGTCTGTGGTGCTGCGGGAGCCGGCCCCCAGAGCCGCCTTTCCCCGCTCCCCTGGGCACGGCAGGCTTAAGGGTGCCCACACCATCCTGCCTCCCCGGTCCCTCTTGCAGAAGGTTGTATCAGTTTTCCTAATTCAAGCCTTCTATCCGAACAAAAACATGGGCAGGGTTTATTTCAAGAGATGAAATGACTGAAGAACATCCTGAAGAGGAACAATAAAACATGCTACACACAAAAGTTGAAGGCAATGTGCTACCCAGCAAAATAGTTTAGACAAACATGAGAGGACTGATGAATTTTTTTTGTTTTTAATGTATATAGACAACTGAAGTGGGGCCATTTCTTAGTGAAATTCTTGGGTTTTGCTACTGACAGGTTTACATCTGTTTATAGCAGCATACTTTCACCACGGTCATGATACTGTGCTTAAAGAAAAGTGATAGGCATGCTTCAGAAATGGGAAGGAATTTAATGTCCTCGCAGTAATTACTGCCTGGGACCAAATATTTTGACAAAGCAGTGGCTCAGATCTGGGCTGATGCGATGAACTTCAGTTCCTTCAAAATTTTAGCCCTTCCAGCCATCACTCAACACCTGGGCAAGAACAGAGTCAAAACAACACATCTGACATGCTTTGACAAACGGCAGTGAGCAAGATCAGAGTAAAAACTCTGTTGAGACCTTGACGGCCTCTCTCCGTCCTTCTGCCTGAAGAAATGGTGTTGGAGACAATAAACAAATGCACAAGCTCATTCCCACAGGTTGGGTACGGGAAAAATTTGCTCATTTACCCATTCTGTGGCCAAAATCATTCTGTCACCCAAATACCTCATTAGAAAAGAGGAGAAAAAAAGCGTAAATATTCTTCAATTAAATTCAGGGATGGGTTAAAAATGTAAACTGACAAACATAAACAGGAAGAATTTTGGTTATGGAGATTTCAAGGGTGTTTGCCTCCTGATGCCCTTTCCATCGCTGGAATACTGGCTCTCTAATCCCTGATAACATTCCTCTTTTGACTTGAGATGTGATACTGGGAAGAGCAGAGCACCAGCCAGCCCCACACCGGGTTAGTCCCACTGGTCACAGGACAATTCAAAAAAGTCTTTGAGAAAGAAAATGGTCTTTTTTTTTTTTAAATAGTATGACTAAGTCTGTCTGGGGGCATGTATACAGGTCATCTCCTTCCCCAAAACCAACCCAGAAGTGAAGGTGTTCATTGTGAAAAAAGGCAGCTATGATTTAAAAACAACAACAACAAAAAAAAAATCAAGCCTAAAGTGCAAAATTACATAGCTATACAGGGGAACTGGGCCAAACGAAGACAAAGCAATGCACTTAACCCACCTGGAGAGCAAAGCAGGCCATCCAGCCCCGCTGGCCAATCGCCTGGGCTTTGCGGCGGGAGGAAAATCCGCTCGGGCGCATGTGGCTGGAGAGCGTCTCGCGGCCGCCCCAGTGCCGCACCGAGCGCTCCGAGTCTTCCCACATCCCCGTCACACCGTGGAGATTGGCTGCCGGCGCGCGGTGGGGAGGGGGGATGAACTGGTAGGTGGTGGGGGAATCTGGCTGGCTGGGGAGGGTGGCTCCAAATTATAATTTTTTTTTAAGCTACATACATTGAATGAAAAACCCCTCCATTTATTCCTTTTGGGTCATATGAGGGAGCCACTGGCAAAGATAATATATGAAGCAAGAGAACGAGAGGGAGAAAGAGGGAGGGAGGGAGGGAGGGGAGGGAAGGAGGGAGGAAGGGAGAGAGAAGCAAAAGGCTTTCTATTATTCGGGACACTGGTGATGCACACTGAGGCAGTTGGAAGATTAAATTAAGTATTATATCTGCTGACCCCATTGCCATGGTTACCGGACAGCGGAAAATATTAATCAAGCCAAGCCTTTTCAGCTGAACATACCAGAAAAAAATACTAAATATAAATATATATGTACATATTTGCTGCTCTGCCATGGTAATGTGGAGTGCCAGTAACCAAACCACCTGATATCAAGATAAACAAATTTAAAATATCCTTGCTGCACGAGAAGGCTGACGTCACCGTGGCGAGCGCAGCATGGGGAACGGGGGCTGCAGTGTGCTCGCTCTCCCTTCAGCCGATTAAAAAAGGAATTTGAATAAGGAACGGTAACGTCTTGCTGGGTGCCTGAGCTGAGGGGGTATCTCAGGCTCTCCACCTGTAAGGAACTGAAGCACCATCTCCCAGCCAGGGCAGCACCATCCAAGGGCAGGCGGAATGGATCCAGAACTCACCAGGAGACTCAGAGGAGGTGCCAGGCTGCGGTTCCTCGCTCCCACGAGCCGCAGAGCCAGCCCCGCCGCGGAGCCGTGGCACCACGTCCGGACCATGCGCTTCCCGCGGGAAATTAAAACAATTCCCACCAACTTTGTCTTCACCTTCAAACTAGAATTAGTGCTCAGAGGAAATCCAACTGAAGTCCTGAGCTGTACCTTGGGAAGTATTCTTTGTTCGTCAGCTCTGTATAGGTGACCCACAGGTCCCTGCCTCCCCGTAAGCATGCTACGGGCCCCATTTGCTGGGCACGTGCACAACACACTCGCACTGAGACACAACAGTCAGGGATCTGAGGCAATAGAGAGCTGAGCTGGAAAGAGAACACGAGCATGTTATTACGGAGTGTATCAGAACGCACAATAAACGTCTGGGTAAGTCTGCACCCGCAGCCCCCGTCCACTGCTGTGCCCGGGTCTCACCTGGGGCGCATCCGAGACAGGAGGTTTGCAAGGAACCTCTTAAGCTTTCGGAAAGAGAAAAATGCAACCAAATCAAAGATGGGTCAATAATAATTATAATGCTGATACTAAGCTTCTATCCTTTTTTTAACTCTAAGCTTAAACCCAGAAATGGGAATAACACCACAAATTATTCTGTTCCTTTCTATGCAGTAAATCATTGGCACAACTAAAAGGGGAACCTAACCCCCTCATATTTTGTTTTAACCACATATTAAAAAGGAGACATCCATATGAAGAGAGTATTTTCTCCCAGTCAACATGTCCACTTTTGCTTTGTTGCCTGTTTTTGTCTTTATTTTACAAGTAAGTTTTATGCAGCTGCTGCTGACTTGTCTAATTTTCCCTAAAGTATTCAAAATATGCAGAATACTGAGGTGACAACTGCCCATCCTTTGCTGTGACCTATCCACATACTGAGGTGCTAGAGAAGAGATTCTGGAACAAAGTGAAAATAAAGGACTAAGTCAGCAGACCCAATGAAAAAGCCAAGCATTTTAAAGGAATTTGAGATGGAAGTAATGAATAGATTAATAAACGTGCTTTATATCAGCTTTTTACGGAACAGCATACGTGGTATCTAGTAGATCAGCTCAAATTACAATTAAACTCAAATATGAAACATTTGGGTAAGTCTGATGCAGCAATACAAATCAGCTGCTTCACAGGAGAATTGTGCATTTTGAGTCTACCAATGTTTTTGGGTACATCAACAATTAAAAAATAAGAAATGGTGGTCTGACAAGAGTAGCATTTTACAAGCAACCATTACAGCCCTGTCTGCCCCCCTTGGTACTATATGTAAATTAAAAAGATATTTCATAAAGTAAACAAAACACACACATCTGAAACCGTGAAACCGCTCATAGCGGCAACCGGCCATGCGGGGCCGAGGACGGGCAGCCTCCAGCCGGGGCAGGGACTGGCGCCGAGACACACCCGTTTCTGCAGTGGCACGCGGGAGGAACGCAGGACAGACACATGAACGCTCACGGCAACGGCCTGGCCGTACCGAGCCGGGCGCCGCAGATCTCCCGATGCCCGGGCACCATTCGGCACCGGCCACGCCCGCGCAGAGCCAGAGCCCCTCGCCCAGGCGCGCCGGCTCAGGGGATCCTGCAGAGCCATGCTTCAGACACGCCGTCATACACCATCTCCAGCCAGCATTCCCAAAATCCAGCACATTGAGATCGCAAATACAAATATGCATACAAAATATTGTATAGATTATACAAAACAAATGTTCTGGTTCATTTACAGTTCTGTAAAAACAGAGCCAAATTTACTGAAGGCATAAACAAGTACATCTTTTTCATTTTTAAAATGTTAATGAAGAATGAGACTGTTATTTGTTCTTGGTCTATTTTGTGATTTTAGCCAATAGTTCTAGTGATAATTATCAACTGTTTATATTTAGATAAAAGCAGTCCATATGGCAATAGCAGAACAATCTGATGTTTAGATCCCCAGCTACATGTTTTCTATAAATAATATGATTGAATAACTGTAACAAATTATTTCATCAGTCTAAAAGCAGATACCAATATATAACAACTAAGAAAGCCATTTACTCATTATCTGCAAATAATAAATACCTTCCCAAGTACATTTAACACTTAGGAAAATACAAAAATATAAAAATACAGATATTAACCCATAAACGTTTACATGAACATATCTTAAAATTTACTTCTTAATTTCCCATGAACACACACAAAGTGTCAGATGGGTTCTTATGATAATTAAAGGACTTGCCTAATTTTGCACACATAAATGCTTACTGTTATTTGATATGTTCGTATCTGAATCTTACCCAATGTCATCCCTACACAAACTGTCCTACCAATTTTGCAGATTCCAAACCTTACAAATGCCCCTCCTGAAAGGGACCTTGATTCTTGACTTGGGAACCCTCCTCAGTTTTGAAAATATTTGCGACAATCAAACCAATGTCATTCCCAACATTATGGCAACGTTGCACGCAGCCGGAAGGAAAGGCTTCAGCAAAGCCTTCCCGGGGTTTTCGGTCTCAGTACCCTGCACGGGGATTTCCAGGCTGACCAGCTGCACAAAGGAACAACCCCACAGCCAAACGTGGGCAGCGCGCTGCCTGCCCAGCCACCCCTTCCCGGCGGGGAAAATGATTGCGGCACAATGGCCAGCACGGACAGCTTAGGGCAGCTGTGTCATATAAATTGTCAGCAATGACCATAAGCACTCAGAGAAACAATTTAATTCCTCACTCCCGCCATCATGGGCTGATATATTCTTTCAAGGTCATTACCCAAGGCTAGGAGGGTCGCATGATTAACGAGTGACATGTCCAATGAGGGCGGCTGTGCCTGAGCAGGCCTTATATTAATTAGACAGAAGCGCTGAAAAATAAATGGTGCCTGGCAAGAAGGGGCCAAACTCAAAACCTCGATGGCTGCTGCATCTCCCCAAACTCCAAAAACCACCATCCTCCTCCTTCCCCTTAATAGTAAACAGCCACTTCATTACAGAAATTCACAAGTAGGATACACAAAAGCTGCTTCTTTCCTGGCTTAAATGACTTGGGCTCTTGCCCCAAGTTTCCCTTGAGTCTTTGTTTTATGCTTTTCCTCCTCCTTGCCATAATTCATTGACTTACACTGCATGGAAGCACAAGAGACTACTATTCACAATTAATTGTGCATCTCAAGAGCAAATTAAAAAAAAAAAAAAAAGTCCCAAGGCTTACAGGTTTGTGCGAGGCACTTGGAGAGACCTAGAGCAAACACTGGAACATACACTGGCCCATCACTGAAACCTTTAGCAATCTAACCCCAGCCTCCCCCCCAGAAGTCCTTTGTAACAGTTTTGCAAATTGAATGTTTGTTTTGAAAACTAAAAGCCACTCTTCTGCCCTAGGTGCTAGGCAAGCATTCCTGACCACGGCTCTTGCCTCTCCACAAAGAAAAAAAAAAAACATATTAAAATCCCATTGACGAATCTTAGTTGCTTTTCAGATACTTTCATCAATCAGAGAGGAGACTCCTTGTGATCAGGCAGCAGAATGGGCTATCGCCTTTAAACAGCAAAGACAACCGAAAACCCAATGCTGAAGCGAGGGCAGCTGCTGCTAACAGAGCTAGAGATGAGATTCAGTCATCACAACACGCTCATCCAGGTCATCAGCAGATGAAATCCACCCATCTCTCGTCGTCCCAGTCTCTCTGAAGGGGTACAGAGGGAACAACCAGGTATTGCAACTCTAGCAAACGCCAAAAGCGTCACGACGCCTTTTCAGAGCGTTCAGAACAGTGAGCACACATGCAAATGGCAGTTTGAGGCACAGCAACCAAATACAAAGGTGAATCCCTTCAAAAATTCAGTTCAATTATTTTTTCCACATCCGTGATGTTCAGCATTAACAGCAACCTTCAGAACACACCCTGGCTCAGCTAGAGCGACCCAGCGGCCGCCTGCTCTCCCAGGCTGCAGCGCCCTGTGCCTCCTGTGTGGCCAGCGAACACCCGGGGTGGCTCGCAGGGAGCTGCGGACACGGCGTGAGTCCTGCCTGAACACACAGCTCAAGCCCAGGTCAGCTTTGCCTTTCAGGAGTCCTTCCAGGAAGGGCCAGAGAGGCCCAGGAGCAGTGGCTAATCACACCAGCTCTCACGGCCCATCATTGGAGCCCGCCCAGCACCGAGCGCCCGGGCGCTGGCTCGCAGCGTGCCTCTGCCAGCCCGAGGCCACCGGGGAGGGACCCCCGCCCATCACGGGTGGGCCTGGCTGCTTTGGGCCCAGCACAGAGTGCCAGGATGGGGGAGCACCCAGCCCAGCCATCCACAACGCATGGGGAAGTCCGAGCACCGCAGGCCGTGCCGGTCTGGGGGATTTTTGAGTAAAACAACAGCTGGCCACGGAGAGACCCTCGGTCATCTCCACCAGCCTGGGCTACCAAGCTCTTTCTGAATGCCACCTCTCCCTCAGCTCTGCTGCTGGACACTCACGTCCCTTTTCCAGCTGCAGGTACCAAGGCGCAGGTGAGCGCCCGCCCCTGTGGCTTCGGCTCTGCGGATAGAGCGTGCCATCCCGAACTCGAGAATGTACTATAGTACTATGCAACCTTGCTTCTTGGCGCTTATATGTTTTCTATAATAAAGAAAATAAAACCATTCTGAACATTTATCACACTTCTCTCAGGTTTTTAGACATTCCATAAAGACAGACCAATATTATGCCATATTATAGAAGGAGAAATAGCCAACTGAAGATTAACTGACTTGCAAGGATAAGCAAATAACAAACAATGCTAACAACAATAAATTAAGGCCACACAGCTAACCAGCTATATAAACTTTATATTTAAGAAATAAAGGCCCCTCTGATGGCTGCAGCTGTGACCTAACCACTCTACCATGATGCCCCTCTGAGGAAACACTGTAAATAGTACAGCTACCCACACAGCCTGCAATCCTCCCAATACCATTTCCTCAGTTACCCACCACATTTCATAATCCTGCTTATTCTCAGAGCAAACTAGATGAATTTCGGCCATTTTGCTTCCCAGGTGGCATGTCCTGCCAGCTCCTTTCCCATCTACCATTTCACAGGGTTTCATTGCTCCCCAACCATGCACTTGTACTGTTGCATGTTTACAGTGCTCCTGCCTCTGCCTCTCTTGTTTGGGAGCAATAACTGGGCTCCTGAGGACCTGCGAGAAGGTCAGACCTTCTAAAGCAGTAATCCACCCTCTGATTAATGCGCCCACGACACACAGCACTGTACACACCGGCCTCCATTGGGCTGGGGATATCAAGCCTGCTGTGCCACACTGAACTGATTTGATGCTATTAAACCAAGAGAGATGCACTGTCAGCAGAGACGCTGCTCAGGACTACCTGTACTTATTATTTGGAGAAAATGTCTTTAGACAATCTCAGATTTGCCCACAAAAACCTGGAAATCAATCCGCTCACTCGAGACTACAGCACATGCATGGTTTATCTGGTCAAACAGAAAGGGGGACAACTGTTTAATTCTCACCATATTCAGGTGCTGCTAACAGGTCTGTCTGATGTTTATGAGTTAGTATAGAAGTACTTTAAATGAAGACAATGTACTCAGGATCTGCCCGAGCCTGTGGGCTAAAGAAGGGCCTAATTTTCCCAGATTCTCAGCACTCCAGCTTCAAATGACCTAAATAAAGTCACCTCAACAGTTTTGCAAAATTACACTCAAGTGTTCTTGATATTCAACTGTTTGTTCAGCCCACAATATTGTGGTGCCTTCCAACTGCTCCAGTGAAGTACTAGAAACCACGACACCCTCCTGTATTTTACCTTACAATGCTTATGAGGCAGCATCTTCTTAGTCACAGCCAAATTTTTGGTGACACAAACCACTCCCCTACCTCACAGCGGAGCTTGGGGCCACAGGCAGCCTGTGGCTGAAGCAGTCCACGTGCTACAAGGAGCTCAAATCTCTCTGACACCGCCCTACACACCCCAGACTAGAGTGGCTGCCCCCTCCCCATGAGGTAAGGCCTTCACCCAGCAGACTACTCACACCATTCCCAAGGAAGAGGCACCTTTCTGGCTCCACTCCTTGCGCCAGCAGGTTCCTGCAGCCGAGCTGGAAGCTCTGCCTGGTGTGGGAGCACAGCCAGCCCTCACAGCTACTGACACAGGTGAGGGCACTCTGAACTAATTGCTGCCAATTAACAACCCTTATTAACCCTCTGTAATTCACCTGGCTGATGTTTTCAGAACCCCCATTTTCTACTTTCAGTACATTATGACAAAAAGTAATCATAAAGAAGAGTAAAACTTAAACCTGAGTGGCAGCTTTTTTAGGGTGTCACTAGCATAATTACCCTTATTAGCTTTCCTTTATTCTCACTCCACAGACTAAAAAGGACAGCAGAAAAAAAGCAAAGCTCTTTGCCCTAACCACAAACGTTTTGTTCATTACCTCCTTTTTATAATCTAGCATCAGGGGTTCCAAGACAATTTTAAAATTCCCCTGGAATGTCTGTTGGACACTTAAACAGAAAAGCATCAAAAAATGGGAGATGGAATTTAGCCAAACAGCAGAATACAGTGGCTGGGATGTTAATCAGAGTCAGAAATAATTTATTTTTTAATCCAAACCAAAGTTTCAACTTATTTTCTAGCAACATAACTCAGACTGGTTTTCTTCTTCCTTATGAAAAAAAACATTAACAAGAAATTGAAAAAATTTAGCACAAAAGGAAGGCTTGTCGGAAGTGGGGAGTAGGTTACAACAGCCCTAGTAGCATGTTCTCTTCAACAACAAATCCTGTCCCACCATTACACTTCTATTCTTCCCTGTTAATTCTCTTCCCCGACACAAGCCTAGGCTGCTTGCAGGCTAGCAGAGTATTTCCCAGGTTGCCTCATCATAACACCCGTGCTGTCAATCCAGACACCACACAGTTAAGTGGGAGTCTCTCCCGCTTCCCAGATCACCTGTAGAAATCAAACCAAATGTATCCTTGGCCCAGACCAGCTGCCCCAGCCCTGGTGTGATTGTACACACATCTGCATCTGCACAGGGGCTACCCACCCCAACACAGGCAGACTGACGGTTTTAGGAAGACACAGAACATCAGAGGACGTGAGAGGGCGAACAGGAGCTCAGTTCTTACGGCACCTCTGAAACAAGAGGAGGAACAAAGGTGAAAACCAGCCAGTATTATTGTGAGTATCACTGAGAGAGTGTAACACGAGGAGAGATAAACATATGTACACAAGCACGCAGGGGCCGGGGGGAGGGAGCTATGTCCCGAGAGCACTTCTGGCAAAACCTGCACAGCAGTAAAGAAGCGTAAACCCATCTGCAGAAACGCACATGTTGTCACCGTGAGTACCTGGGTATGCACAGACGGGTCTTGGTTAAAAGATCTATTTTAACTGTAAACAATTACTACTATATAGTGATAAATAAAATATAGAACCTATCATGCATAACAATTATATAGACTATATATCAAGAGTAAGTAATAACTTGACAAACCCATTTCACTGCAAAAATAAAAACTGTGACCATTTCCCACTCCCCCCCCTTCTTCCACTCCTGCGGCCTCCGGCTCTACACTGCTGTTCATCACCTAAGGCAAACGCTTTCTCCCCTTCCCTCTCTGTTTCTTTAAAACTCTAAACCACAAGGCAGCACGCGAGCAACGCCACAGGTCACGATATCAAAAGCGGGAGCTTTTACAGGTGTCCTCGATAACACAGGCAATAAAAGGCGGCAGCGGCAGAAGCAGAATCACTGACCTTGTTTGATGCCGCGCAGTAAAGGGAGACACCGGCACTGCCACGAGGATTGAGAAGCACCACGTAAAGAGGCTGGGCTTCTCGCTTTCTTACGCTAAACCTTTCAAAAGTCATTTCAGCAGTTAATACACGCAAAAAAATGACGCGACTGCTAATGACAGGAAACTTGGCCAAGTGAGACGCTTCTCAGCAGCACTGCTGACCGCCAAACCCCCCTCCCGGCCCTCGGCCCTCCGGGCAGGCAGAGCACGTGCTGCACGATGGGCGCAGAGCTCCGGCCCCTCACCTTGGAGCCGGGCGGTGTGCGAGCATGGGTGACTGGGCAGCAGCTCCTGCACGTGGGGACAGCCTCGTGCAAGAGCTGCCTCGCCAAGAGCTGTGTCTGCACGCTCACACACGGGCACACAAACACACACACACTCTCCACATGGCAACCGAGATCCGTCTACACACACAAACAACAGCCAAAACACATGTTACCCAGGGGGCCGGGCAGCCTTTTCTGATCTAACGGGTAACTGAGGTTTTGGCAGGTACAAAGGCACGCTCCAGCCCTTCACAATGGTGTTTTGCTTCTGCCCTAGAGTGACCACTAGGAATTTTCCTTTAAAAATTCTTGGTATTTCCTTTAAATAATTTTGGTTTACCCAGAAACATGAAAACTTTTGCATCATCTCATTCTCCAGTCCTGTATCTCTATGGTTACTGTCCCTCCGAACACGTGTATCACGTATGAATGCTACATCAGCCCTAAACTCTTTTCACGATACGGGGGTTTAGGACTTTGAGCTGGTAATACTGTTTGATACTTCTCTACTCTGAAATTACTGCATTTTTGGCCCTTCCTAGGATGACTCCTCTTCATGTCCATAAACTGCACCACCTTGGAAATCTAGTGGGAAGAACTGGGGTTAAATCCCACTCATTTTAGGCAGGTGTGTGAATAATGAGGGGGCAGACAAGAGGCTTCTGCCGCAGGGATCAGCCTCTTGCAGCTGGGCAGACCCCGGGTAACCAAGGACAGGCTGCTGGGGGAAGCCGGGGTGACTCTCCTTGCCTCTTGTTCTGTCTCCTAATCAAAGACTTTCATCATTGCTTTATTTTCTGGGACAATTTCTACCATCCTCAGAGAGGCCACATTTCCAAGGTTACTTAATTTTTCCCTCTCTGCCACCCAATCCTTAACGAAGGCTGCAACACAAGCTCTTGTGCATTAGCACTGCCCCTGTCCTGCTGAAACATTGCTGTCAGACCTAGTCCTCCTCTTTTAGAATTTCTCTCCTCAAACGCTGAGATCAGCTTGGATCTAGAACGCGTCTTGGTGAAGGCAGCGCCGTTTGCACTATACTCTTTTAGAGATCTACATCTAAGTAACGTGTGTACGGCGTGTGGGTGCACAGACGTGATCTGCAGACACGATGCAGAGACCACACGTGTGCTGTGCAGTCCCAACACACGCTGCAGATGGGCAGAGCTCACACACACACGGGGCAATTCCACACACACGTAGGACATTTCTGCATCCGAATGCAGCAGAATTGTTTGGATTCATTTTCCAGGCGCCTGTACACTGAAGATCTGCAGACGCATTCTCTGCAGAGCCCTGCAAGCGAAGGTGGGATCGCCGTTTGAACGGCGGCTTTTCAGCATCAGCATCATCACAAGCAATATTCTCTGGCATGACACAAAGCAAAGGCCAACATGAATTAGAGATGCCAGAAAAGAAAGATTCCTCCCCTCTTGTTCCCGTCCTTCCCACCCAGTAACACCCAGTTCCTGTACATTTAGGAAGGGTGGAAATACCGCAGGGCACTGCCAGGTAGGCAGTTCCCATGAAAAGCTGACTCTCATGCTATTTTTAATGTGTCCCCCGTGTATTAGAGGACTATTTACATTACATCTATTGAAGTGCGTGTGAGTTTACGTGTTAATGCCTGCTCACATACAGGATAAAAAATACACAGCACAGCTAGTCACATACATGTAAATACAGACAGAATCCTATTTGCTTGGCAGACCACATAAAGGCTAAGAAAGGAAAAATGCACTCACGCCCTCTGACACCCTGGCCGAGTGTATGCACGAGAGCTCTCGTGGTGGGGACTGAAGATTGGCTTCTGGCTCCCTCTCTCTCCCTCTCCCTTTTCTGTTAAGAAGATACTTTGAGCGCAGGGATTGCTCACAATCTGGCTGTGTGATCCACATGCAGGACTTGTAATATGCCTGCTATTTCCCTCTCTCTCCCTCTCCCCCTGCTCCAAACCTCCCCCCACCTCGTCTCTCTTGTTCTCATGTTCAGTGGTTATTTTAGCTTAATGTGGTGACATCACAGCTCTCTTAGTGAGATAAAGCCCTCGCCGTGAATACAGAATACAGCTCCACTGATCACTTCCAAGGGATGGGATTTAGCGAGGTCTGGTATTTAGTGCTCATCCTCCCCACAGCAGAAGGTGCTGTGCTCTGGTGCAGCTCTGGGCAGGTCACACTGAGAGTTTGCACAGCCCTGCTGCAGCGTGTGGGTGACAGCGGAGCATCTTACACTGTAAATTAGGAGACCTGGGAGGGACACTTTTAATGAGTTCACTCATGTTGGAATAACAGAGGAGAATGGCTAGACACCTGTCTGCTGCAGCCACTTCAATCTGGGGGGGTTGCTATGCAAAGACTGCAAGGAGACAGTTCTTAGCGGAGAGATGGAGTGCTGAAACACATCTCATTTTTCAGCATCATAGAGTAGCTAAAACCCCGCTTTGTATTAAAATGAAAATACTCTGCGAATTTTTAAAGTTGCCCAAGAACCCCTCTAGAACTTTTCATTTATCTGTAATTCCTCCACCCGTTTATATCAGATTTGCAATAGCCTCAACAGTTTCCATGATTTTGTTCTGCGCTCTTCCAAAATGGGAAACAAAGAAATAGCACATGATATTATAAAAACTTAACAGTGGACCAGATAAGAAATGCAGGAGGAGAATAATGCAGTCAAATAAGCTTTCCATTATTAACAACTGTGCCCTGAGGTCTACAGGCATAGTCCCAAAACCTAAATTATCTTAAATCATGAGGTTACCAATAAAGACAGCTTGGGACAGCAGAAGGGGTCTGTGATTTCAAGGGGTTTGCAGACCACATATACATGATTAACATTTCTGTGCTAAGGTTTATTACTTCATTATAATATTTTCCATCATAAATGAATAGGTAAAACACCTGGCTATTAAATATAAACCTATCCCTCAGGATGATCAGATTATCACTTGAATTTAAAATCTTTCTGAATTTTTAATACTGCATAACAAATAAGATTATTTATGCACTTTCTTCACTCTACTTGCAGGGCCCACGGTTACGTGTAGCCTCCCCTCCTACATGCAAGGTCTGCAGGGGGGTACACCGAGTGCTCCCCCTCTCCACTCTTCCTCCTCCCAGCTCTGCCCGAGGTCCCCACGTTTTTGTTCAAGGGGACAAGGGCCCCGTCTCGGCAGCCCAGCCCTGGGGTGAGCACCACCAGGCCCCGGCCGCTCCGGTTCGGAGCATGGGGTAATTAGCACCGTGCAGAGTCATCAGCCGCCGCAGCGCGGAGGAAGCAGCTGAGGAATCGGGGGCTGACTGATGGGGAAAGTCAAGTGGAGGCCTGGCTGTCTGAAACCTCTTCAATAGATCTGTAGTCTGGACTTGAACCCTGCCCTCTCACCTCGGGGTCCCATATTTCTTCCCCCCGCCCCCCGCGCGCTCCCTCCCGCGTCTCCATCGGCGGCGACGCGCTGGCTGGCGGCGAAGGGCCGCGAGTGACCCCCGGCCACCGCCAGCGAGGGGCAGGGGGAGGAAAGCCGGGAGGGAGAGGCGAGGGGGGGAGAAGGGTCCCCGACTTCCTCACAGGTAATTAAAGGGACTGTTTTCAAGGTTGCATGGGCGAAAGACAATTCGGCCTAATGAAGCATCGATCGGCCGGCACCGGGGTGGGCAGGAGCTGACATTCACGCAGAGGCACCTCCAAAGCACGGCCCGGGAACCGTCCTCAGCGCCCGGCACCGCCGCGACCTGCTCGGGAGAGATGCCGAGCGCTTTCAACGGATAGCCCTTCCGTAATTACACAAACTTGTATGCTGAGCGGTACAAAATTATTAATTAGAGAGGCAAATTATTTCTGTGGTGGGGTTTTTTGTTTGTTTGTTTTTCTTTCTTTGGATAAATGTTCTTCGTCGTTCACATTATAACCCCACCAATCAGCGCTGACGGTGCTGAATGCATGAGGTCAGTTATGGAGATGCAGGAAATTACTGGGGATTGGCAGGGACGTTTTTGTCAATTTGTAAGCAAAACCCTGTGTTATTGCCAGGTTTTCATCTTTTCATCACTGTCAGCCTGTGCCGACACAAGATACCTGAAAGCAAAATCATCTCAGAGGCTGCTGGAAAATTAACAGGGGAAGATTAAAAATATATTAAAAATATTTTCGTGTAAAATAGAAATAGGAAACAGGTACTTACATTAAAAAAATTAAGCCAATTAAGCCCCCTGGAAGTGCTGACATATAAAGCTCGCCGCTCACCCTAACCAGGCATCTGCTCTCCCGCTCGGAAGACGAGCAGCTCGACAGCATCGCGCTCCCTGGGCTCCCAAACCTGCCCTCGCCTCACCCAGCCCCTTTCTTCTGTCCCAAATGTTTGCATTTGTAGGATGTCTGAATGGTAATAAAAGGGCCAGGAAATGATAGTTGTGCCAAGTAAATTGGGGTGAATGCTGGGGGAGGGGAGCGCGGATCGATTGTGAAACAACTTGCGCATTATCTGGGAAGGATTTGCTCACGGTCCTGCGCTGCTCCGTGTTACAAGAGGCCCCGCGCTCAACAATAGCGTGTCCCCTCGGAGCAGGAAACACAAAGGGAATTTGCTCTGATTCAATCCACACAGTGAGGCCCCTCTGGGGCTAAAGAGGGTCACTTTTACCCTGGCTAAAAATAAAAAAGATTTTTTTCCCCCTCTAACACACACACACACGCATGCACGCACACACACGATCCAGTTGGAGAAAGCAGCCCGCCTCCACTCGACGAGATGCTTAAAAATCATGAGCCTTCTCTCTCATTTTTTCCATTCAGACTTTAGAATTTATCAGAATTTACTTGAAAAAAAATTTAAATAAGCAGAATGTGATCAAAGAACGGCAAAACGTCCTCTTCCTTTTATTCCATTTACTTGTATAACAAGTGCCTTTACTAGAGGACTGCTGCAACATTGGCCCCTAATAACAAAGGAGGTGACACTGTGAGGGCACAGAACTGTAAACTGAATTTTAAAAGACACACGAGAGCCCATATCCAGATATCAGGGTTCTGCTGTATTCAGATATATTTGTTTTCTAATAGTTTGCCTTTTTTGTTCAAAACAGCAGTTAGTGTTCTGCCTCTAATCCCAAATTCTTTCATCAAGAACAGGTCAGTAAAGAAAGGCAGTAATTGTGTGCAACACCTGCTGAAATTAAAAAAAAGAAGTTTTTCCTAAAAATCACTAAAATGTAGCTCAGCAGATTCTATCTGCATTAATTTGGCTGAACAACAAGATATTGCTGGGGACAAACTCTGAATAAAGCGGTCCCGAGATCCCAGAATTGGCACAGCTCAGGCTAAACAATGGCTGCTTCCTATTCACCTTAACCCAGCTTTTCAAAAGAACATCCCCAGAAACACAAAGCATCAGCGGGAAATGGCAATTTTATGAATCCTAATCAATCAAAGGGCTTATTAACTCAATGTGAAGCCAGATTAAAATCTTTAATTATAAATCGTGCTAAAAGGAAAAACAAAATGTACTTATGGTACATTGAAAATTCCGGATATTAACATAGTTGCCATTATCTCTCTCAATATTAAATTTCCCCTCCCTGCCCTGCAACATGCTCACCTTTTTCTGTTCCTAAAGAACAGAACTGTAGAGCAAACTCATTTTTCTCCTTCCCAAGCTTATTAAAATGTATTCTTCCTCCCCGCACACTGGGGTTTGCAGGGGAGCGGGGTGGGGGGTGCGGGAAGCCCCATTCCAGCTGCGCAGGCGGAGGCGAGGGGGAGCGGTTGTTTATTAAGTGGGCCGAGCCGGAGTTACAGATTATTTTTTTTGGGCCACAATCAAATGTGAAGCATTTCTGCTAATGAAAACGGCATGCATGTCTGTGCAAGCGCGGGTGATTGGCAGGGCCGCAGATTGCTAGCCACAGGAAGGGCCCTCGCTGCAAGCGCCGGTGTGAGCGGGGCTATGGGTGCTTTTTTATCAGGCAGACATTTGGGAAATGACCACGGCAAATGTAATCACAGTTGGACGGGAGGGTGGGGGCGGGGGTGAGGGAGAGCAGAGAATGAGATTCGCATGTTTTATTTATTTGTTCAAAGTCACGGTCATCCCATTGTGTGTCCCTCTCCGTGCCTGTCATCTCCGGCCCCTCCAGCCCACCCCCTGCCCCAGCCCCATTGTCAGCCCCCGAGGCAGAATGCAGCTCGGGTTTATCATAAAACACACCTAACTTCTCCAAAGCACAGCGTTTGGCCAGAAAAGGGATTATCTTCTGTTTGGAACATTAGCATTGTCAAAACAGGCTCTAACTATGTTGTTAAGAGAAATGTTTCCTGCGCAGCCGCCGCGCTGCCTCCTCAGCAGGTTACCTGCCACACGGCCCCGGCCTCACGCGCCTTCCCCTCCCTGGTATATTGGGTTTGCATTTGAAATTAAAGATTTTTTTTTTTCTGCACAAAATTAATTTTTCAAAGGAGAGTGAAATTTCCTTTGGAAAAAGACACCGCAGGACACACTCTAATCGTGATTACAGGTCACTTCATTTTTTGTACAGTATTCCTATTCCTACAAAATACAGCTTTGCTGTCAGTTTTGCACCCACAATTGGAACCCTGAAACATGTTTCCCTCTGTAAAACTTAAGGAAAACACAGCTGGTTAATTTGAAATATAGTTTTGATTTTAAAAATGGGAACTTAATTTTATATTTTACGAATGACTGATTGGCTCCAAAATACTCGCAAAAGCGAATTTCACACCTTGGAGAAGGGAATCGCCTTCTCTGCTCTCTAATTGCTGTCTGTCAGCTCGGCGCTCTGTCCTGAATTTCCGCTGCTGTCCACAGACACCAGAGGTTCCCTGCCCGGCTATTTTCAAACCTGCTCTGAAGGCGCCTGCGTGAGCTCAGCGAGGGCCTCATGCTCCTCGGCAGGGTAAATAATTCGCTTTTCAAAATATGAACAACACCTGTCTGTAAACTGTGCCCAGCAACACATAAATGGAAGAGCTTGGGAACATGAAAAAGAGAATTTAAAAAATATAATCCACCTGGTACTGAATCTTTCTGTGCTGAATAGGCATTTCTCAGATTTGGGGGGGTTTCCCACAAACACACCCTTGCACGTACACTTTGTGTATCTGTTCTTGAACCGAATGTTTATGCTATCTACTGTATACACAGAATATAGAGTAGTAGATTATTTTTTGCCGATAAATACTACATATGCTTCTTGGCTGAAAACACTACCGCACAAACGTTTACAGAACTCCTTAAAACCTTAAATGCCGCGTAGCAGCGATATTCCTTTGAAGATGATCATTAGACCTAATAAACAGGATACTGGAGGCACAGATCTTGTCCTCTTCAGCTCTTGTGACTGCCTTTCAGTAAATTCAGAAAAGATCCTTTGTGCCTAACTCGGTTTTCATTTCATTGCTTTTAAATTTGTTCAGCTTGACTTTTGACACTTCAGAGGCTTAGCCTTTTTTAAGTACAATAATATAATAAATATTTGTGTTGCCAAAGAAAAAGTGAATCTGTTGTTAGTGTTATATAAAGCAAGATCTCTTCTTCATTCGTTTGTTATAAATAATTCACACAACTATGTGCATTTTATAAACATAATCTTTAGGAAACTGATACTATCAAACATTTTCGAGACAACACTCAGAAACATACACATAGGCACAAAGTATTTACTGCAGTGCATTTGAAACTGTAAACAAAAAAATTGTTAATGAAAGCAGAAAAATAAAGATATTTTATGTAAATAATTATGTTAATACAAAGTGTTTTCAGAGTTATTTACACAAATTAGTCATCTCAATGACAAAAAGCTTTGACAAACTACAAACACCTATCAAAAATCATATTATTTGGCTCATTTTCCCTTGCAATTTCCATCTTTAGCTTGCCTTGGAAAAAGAAGACAGATTCAGAAACTCCCCTGCTATCTGTCAATACAGTAGCAACAAATCCAGTCAAATGCATTTTTCTTTGCTTGTATGTTAAAAAGTGTTTTCATGTTTTTTCTGTAAAATACATGAGGAAATTGGGGTTTTAAAAAGTTTAGAAATTAAACAGGATAAATCTATTTTAATCTAAAATTATTTTTCCCTAAAATATTTGTGTGCAGCAAGTTTGCTTCAATTAGAAAAAAAATGGTATTTTCAAGTAATAATTTAATATGCAGAAAATATCTTCTTATTTTCCAACAGCAAGCACTTTAAAACCATTCAGCAAAGAAACGATCTATTCAAGATGAAGATGAAAAACACTGTGCAGGAACTACCTAAAGCTCTGCATCTGCATTTCTGTACTTTTCACTACTGATCTAATTTTGGGATGTTAAGTATTCCTATTTCATTGCTGCTCATGAAATGAGATTTTCTTGCATTGTTTGAAATTACAATTTGGGAAAACTTTACATTTTTTATAAATTCAAACCCCAAAATTTCAATACATCTATTTTTACTATTTTTAATGCTCTTTTAAATGTTTGTGACTTCCTTGCTGTTCAGCTTTGCAGCCCCGCAGTGACTGTACGAATTCCATTATTCCCAAGAACAACAAAACCCCATTTATATTAACAGATGCTTCCACATGCAGGAGCGGGGTCGGAGATAAAAAGGCGCTGCAGCGTACGTAGTTCCAAATCATTTAATCTGGCTTAATCTTGCTCTGTGTTTGCCCCATAAACCTGACTTTTCGGGGGCGCAGAAGGCAAGGAGCGACATCCGCGGGCTCTCCAGATGCCCAATTAGACTCGTCTCCGGACCCCAGTTCAGCCTCGGCCTCTCTGCTGGGGTAAAATCATTTATCTCCCTCATTCCCCGGGCGGGCAGGCGGGCGGGAGGGGCCGGGGGAGGCCCTCGTTTCGCCTCTTGTCAGCGGGCATTGATCAGCCCTTGCCGGCTGGTGGCGAGGCGAGGGCAGCTCCCCCAGGAGCCCTTCGGGGCTGGGCCGTGTCAGGGGAAGCTGTATTGAGTCATGATCCGAATGACTGCTCATTGCGGGAAACGGGTATTGGCGTCCCCATCAGCCGGAGCCACCCCGGGTAACGCTTAAACAAGTCCACTCTGTTAATGTCAGCCCACCGGGGACAGCGGGAGCCTCGCTGCTGACCGTTAGACCCTTTGATGGAGTGGACAATAAACTTGACAGGACAGGCTGGACACTGCTCTTGAGTGTGCCTGTGCTGACAGTGCACCGCGGCCTGCCTACAGCCTGCCCACAGCCTGCCTACAGCCTGCCCACGGCTTGCCCACGGTCTGCCCACGGTCTGCCCACAGTCTGCCCACAGTCTGCCCACGGCCTGCCCACGGCCTGCCTATGGCCTGCCCACGGCCTGCCCACGGCCTGCCCACGGTCTGCCCACAGCCTGCCCACGGTCTGCCCACGGCCTGCCCACAGCCTGCCTACAGCCTGCCCACGGTCTGCCCATGGTCTGCCCACGGCCTGCCTATAGCTCACCCGTGGCCTGCCTACAGCCTGCCCACAGCCTGCCTATGGCCTTCCTACAGCCTGCCCGTGGCCTGCCTACAGCCTGTCCATGGCCTGCCTACAGCCTGCCCACAGGCAGCGCTCCTCAGGCCCAGGGCAGGCAGCTGCCCATACCTACCACAGGCAAAAATCAGGAACCAGAGTTGCCCCAACCACCACCAGAGGAAGAGCAGCAGGGGAAACGCTGTCCTAAGAACACCTCAACCAATGAGCCAAACCCAGGACAGGGAAGGGAAATCCTGTAATTTTCAGATTTTGCTTTAATTTCTGTCTTCCAAGTGTCCCTCCTACTGGCTGGACAGAACCTGTTTCTTAACTGCCTTCCTACAATGAAAAATTTGTTATTACTCTAGAAAGAAGGGAATTTATGTAATTAACTACACTTTGGTTACAACACTTTGAAGGCAGTTTCTAAGAATGGTTTACTTCATGCTGTGTTCTTAAAAAAGAAAATAATCAAAATGGGAAAATAGTAAAATCAACCACCTTCTTCATCCAAAGAACAATTCTTGGGAGAAAAAATCAAGTTTCAAAGTATTGATTCTGTATTCATCAATCAAAAATAAAAAATTAATAGGAAATTCAACCTTACCTATTTTCAGAGAAATTGCTGATAATTGCATTTATATTATTTAAAGAAATTCTATTTCAATTTTTTGTTACATATGAGCTCACTAGTATTTACTTTCTTAAGTTTCTGCCAGTAAAAAGGGCCCTGGGTTTGACAGAGCAAATTTTCCAGCATTCGGAAGCTTTTATCCCAATTTTAACACCTTATCTCTTTTCCTCTAGAGAATTAACCAATATTGCATTAAAACAGAAAATGATATAGAATTTTAAACAGTCCGCACAACTGGAAAACTGACAGGTCATTAAAAAGCTCTTCTGGAAAGAAACTTCATCCTAAAAATTTAGGGGTTTATGTATAATATACAGGATATCTATATTTACACATATACATATGCTCCTATACACAGCAATTTTACAATAGCTAAATAATTTGTCTAAAATTAATATTAAAAGATAGGTTTTAAGTTAAGTCTTTATCAATAAAAAACATTAAAACCACTGAGATTTTCTTTTAACCTAACAGTCAACAAAAAGCAACACAGCCAAAGAACATGTTAAATATAATCCAGATTATTCAGATATGATTTGTATTTTCAGTCAAACCTTAAAAGCTTTTAACAAAAGAAACATTCTTTTTGTCACTAATGCATTTTCTAATCTGTATAACTTGCTCAAATTTAAAGATATTTTTTAAAAGCCATTTAAAAAGACACAACAGTTTTGTGACACATTTCTTACTAACTTAGTTAATGTTGCATTCATATGAATCTGAAAACAAAAGGCTTTTTTCCTGCCACCCATGTGATGGTATTTGCTAAATGATTTCTGCGTTTATTCATATTGAGCCTGTCTCACACCTACAATCTGAAAGCTGCCCTCTTAGGAACACAGGTGACAATCTTTCTCAATTTTTTTTTTTTTTTTTTTTTTTTTTACTTTTTCATTGGGATTAAAATGTATAAAATTAAGGAGAATGCCAACTATTATTTTTCCCTGTAGAACCTGTTACTTTAAGATAATATAAATGGCAGTATTCTCCATGAGTGCATGCTCTCAGGGCACGAGGGCACAGAGACTCTAGATAAGTAATAATTTAGTATATCAGAAGGTGAAAAGAAAAGAAGAGTGAAAAAAAAAGTCCTGTTTTTGCAGAAAGCCTTCTCCCCAATTAAGTGAGGCGGCTCTTGTTTATCATGGCTGGAACGCCGTGCTTTTCCCGGGGCCTGCGGATGCAGAATCCCAGTGTCAAAGGCGAGCCGGCATCATTGCTCGGAGCCTCACCTATAGCTCCTCTTTGTGCTCTGCTCCTCTCACATCTTCTCTCTCTGCATTTCCATTTCAAGCAACTGCACAGGGATAGCAGCATGGATCAATTTCGACATCGAATATTTAGTGATACAAGGTATGTATATTTTATATAACTATTTTCATTTAGGAGGAGCAGAACACAGCCTCTCTAAATAAGAAACACGAAGGCTCCTCCATACCTGACTCACAGCCAGCCACCCTACCCTTTGGTTCCCAAAGTTTCCCCAAAGCTTTCATGAAAATTTCTGACTATGCATTATTCACGTAGTTCATTGCCTTCTTCATAAAGTAGTTCTTGACCTGCCAGTCATCCATGGGCACCAAAAGGTGTCACAGTGCACAAAATTATTGCTTTCTGGACAGCTTATAACACCAAGCCAGGGTCCTGTTCTTCCACTTGGTCCAATATCACAGAAACTGCCCTGGGCAAAGTCCCACTGAACTTACAGAGCACTGATTAGCTGAGGTGTCTGGAAAAATTGCAGAAAAAAGTCTGAAGCCAGCACTGATTGCCAATCATGACTTTTATGAAAGAGTTCGTGTGATTAAGAAAACATCTGGGAGTGAACCATCCCCTTTGTGTGGGCACACACGGATCGCGCAGGGGCTGAAGTCTTTGGGAAAGCGACCGTGTTCCCGTTGCCCGCCCAGCGCCCGGCACAGCGGGGCCCCAGCTTCGGAGCGGAGCCCGAACCTGCTGTGTAACACAAACTGCAATATTTACATGCTTGCAGAGCTTAGTGGCCACACATACCTGCCTCCAAGGGTCCAAAACATTGCAGAGTCAAATTCCAGTTTTGTATTTGAATAAACACTAGCCCTAAATGATCTCCATTATACCTACCACAAAATGATGAAGATAAAATTTGCAAATTTAACCTGACATAACTGAACTTTCACCTTTGAATCTACACAGAAATCATATTGCTACTACCATTTAGGTCTCCCTGTGATAGTCATTTTATATATTATAAAACATCTACCACCTTGGAAAAAGAGATACTGTGTAAAAAGCAGGAATTAAAAAAATCTCTAGCCGCTTCATTTAGAAGGAGCACAAAGGAAAAACACACATTAAAATCCTAAAAGTTGCATCAACATGATCACTATTTTTATGTCCACCTGACTATTGTGCATCTGCCAGAGGAAAACCCTGCCCTGCACACTGCAAAGTGACTTGTCATGCCCAGAAGCAGGACTCATAAGAAATACACCCTAAAGGATAAAACGTTTGATGACAGCTAAGGGGCAAATCTTCCCAACCTCCCACCACCCCACTCTGACCTAGAGGAGCTCACGTGCAGCAAAGCCCAGCACTCTCAACAGCCCCCCGACCAGTTCTGCTCCGTGCACGTCCCACATACGTATCACCTGTACCCGGCATCCTGGGCGAGTCTCGCGGGGACTCTGAACTAAAACTGGAATTTCCGTAAGCTGCTAATGCCTCAAAGTATTCTTTTTTTCCCCTTTCCTGTCTTTTCACATGGTGTCTAAAATCGAATAACCACCCCATTACTTTTAATTGCAAATTTCTTTAAACATACTAAATTTGCTTGTTTCTTTTTCATTTTATCTTTTGCAAATCACCTGCACGGTCATCTGTTATCATTTTTGCCAGACACTTTCAAGCTAACCAGCAAGGTCATTGCAAACCCTGTATTGATTTTCTTCCTAAATATCCAACTGTACAAATACATATTTTACCAAGGGTTCTGAAGTCGTCCCTGAGAGCTAATGTAAACACAAGCCAATACAGCTGCGAAAGCCTTTGGAACATGGAGTCACAAATGGACTTCTACGGATGCCTGCTGGAAAAAGCATGGCTGGTTAACCATTTGTTTGCTGAGCGGGGAAGTTGATTTTGCCACAAAGCAGCCATGGCTGTGAACTGGGCACCAAACACTTGCCTATGCGGGGCAACAGAGCAGCCACCCCGGAGAGCGGCCACCGCAGCCCGAGCAGCACTATGACATTTATCTTACAAGCATGTTCAAACACAGTGTATTTTGCTTGGTTGATTGATTTTAGCATTCAAACAGGCCTGCCACTATTTCAACCCGGAGATATTCGATAGCCTTACTCTGAAATATATCAAATGTAAATTTTCCAAATTTATCGCCCAAAACTAGAATCTTTTAGCAATCAAGATAAATATCTGTAATCTCCCCTCCACCGACAGGGAGCCCGGTGGGGCTCATAGTCTGGCCTAATATCTCTCCTATTCGCCACAGAGTTTAAATGCCAAGCATGGAGCTCACCAGAGGAATGCCCTGCTAGGTCAAGAATTTCATGTTGTTAATTTTTTTTTTTCCCCCAAGAATGACAGAGTCCTTTTTGCAGCTGAATAAGGACGAGCTCTCTCCCTGAGACCATGAGCCACAGAGATACTCAGAAAAAAACAGATTTTCTTTTTTCTTGGTCACCATCTAGGTACTGAACCATTTAAAGGAGGATTACAAGGGAAAACAAACAAACAAACAGTGTGGATGGCTAGAAAAAAGGATCCAGTGTGGGACTGCACTTCAGACATACATTTCTAAGAAACCAACTTTGAATCATTGTACCAGATGCAGTCCCAGGGAAAAATGTATGCAGGCAACAGGGAGTTAAGTAAATAAATTTTTTCTTTTCTTTGTCGATGTGTTTAGTTCTCTTCCTGCCAAGACTCATTTCACTCTGCTATCTTGTGAGAGACACATATGGTGCAGTGAAATTGCCATCCAAGAAAGCATGTCCCAGCCTGTTGAGACATCATCAAATAAGATTAAAGCAAAGTAAAAATAAAAAGATAGAACGATTTTTTTTTTCTTTTTCTTGTACAGAGAACATCTGATGAAAGTCACTGAGGTACTTGAATGCTTCTAAAGGTTTTGCAACCATTTCTTTACTTTGCCTGGTTAAGAAAAAGGCAGAAATAACAAGCCAGTATCTCCTTTTTCTTCTTCAAGTTAGTGAAAAAATGTGTTTCATAATAAACCTGATGTATATGAATAAAATACAATATTGCCTTCTGTGCTTCTGCAGAAACAGCACTTAAATGCACAAAAATACCACTGACTTTCTGTGCTGGTTGCCTCTCCACCGGAATCTCTGACTTCTGCATGCAAAAAATCTTCTGAGGCCAGGTGTCTCTCTGGCTACCAACTGCCAGACCAAAAATTAAAATTCATCACCCGAGAAATACAGAAGTCCAAGCTGCAGTATTTAAATAAGTGTGAAACTGTTGCCCGTTTTCCTTACACACGCAAAGGCCTCGGGACGCTGGCTAGGATGAAGAAGTCTTTACAGGTTCTTTCCCTACAAGGTCTTTTCAGTTTCCACATTTAAAAAAAAAAGGGGACTGGGTCAAGAAATCCCAGCTGATCGCCACTTGCTCTTGCACGTGGTACTTAGGAGAAGATGTAGGACCAGAGTGGAACTGCCGGAATGGTTTACACTGTTACATCAACAGGAATCGCTGAGAAGCAACTTGCCAGCTACTCTTTACTGCTTTGAAATCAGGCTCTAGAAATATTTCAGAATTATTGTACACCTACCACCAGGAAAGCACCAGCAAATACAACACATATGGTATGTTCTATACTTCAAGTAAAGAAACAGAAGTCTGCTCAAGGCCAAAAAGAAATCACAAGGGACAGGAGGAAGCCAAAATCAAATTAGCATTGTTGATCATGATAGAAGTTGAGGGGGAGCTTCTTAACCATTTGAAATAATCTGCAAAATGGGGTTCAACTTCAGAAACAGGAATATATTTTGTGTATTTCTTTGCTAACCTCTCCAGTTAGAGACTGCATCTCCAGATCTTGTTTCCAATGCACAGCCTTAACCGGACTGCAGGAAAGCAACAATGCATCAGTAGCAGAGATTATCCCTGGCCTTAATAAGCTGTTGTTGGCTTTCATAACAACTGCAGCCTAGGACGAGTCACACCGAGCTCAAAGACAATCTTACCAATAGCCTGGAGCAAGGATTATAGAAACAAGAATCTGGGGGGGGGTGGGGTGGGGTGTGGGTGGGTGGGAGGGAGCAAAAATCCCAAGAAACAGGGGCTAATGTAAAATCGTTTACATATTAACCTTCTTCCTTTCTGACAGTGGTCAAGTTCTGATTCAAAATACAAATTATCTCCAATTACTTCAAAAGAGGCAGTCACAGAGCTGTCACTTAACCTTCACCATCTGTTTGGCTCAAAAGAAAGCTGTACAGCCTGCCACTTTGACCTCATCTTTCTCTTTCCACACTGGACAGGCACCAAAAGAAGAGAAGATGGCTTATTGTTCTCCAGAGAAAACCTCGGTCCTGGGGGAGCTGGGGGGCTGAGGGTGCTGGGAGGGGAGGGCAGAGCTTCGGGAGGTGACTTAATTTAACTCTTCAGGGGGAGGGGGAATTTGGTTTGGGAGGGTGAGTTTGCAAACCTTCCTCACTCTTTCTGCCAGGCGTCTCCAGAGATGAGGTTTGTTTAAAAGCGGAGCCTCTCTGCAAAAAGCAGTCACTGGCTAAACAACAGGGGCCGGAGAAAAAAGCAGAAGCTGATTCACAATGGATGCTGGCTTAGAGATTTCTGTAAATCTAGTAACCAGCTGTACAAGAGAAAAACATCAGCTATTTGAGATGTCAGAGGGAAAATAAATCCTAGAAATGAAATAGCTTTCTAGGAAAGATAGTAGCACAAAATGATGAGGGGGGACACACACGACCCAAACCAAAAACCCCAAATAAACCAACCACCCGAAAACCCACCCACCAGAACCCAAGAAGGTGCACACTCTGGGAAAGCACAACGTAAAGTTATAAATATGACCTGGCTGTAAGATAAATCAGAGTTCACCACTACTTTCAACCGTACAGATTAGACCAAGGCTTCTCCCAAACTGCTCGTTAACTGCTTCCCGCAGCCGCAGGGGAAGGCAGGGGCTTAGGGTTCAACCTCACCCCGAGAAGTGGCAGCAGCACAGGACCGAGCACCAAAAGTACCAACCCCCCCCCGGCGCCAGTGGAGGACTCGGGGAATCAGGGCTCAGCAGCACAACCTGCAAGTGCAGAGGTGTTGGGAATAAAAAAAATCTGTTCGAGAAAAGAGATTCCAGAGGGGCTGGAGGGCACAGTAATAGGGTGCAAATTTTTGAATGCCTCATGGTTTATGGGCAGTTTCTAATGCTTCTGCCGAGAAACATTACAGCATTTCCATTGGCTCTGATCTTTATTTTTAGTTTTATTACCCACTGCATAACAGGTTTCTTCAAGAGAGAAAGAAAGAAAGCAGATCCCTCTGTAAACAGGAGCAACTCCAACTCCTGAATGTTTCACATAGCCGTGGTTTAGCATGAGGTTAATTTTGTATGTGAATGCAGCTCCAAAAACAAACACCTCTGTAGCCGAGCACGCTACGTGACACTTTTGGCATCATTTGGCACGGAGAGGCAAACCCCTATTCTTGTTGCACAGTATTTAATTCAAGAAATGCACACCACAATGCACAGAGCTGGATGACAAGAGCCGCAAACTTTCCATTTCCATAGCAGATGGGAACAAGTCAATTAAATAGACGGAGCTGCAGTACTGCTAATAGCAGCATAGAGCACTGAGCATTTTGCTTCATGGGAGAAAGGAAAGCCTGCTGCAAGAGGTGCTGAATCAAACAATGATCTCAGGCAAATAGCCCTTTACTTCCTAGATTCCAAATTCCTTTGCTACCTTTTTTAAAAACGCAAACAGAATATTGAACTCAATTTGCAGTTCAGAGGGGGCAGAAAACCTCCCTGCGCTCCTGCGCTGGAATAGCCTGACAACAGCTGCAGCCACACTGAAATGTTTAATTTTACTTAAAACATTCTCTTAGGCCTATGTATTATTTGAAGTATAATGTACAGAATTATCTAATGAATTCCCAAATCAAATACTCTCATTTTGCTGCAGGCCATTTCCCGAGAACAAACTAAAGGCACACAGGCTTCTTTCTGTGTCTGACTGTTGAATTTAAACAGATGTCCAGTGGACATCAGCTTCTTTCAGATTACCTCTCCAATTCACCCTTCTGTATCTCCGGCCAGTGCAAACCCCCTTAAATTAAAAACAAACAGAGAATCAAGATAACAAAAAATATGGCAAGACTACCAGGCACAGCAAGGTCTGCCGTGAATTCTGGCTGTCCCTTCGCTGCGGTAAGGGATGTGGTGACAGTGAGAAACTCGCCTAGGAACAGCATCTGGCTCTGATTAGGTAACAAGCTGTAGCATCTGCAAACTTGTCAGTCCTCAGCCCACAACAAAGTCCAGCCAGCAGATCTGTGTTTAAAATGGGAACTAGCTGTTACATTTTATAAGACAAACATTATCTGTTCACATTGCAGGGTGCCTTTTTATTAAAAGCCGGCTATAAGAGGAGAAATTAAATGTGCTTGTTACATTTTACTTTTCATCTCAAGGAAAAAAACTATTCGATTTTGAGTCTGTCTGTCAGAAACCTTTTTACTTGTCACAGTAGTGATTTCACAGCCCACAGTAAGCAGTCACTGTGAACCTTGGGTGCTCTTGATAACATTTCTCTGCTTTTTCCTCTGAACAAGAAAAACAAAATAAGACTTCCACACAGTGAATCCACGAGTGGTGAGAAAGCCAACCTGCGGCTATACCCCCCGGGACACACCATGGGGGGGTTGCACACCCCCCTTCTCTGCAGCACGGCCAGGCTGGTGGCTGAGCTGGGGGGTGCAGGAGCAGGGCTGCCCCCAGCCCCCCGCCCGCTGCCGGCCTCCCCTGCCCACGTGCCAGCTCGGTTCGACTGCACAACATCAGAATTAAAACTCACTCATCTCCAAGTTTTGACTTATGAACTTCAGCAGTGCATTTGACTAAGAAAGCTTCCATATTTCACTATTTTTTATTCCTTTTTTTTTCTTGGTATGTTGGAGTTGGTCTTTTTCTCTGTTCTCCTTATTACTGAATGACAGCTACAGTCCTCAACGCCTCTTCTAGAACCTGAAATGTATTTATACTTCTCTTTTGAAAAATGGAAAAAGAATACCCTGTGTGCCCTGTGTAAGACCAAAGTCCAGCATAACTGAGGAAGAACTGAAGAATTATTACACCTGAAAAGTCAAATTTCTGTCCAACAGTTATTTTTGAACATCTAAGGGAAACCAGTTATGAGCACCTCCACAAAACATGTTCCCATAAAAGTACAGATTAGTCAAATCAGCAGTAGAGACTTAGCATAGATCCCTCTGTGTGGTTTGGGGAACCTGTCAGAAATTCACATCATTTAAAAATTGTCAATCTGAGCAGTTTCCTTCTGAAAATACTTACCTTGGTGCCCTAGTCTGTCTGGGCACCAACCTGCATAAACTTTAAACGTGGCTGCAAGTCTGGTGGTATTTACCATGGAAAGCATAAAAATACATGGATGGGCAGAAATGATACAAAAGCAGCCACAGTCCCATCACAAAATGCCAGCAGAATGAGAAAACGCTATTTCCAAAACCCAGGGTACTGCAGAACTCCAAAGTAAGGACCTCAGGGGGAAAATCGTAGGCATTACAAGAACTTGGGTGAGGGGGTTTTGGTTGGCTTTTTTTTTTTTTTTTAACCTTGCTAAGAAATCTGGCCTATTTATTAGTTGTGAAATACAAACCATGTTATCAACAATCTTAAGGAAATGGATTGATGTTAAGTGATACTTCAGAATCTGCCCCGTAGCAAAGCTACTGCACCATTACAGAAAGATAAGCAGAAAATCCTTCCTGCAAATAAAGGAGACCTCCCTGCTATTCTATAAACCATGCAGCTGATTTTTAAAAGCCACTGACATAACTTACAGGTCTGGAACATTTCTGCTATACAGTAGCATGCAGTACCTCCTATAAAATGAGACTTATTAAAAAAGAACAATTCCTAATTAAGATAATTATCCTGAAATGTTGTTACATAAGCTGCAACTCGTACTCTTTTTATTAATAACACAAATGAATCTCCAGATTGCATGAGCCTGAATGGATGCCATGCACTGCCATGGGAAAAGCTGTTTGTCTGTTTTCCAAGATAAGCCTTTTCTAAATTTAATAAATCAAGTAGAGGAGAGACCCACTTGTGACCACAAGAGACAGAGCTCCATTTCCATTTGGGTAGGATAAACCGTGTGGAGAGCATTTCTCCCAGCAATCAGGCTCTGGGGCAACTGGGAAGAAGAGGGGTGACACCGAGCCGGCTGGAGGAGGCTGCAGGGCCAGGGCAGCCTGGGGGGCTCCCGGTGCGCAGGAAGAGCAACGCGGCTTGCTGCAACGGGGCCCACCCCGGCGGCACGCCCAGAGCACCCCCGCCTCTGCTCCAGCCACAGGACACGCTGGCCACCCGTTCCCGGGGCCACCTGCCCCCGCTTCGCCCCGCACCCCCAGGCTCGGCGCATGCACCCCATCCCCATGGCTCTGCCTTCCAGCAGCGCGAACGGCACCTCAGGTCAAGGGGTGGGCAGCTTGGGAAATGAAAACCACCACCCCAAAACCAAACCCCATTTTGCAATAGTCAATAAAATCCCTTACTTGCAAACATCGGAAATTTTTTCCTTCCGAAAAATTGCATGTGATCTACAAAGTAATTTTTTTTTTTTGAGCAAGTCTTGCTGCTGTGTGATCACTCTTTGAAATGTAGGCGTGATGAGAACTCAAATGTACTGAAGAAAAACCACTAGGAAATGAATCTGATCAGAGAGCTAAGGCCACACTTGAGAAGCGCTGCCACTTCAGGACATTATCCTGTATCACTTCCACCCACATCAGGGCACCTCCTTGCCATCACTCTTCAGAAGCTGTAAGGAATCTTAAAGGTTTGTATTTGTTGTCTTTTTTCGGATTTCCGAGCTTTTAAAATGCTGACACTCTTTTGCTCAGCCGGTGCCATGTCACACTCAGCTGCACCCCACTGCAGACGGGCTGCTCTGTCCGCTCCTCATGGTGACTCCTGTAATCACCTGGCAGACCCATGGGTAAATCTTAGTTATTTAATTTTGTTACCCACATTGGTTCTGCTGTCGGGCTTCTCTATTCAAAACCAAACAGTGGCTCTCAAATGCTTAAGTTCTCTCAGTGTTACAGCTTTTTTACAAACTGCTGTGATTGCCGTTATAAAACTGATAGAGCCAGCGTTCCCCTAAAACCATTTTAAGTCCTCAACACAAGGCCGTGCATTTTTTAAGCAACATGGCTTGTCCATTATTATGATTTATTATTATTTGCATTACAGTCGTACCCAGAGGCCCCTGCCAGGGTTCCTTTGTGCTGGGCATTGTGCAGAACACACAGCAACACCCTGATCTAAAAAACTTCAATTCAGCCTAAAAGGTTCCAGACCCATTCTCTCTAGGTATTTCCTCACTCAACGTGTTCATCATTTCTATCATTCTAAGGGGCATTTCCCAAACTCTTAAGAATTTTTTTCACAGTAATACAGATTTAGAAGTTTCCCAGCGTCTCTACTTCCACTTTCAGGTACAACCCTGTGATTAACATAGCAACAGGCTCCAAGGTCAACTGGGCAAAACTTACAGCCAGGTTTTAAAAAGTCCTTTGGATCCAAGGACACGCAAGGTAATTAATAAGCATCAAGATGATATTAGCGGGACTGCACCAAACAAAATAATCAAGCAAAGACAACGTGATTTTATGTGATACTCTCTCCTTTAGCTGAAAAAGAACGCCCAAAGCAGCTGCTCTAAATGAGAAAAAAATATTCAGAAATACAGTAAACAGAAAAAGCACTATGGCTATGGATGCACAGTGCTAGTATGGAAACAAAGGAAAGGTGTAGAGATTGCATATATCACCCTTGAAAGCGAGAGTGAAAATAGCCTCTCCTATCTCTAAAAGCAGCTGGGGATGATTCACAGTAGATTTTTCTGTAATAAAATTTCCCTACGTTTCTTTACTTGGAAAACTCAGTTTATAGGTCAGTTAACAAGTATTAAAACCACAAGAGAACATGAAACGCACCACCTTTTCCTTTTGATCCTTTTCCCTTTTGGATGAAAGTTTTGAAGTTTGGAATATAAAATCCCCGAATTTTTGTTATGTTTTATGCCTCCATGAAGGCATTAAAACAAAAGTTTGTGGGCTGAAGAAATATCCCTTAACTAGTAGGGAATTAAAGCAAGCTGTCCTGCACCAGGACACCTGTTAGCCAGGTGTGCTGCCGGCCCAGCTCCCCAAATGGAACACCTCATTTACAAAACAAATCTGTCTAGAAAATTACCTGCCCCTCTTGATTGCTGCAAATGGTTTTCATCAACCTGCACTGAACTGTACTCTGTTCTCCCCAAATTTACAGCATCGGCTAGAAGCGTCATTGTAGGAGGAAAAGGAATAGCAGCAATGTTTAAAAGCCATTAAATAAATAGAGGGTCCCCATGAGAATGGTCAGTGCCTTGGGTGTCCATTCGTTAAGGTAGCTTCCTGCTGAGCACACTACATAACCCACCACCAAGCACAGAATTGGCTTGGCTTAGAGGTTTTAAAGGCCCTGTTCTCTTGCAGGATGCTTCGGTTTTGAAATCTATCAAAGGAATCTCAAAACAAATTACATGGTAAATTATTATCTCTGTTCTGGCCTCCTCTCTACACCCCACTGTTCAGCATGAATGACGATGGGAGAGCCGCTTGTGAAAGCCTGCAAGATAAGCAGATTACAGAATGTCAGGTGCCTCGGGCTACTCTAAATTTCACAGCCAAACTTCGCTGGCCGAATCAGTTCATCTCACTAATATGGGTCACAGGCTATTTCAATTAATGCACCTCTAATGACTAACATTTGTTCCTTAATGTGAAAGGAATAAATACAGAGATACACAAAGCAGCAATATAAAGCAAAATGCTCTCCCCTTGCTTCTCATCAGTATCGCTGCATTTAGTTTCTCTAACCAACTAACAGAGATGGGGAAAATAGGCTTGCAAGGAATATAGAATTTCTTTCAGAAAGAAACCTTTTATGTAGCTTTCCTATCATTACCAACGCATTTCTGGCAGCTTTCAGTGTCCTCTAGATCCCAGTCTACTGAATAACAAGACCTGATATGAAAACAGAATGCAGAAAACAAATTAGCATTTTGAAAATAAAAAGCATGGCTTTTAATCCTATTAAGATCATGGCTTTTTTTTTTTCTTTAAGTTCTCTGAAAGATATACTGATGTTTCCATTAACATAAATGCTGAAATCAGCATTTCCTTTGAAAGAAGTTGTTAATATTTGGAAATGGTAGGATTTCCAATCCTAGATTTGATTGTTATTCTATGCTACCCTGCAAGTGCCAAGGTCATGGGGAGATTCACCTGCACACTGAGCTAAATGAATGCACTCGGCCACAATACATGTATAATTTAACATTCTCCTCTCAAGTACCACCATGCATTCCTAAAAATATTTTATTACAATAACAAATTGGTTTCAAAATCATGCATTATGTATTCTGAAATTAGGTCTGCCAATGAAACCTGTATATACAAACATACAAGCAACCATGCAGGACAGCATGAATGCAGAAATTATGGGTTCTAGAAGAGCTGAAAGGAACAATTAAATCTTCCCGTAACTCCAAAAAGTCCTTTTTTATTACTTTAATCTGCATAGTTAAAAAGAACAAAACAATCAATTGCTGTGAAATGTATTTAGAAATCAAATAGCATGTCTTTTTCTAGATGTCTTTATAGAAAGAAAATGTTTAAGTGCAAAGTGCACAGTATATTAAAACATACATTGGGGAGTTCATTTCTCAAGGGTAGGGCTGGGAAAAATAATACAAAGCTTCTCAAGAACTTAAAAGAGTACTAGTTACATTTCAAAACTTTACCATTATAACATCTTAAATGCTTTCTTCCTTCAGATTAAGCCCATCCAAATATTTACGATTAATTTATCAAACAATTCCTGCTAAATTCTGGATAAAGCTAGTCCTTTGCCCTTTCTTTTTTAGTTAGTTAGCCAAAGAGTTAAAAATTTCATAATATTGCTGAATTTCAGTAGCAAACACTGTACCGTTAATGCACTTTCGTGATAGATGGTTGTTTCTCATTTGCAAGTTTCACTTTAAGTTAAATATACATTGATAAAGCATCCTTTTACAGCCCAAATATTCTTTTTTTCTCATGCAAAATAAGCATGTTTCTTGGTCAACGGACATTTTGTTAAAATGGACTTGAGGTAGCTATTTATGAATAATTAAGATTAAAATGTTTCTGCGATTCCCTCAATGCTTTTTTATTTTAAAACATTTATATCATGTCAAAATGGACTTATTCTTCCAAAGGTAACTTTCCATTAAAATAATGGAGAAAATGACATTTCTAATTTTGATAATAGCCTTGAGTTCCTAACTAAAGTCAAAGCCGCCTGCTGCAGAAGCATGACATTTTTTAGGATTGATACCACTATGTGAATTCTTTGTAATGGTGTTAAAATACCTGATCTGAAGTATTTAAAACATGACAAATAAAAGCAACTAAATTTCCATTTTAAAACAGCAGCCCTGACTAAACCTTTATTTCAGAGTGTGCATTTCACTCTGTTAGAACTATTTGCTTTTCTGTTATTTATGGCAAGAAAAAGAGTCTGGCAGATATTACTATTAATTAGACTTCGTTCAATTTTAAACTTTAGGAAATGTTCTCAAGAACAGCTTGCAAATATATGTTCAAACTGGACATTTGTTATTTCATTTTTATTCCAAGAAGCAAAAATGCAAAATATTCTAAAAGACTGTGTTTTGCAACAGGAAAGCCAGACTAGACTGAAGACTTTACATTTCTAAGATATTTTAATTCAGTAAATATTGCATAAAATTAGAACCTTTACACTCTCCTTTTTGAATACAAGTGCAAATGTTGCACTCAGAAGCTGTTTCTCTGTAATTTCGTTTAGATGCTCTGATATGACTAGACATACAGCTTCTTCAGTAGCGAAATTATGAGAAATAATTATCTCTAATCTAATCAGCAGTATCTGAAAATGGTAAACGTTAGCAGCTTAATTTGTGATTTCTTAAAAAGCCTTTTGTATCACTGTTTAGACTGACACATTGAAGCTTCGCTTTTAAAGCAATAATTAAGAAATTGTTGACAGAAATTAAATGTCACTGACTATTTTAAACAATTGTAAATGTTCTTCCCCCTTTCTTCCCTGAGGTTGAGCCTGACAAAAAAGGAAAGCTACACTACCATTACAGAGGGGAACACGAGTTTCTGGAATGTTTTTTGCAGTAAAGAGATGTGATTCATATAAGTAATAAGCAAACCCCATGCTATGGATTTTAAATGCCCTGGCTTGTAATCCAGAGGTTAAATGATTAAACCCATTCCTGCACTTTTCAGTTTAGCTGCAGATACGTTTCCTTGAATTTAGCTGTGGGCAATTTTAAACTGAATAGGAACTGCTCTTTTATTTGTTATTAAAGTCCGCCACTATCTTTCAAAACTGTTTGTTACACACATCAGAACACATACACGTATTAAGAAAATACACTGAAATAAAAACAAGATTATAAAAACTAGACAAAAATCACTCAGTGTTCATTTTTGCATGGCAATTTACTTAACGAAAATTCTAAATGGCAATACATTAAATCATTAAATACAACCATTATCTTTCTTGCACAAATTTAAGTACAAAACAAAACTATTTTCCAAACGTTGCATGTAACCCTCCAACAAAAGGAGCTCCGAGGGCAGAGGCTGGGGGTGCTGAGCCCAGGGTAAGCAGCTGAGGAGAAGCAACTGCTGCCTGGGGAGATGCAGCCAAGTGGTCAGTGCCGGTGAGTGCGGCTCAGGCAGCCGCAGAAGCTCCGGGTTTGGAGGAGCCCTTTCAGTGACACTTACAGACGAAAACAGATACGTGGGAAGTTTGAAAAGCACGTAGGAGAGAACAGATACAGTAAAGCTTTCCTTCTTGATCCCTAATTATTCCTCATGAAAAAGGCAGGGGTGTCTGGACAGGCATATCATAACAGTGCGCTGTTCCACCGTTCTCTGGGACTGTTTTGTTGGTTTGAATTTGACAATTTAGGTTAAAAGACAGAAGATACTGGTAGCAGCTTGCAGACCCTCTGCACAGCTTTCTGCCTGCTAAGAGAAAGACCTGAAAGCTAAAATGGAAGAAGGTTTCTACATATTTTTCCCATTCAGGATCCTGCAACTGGCTGGTGAGCTGCATGACGCTGAAAAAACATGCAGTCTCCTAACAGGATTAAAGGCAGAGGAAGAAAATACAAATCAAAAGCACACTGGTGTTTTTCACTACAGTTTTGTTTTGTTCACGAAACAACTCCACCCGATATGATTTAATGCTGTGAACAGAAGGAGCGTGCGTCAAGCCCTAAATTCAGGGGGCTGCTGGGGGGCAGGGCTGGCTGGGAGGGAGCATCCTCCTGCTCTGTGCACCCGTGTGAACCCGGCCGGGTGCGCCCACACATCCTGGGGAGCAGTTTCAGTGTGAACCATACTTCTGGGGTTGGATACATTCCTCAGCTTCTCCTTTAAACTAGCTTTCTGTTAAATGCAGATACATTAATTAATTATTCCTTTGGAGTGTTGGAAGTGAACCAGCCAATATTTGTGATTTTAGTGGAGAAGCTACAAACCCTGAAAATTTCATTTTACAATCACTATTAGAAATCCAGTCCCATGGAAGCTTTTACTGGGCAGAGACTCTCCAAGCTGGCTTATTTCACATCACTGCCTTGTATGACAAAAGGTTTCCTTAAGCTACCCTAAAATCCATGACTGCATTTTTCTGCTGCGTGATGTCACACAGTAGAAGAGAGTGAAGCCTGTACTTACTGCGTTCAGGAAGCCAAACCCACCTTCCCAGAACAAACCTACAACAACACACCCACGAATCAGCTTCGGGATGCAACAGTTCACAAAACATAGAGCCACCAGTATGAGCACAAGCATCCCGCACTCACGTACCCGCTTCTTCATGAAACACCCAGATTTGACCAAAAGAAGATCGGATGAAGATCCCCGCCAAGGAAGAGCACCCACCATCTAACCGCACGGGAGGTCAGCTTTCCCTGGGGACCGTGTTCCCAGGCAGTGTGGCCCACGTGGTCCCGCAGCGTGCCCAGGCACCCCGGCAGGCTCCCGGCACAGAGGGATCCCAGGGCAAGGCTGCAGAGGCTGTGGCTGTGCGCATGGCATCTGGTCTGAGAGTTTAAGGAAAACCTCTGTTGGTAGCAGTTGAATCCAAGCTGAATCCAGACTTCAGAATAATGCAGGTTTGAGGATTTTAAGAGTAGAAGGAAGGTGCAATTCTATCAACAAGGCTAACTACCTCGACTACGTTACCAGAAATAAAATTAAGTAGTACTTTCATAGGCAGAGTTCTAAAATAAAATGAAAAAAGCAAATCTCTGCATTTGATACCAATCTGGTTTTTGTATCAACATGTGAAAATAAAAAAAAAAAATATTTAAAGCATGTTCTCAAGAAATAAGACACACTAAAATAACAGTGTGGCTGTTTGCTACCTGAAGAAATTATAGGAAGATGGTGTCCATAAAAAGGCTTCACCCTATGTTCAAAATGCAGTTGTTTTTAATTTCCTTGACATTAATTTCCTTGAAAAGTAAATCATATGCTTTCCTTCTCCCTCTCCTTTCTGCCTTACCTTTCCCCCTCCCTCTACCACTAGAAAACAACCTTTTGTTTAAGACTTAGCAGATCATCTACACTTTAATTTTTATTCACAGCTATATAATTTTTGTAAAAGTTTTCTTTACACAAATGTTGTTCTTCCAGCGAGCAAGCAGAAAGTTTTCTTGCTATAAAACATTCTTACACAAAGTTTACACAATGATATTTAGGAAAAACTAAGCCTAGAAGCAGATGGAGTCCCTTCCAGTCAAACTGAAGGAGGTGCAGAAATTATCTGTTGCTGGATATGGCTTTTATCTCCAGATCATCTCTGGAAACTTCTTTCTCAGGATATTAGTTGAGGAATGATTTCTTCCCTCTTTTCATTTCAGAATCACTAGCTCTTGTGTTTGATGTGTTTTGGGTGAAATGTCAGGCAATTATGGTGATGTACTTGCTTTTGTATTACCCTCTCCCTTCCCTCCATGGCATCCCCCTCCCCTCCCCTGGCCCTGTGTGAGCGGGGGACCACCCCCGGCCCAGGTGAAGGGAGGGCAGCCCCCGCTGTACCTCCTGCTCCCAAAGAGACCCCCTGCTCCAGGAAATCCAAAGTGCACTAATTCACAAAGTGATCGTCTGCATTTTAAATAGCAATTTAGTGTGATTCGGCTACACATCCCTCGGCAGGGTCCACACCAAATTACTTTCGGTTTACTGTTTCTGTGTTTATTGGGGCTGATTCATTACAGAGCACAGAGTCTATAGGAACAAGCTATTTTTCAGCGTAACAGGTTTACTGTAAAATTAGATTATAGTTTTATAAATCCCTAGGATAAAACCCCCATCTATCCCATATGTGCAGAAAGGGACATACTGCCCACAGTGTCCTTGTTTATAAGGAATAGCTACTCTTTGGATTTCCTGCTTCTTAAAGAGTACAGTTAAAGAGCTTTTTTTCTGTCAAACTATTGGCATGTGATTGCCACTGCGTCTTCCTTTATCCTCTTTAGTGTATTTATTTAGTCCCCTGAGGTCCTTTCCTCTTCTAAAAAGGAAGGCCTAAGAGCCTTGATAGATGTTATTGCTATTCTCCAGGAGGATCTATGGGCTAGCAGAGAGATGGTCCTGCAAGTTGTGATCTCCATCATCTCTGAGCCTGGAACCCAGATATCCTGTTTCCTATGGCCAAGTCACAGGACAGCTTAGCTGGAGGAGAAGGAAAGCACGAATCTAGCCTGAAAAGAATATTTTTAGATTGAATTAAATACACCACCCACAAAGACGGAGAGAGCAAGACCTTGGGAAACCATGGGACTTCTTTCTTTCTTTCTCTGTTTTAAAGAAAAACACTGTTTTCTCTCGGTGTTGTTAAAAAACAATTCCCATTTAAGCAGTGACAGGCAGGACTCTGTAATCTGTACATAGAATTTAATCCTTTAAAGAATCAGCAGAACCCACATCAATCAGGCCTTCATCAACTTGTAAAAACAATATTTTGATTCAATCAGATTCAAAGCCCCGAAATTCCCAACTAATTAATGCAGGGTCACTCAGAGGCTGTGAAGCAATGGCTAGCAGAGTGGTCAAATATTTACCCCTCAACACAGTAGACATTAGGATAACCAAAGGACCTGAAGAGTGGGCAAGAATAGATAATGCGACTCTCACTGCAGCAGGTTTCATTCACTAGAAGTATTTGGATAAAGAATTATTACAAAGGAGAGGAAAAAAGAAACTGAAGCCTCTGCTGTAAGCAGCATTCTCACATCCTGCTCAAGGGCTGTTAAATGGTCAGTGACCCAGGCAACATCCTTCTCATTTTTTGGTTTTTAACATGCATGTCTCCAGACAGTTGAGTTGCTTTGCTTATAGTCCTTCCTTATAACATTCACAATAAATTACATCGTAAGAATGGAGACAGCAAAAAATTACTGAAGAGTCCAAACCACTAAGACCTTCTGGCCTGCTTTGTATTCCTAGAAATGAGGCTTGAATTCAGCTTTTTCTTTTAAATACTCTTAAAATATATGCCCAGCACTCAGGATATTCTATGCACGGGGGAGATGTTCGCAGCGCGGAGGGGTGCCTGCGTGCGCTGCAGACACGTGTCTGCCGAGCCTGACAGCTCGAGGTGATTCTTTGGAGTTTGTTTGATGCAGCTTTAAACTCTGCCTTGTGAGAAAATATTTTTTGTATGTTCCACTCCAAAGCTAAAATCTCATTGATTCTTTTAAAATGCAGCCATTAAAACAGTCATAACTTGTTAATGCATAATATATATAATCATATCTATATGCGTACATGGGGCCTGTAGGCAGCTGCATGCATTCTGTGACCTCGTGTGTGTATGTGTAGAGACACAATATACACCCACTGCGTGCGTGAGCGCGAGTGTCTGTGTGTGTGTGCCAGAAGTGGAAAGACCATACGTCAGAGAAAAATAAGAATACATCTGGAGTGCTGGTCTCCATGACACCTGATCACTAAAAACCCAGATCTTTCTTGAGAGAGACATTTTTACATTTCTTGGCAGAGGGGGATTGTGGAAGTGCCACACCCCCTCACGCTCTGTTATCCTTTGCTAACAGCAGCTTCATCCTATCTCTCCAGGACACAACCACTGCAACAGATTCTCTAAAAACTTATAAAGGAAATGACTTGCTGCACAAAACCAATGAAGCAGTTTTCACTTCTCCTTTCAAGACTCCTTTTGGGCTATTGTGCTTTTTTCCTATTTATATATTTTTGCATTTGCACTCTAGAGCTACACAAGGAACAGAAACAGAATATATTTTGCACTATGTTTCTGTGACTTTTGCTTCTGTGTTCAAATTCATCATATGGTGAGATGTACTCTGGATAGATAAAATTTAGATTAACAATTATGCAATTAGTATGTGCTCTTCCTTTCACAAGAAATTTTCAAAAAGCTGAAAAGCAACCATTTAATAATTCACAAATTTAAATTGCCTATATTTTGAGACAGCTTGAGAAGGAACTATACACCCAGAGGAATTTTTAAAAAGCCATTTTGTAGACCCCACGCTGATGGTATTTCGCTGCAACAACCATCAGTGCCTGGTTACGCCAAAATGTATTTTAGAAGGATGCCCTCTACTACAATAGCAGTAGTAGTAGTAATAGTAGTGATAATGAAGAAAGAGATCCAGATAATGCCACCTGAAAAAAATATATTTCAGGAAATCATCACTAATCTTTTCCTAATCTTATTCTCATCTGCATAGGAAAGACCAGACAAATAACCCGGGGTGAAGGAGCAGTTGTCTATTTTCAGATGTGTGTCTTACAACGGAGAGACAAAAATTATCACACCTACTTAAAATGTAAGGTGTAAAAACCTGGATTAAAGCATCTCCTCCTTAACTTACTTTTTTACTAGTACTCAACATCATAGAACAATACATGAAATCCTATTTGCTCTCTCAGACTACTGTGATTTCCTTGTATTTTGCACTTCACAAACCCCCAGCGAAGGCGGCAGCGTGGCCGATTTTCAGTTTCATATTCTGACTCCAAGCGCTAGTACAGTCCTGAAGTGTGTGGGATCCTAAAATTATTCAAACCTTAAAAATTGCGACCACATATGTCATTCTTGCACTGGGTTGACCTTTTCAGCAGACAGGTCGTTCTGACACATAAAAGGAAAAAGAAACAGCCACCTGCTCCATACTAGGAACTGGGGCTGCCTGTGCTCTGCTGAAACTGTTGAAAGAATGTATAAATGAACTCACTGCTACAAAACTGCACTATTTCCAGTTTCCCTCTATACTCCAGTTACTACAGACCGAGAATTCTGGGATGGAAGCAGTATCCCTTTTATTTGTTAAGAAAGAACAAACACACAGTGGCACAGCTCCTGTTCCCAGCGGTCGCACCGACCGGTATTTCCAGGCGGAAGGGTCGCTCTGTGGCAGGCTACAGCTTTTATTCCCTGTCCTGCTTTACAGGGTATGCGCCTGACAGGAGTTTTCAGACGAGATGCTGCAACTCTGAATTCAGTTGTTGATAAGCAACCATGAGATGAACCTTCTTTGCACACATCCATCTTTATAATTTACATTCTACAGGTTTCCATTCAGTCAGGCATTTGAATAGGAAAATGACAAAATATTTTTGAAATCTCTATGCCACTGAGGAAAGGCAAGAAACTAACCAAAGCCATCTGAAAAATAACAGGGGAGACCTCCTTCCTTCTCCTTTAATTTGCCAAATTGCAGCTGGTAAAGGAAAAAGCACTGGGCAACGTTATAAACTCCATTCTGATGTTCCTGACTCATTTTTATTTGGACAAAGAACAGATAAACATACGGATGCACAGAAAACCTGATGTAGGGACAGAAAAATAAACTATTTCATCTGCTGGTATGCACAACATGCACCCACCTACCAAACTGTTGAGGTCACTGGGAAAGCTCTGGACACAATGCATCACCATGCACAGGCTTACTTCGAAACAGCTTATAAAATGTCTGGAATATTGTATATATTTTTCTTTTATCATTCTTCTCTTTGGATTTCACTTACATTCCCTTTTGCTATCAGACTGAGGGTGATAAATTGAAGATGAAAAAATGCACATTTCTCCATGTCTTTTAAAAAGCACTTGAATAAATATTATCCATGCAGCCAAGTGTGTCCTGCATTTGAATAGCTGCAAAGCAGTAGGGATGCCACTGCAAAGAAACATCTGCCCTGCAGCTCTCAGCGCCCACACAGTCAATATACTAAACAAGGATTGATATTAGGAAATTTCATGTGGAAATGAATAGCTTTTTTTGAAAGCGTTACTGTTTCAGTTTCACCTTAGGTATTAATCTAGCATCTAATCCATAATTGTTTGTAAATATGCACATTTGGGGAATTATTCTTAGATACATCCAAAGATCTTTCCCTTGGTTGCATTCCATCAGTAATTCTACAAACTAGCCTGAACCACTCCATGAGGTAGTGCATGGAATGAGGCTATTTTTAAGCTTTAAAATACAACAGAAAGACAAACTTTAACAATAAATCATGGATAAATGTACTAAGTGCCCTGGATATTAACAGAAATATTACCTCATAAACAGAAGTTCTATTTTCTAACACTTTTGCCACTTGTATTTCAGCATATTAAGTAACAGAAATTAAGGAAGTCTGAAACCTCTGCTGGTAAAATATATTCCCAGGAGGAAAAGCTTTTTACATCACATTTTAATGCAAAGTGTGCCCCAAATATCATACTCCCCCCATTTTTTCTTTCCCAGAGCTTCTGCTGAAGAACAGAACGACTGATACAGTACCAGAAAATCTCTCATCACGATGTCTCTGAACTGTATCAGCTCCTAGTCGTTCCTGCAGCGCTGTCCAACAGCCGGCATCCCGACAGCCACCAGAACCGTCACCCAGCTCTGGATCTCTCCAGTTCCTCTGTTTTCTGCCCCCGGACCCTGCAGGTCACCAAATCTGTCACCCCGCCTTGCAGCCAGGCACAGACACTTCACTGACACGGTGCCCTGCTTCCCCTAGTCACAGGCTGTGTCGCCTTGCGCTTTTACCTGTGGTCAATATTTCTATTGCCTTGTCTTGTGCCACTACCAGAGTTGTCACCTTGCCCTCTAAGCTCGTCCTTGTACGCCTCTGCACAGCTTATGTCTCCACTCATTGCGTCTCTCACTTCATCCTGCCTCTACAATCAGCATTGCGCTTCGTCTTTACTCCCAGTGACATCCATCATGGGTTTAGTATCAGAAATTCTTCTGGAAATTAATTTTTGTCTCACTATATAAAAAAACTGATTTCCCACCACCACCACTAGAATTAAGGCGTTTAAATAGAACAGCAAGATGGGCACATGCCAAGACCAAGTAACTGTCATGGCTGTATGGGCTGGCTCATTTTTCTCTTCATGATCCTTGCTATATATCTAAAACTAGACTGTAAGCTCTCTGAAGTAGGGCTTGACTTTTCTATATGCTCTAGTAAAACAAATTACATAATAAAAATAACTGATGTTTGAAATGTAATTGGTCACTAGAATTTGCAAATCAGTAAGATAAAACTAGAACAGCTCTGTAAATCAGTAGGTGATGAAGTGGCCCAGAGTAAAATAAGCTGAGCAGCCCCTGTCAGTATGTCACCCAGTACGTATATTTACAGTTCAGAGGCACTCTGCCGCCTTAGTAGAATTTGCAGATTTCTGATTCTAATCTCCAAAAGCAAAAGACTCCTGCATAGAACAACAGATGGATTATCAGCACAGGGTGTCTAGGAAGTGCTCACACCCCTGCTCGGAGGTTAACATTTGATTTCTCTATTGTATGGTCAGCTTTGACGGAAAGAATCAATATATAAAATTAATTCCTAGTTCTCAACATTCAGTTGCAGCTACAAAAAACAATTTGTTGTTCAAAGCAAATAAGAAGCAAGCTAAATACTACTACTGCCATAACTAAAATTTGAAAATTACATCAAATCACTGTCATAAAATATCACCTCAAAAATAAAACCCCAAAAACCCTCATGTAAAAATTAGCCTTTGCTCTACTGCAAGGAACTCTTCATTAAATATAAGGTTTAAAGAGTTCATATGTCTGTGACACCTTCGGTCATGAGATGCTGATGATTTCATAACCTAAAGGAGTAAAACGGCTCTACTCAGGCCTTGGGGACATCAGCCAGGCAGCAGGGGACACCTTCCCTTTGCTCCAGCCCAGAGCAGCCAGGTTTTACAACCAGAGTGCAGTGGTGAACACAGGAACCTAAGAAGCGAGTAGGGCCTGACTGCTACCTCGCCTCTTTCACACTGCTTAACCCACTTCAGTGGTCTCTGAACGTGGTCTTTTCATCACTGTTAGTCCAAAAAATTATTTCAGTATTGAGAAGTATGTTTTTAATGGAATGCAAGGTGATAGTGCTTATAGTGGTCTGTTAAAAATACTGCAGGACAACCATGGTACAGAGAGCCCCGATAACCTGTCCCCTAATGCGTGGGGGCAGCAGCACAGGCAGAGAACAAAGTCTCTGCCAGGTAGGACAAAGCTCTATCTCACCAAAGAGACCATCGGCCAGGCCCCCTCACCCACCACCGCCCTGACTGTTACAGAGGCCTCTATGCATCAGACTAAGAAATCAAATACTCAGGCTATTTCCACCTACATTTTGGAGGCTCACTCAGAAGATATAGATTCCATCCAATTGTGGGAAGGGGAGCCAAGAGACATCTCCTGAAATGCTGGGTAGCTCTCTGGCTCCAGCTACACCCAGCGACAGCTGGATGACAAACTTCTTGCTGTGCCTCCATTCTCCAAAAAATAAACTTGGGTTTCATAATATTTAACTCTCCCTGCAAAGCACTCTAAGACCTAGAGATGAAGATTATTATGAAGAATTATATTAGGCAGTAGTTAAAAGCAGTTTAAAATCTTGCTTGCAAGGGTTCTCTTTTCCTCATTTTTTTCCATGGTATTGGGCGAATTACTTCACCTATTTCTTGCGGCCTTCCGCATCTATTCTTAGTAATGATGATAAAAGTCTGTATCTAAATTTAAACATTTATGAAGAATTTTCACAAATTCCTTGTAAAATGCTTTAAAGAGGGCAAAGGGTCACTACTTTCAGTGATTGTTTGGAGTGGCTTTTTAATTTCTGACACGTGATTTTTACTCTTGGCCTACAGGAACGAAGTGATTTTGCTGTGTCTGCCCAGAGCGAGTTCAGTGGAACCTCATGGCATTGCCTGGGATTCTGTAGGATGGCAAGTGGTGAGGTCACAGGTCAAGGCTCTTCAACATGCTGATGATGCTCAAATTCAGAGATGGATATTTATCAGATGGTTATTTTTAGCTTTAATTAACACAGGGGCAGTTTTACCATGGAATCCAACTTTGCTGTCTTGGATGTAACAGTATCAAAACCATTCGCTACTCTAAGGTGCAGTACACAGAAAAACAGTGTTCTGGATTTGCCACTGGAGTTCTTCCTCTGAGTGCTGTTACTCTGCATCTCCCCAGTGTACACCAGTATAGGTGCTGTGCTCCAAGAGAGGCTTCAAACTGCTTGGTTGCTCTTTAGATTTGCCTGAGCGAGTTCTCCTTCAGCTTCTCTTTCCTGCTTCTCAGTACAGGCTTTGAACAAACATACACAGAACTGATCTTAGGGAGATCAGCAAAACCCTTCACACTAATTATTCTAACACAAATTAAAGCTAACCAACAAATGCAACCAAACCATTCTTTATCCTCATTCAACAACAGTCCCCCACCCCTCCCCCTTTGTTCTTTATAGATAGAAATGAGCAGAAAGTATTTTATTTTGCTCTAGAAATCTCTATCAACCTATACTGAGGAAGGCAAAAGGGCAGATCACTAATATCAGCTTCTCTCCAACTCAAGGCCAGCAGAACCTTGGGAGCAGCATGACAACGCAATGCAGTCTTGCACTGACTCAGCCTGAAGGCGCACGGCGGCATATGGCACACCCGAATTTGCAGGTTTTTCCAGAACTTTAAGCAATATTGGTTACTGTGTGCTGGAGCTGCTCTCTGTGAAGACAGACGGAAAGGCAGCTGCGGTGAAGAAATGAACACTTCACATGGCTCTCAGCAGTGTTAATGGGCAGCCCATGGTCTTCCACAGAGCTAAAACAAAACTATTCTCTCTTTGCCTCTCATCTATTAGCACTGAGTGAGCGAGAAGTCTATAAAGGATTAATTAAGACAAAATGTGTTAAATAAAACATCTCCTTTAACAGTGAAGGGTTGTATCTCAGCATTTTGTAAGTGTCTTAGGAAGAACAGATTTATATCGGGGTGAGGAGAGGGAGGGAGGATGCGGCATTAAGGTGGCTTCAGCCACCGCAGCGCTGCGAACGGCACCGTGCGGTTGTTGTCCCGTGGGAGCCCTGCCTCCCCACCCTCTGCTCAGGGCCGCTGCCAACCACACCCACCGTACCTTACACTGGGTTTGTTCCGTTACTTGTTTCGTCTATCTGTGTCTATACTGATACGCAGAAAAGTATTTCCTCCAGTAAGCTGTCAGCCCAACTACCGTACAGAGACCCAAAACTCTAATCCTATCTCCATTACTGTCTACTGTGCAAAGAAAAGCAAGCCCGTTTCCGAGATGCTTATTTACCTAATAGACTATAAAAGGTATCAAGGGAGTCATTGCGTTCAATTGGGTCAATCTTACGTATGTAAATATGTATTTAAATTTGGTAAATATGTACAGTATTTAGAGCATGTGGAGAATGATTCTTCTGTGGAATGGGGCACCTCTTTCAAAAAGGTTTACACTACTCCAGGTAAATTAAACTCCTTTACACACCAATAATGAAAGCTGAAATCTGGTGGAAAAGAGATGCCCTCTTTTGTTAACTGATGTGAGTAAACATTGCTGAGCTTTGCAGCATTCTAATTGCAGTTATTAATTAAATGTATTTCAATAAGATTAACTTAGTGGATTTTATATAATATCTAATTTTAAGGGTAGAAATAAACATTCAGTTTCACATGGGAAATTATTCATTCACGAAAACAATTTCATTATTTAAGGAATGTATGTGTATACCTACATCTATATATGTTTGCCTACATGCATGAACCCCAACTATGGAAAAAGCATTACATACACATTCATGTGTTTCTCTTCCGTGCCCTTAAAATGCAAAAATTTCCTAAAAATAAAATTCTTGGTAACATTTTTCTGTTCATCCATGGGAAAAAACAAAATCTTGGTACCTCCAGCCTTCTAGCTAGAATACCTCATAGGAGAATAAATCTGTTGATACTAAATTACTATTCCCACTGCTCTACAACTCTGAGTTTATTGTATAACTAGGCCAAGCAGACCTTTGTTAAAGACATCGTTTTATTAAAGAGTTCTCCAAGTAAAAACATCAGACTTGACACATACTTGTTGGAACTCTTAACAGAACAGTTCTGAAATAAATATATTTTTGAGGTACTTATGTCAGTACTCATTTTTGTAGGAGAAGCTCTTCCACCATCCAATGGCTCATTAAGGCAATAATAGGGGGTGGGAGGGGGACACACAGGAAATCAGCATATTTCAAGGCTTAGAGCAAAGAGGTTTTCAGCCATGGCAAAAGCTCTGGAGGTTTCATTTAACAGAAAATTCCTCTCTAGTCCAAGTTCACACCTCGCATAGTCGGTATCAAAGTGCTTTGCGATGAGAAACACATTAGACTACGTTTATTTATATTGCACCCTAAACAGCAAGTCTAAATAATTTAGAATTTCTACAGCTTGAAGGCAAAAAAACCCCACAGTTACCATTTTTAAAGTCTGAAAGTGTGTGCTGTTGGGCCTCTTAGGGACATCAGCTTCCCTTGGATGAGTGACTCGCTACACACAAGAAAATACAGAACCTTTCAGTTGCCCAAACACTCGAAGGTACTTTGGGGGGATGTTAGCAAGGGAGGAAGGGGAAACAGGTTGGCTCTTGTCCCCGCTTTCCTCAGTGGAAATACAAAAAAGATAGAAGCTAAAACTGAGGCTTGGACACAAATCAATGCCAGCCAGCTAGTCAAGGCCCGGGAGTGGTGCTCTGGGCCCGGCAGTGCCTGCGCGGGCACCGCTGGGCACAGGCAAGGGCTGGAGCTGCTCGCCCGGGCTGGGGCTGCTGTGGCCGGGCCAGCCCGCGGCTCAGAGTGGGCCAGCTGGAGCGACCCTGCTGCATGCTCTTGATGGGGATCCACTTATCCCATCAGATTTATGAATGTGTAATTGTCATTACATAATTTCCCATTCTAAAAAGAGAAAGCAGTATGCCAGAAATGTCCTCCCTTTTCAGCGTTTCCAGATACACAGTATTTCAGATACAGAGGACTTACAGGCGTGTGTATGATATATACACACTGTGTACATATGCACACTCATTCATTGATAAAGGAGGCAGTAAAAACATGCAAAAATCAAATAGCATGTTTACATTTTATTAAATGCAAACAGTGCTGATACATTTCTAAATATAATAATTGAAGTATCTTAATTTCTGTCTTCAGACAGGTTTGTGAAAACTAAGTAACAGTATAACCTGGATTTCCACATGCCCGAACCAAACAACTATATTCAGCATCCCTCTTAATATTTGAGTAACCTACAGCTGATGTAAGGAAACACAGGGAAGGGTCCATATGAATTACAGAATTGACCTAACAACTGAAACTGTCCAAAAGTATGAACAATTTTCTCACCATTACCGTTTTTTTTCCCCCTTAATATAACAAGGCAAAACATGCTGATCATAGCAAAACCTGGAAGGGGTTACAGAACGTTTTTCTAGGTTCTTGTGCTAATTGTGACTTATTCCAAAAAGCAAACTGAGGGAGCTTAGGAGCAACCCATTCTCCATCTGATGCCTGCTGGTGTGGATTGCAGCGGTTCAGACGATACATGGAGAAGCAGCTGAACTTGCCTATAACACACATGGGTTCTTTTCCCCTCTGAGGGGATTATTCTTGACAAGAGGGGTTCTGCAAAAACCAATGTACTGGAGTACATCTGGGTCTAGGTCCAGCTGGCATAACTGGACCGCGTGTTTACTCAGCTTGTGTGAGCAATACTGCTAATTCATTTCATGGGCTGGGCTGTGTCAGTGTGGAGAGAATGTGGGTCACCTAATATTAGTATCATAATAAAATCAGCTTTTGCAATCAGTCCCGACACCTTCAGCTGACTGCTGTTTTCCATTAAAATCTTCTCTTAGATCAAGTTATACAATGAAATTCAGCTTTCTGCTGCCTCCATTTCAACAGATTATAATGAACAACATCTTACTTTTGCATAATACCTTTAGTAGTGTGTCAGAAAAGCCTGATTTCCAACAAAAGCCTGGTTAAAGTAGAAGACAGAGAAATCGAGCAAAAAAAATCTTATGAACTAGTATTGAATTTTAACATTCTACTTGCTTATCATACAGTATAAATAATTCACATTTGGAAATCTTATTTTCAGAAATGTTTACTGACACAGCAAAAATCCATGTGAGAGGTTACTGACATGGCATGTAAATGCAGACCTGAAAAGACTAGAGTGATCACCAAAAGGATGAGAAAAGGATTAATCTAAGGAGGATATCAACTGAGAAAATACTTTGTCCTAAATAAACTAGCTGGTAATTAACAGCTCAGGCACCGAAGTGTCCTTCATTTCAGATCTGTCCAATGGTAGCTGTGCTCCAAAATACTAGCTGGTAGCATAGACTTCTTCTGCTACTACTTCAGTCTTTGATCCAGTTTATATTTTGATTTGAAAGATATGAAGAGAAAATTACTAGGAAAAGTCTGCCAGGTATAGGGAAACAAAATTTTGTTCAGGTCTTTTTACTTTATTCTATTAAAATAAGCATCATGGCTTTTGAAAATGTTAAATAGCCCAACATCCTGGAGGAGCTGAGTAGAGCAGGCAGAGGCAGGGCCCTGGGCACCTGGGACAACGCTCCAGCGGGGAGGACCAAGGGGGCGGCTGGGGCTGGGAACAGGAGGAGCTGCTGCAGTGGGGTCAGCACATGGATGTGTGGGGCCCACACCTGGAAATACTACCAGCAGCAACGGGTATTCCTCACCTGCACGCACCAGCTCATTCTTTCATGAAACAAAAAATTCCCCAGGTAAACATCCCAAAATACGTATTTCTATATTTCTTGGGTAAAAGAAACCTCATAAGGAGAAAATTTTTTAAAAATTAAAATTATGTTAAATCCATTCTGTTTAATTTTGCATGCTGGAATGGCTGTTCTAGTGCCCAAATGTTAAAAACTACCCCTCTGAAATGGAATGGCATTATCTCACAGCTCACTCACAACTACACACCCAAAAAAGGGACTTTTGCTGGAATACTTGGGCAAAATGGAAAGATGAGTAATCAGAGGACAAGAGGAGGCTGCAACGGCGGCCGGTGAGGTGTTAAGTTGTGGCAGAAGAATACAGACAGCTGTAAAATCCAAAAGACTGTACCTACAGTGCTGCACAGGAACCCAGAGACGACCGAGCCCCAGCTGACCAGTGCCCCAGCCGCACCGGGCAGACCTCCCAGGGCCCTCCGTCCCACATTCCACTCACATATTTTTAGTAACCATTACACCTTTTAAAATGAAAAAAGTGTTAAGTGAAAAGGTTTGTTACTTAATACAAAAAATGGTCAGGGAAAGGCATAAAAGCTATACAAAATTTTAAATGCAATTATCTTAGATTAGAATATTTGGCTTGAAAGATCTGGAGGGTATTGTTTTTGATACGACAGAGCCACTTGACAAGGCCTGTCACCACTCCAGGTCTTTCAGTTGTCAACTAAAGATGAAAGGACATCACAAAGAATTAACTTCAGCTTTTAAACATTTTGAAAATGTCAAAGAGGTCACAGCTGATCTATTTCCTTATACAGCATATTCACTTGATGAAATTTGTGGTAACAATGTGTTTTTACTTTTCATTCAAATTGGTCTAAAATCTTGGTAATTGATCACAGACTAATGAGAGCTGACACGGGACCGGTGCGATTGGCTGAGCTTTGTATCAATCACAGCTGCTGCCAGTCCACGCTGTGCATATTAGACTTTCTAATGGCACTAATTGGTGACTACAGAAAAAACCTGCTAAATCTCCTAGTGTAGTTTCCAGAACCATTTATTTGGTTTCCAGTTACACTAAAGCCAATTTAAGCCCTTTTATAACTAACACCTTCCTACATATAGGACCTATTGTTCATGCCTTCTCACAAGCCGTCTAAATAGTCCTTAAAATATTCAGTGAGATGACTCTAAATTAAAAATGGGTCCAATCTGTGAAACAGCAGAAGTAAAAGTAGAAGCTAAATATTTGTATTGACCTTTTAGGAGCACTAGCCAAGTCAGTAAAATATCTTAAAAGCATCTTATTATGCATATAGAGACTAAAATTTTAAATCTCGTTTAAAATAACATGTGACCACATTTGCCAGAAAGTGATTTCATACTTCCAGAGCATTTTAGCATCTCTCAATATGAAAGTTATCAGTTAAAACAAGTTGAAATGCGGTTGTATCATGCTAATTCTTCCCCCACCCCCCCAATATGATTTGGAGAGAAAGGTCAAGTCTGCTGTCACTTCCCTCTAACTGATGCTCAGAGACCGTGTGCACTGAGCATGATACATTTAAAAGAAACCAAGCAATCGGCCATTTTCTGCATCAACCGTATTAATCATAAAACCTCCATCTTGAGCTAAAACAAGAGATTAAGTGCACAGGAATAAAGGCAGAAAGTTTTCTCTCTGCTTGAAACTGAAGGATCCTTTTCCATTTTGGACACGTTCCTTGCACTGTGCAAACGGGTAATAATATTAACTGTGATTTGTAAGATAGACTGCCAAGGAAACAGATACTTAGCTACAGATAAACTGTACAACTGAAACCTGTGTTCATGATAAACAACAGGACGATATATATAGAAAAAGCAGGTGCAGTGAACACCAGTGTAAAGATACGGACTGCGAATGCTGCTACACACCTCATCTTTTCCCGCATACTTGCACATTTTTTCTACACACACACATACATAAGAACACATATGTATATAAATCTCTTGTTAACCACAACATATAACCTGTGTATACATATGTTTTTAATATATATACACACACACACACGTGTGTTTATATAAAGGGAAAGAGAGAGAGTACCTGAGATGAGAACGTGGGGGACGGAAAGTGGCACTAAGCAATCTGAAATATTTTGTATTTCAAGCTATAATAATAAAAAGAACAACAGAGAGACAGAAATAAAGTTTAGAACAAGCAAGCGCCAAGGTTTAGAACAATCAGACCTAATTACGCTGTTTGTTCTCCAACCTGAGATAAAAATAATCCTTCCCATATTAACAGGACTGTTCAGCAATACTTCATATATTGCACTAAGCGATTTGTATTTGCTTAGTGGAAATAGCTTAGGAGAAACAACTATCACCCATGTTTCTCTCATACATTTAAAATGGAGGGTACATGCAGGAAAACATTTTAATAAAGCTACAGTCTGCACTTGCAATTATATGCTAAAAAAACCAGAAATAATTTAGTGTACAACTACTTAACTATATTTCTTTAAAATATTTGGCAAATTGAAGAAGGTCACATCTGTACAGGCAGGGCTCACTAAATCTTTATTAAGCTACCTATCATCAGAAGGCAAGACAGCCACAGTACTGGCTGCAGGTTTTCTGAATGAGAAAAGGAACAATTCCCAGCAAGATCTACAGACGTCACCCAAGGTGATTGTTCTAAACTCCTTCCGTTCAAAACTGTCTCACTTGTATTTTAAAATGTTTCACTTTTGTGAACCACTGTTACGTCACAGGTAAATTTGATCCCAATTCAATTAGTCATTGGCATCGGTAGCACTTAAGCATATAATTACACGCAAGTATCATCTCGGTGCTTTGCCAAACACAGACATCTGAAGCCTTCCATCGCTTTGGTCACACCGTTAACCAACAAGTTCCTTATACAAATTGCAAAGTAATCTATCTAACTGTGTTTTCATAACCTCTTTGTGAGGTACAGAGCCCCCACGCTCACCCTTATTTAATTGATATTTAAATGCAGATCTGAGAAGGAATGCAATCGAGTCCACAAGGAGACCATGGTAGAGCAGCAGATGGGAGAGGTATGGTGTAAGGTTTTTGATGCACCAAAATCAGATTGTGCCAATACACTGACCCCCTTCAACAACAGTCTGTCCAAACTACGAAGAGAAATGCATAAATGAAATATTTATCCTAAAGATGCTCATATGTTTTTTACTGATAGTTAACATACAGAAGTCCTAATTTGCCAGTTTACATGTACTGAGAGCTTAGATGGACAGGCACCACAACAATCCCTCGCCCCTCAAATGCATCAGTGCTAGAACATATGAAACAAAAGAGAAGGTAGGGAGGCTCGCTCTCTCTAGGCAGCTTCTGTGATGAGCAAAGGAAAACTATAACCGTTGGTGCTTTGTTGGTTGTTGCCTACTCAGGACTTACCTGGACTGTGAAATTATTCTGCATGTGCATGCAGAAAGGAGATTTTATGAAAAGGAGAGAAATGAGAAGCCATTTTCCAAGGCAGTCTCCATGAGGAGTGAGGAACTCATCACAAATCTTATCAGAAATGTTTTTAAGTGATCCTTCCAAAATTTCTACGAGGGTCTCAAAAAAAGAGCAAAACTATTTTAAAACTTAATGCATACTGAAAAAAACAAGCCTCTGCAAAAAGCAGCAAGGTCCCCTTAGCTTTCTCGCTTCCTTTGTAGGCCAAAATATACTGCGATGACATTGCAAGTGTTTTGGCATAGCAACTTCTAAGAAAGGAGGAGGAAAGTCCTTGAAGAATAGAATTTCCTCATCAAATTATATTTAATGGCATTAATACGCATTTTCTATTTTCAGTCCTATGATAAAAAGTCAGGCAAAATAATGTAAAGGCATTTCACATACTGCAGGTGAACTCTGAAGCCCCTATTTTCTAATTAAGAGGGTTTGAGGTTAATCAGTTTAAAATTGCATTGATTTATATAATCATTTTGATTCAGTGAGGGAATAAATTGAAACGAATTATGAGGCACATCTTAAGTATATGTTCTATTTTGTTGCTTGTTCAAGATTTCAATATAAGGAAAAGCAACAGTTATCCAGTGGAATTCTCACAGATCTACGGCAGTCCCAGTGCCAAACACGCAAAGCAGAGTCTCTGAAATACTTTGAGCAAGGAAAGATGTGAAAGAAAAATTTATCCACAGTTAATAAACAGAAACTGAAAAAGATTAAGGATTTCTATGATTCGTGTTAGTATGTTGCTTAATCCTGCTGCATTCAGTATTGGAACAGAATTACCCTAGCACTAAAGCCACAAAGAATGAGATCGCTCCCAAAGGAATCATGGCACCGTTCCTCGTCCTTGGCTCTTCTCACGTTTGCTCTTCTTTACTTCGCTCTCATCAAAGCACAAACTGGGATCCAGGTCCCTTTTGCAGTTTTACATGGATGCACACACACGCACAAAATGGTTAAATTACAAGCTCCTTGGAGCAGAAATCATGTGCTTTTAGAATATATGGGCATGCACGCAAATACTTAGCAGAAAGTACAGCAGGGGTCCAGTCCCTGACCGTAACCCTTGGGTTTGGGGCTATCAATACAATCAAAACCAGCAGCAAAATACCACTGGGATAATCTAGCCATTTAAACGTAAAGTAGAGATTCTGGTTCTAATTATGCTTCTACCATCATCTTCCTGCCACAATCTTGCTATTCAGAGATCCTCTCTTTCTCTTTTTAGAGCACAGGTTATCTTGAGGTAACTGAAGTCCCATTTAAAAGCTGATTTTAATCATCTGTTTTGCTAAATTGAGAGGAATTTGATTAAAGCATTCTAATCTACTCTACGTTAGAAACCTTCAAAATCGATTTTCACCTCCTCAAGTTTTCTGGACATACCAACTCCCAGAAATTTGATGCCCCAGCACTAGAAATCCCAACTGCTGGAAGCTTGACACAGAATTTATTACTATCAACATGATCCTTTCTTGTTTACAATGTATAACACCCAAAGGGCTATAACAGAATCTGGTCCACAAGGCAGCCACTGATACACAAATAAATAAAGCCACAGGGCAGATTATTTGCTACTATACAGCACTATTGCTTCACTGGCTTCAGCAGCGTTGTTTGTACCAGTTTACTAGCAAAGAATCTCTCCCAGAACAATAGTATGGTAATGGCTGTGCTCGTACAGCTCTGTCCAGGTGAATTCCCACATACGTTTCGAGGCATTCATTAATTAGAGCTTCTCAAACTTTGAGTTAGTGATGTGGAGTGGCAACATCCCCTTGTGTCCAATAAAACGCAGACACCTCCAATATCACCAATCAATATTTTAGGGAACAAAATACTGTACTATTCTATAGCAAATATTATGTGCTGAAGCCCCAAAGTATTCCCCAGAAATCTTTGGCCAGCACTGAACTAGCAGAATCTTGCTTCTTTTGAAGAGCTGACCAGATTGCAGCATAAGGTGGTACACTGCTGCTAGTACATCAATCATGCCAGAAGATTAAAGCACCGAGAGTCCCTTCCTTAAAATGAAACCCTGCATTCCTGTACCCAACAGGAGGAACTCGGACTGCAAAGGCTTTGGTTTCAAAAAGCAGAATTTTTTTTGTGGACTTAAACAAATATTACTGCAGCATAGTGAATCCAGAAACACTCATTTCTTTGGAATTAACACTAATTGCATTTGAAGACAAAGACTTTAAAGATTAAAAAAGGCAGGCAAGTAAACCTCACTCCCAGACACGCTGTAGCTGCTCTAAAGGCCCGTACTATTTTCCATATGGCTCCTAGTTGTATTTCCTTATGCAATTGGAATAGAGATTTAAAGTCCTGTACTTGACTTTAGCTCTCACTCTGACTTTTTTTTTTCCATCTGCTTTTATTTTGGCATCAGACTGGAAAGAATTCTTGAATAGACACAAACACAAGCAAAATCTGGTAGTTTCCCAAAACCAAGATGTACAAGACAATGGATGTCTAAGTCCCTCTTCTTGGGTGTCAGCTCCTGGTGAACACCTTTATGTTGACAAACCAGTATCTCCTTTGAGCATACTGTGCTTATAACTGGGTTTGCTCTCTAAAAAAAAGAGACAGTAGACATTAAAATGACTTGTCGGAAAAGCATATTATATTTTTAAAGTGCAACATATTTTTTTCCCTAATTCAAAACAGCGAATGTTAAACTTAAAGACTCTTCCTAGTGCATGTTAGTGACAGGCAGAGCTCCCAGAGGGGTGACTGCCTTCAAAGACAGGTAAATGAGGGCCCATATAAAACAGCCAAGTATTGATGTTGTAGTAAAATTCAAGAAAAACACATTGGCAGACAAGTAAATTTGTCACTAATAATTTAATGTAATTTCCCTAAAATGGAGGTAATAGGCACTCAGGGAATACACCTCCAGGGTTTACATCAAATGTGCATGTGGAAAATTGTGAAATAATATTTTTTTAAAATGTAGATGCTTTGGATGACATGTTAGTTTATGATGAAAATCGCTCTCCTGAAATGATAAAGGGGAGGGAAAAATATTAGCTTCCAAACATACACAACTTGTATCTTCTAAAACTATCCCCAAAATGACAACTCAGATACAGAGACTGCTGAATGCCGAGATCATTTGTTTGTGTTTTAGTTTCGCCTTTAAAATGATGGACTGCAATTACCAAATAGTAATGAACCAATCATGTTGCAAACGCTATTTCCTGTGTCATTCTGAGTTATAGAATCTAATATCAAGCTCATTTAAAATATTCCAAAATTGCATATTTTTCTCTGCAGTGAAGTGACAGCTCAAATTGTGTTTAGTTGCAACCATATGACCATGAGCAAATCAAGTATAAAAATTTCATTTTCTCTAAGTGTTAATGCAATATTTTTAGCTCAATTCCTACAATGGGTTGCTTTGTACCACCCAGGATGGTGCTGGATGCTGCTGAAGTACCATTATCAATTATAATGTGGTTTCTATAAATTTTAAACAATACTTGTACATGACTCACGTAGGTAAGATTCAGAGAAAGAAAAAACAGGAAAAAAAATCTCTACTTCTTCAAACAGATAGGGCTACTTTCAGCTATGAATTGAAATTTCACTGTGCAGGCTTAATATGATAAAGGCCTGCATTTTTTTTCCAGGGCAGTAAGAAAAGAGGGAAGAAAAACCAAAAGAAAACATAAAAAAGGAAAAATGCAACTGCCACGAGCTCAGATACTGAACAGAGGAGGAAAGGGAACCCAGAAAAAGAAGTATGGATTGATATGAAAACCAAAACTATAGAATCTCCATCATATTATATAAAATTTATTAGTGTTATCTCCAAATACTACAGTCTGGTATCACACTTGCATGTGCACATATGTTTCATTACTACTGGGGGAAAATCTGATCCCAGAGTAAGACACCTCTGGCTACAAACGCACTTCAGGTTTGCGTACAACCTTGCTTTTCTTAACACCAACGGGTCACAGGTTCATGCTTTCCGCTCCTATTTTCATGTCTTTGTTGCACAAGCATACAAGCTCCAAGATGTTACTCTGGGTATATGTTCATGGAAGAGATAATTATTCATGAAACCTCACTTGCATTGGACGACCCATACATAGAACGCTATGCTAAGAGAAGACTGCAAAAGACTACACTATTGATTGCCAAAACCTCAGCAGCACTGGGAGTGAGTCCTGTGAACTGGGACACGCGCAGCTCCCACGGAATAAAGTACTTGGATGCTCACCGGAGAAATTCAGCAACTTGTTGGAATAGGACTTACTATGTACGCTGCGCACCTGGCAATTTTTAACCTCAAAGGAGTGAAAAAATGCAATGGGCTTAGAGTTACAAAGTCGCCTCTCATTTCTTTGTGCTGAAGTTTCTTTGCAGTCTTTCCAATGGTTTTAAAGAAAGGCTGACTTAAAAAAGCCACCTCCATTCCCTCCCCGTTGCACGGTGAGGCCTGAGCGGTTTGTCACACTGCTAAGGAATTTTACACTGCACAGGCTGCTTTGGAGAAAGCATGCTGCCAGTAATTAAAAATAATACTATCCTCTGAAAGGGACTCAGCATTTTGTTACTTTATATATGACCGGCATGATTCCCATTCACTGAAAATCCAGGGGGTTTTGAAAGATCACACTTTGAGTAAAAGTGGTGGGAGAAGGCACACAGTTTACTTAATCACTTGGTAATGTCCACGCGTTCAGGGGAGGGCAAGCCCATGTCACTCTTAACATTCAAACATAACCTCTATAAAGCTTTTTTCAAAAGCAGATCACGAAATGCTCCACAAAGGACATTAGTATACAAGGTGGTAAAATTATTTGTCTGATGTAACACAGCTGGCCAACAGCAGCCGCAGAACCTGTATCCCCTCGGTCTAGACCCAAGGCTCTCTACAAGTACATATATCATCTATTATTTTAGCAAACAGTGAAGACGTTTTAATACTCACTTGGGTGGTTTTTCTTAGTTGGATCTTCACAGACTTTTTTTTTTTTGCTGTTGTTAACTTATTTCCTTGTTCTGGATCTCAACAGTTGGGCTGCATAGAGAATTAATATCTAAAGTTATATACAAACTATTCTAACAGAAGTTAAAATAGTAAATGGATATTTAAGTTCTGAACTTAGGGTTTGATAGAAAATGAAAGAATACCAATTATGTCCCCAGCTACTTGGTAATGTTTGTATCTTATTTGCCGCCTTCTGATGTAGATTGATTTGAAACTTTTCCTAACTAAACAGAGCAGTATTTGATCCTTAATTTTGGCAAATGCAGAAAAAAGCAGCAGAAAAAGGTAAGGTAGGACATGTGTTAGTGTTTGAAGGGACAGAAAAATTAGGCTGTGAATTGCTTAGACTGTTTTTTTTCCAGTGGGATTACTACAAAATAACTCAAGAAGGGTTCAAATTCTGGAGTCAAATCTGCTAATATAATCTGAAAGAACAGATTTATAGCCATAGAAAGTTATAAAGAAACAAGCAAAAACCCCCAAATCCCCCCCAAACCCACAAACTGTAGTTTTTTCTCAACATTAAAAAGAACACAAAAAAGGTCACAAAGTTCTCCCTCACAAGAGCCGTTTATAGTCAGTAAAAACACCACTCGAATGAACAGCAATGGCTACTGCTGTCATTACCAAATCCATACAGCCAGGTCTTTGTTACCTGCATGTTACAGACAGCACACACACCACCAAAGGAAAATCAGTGCCGTGAGAAATCAAGCTATATTTAAATCTCTCTACCCCATTTGCTGGCACTGACTATAATGTTAGTTGTGTTTATCTGTGCACGTGTAAGTACACAAGGTACTCTCTCACCTATACAAACAAAAAACACCCCCAAATAAGTAAACATCCAGAAAAATATCTTAACTTTTTTTTCTTCTCCATTCCTGTCTATCTTTGCACTGTTAAAACAACAAACAGGATACAGAACGGTATTACCAGCACCTTTGGTCAGAGCAAGTAAGCTAGATACCCAGATTCAAGGATTTTTCTTCTTATATGAGAAAACGTCTCTTTAAAATTGCATTAGTGGCATTTATGATTCATTCTGCAAATAGTGAGACTTCCACATATAAATCTGAAATTCATTTAAGATATTTTGAGTTTAATAAGAATAAAGGCACCCCATTCTTCAAAGCAATAAAGAAAGATGCACCTGCCACAAGCCTGACCACTGAACAGACTGGGAAGATACTAACTCAGTAAAGGTAAAAACCAGAAAAAAATATGAATTGATATAAAAAAAAAGAGAGCTCATCTATCACTTCTTACTGAAAGATGCACATAATAAGATGAATTTAAAACAATAAAAAAAAGCTGCCACTTTCTTCTCCTCCACATAGGGAGAATCTGTGAAACAGTAATGGAGGACAGATTTTCTACACTATAATAGGCAGCAAGGTGTGCAGCTGAAGTGTAAACTCGCCCTACCACGGTTCTGTTGGCTAACAACCTTTATCTAGGCAGGAAGTAAAATGTGTTTTGTAAGCTTTCATAAAATATTCAAATTACATTTTTGCAGCAACAGATTAATTAGTCTTAAAGCTGACTTTTACTCTTGTGCCTTTCACCTGTTTACTTTCTCTTTTTAGAAGCTACCTTGAGCATAACCCGAGCACTAGCATCCTGCCCAGCCCTCGGAATCTCTCTTCTGCTATTCCCCCTGTGCCGTTAGGGCCAGGCAAGCACTGTAAAAGTCAGAATAAGTCAGGTCTCCTCTTCAAGGAGGCTGAAAGGGGAACACATCATGATAATACAACTCCTTAACCTACTAAAAGGCAAAGCTATCAAGATAGAAGAAATTATAAGCTATAATTTTAAGTAATCCCTTTGCAAATGATGAGCATTTTACTAATAATACTTTAGAATCTAAATTTCATCACTTACTCAACAAAACACTGAGGTAATTTAGGTTAATATGAACCTTTGCAGAATATTTAATTTCTGCCTCTGGCTATTCTCTAGTTTTCTATAATATATTGTGTATGAATCCTTTCCAGAAATGAAAATTGCATAATGGCGGCATTGTGATACAGACTGACAACAGCCAGGAAATTGAAAGTTCAGGCTGAGGCTTCATCCTTCATTTACACCACTGTTAAGGAGGGGAAAGCAGAGACACCGAGTTATGGACAGTGAAGGGCTTAACTTTTAATTTCCTGGATGTTATCATTTTAAATAGGATCCTTGCTGTTATTTAAATCTACTTGGGGGAGGCATAGGGGAGCTAAGAAAAAGGAAATAATATTATTTCTTTGAGCAACAGGAGCTGAATGGTGTAAGTCATTTGCTCCAAAACAAAAAACAACAACCCACAAACCACAAAACAAGGAAAGCACCCAAGGTGCACTAGTTTTCTAGAATTTTGCTGGATGATGTCAGATGATGTCAAACAGAAACTGCAGCCAATCAGAAGTGAAGCTCTGCACCGGGTTACTTGTACATGGACATTCACAGAGTTTAATGCTCAGACCCTACTCTTCATGTAATCGAGAGTGTGGTAAGAACAGACCCAAGAAGCAGCAGTTGTTTGTGAATCCAGCTGAAGTTCCTGACGACAAGTACAAAGCCACCTTTGCGCTAAGCTGGCGCACTGTCTCATGTCAGCTCTGACAACGGACATGTGCTGCTGGTCTCCCAGTTGAGGTAGTTTTCCTTGTGATCGAAGCTGAACCCTTTCAACTTAGATGTGGAAAAAATTCACAAAGAATGTCACATTACGGCCCAGCAAGTTCTCTACTGTGTGCTTTTGAAGCCTAAGGGTAATGATGGGGCTGAGCAGGACAGATTCCGAAGCCTGCGCAACCGCTGCTCTTCCATGGCTGCGCATCGGCGCTGGGCTCCTGGATCAGGCGCTGCGGGCCCAGCGCACAGACCCAACCCCTTGAGCCCTGGTCACACGGCCACCAGTCCCCACCGTCCGCAGCCACTCTGTGGCTCTTCATCAGTGTCACAGCACTTGCTGAACTTTGTAAGCCATCAGTCAGTGTTTAAAAATCGTTCTTGTTCATGGCTGGCGTACCACAAGTGCACGGCAATCACACACTGAACCTAAAGCTCCTGTATGTATCTGAGACTGCCGTAACATCCCTACCACAGTGAGTATGGCAGCTGGATTTTGACTCCTGCTCAGACAGCTGATAGCCCATGACTCGGGAATCAGCACATTGAACATCTCCATTTTAAATTTTTAAGCAACGTAGAAGCTAAACACTGTGAAAACATTACAGATAGCAACTGGACCTTCATAACACCAAAGTCTTGCCATAACCCAGTAGAATCTCATGCTCCTGTAAAAAAATACAGAAATATTGATGTCTGCTTGGTATTTCATCGCCAGCTAAGATACTCTGTGTGTCTAGCAAGATTATACACAAAAAAGTCACTTGACGCCCAGCAACTTGCAGCATTATGGTCTGGAACAGAGCTAAAAGCACGCACATGAAAATGCAATTAATAGAAGTTATATTTTAAAATTCCAAACGGTTATTATTCACTGAGCATTTCAATACCTAGGTTTTACACGAGAACGAATGACATTCATTTTCACACAAAAATGTTACAAAAATTGATTCTGAAAAAAGTATAAAAGATTTTAAAGGGAAAATTTTGCATTTGATTACTTCATTTAAAAAGTTAAATAACAAAAGTAGAAAAAAAGGAGAAGAAAGCCCTAACAAAAGGAAAAGAAAGCCCTAACAGTCTTTCACGGACTTCATAGTAACTGCAGCAGATGAAATGGGACTTCAGAAGTGCCAGCACAGGGAGAATAGTTCAGGCATGCTTCTGATTTATTTCCGTCTTCTGCACAAAAGTGCTGACATACATCTTAAAGCGCATTTTGACATATGAATGTATACTAGACCATTTACTCCATAGGTAATTGTACAATTGCCACTAGAAGACAATTCTCAGGTCTTGTTGAAAGAATACTTTTAGTAATGGATGACACCTGAATAATTAATTATTCCTCACCATTCTACCAGTCTCAGATGCAGGAGTTAGTTTCTGTTCTCCTACAAATGCTGCCTGGTATTTTTCAGAGCTCGTCTTTCTTAGAAAGTTGAATTTCTGGGTCCTAAAGCTTAAATTTCATCTTTCAAAGGCCAAGAACGTTTCATGTCCTAAATCATGGGAATGTGGAACAGCCTGTAGTTTCTACATTGAATCAACTTTCAGAAATGTCACTGCTTTGTGGTTTGAATGCTGAAGGGACCCAAGATTCATCAAGGCTGAAGGTTGCTTATACAAACCTGTCAATAAGGCTCCAATTCCTATTTAATTTCTAATATACTAATAAATAATATATAATCGGTAAGATAATAAACTATTTAATAACATAATCAACATATAAGCTTTTATCTAAATGTTCATGGATCCGAAATAGGCATTGCTTATGAAGAATTCTCAGAAATTAATGGTTTTACATATGTCATTGCTAATTTAGTGGGATGCACTGGGCCATCAGTTAAAACACTATCAGCATGGTGGGCCGCTTAATTAAGGAAGATACCTTCTTCAGGCATCTTCCCACTGCTCAGATTTCAAATGAGAAATCTAATCTTTTCTTCACACTGGTGACATAAAAAGTAGTTACTTAGTGAAGCAGTATTAAACCCTGCAAAATTAAGCACAAAATGTATTTTAATGAAGAAGATTGTCAAACCCTAAAAACAATGACTGGCAAAAGCAAGAGAATCCTATTGGGAGGTCTCATGGAAACCCAAGATCACACAGCTTCACAGCAGAGACCCTCCAACAACTCCATCCAACGCACAATTGTTTACTTCCTACATCGAGATCTCACTCCTAAAACTTACACTTGCCAGCAGCACAACGGTGAGAAAACTGTGTTGCTGACAAGTATTGAAGTGTCAGGAAGTTAGCACAGGCCAGTACATGGTCAATAAAATGGACAGTGAGGATACCATAATCTTGGGGCAATATAAGCTCTTCAGTGTGACTCTGAACCTGCCACACTACATTAGCCAAATGAGAAGTTTATCAGGAAGTTCTATATTAAGAAAATTTAGCAAAGAAATTGTCATCCCAGTTTGTCCTGTGGTCCTTGATATTGCATTTTATTATTTATTTATCATCAGCAATGGACTTATATAAAGAGTGACTGTGAAGAGAAATGCAGTGTTGGAAAAAAAAGTAGGTACTCTGGTTACACTATCATATCGTCATCATGACTGAAAAAATTTCACAAGGCAATACAGGAAAAATGTATGTCCTTCCTCGCCTTGCATGAACAGAGAAGAGACAGGGACAGAAAGGATGAGAAAAGATAATGGGCAGATACGTGGGAGCATTTGACATAACATATTCTGAGAGCACTGATCACTTTAGGACTGCAGCAAGTTAAAATCTATTAGCATCCACACTGTAAACCAAAGCTAGGTGCAGTTACAACATGACATGCTTACAGAAAGTCCTTTCATCATGCTCTGCAAGAGTTCACTAGCAATCGCCTAAAATAAGAATTGCTGGAGTCTATATTCCAGCCTTCTGTGAACAGTTGACTACAGGTGAGATATTTGAAATTTCTCTCTGGAGTTAGAACAAAAATTCATTGAAACACGTGAGGCCATTTCTCTACTGGTAAGTCTAAATCTTTTCTGGGTGAGGAAACATTAAAAAACAAGCAAACACACACCACCACACACCCCCTCCACCAAAACCACAGAAAGGGAAACAAACAACAAAACCAGGTCTGCAGATTTCTGGGAAAATATTCTAAACTCTAGGCCATCTTGACAAGTTTGGCACTGACGTTTTGAAACAGCAAGCTGAGCAGCCATGAACAGAGATGGGAGCAGTTCTGTTTCATCTGGTGTCACTCAGCCTGTAGATACTGGTAAAGCCCTACAGCCAGGATTTCAGACACAGCCCTTACTTGACAGTGTGCTGGCAATGGTGAATCACGCTATAAGACAGCCATCTCTCCTTCCAACCGCGTAGGGAACAGGGATGCTCTGCTTAGGTACATGGAATCGAATCTGACTGCTTGGCACAGTGAGCCACGCTGTAGATCATTCAAAAATCCCATATGCTACCACTCTCTTCCTGAATATAGAAAAAGTTGTTTCCTTTTCATCTACAAGGAAGAAGGTGCCATCAAAGCCTTCTATGCCCACTTTTCAAACCACCCTGGTGCTACTAGGTCTTTTGTAGAGTTGGTGGTGAAAAAACCAACTGAAGTACCACTTGTTGAAAGGGACATCTGTGAGGACAATGTGGGAAGGAAAGAAAGAGGGACCAAGGGCAGAGGCTAAGGATGGGGGGTATGGAAGAGTCGCTGAGAATGGACCAGCAGCTTATTCCAGTGGTTTCACTGCAGGTTACAGCAGCTTCTGAGCAGAAGACCACAAGACAGATATTACACATATGGCCATTAAAGTTGTATTTGCACAGATGTGTGTGATTCCATCCAACTACTGAGCTGGATGATCGCCCTTTCGGCTTCTGCTGGCTACTTCCACACGGTATAAGGCTAAAAGGACATGAGGTATCCACTCATTTCTCTCAATGCATTGGTGCTCATTCCTGACCAATACTGCCTTTACTCATTCACAGGTCTTCGCTACCCTTCACAAAACAAACCACTTTTTCTTACCAGCCCTGGCACTGATACGCACTGTCCTCGTAGGCACGATGCTTTTGGCATGTTGGGTTCTGACATGAAGCCATGGAAACTTTTCTGGTGACCATCTCCAGGTAGCTGTTGCACAAGCACCAAGACCCACCAGTGCCGTTACCCACACCCAGCTCTTACCAGTGCTCTGCATGCTTCCAGGAGCTGACATTCAGTAACTGCTTCATCAATGTGCTTTTATGATCTAAATCAGTTAGAAACAGAAGAATGACCAAGATGGCAAACATGGGAACAAGGATGCAGGAGCTTATTTCAAATGAAGAATGTACATTAGTCTGCTGACAGAAGGCAACCCCTCCCCCATACACACACACCCAACACATGACTATTTCTACCAAGGTAATTATAACTGGCATTTCAAGTAGCATAGTCACATTTAGTTTCTGGCTTTGCACTGAGAAACATACTGTAAAAAGTAATTGGCTTCTATATTCAGTCAGAGAGCAAAGACAAACCATAGAGTATGTTTGGAAAACCTCAACATCTGGTTATAGTAACAACCTAATAAAGAGAGAATTTTAACTGACTGATTTCCTTCTGCCATTCCAAACATGAACAGAGGAGAGATGGCACCAAACCTTTTTTAGCCCTTTAACATCCAAGTGATTCCCTTAACAGATCGACTCACAATGAGTTGTTAAAGCAAGGAGGTCTGTGTTCTAGGATGTTCAGTGGAAAAAGGAGGAAGAACATAGGAGAGGGGCTTTGTAAGACTCCATTAATGACTTCTGAAACTGGGAAATGGCAAGCCTGTCCTGGTAATCTGCAACATTTTGAGGTAAATCTTGTAAACAAACAGGCTGCAGCTTTCAGCATCAGCTTGGGATAATTACATGTAAATAGAAAAACAGTAGAAAAATGGAACCAACCCTGTTTCAGCTACACAGTGCAAGACCAGTGACAAGTGTCTTTCAAATGACAAAGCTAAAAAGCACTGGGCTACACCAGACTGCCTAGAGCTTGCACATCAAACACTCATCTACAGAATTCTTTTTTTTTTTAATACCATATAAAATGATTTTTAAACACCCTGATCCATAGAAATTACAGCAACTAAATAACCTGTGCAATTTTTGCTTTCAACTCACTAATCATTTCTTCAAGAAACTTTGAGTACTTTTCCCAGTTAGGGAGCAGCTTAACTCTAAAAGGAATAATTGTTTTCTGACATAATAGAAAGGCAGCTAACTGCCAGTATTTTCCTGCTTAACTTCCCCAAAGTTGCTTTCTACAGAAGTTATATAAACTGAGATAAGATCTTCAGAAAGATTTGTTAATAGAATGAGAGAGAATAGATTGGTGGAAGAGAAGCAGCAACATCACGAGAGGGACTAAGCAAGTAAAATTTTCTGACATTCCTTTGTCTTAAAGCAATGAGACAGGGAAAGGTGAACGGTTTCATTGCTGCTAAATGTTGCATCTACACAGCTGTTTTTATCCTTTTCTCTGTGGACCCAAGCAGGATTATGGATTATTGCTAGTAGGAGTCCGAAAAGCAGTTTAGGAAAAAAGCAAGCTTCTTGCCCCTGGTCTCAGGTTTGCGATGCTGGGGTTCACACCTCTCTCGTAAACTGTTAAGAGAATTCACCAACCCATTAAAATTTCCCAACGATAAGCAAAACTGCTTGTCCAGCTCTTGCCATGACACTGCATTATCTCCTATGCTGTAATTTTAGCATTTTTTAAATGCCCAAGTACAATAGCACTACATTTGCTAGAAGAGGCTACTGACTCCCCAGTCTGAATGAGATCTTAGAAGAATCCTGAAGTACACAGACATGGGGGAGAAGGTCTCTCCTCTCAGAACAATCAAATCAGTATTTTTTTTTTTTTTTTAAGAAATGAGTAACTATATATTATTTGCTAAGAGATATACTGTGCACTTACTAGGAAATGCGACTACCACCGTGCTGTTATTAACATTTCTAGAAATTTGCGGGAGGAGGGGGGGTTGTTTCTATCTGTACTAATCCAGTGCCTCCCCAGCAGAGTTTTCCGTATTTACTGCTTTTGTTTCTAAAGACACAAATTAAAGACTGCTAGCTTCCAGGAAAAGAGTTGACTATTGTAATATTGTCTTCCACATAATTTTGGACAAAGAAATTCCTGTAACAATCTCTGCATCAAGCCCATATTTCTACTTTAGCTATTACAGTTACAGGGGAAAAAGCTTAGAAATATCCGGGCTTGAAATTCAAGGCAGTCAGTGACAGGGAATCCACAAGATCTCTAGCTACGCTGATTTAACAGATGATTACACATGCTGCTAAAAACGTACAGCTTGTATTTATTTATATTATACACAGATAAGGCTCCTTCTCTTTTCCTACTTTCCTATTTTCCTGGATGTTAGCCTCTTTATATTATATAACCATGGATTACATTTGCTCCCTTGGCTGAAGCACAGGACTGCATCCTCTCCTGTTCGACTATTAATCTGCCCTAATCACTGAGACTTTTTCAGATGCTTTTTTGATGCTTTCCTGTCTGCGAATCCTACATCTCACAATCACAACTTATGGTTTTTCTTTTATTTATTTATTTGAACAAAGGCATGACTTCACATTATCCAATATTAAAATGTACATTAATGATAAAAGATGACCTTAAAAATTATTTGGGTTTGTCATTAAAATGGACCTGCACCCATCATTACTTATACAATATGAATTTTTTAATTATCTGCAAATTTGCACAATTGTTTCACACCTTTATGATTAATTTGTTAACCCTTACGTGATTCCAACTAGAATATTTCTTTTTTTCCAGCTAGTATATGTTTCTTTTTTTTCTAGCTAGATGTGTTTATTAGATCATCTGTGAATTTTAGAAACAACGAATTAGTTCCAAAATTAAAATTAAGAATTTAGAGTCTATTAAGGGAAGTAATCCTAATTGGGGAATGATCAAATAAAGAAAAGATCACAAGATAAAATTTTGATCCTATCAAAATCAATTGCAAAACTTCCATTCCCCCCATTAAGATCACAGAATCACTCCAGACTTCATTCACTCCATTTCTCTCAGTTCTGTGATGCCACTGGCAAAGCCTGAAGGACAGCGCGTCTGACCCTGCTAGCTCACTGCTCCGGCTGCGCAGGACCAGCCGGTGGAGGCTGTGGAGGCAGAAAGGCAGGACACTCACCCAAAGGCTTCGCTAAACCTGCTCAGGTGGTAGCCTGAATCATAAAGTGATTTTCAGTACCTTAAGTATTTCCATTTTTTCACCCATATCAACCAAATAAATTACTTCTCCCTCAGACTCCGAGTCTCAAGTGCAAAAGTTCAGTTCTTTCAGCCTGCATCGGTCCTTTAAATTGATTTCTATATTTTAATGAAAAAAATCCCTCCCCATGTGCATTTTCAGATGAAAGTTTTGCTCTAACATGAAAAGAGTATTCTGGGGTGCACCCAATAAGGGTAAATTCATCCTCAAAGAAAAATGCTAGGACAACAAGCATAAAATATTTCTGCTATAGTATGAATCTGCAAGAACAGGATCACAAAGGAAATTCTTTTGCAACTGTAAATTAACAGATACCACCTTTTTTTGCTCTACAAAACAGCAGTGTTCATTTTCTCAGATTTTCTGGGGACAAAATAATACCTTTTTTCACGAAAGAATATAAATTCTCAAGATTATTCTTGTACACTTGTTTGCAGTACAGAAAGTATAAGAATATGCACATTCTCAATATTGGTCACTGAGAAATTCTCAAGAGACCTAACCAGGTATTCCAGAAATGATAAATATATATGATTTTTTATAGGACTCTATATGTATGTATATCAAAGAGCACATCCACCTACAAGTGCTCTCTGTATGTATAAAAGAAGAACTGCTTAAAAAAAAAAAAAAAAAAAAAAAGCTGTTTTTTCTTTCTGACAAACGGGCATGAAATAACAGGCTGACATCTGCCTCTGCAGGTCATTCCAGTCAGGCTGCTGCATGTCAGAATTCAAACTGCTCCATCCATCAATGGCAGACCAAAAATTAACGTAGCTTGGAAACTCTGCAGCAAGACAGTAACAGCCCAATTTAAAGTCTGACCTTCGGAGAACGGTGGGGTAAGATGGAAAAATTATTTCATGCCCTGTACCAAAGCCAACAACACAGTTCAGAGGGATTTTCAGTTAATTTTTTTTATATATAAAATAAAGTTCGCTAGTATACAGCTGTTAAACTGCTATGTCAGATAAGAAAACTGTTATAAAGGCTTTTAATTTATAAGGCATTATCAGTTACATTCACAGAGATGCACTTTCATGGCACTCAATTTTAATTTCTCTGAATTACTGATTAATTTTTTTTTTAAAGCATAATGTACTCAAGGTTATAAATAACACTGTTTTCTTATGATTGACTGGGTAAAAACTATAGTTGACCAGCCTGAAAAATTTGATTGAAATAGGCTGCAATTTTGGCCAAATATAGAATTTTTAGTCCAATTAAACAAACAGGATAATCTATTAAAAAATACTTTCTCAAAATTCCAATATTAAATTATTTTATAAAAGGGTTGATCAAAGAAGTTATTTAATAATCAGAGACATACACATTGGCCATGTACCCCGGCACAAATCACAGAGGTGCCTTTAGCTTTCTAGACTCTGTACCAGTAGATAACAGTGATTAATCCATTTGTTAAATCACCTAACACACTTGTTAATTGCTCAGTAAGCTAATTTAAGTGGAAGCTTAATAACACATAATTCAAACTTCCATCTCCTGTTGTAAATAGCAGAAATACCATAAGACTTCAAGTAGTTCAATAAAATTGAACTGATTAAAAATAAAATTCAACTAATTCAATAAAATTGCCAGATCATATTTTAAATGTATGCCCAAAACTTGAGAAAGCAACTTATTTTTACCAAGCCCTTCTCTGGAGCTCATCTAAAAAGCTCACTTAGTGCTTTCTTCCCTTACAAAGTATTTTTTCTAACATTGCAAAACATTTTCCTTTGTTAAACAGCTAGTTAACTTTGCAACAGAATCAAAGACATCTGGAAGATGTTATTAAATCATTTTAAGATGTTATTAAATAATTGTAAGAGGATAGATAGCTTCAGTGTAAGAGTTTACCAAAACAATAACAGATGGATATTTACTATTTTGTTTTTATAAAAAAAATAGAAGCAAATATGAGCCCGCTGCACTGGACACCTTTTCAAATATACAAGTCAGCTTTCCCCATCATGTATTTTAAAATTCAATCTAACCAGAGAATTTCACAACAGGTCACTAATTTATAGTGTTTCTCAAAAGCATATAGAATTGGATGCTTTGGGCAACAAGAACATTCCCTTTATACTTTTTATTGCACGACTTGAGAGCCACTGAAATAGTGAAGTCCTCTCTTGCACAACTGACACCACCTCTTTTTGAAAATCTGACAACTGTCAGAAAGGAAAACAGAAAAATTAGTTTAGATCTAAATATGCTTTAGTAGTAAACTTAAAACCATCAAAGAATTAATGGAGATAATTTCTTTCATTGTGGTATAACGATACAGAGAGGATCAGCAAAATTCCAAGTTCTTGAGAGACAACAACCACCCAGATTTTATTTTTGATGAGATAACAAGTTTGGTTGACAGCGATGGGAAAGATAAAAGTTCTATCTTCTTTTTTAGTACTATAAAAATGCAAATTAAAAAATTTGCACAATGACCTACCAATAAGCCATGGGTAGAATCTATCCAGAACTAGCTGATTGACAAGTCTAAAAAAGTCTTGTCTGAGTAATCACCATATGGGTATTTTGGGGTGGGAGCCAGGAAGGATCAGCTTTCCCAGGTTTGTGAAGGGCCGCCGATGATGCCTGTGGGTGACACAGGGCTGGGGAATGGTAAGAGCTGGGAGGAAACAACCATCTTATTCAGCATGCTGTGGACTACTACTGTCCTCTAAACAGAACCAATTCAAATATTACAGATTTTTAAATATTCCAGTACAAGATAATTACACCTGGGAATAAAAAGACAGAGTATTTCAGAACTATAGAGACAAAACAATTCAGAAAAAGATCTCTGTATAATGTACTGGTAAAAAACCCCTGATATTATTTGCTGTAAAACTGAATAGGAAAGAGATTTCGTATGTGTCTGTAATTGGTGTTGATGAGACCAGTACAGCAATACTGCACACAAATCTGGTGTCCAGCATCAAAAGCCTTTTGAAAAACTGAAGAAAAAAACCTATACTGAAAGACATAAGAGTGAAACCACATTTAACTTATCAAAAAGAAAATATAAAGGTATAAATGTACCTCCAGGTACAGTAAGTGTTGGACAGTAAAAGGCTCTATCTCCTCAAAAAACCCAGAACAAGGACCAACATCCAGAAGCTGAAGATGAGGCAATTCAGACAAAAAGGTATATATACATTTTAATGTGTGACTGAATAGTAAGGAAATGACAGATTCTTCCTGCCTTGAAATAGCATGACAAGTTGAAACACCACAATATATACTCTATTTAAACACAAGTTTATAGGCTTAATATAGAATTAACTAGGCTAATTTTAATGGCATATGTTATACAGGATGTCAGATTAGATGATTTAACACTCCCTTCTGGCCTTAAAATCTATAATCAATGAAATAATCCATTAGTTGCACTTTATAGAGTTTCTTACATGTTCTTGTGAAGTATCCGGGGTAGCCCACTGCCAGAGACAAGCTAGCAGGCTGCTGTTTCTCGGTTTGATGTAGTAGGGAACTGAAATACTTGCACTCTAATTATCACTGAGAGAATATATTAGGTTGCCAAGTTGAACTGTAGTAATTTTATGACCAAATATGTATGTTAGCAAAGTTGTTGCATGCTATTAAGAAATCTGAAAAGTTCAAATTATTATAGGCCATCTGACCAGGGTAAGCAATTATTTTCCACATTTTATCTTCAGCTGCAAATTATTGGTTTAAGCTTAAAAAAAATATTTGTGCAAGAGTTTTAACAATTACTGGTGACTATTTAGATCTGAAAAAAACTTTTACTTTATTTAATAAACATGATTGTTTACACTAGTAGTAGCTATATGTAGTTCCTTACAGTATCCTAGTATTTTATTCGTCAAATAAAACATGTAATTATTACACACCAGAGAAACTGTGCCATTATCTCATTATTTCCATTAAACTAATGGAAATTATTTACTTTTTTTTGTTTGTTTTCCACAGAATTAATGCACTTGGTACACACGATGAATTATTTTTAACTATTCTCAAGACTTAGCAGTTTACAATCAGTTCACAGGCTTTCTTGCCAATGAATTGGACTTAATGAATTGCAGTTATTTTAAGGGGAAAAAAGTCTTTATCTATTAACATTAATCATTACACTAAATGAAGTTATGTGGAATATCCTCCCCTTATTTTGCAGTAATCAAAGCTGCAGTCCGTGTTGTTTTAAAGGAAACTCTCAAAACTAAATAATCTGTAACTGAGTAGAGCTATTCTGAAAAAAAAATAACTGTTTTACTTTTGTCTGTTGCACTCTCTTGCAAAAGGGTCGTGTGTGAGAAGTGTTTAACCGGGAGAGTAGTAAGAATTTACAGTTACAAGATTGACTTTATTTTACTTGGACAGTAACAAAGAGTCAAGTGGCAAATCTAAACTTCAAATTTTATTCTTTTCCTAGGCATTTCCAAAGGACAGATGGCAGCTGCTTCATAAAAATGTCCCCAGCGCTGCCCAGTCCTTTGGCCGCCGCTACCACCACAGCGCTGGAGACTGCCCAGGGTGCTGTCAGAAGTACTGCAGGATGCCCCGCGGTGCCGAGAGTTCTGCTTTTGGAGAGTCCCATCTAAAGTAACTGAGAGAAGCAACACTGATTCCTAGCCAAGGAAGCCACCGATTTGCTGTATGATCAGCATTTCTTTGAGTCAGGGTAGAGCGGGCTGGTAACTTGTTACACTGATAGGGCAGATGTAACCAAGTGCAACTTTCAGAAAACGTTATTTTCAGATACAAAGACAAACTGATTTCTTTTAGAGGAGAGCAACACAGCCCCTACCACCGCCTTCCCCTACACACAGTCTCTTTGCCTTTCATCTCAGACTTGCATTCCACTGTAGGAACGCTGCAACTCAACAGCTTACTGCTGGCCTCTCAGCTGACACACAGTATTAGTATCTCTTAATTTTGTTTAAATGTGGGAATATTCAAAACAGCTTTCTCGACAAATGTTAGGGTTTCAAATATCCTCCGCTCTTGCAAATGGTTGCTTTGGTTTTTTCACTGGCATCCAGCTTTGTCATCACTGGACACTCATTTCCCAAATACTGCTGCTTTATGTTCTTCCTCTTCATCAAGTTCTTTTTACTTTTTGTATTTTTGTTTCTTGTTCCACATTTGTTTTTCTCTCCCAGTCAAACACCTGTACTATGGAACCAAACTTTATGATGGTACATTGAATCACCTTACATTCTTTGCTTCTCCTGCCAGTGGCCATTTTATTAATGTTCTTTTTGAGAAGTTGTCTCTCAACCACATTTGCTACAGTCCAAAGACAACTAGGTGGTATTTGAAGAACTGGCGGTTTAGAAGCTTCTGCCTTTAGGAGGACAAAGTGAAGCTGAACAAGTAATATGCTGAACATGGCTTTAATGGCTACCAGGAAGCACGTCTCCCAACAGCCACATTTCTTTACTTTCCCTCTTTCAGTATTCCTCCTCTCTTCATGTGCTATAGCTACAACAAAGAACACATTTTTTCCTGTTTCCACAGTTTATATGCTCTTGAACTCTGGAAGGGAGATACCAGGATAAAGAATGGCTGTGAGGAGAAGGCAACTGCTATGAGATAACCTCACCCTTCCCCAGTACGCTCCGTGCCTCCTCACTGTGATTCACAACTGCCTTATCAAGGGCAATTTGCAAATGCAAGCTCTTACAGACACATTGCATTTATGTATAAAAGAACATTTCCTAATATAATTAACAAATTAACATATTATAAATATTATGACTGCAAATATTTAGAAGTGATCCTAAATTCACACAGATGTAAACCACAAAAGGCAGGTGCCTGAAAACAGCCTCCAATGCTGCGTCACTGCCGTGTGTCTCAACACCTTCACGTATGCTGACAGCAGAGAACAACTCTGGATACTACATAAAAGGATTCCTATTTGAAAATATGTTGTTTGCTCTATGTGAATTATTTCAACTCTCATCCATTAAATTATTAATGTAATATCAATGTTCTATTTTTAAGAGCAAGTCCATTCTAGAGCAACAAATGGAAAATTAACCAGAGCAGGTAACAATAAGAAAATTATTAAATAAAACTGTATATACACTAACCTAAATTTATATTCATCTTCAATGATAATTATGACTACGTGCACTGTAAGAGTTAGCAGTACGGTCACTAGAAATGTGTTTCCAAATTTATTTTTTTTTTATTTGAAGCTTGAAAATTGGGTAGGGGAAATGAGGATTAGGGAAGAGAGGCTATTTTTCACTAAATATCAGATAGGAGATTTCCAGCACTGCATTATGGTGAAAAACAGTGACAGCACAGAAGTACTGCAGAGATGGAAAGGACAGAAAATGTGCAAAGATATAAAAGAACAGAAAGAGAAAGCTATGATAGCTATCTTTACACAGTTACTCCATTTCTGGGATACTAATTAAGATCACAAGTATCTTGTTTTGGATCAGCAGAAGCAGTTTTGTGTCAAAAGTGAAGGGGGGAGCAGAACGATCAGATCTTCTCGTTCAGAGTAAAACTGTCAGAGGGTAACACACTGGGTGGAGTTTGGCAAGTTGCATTAATGGACAGAAATGCACAACATTCCATTGCTGATACAGAAACTCACACACGCCTGTAGAAGCCCCTTTTTTCTCTCTTCCCACCCGTTCCAATCACACATTCATAAAGTGAAGTAAGAGAGAGGGAACAGCCTACTCTGTTGAATCAGCCAATTGTAACCAATACAGCTACACTAAAACGGCTCAGAACGTGATTTGATTACTACTTGGAAAATCCTAGAACAAGAGTACACAATCCGGTTAGGAGAACCAGGACCAGTGCAGACGAGCGTTACAAGAGGAAGCCCAGTTTTCCCTAGAACATGCTGTTAAGGAGCTACAACCAACGTCCCAGCGGAAGGCGGTGGCCAAACCCTCTGTACCAAATTCTTCCACTGCACTGTGGATGGCGGTCGGAAACTGCTGCGGTTCCAATCAACCACATGTACACATAGAGACAACCAAAGATAAGGGGAAGGGACATATATTTACTATGTACAAGCACATTTTTTCAGCTGCTACATTTACTACCTGTGTGAAATGGCCATGTTTGTGCATGGTTGCATGTCTGTTATGAATGTGTACGCGCTCCTCTTGCGATGGAGCAGCCATGCATGATGCATGTGATGTGCAAGCTGGATTTATGCATGTTGAAATATTTCAGTATTTGATTCTTCTTCTTGACAGAGAGCAGGTCTTCCACTGAAAGCTCATTTAATAAAAATAATGCAATGCAAATGAACCTGAATCAGAAAAATTAGATTGATGGAAGTAGCTCGGTCGCTGTAATTACACAAGGTGTATTATTTCCTAAATTCTCTTTGCATTAAATATATACCATACATTTATCAAACATAATTAGCAGTTTAGGTGACAGGGATTTGATTTTTCTCCTGCAATAAAAATCCCTCTACACTGGTACGTGCATCTAAAATGTAATATGAACATTTTCTTACTATCATTGTTTACTCCTCTAAGAAAAATTTCATAAGATCAAAGAATCAGAGGGGAAATACCATTCGGGCCTTACAAAGTAGAAGATGAGGAAGACAGCTAGGTCGGCCTTCTGTTGATTTCACAAGCATAAAATAAAATTAAATCAGTCAAAGCTTTTAAGGTTGTTAGTCAAATAAATTGTATTTGAAAGCAAAATTATTGATGATACCCCAGTACAGCTTTATTTCCCTTATAATCAGCATTTCATTTTTTCAAATATAGAAATAAATTGATGAACAAACAGCAATAGAAACAGAAGTTACAAAAGAAGCTGTGACTAAGTCGAATGTGGTCAATAGGCATTCTACTAAAAGAAATGGGTTTTTAGAAAAAGACAAAGCATATTCAACAAAAATCTTATTTTTATGGAGCACTACTCTGCTTTGCCTTTCTTTGCCTTTTGCTACTTTCCCTATATCTAAACCTAATTTAAAGAATAGCCTGGAGAATCTATTTTAAACCACAAAAAAATTAAGGTGATACTACACTGAGCTGAAGCAAAAGACCAATATTAATGCACTATTCTCAGATCTCTACTGATACTCTTCAGGCTGACTTTCTGATTGACAGTCTGTCTTAAATTTCAAATTGATATTATTGCAACATGTTTTCTAAGTGATCCTTGCGTTTTATAATAGAGGCTCCTCCCTTTTTTGCCCAAGATTGTAACAGCCAATACTGAGGGGTACTTCTTCGAAAATATTCCAGAGATGAGTTAAACATTTGAGACTTCTTATGCAAGCTGTGTTTGGTTTTAAATCTCGAGAACATTAAGATCAACACTGTAATGACTGAAAATGTCCTGTTTATTGTACAACCTGCAACTCTTGGAAAAGAGGGAAAATATTTGAATTGGGATGCATGTATTTCTATAAATAATATTCACAATAACATCAAATACTGAACAAACTACACTTTTCAGGACTAATTAAAATATTTAATTGTAGCATATCTCACACCTTCTGCAGCACCTCTATAGCAAGCAGCAGCCAATAAAACCCAGCTTTTGCGGTACACACAGTTCTTCCTGCTGTCACACTGTCAATTCCCTTCTGCTCCTTTCCTCACTGGTTGTTTTCAACAGACTCAAGCTGCAAGTGCACTGCTACAACAACAACTGTTTTACCTTTAAACAAAAACCTACCCATCCTTCCATCAGTGCTTTGATTTCATTTAATCTCTGGTGTATGCCACAGGGCACTGTCAGTGTTTCTGTTTTATACATTCAAATCTTGATGTTCAAACTTACTTCACTTACTGAAAATAAACTCAGCTAGAAATGTATTTGTTTGCTTGTTTTTAAAGACATTTCACAAAGCAAAACGTGTTAACAAAATATTAGCCAGTTGTAAACTCTGTGCCTGTAAGAGGCTTGAAATTTTAAGCCACTTGTTCCAGGATGGTTTGCATCATGTCCCGTTTCATTGAGAAGGGGAGAGAGAAAAGACTTCTTCTATAAGTGTGCATATATTTACTACATATGCCTCACTGTATATCATTCTTCAAAAATGCAATTTGCTTCCCACAAATGCCATCAACCAACAGGACAAGGGCTAGTTTTGTTTATGCTGAATTTTCATTTCTGTTTCATGAACATACAAGTGCTATTTTTCACAAGGCTTTAGAGCAAAATACTGAATACATGAACTACAAAAGCTGCCTGGTTCCAGTGAAACATAACTGCCCATATCCTCTGCCTTCAGTAAGATTTAAGGGTGTTTCTAGTCTCATAGCAACTAGCCCCAGATAGCTAATATTTACAGGTTGTGATGCAATTTGCTAAACACAGAGACATTAAAAGCTATTAGATGTGTTTAAGAAATTTCATTAGCACATATGGACAATTATGAAACTGAAATTCTCACCAACTAAATGCAGTGACATCAGCCTCACTGACCTTCTCACCATGAAATGAGAATATTTCCAACACAACTAAAATAATGACATTTTTTCTTCTCTCTCTCTCAATAGCTGAATGTTTCTTTGGGATTTTGGACACATGGGGTCTTTGTTTAGGTTTTGGGTGGTATTTTTTTAAATAGTTTCACAGAAAATAACTATATCAAAATAATGGCAAAAAGCACTTTCAGTTTTTCTCTTGAAATCCCCTAGGATCATATGGGGACCTCAAGTCAAAAACCTTCACTTTAGAACAATAAATAAATAAACCCGCTAAAGCCTTCCCAAGGCTGGCCAACTGTAGCATAAGTAATGCAAGAGGCTGAGAGATGCCAGATAAATTTGATTACTATAAAAGATGGGAATATGTTTCTTTCCTCAGAGAATTCACAAAAAGGGGTCAAAAACAAAGCAGCACTGAAAGCGAACAACTTCATTTCGCCAGCAACTCAAGGCGAAAATACAATACAATTTCGCGGGAACATTTTATCACATTGGTGCAGACACCTCCTAATCTTCTATTTCTGAAAAAGGAAAATAGGAAAGATAGAGTCCAAGCAAAATGGGACTCTTCTTTCTTTTCTGGAAAAGTCATTCTGATTAGTATATCAATTTAGTAAAGAGTTCAAGAACTGTTTTCTTCTTCCACCTGCTACCAGTGTCATAGTATCTCTAACACATTTCATTAGGAAAAAAAAGTAATCTTACACTTCATGTTATTCTTCCTATTTGTCAGATTACCAAATCATTTATATCGAACACATTCAGAGAGCATCATTAGGAGAAATGACCTACCGTACTTTCCTTGTTAAAGAAAAACAAAGTCTTGACTCGATGTTAATTGTTACAGCTCTGAGTAATGATTAGATACAGAGATCCCCTGTGCACTATTCTCCAACTAAAAGATGGTCCTGATTTCACATTGCTACATTTTTCCTCTGTAAATAGATGAGCTCTTGCCAGTTGCTATTACAACGGCACTAGTATTTTGCTAACCTCTCTGGAATTACTTTTTCCTTCATGTGTCCTAGGGTTGCACTTGGCTTTTTCACTAACACATCATGTTGGTAGCACAGTCATACTGTTGTCAGCTAACACACCCTCAGCCCTAGCAAATGCTATACTTTCAGCTAACAGCAAAAGCTATTCTTACTAGAATCTATTAGTTTCACCTTATTTTCATTACTTCTTCAAAGTCATCCAGTTCTTCCTATTTAACGTCCCAAACTTTCACTCTATTAACAGCATCTCTCAGCATTGGGTCTTCAGCCCAATTTCAGTAAACCATGTGTGATTTTTATAGAAGAGTTACAAACAAGAAGTATAAAAAAAGGTTGATCTCTGAGGAACAAGTAACTTCCATCCAGCCTGATAAATTCATTTTCAGCACACAAAAACTCTTTTATTTGCACTACACTTCTTACAAACAATCTTCTACTTTTGCAAAAAATATTTTCCATGGTGTCATTGTATCAGTCACTCTATAGGACTCAAGAAAGGACAGGCTTGCAGCACTTTTTACTAATAATATTTTTTAGTATTAAAGGAAGAAACCAAATGTTTCTGGAACAGTCAGTCTTTGGCAAGTTCATTTTATTCCTTTGTCCCTTAGGTTCCTGCCTTTAATTCTTTCCTTCATGTTGCCGCAGTATTCTTCTTTCTTACATAAAAGTAGATCAGTCTGTAATACAGAACACACAGCTCTGTGAGGCAGTCCTTTCACATTTTTTTTGGATGGACACTACCATTGCCCTAACTTAAAGCACACTAACCCTTTTAGTACTGAAGAAGTTTTGAACAAGCCTGAGGTATCCCTAAGCCCATCCTAACACTCTGCTAACTCTTCTCTTTTCAGTTATGAGACTGGAATCTTCGACTATTTACTACTTTTTTTTTTTTGGTAATGATGATTATGTTCCACTTGATTACTACAATTTGTAACTTGTCTGTGCTGACAAGTTTCCCCTTATTTTCTGACTTCCCATTTCTCTGTCCTGGGCGGTGGGGAGGGTGTGAGTGCAGCGGGGGTTTGGGGAGGCTTTCTTTTATAAGTAGGTTACTAGCCCATTCCTGCAAGTTCTTCCCTTCTGCTTAGAACCCGATTCCCAGAGAGCATTTCTGCCTTTGACTTACAACACACTTCCTGACTGTCCAACAGTCAAGTTCTTGAATTCATCAGTCAGATGGTTTCACCAAAAATTTTGCCATTTTGAAATAAAGCAGAAATTAAGTAGTAGACTACTTTTATTCTTCCATTTCATTTAAAACAAATGTAAGGGTTTGGTTTTTCTCATAAGCAGCTCTGAAGCTCAGCTACATGACAGTAGGATGAAACAATCTATTGGCTATCACAGAGAATAACAACTTTATAAGCAGTATATTTTTTTCATGCTAGAAATTTATGTCACAATTTCTAGGACTATTTCTATTGGGTTTTCAGAGACTAATATCCACACCCAAATTTGGTCAAAACCAGTTCAGGATTCAGTATTAAATACTTTGCAGTAACCAAGCAGAACCTTTTTTTGTGTCAAACGATTTCAGTAAAAAAATGGTTGATTATCTGGTTTATTCGTGCTATTGCTTCTTATTTTATCACAGTCTACTATATAAATGCCTTGCAACTCTCACTTTACCCGTTATTTCTTTTTTCCACAATATACGCATTCCAAAATCATCTGTTTCCAGTAAAGCAAAGTCTAATTAATATTTGTAGTAACACGCAAAAAAATGTTATCTACACTAAATCAACATAAAGGTAACACCTTAATTTTCAACTTTCAAGGCCAGAAGACAATTACAATCTGGAACAAAGAACAGCTTCCTCATAAGAACAAAACATGTTTTAGTACGCTAACAAATACTTGAAACAATAATCAATACTTTAAAAAAAGAGTAATTGTCCTCTACAGCTTCAGCAGTCTGACCCAAGACAACCTGAAGGAAAGAGAACAAAAATGTTCTCTGTCTGACGCTCCGGTTTTTCCTCACTGTAGAAACAGAGGCAGCTTTACAGAGAAGCTGAAAGATGGCTACAGTGGCTTTCAACCGCCCATCCTGTCCATCGCGCAGCGGGCTACCTACGTGGTACAGGAACTCTTCTTCAGGGGATGACCAAAGGAGTTTGGGAAGAGGAAGGTCCAAGGAGAAGAGCATTGTAAGAATGAAAGAGTTGTATATAACTGCAACAGAGGAGGAAGGGGAAAGGGCTGGAGAGGCTGAAGGTACCAGGAGCACTGAGCAGCCCAGCCCTCGCTCCCCGCCATTCCTACACGTTGTGCAGTGCCCACATCTCTGTGACCGCTTGCTCTGAGCTGAGCAGATGCTGCTAAGAAGTTCTCACCAAGAACCAGCTGTCAGAAAGCGAGTGCTGTGCCCCAGCCAAACGGCAGGTACGTGACCACAACCAGACGTTCGGGACCTGCAGTTTATAAAAGCCAATTCCTGGCAAAGAGTTACCCTGACCAGCTACAGCCACGGTAGTCACCACGTAGCCCGTGGTCGGCAGCCAGCTCTACCGAACAGCAGCGGGCTGTTCCACAGTGCCTACAAAAGTTTCTAGACCTGATCCTCAGCAAAGCAGCAGACCTGAACAATGTGGAAAGCTGGAGAATGAGAGCTCAGGCTCCCACAGGCGGGAACTTCAGCAGGGAGTTGGGCTGTGTGTGGCAGAAGAGAATGAAATACCAGAAGCGCAGGCTGGGATCCTGGCTGGGGAGACCTGGGGAAAGGAGGGCATGAAATGCATTGGCAGTATGAAAGTATGATCCAACATGAGTTAGGTTTTTGTTCATCACTTCACTGAGTTCTGCACTCCTGCTCTGACAGAATAGCTCAGAAGATGGGAAATTTGACTAGATGGATCAGTCAGGCAGTTCTGAAGTCCCAGATAATGAATGAAGGAAACAATATTGAGAAACTAAGAGAAGGGCAATACTGGCTATCATGAAAACAAAAAAATTAGATGCTGGATTTAAAAGCCATCTATATGCTGTCCCCTTCTTATAATCTCTTTTCATTCTAACCGCTTAAAAGGTTGCTTGCATAAGCACAGCAGAACAGCAAAGCTGTAAGGAAGTACATGTTTATAGAGAACAGAAACACAATGTGAAAATACTAAAAAAAATTAAAATATATAATGAAGATTTATGAAAGTCCTTTCAATTTCTTCAAACACTATTTTAATCTAAGAAACCTGATAGCACAATAGAAAAATTAGTTTTCTTCTCCAGTATTGTTTTCAATATTAACATAATCCTGACCACTAGCAATTTAAAAGCACAACAAAATTATATGAGAAGAGGCTCAGAGACATACACATGCAAAGACTCCATGCAAAAAAGGTACTGCAACTTATTTCGTGTGCTTGAGATCACTTCTGGTACAGCTATAAAACTAAGATGAAAAAATCTTCTAGAGTTAATAATCTTTGTACTTCAGTGGCATAATTAGTCGATTTTTTTACACCAAGAAGTTATTGAAAAAACAGTTGAAACCTGCAGAAGGATGCTCCTGCATAGAACAGTGACTGATGGGCAGCTCTTTGACTGACTAAATGAACAAAGGGCTCCTGTGGATTTTAATAACGCTGATCCACTTGTGAATCATAAATGATACAGAAATCCTTTTGCATATTTGAGATTTTCAAGATGGGGCGGGGGGGGAAGGATGTTTTCATCCAGCAAAATGTTATTCATCATGATTATTTTTTTTTTGCCTTTAGGAAAACAACTGCATTTGATATGTGTTTGACATGGATGTCCTATCAGAGCCAGTTTTTTAGATTTTCTGTCAGAGGTAAGCTTTGTGAGAGAGAAGTACAGCAGGTTTCTCATACCCTTTCACAATTATCTGAAATATTGCATAGGAAAGATGAGTAGACTGACTTAGCAGTAGGGTGGTAAGGCCACTAGAGAAAAGATCCTGAAACTAACTGACACCACTAGGTTATAATTTCTCCTGGTATTAAATAATTCTATTGGATTTTTAAAATTTAGATTAAAAACTAGTTAATTAATATATAGTTTCTACTGTAACCATAAGTACAACAAAGTGTAAATAGATGTACCTGGGAGATAAGATTCACATATATTTAAAAAAGAAGCAGCTAATGTTCTCAGAAGAAAAAGCCTGGGCAGAATTTGCTTTTCTGACTCTTGGAAGTCATGAGAAAACATTTCTTCAAGCTAAGTAACTCCAAGCTTTCTTTTTCTGAATATACAAATACTTTTATCAGCCACAATGCCCGCTTACCTAGACACACTTCTTACACTGTGTTCTTACACTATCTACACCTAATTCTGTACATTTTACATGTATGTAGTTACCTATGCATACATTCCTTAAATAAACTTTCAAAACTACATTTTCAGAATGACACAGACATATCAATCTCAAATGCTAGGAAGTGAAAATGTTTACCTAGCCAGGATAATGTCACTTTGGAACCCTGTATGCATGCTTTAATTGAAATAATCTCACTTCTCCCCACAGGAGCCATACGTCATTAAGTGCAGGATAAAAGTTTGGGCGACTAAGATGGAAAACTGGAAAAGAAGGTTGTGTGTCCATCACAGCCTGAGTTCCTCCTCTGTATCAACCATGCAAATATATGACACAGCCCACAAGACTGAACGCTGATTCCCCGCTGGATATCACTCTTACCTCGGCTCTAGTTCCTAAACTCACTATGCCTCTCAAACAAGCTACTTCACTGGATTCCCAGTGTTGAATCCTATCATTCAGCTTTTAAAATTCTCACTTTAGGAAAGATCAAAGCATTCTCAACACCATCATCATATCCGCATGTCATACTGTAAAGTAATGCTGGTTAGGCTCAAACACAAACATACAAAACCCTAGAAAACTTCTTTACAATATTTATTGATGCAGCATCTTAAAAGATTTTTCTAACAAATTTTTTGTTTCTGTGAAAGACTTCTGTCTTTCACATAAGAGTTTTTTAAAAAATTAAAAGTTGGCGTGTCTGAAATAGTATTAGAACAAATAGCCTCTCGCAGCTGTGATTTCGTAGACAGCAGTGGCTGTATTCGCTCTGTGCATCGGACAGGAATTTTTCATTTCATACATCATTTAAAACTTGCTGCAGTGATTCCACAAGCCTGTCTATACTATTAGCACAAAGTGAACAGAAGCCCTCTTTCCCACCCCCCACTCCAATTCAAGTTATTTTGGCCAAAATTCAACTGTGCAAGTGGACCACCATAGCACTGATCACAGAGAAGCAAAGCATTCTTAGTACTAGATAACAAAGGAAAAAAAATCTTACATTTTCATAAATAATATTGCATATTGTATTTGAATACATCAAAATAAAATTACACTGTCTACCTCATCAGCAAACTTACTGCGGAAGCAATATACCATAGCAAGCAACCAGCTAATGCACACAGTTGTTTCAATATTTTTAAACACAGATTTGCATTTATATCATATTTTCAGAAATTACTCTCCCAGGACAGTGTAAGAGTCTGGAACAAAGCTTCTCCTTGAAAAAATGCATATTCAGGCAGAGATCACCTACATATTCTGTGCCCATTAACACAGGCAGATCACTTATTGCTGCAACTGCCCCAGAAAAAATTATGAAGATTATCATTATTGCTAAAGTTAATATTGTTGGTATGGTCTTTTAATGCTCAAATATAGACCTATGTTCTGAAAATACATAATTCACTAACCTCTGTGATAAAGCCTTAAACTCACACTGTAGCCCCAATTCACACACCTTCAGAACTGCATTAGACTGAAAGCTGAAAAATGGACAGCTTTTTCAAAAAACTCATTTAAATAATGCTAAATACTTGGAACTCAGCTTGGAAATATGAAGGAAGAGGTTTTCTCACCATATATGAAGGACTTCTGGACTGCAGTATATAACAGGATACTCACTTCCTGGGCATTAATTCAGTAATTCCACTTCTCGTTCAGGATAAATCCAGAAAGTAGCTAGCACAAATAGATGAAAAACACAAATTCAGCAGGGGTTGGATGTGAACAAACAGAACTTTTTCTTGTCCATTTGACTGACAAAAAAAAAAATCTCCTCAGGTCTTCCCTTCCAGTCTAAAAGTTGTGTTATGAGAGAGGATGCAACAGTACTAGTTTGGTTCCACACCAGTTCTAGTTTGGTTTCACACCAGTACACACTGGTATCCTGCTAATACTGGCATCTCAAATGCATACACTAGCAGAATTTTTGGGCGGCAGTAATACTGTGTGAACAGAGTGTTAACCCAGAGTCACCTCTGTGCCCTCAGCCTGGCAGAACGCAGGGGAAGCAGGCCGTCACCCCCAGCCCAGCTGCCCCACGCCCAGTGTCCCAAAAGACACTGTGGCCATGGCCACACAGAGGGCAGGCCTCCAAACGCCTTGTGTTCCTGCCCTCAGAGAAAAGCCAAATCAGCCCAAGTTCCTTCCGTAATCTTTCTCTCTGCATGGAAAAAACAATGGAAAGCTCCCAAACAAACAGACCCCTTCTTTCTGCACCTTACTACATCAGTACAGAGATTGAAAAGCACGAACCAAATTGTAACAAGAGCTGCAGATGGAAGAACACTTTTGAAGAAAGCACTGGTTAATATTTTCAGAAAGATAAGGCCCGAGAGTCAATCATTATAAACCATATGAAAGAGGCACTAAATATAGATTATATGACTCTCATCCTTTTCTGTCAAAACAGTATTTTAACTTTATTTTTAAATCTGCCCATCAGGGCAAAACTAATCACCAAAAAAAAGTGTTTTACCTTTCAAACATCTGTCATATATTAAAATTGCCTGTGTCAAATAGACAGAATAGGGATACATGGACAGTTTTCACAGATTCCTCAGATTTCTGGGCTCGAAAAATAAAATATACAGATATTAATAAGAATTGAAACATCCAGTCAGTAAATTTCTTCTCTCTGGGAGAGACTTTGTAGAGGAAAAGAAGCTTCAAGCAGTAAGAAGATACATTATATTTCCTTTTTAAAAAGTTGAGAACAGATTGCAGCGTTTGCAAGATAAGATGGTCTAAAATGGGTACTGCAATTTTAAACAGTCCAAACATATCTTGTCATCTCCAAACACTGGACTATATTAGATTACAATCTCAATTAATATCTGACATTATTTCTAACAGTGAAAAGTAACATCTTTTGCAGCTGACATAATAGCACGGTGCTCCAGAGCGAGGAGCTCTCTGCACTGGGCTAGATGCCTAGAATTTCCCTACTCCTCTGACCTTAGCTGTAAAAAGCATTGTGATTCTTCTCTGATGTTTCCTGAACTGAAGGAGAGGAAAATATAGCAGGAGAAGGAGGTCACTTATAATGAGAGGCGTTTCCACAGGCAGGAACGGAGTAGGGAGCTACACATCACAGAAAGCGAGTCTTAAAATACAAACAAACCAAAACCCAACAGGATAAAGGATCAGAGATGTCTAAATAGATTAGGCACCCACAGCATAAGTGAAAATCTAATCCCCAAAAGTGGCAGAAGGAAAAGGAGACAGGAGAAAAACTTAAATATGGAAGGCAAGGCTGGAAAGTCAAGGGGTAGTCCCCCTGGAGTTAGAGACAGGATCCACGAAGCAAAAGGGAATGAATCAAGAGAAAAGTAGAAAATCTAGGATAGTGACTTTGAGTAAGATACGTCTGGATTAGAAACCCAAATGAATGCGATGGAGGATAAGCATGCTCTAGTTTCCCTCAGCAGGGACACCAGACTTCAGCATGGCTTGTCACCATGAACAACAGTGCCCAGTGCAACCAGTAGTGCCCAGCAACGTCCCCCTCCAGCTGTGTGCCTGAAGAGAAGAATACCTTCAGGTGCGTGACCTGCTGTTCCATTCTCCACTCATTAATGTGTATTAAAATGAATATTGATCGAGAACTTTTCTCTACATCGACAGCCATATCACTGTAATGATGTGGAAAATACCTTCAAAAATAATTTCTTAGCGACAAGGAAAACTACTAGATAATGCTCCATATTATTAACACTCATAGTTAAATACAAAGATACATAACACTGCCCTGAGTTCATTATCTATTTGCTGGCTCTGCAGAAAAAAAAGTCTGACTGCTACTGAATTGTTCTTTCAAAAATTTCCAGTAACTGCTAAGATTATGTACTGATACACCCTTCTTTTCAGTCAACACCAAAATATTTCTCTAAGTGTTGTGACCCTGAAAAACTTTTACTTTAAGTAAATTAAAGGACAGGCTACAATGATAAATTGAATATTCCTATTATTTTAAACTTGCCAGAACACATGTAAGTTATGAAAATGTGGTAAGTCATATGAATCAAACATTTTTGAGTTGAAAATTTTTGTGAGTAGTATAGAACTAGAACAGAAGAAAGGTTATAAAATCTAAGACCATTCAGTGACAGCTTCTAGAAAGCTTCCCAAATTACTTGTCCACATGCAATGAAACAACCAGGCACATGATGAAAGATTTTACTAAACATGAAATAAATACAAATGGTTATCTAGTTACATTTATGCAGCAAGTATGTAAATCTGCTTGTCTACATTCACAGCAGTTTCTTGAAAATACCAGTCTCAGATACAAGGCACTGACATCACAGTATCATTAGCTGAAAACTTAAAGGGAACTTACATGTTCTGACTAATACTGCACAATTAAAAAAGATAAGAGTCAGAAAAAGGAGACAACCATTTCTACAGATTCCTCCATTAGAGGCTCCACAAGTTCTCCTACATCAAAGAGGTAACAGTTCTACTACCAATGCCATTATGCTTCACAAAGTAATACACCCAAAGACACCATAATATCAACAACTCGGGCAGAAGCTGCGACCCTGAACCTCCAGAATCCCTGCCTTGCTCTCCTCCCTCCAGCTCTGCTTCGCTCTAGGTATTGGCCCATGGAGAGCTGCACACAAGATTCGGTGTTAACAAATGAGCACTAATAAACCAGCAGACATCTGCTATAATGGTATGTCTACAACAGGAATTCTGCAGCTACCTGTGTTGTTTCTGCGATAGTATTGTCTGCGTCACCTTGGATTGCAAATGCTTACCTGAACGTAGCAAGCAAGCGTGTCAGTGCAGACCACGCAGTAAAGATCTACAGCTCTAAACTGTTCCACCTCCATCGTGAACTTCTCAACTCACAAATCAATAAAATATTGAGTAACAAACAATGAGCCAGAAATATTATTGGAAAACAAACAAACAAACAAACACCTTATTCAAAATTGCGAATCATGGAGCCTACACATTTTCCAACAGGAGTTCAGAAAATAAAAATCTCATTAAAGCTTTAGCCAAAATTTCTAATTCATCAAAGGACCACATTCTGAATACCAATGAATTTCATGAAAAAGAAGCGGTTTTTTTCTTGTCTGCGTGACTGTAAAATATCTCTTAGGTTGCAAAACTAAATCTGATGACACTGAAAAGTCTTTCAGGAACAAAGACAGATGAGTAAAACAACCACCAGATCTCTTTAATTCCATGCAAAAGTGTCAACAGCAAAATCACTGCATCTCTTCCATAGCAGAATATTAAATAGTTCATTAATATCCATTTTCCCTTCTTCTCCTTTCAGAGGCTACTAAAATTGTTTCTGTTTGATTTTACATGAGTGAAACTCCTCCCAAATGAAACAGGTACAAGTATCTTGAAAGAACATTCAAGTGTACATCATTCAAGACCCTGGCAGTCCCTATCTCTGTGAAACAACAATAGCATCCTACTAATAACAATGACTTGCTTAACTATTCATTTTTGTAAATAATGGAACTGAAAATTATCTAGTGATGGATTTACACTTTTACAATGCATCTCAGGGATGAAAATGAATAGGGACGAAGAAATTATGTATATTACAATGGGTGACACACAGAACTTAAGATTCTAGCTAGCTCCACAGAAGAACACAAGCTGGAAAATGTGGCACTACAATTTTTAGCATTTTGCCTTTGTCTAATACTACTGTGAGACATCCTATAGGTATTATTTGTGTTATAGTAGCACTTAAAGACTCCAATTAAAATCCAAACACCATTATATTAGGCAGAAATAGTGTGAAAATTACAATAGGTGTCATAGCCATTTTAATTCCAAACAACCACAATAAATTACCTATTTCTCAGATATGCCTTCCTGTATATTGTAGTTACCCACAGAATTTAACATATTAGTTCTTATATTCAGGGGGAGCATTAAAAGGATTGCCTAGGCAGTATTTTCAGCCTTTTTTTATTTGAAAACCATATTAATATTTCCAGTGGAGGTGCATAACCTAGAGAGTGAAAGCCTACTGACACAAGGCTTGCTTTCCTTAATCACCTTTCCTGAGAAGCAGCCCATGGAACCACAAGACCCTGTGGGCCACGAGCTGAAAAAAGCCTGCTCCCCTGAGGTATAAGACTGCAATTTTGCATAAAATACATGCATTTAGATTTTCTTCTTATTGCTCCGCCTTTTTAGTGAATTCCTTCTTTTATTTTAGCTTAAGTACTGACATACTAAACATACCAATTTATGCTAGTCTAGGCTATCATTTTACTATTAATATATTTGCACACTGAACAACTTAAGTCTGAGAAGTAGGTATGATCTGTTAGAAAGTTATTCTAAGATGGAGAAGCGCCTTGCATACATGTCTAGCCAGTTGGATAATTCAGTATCATTTGTTTTGACTTAAAGAGGAAGACACCACAAATTAGCGTAGATAGTGAAAAGTAAGATTATTTGGAGGCAGGAAACCAACAAAGGTGACAACTTTTCTGGTAACAACAGAAAACACTAAGTTTCTATACAAAAAAGTTAATAAAGATTACTTTGTGTTTAAGTAACAAATAGCAAGTGTTTACCCTGTGCCTATTAGTTCTCTAGTAGGGAGTTTATTATAAACAGTATTTCAAACACAGGACTTCAAGAGACAATGTATAAATATTTTAAATGGTAAAATATAGGTGTTGTCTTTTTTGTACTGTGTCCAGAAAATTTGCACAAACACATCAAATTCTCCACCTAGGGAATTTACCTTATTGTTAAGTTTGCATTTAAAACAAATGTACATGACCTATTTTGGGGCTAATATAACTAAAAGGAACCTATTTGTTGTTTATTATTTATAGAAGATTCACTTCAGATTAGGCCTTTTGCAGACGTGTGTATCTGTGTGGCATCATAAAGCCTCTCCAGATATCCCCCAGCACTAAAACAGACGAGAAAATGACAAGTTAGGATGTATCCCAGTACACACAGTATTTTATAAAAGCTAAGATTAAAAGCTGTTTTTTCCCTCTTCAGAAAGGCCACATGAAAGAGCTAGTACCATGGCTAATGCATTGACCTTCTGTGTCTGATAATGACAAGTTCAAGTTCCTAGAGTTGGATAAGATGTGGAACTAAAGTAAGTGCACTCAAGCAATGAGTTCTCCTGCTCTGTTAGAATCCTACTCACAAAACTAGCCCTATAGAAAGAAAGAAGAAAACAGTTTATTTTTTTTATATATATAACCAAGAGGTTTTCTACACCATCAGCAGGTCTCATAACTACTTTCTTCAGAGTCTTCAGTCTAAGGCACTGCTGCTTTCTTTCACTTTTTAATAGGAAACTTGAAATTATTTCATGTGAGTAAATGATGTCAAATTTATGAAAAACAGAGATGCAAAATTGCTGCTTGTGTCTAAAATTTCACATTTTCAGCTTTTTTCTTCTAAACAGAAAAAAACATAGTAAAATTAAGCATGTCCTATAAGAGATACAACATCTCTTTACAAACATTGCCTTCCAAACGTCCAGGAAGTCAGAAATGCATTTTTATACAACAAGCAGACTCCCTAAAGTGAACTCCTCTGGAAATCTAGCATCTGCCTTTTGTTTCCAAAGAAGGACAGCAAAAATACACCAAGCATTTCTTCCTATCGTCAACTAAGAAAAACCCCAGTTGACCTAAAGCCTTTATTCCTATCAGTCATTACTTTTGTATGGTTTTGCCAGCTACAGCGTCTGGAGCTCTTCAGGGGCAGAATGAAACTCCTTCACAATGCTGCTGGCACGACTGAGGCACAGAGAAGAAAGCTGCTGCCGCCAAACTAGATCCAGCAGCAATAGGGTAGATAGAGAAGGCAAACAGAGTTTGACTAAGGAAAGTAACTAATAAAGCTTCTTTTTTTTCTAGATTACTAGTACTAATACATATTAGAATGTACTAGTAATACATACCTATGATTGTTTTAGCACATTTTATATTCTCAAATATTTATATTGCAGCTTACCCAGAGATATGACAACCTTTACATCTTTAAGTTATATAAGACAAGTAATAAAGGCTAAAAAAATGCTAGGACTCAAGCTGGTGTAAAGCAATACTTGCATCATCAGTTTTTAATCATCAGATCATACCCAATGTTTTACACTGAAAGATTCCTGACAGGACAGACTGTGATCACAAAGGGAATTAAACCATTCCGAATAAAATTCCCTTTTAAATTTGGCTCTTGAAACAGTATTTCTAATTTCCTCCTTCTCACCCCCAATTTGAGCTCATCTCAGAAACAATAATTTATTTAGGAAGATAAATTAATCTTAAGCATCTCCAAAGTCTTGGGTTATTCCACTCCAGTAAATTTTTGTAGATGGAAAATTTTCACTTTTCCTTAGAAAACAGAGTGATATTAAATACAAAAACCCACACATTAAAAGAACACTAACATTTCTAAAACAAGAGCTCGAGCTGAAGTTAAGAAATTGCCATAATTAAACTTGTCCAGGAAGACAGATTAAGGTCAAATATGTCTATTAATTTTGGGTATCCACTCTAAGCCACCTTAGACTTGATTTTTTTTTTTTTGAAGCACAGCATTTCATAGCACTTATTATGTTCCTAGAAAGGTTTTTACTAGTTCCATTGCAGCTGTGATTTTTCACCACTTCTGCAAACCGAACACCACTCAAAGCTGAGCACCCAGTCTGCAGTGGGCAGTTAGCAGTGTCTGCGTGAGGGTTAAGTGACTTGACCAGCACCACGTCAGCAGTTTCTTGCAGAGGCAGAAAAAAAAAAAGTCCTATTTTTTAAAGAGGCATTTCTCTGCTCTACTCATGGAGTCCACACTCCTTTTCCTGTGTGCTATATTAATTTCACCTTCTACCACTCACATAGCAGGAGCCCTCTGCAGCAGTAAACACCTTCTTTATAAAACTGAATCACCCCTATGACTTTCTCCATGAACAGATTGGGTGTAAATGCTTTTGATTCTGATATTAATCAAGTTCTCCATGAGGTGAGCAGGGGCAGGCCAGAGTGTGGGCCCCACAGCAGCCCACCCCCCCCACCCCCCGCACTTCCACAGCTCCCAACCACCCGCGAGCCGCAGGGAGCCATTTGCACCCCCACCCAAACACTGCTCCGCTGCCCCCCTTTGTCCGCTGGGCACACCTAACCCTCCTCAGGGGGCTCTGAGCCAGCCAGGCCGAGACCCCAGTCAGAGAGCAGGGACCAAGCCAAGGCCCACGGCGGCGCAGGGACTCACCTGTGGGCAAAGCACCGCACATACGTGTGCCTTTTACTGCTGTCGTGGTGGAGGGTCATGTGAAAACAGGGGGAGTAAAGCTGGCCTCAGAAGGGCTTCACTTGGTGGTGCAAGCTGAGGGAGCCAAAATGAAGATGAACAGCATCTGTTTCTGGTTGAGGTGCGCAGGGCAGGGCACCGTGCTAGCCCATGGCCTGCCACAGGGGCCACAGCCTGTCCTGGGCCCCTCAGCCTGTCTCAGGCACCTTCAGCCTGTCCTGGGCCCCTCAGCCTCTCCCAGGACCCCTCAGCCTGTCCTGGGGCCCCTCAGCCTGTCCTGGGGCCCCTCAGCCTGTCTCAGGCACCCTCAGCCTGTCCTGGGCCCCTCAGCCTGTCCCGGGGACCCCTCAGCCTGTCCCAGGCCCCTCAGCCTGTCCTGGGCCGATGGCCACTGCACACGCTCAGTGAGGGGTGATAGGCCCTGGTGGGCCGCCAGTCCCAGCCTGGCCTGTGGGGAATGGCACTCTGCTGAAATAAAAGATACATTCACACTTTGTAACACATTTTCTTGGGGTTTTGTTACATCACTCGCTACTTCTAATTATCAAAGAGACTTTCTTTCTAAACAAAGGCTGCTGCTTCTTCATCCAAGAACGATGTTAAGATGCTAAATGAGGTATACGATCACAGCCTTGCCAAACAAAAGGATAAGTCAAACGCAGGCACTTGTGATTTCTCCGCTGGATCAAGGAGAGGGAAAGGAGTTACAGAGAAGAAAGCCTAGATTTCAAACAAATGTTTCCATAATCAACACTTACTGCAAGCAAGGTTCAGAAAATCACAGGAAAAAAAATCTTTTTCTGTAAATATCCCTTGTTGTTTTCTTCTTTGTTTAAGGTGAAATATCTCTTTTTTCAAGGATCAGTCTTAACCTTTTCTTTTTCAGGTTAGCTTGGAAAAAGGAAAAGAAAAAGCTACCCTTGATTACTTTTTTTTAATTTGACACAATAAACTATGAATAGCTCCTCTGAAAATGTTAGAGCCTGCGATGCAACCTCCTTATTTAGATAAGTTCTAAACTGTTATTTACACAGAAGCCAAAGAATAATTTGTGCTATTAAGAAAAGATTTTTTTTCCCAAGACATACATTATTTGTTAACATTCCTAAATACTCATTATGTGAACACACAGTATTTAAAAAGTTTATTGTTTTCTCATTAAATATGGACATTTTGGGAAGAATCTGTGCACGATGTTAAATAAATAGCTATTTGAATAATTTTTAAGTTAATGTTTAAAATTCAAATAGTATCAATCTTTAGAAAAGCAGTTACTTCCTAGCTCCAGAACTGCCTTCTAGTCACCCTCATCAGCTTTTTTGTTTCCACTGAACCAATACACCTCTTCCACCACACAGTCCATTCTGATACATGCAGTGAGTTTCTGAATCCTCAGTAACCCTGTTAGAGGAAAGATGAGAGAATTTCTCTGAGTATCTTTCTGTTCTTCCCCCTTAATTTCCAAGGCAATATTTGCCACACATTGCAATATTTTTCTTTCTGTCCTCCTCTCTTTATATGCCCTGCTCTTTGTGACATAACACTTCTTTGGAAGCTATCTGCAATTTGAGTACAAAACCCCTCTGATGTTTAATGATTATAACTTCAGGTTACAAATTAGCATCGTCAGTACAGGAAGCTTAAGCCAAGCTAGTTGAACATGGTTAAAGCTGAATGACTTCAGCTGGATAACATGGAAAAGATGCAAATATTTTTTTTTTTGTCCTTTTTATTTATTATTTTCCCTTCCAATGGAAGAGGGTTACCTTTATTAATTCCTCTTAGCCTTTTATATGGCAATATTGGACAAAGTTACTGTGCATTTTTAAGTTCCATACAGCGTATTAAGTTGCATAATCCTTCACATCCTTCTGTGATATGGAAAATGTCACATTTTGCTTAGACACAATTTCAATAGTTTTATTTCTTTCAGAGGGTGCTTAAGTACATTTATTTTAATCAGGTTCTTACTGCATTCAAAGTTACTACAAAAAATTTAAGTATCAGAAGGCTTGATACAGTGCCTTAATCTGAGTGTAGTAAAATCCAGACGGTGATTTTCAAACCCGCACACTAAACTTGCATATTGTCTTTCTATGACTATACAAAATTCAAGTAATTTCAGGGGAAAAAAAAGTCTTTTTTTATAACTCAGGCCAGTGAACAAGCAATTTGTAGGAACAATTTGCACAAGCAAATCATGTTTAAAAGGCAATATCTGAACCTCCATCCCTTTCCTAAAGTAATTTTTAAGGAAAATTATTTCTTCCTAACCTGAAAGGTGGCTTTAAACCACCTACGAGCTGTTAGCCATCTGTATAAACTAGTTCAACAGAGTTTTACTGCCAGAGGATATCAGGTCAGAGATGGCTTCTGTTGTCAGATCAGTCACTGACTACCTCAATTGCCTTTGGCAAGTCATTTAACCTTTCTGTATTAATGTTTTCCTGCCAGCAGAATAGTTCTTCATCATGGTAGGGAGGAATTTAGCCTATTAATTAAGAAAAATAACTATAAAAGTGCTCCTTTTTTAATTCCAATATCTGTCTGCTCTACAGGATAATACTAAGAAACTCAAAAACACTCTGCACATTAGATAGAAATGAACAGTTTCTATATAAGCGGGTGCTATTTCAGAGCAGATTTCTACCGTACATACTTTAATGACTTCACAAATTACAAAGAACAAGGCTTACAGTTTTCTTGCAACTTGTGAATAATAACAAAGAGAAGCAGCAGTCTTTGTCTTGAACTGACAACTTGCATGTTTTAGAATATTTCTGTAAGTTTTAATGAGCTAAATGATTTAAAAATATATATATATATAGTGGAAATTCCCATGATCTGAAACCTTACATGTCATATTTCATCCTAAAACAAACTTTTACTGCCTAGATATAAACCCCTGGAAAACGGAGTTTATAAGGGAAATGCTGACAGAACATTAGCTACACTGTAGCATGCTAACGGGTACCACTAGAATACAGTCTATTCCAGAATCATTTTTCTTTTTATTATTTCATTAAGTTGTATCTCACTAAAGTTCCTCCTAGGATCTCTCTACAGCACCAAATTTTTCATTGAGAAAACTATAAATCATAGGCCTAAATTACAATTTAATTATAAACGCCTTCCCTTCTAATGCTGCCTGGGACCTTTTACCCTCCTACATAATTCTAAAAAATGACCCCTGTCATAATTTCCTTCACTAGAATAATATGCAGAGATCTAATCCTGAATCCTGCTGTCTTATAATTTAATATAAGAGGTAATTATTATTCAAAAGATAATGTTGCAGATATTGAAAATATTCTGAAGTTTAAGTCTAAAAAAACCTTGACTTGGTATGTAAAAGCCTCTTATTTGACTCTTGCAGAAAAGGAAATAAATAAAAGGTTTTAAGACTTTATGCAAAATGCTAGAAGTATTATTTGTAGCTGGAATTTGTCTACTATAATTTCTATAACCTTTGAACTACAGAGAAAATGCACTCACACACACAGCGAAACCAAGAAGACACCAGATCATTTGTTATTGATGTCTGCTGTTTGCCATAGGTTAGACAGAAAGTTCTAGATTGCTACTATCTGGCTGAAAAATATGTTTTAGGTGGCTTCATGTTTCTGAATGCAAGGAAGTATACCTAAGCCAAAGTCAAAAGAAGAACTAAAATGAAACCAAAAATCTATGATTCTATGAAAAACAAAAGACCGACTTCATAAAACCTTCTTCTTACACCTCAAATTTTGTTTTAAATTTATCACATCAAAGACACTGTTATGGTTATCCAAAACATTCCTGTGAAGGAGAAGTTAAATGATATTAAAACTTTAAGGAATTAGTACTTTTTTTTTTTTTGTAAGTCAGAAAAGCATGGAGTAACACCATTATGTCAATTCATCTTGCACAAGAGACAGTGAATTTAATCTCGCACCAAGAACACAGCTATTATTGCCTGTCTCTATTCACTTTACAAAGAAAGACTTTGACCTTAAAGCCCTTTTTTCTAAAACTGGGATTTCATCAATTAAAACCTGTTTTCTTTTTAGTTAACTCTTACAGTATGCAAGAATATCTGCCAAAGAAGTGAACGGGTAGTGCTGATGGAGCAAAAGAAGGTTAGAATGAACATAAGAAGAGAGGATTAAAAGAAAGAATTTCTGAAGTACAGTAGAATAAAATTCACAGAACAACTGGAATGTTTTTTCTGTTTCAAATTCAGGAAGCATGCCCCATTTTTTCAAGTAAATGAGATATCAAATGAGCTTCATTGCTTCTAACCATATACAGCTCCATCAGTAAGAACAAATAAAATACCATAACTGACAGATTCAACATCCTGAAGAGGTAGAGGCCAGTGAGGTTATCAGAAAATGGGGTTCACAAGAGGTAATTATAGCCCATGCTCACCCTTCTTAGGTGAGGCAGAACATCACTATACAGCTCAATAAAAATCAAACTATATAGTGCAGAGGCACCAGTTTACTACCCTCTTTGTTTTTGCTTTGGGAGCAGTTCATTTAAGATGTAATAAATTGAAGTTTTTTTCCTGTCCTTCCATAAATCTGGGGACAGTGCAAATGAGGTGTTCCTCATTATGAACAAAAGAAAAGGGGCTCCCTAGATAGTGACATGAACGGGTAGCATTAAAGCACTCATTAAAAGGAGCCCTGTTCTTTTTGTAATAAGGAATATTACTTAATACCACTCGAAACATGGTTCACTTCATATTGCTGAAGTGAGCTTTTGGGGGGCAGTGAAGAGGAAAAAAGGGAAAGTCCATAGTACCACAAACATAATAAAAAAGAGAGATGGAATTTTGCCTGTAACAAATTAATAATAAGTAAGAAAGTGTCATTGACTGCCTCTGTCTAACTGAATTGCTTTGTGCAACAGAAAGATTTAAGGATCTCAGGGGATTCATGGAAGATGTTAGACTATACTTTTAAATGAGCAAACAAAACCAGACTAGATGGGCACAGGTAGACTGAAAAAGATTGTCAGTAGATGATTTCCTAACTTGAGGATCCAATAAAACATAAAGCTTACACAATTTTGAAGGAATCCTATTATTAGCAAATCAGAATGTGTTATTGCAATAGGGAATGTATAGCACCAAAAAGGACAGAGCAGAGCAATAATTTTACTTTTACATTTCCATTTCCAACAAAAAATCTCTCCACTGCAGCTGTGGCAAAGGTTTGGCCATTTAGACAATCTGAATTTCATCTCTTTGGGGATTAGTCAGAAGAGAAAATGCAGTTGTAGAATACCTCTGAGTATGTTTGCTATTTTCCATGCATGAGGGGAAAATATGCACACCAAAAAACTTTGTTAGAAGTACAGGTAAGAGATGAAGCACACCAAGAAAGAGTAATGGCTCTGCCCTGCTGGCACCCTGTCTCGCAGGGATCCATCCCAGACACTTCTGAAGAGAAGACAAGAAATGTTTTGGTGGTTATCCCTGCATCTTCACTCTACTCTGTCATCAAATGCCATTCCGCTTCAGAACCTACAAGAAGACTATGCCTGAAAGTGAGCACCTCGGGGCTTCCCGTTGGAGCCAGTGTTCAGCGGGGAGATTTTGCAGGGCTTTGTGGTGTGAACTGCACCAGACCCTCCTGACTGACCTCAGAATTCAACGGGGAAAAAAACCTCTGAAGAGCTGAAGGTCAGAAAATAACGTGAATATGCAGAAGCAACAATCAGACATCTCTACAAACAAGCTTTTTCACTTCCTTTTGCAGTGCTAGTGAAACCACGCACTCATGCCCCTGTTCAGAAAGGAGAAGAAGGAGGATTAGTTGAGCAGGTAATTAAAGCTGTTGGGAGGGCTTTGTTGCAAGTCAGTCACACAGTCAAAACCTTGATTAACCTGAATAAGAGCTTTGCCTGAGTCAGAAGTGAAAGTCGAGTTTACTTTTGAATTTACATGTACATTATGTTTACTTTAGAAATTGTGTTTTTCAAGAACTGTTGAAATAACTACAAAAAACACAGGTTGTGTTTCTGACAAAAGTTCTTTTTGCTGTTTCTGCTCGACACAGCGAGCCGTCGGTGTGTGCGTGTGTCCAGGCTGGGGTACCACAACACCGTGACTATGTAGCAGTGACTTCTGAAACTCTGTTTTGCTTTTGTTGTCAGCACGTCTGTACGGTAGAGACAGTGTCAGTAAAACACTGCAAAGTATCTAGACTTGAGTTCTTTACAAGGCAAACTTACTTCATGCAAACAAATGTTATTTATACTTTCGGCATTTTTTTCTTCTTTTTCACCAAATCCACTTTATTATTCATTTGTAGTTTTAGACACTTTAAAGTAATTTCAGTCCTCAAAGCAGAAGGATGACATAAGGTTTGAAGCCATCATCAGGGCAGTTGGCCAACTACTAATAGTTAACACATTACATTTTTTGTGCACATCACAAACTTTCCATAAGAAGATACTGTGGTTGTCCCTACAGAATTTCATTTGGTTTTTGCCAAGCCAACTGCCCCGCTTGTCAGATTATTTTGAGTTGTACTCTTATCATCGAATGTACTCCATATCTCAGTTTTCTGTTGTCTGAAAGCTCGGTAAATATACTTCCTACTTTGTGATTCAGCTCATTAAAGCAAACACTGCAATGACCCAGGGTCAGGGCAGACCCCTGCCAAATCTCATTTTATACCTCCTTCCATTTTGACATTGATAAGGATGCCCTAAATACGATTCTTCAGCCAGTTGTACACCTACGCTCATCTAAACCACACTTCCTTAGCTTGCTTATAAATAAAGAAGTAATGGGAGGCAGCGTCAAAAACCTCCCTCAAGTCAAGATATACAACATCTGTTGCTTCCTCCTTGTGCACACCTGTTACTGTCGTACAAGTTGTGTTGGTCAGACAGTGTTTTTTCTGACAAATCTATGTTTGTTATTCATTTCCTTGTCATCTTCGAAGTGCTTGCAAATAGTCTGATTATTTTTTGCAGAATTTTTGCAGAAAGTGGAGTTCAGCTGACTGGTCTGTAACTCCTGGCTAAACTCCTGTTTAAACTAAGGACACTACACTGTCTTCCAGTATTTCACCTTCGCTGCACAACTTTTCAAAACCAGCCACTGCTAGTTCTGAGTTTATTTTGGCTCTACACGTTCTTTTAATGAGTTTTGAAAGCCACGATTCTGACAGCAGCTATCTTATACGCTTTAACCTGTTTCTTCTCTATTCAGGACTAAGATCTTATCCATTTGGCAATGGCATCAATTATGATAGCCGCTGTCCTATAGATGACCTTTAATAGAGAAGATACAAAAACATCTGGCTCTCTCAAAATTATCTTTTGCTCTCCACTGAATGGTGATCCTACACTTTTATTTATTTTCCTATTCCTGCTATTGTTCTTAGTATTGTTAGTTTTGCTATCTTGATACATCTTGCTAGCTGCTTCTTATTTTATCATTTGGCCTCTCTGATTTTACCACACCATGCTTCTGCTGTACTTTTATACTCATTCTCAGCAATGTGCAAGGTGGTTTCTTATACCTTGCATCCATCCTCTGCACTAGGATAGTTTGCACTTTATAAAAAGATTCCATTTATGTAATTATTCAGACTTCAGGTCTGAATAATTCCCAATAATTGTCACATTAGGTGTCTGAGATATTCACTATCACTGATTATTCTTAGCTTTTAATTGCATGTTGAACTCTAAAACTTGCTACCCCTTTGCCTATGATGTCCCAAGTAGTTTTGTCGTAGCCTTCTGCGTTCCTTTTACATACTCATCCTACAACGACAGTAGCGTATAATGCAGCAAAAATTTAGGTTTTTATGCTATTAGTACATGGGGGACTAACAATATTTTCACCTTTCTCCTGTCTATAACTAGAGGCCACAATGAAAAAGAGAGAAAAATCAAGCAAAAGCTTGTATTCTTTGCTGATGGTAGTGGTCTTCTATTTGGGGGTCCAAGAACATCCATCCTCCCAACTTTGCAAAAATACTTTTGCAGAGGGAACCCAGCCCCAGCACATTTTCGCTCACATTTAATAGGCCACTTTAAGAGCACGTTTACTTAGTCCTCATCAAACAAGGATAATTGACAGCTTTCCACCCCTAGCATCCCCACTCTGAGAAGGCAGTTTCCCCAGGAGCCGCCTTGTACAACCTCAAACACTTTATTACTGGTCAATTTGGGTTTCCTGCCCACTGTAAGTGGCAGTGCTGAGGGTCTCTAACTCTCCCTTGTCTCTCTAATCAATATAAGCAGTCACTTCCCCGGCATTTCCCTGCTACTCAGCAAGAAGGACGATGGAGACTGCCATTGGTTGTAAATAACCGTATAGCTTTAGTGTCACATCAGAAAGTAAGTTAAACTTCAGAAACAGGAGGCAGCTTTTATTTTGGACTTTTGAGCTTCTTTTGAGATTTTCTCTATTTTAATTCTTTTCAGTGAGAGCAAAGAAATGCAGTAGGTCTGATGCCGCTCCTGATAGCTGCCTCCTCGGCAGAGAGGCTAAGCCATCCCCCATGCGTGGGGGCTACGAATGTCCCCATTAGCAGCGCACGTGGCACTGCGCTCACTGCAGAGAGCAACAGAAAAATTCTATAAAGTGCCAACCACAGCTTTACAGTCACTGTATTATGGGTATGAGAAAGTTGGGATTAAACAATTATTGCCTCAAACTCACACAGTAAAATTTGTTTATGAGGTAAATTTTAACAAGAAACAAACAGTTAGTGTTGTTTACTAGCAAACTCAAGCTGTAAAAACCAGGGAATGCTTTGTAAATACCCGTCCATGGGCCAGATGAGGTCCTGGAGGGAAGCTCCCTGCTGCTTGCAGCTGGCTCTCACACGCACGCAGAATGGGACCAGCTCCAGCAGCCAGGTGAAATCAAAGCCAGTGGCTTTGCCCAGGGATGGCACAGAGGCAAAATCTTCATTCGTTTGTAAAGATATTTCTGCTCACAGATCTTCCCTTGCACTGCACACAATGATCTCCTTGTAATGTCCATATGAAAAATGGCCACAATGACTACTAAAATGATAAATCTATTACCTAACAGCAAATAACATCAGACAACTATGCTAAACACAATACTGGGGTACAACAGAGTATGTTGATCTAAAGGGCCCCCAAATTCAATTCAGATTGGTTTCCCGCTGCCATCTTGTTTAGTAGGAAACACCCATGTTCTTTCTCAGCACTGCAACATACCCTCTCTTTTAACGAAATGAATTCATGAGGTAGAGCCCCAGGAAGGTCCCAGACTTTGTGTTCTCCCTACAGTGCAGAGTGATCGCACCACTAAGACGAACGCCAGCGCGACAACAGGGAGCAGCAACTCAAACCTAATTCCCACTGCCAGGGTGGAGCAAGAGAGTATCTACCCTTCCAGACTCCCAGGACTGAGTAATCCCGGGGTGCTGCAGGTGTCGATCAGGCTCCGCTGGCTGCGCTGTCTGGAGACTAAAGACCAACCCCTGAAAAGCCGCAGCCTGATGTGAGCTAGAGGGTCCAGGCTGCAGCACGAGGGGTGCGGAGGTAGGGCCCAACGAGCCCCCGCCTGGCGCAACGCCTGCGGCCGGCTCTGCGCAGGTCAGCCCTCCTTCCACCTCTGCCATCACCAGAGTGTGCACACTAGTTGAGGAGTATCGATGAATGCTGCTACTTTCACTAGAATACTACACTTGGCATACTGTGAGGAAGGAAATACGCCTTAGCTGATCCAGCTTTACTAATCCATAACAACAAAGAAATAAAAAACCTGGGGGAAAAATGTAACATTATTCTTTTTACTGCACACACACACAAAAACCTTTAAAAGTGAATATATGCCTACTGCAAAGTATTGAGGTGAAAAGGGAGGTCTTATCATCCCTGTTCCCCCAGGATCTCTTAGAGTGTGTGTGTTTCTGTGGTGGTTGGCTTGTGGTTTCGTTGTTCACTACAGTTTCCCAGAGCCCTATATTTTACTGAAACATAAGTACAGGCCCACCAATTTGCTGACAAGCTGATCTATTGGCTCTAGGACACTGAGGGGAATTATGCTCCTGCCGCCCTGATGCTCTCCTTTGTTTAGAAAAAGAAGAGAGAAAGAGAGAGAGTGAAAAAAAAATCCTCAATCGTTTAGTACAAGTCATTTTACATGCTGGGATAATGAAGTATAAAAATGCCTTCAAAGGACTGATTTCCTACTTTTAACTCACTACCAGCCGAGCTCTTTGTGAGGCCCTCTGGAACATGCATTCCCAGCCCCACTCAAACAAAAGAGCTGCGAATTCATTAAACTATTTAATTATGCCTTTTTATTTTTCTCCATTAGCAAGCCCTGCCAGTACAAAGTAAATAAAGCCACCATGGTCTTTCCCCAGCAGACACACTGACTGTTTTTATTCTTTATTCAGTTTACAATATAAAGGGCTATTTTTTCCCCCTCCTCCTATTCTTGGCTAGTTTCCTAATACAAGCCCTACAAACAGAAGCATCCAACTGTACATGCAATGCATGGGAGCAGGGAGCAGCAGCAGCACTCAGCATTGCAAGCACATACCCTAGACAGCTTTCAAAGTACCAGCAGCCAACGGCAGCCAAACAGCACTTTACAGCCAGGCGCGGAAAAGATATTAGCTTTTTTTTTTATACTCTAGTAAATTTGCTTTTTACATCTATTTCTTTTCAGAAGGGCTTGTTATTGAGCTTACTGTCCACAAATTCCATTGATCTCAGGCTGTGACTCAATCCATATGCTCACGCTTTGACACCAGCACAGCAAGCAAGCGATACAAATCCTGTTCAGGCTACAAACTTATTGATTTTATAGATTTCCCCCAAAGTTGTGATAATGATATATCATTGTTAAATTTGGTAGAACAAACTGCTTTCCCAATCTGTCAATGCGAGCATGAAAACCAATTCACAGCCTTGTTTAGAAGGCTTTCCCCTTCAGAAGAATAACTACTGCTAGCGGAAGCAGATCACCAATACCCAGCCGCTGGCACAGGTTTGATGGATATTACCTTTCCAGTTGCCCTTTCTTGACCTGCAGCATGCTGGGTTCCCAGACTTGCCTCCTGGTTATGAGAACCACCCTTATTTTTCAGAAGCATTTTTCAAATTCATTATTTAAAACTTGCAGTATATGTAAACCATAATAATGGCTTTTAAACATATTTCCTTTAAATATTTTAGATGCATTAAGATGGCATGAAAATTATTGATTTTAGCAAATCATTTTTGCTTGCTCTATCCCTGTCCTCACATAAATGGCAAAGCTACGCTTTTCCCCTCCATCAGAGGGAGACAGAATATTGGTTTAAAGAGGAGTGTCCTCACTTCCTGCTCCATCACGGTTTCTCAACCTCACAACAGTGGGAACAACGAAACATGGCACTTCATAATGACTGGCTTCCACTGTGAAACACACTTGGGCATTTTCCTCACGGCTTCTTACTGCCAAAGTAGAAACCTGATCCGACACTCATCTCCTAACCAGCAAGAGAGGGTTCTGTTCCAGAGGTATTAGAAAGAAGAAATTCAAGCTGTTTCTCAGGTTATGAGAACACGACATAAGAAGTTCATCAGTCCTTATGTGCTTATCACAGGACAAAAAGGCACTCATCAAAAGAATGTCTGCATGGTGCAGAAGATGTACAAAAACTGTAAACAGCTGTTGTGTCTTTAACAAACCATGAAATAGCTCTAACAAAATGGTTTGCTGGATTTACAATGTATGCTTTCATTCACACATTCTCCTCAAACTCTGAAGCAATGATTAGTACTCCAAAAAGAGACTTAGAATTCACAAACAAAAAACTTGCCAAAGAAACTGAAACCAATCAAGAGGCAAGAATTGCAGCGTTGGAAATCAAAATTTAGGAAATTCATGTGAATAAACAATACCTCTCTTGAATACCTTCTCTTTTCCATCATGGCCTTTCTTTCTATTATTTATCCATCTTCACTCAACACACATCTCTTTAGCACTGGAAAAGCAGCTCAGCTCATCTGACATTACGCCGCTAGTTCAACATAGAGCATGCAGTGAGAGCTTTTCTGTGTTCCGCCAAGCCTTGCTGTTGGTATCTCCCCACATCTGGCAACACATCCCCAAGCATTTAACCATGTTCCTGGGACAACAGCTCTGAGACAGATTTTGAAGGGCTGAATGTCTCCCACCAGTGCCTCTCCTTTCACTTTTGATTTAATTCAAGGTGATAGATGCTGAACTCTTTTACCTACCGTGGCTTTTTTTGAACTTGCTGAATGCCCTTTTCAAATACATCTTTCTGAAAAGTCCTTCTGAACTTCAGGGCACTTTAAATTTGAGCACCTGCCCGGAGTATCTCTTGTCTATCTTCCAACTATGATAAGGAACAACAACTCTAATATACTCCTCATTCATCTATGGTATTTTTACTGTTTTTCTCACTGAAACAGAAATGCCTGGTTAAGAGAAAGGTGATAGAACAGCCCACTGTCAAATTTTTTATCGCCACATTGCTGAGGAGCTGTGCTTCATGCTTCTCTTTCATGCGTAGGCAGGAAGGGGTCTCTCAACATGTCTTTACAAAAACAAATTGTCTTTATTTGCTGGACAGAGGAAGTACTATCAATAACATACTAAGCATTTGGCTGCTTTTTGGTTGAAGAAAGTGAAGACCTTAACAAAGACAAATGTTATTCCTAATCGCACTTCTGTGATGAGAGCTGAGACTTGGTGAAGTTGTAGGACTGGCCAAAGGCTTCATATGAAACCAGTGGTAAGGTAACGCTCAGTAGCAAAGATCCTCATTCCCAATGTATACTCTATCCATATCCATTCTGCATAGTGTGAGCTTGTATCTTTTTTAAGAAAAGGTATTCACAAAGGGAACATCCCTGTGATGAAAGGCAAATGCGCTGCAGGACCTGCTACTGGTCACCTGACATATTTCAGAGGAAGTGCAAGCACTTAAAAGCAAACCACCTTAGTTCTGCTCTTACTTCCTCACCATCCCTTCTGTTCAAGCTCTGCACCTTCGCTGAGTGTCTGTGACTCTCGTGTTCCCCATTATTCTTTGTTTACTCTACAAATAATGACTTTACCCCAGTCAGTCTGAGCAGTAGTAAAGGCGTTGCATGCTCAGTTTCTGATTACCTTTCCTACCACTTGAAATACAATTTATACGACTCCACAATAGGAACAATCTGTTCTTGGTGTTCTGTGGAATTCCCACCCAGGGTAACAGAATGCATGTGAAGATTAACAGAACCTCGTGGTTCTAGATGATTAGAGAACAGCTGTCTGTCAGAAAAAATTAAATAGGCAAGTCTGAATGCATAATCAGAATGTAAAGACACCCAAAGAGCACGAGTACTTCCGAAAAGTATCTTAATTCCTTTCTTACCCCCCCAAGCAATATATTTGGACAATTCACGGAATCTTAGCCCTCAATTAACATTTCTTGAAAAATAAGTCTTTTCTTTCCTGCATCCCACTCTTTCTCACTTTCCTCTCCATCCACACACCCCCTCCCCCCCCAAAAAAAAGAGACAGAAAAGAAAAGGAAAAAAAAGCCCTTCCTGATAATTGCACTGGTCCAAATGTGCAGGGGCTTTCATACAGAATGATGGCTTCCCTTGTCTCCTGCATTTGTTCATCTCCTTTGGGAGGAGCAATTTACAGAAAGCATTATCGATTTTTGCCATAATAGGTACAGAGATGCCTCACTGTCCCTGCTCAGCCAGCTCACTCTCTGCATCACAACTGTCAGGCCAGTTTGTGAAGCCCGTCATTATTTTTTTTCAAGTAAATCCATCACGGGAGTGGGGGAAAAGTGATGAAAATAAAATTATTTTCACCTTGCCGTAAAAAAGAATGGCCATGTTCCCTAACAGAAATAAGTGCAAATGCTGTCAACTAAGAGAGCGGAAGGGAAATTCAAAGCAAATAAAAGCGGGCTAGGGGGAAAGAAGGAAAGGGAGGAGGGAGTGCGAGGAAGCATGGCAGTAGCTAATTTACTTTGAAGACATTCTGGAATTTTCCTGTTAAAGCTGCTATTTACAACTCTTCCAGTTGTTCTCCATGTTCTCGTTTTTCTGGAAGCATTGAAATCTATACTTTATACAGGTATTTTCTTTGGCTTTTAGGTGTTGAGGAGATTGCGGGTTTTGTGATGCAATTATTAAATATTATTGGTCTGCGGGATGAAATCTGCCTTTAAACCTCCCTCTGAATACAGACCACCCACCCACTGCCGAGATTACCAACTGCACTCCGCTCCTTTGTGAGCAGAAGGGTTTGGGGTTTTTCTCCCACTCCCTGTTCACCAGGGGCAGGCTGAGGCCACTAAACTCATTCTGTCCCTGATCAGCATGTGAATGTTGAGGGATACTTACTTCAAATATTTCTGAAACTAAAAAAGCCTTTTAGAAATGACATATAAAAACAAACAATCCCCCCTGCCCCTCAATTGCATTACTGACTCTCAGAAAAGTCCTTCGGTATTCATCCTTCCTCCTTGATTAGTTTTTGCTGTACCCTTCATGTTGGTCACTTATCTCACATCTTGAAGGTCACAGTCTGTAGTACCCTATTCCAGCGGCCCCAGGTTGTTTTTTATTCCTGAGGACAGCCTTGTTTTGGGCTCAGAAGGTTTAATCCAAGAATTGGCTCTGGATCTAATTCCCAGATCCTCAGTTCATTAGCCATGAAAAGTGATAGCTGCTTAAGATTTTTATGAGACATTGTTCCAAAAGCGGACCACAGAAACTGCACAATTACCCAGCACATTGTACAAAGCCCTGGCTGCCTTTGGCACTGACACAAGGAGCTTGATAGCAATCAAACAGCTTAATGAAAAGCAGCAAGTTTGCTCTTGGTAAGGAGCAAGGAATCTGTGAAGTTTGTTTCCAAGTGGTGCTTTCTGTAAGGACACTTGTTAGGATAAAATTTAAGTCATCCTACCCCTACTTCAGGAGCGTTGGCACTAAAGGACACACAACTTGTCTTTTTGACCCTTTCACACAAGCACTTGCAAACATCCAGCATTTAAAGCTCATCTGTCTTGTCCCTCTGGACTCTCAAGCAAATCTCGATATTAATGTTGAAGCTGGCAATTAGGCAAATTGTGAGAAAACCAGCAAAGCAGCTGTACAGAAATATCAGAGGATTTCCTTCAGTCAGGGTGTAGTGAAACCACAATAACCAGTCCCATGTCCAAGTAATTATGAGGATGCGATGCAGGCCGGCAAAATGTAAGAGGTTTAGAAGTAAAGTGGATACCCTACTGAGTGGTGGATTAAGACAAAACGTAGGCAGACCCAGTCCAGCTAGAGTGCTTTCAACACCTCCTGGGCTCCTCCGACTGCCACCCAGCCAACAGAAATGCCACCTCCCCTTCCCTGGTGGGGCTCGGACCCCTGCCCGCCCTCCCGCTGCCGACACCAGACCAGAATGAACCAGGGTCCCTCCAACATTGGGTCCCAGGTCTTTAAATGCTGCCTTAATCCACTTCTCAGTCCATCCCATGGCTGGCTGCATTGTGTCCAAGCACAGCAGCGTGTCCTGGAACAAAAGGATGTCCGTGTGCTGTGAGCTCGGCGCAGCGCCTGGGATCTGCTGTCCCGATTCCCCACGGACGTTCCCAGGGCATTGAGCATATCTCCCCGTGCTGGGACACGGAGTGAGCTGCCTCTCTCAGAGGGAACCTCCCTGCCCTGAGAGACCATCCACCCGGAGTTAGCACAGAGCTAGCTGAAACTTTCACTTCCAATTACTCGGCAGCAATTTCCCCACGCAGGTGTTTTGGAAGTCCCCGTGCTTGGGAGCGATCAAAGGGCTAGCAACAGAGGATGGCACTGTGCTGCTCACTGGTTTGTGTCTTTGGACCCACAGCCATTGCTAATCGCAGCGATAGCTTCCTGTGCTCTGTAAATATTTCTGATTGGTTCCTCAGCAGATAGATTTATATAAAAAGCTATACATTGAAAAGAAAATTATATATAAAGCAACCAGCCAGGTCTTTTTAAGTATGCGTATATTAACAGGAGATAATGTTGCTGCTTACAGTAAAGAGATAGCACCTTTCACGGGAACGTTTTTGAAGGAAAGCGAGTCAGCCCCAGGGGCAGCGACGGGGTAGGAGCAGGCATGGCGCAGGCTTGGGGTGCCGCACTCTCAGCCCTCCGCTACCCCCACATCCCTGCCGCTGACACCCAGCCCACTTCAGACAGTACACAAGCTTTCTGTATGTCTGAAGTAGCTATAGAAAATCAAAGACAGCCTTAGTGTCTCACTAGAAAGCAAAAAATAAACTCTGCCCTATAGATCAAGCATATCAAGAAATTTGAGCTGGTTTATTAAATGTAGAGAATGGCTATTACTGCTATTTATCTAATACGCTCTGCTGTGCAAACAACAGGCCCAATTTCAATAGCAGGGTAATTCTGTCAGTGAATTACCATCCTAAGGGAAAAATTAGTTTAAATTAGTTTAGTTTGTTCTTTTGCTCTAACAAGTACATTCTAGATTGTAATTGTTTTTAAATCTCTTCTCTTGGTATGTAGGCACTAAGCGTTGTGTCAGAGCAGGTGGCTACCTTATGTGTCTCTCATTTAGCCAATATTGGGCTCCACTTACTGCGTACACATGTTCAGACACATGCATACACACCCGGAACAGATGTATGCACAGAAACACACAGACACATATGTGGCTGCTGTTTAATAGAACAAGTGCAGTAAAAACATTAGGACTGGGAAAATTTGGAAAACAGCCTGCAGAAAAATAACTTTTATTTAACTTTTTAATTTCAAGCTATATTAAATTAGCCGTGATCACAAGAGGGATATGTGCTGAAACCAGACAAGTTCAAGTGTTTGACACCCCAATGTTTACATTTCGGAACAAATGGGTTTTCATTTCGTAGTGTAATACATGAGGACCACCCCTCTTCTTCGAGTTTGAAAAATGCTGATAGCATTAAGTGTGGCTTCACTCTGAAAAATCACTACAGAAATGGCAACTTCTTACTCAAAGGTTCTCTCCCCGTGTATAAACAGGGTCAAGTATGTTGACTTTAGTGAAAACAGCTATTTACCAATTTTTAGCGATTCCGTGTCAATACAGATAATAATAAGTGTGCAGCATTGTATTACTTCACATCAAATACCGCATAGTTTACTGAGCTCTAAACAGTTTTAACCAGCATAAATCCACTGAAAATAGTACAGGGTCTGTAGAAATCAGCAAGTACCCAAATAACCTTTACAAGGCTAGCAACACTTGAACTGCGGGGAAAAAGGAAGAAAGGGAAGAAAAAGGAGGAAAAGGAAAACAGGAAGGGAAAAAAGGCAGGAAAAGTCATCCCATTCCGAGGACATGTTTATGTGAGAGAATTGACATGGGTCTCACCAGAGGGGATCTGTCTGCACCGATGCAAACTTCTGCTAGAGACACACTGAAACCGTCCAATACAGCTCACTGTATTCTGACGGTGCTCGCAGAAAATCTGGCTGAAGTGTAGATTTACTCAGTTCCCGCAGCCCAGGAAAGCTGCCCCGGGCAGAGAGCTCCCGAGGCGTCCCCGCACCAGCCGCCCCGGTGCAGTCCCTGCCAAAGCAGTGCCTCACAATGTCCCCCCTCTGCTTGCTAACGGTGAGATTTGCTTTGACCAGACAGTATTTGCTGGGATCACCCGTAGCTTTTTCTCTTTTTTTTTTTCTTCTGGAATTTTCTGTTTGTTTGTTTCTAAAAAAAGAGGCAGCAGCATTAGTTTCCTGCAGGTCCTTCTGCACTCCTTGGGTTTGTCAGAAATGTGAATCCAACTGTTGGTCAAACCTGTATTTTAACAGTTTTGTTTATTTCCATGTTTGTTAAAGTCTGAAACCTTATACCACAGTTCTCACCTGCATTTTAAGCACACTGTTAACCTTAAACAAATATAACAAGAAATGAAGAGAACTGCTCATCTCAGAAGAGTTAAATAGAACTGGAAGTGCCATTTAAATGGATATTTAAATGTGTGCATAGGGCAAGTGATGTACCCTCCTCTCAGGTAAAAACCCATGTATCGAATTTCCTTGATTTTGGTGGCCCACGGAGTAAAAGTTGGAGAAAAGAAACATCTCTTTTTTTGGGTGGAATTGAAATAGGAAGGGAGTATATAAGAAAGTGGGTTATTTCTGGAAAAAACACACTGCGGCTTGAACGCTAGGGTAGAAATGAAGTCTGCTGCGCTTTCTTTGTGTTCAGCCTCTGGCTGTCCAGCTGCTAACCAGATCATGTGGAACGCAGGCCTCCGAAAGGTGGAAAAAGATCTGAAATATGAAGCACTGCTGTTTTACTGCTAATTCAATAGGAAAAAAACCCTATAAAATATTAAAGAAAGTATTTAAAAATATATTAAACACAATTTGTACCATAATAGCTTAACCTGACATCAAAATGCAGCTTACAGCTTGTTTGTCCCAAGTTTCATAGTACGGATAACAGAATAACAGGCAGAATGTTCCACACAGCCTCCAGCGTTTGACAAAATAGGATTTGGGCTTCGTTAAAACAAATTCCAGGTGGAAAATTGGGCATGCTGATAAAAGCAGTGCAGGAAAGAGTGTTAGCTCTGATAGGGTAGGATAGGTATTGAATTCACTCTTAACATTACAAGACTTAATTAAAGAGGTTGACCTGAGGACCCCAAACAGTGACAAGCGAAGATAGCCATTCCTGGTACAATGCAGTGTTACTAAAGTTAATTCTTTTTAATATGACTCAAACTGGAATGTATATAGAATATCCTAATTCGGGGGAGAATCATGGAGTGCATACTGCATCACCACTTACAAAGTAAAACAAAATACATGTATGCAGATAATGCATAAACATCAGTGTATTTGAATATAGACTATCCAACAAAGACAAATTTTTATTAATCAGAATGTTTTCATGTAATTTTTTACAGTCAAAAACATCATCATCATCTCTCTGATGTCCCTTCTTAATCAGAGGAAGAAACCAAAAGACAGTATAAGGACTTAGTTCCTGTGTGCAGGGTGGTTGATAGTTCGGTGCTAACAACTCCCAGCCAGCAGTTACGCTTGCAACCATCACACAAATATCGTTCTTCAAACAGAGAGGCTTAAATTAATAGATATTTTAATGACAAATGCTTCTCCAATGAATCTTTGCCCGAGTTTGTCCTGCACACACTCTGATGCCTGTGTCCCACGTCAGTACCCGTCAACCCTAAATTAAAGATGGAACATTCCTTAAGTAAGATTTATGGAGAGAGAGTGACTTGGGTGAGGGGGGAAGACCATGGGTGTGACAATCACTGTCAGTGCCTGACCTTAATCCCCATAGAAGATTAACTGTTAAAATTCTGTGCTTTGCCTTTGCTTGAGCATCCTTTACTTAGAGCCCGGGCGGGAGGCAACGGGACTGGAGCCCAGCCACAGCCATGACTTGGACCCTTCCCTACCCGGACTGACCTACAGCTACGGAGGAGGTTTCCCAAGAGGCAGGAGGTGCTCGGCCCGGCACGCGCAGCTGGCTGCCCCACATCCCCAACCCTTTGGCTGCTCTCCACCCGCAGAATCCCACAAAAAGTGCTGGGCCTGTATGCAGCATGGGAACGCATTCACCACACTCCCCGTCTCGTCTAGTCACCCTTCCCCTTCCAGGCAGGCCGAGAATAAAAAGGTAACCCAGCACTAAGAAGGGTAAAACTAAATGCTGCAGTGTAGGACACCAGCGGAGGTGCCCAGGAAAGCGTCTGGTGGACAATTCCTGAAAGAAATATAGGCCAAAACACAACAGCAGGGACCTGGGAGCACTGTGCCCTGGTAGCCGGTATGTCAGGGGGGCACTTTCTGTTCATGCTGGGTTCCCACAGGCTGGGGACGTGATGCATCTCTTCTGAGGTGCAAATGGGAATGGCATCTTCAAAACAGACTGCAACGTGTCTCCTCATCCTTACCACTTCCTTCTGTATCCCTTATTTAAATATCGCTAGAATAGAGTTGGTTATGCCTCAGGAAATTTTATTTCACTAAAATAAAGCAAAGATATGCTGAAAACTTTGGAAATCATAGAACTTATAACATCTGTAACAGTTAAGGTGTAAAAAAAAAAAATCATTTTCCCCCTTTGATAGCTTCCTCATTCACCTAAACAGGCCCCAGTCAAAAATCTACAAAAAGAATTTCTGAACAAAAACATAGTAAGCCTAAAAAACATCTGGCCAGTCAAATTTACAACAATAGAAAAAGTATAATAAAAGTTTACTTCTTTTGAAGAAGAAAGATGTACTTTTAAAAGCTTTAAATGCAACACTGAAATTAAGGTACAATTCTAAACTAAACCTCACTTCAGCTGCAAGACTGGATGGAGACAAGCAGCAAATGAAAATCAGCTTAACTGTATACTGTCCTCATCACTAAAAAGTTCCTCTGATAATCCTTGAAAAGACCAAAATGAATAATTCTATAGGTGAATTCCACACAATTTCTTATCATGTGACTATTCATACTGCTGCACTGAAAATATCCCAAATTGCCAGCTTCAGTCTGATGGGCCACCTTAAGCCTGTGCTTTTGGGGTAGAGCGTAAGAATAAAGCATCGTCGTATAAGCTTAACAGCATGACCAGATCTCTCCTGTGATCGTTCCGGTGCATAAGACAAATACCTCCAAAGCTGTATTTCTCTGCTCTCTCTAAATTACTGTAGCAAATATGAAGAGAACGTACAAACGGCTGTGCTGGGTCCGACCAAACGTCCACTTAGTCCCATGTTCAGCATCCAACAGTCATCAAAAACAGGTACCCAGGGAGGAGTGTAAAAATAGAGCAGGCACACAGCGATACTTCCCTCAAACACTCTCCCAGGCTCCGGCGGCTTGTTGCTCAGGGACCCCCCGAGCAGAAGGGGTATGTTGTGTTTAATATTTCTTGATGGATTTCTCCTTCCACGTACTTGTCCAGCCTCCCCTTGCACCCAGTAAACTTTAGTATCCGTCATATTTGAGGGGTGCAAAGAGGAAACTTTCACCATGCTTTCTACACTCCTCCCTTCATTTGCAGCATGATTGAACAGATTGTTGCTTTAAAAGGACAGAGCATGTCTTATTGATGATGACTAATCAATGCTATATCTCTAAGTGCCAACGAATCTTAAACCCAGACTCACATTTTCATTTCAGTGAGCAGCACTCATTTGCAGTACACTTTGTCATTCCTGAAGTGACTGTCTTCTGTGGTCTCACTTTCCAAGGGCTTGTTCTCTGTTTAGTGAATTTTGTGCATAGTTTAACACTTTATGAGTTTTCCAGGGCCTTTCTTCAGGAAGCCTACGTGATGTCAGCCAGAATTCCTATTTAACTCTATGACTTCCCTTCTTGGCTACTAGAGAAAGTACTGGAAACTTGGGGTTTTTTTGAAAAACCTAGATAAATAGCAGAGGCAAGTGCTGTCAGAGTCTTCATACGGGAAAGTAGTAATTACCACCCAAAAAAAAAAGAAAGAAAAAATCCAACCTAACACATGCACTAATTTGCAGTTGTGCCCTCAGCTCCAGGTTGGGCTCTCCTGGATACAGGGATGCAGGTTTCACGATTACCAGCAGGTACAGGTGTGCTGCTCCCTTACGGTACCTAACAAATGTGGTGTCTTAGTGGCCTTTAAGTGTAAGCACATAGTGCTTAGTCATAGCAAGTTATTCACTGTATTTAAAATTGTTTTCTCGTTATATTTTTTAAAATTTTTTAGTTTAGCTACCTGAGTGCCTTTCCCCTCAGCACATGTGCCAGGTCAGTGCCCCTGCTTCATTTGCTCCTGTTCTGTGAGATCCCACGATAGCCACTGCGTCATCATGCTTTAAAAATGAAACGCAGTGCTCTTCAGCACTGTGGGCTTTTGGCTAAGGAATCAAGAGCAATTCCTGTATTTGCCTTGCCTAACAGAATAGAACCAGAGATCTGAGTATGCAAAGAATCTAAGAACAGTTTTAAAAAAACAAAGAAACAAACCTTGCAGTCTATACAGGTTGACCTCTGTTGGCAAAGGATAGAAGCATTTTTTAGAATTACCGAGATTCACTTCTGTTCCACCTCAAATACTACCCAAGCTTATCATGTTTGATATTGCATGTTTATTATTTCATATTTATATTATGGCATCATCTCCAAGTTTTGTACTAACAGAAGAAATTACAGCAACTGTCTTAAAGAACTAGCAAGTTAAATGTCAAGCTGTAGAGTGGATAAAATTAGTATGTGGGGCTGGATAGGTGACAGGGGAGAGCATGTAGTAACATAACTGGGTATGAACAGCTCCCTCTCTGCTCTGCCATTACCAGGCTGCAGTCTTTACTAGGTAGAGATGGGTTTTTAGGAGATGTGAAAGAAGGGAGGGCAGTGGCTTTGGGGACTTCAAGTGCTTTTCTCACTCTTTAGTGACAGTATGGGAGCAAGTGCAAAAATACTCATCAGGAAAGCAAGTAATGGGAGAGGATGAGAATGAGGGCAGGCATCCAAACAAAGCCATGACAGAGAAGTAAGCTTTGGCAAAACTATAAGGGAATTGAAATAAAGACAGATATTTTGCTGGATGCAGTGAAGCCAATGAAGAGCCTTAAACAGAGCTGTGATGTAGTCAGAGCAACAAAATCATCTCAGTGAACATATTTACAGCAGATCCGAAAGGAGCAAGGCTGCTGGAGCGAGGGCTGCGGGAGCAGGGCAGGGTGATCATTGCCGTGGCGCCGGGAGCAGACAGCAGATCCTGGGTGAGACAAAGTTTACAGCCTTGACACACATCAAAGGAGGCTGCATATCAAAGGTAAAGCCAGGTTTATGAGATAGAGCCTGTGGGTGCCTTGAGAGCAGAAACAACAAAACAACAGTAACAGTGCATGAAGCTTGATTTGGTATAAATTACTATTTCTGCTTCATCAAGAACACATCACCTCCCCATCTCTTGTGCACTGATCACCTGCCGGTTTCCATTTGTCCCTGAGTCTAAACATACAGAAGTTTTCTTCCCATACAGAGTTCTTGATCACTTAGTTACCTGTGGAAACATGGCTATGAACCACACACACTTTAACTAAGGTATCAGATCATATATTTTCCATATAGATTTGTGTCTTTCATTGGCTTGGATGCATACAAATTTTGGCATCAAGATTATTAAAAAAAATTTTCACTAGCAGCTTAATTCCGAGATGCAACTCCCACTAGAAAAGATGTTAAATTTTGTACCTTCAGTTCAGTTGGATTTGCAGGAGGTTCAACACCATAAATTCTATAATCCACAGGTTTGGTCTTCTGTTTCTTCTGTCAGTCCTTTCTTCTGCTACAGTCTGATTGCCTGTCCAGGATTTTCTAAATAATACATCTGATAGTCTGATAATCCTTCTCTCAAACCTATGTGAAAATGTCTACAGACCCCAAATTCCTCTGTGGAACCTGCACGACGCACAGTATATCAGTCCACTTCTTGTAAAAGTCTGAACTGTCTGCCTTAGGGCATTATAGATTCTCCTAATCTCATCTGAGACAAGTACAAAATATACATCTGACTTTTTCTTCTTTTAAATTAACCGACCGATGCAGAGAGAAGGATTCACAGTGTTGGTCTAACCATCATAACTGCTGTTTCATCTCCTGCTAGGTTCCACTCCTGCTCAAACAGAGGGGATGAGGTTAACATCGGGCTATTTCCTGTTGCTTGTGTATCTGACGTTCAAACTCCTGACATCAGAAGGTATGAAATTCTATTTAATGCTACTTGGAAACAGATTCCTTTTCCAGAAATAACAAATATTTTCTGAGGCCACACAGACAGAGTTACTGGCTGCACTGTGTAACAAAGATCACGGGTACGTTACAACTTCCACTCGGCTCCCCCAGTGCTCCTCTTTCTCTTGGCCCTGGATGAGCCATAATAAAGGGGCTTCCAAACTCCACAGCCTCAGCGGTAGTAGGACAGCTACTGTTATTGTGATATGGCCATCTCAGTCAAAGGAACCACACCAAGCATGACCCGCTGTCTTCAGTTGCTCTTCATTTATATTTAAATCTTTTTCTCCTCACCCAGTGACAATGACAGTGCATGCCTCATTGCTAGCCATGGACAAATGGCTGATATTTTGTGCTATATAGACTTCCCTCTGTGTACTCTGCCACAGAACAACTAAAAATATGCAGGAAAGTTGTAAAAACACTCAGTTTATCCTTCTACAGAGATCATGGAGTAAGAGGATGCTTCCGCTAGGAATTTCACCCTTCTGAGGGGAACTGCTGGGGACAGCCATGTGATAAAGAGCGGTGAACGCTGCCGTCACCCCAGAACCACCAACCTCTGCAGTAGCAAAGCACGGGAAATGAGAGGGCAAACATAGTCCACAGTTACAGATATTTACACAACTGCTTCAGGAAGTAACTATTGAGCAACGTGGCCTTTTCAGTCTTTGGTAGGACTGGCCAGAAAGAACTTCAAGTTCTCAGAAAAGCCTTGTGGCAGGTCGAGGTGCCGCAGGGATTGTGACCCAACTTCACACCGCAAACCAACCCGAAGAGGGAGCAAGCTCACAATCAGTACCACCAGATCTTCCTCCTCCTTCAAAAGAAAAGAAAGCCAAACCCAAAGCAAAATGCCCCAGGGAAGTCCCCAGGGAAGAGGAAGAGCAGGTGCCAACCTACCCCTCCACCACCTCTGCCTCTCGCTATAGATGTCGCTGCAGAGCCACACAGAGCACCTGGAACATCGCACATCTGTGTGCGCCGGGGAGCAAGGGAGGAAGAATGAATACTTGAAAATTAATGATGTCAGCCTGTCTTCATATATCAAGCTAATTTGAAAGGGCTTTAATTTTCTTAAAGGATAAAAAAAGGTTTCTTTGCTAGATTAAACTTGCAATTGTCATTCATATATTGTTTATAAGGTACTCATCTCCTCACTCTGTATTTTTTTGTTTTTGATTTTGTATACTAGTTAGCAGTGAAGACTTGTCTGCGTGTATCAGAAGGAATAAAGAGAGAAATGTCCTTAACTGTCAGTTTTAATAAGAGGAGTCAACATGCCTCTATTCAGGTTAAATATTGCCCTGTCACATTTCAATAGAGTCAACAGATTTTTTAAAGAAAAGTCAAAAGCACTGTGTTTGCAAAAAATAATAATAAAAAACCCTACCCCCCACCTCCTTGTCATAGAGTGTCAAAGCCCTTCTTTATTTGGGGGGGCGTGGAGGCAGGACAGAAAATTCTTTTGTAAAATGTGAAAAATTACTACTCATAATTGGCACTGACATGAAAAAGGTTGGGTTTTTTTGTTAGAAAAACAAAGAAAATCTCTAATTTAATAATCACCTGCAAAGTGTTATTGTGATGGGAACAAAAAACACACAATCAAAGTCATCTCTTTTAAGTAACTATAGTGTTTTTAAGCAATCACTGCACTTTACCGCAGCTCATACACATAAACTGATGATGTGCAAAGTATAACAAGACACTCCAAATTCCTGAAGTAAAGTTTCTCAAATAACAAGTGACAAGCTACGCAGAAGAAGAGCAAGAAAGAATGTGTCAGGTAAAAAGCAAGCACCAAAATGAAGTAAAAGTAGGAGATTCCTCAGTGATTGATACTATACAAAAATTTGCAAAAGTTGACAATCTACGGGGCAGATCCTGATCTTGCCTACAGCCTGATGAGGAAGACCTTCACATGCAAACTCACATAGGGTTCACCCTGCCTAGTCGAGACTTTTCTAGTCCTGTGGAGAAAGACGAGATACAAAGCAGATGTCTCAGAATAAAACATGATTTAGGAGTTCCTAATTCACTTCCAGGGACAGTGTTTAAAGTCCAAGCTCGTTATTTGGAATCATGTGTGCTTTACTTTGTTGAGGAGAAGCACTGTTTAGAAGCTAGTTCTTGGTCCACGCTGCCTCAATTCACAAATACAATGTAATAGTGTTTAATAAATAAGAAGGGAATACAGACCTCGGGAACTCATACACAGTTCCAGGACTGGACAAGAGGAAGATGAGAACAGAACCACTTCTCAGAAGAGTAGCGTGAACCAATTCATAATCCAGCAACTGCATCTGTCCTTGCGGTCACGCTCGGCGCAGGGGACGCAGAGGGTTGGAAGCTGCAGTTTCACGTGGCCCCTCTGGAGACCCACTCCAGGCCTCCCCTCGGAGCCCTGCCGCCGCCCTGAAAAGGACAGCTGCTCGGATGAACTACCAGAGCCTCGTAAATCCTCAAGCTAGATGTAAAGCTTCTTTTTCATGGGGCAAGCACCAGGGGTGACACTGTGTCCTGCATTTGGGGAACATGCAGTATTTCACAGAAATCCCAACATCTGTAAAACTGGTTTCATGCAAAGTTTCCAAAGCAAAGCTCACATAGGTCAGCCATGCCAAAAAAGCTCCTCTCGGTTCAGGTAACTCAGATCCCTAAAATCCAGGTGGTTCCCAAGATTTTGTTTTACAAGCCATCTGCCAGATGCTTACATTTCATTTCACAGACGGTCTAATTTTCATGAAATGGCCCTAAGATTTATTCAGTGAAACCGAATCCTGCTGTGTGTAAAGCCGGGAGAGGCTGAGCGGAAAAGCAGAGCACCGCGGCTCCACCAGCCTCCCCTGCAAAGGCGTGCGGGCTGGCAGGACGTGCTCGCGATGGCTTTTCCATCCTGCCCGGAGTACACGGCCTTTGGTGCCTGCTCCGTTATTTACCAAGTCAGTAGCCAGCGCTCCCCTCCAACTCGCCTCAGGCCGGCTGCTGCCAGAGGAACCCCTGCAGGACCCAGCCTGTTCCCACAGCGGCCAGCCCTGCAGACAAAAGGCTCGTTCCTTCCACGGGCGTCCCAGCCCCAGCTGCGATAGCGGGACCATGGCCATGAGTTACGCTGCGCCCCGGAGCGCTCAGCAATACCCACCCCTGCTGCCGAGACCAAAAGGGGCAAAATGGAGCTGTAACAGACTTCTGCGAAAACAACCCAATACTGGTAAAAAGAGGTATTTAATTAAAAAAAATAAATAGGAGTAGCGGGTACTTCGTTAGGGCAAGGCAGCAGCTCCAGGTAACGGCAGTTCTCAGCTCTGAAGGCGGCGCAAACCCTACACGCTCTCTCGGCACCCGGACTTCTCACTTTAAGGCAGAAATTGATAAATCAATGTCATGCATAAAGATCGTCAATGAAATGCTCTGCCAGATTATTTAACAATAGAATTGTTTTCTCATGAAAATGACTTTTGAACTGTCCCTAAACTTCTAGAAACAAGCACTACAAAAGAACTGTAATTTTCTGTGAAAACAGTAGTTTACCTGAAAATGATGCACTGTTCAAATAAAATCCATCCTCAAGTCAGCACCTCTAGCTACCTATAGACATCAGATTAAGTTGGTCCCAATACTGAAAAAGAGTACTTCATTAGAATAGTAATTGAAATGACATTTTCTTATTTTACAGCATGCAATTTGTGAAAAAACCAAAACCAGAGTGACTTTGTCTTGAAACAGGGAGTTCTTTGCTCCTGCTACTTTCTTGGTAAGCAATTATCTTTTAAATAACTGTGGCCTTTAATAACTGCAACAAATCCTTTCACTCTGCCCTGGCTGCAACTCTGGGTACTAGAATAGGAAAGGAAGCAAACCCTGGAAGAACCACACTAAAACGTGCTGGAGGTCTGGATCTCTGTTTTGGAATTCAAGAAGCTGTATTTTCTAGCATCTTTTTATTTCTCTCACCTTTTCCCTTTTGCATAGGTCTGTCAGACAACAACATCCTCTCTGCCCAAGCAGCCAGGGCCTGGCCAAGGTCCTTCTCTGTGGCAGGGGAAAAGCTCATCAGGTCACAGTATGTTCAGCCCAACGCTGCTTATTTACAGCGTATTCTACTTGCTACCAAGCTTGCCCTACAAGATGCTTTCAGCTTTGTATTTTCTATAAATGAAGCAAATTTGGTCAAAATGGGAATGGTTTCATCCCTCCCACTCATTATCTCATGTCTCTCAGCAGCAGAGGATGTTTCACATCTGATCGTTTCCCACTCCTGCAGGATGCACTGTCATTACTGGAATTATGACCTGATGTCACAGGAAGTTAATTTTCCTTGGCATTTCACTTTTAAATTTAGCCTTCCATATGCATACTTTTCTGAGGCAGACGTTGCTAGTGTGACTTCATATAAACAGACAACAAATATTTCATAAATTAATCTTTGTAAGACAGGGTTCATTAATCTGTAAAAGACACTAGTTGTAAGTTAACCCAAAGGGCATAACACTGAAATTCTGTGATGTCTTCTGACGTTCAAAAGTAGTTCCAAATTTGCAGTCATTATCCAAATAAGCCTCTTGATAAGTCAAAAGCAATCATACATTTGATTTGAGAAAAAAATGCAAAGAAATTTCACTAAATTCTTATCTTCACAGGTGGTACACATTTAATTGTACAGCTTCATATAAAGTGGTGTATAATCACAGTTTTAGATATTTTCACTCAATATACAGAAGCATTACAATGTATCTAGCAAAGCCCACAGTGACAACTGTGAGACCTAAAAAATATTTCGCACTTTGTTCAGGAAATCTTCCAAAACTACTCTGGCAATTAAAAGACAACATCCTGCTCACCACTTCAAAGGTATCTCCTGAGTCCTTCCGCATTTTACCACACTTGTTTGGGGGTGGGAATGTTTTTGCTTGTTTGTTTTCGTTTGGTTTGGGTTTTGGTTTATTTTGTTTTTGTTTTTTTCCACTTACACAATTTGTATCTTTTGCACCCTAATACACACAGGGAACTTTCTGGAGTTTGCATAGAGGTGAGTTGTTGGGGCTTGGGAGTATTTTTTTCAGTACTAGAATGAAAAATGGCAGAAAACAGTCCAGAACTTAATATTTATTAAAACTCTTATTTGTAGAGGTGCACATTTGAGCACGCCCACAGACTAACTTTGCTCACAAGCAAAGGCATGTGCACAAGCAACTTCTTCCTCTGCACCTGCAGCTGTTCCATTTTGGCATGGGGGTGAGTACTCCCATTCTTCCTCTCGATGCCCTTATGAAAGCCCCATGAAAATCTGGACCCATGTATCTCAAACTTCACTGTCTAGCAAACCTTGGAGTCTTTTTTCTTTCCAAGCCAGCATTGTTTTCATTAAGCATTGCCATTTTTCCTTTTATTTTTTCCTCCCAGTGCATATAATATTTTCAACTTTGGAACAGTACATTAGACTCTAGCAGGAATCTAAAAATGCTTTACAAAACTCTTAAGAGATTACTGCCCAGCACACCCTGGATTAAATCTCACAATTAGGAATTCAATTTGCATTCTCAAAGTGAAATTCATTGTTGTAACTGCAACTGTAGTTGACACAGTAGAATAAGCTATTGTTGAAGTAATTCCTGCAAAAGGTCATGTACTGAAAGCCTTCAATTTTTCTTTGACAACCTCTCAGAAGTGAACAGTGCAGTTGCTCCGTGTCCAAATCAGCCATACTGACCACCCCGCCTACCCCAGCGTGGGTTATTATCACCCATCACGGGCCTTCCTGGCGGTAAAATACGCTTTGGGATATTCGGGGGGCCTCAGCATTCACAGTCCTGAGGAGGTTTCATCCTTGCCAGCCGAGGACAAGCGTAGGGCAACCCTGCCCGTACGCTGCAGGGAGCAGCTGGGGGCTGTGACGGGGCAGCGGCCCCAGGGATGCCGAGGGTGCAGGAGGGGCTGCGGGGTGACGCTGCCTGCTAGCCCACACCACAGCTGAGCACCCAGCTCTCTGCCAGAGCAGCATCACCCTGGGACTTGATCTTAAAGGTCCTTTCCAACCAAAACGTTCCTATGACCTTCTGGGTGGAAAAAGGAAAGGTTGCTTGCCAAAACCAGGAATTTTGCCAGGCTTAGATATGATGACCTACATTTTTTCCCTGTGTGGATTGTCTCTGCTTGTATTTATGAGTTAACTCCTGTTTGAGAAGATTTCCTTACACACAGCCCCGTGTCCCATCTGGCTGGAAGGGGCGAGCTGTCTGCAGTCAGGATTCCCAACACTGTTTTGTAGCAGATTCATAATAAGACATCCTACCTCCAAAGTGACTGTGTGTGTCATTTCATTATACCAACCCTGCTGCTGTTGTTACACACTCTAATAAACTTTAGGAGTGTAGAGTTACTCAACTGAACATTATGTTAGTCTTAACATTATCCAGGGGTAGGATTGTCAGATTCATAAATTATTCTCTCATTGAACAGCGAAAGAAAGGGGAACCTCCTAGTTATGATTTTACTATAAATATCTCTCTAGTGGAGAAGATGCAGGCTCAACAGAATTCAGCTTTTAAATTGCTCCTAAGAATTACCTATAATTCTTCCCCCCGCCCTTTTTAATCACACTAAATATGGCCACGTACCAGAGAGGGAAGTGTGTTGCCCACCCAGCGCACGCAATAATTCCTGTCTATTCTGTTGGGCTTTGTGTCACACAGAAGGCATAATGTCTTATTGATGAGCTGATATTAAGCTATTTTTACAGTGTCAGAACACAGGAACTCCTTTTCAGAGCCTTTTCTATGCAATTTTGTCCAAGAAAAATCTCTAAGAGGAAACTAGCTGTGTAACATGATGTAACACAACAGACTAACTTTGCACGGAGCATTCAGACTGTTTAAATTCCTTCAAAAACAAGAAAGCATTGTATGTGCTGGACACTTGTCCTAAATCTTAGTCTACACCTCTCAGTAAAAGGCTTATTTTTTTAACATTCGTAAAACGATACATACTGCATTTTACACACATTTTAAACCTACCATTTAAAGATTACTTCTTTGGTTTTGCTGGTAGATTAATATAAAATTCACTTTGGTGACAAACACATGATATATTTGTGGATATTGTTGTGATTGATACAACTAGTTTTTTTATTTAGTATAGTTGCAGAGTATCTTTAGCACTGTTACCACATGAGTAAATAATCATCTCAGTATCTTTTGGCCCTAGAACATAAACATACTTTTGTGTAATGAATATTCCCCGCTTCCCCCCTCCTCCCCGCCCCCCAAAAAATTAAATCTGGCTAACCTTGCAAATACAGTTATTTGATGAAGATCTGTTCAGTTGTTTGCTCTTCGCAGGTAAGACCAGTTTTTCCCCGGACCCTCGATATCGTACACATCACAAAACAAGGCAGCAGCACTGGGCCCCTCCCCTGCGCAGGCACCGCTGCAGCGCCGGGACAGCCCCGCGTTTCACAGTGCATTCCTGCTGTGGCAGGTACAAGGTGGCATTAGAGACCAACACATTACAGGCCTAAGACAGGCACCTGCTCCAGCCTGACTCTCCATTTAGACTGGACCTGTCATTAACGACCCCCTTGGTTTAAGGCTACTGCCCAGTACCTCACTGGGGATTTGCTTGCAGTCCATGGGCTATTCTGAGCCCCAACTCCAGTCTGCCCAGAAATCCAAGACAAAGCCCAGGAGCACAAGCCAGTATAAGCTGGTATTTCTCCTAAACCCCACTCGTGTGTCTGCCAGGCCTCAACTGCACCTCGAGGTGGCTTTGCTACCGAATTAGGAGGCTGAAGGATTTATACTCACACTCAGGCCTAGTAAGGCACAACCACCATCACACATTCATGTGCGAATTGGAAACCAGAGGAAAGGTTAAGAACAAAACGTAGTCAGACCTTGCTGGTATGAGCCAGTTCACAATACCGTTAAATTTGGAGATGGGGCGGTCACAAGAGACAGAAAACTCCCTCATGACTTCAGAAAACTCTGTAATCCGCCCAACTAATCCAGTTTTAATTATATCAATAAGCAGATAGGGGACCAGACTATTTTTCAGGATAGAATATAACGTATGAATAATTTTTCATGCTATTTCTATTCTGCTTTTAAAGAACATCTAGAAATTATCAGTGTGAGCAAATCTACAAGGAAAAATTTTAATAATGTAGCATCACCATATAATAAGATTTAATGTTTCTGTTCCCCCAGTGAGAAGAACAGTGGCCAAACATCATGTGTTGCTCCATGCAGCAGCACCAAATCACTCAGCCCAGCAAAAAAATAACAGGTGTTTTTCTCCTTAGTTCCTTTCTTAAAAGTAAAAACTTACCCTGAATTGCAAAGTATTTCCCACCAGAGAATAAGAGTAGTAATGAAAGAAAAAAGTGCTCCTCATCGGTATAAGAACATCCAAGAGGTAAGGAGGGATCTTCAGCACAGGAGAGCACAAGTGGGCCCTGCCACACGAGGGACCCCATCAGGCTAAGATGTAGTGGATGGTACCAAGGTCTGTGACTGCACAGCAATATAAATAGAGCAGCCTACACTATGTGAAATTAAGAGAGCAAGACAGCAGGAGTCACAGTTCTTAGAGATACCTGTAAAGCCAAATTTTCCTTTTAACAAAATATTAACAAGATAAAGGAGATGCAAATCAAACCCAGCGATGTCAGCAAGTCCTCCACTAATTTTATCAGCCATTTTACATCTTGTTGCACCCTATTCATCATTCTTTGCACCTATACATAATCTTCAAGTCTAAACTATCTGATACAGAGAAATTGCTTTCATGCACGCCTATGAAGCAGTCATTTCTCTTTTGCAATTATGTAATAAATGTGACCAATACAAAGGCTGGAAAAGAATTTCTTGAGACAAAAATAAAAGCAGAGAGTGATCTGCAGCGATTGTTGACCTCCGGGTCCTTTATACTCCATGAAGCAATAGCAAATACTGTTCATTTAGTTCTGAACATCTCCCAGAAAGTCCAAACATTTTCACACATGCTGCTTCCTTGCAAAACAACATACATAAAACTCACAGACATCAGCACAGTAGATACCATTAACCAGCATAAAATAAATCTTGATTCATTCTTGGATCACTCAAACTCTCCAGTGCAGAAGCTTCTTTCACCACTGAAATCATGCACCTGAAACAGATGAAGTAGCAACTCCGTATCTCATCTCCTAACCTAGACCTGGGTTTCCCAGCATCACCGCTAAGCCAGCCTGGCCCGGAGGCTGCTCCCACAGGCCTGGCTTGTCCCCGTGCTCCACCTGACACCTCCGTCTTGGGATTTAACTAAAACGGACAGAGGTAGAACCCAAATGCCTGCGCAGCGTCGCCCAGCCCGGCTGCCCAGGCCACTGCCCTTCCAAATCACTTTTAAGCCCATTTTCCTAAATTAGGAATAAAGCACACACTAGAAACAAAGAAATTATTTCCCCATAGAAAGCTGCAGATTAATAGAAATTAAAATACTTTGCAAATTTTGAAGACTTCACCTAAAATTCATTTGTAAAACAAAGTTTGCAAAAACATGTTTTAACAACACTGAACTACTGTATTACTCCCCACTTGCTATTTGTCATTTTTGGAACAAAGTATTTTTAGTCTCTATTTTAACTTTTTTTCTAGAGCTTCTACTGTATATTCAATATTCAATTTCAAGAACTGAAAATCTAAACAAAATTCGATAGATAATTTTAAGCATTTTCTTCTGGTTTCAGAGATGTTTTGCCACTTGGAACAAAGTCAAATTTTGAAATATCCAAATTCTTAGAAACTGTTTCTATACAATCCCTTGTGTATCTTTACCATTCACACATACAAAAATAAGAATAAAGAGAGAGAGACAGAGATCTGGAAGTAAATTCCTACTTTCTTTTTTCAGGATTTTACATAAACCTTAAGTTCTATCTCAGGGCTTCAGTCTATAAGTATCTAAAGCACAGAGTGCTTAATGCTTCAAAACGTAATTTCCCTGCTGCAAAAAATTACCCCATTTGAATTTAACATGTGTTTCTAGGTATAAACTTCACAGAATGTTCAAATTAAATGCTATCATATTTTTTAAAGTCTAAAGAAATTCACAAAATGAAAGCAATTAAAAAACAGATAGTGTAACTAATAGGTTCGAGTTAGGTGTGTAATCATAAATAAATTCTAATTAATTTCCTACCATATCTTGGTTATTATCCATGTTTCACATGAACCCATTTATGTTCATTTGCAAATGAGTAAGGTAAAATAGATGATGCTCTATAAAGTATATTTGTTTTATTGTCTCGTTAACTCTGCCTTACCAAGCCAGCGCAGCCCCCTCTCCCCAGGCCGCGGCTCCCCCGCTCCCGTGAGCGCCAAGACATCTGCCAGGGACCCACGCCGAGGGAGCCGAGGTGCTGACAGCCAGCACCAAAACTCACTTTCCCTGCCAAAATGAAAATAAAAAACGAAAGAACAGCCCAGCTCCCTTAGCCATAGACACTCCCATTGTTCATGCTCCGAGTCTTCCTAAAAATTCAAAGCAACCTTCCTTTGGTGATTCTACCCCATGTGTTTTCAATTTTTAAAATAATTAGCTGTATAAATATCTCTGCCTCAAAGAGTTAAAGCAGCTAAAACTACTGAATTCTCAGATATAACATACACTAAGTAGTAACGGAAACTTCGCTGCTTCTCCACAGCAAAGAGGAAGACGTGCGGTGCTCTACGGGCTGCAGAGCGCAGAGGCACGCCAGGTGAGGTACCAGCACTGCAATATGGTTCATTCTTCACACTCCTAAGCACAGCCCAGATGCAAACCCTCCCGCCCCCCACCCGCCAGGAGAAAATTAGAATTGCTAACTTATTACAGGAGTAAAGTGCCATCAATCTGCGACTGATGGGAAAAAAACAGGCCGAAGGGACATCACCAAAAAGTTTGGAGCATGTTGGAAGCCGGTGGCAGGATCCCTGCCCCAACCAGGCCAGGAGCATGGCAGGAACCATGGGGATGGATGTGGAGCAGCTCCAGTACGACCGACCCAGGGGCCTCTCCAAGTTTTAGCAATTCACTCACTTTTATTTATTACACAGGTGCTTTTATTTAAAGCCTTTGTGGATGAGCACACAGGATTTATTTTCATTTATCTTTTCAGGTGATCAAAAAATAACAAATTATTCACACACTGCACGTGGTAAATACGTTTTCTAGTGGATTAAATGAATTCATAACATTTCTTAACCATTTCTTAGCCACCACACATTTCAGACAGTTGAGGCAAAGCGTGCAGGGCTGCCAGCGCCACAGAGGCACCCCCCAGTCGTGCAGGGCTGCGCAGGGACCCGGCTACACACTAGGGTAGACATTACAGTTGATAAAAAATGGCTGAATAAAGAAGCTTTCAGGTTTTTTCGGTTTTGCTATTACTACTGCATGAAAACCATTGACAGTTTTATAAAATTACTGCTAGTAATCAGAAGGAAAAGTTGCTTTTCTCATCGGTTGCTCAAAAAGGCCACCTTTTCCCTCCCCCTGAGGAAAGCCCAGCGCTTCCCAGAGCTCTCACACAGGCAGGAATCTCTCACGCACCGTCTTGTACTTGGGAATTTCTCCACGTCCTCTCCGAAATGAGTCAGGCAGAAACACGGTGCTGTAGGCACGGGGACACAAGCCGAGTAGATCATACTGTCAAACCTCCTAACTTTAAATGCAATCCCACTGCACAGTCACATATGAAAAAAATATTGACACTTTTATCGCAACGTGATGCTTTGATTGAAATCCACAACAGACCTTTTTCTGACTCAGTCTCTTTAAAACTTCAGATCTGTGCTACTTTTCCATCTGTCTGGGTGCAAGGCTACATTCCTTTGGGCTGAATATCATTTTGATACCTGAAGTACATATTTCTAATTTCTCCAGGTTCCTAAAGTTGGCTTCTGTCCCATCGGCATTTGCTACTTCTGATTTTGAGGTTAACCTCAATTAGACATGTTTGATTTTGTACCTTTTACTAGATCCTTAATGAAAATTTTAAATCATTAATTATAGGTCTCACACGGACTTTTACAGACTAATTCAGTTGGAAGGGACCTACAATGATCATTGAGCCCAACTATAGACAATGCTTAATATTGGTATCCTACCAATCTCAATGACAGTTATTGTCCATTCTCTATCAACTAAAACATATCAAGGTATGTTTATCCTGTTTTACTTGTTAGCACTGACTTAGTAGCCACCACTGTACTCTTTACCAGTTAATAAGGGCTTTCTTTATAGGGCATCTTTATGTACACCTATTTTAAATATCTATAAGCACGTAGCCCCCCACCATATCTCTGTGGGTCAGTAAAGGAAGGGAACGCTCAGTGACACCGTTGCACCTCATTAACAAGCCGGAGCAGTATTAAGATGAGAGGGGGTTGCCCCAGAGGCCACACTGTGTGCGGAGCCGCAGCTCGTGCGCCGTGGCCATCGCAGTGTTGGTGACACCACTTACACTCATGGGCCAGGGGAGCCCAGCCATACGGCACGTCCTTCCCCCGCGGCAGCACTCGGGAGCCAGAGCTCAGCACACTTGATGCGACTTTAAATTACAGAACGGCCCAAAGTCCGATCCCTCTGTCCTGATCACCTGGAGCCGAGGTCTGGAGCTGACTCCCACCACGGCAGCCACAGCCCAAGCCCAGTAACCCCAAAGGCAGGGCACAAGCTTTCCTTTTGCCTTTCAGCATGTGGTACTTTTTATTTTGTCTTATTCCCATGGACTCTTAAAAACATACCTGGCTGCTGTGAGTAAAAATGCTGCCGCCAAAATTGTTCTTCACCTTATATATCAAAACCTGAGCCAGCTACTTGATGATCTGTGAACTCATTTCTTTTCACCCCTGATACTCAGGACAGAAAAACAAATAAAAATCCGTACTGAACAGTTTGTCTGTGATATTAACAACAAAATGGAAGTTTATCATCTATTTGCATTTTCGCTTATTCCATTTCCATTACACAACAGGAAACACCAAACAGTTATTTCCAAACAATGCTCAGTCCTGCTGTACATACAACACCTCTACTGCTGCTCCCTTTCTCTGGGAGCAGGATAGATTTACCTCGGGATTTACAGACTGATCCCATATCTCAGCTCAGGAAAACCAGATCCTCTGCCTCCAAACAAAATAAATAATTGCACTGCAAGCAGCACTACCATTCCTTTGTAATCAGGAGTTTTAAGATAAAAGCACTAAAAAGAAAAAAAATAAGTGGGAGAAAAAAAAAAGGAAAATAAAAAAGGTAAGCATTCCTACCAAGGACACCCTTACCCAGTTCTGGATCTTAGGGGGGAAAGAAAAATAAAGATCTATAAGTACAACTGAGGTTTCTTTATTGCTGTCAAGAGCCAGGAAGGAGGCTTTTTGGATGGGAATATCATCAAGATAAAGAGCACCTTAGAACAAAAGCTTTCTGCAGCAAAGGGCAGTGTTTACTTTTCCAGTTGGAGAGTGTGTTGTTTGAAGCAATCTCCCCTTTCATATTAACACTTGTTTGCACCACAGAAAGGTGTTTTTAAGGACACTGGAACCAGGCTGCTTTTTCCTCCACTCTATCAGACACTTGGGTACCACTGGGACAGGTGCCTCACGAACACCCTGGCTACGCAGGATGAGCCGAGGCGCAGAATAACAGTCTCTCTTCAGCTCCTGCAGCCCAGCCTTGTGCACGCTCTACACCCACCCCATTTCACACCAGTCTTTGTCTTTTTTCCCCCAAGATAAACCAAGAAACACTCCGCAGTGGCGCCAGCTTCCTGTGCCAGCAGGACAGGCTGTGGCCGGGGACCCTCGTTAGAGACGCTTTAATCTGGACTAACTGGAGATGGTGTCGCTGCCTTGGCTACCTGGGTTGACTCCACGCTAAGCTCCTATTGTGTTCAGGCAGCAGAGGAGAAAAATAGGGATATTAACCTCTAACACTGATGAAAATAATAGCCACAATAAAACAGGGATGAAAACCACAGTGGCAGTAATTATTCTGCTCTAGTTTACCCAGGAGCAAGCAGAGCCTGTAGGAATTTCCAAAGTCCCTTGGGCCAGTGCGTTGTCACACTGCGGGCACACAGGGCCAGGGGCTACTATGCCAGGGCAGTGGGCAAGTGGCCCCCAGCCATGTGGGGGGATCCTGCTTGGCCACTCTGGGGGGTCAACATCACCGGCACAGGCACACGCTCCCCTCTGGTCTGTCTGGCAGGAGCCTACTGCAGAAAATAGACCATCTGTACGTCAAATAACCTAAACCAACTGGCCAAGCGCACTAAATTCTTGCTTTTGTGTCTGGCTCTTAAATTCCTACAGACCTGACTTAACAGACAAGAGAGGGCCATAAAAGCGAACCTGTGAAACAAAAATAGACCTTCAGGGATTTCTCGTACGCACACAGCAGGGATACCAAAACTACTTTCATTTGTTCATGCCGTATTCCTTGGTGTGCGGATATGTGGGCACGTACGGTGTATCCGCATCTGGCTGATGGATCAGTGCACACAACCAGACATCAGGGCTGAATCCTGCAAGTGCAGGGATAGGTGCTGGTAAATGGGCTTTGTGTGTGGAAAAGCAGTGATCATCGCTATTTAAAAAGCAACTGTTTATTCTTCTGTTCCCCCCTCTTTTTTTTTCCCAGGTTCTCCATGTCTGTAATTAATTTTTGACATATATAGCACAATTCCCTTCCATGAGTTATCTTAGTTCGCAGGTTTAAATGTCACTCTTTGAAATCATCTCATTCAAAAATCAAGTTGGATCTAATAAAAAATTCAAAGATGCATCTAATAATAATGAAATAACAGCAAAAACCATGCACCTGCATTTATGCCAAAGAACAAGGGATATAAGAGACAAAAATGTAGGGAAAAAAGAAATTAGAGGGGAAATCATGATATTGCTGAAGTGCTGCTCTCACACTAAGACCAGGGGGATTGGGATAAGGCTAAAGTTAATTGCATTTCCAGATGACAAACCTCTCACCTCTGAACTGAATGGCTCTTTATAAAAGCTATCAGTAATAAACTGTAAATCTCAGCTATGATTGCAAATAAAGGTCATCCCTTTCATGCTGCCACTTTCCTAGGCCTTATTATATTCCTGTCTGAACCTTTCTTACTTCTTAAGGTGTGCTAGCTGCCCATATAAGCAATCAGTAAGGCTTTTTGATTTTATTTTGAAAGACACAAGGCGATCGGATTTACATTCTGGCACTGCACTGATCCAAAATGGAAAAATCACTGAATTCTGACAAGACGACAGAATCCTGTTAGCAGAATTAATCTTCATCTTATATTAATGCAAAGAAAGGCAATCCCTTCCCTCTCCTTCCCTCCACTCCTGAAATTTCTATTTTCTTCTTCACCAGTACAAATGGGTGTCTCCCATTTTCTTTAGCCAAATGTAAAGATTAGTGTGATAATACTCAGGGGGCTGCAGCGGGTCAAGGGACCAGGCACCCCGTCCCCATCAGGTCCTTTGCAAGTCACTCAGCCTCCCCGCGACAACACGCTGCAACAGCGGGCACTGCCCCAACATCCTGGGCTCGCTGCAGCAGGAGAAGGTACATGTCCTCCAAAGCCTTTGCCCAATGCCAGTGACCGCTGGATTAACACAGCCCTGCCTGGGCAGCCCAGGCAGTGCTTGGGACTCTCTGTACAAAACAAATTGTTGGGAACTGGAGAGTGTGCACCAGGAAAGCACAGTCTGAACCCCCCACCCTGTCCAGCCTTCTTAAAGATGGTACTTGGGGGTAGGGGCTGCCGGAGCAGGACAAGCTGCTGGTGCAGCTTCTGGTCTGGTGACAGGGGACCCAGACACCACCCAGCAAGGACCAGACATGCCAGACCCCGCACGGACAATGTGCCGGTTTGACAGGAAGCAGCAGCCAGCACTAGGATGGGTGGTCAACCCTCTGCCTCCCACCCAGACCTCATGCCGCCTGATCGAGACCTGCTATAATTCAGATGAGCCAGATGTTCTCAGGGTTATCTTACCAGACTCTGCAGGGGACATGGGGATGCTGGGACCTGACTGTCCAGGAAGAAAATTCTCAATCAGATAAAAAATTTGCATCAGCTCAAATGCTTACGAGCTATTTTGCTTCTCTGCAGAATATTTCATATTTGTGAGTGTCAAGATTTTTGACGCAAAGAATCCACCCCTCTAACCTGACGCTGTGAGAAAACAGACTGCTCCTGACAAAGGCTTTAACCTGGCTAAACAGAACATTAAATAAAAAGCTTAATGAATTTTGGGGAAATCCATTTTCATTGCTGCACCACCAAGTCACCACACAACAGTTCATCTTTCAGGACTTCTTTGCAGTGGGTTATGCTGACACAAGCCCAAACGCAAGGTAATGGCAGAAAGGAGGGAAGGTGGCACATGGAAATGGTGAAGACCGCCTGTATTCACAGTGCCATGAAATACAGCAGGGTGAGAATTTAGGATCCAGTCTAGACACTGTGATTTTTGTTTCTCCCTAGACAGATGTTCTGGGTGTGCAGGGGCTGTTGACAGTGCCACACGATGCCACACAACACAGGCTGAGCTTCCACAGAAACACACGTGGACAGTCCAGCAGCCCCAAGAGACATAATGAAGCCCACACCGTTCTCATCATGCCCGTCCTTCTGAGCACAAGCCAGGACAGAACCAAACCTGAACAGCATCCGTCCAGTGAAGTATCTAAGGTGTGACCACACTTAAGAGACATTTACCATGTCTGTCCAGTGAGAGGGGAGGTATGAGATGGCCAAGGTCCCAGCCCAGTGTAGCAGGTTTACTGGCTACCCACCGGCTCATCTCTGGTGGGGGGCTGCAGACTTCTCCGCTTACACCCATTGCCAGGGGCCAGGCCTGCTGCAACCTCTGCAAAAGTTGCAGATTTGTCTTCACCGGATGGGGTGAATTCTCCTAAAGGGCTGTGAGTGGCGTGACAGACTTATTAATTTAAGAGGCATAATGAAACATGTAATCTGCAGATTTATAAGGTGATCTGGGACTAAGGGAATCCAGACAAACTTAACTTTACAAAATGTTTATGTTTGCAGCATATGCAAACAGGAAATTTAAGGGGAGCAACCTGGTAAGTCTGTTGTACCCTTTAAATGAGGAGAAAAAGGGGAAAGACTCAGATTTCACAGCCCTAGAAGTGACTGGTGTAAGGAACAAATAGACTTGTCTATGGGACAGGATAATTGTCTTCCACATCTTCAGGCTCCTGGAAAATGTGACAATGGCATATCTGAATGAGGCTTCTGACAAGTCCCAGATGCAGCCAGGTTTCTTTTAGTTTAGCTTTTAATTTAAACTGCTCATTTTGAAAGTGATATACTGATAGCTCTAGTTAGAGGCAGGAAGTAAGCACTTTCATACAGCGCTTGAACAATGTCCCTCACAAATTACATTAGCCCCAATATATCATTCCTCCAGCCCTGCATGATCCTGCCAATGTACCACACTCCTCATCTACTCCGTCCCTGAACTCCAGTCTTGGGAAGACTGTAAAGAGACTTGTGGCCAAAGGAGTGCTGCAGCCTACACCCATTTTCTAAGTGCTTTGTTTCCTTAGCCATTTGACTTGCACTTACACATAAACTTAGCAGATACTTCCAGTCATCTCTGGGAACACCTGTGGAAATGAGATGACAATGCCACAGCAGTAATAACACTTCACATGTACAGGCTTCCTTTGTCGAGGCTTTTAAAGCAGTTTTACAAAGCTGAGTAAACATCATTCTGCCATACAGGAGTAATGAATTGGCCAATGATGAAATTAAACCCCTGTTTTCAAACTAATAACTGATTTTAGACATCTTACTCAGAAGCAAGACACAGCAAATCTGAAGATGAGCAGAGTATTTCTCAGGTACTTTGTTTCGAGAGCAGCACACTCAAGGACCCGTCCCTGGCGCTCCCTCTGAGCCCACAGGGCCGATGCCTTGCCCAGGTCGCCGACCAGGTTGACCCAAGACAGAGCCGTGCCCTGGTGCCAGGCCTGCTCAGTGGTTGCATCCCACTGCTGCCAGCTCTCCCCACCAGCTTGCTTGCCCTGACTGAGGCTTGTGCCGCTGCAGGGCTCTGAGCAGGCGCCATGCACAGCCCCACCCCTGCCCCGGTGAACATCTGGCCCCAGCTGCAGCCCAGGGTGGACACGGCCCTCCCCAAGCCAGGCAGGACCAGCTGCTGGTGCAAGAGCTGGAGGAGATAGACCCGTGGTGCTGCTGGGGGACTCAGGGCTGCTTATCACTTTCACTTTATTTTTTTGATGTTGAAGACAAACCCCTTGATTTTAATAGAGTAAGGTAAGTGAAGAAACCTGAAGTTTTACTGTGTGATACAAAAGGCCTCAAAGCTGGAAGCAAACGCCTTCCCCTTATCTCTGCAGACCCAGAGTGCTTTCACCCACGTTTCACCTCCTGTGTCTCACAGCTGGGAAGACACATCTTGTTCCATGCTTCCCCCTCAACCTTCTGTTGAGACCGCCAGAAAAATCAAGCAAGCCTTGTGAAAACAGTCCCAGGCATTAACTGTAGCACATGATAATTACCAGCCTTCCTTATGTCAGAACATCCCTACTTTCGGTGTGCTCACCAGATGTAACCTTGAAGTAACTGATGTTGTACAGGATGCACTCAGTTGTTCTTTCTGTACTGTGTCTGTATCACTGTGTCTGCATTTGCAGTAGAACTTGTTTAGCCCTTGTGCAGGTATCTGGTCATCCCTGGGAACGAGAGGAGTACGTTTGAGATATTTCCACATTGGTAAGTGTGAAGGATTATAGTTTAACGGAGTTTTTCAGGGTAACTGGACTGATAGAGGAGTGATCTACTCCCTGCTCATCTTCTGGACACATCTTTGCACATGCCAGTCAACCCTGCCATGTGCTCCTGCTTCCTTTTTCACTGTAACACAGCACACACTGCGCCAAGGGTTGCCTGCTGGCAGCGTCCACGGGCAGAGGGTCAGGCAGCAATGGCCGAGCTCAGGCCTCCAGGCTGCGGGGAGCGCTCAGCACGAGCATGCGGTGGTTTATTTCTGGTTTGCACTGTACAGAGAGAGTTGCCTGAGGTTCTTCTACCGAGGACAACTGAATGAGCACCTGGGCAAACGGGCTTTGAAACCTCACTTTGCAATGAAATGTGACTGTCTCTGTTGTGTCTAAGGCCAAATGCTCTTGACATGGAGGAGAATTAATTTGAGGTCTTACCATAAGAGCCACAGCCTGAGAGGCTTCTCTGACAATCCCTGTCTTTCTGCAAGTTTTCATGTCGGGGATTAGCATGGCTCCTAGTTAACACATTAGCTGCAGGACCAAGAACAAAGTCATCTCGGTGACGGGCCACTATGGTTTCGTATCACCACGTAGCGCAAAGAGCCTGGGCATAGCAGTTTAGTCGAGTCATGTCCACGAGTCTCTTAATGAGAACACCAGTGTTTTATCCTGGGCTGCACCAAAGGTTGCAGTACACATGTCAAAGAAAAATTGTTGCAGATGCCAAGATTGGGTTTGACTCCAGCAATAGCTGCAGAGAAGGGTCCTGCCTGCCAGGCCCATCTCCCTCCCTCTCCTTCGGAGAACCTCAGCAGGATGAGGAGCACCGAGGCAGGCGAGGGGCAGCACCAGCAGCATGCCTGGCCCTGCGCTGCAACTCCTGTTGATAAAAAAGCCTCTCGGGGCAGAAGGGAGCAGTGCAGTGGGCAGCTCCACGCACCGGGCAGCCCCTGAGGACACTCCCCGAGCAGGAGTGGAGCAGATGTTCCTGCCCTGGGGGTCCGCAGGGAACGGCCTCAGGGGCCCTGGGAGCTGCAGAGACGCAGCCCATCACCTCCCGTCAGGCCCCAAGGGCAGCTCTGGTGAGACCTGGCAGCTGGACACACACATCACACACATGCTTGCAGCTGGATTCATGGGAGTGAACAGGTTCACCTTTAAAAATAGCTATAGAGAGCATGCACCAAGCTTGTAAAATTAAACTAATTGCTTGAAATAGAATAAAAATTATATTGTACATCTAACATACAGGAGTTACTGAACCTTTTCAGTTCATAGGATCACAAAGAATTATTTTTAAATCTCTGCTATAATGAGTATATTTCAAGGCAGCAGCATCCAACTAAAATGCTGAAGCATAATCAGTCACCAGAATATTTTTTTTTAAAGCTTAAAAATACTTCCTTTCTTGAAAATGGACACTAAAGCCCTAGGCAACGTAACCACTGAGGTTTTATTATAAAATACATTTCAAAATAATGGCTGAAAGTCTTAGGAGCACAGAAGATGAAAAAGAAGAAGTAAACAAGCCTTTTTCTACCACTAAATGATAAATTAAAAGCAGTATTTTGCTGTTCTGCCTCATTTTTTAATCACATTGTATTCACACTACTATGGCTGGTTGTGTAGGTATTCCTATTAAAAAGCACCTATTACTAAAGGTTTACAATTTTGAAGTAGCAGTCATCTGTGCCAGACAGGTAAAAATCTCATTCCAAATAAAAATTTTCATCAAATTTTGATAAAAAGCACTACCTGCTTGAGGTTACAGGCATAATCACAAAGAAATTTGCCCCTCTCACATGCTCTTTAAAAATTTGAGTAATTTCAGAATGTAATCTTTTGGGATTTTAAGAATAATAGCAAAGATACTGTATGTGCTGTTGTTGCCATCAGATAAAGAGCTAAATCCTAATCCTGCTATGCTATCTCGCCTCAGTGCAGATTATGTCTCAACGTATCTGTGTAAAAATGCTAGAACAAATAAAATAGATACTTGCCTGTGAAAAAGATTTACAGACTGTGAAGGGAAATGGTATCAGTTTTATAGTCTCTTGCTCAATTTTTTTTACTAATTAATATGCAATCTCGTTTTGTTCCTATTGTCAAATCTGTAATACAGAAATAGCAATGAAAAACATCTGCAGTTGTTAATCCATTCCTAACTTTTTCTAAACAGACATGATTTTCAGTTTGAGTTTTCTCCATTTGCCTCCTAAATGTATTTTCAAACGTGGTTCAGATATGCAGTATATGATTCCCAGGCTCTGAAACCAATGGACATGCCTGCAGAGTTTTTACGTGCTTGCTGTATTAGAGAATACATTTAAAAAGCAAAAAAATCCTATTTCCTCACCTCCAAAAGGGCTGTGCTATAAAAGCCTCTAGTATGTCGGCTGGAAAGCGAAACAGGGCCAGCTGGTACCTGCACTCAGATTCCTTCCTCTAAAGCAGGGCTGGCACAGCAACACCCACAACTGGTGACAGCCAAAGGCATCTCCAACCTCCAGCAGTCTGGGGCATAAGAGGACCCCATTTTCCTGCCCATCCCAACCCACCACGTGGCTCCCAGTGAAACCAGTTCTCTGTGGCTCATCCCGCTTCCTTCTGGAAACAGCCACACATCCTGGCAGCACCCGTGAGCTATGCTGGTAGTGCCACAGTTAGAATGTAATTAAATTAGAGGACATTCTTGTTAGCAAAACATATGGTATGGTGCAATAAAACACACTCGTATCATCGCACGTCTGCCTGGACTAATGCGTTTAAATACGGGTTGAAGCCAACTAACCGTAATTAAGATATCTGATGCATTAACTAATATGTTATAAGATACCTCTATATTAAATTTTGTGTAATTGATGCATAGGGAGTTTTTCATTCTTTTTCATGATACTTGTTCATATAAGAAATTGGATCTTTAACCGGGAGACAAAATTCACCCCAACCTTACCACAATCACAAGGTGCCCTTTCACCCTTACCTCCCCCAAAAGAAATCAGCAATATTAAATCAACAGAATAATGTGAGGTGGAAAAGGAAGAGACAACTGTGGTCAAAATAAAAAGGAAGGTTTTATTAATGCTAAATACACTTTCCCTTTTGGGTTTACACTACTGTTCCTGTAACTGTTTCCAGATGGCTCAGCCATCGTCCAAGCAGTTAGCTGGGAAGGAAGCAGCAGCTTGCTGCCTCTTTTACACTAAGGGGGCAAAATCCTGGGCATAAATGTGATTTATGGGTTTGATAAGCTAAAAACAAAGGTAGACACACATCGAGAAGAGCAGGAAGTGAAATTAAAACTGAATTTAAAAAAAAAGCTGGCAGCTGAAGAGTTAACCACAACCTCCTTCCTTTTAACACAGCCTTCTGTAGTAGCTAATGAAGGTAATGAAATATGACATGTAGTTTGGCCCTTGACCACAGAGCGCACCTCCCTCCCCTCCGCCTCGCGAACAAAGCCAAAACAGATGTAGCTGCTTCGGCGGGGTTTGGGGTTGACGGCTGTTACACGGAGCAGGTCAGCGGGCGCGTTCCCAGGGCGCGGGCTTCTGGCACACCGCAGCGCTGGGGACGGTCCCGGCTCCGCTCCGGAGGAGATGGGGGTGGACAGGCCAGGGATGTGCAAACGGAGCCAAACCACCCTCCCCATCAGCAGCACCGGGAACCGCACCAGCTGCCAGCCTCTTTTGCAGACATAATTCTGTAACACCCCATTCCTCCCATTTAAATAAACAGGAATATAGGGTTTAGGTGCCTGACTAGTTTATCTACTGTTAGTCTAAATATAATTTAACAAAAACTTAGAGGAAAAAAAAAGACAAGACAGGGTATTGCTTGGGCAGGGGAGAGGCTTCACATTGAGAACTATTGTCCTTATAGCTCAGGGAAGCGACCCACTGCAAAGACAGCAGTCAGCGTTTCATTAGTAGAGAGCTGGAAAAAGCTTTCTTAAAATTCACTCTTCTAAAAAAGTTTTCAAATTCACAAAATACTATAGAATTTATTAACCTTTTTAGGTTCTTTCAGAAGTTCCTCACACATCCCTTGCTAGTAGGGCAACAGACTCGACTTTGCCACACTCTGGTCCAACGTGGCTGCCAGGCTGACAACCTTGAGCAGGTACCGCGTGAAAACACATGCCAAGAGATGGCACAGACACCTCGTAATTCTCAATTCATCATCTGAACACAGGAAAGCTCCATCCTAGCTGCTGGTTAATACTGAGTACACAGATGATGATCCCCGTTGGGCCAGTGGCATCAGCCCCATCCCTCCCTTGGTTTAGCAACAGAAGCATCAGGTGATGTCTCGTTTTGTTGGGTAGAGGTCACCCATCCATCTCCCCCAAAGACCTGGTTGGTTTTGTGGGGACAGAGGGGCTCAGGCAGCCCTGGGCATCAGAGGAGCTCAAGAGGGGGATTCATTTCCCCCGCTGGGACGTCCAACTCATCGGCAAGTCTGATCTAATCAGCTCACGCTTCCTTTGCTGCCGCTGGAGAGAGAACAACATGGCAGAGGGCAGCCAAGGCAGGGCAAATAGCTCTCTGGAGAGGAGTAGGCAGCTCCCCGACCTGTCCTAGCTGGTCTCTGAAAGGGTTTAATCGGTCTCCACCGGCTCTACAGAGAGCTGTGACGGCTCGCTCAGATGTCTGCGCCTACCTCCAAGGGCACACGGATGCCACCCTGGGTGACATCTGCCTCCTGCCACGGTGGAAGGGCCACCAACCCCTCCCGATAGCTCAAACTGCCAAAGAGCCAAGATAATAAAACTCAAAATTTGGAGTAAGCCTGGAAAACAAAGAAAGTCTCTGGAAACTGTTAAACCTATAGATGCAGCAACCGAGCAAAATACGTCCTCCAGCCTCACAGTTGCTGGAAGCCATCTGGCCAAGCCAGTCAAGTGAACCACCCTCCTGGGGTCCAGACATGCTCCACAAACCACTAGCTTTGGTGGCCATCTTCTCAGGACCACGTGTGTTTTTACAAAAAAACCCGCTACATAGAAAATGCTAAAGTTGCAAAAGGCTAGAAAATATTATCATTAAATTTACCTATTCAACCTTAATTTGTCCCTCTGTTGCATATGCATTGTTACACATGCTTGAATTATATGCTAATTTGCTATCGTTCTACAGGAGCCTGACCTCATTTAGCGAGCACAGCAGAGCACACTATGGGTTGGTGCTGAATAACAAAATTATCTGTTGGTTATAGACACGCAGCCTCATTTAACCAAATTTGGATACGTAACTTATGTATGTGACCTTAACCACAGCGACTTTGTTGCCTGTGGGTAAAAAGGGGTTAATAGCAATTTATTTTGGCTTTAAGCCATATGAGCAACATGGTATTTCACAAACACATTGAGGGTGTTTTCCCAACTGTTTACTAAGTACCAACACACCTCAGTAGACATGAGGAATTGAGGAAGAAAGGATGAACTTTGTGGTCCGTGTGATGCCCACCTGCTGTGCTGGGAACAGGGAAGGGAAGAGGGAATGTGGGATGTCACCAGCACCGAAGCATTGTGAGCTGGTGCGATTTAAGACAGTACCAGACACATTCACCCAGGGAGGGCAAGTTGGGGCTGTACGTGCAAAATCCAGCACTTCCAAAATTTTTTGATTTGTTGCTTGATTTTGCAACCTTAATGACCTTTGTGTGTATAAAGCTTTAAACACTTAAATGTGTGAAATAAGGTACCTGAATGACTTTGCTGGGTTAAGGGCAGTGACATTTAGAGCCTTCCCTAGCCCAGTGACCCAGCAGATGCTGCGAGAGCCCCCGCCGGGGTCCGAGGGGCTGGGCTGCCCATGGCCAGAGCAAGCGCCAGCGTGGGCAAAACCACCAGGAGCCCTCGCCCCCGTGACACCACAGTGTGGTATCTGCTCCCCTCCCCAGGACCAGCCCCTCAGCAAAGTTCGGCACAACAGAAAAGGGGGGCAGGGCCCTTGGAAATTGATAGCCTGTTTCAAGCGTTATTTATCATTCCCAGCACAGACACTGACATGTGCCTTTTGAAAGGGGATACTGTACCTTTAACCTTGACTCTGAGCACGCTGGTAATTTGGGATGCGAGCCCAGGTTCAAGCGGGGTGACCTTTCGGGGGGGAGGGGCGGGACTGCATTTATTTATGAGGCAGTTGGAAATTTTTGACATCACATGCTAGTCCCATTATTCACATGTTACATGACACAAGATTGGCCCTTTTAATGCAACAACATCACATCAAAAAATTTGATTTTCTGCTCTGACAGCAGGCTTGTCCTCTATAGTTCCCCAAAATGTAATCTGCTCAGGTTAAAGGCCGCAGGAAAGCGATTTAAAAGCACACAGCTTTCACCAAACATGGAAAAACAGGCCCTGGACCAGGAGTGAGAGCAGGGATGCTTTGAAGCTGGAAAAAAATGGTCTTTTAAGAGCAAAAGCACAGTTGTACCTGAAGTGAGGGGAATCCCTCCACCCGGCCCTGTGGGATGCGGGGATGGGGGTATCCGCTGCCCATCCCAGCCCCAGGGGGTCCAGCATCGCCCCAACCCACCCAGGTTTGCCCACACAGAGGCTGTGGAGATGGACCCCACCTCTCCTCACTCTGCCCTCCCACTCCTGAAATTTAAGATGTGAAATATTCTTCCCCCACTACAGACACATAACACATGCAGTTTCAACAGCAGTAAAAGCTTTTTTAAGCCTTTGCTGCACAGTAACACAGCATATATGCCTAATGTTTAGCATGAAAAAATGTAAAAAAAATACACCACAAAGAAATTATTAGGTTTAACCTGATAATTCTATCTGGAAATAGTGTTTTCTATGCACAAACTTAAAACTTCTCTTCCAGGGCTGTGCTATATCCACACCACCAGAGACACACGTTGCTTGCTAACACAGACCCGGCGTCAGCACACGTGTTCGCCCACACCATGCAGAAAGCTGGTTCACAGAACTACACTCATTTTCAGAGAATTTAAAATATCAGCTAATGCACTTAAAGATAATTAAATATATTTCACAATAACACACCACAAAACATATATATTAAATTACTCATCAACTAATTCCACAGAGAAGAAAACAGTTTATATGTTTAACCTTTCTAAATATCCTTGGTTGAGGGCAGGCAAAAGAGGAATTTTAAGGTGGTGATTTATATCTGGAAAAGCATTTCTAAGATTGCTACAATTTCTTTAAAGAAATACCACATGATGATGAGGCTGATACTAAAATAACAAGTAAATAAAATGGGCTCATTTTATCAATATTTTTATCAATTTAAACAGTTTTCTAAATGTATTGCCAGGAGTACATGTAACAACAGAAACAAAACCCAACACACTAGGAATAACTAACTTTCTCTTATGGATGCAAAGAATGTTTATTTTGTTCTTACAGCAGAATTTTAGGTGTGTTATTTACGTCAAGGGAAACCACTGTATAATACAAAAATACGCAATGAAATCTAGAAAAATAAGTTGTGCCCCGCCAGCCCCATTTCATTTGCACTCAGGTTGTCTCTCCCATGAGCACCACAGGACCTGAGCCCAGCCCTGCCTGCCCTGGGCTGGCTGCAGGCACAGCTGCAAAGGGGAAAGTTTAAATTGCAGCTGCTCCCCAAGCCACAAGACATCACCAGGCCCAGGGGACAGCCCATGCAGGCTGGGGAAGCCCAGCCAGGTAGACACAGGCAGCCAAGACCCCCAGGCTGGCCTTCCCCAGCCTGCATGGGCTTTTCTTTGGGAAGCAGGGCATAAATCCAACAAAGAACAAAGTTTTTTTGGGAGGCAGGAGACAGACAAGGGAAATCATGGCACCCCCAACAGTCATGCCCACATTTCACGTCTCGCTCCAGATCTCCTTCCCCTGACGTCAGCTGTCTGACTTCTTGCCACCCCTCGCCACGGAGCCAGTCCCATCACACTCACACTTTGCTTATGGAGCACCATGAGATCCTCACTGACAAATGACACTCCCTTGGCATTATTTACATTTCAGTATCATTACTATTACATTAGAAAGTTATAAACATTTGTGCTTCTCACCCTTCACTGGCTATTTATCAGAGTTTGCCCTGTTGCTCTTGCAAAGCTACCCCCTCCCCAGCACCCGCTCCTTCAGCGCACGCCCCACCGCATTCCCAGCCGCAGGCGACGACGGGACGATGGACAATCGCTGGCCAAATTAGCAGGAAGGGGAGAGGGAGGTGGGTTGGAGCAGTCAGGTTTATGAGCCAAAGCTCAGAGACAAACATCTTCAGGAAAACCCTCCTCCAGGAGCAGGAGGAAGAAGATCCTAAGGCAGTATTACATTTTTAGAGATTTATATGGGTTTTGAAGCCAAGTCCCAAGACTGGCAGAATGCAGAGAGGGAATTATTTTCTTCTTATTAAAAGAATGAAAAGACCCAACATTGATTTTGTCCTTCATCACCACACAAAAAACCTCCCAACTACCAAGAGGATGACGGTATGGATTATCACAACACCGTAAATCAAAGTGAATGTATTTATTAGGGTGACTTTGTTGTACATGTGTGTGCTATTTGTTGGCCCATACTGTTATTATTTTAATTTATGGTTTGCTTTTTCAACTCTTCCCTCCCCCTCACAAGACTGGAGCCTGTCCACAAGTTTTACTCACGCCAGTTAAAATCAGCATAATGAAATGTCACGGCCAGATCCCATCGCTCCACAAGGACGTCAGGGCAGCACCGGCTCTGGGACGCATCCGCAGAGTCCTGCAAAACTCTGCTCCGATGGGCAGCGCTGCCGGGGGGCTTCACCGACAGCGGTGGGTGGGACAGGGCGACAGGGACCCTGACAAAGCCGGCTAAAGACACCAGCAGCACACAAGAGGGGAGCCTTTCTTAGCTGCTTAACAGGTCTAGCTATAATTAAGTGCAATAATTTTAAGCAATTTGCAAATCCCACCTCATCTCTCATTCCGTTATACCCATGATCTCATTATTAATAAAACCTGTTCCTGTAGAGTCGGTGTTACACAGGGCTGCTGTGACGCAGGACGAGGGAGAGAGGAGCTGCACAGAGGAGTTCAGCTCAACTCTCCATCTGCCCCAGCTTAATTTAAACCAGACGTGACCACCTCATCTGTGGCAGCTAATGACAGCACCCACTCCCAGGAATCACCAGGCACCGGGATCCAGTCCCAGGCAAATCCATGACTTGGGTGCTTGGAAAACATGACAATTCCCCCAGAAACACCCACTTTGGCGTTCTCTGGTTTCTGAACTTCTGGGTTTGTTTTAATCCTCTCTTTGAAACCATGAAGTTTCAGGTGCTTTTTCCTTTTTTAAAGATTCCCTGTAGCATCACAGGAGCAGCCACAGCAAAGACTGAGCCAGCTTCCAGCTGTACGAGTCATGGTGGCACAGCAGAAGGGCTGACGAGAAGACAGACCCTGTCCCTTCCCATTTAAGTGATCTAAAGACTCTGCAACTGTGGTATAGCCAGCAAACCTGCCACACAAGTCCCATATTTAATAATCCAGCTGCACAACACATTGTACTAAATACAAACACAAGATATTTAACACCTGTATTTCAGAAGCACAGTAGCACCCTAAACTATGAGATTAACTTGTCAGGGTTGAGGCTGGTGGCCCAGCCATGACCATTCACCACTCCTGAAAAACACCACGCACGAGAGACAGCAGCAGCGTGCACGGGGGACAGCGCAGCCTTCCACAGGAGAGGAAGCAAGTGGCCCTCTAAGCTCATTTACTGTCCTCCTACAATACTTGTGCTGGTGGAGCTGAACACGAGAGGTGAACTGTAGGGACCATCACCAGTACCTGAAACCCACCCCAACTTCTTATATTTTTTATTTTCTGAAGCTCTGCATTGTCTATCAGCTGCAAACCAAATACAGCCTCTGCAACATCCCGCCAGAAAACCAAGTACTAGGAGCAGCACTGGTTACCTCTGCACTGAAGTAACATCCTGTCAGTTTGCTGTGCTCTGCTCTTTTCTTGAGAGGAGAAAAGGAGGTGAACTAGGGAAGAGTTTGCAATCCTGATGTGATCCAATTTAATCTGAAAAGTCAAATACCTCTCTGGCAAGGGAGAGCCCTTGACACATGGCTAACACCAAAGGAATGATTCAGCACCTACTTTGGGAGCAGGGAAACAACACTAAAGAAGTGACATTGGAAAACTATTTTTTTGGCTAACATTTGATGTTCTGAGGATGAGCAAGCAGCCATTGTGCTCCCCCAGCCATGGCAGCATGGATCAACACAAGCATTTCCTGGTCACACATATTGAAAAACATGTCTGAGCAGCAGCAAGGCAGATGCATGGAGGGCTCCTTTCCCCACAGAGGAGAGCAGGACACCAGCATCAGGTCCAGCCTCACTGCACATCGCAATCAAGTGATGTTTCCCACCTGTGAAGTCACTGTTGGCTTCCAGGAAGTGCTGGTTCACTTCAGGATAAGCATCCTCCTCCCAAGCCAAGTAGAACAGCACCTGCATCTGCTCCTTCCTCCCCACCATCTCTCAGCCCTGGCTCCTCTATTTCCCCCAACACCCTCCTACACATCTGACCTTCGCACCCTCCACCTTCAGCTCTGCCTCCTCTGCTGTCACTGTCCAGCTCCACTCCTGCCTCCCCTGTCCCTTTAAACACTGGTTTCCTTCCCTTCTCCCTCACACTGATTTGGCATCCAAGCCAGGAACAGTAAGATCACAGGGAAGTGGCCGAGCTCTCCATGCTGACACCCAGAGGAACTGCTGCTCTGGCCACCCCGAGACACTTACAGGACAGCATCACTCAGCCACTGCCAGCTGGAGCAAACCCTTTGAAGGTGGAGGCTGCAGACACTTGGCCAGACTTTAAAATCCAATTTTCTCTGAGATGGCAGGAGACACGACCTGAGAGCAGACAGGAGAGCCCAGCTACGGGGCAGCGAAACCTGGGAGAATCTAAGGATTAGCCAGATGTGACACATGTGGGAAGATGCAGCTTCTACCAGGTTTGGGGTGGCGAGATGCAACTGCAGCACTACTGGTCAGGAAATGAGCTCAGGAATCCTGAGCTAGACAGCGCAATGAGAAACATCTGCTCAGCACACAGTCCTGCTAAAAATGTCAACAAAACAGTTGATTCTACCAAGGCTGTTACTAAATGTATTGGGAATATCCTTATAGAAATCAGTGTAACAGACTTTTTTTTTTAAGTAATTGCCTCAGTTTTGGCCACTATGTGAAAAAGGATTTTGCACCAAGAATCCACAGAAAAGCAATGAAAGTATACAAAAATGAGTAAAGAAAACTTTTATGTAAGTAGGCTTTAAAAGATTACAAGTACATGTCTGGACAAAAAAGCAGGGGGACAGGAAAATCAAGAGATCCTATTCATCACCTTCTAATACCAAATATAGAGGACACCTAAAGAAACTGCTAAACTGCTTTGCAACTGTCTTGAAAAGGTAGATGAAAATAACAGCACTGAGTATAAAAATAGTTTTTGGAAAACATACAAGATGTCATTTTTATGTCAGTGACAATATACTCTTTAAATAGGCTTTTTATTATTACTACAACCCATCAGCCGAATTGGGTGCTAAAGGATTATAACAACACAAGCTCCTGTGGGGAGCACGGTCTTGCAGGGAGATGGCGGACAGGCCTGCGAGATGAAACGGGTGACCCCGAGGTGGGCAGCGCGGAGCAGGATGGGACAGTCAAAGCTGGCAGCGTCACACCCAGGCGACTCTGCAGAGGTGATGTTGGTTTGGACGTGCCCACAGCAGAGTTTACATCCTGCTCCCTCCATCACTTCACCAAACCCACCACCCCTACAACAAAGCCCATTTTGAGACACTTTCGACCCCATTTCCGTAACATCGTCTCTGACCACTCGGTCCAACCCCATTCTGTTGCACCAGTGTTCCCATCACATTTCCACAATACCACACAGCTACCAGTTATGCCCGTTAATGAGAATTCACAATTCTCCTCGTCTGTTATTCACCTCCGAACACTCATACAGAGGCAATTAAAGAAGCCTTTTTTAGTTTGCTGCCTGGTGGCTCTTAATTCTGGCCTCAACATCTTGGCAGTGTGCTAAATACCAATCTGATTTCTCTTCATCAAACATACATGAAGCAAGTCAGTGTTATTAGGAGAGGCCAGCTGAGGCACGTGGAAAGATTAAGCATGTTTTTATAGGAGTACACAGGGAAATACAGGTAGTTGTGAGAACTAAGTTCAGGAGCTCCTGGCTCTGCCCAGGCTTCAGTCAGATTCCTCTAACTTAGAAACTGGAGATTGTACCAGTTTGACATTAGCATGTCAGTTCTTGTGAGCTGAAAGTTTTGCCCCATCCCTGTGCTCCACAGCTACGCCAAATGCAAATCCAAATCAAGGGGAACCCATGGGTGAATACAAAAAGAGCATCTTCAAGGAAGGGAGAATTTTCTCCAAACTGCAGATTCAAAACAGAACTGAAACAACATAGATAAGTAAAACACACAGTTTTGTTTCTAGTATGACCGAGTTTACTCTGTTGCTGGTTTTGTCTTTGGTTTTGTTAGCTTTTTTCCTCCAAAATGAAGAGGAGAGATCAAAGGTTTGAATTTGTGGAGCTCCTCCGCCTGCCTGGTGGCAGCGGGTGCCTCTGCCTGCAGCAGCCTCTCTCCTGTAGCTGATAATCCACTCAGATGCTCAACAGCAGAGCCTTGAGTTTTCACGGATTTATGCCCTACACTGCACACAGTTCCATCTGTTTCACGGTTATTGTTCTCACTGAGTCTACTTCATCATTTAAATTATTAACAGCAGAATTACACTGACTGAGATCTCCTAGAATAGACGGCCTTAAAATACAAAGGCTTGTATTGTAACCTATTGATATACGTTGACTGGAACAGATAAATTGGGAGAAATTTAGATTTAAGGGTCATTGCTTCATTTCAGTGCTGGTTGGGGTTTTTTTGGTATGACAATAACTGAAGAAAGAGCTGGAAAAGCTCCTTTAGATGGTCACTGCAGATTGTCACTCATGTTCAAGTACCCTCATGGAATCAGCAGCCCGAAGGTGCCTGGTTCATGTGTCACACAGAGCTGGCAGCACCTTCCACACTTCTTGGCCCCACCCCAGCACCAGCTCCAGGGCAGGGCAGGTGCTCAGGAGACCCCGAAGCTGCACAAATCTCCCCTGAACCTCGGCAGGACAGAGCCTCTGCAGCAGGACACAGGTTCTTCCACCTCTCATACAACCACATGCAGCAAAGATGTAAATCAATCCCCCACTCAGAAAAACACAGTGACCCCAGTGGGTGGAGGAGGAAAAGCAGGACATGAGCATCAAGAAACTTCTGGGTCATCTTCTCATTAGGTAGACAAAATAGTTTCCCACCAGCCTGTTACACCCCTATATTGCTGTCATTAGCTCTTCAGAAAAGAAAAATCAAGTGTTACAATTGCATGAAGTCTCAAGCAAATTTGTCTCTCTCCTTTGACTGTATTTTTTTAAATGTAGCACATGAGAAACAGGGATTGTGGAAAGCCACTTATGTTCAAAACAACAACAAAAACCCACCTGCTGCCTGCCACAACCCTCAGTTACCTCAAGCAGTTGGTCCTGGCCACCAGATAGTGCAGTCAGAGGCAACTCCAAACTGATCTCAGACTTCACAATATTCATTAATAACAGACTAGACAGTGCCCATGTTCAGACTGGGCATATGGTTTGAATACAGGGAATTTGCTTTTCCCATGCACTGCATTACATATTTATACTGAAATAAAAGCTTTTTTTTTCTCTCCTAAGTTCTTCTAGGGTAATTGACAGATGGATCCGATTCAGAAAAAAAGTAATCAATGCACTCAAATAGTTTCTACCCATACTGCTTTGCCTAGGCTTCAAATATTTTATTACACAAGGTTCTATGTACATTTTTTTTAAATTAAAGTTCATGCAGCTTTTCATGTGAGATTTTCTTTTAAAAAAGTCTAGCCTTTTAAGCAACAGTTTTTCTGCAATCAAGTCAAAAATCCAACACAGCTTTCACTGTACTAATAATGAAAGTCTTATGGGCAAAGACAAGTTCCTTTCAAGTAAAAATAAAGTGTATTTTCATTACATCATATATCCAAAACCATAATACTCTGTTGGTCACCCAGGCAGGAGCTGCCTGAGTTAAAAGTTGGTTCAAGGCAGGTTTTTCATAACTACCAGGTGCGAGCAATATCTGAGCATACAAGTTTCATTTCTGAAAGCAATAGCAAAAGCACTCCTAGAAAAAAAAATAAGCTTCCTCTTTGCATGGTGGGGAGGGGGAGACAAAATAGTAGTTTTAGGGGGGCTCAGCATCAGCATTTATCAAGGCTCAAGAAGTCTCAGGTCACGGCTGCATCAGCTCCACCTCACAAACCCACCCAGGCTTCCCAAAGACGCTGCCTGCTGGTAACGCCACACTTCAACACTACAGACCACGAGGCCCAGAGACAGCCTGGCTAAGAACAAAAACTTCAGCAAAACCCTTCTTGGTGAAGTTATGTACATTGCACAAGGTCATTGCTTTAGAGACAACAGGGAATTAACGTTATCCTTTGAGTCCTACAACTGCAGAGAAGCTCAACCAGGTAACTGTAGATGGAAACCCAAACATACCTTGCTCCTACCAGAGCAGCTCCTCACTCTGCCATTCCAGGGCCTTCACACTAAGCAGCCTCAGCTGCTCTACCCTTACATATATCCCCTCCCTCCTACCCATAAGCCCTCTCTGATAATTGCCTGATGCCCTACTCTTGTGCAGCATTTGGTAGCACAGATCTCATCAACAGTTGAGCTCCAACAGCTGATGCTTCCCTCACCAGCCAGCAGGCAGGCAGAGCAGCCAGGTCTGGGCTCCTGTCCTCAGCCCAGAGGCAGGCCCTCGCTACAAAAGAAGCAGAAATAAGACTAGAGGAATCCCTACATCTCAGAAGTGCAAAATCCTAAATCAGCTCCTTTATGCGTTGGGCTCAAACATCAGAAGTGCACCAGAGAAGCCTGAAGCATGATTCCTCTTGACTTCCTGGAAAACAGCTAGCTATTCTTGTCTTTCCTCATCGTTCATAATTAGACATCTTACATCAATGGCCAACCCTCAGCCCTCAGAAGATCTAGCAGAGAGTGGGCTGCTCCTTGCGTCACTCAGCTGCAGCTGAATAAAGCACTCTTCCTCCTCAAGTCTGTACAACTCCTAATGACACTTCCAGTTGGAAAGAGCTAGATTTTTCTCCTCGGAATAAATCAACCCACAGAAAACTTGCTGCAAAGGATTGATTACAGAATCACAGCACCAAGGTTGGAAGGCATGTCTGGAGACCCTCTAGTCCAACCCTCCTGCTCAAGCAGGGTCACCTAGAGCAGGGGGCCAGGCCCATGTCCACCTCTGAGGATGGAGAGATGCCACAATCTCTCTGGGAACCCTGGGCCAGTGCCTGCTCGCCCTCACAGTGAGAAAGATTCTTCTTGTGTTGAAGTGGAATTTCCTGGATTTCAGGTTGTGCCCACTGCCTCACGTTCAGGGGCTCACCCAGAGGACAGAAGGGTGCAAGCAGATCCTACTGCTTCCATGGGGTGAGCTCTCCCTCGCTGGCAGGCACGCTCCCAGGTTTGGTTACAGTCAGTATTTACTGTGAAGAGCTGAATCTGAACAACTCATCTACGTCCATGTTATCAGCTCAGGGGTGCAGAGGCCGTTTTGTACATTCATTTTTTTATTCAAATGAGCATCACCACGCAACTCTTCCCCAAACACGTGGTTATTGTATGGAAAAGGTTCTGGAGATGTGTAAGTGTTCATGCAAATGCCGACTGGGTGTCCTAGCAGCACTGTCATGAGGGCTACAATGAGCAACAAGAACTCACTGTGAAAAATATTTTTAAGTTTATCTGTATATTGTTCTCTTTTACATCAGTTTTTTTTCCAACAATACCTCTAATCGGAGGGGTGACAGTTAGTGATAATTAGTTCATACACTCTAATCTAGTCAAGGTTCCCTGTACTCCCCACGACTTTACCACGAGCTAGCAACAAAAGCCGTGTATGAGATGCGGAGGGGAAGGCACTCCGACGGACTGCCACGTCCACCTCCCTCCTGCCTTGTGGGGCTCCTCCAGCCGGGAGTAAGCACAGGATCACAACATAAAGCATTAGACATGCTCTGGAAACCCTTTGCCCAGCTGCTCATTAGTACTGCATTAGTCTGTAAACTCAAGCGCAAAACGCCTAGTTCAAGTTGCTCTTTCTTGATGTACTTGAAAGGTCCTGTGAATTTATGGCAGGATAATGCGGAGCACAGCACCTATTTATGAGTTGATCATTTGTACAAAACCCCCCTCAAAGCACCGAAGGTTACCATTCGACCAAGAGCTGCACTTAGCTGCTCAGAGGGCAAGAAAGCCAAGTATATGAAAGTTAAAAGCATTAATAAAAGTGTGACTTATAAATTACTTCATCTTTGTCACCCTTTTTGAAATGGGGTGAGAGAGGCCAGGGTAAATTTATTTTTTAAGTGCTTTCAGAGACCTGCAAGGGTCAGCCCTGAAATGCTGTACTCTATAAATCATTCCATGCGTATCTGATAGATGCAAGTGCATCATAACATTAACAAATATTGATTTGTTTATCATTTGCAACTGTTTATAGCTAAACAGCAGACTTTATAACATTTGTAGGGAGAAGAAACTTTAATCTGTGAGAATGCAGAAGAGAAGCTGCCTCAGCTGTAGGAGAAAAGAGCAACCACTGTTGTTCTGTCACCCGACTGCCGGCTCAGTGTACATGTTACAGTCATATTATGAAACCAGTTATTTCACAAAATGACTAAAATTTCCAGGCGTTTCATGAAACAACTTGTATCACTGCTAAGAACCACAGTGAAACCTTGCATTATGGGTGCTGGGTTGAATCACGGCCACAAGAAGGCAAAAGCAGAGCCGGCACCGGGGAACCGGCACGCAGATATAAACACCGAAGGACAAAATTTTGGCTGGAGAGCCAGGAAAGGGTGTTCTTCCCCCTCCCAGGGCAGCGTCCCTGTCCCGGCACGGCCACGTGGAGCCCGGCACCGGGGCCAAACGAACACAGCGGGCCTGCCTCCCCCACACCTCTGTGCGGGGGTAATTCCCGGTCCCTCGACACCCCACTGTGCCGCCGCACAGGCTGGAGTTCAACGCGAGACGTTGCTGCCGTATCTACACATACATGTGTACGTGTGTACCTGCAGCTCCCTGGGCGGGTCTCAGCCAAGAGCGTCCAGTTGCCATCTATAGGCTCTTCGCATAACGCTGCTCTGTGGCTTCCAGACATTTTATGAACATACCAAAATCAGTCATTTCACAAAATAACTGAAGGTAGAACTCAATCCGTGGAACATTTTATATAAAAGTCCCTGCAGATGTAACAAGGACACACATTTTACAGTACCTCCAGCCTGCTAACGCTGATCAGGGCCACCAACACATCAGACCCCAAGTTTCTGGCCAAAACCAGTGACACAGGAATAAGAATTCGCCCCTGCACCCCCCCGGGCTGTCAGGCAGGTGCAGAGCATCATTATCACACCGGCCCACCACCACTCGCCAGAGCCCAGGAACTGATCTCACGTCATTGCACCCTGCAAGGTTACAGACCTGGCAAAATATGGCAACACCAAGTGTTCTGTATTTCCCTTAGTTTCATATTATACAGCAGGTTGTAAATGCAGGGAAGACACCTGGAGCAACAGGAGCAGGTCTGAAAAAACTCCAATAAAAATCTCATTAACCTAATGAGGGAGACAAACTATCTGGCAAATCTCTTCCCGATGCTTTAAATCATTAGATATTAGGGTAAACCCCAAACTTTTTCATTAAGCAACTACAATAAAAACTGGGTTGTTTTCTCTCCCCACCTTCTTTTTTTAAATAGCACAACTCTTTGCTTTTATTTATTTTTGGAACTTGACAGGCTCAATAACCAATTTCTATGCAGAACCACCCACCATTCACACCTCAGAAAGCTAATGAAGTGTAATAAAATTGCCCCAGGAGAGACAGATACAGACACATGCACAAACTTTTCAGGAGAATACTAACTGTGATTTCTTCAGGTGGGAAAGTAAAATTATGTAAGATAAATGAAAACAAAATCAGATAAACACCACCCATCAGTAGTGAAACTCAGTTTCCAAAGGACAGGCACCTTCCTTCCTGTGCAGCAGTCTGCATCAGCTTCTACTGTGGGTTAAAAAAAAAAAAAAATTCTCAGCTTCCCATGTAGGAAAAAAGGTGAAGAGTAACAATACCCAAAGAGACAGCACTGTACCAAACAGTAACCAACAGCCTGTACCATGCGTGGAAATAGAAATAACCATTCAGATAAAGGGCACGAATGCAGGTACCCCGAGTGCTTTTCGGGGGCTCCATTCCCACTGATGCAGAGATTTTTCTCCTGGCTGAGTATCACTCCATGATACTTTCCATCGCAAAATGCTGGAGAGTGGGTTTGAGAACAACGCTGTCCTCTCAGAATAACAAACTATTGAATTGAAACCATGGAGGTATCCGTGTGCACACATCCTCATTCACCAAAGCTTTAGGTAGCTCCAAATTAAGTATTCGGTTATTTCCCTGGGAGAAGGTTATGCTGTATTTGCAGCAGTACCTATTTGCAAATAAACACCAGTAAATTTGCTAAATCCGGGTGGTTTAGGAATCTATTCTTCAAGCTTAGTGGAACTGAGTCCTCAAAACCTAAACCATCCTTGTAGCAAACCAGCTAAATCTAGTACTGCTGAAACCCAGAGCAAAACCTGGAAGTGCCATAAATCAGAAATAGCATCAATTCCCCCGTCCACCTGGCATCTCCAGTGAGAGCACCCATGGGCTTCCAAGGAGCAGAATTAAAACCTGGTTTACATCTGAATAGCAAAGTTAGATCACGCTGAGATGATCTATCTCAAGCCTATCTGCTCATGGAAAGACTTTGCTCTTCTTGGGGAAAATGGCAGCACAAGCCCAAAAATAACCACGGCCATTTCAGGCAACGAGAGTTTGGCTGCGCTGCCTTGCGACTGGCCACGGGCAGCCTCAGGATTTGCACAGGCCGATTTACAGGCAGCACATTCAAAACCACGGGGTTCCGGGCTGGGGAGTGATAATGCTAGAATTGGCTTAATATCCCGGAATTACGGCACCATCGCTCGGCGTCTGTTTGTTCAGAAAAGCTGCCTCTCACTTAAACCCTTTGCTTCCCAGGAACGATCTGTACCTGCTATAAGCTCAGCACTTTGTCTTAGGCAGCTCCTGCTCGTTTTGAAGCCTCTCCTCAACCCACACGAGACACAGTCACCGTAAGAACACATTTACCAAATGGCCGCACGCGGAGCGGGCAGCATGAAGCGACGGCTCTGCATCTGAGCTGAACCCCGGGCAAAGCTGAGATTAGCTTTTTCCTTGGAGGAAAAGGAATTGTTAACAGCACGACACGTGCTGGGGGTGAAGGGCTCGGGAGCAGACACCAGCTCCAGGCTGCACCGGACCTGGGGCTGATGGAGCCGCGCTCGGCCGGGCAGGGTTCAGCCCAGCAGCCACAGCCCCGCTGCGTGCACAGAGCATCTCTCCAGCACAGGAGAGAAAACTCAGCAAGACCCTCTCTTACCAATTACAGGTCGTCAATATTGACTATCTGAGGGATTTCCATGCTCAGGAAGCAAATTAGAAACTCAATACCTGAACTATTCCTAAATGCAGTTATCAACTTCAGAGTTTTATCTCATAAAACCAATTCAGCTTAGAGTTTAATTCTATTAAATTAGGGCTTAGAAATAAGATTTGCTCTGAGAATGAATGCATCATTAGTTTTAAAATGCAATATAGTGAAACCCAAAATGTGCAGCATTACAGTTTGAAGAATAAATGAGTAGAGATGGCACCCAAATGTACTTCTCCCTAAATATATTTACCAGCCTTGGAAAAATCTGCCGGCTCATTAGGACAGCAAGTCTTCTGGTGTGCGGGACGTCCCCCTTCTTTAGGGAATGATAATCCTCTTGTGTCTCTCCTTGGCACAAGTTTTTCCTTTGTTCTTAAAACCTTCTTATTTCAGCAGCTGACAGAGAAAAAAGAATCAGCATCCTCTTTCTTAATAAAAATGCCACAATGAGATCCTGTCGGGCTTGTGCCAGGCATGTCAAAGGAGCAGGGACTAATACAGGAAACCTCAAGAACTCCCCGTTTTGTGCAAGTTACAGTATATGGAAGAGTCACGTAGGGCTGTTTTTTTAAATCAGGCTTCCAATACATGAAAAGCACCCTTCCATGGGGTGCATGTAATCTCTGAATAGGGCCCTTAGTTTCCTGTGGTATTGTATTAAAACTGATGTTTGATACAATAATGCGGGGATAGAATATGCTCAGAAGAGGACAAGGTAGCCCAACGGTGGCTGTCCCCCCGCATTACAAACCGCTGCGCACTCTTTCATGCCGCACTGGCCGAACCGCTGCAAGTCCAAGGCAGACCTGCAGTATTGGGATTACACGACTGAAAGTCAGGGGAAAAGAGAAGGAAAAAGGCCAATGCCACACCAAAGGCACTAGAAGTCTTAATCAGAAATAAGATATTCTGGTGATACACGTTTCACTGTCGCTTTTTATTCCAGATGTGGTACTTCAGATGGTCCGGGCTCCTCTTTGGGCCCGGCCACATACTCTGCGTTTAAAAAAGCTGCCCTTTCAAAAGAAAATAACACTGTCTCCAAACGGTATTGCAGAGTTAAGTTAGCAAACGGTGGTGCTGCTATACCATTGTAAAATAATTGGTAATCCATTGTCTCTTGCACCAAAAGACCAGGTTAAAGCTTTTAAAGATGTATGATGTGTTAATTTGCTATTTTTACTCAACTAGACTATAACAGTTATTAGAAGTACACAAATAAAACCAATTCAAATGATCTAATTATCATTTTTGGTAGCATAAGATTCATATGGAACAACACAATTGACTCTATAGAGACTAAAATATTTACCAGTAAGTATTTTAATGCAACAATTCATTTGAAAATGCATGCAAAGCTGTAAAAGTAAAGAGAAAAGGATGAAATTATATATGTCCATCTCATTAGTTACGCAGTGGCTCTGTGGGGTGTTGCCCACACCATCACTCCCCCTTCAATCAGGATCCAATTTTACAATATTGAGCAAATTCTCATGTTCAAAAATTAGTCAGAGAAGTACAATGTGGTCAGATGTTTGTATTTTGCCATGATTTTCCACCTCCTTAATTTTTAAATTATATTTAGATCAAAACAGTCCTTGTCTTTTGCATGAATAAAAGTCTCAACCTTTCCCTTTCATATTCCATCTTCAAAAGCAGCAAGCAATCGTCCTGTGTGCCAGGCAACGTACTACAAAATATTTTATAGTTTTGCTCCAATTCGTGTTTGCTTTTCTTGGTTTTCATTGAGTGGAATGACTTTATCTGTTCCAAACAGTGAAGCAGAGCAGATCAGCCAAGATGCTACAGGGCTGCTGACCTTTGGAATACTATTTTCAGTCCTATTTTACATATGCTTTCAAAATTTATCTTATGAAAAATAAAAATCAGTTAGAAGATGGGCTTATTGGTGTCTCTGGCAACGCAGATGACCTACTTTTAGCCATAGAGAATGGGAAAATCGAACAGCATTTGGCAGCAAAGTTAAAGGAAGGGAAGAGTCAACACCAATACCTGTGCAAACGCCCAGGGAAGAAAAATTCAAGCCGGAATGGCGCATTGGAGAGAGAGGTTGTGTCAACCCAACACCTCTGCAACATGGCATCAGTGGCTGGCCCGGGGTAACGGGCAGGCTCTGCTGGGTTCCCCCCCTCTGGTAGACTCCCAGGAGAAATCCTGATGTAATCTTTTTTCCTGACTACTTGTAACACGCAGAAAAACAGCTGGGAAACAAAATGGTTTAATAAGTGTAGCCTAAGAGTGAATATTACCTTACACATCTTTTAATGGTGCACTTTACAAAAATCAAGAATGAGAGAAAAGGAAACAGAGGGGGAAACCCAACCCCAACATTTTTCAAAAAACAAACTGATTCTTTGAAAAGAAAACTGATTAGAATGAATCAAGGCACTACCTCAGAAGAAAGATTAAAGGAAAAACAGCAAAAAAAGCTGTTAAGGTTATTAAAAACAAATATATTTGTGGATAAAGAAACAACTATAAACTTCTCATTGATAGTTTATATTTTGTGTGGCTCTTTCTGCCTATAAACAAATTGTAAAAGATTGCAACAGCTAATTTAAAAAATAAAAAGTGAAGTGTTGTGGCAGTGTCTAAATTGAGTTTGACAGTCAAGGTCACATAACTTTTCACTTTTATTTAAAGACATTGCCTTGATTACTGAAAAATATTGCAAGATACATACACACAGATCTAGAGTCAGGATAGGCAGCCTTTGAGGATTGTATCGACAGCTTCTTGTCCACTGCTTTAAAAGGAACAACAGCAATAATTTTTTAAATCGCAAATGTTGTGTAATTATCAAATTATAGAAAATTGCCAGAAATCATCGATACAATTTTTGAATGATGTTTTCAGTGTAAGCAATATGTCCTAACCAGTCCTGTTATGCCTAAATAAATGTAAATTATTTCTGGAAATTTTAAAAAACATTTGCTGCTTTAGTTCACACAAATGTGAAAGCTTTCATTATACCTTTGATTTATTTTAATTGTATTTACATTGTTCTAGTCCTTTTACTGCAAACTTTGAGAAAAAATGTTAAATCTAGTTCTAAAATTCATTATCTGTAAAGAAAATGAGTTGAGCCTGCAATACATGTATCTAGCACTGAAGGATCAGACGAAGCGTACAAGATCTCACGTCTAACGCAACCGTTCTCATGGGCCCATTAGAGTCTTTATAGGTGGTTCTCACTTATAGCTTTGTTTAAAAGAAAAAAATACAGATTCTGAAGAGAACTGGAGCCTATTTGATGTTCAGCCTCTATTGTCTCCCAGGCAGACCTGAATGAAAGCTTGGAATTAAACAGCCTTTGAATATAGTTTTCATGGTGATCATTACAAGTGATATAAAATAAAACAACCTGGTTCACACTTCCAGGCTTTCAGAGCCAGCTGCCACATTTCCCCTCATCCGTACACTTTCAAAGTTTATAAAATTATGACATAATTTTGTCACAGAATTTTTATAAATTAAAGGCAATAATCAGCCATTTTCTTTTCCTTTGTAAAAATTCCCTTCCAGGGCCTGCAGCTTTCCTGGCTTCCCCCTTCCTGCAGTGCACGGGTGCCTTCAAATACTCACATCTGCCCTGGTCTTTGAGAAATTACTTCTGGAGTCAGTAATACATACTTTATTTAGGAAACAAATCTGAGGGCACTGATATTTTAATCACACATAAACGTCGCCAGTGAGATAAGGGCTGTTGGAGACCCTGGGAGGTCTGGCCTCGTGCCTGGGGTCCCGCCGCCATCGCCCGCAGCCCGCCGGGCACCGCTGCCCAGCGCAGGGAGGAAGGGTTGGCTCCCCCATACTGCAAATAAGAAACCAAATCCCAAAGACACAAGAAAGCTTCTTCACACACACAGGTCACCTGAAGTGGGCTTAGACACATTGATTATTAAGTTAAGAGCGTTAATTCAGACGCCTCTATCAGCACAACCGTGGGCCCTCGCCATGCTTCCTCACCCTCAGCTTCACTCAAGGCTGAAATTGTCTCCATCCACTCAGTCCCCACGCGATGCCACACAAATCACTTTGTCGCAGTGCCCCACTTACACCAGGGGGAAAATAGTCCGAATCCTAAAGGTACGGGGGGACTAAGCATGGACTGTACGAGAACTCTGGGGGATGCTCAGGGGACAGATGCTAGAGAAGTGCTAAATATCACTGTCACCAAAATCATCACTCTGTTTCACATCTCCCGTTTGATCTTTGGAACCCACATTTTATCCTTTCCCATGATCTTTGCAATCCCCTACATACAATTTTCTTGAGATAAAATTCGTACCTTATATAAACTGTGAACAAGGTCTTACTTCTTAGAATTAAGGTCTTACTTCTTAGAATTACACCAATATATTAATGCGTAACAGAATTACACCAAAATATTAATCCATAACAGAAGTAGTAGTATTACTAAAAAGTAAACACAGTTTTGAAGGCACAGGAAGTAAATATCCCGCAAACACTGTAGCTGCACGTCTTCCTCTTTCAAACTGCCATTGCATCATTTTTCTTGTCATTTGAAGTGGTATCCTTTGAGGAGGTGCATTTAGCATTTTTTGTAACTGTATTTAGGTAGTGCTTTTTGGCATGTGAAAAGATTGTTTTAAACAGGATCATGAAAAAAACACTCAGGTAAAATAACATGTCACACCAGGCTCATTATACTAAATATATTGCACAGCCTTAGTGTTTTAACTCTGCTATTTTTTGTACCAAGGTACATCGACTCATTCTTGCTTGGTGACATTTCCACGTTAAGCTGAAACTAATTGCAACAAGTTTCAGAAGACAAATCCATTGTAGATGGGGTAAACAGCTTCGGAGCAGACCCAGGTGCTAGAGATGAAGACATGGAAGCATGGCAGGGCAGGGTCGCCGAGTGGGCCGGGCTCGCTGTCCCAGCCCATCCCGCTGTGCCGAGAGAGGCAGAAGGGCTCTGGGTTGGAGGCCCCACTCACCTGGGTGTCCCCACGCCCCCCGCCAGGCCCTGCCCTTCCAGGCTCTCGGGCGAGGACACGCTGCCCGTCACTGCAGGGGCCATGCCCGGGCCCTCCCGGCCAGTGTCGCCATTCCCGCGCCAGCTGCAGGCCAGCCTCAGCACACCAGCACGCGTCGCCGTGCGCGCTCACCTACTCCGCCTCAGAGGGCACGGCAACAGTCTCCCCTATTCCTGCAGTTTACCTTTAGCCCCCGTTAGGTCAGGGAACACCTAAAATACTGCAAAATATTGCACCTCACCTGCTATGGCGACTGACTTGTTTTTAAATGGCCACTGTTGCACCTGAAATCCAAGCCTATGTATGTACGGTGTGAAACACAGCCTGGGAGGTTACACCCCCGGGGAACGCAGAGGAACCGAGTGGGGGAGCAGCCGGGAAATACGGGAGGCTCCAAGGCGTCCCCCAGCCCGGTGGGCACCGAGCGAGTGACACGGTGGGGCTCGGGGAGCCGCCGCCAACAAAGCACTGCCTGCAGCCAGCCCGCGGAGCCATCAGAGCGGGCTGCTCGCCGCCTTGTTCCGATGAAGGCAAGATGCATAAAGAGGAATGAAAGAGGAAAGGAGTCGAGTTATAAAAAGAAAAGGAGAAATCATAAATTAAAAGAGAGAGACAAAAAGCTCTGCTGAAAATTTTTTTTCTGTGCAAAGCAATAGTGGGAAAAGCATTAAGCGTCACTCTGTTTCTTCATCTAATGACACAGAAAAAAGTCTTTTCTGCAAATAATTCAAGTAAACAATCTCCAGAAAGCATGAACAACAATACCAAATTTCTTGAAATTAGCCAAGCTCACAGAATCAGCAGGCTATTATTGCTGCTTGGAGGCTGCGTCTCCAAAACCATGGATGAGGCAATTTGGGGGGGGCAGGGGGAGGGAGAGGGAGAAAGGAGAAAAGGGCAGAAAAAACAGCCCCTTCTTTCTCCATTATCATTTACCTGGAATTTAGTTCACTGTAAATTTCATTTTGAAGGGAAAAAACCCTATGACAAACTCACCTTGGCTAAATATCGTTTACTGATTTGTAACAAAGATCTGATCCACTTTAACTTGCTAAACACTTTGTCACTGTTTTATATGCACCACTTCCAAAGAAGGGAAAAATAAAGGAGAGATTTTTAGGTCAAATGATTAAGGAGAAAAGGGATTTAAACCAACAATTTTTTTAAAGTTCTAATTGTTTGCTTATTGACACCAATTTACATGGAGCCACTTAGTGAATAAAGGTTTTCACAGTACATGGCACTTCTTTATGTCAGTTTTTAGCCATCATGTCACAGCCTGGCTTGAAAAGAAGAAATGCTGAAAACTCGTAGGCCAGAAATGAACAGCCTATTAAGATCTGAAAAGCTGTCATCCCCACTGAAAAGACTTGCGTCAGCCACTGAGGATATATTTTAAACCGCCTGTCCGCAAGAAAACTTTAATAATGCAGCCTTGCTCTAATGTCTTGTGAGAGGAGAGGCAATTTTACTTCTTCTATTAACCCAACGTGATTACAATGGCTTATTTCATGGAATATTAAGTTCAAATTCTGCTCCCTAGGAGGACAATAAAAAAAAGAGTGTGCTTATGACATTGCCCGAAATAGCCACAAGGACCGCAACTCCTTGGTGCTTTTAATGCATCCAAGCAGTAATCCACCTTAATTTGCTAATGGTTAAGTAAATTAGCAACAAAATAATAAAATACAAAAAGGTATCAACACTGGAGTGAAATGCTTTCCTCTAAAAAATATTAAAATAACAAAATGATGTTTTCCTAAGGATTGCGGTGGCCTTTCAATCCTCTCCCTCCCCCCCAGCCACCCCCCCGCCAATTCAGGGGAAAAATAAACTCCTTGTGTCGGACGGGCTTTCGCCATGAGGCAATCATAAGCAAAGCGGTTTGTGCTGAGACCACAGCTGGGACGGCTTTGTGCAAATGGAACCGTTAATAACTGCCTGGGAGCGACAAACACTTTCAAAACTACCTGAACTGTCCCTGTATGGACACCGGGAAAATGGTTTCCCCGGAGAGGTGGGCATGCGGCCAGGGGGCACGATGCTGCCGGCACCCGGTGCCTCCAGCCAGGCCCTGTGCCCTGGGCTGGACCAGCCGGTGCCGCCGAGGCAGGAGCATCCCCGCTGGGGTGCATCCCCATCCCAGGGCCCAAGTACCCTGCCCAGGATCCGCCAGGCAGAGGCTGCTTCGAACGTGTTGGGTTGAAACACCATTTGCAAGTAAATCCAGTGACATAAAGTCAAGTGGGTCACGTCCGCAGGGAGCCCCCTGAAAACCCCGGGCCGGCGGACAAACACGTGGTCTGCCGGGGCTCCTCTCGCCCAGGGGGGCCCGGGAGGGATGCTCATCCCCAGAGCTGGTGGGCAGAAATCTGCCCTCCGCTTTAGCACCCGTACAGGCCTGATCCTGCACTTAAAAATTAGAATCGGGTCGGCGGCGTTAGTAATTTCAGTCTTGACTGAGTATAAAAACTAAAGCCAGTGAAGGAGGCTGCCCGGCCATCTGCTCTGCCCACCCGGGCCCGGGCAGCAACACGTTCACCACATCTCACCTAATTCCTCTGCGCGTGGCACTGGGCACTGCAGCCAAACCACCCATCCTGCCAGGAAAAGAGGGGACCGTGCACGGTGGCGACAGGCCGCCCGGCGCCCAAAATCCCGGCGGGAAGCGCAGGCAGAAGAAAACTATCACAAACAAGACATTTTGTTTTCAAACTGATGTAGGATGCAGAGGAAAACTCCGTTACCCATTCCTCCTTTCTGCCACTGCCTTCCTACAACTTTTTTCTTTTTTTTTTTTCCAATGTGGAAAAGGAAATAATTTTTTCATTTAAAAAAAATAATGTATGCAAATAGCCAGTGAAATTATAAATAGCCACCATTAATTTCTTCTACCTAGTTCAACAATTCCAAAGCAAAAAGCCAAACCTAAATAAATACATTTAAAATCGCCTGCTGTGTAATAGTAAAGAGACTCCATAAAACTAGAACAATATTTATTTCTTCTTTTCGTAACAGCTCCCTGTTTTATTAGGCCCGTGTTCCACAGCGATCTGATAAGAAGGAGCGAGGCTAAATGGCAAATGGCAAACATCCCAAATCGCAACCTGATGTATTTCCACAGCCCTGACCTTCAGATAAAAATCGTGCAGAAATCTGCAAACCCACCAAATATGCAGCACCACATGCTTCAAGCATTTTCAGACACAACAGTCGGGGGCAAAAAAAAAAAAAAAAAGAAATAAGGGCGTTGCTATTTAAAGCCTTTAGCCTTCCCCTCCCTTAGAATTTAAGGATTATGCTCCTATAAGGCACATACGAGGGTGCATATAGCCAGCCACCATCAAACCTAAAGGTTTCTCACATCCACGGAGGGTACTGTGGGCTTACAGCTGCCTATCTGTGAATATCAGGGAAACATTATATATAAAGAATATATCCCACTGGTATATTATATGTATATTTAGGAAAATACTTCAAACAGCAAAAAATTTTGCACTGTGAAATTAGCTAAAATTATGACAACTGTAAGAAAAAAATTATACGGGCAAAATTTGGGTCTGGTGGAAGAATTCTTTGATGTCTGGATTCCAATTTAACCCCGACTGAGTTCTAAGAATCAAATGAACAAAGTGTATCATACACCCCAAGTCTGCTTGTCAGTGCTAGTCATCATTTTTATTTTATTCTTTCCAGCCACATCTATTTATGAGACCCTGTTCTGACATTTCCTCCCTCCTCACTGGATACGGCTAGTTGCCAAACACATTTGCGACACAGTCCAACTCCGTATTTATTTATTCATTAAAACACATGCATTAGTATCAATAAATATGTATAACAATATTTTCTGCACGGTGCCATATAGATTCCTTCCACAGTCATGTCTCTAGGTTGGGTGCTGTGTGGTAAATGTATAGAAATATGTGCACATCTAATATTTTAAAAATATTTTCAGTCAAAAGACTGTGTCATAAACACTGCATCTGCACCTATATAAAAACACCCTGCGTCTGGTGATGGCAGTACATTTACTAAATAAGATTATAGGTGAATAATAAAACCCTGCTTAAATACATGTTAATATTTTCAGTATTAGTGCACCCAGGTGCTGACTATCGATGGCATGCATTGGGGAACATCACCTTTATTTTATACAGGGGCGTCAGCATGAAGTCTCGATGAACTGTACATATTACAGGCTGAATAAAGAGCAAAATCCCTACCATTTGGGTGTTTTGCATATAAAAATCACTTTTTCTTCAGGTGCTGCACCACTCTATCCGGTAAGCCTGAACCGAGCTTCAGGATTTTTGAAGCAGTTGTAAAACATTAATAATATATCTGGTTGTTTAAAGAATATTTCCAAATAACATGAAATATTTAGTCTATGCCCCCCCCATCCCCACCCTCAACACTACCACCACCATAAAAAGATAAGATTTATCATTAAATGTTTGAGGGGTAATCAGCCATTTTTGGCCAATATATTTTAATATTTATATACCTGACATAGCTGAATATAAATGATACATCATGATTTTCCATAGTGCATGGAATTTATACAATTAACTGAGTGATCCAATGGCTTTAGGGCACACAAGGTGCAAACAATGTTACAGTGGTTTGCTGATTATTGTTATAAATCTTATAAACCATAAAGACATTAAGGTGCATTTTGTTTACTCCATTTGTTTTCAAATATTATATGCAACAATATTATTTATCATTAAAAGAGTTACACTTTTCCAGTGTATTTATTTCACGAGCTACATTTATATAACTATTTAAAAAATACAGCTTGCAAAATACACGTCTGAAATAGGCAGTAAAATTTGATCATTTTCAAGTTATTTCTAGAGATTGTTTCCTCATTCTAAAATCGAGAAAAATTTAAACATTACCTATATCTGAAATGTCTGATTTAAAAAACCACTCGGACTAAGAAATCCATTTTCTGCAGATAGACCCCGCACCCTGGACCCATCCCCGTGTGCTCTTACAGCGAAGCGCATCCACCCCTCCGTCTCCCCTCCGCGGCGCGGGAGGCGCAGCCTGCTCCCCCGCAGCATGCTGTTTTGACACCGTTTCCTAGCCCTATTTTAAAAACCCAAACCACGTCGTTTCAAAAGCTTAATCTACAATTTTGGAGAGAAAAACATTTACAAATACGCAGCCCTGGGTTTTACAATATGAATATGTTATTTTTCCTGGAAAGAGCTACATCCTCTGCCTCTCTATGCCTATTCCACATAGATGCAGGAGTACTGAGCGTATATACTTACACATAAAAATTCCCCCAAATGTTCCCAAATGGTTACAATGTCCTAGTATTGTTTCAATTATTTTCATTTGGGTTTGCATGGGTTTTGAAATGCTGTAGCCCCAGTATGTGAAATTTGAACCACAAACGGTCCTGAGCGAGCCCTGGCAGCGGTGGGGTTGTCCACCCGTTAGCAAAAGGGACCCGAGCGCTGCAGCTGCTTATCAAATCAGTTTTATGTTTCTGAAATGAGTTCCTGCTGCTGAGCCTGAATTCATAGACAGTCGGGGGAAAAAAAAATAGATGGATATAGCCCAAAACAAAACCTCTGAAAACACATCTAGGGTACTGTCTCTTTGTGCACGTATAGAGACAGATGGGTGTATTTGTTTTATACCTATGGAAACCCGACATGACGATTACATGTATGTGTGTGCATTGCACAGAAAATCCCTGCAAAAAAACATGTTAGAAAGCCACACGTCCCTGCTGTAGTTTTGTTTGCTTTACCAGAAGTAAACGAGTACTTTCCCTTTTTGCTGTCCTTTTTGCAGCACTGGCAATCAGGTTTCCTTCTGATATTTTCCTGTTCAGGAGGCACACGCATCACTTGCTGAACGCAATCCCGTTTTTTCTTAAATTTACTATTTTTTCTTCAGCTAAACCAATCGGAGAAATAAAAAAAAAAAACCACAATTTTGCTGCTTACTGTCCTTTTCCAACACAAATATAACACCAGCCCAGTGAGTTACCCAGAATTTGCTTTTCTCTTTAGTACCTTCTGGCCTGCTTAATGGTTTCTTTCTAATGTACATAAAATATAGAAGTAGAGAAATGTGGAAATGTACAGAATTGTCTGTTGACTTCAGACATGGGAAGTGTTTTGTTGCATATTCAAAGGTGCTAAAATCTCATCAATGAGTGGGAAATAGTGCTAAACACAAGCTCTGCTAACTTTATTTTTAATGATGACTTTAAAAAACGGGGATCAGCGAGGTGAATGTAAAAACTGTTAATCTTAAATTTCTACAAACCCAAGTGTCAGGGCAAGCATGTATGGTGCATCAAGCATAACAAGATGAAAACGAGGAGGTGTGGGTGAGGAGGGGGTCCGAGACACTTGCTTTTCTTGAATCCCTCTGAATACATTTCACAATTCATCAGTTTTTGTCTTCCCTGCCACGAGTGAGGACAATCAGACCAGACACCCATTAGATTTTTCATGCAATTTTTTTTTTCCTTGTTCATGACATGTTGGCAGGGAGGATGGCAATTCTGAAATCTTACCAAATGAGAAAAATGTCAGAAACTGAACTGACAGCTAGTGGTTACTATGGTGATAGGTGATATTGAAAAAAAAATAAAATAAGACTCAGTTAATTCAAAAGGAATCAAGTTCAGTATTTTTAAGCCAGTTGATATAGATGAAAACTTAATCCCAATACTGGGATGTTATCTTGTTTTAGCTAAGAGCCAAAGAAACCATTTGCTTGATTAGATAATTAACTAGATACAACCAAATATACAATGAAAACTATAGTTAAACCAAAAATTAAAACATATTAATAATTTGTTTATAAAAAAGAAACAGTCATATTAGAAAAAAGCAGATTAGGAAAAATATTCTGCCTGTGTGAGTAATCCAGAATTTTCCTCTCCATAATCACAATTACCTACACGGGTCCAGTTTTCTACCATCAGTTTTGAGAGAGAAAGAGTAGTTTCATTCAGTGACAAAGACAAATCAGCTGGAAGGTAAGGAAAGCTGCTGACTGATGGCTTCAATAGAAAGAAGGCTGCGCATGCAAGTTCTGCAGGAACCTGAATATCTCCATATTTGTGTTTATGTATTTTATGGGCTTTTTAAAAATTCCCAAGGGAGCTATTTATGGGGCCAAAATAACGCGAGATCTGGTGTTCTCATGGTATTTCCATCGAGGAATTGAAATACTAAAATACCATGAGAACATCAGATCTCATGTTATTTCGGCTGCATTAATGGTTCCCTTAGGTATTAACAAAGCCCATGAAAAACAAACACAAATATTTGAGGCAGAAATATAAATGCTGGAATATCCACCGCCCCCCAACAGAAACCCAGTACACCACACACAGAAAAAGCTGCCTTTCTCCTTTTCGATCTCACATCTTAAGGAAAAAAGTGTGTAACTGTATACATTTAAAATTAATATTGTATTAAAATTATTTGGCAACCACCGCTATCTTCCTGGTAGAAACGTAGTTTGCTTCCGAACAACCCTTGAGGAAGATTATCTTAATATAAATGCACACGAGGTTTTAGGGATATGAAAAACAACTTCTGAAGGCAAAGATCTCCCAAATAATCTGAATTTGGCACGTGCTCCCCAGGTGGCCACGTCAGAGGCGGGGGGTGGCAGCGCCCCTCACCAAAACAAAGGGGAGCCCCCGCTTTTGGGGGTTCAGCGCCCTTCCCCACGCTGAATCACAATGCGCTTGGAAACAGACACTGCACGGGAAACATTAAAAGAAATCAGGTCCTTCCAGAATTGCAGCCGGGAGCAGGCGCGGGACCCTCGTTTAGAACAACCGGTTGGTGCTTAATGAGGGGGGGGGGGGGCGGCGGGGACGGGCGCGGGGCGCGCGCCGGGCAGGCGACAGGCGACAGCGCCACCTGCCGGCAGCGGGGGGGCAGCGCCACGCGGGGAAAACGCCCGGCACCGAGCCGGGGGGGAGGGGGCAAAAAAACACCCCAAAAATTGTCCCTGAGGCATCCGCTCCTGTCCCCGCTCGTCGTTCGCCGCTCGCTGAAGCCGGGAGGCTCTGCAGCCCCTGCTCCTACCCCTTCTCCTGCCCCAGACCCTGCCCCTGCTCCTGCCTTCTCCTTCTCCTTCTCCTCCCCCTGCCCCTTCCTCCCCTGCCCAGCTCCTGCCTTCCCCTTCCCCTTCCCCTTCCCCTACCCCTGCCTTCTCTTTCTCCTTCTTCTTCTTCTCCTGCCCCTGCTCCTGCCTGCCCCTGCCTGCGCAGGTGCTGGCTGTCCTGGCTGTCACTATGGCTCCTGTCCCCACCACACCAGGCCCACGCAGCCCTCACCACGTTCACGCAAGAGGCACGTGGTGACGTGCACACACACGGCCACAGCAGACCAGCCAAATAACAAGGGGGGCAGAACCCACCTATCACCATTTTACAGATGGGAAGGCAAATTCTCCCAAATCCAGCACCGGCGACTCACCCGGGCTCAGCCCGTCCCTTTATCTGCCCGGCCATGAGGCTACACAGGGCCGCGGGACAAGGCGCTGAGTGTCACCCCCAGACTAAGAGTCAGCCCTGACCCATTTTTCTGCACCACAACACCAGAGCCAGAATCCACGGCCTCAGCTGACCCCCAGCCTTCCCACCCTCCACGGCCCCACCTCTGGCAGCCAACATCCGCTGGGGCCAGGGTCAGGGCAGAGCCATTGCAGTGGGTGCAGGAGGAGAGCAGTGCAGGCAAGAGAGGGCACATGAGGACCTCCCCACCATGGGTCATGGGGCTGGGAGTGGGCTGGGCCAGAGGTGGGCTCCATGGGCTGGAGGTGGGCTAGGCTGGGCCAGAGGTGGGCTAGGCTGGCCTAGAGGTGGGCTCCCTGGGGCAGAGATGGAATGGCTGCTGCTGTCATTGTCCTGCACAGTATCCCGGGTGTTATCCCAGAGCTGGGATGTGGCCCCGTCACAGCCAGCACATCCCATACTCAGTGATCACACTTCTTGTGCAGTGAACCTGCCTTCTCCTCAAAACCACACAAAAACTTACAGAAAAGTGGTGGCCTATAAATAAAAATTGCTTCTGAAATAGTTTCAACCTAGATCCACAGTGCCAAACTTTCACTGCTGAGTACAGGGAAGGCAGACGTTCCCATCCCGAGCACGGGAACGAAGAATATGGGGATCTCCCCCGCTCTGGAGGAGCCCCGCTGTCCTGCGACAGCCGCACTACCAGCGTGGCAACAGCCACACGCTCCGAGGTCAGGCAACATCGAGGCTGCGTCTCTGGCCCTACAGGTAAATTCACCAGAGTCAGGATTTTAATGAGTCCCACGTTCCAGCGCACACAGAGTTGTGATCAGGAGACATTTCCATCTGGGTCTTGGTAGACAAAACACCTCCCCCAATATCAGCGATGGCTCCTATGCTGGGTTGCAAGTATTGATGCATCAAACTGCTTTGGCAAGAACATCACAAGTTCTTTATATACATGCATGCAAAAACTCTTGTCTAAACAACAGAATTATATTAAAGTTAAAAAAAAAATTGCCGTTTTAAAATAAATGCAATTGTAAAAAAGACTGGGTGATAAGGGAACAATAAGGTAAATAAACCAAACCCAAAAGATATAACAAACCTCATTTCAAGATGAAAACCAGTATAAATAACTGGTTTGGACTGTTTAAGACTATAATTATAAATGATACTTTCATTATACATGAAAAATACAGACTCTTTAAAATTGAAGCCTATAGAAAAAAATGAAGTATTACACCCCTCTAAAACAACTTAAAAATCTGTATTATGTGTAACTTACAATATGGTAAAATCAGTGAAATCCTGAATACTAGCAAAGAGGTTTGTCTTCAACCACCACGTCAGGAAATCTGTAAAATGGCCATATGTAAATACACACTGACATTGAATCTATTTTTATATATATTTCAATAAAAATCAAGTGCTTTTTTTTTTTTTTTTTAATGTGGTCTACAGTATCCTTCTTACTGGACATGGGGGTGGAGATCATAGTAGATAGCTGATGTTAACTAATAGTAAAAGACGATTAAGATTAACACACTTTGTTCTTGTCCCCTTTTTCCTTTTAAAAATTTTGATAATGAATTAAATTGTGATAAAAATTTCACTGGTATATGGGATTATTGTTTCTTCCTTAATATTTTTAATTAAAAGCCACACGGTACCTGTCCGATACAGTATAAAACGCAACTTAGAATTCTGGAGAAAGTGGAGTCGCCGCCGTCTGTTATTTGTCCGTACACATATATACACGTATGTGCATCTGCAGGTACGCGGCAACGCAAACCACATCTGGGTCTGGGCGCTGCCGAGCGCAGGGAGACTCACCCTGCCCCAGAGAGCTGACACGGTGACTGAACCCCAGACAGAACCAGAGCGCAGGGGAAAAGTGGGAGATAATAAGGAAAGAATAAAAACATGATTAGAAACATGTCATCACATAAACTAACTGCACGTATAAAATAACGGGTTTGAATTGTTTTCATACATGCTTGAAGCAAATAAAACTGCAAAGCTTGCCTGACCCATCACCGCCTTTCTGACGCCTCAGCCCTGGTACCACGGTACGTAACTCACGTACCTTCATTTCACCACACACACACCTTAAAATACAGGTTTTTCTGCAGTTGAGCCGGACCACACATACTCACTCATTCAGAATAAATCCATATGAACTAGCTCCAGCATTTCTAAAGTATCGCTGCTTGTGCGGTCTGCTGATATCTCAAAGAAACAAGAAACTATTTTCACATCTCATTGCCATAATGGATGAGCTGCGGAGCAGGGGAACACTCTGGAAACTGTTCGGTTTGTCACACGGACATGGAAATTCTCCGATACTTCCACATTAGCCGTTCAAAGCTGAGCTGTTTTGCCAGACTACTTGTATACATTAGGGACTGTGATGGTCACAGAAGGTCTTTTTTTTTTTTTAATAGAAAAAAGCATATGTAAATAATTCCTAATGATCAGGTCAATGGTCTTAGGGTTAAAGCAGGGCTTCCAATTGCTTTTTCATAACCCTCTGCTTTGTAATTCTGCAATAGCATTTCAGACACAGAAAGCCAGAAGTTCATGGGAGCCCAGCGGCACTCAGTGCCCGTCCTCACCGGAGTCGAGCCGGCGGCCGGCCAGGACCTTCCATCGAGATCCACCTGGTTCCTTCTCTGCTATCAACAATCTCTCCAGAAATGCCACACCTTGGGGTCCAGTTCTTACATTTTTATCCCATTTCAATACATCTGAGTTCAATGAAATTAATTCTGATTTACAGCAGCAAGTGAGCAAAATAACACTCCTAAGTGGTCAAACCCTCTACCAGCCCCCCAGCGCCAAAGTCCAACAGCTGTTAAGTCTATCAGGTTTGCTCTTTTCATTTTTTTCAGGCACACGCTACTTCCCATTTCTGCTCAAAACTGAATTCAATGGGATTTCTGCGTGAGGAGCAAGGCTCGGCCCCAGTCGCAGCGACCGACCTGCCCCGGGTTTCGGCAGAGGCCAGGACACAGACGCCTCTCCCGAGGAGGGACGCCAGCGGGGAGGGGGTCTCTGTGCCAGGGTCACTGAGTGGGATTAGCACGTGAGCAAGGTTTGATTTATAACGATTTAGAAAACACAAAGCACAGTTCTTTTATCTGTTCTCATGCCGTTTGGTTCCAATAGCCACTGCGAGCTAACCGGAGTTATGAGTGCTGCCAAGGTCAGCTGTGCTCCAAACCCTGCACCAGCCCGGTTCCGAAGGGGCTCGTCACGCGGGGGTAAGTTAGTGACAGCATCGAGGAAAAACACGGCAGTATTTTCGCTGTCAAAGATGGTTTGAAAAGTTGTTTAAACAAAGTAAAGTAAAACACCTAACTATGAAAGTTATATAGAAACATGATCTCTGAACTTTATATTTAGGAAGAATTAAGCTTTTAAAGAGTTTTTTTCCACTGAAAAAAGCCTTTAATGGTAGTTATCCAGGTGGCCCCTGGATTTATTGTTGGATTTCACTCTGACTGCTATGGGGTTCCCAAGGGGACTATTACGTCAATAATTGCTAAGGCAACATTTTATTCCAGGTAACCGAAATTCCTTAGAAGATGAGAGCTTCAGCTTGGAGATTCTCAGATCCCATTTGAAATCACTCATACTGACTACAGAAGAATTTTTAAAATAAATTATTGTATAGCCTTCTGCTTTCAGCTACATATAGAACCTATATATATATTTATAAACATTCTTTATATAACAATTCAGAACTTAATTCCCCCTGAAGCTATTAAAACTATATATTTAATTACATTCATAAAGGAGTTGCCTGGGATACAGTCAAAACCTACCACTAATTCAACATGTATTATATATTAATACACTTTGCGATTCTGAAAAATTAGTAATACAGGCCATACGCTGTTTTCATTCTGTGCATGGAACTCCCATCAGAGGCAGTCAACAGCCTTTATTTATAAAGTCTGGGGTTTTATGAAGAAGTCTGTAATGACTCTTTTTGGTCAAGCTTAAAAGAAAAAGAAAAAGAAAAGACGCAAAGGTCTTCTAGTTTCCAATGTACAAAGCATATATGGCTAGTAGGAAAAGTAGAGTAGGACTTCCATCTAGACTAAACAAATTTCAGCATAAAATGATAAATGAATCGAGGAACTTACACTCTCAGATCCTAAATTATATTAAGTCACTGATTTTATGAAGCCAGAAAAAGGTCATTGCAAGATACTTATAAACTATGGTAAATAACTAAAATTTATGCGGTAGGATGATTTTAATCGTTAGTATTCTTAAAACCTTGGAAATCAATACAACTTGTAACAAATCAGAAAAGTTAAACGGAATATATAATTGTTCCTTTTAAGACCTATTATATTTAATATCTGTTGGCCATATTTGTTCCACAGGTCGTGTATAAAAATAATTTTACTATATTTCTTGCATTTGATTAACAGAAAGAGCCTAATGATACGTGTCCAAATTCCCAGAACAGTTGTCTCTGTGCTAGTGTCTATATGGGCTTTCTTGCATAAACTGAAAACCATCTGTCATAAATATATAATCACTTTTAAATCCACCACACCCATTCCTCCTGCTCCCCAAAAAGGATGCATGTCAAGCATGGTCTGCTCCTGAAATATTCCTTGCAAGTTGCTAAGTGGATATAAAAGAACACAGACCTAAAATAATCTGCAAATAGCTGTAACACAAGCCCTGAAAATGCTTTTGGATCTGGAGAGAGGGGGGAGAAACGCATCCATCGCCCGAGCCAACGACAACGCCGAATCTGGGCAAACCATGCGGGAGGACAGCGTTTGTCCCTGGTTTATTTTGTAAATGTGAAAGATTTTTACAAATCTTATTTAAATCAAGTTCTCTTTTTGAATATTTTTTTATAATTGAACAAGTGTTGAGCTACACCGGGCTGTCACAGCTGTTACAATACATGAACCACACTTACAGTAACAGCTTTCGTTCCACATTTTTGTGGAGTAGTTTCCATAGCACTCTGATCAGGGTTTGCATATTTTTATACCACTTGCATATTGAAAATAAACTCTGATGTTTAGATTGCTTTCTCCAAGTGCATCTGGTACTTAAATTTCCTGAAAAACAAGTAGGCAACTATGATTTAAGACCAAACAGTTTTACTTTTTATAAAGTTATTTTTAGCCTTCTTCTCCCTCAAAAGCGTAACTTAACAGCACATGGGATGAGAGAACTTGGAATAAGCATTTATCTTTATTGTCATCCCTGAATTAAACATTAGGGCCAACTTTTCCATTCACAACAACATACAGTTTCAGTGGATGCTCTGCATGTAAGAACATGTTTTGCGTAATCACCTATGCCTCAATTAAACGTTTTGACCAGCTGAACAGTCAAGCGCTTGGACTTTGCCTGAAAGGGCAGTTCCAGCGCCAGGCACCTGCTCCCCAGCGGCCCGGGGGGCTGCGGGGGTGCCCAGGGAGGGGACCCCCACCCCGGCCCGCACTGCGCTCTGGGCTCATGGGGTGCAACTGAAGCACAGACCCGAGTGCAAAGTTTATTCTTGATAAAAGAGTCGCTTTTATTATTGGAAAAATAAACACAATTTTATAAATTTCTGATTTTAACAAGGCCCAATTAGTGTGAGCGCTCCTCTCAAAAGCAAAGCAGCTTCGGGAGGGGGGCGGCTGAGCCTCGCTGCCTTCCCTGCCGAGATGGATCCCAGTTGCCTGCGAGGGTTCATCCCGCACAGCCGCCCAAGGCACGCTGCCGAACCCCGCGCCCCACGGCACTGCTGCTGCCCGCGAACGCCTTCCGAATTAGCAGATTGAAAATTAGCAAAATACAGCACTGCTTTTCACTTTAAATTTTAATAAGAAACAGAGACATCTTCTCTCTCTTTCTTCTGCTGTTCCTCCCTCTCCTCTAAGAACAGAAGGCTGCTGGTGAAAGGAATGAAAATCTGGAAAGAATTTGGGGTGGACTGGCCAACCCCCTTTCATTTCCTTCAGATGTTTACAATCTAGCACCTTTCTGAAGACAAAGATGGGAAAAAAGCTATTTTTTCTTTTGACTGAAGGGTGAGACAGGGGGGTATTAAAAACTGATCAATGTAATTTTTTTCACAGAAGTATTTGCACATCTGTGAAATAATGTAATTTATGAAAAAAATCTTTTTATATGACATTCATGATTATAGCCTGATCTGGAGAATTATTCAAATATAAAATTAAATACTCAAAAACTAGCTGTGCTGTGGATGACTGAGCTTTTACCAGCTGTGCATCACACTTCTATAATTCTATTAAAAGTATATAAGTGAGGCTTTCCAAGTATGTCTGAGTCTCTTTTAAAAGGAATGTTACATTTCTAAATGGCTTTATGATCAGTTGCTTTTTGTTTTTTCTTGATTATCATCCCAGTTGTTGGATGTGTTTTATCTGACTATACTAAAAAGAAAAAAGAAGAGGAATGCATACCCATGGAAAGCGCTCTATAAATTATACTGTATTTTATTATCACAGGGCTTAAGGAAAAATTGGCTCTTAAGAAAGGTTAAAAACCTTTAAAGTGAATTCTTCTGTTTGGTTAAAAGTACTTTTGATTTAATATGATCCATCTGCAATCTGTACCTGGCCTACCCCCCCAGGGCGATGCCCCAGGGCCCAGGGCCCGGGGCAGCTTTCGCTGCCCAAAGACACCAAGTTTGGGTCGCCTGTAACGCTGCCTCCGCAATGACTTCCCTACCAGCAAGAATCACAGTTGCGCTCCACTCAGACAGCAATTCCCAGATTTTTAAACAATTAATGGGGCGGAAGCTCCCAGGTGTTACTGCACAGCCCCGGCACTGCTCCCGGCGTGGGTCTGGAGGCGAAGCCGCGGGCTCAGCTCCGCGGGGTGAAGGCTCGACTCGGCTCGACTGGCCAGAGCTGCGCTGCCAGACCGGCTCCTTCTGCAGGCACAGCCTCCCACGAAAAGTTCAAGCCTATTTCCTAAGCTTAACTGTAACGCTTGGTACGGATCCTCCACGGCTTTGCTATTATCTACAGGTTACAGATAGCATGATCTGGAAATTAGGTGTTCCTTCCCGTGCCGCAGCCAATATTTTGACTAAAAGGGAAAATACAATCCTCAAACCCACCTAAATGCAGTGGTATAAACTAGCCATTAAAAGAAGAGCACCAACAAAAGGCCACATTAGTAAAAGACAGGGGCTGCAGTTACAGTTTAGCAAAGAGAGAGGCAAAATAAGGGATAAGATATTGTTTCTGCTGCCTAAGACAGACGGACTTTAATAACACTTAACAGAATGATGCACATTAACGATCTCAGAAAGCACTTCTTATGCCTCATCCATCATGCGGAGGAGAAAATGAAGCCTTCGACAGCATTAGGAATTATTCTAGATCTTGTCAGTAATTCGCAGCTTCTCGGTAGTATCGTAACACAAATTTGTGTGTATGAGACACTGACCATTAATCTAGGGGCTTTTTTTCCCTCGCCGCAGCGTGCTGCGAATGTATCAATTGTTTCATGGAGAAATTTCACAGATGAAACCTTACTAAATAAAACAGGGGAGAGGAAAGAGATATAGACAGAAACATAAACAACTGGAACTCGGAGACAAATTATTATCTTTAAAACAAAAACCACAATAAAATCTCCATATGTGTGTTTTCTGAATGGGCAATAAGAAGCCTCCTTCACTGAAAATAGTCAGAATATGCCGTGATTATAAAGTTATGTTCATACATACAAACATACTTATATTTAATTTTCTGGGAGGCTTTCTTCCCCCTTTTGTTTTTTCTGGAGTGTAAGAAAAAATCCTGATTTCTCCTCCCAAGAGAGTCGTGTATTTTTACAAATAGTAGCAAAACAAATTTCAATACAAAATGCCACGCGACTAAATAAACAATAGCTTTTGGCAACCTCTTCCTTAAGTCGCAATCTGGTGTTAATCGCATGATAGCTACTTCCACTGGAATCTGTACTACAAAGGAAAAGGTCCATAAATATTTGTACAGCAAACTCCTCGGAAAAAAGCCTCTCTGAGTACACTCCAAATTCACTTCTATACATGCAATGTAAAGATGAAAGCTAATGAGTTATATGAAGTTTATGATAAATTAAAAGTGTTCTGCTTCCAAGCCCATCCGCCAGCAGATGCGTGTTTACACAGATATGATCGACTGCTCCACAACAAAACACTTGTCAGACAGAATGAGGCGAATTCGCCTCTGGATGTGGAGGAGCTGAATTGTCTCAGGGACCAAAAAAAAAGACAGAATTTGATCAAATACTAATCAGGCAGCAATAATCAGCCTTGCAGTATCCTAAAACATAGACTATTTTATCTCCATTGAAATAATGACATATATCCAAAAAGTCCTCAAAGAAACTTGGGTTTAGGTAATATATTGTGATTGCAGCAGATATGCAGGATTAAAATCAGTCTTGATCTTCAAACAGAATAAGAATGTATAGTTCTGTTTACTGCACATATATTTGTATATAAAAGATATGACAAATATTTTAGGTTATTTAAAAACCTGCATTTCTTTATTTTGAATTTTTACAGACGAGTACTGGGAAAGTGATTTGACAGTCACAGGTAATAGACGCAAATTACAGATTAAACTCATTAGAAATTATAAACACTTATATAGTCTGTTAAACCCCCTGACAAAACCTGAAAATCAGAAATCCAATAACCAAGCATCAATAGGGTCTTTAACGGCTGGACAGATGTTTAAACTGCACAGTGCTCATGTCAGGAGTGAGACGAAACAGTTGAAAATCAAGGTTTGCATTAAATAACAAGGCACCCATGTCAGATCAGATCATTTGTATGAACCATTTTAATCCGTCTTTTGCCATTAATTTACATCCTCCTATTATGGTATAATTTTGTTGTCCGATCATTTCGCATAGTATTAAAAAATTCTAAATAAGAAAATATGCAGATGAGACAGACTGTTCTCAAACATGCAGCACAGCCACCCCCAGAACAGGACTGCTAGCCAAGGGGTATCTGCAGGAAGCTGGGGCTACCAGCTCAGAACAAAAATGTAAATAACACTTTCAAATAAAATATTGTCTGCAAGCTTTAATTTCTGGCTTGTTTCATTAAATCGCAGAGGGAAATATTGTGAGAACGGTCACCTCACCAACAGCAACTAAATAAATCCCCAAGAACGGGCACTGGGATAGCAAAAGAAAAATTGTTTGCGTTCCTAATGTTCGGTCTGACCTGGAAAGGATAACAAAAGAATCTGGCATGAATATGTATTTTTATAGGGAGTGCTGCTGGTAAACATACCGAATAAAAGAGCAGGGATTATTTTAAAATAGTTTCTCCTTAACTCTCAATATGTTTAATATGATGATATGAAAAACCATATATAAAGCAGAAACATATTCAGCCCATAGAAAATTCTTTACAGAGCAGTAAAAAGGCAGCTGGATTTCAGCAAAAGAAAACAAACAAACACCAGAAATCCTGTAAAGCTCCAGCGTCTCCCCGCGAGCCTGCCTGCTCTCCAGTGCTGAGATAAAGACCCAATCTGCTCATCAAACACCTCCGGGCTCGGCCATCTAATAGGAACAAATTGGCAATGACTGCCCAAGCAAGTAACACAGGCCCACTGATTTGTAGATTGATACTGATGCCTAATGATCCCCTTGGGCAGATCAATAGCAACAATCCTCATCCCTGCCTTTCTTCTTTATTGGCACAGAGGAGCGAGGCGCGGGGAAAGCCGCGCACACACCGCGCTGCAGGTGCACGGGGAGCGCCCGGCACAGGTGCCGATGGGCGATGGCCAGGGCCCGATGCACCCGCAGCACCGCCGAAATGGCGGCCGAGACAGCGCCATCTCGTTGGTTTGGCCTAAGAGGTACCACGCTGCTCGCGCCTGCCCCGCACCCGAGTGGTCCCAGGGGCTCGGGGTGCAGCGTCCTCTCGCCCAGGGCCCACGGTGGGTGCTGGAGGGATGTGGGTGCCCCGGGACGGGCCCACGTCCACACCTTGGGTAAGGGAGAGCTCAGCAACACAGCTCACGAGATGAAAAACCAGCATTTACAAGTTGGGGGTTGGAGAACTGAAGGCAAGGGTGGCAAAACGAGGGGGGTGGTGACACCGGGCAGGGTTTCGGGAAGCAGGGCCGCAGGCGGGTGGGTTTGTCCCGCATGTGGCTGCCGTGGGGTTACACTGTGCCCCTTCTCCGCTGCTTTTGCCTTTTCCCTCCTCTCCCCTCAGCTGTCTCACTGCCTCTTAGTGCACTACAGTATGATCAATCAGGCAATTTCAGCGCAGGATTTTTATTCAGTTAACCATGAGCCACTTTCATCCGCTTCCCCCAGACCCACCCCTCACAAGAATTAGGGATTTTCTATTTATTTATTAATCTAGTGAATACAGTTATCCCATTAGTATATCCTTTTAAAGTCCCTGGTAATACCTAAGAAAAACTATAATAGAGTTGCTTCACTGCTTTTCTTCCCCCAGTGCATTAACATTACTGATGTTCTGCAGACTTGCAAGTGGCCATTTCCCCACCGGGTGCTGGCAGGCGTTGCCAGCAGCGCCAAACTTCTCTGGCGATTGTTCTCCCTCCTCAGAATAACTGCGCACAGCGTAAGGCTTATCAGAGCTGCCCAAATTATCAGGTAGGCAAACACAGGGGGGGAAAAAAAAATTCTAACAGAAAGTTTGCGTCTGCCGAGGATGAAATATTAATCTTGCCATTAATTTGCACGTCGTGTCACCTGCGACGTCCCCCCGGCCAGCCCCTTTGTGCACACGCCGAGGTGCTGCCCGCAGCGCGGGCGAGGAGCGGAGCGCGCAGCCACGATTTTTAAATCCTATTCAGCCTCGCAACTCACCGCCCGAGACCCGCTTTGTTCAGCAACCGCCGTGCTACTTTTATTCTTTATGGCCGTTTTATTAAAACGTGGATAGAGCAAAAGGCAAGGGATAAAATTAAATTCACTGACTGTAAATTTCTAAAACATCCCTCCGATAAAAGATTTTCCTTTAGTAACAAAACCGTTCTCCCCACCCTTTCGCCCATCTTGTCGCACGCTAGCAGCAAGAACGGGGCCGCGTTAAAATCTTCGCCCCTCGACCCCTCTTTTCCCTAAATTAACATTTTCTGAATCCCGCGCGCTGCTTTTTTAAAAAAAAAAAAAAAAACACCGAAAGTTCTCCGGGCGCGGGGGGGCCGCTCTCTCCCCACCGACCCGCACCCGGCACTGCCCCCCCCCTCCGCGGACGGATCGGATCCCCCCCCCCCCGCGGTGCCCCCCGCGGGCGCGCAGCTCCCGCGCCGGCGGGCGGAGGCGAGCGCGCGCGGCGGGGCGGGGGGCGGCAGCCGCACGTGCGACGGCGCGGCCCCGCCGCTCATTTGCATATTCACATCAGCGCCGCGCCCGGCCCGCGCCGGCAGCGCCAGGCGGAGGTGTCTCCCCCCCCCAACCCACCCCCGCGCCGCCGAAACCGCCGGTTTCCGACCCAAAAGCGAGGGCGCGGAGCTGGGGGGCCACACACGCGCACACACAGGCGCGCGGGGCGAGGGGGTCGGCGGCCGCGGCCTCCTTACCTCGGCGGGTCTCGCGCTCCGAGGAGTTCCCCGTGGTTCCGCCAGAAATTTTTGAGAACCATCCTTCAGGGTTTTTAGTTCTCGCTTCCTCTCTCTTCCTCCTCCTCCTCCTCCTCTCTCCGTGTTGTGGCTGGGTTTATAAAAAAAAATAAAAAAGACAACTCCATGTTAAGCTCGCAGTGAGGGCATGGTGAAGTCTGGGGCTACAGGGGGAGGGAGGAGAGGAGGGAGGGTCACAGCTTCATGCCTTACCAAAGGGAACCAAAAGCCTCGACATTTTTTTAATATCCTACACAGAACGCTGGCTCGCACACACGCGTAATGCCCGCGCGCGCGGGGCGGCAAACGTGGCGCTAATTAGATTTCCGCCAAAACCCGTCAAGGTTCAGCCCATGACGCAAACAAACGCAATGGCGACAGGAGTTGAGGGGTGAACTCCGGCCTCCCCCAGCCCGGCGGGTCCCCAGCACCCACCCGGCTTCGTGGGGCGCGTGGCTCCGGCTGCGAGAACCCCAGCGGCCGTGGGGTGGTCAGGTCCAGCCGGAACCACACTTGGACTCGTTATCGCAACCAGAGTGGTATTCAAGGTGTATTTTTGCACAAATTAATTTTACTATTTCATAGCTCCAGCCACAGTAGGGAAAAAAATATAACCCGAATTTTGTATCCCCCTTGCAAATGTCACGGAAGAAGCGTCCCCGTGTTTCGGGACTGGGTATCCAGGAGCACAGGCCTATTGTTCTAAAAAGACACGGCTTTTGTGAGCTGGTGTAGCGCAGACAGGCTGCCAACAGACGAGGAGGAGGAGGAAAATCCCTTGCACCAAACACACCGTCGCTGTATGCATCGCATCCACTTTTTAACAACCTCGCATTAAATGTTTGCTGAAAATATGTGGCGCGTACATGTGGCCCTTTTTTACAAACATGTCATTACCGTGAATGATTAAGGGCTTCATTGCTTCCCAGTACAAGGTCTCAGATCAGATTGCTGACTGATTGCTGAATTCCGCTGTACACCTCACAACAGGATTTTAGTGAGAGGATTGGGGGAAAAAAATGTACTTTATTAAACATTTTTTTGCATGCAGAATCTTTAGGAAGGTTCAAATTTATTTTTGCAATCGGCAAAAGCAAATTTGCTCCTAAGCTGAACCGTCGCAAGTCGTGTTTCATCCCCGAGTACATTTTTATGGAGAAGTTATAAACCCCTGAAATATGCGTTGTCTATCACAAACGCTGGGGTGCTCGATCACACGTTAGAGCAGCGCGGGCTGCGCTGCTCCGATGCCGGGGCGACACAAGCAAGCGCAGACGTGGTGTTTGCGGGTGGGTTTGTACGGTAAATACGTGTGTGTTTGGTCGTGGAGGGGCTGCGGCAGTGGCGAGGCAGACAATGGGAGCTGGAGGCGAGGAAGGAGCTAAAGGGGGGTCTGCCCGCGCCCCCCCAGCCAGGTTGCGCGGGGCTGAGTGGGGGAAGCAGGTCACTCCTTATCAACTGGTTAAGCAAATGCCAAAACAAAGAGTGGTCCTTTATTTTGATGAGCTCTTGGCAGACATGCTTTCTTATAAAAAATAATTTCTCTGCCTTTGTTTCTCTTCTTCTCCTTCAAAGACAGTGGGAAGAGCGGTCTTTTGTATTCACGCCTGCTCTCCAAAGGAAGAAAGGTGATTTTTAAGAATCTGACCACCAAGCACGAGTTACTTGTCCTCCCCCCAAAACAGATTTTAAAAAAAAAGGAAAAAATCTCTGACAACGACTCAAAGGGTCCCTGAAATAAAGAAGAAAGAAAAAACATCCAAAACATTAGACACAGAAACATTATATTTCAATATTATCATATGAATTAAATGTAATCCTTGAAGCGACTAGTCCCAGGGGTCACATATTAGGCCATTTTTTTCTTTTTTTTTTATTTAATAGAGGTCATCCAGGCTGAAAAGCAGAACCCAAATGAAAAGCATCTTCAATGTGGTTATAACATGAGCTGCACGAGGTCAGGCAGTGTCTTGTATGGCCTCATAAAAAATACATAACCAGACAGCCTAATAGTATTTCTTTGCATTCATTTTTGGATGGGAACTGGCGGGTGGGGGAGGGGGCTGATGGAGATAGGAACATATAAAACCCCACATGTACATTTCCATAATGTGCAGCTTTTCATACATTTCAGTTCAGAAAAAATGAACGTTCATTTTAAAAGATACTTTGGTTAGCTTGCTTTAAAGGAACCATCCTAAATACAATTTCTGGGGCCCCTCAAAACAGAGGGAGGGTTTTAGCGTTGCCCATCTCACACACACACGCACGCGCGTGCGTGTTTTCTTTTGGACAGTCATGCTACAGTCATGCTTAATTGGGAGTGCAACCATGTTGGGCTTGCTTTCATTAAAAATTTCTAATGCACTTTGTTATTTGTCCATACACACACTCAGCCTGATTAATTTGAATTATTTCTCTTCTGAAAAGAAATACAGAGGAAACCCCCCATAACACGGTTTCTGCTTTAATTTGCTCTCGCAGGGGAGGGGTTTACCCACCACGCGGGATTTATGCAGGTTGCAGAGATATACTGGGTGGGAGAGAGGGCAAGAGACAACAGAAAGGCAAGGCATAAAGGGGGGTGGGGGGGGTGGGGGTGGTGGTAAATAAAAATAAACAGTGCTAAAAACGCCGGGCGATAAGAGAATCTCTAAATATTGTCTCCCTTCCCCCTCTCCCCAAATATAGCCTGGAGAGGGGTGACCCTGCCGGGGAGCGGAGCCGCAGAGGTGACCCGATGCTAACCAGCCTGTTAGAACTAATAAGGTGTGCTCCTAAGCCAGGGGCTGACACTGGGGCATTGTGGAAATAACTCTCCTTGTTATTGCCCATCCTCAGCTTGAAATTTACTGCTCCTTTGCATTATTAAAGAGACAGCTTGCGTGCACTATGGGGGAGAGGCGCTGGGCAGGAGAAATAACTGTGCACGCTTTTTTTAATGTTATGTTTGTGCTCTCTGTAGTCTTTATATTAAGATTCGGAGCATTAAAGCATGCTGGGTTAATAGGTTGTTATTTATTATTTGAACGGTTTTCAAAAATAAAATCTGGTTATAAAAAATAAAAATTATTTTTTCGCTCCACGGCAAACGGTCAGAAAATAGGAAATGCGTGAAACATCTTAGAGAAGGTCAGACCGTGGCCAGTGGCCAGGCCTTGTGGGACAAACCCTTCCCCAAACATTTTCCAGTAGCGCTGCTTTTCATTTACATCAGATGTTGAACAGAGCTTAAAAAAAAAAAACCAAAAAACCACAACAACAACATGGTGGATAACAGGGATTAAAAGATGGAAACAAAAAAGGACCCGCTGCAGCGTGGTCCATCCTCACAAGGGCAGTGGTTGTCGAGATGCGGAGCTGGTTTGCATCTCTGGGTTCTCATTAGCTTTTCAGGCAGTTAGGGAGAAAAGCAAAACTCAAAGATAGATGCGGCTGGAAAAATCTCGTGTTTGTCTCCATCTCTGTTCCCACAAACCCACCCTCCTCCCACACAAACTGACTTCCACAACAAAATCCGAATAACTGGTGTGGCTCCCAAGGAGCCAGCATCCTGCTGAGGGGTGGGCTGGGAGTGCGGCACAGCAGCCCCAAGACGTACATTTGCACACGACAGAGCAAATTTTATAGAAAATGAGCTGAAGCCACTCTTTCAGATGGTTTTGCCATCTCTGAATCAGTTTTTAGGGACAGGCATTTTAAACTTGATCTTGGTGGGGGCCGGAGAGGCCATATCACGCACACTCAGGTGATGGGGCAGAGCCCCGCAGCCGCTGCTTCCAGGGGAGCACCTACAATAATTAGGACTCAAGTATTATTAATTTTCTGCAGCAGAGCAGCTGACTGCACATTGGAGACATCACTGGGAATGGTGATCAATGATAAATAAAATCCTCAAGGTAAATACCGAATACAATTTAGCAGTCTGTGGTGGACTGGCAGAGCCAAGGCTGCTTCTGACGGGGCTGAGCCAAGGGGGTTGGTTGGTTTCTTGGGGGTTTGTTGTCAGGGATTCCATGAAATCAGCTACCGGAGGGGTTTGAGAGAATTCTTCAGAGAACATGTGAGCCACAGCAATACTTCAGCTGTCCAAGCCAACTGGTATTTTCCTGCATGCTCAGAGACAACCCATTCTTCTAAAAGGTTAATGTGGTCAGCTGCTGGGAAGACCTGGGATGACAGCAGGAATCAATGCATAGTAATGTGATGAAATACAAGAGGATATCGCATTGGTCCTGCACATTCGGGGACCAAAGAGCAGCTCTGAAAGCAGGTGTGATTTGAAATGAGAACAGAACACCTGGAGGGAGCAAAGGGCCTCTGAAGGAGCGGTGGAGATGGGGTGGGGGGAACATGGGACACAGGGTCTCCCTTGGCTCATGCTCTCAGTGGTTGTCAGAGGACACGTGCCACGGAGCAGCCCGTGTGTGCCACGGAGCAGCCCGCGTATCCGCAGCACCACCACTGGCAGCAGAGCCCCAGGCTGAGCCCCAGGACGCTGCTGCCGGCTCTGCAGAAGCTGCAGTTCTTGCTGTGCCACCTCCTCCGAACACGGGGCGGCATGCTGCGGGTCAAAACCTTGGTGGGCCCGTGGGAAGAGAACAGCTGGATTTGCTGGTGTGACCCAAAGCTTTGCAAGGGGTTTGTCGAGCGCTGCTTCTCACAGCAAGCATCGAGAACCATCAAGTCACTGAAAGTGCTTCACGTGTGCATGGGATGATCATTCTGGGATCACAGTCCAAACAATGTCTGAACACATTTATATAGCTTCTGTTTTAAACCACTCTATCCTGATCACAAAACTAGCAAGAGCGATTGCTGAGCATCAGAGTGCAAAGTAGGTTTAAAATACAAAATGTCGCCCTACATTTGTGGTAACAAATTACAAATAAGAAGCATTGCTTCAGAGCAGAGGGATAACTGCCAATTAGGGGAATGAAACCCAGATTTCTGATAGTGCCAAATGTAAACAAGGAATTAAAAAGGATACCGGACAAAGAGGCAAACCAGAAGGCTCGCTGACCCCCCCCCCCCCGGTTATTCCTGTTCTGCCATTCTGATTTTGTGAATCATCAAAAGCAGCCAAAGTAGTGCGATCGGCATCTGAGATATTCCTAACTCCTCTGTGCCCAAAATACAAAGCTTCTGTTAGCAAAACACTGTTATATGGCTGGACTTGTCTGCAACGTACCTGACCATTTTTGCATATACATATTTTTAATTATATCCCTAATGCAAGTAATAATAACAGCAACAACCGTGATGCTTCATATTTTGGTTGGAATATCCGAACGTTTTAGGGTAAAATCAAAGGTGTGGAGACTCAGAGGACTGTGTTAAGCGGCTCTTGTGCTCAGCCTTCAGGTGGTAAAGCTTAAGTAACGAGAGTATTAGAACCGTGACAACACTCTACTGGATTTAAAAATACAATTTTCAAAACTGATTGCCAAACTCTGATGTCAATAGCATGCCGATTTTTTTCAGCTCTACCAGCTGATCCCATAAAAAGTATTATTTCTCCTTATAAACCCAGGCAAAGTTAGGCATCCGGAGAAGAGCAGTTTGATTTGAGGGTTTCTAATCCCCCTGCAGCTCTCATGGTAACACTCAACATCCTCTTGAACTGACATCAAAAACACAATTACAAAAACAACAGCCAAAATTATTTCTTATGTAACTGGACTGTATCAGTTCCATATCTCCCACATAAAGCATAGCAGTGTTTACCCTGCCTTGTGTTTCATCCTGTACCTCCTCTGTAAACTGCTTAAAGGATTCTCTTGCCATTTTGGCTTTTCTAGATATCCCATTTTATTAATCTAAAATCTTCTCCTGCCGTTCTGATACCTAACACACTTCAGAGTTGGTTGGTTGTGAGGCTGTATTGTCCATATAGCTATTGCACTGCACAGGCAGAAGGTGGAGAAGGAGGAGAAGTTGGAGAAGGTTCTGGTTGTCACCCGTGATTGAATTCTGCTCAGGTTATGAGAACATTCAGAGTAAGCACCTTCTCATTTCTCAATAGAGAATTCCATGTGCCCGTCTGCAGATCACAATCCAGCAAACAACCGTACCAACACACAAAGTTGTGAGCCCGTAAGAGAACACCCCGATGTCTTCATCGTGAACGGGCAGCCACCGATGGGCGAGCCGGCAGCGTGAGAGCAGCGGTGGAGGCCGGGAAGGGTGAGGGAGCTCCCAGCTGACCTGACTCGTTCACCCGCAGGTGGTGAGCGGCCCAAACAGATGATGACACCCAGGTAAGGATGGGGGAGGTAAAAGTGAACACTCTGCCAGGTAGGAAGCTGTATTCCCCACCCCCATGGAAATAAGGCCTCTCTGTAGAGACCAAGAGACCAACAGAAGGCACTAAGATTAAATGGAACAAAAAACTGAAGCCCTGGCAAGACTGAGAAAGGCGAAGGCAGGAGACGAGCTCCTCTCACCCAGGAAACAAGGGCAGGAGGAGAGGACAAGAGAAGCACGAAGCGGTGGTTGTGGTAACACAGTCTTCCAGTCTTGGCAGGACCGATTTCCTGCCTCAGAACCACCCTGGCTGCATATTGCAGGGAGCTAACAAGCCTGGAGCTGCTCTGCACTTCTACAGTGTTTCTCTGTTGTAACTCTCTTGTGCTGCCCTCTTCCTGTTCTCCAAACAGAATAGCAACCAACAAACAGCTAAAACTTCTTAAAAAAAAAAGAAAATGCAGTGACTAACGTATCCATAACAAATATAAGGGTGCATTTTAAGGCATTCTTTTGGGAATGAGAATATTAGATTGTTTTGTACAGAACAGGACTTACCTGCTAAATTTCCTAAGCAGTATCATTCTCAGTTATTAAAAAACAGCTCACAAAGCTTTTAGCATCCAAAACCTAATACCTAAATATATGAAGCCTCTGCATGTGTCCTATTAAAAGTTATGAAGGGGTTTTGGATTTTTGTTAGTTCTCCGTTTTTAGTGTAGAACTGTTACAGAAGACCAACATCCCCACAGTGAAGGTGCTGGGCTTGGTCCAACCTCTGGGCATGCCACCAGCTGCCTCCTGAGCTGTGGACGGTTGCTTAATACTTCTGTAGAATGAGGACGGTAATTCACCTCTCCCATGACTCATCTGTTGTAGCTATTTAAACTAAAACTCTGCAAGATAGGGAGTGAAATTTTAGCTCCTCTCAACCCAGTGAGTTTTGGCACACACTTCAATAAATGAAAATTGTAGGTTAAACAAGTTCAGGTGTGTATATAGTGAAACACTGATCTTGCCTGTGGTCTCTCAATGCTTTTAGAGTGCTAATAATAAGAATGTGGTGGCATATCCAAGACTACACTGCAGCCACAGAAATGTAAGGTCTTAATTTTCAATCATCTGAATGCTGCCAAAACCATCTATGCAGAAAAATACACACCAGCAGCAGTCCAGCAGTCCAGGGCTGGTAATCGTGGAAATGCTACCTCCTCTTCACTGGCAACCAGAGGTGCTCCACCGTTGTAGAAAACAAAGAGGAGGAAAGTAGAGATCACAACTGGGATTTCAACCCCACTGACAATTGAATTAGAAGTGAGAGCTGCAGGGAAGAGGAGTCCAAATGTAGCTGCCCCGGAGGAGAACTGGGGCACGTAACTGTGGAAGGTGAAAACCAGGAAGCCTCGTGGTATTTAAGCATCTGCACAACCTGGTTAGGGAGAGTCGTCCTGCTTACAGGAGACTCCTGCAAGAGCAACTGGCAGTTCTGCGTAGAGTAGAGAAGGTCCTGGAGAAGACCCCAGGTTTTAGCCAAAGGACGCACAAGGAAGCCTACGGATTGTTAAATAAATAGCCAAATCGCCACTGGTTACAGCTGAGACTGACCTAGAGGAAGACATTTAATTTATTTCAGCGATGAGACTTGCTCCTTTTTAGGCCTTTTCAGGGAAGATTATTTCACAGTCTAAAAGACTTTGTTGTTAGGGAAAAGTGAATGATATTCAAATTTTTGCTAAGGATCATCCTGTAACTCTGAGCTGCCATAAGCATGAACATCTGGTTTCTGAACAGTAAAAAAAAAAAATCTCAAGCCCCATACAAGGTCAGTTGTATGCAGAATAATGGCACCTTTTTTTTTGTTGCTGTTGCTTAAGAACTTTAGAATCGTATAGTCAATACTGCAATTTAACAAGAGATGGAGTAAGTGTGCTCATCTTTCAAAATCACTTCAAGATCTAAAATATTCTACATCATCTAGGTATCAGTGTTATTCTTCTGTTTTCATAAAGGACTGAGGTGTAGTTCTGCACTGTAAACAGTGCAGAGTAATTCTGATTAGATTTCCTTTGCGAGTTGGGGGCTACATTAATAAAAGCAAAGGCATGAACTTAAAACATACAGAGTTGTAAATCCCCAAATGACCTTAATTTGGAATAAGGATGTCTTTATTTTATTTAAGTTTAGTGGTTCTTAAAGTTAGGACCAAGAGACCACTGCCCAGTGGTGGAATTTCTTTGAGTCACCCTGCATAACCACACAGAACTGACTCATTCATAAATTTTACTGTTTAATGTAATTCTATAGACTACAGTTAAGGAGCCAGTGGTTTAGTTTACAGTATTTTGAAGAAGTTAAGCTAACCCAAAAAAGCCAATTATTCCAGATGGAGTGATCCATCAGTAGAATTCTACAGGTATAGGAGGTGTAACTTTCCTGTGTAAACAAGTCCTGAACAGCTCAAGTCCTCCTGAAGCTCAATGGCACTTGTGTTCACAAGTCACTTAGATGCTTTTGAAAACACATGTGTCCATTTTATTCTTGCAACTTCTGACACTGTTGAAAGATACAGAGAAATAAAAAATTGTAAAAATATCTGGATGACTACTTCTACATCCTGTGTTTGAACTGCCCTACAGCTGGTCCCCTCCTGCTCTTTGCCGCTGCCACCCAGAAGCACCAGGCAGAGCAGGAGTGAACTTCTTGACAGGAGGAGGCTTAAAAAACCTGGAACAAGAAACAACTTTTGCTGAGAAGAGCGTCTTGTGGTGTTATGTCCCAAACCAAATATAACCACAATAAAAGTCAACCAAAAACCCATCATTTCCAACTGAAACATCAGGTGAGGGTGATGCCACCGGCCACAAAACTGCTCCCGTGATTGTACTCACGTCAGTCAGTGACCAGCAAGAACTGCACTGGGCAGCGTTCGGAGTAGGAAACCACGCGAGTCAACCTCCTTCCTTCTGCCTACAGCTCACGCCCCTGCCTCCCTCCACCTGCCTGCTGACCTGCGATACATCATCCAGAGAATAAACAACATCTCTCAAAGGGGGATCAAGAAGGGCATTTTAAGAACAGACAGTCAATTAAGCATTATCTGCAACTCTTGTGCTTCCATCTTTAAACAAGAAAGCACAAAAACCATTCCCTTTAAACAGCAGCTTACTGGTAATAGGTGCTAGTTGACAAGTCGCATGCACTACTAAATAGATGTTCTTACAAACTAGATGATCATTCCTGGAATTGTAAATACAAAAGGGTGTTGGCACCCTGTCTTTAAAGAAAAACACAAAATATACACACAGCACATATATTCTACTGCATAGTTTATATTTAGACTAGAAAGTCAGGTCATACGGTGAAGTCAGTTTTTATACAAAGACATGGAAATGTATACAAAGAAAAATATTCCTAAAAATAATGCAAAGCTAGATATACTAAAAAACTTCAATATGTCTAAAAAAGCTTACTGTACAACTGCATTGAGTAATAATCTTGCAGACCATTTAAAACTCAACTATCCTTTCTAGACAGTGGGAGGCAACAGCATAACTTCTGCAACATCCACTTCCATCACAGAGCTCAATCCTAGCAAGCTTTTTACCTTCTGAATGGACTAAAGTAACAAAAGAAAGTTGACCTTATCAAAAAGACTCTGTTTAAAAATGATTGTGTAAATAATTAATAAATACATGTATGCAGTTCTTTAAACCTGATATCAAATAGGATAGTGCTTGCTTTCCATATCTTTGATTTTTTTAAATGCCCAGGGAGACGAAGAGCATGCTGGATAAGAATTCTCTATCAACGCCAAATGTTTTATGTTCATTAAATTGAAATAGAATTAGCACAGCTCAGCTGCACTTTGGTGAACTCCTGCTTCCATAAAACTGAGACCTGCAAATAGCTCAGATGGGGTTCCCAGCAATGCACCCCCCTTGATTGTTGACTGCAATGTCTAAATAAAGCAGCCGTGACTTCAATCTGGAAGCGGTGATCTTGGAGGAAGAACAACTCAACTGGCTCCAGCTAATTATAACCATAAACTTAAGAGATGTTTTTCTTTCAGAAGGATTAAAAACCTCGGTTGGTTTTCAGTGAAACTAAGAATTTTGCCAGGTGAGCTGAACTCCTCTCTCACTCAGTCAATCATAAAACCTGTTTGCAATTCTGACTCCCCCACCACCACTCTCTGCAATGCCCAGGAAGGAATTGTCCCAAATGTTACGATTGGTCTACTTTATATCGCCAGCCAGAGTGCCTCTGCAGGAGTCAGAAACAGCTGGATTCTCATATAACATATTTAATTTAAAAATTTGAATTTTTTGAATTAAAATTATTCTCTTCATGCTTTTCTACTTCTGCATTTCAGATTTGAAATTCTGTATCTATCTTTGAGATAATTAATCTGAATTGGTTTGTTAAGATACAATATTTACATTTTAAAATGTTGTATACCTGTTACTCAAGATTCAATATTCTCCTCCTCTCTGCCCAGCCTGTCCATGACACTTCTCATACAAATGTTTTAAGGGATTAGGGGATACGAACGTTACAGCTCCCACTTCACTGAATCTGAACAGGAACAATCCCGAGACTGACTCGAGTCATTCGTACGCTGCCAGGACGAGGAATGCGCGTGCCTCTGGCATCTCAGAAAGCCCAGGTTGAGCAAATGGCCACACTAGCGACCACAGGGGTGCTTCTGAAAGCAACTGAAGACCAGTTTGCTTTATTGTTAAATTATTAGCATATGTAAGCTGAAATGGTAAACCAAACACCAGTTTTATTATCTTTGACAAACATCTTCTCTAATTAATTTGTTGTGGAAAGCAGAAAAGATTACCAAGAGCCAAACTTTGCTTTATATTTTAAGGAAAGGCTTGCCGTACCTTCATCAAAAGTAATATAACATAGACATTTTTCATCAGCATTTATTTTTTCCATTTTGACAACCTACAGAAAAGAAACAAACTCCTCGGTGTGCGTTGTTTATTTTCTTCTAATGGTAATAACATACTGTAAGAGCCAGTCATGCTGAGACCTGCTAGTTATCACCTCTCTTTTATTCTATTAAACAAACCCTGTGATTCAGCAGAAGGCTATTCCCATCAGCCAAAAATATTAACTAATTAACAGTTTCCTTTGCTAGTTTTATACCCTCCTTTTCTACTCTAAATTTGGGATAGGCCATTGAGAATGGAGAACAAGTTCTTACTGAAGGCACTGAAAGTAAAGGATATATGGTTTTAGCACCAAATAATTCACATCTGGAAATCTGAAGCCAGGGCTTCAGGAGCTTTCACCTTATATTTAACCTGCTTATGCAGATCACAGTTCCAAAGCACGTGTACGTGGTATTTCCTAAAGCTACAAAAAGCATTGAAAACTGATCATAAGAAAGGATTTAGGAGGAAATCAACCAAAACCACAGAAGAAACATATTAAATGGCCAAAAAGACAATTGGACAATGAAGAAAGGTGGCAGCTTCAGCTAAAAGGCGTCTCAGTTTATTAGCAATATAAAGTCAGCAATTAAAATAGAAAACTAAGATGACAAATGGAAACAAGGGCAGTATGTAACAAGTAAACTAAACTAGAAGCTGTGGGCAGCAGAACATGGGTGAGGAAAGCTAAAGATAGCAGAAAAATGGTTGCAGAGTTGGGGATATACGTAGAAATCTTCGCATTCCTTAAGACCAGAATGAGATGAAGATGGTGAAGTCAAAAATAGAAAGTAAAAAACATAGAAGTCTTCACAGTTCTCATTTCAAAAGAGGGATTTTGACAAACTTACCAAAGAAGAACCATGAAGCACTTAACAGTTTGGTAGTGACGAGCTGAAGTGAAATTAAACAATTTAGAGCAGGCACGTTCTCCTAAGCCAGCAGCCTCCCGGGACACCAGTGCTGCTGATGTCCATCCTTAGCTGGCCTCTGGGCACGTCCAGAAACGAGACCTCATCTCAATTTCTGCCAGTATTCAAAAGCAGATGCAAGTAACAGTATAGCAGGAAGATGTTGGTAATAATATTCAGGTTAAATTAGGAAAGCTAACAGGGGATTCAGCCAATTTTAGCAACTGGGAGGGGTATGTGCATACTGGTGCCAGTCGGTTGGGTTTGTGCAAAGCAGATGTTCTCAAACACCGGCGGCTGGTTGAGGCGTTGGGAGGCTCTGGAGGGTTAACCCAGGAGCAGTGGCTGGTGGAGGGGCAAAGGCGGGTTGAGGGAGAACGGATCCCACCATGGAGGAGGACAGACCCGGCGTCTGCAGGACTGGTGCTGGGCAACAGCTCAAGAAGCCTGAAGTTAATAGTAATAATTGATAAACCATCACCGATGATAAAGATGACACAGAAATGTGCCCTTTACCCTGGGAAAACAAAGGTCTGGTGGTGGAGCTGAAGTCAGACAACTCAAATGAGAAACCAAGGACACGTTTCTTACCACGAGAGTGATTAATCGCTGGGAGATGTTAGGGAAGGAAGGGCTGATTCTCCAAGTGACAATTTTAATCCCTTTCTTGAGCAGAAGCCTCAAACTCTAGTTTTGTACTAGAAAAGTCAGTATTTGAGAAAAACTCAACAGATAGAAAGGATGTACAGCCCAAGACCCCTCTGGCCTTAAATTCTATGGGGGAAAAAAAAAAAAAAAAAAAAAGAACAATCCCAAAAATACCCTCAGAACAGCCTCATCAAGTTGAAAACAACTGTTACACCGACAACACACTTGCTTGTACTCAGGGTACTTCTTTTCCCTGCACTTGCTTGACAATGAAGTACCACTGGAAAAAAAAGCAGGTTCTGGAGTGTTTACCTGTTTTCTGAAGGACAAAGTAAGACTTTTAAAATGTTTGTTTTGAAGCACAATTTACAGCAAGGATTTGGGCTGAAACTGCATCAGTACACTGAAGAGGGGATAAAAGGCCCAGCAGGTAAGAAAGCAATAAAAATATCATTGTAATATCCCTAACTCAATAATCAGCTCTCTCCGTAAGGGAGTGGGGTTCGGGGAAAGGGAGCACAAAGCACATTTCCCTAACGCGGGCGTGGGTTGCACGCCAAAGCTTGTTAGAAAAATCAGGCAACACAATCCGCAATGCTACCTCGCTGCAGGTTTCTCGCCTTGCTCAGAAGAGCTGGCTTGGCCCAGACGTTGTCCCCGCCCATATCCCCCCTGGCACCCGCAGCGCCCAGCACCATCCCCACCGAACCCCGCACCACGGCGCTGGCAGCCGCGACACCACCAGCTCTTGGGCTGCCGGGGCGCTCAGGGTGGGTGGGACGGGACCCTCATCCAGTGAGCGCCTGCCACCAGGCAGCTTTTTCATCTCCTGCACCTTAAAATGCCATGACTGAAAGCGCACAGATTTGAATTCATTTTCATCCTTATCAGCTATGTAAGAAACAGAAAAAAGAGAATAGCTTAGGAGCTTTGTGCTTGCAGACATCTTACAGGTTGGGTAAGGACACAGACTATTAAAGTATGCTGAAATATCTCTTTTTAAATGAGGAAGAAAAGGTGGGGAGCTTTAAAAACAGATTTTAGTGTCCCAATGAAAGCATGACAGCAACAATTTATAATTTTCTGCTGTCCAGCTCCCTCAATATTTCTCCTTCTCTGTGCATCCCTCCTCTCCCTCTCCCCCCACATCCATCCTCCATTTCCCGATAACTTCTCATCACGCTGGCTCGAGCCTCATGTGAAATGGTGGTGCGCGGAGGGAAGAGAGGAAGAAAGGGAGGAAGAAAGGCGCTATGATTGGGAGGGCAGGGGAAAGAGAAAGATTGAGAGAGACAGAGAGAATGTCAAAGCTCAAGTCTGGCATTTGCCTATTTAAATTCAATCATGCAGCCCTCGCAGAGCTGGAAATGGATGGCCTGCGTTATGAATTTCTGATCAGACGGCTGATAGGTTATGAGCGGGGACGTAATCCCATTGAGAAAGCCTTTTTTCCCAAGCAAGGGCAAGCAATAACTGCCCTTCAGAGATGGCTCTTTGCTTTGCCCTTTTTATAATTTTTTCCTTTTCTTTAAAAAAAAAAAAAGTCCAAATAAGCATTTTTATGATGATAAATGTATAATAATGATTCATTCTGCCTGCATCTGAAATGGGATATGCCTTTGCAAAGCAGACATGCGCTCAAAATAAACTGCCATATTTTTTTCTTTTTTAAACCTAATTAGAATTCTCTCCTTCTCTCAGCTCATTTTGTACCAACACTAGTGATCTAAAAAGAAAGTGAAAGGAATGAACACATGCATTGAGACCGGTATTTTTAATACCCTGCAGGGTTTTTAACGTTTTATAGTTTGCCTTTTTTAACATGATGTGTTTACATAAAAGGATACAAAAAAAAATTTTTCTTCAAATGGCAAGAGCTACGGCATATAGTAGGGGCAAGCCAGGAATTATTTTAAAAGCTGGTGTTTTCTTACTTCTACCCATGTGACATCATTCAGTGTTGCTTCATGTATAGTGAATTAATCCAACTAGCTGAGGACACTGGAAGATTTACAGTAGCCAAATTCACTAGTGAGGGAAAGCGCATGCAGCAGCGTGCTGGCAGTGTACGCCAGCACCAGGGCCTCGAGGAGCACTCATAACATTTGTAGTCTTAAAAAGTAGAAAACAAGGAGTTTGCTGTTTAAAGTTCAGGATGTATGTACTGAAACAGCACCCGTCCCAGTATGCGAGGACTGGAAACACTCACAGGGGAGAAGGACATCATCCCAGAACTGCATTAACCGGGAAGACGCCTGACGTGACTGAAGCTTCTGTAAATAATCAAAAGGGAAAAAAATAACGTCTGTAGGCATGGGGGGAGGGAGAGAAGAGCGGAGAAGCGTCTTGGTGTTGGTGCTAAGCAGGAACTTGCTCTTGGAGCTGCATGTCTAACGTATTTGAAACAGCAAAGAACATCAGTGAAATACTTTGCAAATGCGAGTACTTTGAAAAAGAAGTACTGGAGAGCATGGTTGTCCTCACCAGCAGCTACCAGTCACGTAATGGAACCTCACAGTGGGGGAACCCAATTACTGATGTGTGCATATTGCTTAATTGCAACAGAATCCCAGGAAAGATTTAAAACATAAAGCTAAGTCCTTGTCAAATCATTTCAGCTCAGTACCAGCTATGAGCTGGCTTAGTTTTGCCACGAGGCTCTCACTCGCTCCACTCCCCTGTCACTGGTGCCCGAGCGATGCCTGACCTCATCCATAGCCACCACGTTCAAATCCTCCAGGATCTGAGCAGGGGAAGCCTTCGTGTTTCTCACTGGAGTGCCATCAGCTCGACGTCTGTGCTCAGCAAACAGCTAGGAACCTCCTACAAGTGGGATCAGAGGTGTGCTGATGAAACGGCTGGCTGGGAAAACGCCACCTCGTACCCGTGGGGAAAGCTGAGCTGCGAGCTGATAGAGACAGGAGAGCAGCAACCACCCTCCGCATGCAGCTCGTAGCTCATTTATTCTGCAGCCGCACCCTTTCATTTAGAGGCACATTCCAGTGCCAGCAGTATTTTCAAAGAAGATGGTAAAAACACAAGTTACTATTATACCTCTTTTAATACCAGAGATTTGCTGTAATTTGACGACTCTGTGGTGTCTTACACAAAGTTAGGTGAGAATATGGCAAAATCCCGTGGTCACAAGTGACCACCATGTCCATAGGCAAACTGTGGCTGCAGAAATGCTGTGCACAACCCTCCCACTTCAGTTCCCATTTCATTCATATTTTTCCCTACTAATATGCTCACATATCAACAAATCACCTTAAGAAAGCAAAGAGATTTTTTAATTGCCAAGTTGTTCCCAAATGAGGGCTTCAGGGCTGATGGCAGTCAGGTCTGGGGAGGGCTAATGCACGGTCACCACCGACAGAAAACCCAATGCATGGCAGAAAGAACATGAGACAAGTCGCATGCCACGTCACTGCGTTTCCGCTTTGATTTAAGCCAAGGGTGGCTCTTAACATAAACCAAAATGTGCTGTCTATTGGTTCGTACAGTGCCACGAGTGCCTTGGAAATAGAGATGGAAACTGAAATCCAGGCTGCAATGTCTATGTGGCATTTCTACAAGTTCTTCTAGGTTTGTTGGATTCATTCCCAGATGTGGCTTTTGCTTTTTTGAAGTTGTAATATGCCAGAATACCTCGAGACAAGTGAGCACCTAAGGCTATCGGTGTCTTAAAGGAGACTGTAGTTTGCAGCTGGGGCTCTGTGAAATTCAAGTGCTCAGTGTGTGGAAAGCATGATACCAAAGAGAGTCCCCCGTGAGCTCTAATTTAGCAACCACCTCCCATCAGTCAGGAGCTGAAGCCACCTTTATTCTTATAAATGCAACTACTTCAGAATACTAAGGCTATCAAAAAAAGTACTGACTTTTCATGTTTTTCCTCATTTTGCTCAAATCGTGGATCATCAGCTAAAAAATGGAGCGTTGCGGGGAGCCTCTTCGATGTGCTTGGCCCGCCCTCCCCACGGCCCAGCCTCACGCCACGTAACACCGATCTCTCCTGCAAGGCACAGCGCGGCCGACACCGGAGAGGCTACGACGCCTCCTTACACAACAGCCTTTTTTTTTTTTCTCTCTCTTTTAATATATTAAATTGGTTAAGTTTTGCCTGCGTTAAATTCCCAAAGCTATATGCGCAAAGGGAGAACTGGAAAAAAGATATAAAGTGATTTTCTACCCTTCTGAAAACATCATAACTGCAAACATTTCTGAAATTTCGCATACACAAAATGAGGGTCCCACGAAACCCCTGCACTGCATATGGGTACTTTTCCTGAGAAATGCAAAGAGCTGATGAGCCAAGTGGTATCCTACTCCCACATGCTCCAAATGGTTAATTTTGTTCAGTATCCTCACACTGAAATGGGCAAGAAACCTCACAGCTGATAATTATGAAATAACATGGCCACAGGGGAGTTCCCTCCCCATTACCATTGGTTAGGGATTGTCTTATGTCCTGGAGCAGTAGAATTTTGATTATTTAATTGAAATTATATATATTAGCATGGATGTTCTCGTTAGCCATAAAATAAAATATCTAATATCTAATATTTTCAATCTTGTTGCATCAACATCTTGTGGCAATGAATTCCAAGGGCTAAAAGCACATTATGTGAAAACATCACTGTTTAAATTTGCCACCTTTCTAGATTCTTGCATTAGGAAAAAAGACAACAAAAAGGAAGGGGTGGGAACAAATAACTGCCTATTTGCCTTCTTTATCTCTTTTATGTCATATGCAGAATAAAAAATTTGCTTTAACTGAGGTAGAAAAGTATTGTCAATTATCCAGCATATCACATAATTTCTTTTCAATTAAAGTTTCTAAAAGACTCTATCTTCCATTACCAGATCTTAAACCCAAGTGTTGAAATGCTCCTTTAGTTCACAGGACCGATCAGTTCCCAGTGACCAAGTAAAATTTCATGAAGATATTTATTATCTGTGTTCTAATCAAACATGGGAGTTCGTAAGCTGGTGATTACAATTGCTGCCACTTGTATTTGCAGTATCTGCATTACATATTTATTTGGTAAATCAAAAATAGAGGTTAGCTAAAGAAACAAACCTACAATAATAAAGCATCTTCTTGCAAAACGCTTTTAGTGGTTTCTTTAACTTATTAAATTTAAACTCATTTTTCCTAGTTTTCACTTCTGCAGTTAATAACTTTTATATAGCAATCCTATAATTACATTAACAAAAAAGTAAATTTCCCCCATTTCTCACAGCATTACTAGTATTACAGCATTAATGGTATATTAACCAGTAAAACCGCAAATTAAGTCAACTCATCTTCCACTGATAGGGCATGAATTTGTAATTTAGGCGGGTTTGAAGTTTTCAGTGGTTTTTTAACTATTATCAAGCTTCTGCTTTTCCCAGTGTAACAGTAAAACCCACACAGGAGTCATTTTCACATTCTAATCACCATACAGCACTTTCTATTTGTTTCCTGAAATACAGCAAACACGGGGAGTTGGTTCCAGTGGAGAGTGAACCGAGAGGTTCAGCTCTGGACACCGGGACGTGTCAGGAGTCAGTGTCCAGAGCCAGTGCAGCACGTCGGCTTTTCCAGAAGGGGTTTCCGAGAAGCAGTTTTTTCTAAGATTGTCTTTCTTAGCCAGTGCACACCCTCAGTATCTCGGTCACGTCCATCATCCGTTATCCTCACACTCACCTATGCACACACCACAACACCCCCACACTGACAGCCTCAAGCATACACAGCTACAAAATTGAGTCAATAAACTGCTAACGAAGGAGCAGGGGAAGCGTTTGTGAGCATCCGTCTTGGCTCCAGTGCCCCAGGACTCAGCACCCGCAGCTGCAGCCCTGGCATCCCAAGGTGCAGTGGGATCCTTGCCCAACCTTCGGTGCTGCCGAGCCAAGGAGGAGAGGGACAACACAAACTCGGGGTAAAAGGAACAGCATTTCAGTAATAACTTTAACAGTCAAAAACGTATCTTTGGAATATTAGATTTATGCAGTGGGAAAGAACCATCAAAAATGTTCCATTTCAGAAATATAAAGGCTTACTGAGCTAGTGAAGCACAACAGAAACACTCAGTGATAAAGGACATCACAGCCCTTTATAAACTGAACTGGTGGTTTCCCAAATTTAATATGCATGAACAGTGCATGTGAGTCCTCTTAAATCCAAGTACCAAACCCTGCCTGTTTAATAAATCTCACCAGTACTCCACTATTAGACAGGGGATTAAAACTAATCTATCAATCCCAAAACCAAGCACAGAGTGGATTAAAATGCAAAACACATGAGAGTATGAAGATGCTTAATGCTAAATAACAAACATTTCAATCACAGAAATCATTTTTATCTTCTTGTTTATGCTAAGTAGATACTATTAGGCTTAATATCTGTATTAACACAAGTGCGGGAAGAAACAGTTTTAAGGAGACCTAAATACTTGAGTGCTACTGTATTGCTTGCAAGCAGAAGCTCTCTTGTTGAAAGTGAGTACACCATGGCGTTTAAAATAATTGTTTACTCTCGAAGGCCAGCTCAATGGTGCTTGACCTTCTTCTATTTTTTTAACCCAAAGCAATGCACCCATAGGGTCTTGAGAAAGACAGAACTTAAACCTGTTATTTGCATCATAATATCTGAATATCACATTACCCCCAACTCTGGTGTTGTCACAAATGTCAGTCTCGTACCCTGATGTTCAGTGCAGCCTGTCAATGAACTGCGGCTTGGGGTGGGTTTTGTTGGGGTTTTTTTTAAAGAGTAAATGAAGAAGCGCTGATCCCACCATGGTATAAATATAATAAGCAAAGATCTGGAGAGAAGCGTGGAACTGTGTTTGCCAATATGAAACGGAGGAATGACCAAATGTGACTCACACAGTGGCTCCCAGTTCACCCAGTAATTCACTTTATCATTGTCACTGCAAATTCCTAGCAGCAGGATGAGCCCCCTTTCTGGCACTGTAGGTGAGCAGCGTGAAGTTACACCTCTGTATCTGCCTTGTCCATCTGCCTGGCAGAGATAAGGATTTGGGAGCGCTGCACCCAGCTGTGGGAGGAGAGGGCACTCTGGGTGTCCCTTTGTGACTTTGAGTGTGGGGAAATGCCCAGCGTTCGCCTGAATTCACCTGAGAGCATCCAAAACCTGCAGAACTGGACCTTATTCCTCAATATCCCAGCAAGAACTGCCCTCTGAATCAATGAATAATCATATGATTTGATATGAAATAATATCCACCAGGGATCTGTTGAGGTCACCATCACCCTCATTTCACTTGTAGGCATATCAGGTTGTGAACTGATGTCTGTGGATGTGAAAGCTGGTGCATTAACCCGGTGGTATTATCACCAGCAGAATGTATAATGAGGAGAAGGGGAGCGGCTGGTTTGCGTGTGAGGATGGATAATGTCACACAAGTTCAGGCTATCTAGCTGGAGAGGGAAATTTGGTGACGGGGCGGGGGGGGGGAAAACAAAAAACAACCCCTGCCCTCGCCTCTGCAACAGTGACTTACAGTGATGGTTATTTGTATTTGTCCGTGGGGTCTTCCTTTTGGTGTGGCGAGAGGCTATGGTGCTATTTCAGCTGAAAAATGCAGTAAAGTTGCACTATTCTTGTTTATTTTTGCCTTTGTGGCTAAACATGTTTTCTGAAGTGTCATCATTCACTAGTTACTGAGTCCTTCCACAGCAGTGTATATCCTTAATGGAAAACATGAAATAGAGAAACATACTATTTTTCTGAAGGCTGAGACAGTTAACAGATTTATGCTGTCCTAATCTCTTAATTTTAGCAGAAGTCACAAATTCAGGAAAAGAAAAAGAGAAGGGAGCAGCAGTTTGATAGTTTCTACATGAATTGGAAACACTGGTATTTTATTTCACAATAAAGTAACAAAAACACAAAGCAGCAAGCACACCCTCTCAGCTCATGTTTGACAGTTGCACTGCATATCTGACTACAGCTCAATTTTTACCTGCTGTCACCCTCCATACTGCCTGTGTCTGCGTCACCTTAACATGAAGCACGAGTGTCCCGTTCATGTGTATTGACAAGCTAACAGAAAAAAGCGTGACTGCCTAATTTCACAAATGAAGGAATATACATAAGCAGCTCTTATCCGTTTCCCTAAGGAAAGTGCTGCACCTCTCACCTGGGCACTGTAAGGACCAGGCTGTGCTTGTACAGTCATCCCTGTCCCCCCAGATACACCCCAAGCCTTGACTCTGCCCCTTTTTCCCTGGCTGTGGTCAGCATTGCCCCCCAGCAACTATCACTTCCAAACGCCCAGAGTGGTTCAATTCTGTTACTTAAAGGCATTTTCCCCACTTAATAACACTCAACACCACAGATGCCAAGAAGGAGGTGAGAAGTCAGGATCGTTACAAGTAAACAGCTCATGGTTGTTAAAAGCTGTACAAAATAAATTAATGACATTATCATCAGTAATTGTGGAAGCACTCATTAAAATGCCATTTGGAGAGAGGAAATACTTTTGACAATGGTAAAATACCTGGGAAAAAAATTAGTCCGTGGCAGCGTGGTGCTCAAAGAAGAAACCTGTGGGCAGAAGGAGGGGAAAGAGAAATGGTGCAAAAGCTTCAGAGTGTAGAAACTATCTGAACCTATGTAGCAGCTCTGCATCAGCTGGAGTTATCTAAAGCTCCTTCAGCTTCTCCCAGTCAGTTCCCAATGGCAAACAGGCAGTAGCTGCTGTTGTTATTTCCCCTTTCAGTGCCTTTCCTCAGAAGAAAAGCCTTGCAGCTGCTGAGCTGATCTGGGCTGAGTAGAGTAGAAAAGAACAGTTCTGTTGGAAGGGACTTACAACGATCATCTGGTCCAGGCTACCAGACACAACCTGAACAGCCAGGGCAGCAAGTCAGGTCCAGTACTGAGACTTTAACTTACTCTAAGAGAGAAAAAAAAGTCTGTGACATAAGTACTTGTGTCTGTTATACAGTCATACACCTCTTTGGTCTCCAGCTTTGCTCTCTCCACTCCCTAGGCACTCGTGTGGGCTGCAGGAGGCCAGGCAGACATTGGGCAGCCTCTGCAGCTGCGCTGCCCAGCGGCACCGCCCGTGCGGTTTGGGTGCCACCGCCACTGAAACACATCGCTGTTCAGCACCAGCCCACCCTGAACTGGGGTCCCTCTCTCTCTGCCCCAGAACAAAGAGGGGGCTAACAGGACCCTGCGCCATTGTCTGGTGGATCAGAGCGGGTGGAAGTGTGGAGAGGTTTATAAGATTAATTCTTATCTCTCTGGGCAGTGGGTCAAGTCAGAACCATCATTCAACGAACCCTATGGATAATCTCCCTTTATTACTTTCAATCAAACTAAGTGTCTGCAGTACAGTTACTAATTTATTGAAAGAAATTACTTTTAGAGCTTGATTATATAATAAACAAAATATAAAATAGTCTGGGTAAGCATCCATTAAGTTTTCACATATCTCATTGCATAGCAAAGCTTCTTCAGCCTCGCTGCATTAGCACCCGGCAGCTGTTCAGCAGGTGAAAATTCACAGGAAGAAGTGGACATTATGCTTGTCCACTTCCTAATTAAAATAAGAGAAAAAGAAATGTGATTAGGGTTGTATTTTGTACCAAATCTAAAAATTTGCTGTTTGCAAATATTTAACAAATGCTTTTTGTGAGAAATCAAATTTCTAGTATATTCTGGTTAATGGAATTCTGCTGCAGCCCCTGGACAAAACAATGTAAAGCTGCCTGGATTGTGGAAATCATTCTCCTCCAGTGATGGATAATATAGCATGAGGTTTTGCTTGGTTTGATTAATTTCAGAATATTGCAGAGAAGCTGCATAATCCCTAAGATAGCACAGAAAAGAAGGAAGACATGATGAAGTAGGATAAAAGCGTGTAGTAATGAAGCACAGGCTGTTTCATATATTACAGAAAAGCTCACAAACTCATGTTTTTTTGGCAAGTAGCAACCACAATAAGGGGCAACACTAGAACACACTTTTGCTTATGCAATTATATTATATGATCTGAGCACGGGTATTCTGAAAGCAAAAAGCTGCTAAACATTTCCACTGGTATGACTGGAGACAGAACAGAAATAGAAAATGCACGTTTCCTTTTTTCTGTTCACAACAGCCATTATTTATACAAGTACTGAATATGGAAAAGGCTCTGACAAATTTACAGTGGTGTTTGGATGGATGAGGATGACGAATGATGGATGAGGGAGGCAGAGGATTCCCTTATTAAAGCATCAAATCTTTCCCTAAATATCAAACAGACATCTTCGCCTCAATTGCTTGACTCATACCAAAAATTACGCAAACCAGTGAAGTCAAATTTTGCTTCTTGATAAAAACTGGAAATTTGTCTTCCATCATACACACTTAATTCCCACTACATAACTTAGTGGGGTTTTTTCTGTGCTTGATACCTCTTGAAATATTCATTTATTTAAAAAAAAAAAAAAAAAGAAACATGACAACACATGCACACAAAAAAGTAATTTCAGTACAAATTAGGCAATTGGCATAATTATGAAATTGCTCTGTTTGGCAATCTTGGAAATAGTTCCAGCATTACCATCCATGGCACACTCTCCCGGTGCCCCCAGGGAGCTGGGGCTGCAGGGGAGCCACCCTCATGCTCGTGCCATCCCTCAGCATGCTGGTGGGGAGAAAAAAAAGAAAAATACACCTTTCCTCCTGAGGTGATTTTGTTCTCTATATGGGCTTTACTGGGAGTTCAGCTGTTGGTACCTTCCTCTCTCAAACCCCTTCTTGTCTTCTTGGGTCACCGAATGGAGTTGAAGAGGCTGCCAATACGGCAACCCATGTGATGGCACGCAGGGGGACTGGCAGCTGCGGGCGTTCCCAAGGCAGCAGTGGCACAGGCCCAGGCTCACGCACCACCTCAGCATGCAGAAAATGAGAGAGAACAACCAAAAATGTACAGGGGAAGCAGTTGCTTCCTGCAGCCTGAGGCCTTTGCAAGTCCCTCCCAGGTAGAAGCGCTCCTGGTGTCGCACTGCTGGCTGCTCTCAAGACACAACAGCACAAATCAAAGTCCCCTTGGGTGTTCGCTAGATGTCACAGCGCCCACGGGACAGCCCCTGCGCCCCACGGCGCACACGCGCGTTGGGGTCCTGGCCCAAGCAGGGCTGCGCTGCCGTCCCACGCCCTGGCGAGCAAACGGCCAGCGGTGACTCCAGGGCACCGCGGGCCCCCAGCAACACCCACCTCCCCTCCAAGGGCTGAATCTGGCAGGGTAAGTAGACAAAGGGCGTTGCAGCCCCAGGGCTGATGGGGATGGTTTTGCCACCTTCCTCCCCCCAAATGGCGTTCCTCAAGACAGATGCTGGGCCCAGCGCTCACCGCTCTCGGGCCCACGCTTGCGTGGCTGGCCCGGTGCAGGATGAAATGCTGCAGGAACCACCGCATGAGTTACTGCCACGGAGTGTCCCTTTATGAAAGGGGCCAAACCATAAATAGAATAAATAGTTCTTTGATGGGGTCACTTGATCTGGTGTATGATCAGGAATTAAATACATTTGTATATGGGCAAAGGTGGCAATGAAGCTTCAGTCAGTTTTAAAATCCACCAGACTCTTCTGACCCGAGGCAAGCAGAGCAGAGATGTCTTGCTTACTTGTGCCATGAGACTTGAACATGCAATGGCTGAACAAAAACCAGAAAAATTAAAATTTCTGAATTTCATTGAAAATGTTAAGAAGGAAGAGGCAGGCCCCATTCAGCAATGTGCTAGACAAGGGGTTTGCTAGCTAATAAGCAACTGAAACCCTGTGTTCAACTCCATGATGGAAAATAATATTTTAAATTCCAGAAAAAAATGTTAAAAGTAGTTATTAGTTGGTCTCAGAGAAAGCTTTACTGCTCAGCTTCAGTCCTGTAGATGAGTCATTTTAGTTTCAAAATGTTTCATCCAAGGAAGTACGGACCTATCCACCAACTATTACATCAGAAAACGCCATCTGGGCTTTCTACTGCGTCAAATAAAGTGAGTGGAGAGCAACTGCCAGGACTTAGGCCTGTATCCCCTGACCCCACCTTTAAGAGTTGCATAGGCATAGACAAAATTAGAAAGGTATCTACATTTAAAATGCATTTTCTACATTGTAAGAAATTGCACAGTTTAAAGATGAACAAAACTGCTTTGTGTACAGATGGGGACAGCCTGATTCTCTGGGTGTTTACTCATTGCCCAGTACCAACGCCCACACTATTTATTAATTTGAACCTATCTCTGTATTGCCTTAAAACCTGCCCCTTTCCCTTTCCAACTGCACACAGGAGGCCAAAAAGAAGAGCTGCACATGCCCCTGTTGCAATGAAAAGCAGGAAATAGTCCCATGAACGAAGCACAATCCTAACCAGGGCTCTCAAAAGTTCTCCCAAGAAAGCTGTGCAAACCGTTGACTTCCCTCGTCTCCACCACGGATGCCGATGGCTACGTGCACCTGGGGCAGCTAAAGCTGAGAGCAAGACAGGGGAAAAGCCTCGCCTTAAAGCCTCCCCCTTTTATGGCTTCAGCTTGTGGGAGAGTAGCGACTGCTCCAGCTTTCTGGCCACACTGCTGGTGCGCACAGGGGCAAGCGCAGCCACCCAAGCACTGCCCATCGGCAGGGGACAGGAGGGCCAGGGCTGGGTGAAGCAGGGTGGGGGCAGTCAGAGCCAGGAGGTACCTGCCTGACACCCGCAGCCATGGTCCCCATGTCGGGCGGATACGTCCTCCCTGCCTGCCTGGGACTGACCAGAGGCCAGAATTAGCAGTTTTCTTTCTCAAGGAAACTTTGCATTTTCTTTGATATCCAAAAATCAGCAGTGACTCACTTTAAATGAAGACAGATGACAATAAATACACTTCTGCTGCTTGCTCATCCCTCGCCTGCTGTCTAACCAGGACGGGCTCCCCCTCCCCACCACAGACAGGGGCTTGCTCCAACTGCTTGCGTCAGGACTGGCAGGATTTAGCATTTAGAAGTAGTTTGGAGAGACAGGTAGGCATCTATCTAAATTTAAACCATCTAAGTAACCCTTCGAATTGTAATGAGCAGCTATTTATTGAGGCACAAAATTCTGTTCTGCGCTACTAACAAAAAAAACCCACAACCCTAAGGAATTTTCATTACTGGAAATATCTTAATACATGACTTTCTCATGTGAGTAGTTCCTTTGAAGTCAACAAGACGACTCGCACGTGTAACTGTTTGCAGGATCAGACACTTAGTTTATCATTTTTAAGTTCTGCTTCAGCACTGAAGGATGATGAAAGTATTTCAGTGGCACGGATCAGAGCCTGTGCAGCCCACCGAAGAACTAACTTTTTTAGAAGAGACTTGATGAAGAAAGGAGAAGCAACCTGAGTGTTGGAGTGAGGAGCAGTTTCCAGGACTGGAAGAAATGCCAGGGAAAGCAGAGAGATGTCTGGAGACGATGGCAGCTCCGGGCAGCGGAGCCGAGCAGTTGGGACCACGTTGTGCGGAGCAGGGCAGCAAACCCGAGCTTTGCGACAGTGCAAGAGGAGCCAGTGAAGGGTAGAAATGACAGGACCGAGTACCAAGGCGGGCAGGGATGGTAGCTGCTGCGTTCTGGCTGGGCTTGAAGGCAAGAAGTTTACCAGGATGGGATGCTAGGATGGATAAGGCTGAAATATCGTGTTCAGAAAAGCCAGTACATTAGGATGCTGGATAACACAGGAAAATAATGTGTAACACATGTAGATCAAGTATTCTCAGCTGTAATGGGTAGTAGTGACCATCCTATTTCAAAAATAATATTGCGTAATTAGAGGTGATTCACAGCAAACCATCAGGAATGATTAGGGATATGGAAAGTCTCTCATACGACCAGAGATTGAAAGACTTTTTTTTTTTTTTTTAACCTTAACTAGGCAATAAATAAGAGGAGACATAATAACAGCGCACAAGATAATGAATAACCTACAGGGGGTAGATCAGCTGCTTCTGGGCTATCTCATAACACGAGTACCTGGGCATCCTCCATGAAATTAAAAGGTGATGCATTCGAAACCAATAAGGGGAATTTCTTTCCACAAATGCAAATTATACTTGGGAACTCCCTGACACTGAACATGCCAAGCAGAGTAACACAGACAGATGCAAAAAATGGAGTAGACATTTATGCTAATATAAAAAAATATCCAGAATTATAGTAGTTAATGGTAACAATTTTAAAAAAAAAAAAAACAACTACCTCATACAAGTTGTGGTTTAATTCACCTAGGGAATCAAGAGGAAAAATAGTACATGGGCAGACAGTTGCACATGTCTAACTCAACATTTCTTGTTCCCTTTTCTGAAGCATTTGGTCTGTTAACGCAGGACAGAGTACTGGGTTAGGGGGAGGAGGCAGATGCTGTCAGCTCCCCAGTCATGGTTTTCTCTACCAGAGAGCACACACACACAGCAAAAAAAGAAGAAAAAATAAGAATCCTCATTCTCCCTCCCGGATCTGTGTGCAGAGCTGACATTCAGCCATCACCTAAGGCAGCAGTTCCAGGCTCGGTGCTGGGTAGCACATGGTGCCCTGTGGCCGTGGTGCCTGGGAGTAGCAGCTCACTCACACTCCTGTTTTTCCAATTATTTAACATTCCTCCTGCCTCATCCCACATCCAAATTCCAGAAAAAGGAGACAATAGCCTACACCAGTGGCCAACGCCTCGTCCAGCTCGACCATGGTGCCTGTTCCCTGTCAGGAGGTGGTGGGTTTGCTGGTGGACGAGTGTCACCCACAGGGCTGTGGGTTCCCCGGGGACCGCGCTGCTGTCGCCCAGCCACGCCACGGGCACAGACCTGCCACCAGCTGCAACAACGGCATCGCCTCGTCTGTTTGAACAGGGACAGCTGAATGGTTTTTCAGCTCAGCATTCCAGCTTAAGAAGCTGGTTTTATTTAACACTTCCCACAAAGTGAGCCAGCAGGTTCCTGTGCCTCTTGGCCCACCACTGCCCATCCTCTCGGTTAGGGGGCTGCTTTGCAAACCTCCCTGAACCACCGTCATGGGGGAGCAACGAGCAGGCCACCACTGCTGCCCTCCCTGCATCCCATGTCTTGCTCCAGCGCCTTTCATCCCATGTGCACTGGGAGCCCTCAGATACCTCATGCCCAGAGCAGCCTGCTAGTGCCTGATCCCACCCTGGAGCCTCGATCCCTCCTGGCAATACCATGCCACGAAGCCACGGTGCAGGCAGCAGCCGGCAATGGAGCTGGGCTTGGGCAGCATCCCTGCATCGTGCCCTTCTCCAGCACCCTTGCCACCAGCTGGAAGCTGTGAGAGAGTAAAATAAAGTATATATTTATTATGTATATATTATTATATATTTATATTTATTATATATGTACATAAAACTCTCCTTCTGCAGTCCTCTTTTCTGTAAACACAACACTGCGTGGAAGACGCAGAGGCCACGACTCAGTTTTATACCTTGGACAAAGGACAGATCTCACAGACCCCCACGTCTTTGTGACGCCATCAACAAACTGGAGTCGGTAATGGGAAGGGTCATTCCCTGAGGGGCCTGCTGCCCTTTGGACACATGCCCCTGGCCCTCGCCCCACCTCAGCTGCAATACCCCATACAACAGCAAGCGCATCCCTGGCTGGTACGGGAGGCGGCTGCAGAGCCATTCCGCTCCCCATCGCCCCTCCGCTCCCCATCACGGCGCTTGCTTCGCCGCTCGGCCTTGCCTGCCAGCGCGGAGCCCTGGACAAACCCCAGAGCTGGGCTCACCTGTCTCCCCCCAGCAAAGCGCTGCTTGACGCCCTGCTCCCTGCACCGTCACATTGCGCCTTTCCTGGCACCCTGCCGGCTGAAGCCCACAACTGCGTCACACTTATTCTGAATGCCGATGAGGACATAGAACGGTTATTTTGCACCAACATCCCCACAGAAATTATTTCAGAGCCTTGCCTTTTTTCCAGCTGACAGCTAAGCATCTGCACCACACTTCCACCATCAAAACCCCAAAATGCTAAATGTATAATGCACTCCTTTCTCTCCGAAGCCCCATTAGCTCTCCATTAAGGTTCACACGTGCACTGACTTTACCTTCAGACCACTAAGCTGTTTGTAGATTTTACTCTTCAAGACACTCCTGTGTTTTCCTCTTAGCTACAGAGCTACGCATGCAAACCCTCCAGATAAAAAGCCCACAGACAGCACAGGTTCTGGGCTCAGCATCCCAGGAAATGGAATCCACATGAGAAAACATCCCCTTAACTGCTTTTTTATTAAAGCTTGTCAGAATGCATTTTCTCTATTTTTTTGTGGGGGGAAAAAAAACCCCACTCCATTTACAAAAATAATTGTTTGGCTCAGTTTGATCAAAAATGCAAAAAAAAAAAAAAATCTGCATTCAAAAATTAGTTTTTGTTTTTCATGTTAAAGGTCAAAGATTTTCAATCAAGACAGATATTTAGGTGAAAAATTCCATTTCCTCACAACACCATTTTTAGCTGGAAAAAAGTGCAAGTGAAGCTTTTTGTTTGTTTTCCAAACATCTCTTGCTCCTCAGCTAAATTAGCTTTATGTGCTTTCCCCGCGCCACCAGCGCAGGATGCTGCCATCCTCTCCCATGATGCTACAGGCAATGCCAACATGGCCACCGCACGCCAACACACACGTTGGGAAGAGGAATAACACACGTTAATGGTGACGTGAAACTTTTCAAAGCACTCTGCATCAGAAGCCATCCATACTTTCACTCTCCTGGGAAATATATACCTTATGTGGGTCTTGGCAAGGGAGATAATTGTGTTTTCAAGCTGACACAGTTGCACATTGCTTCTTGATACCTGCCCGTATATTTTGCGTGCTCCTGCCTACCCGCCACGTGCCTGTAGAGATAAAGCACTACGGGCAAATATACGCAACAGCAGGGAGATGGAGGATGTGTGACTCAACAAAAAAATGACAGACCCTTATTCAAACAACAGCTTGGAGGGGCAGGGGGAAATCACCTGTTGGTAGATTTTGATTTGTCTGGTTTTGCTTTGGTTACGAGCGCGCTCAACCCACAAAGCGAACCTCCGCAAAAATAAATACCTAAAAAAAGCTAGGTAAGATGTAAAACATTCCCCCAGCAGTTTCTTGATGGTCTGCAGTTACATTTTTGCATGGAAGTCAGTAAAATTCCATGCAGTGTGTGTTTTTTTCTGGTGGATGCAATTTTTACAAAAAGAAAGTTATAAATAAATTATTAGTTGGGTAAAGCTGCATTTGTTCTTAAAGGAGAAGAGGATCAAAGTAAGGCAGTGTGAGGGAAGACAATAGATACAACTAGATTAGGCTGCAAACACCTTTAACTTTTAGTACTGCACCTGTTAGATTCATTTTTAATGATTTTAACCTTATAATTTTATATTTTAAGTCTCTAATAAATCACATTTACCTCCACTGGGTGATGTGTTATGATATCTATTTATTTATTCACTTTAGTACCTGAACGGTTGGGGTAGAAAACATCGAGCCGTTGACCACAACTCTTTGAGTGCCACCATCCAGCCGATTCCTTCTCCACTGAGTGGTCCATCCATCAGATCCATGTCTCTCCAATTTAGAGACAAGGATGTTGTGCGGGACAGCACTACTTCTAGCCATGGAGAACATGAGCAGCTGCCAAGAGAGAAGTGGCTCAATTTCATCCATCCCCAGTTTCTAGCTTTGTGTCTACAAGGAGCCTTGGGAGAAGCTGGCTGGGACCTGCAATGACCCAGCCTTGCTACCAACTCAGAAAACACCGCTTCTTCGTCCCTTGAGCTTTTGCTGGTGCTTGCAGCCTCCACTCAAGGGACCTGCCTCGACCATCCCTTATCTTGTATATCCCAACTGGCCAAAGTAATAGTGATATAAGGAGTTTAGCAATGGAATTTCCTCACCAGTCATTTTATACTTAAAAGGCACTAGAGACATACAAACACTTGTGAAATAATAAACCCTGAGAGATACTGTCCTCACAGCAGACTCCGGCTCTTTGGTGATCCCAAAGCTCGCATGTTCCCAGCCAAGCAGGAGCCTCCTCCTTCCCCCACACTGCCTGGACCAGCGCCATCTCCCACATACGCTCAAACAGCACAAAACCCACCTTCGCTTTAACCTCCTCCTTGTGTTACAGACTGAGGGAAAACAGATGTCTCGGCCACATCGGTGTTGCTCCCAGAAAGGCCGCTGTGCTGCAGCAGCCCTGCATTGCACTTCCACGCCTTCGTGGGGATGGTCTCCCAAGAAGGCGCATTCCCCCTTCATTTGATGGGGCGGCATCCCAGAAGATGCCGTGGCTGCCTTTTCTTGGGCAAGGTTAGGTGCATTTGATCCACAGCCTCCAACAAAGCTTACTACATAAAAGCAGAGCTCTTGATTGAATGCAGAGAAATGCATTTTAGCGTATCAGATAACAACGTTCTGTAAAGATGTTGCACATATCTAAAGAATAGGCTGCTTTGCCTGTGAGCAGCACTGGAGCCAGCAGGCAGCCCACCAGCTTTTAACATAAGGAGGTGCAAAACCAGTAATCAATGCACAGTCGCCTTTTTGGTGGTATTTGCCCAAGGACCTGGTGTACAGAGATTTCTCCTTGTGACGGGGAAGATGGACCTAACTGTGGCTGGCCAGGTTACTACTGACGTACCAAGCGAAGTGCAAAATGAACTGCAGAGCAATGAAGTGAGAAGAAAGGACCAGAAACACCGAGCAATGATGAAAAAGGCTAGAGAAGCCCTGAAGCAGTGAGCAGAAGGGAGCAATTTTAGTTCTGTTTTTAGGATGTACAATAATTTTCTTGTCTGCTCATAAACATGCTATGCCACACATGAAGGCCACAGCCACAAGAAAATTATCATTTCAGGATCACATGTGGGATCCCTGAGCATCTCGAGGAAGGCACAACAGATCAAGTGCGGGATGTTTTGCTAAGAGGATGCAGGTGGAGGAAGTCTGGACAGGACAGCCAAGGATCGAGACATCCGACCGACGGCAAGAGCAGCGCGCCATGTCTGGACATTCAGCGGCCGATGAGGGAGGAGCTGGCTGGAGGCACCAGCACTGACACAGTAGCAGCTGGCACAAGATAACAGAAGCCTGTAGACTCCTGGCCACTAAATTCCATGCATTTGGGTTGGGTTTTTTTTCTTTTTAGAAGTGGTGAGAGATCAGTTGATGCCTCCTAGTCCCTTCCAATCACATTGTCTGTGATTTCCGTGATCTCCTAAAGCTGAGGAGTTTAGTCCTCATTCAAACAGAAAGTCTACAAGACCACAGAGTGAAAATCATGGGTTGATGTCATGTTTAAGGTCTGGGAAAAAAACCTCATGAGCTTATTGGGCTGCCCTAAAAAAAAGGAGCACGCGTCAACGCAAGCTCTTCACAACAGCAAAACTCTCGACTGCAGTTACACGTTTTGTTCTGGATACGCTCTGAGAACACAGAAAAGTAATCCATCTCAAGTATTACGTCTTTTCTATAGACAACGCATCCAAAAAGGTTTTTAAGTGTAGGAAAACAAGTATATAATTATGTAATTAAGCAGATGCACTGCAATTTTTCTTTTATGTTACTCTTTATATTTTTAAAAGGCAAGAGGACAGAGCTGTGCTAAAAAGCAATAAAGCACGGGTAATTTAATACTAAATTACATCCATATTGAAAAGTTTACATGAAGTTGAGAGCAGACAGAGGTCAGGTTTTCAACAGGACTGTCTTTAATTGTGGCCATCAGTTTTAGCAGTCCAGATCTCTGGATCAAAGACAAATATAATGCGTTTCCTCAACACTGAATAGTGAAAGCAGACAGTAAGCATGGCACTATCTTGCACCAAAAGGTCATAAAAATTATTATCAGAGGGGGAACACGTCCTGCTGTTCAACACACACCTTCCCACAACATACTGTATATTTTCAATAGTTACATTTTTCTAGCAGATTTTTCAACAATCAGGAACATAAATTAAAAATTTTACTATTAGTATTCAGATGCAAAGGGGTTTTCTTGTCCTCTAATAAGTGTGCCATCTTTGTGTAGGTGTTTTTAATTTTTTCAGTTGCTTTCAATCATACTCTCAGCCTGGTGAAACAATTCCTCCCTCCTTAGGGAAGAGATGTGAGCTGAGACACTGTTTTCTTTCTAAGGGGAAAAAAAAAAAAGAAAGAAAAAAAACCAAATGAGGAGTAAATTATCAGCAAATCAGATAGAAACAAGTTTCCTAGATCTGCAGATCCATTGTACAAATGAAGCAATTTCATCTCTGCTTGCTCTGGGGGGGTGGGATTTTAAGTGGCCAAGGGGGACTGGAACGGGATGCTAGCAGACGAAGCATCACAACATTTGCATGCATAGACCACTCAAATCTGCACCAGGAGACTACTTGTGAGAATCCATCTTTTTTCACTTAACAAGATACAAAATATAAAACACATTTGCCTCTTATTAAGCCTCTTTTGTAAGTGGTTCCAGGTCCACCATTTTTAAAGAGGGGGAGAGGGGAGCCTGGATGCTCTCTTGGGAATTTCACAGGAGTGACTGGAGATGAGGTACAGGCTGGGAGCCTTTATTACTTTTCTTCCCCCCCCCCCCCCCTTTTTTTTTTCCTTCTCTCTAAAAGCACAGAAGGAATAACATTTTAAATCATTAGCATTTACTTTAAGTAGCACTTTCTTCAACTAAGCTTCCCTTCCTGGCCCTCACCCTGTTAGCATGGCGCCCCGTGCTCACGTGGAGGAGCTGCCCTGATGGAATTGCATTCTGGATTTTGAATGCAGACGGTGCTTTTAAAAAACTCTGGCCTCCAAACTGAGGCAGCTGTGAAAGAAACCATAATCTTGTTTTTCTTTAAAGTGCACTGAGAATAGGGTTCTTGTGTTTATTAGCACCTAGACCTGCAAAGCATACAGCCTCTTAAAGTTCCTTTAGTGCTGTTGGAGTGGTTTCTGTTTTGGTTTAAAAACAAAACAACACGACACAAAACCACCACCAATTTCTGTTTAAAACAAGGATTCTTAACAGCCTACATTCAATTCACAGTCCTATGTCACACATTCAGTGGCGTTTTCATCATTTCTATGCTTGTTAAATATTAGATGCAATATTAAAATATTGAAGAGAAAAAAAGGAGGCTGGTAGCAACTGCTTGAATTTACAACATAGACAAAGAAATAGGTGGAGGCGAGTTATGAAAGAAGTCATGGATCCTGCAGGTGCAGGCATGTTACAGAAAATAGTTATGAAATACCCCTCATTCAGTGTTCAAAAAGGAAGGAAAAACAAGTTGCTCCTTTACCTGGAAATTAGGTGTTAATGAGACCTCTTCAGAAATAAAAATCATGTAATTTTCACTGCAAAACAGAAGGTATGTTCTCCCTTTCAATTTGCCCAAAAGGAAACCTGAGGCACAGGTGCTTTGTCTTGAATATCTAGTAATTCTAAGAAAATGGACCACACTTCTGGGAACAGAGCAAGCATTGTCTTTCATTTCCACTTAAAGGAAGAGGCAGAATTAGAAAGCAGTGAAATGGATGGAAAATAGAGCATCTGTCAGAGGAAAAAAAAAAAAAAAAAAAAACATAAAACCAAAACACCACCTCTGCTACACGTGGCACCAAAAACTTTTGGATATTTCCAACGCATCTTTCACAATGCGTGAAAGGCAGTTGCCACATTTTCCCTAAATCTTCTGGAGCCACTGATTTGCCAACTAAAGCGTATGTCGAACAACCTCTTTTGCAGTGTAATAAGTTCAACAAGGAAGTTCGCTTCCTTGGAGCAGCTGTGCAGAAGGTTAAACATTGGACCCAAAGGTAGTTTGTTGCAGCTCAGGAGGTGAGAGGGGTCTCTAACCAGACGAACGCAGCTTGGAGCAGGGGGGCATCATCACCAGAAGGTCTCCTTTGGGGCGAGGGACCCGGCAGGGCTCCCTGGCCCCAGCCTAGCCCCCTCCACAGGCTGGTGGCACCACCCGGCTCCAGCCCCAGAGCGGCTGCTGCAGTGTCGCAGACTCCTGCCACGGCAAGCGGAGACACACAACATCTATTTGTCATTTGTCACAGCAGGAGAAGACCTGGGATACAGAGGGATCTTGTCTCTCACCCCACCTCAAAAACACGCTCACCACCTCACTGGTCACCTTGACCGCCCTGCAGCCAGACAAACACCCACTGCTGGACTCCTCACCTCTCAAACACGCTCTCCACCATCTCCTGCCACCACCCATCCTCTTTGATCAGCTGTCCCGGGGCTGATGCGGTGGGGTAGGATGGGAGGGAAGCACAGACCTGCCCAGCAGCCAACTGCTGCTCCACCAGCCCCCGCTGAAGAGGTCACTGCTGAAAGGGGGCACCCGCTGCTCAGCAAAGCTCCCAGGTGCTCCCAAGGAAGGGCTGATCTCCTTCCACCCTTCCCCCAGGTCACAGGAATTAAGAAAGGTGAAGACAATTACTAATCCTGGTGGAATATTTCACACCCACTTTCTGTAGGCTTTGTGGTCTAAACATGACAACAACTTGCATCTCTCTAACCAGCATGTGGGCTGAGTTGGGCATGGAGTCATTTGTAAAAGATTTTGTGGTGTTCCCACATGTCAAGCTCTAGAGCAGCCCCCTGTAAAGCACCATTTCCCTGAAGCACTCCCTGCCCCACATGCACTGACTGAGGAAAGCAGCAGCGATGGGATTATTGTTGACTCTTAACCGGATCTTCAGCTATTTCATTATTTTCTGGAGAAGTAGACTCTTTTCTTCTGTTAAATGGGTCTCAGCATTGCAGCAAAGGTTCCCAAACGCTATATGTAATCTCCAGCCTTCTCCTTTCAGTATTGTAGTAACATCATTACATTTTTAAATATTACTTCAAAACTGGGATTGGCTGAGAAATCAGGTTAAAACAGGTGAAGGTATTAACCAAGAGACAAAAGAGCAGATTCCAAACAGCAAGATTTCCTTCCGACTCTCTCCCACGTGTCATCCTAAAAAGCGCTTCAGAACCCACTCTTGTGACTTGCTGTGTGCTGGCGCTTACACCAGCGCGAGGGGGTTTGGGGCAGGAGAAGGGCTGACCCGGGTGGAAGGTACAGGGCTGAGAATTTAATCCCTTTGTCCCTCAGTCACCTAATCCATAAAACAGGGATAATAATGCTCACTAATCTCAGAAGGGTTTAATTGATTATTTGTTAAGATCATCAAGAACTTAGCAGGAAGGCTTTAAAGACCTGAAAAGTCTATTAATTATTTTATCATTATCATGGCTGAAAAATTATATGACTTTCTTTCTTTCCCTTTGTGCCAGTTCGACCAGGAAGGTTTCGAGGGGAACTTTCTGCCTTCCTGCTTGTTCATGTAGCATGTGACACCCTGAGGCCACATCCCAGCTGAAGTCTTCGGGTGTTATTGTAATAAATAAGCATAGTTTTAATAGTAGATTATTCAGACCAAGGTTTATGTCTTTCTGTTTATCTCATTGTTATATAGAAAAAAATGAAAACAATATGGCAGAGTCCAATGCTGTGGCTAATGATGACGAGTGAGGAAGCACTGTATTAAAGTGAGTACAGCAAGGAGAACGCAATAACATTTCTAATAGGGGAATTTTAGCTGCAGCGTTTCACCCTCAGATCTCATACCCTTTGCCAGAGCACAAGCTTTTCTGCATCCACTTTATCGTACAGGTAAAGAGCAATCGTGCAAAGTCAAGTGGCAGAGATCCAACCAAGCCCCCAAGTCAATCTTAATGAGGCATTACTATAAAAACCTAAGGCTGTTTATCACTGCTAACACAATGACAACTGCATGTTTATTAACGTAATAGATATAATCATATTAAAACCAGATGTTTGTCTACATATGGATTCATAGATTTTTTTCTTTAAATCACTTGACCCAAACTTCAGTGTAACTGCACTATAATAATTTTCATCCTTTAAGCTCAAAGGCTTGTTAAAGCACTGACCAGGAAAGTTGCCTGTCCAAGTTACAGATAGCCCGAGACAAAGGGTTCACCAGCTTCTTTGGTAAATTCTTTCAGTCGTTAACTACTGTCATTAACATATCTGTGCCATATTCCCCGTTTGAATTTCAGCGATCGGAAGCTGAGCCCACTGCCATTTGCAAAGCTTTCTCCATGCAGACACAAACACACACACACACACACACAGGGAAGAGTCTTGTGTTAACTCATGAAAAAAAAAAAGGGCTAACTTCTCTGAAGTGCTTTAGGCAGCTACTTTCCAAATTTTTGCATTTTTAGACCCAAAGAATGAGCAAATGTTGCTTGTCACCAAAGCCTACCTAGAGCAGGACTATTCTGATGCTCTAGCGTGAAGATTTTTGCATGATTCTGGCAATATTTGGTCACACCTGAAAGATTAGCCTGTCTAATATCAGTAAGGAAAGATATTTCATGGCTGCTGTATTAGGAGGAAGCATGTCCTGAATTGCTTCAATTCACATTTAATCTTTTCACCTCAGGGATCCAAACTTCTCAGAGCAATGGCCAGTGGGAGCTGAGGCAGCCGAGTGCAATAATGCCGAGAATCTGTGCGCAGCAGGAACGTGCCGTAACTGTTACCTGCAGTTTGCGTGTACATCCACACCATGCACGGACGAGGGCGGGCAGTGGAAGATCTCATTTTATTATGGCCTCAGGACACCAAGCTAGAATTGGTCTAACAGGAAGGGGAAAGTTATTGAGCCACAAGCTTTCTCTCAGATGGTTTTCTCTTCAGAAGTTTACTTTACCTCCCAAATTAAATTTTTTGGTAATATTCAATACCTTCTTTTAAAAAAAACCTTAAGTTGTAGCAGTGTGTCCACAGTTATTTATTACCTGCCTTGTGGTCTGAACAAATATGATTTTGTTATTCTATGTTGTCAATAGGAAAAGCACATATGGTTTTGGTTGACAAAATTATGATAAAATTCACTGTATCCTAAAAAAATGATTGAAAAGTTTGCAGATGGTTTCTGGGCATAGTAGGGAGGTGAGGATTGAATTTCAACAAAAGACGTGCCAAATTTTTTTCTCTTCTTACTGTTCACCCTGTTTCCACATCCCAGCTTTTTTCTTATTAGATACTAGGGTAAAGCAGGTATTCAGCCCAGAAGTCATATGTTTCTCTTTAGCTTTTGGCATTCCATCACACTTTGTCATGTTCACATTATGTTATACCCAGGTTCATTCACAGATAAACATGAAATGACATCATAAGCCTCAAGTCACAAACAGCAAAACACAATTAACGGTAATCTGAAGTGTCACATTTGCACCCCAAAAATTTCGTGTTTGAGGAACGTTGGTCTTACTCGTATCCTGAAGGTTTTCAGTCAATCTGAATTTTGGCTTTTTTTTTTTTTTTCTTAAAAACTAAGTTCTGTTCTCAGTTCTTTCACTTCCCAAGGGACAAAAAAGTGGGAAGAGGGCCAGAAACTCCCAGCCCAGATGAGACATTATCTTCTTTCTTGTTTGAATTGATAACCCCCTTTTCCTCAGCACTGTTCATAGTCAAGACAATCACTTCTGTGGGCTTTGCTGTAGCTGCTCGCTGTGCTTTTGTAAATTCTGAAAAACCAAAGACCCAAGCAAACCCTGCCTTTTGCGTTCTCCAAAACACAATCTTTACAAAGATTTTGATCTCCAAAACATCTTTACAAAGAGATTTCACCTGCCATTTGGTGAAACACCATTTTCTTCTACTTTGTCTTTCTGAGGAAAGTATTTCTTTAACTTTCTGCTTGTACCTGAACCCTTCAGTGACTGGTGCTGCGTTAAAATGCTGGCTGGGTGGGCTGGCAGGCAGGACAGACCCTCGGGTGTTGATGAGACCAGGGGCTGGAGCTGGAGGCTGGAGCTTTGCAGCCTTGCGAGACCAGGGGGATTTTTAATCAACCGCTGCACACTGGGACCAACCTGCATTGCTAAAATAACTGGCGGGGAGCGCCTCTCACCTTCTCATGCTTTCCATTAATTTGGTAACAGACTTCAACCTGTCAGAGGCATTTTTCTCTCCGTGACACTCATGGTAGTTGACGATCTGCTACATCACCACCTCTAACAGTTGTTCGTACCTTGGTGCACACATGTGCATGTAGGTCCACACTCCGCACGGGGACCAGCGTGGGCTGGAAGAACAGAAACCTGGGCAGGAGGTTCTGCTTCCCCAGGAGAGGGTGGGGGGGACAATGTCCTCTCCATGTTTGAACAAGAGGCGAGCTCTGAACTCTGTCCTTACTCTTTCATTTTAGCCATGTTAATGATGGATAACATGAAATACTCAGAATTTATTCAACCTGCCAGAATATTTCCACCTCTGCCAAACCTGTCAGTGCCCTTCGGCAGCTGCCGTCCCGCCTGCCCAGGGATGTCCGTGGAGCAATGAGCCAGCCTGGAGAAGGCGGATAATTGTTGAGGGGAGAACATCTGGAAGGTGTCACTGGAGTGTTAGTAGCTCTCCCTGTCTATGAACTATGCCCAAACATGTCGATAAGTTTCCCAACATGGAATTCATTTTTTATAACAGGATACATGTGGAAGTTCATGTTTCAGCGGTGGCCAGAAGTGGCTCTTTTCTTCTTCAAAAAGATTTGTGACCTCTTCTCCAGGCTACTGTAATGTGATTTATTTAGGTCTCCTTTCACAGAGCACTCACAGGCCACGGTATTACAGAATACAAGAGCACAGGCTTTCAGCTACGAGTTAATGAGAGTTATGCTCCGTGACCTGCACCATCTGCCTGTTAGCCAGCGAGCACAGCGTAACGCCTGCTCCGGCACAGAGCCACTCTACGCCAGGGTCCATCTGTCCTGCACCGGCAAGACGGGCAGCGTGGGCTGGGCTGGACAAGGATGGCAGACCGCCACAGGCACACGGCAAGGGTCGGGGTGCAGGACATGACGGAGGGACATTTCCCATCCCATGTCTGCACCCGACAGCAGCAGCAGCCACCTCTGGGCATTTTCTGTGCCCCGTATGCATCCGAGATGCGAAGGAAAACGGGACGAGTGCCTGGTACGGGTGATCAACCCACAGAAAGGCAAGAGCAGGACAGTGGCTGCGCCTCCTTCCTAGAGCTGCTCCGGCCCTAGTGCAGACAGAAGAGTGCCCGGGACAGGGAGGTTTACAGCCCAACTCAAAACACGTCTAGAAGCTTCCACATGATCTCCGAAGCATTCCAGGTTCACCCAGCCCTATCTGTTCAGTCGAAAGGATACCTGTCCTGCAGCAGAGCGATACACCTTCTGGGGGCAACTACTGGATTGCGCAAAGGAACAATTTTGCAAAGTCTTTGCAGTACGAAACCCTGAACTGACCGAGGTGCAAGATGCTCTCCATAGCCATGCCTATTTCCAGCAGAGAACGTAGCCTCTTTGCATCTAAAACTATTCTCTTATTCAAGGTCTGTCCCAGCACTTATTAAAATAATCAGTTTAACTATCGCAATGACCCTAGACAAATGCAGCAGCTGGAAGATCTTTAGACAACTCGGAGAACATCCTTGCAGAATACCACACATCACATGTATCTCAAACACCACACCGACGAAGAGGTACCCTTCGCTGAGGCTCTGCGCGGTACCTTTGCGAAGGGACGGTGGAAACACAACCCCAGCATGGACTGAGAGCAGTGTGCTTTTACACCTTCTCTGAACTGCCACCCTCTGTCTGAGGCTCTGAGAGGCAGGATCAGCACTCTGCACTAGTACAAACCCTTGATACGATGCTTAAACCTCTAACCCACCAGTTCAGAGGGAAGAATTCTACCCAATAAACCTTCCTGACATGCAATAAAATAACACATTTATTTACTTGCTTGAACCCACCAATGTGCTGTTCATTTCAGTGATTGATAGAATTGGGTTATAATAAGCATACTTTATTATTGAAAAATTTAATTTAAGGTTTAAACATAAAACAAATGGTATTTTCAAATCTATTTTAATGAAGACTATCAAAACCATTCCATTGCCATAAGGGAAAAATTCTGTCTCCATATCTGTTATGTATATATGCATAAAATCTTCAGCCTGCAAGTATAAGTCGCCTGTCCTTCTATCAATCCATCATTCTGAAAATAGAATACAGAAAGCCTTATTTTTTCACTTAATTTTCATTAGATTCTTGAGGGAATTAAAATAACACAATAATGGGCAAATTCTGCCACTACAAATCCAAATGACAGCAATGAATCTACTTACGGGCGGAATTTGGCCAAAACTCCAGCTAGGAGTGCCAGATACAGAGCAGATACCCATAAAAGTATACTGAGAGCTCGAGTATGTCAGGTAGGTAAATAATATGCTTTAAATTCATACAGAGATCTGAACGCCTTTAATGTGCCATAGGGGGTAACGGAGTGGCCAGCAGGATGGCGGCGCAGCATGCACTGTAGCCGTGGGCAAAGCACTTTGGCATTGGTGCAGGGCACCAACACGGCTCTGTGCCTCCTGGGGAAATCCTGTGCTTGGCGCACCCCTGCCCACGTTTCTAAAGAGGTTTCCCGTGTACCAGGAAGCGCAGGACTTGTGGTGTGCTGCCAGTGAGGCTGCTGGACATCCAGATGTCCATCTGGACTCGGCACGTCCATCCTCAGCCAGGCCTTCCCCACAGATGCTGACCAGGCAACCCGTGCAAGCACCGCGCCAGAAAGCGTGATCCAGCCACCCGCTGGCATGCCTCTGGTCACCAGCAGGACTGGAGAGAGTCCCCAGGTTGGGTGTATTGGCTCTCCCTTTCTCTGTGCACGTTGTGCCATTCACCTCTGCTCCGTATACACACTCGGAAGGAAGATTTTGGAGGATATACTGAGAGAAGAGCTTTAGAAAGCTTTTCCCTGGCCCTTTTCAGAGACCTCCCCACAGTCAGTGTGGACATCACTTTTCTCACCTTTAAAATAAAAAATTGCCAGAAGAACATCCAGCTCCCGAGTCCCCGTCCCTCACCCTTCTCTCCCCATGGCTGGGAGGTGCAAAAGGCTGCGGGTGGCTGCTGCGGGACAGAGGTTTTAGTGAACGGACCCCCAGCCCCATCCTCTCAGTTGCCATCATCTGCCCTGACAGTGGCACCGGGATCACGCCTCGGCCTGAAAGGCTCATCTGCAGGCCCCCAGGCCCTGCCACATCTGGTGTCAAGTCCTTGCTGAGAAACACCAGGCAGAGTGCCGTCCACTCAGCAAAGCACTGTCCCAAGGCAGCCAAACCCCAGCTTAGGTGAAAACATCTGCCCGCAGCTGGCTGAGCTGGCTCCACTCTCCTCAAACCCCTTCTCCATTCTCGTCCCATCGCTGTTTATTTGTGGACATAGGCAAAACTTTTTTTTTAATTTGAATGCATTTAAAAAAATAATTTGTGACTGCTTGCCTGTTGTAATTGAGTGTGTAAGTTAAGTTCTAGCCGTGCACTAAAGTTCAGGGGGTAGGAATAATAGAATCGCATTAAGGATGCTGGGAGTGTTCTCATTCACATTTTCCTTAAATTTCTTTAAAATCACCTCAAACCATAACAGTACATTAAAAGCACAAGGTGTTGGCTGGATTCTCATTTGATAATTTTTAAGCAATCGTCTATATCCTAATTTGGTTTGCACACTGCCCTGATAAGTCAACAGATTTGTTTCTTCAGCGGGTCAGACCCTTAGTACATTTTGCCTTTTTGCAGAAAAGAAATTTATCTTTTGAAAGGACTTATTCTTTCCCTGGATGTTCCTTTGATGCAGGTCTATTGTTTCAGTGTAAAGAAAATGTATTCCTTTAACAGGTTTATGCCTTCAATGGAATTTGTGTAAGTAGGTTCCACTGCACAAACACAAAAAGCCCTAATACATGCAGGCTGGGTCTACATCACGCCGTCAGATGTCAGGTTTGATGACTGATGGTACTTACACAGATTTACACAACAAAAAGTACATTAAAAGGACGTTAAGATTGTGAGTCAATGTCACAAAAGCATGGAAATTCACATTTCAGGATTTAAACATCCAATATTGACATGAAATGCTGAATATTAAAATGGTATCCCATTAGAGTTAAGGTACTGAATAATTTTTAATCTAGACTATTAATTTCCTGAAATTTGTTGTTCTCTCTGCCTCTTACGGCTTTCACATTTTTAATTAAGTTTTTGTTGTGTATGTGTCCTTGTCTTGTATTTTCTAAGTTGCTCCTTCTGTGTCTAGTATAATTACATAATATATGCAGCATGTATGATAGCTTAATTGGAAATGTTAACCACGATATGTATGGAAATCATAAAAAGCTTCATGAAACTTTGAGAGTAAATGTTTCTACAGATTTACCAAGGTTTATAAATGGTTGTTTCCAGTATTATTCTCTAATAAAAACAATTACACCCAACACCAGCCCAACCTGGTTTAGGAATAAGAAGAGGAATAATTAGTACTTACAGAATCCTTATCACCACAGTGTTATTGGTTTCAGATGGAAAAACAGATTTAGGGGTTAAGTGACTTGCCAAAGGGCTGACTTCGAGTCAGTGTAAAAGAGGAAAAAAAAAAAAGAAAAGCCATGCTTAGAAAACATGCGCCTCAAACCAGGCTCAGGCAACAATATTAAACTCCCTCTCTTTGATCATTTGACCCCCTCCCCCACGTGTCTGGCATTATTCTTACAAAACCCTTTTGGATCCAAACCTTTCAGATGTTGAATTGCTCTTAGGAGATGGCAAGCACTAAAATAAATGGGAATTGAAGGTGCTTAGAAACGTGCACAGCCAGAATGATGTAAAGTTAAAAATAGCAAAGTAAATTGTATTTTGAAATTTTTTTCTAACATTAAAAAAAATTATTCCCAAGTTTACACCTCTTATGCCAGGCCTTACCCTGGCGTGAATTCTCCTAGGCAATTTTATAAGCCTTCCGAGTAAAAGTGTGTAGCAAAACCAATGGCGTGCTGTAACTTTAACTAGCAGCCTTACAGCCTCGCTGCAAGAGAAGCAGAAATATGCAAGTTAAACCAGTGGATAAAAAAATCTCCACTGTAATGACTATTTGCTACGCTCTCGAAAGGGGCTGGGACAGCTTATGAGAAGAGGAGAGGAGTACTGGGAGGAAGGCAAAGTGCAATGAGATAAAACAGGAACCGCTATTTTGAATACAATTTACGTTTGCTAATTCCATTTCTATCTATACAGAAGTGAGGCTCCATCTTACAGCACAGTGCAGCCATTTTAAGTTCACCAAGAACGAACTAAACAGAAAATAGTGTTCTTCCTCAAATAAACCATAACGTTGGTTCAAATGCTGACGGGAGCTAAGTAATGGCTAACGGATGATTAAGGCCAATATCAATTAAAAAAGTGAAATTTTCTTAATATCTCAAGACTACTCTAAAATTCCAGGACCAGAGGAACTGCCTCTCTCTGGAGGTGTGCCCACGCTAACATTTTGGTGTTAAACTGGTATTAAATACACCAGCTATGTATAGGCACATTATTTGCAAGATACAATCATTTATCGGTTTCCATTTTTGCTGAATTTGCTTTCCTGCCTGCAGAGGCGTCACTTTGGATGAGCAAGAGCAATCTCTCCCATTCCCCTCTGTAAGCCAGTGCCTGGGAGCCTGCCATCCCATCAGGGCACTGAGTGGCAGCACCGAACCGGGGCTCTGGCATCGGGAGAGGGAACAGGACAGCAGCGCATGAAAGAGAATGAACCCCAGAGGAAACGCCGTGGTAGTCAACAGTGGAGCGGCAAAGATGGAGCCAACGTGCAGAAGCATTAAATACATCTTGGTGAGAAATGTATATGGACTGCAGCCGAGGCCAGAGGTTCACCCTCCAACACGCACAAGGAAACCCACCCCAGGCAGGCAGTTATCACCTCCTGCCGCAGCGAAGGACCAGAGGCACATGGCGAAGGGCATTGCTGGCGTGGGCCCCTCCAGACATCGGGTCAAGGCTTGCCATGGAGTTTTTCCAGAGTCTGAGGAAAAGCACGTATATTTATTTATCTGCTCCCTGTGTCGATAATGAATGGACAGGTCTGATGTGCTCTGGAAAGAGTATCAGGTTCTGAGAGTGGCAGGGAGTGCATCAGAGATAAGGTCTGTTTGTGAAACAATGGGCTTTTGTGGCAATATTTCATGTCCCTAGATCAAAGTCCACTCTTCCTCTTCAGTCACCTCTAGAATAGGGTTTTGAGAACTGAGGGGAAGCCAATTTCTACTGAGGGGAGTTGGCTAAGGGGTATTTCAGGTGGTTTAGCCTTTTTCTCACCACCAAAAAGCAAAGAGAACACGAGTTACTAAAAGACGTTTTTTTTCTCAGCATAGCCAAAATCCCACACATTTGAAACTCGGACACGAGATAATCCGAAATGTGAAAGAAAAGGGTTGAACAGTCTGTAGTTGTCACAACTACAACACCGTTTATCTGCAGGGCTCCCAGGAATCCCCCACCCCGAACGGCTCTTGGAGCTGAGCCATTTTCTGCTGAAGTGGTTGAGGGGGTTGAAATTTGGGTTTATATTAAGAAACAAGTTTCAGCCTCTGTTCTGACTAAAGACAGCGCTATCGGAATAGTGGCAAGCGCTCTCTGTTCTCGACTTCTGCAAAATTATCAATATTATCACTATTATCAATAACATTGAAAAGCTATGATTCAGCAGACAAATTATTATGAAAGAAAACAACTGTGAGCATCTCCTCGCTGGTCCAGCCCTGAGCCCAGGCTGCTTTTCCCACACCACCTCTGTGCACCAGCCAGGCAGACACCAACTCCTCCTCCCCTGCAGGCCTGAGCAGGGCACTTTATTTTTTCCAGGTGTCCTGCACTGGTTTATTTATGGTCTCACTTTCTTTCTTAGTGCGAGAAATCCTAGCTTTTAGCCAGCTGTAAAGGATTGGCAAGACGCATTTGTAAGGGGAAAACAATTAGCGACGCTTTTTTCTTACCAACCTTTGCCCACCTTATTAGGCGGAGAATTTTCCAGTGTACTTAAATAAGCCCCGCAGCAGCCTCGGCATCTGACCCGTGAGCAGCGACGTACGAAGGCACTCGGTGTGTTAGTCCAGAAACCAGCTGAAACGTGGTCCCATCTGATAAACCTGGGCTCTGGCCTTGGGAAAAAATTCCCGTGAGGAATGAGAAGGAAGACAGTCTCCTATTTCTATTCTCAAGGGCTCTGGCAAAATCGCAGCGACCCCACCTAAAAAGCCCCGGAGCCACCACTTCTCTCACAGTCCCTGATAAAGTCACCCGCTCCCATTCCACAGCCGGTGTTGCGGTGGCAGGGACAGAGAGGAGAGGTCCCCGGCAGTGCCCACCCGTGCAGCATCAGATCAACCCAAAACAACATTCACCAGCAACTGCCTCTGCACTGGAGCCCATTAACCCTCCAGCTGGATGCATCTCACTTTTTAAAAATGTAAATGGCACACACAGAAAGAAACAGTTGTGCATCACTAGTTGGTCCTCTAGCTGTAAATTCACACCCAGAAGCAGGGTGTCGGGTTTTTTGCTGGAATAGCAAACTGGGGGCATGGGGAATGTGTTGCAGCAGCTTCATGAAGCCCAGGATCCCTGAGGGACCAAAGCCAGGCGAAGTTCAGCAGCACTGGATGGAGCCTGTGGGGTCTGTCCTCACCACAGAGCTCCTGCCCAGAGCCTGCCCGGCAGCGGAGCGGCCTCTTGGTCATCACAAAGGTGACGTGGGAAATGTGCCGAGAGCTCAGATTTGAAACAGAGAAGCATGAAGGCCTGGGAAAAGTTGTTGCTTGAAAGAAAATTAATCTCAGGTTTATCAAAATGAAGTGTCAGATACCTTTATGCATATGCTAGAGAGACCCTACCCTGCTTGGTTAATGGCAGGTTATTCCTTTTCTTATGCTGTCAACTATTGTTACTGATTGTTAATAGCATTAATATTTCCATCACTTAATTTATTTTATTAATCCCATTCAGGTTTACCATTACCAGCATATGAACTGTAAATAGCAATAATAATGCCATCAAGGTTAATATCAGTGATGCTGAAGGGTATTATGTAAAACACAGCCTGTGAGCGGCAGCGAGACAGGCGCCTATAAAACCTTGCCTGCGATAGCGGGGGGTGGGTTAAACAAAGGTCTCGCACAGATTTACGGAATTGCGTTATCTTCTGGAAGAGGTGAAGATTTAATACCAAAAGCCTCCTTTAAATTTCCTGTAATGTTCCTTTCTATCCCCCGACTATAAAAATATAGCCAGAGAACATTCTTAAGGAACAGTGTTTTTATCTTAAATTATTAAAAGTATAATAGTGGTTCAGTTTTCTTCTAAAAGCAAAGGCAATGGAAACAGACAATTTGTCAACTTTTAAATCACAATATGCAGGTGTTAGGGTGACTGCAAACAGTGCAAGGAAAAGGTCAGCGTAAGAGAGCACAAGACAAACAAAGCAACGGATGTTCCCCTGAAAGCCCGATGCCAAACGCTGGGGTGGGAAGGGGGAGACGGCCAGCCAGGGGCCTCGCACCCAATGGTCCTGTGCCGACAGCAGGCTCCGCGTGCTCAGGGGTTTGCAAATATTTCAGCTGCCAGGGGCACCGCTGCCGTCCGGTACCCCCGCCCGGGCTGTGCTGCCGGCCAGCCAGCGACAGGGAAGCTGGGGGCGAATCACTCGCACCCCCGTGCGGGACACACTGTCATGGGGCTGAGTTTTCAAATATCGGCGATGGCTCCAGGGACGCATGTGGCCCAAAAATGTCCTGCGGAGCAGGTGTGGTGCGCACAGCCCTGGGGGGCAGGGCTGGTGGGGGGACCCCGAGGAGTGAGCCTCCACAGCACCGCTGGCGCGGGACGCTGAGCCCCTCCACCTCACCGAGCCATGCTAGCAGGGTGTGCGGGGACGCTGCTGGACGCTCTGCTCAAAGAAGTCCAGCACGCTGCAAACCCAGGGCAGCTCTGCGCCATCAGGTGTTTGTGCACGTACCGTGGTTGACTGGGAAGAGCAACAACCCCGTCAGCAGTAAGCACGCCTGCATTATTTGTTCCCTCGGAAATAAAAATAAATCTGCTAGCTAAAGGTTTATCAGCAATTAAAAGGCCAAAACATCTTTACACAAACTGTCTTTGTCACCACTGGAAGAAGTCTCAAGGCATGGCGAGGGGACGCGGGTCCTACACGTTTATCACCGTGACAGACCCTAACCTGGTGCAGGGTACCAGGGTGCACTGGTGCCATTTCCCCAAGGCGAGGCAGGGCCAGGGCAGCGACAGCCAGAGGGAACCACCCGGGGACATCCCTCTTATGGACCCGGCAACCTACGGAAACATTTGCAAATGCTGCTTTGGAAAAAAAGGTGTAAAAAAATGCAAGAGCAAGAATTTAAATCCTACAGGAATTCCAGGAGGATACGGAAGCCACCAGTAAAGGGGCCATTGAATACGGTAGTTGAGGGAAATCTGGAGAAAGGGCTCTGTTTGCCCCTCTGGGATGGATTTCTGAAGGTAAGGAACGTATCAGCTTCCTGCGCCTGGACAGAGTGATTTAGTATTCACACCACTTTATTTGGGAGGAATTTGTAAAAGACTTAGAGCTATAAAATACCTTTCTGCTCATTTTTCATGGATGCTGCTGCAGAGGTTGCAGAAGTCTGCCAGGGCAGAGAATGGAAAAGGACGTTTGCCATGTAGGAAGGCTTCGTCCTGCAGTAGGAAGTGGCCCGTCGACACAGACCCTCCTTTCTTTGTTACATCTGCCTTGCCTTCCTCGAAGAATTAAATTAGATATACAAGGGGGAAAGAGAGAGGGAGAGAGGGAGAGAGGGAGGGCAAGGGAGGGAGGGAGAGAGAGACGAGAAAAAAGGCTCAGGCAGGAATATATTTCCTATGTCTGGATAAGGGGAAGGATTCGAGGTAATTGCTTGCTTTTCTCATTGTTCTCAGCTGCCAAGCAGAGATTCATAGAGCGTCTGCAAAGATCTCTCTCTTTTTTCTTTTCCTTCTAATTCTTCACACTCCCCCTCCAAACCCCCATCTACCCCGATCCCTATCCCTCCCCTTCCTCCTGCTTATTCCACCCTAGGAAAAAAAAAGTAATTTGTCTGTTTTATTTATGATGCAATGAAGGTATGCTGAACGCATCGGGATAACCTGACACTGGTCAAACTATCTGTCAGCAAAGAAGAACTGCCTTCATACTCCAACGAGTGCATAATTTAACCATTTCTCTACCAGAGGGCAACGCGAGACCATCCATTTAAAACAAGAGGGTTTGTCACTGCTCCCTTCACAATAAAACCCAGTTTTGTTGCACCCTGGCAAAAACTAGCATTTGACATGTTTTCAATCAACCCTTTATCTTCTCATTTTCGCTAGTCATATACAGATTGTCTGCATGTAATAAAACTTCTACTTGGAAAAATATAAAATGATTTGAGATATTCATATGAAAGCCAGGTCCCAAAACAAGATGGAACACACAAATCTGCCAGCTATGAAACCAATTCAGGATGGATTTAGGACCCAGATAGAGCCAGACAATTGGATGCTGAGTGTGGGGAAGAAATAGTAATGCCTCAGGTCTGAAAGAAGTACATATAATCCTATCCTCCTGATGCACAGGGAGGCAATGGCTTCAGCTCAGAAAGAAAATGCAACCCATCCAGCAAGCAGGGTAGAAGGGAAATGGGAGTTAAAGGAGAAGAGAGAAAAAAAGAAAATATTAGCAAATAATATTCCAAAATATTTGAAATGTGAACCCAGAATAAAAAAATAAAATTAACTGCATGAGGGCTTTTTTTTTATTATTTAACAAAACAAAAATAATCTGTGCAAGCCCCATTGACATAGAATGGAGCAAACAGGGGAAAGGAATTACTAGTTGCATTCCACCATTTTAAATTAGTCACAATATTTTCTCCTCACTCCTGATACGGCGCAGCAAGAAGCATGCATGACAGCGCGCTGGCAAAGCGAGTTGCCAAAGGAGCCATTTTCCTGCCCGGATTCTGCTGGCAGTTCCCACCGTGCCGTGCCCCGCTGGCACCCCCACCACGGCCGAGGGGACAGGATGCTTTACAGCAACTGTAGGCAGCGCCCCGCATCCCCCGCAGCTGTGCCGTTACCGAGGATCACTCTTGATACCAGACAGAAAAAGACACGCCAAGTTTTAGCAGATTTTTGATACCATCATAAAAAACCATGCTCAGGATTCGGCCCAGAACTGCGAGTTCTCACAGTGTGAAGCCCTGCCGGGCACAATTGCCCGAACACATGGGATTTAAGCACACTGAAAATATTCTGATGTTTAATAAATGACAGAAGAAAGTATAAAAGAAATAAAAAGAGATTTTACAATATAATGCAGTGCATGCAACAGGGATCAGGGAAGGAACTCCAGGAAATAAGGGGTTTGACGAATAGCTTCTGCTCGTGATCTTATTTATTTCTGATACACACCAGCACTTGCCTGCACACCGTAAGCAAGCGGGAAAAGATTTTATGAATGGGAATATCTATAGCAAGAGGGAATGTAAAATGGAAGGGAGATAATAGGAAGGGTCGGGTCAAAGCCAAGAGGCGGTCCCCGGGACAGGCGAGTGACAGCCGCCACCGCAGGCCACCCTCGCCGGTCACCCTAGGACGGGGATGCTGGCAGCCCCCGCACACTGTCCAGGGGCCACCCGCCTCCGCAAGCCCTCCTCCTGCTGCTGGGCTGCTCACACCGGTCATTTTTGGAGGGAGGGATTGCAAAATTAAAATCTGGTTTTGTTCTGCGTTACTGAGAAATCAGCATTTGGAACTGACATATATTTTTCTTTGTGAGATTATTTAGGAGTCAATCGTTACAGCTATATTGTATACTTACCTATAACTATACATGTATAGAAAACACATTAAGATAAAAACAAATATATTTGGCAAAGCATAAAAATAAAGACATATTTTGGATATGGGGAATCACTTTATAAAAGAAGAGATTCTGTAGTGGATATATCAAAAAAGGACACATGCTGGGTTTTGTCCTGTCATTCAGGAAATCCCACGTCCTCACAAAAACGAACATTCATATGTTTTTCACACAAAAATTGCTCCATAATAATCAGTATACTTGGGAACAGTCCCTTTTACTTTCTTGTTCACCTTTATTTTTTCACTACTGAATGAAGAAATAACATGAAATTGCCACAACCAGCCAAGCTCCTTTTAATTCACAACCATTTTAAAATATGAAAACACAAATCTAGATTAATCCAGCAAGCTTTGGTGTTATTGTCAAATCGCAGCTAAAATTAAAATTAGTTAAAACAATTTAAATTTGTTAAGAAAAAGCTGCAATGAGATTGAAATAGTCTGTGCCTGTCTTTAACTTGAACCAATTTTTTCAGGCTGAGTTACAAACCTGAAAACAGGATGTTAATACCTGAAACAGTTGCATTAATTTAAATGTAGGAGCCCAAATAACATCATTATAATTCTGAACAGGTTGTTTTATCTCCTCAAATCCAGAGTTAAAACCTAAACTAAAATTACAAGAGCCTTTCCAACAGACAAGCCCCTTCAAAAGAAACTGTACAGTTCTGAAACCTGATTTCTGTTACAGATTTTGAAGTGTTCATAATTTGTATTTGTGAAACAAGCTGGATTATTACAGCGGGGGAGATCATATCAGTTTACCGTCTGCCTGAGTTTCCTACAGAAATCTGACAACCCTCCTCCATGAGCCCCTCTTTAAGTAATTGCTCTGCCATTTTGTTGTTGCTCCTTTTTCACCTGACTCAGCCCCAGAGAGCTCAAACCACACATTTAAAAATAGATTAGAACGTCCCAAAACAAAATTTGTTATTAACAACATTTCTACTGTCCCTCCTCATCATAAAATGGAGCCATGTATATGCTGATGTGAGGGAATTTGCTTCAAATCAGTAATATTTTACTTTAATCGGGGACTTAGAGCAAATGAAAATCATACTTTGTAAAATAAAAGAATTGCCATTCCATTTCAAAATTCTAAAATTTTAAAAGAAAAGTAGAAAATATTTGCAGAGAAAAACAAATTAAAATAGAAAGAATAAAACAGGTAGCCAAAGGAAACTTTAAAAATAAATTCACAATCCTTATTAGCAATGTAAAAATTATTTGGATTAGAGATTTCTGTAATATCAAGACTTACATTTTTGAGAACTGGCTTTATGATCAATGGATATTTTTGTTTACATGCTCCTTTGGTGTAATAAAACCAAATAATAAAATGTGAGTCCTATTAAAACTGAAACACATCTGCAAGCTTTTTTTCCACCTTTGATGAGTTATGGGCATAGGAAAGTGCATGACCATTTTCTACATGGTTTTAAAATAACTATAAACAATTTCTATAATGCATTTTCAATGGAAGCTTGTTAGTAATACGAGATTTTTTTTTCCACAAACTCTGGAATACTTAATATCTAAACTGTTCTATCATTTGGCTGCTGAGTATTTATTTATCACGGACATGTACTTTAGAGCCTCAGACAGAGAGATCCCGATATTTCTCTGGGCTGAGCTCTTTGTAGGTCTATTCCTTTCCCATATATAAGCATGAAAGAAATGCAGTGGAAATAAATACTGCTTTTCAAATGCTGTGATAGTTAATACTTCAGTGGCTACAGACTAACAATAATTTGGTGTATCTGCCCCACTCTGCTGCAGGCTTTTCCCCTTTTTGGATGGTGGTTTAATTAAGGCATTTGCGTCTCTCATCCCTAAATGCTATTGAATTTTAAACCAGCCAGGGAGCCTTTCCTTTTTTCACCCTTTTTTTATTATTACCATCCATTACCGCAGCACACCGGACCCCCGCGCCCTGGTACCCTCCGTCCCTCCAGCCTGGCCCTCTCACTCCCCATGGTTTTTTGGGTTTTTTTTCTTCTTAAATCTCAGCTGCTCTTTCAGCTGGCCTCATGCACTACAAGGGAATAATTTGCTTTCATAATTTAAATTTTTTTTTATATACACATATCATGTTTTGTTGAGGGGATGCTGCTCGGGATGCAGGAGCCTGCGCTGCCGGGCGGCGGTTCGTGGATGCCGAGTGCCCTCTGCAGGAAATACTACCCCAGCCCAGCCAGGAAAAACCCTCAGAAGTCAGAGAAAACAGGAGCAAATCAACTCCTGCATTATTATTTTTTTATACTCATTTAATTATTACACAATACATCAGCACTGACAGATGCAGAGAGTGCTGCTGGACCCCTGAGCTGAATTTTCCTACAAAGTTCAGGGCCGCCTCAGCCCCAGCCCCCCGCCCCGCGTCGCCCCGTCCCGCTGCGGGGGCAGCCGCATTAAATACAGAAGCAGATAGAGGAAGAATTTTCATTTGCAAGGTAATGTTTTATGGCAGGCTCTAAAATCCCCGCCACGTATTTCAGAGCGCAGACATGCAGGATTCCTGCTTCTCCCGCAGCAGAGCGCTGTGCAGGATGAAATTTTTATTGTTTTTTCCCAAAAAATAAGCTCTTTTGGAAATTCCAAATAAAGTCCTGCTCAGACACCTGCCTGGAATGACAGCACTCACTCTACGTGGTGTGCGCTGCTCACTCTCCATTTTAAATAGCAAATTCTGATTTACCTTGTACCTATATATTGACAAAATCAATGCAAAACATTGGCCAGGAGAAGGCTATAATGGCAGATTTAAAGAAAAAACAAACAAACAACAAAATAAAGAGAAGACTTTTAAGGCAGGTCTCTAGCCGGGAGCCTGCAGCCCTTTGAAAGCCGGTGCAGTATCAGGCACCCTGAACGCCTTTTAATCAAAGGCCCGGTTCCGCGCGGGGACCCAGCTGCCTTGTATATCGCGAGCCATGATTCCTTTCCCCAAACGCAGGCGTGTGGATTGCGGAAGAGGGTGGGATTAGGAAAAAAACCATTCTCTAAAGGGAAAGCATTTCAAAAGACGTCATGAAATGAGAATTTACTAGTCTTTTCCAAGAGCTAATAATGCCTGTGCAGCACAATAGGCATCGCTCACTGTGCCACAGACAGGACTTGCAGGCTCCTTTCTGTGTGTCCCCCCCCTTTTTAAGAATATAGCTTATGCAAACCTCACCACAGACTTTTCCTTCAGATTGTATATCAGAGCAGCAGGGGGGCTGATGGAGTGCTCATTTTTTTACATCAGTCTTATAAATTGCTCTCCCCATTAATTGTTTCCATGGAAACAATGCATTTGGCTTGTATGGGGATCCTGAAAAATTTTTAATGGGATTCTTAAAAATGTGCAGGAGGTTGGGGGGGTAGGGGGTAGGGTAGGTGCTCTCAAACACCCTCAAAAAACATCCAGCATAAGTTCTAACAAAATGTGCAGTTAATTGCTTGTTTCCAAATGTTGCCAGACTGAACACAGATTAAACCGAGGATCTGAAAACATTATTCAAATGACCAGGGGAAAAAAAAAATGAAACAAAAGGGCAAGTACAGATTACGTGACAGCACAGATGAGAATTTTCAAACACCTCCTAGCAAAACACAGCCATGAGACCATGACCAAATAACAATTCTTTAATGTCACAGCCTTAACTAATAATTTAAGCATGAGCAGTCCTTGATAACCCATCAGATCTTCCAACAAATATTGTGCTCCTTGCAGAACCTCCACATGCTGCTCTGACAGGGACAGCAGTAGCTACACACAGGCTGCACCAGCAGTGCACACAGACATGCACACACCATCTTCCCTTTCTCCACTCTTCATATGCCTGAGAGGATTTTTCTTTTAATTTTTTTTTTTTTCCCAGCAGGGAAAGTATTTGTATTACAGGGTATGAAACTAGTCCAACATGCAAGCATATTTAATTTGGAAAATGTGTGGCTAAATGCCACTTGTTATGGGATTAGTTAACAGCTGCAAGTCTGCTACTGTGGAAAGAATTTTTTTTCACAGAAAAAAAAAAAAAAAAAGAAAAGGATTTAACTTAGAACTGATATGTGCCGTCTCCCAACTTTCTCTGTGTATTTTCAAGTTACATCCAGCTCACTACAGGGTTGTCCTCACTTAACTGTCAGCTGAAGCCATCCACACTTAAATTAACTCCTCTCAAGTTAGTCTGCTCCAAGTGAGAGCAGTCAGCGCTGTAGAACAGCCCCTGCACTGCGCGGCCTGTTAGAGGAGCCAGCTCAGCCCCACGGCGTGATCAGCACCAGCACAGAGTCAGCCCCGGCCGAGGGCACCCTCTGGCCCCAGCTGAAGACACATGCAAGCGTCGGGTTGCTGGCAGCTCTCGAGTTCTACCTCCAGCTAATCATGCAGTGAAGACAGGCTCTAAATTACTTGTTAAAAATACTGTACTCGTCCTGAGTGTCCTATAGTGTCCTCAAACGCTAAGGGCTGTTAATGAAGGAGAAGATCATCTTTAACACATCAGTCACATAATGCAAACCCGCCAGTCACTTTATTTTTCCTGTCCATATGGCCATCACTTCCCTGCATGACTGCTAACAGATATGTTCATAAAGATGCCAAGAAGCAGGTTTCTAGACCATAACTTGCCCCCCCTGCCCCATCACAAAGTGTTTCTCATTAGTATCATGTTGCTGTCCTCTTTCCAGCTCAGGAACTGCTTCTCTTCTCTCGAGCATAAGCCCTTCGCTGGTCTAAACTGTTGCGTATTAACTGCAAATCAGGCACTCCGTGCCAGGCTCAAGGAAGGTTGCGGCTCCAGAGTGAGCGGTCACAGAGCCAGTCCGGGAGCTGTGAGGAGCAGCCACCTCCCAGGGAAGGAGCCACTGCAAATCCTCTCCTGCAGAAGCACGAGGATGAGGATGGTTGGAAGGGGAAGAAACTGTGTCCCGAGCACAGCAGGGGCAGCTCAGACAGTGTCGCTTTCCATCCCGGCCTCTGCATCTCGCTGCTGCTCAACCTACCGCAGAACAGCCTAAAATGTTTTCACTGAAAAAGCTGAAATGAAGGAGACAAAAGTCTCCATCTGTCACCCCACGACTGGTGTTACCCAAATTACCTTTGTGGAAGATGTATCTTATTGGATCTACTTGTCGGGGGGCAGGGGGACCTCTTTCCTGGCTCCAAGCACAAGATGCTCAGGAATCCCGGTGACCCACGGCAGGGAGAGGGACAAGGGGGTCAGCATCAAACCCCCAGCTCAGAGAAATCCCGTGCGACAGCGGGGAGTTGGAGAGCAATCCCGCTCTCCTAGGCGAGGGGGCTGCAGGAGCCCTCCGCTGGAAGCCCTGCCCCAGGGCTGCCAGCTGACTCCCGAAAACTGCCTGTGCCTGCAGCTGTCCCAAGACAGTGCTCTCAGAGCAGAAGGCAAGGTTTGCCTGCTTCACCCAAGGCTCTGGAGGGTCGCTCCCAGCCCCAGCACCTCTGGAAGTTCATCTCTCCACCTTAGAGCCTCTAAGGGAAACCACAAACAGCATACCAAAGAAAAACTTTAAGAAAGTGCTTTACAGTCTGCCCTTTAAAGCAGAGGAGAGCCTGCACAAGGCCTGAGACAACTGAATCTAACACCCTGCGTGCTCCTGAGGGGCAGAAAAACTCACAAGCAGGCAGCTCAGCAGGTTTGATGAGCTTGCAGGGCTCAGCTCATCCCTCTCGTCACTGCCGTTCTCCCATTCCCTCCAGGAGATGCGGTTCGGCTCCACCAGCCGCTGCCCTGGGCACCAATGGCAACATCGCCCCGGGCACAGCATGGAGGGAGGATCAGCAGCTCAGGGAGGAGCTCAGGAAGCTCCGTTTCCTTTGCAGATGTAAAGTATCACAGTTTATCATTTATCTTGAAAATACGATTACCTGGGGGGAAACATTTTTGATATGGCTGATAAGTAGAAAAGTGGAAACGCAGTGGTGTATCTGCTCCAACCAGTACCAGAACTGGTACTAACTATATTCTAGCTGATCTTTAGTTTCAATCCTGCATTAATTCCCATAACTTATATAATAGAAATTACACAAAGATAGTCACATAATATGGCAGGAAAATCTCTCTTTGGCTGTTTCTTTTGGATACTGCAAACTGATGGCCTTTATGTCACACACACACATATGATCACCCTGCACTGACAGACACCCTGCAATTATGTGGACAAAGACGGATGCTACGTGGCATTTTTCTGCTGGAAATGATACCCTGAAAGGGGGAGGAGGGGGTAATTGAGAGCAAGTTTCTTAAAATCACATTTCTGTTACACCAGTGCCAATTCCTTGACCCCAGCCTGAATCAATGTGCATCTGCATCAGTACAACTGAGACCTGACTCTGCGCAGGAGCGTTTTCTTTCTTGAAGATCAATCAAACTGGCATCACAGCCAGGCTCCTCTACGGCCGCACCCTGGTCTTGCAGTAGCCGTAGGGGAGGCTCACGGAGAGGAGGCAAGAGCAGGACGATGAGGTGGGGTGGTCCCCAACACAGCCCCCGTCCCCATCCACCTCTCGGCCCCACAGCCAGAAGCTGCGTCTGCATCTTTACACTTAATGGCCCCGGGTAGACTTGTAACACTGGTACTTGGTGTGTGGGTTGTGCTAAGACAAAATACCTGCAGAGTGGCTGGAAAAGACCTTTAAAAGATCTTTTAAAAGCACTGGGGATAAAATGTGTATTTGTAGCTTTTAAGTGTATCGATATCTAACTCAGAGTGATGACTGGCAAACCAGCACAGGAGCTCCTGGTACCTTACAGGGCTGTGTAAGCCAAAACGTGCCATTTCATTCAGTGAACAAACATAATCCCCCCAAATAAAAAAAAACAACTTAGGGCATTATAACTCCTTGAGCAAGTCTTCAAAAGCTACGTGTGAGTGTGCTGGAGTGAATGCTGCCATCCCTGGGCACCTGTGCACGCCTCCGCACGGCAGAGACACCGGGATGCACGGTCCTCGTCCTGCAAGAGTGTGAGCACGTCTTAACTTCACGAACATTAGCAGCTCCACTGGGACCTGCACGCTGCAGATGCTAGAAGTGGAAAGTAGCATGCAGAAGAGAGCTGTAATTTCCTTAATTTTATCTTAAAAGGGTCCAGACTGGGTAAGTTCTGTTTTTCACAGCAAAATTTTCCTTTTCAGATATTCCCTTTTAAAACTGACAAAACTTAATTGTTTCCAAAGTTGGAGGTTTGCAACCTCACTCCCCCCAGGGAGGCTGGTGAAGCTTTTTTCCATTTGTCCGCATTTAAAACTGGGTCCACTTTAAGAGAAACAAGCTAGAAGTGGGTTTTACCATTTCAGAAATGAAAGGCATTTACCCTCAAGACAGTAAAACAGATCTTTTAAACCTTTCTGATGCAAGAGAGGAAATGGGAAGTTTACAGAAGTAAAGCCTCAGTCCTGCACATACAGACCTGATCCTCCTCGGGTGTATAGCTCCCTGAAATCAATACAAGTTCTCACGGGCGAAGCTGCAGACGCACATAAATGTTTCCATATTTGAATCTTATATCAATACTAAAGTGGCGTTAAAGAAAAAAACATTCTTCACAGTAAATTCAAAAGTTTGCCCAGTTTAAAAAATGAATTGTGTATGTACCAATGTTTTTCATCAAATCATGTTATTTATGCATTTATTTAAAGACAATTCCCAGCTCGCACGTCCTCAGAAGCAGCTCAGCCTGCACTTCCCTGCCGTGGCTGGTATTTACAGAGCCTGTGGTGGCTGGAGCCATTGGTTGTGGCCAGGCACAGCAACACCTCCCCAGCACCGCGGGCACCCGGCCCTGTTTCTGCAAAAGCACATTTGCTGGGTGCACACCTGAGCCACAGAGCTGGGGGGGGGGGGGGGGCAGCCCTGCTCCAGGGAGGCTCCCACCACCCCTCCAACTGCCGGCGTCCCTGGGTTTATGGTGGAACCAATTCCTTTTTAACCACCCTGCAGTGCCAAGCCTGCAGTATCAAGACATTTCTTTACTCCGCACAGGGCTGCAAAGGGCCCTCGATATGGAAACGCAACAAGTATTATACCGAAAGGACAGCAGGCAGTAGAGATCAGCAGGAATTACTAATACCTGACAGAGGGATTGCTTCCCCAAGGCCTTCACAGCATCATCTTTTCTCCCACTTTATGAAGCCACACAAAGCAAATCCCAACTGCTAACCATAAAAAATGAGAGCTATTTGCTAGAGACCTGATAATGTTTAAAAATATATAGTCAAACATCTTGCTAAGTGAAGGCATGATAAAGTAAAGTCCATCTCTTACACTAACCTTCAAGGTAAAATTAATAATTAATTAGTAAAGCCAGGACATGGAATGATTGCTATCAATATTTTAATACTTTTACTGCTAATTTCATTCTCCCTCCATAATCTGCTTTCTGAAAAAGCAGGAGAGCTACGTGTGCATTTTCAGCACAGTACCCTGCCTCGGCTGGGGTCAATGTTGGAGAAGAACTATCACCCCAAAGTGTGCCACAAATGTCATTTCTGCAAAGAAAAAACCCAGCGCCCACTGCTCGGAGTGTGTTACGTGTGTTTGGCAAGTGCGCGCTGCAGCCTTCCACTGCGTCTGCCCCAAGGCAGGGGCTGCGGAGCCAGCAAGAAAAAAATGGGGGAGCTTTTCATGAAGATAAGCAAAATGCAACCAAAACCTTCCCCAAGCGTTAGAAAGGTCTGCTTCCCCGTCCTGCAGCCGAGCAGGGAAAACTCTGGCCCAAGAGGAAAACTGCTGGGAAAGTTATGAGGGGGCAAACCCAGGTGGGTGCAGAGGCACAGGGAGAGGCAGGCAGGGGCATAGGCAGGGGCAGAGGCAGAGGCAGGGGCAGAGGCAGGGTCCACTGCTGCCCCAGCCAAGGAGCAGGGAGCAGGCGGGTGGGCGAAGGGAAGGGAGGCAAGTTCTGCCCTCCAATAGAAAGAAAAGTGTGTTCTTGCCTGCTTTATTTACTCTTTATTAGTCTAATGAGGCTGTTTCCTGGGAGTTTAATTACCATAATAGAGACAATCCCTTTCTTAACCCTCTTTACAGCCTGGAAGAGAAAGAGCTTCTGAAAGGGTAAAGCAGAAAACACGAGCCGCCAGCAGAAAAGTGGTGTTTCAAATCAGTCTGAGCAGAGCGGCAGGAACCCTCCGGCACGTGGCCATAAATCTCACCCCGCGGGGTGGGGCCGGCTGCGCAGCGTCCCCCGGGCCGGCCGCAGCGGGCGCTGCCGTGGGGGGCTCCCAGCCGGGCTCGCCCACCACCCCGCGACTCACGGAGCGGGAAGGCAGCGCAGCAGAGTTCTGCTGCAGAAAAATTAAGAGCACATGATTAATGCTACATAAAATATGTGGGTTACCAGCCCTTTGAAATCTTACCTCTTCATCATTTTCCATTTACAGTTTACTAATGAAATTAGATATGGTAAAGGGTTTCTTTCTTACTTTTTTTCCCCCCCTTAAATCGACTGTGCATTTTTTTAGAGTTAAATCAACATATTTTCCATTCCATATTCAGCAAGAAATCAGAAAATTAAATGTGTGTTTTTTCTGGTGCTGCTAAGAAATATTTCCATGGTGTTGCCATAATACATACAGCATTTTACTGTATTAGACTTACATGTCTGTTACTCTGCACACAACAGATAAAACAGATCAGATTAAAACAACTCTTGTTAGCTGGGCTAGTCTGTACTGACATAAAGCTGAAACACGCACAAACCGGATCAGCTTTCCCTCCTCCCAAGAAGGCATACTTGTACTAAATGGCAGACAATAACATCATTCCCCTCCTTGCCATGTATATAGTATAAAAAAAATAACAATCCAGTCTCCAAAACATTAGTCAATGGTAGGTTTAAAGGGAAAGCACTGATCAGCAGGCTCCTCCACTGATGGCTGGGAGCCCCAGCCACTCCCGGCTTTGGGGGGCTGCAGGACTGTGAGGCTGGACCTGGCAATCTGCTTCAGCAGAGTTTTGCAGCAACAGGCATTTTAGAAAGGTAAAGGCAAAGAGGCAGTGAGGATGAAAAGAACCAGATCTAAGAGGAGAAAAAATACAGCCCATGAAAAAAACAACACAGAGCTGTGCTAACCCAACCAGAAGTCTCTCCTAGCCCCCTTCATTCGTTCCTACACAATGCAGACATGCTGTAAAAGCAATTGCTAAAAAGGGGATTTGCAGCAAAACTCAGAATAAACTTGTGTCACAGTCTGAAGTCCAGAAGAACACAAAATCCTCTACTAACTTTCTTCTAATTGAGCCTCAGCACCACCCCAGTGAAGGGGTTTCCTTTAGCTGGTACGTGAACCACCACCTTTGGTGCTCCTCAGGCACGGAGCAACTTGCCAAACGCCAGTGTGATGGGCTCATGCAGAGCCACCCCGGGAGTGAGATGGCTGAGCATGGGGGAAAAGGGGTAACTATTTCATGTTTTGGTGCTGCCTTCCTCCCACGCCCAAGCCAGCACTCCTCTTCATCACACCTAGTGCAACGCAGGACCCAGGGGGAAGGAAATGATGTCAGATGGCCACAGAGCTGACACTACCCAGACAGCAACGGAGGCAAACATACATGATGCAATCAACAACCACTGTTTCTTACTTTAAGTTGCAACACTGCTGGTTTTCCTGACCTTCTCCTTCACGACATCCTGGAGTGGGTTTGGCCCACGTCCCCTGCCTGGGATGACAAGCGTGTGGTACTCGGGCAGCTCGCTGCGGCGCTGCTGGCAAACATCACCTCGCTTCGAAACAGCGCTGACCGCATCTCTGCTGTCAGCACAGAGCAAACGAAGTGGGGTAAGGCACCAAGTTACTCAGAAGCCCCGTTTCTCGGGGCAGCACAGTACTGATGAAATAAAGCAGTTAAAACATCACTGCTGAGTTCACCACTCAAGTGAGGCCAGAGGCCAAGGTTCACGCTGGTGTTACACAGCCCTGTGTCCAGGTGTGTTACACACGCCCCGTGTCCACCACAGCCACATCACTCCTCTCCAGGACAGCTCTCCAACGCCGTCCACCTTCAGCACCGCTGGCTGAGCTGCGCCCAGGGGCCGTCGGGAGGGACTTCTCCGCTTCGGATCATACTCCTTTAACAAACAGGATTTTTTGTGTTTACATAGCTGCTACCATAACCATAAATTGACAGTGTAAAACTGAAGGTGAAATGAAATAATTAAAGACATTTTCCCCAAGGTTCTGATCACAGAGCTGCCATAAGTGCAAAGGGATTTGTGAGCCACACGCTTCAGGAATCCAACGCCGCATATTTAGATTAATGCTATCTTTTTCTGTGTTGCAGTTTGAAGGTTAGGACTTGGCAGGAAGAAACTGCACTCTCACTAAAATTCATATATGGATATCCCCTTTGAACACTTCCTGAATGGTTATTTTAAATAACATTGTGTTTATTAGCAGAACAGAGGAAGGACTGTAAAGCAGGAGAACCGAAGAGTTTGATTTCCAGTCAGTGATGAATGGCGGGGGAGGCCAGGTCACCCGGCTGCAACATCAAAGGGGCGACTGAACCAGCCAGCACACTTGAAGTTAGTTAAAATGCCATAACAATTTTCTGAGTTTTTCTTTTTTTCTTAAAGAAATTATATTTCATAGCACTGGCTTCAGCCATTATTTCCAGGTCTCTGATGACACCCAGGACTATAAAAAGGCACTACCTGCTGGCATGCCAAGGAGTATCTGCCACACATTGTACTTGCGATACGATGTGCTATCCTCCATAAGAGCGATGGCTTTTAAAGAGCTGGAACACAGCACCCGCCTCCATCAACGCGCTATTATGCATCCTCACATTGGTCTGCACTTCTTCTAACACTTCAGGATTAAATTGCCAAGTAATTTGCATGGGTCTGGTTCCTTTTGGGCTAAAACTTAGCCAGGCTCTTTCAGAGCTTTGCAGGGCCAGCCTTGCCTCTCTTTTCTGTCAACAGAGTAAGGAACTGGATGCTTTTGGGGCATCCCTTGGCAAGAGGGGTGAGTGCTAAAGCTTTGCTGTAGAGCTGAACCAGATATAGGCTGGAGAAATAAAATCGTATCCTAAATGTATTAAGTCATTTGCTAAGTGTGAACTTAGTAGTTAGTAAAGGTAAATGCAGTCTCAAACTGTCTCCTAAGAGCAAAATCAAATGAACATGTATTCACAAAACTTCGGGTCTTCAATCAAGCCTTAGCAAACACAGAAAACAGCAAAAACTTCTGGTAAAACAGACACGCCTGCTGGCAGGCCTCTACGGTGTGCACGCCTCTCACTGCTCAGGCCTCACTCAGTAACAGCTCACAAGTATTTTTCCAACGCGGATTTTCCTTCCTGGAGAAGAGGAACCGTAGTTGTTCAAACGTTCGACACTTATTTGTTTAGTTTTAAATAACCACGGTAGCCCAGCGCATCTCCCGGCTGTCTTCCCGCCACACTCCGGCCTGCCCTCAGAGGACCCGGTTCCAGCTGCGCCTTCCCGGGCCCGGCCGGGCCTCGCGCCCGCCTCAGCAGCCCCTCACCGCCCGCCTCGCGCTTCATGGCGGGAGAGCAGCAGGGGGCAACCTCGCCCCGGCAACGCTGCGGCGACGGGCCGGGCCCTGCGCTCCGAGAACGGGCCTTGCGCTGCGCCAGGCCGGGCCCTGCGCTCCCGGGCCCCGCTCTCGATCCGGCAATGGGCCCTGGGCTCCAGGAAGCCACAGCCCGGGCTGCCAGGTCATAACAGCGGTGTAAAGGTCCACTCCGGGATAAACCGAGATGAAACAAAACGAAATAAAAAATAAAATAAAATACACATACACCCCACCCCGGGCCGGCAAGGAGGAGGCTGTGAAGGCAGATAGACTTACTGGGGGGGGTTGTTTTAACTTTGCCTGCAGGCACTTTTGAGCCCAAGTAACTGCGGATCTGGGAATAACAGGTGTTTATTGATTTCCTTGTGGTTGTTGGGGTTTTTTTCAGCCGCAGAGCTGCAGCAGAAAGACATATGTAATCCATATGTAACACTTCAGAAAATGAAAGGCAGCAGAAACACCGAACAGGTGGGCAGAATGGGGGGAAGTTTTGACTCTCTCCCCAATAAATGTTACCTACTTTTCCCACATCATCAATATTAGGAAGAAAGAAAAAAGAATTTTTTAAAAACGTGACCTCCCCTAAAATGGCTTTCTGTGTAGATGCAGCATCCACCCAAATCAGAAACCAGGCTGGGGTTCCCTCCCGACGGTTCACTTAGTGGCAAGTTTCAAAGTATGGCAGCTACAGCACAGCGCTGCTAATTCTCTACAGCTAACGATCTTAAATCAAGGGGAAGACGCTGTTTTGCCACAAAGTGAACAAAGCCACAGATCACGAGGATAAAGCAGAAAGTCTAAAAAACGCAACCAAGCCGTGGCATAAAGCTGAGCAGAAGTACATTCCTGCGTGTCAGGCTTTCCTAAATTATCTCCTAGGTAAACAACCTAAAACTGGCCTCTCCACTCTGACGTACACCAACTTGTTTCCATGGGCATTTTGCCTGGGCAGAGAACCCAGGCCTTTGTCCCAGTTGCTTATCCACTGAATCACATCTATTTATTCAGGCTCGTCCAGCCGGACTCGGAGCATATTGACCGCAGAGGGGGCTGCCAGCGCACAGCCCTGCCCCAGCCTCTGGTTTCCACAGCACCCTTTGCTGTGTCTGGAGTACCTTTACCCCCTCTCCTCCCTCTCTGCACTGACAACAAATCCATCGCCACCGCATTAGTCCAGCATTATCTTATCAAACAGAGGGGGGGGAATAATATTGATCATTTTCTCCAATTTTAAAAAGAGGGTGAGGGAGAAAAAGAAAAAACACACAAGAAGGGGAAAGCAGACAAAGAGAAGCTAAATCAAACCACAGAGCAACAAAGGAGGAAAAACAGGTGGAAGACAGCAATTGTTTTCTGAACCCCAGCTAAGTGGAGAATTGAAACGAGGGAGGCACCGCAAGAGGACCAGGGGATGAAAGGGAGAGATGGTAAGAAACAGAAGGGCTATATAAGTCTGAAAATGGCTAGAAAGAACAAGGGAGAGAGGAGACAAGAATGGAAACCTCTGATGTTGGCAGGAAATGTTGTGATTCTAAAGATGAAACAACTTGTGGGGAAAGAAATTGGGAAAAAATACCCCTGTGTATTTCCTAGGGTGAACTCGAGCAGCAAATGAACTGCAGAGGAGACAGCTGCCGGACAGCACTGGGCAGGAATGAAATGGCGCAGCGTCCTCTGAAGGAGAATTCATTGTTAGAAAATGACATCCTTTCATAATACCGATATTTTTCAAAGCCTGCTCCAGCTGCAGCTGCAGATGTGGCTTAAAAACCCAAGCAGGAGGCCCATTCCCCTATGGCAAGACTATATATTCTATGACTGTAATATTATTGCCATAAAGGGAATAGGAGAGATGGGGCAGGAGAGATACTTAAAACTTCCAAACTCATTCAAGACAAGTAATAAGGGACATACAAGGAGTTTAGGAAAAGAAACATGACAGCTTCCTTACTTATCTATGAAATTATTACAGAAATGTTTATCATGTATATTTTCACTACCCCCAGTATGTTGGGGGCTTTAATTCCTTTGGATGGACGCCAGCGTGTTAGGAAAAAAATGCTGGGGAGAGGGAAGGAATACATTTACTAGAAAAAAACTGCATTCCTTCCAACCTTTCTGCAGCTTCTTAAAAAAATACAAAAAGCCTCCTTCAAACTGCTCAGTGCCATACCAATTTCCTGTGTAGACCTGAATATTAGTATATGTTTTTCTGTGTCTCCTAAGTTTCCCAAGTTACCTAATGCACGCTCAGCATGAAGCATTTTTAAATGAGTTAGTCTTTATTGAATTATGATTTCCAGCAGTCACTAATAACAAAATTCAAATTGCTCCAGCAGATGAGGATTTTAAGAATGCTGAGAAGAAACTGAGTTTTTAAGAGACTCTAGAAGAGCCACCCACTGCTTGTGTATAGTAACCGTGAGCCTCTTGACGAAATACTTCAAATAGTTAATTAGATTTGCTAAAAAAAAAAAAAAAAAAAAAATCAGTCATTAGGAGTTACCACTCTGGGAGACACTGGATAAAGGCTGTTACTGGCGCACCTACGGCTTTGTCAAAAGTGAAGCTAAAAAAAATTTTTTTAAAAATAAAGTTTCAGGTTTTCCTCACACTGTCCCTGCAGTTGGCACGATGCAATTAGCAACACATCTAAAGGGGAAAGAGGAACTTTTATTCCATTAGGACTTCTTTTTTACCTCGGGAATTTCTTCAGGCTGCTAAAAAGGCATTTTTCAAACAAGGAATAATAGGGATGCTCGGAGCCTATCCACAGTCCACGAGGCTGAGAACTGCAGATCACCTGCAAACTGAATTTGTTCTATTTTGTTAACCATTTATTTTGTCTTTACTGGCTGTTCAAAGGGAAGTGTGATAATCCCACTGTTCCTCACTTGCTCAGCGGGGAGTTTAATCTAATAAAGCTATTACAGCAGAATGGATTAAAGCAACGTGAAGCATTAGTAATTTGAGGAGCAGTTAAAGAATGTTAACGCTGAGACTCTGTGCGTATTCTCCTAAAAACATGATCACAGAGATGAAAGCAGAGCTCCTACTCAATATGTCATTTTTCAGGCACAAAATTTAATTCTTTCAGCGTCCTCATCCAGATGTTTATAGCAAGGAGCAAGAGGCTGGCCATTATTTAACAACTGCTGAAACCAGAGGCTGACCAGAACGGGCATGCTTTAGCTTACCTCAATCTTGATTAATCCCTCTGTTATAATAATATCTTTTTTAGAAAAAGAGATATGTGACCAAAATCATCTGATACATATGATGCATATTAGGATGAGATGCAGTATTAAAAGCTGAGGGACTCACTAACGTTCCCTGTCATTCACCCTTGGGTGCAGCAGATGTGGACATCGCTGCCAGGAGGACTGAAGACCTGCTGCAGCGTGGCCAGGCAGGTACGAGATGGAGGGAGGCTCCACGCGGAGGGGGAAGGGTTTGGCTCCTACACCCCGATCCCAAACACAGACAAACCACAGCGGTTTTGGCAAATGGCCGACCCAAGAGCTTCCCACGCTTGCGCCTGTGCCAAACCTGCCCGTTACGGCCCCAAAGCGAAGACGTTAATTAACAGCCCAATGGTTACAAACAGGACTCGGGCTGCACCTCACGAGGACACAGGAGGCTTCACGGCTGCCATGTCCCCGTTACTGAGCCAGGACTGCTGACAGCCGCTGCCAGGAGGGCTGCAGCACCAGCTCCAATCGGGACAGAAAGAAGTAAATAACGAAGCGGTAATGCACTGCATACAGATTTTAAGTACATTATACACATATTTTACTGTACTCAGTTTTTAACGTATTACTGATCTTACCATGAAGTCAAGCTTTTGGGGACAGGAATGCAATTAAAACCCCAATTCCATTGCAAATTCCTGGATTTTTTATCAATATTGTCTTAGTCAGGAAAGTGCTTATCCCACGCTTGGCATTTTGTCCGTAAATAATATACATTGACGACATCCGAGGCAAGTGTGCTCTGGGTTGCTCCTGTTCTGGAGCCCGGCAGGACTCACAGCACTGACCAGGGTCACGCGCCACGGGGTACATTTCAAAAGCTCAACAGCACACAGTTACCACAAAGCCTTAAGGCAAACAATACAGAAAACATAATTTTGTCATAGCCAGGGAAATTCATCGCTGTGTTCAGAGATGCTCCTGCTCAGTCCCGATTTCAGAGCTGCTTTGGTTCTCCCAGAAGAGGAAACTTTCTATGCTCACAATAAGAGGGGTAAGAGCCATAACGAAATCAGTTGTGCACCGGATACATAGAGTCTTGTGGGGGAAAATACCTGAACTCCACATCATTCCCAAAGCCCACTGGTATGGTCCCAGCCCGGAACCACTTGACAAACTTAAGTCTGAACTTGAAGAAAAAAAAATAGGCATTGAGAGTCAAGGATGTGGTCCTCCTTTACACCTCAGTGCTGGCAAGGACAAGTGCCTCTCCCAGAGAAATCCACAGGATCTCATCTCCTTAATGGTAATTAAAAGTGCTTTGCTACCCCAGGATTTGGGTATCGTTCTGTACCAGCTTGTTCCGTAAAGGGCAAAGTTTAATACAACATGCATTATATATGTATATCTGCTTGTAATATAAAATTTAACAGAACATAATATGCAGTAGCACTTATAGAGGCACAGGTGCTTTTAAATGTCAGTGACCACATCCCAGCAAACTTCTTTTGCGCCATCCCAGTAACACAAAGAGGTGCCCAGTGTGACAGCCCACGGCTGGCCCCATGGTAGAATGGAGCAGAGCATGAGGGGAAGGCTCGTGGTCAGGGCAGCCTCCAGCAGAGTTGTTCCTGCTGCACCCCATACCACAGTGCACACTTGACAGAGGAAGGCTGTGCCAGAGAGCTTCCACCCATCAAACACCTCTCTTTGCTGCCATAAATACTTTTCTAAATACAGGAAATGTTTTGAACCTCGTCTGTCTGACAGTCTATATGTGCAATGGTCTCCTACAGAAAATTAACAGCTGAAACAAAAAAGACGGTAATTATTTTAAAAGCAGGGAAGCAAGAGAAAAATTAAACAAGAGAGCATCCCATCGCACACAACTGGGTGACCTCAGGCTTGGGAGATGCTGCCCAGAGCCATCCACAAAGACCGGTCATAGGCCAGAGTCTCACAAACCCACCCAAGCCACCGGTACTGTCCTGAGGAATGATCATTGGTTCAGTAGATTTGGAAATACAGATTAATGTGTTCAAAATTCTTCTTCTGATCTTCTTTACTACATTTCCTATAAAAAAAAAAAAGCGCTACATGCTGACATATGCATTGATACATGGCAGCAGGATTATTTCTAGGAAATTCGTGGAGAAACTTGGAAACTGGACTTGAAGCATGAAAGTAGCTGGCAGCTTAACTATGAAAAAATCTATTGCCTCTCCATGATGCAAGTTCCTCCACTTAATTCAGTCACTGGTTAATTTGTTTCTTTGTTTAATATGATAGAAACCCCAGGGATCAAATCATTCATAATAAAATTATATTAGTACTTTATTTTTGTCATTTCTGATTGCTCTGAGCAAGCATTATTGGATAGTTTGATCGTGGGATACAGAAAGTTACCATTTAATTAATATGAAAGGTGCCTAAATTTTGAATAATATTGAAGAAAAAAGCCTTAGGACGTGGCAGGAGACTCGGATGTATTATTAACTCCTATTGCTTTCTACGCTGCATTGGCTGTCAAGCTTTTGGGTGCACTTCAGATGTGAGATTTAATCTATAAAGCTTGAAGTTGCTCAGAATGTCATAGTCAGAAATACCCATTTTTCACCAGGTATGCTGACAGGATGGAGAAGCCGCTGATGCATAACACACAGGGGAAGTCCCACATGTGGGGGGTGAGGGTGGGTGCCAGGGGGATGGCGCTGCCCCATGCTGGCTGCTGCCCCTCTTGGTTCTTGGTTTTAGGGGTCAGTCATTAATGATAACCGACTAATAAATGAGATCAGCTCAGGAAACCCTGAAGTTATTATGGACAGTTTGAGAATAACCACCAAGGCTGTAGCCAGACTTTCATACAAGAAAGCCAAATCTTGGACAACGTGGGGATAAATATCTTTTCAAGTGAAAGGGGCAAAGTCCAGCTGCTTTACACTGCAAACTTGTCCGGAATCCACTGAAAAGGTCTGTGCTTGGGTCATCCTCTGCTTTGCCAATACACCCCACCGGTGTCTCAAAGGGCCAGCGTCAATATCCTTTATTGCAGCCCACTGGGGAAATTTCCTGTTGCATGCAATGATTTTTCTATCAACAGGCACAGCAATACATTTCTTAATGTTGTCAACTCATCAAGATGATGTGAAGTTTGTTCAAGAAGCCTCTGTCCCCCTCTGGCGAGCGGCGTGTTGAGGGAGCCTCCCAAACACCCACTCCCCACCGCTTGTGCCCCGCTCCTCCCCTCCTTGCCCAGCTCCCAGCTGCATTGCCACAGCTGAGAAATTACATTTCATTTTCCTCCAGCACAAAGCGCCAATCAGTACATTTTGCTCGTCTGCATCAACCAGCTGGGTAAACCCAAGTCACCTCCAGAGGGATGCAGGTGACAGCGTCAGGCATCAGTAACGACGCATTTTAGTCAGGCTCTGTGGGGTCAGTCAGCAAGCACACAGAAGGCAAACGGTTGCATTAGTAAACCAATATTTTCTAAATACCTAGCCTGAGATCTACAGGTCATAACTAGCAAAAATAAAATGACCAGGGGATAAACACTGAATCAGAGGATGAAAACTGACGGAATGGTGGTGAATCCAACCAACAGCAATAAGCTATACATACGCCAGCTCACCTCTTAATTCACACGTTGGCACACAGTCTAAGTTAAACACTTTTTAAGAGAAATGTGAAGATACAAGGCTGAAACTATGATAGGTCTGTGATTTAACTGCTGGTTTAAAACGTCGTCACTGCTAAACACAGCCCCCGCACCTCCCAGGGAATGACCTGAAGACAACCCTGACTTCCACCCATGGCCCATCGACCTTTCAGATGGTACACGGTCAGCATCTGAACCATTTCCCAGCCTGTGAGCTGGACTCGCCTCCTGACTCATCTGCAATAGCAATAAATAACAATAATCACAGTGAACTACCATAAGGCAAAATTAAGAGTAATACACAAATTATCTTGGAGATGTTTAGGGGGTTTGCTTGGTAGTAATTTAATTTCACAGTATTGTGAGGTCTTTAATGCAAGTTGGTTATTTTAAAAGTTTTTTAAAAGACTAAGAAATCAAAAATCTACATATAAGGTGTCCGATGTATAACAGGTTATATACTCCATGTCCAGTACAAAACTCAGCAATGTGTTATACAGAAGGTAACAGCAGACCAAAAGACAGATTTAAGAATATTGCATTAGAATATTCCTTAATGCTGGTAAGAACTTTGACTTAATCAAGGAACATCTCTTAGAAAGCCACCCAAAACACAGAAATCACCCTAGACCGTGCGCATGCTAGGCAAGATGGGGAGCAAAGCACCAAAGGCTGGAAAGAGGTTGGTAGAAAAACAGAAAATTAAGCACAAGTTTGCAAAGCCATAGGGCTTCAGAACAGGTCAAGTGCTCCCTCTTCTCCGTCAGGTCAGACACGTGCTGCTCATCTTCATTTGCATGGCTCACCACAGACCACCCCTTGCCATTGCTCCCCAGCACGTCCCACTCATCACCATGCTGGGGAGACCAGGGAGGACGGAGCCTTTCTCATATCACCCCACCCAGCTTTGAGCCACCATGGGGGAAACTTCAGAAATTAAAAGGGCTCTGGGAGCTTGCCAAGCAAAACTCCCCATATTAAAGCAGGAACAAGGACAACCTGCTCTATAAAACCCTTAAACAGATTTCAAAGCATCCCTAAATCTGTGCCCATCTTTTAGCACTCCAGTAGTTAGAAAGCTTTGCGTTACATCCTGGCCAAGTCAACCTTGTCACAAAGTAAGTCTATGCTGTTTAGTATGTTTGGTAGAAAAGATAAAAGTTTGAGGGTAATTAGCACAGGAGAGGATAGCAAGGAAAGCAAGGGAATTGGCAACATGATTGGAAATGAAAATCAATGTTAATAAGTAGAAGGAAATGTATACTAGACGCAAAAAAATAAAGTACATACAGATTTGACAGTATTCTAGATGAACAGGGTCGAAACAAAACATGTTTTCATAAAGCATGCTGTTGGACTGTCCCAAAGGAAGTCACTGCAGGCACAAACAAAGAGATTAAAAATGAGTTTTCCTAATTAATTATAATAAGTTTAGAAAGGATATTAAACTTTGTACCCTAGGGTTTCTATCAATCTTTAACTACTAGAGAGCAAAATAGGATATACATTCTGGGGAGATTTTGCAGCACCAGTGTCCTCTAAGTTCTTGGGTTTTCCCCTAGAAGACGCAAGAACAGCTGCAGACAGGGATGAGTGTGAAGCTGGAAGAAAATTCCCAGCTGGCATGGCAGGGCACTCATTTCCTGCAGCAACAGCTCTCCAGCCATTCCCTTCTGCCCACACGGATTCGTACCCGACTAGAGTTAGCAGCATAATAAAGACACCAATGAGATTGTTGACCAGTGGGTACAACTTGCAATAAAGAATGAGAAGAAGCCTGACCTAAAAGCCAGCATACCCACAGTTTAACAGCAAATGAACCAACCCCATTTGTTCCCATCCTGCTCCCCAGGAAGTCACGTCCTCTCATTGCATGTGTAGGGCAGGTAGAAGCCTAACGAGCATTTGGGCACCAGACCACCCACAAATGATGAATCTGTCCCTTCTGTGTGGCAAGGATGGATGCTCCCAATGATTTATGTATTTGTTGCTTTTGGCTGAAATCTTTGCTTGAAAACTGTAACCAGGACTAGCCCTGGCAGAACAAAATAGAGTCTGCTTTACCTCAGCAGAAAGCCACATTATTTTTAAATCCCAGAGTCTCTGATTCAATTTGGGTGCTGGAGTGGCGTCCCCAGCCATGCGGCTCATTCATCTTGGGCTGTTTCTGCTGCTGAGCCTCTTCATGGCTTATGAACCATCCAGCTCCAGCTTTGCAGGTTTCATATTGTTATGCAGACTGTCCGAGATTACACTACACATTAGACTGATTTTTAAGGAAACTATGTCTTTCTAGTCATACATCTTTAAAAATGAGACTTTATACACACGTGTCAAGAAATTCAGAGTTGACATTCCCATAGCAAATTCAATTTTCTCCCCACAAGAACAGGCCATGACCACTAAACATATTTATAAAGGCATTAGAGCTGGGTATGCTAGCTTCTGTGAGGACTGCACATATACCTGTTTAGCATAACAATTTTAAATGCAAACTGTTTAGCTTTTGTTGATATGGCCAAAGAGTGTGAGCTGGCATGGAGAGCAGCCCAAGAAGTTTGCACAAGTTTCTCACCACTGTCATCAATAGCTTTCACTATTTCCAACATGCAAAGGCAATACCTACTTTTAAATTGTTGGGAATAGTTTAATAAATGCGAAGGTTATGTCTAATCAACTAAATCCTCATCTTCAGATCTGGCTCTTCACTATATCAGCCAACAAAACATATGATGTTGCCATCCTCTAATTTTCCTACCAGATACAGAAAATACTGTCCTTTGTTACCAGTCAGCTCCCTAAAGTCATGGGTTACAAGTTTAATAGCTTTCATTTCCATATCCAGCGGAAACATTTTAGGCAAAGCCACCAGTGCTCGTTATCCTTCACTGCACAATGGGCACAACAGATGTCTGCTCTTTCCAGACCCCCTTTAACCTTGATCTGCATGTAGAAGGTACTGGAATAGCACCATGATGGAATGCAGGACAAGCTGGCCCATTTAATATTTGACCCGGGAACAGTTTATCCAGTCCTACCAGTTGATCAAACAGGCACAACACCAACGGAAGGTTCCGTTTGGCGGCAGGATGCCGAGCTCATTTGCTGACGCAGGGATTCCCTCACGGGACAGGCGCAAGCCCCCATGCAGCACCTCGTGCCTTCAGCACCAGGTCCTCCAGAGAACACCCCAGCAGAGCCTGCACCAACCCAGCTTGGATAACTTACCCAGGCAAATTTTCTATCCAGTTTCAAGCAGGTGATAGCTTGATTATGTTCTGAAGCATGAGATTTTGTGTGTCTTGGGATGTTTATTTGGGAGAGTTTCAGTTACTCCTCTCACCAGCTAGGCTTTCGTGTTTTGCTGAAATGTTTGACTACAAAGCACTTCAGGGCACTCACTCCCTCAGCGAAAGGGGAAGGTGAGGAAACAGCCAGGGCTGATACTCTTCCCCTGGTTCTCCCAGCCCTGCTCTTCCCCTGAGACCTCCAGCACCATCCAGGAGAGAGTGGACTCAGCCATGTGCTAATTCTGCACTTAGAGCTTGCTCATCTAATCACTCCATTTCCAGCTTTGTAACCTAGAAGAAAGCGTTTCTCTCCGCTAGAATAAACTTCAGGCTTGGCCAGGGTTCAGCATGAACTCCAGTGTGACTTGCACAGTGGTGTCCCAGAAGAAATGCATCTCTAGAAAGCGCTGCACACAAGCTAACAAGCAAAGCCCCGCCAAGTGAGCAGGGACCAAAAGGAAATCTGGGAAGTGGTGTGTCCTGCCAGGGTGCCAGGGGCAGCCACGAGGTCCCAAAGCAGCAGGTTTTCAGCAAAGAGCAGGAGTTGGGAGAGGCTGGTCACGGCAGTGAGTGTCCCCAGGCTGACACAGCAAAGAAGGGCCTTTTCTAGCATTTTCATCATCCCAGTACTAATACTTCTCTGGGTCTCTTTGGGCCTGGAGTTGGCAAAACAGCTTGACCTTCCAGCTCCAGCTGTAGTAGGAAATTTCACTTTGGACTGTGATCTGTAGGGGCAATTATCCTTAATGCACTACCGCAGGAAAAGACCCATTTCACTCAAGAAAAATAGGCATCAAGAATAAATCTGCAAAGTATTTACCCTAACCCAGATACCTTTGCATTCTATCTTGCTGCAGGTTATCTTATGATCCTCCACAGTTAGCAAATGCCTTGATGTTATCTAAATATTTCTTTTACCCACTTTCATTATCTTTTGTAGATTATAAGTATTACTCACTTGGCAAGTCCCCTCTGCAGTTTGAACAAGTGCAAAACCAAAAGCAACTAAGAAGTACCTGTTCAGACAATGAACAGAAATTGATTCTATTTATAAAACTTATTTTTCTCTTTTGTTTTGCAAGTTATTCACAAATGGTAATATAATTAGCCTCCTTGTAGCTCCAGTATGAATAGTTCTTTTCATTAAAGTTAAAATAATTAATGTTTTTAATGCCTGTCAAGGCTTTGGAAGTTCAAAATGCTGTAGGCTACAAAGGACAAAAAATAAGGCTACAGTTAAAAACATATATTATAAACGGTCCCTTAAACCCTAGTGTGGTATCCTTTTATCATTCCTTCATTCCAAGGTTAGTAGGTTATTAACCCGTATCCTGAGGGAGAAAGGATGCACATCAATTATATCAATTGAATAGACAAATGAAAATCAAATTAAAAATTTAACACGCGCTACCATAATTACAATACAGTGCTTCTAAGAGGAATTTCATCTGAAGAATGAAACGTAGAAATGCTTTCTCAATTTTAACTGCAATTTACAGTAGGAGGAAAAAGTAGTTGGAGATAGACAACCGAATGAAACCCAAGTCCGTGCAGGAGATTTCAATGACGTCTTTACTCCTAGTCCTGAAACGCTGTTGTGACAAATCCACTGTAATTTAATTGATTGGTCCAGTATTTAACACTGTGAGGAGTGCTTTATAAAGAGAGATTTATTTGCGTTACCTCTAGCCAAAGTAGCACAAGCACGGGCAAAGCTGAAGACGAGAGACTGGGTGGCTTTCCCAGCACAGCCGCTGGGGATGCGCCGAGTCCCGCTCTCCAGCCTGGCACTGGCACCACCAGCCCACTCCTCTGTGCTGGTATGCCCACTACAAAATGCAAATATTGTACCCACTCATCTCTTGCTATCAGTATCTGCAACTTCTGTCAGGAGAGTAGTGCGCTCATTCATTTCACCTGCTATGCAGCTAGCTTCACGATCACCATTAAAACCCGAGTGAGCCAGGCAAACCTATTTTTTGCATGCTTTTTAAATGGCGCAGATGTGGTCCTCTGGATTTTGTGCCTTGTCACCTCTACTCCTAACAGAAAAGAGTAAGTCTTCAGAGGCAGCCATCAGAGAAAAACAATTCTTTTCTAAATCTGCCACCCACTGAGAACTTTTGATTGCAATTTTAGACTAAGATGCAAAATATTTAGCTCATTTATGTAATTAAGTGTGTTTGTACTGTGTAATTATATGTATTAACATTGGCATATTTAAACAATTAAACAAACAATCACAAGGCTTCTGCCTTTCATGGTAATTACATATCACAAGCTCCAGCTCCATGAACCTTCCAGCTGCCAAAGTCTGGCTGGAAACACCGGGACGCACAAGGGGTCCCTGGCCATCCCATAACCACCGAACCGGGTTGTCACCTCCCGTTACTGCACAGGAAAAATGTAATGGCACGGGTAGCTCATTTCAGTACCTCCAAGGATGGCAGAGAAGAGGGAGGAGACCAGACAAAATAAAATACGTGGAAGAGGACAGGTAGGCTTTTAAGATAGCTACAGTGATACAAAAAACTGCACATATGAGCACATATAAAATGACATAAAATCAAGCCTTTACCCAAAATGCCCATGTCCTAAGACTAACAACTAGCAACTGGATACAGTTTCAACAGCTGGTTTAAAGTGATGAAAGAAACGTTTTGAGGTTGTAGAAAAACTCTCCAGAAGTTGCACCAATAAACCTGTCCAGGCCTCCCACAGAGGCTCAGAAGCAGAAATCACATTATCCCTGCAAACACCACGGAAGACTTTGCCTGAGAAGCCGTAAAACAAGCTATACAACCAACGTGCAAATGCAGGACCTTGAGCTTCTCGCTGTTCTGACAAAACACTAAGGAGAGCTTGTGGAGGAAAGCTGAAAACATAAAAGACAACAAAAGTCTTGGGAAATAACTGGGGTACAGGAACAAAAAGAGACTTTGATGAATGCTTCCCATTCCCAACATAAAAGCCTAGATATGCTACTATTTCCTTATGTTCTACTTTACCTCTGAGGACACCATGACACGTGAGACCATGTGCTTGTTTAATTTGCCTCCAAACAAACACCACCATGAGTAGTATGCAGATGCTGTCAGTGAAGATAGAAAAAACCAGTACAGCCCATGGGAAACACAGGCATTTCTGGTGTGCGGAAATAAGGAAAGACTAAAATCAGGGCAGCCAAACCCTTCCGTTTTACTGTACAGGACTGGCCAAGCACCCCCCGAGCCATGGCTGGTCCAAGCCCTCGCCAGCGGGCACAGGGGGTGCACATCTCTTCCCTCCCTGCGCTGCCTGTACTTCTCAAGACAGAAACAATGTTCTAGTGATGACTCCCAATTATCTTAACACCAAAGTTGGGAAAGAAGCAGGAGGCTCTGCTTCTCTCTGCAGATTTGCCTGGAACTTCAACACTTCATCACTTGTAAGCTGAGGACAATTACTCAGAAACAAATAGAGAATAAAGGCAGCGCTGCAACGGAGCTATGCCATTTTAATGCTATTTCTGTCTATATAAAATCTTCTGTAATTTGTTTACGACTACCAGATTCAACAATAGTGTGCAAATGCAAACCCATTTATGTTAATGTCCTCTCTCTCTCTTTCTCAGATCAGATTCTGAATAAAAATTAGGTAAATACTCTGTTTGAAAATATATAAGATGAGAACTAGTTGGGGAGGGAACAAGAGAACCTCCAAATGCACGATCCTATCAACCACATTATTTTTTTTTTTACTTAATAACTTAAGTGTACTGTTAGTGAAATTACAACCTGCTTGTGACACAATAAATTTACAACAAAATTCATTCCATAAATTATTCAATTCGCTGACTGCAACTACACTGAGAAATATCACCATGAGCAGATGATTAGCATGTGAAAGGAAAGCCATCTCCAGACTGAAACAATCACTGTCACACCTCCATTTGAAGATGCCTAGTGGAGTTTTGTAAAATTACCATTAAGAATACACATTTAAGGCTTTGTAGTTTCTATAAAAGCATTAAGTATTTGATTTACATTAGATTCATTTGTTCTTTCTTCAAATGTCTCTTTTTCCTACAAACCATAACTGTTTCAATAAATGCTGGCTCAATCAAGTGTGCATTAAAACAAAGGAATTTAAGTTCAATAAAAGTGATGAATCAGAACTAGAAGCTAACCTTCCCCTCCCTCCCCTCCCCTTGCCACATGATTGCTACAGCAGCAGAAACAGGCTGATTTGGTAGCCTAGAGGCACAAAATAGTCCTGTTCCACGTGGATGTACACTCCTGGAGAGACAACCCAGGACCTGGACCACCAGTATGGAGCTGTTGAATCAAATGCCAGGTCCTTCTCACCGTCAGGAAGGAGAGAAGGTTGGTGATGAAGAAGCATTGCTACACCACACCTTATCTTCCTTCAGATAAACAGCAGAGATCTCGATGGACAAAACTTGGCATCTCACAGTCTAACCTGAGCCAAATTATTTTGGGTATTCACTAAATCAAAATTTTAGCAAAAGTTCAGCAATTAAGGTAGCAGTCTTCCCAACTGCAGGAGAATGAGACTACTAAATGTAACTGATGCCCAAGCATCTTCAGCATCTACCACAAGCACAAGCAAAATCAATGGAAATGCTTTACCAGGCTGCTGAGATGGTTTCTTCAGCTTCTACAGTTATTTTCTGCCCCGAACAGCTATATAGCAGCTATATAGCAGCAGGAAAACTGACTACAGCTATATATCCCATACATCATGGCAATATAATCCTAGCAGCAATTCTTTACAGCAGTCCCTTAAAAATATTCCGACAGGGCAAGGAAAAGATTAAAACCTCCCGCTGTGCTCTCCTTTTATACTAATTGTTTGAAGAATTCTTTTTATTTCAGGATGCAGGAGTAGCTGCTCTGAAGACATGCATTACCTCCCTGATGAACGACCCACATCCAGCTACTGCAACGCCCCACCCAGAGAAAACAAGCTGATGGATGAATTTTAAGCACAATTTTCTCAGGTGACCTAGATGAGTTTATCAAAATGCCTCCATACAACAGACCCTTCTGATCCAGGCCCATGAAGTGTAAACATCTTACCCATTAGAAGCATTTAAATGGCTTCCAGAATCTTTACCTCCTGCTGGATTTCCCAGCTAGAGAAATTTAAGGTGTGTATGTAAAAATTTATTTCCCTGGAAAGGAGTAGGAAGGATTCTTCTTGTTCTGGGAATCAAAATTTTAAATTGTTATGAAATACTTTAAAAAAAAAAAAAAAAAAAGAAAAAGAAAAAAGTCCAACAGCAGTCTCCAAGTGATTCAAGAGTCACTGCCATAACAAAAATTCACTTTCACAGACATGAGTGTTTCAAAATAAGAGCTACTGGTTCTAAGCCACATAATGACATTAATCTGACTTCTTCCTCACCAACCATACACCTTGCATTAAAAAAAAAAAAAAAAAAAAGAAGAGATTGTTCTAGAAGTGGTGACCACAAGGAAAAAAAAAAATCTTTTTTGCTCCTTTACCCTTATTGGCTCTACATAAGACTGCACTTCTCTATCCATTGACAAATTGCTTTATCTTTTCTAATTCTGAGTTCATTATCAGCACTCAGGCATGTTCCCTAACTCCTTCTCAAAGTTTCTCCCATCTGAAAGCAGTAGCTTACATTATTCATAAGGATAATCACAACTATGCAGAGAGCTGTAGACATGTAATGGAGAGGCTGACTTGTACCCGATCCAAATTCCATGCGCTTCATGGAGCTTACGACTTTCCCATAAATTTTTGCAGCATGGACATACCTCCATTCTCAGCCACTCCAACAGTCCTAAAGCAGGGACAACTTTGGAAAAAGTTCTCATGCTCCCCCATAAAGTTTTATTTCTTTTGAAGGATGGAAATCAAGTAGATATATTATGCCACCTTCTCATGGGTTCCCCAGTTGGATGTATTACGCATGCTGTCTCCTGACTGTGCATACGAAAGGCACAAATGATGTTCGGCTTCTTAAACAGTCTTCTGGAAATTAAGTGAAATTAAACATTTTCAAGACCACAAGGACAGCAGAATCAAGTTACTGTCATTTCCAATGGCCCCATGAAAAGCCAAGAAAAGTCAGTGCCCTAGTTAGCATCAACAGCTAGCAGCCAACAACTGGGCATTTTTTAAGGCAGCTTCTTTACCTTTGGTGATCTAGAGAGACTTCCTCATCTACCTTGCAAGAAGCACCCTGAGTCAGCCACAGTCCTGTGGCAATTGCTTTACGAGTCAGAAGGTAGGAGTAAAAGCCCAGTCAGCCTAGAAGACGAAACAAATTAAAGATGCCTGTAACTGCAGGGGCTGAAAAATGATGTTTGCATGGCAGATTATTAAACAAGGCCAGGTAGGGAAGGTGAGAGATCTTCATGGCAGGGGCTCTCCACTCACGCATTACTGGCAATATCCCAAATCCTTGTGCACAATTTTATTAAATAAGAGTAATAAAGTAATAGATAAAGAAAATAGAGGTATTTCTAAATCCCTCAAATTTGAGACCAAAAAAAGACTCTTTCCATTAAGCTACAAACCCATCCTGAGCAGATTCTTGTCATCAGATGCAGTCTAATAAGGAAGAAAGAGACGATGCATTCATAGCCACATTAACCAGTAATAACTGTGTAACTTCAGCAGAAGACAGAATCATGGAGACATTAATAAGTGATGAGATCACAAAACATCTGGAGAAATGTGAGCTGATATAAAAAGTAGCCAGCAGAGTCTTATAAAGGGTAAATCTTGTTTGACAAATCTGCTGGAATTTTTTAAAGAGGTAACACAGACTCCAGACAGGAAGAAAACATGGGACATAATCTGTTTGGATTTTAAAAGGTTATTTGACACATCACAGCCCACAGGCTGGTGTATTAAAGTCCAGCAAGTCCAAAAATGCACCAACTTTGAATGGACAAATAAAATTAAGGAAGTTAACAGCCTGGTAGTGTTATCAGCAAACAACAGAGGGAGCAAAGCGGAGCATGTTTTGTTCTAGGCATGTAAGGTAAAGAGGAAGACATCATAACGCAAACATCCAACCAGATGGATCACATTGAACCATTATGTGGAGAACATAAAGTAATATACTGCATAATGGCCACAATACTCATTTTAACTGTAAAATGAGGAGTTTTAATATTAGAAGCCTTATGTGTAATGATGCCTTTGGAAGATGTACAACAGAAGAAACTGGGAGAGACTCTAGGAGTAACTACAGAAGATTTCATGATGGGCAGAAGGCTGTCAGGGCAGATGGAACTATGCACGACAGGGGAACCGGCCAAGTCCTCCATGAACTGTGCACCGGCCAGTGAGGGAGACCATGCCTGGGCAGCTCTAAAATGGGAGCAGCATGCCTTAAGCCTTTTGTCTTAAGGACAAAGCGATGGAAGGTTGATGGCTAACTCACACAGAAAGGAAATACAAAGGGCTCTTTATATTTTAGTAGACCAAAGTTTTACTACTATTTCTTCTCCCCAAACCCTTTAAAATCTATGTGGCTATATCTCTCAGAATAGAGATAACAATCTGCCCAAAATCAGGTTCTGACACAGCTGTGTGCAGCAATTTTGGGTAGGACAAAGATTTAGGGTTTTTTCCTTCTGGGGAAAAAAGACCATGTAGTGGGATCATCCTTGAGGCTCTGATCCTTCCTACTGCCTGTCAGAGAGAACTGCCACCACTCTCATGTGGAAAGTCCATACACAGAAGGACAAGCGTCCAAGGGCTGACCCAAGAAAGAGGCTCAAATTTAGGTCCTTCTGAAGTAGATCCCTGGCAGGAAGGGAGTTCTCCAAACTCTCCAGAAGCTGCAAGTCAACAGTGAGCTAAGCCAGCAACTAGCAGATGTCCTCTTCAGCAACGGGCTCCACATTTGTCCTGGGAAAACTGATGGGAAATTTATCTCCCTTGAAACAGAGCAAATAGTCTTACAGTAGAGAGATCACAGACAACGAAGACTCCGAAGATTTAGATTATTACTAGATGGAAAACCTGGAAAGCAAAATGACCACTCCAGAGTTCCTCTGGATGTTTATAGCAAAGATGAAGACAGCAAAACAAGCACAGAAATAGAAACGAAAACCAGAAGATTAAATAAAGTAAGGAAAAGTCTGGTCCCAAGGTGATGCTGTTGCATCTCTGGCTTGAGTATACGTGATGGTACGAACACTCAGAGTGAAGATACAAACAGGGCACCTACTCGAAGGCAAATGCACATCGTGCTTTCTGCTCTTCTTCGGTGGCCCTCATTTTTTCTTGATAAACCATTAATGACTGGGATTATTTGTTCAGTTGTATTGCCTCCCCATTTTTCTGTTTGCAGTACAATTCTCTTTTATGCCATGGAAGTGGACTTGCAGGGAGCTCCAGCAGCCCTTGGCGTGTTTACTCTTCCTTTGCACAAAACTAGTTGTCTTATTTCGGTTCAAACACCACTGGCCTTTTTTCCCCCTCTGGCAGGCAGCAACAAGTGAAAACTAATGCAGAATTCATCCTCTGACATAGTACATAAAACTTGATCACGTTTTCTGCTTCTCAGCTGAAACATATTGATCTGATTACTCTTTGGGATGAAACATGGAGGAAGACAAGTTCCTCATATAAAAAAAAAAAAATTATTTAATGTAGATGTCCAAAGACATATACAGTTATATTACATGTGTAGATCAATACATTATTTTTGCAGATCATTTGGCCATCTCTGGAGATAAAGAACATATATGAAATTAAGCCCCAACTTTACCACACTATGCCAGTTTAATATATCCATTAATAGCATTGATCTTAGTGGAGTCAGACTTTTGGGGAACAAGAGGAAGATAAGGATAATCCACAGAGGAGCGAAACATAGAATAAAAGGGGGGGAAAAGGCAGCACAAGAGGAGATGGGTCAGTGACATAAAAGGCAGCTGCCAGGCTTGCGTGGGGTTTCTGTGCCAAGCATCACCTGAGAAGACGCTGCCAGGGGATTTTTTTGAGAAGTTTCTCATAAAACTGAAGCCTCGGTGCAGTGCGAGATGCAGCCACCCAGGTGGGGAGGGTCTGGCTGGGTGTGGGGCAGAGGGACCACGGACAATTAGCAAAAGCAGAAGGATCCGTGAGCACAGGGCGGGGCGAAATGCAGAAGAAGAGACTCAAGACACTTAGAGATGCCATTTGGTGAGGGGCAGCAGTCAGCTCCGCACACTGCAGCGGAGCAAGGAGGCCCCAGCTATGGGATGTGCAGGGACACAACCCTCCCAGCCCACTGTCCACAGCAGGAGCCTGCAGCACACCGCGTGCGCTCCGGGAGACAAGATCACGTTTTCAAAGAAAACTTAGTTCAGCATTTTCCAACTTTTGGAATTTGAAACTTAAATAATCTCCTTTTCACCTTTTCTTTAAAAAAAAAAAAAAATATGCACGGAGGATTGTTTTCAAACACAGCCTGCAGTGCAGCAGGCTGCTGAGGCAGCAGCACAGTCTTGAATTACAATTTTTATTTATTATTTTGTTGTGCTCCCTATATTTTTCTTACAGCACAGCGAAGGAAAAAGGCAATTTTCAAAAGTTTATAACTCAACTCTACTGCAATGAAATGTCATTTGGGAGACAGAAAAGTGGGGAAAGAAGGACATTTATGGCAAATCTCCATTGCTGGTGCTTTTTCTTGTCTCTTTACAAATGTCTGCAGAAAACACCAACAGAATTAAGGCTTACAGGAAAAATTTCACAAAAATGCTACAGTGGAATATATTAAGCAATGCCAGTACTACATATACCTCTCTTTTTAAGTGTTCATGTAAAAATACACTTGTAACCATGTAAATGCCTGTTCTCCAAGGGCAGGATGGGGCACCGGGACGGGTGTATGACAGGGAGCACTGGGGCAAGGGAGGCAAGGTGTTCCCCGCTCGTCACCGTGCCACTACCACCACACCCCTCAACACACCTTTGTCATAAATTTTCCTGGGATTTACTTTGGAAGTATGTCTAGCAAGCACTTATCCATATATTTAGGGAGACTTACTGCATTCTTCCACCTGTAAAATTTTAACTGCTTTGTGTTTAATTAACATATAGCTCAGAAGGAAAGGAAAAAAAAATATTAAAATAAAGGCCCCGGGTTTCTCCTCAGTTGCAGTGGCTCAGCAGAGATTCCCTTTAGCTTTGGTAACATTAACCAGTGTAAAACCAATTACTAAAATGAATTCAAATAAATGTCTTCTCCCAAACCTTGTAACTTTAAAGCCAATTCCTGTGAACTTCTCTGAGAAAAGGGAAAGGGCTGACCCTACTGAAACACAAGGGACGTCTCCCTCTTATCGGGTCGGGGGGCAGACTACAGTGCCCCAAATGAAGCACTCGTGGGGTGAAAACAGGAAGAAAAGGTAATGTCATGATGAGCAGGTATTTTGAACTAACAGCTGTGAATAAAGTTGATCAAATCCTTGTGCTGTTGGAGCAAACCCTGAGCTGTGAGCAGAGGGCAGGTAAGGAGGGCGGGGATGCATGAGTCACCGTTTTAAGATATTATAACGAGTTTGCTTGCAGATGGATAAACAGAGAAGCGATGCCTGCACCCACAGCTCACCATGGATGACTGGCCACCCAAATCTCAAACCTGACTCAGGACTGAACTCCAGAAACACGGAACAGCTTTACTAAGCACCTCTGAGCATTTCATGACTATTCCTAGAACTAAGCCCAGACTCTCCGACGCTGAGAAGTGATCCCCCAAAAGCTGGAAGCCGTCCCCAGCCGGGAGCCGACATGGAGCCAGGCAGTGCTGGGTCCAACATCCCACCCCGGTGCCCAGCAGCGCAGCGCAAAGACGCGGCCAGCTCTGCCAGATGCTTTCAGATGCCCACATTAGAAACCAGCAACACCTACAATAAATCCTTACTGGGGCTTTTTCCTGGTGCTCCCTCCAAGGCTGCAAAACTAACTTTAGGAAGGGGTTTGAAGAGCCGAAAACCAAATTCAGCATTATGTAATGCATGTTTAAAATACATCTAAAACCATTCCTATATCACAGATTCTGGAACAAGTTGATTATAATTTCACCAAACTGGTCCAGAAGTATCATTAGACACAGTGTAAAGTAGGAAGAAAACATGTGAAAATAAGAACATGCATACTGGCATGTGAGACAGGGAGCTGATTGTCAAGTATTAATTTTTTTTCTAACTGCAGTACGGTGTCTTAAAGTAATTTCTACATAGGCCTTCTGTGTAAAAAGCACAGTCAGTGAAAAGTTACACTAATTTAAACAAAATTAATAAAGAAATGGTCTGCTTCTTTTTATCATCTTTCTACCTCTCATCATTTATCATGTAAATTAAATTGCAGTAATAGAAAATGTAAAGAAAACAAACTCTGCAGTATATTGAAACCTCTATCCAGCAAGAGATAAGGTTGAATATTAGAAGGAAAGGTGCAGAAAATTAGCTGTCCATACAGTAACTGGGAGGGAAACTGTTTTATTTAGCCTGGAGGGATTTTTTGTTGCAAACTGACTAAATTAAAATCCAGACTATTATACCCAGTATCACACCAGAAAACGCCTTTTCCTTGCACTTTTAGATAAATTTTCATTGATCTCATTTTATGCATGATTACATTTTTAATGAGATGTACAATATTTCGAAGCTAATTTTAAATGCCTTCTCTCTCTCCTTCCTCCATTCCCCTTACCTCCTCCCAGCATATCCACACTTACTGCTTGTTGGATTAACATTTCTGATAAATTGCTAGACCAGAAAGGAGCATTACCAAGAGGAAATAAATTACTCCCATCTTTTACAGTTCCAGTGTAGTAAAGTAACCTTAAAAATGCCCACTGTCTAATTATGCCAACTTGCAGTTCTTTCCAAAAGCAATCATTTTATTTCATGTAATAATTGTATTTGTTGCCGGTAACCCTGAAAAACATACAGATTGTGGTAAGAAGTCATCTTCCTCTGCCGGCAGTACTGGCCATAAGAATCAGCACTCCCTTGAAACTCAAAACTCTCTAGAAATAAAAAGTTTTATTCGCAAGATCTTTGACTCCTGTGAATAAAGTACAAAGCAGGTGAACGTGGGTGAACTGGCCTGTTGCCAGAGCGCAGTGATCTTGACTTTAAAATACTAGCCAATAATTGATTTTCAGCATGGAAAACTTGGCTCATTCCCAGAAGTTTTAAACTTTATTTTCTTCCTTTGACTATTTTTGGTAAAGTCATACCCTGTAAAACAAAGGGGAAATTGCAGGGACAAAGCATGAAATAAAAGTTCTGCCTCCAGCCCATCATTAAGTACCCAGCATTTTATTTCCCCTCTTTGATTTGAGAGCTGCTTTTTTGTGAATAGGCGTTGGTTTGTTCGTGTGACAGGCAGAGGTTTGAAGGAGTACATTGCAGTGCCCGAGTCAGCAAGCGTAAGAGCAGAAAGATGCCTCAGAGATGTCGATACTTCGGTGAAAATGAGAGTAACGAAAGGCTGGCTGAAGGGCATGAACTGCCGTAGGCCGATGATGCAGTGCCTTCAAAATGGGTACAAAAGAATGAGCTTTTGCATATCACATCGCCTTCATGCCATGAATATCCTGCTCCTACCCTGTGATATGCCAAACAGCTTCGCTCCTTCCAAACCCCTTCCTTGGGCCAGCACTGCCTGGTTCAGAGCTCGCACACCACCCCAACAAGCCCTCCAGCTCTGCCCAGGCTGAACCCCCCCACCCCCACCACCCCCCAGGCAATCAGGGCTGTCTTTTTCCCTGCTCTCTTCTGGTTTTCTGCCAATTACTTCATATCTTTTTCAAAGTGCGATGCTCCAACCAGATACGGAAATGTAAGTGAGGCCTTGCAAGCTCTGACCAGTGCAAAGTAATAATTAGACCTTAACATACAGGGTAACACAGCCCTGAAGGCTCCACCACCAAGACACTAATATATACACCAGCCCACTGTCAAGTCACCATCAATTTGTGGTTACCTCTGTAAATTTTTTGCAGTTCTGCTACCTAGCTGGTTTCTCTCCAGTTTGTATTTAGGAAGGGAAAATAAGTAAGTATGGAGATTTAGGTGTCTCTTAATTGAATTTCAACTCTGTAATTTCCAACTTTCCAAGATTGTCTTGACTTGCTTTCTGTCCTCCAGAGGGGCAGCAGCTGCTCCCCTCCTTTCCTCTGCCCACCTTGCAAGCATGTTCACCACTTCATCGTTCACAGATCTGAAACGATTGAACAGCTCCTGTCCAAGGCAAACCCTCCCAGCTCTCCGCTTGATTTACTTTCTCAGCCTAAGAACAAGCTATTGATAACTACATTTTTACAAAATTTCGTTCTCCTAGCAAATGCGCACCCATCTTAGAGGACGTCAGTGCAGACACCTGGAAGCAGGGTGCGTGGGACCGTGCCAGAGCATCGCTGAACTCAAAATGCATCACAGCTCCAGCCTCCTGCAGGCCAGCGGTGTGGCTGCTCCTGGGAATTGGGTTGACTGGACATGATGGGCATTGACCAACCCCCTGGTGCCCTTTTGCATTGCTCAGCCTCAACCACAGTTGTGTCAGGAGGGGCCAGGAGCCCCTGTGGCACTGGGTCTGCAACAGCACCTGCTCCGGTGATGAGCGGGGATGGGTTGAGAGGGGGAAGTGGGGACAGCGAGATGGGGCAGCCCTGAAGTGCAGTAGATGTGGAGAACATGTGAAAACTGGCGAGGATGCCAGGGGAAGGGAAGAGGGCTGGGATGGAGACTGGGCTCTGAGAAAACACAGAAATGAAGGAGCAGTGGAGGAGTATCAGCTCAAGCTGAAGCATCGTGAGAGGGGATTAGGAGTTTAGGCTCAGGACAGTGGAAATGAGGCCGAATAAAACGTCCCGCAGACAATGGGAGCAGGAAAGAATCTTAAATGCAAATCCACATTTCACAAAGGATTTATCGTTATCCAGCACCACTTTGAGAATTAAGTGTTTCCATCAGAAGCTTTGTCCCAGTGCACTAACACGACAGACAGCATGAGCCTTTCCAGATGTGGGAGTGCGGATGGGCTTACGGACCTGCGAAGCAAAATACCTTCCTGCTCTCCCCAAATGGATAAATGGGACCTTTACACAACATGTGAAAAATTATCACTACCAAGAAAGCGTTACAGCAACAGACAACAGGATCCTGGGATCAGAACCAGTGTGTGAAAATACAGAAAAAAGTCCTAGAAAGGTAAACACTTGAAGAGAGGGAATATAGATCGTGGAGCAAAATCTGACCCTCAGGATGCACCCCCAAGTCGTATGAAATTGTAGTTGTGAAGGATGAACAACATCAGAGTTTTTCATTAATAAGTTACAGGTCTTTGTGGTGAAATTAAAAAATTGTAAAACGTCCACAGCTAAACAATAGCAAAGAACTATTATCACAGGTCACTTGAGCACAGCTGCTATTAGACAGAAACTTTGAGAAAAAAATTACGATTTCCACAGATACACTTTCAGATGTCCTGCAAACGGTACAGGCAGGGGAAAAGAAAAGGGAGAGAAAGAAGGGGCTGAATAGAGGAAAAAACATCCCATGTGGATTAAGCCACTATAAATTCACAAAAAGACCAGCTAGAGATCAGGACATACACAGCTGCAAACCTCTAGCACGAAAGATGCCTTCTTAAAGGAAAATCAAACTAATCCAAAGCAGTAAGAGTAGATCAATACAGCTAACATTATAAATACAAAAACCTGCATGTTCATGTGGCTTCCACATGTACTGAATGCATCCATGTTTCTGCAAATACATGGTGAGCAAGCCGTAGACTATTTATATTTGCTCCGGCTGCCAGCATTTCATACGTGTCTTTGTAAGCAAACCGTTGTACAAACTAAACACAATTTCCCTGCATTACCTGTGGCATGTGGTCTCGTAAGGAATTTAAATTGCTGACCCACCTCTAAGGAGGGATAATCTGCAGTGGACAGTCTGTGCATGTTAGCTGCCCGTCTACAGCAAACCAGAGTGAAATAAAATTTCCATCTGTTTTCTAAAAATATTGAGTTTCTTGATGAATATTTGTATTGGTGAATATTTGTATTGAGGTAACGCACACAAGAATGGCAATATGGTTAAACCCTGGATTCCTCTGTCCCAGTATCTGTTTCTGACAGGGACCAGTAGTGGGTGCCCCGGGTGAGCACAAGCCCCTCCCCACGCACAATAAGCATTTTAGCATCTACTCCACCAAAAACTGTTTCTTTGGGCCCAGTTGTATTCAGCAGACACCCACGCTTTATCCTAATTGTGCGGGTGTATCTCGGACTGGGACTGTTTTCAATAGAGTACGTTTTCAAAATAATCCCAGACATTTGGCAGGGAAATTGCAAAAGCTGCTTGTAGGCTGTATGTAACTTTTAACACACAAAAGCAATTACTGCCTTCATTTAAATGGCTCTCCAAATGGATCCCGTTCGTGTGCTGGCAAGTCAGAGAGCCTGAACCGAGTCTGCCTTCAGGAATGTGAACTTCTGGACAGTGCTGGATCGTGGGCTCTCACCTGAACGCCCAGGCCCAGCCCCGGTGCACATAAACAGCCCAGGCTGAGCAGAGGGCAGCCCTAGGCTGGGGAAGGCTAAGGCAGGGACAACACCGCGCTGATAAACTCTTTCTTTCAACACAGGCATAACCAACTCCCACACCCTGTTATTGCTGCTACTGCTTTATTAAAATGCATAAAGCAGCCAGAAGCAAAGACACCAATAAATTCTTCTGTAAAAGCAGAAATGTTTTTTTCAAATGGCTCCCTTAACACTAATAATCACAGCTCTCTTATGTGTACTTGACTCTGGTTAACCTTTTTCTGGCACTTTTTAACTTCTCCAAGTCAGGTACTAATATGGAACTAATGTGGGGTTTATTTTCCCTATAGGAATAGCAGAAAGAGCACTGCACATTATCTTAATCACGCAAGCTCCTTCCAGAAACTGCAGGACTTTAGATCAAAGCATCCGCATTATGGCACAGGAAAAGAATTTAATAACAATTGTGGGACTAAGCATTTTTTTAATGTTAAGGGGTTTTTATTGAATATTAATCCTATAAAATGCTTCTGAAAGTTGGCAGAAGGAAAACTGATGTCCCAAATAGTTACCGCGGCCTTCCACATTGTAGGGATGCAACTGCAGTGTAATCAGAATTCATCATGCCATTAGCAGAAGGACAACAGGAAAGGAGACGCTTTCTCCCGCATCGTGCTGCTTGAAACAATAAGAACTGTGAGAACAGAGCTCATAATTGTTAACCTTAGCCAAGCACTTAAAGTTTGCATGTTTTTTTGGCTCATAGCTTGCAATTTCTTTCAATACAAATCACACTCAATATTTGCACTTTCAATTTTACCTTCTATTAAAGATTTGCATTATATTTCATCTCCCCAGGGAACGGAGATGCTGGGAACATGTCTGCTGTGAAAATGAACATGAGGTACCCAGAGTTTTTACCCCTCTATTTCTAACTGCTGGATACTTCCCTTTTTCTTTTTTTTTTTTTTTTCCTGGAGGAGGTCATTCCAGCTGCCCCACATGGCTGCAGTCGTGCTCCAGCCGCATTAATCCCTGCCCTGCTGAGCTGCTGGAGAAACAGAAATTCATCTGACACCAGCAGGGGAAAGACAGAAGGAAAAATTAAAGGGGGAAAAAAATGAATGAATAAATAATTCAGGCAAAGGATGAATACTTGAACAAAGCAGCGCCTGTGTGCAAGGGAACATCAGGCTGTACTAGAACAGATAAGAGCACCAACCGACAAAGGCGTACGTTATAAAAGCAAAGGCAGTTTACCCATCTGGGACACAGAGGCGAGAGCCATCCCCCTGCATCACCTGGACACACACGCTCGGTGCCGCAGGCGGGACCTGCTGCTGCTCGAACGCGGCACAGCTAAACCACCACGAAGCCGAGAGGTGCCGGGCACAGACCCTCTCGCTGGCACGTGCCCAGGAAAACCTCATGCACCGCCTGGGTTTGGTGCCAGCCAGTTCAGCTGCTGCTGGACAGAGAGACGCTCGGCACAACGTCTCCTTCTGCTGTCTCAGTGTCCAGCAGCCCCAGTCACACACTTTAGGATTTGCTGGGTAACTTAATGAAACCCACCCCTGAGGCCTGGATAAAGGGTCACAGAATCACAGAATCATCTAGGTTGGAAAGGACCTTGAAGATCATCTAGTCCAACCGTCAATCTAGCACTGACAGTTCCCAACTACACCATATCCCTAAGTGCTATGTCAACCTGCCTCTTGAACACCTCCAGGGATGGGGACTCCACCACCTCCCTGGGCAGCCAATTCCAACGCCTAACAACCCGTTCTGTGAAGAAATGCTTCCTAATATCTAGCCTAAACCTTCCCTGGCACAACTTGAGGCCATTACCTCTTGTCCTATCACTTATTACTTGGTTAAAGAGGCTCATCCCCAGCTCTCTGCAACCTCCTTTCAGGTAGTTGTAGAGAGCAATGGGGTCCACACCGTGGAAAAAGCCCCGTGCTTTAACCTCCATTGCAAATAACCCTTTTCTTCACAAGCTAAACTTTGAACAGGCGGTTTCATCATGCTGCATGGTAGAAACAAGGTTAGAAACAAAAAAAAACCCACTCCTGTGGTGCCTAGTGCTGAGGAGCAGGGCAGCAAAGAGCCTCCCACAGATCCCCCACACACTAGTACAGTGTCTGGCTTAAGACAGACTTGGTGTTAGTTTCTTGTACTGAGGTGCCTCTAGCTTCTCCTTCACTGGAAAAGGAAACTCATTACCTATCACAATACTGTGTTAGTTAGTTAACAGCCTGAAATGAAGCAAGTGCAGAAACTACTTATATCACCGTCTCCATCTCATCGGTTCGGAGTTTGCTGGCACTCAGGGGAGACATTTTCCCACCTGATTATCATACAGATACCCTAAAACAATAAACGGGAGAGTGACCAACCAAGCATAGTGCAAAAGATCAGTTGTTCCCTCATGGTCCCACACCAGGATCTGCAGCAATGCCTTCGAGCAGCCCCATCCCTGCTGCACCGATGCCCAACAGCGATTTACCTGCCATGAGCATCAAGGCCAGGGCTGAGCAAAAACCACATTAATACATTTTGATATCTTAGTGTTTTATCAACTCAGCCTTGCAAGTTTATGAGCATTTGGCTTTATTTTACACCAGACAATGCCACCCCGGAGTGGGCTGGCAGATGTGCCGTATTTACTCTCCAGCCTCATTGCTTGTGACGGGTCAAGTCAAACAGAAAGCTCCCAGGGAGCCAGGACCGCTCTCCCAGCTGCCCGCACGCGCTCCCCTGGGCACCGCTCTCCAAACACGTTGACCACATTTGTGACCTGCCTGGAAGTTATTTCGGAGACGAGTTGGTGGTGCCACCCAGCATCAGGGCCTGGGGTGTCTAAACATCTTAAAGACCAACAAGGCATGAACTAGGTATGTGAGGATCCTAAGAGCTGCAAAATTAGTTTTCATCCATATCCACATACAGATTTCTCAAGATAAGAATGTTAAGCTTGTACCTAAGCAATACCAAAGAATACAGGTGCTATCAGGTGCCCCCGGAAATCTCTGAATATTTGGCATTTGGGAACAGTGAGAGCATAAATGGTTGTGGACATCTCTGCAACATCCAGCATGTCACTGTACTACATACTGTGCCGTCACCTAACCTTGCTTTAAAACTACCTAGTAACTGAGTTTTCTCCCATCTTTGAGCGACTTTTGTTTATTCTTAAAGATTCCATTATTGGTTGCTTTTTTCCTACTATTGCTTAAAAATTTCTTTTGTTAAATTCAACCCCTCACCTTGGGTTTGTAAGATGGGCATCCTGCTGGATAACAGATCTCTCCATTGCTGCTCCCAGCCGTGGGCACTTTTGTATGCTGATGTGGCTGCTTAGTCACTGCTTAGCCAAGCTGCAAAAATTTACCTCTCTTAATCTCTTCTCATAAGTCAATTCTTCCAGGTCCCCAGTTCTCTTTGTTGCTTTTCTGTGAAGTTGTTCCAGTTTGTTAACAGAAAGTCACTGACATGGTGCCAGAACGGAGCACAATTTCCCAGCTGCAGCCACGGGTCAGTACGGGGGTCACTGTTATTTTCCTGCTCTTTACCATGATGGTTTAGTGCGGGCAGTCCAAATATATATTGTTCATTTTTCCTATATGATACTGCAAACTCGTATCTAACTCACTGTCTGTTGTTACCCTGAAACATCTCTTAGCATTGCTACCGCTCAGGTTCCTTCCTATTGAATATACCTGTGATGGATTAGTACTTTCATACACAGGCAGCTATATCATCTGTATTTTTCAAAGCTGAATTTCATTTTTCCCCTTCCTGCTTCTAACTTCTATAAATAACCTGGTATTATACCTGTATAAAACCCCTCACTACTCATCATTCTGCAAAGTTAGTCTGATGATGTTTACTTCATCTCTCAAGTTATTAGAAATTATTAAAGGAAATATATAGAATTAATTCTGAACCAGTCACATGGCTGTAAATAACCCACCACCACAACATTAAACATTTTGCCTTTACTGCTGTTCTTAGTCTTTAGCTTTTTGTTGAGTTTTCTGCTTGGTAGACAGAGCTTCCACCTGTACCACCACAATTAATTTTTCAAACGTCAGTCTGTGAGAAGAGAAGGGCTGTTTTACTCAAATCTGCCACAAGGAATATACTGCCTTCCTCACACCCACTCCCTTTCGTGGGTAAAAAGCTGGGAACAACCTCTGAAGAATCCTATTACCTGGATTACTAATGAGTCTGCAGTTTCCAGTCTCAAGCACAGTTACGATTATCAGCTCCTGGGCCACCTTCTGAAGACTGAGCCAGCACTTTTGCTGCTGTTGCTGTTGGGAATTGTTTGAAGACTGGGAAGGCACATGCAGGAAACATTATTTTCTCTCCCTTCCATATCTACTGCAATCGCTTAATGATTTCTGTATCGGTCCCATCAAAAATACTGGGGTAGGACTCGGATTAGGTCAAAGCCCTTTACTACAAACCCCACATCTGTGGGGCTACTTTGAACCTGCCTATCAGTTTTATCATGCCAGCATCTTTTTCCCACTAAAGAGCACTCAAGAAACTTTGAGATGCTGGTGGAAAGCTGATCACGTAACAGTCCTCTATTTGTGGCTAAGCCTAGCAATCTTCACGAAATGACAGCCAGTTTTCAAGAGATACGCACGCCCTCGTCTGAGCCATGCCTGTGGGTTTTGTCCAGATCAGAAGGAAGCCAGCACATTTAACCCTCCAATTTCAGGCTGCGATAGTTCTTTATTATCTTATCCATAAATCGTCTGAGCACTTCTCTTTTAAACATTCAAAGAGAAAACTTCAGAGCAATGTAAAGGTAGGCATTTTATTGTAGTGAAAGAAAAAAATAATCCAAAAGGAGATTGCTATCTTGACAATCTGTTAAAAAAATCAAACCAAAAAATGCAAGGGAGAAATCTTGCCTGCATACCTGTTTTAATGTACCATGCAGCCCATCTGAGTTACATAAACAACAAAACCTCAAAAGCTGTCGACATCTGAGTATTTTAAAGTTGCTGTAAGGCAATTTTTTGGCAAGTGGTCAAATAATTATTTGTTCTGGAGACTCTGCATCGACTGCAGAAGTAGTGAGCACAAGACTGCAGAAGTTTTGCCTGAACACGGAACAGAAAAAAGTGAATGGACTCTGTTTCCTAGCAGTCTGTCCCAACCTGGGCTCAACCACAAGAAATCTCTATTTTTCAGAAATAAACTTTAGTCTTATGACAGGTGGCTAAAGGGAAAAACTGTTGACTATTGCCCTTTTCATAAGAGCTTTGGAGATGCCCAGTCCCAGGCTGCTGAACACCCTGAGGAGCAAATGGGGCTCTCGGACTGAAGAGCCCTGTGAGCAGACCCTGGAGATGGGCAGGGCCAAGCCTCCACCTCTATCTGCCACCATGGACTGTCAGCATCTCCAAAGTGCCTCTTCCAGTGAGAGCTCCTGACCAACTTTATCTGTTACAGGGAGGGAAAAGAAGCAGGAATCAATACAGGTTTAGATGTTTTGAGGTGTAGATCACTGACAGAAGGCAGCAGATGTCAAAGTCTGGGCTGGCCAGACCAAGGACAGCAAGGAGAAGTGTGTGAGGCATATCAGGACCAAAAGAAATTCCAAGAACTGGTTTATTACTCAATGGAGATGATTGTATTATTAATAAGAATACAGTCCAGGCAGAACTGTTCAATAAACAGTTTGTTAGGAAAGACACAGACAGCATACTCAAATCAGATGAAAGCAATGAACTAGTCTGAGTCTATTTCTAGCCATGGGGAGTATTAAACAATCTAAAATCTGATGGCCTCTGGATGCCTTGTGCTACTAAGTCATGAAAGAGTTGCCGGGAGAGATCACTAATCTGTCAATATGAACTGAAAAAAGTTAACATACCAGGGAAATTGCAGAACACTGGAAGAGCATGGAGATTATATCCATACTCACACAGAGCAAGTAAGACTTGTAACCATAGGTTACTTGACCTGACATCAATCCTCAGCAGAAAGTAATGGAAGTTAATATAGAGTTTGATCAATAAAATATTAGTGGATGGGAATAAAATTAACTTGAGTCACAAATGTTTTGTACAGAGTCTTGTTGAGCAAACATTGATTTTTATTTTTTTTTTAGGTTTCATAGTGTTGTTTGAATTGACTGATTCTGAGTCCGAGCCTTTGGGCAAACAGGGCTGCACCATGCAGCAAACCCCTTGCAGGGCCCTCCCCGCCCCGGCTCTGCAGCAGGTGACTGTCCCCAGTGGAGGGGCAGAGATACAGGCCCCCAGGCAGCACACGGGGGCTATCACAGCCCAACTAGAACCTCACTACCACAGAAAGCTACTTCACGTTGGTCTGAGGGCAACAAGCCCCATCCTTCACTTGAGTTGATCTTCTCAAGCAGACCCTGGAGTACTGGGTCACACCACCAATAGAAACACATGGCAAAACAGAAGAAAATCTGAGTATTATCACATAGTGTTGGCACATGAGTGCATTTTATCTTCTTGCAGCCCAAGCAAGATGGCTAAGGGCAGAAGGAAAACCATTCCCACAAAGAGCATGCGATGGTGGAGACACCCCTTACAGCCACCGCTATCATATCTGCCACCTCTTGGACCAGAAACACTTCACAAACCACTGCGTCCAATTCTGTGGAGAAAACAAGAAAGCTAAACGGAAGTTTGGCCTCGATCCACTGAAAGCAGGAGATCATCTGTAAGTGTTACAAGGTGTTCCCATCCTACGTTATGGCCAGACTCCAAATTGCACAGAAGCTGAAATAATGCCTTTTATTAAAGGGGATTGAGGCTGGCCCTTGGCTAGCTTCTGCGCGAGCTTCCTGAGGAACTGAGGCTTTACGCTCGCTCATAGGAGAGGGGAGCTGATGTATCCAGAGAGTTTAGTTTCCAGTTGCTCAGGTAAACACAACTTCAGGCTAATTTTTATTAGTTAAATAAGTTCTCCATGTGCAGATTTACAACACATGTGACTGACTCAAAATTTTAATTACAAGCAGAGAATGATTAAGCTGCTTATTTAAAAGGAAAGACAGAGCTAGTCTGGTGGCCTTCTGGTAGCACTCCATAACATGATGGAGAGGCCTGGGCTGGCACTCAGCTCTCCAGCAGCCTCGCTTACGGGGCCAGCAGATGAAGTATAATCATCTGCTGGAAGGGCTCCAATACTCGTCTGGGCCTCCAGAGCCATTATTGCCTGGAAAACAGTGAAAGCTGGGAGGAGGCCAAGGTCCCTGCAAACACCAAGTGATGGGTGCCACAGCTCGCCTTGCCCTTCCCAGAGGCGAGAGAAGAGTCAGCAAGGGTTGAGTATTGGGCGTTTTCTCTTTTTAAGAGGCAGAGCATTTTCCGATGCTGCAAGGTCAAACTCATTGAAACCATGGCACTTTTGTTGCATCCACTCAAAGATCAGTGGTCTATTTGTAAATTATTGAGGTGTCACACACAGGCTGCTTTAGGGAAATGCTGCGCAGTGTGATGCAGAAAGCAGGGTGGGCTGGGTTTTCTACGCAGTTAACTGCAAAACACTGCTACAAACTGCCTGAGTACAGGGATGGTGCTACTGCACACACAGTCAGGGGGCAGGATTAATTGCCAAGTGCAAGAGGGCACTGGGCACTGCTCTTATGTGGGTCCTAAAGGGGAAGGACTGAGATCCAGCCCCTGAAAGATCCAGTATCAGCCCCACAGATGAGGTGGGAACCTACTCCGCCTCCAGCACGTCCCTGACAAGTCCCTGACTGTGGACACCTCTGCCAAGCTCCACCGCCTCACCCATCCCCTCCACCACCAGCCCTATGCAGGACACCCACCTGCAAACATGCGCAAAACCCCCAAGATAACGGAATCCAGCAACTGTAGGATTCAACTTCAAAGGTATTAAAAGACATAACATTTTATTTGCCTTCTGCTTTTTAACTTTTGGGGTCCACTCAGGTAATGCTTTCAAATTTTTAATTAAAAATAAAAGCAAGGCTGCTTCTGCAGTCGTTTCTCTTTGAAGTTGGACATTTAAGTATAATATCTGTTACCTGAAGACTTTGCTAAAGCTACGAGTTTAGGAAAACTCTGGCCAAAACATATGTCTCAGCAGATCTGGACGCTTATTTTGGTTTCATCTAGTTTTATTTTGCCTAAAACTCTTCCCGTACATTCTTTCAGCAATTTAAAAGTCATTTTGAATTCCATGCAGTTTTTCTTTTTGCATTTTAAATTTAAATTTAATGCATGTTTTTTTGTATCATCACAACAGATTGCCTCCTTTTCAATCCAGTAATAACCACCTCCTTGCTGAGCACCTTCTCGCTGTTGCTGCAGTGGTTAACAGCAGTCCAGATACACCCTTGAGAGATAGTTTCATTAACACCTGGGAGAATGGTGGGGCCTGTGGCTCTGCTTTCATAACGCCCTGGCTGCGGTGGGGGTCCGTGTGGGCGCAGGCAGGTTCTGCACACCTCGACAAAGCCCTGCAATTCGCACGGTGCCTTCTCCAGGCGAGGCAGCGCTCACAGCCAGCCTCGCACGTCTGTGAAAGTGAGCACAAGCCTCCAGTCTTTATGTTTCCTCTTAACCACAAAAGCATACTTACATCCTACATTACTGGGTGTAATGGGATCCATCATCAAAATACTCTTTCTACTGGAGGACTGTTATGTTTCATTGCTGAAAGAACTAAAACTTTTGAAGCCTCTCCTTAATTTTCAATGAAAAGCATTTGGTTCCAGGGTGACAGACGAGGCTCTTAAGAGCTGTTACCACCTCGGGTAATTATAAAATGACGGAAGGAAAAAAAAAAAAAAAAAAAAAAAAAGAGCCCGAGTGCCAGATTAACACTGTGTGTGTTTGTGCAGGGCTACAAAGGCGCTTCCACGGGTGCCTGTGCTGAGAGCTCGGTATAACAGCTTCCATTTGGAAAGAATATTGAAGGAGGATGGAAGTGAGGAAAGAAGAAATTGCAATTAAAAACTGAAATGAATTCCAAAATAATATATGAACTGGAACGCCACAAAATACTTTCAGGAAAAAAAAAAAAAAAAAAAAAAAGGAAAAAAGTGGCTTTTGTTGCAAACCAAAAACAGCTCAGATTTGAAAAAAAGAGTCAAAAAACTCTTGTGCAAGCTCAGGGCTGGCTTGTGCCCTGGGAGCTGGAGGAGGTTTCTCCTCTCCCTAGGAAGCAGGTAAATCTCAGCAAGTCAGAATTTCATTTTGACACTTCACTTAATGTAGTCTACATTAAGTATAACTGGAAAAAAAAAAAATCAACACAAGACAAAACAAGGCAAACAGGCTGAGCGGAGCCTTACAAATGAAACTATTCCAGCGGTAATAATTACCTCTTCAATAAAACTGAGTAATGTAACAAATGCAGATAGACCATACAAGAAACATACAGACTAGGAGCACAAAAAAGTGTTTTGCCTTGGTAAGAGATGAAGGGAAGCAGCTCTTAGTGACGACAGCTGAACACCGAGGTGGGAATCATGCAACGCATGATTAAACAGGGCAAAAGTAGGAGACAAGGGGCATCACCGAGGTACAGTAGCCTTTAACCTTTGATACCCCAGCCCCTAAATCTAAATTAAAACAGAATAAAAAGCAAGATTACTAGCCTATAGGTCCACATAATAAATTCCTCCCAAATTTTGCCTACTGCCAGCAAAGCGTTTATAGTGCTATATGGGGAAAAGCTAGGAAAATATCTATTTTGAGTGGCCACGCTCACTGCCAGCCGCCAGCATCCACGGACACCAGCTGCACTCACCCATTTCAGACCGGGCCAGCGAGTAAAGGTACTGCTCAACCAGGGGGGGAATAATGGCAAATAAAGGGCGCTTTAATAAAACAGCAGCATAATACAGGACTCTGTCCTCTTTATTTTTTAATAGAAGCCTTTCACGATATGGAACTAATTATCGCCATCTGCCGTCCCCATACTTATATTTCCTCTCTCACAGCTCATTCTTCAAAAACTCAGTAGCTTCCTCCCTTTACATTTGTAAATGCTGTTGACTATGGATAAAATCCATGTTTACTTTGTATTCAGGGCCCATAGGAAAGCTTGTTTTAATCATCAACAGATGTTACATTCTGCTCTGCTGTGCTTGGCACACAACTTCAGAGGGAAATAAAAGAAAAATCTTTATTTTAAATTTAAATTGTAGATTGTTACAGACTAAATAAAATGCCAAATTGTTATTGGAAACAACATGGCCACTGTAATAACTATAACTGACATTTACTTTTTACAATTATAATTTTTTTTCTGGTGCTGTTTAACACAAGATGGTTTCCACATTTCGCAAAGGATTTTTTTTTCTCCCTTTTCTCTGAAATGATTTGCAATCAAGCCACAGACATTTGTAATTTATTTTTATTTAATACTTTCCTATGAGTTTATGAAATACTGGGATTATTATGCTATATACAGTAGATAGTTTTTGAATACGTACTCTCCCTCTAGACTCATATTTCAATACACATTATCCCCTTGAACTCATTTATAAACACCCATTATTCCCACAGACCCCGCTATAAACATGTAATATCTCTGTGGACTGTTTCAGCCTTATGGTCCTTTTTATCTCTGGCTTCTTTCCTATTTATATTCATCTTTGATGTCTGAACAGGCACTCCCCCCTGGTTCTGTGTGCCCGGGGGATGCGGGTGCCCTCCCGCGGCGATGGGAGCAGTACCCTGCAGGGTACAGCCGCAGCTTCGCTCTTACTCATTTTCCAGCTGCTAGAAAAACCAAGCTGGCGACAGAGGCTGGCTCGGGCACCTGCTGCACGCGTGTTGGCTGCGGCATCCTGACATTCCCTGCTGATGTGGTCGACTGTTTCTTTTTTAGCCACTAGTGTGAGCAATAAGAACATGATCCCCAAGCCTCCATTGCCAAGCATTCACCCCACACCCTCTCTTACCAGCTACAGCTTGGCCCCATGTAGTTACCAAATCAGTGCTTTCTTTGAGTGATAATTTCTCATTTCAATTTTATTTCTACACCACTGAAGAGCTTACTTTGTGAAATTATTTAGACGTTCAGTATTGCTCAGAAGTAAAATGGAATAAAATGTTAGAGCAGAAAAAACTGAAAGATTGGGCATGATAGCTCTTTGCTGTACCTGACTACTGAGAGCGAGTGGGAGTGCTCATTCTTCAGACCTATTTTGTCAGACTTTGCTAGATGTCAAATATCTGAATATTCGCAGCAGCAAATAGTATATTCCACTTTACTCCTACGGTAGGAAAATACACAAACCCAAACATTGCCACGTGAGTCTCCAGAAGACCACAACATCCTAGTCTGGATAAAGCAGAGAGATGTCTTAGGAGCAAACAAAAGGTCTGTAAGGGACATATACTGCCATTTATAATTAAACCTCATTCATTTTTATGAGGCAAAACCCAACTACTTCAAAAGTAAGGGGCATCCCACCCAGCCAGAGTGAATTTCAAGGGGAGTGCTGCCTTAAATTCCTAGTCCTAAGAAGAGAGACATTTCTCAATTACTGCAGCATCCTCTTCCCTGTCCTTGACAAATGCACTCTTGCTCTGTTCACAGCCTGTCTGGAGTGTTACTGCAAAGATAATTTCCCCATCCATCACCCGGAGCATATCACACATCTCTGTAGCCTTCCATTAGCCACCTCTTCTCCCCTCCTCAGACACAAGATCCTTCTCCTTGCTTTCGTGGCTCTTCACAACCTCTCCCCGTTTCACTGAACATCTTCCGAGCAGCACGATGGGACTGCTGCCCGCCTCCGGCCAGCGTGGGCTGCCCGCTTAGCCAGCCTTCCAAACACACTTCTGCTTTCTTCCACCCTGTTTTTAAAAACTGAGCTTCTGCCATACACCGGCTGCAAGGGCAACACACGTGTCTGCCAAACCCAGACCCCTACACAGAACCGAGCAGAGCCACAGGTACTCGCACACTTCAGCTCTTGCACAGTCTGTTCCCTCCGTGCATCATCCTGCTTGTGCACAGGTTGAAGATGCTGAATTACCAGCAGTGCAAAAGCAAACCATCGAGCTCGCTTTAAAGTCACAAGTAATTTTTGTCCAAAATCACCTAAATATCTAAAACTCAGGCAAATCAACATGAAAGGGCCAGCACTGGGATTTATCCTCTGCACTCTGGAGAACACACTGTCAGCTCTAACTCCGTCAGGCATCTCTCACATTGAGGAGCTATCGCGAGGGCAGCAGCAACATCCTTCCACTGAACTTCCTTTGGTTTCTATAATCCTCCAAAGCTCATCATATTGTACCCAAAGCTTTCATTAAATCAACAATAGGGGGAGAGCCTTGCTTTTTGTGCAGTCTCTCAACTTACCAAGCAATGAAAAATTATTTTAATCATCCTTGTGCTGCCTCAAACCTGCATGTGCACCAGAAAGCTTGCAAGAGTGCCTACAGCAAAAGGAAGGGGCACGTGCTCCCACCATCAGTTCCCTCTCCCGTTTGAAATCGTGTGCATGTAAGAATGCAAATGTGTAACAATATTGACAAGATGATATTTTAATTTCAGATAGTTGCATGATTTCATGCCAAAGGACAGTTTAGACACAAGCCTCCTGCATCTGGAAGTTTATGGATCAGAGTGTCCAGAACTTTTTAGAGCAAGTCAAGATGGGAGCAGAAGGAGGCTGTGCTGTACCTGGACCGATACGTGAACGCTGCTGTAGGCTTTGCAAGGACACAGATGTCAGGTTTTATATGTAAGATAATACATTTATAAAAATGCAGTGATGCACACGCAATTACTTAGTCAGATGTTGCACACATTTGTGCAAATATTAACTACAAACAAGCTAAAAAAATTCTTCTTAGGAAATTTTGAGATCTAAAAAAGAAATCTCAGGAGGAAATAAATCCTTTTCTTTTAAAAATTGCAAACTACAGCACAATGCAAACCAGCTTGGAAAGCAGCAGACTTCTATTTTACATCACTAGTGAATACTGTTATGAATTAACAGCTCATTAAGAAAAAAAACTTTGCAAACCATGAATCTAAAAAGAAAGTCAGGGGAACTGTCATCTGCAATTTCCAGTGTGTGAATAAATCTAAAAAGATGTCAACAGATGGAGTTCTTACCGAGAGCCAAACAAACAGGTGTCCCCTGGCCTCCTGACCCTGACATCAACAGCGCAATAAAACTCTTCCCATTTTGGGACAAAACCATTTGGTACCAGTACATAGAATAATACCTGCTTCTTAAAATACGGAAATGCGTCTAACAAATGCCTCTTAAAGTCCCAGAAGAAACAGAGACTTGCACTGTGAAGTATTCCCCCTAGGAATCCTGTAAATCATACCGAAATTTTACTTGTCCTGGAACAGGTTTGAAAATCTGTTTGTGGTTTCTTGGACATTTTTTAAAATGTATCTGGTCAGTTCATAAATGATAGAGTCCTTCAAATTCCAATGTAAAGATCTCTGTACATGTTATTTTAAATAGCCTTAAATTGCAGACAAATTCCCTCTGAAAACTCAATTATTTTTATAGTTTAAAACATTTTTACTCTTTATTATTTTTATCACATTCAATTGATCTGTAAATTAAAGTGTCATTACTTCATCCATTCATTCCTTCCCATCAGATTTGGCCATGCTGCCACCACAAAGGCGGTGCTATCACAGCCTTGGCTTATTTTCTGCTCTATGAACTCCAGCATTTCCAGTGTGAAATCTCTGGGCAGCTGAAATCACCATGAGCTCCTCCCGTTTACTTCAAGGAGCCTGGTCTCACCTCAGCGCCAGCGAGGACCAGCTGGGGCTGAAACGAGGAGCTGAACAGCCATGCCGGAGGTGGGCTCGGAAGGGACAGGGAGAAAAAGATGCATTCGGCACAGCCCTAGAGAGAACGAGTTAATGCTGCATTTAACATACACAAACACGCATTCCGCATTAGGCTTCAATTCAACTATTTAAATAAAAGTGTTCATGCAGGAGGACCTGTGCAGGTTAAACACAGAAGGCACATCGGCAGACTGCCAATGAGCAGAACCTGTGTTCTCATCTACACAGGGTCATCGTTTGGGCAGAAGAAAATAAACAGAATATGAAAAGAAAAATATCTGAACAAAATATAAATAGTTCGATCCTCTGTCGCAAAAACATACACTTAGTTACATGGGTTTGTGTGCTTAAAATATAATCATGTACGAAAAGAAAGGAACTGGAAAGTAAATGAGAAAATCTGAAATAGGAGAGGAAATAAATATAAGCAGGGGAGAGGAAATAACTACAAGCAAGCAAAGTGAGGAGAGTATCTGAATAAATTGTTTTCAGAAAAAACACCAATGTATACAATAAATGCTACTGCAATCTTTTTGTAGGTATTAAACAGAATTAGGAGTCTTTGTTGGTTTTCAGATTTAATGGAGAAACATATCACCATAACATTTGTATGTGTGAGGAGAGGACAGCGCAGCGCGAAGGCAAGAGCAGGCTGCAGCAAGTCCACAGACATGCAGCGCCGACTGCCCCACCACTGCAGCCATGCCAAAGCCCCGCCACTACAGTGTCGTTGACTGGTCCCCCATCGTTTCTCCTCTGACCTCAGGATTTGCACAGCTGGATTACATCAAGCACCACACACAGGATGACCCGAGTCCTGCACATCTGACAACTCAGAGAACCACGAGGAGGGAGGCAACTGCAACCCCTTTGCTGATCCCATTATCACCAGTCATCCGTGGAAACAGATCTCCCATTTCACCCAAAATGAACCATCCCATCAGCATGTTGGCCAAGATGGTTAGTGCCACCTAGATCCCAAATGGAAGCATCTCCTAAAGCAAAGGTATTTTGGCAAGACCTTCTTCAGGAAAACAAGTATGCTGAAGATCAAAAGACGTGACTCATTTCCCCTCATGAATAAAGGAAATTAGGTTGACTAGTGTCACCACCCCAATGGAGATTCGCATCCTGCTTTCTGAGCGTCTGTGAAAATATATCTAATGTAGCAATTTCTCATCGGGTGAATCTTGTTTACAGGACCAGACTGATGGAGATCCTGTTTGGAAGAGACAAAGCTCTACGATGTTTATCATCGTTACAGAACTCTGGGCACAATATGTAATCACTTTATGATAAAAATAAATAGGTCAGGTGTTAGCCTGTATAAAAATCTCTGCTCATGCAGATGGTCACCCACATTTAATTTCCTTGACTACCTCTCCATCCATCCATCAATTCCTCTGCACTTGAAATGTAAAGTCAATTTGGAAAGCTATTCCAAGATAACCTTCAAAGTAATTTCCAAAAGGTATGCCTCTGATTGAGGATGACAGTCCAGCCACTCTTTAGTGTTATATCTTTGTGACCATAATTCATTGTATTCACTCTGTATTGCATCATATTTCAGCGAGAGGAGTATTTTTTTTAACAGTACGTGTTAGCGTGTTGTTTATTAAAATGAAAACCCTTTATGTCCTTTGTCACTTCTCTCAGTTCCTTACAGTTTATCCCATCATTGCTCTCTATCATTAAACTAATATGACATATATACATAGATATGGTAAATACCAAATAATAAACCAAACAATGCTAATGTCGTGACATTCACAAAAGGCAACAAAACTAAAGCAGGGATTGTCACTCCAGCCTCACATAACACCGCATTTGACACCGGGTGCCACAGTCACATAAAGCACGGGAGATTGAAGAGAAGAGTGAACAGGGATAAGCAAAAAGGCAGGAACATCAAGGATTTTTTTAAAATACATTTTTCTGACAGCTCATTGCATTATCATTTATTTTCTACACTTTGGATGATCACTGAAGAAATCCCATGTTCAGACAATTCACAGTGATAGAATAAAACATCATATCAAAAACACTGTATGGTAGGACTGCTGAATTATTCAAGAAACAGGAAATTATTAGAGGTCGTGTTTATTCAGAAACAAAAGTCCTTGTTAATTCATAGGCCTCTAGGTAGTGTGATGATTTGATCTGACACTTTGCATAATATAGGCCACCGGAATTTTCTGTATTACTTCCAGTTTAAAGCTCAATAGTTGCACTTGAACTGCAGCTTTTGGAAAATCATCCAATCTCAATTTTAAAATATCCACCATAATGGCCATTAAGCCGTTCCAGTGATTAATCACCTTGCCTGATTAACACGTACATTATTTCTAGTCAAATTTTTGTCTACCTTTAATTCAATTCACTAAATCTCATTATACTTTTTTTCTGCTACTTTTAAGAGCTCTCTATTCTCAAATTTCTATTGCCTGTGTAGGCACTTATTGACGGTGTTCAAGTCACCTCTTAAGTGCCTTTCTGATAACATAAGAGGCTTGATTTTTTTTTTGATCTGTCACCATAAGATAAATTTTCCTCTTATTTAATCATCCTTATGGATTTTCACTGCATCTGTTTCAGCGTGCTTCTCCAAGTGTTAGCCCAGGAAATGGACAATATTCCAGAGGCATTTGCAGTGGCAAAGAGAGATCATACAACCCCTAATCCTACACAGCATCCTCCAGGTCCTACATGAAGGGGCTGCACCAGCAGATTTCCCTGTAGTCACGTTAAAAGTGACAAACTACTCAGTCAAAGAGAAAACAGTCTCTGCGACAGACACACATCACAATGTCTCAAAGCAATGATCACACAATTATTTTAAACTGTATTTAAGGTCATGCAAATGACCTTAAATGGAAGCACATTTCTATTAATTCACAGATCACTAAGGTGACACATGATAATAGCTTTCAAAACGAGTAGTATTTCTCAAACTGGAAAGGAGGATACTTGCACAATGTCAAATGAAAAGCAGAATAGCAGCTTATCTAGAATTGTCTCATCCTCTCTTGCATTTGCAGATAGAGAGTAATACCTCTTAGAGAAACAGAAACGTTGCAGACTGGGAATTCTAGGCATCCCTTACATGTTCAAGGGCTATGACTCCTTGCACAACATAGAAAAACCATGAATTGGCAGAAAAGATCCAAGTCCCATCTTGCCCCGAGAGGTAGGAGGCACTTGATGAAGAGCTGGCAGGCACACCTGCCATCCCAGCGCATCACACAGCTACAAGCATCCCCCCCAAACCCCACCAGTTTCTCGTCACTCCCACGCCACGTCACCAACCCGCACTCACCCTGGGAGGTGATGGCACCCTGAAGCCAAGTGGGGTGTTGCTGGGGGCTGCGCCCGTGGTGTGCAGCAGCTGGGGCCACCCCCCCCGCCATGACCATGGGGCCTGACAATGCATGACGGACCCTGGGTGCAGAAAAAAGCATGAAACGACATCTACTGCTGGCGTCACATGAAGGCTTCTGGAAGTAAGGGGAAATACAATCAAGAACTCTTGAAAGAAAAAAAAAATTATTCTTATCCAGGGCTGTTTGCCTTCTTCATAAATGGTGTTCAGATCATACTATTGTAGTTTACCAAAGGGCCAGATAGCAAATAGGCTTTTTTATGATAGATGGAGGTGACACAAAGCTGGTGACCACTCACTGTGCAGCCCTGCCCCAAGCTGTGACCTCAACCCATTTGATGTTTCAGTACAATGTAATTTTCCAGAACGTTAAAACCATCAAGACCACAAAAACATTACAAGTTATAGTCTACATTTAAAATATTTGAGTTGCTCCAATTGGATCCAAGCAAATTAAAGCTGTAATAAATTTATCTCCTGCATAACCCTATGCTTTGATGAGACCTTTATGTCTTATATTTGAAGCAGAGGAAGAAACAAATAAAAATAGAAGTCATAACCATGAAAAGGAAATTGGTGAACATCTCGGGAACTCTTACTGCATGAAAAGCATCATTTGTCTGCTGCTGGGATGTACATGTTTTGCTGCATCAGGCTTTTTTTATTATTATTATTAATAAAGAAAAATGGCTTCATTTAAGTAACATACAAACATCAAGAGCAAGACACAAGTTTCACTTTGGATGTCATTTGCCTTTCTGCCTTTGCCAGGCCAGGGTGACCAGATTGGACCCTGAACCCTTGGATGTTTCTCTTCACTGTGCTAACAAGTCCCTTTGGAAGCTGCGAGCAGTGCTGGCAAGCCGGGGCTGTGCAGAAGCGTGCTGCAGACCCACAGCCGCTTCCTCGCACAGAAATAGAAAGAAGCGGCCGCTCCACTCCCTCCGAGTCCTCCCACACTGAGGACACCCTCCTTCAAACACACACACACAGGAAAACAGCGCAGGGACCCCTGAAAGTGGGCAGCTGTAGACAGACACATGGATGACATCTTATGAATCTACGGTCACCAAACAGCTGCTTTTTTGCCTCAAAGGTCAGCCCGTGCACGTGTACCTGCACAGTGCCCGAGGCTGTGGGCAGTGTCCCATAACCCCGGCTGCCCACGGACTGCCCATGGCCAAAGGCTGGTTTCTGCAAGTCCCCACCAGTGCTACCAAAAGCACGTGAAGGCACCAGAGGAACTGCAGAGACTCCCAGGATTAACTAAAGAGGAAACGATCAGAATACAAAAACTCTTCAGCAATCATTTTTAATTTTTCAAAAGGGCCACGTGCTTTTAAAGTGCATTTCAACAAAAGGCAGTATCTTTTATTTTTATAAATAGACAACTTTGAAATGTATTCTCTTTAAAAATTATACCATTAATTAATGCCAAAACTTTATTTTCTTTCTCAGTAGTGTATTAAAAAGCTGCTATTAATGTAATTTAATTTTTCTCAGGAGCAGCATTTGTTTTCTATTTTAAAAAAATAGGTGGTTCTGAAATCCTGGCCTGTCAACATCACTTAAAACATTCCCATTCCATGCCTCTACATAATAAATTAAATCAGTGTTTTAATTGTGCCCATGCTTTGTGGTTCCTGGCAGTACAAAAAGATCTTCTGTGAATGCACGTCCCAAAAAAATCCTACTGAGTGATTAATTACTAGTCTGGAAGATATAAATATGCTTTTCAGTAAAGACAGTATGGACTGCTAGAAGCTTTGGCCTTATATATCTCTGTAGATCTCTTTCACCCAGCAGACATCATCTTAATTCAAACAAGATCCCAGCTTCAATATTTACTGGCAGCACAAAAACCCTTCTCTGTCCATTTGCCCTATTTAATTAATACAAGGTATATATGTTTGAAATTGGGGAATACAAAGATTTCTCCAAGTTTTCCTCATCCTTAAATAAGCCATCCAACATGGTATCCTAAGTCCTGCATGTTCTGGAGACAACACAGCTCCTCCAGAATACTGGTTTTATTAGCATCCAAGTACAGAACAGCCACGCTGTCAGTCCCAGCCCTGCCTGTTATGTTCCTCACCACAACTCTGTGCTGTCACAGCTGGTGGCTTTGCTCTCTCCTTGAACCCTTCCTCTGCTCTAAATCAATTCTGGGAGAACTCAGTGATATTTGCAGTCTGTTCCCAGCTTGTCATGCAATAAACATACAAGGAGAGGAATTTTATTTTCCTTCCCACCGGAACACCATCAAAATTAAACCTGAAGCTATTCCACCTGCATGTCTGGAGCAAGTCAGTGCCACCCCAGCCAACCAGTGGGGTCCAGATGGAGCTCCAGCAGGACCTTCCATCACCTCAGGGGGAACATCTCCCAGTGAGGTGAGGAGCAACAGGCAGGAGATCATTCAGTATAAGGAAAACTAATCAAAAACAGCAGCGAGTTGTAAGGACCTGGAACTGGCAATGCAATATTGAACTTCTCACAGTCAGGTCGCCCACACAAGCCGAAGCAACCTAAGTGGAGATTACTGCTTAATGGCCTGAAAGAGGGGAGTGACGGCTCATAATCTAGCTCCTTGTCATAAGGAACACAATTTATTTCACTACAAGCAAGAACATGACAAACAAAGACTAACTCCATCCTTACTCTTTGATAAGGTCTGTCCATAGCCAAGGAACAGACTGAGATATGAAAGAGAAATGTGTGCCCGTTTTGAACATAGAAGACTAGAGTTTTGCAGTTCTCTGAGCACCAAAATTCACTGAAATCACTGGTGCCATTGTGATTGCTCATTAACAATACACATCTTCCAGCTGACATTTTTCATTTGGACCTTGCAAAAACCACAAATCAAACATACATAAGAAGGTAGCCAACTTCAACTGAGGAAAGGTCTTTAAAAAACAAGAAAGAAAATAAACCTTTGATAAAATAATTGCTTCTACTGTTATTTTTTTTGCTATTGCTTCAAAAACAATTTCTCTTTCTTTCTTGTTCATCTATCTGGTGTCCTGCTGTTGTGCAGATGAAAGGTCCAGTCTCTTTAAAATTTCATGCAGGGCTCTTCAGAACATCTCAGTTTTAAATGCCCATGGCAAAGACAACAAAATGTAACAGTAAATGGAAAGCAGATGAAAAACCCTGTTTATATACTTCATAAAGGTAGCGCGTGCGACAGAAGGTGTATTTTCACACCCGAGCATAGTGGCGATAACCATTCTTAAAATCACTGAACCACATAACTTATATCCACCAAAGCACTGACCACAACTCAGCATCCCAAAAGCTATCCAACTTGCCAAACCTAGGTGCCGTACAATTATATTACCTGGTAAGAAAAGTTTTCTTCTCCTTCTACCCTTGAAGTAGAGGTCCTTCCAACATTGCACTAGCCTGACCTTAACGACAGAGTACATATACTTGTGACCACTTTGAGGGGTGTAAAGTAACAACCTTGGTGGAATAAAAGCACGAGTTGTGCAAGATGGATATTCCAGCACAGGCACAGGCTCCGACATGGATCACACACAAGTCCTACCACCTACTACCCATCAGATCCTTCTTGCTCTTTGTCATGCTCACGTGCTTCCCTGCACACGGGGAGAGGAGCCTGTACACCTTTATACATTGACCACTAAGCAGCGGCTCTTTCCAAACTTTCCAAAAAGGGTCTTACTTCTTTTTCTGGAAATGGAGCATATTCCTGCTAGGAAGATGAGTAGATTTCACCAAGATTTCCTTCAGGTCACTTTGCCACTCACAAACAGCATGTTTTTACCAAATTCAAGACAACAGGGTCTCACAGCCTATTTGAAGTTTCTACAGCTCATGAGCCAGCATGGTAACCCCCACCATCTGAGGCAGCAACATTCAAGTCCAATAGGTTTGTGTGGTTTTGTAACCTCCTTTTTGTATCTAATAAGTCTAAGGTATTTTACCAGAACAGTCACTGAATTTAAAACCAGCAGCCACAACATCTGTTTCCTATATCTCTGCTCTTGCTGCTCTTATTTACGGTGTTCACAACTCTTAGCACTCTCGAGGATATAATTTTTAGCTCACTGTGGATTTGAAGCACAAGTGTCGCATCTGTGGTGCTGAAGCGCCTAGGGAGGAACCAGTGGACTCCCTGCCTGCAAGGAGTGGGGACATGTATAATTAAAAAAAAAAACAAAACAAAACAAAAAAACAAACCAAACAAAAAAACCCAAACAAACAACAACAAAAAAACCCCACCAAACCCCACCAAAACCAGAACAAAATCAGAGGAACCAGTTGCAAACCTTGGGACACTTCAGGAATTTATAGACTATTCTTCAGAGAACTGTCCTGACACCTAATCGTATTTGCACTCCAGATATGATGATACGGACTTCGACAGAAAGCTGCAATGTGAGTGAAATACTGGAGGTATTTGTGCAGGTTCAATAAAAATATTCTAGCATTTCTAATTATAAAAAATGGTGAGTCTATTGCATCGAGAGTGCAAAGCAATGAAGACTCTGACAAGAGAGGAACCCCTAAGCCTAACAGAAACAAGCTCCAGGTGGGTGAGCAGCACGAGAGGCAGAACATCGCTTCTGAAATAGCACAAGCGTTCCTAAATACAGAGGATTTTTGAAGTGCTGGTTATAATATTGGTTACAATACACTAAATACAGATGCAACAAAGGCAGATGACAGGATCTTCCCCTTAGGAACAGGGTAGTTTTAGCTGTGTAAACTCATTATGAGTGGAGTTATGTTTTGTACGCTAAAAATGAAAAGAACAAACAACCGTATCAAAGTGGGCGAGCCTGAAGGTTTAGACTCTCAACATCCTGAAACAGAAAATATTACCCTGCAGGAGTTGCTTGCGTTAATCAAAATACTCTGCTAGATAATGCCACAGTGATAACACAGACTGACCACATAGGGAGATCAGGTATGTGATGGGGATGGCACAAGTAAAGATAATTCACCCAGGAAACATCTCTGCCATAGCCTAGAGTTTGGAGAGCACTGCGCAACATCACCCACAACAAGAAAACTTATCCTGTATCCGAACAAGCTGCTGATCAATAAGCTCATCCTGGATAACCTCATGGCAAGGCAGGTTCAATGAGGCAAACCAAAACCAGCAGATGTTAACAGAGCAGCCTTGCAGATAAAGGATGGTATCACAGAGCAACGCACGAGTGAGTCATGGACTATTCAATACCCAGAAGTGAGTCATGGCTTAATAAACGGGCTTGCTCTGGCCACATCCCTCTGTCATATAGTGCTAAAAAGACAAAAAAACCCTGTTTGCATCAGCCACAACAGAGGAAACAATAAGCGCTTTCAGTCAAGACTGAGCTCATGCATCCAGAACTAAATCACTACAAGTGATTTTGCAGTCAATTTTTGTGAAATTATCAACAGGAATATGAAGCACAAAACGCTTTCTGTATTACCAAATAACTAAGGAGGTGGAGAAGCCCAGAGAGCCCCAACTGGGAGCGAGTCCATCCCGAGCCCAGCAATGGCACATCAGCCAGCCAAGGCTGTCAACAGCACCGTGACAAGGGTCCCGTCTAACGCCAAGAACAAGGAGGAGATCCAAGTGGAAAAAGCAGACTGGCTGCCCCCACTGCACCACCTCACTCAGCTCTGCCATATGAGACAGAGCAGGGCAAAAGGGATGAAGAAAACACTCAAGTGGATGTTGCACATACTGTGCATTTTATAGAATATTTATTTTACCCTATATTGTCCATCTTGCCACCACTTGTATAGACAGGAGTTGCCATGCCACGGTCTTTCAGCCGGGGAAAGGAGCAGAGGAGTGCAGGAGCAGGGGCTCCTCCACCCAGCGCCATGCGGGGGACCAGCTGCGTCAGCCCCGCGCAGCCCCGAGACCCGGCTCAGGGCAATGGCGATCCCAGCGCAGGCAACGGAGTGGGAAATCCCTGGCTTAGCTCCAGCTGCCCGCACACCAGGACACGGCTGGGGACTACGCCTGTATGCAGCCCTGCTGCCTTTTAATTAAATGTGTATCACAGAAAAACTTCAACTTAGAATTATTCCAGAACTCATCCGCAAGTACTCCAGCTTGAAATATCCGTATATTTAAAACTACTGGACCTGTTTTCCACAAAACTGGCTTCTACTTCCTTCTTCAACAATGATCACATCATCTACTGAATTTGAAACTCCAGCTTCAACAGTTCTGGGTTTTTTGGCTATGCACAAAGGAGGAATTTAAAAGGGACATGATTTTCACACTAAGATCCAGAAATCCAACAGACTCTGAATTATTTAAAGAAATAGTTGAACAGATACCAGGCATGAAAAATTTCAGCTTTAAAGAACTAAAGCAAGCTATCAGTTTCTGAAACACTGAAAGACATTAAACCAATAATGGGTTTGTATCAACTCCTGAAAGATTATTCATATATTAAAACAAGAAATAATGGACTTTTCTTGGAAAGTCACATTACTTTACTATAACACACATAGAGGCTTCAGAAATGTAAAAGATCTCTTTGGGCATGTTTTTGTAGAAGGGATTAACTAAAGACCAGTTTCAAGTTTGAATTTCTATTTTGCTTGTGTCACACTGAGCTTTTGGCACAGCCGCATCTGAACAATTCGTATTCTTTAGTCAGAACCAAACCTTGGGTTTAAGGAGGGAAAGGTGGATCAGCCCCAGCCCCGCTCCCCCTGCACCCCCCAGCATACCCGGGGAAAGAGCCAATGCCCAGGAGAGTGCCAGCAGGAGTGGTTGGCTTCACAGGATTTAATACGCACATGAGTCCTGCAGAACCCCTCTCAGGTGTCTGTCCCAGCTGGGGTGGACACACATTGCTTCAGGCTTTTAAGACTGAAAATAGCATGAGTAATTTTGCACAATAATTGGACCATTGCAATATTTCCAGCCAAATAGATCCTGTAGGACCATTATGGAAGATGTAAGTAAAAGGAAATCTCTGTTACTCATCCCAGACTTTAATCAAATGAGAAGGATAAACCATGTTTCCTTTGAAAATCATGTATGTGGTACAGAATGCGCTGTCATACCAGAAAGGTCTTAATACAAAACGAAAAACCCAGTTCTATTTTCTGTAAGTAAGGAAGAAGTAACTTGGAGTTATCCTTTTAGCCTATTCATGCATTATGGACTCAACGGGTTAGTCTTGGTTTTTAATATGTTATTAATTAGACATGGCATGGCCCGAGGCAGAGAGCAATTAGAAGAAAAAACAACGATCCAAACTCAATGCATCCCAGTCCAGAGGACCCTGTTCACTGCCCAGCGGGACCTTTGCTGCCTGTGACGGCCCAGGAGACACTTCTGGTCTCTGGACTCTTGTGTGGGTCATACAGCAGAAACGCTCGTGCTGACGACGTGGGCGCGATGGGGAGAGCAGGGGGCCAGACCCCCCCGAACCACTGACCACCCTTCGCTCTGCAGCTGGGGATGGGTTTGCACCTACCGGCCACGCAGCCCCCGAGCGGAGCTCTCATCTGCTGCCTGTGCCAGGCTGGCCGTCACGTGCAACCCTTGGCAGTTTTCACCCGCTTTCCTACAAATCGTATCTGGGGAATATCTCTGATTTTAAACTAAATCTGCATATTTCACATAGTAGTAATACCAAATTTTGGCAACTGTTTTTTGCCTCATTAGTGGGACATACAGATCACAAGCTCATTTTGTTAAGACGCTCCAAAGATCAAGCATTTACTGATTAGAGCTTGCTGCAAAAGAGGTTGAAATATTACTTTAATGTAATTAAGTTTTATTTCCCTAAAAAAAAATCACATTTTCTCCTGCAATAGAATTTACTTGCAATTGCAATTTAAAATTAAATGCAATTTGAGTTAAATGAAGCCAGTATACATATAATGCCTAAGTTTATAAGTACCCAGAAGCCTTCATAAAGGTCATTGTCTGAAGGCAGATGCAGCTCGAGTAACTCAGGTCCTAGTAAAGGTGTTCACATAGCCGCCACAGGCCCCTGCAAGCTCTCGGCAGGCGGGTGACTGTGCACTCAAGCTGAGCCCGGCCAAGGGCCATCAGGTATTGCCAACAATACAGTAAAACAGCCCTGTTTGCTGCTGGAAATGTCTATTGGCACTTGTGTTCTTATGAAAAATATCAATCTGAATGAATACCTCAATGAATTCTGGAAATGCATTTGTCGAAATCTTACTCCTGGGTAAAAAGGACTCTTGTCTGACAGAATTCACCATATAAAATTGCTCTTCAGCATTACTGTAAGCTGGATTTTAGTCTTAAAATAGAAGATAAAGCTACAACAATACCAAACAAAAGAACTTGCCTATTATCTAAAGAAAGTTATGAAAAATTAAATGCAGAAATACTAAATTAGTACAAAAACTGTGAAAATCTTCGGTCAGAACCTCGTTGGCTGTAAAGCCGGTGTAATCTCTCTGCCCGTAAGGGACCTGCACCAGCAGCTGCTGCCTCCATCCTTCCACACCCACAGGTTTCACCTGCACATCCAAAACCCCTTGTACAGGTGACAGTCAGATTGCCAGTCATCAACTCTCCCAGAGTTAAAGCATAAGCTGAGATAACCCTTAAACAGTCAAAAATGAGAAAGATAAGTAAGTAATAAAGAACCAGAGCAGGCTTTTTCTCCTCCCTGCTCCAGCACAGCTGGGCATGAGCAGCGTCCCAGCCAGCCATGCGGAGCGAGCAATGCTCAGCCCCAGCAGCCACCCGTTTTCAGTGCAGGAGTGGGCCAGGGTTTGCAGCCCACTGTTCCCCGGGGCAGAAAGGGGCCCTCCCCAGCCTCAGGACACGACGCCTGTTGCTGGCTCTGGAAGGGGCCACGGTACAATTAATAAATATTAAAACACCATGCTCGCCACCCTGCGACCTGGAGCTGTGTTTAGCGGTTAGGTGGTTCCCAGCCAGCCTGCAGTGCTGAGGACCAGGCAGATGAAGCTTTCAGCTTCATAGGCAAAAAAGATACAAAAATCATTCTGACACACTTTTTCAAGCACATTCGGAATTACTTGAGCATTAGTTTATAATCCTATATAAAACACGTGGTGACGTGCTGCAGAGGGAAGTTTTTATCAACACTTTACAAAACGAGTTGAACAGGCGAGGCTTTCACATGTGCGATGGCCGGGTGCTTCGCCCCCCCTCTTTGGTGAAGCTCTGTGCCTAATCCCTGCCTGTGCCCACCAGCAGGACATCCCCCCGCCGCACGGCACGGCCCGGCCCGCTGAGCCCCAGCACAGGGCTGGCAGCACAGCAAGGCAGCAAACCAACCCACCTGGGCACAGTAACAGAAGCATCCTCGTTAGGCACTCTGTGCAATTAGCTTGAGTCAGTTGAAAGCACATTTTTGCTCGGCCTTTCTACATCTGTGTTTTCCCCAAAGTCTTGACTTCCTGGTTTACTGCTCAAACGCTAAAATTCAGCTCTCCTTCCATAAAGTATTTTAATCTAAAAATAATTTGAACCATGTTTATTTTTAAGAACTTTTACCCTCCCAAAAATAACGTTTAAAAGAAAGCAACTTTAAACATTAATACAGGGTAAGTAATTGCTGTTGCTTTTGTTGCAGATAAATCACTTTTAATCTAAATTTTTTTAAAAAAAAAAAAAAGATCAAAAGTAATATTAATCGTGCTGGCTGGGGAGCAAAAGGACATTCCCAGACATTAACTGCTTTCCAAATATGAAAAACATATTAAATATCTCTCTTAAAACAAGATGTTTTCCTCATGTTTCCTTTGGGGGAAATCTGCTGGGCGCATTCCTCCCATGGCAAGGCTCGGGCACCGCCTGCCAGGCTGGGCCAGCGGAGCACCCGCTCTGTGCCGGTACCACCTGGCACACCAATGCCCCGTGTTAAGCCCGGGGGATGCCCCTCACCTCCCACCCAGGCGCCCAGTGGGCGCCAGCACCGGGACAGGGCAGGGTGATGGTGCGCCGGTGGCACAGTCACATGAGGTGCCCACACCACCTTGCCTTCCCCCTGCCTGTCACCGGCCCTGCGCCAAGCAACCCGGCGGCAGGCCTGGTTTACACGTGAGTTCTGCACTGGGAGTCGTCCTGATTCTGCAAATTGATTTTCCCAAAACTTTTATAAGCAAGCACACACACAGAAACTCCCACCCTATCCAGCTGTTGCCATGGCACATGTGGGTCAAACACCATGGACAGATTTTGCTTTTATTTAATCACAGCCTGAGACTTCTGTTGCAATAGGATCAGAGGCAGGAGGGAGAGAAACACGCTTCAGCAGCGTAAGGAAATACAATTAGGGTTAGTCCCAAATAAGATAAAGTAAAGCTGGTTTTCCTGCAATCGGGTCTGCCCAGGCTGGCACAGAAGCCCAGCGCACCCTCAGTCTTCGTCGCTCCCCCCGCGCACACATTAAGAATGGAAAAATATGAGTCAGTGGAAAGGTGCTGCCTCGGGCACACAACTTACAGTAGCAAAGCGGCGTTAAATTCACAATTTGAATTTGTTATTAGGACAGTAAGAAGGGTCAGAAATGACTCTTAGTGCTGTGTACTGGCCAGAAAAAAAAAAGGCCATCAAAAGCATCTGCTAGAGGTTTTGTTCCCCTTCCGCCCCCAAAGACTTTTTAATGCTTTAAAGACACATCAAAAAAAATAGACACTTTCTGCCAGTACAGGAATCGGGGAACTGCACCTCCAGTCCGGCCTCCGCCACCCCATGGTGGGGCACAGCGGGTGTCCTACGGGTGATGCCACCAGCAGCTGGTCCGGCACACGGCCGCCTGCTGCCAGCAGCGTTTGAGACCTGAACGCCCCGTTCCCTTATCCCCCTCTCGTACGTTAACCACGGACGTGGCTAAACCAGGCAGTGCCAGCCTGACACCTCCCGACCCGCTGCCTCCCCGCGGCACGGCCACGAGACACGGCACCTCCGCGGTGAGGCTGCTTATGCCCCCGGCTCCTGAAAGACAGAGCTCTAGCTAAAAGGAGAGGGATGATTTTGTTTTCCCAGCAATAGTTCTCACCCCCCCATCAGTAACTCCTCCCCCCACATTTACCCCGCTCCCCCTCAGCAGCAGGATGGACCCACAGCCAGAGGAAGGCTGACAAGCAAAAGCCAGATCTACTGTTGGATTTGGTTTATGTATTTATTTTTAACTGAAGCCTGTCACCCTAATTACTTTCAAAGCATGTGAATTCTGGTCACATGAATTAGAGTTTTCTGTCAAAGTAATTTTCCTGAAAGAGCTGTTTCTCTGGAATAAGCTTCTCATCTGCTAATCCACCAGAGCCACAGCCACTGGCCTTCCCAAAAGAATACGGTTTTTCTCTCAGATACACAAGGAAGAATTTTATTAGGCTTTAGTGTACATGTACGATTAGAATAACAGAAAGAATCGTTTATTTGTGAAAGAACTGACATAAAAACAATACCCAAGTCCTCAGAGGGTAAGATAGATGCCTTTTAGCAAGGAGCATTTAAAAACAAAAAACCAAACAAAAAACCACATAGGTCCCTCACTTTTTCAATTTAGTTTCTTCTACCTGCCTAGTATTTATTTTTTTTTTAAACAGAACAGCAATAGTATCTGAACTTTTAACGACTCCTAACAAATTAGGATTTTGCATGTTTATCAGCCCTCCTAAGAAAAAATTGCCACATACCCCAGTGATAAACAGCACATAAAGCACAATGCAAAGTGATAAAGTTTGTTGGAAAGTTCATAAATACAGATCTTTAAAATATTTTAATGTGAAATATATGATAATGCTCTACTTCCCTGCACTGTGTAAAAGCAAATTAAGAGTGAGCATCACAGGTTTTGTAAGATAAAGCTATTCAGTATTTCAGATCAGTGTGGTAGCACACTGCATGGTCCAGATGTTACAAATCCTATTAAAGCAGGAATTAGCCGTCCCTAACTTACCTGCCAACTCCCAAGCGCAAAGCTCTACACTTTGGTGACCGCTGATGGCACAGATGTCACCCACAGAGAAACAGGATGCAGAGGATGCTTCTGCTGGTGGTTTCATGGCATCAGAGGTGGCAGCAAGGCTCCCTCTGCATCCTTCACGTGTCCTGTCCGGGTATTGACAGGACTGATAAAATTTGTGGGATGTTTGGGATCACAGCAATAAAACCCAACAACGCCTGTCCTTGACTGTGATTAGAGAGCAGAGTCCTGAGGGTACCAGCCAGCTGTGCCCCATCTGTGAGAATGCATGCCCTTTTTTGAATTACAACACCAAAAAAGGAGCCTACAGAAATTATTATTGTTTTCTGATGCACTGTTAGATTAATACTCAAACAGAAGATAGACAGTCTCAAGTTAGTTTCAAAACATTAGGAGAAGAAAAAACAAATATTTAATATATTGATTTAAACTTCTGTTGGGCAAAAGTACTTTAGACCATACCCTCACAGCTTACTGTTTGTAGGTGTGTCTATGCCACTGCCAATACTGGCAACAGACCTGTCACATTCAAGACGCCATGCATAATTGATACAGTAAAAAACAAACAAAAAGATAAAATATAAATAAGTGAAGCTTCTCCCCAACCTTTTTTTCCTTTCCTATGAAAAAGAGACAGTTATCCCTGCTCCAGCGGTACTTAGATAAGCACACGCAGAATGCCTACAGGCTACAGTTTTTCATTTTCCTCTTGGCTGATCTACAACTAAGCTGCCAAAATAAACAAACTTACCCTTCCAGTCAGGCTCAAAATGAACCAGCAAACCGAATTTTTATGTCATAAAAGGAAGCAAAAAAAAAAAAAAAAATAAGCAGCAACAGTTAAAATGCTTAAAATATCGACACTTTTTTCCCAGAAGAAGGGAAAATAAATTTATGAAGACAAGCTATTAAGCAATGATTTCAGATGCTAATTACACAGTCCTCAATGCATCCAGCACAGTATCACAATTGCAGTCGTCTTTCTAAAGTCAATGAAGAGTGAAGGTTTGGCCCCATGACATCAGGGAACAAAAAATAGACTTTTTAGGTCAGAAGAGGAACAAGCACATATTTTGACAGCTATCTCATCTAACTCATTCTTTGCAGAGCAACAACTTCATTAAACTACAAGTTTTTTGAGTGACATTTTTGCTGCCCAGTGAAAGCTCCAGAAACAACCTGCAGAGGAATCCGAAGTCTCCCCGCTGACTCAGAGCTGCAGGGATGCCCCAAGGTCACCTGGGCAGCCAAGAGCCAGCTTGGCTTTAAAGAGCTGGTATTGATATTGTCTGGAGACACTGGGTTTTCTCCATAGGATCCAGACTCCTTTCATTTCTAGACCTAATTTGAACTTTAAATGATTAAATATTTCATTGTGTATTGAAGACCTGAAGGATGAACTCTTCTAAAATGCTGAAAACACAAAAAGCAAAATGAAGATAAAGTAGACCCAGAGACTGGAACAATCACCTCCCACAATGCCAGTCAGCACATCTCAGTGTTATTTTGGCACAGTTCTGCCTCTGACAGGCCAGGAGCCACAAAGGAAGCTACGCCCGGAGGTGCAGCACAGCGTTTGCAGGCTCCCCCAGCCAGCACCAAGGCAGCAGCTCACCATGGCCTGTGTGTAACAAAACCACTTGAGACGTTTCACTGAGACAGTGTATCCTGTACTAACTTGTGCAAGAGATTTCTCTGACCACTTGGTTCATTAAAAAAAATGTTCCTTTTAATTACATCATGCAAACTACCTGCTCTTCAGAGCTGACAAGGTGCAGTCACCATTAGGTAACGCTCACGCTGACCACTCCAGCAGGAACGTGTAGCCCAGGGAGTGCAATAGCTCCAGTGGTTTTGGCCATGTGGCGGAGGAAGAGCACTGACAACTACTCCAGCATCCATTACTCCAGCCCCAAATCCCACACCTGGTGGGAGACAGCCTTCCATTTTTCCTCGCAACAAGGAAACTTCCTTCCTTCCCTTTCCTGGGAAACAGAAGATGCAAACCTCACATGAGGTATTGCTATCTTGTGTTCTTGGGATGAGTATTTCGGTGTAAATGTCCATAGGGGAACACCACAAAGGAAACCACTGGTATCCAACTGTTCTGTTCTTCTGAGCAGTTAGAAAGTGAATTCCCAAAGACCAGCAGGATAAGACAAAGAAGTTGTACAAGTAACGGGTACCTGTGCATGGGACAGCAGACATGGAGACTGAAATTCTTTAGTTTCACTTCACTGTAAAAAGTTACATGTGTCTGCTGTTTCCCAAAGCCCTCTCCAGAAAAAAGCATAGAAAATTCATGTTTTTCCAGGTTTGTGACCAACCTTGCAGTGCATGGTAAAATGAAAGACGAGCAGAGCGTGAGCACGCACAACTTGCTTTTTTCTGCTCGTAAGAGTCATTTCACTTAAGTTTATAACAGTCCTCTTTTTTCCAGATAAAAACATATGGAAGGCTTCTTTCAGAAGCTGTAGCTGCGTCTCCATCCTTCAGTGTGTAATTTTTCTTTACATTTGAGCTATAACTGAGCACACATGTGCTATTTCATTTATCTCCATTCCTCTCATTGATCTAATTACTCTGTAAAGCACGTCAAGTACTTTAAAACACCAGCATACATTTTCAGGTCAGCTCAGTAAGGCCTAGATATGAGGAATGCCTGTGGATCCTGTATCTTGGAAGAAGACTGCAAGTCTCAAACATATCTTGGAGCAGTCCAGCACTATTTTAACTTACCACCACCTAAGGCACCAGGGAAGCTGTACACAGCCGAGGAAATTCTCAGGCAGCAGCTCAGACTGAGCACTTTGCATCAGGAAACTGAGGGAAAGGATCCTGACCAGCAGCCAAGGTCTGAGACAGCCCTTCAGAGGGCTTCCAACCATCCTGCCCCTGTTCCTTCCGACGCAACTCGAGTATGTGATCTTTTTCCCTGGGGCAGGTTTGTCATGCTGCTTGCTTACAAATATGGCCCTACCATATTTTTAAAATTCTCGTTATGAACAGAGAAGCACCAATATGAAAACAGCTCTTGCTTCTTCTCTGCACATTGTTGCTTACAGTAATTAAAAGAAGTTTCTATTATTTTTATCTCTACAATGGCAACACACAGAGAAGTACAAACTGGAGCCTGCCTGCCTCACACACCATAAACAGAAGCATTCACTAAGCTCCAACTACAGAGCCTGTATTACTGATGATAATGTATGAGACAGAAAGAAAACAGATGGGTTTTCAGAGGCCAGAGCCTGCAGTTAAGGGAAGAAGGCGGGGGGAATCAGATTTTAGCTTGTAAACTGCAATTTTGCTGGAATCATTGAAAAAGAACGAGGATTCCATGATGTCACTTTTACAGTCAGTGTTCTGACTATAACCATGCTTTACTGACCTGCCAGTTTGAAGTACTAGTACACCGATTCACCACTTGGCTGCATAAAACTGTGTAAAAATACCAATTTTAAATAAAAAGCCCATTCTGTGATTCATGTATACGAAAGTACAAATCCCAAGTACCTGCTGTGTCAAGTAAAATACATAAAGCATTATCAGAAAAACACACTGGAAAAATGTGAGTGCCACATAAAGCAGTCTGGAAGAGTAACTTAAAATGACTGATGTGATGCTTGTCTTTTTTTATGTGCTTTCACCCTTCTTCCACTTACGGCACTCATTTCCCTTTTTAAAAAAAATATTCCCCTTTATACACTGCCTTTGTTTGACCCTTTCAGAGGATAATATAGCATTAATAAAATAGGTAGGCAAATATACAGACCAAAACAGAGCGTGACATATGTCACACTCGGCTCCTCCTGAAGGACAAACTTTGACTGGGAATTTGTGTGGATGGAAAGACCAAATTATCAAATTAATTAGAATTTTGTATGTTCTTTTCCTTCTTATTCTAATTGGAAAAAGAAAAAAGGAATTATTTCTACAGCACATATCTTAAAACAAGATGACTGCAAATCCAACAGAGAACCAGAACAGAGTAAATCCCTGGAACACACATTTCCAATATTTCACTATTATTCATACACAAAGGCTTCAAATAGCTAGTAATTTGGACACAAACAAGATGAAGCATTGTCTGCAATGATTTTTGTATCCAATCCTTGAATAAACTTAGCATATAAAATAATATAGAATTATGCGTATTTTATAACAAATGGTGGATTTACAATCAGCTGTGTTTGTTAGGTCCTGTAGAAGCCCAGCGCCAGACTCTGCCCTCGACACCTGCAATGCTGGTGCAGACCGACAACGCGCCAGAGGATGGGGACCACCACCCGGGGCACCAGGCAGCACATCTGCCGCTGACCTCAGGACCACCACCAGACCAGTCTCCCTTCTTTTTAAGATAAAATAAAATAACTCCACTGAAATCCAGTGGGAAGCCACGTAAAGCGTGCAGCATCATACACCTGAAATACCTGATGGCAGCGCGAGCTTGGGTCACACGGAGCAGCCCGCAGCGACGCACAAGTTCCTCTTGTCCTACCCCAGTTGCAACAGTTGAGACCAAGGCAAGGCACTTTTACTGAAAACAGGCTAATTCAAATTGGACATTCAGCTCAAGTTTTTGGTGACAACAGTACTAATCACTGAGAAGTTAGCCCCAAAAAGCACGGGCTCTCCATCTCCGTACACGTACGGATCAAGATTTGAGTCCCTTTCTGAAAGCAGGCGTTGATCAGAGACACGTTATTGAGCTCCATGGTTGCACCACGGCCACAGCTAATGGTTTCTGAAACACGGGTCAGGCCGGTCTGGGGGCAGCAACAGGAAGAAATTTCTGATTGTTACGGACAACTAAGTGCTTCCCTGGAGAACCGGATTTCATCCTGCCCCTGGAGAGACTGCTTCTACAAATTTAAGCACTCGGTTAAATCAGACTTGCCAGAGGTAGTCGCTAATTGTATGTTCCACAGAAACTGACCCCAGCCTGCTAATAGGGGGTGTCGGTTGCAATGTGCTGTGTATTTTCAGGCACTAAGTTAATGGGATTTGTTTTCACACATAGAGTGCTCAACAGCGCTAGATGCTTTGAGTCACACAGTCTAGGTAATTTTCAATTTAATCTCGTGGAGATTCCAGCTGAACCCTGCTTCTGACACTTCCATAATTAGAAGTGTCTGACATTACATTTTAACAACATTCTTTTTATTTAGCATTTTTGTGTGCAATTAATAACCTAGACTAAAAATAATATTTATGTATATAAACACTGCACTATGAAAACCAAGATATTTTTAATATAGTATTTCATTTAAATACTTTATTGAGGTCATGTGGAGCATCTATCTCTTTATATGGGTAACTAGAAGCAAAGAGGAATCTGTTGTGATAACATGCAAATAAGTATGGTGCATTCATATGAGACCAAACACTGAAGTAATAAAAAGGAAGGAAAACTACACAGCAGGGCAGATATTTCCAGCATTAATGTAGCATTTTCACCTGCTGTGCAGACGCAAATTCTGTGTACATGAATTAACACTTGTTCTTATTTGTTTTCTCACCTTCTTTATAGAGCAGAAGCCCTATGTGCATCTTTACTTTCAACTAATATTAAGAAGCGTCCATAGCTGCAAAGATTATTTCCATTTCTACCCACATGTGGAAAGTGTGCTTGTTATGTACAGTTCCTGGGGGGAAAATTTAAAAAGTTATGCCAAAAAAATAAGACGAAATGTCTGTTTCACTCTCAGTCTTTTATCACTAAAATACCTTTAAAAAAAAAAGTCTTACATCCTCTGAATGCTCGTCCAAATGCCAATAATAAGGTCTAAAGCAATTTAATAACATAACTTCTATACTTGCTGGTTGAGCAAAGCTCAGCAGGGAGCTCCTGGACTTCATGTAGGTGGAGACTGGTCTCTGATTTCTTATCTTAATGTTTTGTATTAACATTCTTTTATGATTAATACTGGCCTGAAAACAGCCCTGCACATGCAATTGGGTCACGTGTTTATTTTCATCATCATTCCTCTCACAAGGTTTAACTAGTTTCTTGTAGATAAGATTTCTAAAATATATTTTCATGGTAGTCAGATATGTTTTAATGTCAAAGCAAACACCACAAAAGGAGATGGTTCTGAGAAAAAAAAAAAATCATTATCTAAACAGAACAACGAAAGGCGGAGTATTGCCAAAGTCTCGATTATCACAGCAAACCTAGAACAGACGACTGAACAACAGAGCAGTCTACAAGGATGATTCAGTGCCCTACTCTGCTTAATTGATGCCACTCAGGCAACAGAAAGGAGGCAAACCCCATTCCGTTTTCTCCACCATGAAGGTCTCATTGGGAAAGGCATGACAGAAAAAACAGTTGTCTGTCCCCAGATGGCAACAGGAAGCCAGAGCTCAGCCAGCTGCACCCTGCACTGGGACGGCCCTACACAGAGACTCGGAGAGCTGCAGCTGCATCAGCAACATTGCCCAATGCACCAGGAGTCTGGACCTTGGCACAGCTGAGAGCCTGCCAACACCCAAGAAGGCTGTAATGGTTCAGCCGTATTCTTTCTCCTTAAGCAAATTCTCTCTCAAGGATGATTTTAACTATTGTGTTCAGACCTACACCCCTCTTCTACCTCTTTCCTCCTGCTTTGTCTCCCCAGTCCAAACTAAAATCATGGTCCTTCTCTTTCATGTGTATGTCCAGCCACAAGGCTAAACAAAGAGAGTTTTACCAAAGCATACCTTTCAATTTTTGCCTTCAGGCATTCCTTGTTTCTCCTGACTCATCTTCACAGTCATCACCATGTTTAGACTTATAACTTGGCCATTACCCAAGTCTCATCTTTCTATTTCTTCCATCACATCTAACTTCACATTCTTCTTGCCTGACATTATTAGGATGTGGCTTTTCCTTTCCACCCAACTAAACGTCTTGATCAAGCCTTTATCACATAACATCATAACTCCTACAACCTTCTCCACAGCCTTGATAAATGCAATCTTGCTCAAATTCTACCCATTTAAAAAGTTGCCTCAAGACTTTTTTTTTTTAATGTGACAAATCCATCTTTGCAGTTCTACCTATCGCTTATGCTTTGTACACAAAACAAAACAACGCACGTTTATTTTTAAGGTACTTCAATCACTTAAAGAGCCATGAGTTTATAAAGGGCCTTGCCTTTATTTTTTGTTCACTGTTGAAATCTTTATCTCCAAAGATGTTTGTCAATTCAATTCAACGCTTGCAATAAATCCACAGTGGACAGGCGAGGTGTGCGCAGCCATTGCTCACAGCCCTCTCAGCACCCCCTCCTCTCTGTTCGCCACCTCCATCCACTGTGGAATGTAAGCTGTTCTGGGGAATGACTGTTTTATACCCCAAGAGCAGCAGGGTCCTGATGACTCAGTAGGGTGTTTGCATACCAACATGATACACAGTGAAGAGTAACGATTACGAACCCCCCACTGTGTGTGGAGACATGCTTCCAGTCAGCACCTTGTATGAGCCCAACCTGGCAGATCATCCTTACAGGTAATTTTTACTGAATTCATAAGAGGCTCCAACACCTGGAATTTAATCAGTTATGCTGTATCATTTTATATCAGAATATACATGCGTCATACTTCACTCAGCCCGGCAAGTAAAATCAAAGTGTTTTCAAATCTCTGGTGTTCTTATGAAAAGCAAAGATAGAACAGTGCTGATTGCCTTTGTTCTGCTAATTAGGAGGAAAAAAACCTTGGAATAAGTTTTTGCCAGTGAGTGCATTAGTGAACACACAGTACAGTAGTACAGTACCACAAGAAACTTCTGTAACAGATAATTCTGTCTTGCTGCTTTCTTAAGCCTGACACAAAGCTGAAATAATTAGGATGATAAAGTCTAAGCAGCCCTAGTAAATTCAGCTAAATCTGGTATCAACGCAGTTGGGATACTTATTTGCATGTTTAAATTACTCAAGTGACTAATTTTATAATTTCCTTTTCAATTGCTGAATGCCTTACTTTTAAAATTAGTCCCCTGAGAAGCAGAGGCACAGTGCATGGTGCTGTTAAAGTTAAAAACTTGTTATACTTTAGAAGATTATCATAATATTGCATACATTATTTCTCATTTAATAAAAATTTAATTGTGCATATAATTTGATAATTTAATACCAATAATTTCTTATACAAATCTAGAAAGCATTCATTTGTTTTTTCTTGGGAAAAAAGTTACATTCAAGGTTTCTGTGAATAAACATTCTTATGATTAGAACTCCCAATTTTGCCATATTTTGCCTGCAGTCTTCCTAAATGGGACAAAACTCATACCCAGTGAAATTATACCCTTTTATTGTTACTCATATGTCCTTAAATCCAGCCTCCTGTTCTTGTGGAAGATGCGGAACACTAAGACAGGCTACCTCGCTTCATTAATGAAGTTCTGATGAAGCTCCTTGGTCTTCAACACAAAGACAAGGAACAACCACAGAAAGCCATGACAAGAATGAACAGCATTTTGTTGCCATTGGAGGCAAAATTTTCCCCTACTCCTTTTCCATGGCTGTGCAGTTCTTAGGAGAAAGCCAAAACTCCAGAAACCATTATGAACAGGGATCACAGTAAACCAGGACCTGTTTTCTGCCGAAGCTGACTCATTGTGACCTTCCAAAATGTCAGATTCCATGCACTGTGCCAAAAAGCCACACTATTATCTGTTTATTTCATCACACAGGCACAAAAATTCAGCAACAGGAAGCACTCGATAAATTGCACAGGCAATGGTGATTTGCTTGGTTTACAAAATAGATAAAGGGGAGAATCCCACTGGTAAGGACACCACCACTATACTCCTCATTTCTCCAAGGTTTGTACAATACATGGATTTCAGAAAAAAGAAATCTGGCAGGTTTTACCAGTAACCTGGATCAATCCTTGTATGACTGTGGGTTTCATACATTCACCTCCTTGCACGAATAGCAGGTTTGTAACACTGACCCTGTCAGTTCAGTGAACCCTTCAGTATACACAGAGAGTATATGTAAATTTTAATAACAGACTGCAAACGGCCACTGAAAACATCTTTAAAAGCATTTGGAAAATCCCAGTTTGTTACATCTTTCCCAATTATTATCTCTGGCAAACTAGCCTTTCTACTGGCTTGCTGATGTGCAACCTGGTTTCCCATATCCTGGGGGGAAACTGTGATCTCAGGAACTACTAAAGAAAGTAAAACTCACTCAACAGGATCACAGCAATGACAAATTAGTTATCTTCTGTAGAAATTATGAGAAAATATTTTTCTCATGTATTCTACTGACACAGTATTTCTTTCCTGTTTTCTAACTTGGCTCTCTGTGCACCTCATCAAAATCTCCAAAGATGGCAAGGACCACTGTTAACAGTTCTACATGCTCCCCCCATAGCCCCCATGGCAGCCCTTGGGATTTAATACCCACCTACCTCCCACCAGTTGTTCTGTGTTACTGGTGGTGCTGCTGCTTCTGAGTTTCTCCCTAGCCTGAAACCATGGCTTCTCTGCACCAGGAGCAGTTACGCTGCTCAGATAAATTCTGCTCTAGATAGATAAAACAGTTGAACACCAATAAGCTGCGTACAAAAAAAATGTTAGAACTAGTCTCCCATAACTCCTGCTTCAGCGTACTCTTGTTTAGTTCCCTCATTCTTTATTGCGCTTTAGTTTTTATACTTCTAGTTTCCCTGGCCAAATATAAAAGCAAGGTTTTCAAAAAGCCTGTTTCTGGTAAATTCATTTCTACCCTATTCTTCTAGAGCTCAGGAAGGCATTATCTGAACACAGCAGTGACATAAAAGTTCAAAAGCCCAGATATTTTACAAGTGCTGACGTTCTTCCCTTCAAAAACAAAACCAGCAATATCCACTCCTCCTCAAAACTGAGCAACACAACTCCTGCATCCATGTGCCTGACAGCAAGTCATATTAATGTATTTTTATCAAAAAAGTTTAATCAAGAGTAATTACTTCACTGAAAGGAGGATACCAGAGGATGCATTTCTGCATTGCAAATTTTTTTTTTAAATGTCCTAACAAACGTCCACCTTCATACAGGTGTTAAAACCATTAAAATGCATGCATCTCTAACATTAGCTTTCTGTGCAAAAGGTTATTTTTCTCACATGAAAATGAACTTTTCACAGAACAGTTTTTGCAGAACTGTGCTAACTTCCTCATGCAAAGGTCAATAAAGTACACACACAAATCTCCTAAAGCTTGCTGCTAAGAAAACTGACTTTTAAATCTGGTAAGCCTATATGCAATCTTAATATAACATACAGATGACCTTACTAGGCTTCTCTACCTTCTATAAATTTAAATTAATTGTATCATTTTATTTAAGTTTCCAACTTGCTGTGGTGTATTAGCATATTAAAATTAACTCTGCAGGCTGTAATCACTTTACCTTAATAAAACAACTTACCAAGGCAAATTTGATAAAATTATAGTACCCCCTTGTGGTGTTACCTTCATACCCCAGTAGAACATTTCTTAATATTACATTCTAAAAAAATCTTCTTCCATTAAGCTCAGTGGATAACTAATTAACCTTTTCTAGAATCCAATATGAACAAAGGGAAATTAAAAGGGCTATCACCAGCATCTGAGAATGGATGAGATAAAATGATATTTTTCCATAAGCTGAGAAAGTAATCTTTAGTAAAACTTTATGCATTTTCACATCAACAAACATAGCATATAACGCTTAATATGAAAACAGCATTTGGGTAATTGCCTCCACAATGCAACCCCAGTAAAGAATGCTTTCCACTAAAAAAAAAAAAAAAGGCCAAAAAACAATCAGCTTACCAGTTACAAAAGTAAGAGTTCACCATTCAACAATTACATTTCACTTTTTACAATGTTTTCCCTCACTAAATTTAAATTACTCTGGCCCTTTGATTCCAGAAGCCCGCTCTGCAGAACTCTTCAGTCTTCCTGTCTCTAATATTTACACACATATATACATACACACCCCACTCTCCTCTTACCTCAATACACTCTTATGAAAACAAGAAAACAAAAAAAAAGTGACAACAGATTTTTCAAAGCAGGACAAAAGTGTGGTTTATATTCTCTATTCTTTCTATTTTGATTCCAAAGAGGCATGGGATTTCTTGAGATTAAAACATCCATCTCTCCTAAAATTACTCTGTAAGTCTTATTAAAGACTTGGTACTTGGATCTATTTAAGTATTATCAGCTATTAAAAACCTAAAGACTCCCAGCCATACAAGCAGTTAGATGTACCTTTAGAAAGCAGAGGTCCCCACACCTAATTGTTCCCAACACGCAGTCAGCACCCTTCACAACAACAGCAGGGTAATACCAGAAGCCTTAAGCATAAAGAAATTCTTTTTAGATGCCATCTGGTTTGAATTTTTGTGTATCTGTACAAACAAGATCCACTGTTAAAAGAGTTATAATGATAATTAAGGCTTTAAAAAAAAAAAAAAAAAAAAAAAAAAGAGATGATTACCCCATTTTCTTCATGAGTATAATAGTTTTAACCAGTATTTGGCCAGACTCAAGCAAAAAAGCCAATCTTTATTTACATTAACCTACTGGCTTACTAATATATCTATATATGTATATTAGTGTTTAATCTACATGAGAAACATGGCAAAGGATATTAAACCATACAGTTGTCAACAGCCTGACACAGATTAAAATGGCACAGAAGTTCTTGAATATCTGAAAACAGTATTCACTGCATCTGACACGAATTGCTGCTGTTAGCAGTAAATGAGGGTATTTGAGACGCGTAGAAGGGGGACAGGTACATTTTCACTAACACACATACATTTCAATAACTGACTCAGTTGGTGATGTCTACCCAGAAAGGCAAGCTTTCCAGCAATGGTAACGACATGGAAAAGACAGGGATGCGCAAGTGAAAGGGAGAAGGATCTCTCTCCCAAAACCTGGATTAGGTTGGCCTCCACACTGGTCGAGTCCAGCAGACACAGTCAAATTTGTGGAGAAGACATGCAGGTGTGGGGGAATATTTGAGAGGAGCATCCAAGGGGAGAAGGCAGGACCAGACACCACGCTGCCCAGGGAGCGAGGGCGAGATGCCAGGCACGGCCCTGCTGGAGCGCGCAGTGCCCCTCGGCAGCGGGCAGCAGTGCCTAAGCACAAGCCAGGCTCTGAGGTGCTGCTTGAAGCTGCAGGAGAAATTCATCTTGCTAAAGAAGGTATGGAAAACGAACGTGACATCCCTATTGTGGACGTTCCATTACAACATAATTAACACAGCAGAGCACTGAGAACAACAGTAAATTTGGTCTATAAATGCAGACCTAGGCTATACAGAATGTGTAATTGTCTAATTTTAAAGCCTTGACATAAAGTAAACACATTTTAAGTTCCTGTTAGTTATGGAAACAGTTTTGAAAGATTGAAATGCAGTACCAATAAAGCCTTTGTAAGTGCTATCCTGAAATATGTGTTTCTCTGAAAGAAAATAGTTGCTATAGGAGGTTTATTTTATTTTTTTCCATATTTTTCCATATCAGTCTTACAGAGAAATGGTGTAAACCCACTTTTGTCTGCTGAAAGGAGGTGTGTTTTTGCATTATTCTCAAGTTGCAACAATTCGGGTATTGGGACCAATAGAGGTGGTAAAGTATCCTATTAGAAACACCGGTGTATGTGGAGAAGAGGGAGTAACCACATCAGTGGCAAAGCATGAAACAGAATTCCTCTCCTCTGCTGGTCCCAGCATCTTTCACGGGGCCAGCTGCTCCCACAAAAGGGAGCCATTTAAAGCAAATTTGTGCTTCCTCAGTCCAGTGACATCATTTCAACACTCTTTAAACAAGAATGAACTACATCACTACTACCAACGTTTCTAAAATATGTCCACTACAAGAATTTCAAAACTCAACACCCATATAACTAATTTTCCATTTTCTAAATGAGCCTGCTGGAACAGAATGAAAAAAGTGATTTTGTCTAAACCGTACAAGGAAGCAGCAGCAGAACAAGACAAACATCAGCTACACCAACCTTACCATGCACAGCCCATTCAAGGCTAATTTACTGCCTAGTTCATACCATCTTGGCCTGGGTGTCACAAGAATTCAGAGGAATCCAGGCAGGTTACATTCCTTTCATCTTTAAACATTCAAGGGCCTTGGGGACAAGTGAACTGAGTTTCTCCCTACAACCAGTGCAGACCACTGTCTGAGAGAAGACTTTTGCTGTTGAGCTAGGACAGGTCTTCAACTGCTCCACAACTCCAGTCCTGTGACAGACAAGGTGCTTCGAGATGACCACACCGGCTGGAGCACGGAGGCTGATGGCACTGTAGGGATGGTTCAGCTATTGTGGTGCTTCTGTAAGATTTTCCTCATAGGAGGGAGAGTCTTCCACTGAGATCAGGTGCCCAAGTGCCTTAAACTGGATTTTAAGGGTACCCAAGACAGAATAAGGGATGTCTTTGGTAGGACTGTGTATTATGTTTAGGGCAAAAAGCTGTTGACACAGAACTGTGCTAAATCTGGGTAACTCTTTGGGTATCCAGACCAGAAAGTCTCCCCATCAGTGCCCATTTTCTATCAACTGCTACCTCCTTGCTCTAGGAGCCTAAGCCTAGTGCGCTCTACCACCAAGTTTGTAATATGGCTTGTGTAACCTCCACAGGACTAGAGACTGAGGTTTCTCAGAACTGGGCTTTCTGAAAGATTTTCTCCAAGAATTAGTAGAGTAAGCGCTTGGGGCTTTGTCCATAGCTGTGCCCATGAGGGCAACAAAGTGATTTACTCTTCACAACAGTAATTCTGTGCCCCTGCAATGATTATTGTGACACTTGACAGACCTTTGTCCTGTTCCCTAAACTCAGTGTCCCAAGGAAACACCTCAGCTCCCAAACTGGACACACAAACCTCAGTGGCATCTCCGTAGAGATGTCAAGTAGCCTGTCCCATTCTGCTGCCCTGAGTGCAGCCAATCGCACAAGCTGCCTCCAGCAGTAGGAGACTCCTGTGGGCTCAGCACCCATCAGTTCAGACACCCTCTGAACCTGAAGACAAGGGAACATGGAAGCATCCAAGAGCCTGCTCAGGGGCATTTCAGTGAGGGAACCTTGCTGGGACAGTCCGTCTGAACAGTCTTACAGAACAGCCTAGACACGGCTGTTAATTCCCAGCTATTTTAATCCCATCATTTACCAAGTGCAACACATTATCTTCCATCACAATAGAAGTAAGCAAAAAAAACCCTAACCTCTCCTCTCCATGAAAAACAAAGCTTTACATAGACAAAACTGCATACATTCCCAATACTTGACTGCATGTTAAGAATGGAAAACAGAGAAACTGAAAGAAATATAATTAAGGAGATTTTATTCAGGCAAGAGAGGACCTCCTGCTTAACATACACAAGCCATTAAGTATTTTTCAACCAAATCATATGGACCTGCATATACAGTACATGTTAATTCTTCTTTTTCTTCCTTAGAGAAGTAATGATGAAAGTATCCTGGTTTCAGGATGGACTAGTTTAATTCTGCTTCAGCACTCAATTCAGCCTTTCATTTTCCTACTGACTTTCTGAAATTCCATGGAAAGACATTGTTGTTAAACAGCAGTGAGTGTTATTCTCACAGCAGTGTACACTAATAATAATTCAGTGTGGTGTCATGGAAGGCTGTGAGCTCTTAGCTGAATTTATTTGAAAAATAAAGTTTGGGTTTTTTTCTCAGAGATCTTTACTTAAGTCAGCATGGAACTCTTGTAAAAGATAACTACCAATAAGTCACAACTACCCAAGGAACAGCCTTTTATTTTATTTTTTTATTCCTTGCTCACCATGACAACATAATAAATGAGCCCAGAGAGACTAGAAGTGCATAACTATTTAAAATTTTGTATTTTATCTTTCATTGTATGCTTCCAGACATAACATCCATGATCTATTTTTTAAAACCCTCTTCAGCGTCTCCAAGTGAAATGCTCCAATTTTCAACTGCAATATACAATAATCAGAAATACATCTTTAGCTGTGATTCTAGGTAACAGTTTACGAAACTAGTCCTATAGTATTTTTGTGATCCATTAATAATTACTTGCTCCTGTAAAAGAAAAGCAACAAGCCAACAGTTTCAACATCTGCTTTTTCAATTTTTGTTTTGAGTTCTGTTGGATGTCTCTCTATTCTTTCATACATGACTAATAGGAAAGATACAAGACTAATAGGAAACATAACTGCAACTTCACTTATGGTTGGTTTCAGTTAACAGATGGTCTTTAAACTATCCAACATAAAAGCATTCATTTTAGAAAAACTGACCCCAAAACTGCTTCATAAAATAAAGTATTTTGATTTTTTTCCCCCCCTCAAAACTTCAGGATCTTTCAAGACACTACAGTATAAGAGGCCCCAGGTTTAAAAAAAAAAAAAAAAACACAAACCCAACACACTTATAATTTCTGACCTTAAATATCAGAGACTAAAGGTTTTCCAATGTAAGTATCAGAAGTAACATACACTATACAGAAAGGTGAGCCTCCTAGACTATGTCTTTTCTTGCTAAATTTCAAGTGCCAACGTAAAATTACAGCAAAGAGATCTGCAAAATCCCTATGCTACAGATGACTGCCATGATAGGTCAGTCGACACTTTAGTTTTCCGTCAGCTAGTACAGCAGTTACGGCCGGTCTTCTGGCTGCTGTAACAGCTGCTTCTTTATGGATGTTAACTACTTCAAACCAGTCACCAAGAAACATTTTCTTTAATTTCTCAGTACTGTGCTTTCACAGGCATATGAACTAGGGTGATAATAGTACGAGTCCTACTTCCAAACTATTTAAGGTAGAATACAGTGAAAAGTTGTCCCACACACGCCTTGTAGAGTTGAAGAGTGTTTACCTAAGATCAATAAACAGGTTTGGCAAGATCCATGTTGTTCCACATTTCTTATTCTAACAATACCGCTGTATGTTTGCCCTGTTCTAACCCTTATCTACAAACCTGCTGCTGACCATGGTCAAAGAAAGTATAGCAGATATACCTTTGGTCCTTTTATTCAGTGTTTTTGTTCATAAAACACCACATTCAAGAGCTTGCGATAACTTTGCTACGAGTGCAATCTGCTTACAGCACAGCTTTTCTTAAAGGTCTGTCTATAAAAGAAACCAAGAATAAAACTAAAGCAGCAGCTATTGTCCAGAGTGCCTCCCAAGCCCATCCATCACCGTTTGCATAACCTGGGGACAAATGGGGACTGGGGGACCACGGCTGTAGTTATACGGGCACCATGGCGTGGTGCTGATTTAAATATCAACAAGGTTTAATGCCTCTGACCTTTTTCAGACTCGCTCTTCCAGATGCTAAGACAGCAGCCCAGCTGAAGTCAAAACATCAAGAGAAACTTTGCACAGTTTTGCATTTACAATTAAAGATTATTATATTCAAAAATATATTAGAAAGTACTTTTTGCAATTCTGTTCTCCTATCTCAAAGGTGCCTCTGCAGCAACACTGGACAGCTGAGCATAACTGGACTTCAGAGAACTTCCAGCAGCTGAGTGGTGAAAGTAGCAATGCGTCTCCTTCCCGGGAACGGACTGTAGATGGCAGCATTTTTATACGAAAAAAAAAAGAATTCACTTTTTTTAATATTCAATTTATAGTCAGATTCCGAGCCCCTTGCTCACATGCACAGATATTTACTCTTGCAATCAGTTCCTTCCACACAGCTGTGTCTGTTAGTGAAGCGCCCATACGAGCCATCAATATTTTGGACTAGATAAGAAGCTAAACTTTGCTATTCACTAACATTCAAGATCAGCATTCCAAAAGTCACTCAAATACAAGTTTAGAAACAGATGAAGCAAATCTTGCAAAATAGCACTACACCCAATGAACATGGCTCTTTATTTTGAATAGAGTATTTGTACTACTTCCTGACCAAAACTCTCTCAGCTTTGCAGAGAGGTATACGGTCACTTTAAAAACCAAACAAACAAAAAAACCCAACAAAAAACCAAAACACAACCAACCATACCTCTAGTTTTTAAAAACAAAAATCATACAAGAATTAGCACTGGAGGAAAGTTAGCGAATAAACCAAAGTTGAAAGTAAGTTTCTTTCTTTCAGACAGTCTGTTTTTCCAGATGCATCATCAGCATCTGCATGTTAGCAATTTTTCACTATTTATAAGTGTATTACAGGAACACAGCCAAACTACAAGCCAAGAAGTCCAACACACACATTTTTTAAAATAGGGAATGTGTCTTGGTTATAGAACAAAAGAACTCATTTTATCACTTGGCTTTACCGCTTGAGAAAATGGCTCCTGGTGTGCTGAACTCCATGATAAATGTGCCCCCTCTAGATCTTTATTGCCCTTGTAAATCAAAGGACTGACAGCAGTTAATAAGAAAGCTTTTGAGTGGTTTTGAAGTTTTGCTTTGTACAAATAAAATCTCATATTAAAGAATTTGCTAGTCCTCAAGGTGTGGAAAAATGAGTATGACTAGAACCTGTTGTGCTTTCTTTTTTTAACTGTTTGTTTCCACTGTTTTAAAAAAAAATAATTTTGTAGCAAGGGTACCAGGATAAAATAAGCAAATCACTCGGTACTGAAATATAAAAATTAGAGTCAGTGGCTTGATTATTAAAAAAAAAAATCTTTCAGGCATTTCTATACCCTGTGATGTCTGGACAGTGCAACAAAATCAGAAGTGTACAATAGACAACAGGACAGATTTTTCCATCATTTTGCATTTGATCGTGACAATACTTCTACAAACCATTTTAAGTAAAGAAAGTGACAATTCTACATCCAAAAGTTATCAGTCGAAATTCCCAATATACTCTTGTAAGGAGGATAGGATTATCCGTATCACCAGCTAACCCACAGCTATGGACAAAAGTTTTTATATCCATTGGCAGAAACTACAGCAATATTCACAGATGGCCAAATTATGCTATGTAGCACAAGTTCTACTTATATATGTACCTTTTGGTCAAGCAACAGTACTCTATAGGGAAACAAAGAAACAAATTACTACAACACAAATATTTAAAAATCATATCATAAAGTGAACAGATCAATTTATAGTTATAGATGTAAAAGTTTGATTTAAAGATTACATTCCAGAACAGACATTTGGGAAAAAAAATGGTTATTTGGAGGTCTTCAGAAGCAAACTGCAGTTTGGATGAGGACACTCTTTATGGCATCATGCATTGAGTATACACTGTCACCATTTCACTGAATTACACTTGAACCAAAACAAATTAGAATTAATGTTGTGGTGGCTTTCTGTTTTGCTTCCATGGCTTGCATTATCCTTGTTCAATTCCAGGCAGCATCATTCCTTCTAAAAGAGTTTATGGCACACCCTGGCCAAGGAAATCTTAACAGGAAACTACAGTTATGTGGACAAAGCTAAACATATTTATAGGGAAAAAAAGTATATTTCCTGTTCAAACTGGTAGCACAAAGGTATTATGTGATAAACCATCAACAGGTCTAAAGAAAGCCTAGCTTCTCTTGACTGGATTTTAAACACATTTTAGAGGGCATCTCAATGAATACACATGTCAGTGGACATTATTTCTTTAACTGTTCAGTTCTCCCCACCCCAATCTAGGAAAATAAAGTAGGGTTTTTCTCTAAAGACAAAGACAACCAGTATTAAAGGAGCACATTAATAAGTGTTATTTAGGATTAGGATTCAAAGTATCAGGCATCAATATTTCCAGCTGCGTGGATCTTTTGTAGCCAAAGTCCCAAGAATGCCACTTATCACTAGCAGACACTGTAAAGTGACAAAGAAGACACAAATGGGACTGAAGTGTTACTGCCTTCTGCGTGATTTACCTTCCTCCCTACACCCCCAGTCTGCCCTGCCCACAGCCCACCATCTGCTTGCTTAGGCAATCTTCCTTCACCCACTCAGCCCTCTAGGTACATATGGGACCCTCTTTATCTGGGAGAGACCCAGCGACATGGATCATCAAACCTTTCTTCCCCAGGAGAGGCAACTGAGCAGCAAACAGCAGCTCCTCCTCAGACAAGATGGAAAAACACACCTCAAGAGCCATACGCAGCACAGGCTGGGAGTCTGGAGGGTGCAGCCTACCACACAGCCAGCCAAGGCTCAGGTCACGGCCCAGAGGAGCTGAGGGTGTTACTGTGCCCTGCTGGTATTTTTATTTAAAGCACCATTCCGTTTCTAACACTCATCATTGCAAAGGACACCTAGAAACACCAATTGATGTATGCATGCCTTCCCCGGTCTGTAGATGATCAGATCCTTCTGCGATTCTACCAACAGAGTCATCTCCATTTGTTTTTTCCCCTACTAAAATTTTCCATCACTGTCCCCCACCTCCAATAGTGGCAGACTGAAAGGAGAAGGCAAAAGATAAGACCACTAAAAGCATCCCTCAGCTGTGTTACTGTGGTTTTGTAGGCCAGCATTAGCAAAATTAGAAAACAGCTGGCAAGCAGAAACTCCATAAAGCTACACTTGATGGCTGCCCAGAGAATGTGCCACCAATCTAATAAGGATCTAGGCCCAAACATGACACGGGACCTTGCACAGAAATAAAAACCAAATATCTGAAGCATATAATTACTTCACAGTTCAAAGACAAATACTAGTTCCTGACAGAAGTGAGATTTCTGAAGTAGAAGTGTGAACCCCAAGGCTGCAAAAGAAGTCAGAACATGACAAAAGATGTAGAAACCACTCAGAATATGGGTGCCAACAGTTTCCTTCCTGCTGCTTCACAGGAGCCGACAGTGGCAGATCGTGGTTTAGAAAAGCCTACAAAGATGTCCTTCTGTGCCACAAGTATAACCTTGCACTTGAGGAGAGTTTACAACACCTAACAAATCAAAAGGAAGAGAATAATGACAAAAACTGAATTCAGAACGAAGTTACAGGTGGCACCATTCAAGACAGTGTTCACTTTCTGCAAACGAACTTTCTTTCAAAATGCAATTATAACTGACACTGCGTGAAGGGGATAGCTAGTTCCAGCATACCAAACACCCACCTCCCCAGACAGCATAATGTTTCTTTGCTGCTGACTTCCTCCTTGAGGTTATCAGGGTCATTCTTAAAGGAAGACTAGAGGTTGGTTTAACATTTATAATCATTAATTTGATTTTTAAACCACTTTATGATGATTTATTCTTATTTTTCAATCCAGAAATTATTCTTAAACCTCTGAAGACAGTTATGTGTAAGTTTGGAGGGGGGGGGTGTTTCTGTTTGGGTTGTGGGGTTTTTTTGAAACAAAATAAAAGCCCAACGATTAATGATGGAATCACTGTTCCATTTACAGAAAAAAAATGCAGCTCCCTCCCTCCCTCCCCACTTCAGGTCAGTTGCCAGGTGCTCCCGTACTGCAGAACCTCTCTAAACTTTGAGTTTCAGCTCAGCAGTCATGAGCCAAATCATATACAAGTATTGATGTTTGCCACTCTACAGTTAAATTACACCAAACATCAATGCAATCAACTCATTAGCTGTTTTTTATTGAGCACCAACATTCATTACTTACTTTTCAATTCTTTGATTAAGCAACATATTGCCTGTATTCCCAGTCTACATCTACCAGCTGATTAGCTCAATAATACTGATAATCTTCTCAAGTCAAAAGAGCTGGGAAGGGAAGTAACTGAAATCCCTATGAGCAGACTCAATTTACTCCTTCTGTGTATAACATCAATACACTAAACTACTAGCAATACAATCCAGCAAATGAAACTTCAAATGTGTTAAGTTAGAGAGTAATTTTAACAAAAAGTCACAGCAGGTCATTAAAATGCCCCTTAATTGTCTCTAGATCATACTCTGTTATCCTTCCGCAACCTTCCTGGCACGCTGAGATTTTAAATCTCTTCTGACTGATGCAAGAACCAAGAACAGAATTGAAGTGTGATTGTCACATACAGAGTCTGAATGCCAAAGGTCAAAACAGCTTACTGGTATGCTGGCCCACTGCTCCAAATTTTATATCTTTTCTGTCCCTCGGTTATTGCCTGACATGATTTAACAACTGTAATTCCTTATTTAACGATGTCAAAGGTTTTTAGGAAATTGACTGTATTTCACCAACGATATATTTCTTCTTGATTACAGAGTGGTTAAAATGATTTTAAACCAAGACAGCAAAATAAAGCAGTAATAAAATCAATAAAAGGTGCTTAAAACATTCCTTCTATTAGGTAATGGCATTTAAAATATCCGTAGCTTGTAATGGCACTTAGGATATGCCCAAAAATCAATGAGCTAAATTACTTATTGAACTAGTTAATTTGAACATTGAGTTTTATATGTATATTGATAAAACAAGCTACAAGAATAATACGGGCTATATTTGAATTTCACGGTCAGATGTCTCCCTCTGCTGGGAAAAAACCTCTAAAAATTCGACCAGAAATTGTTTTTAAAAGCACCAACACTGAAGGATGTAACGTCTAAAAAAATCCACAAGAGGTCTCTTATTCTCACAGAGTTTGTAAATTAACTGCTTTTGCTGAAATCTGCGGTGTTAAAAGATGCTAAACAGCAACACAAAACTTTAGATTTCACCCAGAATACCGCCATTTGGTCAGACCTGAGAAACAGGCAAAAACCACATAAGTGTGAGGGAAGTGTAGAAAATAAGGGATATCATAATGCTTTAAAACCAGTGAGACTATCCTTAAGAATTTTGCTAATACTTTTCACGTTAATAATAACTCCATAGTAGATTCAGGAATAACAGCCCAGGTTCTATTTTCTTGCTACAAGCACAAAAGAAGCTCTGTTGTCTACCAGGTCCTACTCTTGAGGCGCAAAAATCCTCCTACAATGACTAACCAAAGTACTCTGCTTAATTTGGAGTCTGTTTCTCCTTTATGTCAAGGAAATCTGTATTTTAGAGGGGGAAACTAAGGCTGAAGGATGTTGGCTTTACCTACACAGTCCTCTCAGAACAAAACAGTAACAGCAGTAAAGATTTCTGCCTATTTGCATAGACTTTTATCACTGCAGTCCTGGGAATGCTGACATTACCCAAAGCTCTGGAACAAGAGGCAGGGTGACAGGAGTTTCTTCCAGGCCAGGCTGCAGCAACTCCCGGAGTTGCAGACTGACACAGAAGTTAAGGCAGAGCGCACAGCCACGGTCGGGCTACCACCCCGCATATGCTGTTTGTGTTTGCACTCTCTATCGAGATGACGAGAGAGCACTACTGCATATTAAACCTGCAGACTAGTGCTAAGATTACATCATTGTGAGGCTGCGCTCTCATTTTCTGAAAGGTCATGGTGATTAGGAGACATTCCTGAGAACTGGAAAAAGGCAAATGCGACACTCGTGTTCCACAAGAGCGGCAGAGGGAGCCGGGGAAGGTTGGCCAGCCCCTGAAAACCCTGTCCCTGGAAGGATTACGCGGCAAAAGGCCATTTAGCGAGCAGGCGGACAAGGGCGCGCTGGCTGGGGCCGGGCATGGCTCGGCGGGGCCGCCCGCCTCCCTCCGCCCCTGCCTCCTCAGACCCCCCGGCTGACAGGAACCGGCCCCACAGCCGCCCCCCCTCAGGCGGGGCGCGCCGAGGCGCAGCTTGCAGGGAACGGAGACCAGCACCCCCGGAGACCCCCAGGCGAGGGCCGCTCGCCGGCTGCCCGCCTCCCTGCTCCGCCGGCCCGCCCCTCACCTCCGGGCGGAGCGAGCCGACTTCCCCAAGATGGTGCCGCGCCGCCGACAGCGGAGATGCACCTTCCCAAGATGGCGGCGGCGCGTCCGTCTCCCGCGACCTCTCCAAGATGGTGTCCCGCTGCCGACGGCGACCTCTTAAAGATGGCGGCCGTAGCCCCGCCCCGAAGCGGGGCAGGCTGGGAGCGGGGCCGCGCGGCGGGGAGCGGGCCTGGTGCGGGCGGTCGGGCCGGGCTGGCGGCGGAGCGGAGCGGGGCCGGGCCGGGCGGGCGCCATGCCGGAGCTGGCGGTGGACCGGGTGGTGGTGCACCCGCTGGTGCTGCTCAGCGTCGTCGATCACTTCAACAGGTGGGGCCGGCCAGGCGCGGCGCCGCGGCGCTGAGTCACGGTCACGGCCCGGGCTGGGCTGGGCCGTGAGGGAGCCGGGGCCGTGAGGGGAGCGCGGCCGTGAGGGAGCCAGGGCCGTGGGGGGAGCGCGGCCGTGAGGGCCCCGGGGCGCGCAGGATCGGGGTGGAGGGGTCCCCGCGCCGTGAGGGGAGCGGCGCGCCCGGGCCCGGGCCGGTGGCTCGGTGCCGAGGGCCGCGATCCCCGGGTGGCGGCGGGAGCGCGGCCTGCGGGAGCCGCCGCCGCCGTTGTTTTCCGCTTCAGGAGGAGGAAAGTCCGAGGGCGGGGAGCGTGAGGGGGCTGTCGGCGCCCTTCCTCGGAAACAACCTCCTGCTGCCTTAAAACACGAGTGGGGGAGCAGTGGGGCTGGCTCCCCAGGCTGCGGCTGGCTGAGCGGGGGGTAGCTCGCACCCCGCTAAACACCGAGCAATTTGTGCCTGATTTAACTTAATTGCGCCAATTGACAAGGAGTTTCAGTGTCAAAAATAAAAAAGCGAACTCTCACAAGGCGAACAAGCCCGCTATTGTGCAAGCAAATTGCGGATGACACCGAGCAGTTTAAGAGCTTACTCACTTTTTTATAGCTCATTGTCCTGCGGAGAGGCTGCGGCGGGGCTGGGTTTGGGTCACGCTCCCCCTCCGCAGCCGCGCAGTCCTGGTTCCGCATCGCTGGGTTACAAGGTTTGGTTCTGAGGGCACCGAAACGCCTTTTTCTGGGTGTAAATCAGCAATCAGTAATAAAACAATCATAACGCCTCTTCTGTTCCGACACTCATACTGTTTAACTTGCAGAATTCAAGCGAAGCAAGTGATCTGCTGTTACCTTCTTTCCTGAATCAGGCTTTTTGTCATAGGAACTGACCGTCTTTTCCATTTAGAATAGGAAAAGTTGGAAATCAGAAACGAGTCGTTGGGGTGCTGCTGGGCTCGTGGCAGAAAAAAATACTAGATGTGTCCAACAGTTTTGCAGGTGAGTTTGGGTGTCTTACCCTTGTTCAAACCTACTGAATTATTTAATAGATGATTGGCGTTTGGGTTTTTTTAAGCCACCTTGCCAGAGCACAGATTGTACCCTCCATGTACAAATCAGCCTACATCTGACAAAAAAATGCTAACTGCTGTCAAAAATGCACCTATTCCAGCCAGTCTTGCGCTGCGTCTTCCCTGTAACATTGTGCAATGTGGAACGTTTCGGGATCGGGTGTAAACCTCCTTTAAAATGCTGGTGAATATTTTGCTGCATTGGACTCGCTGATCAGTGTCTCAGCGTGTCATCCAGACATCGCAGCTCTCTGTGCTGATGTAGCTGTTACCTACTTGTGTAAAGATTTAATACCTATTTCAGCTTTGCTTCTTTTCCTCAGATTTTGTCCAGTTAAATACTAGTTCTTAAGTATGTTGTTAATAGTGTTGAAATAGTTTCCTCTAAATACTTACATGTGATAGTAAAAGTACTTCTTGAATGCATGACTTTTGCTGACCCATTTGTGTTAGTTAGATCATTTCCTTCCCAGAGGGGCTACTCTGTGACAGAGCAAAATTATCTCAGTTTATATATGGAGTTTCACAGTTTATATGGAGTTGTTCTCCCAAGTGTGGACTTCCACCCCCCCCCCCCCGAGATTTTGGAAGAACTTTTTTTCCTGTTTGAGTTGAAAACAGTTTTTTTAAAAGGCTTGAGACCAGTCTTTGCTCTTGTATGCCTGTATACGTGCTAACTGATAACTAGTCATTTACTCAAGGGTAAATAGTCCTCGTGGTGTTCTAGTAGCCTATAAAAATGCTGATGACGTGTTCTACACTGAAAACTATTTTTTCTCTAAGTAGTCTGCTGTTGATCAACAAGCTATGAAGTCTGCTGGGATACTGTTTATCATCTCAAATGTCTGTGCACGCTGTTGAGTCACTTTTGTATGTGGGAGGGTTTCTCTCTGATGTTGGATGTTGTCCGCTGAGGATAACCCTCAGAATGCTTCGCCTCTCATTCCTCCCTTCCAAACTGTTAGTGATGATGAGCCAGCCTCTACCTGAGAGACCAGACTGGTGCAGCAGGTCAGCGTGTGCAGCCTGGTGTTGCAGAAACTCATTAAACTCCGCTCTCCTTTAGCAGCCAAAGTGTTTCTGTAAACATTGTCATTCTGGAAGCTGGATTCTTAAATATTGGTAATTTTGTTTTATTCCCAGTACCTTTTGATGAGGATGACAAGGATGATACCGTGTGGTTTCTAGACCATGACTACCTGGAGAACATGTATGGAATGTTTAAGAAGGTCAACGGTAAGTTGAGGTCTTCCTGCAGTCAGCGATAGGCTTGTAGAAACTTTCAAGACTCTGGGGAAGTGAATTCATAAAGAGAGTTAATTGCTCACATGAGAAGCCACTCCATGCTAATTCCTTGCATGGCTTCATTTTCACTGATGGTTTTCCATGGGTTAATTTATGCAGGTCGTTTGTGTTCTTAACACATTAATTTATACCTCACTGGTTTTCCTAAGTCTCCTGACACATTTGCATCTTCAGAACAATTCAGATTTCAAAAATGCCATTATTTCTGAAGAATTTCAAAGCTTTCTCATCTATAACCCATTCTATACAGATGTGCCCTGAAATTAGTTTTTTATGAATGTAAGCATTACAGACTCACATTTTGTAAGTAATGATTCTAATTGCTCTTCACCACTTTTTTACAAGTGTCTTTACTGTTCAGCTCGAGACTTCAGAGCCGAATGTTCAGTCATAACTTCAATTCCTATGAATTTTCCCAGCCCTGGGACCAGTTGTCATTCTCACGATACAGTTTGCATTTCTAGAGTTTTTGCATCTCTAGATGTCAGAGTTTCAAGCTGTCACATCCTGTTATCTGAAAAATTAATAAATGATATGAAATAGTCCAGTTTAGTCAAGAACCTACGTGTAAAGTTACATATGTGAGTAGTAAGCTATGATAAGTAAGTACAATCAGTGAACTGTCCCTAGCCTTGTCATTGTCTTGCCTACTGTAATTGATCTCCCCCTACTTTACACTCATCTTCTACACGCATCAGATTTTCACCCTTGATTTGCTAATTTAATCTCTGCCTAAATCTTTCTGCTGTTGTTTTACCATATGATTCTGATTTAGAATCCTTTCTGGTTTTGCTCAGCTAGAGAAAGAATAGTTGGTTGGTACCACACAGGCCCTAAACTGCACAAGAATGACATCGCCATCAATGAACTGATGAAAAGATACTGTCCTAACTCTGTAAGTGCGGTACTTGTTTGGGTTTGGGGTTTTTTTTCCCCCCTTCTCCTCCTAAATGGGGGATCTGGGAACCCTTGGCCCCCACCTTTGTTACTGGTGATACAGCATGTTAGAGACCTGGTAGCTGTAAAGTGATTGAGGGATCAGGTCAGAGCCTTGAAGCAGCCTTAGATGTCTTTTTCTCAGAGCCTGAAGTTAACACCTCTGAGCAGCCAGGCTACCATTGCTGTGGAGTGAAGCGCTCACTTAGAAATTTTTTCCTACTCTTTGAATGAAACCTGCTTTTCTGAAATGTTTGCTTTTTCTAAAAGGTGTTGGTGATTATTGATGTGAAGCCAAAGGACCTGGGGCTGCCCACAGAAGCTTATATTTCGGTTGAAGAAGTTCATGATGTGAGTATTTTAAGATGTCTCTGCCTTTTCCTAGGAAAAGGGTTTCTGTTACAAGATGGCTGTTAGGATTTTCTGAAGGATGCGCATCCCATGGCACAGAGTTGCCTTTTAGATATGGGATGTTGCACTGGCTAGTGAGGGCCTGTGACTTCCAGACAAAATCTGCTGAAACCAGAGGTTAAATCCCAGTTGTAATGTAAGCATCTGTAACTAAAGCTTTCCTCCACCAGTGCTCTGGGAAGAAAAGCTGTGCGTTACTGCTTGACCTACGGAAATTCCAGCTGTCTGTATAATTTAGGTGCTTCTTACCTGTTTCTGTCACATCCATGGCTGTGAAGAAAATCAGAGATAGGAGCACTTTTAAGATGTCACTTTTACACGTCAGCCTGCTGGCAGAGGTGGTCTGAGTAATTACATGCTTATTCGTTTGTGCACCTGCCAGTGCTGAGTAGGCAGGTGAAGCATGAGCAACACTTAACTAATCACTTGCAGCACCGTGCAGACAAACAATGTGCAGTAGTAAGTCAGCTTTAGCTTTTCATTTGTTGGAGTTAAATTATATTCTGGATGTATATAAAAAAGTTTGATCCTTTTGCCTTTCTGAGACCCCCCACTACAGAGAAAAAACTGTTCCCAGTATTGTAGATCTTGTATCTGCAGGATTTGTTCTTCATTTTGTGAATTCACAATAGTCCCAGTGGTTCTTTCCATTTACAGCTGTATACTGATCCTGGTAGTGGTTTTGAAAACACATGGGTGAAACTCATTCTCAGAAATTCAGCCTGTGAATCTTCTAAACATCTTCTTTACTATCCAGTGCATAAATTACAATTTTAATGAGATTGCTCCATATTATTATTTTTTTCTGAAACTGCATATCTGCTTCTAACTGAGAGCAAAATACCAGGATGACAAAAGGTATCCCAAAATGTAATAAGGTGTACCAGGAAAGAAAGAAAGGATTGAGATATTTAGTGAGACTTTCCATTCTACCCACCAGTACAGAGACCAGCAAAATACATTAATTGAAAATTACAGAGCACAAGAAGGAGGAAATTGCTAGCAACTCTGGGCTTGTGACAGTCGGTAACACTAATTAAATCAAGAAAAATCCAACTAGAGCCTTTCCTCTTGGATTTCTTGTGGTCTATATGTATATAACTACTTTGCTCGTTTCATTAATACAGTTTCTCATACTCTAAAAGGCATCATGATTCACTCACACACTATGTACTTTGCTATGTACTTCAGTCCCCCCTACTCTTGTTTTGCCATAATTTTCCCCATTGCCTCTTCCTGATCCTGGAAAGAGGCGTCAGTTAACGTTGCGCCGTGGCGCTGTGCCCCGTGCCCGCGGGCGGGCGGCCTGTCTCGGCTGCTGGGGCGCAGCTGGCTGTGCGCTCGCTCTGACCGTGTCTCCTGTGTCCTTGCACCTCCAAGGACGGCACGCCCACCTCCAAGACGTTCGAGCACGTGACTAGCGAGATCGGAGCAGAGGAGGCAGAGGAAGTTGGTGTTGAGCACTTGCTACGGTAAGCGTCTTTAAGACGAGAGGTTCTTACCAGATGCGCGTAGCAGCGAGCGGGATCCATCTGGCATCTCCCGGCGGCAGCTTCCTGGGGGAAGTGCGGCTCTCGTTAAGCACGCCGCTCGGGGGGAGCGTCCTCCGTTAGCAGTCTCGCTCGGCGTAGTCACTGCTAGCGAGAAGTGTGAGTGCCCACTGATGAGAGGAGGAGAATACACGCGCATGCTGTCGGAGCTGCAGAGCCACATCGTTTGGGACCGTCACTGTGCACCTCGCAGAGCGGGACTGGGGGGGAGCAGTTGCTTTCCAGTCAGAAAGAGAGCAGTCACTCCGTACAAATCACGGCACCCTTCACCAGTCAGAAATCCTGTGGTTTATTTCTCCCTGTCCCTCTAACTGGTGTTACAGATACTATACGCATATGCACGCCCCAGGATACAGCAATGATCTATTTTAGATAACGCTTTGTAGTACATCAGTTTGTTCTCATCCCTTGACATGAAGCATTCCTTGCAGTTGTACCTCAGCTGTGCTTCAAAGGGCTTTTCTAGGCTGGAAAGATGGTGTAGGTGAATATGCTGATGAGAATGCCAGGGAACATTCTAATGCCGAGTCTGTTGTGGGTGTTTCAGAGACATCAAGGACACGACGGTGGGCACTCTGTCCCAGCGGATCACGAATCAGGTCCATGGCTTGAAGGGACTGAACTCCAAGCTTCTGGACATCAGGAGCTACCTCGAGAAAGTAGCCATGGGCAAACTCCCCATCAACCACCAGATCATCTACCACCTGCAGGACGTCTTCAACCTGCTCCCGGATGTCAACCTGCAGGAGTTCGTCAAGGCCTTTTATCTGAAGACCAATGACCAGATGGTGGTAGTTTATCTGGCTTCTCTTATCCGCTCCGTGGTTGCCCTGCACAACCTCATTAACAACAAGATTGCCAACAGGGATGCAGAGAAGAAAGAAGGACAGGAAAAAGAAGAAAGTAAAAAGGAGAGAAAAGATGAGAAGGAGAAAGACAAGGAGAAGAGTGATGTCAAGAAAGAGGAGAAAAAGGATAAAAAGTAAAATGTGTAGGTTTTTTATTTGTAAATTAAAAATCTTGTAAACTAAATCACTTTGATGCTGGGCTCTTGTGTGGAGAGGGTCAGTGCTCTGCTTTCCTCTGCTCCAGGATCTGCTCCTCGCCTTCCTCAGCACCTGCCTGGGGGGATCTTGCTGCAGCCATGCCTGGCAGTTTGGGTCTCGGCGCTGGGCAGGGAAGGGACAAAAGCCAGGGGGAAATGATGATGTTTTTTTTAGCACAGCACTCTTCCTTCCCCCAGTATGCCTTCAAGGACTTTCAGGCCAACAGCTGAGGCCGTGGCCCACGTGCTGTGTGAGCCTGGCACCCAGTGCTGTCGGACCGGTGGTGCTGGCATCAGTTTGGTTTTGAGCTGAGGAGGTGCTGAGGTCCCCCAGCACCACGGGGGGGACGGGCAAGGAGCTCGTTGCTGCTGCTGGGTCTCTTCCAGCTGTACCTTCTGCAGGGCTGGTATAATTTAATTTTTTTGCTATCCTTTCTAGCTGGCCAGTGATAGATTGGGGTTGGCTGTTTTGTTACCTGCCACTTTAAAAAAAAAAAAAATAAAAACTATATTCCTGGCTCCTGTGATGTGGAAGGGGAGGGGTGGGATGGAGGGGAGCTTGTGTGTGGTGCTACTGCCCTGCAAAGAAAAGAACATCCTCCCCCCTGCCTATCAGACACTGCGTCATCGCCACGTTAGGCTTGCAGCGTGCCTATGTATTCACATTTTTCAGGACTAATTCATTACAATTAGCCAATTTCACGCAGCACAGGCATCTGGATAGCTGACCTGGCTCCTGTGCGTGCAGGCCAGTGGCACCTCTCAGTATGGGGCTGCTCTTGCAGCTCCCACAGCTTGGTGCCAGCGAAGGAACCGGCTTTACCACGAGCCTGGGGAGAGCCCTGGGTTGTTGGCTCCTTCCTCCAAACATCCCTGGTGGGACTGAACCAGGCGGGGCAGCTGTGGCTGTAACCTGCCGTCCTGTCCCATGCCAGGGCAGGGGGCACAAGGTGCCACTGAGGCCCCTGCCACCTCCCGCGGCCCCGGGGCTCCAGGTGGCCCCGGGAGCTGTGTGGACACACTAGAACGTGGATCATTTCTGGGATGGGGCTGGCAGGGGTATGCCAGGTCCCCCCCACAGCATGGCACACATACAGACTATTAAAAAAAAACCCCAAACCCAACCCAAAAATAAAAACAACTCAAAAAAAGCACAAAAGAACGAACCGACCAAGGCAGCTGCTGCAAAGCAAAGTGATGGCAAAATCACGGGCGACAGGCTGTCGCCAGTGAGCTGAACAGCGGGTTTTAGTCAACCTGTGTTGGATTTTTTTACTAAACCCGCACACCCCACACCCCCCCCCCCCCCAGCCTCTGGCCAGTGGCCACATGCACCCCACCGTGTTCCACCAGTGGTGCCACGGGTGTCACAGGTGGGTGTCACAGCGTGGCACAGGGAGCAGCACCAGCTCCAGCAAAGCGTCCTGGAGCCGGTTGTAGCCGGGTGTGATGACAGGCAGGAGCCCTGCACCCAGCCTGACCCTGCCCGGGCTGCACCGGGTTGTCCCCCTCCCCGTGTGACGCAGCGACCAGGGACACACACAGCGGCAGCTGCTTATCGTTTATTGCACGAGAAGTCGGCGTCGCTGAGGCAGGATGGTGCAGTACAAAACTATCCAGTTACTGGTCAAAAGCTCCTGCAGTGTCTTGCGTCCGCAGACCTTTATGTACAGCTCTGTACGCCAACGCTCGCGCAGGTCCGGCTCCCCGGGTGCAGCGGGGAGGGGACAGCAGCAGCGGTGGCATCCAGATGAGGGGCAGGGGCCTGATGCTGCCCTCGCCCGCAGCCCCGGGGGCTCCTGCCCCCCAGCCCAGCCAGCACCAGAGGGAACACGGGGAGTTTGGGCCAAACCCCTGAACCCAGCAAAGGCCAGACAGGCCCCCAGCGTGCCCAGAGCCCCCGCGGCTGCTGCGGAGCACCAGCTCCAAGCAACAAACTGCTGAACTATGAAATACAACAGCACGGGGGCCACGCGCTTGCAAATCAAAACACGTGACGGACACGGTGAGCCAGGCCCCGGGTCTGGCACGGGAAGGGGCCGTCCCAGCCCTCGTGCGGTGCAGTGGCCCCAGCACCATCGCTCAGGTGTTCCGTTACCTTTGCTGGGTGCGGGATAGGGCCCAAACGGCACCTGAGAGTTAGTTCGAGAGCCATTTCAGTTCCCCTCCTCACCCGCCTGGATTAAAACGTCACGAAAAGGCAGAAAACACGATGGGGAAAATTAGCCTGTGCCAAAACCAGATCTCATTTAGCTGTGTCTGCGAGGGGGGAGCGGCAGCCTCAGTGCACCAGAGCTTCGCCCCGTCCCCTCTGTGCCTGCCTGCGCCCCTCACGAGCTGAGCCGAGCCAAGCTTTTGTGTCCACCCCCCCCCCGCCACACCTCTAATTTGTTTGGGGAGGGAAACGTGGGCCTGTTTCCCCCAGGGCTGCGATAGTGCGGATCTCGCACAGGAACAAGAGCAACAGCGTCCGCAGCTGCCTGCGCACCATCGTGGGGAGGGCTCGGCGGGTGCCGGTGGGCAGGACCGCGCGGCCGGCAGCGCTCTGGGGCCCTCCCCACCCCAGGAAAGCGCCAAAGCTCCGTCACTCCTGTCCAAATCCTTCCGTCTCCTCAATCGCATAAAGCAGCTTCTCCTTCAGCTGTTCATAGCTCTTGTAGGGAGGGAGATCCAGACGGTTAAAGCTGGAGAGACAGCAGAGGCTGGGAGCAGCGCCGAGAGCACAGTTCCCCTCCCCATGGCAGCTACGGCCCCCAGGAACTCGGGCAGAGGGGCCAGAGGGCGCCCCGGGCCCCGAGCAGCCCCGCAGAGGCTGCTCACGCTTGTCCCCACACGCTCCTGACAGGGCCCCAGAGAAAGGACTTACCATGTATGGCTCCGAGGCAGCCATGTCTCTTTGCCAACTTTATCGATGCAGAATTTCTGGGGCCCGTTGCTGCCTGTAATTACGAGCACAGCGAATCTCATTACACGACCAGGAGCTGAAAAAGAAAACCCTCCGACGCGCCGTTAGTGTCACGCACCCTTACAATCCAAGACACACGTCAGGGCATAAACCTGTAGCAGCACCTGGTGCCTGTTCCGATCCCTCTGCAGAGAGGGTGCACAGAAAGCAAGGCAGGAGAAAGCTGAGGGGTGTGTTCACAGCCCGGAGAACAGCCCAGCTTCTAAACGGGATGGTTAAATACCAGTGCTAAAACATATTTATCTGAGGACCCGCAGGACTGAGTGGGCCCATCCAAGAGTTTTAAAGGACCTGGCTCAGGAAGGCTGAGTCACTGAGGTCGCTTTTTAACAGATTGTGAATGCTGGAGAGGTTCCAGGGGGCTGGAAAAAAGCTAATATGCCAGTGAGAATAAATGAGTGGGCTAAGTTAGCTGGTTAGCTCAACACTGATTCCAGGAAAGTAAGGGTAAGGCTGGTACAGGCCCCAAAAAGTAGCAAATTAAAGGTTGAGAGCAGAGTAATGCCACGCTGTGGTTTTCTGGAAAAGGGGTTTCGTCGCACAAAAATCGAAATCAAATCAAAAAACAAATCTCATTCAAAATGAGATTATAAACTGGACTGACAACATTCCCTGTGGTGGCACAGTTCACAGCCAAGGAATTTGTCTGGGTACGGCCACCGGATTAGATCACCGTGCTTGGACATCGCAGCTGCTTCGCTGCTTACGTGCGGCCTTGCGCTCTGCGACGGTGACATGGACGGCCCCAACCCAGCCACCGGCCCCTCTCGCCTCCCGGGGCCCCCCCGCTCAGCACCGGGGACCACGCACCGATGAGCTCCGCGAAGCCCCCGACGGGCAGGCGGCAGGTCCCTGTCACAAACTGCAGCAGCCGGATCCTCTTCTCGTTGTCCATCTCTTTGACCACCTACGACAGGAAGGCGACAGAACGGTGGGATCCCCACTGCTCCTGAGCCCGGGCCACAAACACCCCGCGCCTTCTGGTGCCAGGCACGTGCTCCAGCCCTCGCCTCCAGCTCCTCATCCTCAGGGATGAGCCATTTCTGACCCCCTTCTCCCCTGGCCAGCACAGAGCAGCACCACCTCACCCAGCGCAGCTCCACCGCGTGCCACCCCCTCCTGTCCTCAGGCAGCAGCTACTGCCAGGCACACGCTGACCACGAAGTGCTGCCTGCTGGCCTCGTGCTCGCAGTTCTATTTCATTTCTCCCGACAGCCTGCAAGGCTGCCAGCCCCGGGCCAGCCCTGCCTGCACCAGGCCATGGGCAGGGGATGAGCCCCGGGCTGTGGAGTGGGTCAGAGGTTCTGCTGACGCTGGGACTGACCTGCCAGAACCACTGGATCTGTTTGCTGTTCTTGGTGTAGTGCCGGTAGATGGTATTCTTCTGCCAGTCGTTCATGTCGATCTCCTGCATGCCGCACAGCATCAGCTGGGGACGGGGGACAGTCAGCAGGGGACAGAAATGGGGCCCCGCGCCCACGCTTCGGAGCACCGACTCCCCCAGTGCCAGGCTTCACTGGGCCCAGGCTCCAGCTCTGGGCAACGGAGGTGTCTGGGGGGAATTCCTCGCCCCTAACAAGACGTTTTCTTGCTAACGGACCCAACGAGCCACCCCGCAGACCTGAGGTGGGGGTACCCCTGTCACCAGAGCCGAGGGTGCTCTGCCATCACCGCGCACTGCTCCCAGGGCAGCCCACGGCCAGGTGGGAAGCACTGGTATCCCCGGGAGCCCCAGTATCCCCGTCCCAGCAAAGGCACTGGCTCACCTCCAGCTCCTTCTCATCGAAGTAGCGCAGCCACTCCAGCGGCACCACCTCGTTGAAGCCGTCCAGGAAAGCCTTGGTTTGCTCCTCCACGCCCCGCGTGAACCTCCAGTCCGTCAGCAGCCTGGGAAGGCAGACGGCAGTCGGCAGGCAGCCAGCGCTGCTGGCCCAGCCCGGGGAACCCCCACCATCCCTCCTGCCGGCCAGGAGCCACAGGGGTGCATGGGGAGGGGGAGAGGGGCCCCTGCAGATCACTGGGGCTCCCCTCAAGTCCCACTAGCGGGTTTTCTCCCTCCACCTCCGGCCCTGAGCATGGACCAGCAGCTACCGGGAGGTCGAGGGGGGCAAACCATGTCCCACGGCCGGAGTGGGAGAGGGCCCTGGCAGCCCCCAGCCAGCCCCGCAGCGGATGGGCAGGGCGAGCAGTCACGGCCCAGGGAGAGGACTCTCACCCTCTCTCCCCTCTCCTCTTTCCTGAAAGTCCTGGCACCTGCCCAGCCAGCAGCAAGCCAGACCACAGCGGAGCTCGGCCGAGTGCGCCAGCCCATACTTGTCACAGGCCACGTAGCCCAGGGAAGCGGCCACGTCCCAAGCCCCATGCTCCCACCCCAGAACTGCCCTGCAGCCGGCGGGGGCGGGTGCCCAGCGGGGCCCTCCGGACAGCCACTCACATGATATACTCCTCCTTGTTCTCCTCCGTCACCCGGATGCTCTCGCCACCCTCCTTCAGCTCGTGGGTGGTCACCTTGCCCAGGATCTCCATGTCCTGGATGAAGTAGAGCTCCAGGCCGCACTCCTCCAGGCTGTTCTCCCTGCAGGAGGGCGCCGGGATGCGACGACTGACAGAGGCAGCAGCGAGGGGCCGTGGGGAGGAGCTGCCTCCCCCCGCAGTGCCACAGCCCCAGCCAGGGGGGAGCGTGGGGCACTCACTTGGTCCAGACGATGGAGTTGTAAAACTCGGGGTCGATGGATTCCAGGTCCTTCAGCGTGGGCCGCTTGTTCAGCATCCGCTTGTAGAAGGGCAGCGTGAAGCCGGTATCGATGAACTTCCCATGATACAGAGCCTGCGGCGGGGAGGTGACGCCAGGTCACAGGGGACCCCAGCACAGACCCGTGGGGCAAGATGACGCTCGGAAACCACTCCCAGGGTCCCGGAGCTGACGCCCTCGCTCCCGGCTGGCAAAACACAGTGGGAGGGAGCAGGTTTCCCCCCCCGACAGCACTGCCCAGGGGCGGCTCGGCTCACCCGCTGCGGGTGTGCTCGCAGCCCCTCTCCCCTCCCCACCGCGAATTCCACCGCGTCTCCTTCTCCCCTCACAGCTCTATTAAGAGCACTTGTTTAAACAGAGCTGTGCTGTGGCTTCCCTGAATCCCTGGCTTCCAGGAGCCCCAAGGCAAAGGCAGCCAAAAATAATGCAGACGCTTGTCTAGAACAGCCCAGCGGTGAGTAATAGTCTGGGGTTTTATTGGTATCCTGCAAGGCGCAGGGCAGGGCAGGACAGAGCGGGGACCCGGGCCGCGCGCAGCCGCCTCCCACACACACCTCTCAGGGCCATGGGCCAGGGACCCTTCCCCAGGCTCGGGGAGCCCTGGGCAGCCCCCCCTGGCAGCCCAGGTCTGGGCGACTCGCAGCACGTTGGCCTTGGGGAATGCGAGACAAATGGGAGGAGCCGCTCTGGGGTTTGGGCAGCTGGAAAATCTCACACTGCTGGGGCTAAAAATAGTCCCCGGAGCCGCGGACCCGACAGCACCTGGGGTGGCAGCCAAAGACGTAGAGCCACTCCCGCCACACAGCCCCTGGGAAACCAGGTCCCCTCCGGCCCTGTGGCCATTCCCCAGGTTTAAAATGCATCGTCCCCTCAATGGCCCATCTCCCACGGCCCCACGCCTGAGCGGGATGGGGCTACAGGAAGGCGACGGTGCCGAGCCGAGCGCAACCGTGGCATGTGGAGCTGCCCCTCGCCCCGCGGAGCACCCCCGTCCCCCGCAAGGCCCCTGCTCCACGGCAGGAGGACACAACGAAGAGTCTTGTCTCCCGCCGCCACCCCAACCCCTCCCGCCCCGTCACCACGGGCTCTTACCATGGCAATGAAGCGGCCAATGAAGCGGAAGTAGGTGAGGTGGTCGGGGTTGATGGAAGAGGCAGGGTTAATCTGCAGGCAGTAGTTGTTCTTGCCAGCATACTCGAAGAGGCAGTACATGGGGTTGAGCACCTCGTGGGACAGGAGGAAGAACCACTCCCTGGGGTGAGAGGAAGGGGGAGCGCGGTCACAGGTGGCTCGAGGGGCCAGGGAGCCCAGGGGCTGCGCGGGGAGGGAACAGCCACGCGCCTCTGCAGCACACCCTGCCCAAACCGGGCGCCCGTCTCCTCAGGGTGCCAGTGCTGGGCCCTGGTGTGTCTTGGCGAGGGCACCCTCCGCCCTGGGGGTGCTGTGCGGGGTTTGGCTTCTGGACACACCAGTTTGCCAGAGGCCCCGCTTGGAGCACCGGGGATCCCGGCAGGCACCACGCAGCTGCGTCCCACCCAGGCTGTCGTACACGTAGACACACACACACACACACACTGTTGTGCACACACACACCCCCCCCGAGCCCCCCCAGGAGCCCCCCAGCGAGCCCAGAGCAGCGCGAGATGGGCCCCATCCTGGCTCTGCTCCCCCGGCCATGCAGGGAGAAAGGAATCCTCGGACGTGGAGGCAGCCCCAGCATCCCGTCCGTGGTTCTACCCTGTGGTAGAACAGCATGACGTAACCTACCATAGGGTAAAACCACTGGCAGGACACAGAGAGAGGCGGAGAGCAGGAGCGCCTGCGCCAGAGCCGGGGGCAGCGGGTGAGAGCACGGCAGCACCAACGCCGGCGCAGCGGCAGGTGGGGGCAAGCGGCAGCCCAGCACCACGGCAGCCGCCGCAAGCAAGCCGGCAGGGGCTTGCAGGGACATGGGCCACCCCCTCCAGCTGAGATGCAGCCCCTGCTCCGTGGTAACACCATCCTTGGGGCAAGTGGCCGAGGCTGCAGCAGCCGCATCACCCCACGTCCGCCCTGGCAAACACTGGGGTCTGGTGACTGCGGGGAGAAGAGGCCTCTCGACCCATCGCCCCCACACCCCAGCCCTCTCTGTGCCAGGGACAGGCTGGAGCAACGCTTTCAGGGTGTTCCACCACTCCTAAAACTCACAATTTCCCATTTGAACACCCCTGGGCTCTGCTGCCGCCCTGCAGAAAGGCCGGGGGACCCCGAGCATGGCTGCCAGACAGACCCCGCTGCCTGCGCTGCCCGTTGGGACTCGGGCTGCAGGCAGGGCACAGCGGCAGGCGCGTGGTGCGGCACGCCGGCGCTCACCTCGCGATGCCGCCATAGTCCAGGCCCTCCTCTCCTCGCATGATGATGTACAGGCGGCGCCGCAGGTCATACGGTTTCATGTTCATGATCTGGGGAGAAGCAAGGGGAAGCGTCGCCGCGGGGCTGGCTCCACACCTTCCCCGGGCTCCGCAGCCCCGGCGCCTCCTCACCTGCTGGAAGGAGTCCTCAAAGAGCGTCTGTCGGGACACGCTGATCTTCACGTGGCTGGGCAACGCATTCGACTACGAGCAAGGCAGAGACACGAGGCTTTGCGCAGGCTGGCACAGCAGCTCTCCTTGCCCACGGGGCCAGGCCATCTGCACAGCCCTCCAGCCCCCAAGCTGCCGGGGCCCTACGGCTGCTCTACTCACATGGCAAAGGAAGCGGAACTGGTGGTACTTCCAGCGAAAGCTCCGGTCGTATGCTCCCGGGGAGCCGCCCTGCTTGCTCCTGCAAAAGCAGGACGGGCCTTGGCTCAGCATCCCCACACGCCCTGGGGAGAGCTGCCCAGCCCCAGCGGCCTCATCGCCCGCCAAGCGGGAGGAAGATTTCTGGGGTGCAGCTCCCCTCAATCAGAGCCAAACACGAGCCCCCAAACCCGTTGCCTGTGACAAAGGTGACCCACATCCCCCGCTCCGCGTCATAACCACGGGTACGGACGAGCTGTTCGAGGCCCAGCTGCAGGGCAAGGGGCCCAGCCCCAAAGCGCTCACCCAGACTCAAATCCAGGGCGCGGGTCCTTGAAGGTGGTGGTGCGAGTGTTGTGGTCCACGAAGTAGCGCACACCCTCGTTTGTGTACTTCATCTCCCAGCCGGGCGGCAGCGGCGGCTCCTGGATCATCCTGCCGACAAGGACAGGGTCACCGGGCATCTCTCGCCCTGAGCTGCAGCCCTGCAAACACCTGCACTTGGGGACCACCTTCAATTTGCAGCTCCATGCCAGGCAAAAGGAAGGATTGATGGGATGGGATGGGATGGGAAAGCACCCGCCTGCGCCCTGAGACAGGAGCCTGCCCGGCCCGCACACTTGGCTGCAGCCAGGAGCAGCCACAGCTACAGCTTTGCTCCCTGTCTACAGGAGAGGGGATCTCAGGGGACCTGGGCTGGGTCTCCAGAGAGCCACAACCTGGAGCCCTCAGGAGCCCAAGCAGAGCCCTGCGGGAAGGTGACAGGGTGAGAAGCAAGCGCCTCTTTCTGCCCAGACAGCCCTGCAGTCTTCCCCATCGCCCGCTCCTGAGTCCTAGGGATTCCATCTCTACACTCAGCTCCCACAAGCCAGGGAGCTGCCCCACAATGTCGGGGCTCCAGCGCTGCCTGCAGCTCTCAGGGCATTCACCCCCCCAGCTTGCAAGACCGTCCAGGGGCTCGGCCTGCCCCTCACTCGGACCTTCCGAAACAGCGAGCATCCTCCCAGCCCTCCCGGCAGGCTGCCTACCCCTGCGTGCGAGGGTCTTCCCACTGCGTGGTCCGTGTGTTGTGGTTCACGTAATACACTCGCCCATTGTCCTGTCTCTTCTCTAAGAGAAAAGGGAGAGGAAGCGTTAAGCTGGAGCACCCCAGCCAGTGCCAACCCCCAGGCCTGGGAGCAGCCCTCCCCTTCCCAGCTCACCATCCCATGCCCCAGCTCAGTTGGAAAAGGCAGGATAAAAAAACCCTGATGTTTCTCCTACGTGCACAAGCTGCTGCACCTCCGGGGTTCCCCGGTGCCCCCGAGGCCAGCGTGCAGGGAGGTGCCAGGGCAGAGGCCGGCCCTACCAGGCTGGCACCAGAGGTGTGCTGGGCCTCGCACCAGCCCCACGGGCGACTCTGCAGGTGCTTTCCCCGCACGGCCCTGCCGCCAGCACGCAGCTCGCGCTGCACAGGCATGCACACCCCCCTCCCACTGCCGCACACGGGCACACAACCGGGTACCCCCTGCCCAACACACGCTCCTGACACCATCTGCACCCTCAGAAGGGCGAGTTGCCTCCAGTGATCTGTGGTGATCCTGCACCCACTCCCCCACCCTGCGCACCCCCTCTTTTCCGCCACCCCCCTGTGCACACCCGCTGCCTCCCCAACACGTGTGCCCCACACGCAACACACCTCCTCCCCTCCCCGTGCCTGCGTCACCCCCCGCGCGCGGCCCTGCTCCATGCTGGCAGAGACGCCCCGCACGCACGCTCCCCTGTCACCTCAGCCCGTCCCACGCCCTCAGCACAGGGAGCAGCCCCTGCGCCGTGGCTCCAGCAGACACCGCGGCCATCCCGGGGACACCATCCATCCCAGGGACCCCCACCCTGGGGTGCTCAGCTCCACGCAGAGCCGTGCCTCCCCCCCAGCCAATGCTGGGGACAGGGCCCCCCCTCCTCACCGATGCGGGGGGTGGGCCACCCAGCACGGCAGCACTGTCCCCATCAAGACCTGCCCTTGGACACCCCCTTCACAGCCGAGGCCCCCCTCTGTCCTGCCCCAAGCTCCCCACAGCTTTAACCCCGACCCTGCCCTCCCGTCCGCACCCACCAGCATCCCCGCCCGCCCTCTCCAGGGATACTCCTGCCATGGAGCGGGGGGGGTGTCTCACTGCCCCAGGATGGCACAGGGACCTTCCAAAATGTCCCAGAACACAATTCTCAAGCCATGGGGGCAGGACAGCCAGTCCCGCTCCTGCTGGCTCCAGCCTCGCTGTGGCCTGGGGCAGAGCATCTCGGGAAGGACGCAGGGCAGCAGGATGGGTCCCTGCTCGGCAGAGGAGGGTCTGGGGACAAGCGAGGAGTTGGATCCCCAACCTCTCCCCCCCATCCAAAGAACAACCACAAGCACTTCTGCATTCAGCAGCCGAGAGAGACTGGGAAATCCTCCAGGAAAAGGGGGGAAAAAGGAAAAAAAGCTGGATTTTAAATCAGAGATGGTGCTAATCAGAGGCAGACTCAGCCCCACGCGCAGCAGAGCATGGGGGACGCTGGCTCCTCAGCCACCGCTTCCATTCGTGCTGGGGACGGGAGTGAAGGAGCTGCCGACAGCCCCGGCCTGGCAGGGCCCCGCTCTGGGGGACGCACGAACGTCCTGGTCGGGGCTGCAGGTGAGGCAGTTCAGTACTTACCCCAGCCGGGAGGAAGGGGACCCAGAGGATCATTGTCAGACGGGGCGCCGGACGACTAGAGACAACAGAGAGGGCAAAAACACAAAATAAAAACCAGGGCAGGGACGCCTGGGAAGAGCGGAACGCAGAGGTGAGCCGTGCAGCCCCCGCTCCCGCTTGCCTCCCCTTGGCCCGCAGCTCCAAGAGAACTGAAAAAAAAAAAACTTGCACACTCAAGGGGGGTTAAAAAAAAAAAAAAAAAAAGGGAAAAAAAAAAATCACAAACTAAACAGAGGCTGGGGCAGCCAAGGGGGCGGTGGGGCAGGGGCCGTGCCGCATGGAGGGGAGCGGGACGGCGCGGCGGGGTCCAGATGTGCGCGGCTGCTCGGCTCCCGCCGGCCGTCCCCACCAGATACACCTCCAGCCTCCTCCAAGAACCACACACAAGAGGGGAAAAAATATCGCAGGCCTTTCCAATGAAATCATTCCCACAAGCCCTGTCCACGCCCAGCGCTTCCTGGCGGGCCGGCGGCCCCCTCCTTCCCGGGCAGGGCTCGGGGCGCGGGGTGCCCTTGCACTGAGGCCACATTCATCGCACCCAGACGGGCGGCTCCGCGCCCCGCCGCCCCCCCAGCAGGTTGGGGGCCACCACACAAAGCACCTTTCTTCTCCCCTTGGGCGGGCAGAGCCGGCGGCCAGCACCCGGCCTGAACCGGGGGATGCCCCGGGGTGGGGGGAGCAGGCTGGCCAGCTGCCCCCGGGGTGTGAGTCCTCCCATCACTACCATCCCCAGCTTCACTGGGGGTCCCTGGGGATGGAGGTGCAGCCCCGACAGTCAGGGTTCAGGGGAGAAGGAGGCCGGCGAGTGCTTTTAAGAAATTTAACTCTTAAATAAGAAACGTGTTGTGACCAAAAAGGCATTTTCATTGCACCTCCTGAAACCCAGCGGCTGGAGAGGGGCCGGGGTCACAGCCCCCCCCCGCGCTGCACCGGGCATCGGAGTCAGCCTGGGCTTGGGAAATGCCACCCACAGCCAGACCCGTCCCTCCCACTCGGGAGCGGGAGGCAGCTCTTTGGGGTGCCACGGCCCCCCACTCAGAGACAGGCACCAGCACTCGGGGTGCCCTGTGGCAGCCCAGCACCCCGAGGATGTCCTGGGGCACATGAGGGATGGGGCTGGCACAGCCTGTGCTGCTCCAAGCTTCAGCTCTTGTACCCGGCCCCCCAGGCCAGGAGGCACTGCCCCGGCAGCGGCCATCCCAGCACAGACCTGGGGCAGCCCCCGCTCCCTCCCTGCCCAGACGTGCTGGCCAGAGACGCAGCTGAGTCACATCCAGAGGTATCACCTCACTGTGACCTAAAAATAACTAATTAAAACTAACAGGGCAGAGACACGAGACTCGGGGCAGAGCTCCGGGGAACCGGCCCTCCTGCAGCTCTCCCCAGCCCCTGGGAACAACCTGGCCCCTCATTCCAGCATGGCCCGGGGAGCCCCGTGGCACCGAGGTGGCTGCTGGTAGAGTGGCCCCCGGCTGCGGCTTCCCCCTGGGGCTGCGCAGAGAGGGCTCTGCATCGCTGCTCGCCACCTCCCCGCCGGCAAGGATGCTGGAGCTGGGAGGGCAAGGCAAAGCAGAAAGCCCCTGCGGGGAAGGAGGCAGAGCTGGAGCCATTGCTGCTGGCAGCGGAGAGCTTGAAACAAAAAGTACAATCGTTTCATCAGGCTAAATTTGGAGCACGAGTCCCTCCCTCTGCGCTCCACGGAGCCCAGCCAGGGCGAGTCGCGCAGCGATGGAGCAGCTCCAAGGCTGGTGCTGGCGGAGACACGAGTGAGCGACAGGCCCGGAGCCCCGTTGGGCGCCGGTGGAAGCCCCGTCCCGCGTGCCCCTCCATGAACGACGGCGTGCCGAGGAGCACGGGCAGGCCGAGGGCAGTGGAGCCGTGAGCAGCCAACTCCTGCGGCCAGGCTTGGACAGGCTGGCGAGCTGTCTGGGGAGAGAGGGGCAGGGGGAGGGAAGGGGCAGAGCAGCTTCCCACACCCCTGGGGAGCGGCCGCGGTTGTGCCTCACGCAGAACGGGCTTTGCACAACTGCTCTGCCCTCACGCCGCTCCCAGCGAGCATCCACGCTCCTTGCTGGAGCACAGAGCTCGCACCAGCGCGAGCAGCACTGCTGGGACACGTCAGCCTCCCGGCTTTCTCCGGGAGGAGCGAAACGTCGATGAGGAGCCGGCCTCTCCACTCTGCCCACCTTCGCTCCGCACCTGCCCCACCAGACCTCCCTGCCTCCTGGCAGCAGCCGTGTTTTTCACCGCAGCACAGCCTCTGCAAGGCACGGGGCCAGCTGACGGCAGAGAGCACCGGGACATCGCTGCGCCGGGAGGTGGAAACGCTCCAGCCTGGCTCCGTCCCAATCACTGCGGCCACCAGCACCGTCCCGGTTATCAGAGGGTGCTCACCACCACTGGAAACTGGGACCCGGCTCCCGCAGCAGCCAGGGCAAGAGCGGTCTCTGCCCAGGAGCCACTGCTCTGCGGGGCTGTTGCAAGACCGTTCCCTGAGCAAGGAAACGCAGCTGCTCAGCCCAAACCAGGAAGGAGGGAAGAAGCAGAGAAAGCAGGAGGAAGCTCGCCAAGCCCAGCAGCACTCGCTCCCTGCGCTCTCTGGTCCCCCGGCTCTTGCAGCCCTCACCATGTCAGCACTTGTACCCTGGGTCTGCGGCTACAGCTGCCGACCCCTGCTGCGCCCCAGGACCCAGCCCGCTGTCCTCAGCCCAGTGCAGACCTGGGGAGCGATAAGCCCAGCCCAAGAGCCTCCCCTGTCGCTACAGACCAGACTCCCACGGCCTCCTCAGCACGTGCCCAGCTTCGACAGCATGCACCGCCTCCTGCATGCCTCGTGGGTCAGCAGCCAAGCTTGGCTGATGGGAGAAAGCGTGTGCCTAGCCACGCTGGCACGGAAGGGATGCTGGGGACAGGCCGCTGAGGACACCTCCCACCCCCCTTCAGTGCCATACAAGCTGTTTTATAAAAAGAAAATTATTCCCACGCAGTTCTCTGCAGGTAGCAGAGGAGCTTGTGGGCTCTCCCGTCCAAGCACTGGCTCTGTGGCCGACCCCACGCAGCCCAGCCAGCACCTCCCCACACATCGTGTCTCCCCCCTCACAGCTGCCCCCAGCTCTCACCTGGTACAGGAATCTTTGGCTGAACTGCTGCATGGCTCCTTGGAGCTGGTTTCGCTGGGACTGCCACTGCTCATAGTTCCGGACGTACTCGGCCGTGGGGCGCTGCCACGTGGTGGTCCGGGTGTTGTGGTCCACGTAGTAATACCTGCCTCGAGGATCCACGCGTTTCTCCCACCTGGAAACACCAGAGGAAGATGTCACTGTCTGTCCCCAGAGAGCTCGGCGGGTCCTGCTGGCAGGTGCCTCCAGCTGCTGTGCGGCAACTCAGCACAAACGCTGGCGTGAAGGCAGTGGAAAAAAACCCCAGCGAGGTCGGGAGGCACAGCAGAAGGGACAGACCACGGTGGCACACAGAGGAACCTCCCGTTGCCCTCATCTGAGGGCTGCCCCTGGGCCCTGGATGCAGCTTGAGAATATCCAGCTGCTGCCTCAGAACGAGCTGAAAGCACAGCCAAGAGGAGCAATGGAGCTGCGAGTCGCTTTCCCGCTGCCACGCTCCCCACGCAGGGGCTCGGCAGAGGATTTGTGGCCTCGCGGAAACACAGGTGAGAAGAGCAGCTCATAGTCCTGCAAGGGAGGAAGACCCAGGAGCTGCCTGGGCCCAGGGTCCAGCTATGGAGACTGATTTTTCATTTTGCTCTGACGTTACAGGCTGACTTCAGACACTTGCTTTCTGGCTCCTCTCACAAGACTAAGACACCCTTTAACACAAGGGCTCCGTTCCCCGCTCCAGCGTAACTACCAGTTTCTCAGCTGAAGGGGCTCTTTTGGGCAAAAATCCACCAGAATAATATACAAAAGACTAGTAAGACTGGAAGCAGCTCCCTGCAAGGGCATCAGATGGGATGTCTAGACACTAGCAGAGTTGGCACCGGGATGCCGTAAGCGTTCCTCCAGGTCAGCTGACCGCTGACAGCTGCAAGGCACAACGTCAGAGACCTGCGCAGGAAGGAAGGAGAGCACCTGGGGTACTCCCCACCCCACCCTTCCAGGTAAGAGCCTCCCTCCTTTAACAGCAGACAGATTTCAAGCTGTTGTAGGATCAGAAAGTAGCTGGAGATCACAGTGTGTGTCCACAGGAACCTGGCGGCTCCCGTGGAGGAAAACAGGACGGGTTTGTATTCCACTTCCACACATGACATTGGTGGTTAAAGCACCCTTCAGTCATTCCAGCCTTGAACAAACTCAGTCTAGAGAACAACAACAGTTTGGCTGTATCGAGTTCTCTGCTTTTACGAGCACAAAGAGGTGAGAATTCAACAAGCTGCTGGAAAGCATGTGGCCCCCAGGCCTGTGTACAGCCCTCGTGACCTGAAGACTATTATCTCCTGCAAATGAAAGCGTGGCCCTCCTGGACAGGAGCTTTGCAGAGTGCTTCCTGCAGGACTCCTGGCACTCAGCAGCATCGTCTGCTCGAGCACAAGCAGACCCCGATGTGGCTGAGAACACAAGAGGCCCCTGAGAGAGTCCCAGGTCCAGCTCCAGGTCTGGGGCACGCTGAGTGTGCCTGTTTCTGCTCACCAGGAGCTCAGCCCTTGTCTAGAAACCTCTGTTTTTCCAGGTGACATGAGGCCCACCTCTCCCTTCTCCTGGCCCTCGGGGGCACTTTGCTGGCACCCTGTCCCAAAGGCCCACCCCTCTGCTCTGCCCACACGTTGCTGTGCTGCTGCTCATGTGTTCAGCGATTTCCGTGGGCTGTTTAAAAAAAATAACCCTCTAACAGAGGTCAAAACGCAGCAGACTGGAAGGCCTTTTCCTTTTTACAAATGCTGAAAAGACCTTTCTGAGGATACAGCATGTGTTTTCAGGCCAGTAAACACTTGGTCATCTCACCCCATTTCTCTTTAGGAATGAAAAGACCTTCCTGCCACCTTCCCTACTCTTGCACACACTCCTGTGTGTCTGCTACAGCAAGTCCATTCAGTATCTGAGATGCCAGCTGCCCCCAGAGCCCCTTACCCCGGAGGAAGGGGTCTCTCCCACGTGGTGGTCTTGTTGTTATGGTCTACATAGTAGACTCTACCATTAGGCAACTCTCGCTGTTCCCACCTGCAAGAAAAAAAGAAAAAAATCATGAGACAGTCGATCCTTGCTAGCACAGGGACAGAGCCCTGGCTGAGGTTGAGCTACCAAAACAAACTTTCCTCTGCCACGCTGGCCAGAGTGGCTGCGTCCCGCTACCGGGTTCCCCAGGCTCCCGTCCCCACTGCCCCAGGGCCAGCCGGGGAGCACAGCTCCCCTCAGGAGGGGACACGGGGAAACCCAAGGTGGGCAAGACTGCGCGCATTCTCTCCTCAGAGGTGGAGCGAAGGGGCTCAGCTGGAACAAGCAATGGGGATTCAGCAGCCTCAGCCCCTGCATCTGCAGGGCAGTGAGAGCCAGAGCCTTGGTGCACGTAGGACCGAGAGGCTTCACAGGCACCTTCCTCTACTGTAAATCAGGCCTGAACAGCCTCCCTAGGAAAACCGTTTGCACGCGCGCCCACCGACTCGGGCTGCAGCTGTGCAGCCAAGCCTCCCCCACGCATCAGCAAGCTGTGAATAGTTAATAATCACCTTATTACCAAGAACAGCCAGCGAGCTGCATCTGGTAGATTAGCAAGCCTACCTCCTCGCATTGCTTAGCCACAGCATTCTAACCTTTCTTTAAAATAAAGAATGAGACAGGTCTACATGGCAGTTGTTTGGCTTGCCAGATCAAGACTATTGGAGAGGTGCCGCAGCAGTCTGCATTCTGAAACAGGCACAATTTGGAGCACACATTCCTCATTTCCTCCAGAAAGTAGGAGGGTCAGCGTAAGATTTCACACAGGGTCAGTTTTATGTCTTGTGAGCTTTTGATGTAGTTTTTGTTTGGTTTCTCCTAATACATCTTTAAAGGGGATCCTTTGAGTTTGGGCTGGGGCTGAGTTTTCTCCTTGGCAGCCCTCCTGCTCACTGCTGACAGACACCGCTTAAAAACATCGCCTGGCCACGAGGCACTTGGTTCAGAGGTGGCCCCTAAGGGGAGCCGGTGCGATAGGGAGGCCTGGCTTACGCGGCTACACTGAAAACCATTCTTTGCCTTCATTCATTCATGAAAGTGTACGCCCTGGCAAAGGTAAGTGCTCGGCAGGACACCATCCTTCCCCGTCAGCTTTTATTCTGCAACAGAGAGGCACAAGCTGGCAGCTGCTGACAGATGTGGTGTTCTCCTGCCACCCTTCTGCTCCCACAGGTCTCCCTCCCAATTCAATCTTCAGTCTCAACTTATCATCACAAAAAGCCCCAGGAAATGAATAAACCAGCTTCTGTTGTGACAGCAAGGGAACAAATCCGGGCTTGCGGGAAGCAAGCGGCCCTTGTGAAGGAGATGCTCTAAGCGCTAATGGCCCATCGCTGGGGCTCGCATCGTCCCTGCTCACCCTCAAACCTCCCCAGAGGATGACGAAGCCACCAGAGGGTGACCCCAGCCACAAGCACACAACTCCCGCGACCACACGTCGCATCGCAGCCTCGACACCGCTCTCGAAAGGTGGGAAGGCAGAAACGGGGAGAGCTTCAGCCGCGTTTCCAAGCCCTGGCAGCACGTCGTCAGCTGGGGACCCCGAGACTCCAGCAGCCACGCGGGCGGCCTGAAAATCCTCTGCCCTGGGCAGAAGGCAGTCCTGAGATTAGTCAGCTCCCTGAAAGCAGGAGGGGAACACGAATGCCAGGCTCAGGGTGTAGCTGAGAGATTGCCTAAACCAAATCAGAGCTGCTGGCTTCGTTCCTGCGGGCTTCTCAAAAGCGCTGCCTGCTTCACGCATCTACCGAGACCAGGTAACATCTGCAGATGTTGCCACCAGTCAGCGGCGCTGGATCTTCCTCATCCCCAGAAGAGATGTAGGGCCACCAGTGCTTATCTCTGACGGAGAGAGTCTGAGGCAGGACATTCCGTGCCTGTAGGCCTCTGACGGCGAGGGGCTGCCCAGCCTAACACCGCCCAAAGGAGCAAACACGCAAGAGCAGAGCCGGTGCTCCCTGGTGCCATTCAGGCAGCAGAACATCCTTGTCCCTCCACCCCACGGCTAGCCCTTCCCCTGGGCTACCCCTGGGCAGCACTGGGCCTTGACAGAGGGGAAATGCCTGAATTTTCCTCTTCTCTAACAACGAACTCTGTGCTTCATGAGCATAAAAGCACCAGGACAGCTAAAATTAAAAAAAAAAAAAAAATCTGCAGAGAACATCAGCATAGCTGGGGTTTCTTGAAGACACAAGCATCTCCATCCCGCGATGGATGGCAGAAGGTCTCCAGGCATCTTCAGGCTGAAGGCAGGGCGGTGGAAGTGCTGCTGCCCGGAGTGCTGCCCACTGCAGGCAGAGCTTTGGGAAGCCCCATGCCAGACTCGTAGTGCAGGCGCTTCGGGTGGCCACCAGCAGCCAGCTACGGACGCAGCACAGGGCTCAGGTGGAGGAACACTCTTCGCAAACAAAACTCCAAGGCCCAGCTCCGCTCCTGAGACTTTGGAGGAGCCAGCATCCCACAAAAACCCTTCAAGCATCACCTTTCCGAGGTCAGTTGTAGATAACGGCCTCCTGTGGATGGATCTAGAGCCTGCAGCACCGCTCACTGACGGCAAAGACGACCCCCAGAGTGTCCCACCCGTTCTGCCCATGCCGACACGGGGTGCTTCAGAGATGAACGGGACCTCAGCCTCGCACACACGGAGCCAGCGGCGCCAGCAGTTGTTACCGGTGGGGACAGGACCTCCAGACTCATTAACAAGAGGTTCTCTGATCAATATGACCCCGGGGACTGGGAAGTCCTTTATGAGAAGAGGCTCCCAAACCCCCAGGTACCATTTCTGTGGCTGTAGAGATCAGAAATGCCACGATGAGGACTCCTCCAGGGCAGAGGGTTTCTGGGTCCTGCAAATACTCCTCTGGGTGCCCTTGTGACTGCAAAGAGCCACACAGGACTGGGGAGTGCTGCTGGTGGTGGCAGCTACCGATCCATGTCCTCCGTCCCCGTCTCGCACCCTATACCAGCAGGTGACAAGCTCACACGCTCCTCAGGTCAGCAGCTCCCCGGTGATCTGAAAAGCGAATTTGCTGAGGGCTGCCTCGCCCTCCGAACTGTGAATCCCCGCCGTGAAGCAGCAAGCTGTGATGAACTGTTATCGCTGACACATGGTGACAGCCTGAGAGACAGGGGACAACCCGTCCTCGCTCAGACCACCTTGCCCAGCTCGCCGCAGGCTTCCCTGCATCCCATCTGCCATCCTGTAAGGGCCACAGCTCAGGGGGACGCACGACAACGGGCTCTTCCTCTGGGGACCTGAAGTCCAGCCGGCGTTCCTCCCCGGTGCCTGCTGCCACATCGCCCCCAGCGAGGAAGACAGGGGGTCTAGCAAGCGTTAGATGGTGGGAGCTCCCACCCACGTGCACCGTTGCTGCAAGCATGAAGCGGACGACAGGTCGGCCCCTGCTCCCCTCCGACCGCCCGCAAGGCTTGCGATGGCGGCGGATACCGGGAGCCACGGATGGTGCGGAGTGGCAGCGCTGAGGCAACCCTGCAGTCCAAACAAAACGCCCTCCTTATGTAAGAAACCACAGCCCCACGCCTTCTGCCAGGCAGCATAATGCGCCTCTTTGTACGGGCGAGACAGCGCTGTGTATACACACCGCGCTAACGACCGTCTGTCCCCCGTGCAGGAGCATCACTGATAGGAACCAGATGCAGAGGCCAGCGGCTCTTGTGCCCTCCCCCCTTTTGCTATCGATCCGCTCAGAAACCCCTGAGAATGGGGACCCTGCACCAAAGGCCTCGAGAGCTGCAACTGGCTGCTCCTGTGCCACAAACGCTCCTCGGCTGCACAGGGAAACACGCTCTGCCCAAGCCAGGAGGATATGAAGGAGGGTCTGGGCACTGTCAGGACTGGAATTATTCAGAACACCTTCCAGCACCCTCCAGCCCCTAGAACAGGCTCCCAGTTGTGTGTGAGAGGCCTTTGTGCCCGCCACATCTGGTGCAGATGTCCAGAGGCAGCTATCTGAGCAGAATAAATAGCTCTGAATCCCCACATGAACCCAGCCGCTCTCCGCCATCCGCACGCAGCCCGGCATGAGCAGGGAGGCTGCGGCTCAGCGCACCCACCAGCACGCAGCTAGGAAAAGCCACCTCCCCTCCAGAGGCTGACGGGAAGCTGAGCGCAGATGCTTGCCACGCTCCCATGGATGAAAGAAGACACTCGGAGAGTGAGGCAGGGCTCACGCAGAAAGCAGGAGGGACACGATGGCTTCCCAACTCTCCAGCACCGAAGCAACTGGCAGCTCTGCAGGCGACGTTGCTCCTGCAAGCGGCTCCGTGAGAGCTGGGCCAGCAAGGGGCTACCCTGCACCGCTTTCTGCGGAGCAAGTTGCTGCCAGAGCTGAGGTGGCCTGGTTTTGTCTGCATCCCTTCTGCCTAAGACATCGCTGCCTCCATCAGCCCAGCCAGCTGCGTCCCCATCTCCCAAGCTGGGCCCCAAACCACTAGTAAAAGCAATACCCTGGTGTGGGGAGCCAGACAAAAATCAGATCAGGTCTCAAGAGATCCCCAGAAGCTCATTTATACCACCCCAGGGTCACAGTGTTTCATGCAATCCCTGTTTAGCAAAGCCCTGTTAGCCAGAACCTGATCTGGCAGCTCTCAGGGCAGGGCTCGCACCGTGGAGGACTCGATTCTCTGCTCTCCTTCCCCTGGGAACACCCTGATTCTCAGTCTCCACCTGAGCGAGCAGGTCAGCTGCCACCCAAGCCAGCCCAGCACCAGTACGTAACTCAGCACATGCAAGAGGGTTGTTGCCCTCTTTCCCTGCTCCAGGTCCCACGGTCAGCACAGGGAGGGACAGAGACACAAGGTGCTCATCAAAGGTGTCTCCAGAGATCCAAATTCCACAAGCTCAGCATGGAGGAAGGTTCACGACCCCTTCACTGCTCTTCTCCAGCCGCCTCCCAAAGCACAACAGCTTTATCCTCCTCCCCGCTCTGACAGGCACAATTTAGTGGTGCATGAGCATCGCGGGGAGACAGGCACGGGGAGGACACGGGCCACCCTTCCACCCAGCTGGACCAGGTAAGTCTGGTGTGTCTTAGAAAGCAGCACTTGCAACCTCCCCCAGCCTCCGGAAACCCGAATCTGAGACACCCGCGGGCTCCTCTCTACCCCAGGAAAGAAACAACAGCCTGCTTCCACCTCGGGCTGTGCAGGGGTGTGGAAAAGGAGACCTTCAATCTACCTGGTAAGAGCAGAAAGAAAAGGGGCATAAGCTCTGCCTGGAATAAAGACCTTTTTCAGAGCACTGGACTTTTCCAGCTGCCTGGAAACAGGAAGCGCCCAGGCCGGAGAACAGAAACCCTCACACACCCCGCATAAAGGCACACTGAGCCGTTAACCCTAATTACCTGTGACTGACACACGAGCGAGGCCCTGACCTTCCAGGCATCGCCTCAGCCAAAGGAAAATAAACAGCTCCCTTCATACGAAACACAAGCCATTTTCAACCCCCCCTCTTGCCGCTTTGCGTTTTCAGGCCAGAATTAAAGGTGTCTGAAATATAAGGGGAGAACAACCCAGCTGCAGCAGAGTGTGGCTAAGCCCGCCCGCTGCCCCCACCGGCACCACTCAGCCAGCCCCAGCTCTTGCCCCAGCCCCTTCCCCACGTCCCACCGAGGAGGAGGAGGAGCACTCACACCAGGGAGAAGAATGGGCACAGCTATGTGAGGGTCCTGCCCACCTCCCCCCAGCAGCAGCTGGTGCCTCCGCGGTGTCTCTGGAGCGCATGTTCGTGCCCTCCTGCTCCACTGGAGCTCCCTGGAAATCCACACTTGCTCTCGTGCATCTTCCTCTAACTAATCCCTTTGGCAGCCCCACGAGAGCAGAGGACTCTGCAGCTCCCCTGGGCACAGACGCTGAGAGGCCACTTGCCGCAGAGATGTGATTGACTATTTATTACCCCAGAGACCCACAGCGGACACAGATCAGAGTCCGGTGCAGAGGAGGAACCCACAACAGTGAAGCTGTGAGGGCGAGCAGGGGCACCAGGAACCCCCACAGGCCCTCTCTGCTCTGCCACCATCACTTCCACCAACTCCTGGTGCAGCACAGCCCCCTCCCTCAAACATCCTCTTCTTCCAGCACATGGCAGGGCCCCAGTTTGCCCGTATCCCCCCAGTTGTCCTTCCAGGGCCACAGGCCTCCCTCCCCGAGGGCCACAGGCATGCTGTCGTGCTGGCCCTGTCAGGGGAATGAAAGTCTCAAGCAGAAGGCAGAGCTTACCCGGGGGGCAGAGCATCCAGGGCTAGCACGGCTGCCCGGGCCAGTGGAGCGCTGGAGCCGGAGGCTGCCTCCTCTGCCTCTCCAGAGCTGGTCAAGGCTGGAAGGGCAGGAGCGACGGAGCCGTCAGCCACACTGGAGGCCACCGGGGTCGGTACGCTCGCTCCCACCGACGGCCTTTCCTCTTCGATGTCCGCAGCACCTGCTGCATCTCCGTTCACTGCAAAGGCAGAGGGCAGCAGCGTTAGCACCCAGAAAGGGTAACAGGGGCCCAGCTGATCCACCACCCCACAGCACCCTGGAAGCGGAGCCCGGGGTGGGCGGCAGCCACCACCGCCCAGGCACGGGGCTCCCGGTGCTCCCAGCCTGCAGCAAAGGCAGCAACCCCTGCGCCTAGACCCCTCCAGGACCCGCTGCCCCTGCCTTTGCCCTGAGACAAAAGCAGAGGGTACTTTGTGCTTGTGCTCAGTATCTTTTCGGCCACTTGCAGACATGCTGCTGGCCTGACAGGAGTTCAGGTCAGGAGCAGGAGCTCAGGAACTGCTGGTGCAGCATCCCCCCGTCCCAGAGGGAAGCCCAGGCTCAGCACATCAGCTGCACTGGTCAGAGCTAAACGTTTCTGGATTCCACTGAACTTTTGGAAAAGGGAAGGGGAAGAGACAGAGCAAAGGAAAATTACAAAGAAAACTGATGAGGAGGAAAATGCAGACCAAAAAAATGAAAGGGAATTTGTTTGACGAATATTTATTAGATAGCCAAAAAACCCTGAATCTTGGCAGCCCAGCAGAGGATAACTTTCGCTACAAGACATCCTGGCTTCAGTGGCAAAGCAAAAGCATTAAAAACAAACCAGCAACAAGTAACAAAGAAATAAGGGATGCAGACAGAGCTCCACAAGTTAGAGCTGAGAAACGTAGAAAACTGTAAGGGAAGGATCTGTGTCTACAAGCCCAAGTATTTTAGAAATATTGTAGGAAAAAACCTCACAACAGTATAAACCCCCACAGACGGGGGACTGAAGAGCTACAGACACTCTAGAAGAGGCAGACTGCTCGGGAAACTTCTGCTTTGCAGCTGGGGGGTAGCAGGACGGTGTCCTCCAGCGCCGGAGGAATCCTGGTGCACAGCAGCAGCAGCTAAAGGAGCCCGTCAGGCAGCATCTACGGGCGATGAGGACTTCCAGGTCAGCAGGTTCACAGCAGCTTCCTCCTGAGTCCTGCAGGACTCAGTTGAGGAAGTCTCTGGCTGCTGCTCATTTCTAGCAAGGCTTCAAAAGCACGGTTCTAGAAGCTTCCTCCATGTTGTGCCAGTCTTCAAAGGGAACCTGCATAATGACCCAGGGAACTACACCGTGATCGGTTTGATCTCAGTCCAGGAAAAAGCAGGGGAAAAGCTGATCCAAAGTTCACCTGATAAGGAAGGTTCCAGGGCGAACACAGCTAGGGCTAAGCAACATGGCTGTGGAGAAAACACGCCACAAAATCATCTCCTTTTAGTCAGATGAAATTACAGCTGCGAGTGACAAATGTAATGGGGCCATTCTTGCAACAGTCTGCTCAAAAAACACATCAAACCGAGGAGAAAGAGGATGGTTTCTAGAGGCATTCCACAGAGCACAAGACAGGGTGTCCAGCACTAATCCAAGCCACCCGAAACATTCATCTCCCCATCCTCAAGTGTAAAATCATCACTGACAGGACTTGCGGAAGGTACAGAGGTTGGTGAGTGGTAAACAGGGACCAGGACAGCACAGTCGTAAAGCCACTGCAGAGGCTGGAGCCAGGCCAATAAAATGTGCTTTAAACAAACCAAAGCCAAGAAGCCAAGTTGTACTCAGGAACAAAAACTCTGTGCAGAGCCCGAGGGAGTGTCCCCCGCAGAGCAAGGATGCCGGGAAGGGCTGGGTGGGCACAGGGGACACGGCGTTGCACCAAACAGCAGAGACGACCCGCAGCCCCGGGGAGGAGAGCACAGACAGTCCCCCCCAGGGAGGGACAGCTGAAAGGCAGCATTTCACATCAGCCTCCCGCTCCCCCATCTCCCTCCCAAACTGGGTTTTGGCAAAACTGAAATTGCATTGCTCCAGGTTTTTTCCAATGAAACGGGAAAAAAAAAAAAAAAAAAAAATCTTCCTTTTGGGTTGAACAAAACATTTCCTTCTACCCGAAACAAAGCTCTCTGCTTCTCCTTCCAGGTCTCCGATATAAGCAACAGAAAGGACAGGGCTGCCTACAAAAGCAGAGCAGAGGAGCAGGAGGTGCTGCACTGCCCAGCCGGCTCCGTGAGAGCCAGGGAAGGAAAACAGATAAACCACTCGTGGCTTCGTAGTCAGGCACTCAGCGGGTCCCAGCCCCTGCTCTACAAGGGATTTACGGCGTTGTGGACAAACCCACAAAAAGACAAGAGAAACCTTTCCAAAAATAACCCTCTGGTGTAAGAATCAGCCCCCTTTGGAGAGGTGGGTTTGTGCCTTCTCTGGTGCTCGGCAGACAGCTGCGGTGGGCAAAGGGCTCAAGACATTTTCGCTGAAGACTGATGGGCAAATTCAGCTGAACGCTCCCAACCCCGAAAAAAGTCCATTCAGCTGTGACAAGTGTCCTCCTCGCTGTGGCATCAGCAACACTGCTGTCCCAGTACCCTCTTAAAAACCGGGAGCTGGATGCAGTATTTTTTGTCAGGGAGACTCCAGAGAGGAACCACAGAAATTATTTCCGATAGGCAGAACAGATCCTACCACTGCGTGCTGAGGAGCTGCCCAGCTTAACAAAAGTAAAATCAATAAAAATCGATCAATTCGCAGGGAGGAAATTCCCAGGCACTACAAGATCCATTACCTTAACAGAAATTCATTTGCCCCCACCAGACGCAGCCCCAAGCTCTGTCCCCCCACCGCCCAGGAGCGCGGGTTCACCTGTGCCGTTGGCCGTGCCGTTGGCCGTGCCGTTGGCCATGCCGGTGTGCAGCGAGCTCTTGGCCTGCTGCCGGTGCCGGCTCCTGGCGCTGGGACTTTGCTCTCCGCTCCCCGCGTTTTGCCTGGCCACTCCAGCTGCATGTCGGTGCGTCCTGCAAGGAAAAGAAACACGGGAGGTGGGACACACCGCTGCCCTCGTGAAGAAAACCCCGCTCCTGCCTTTTTGCCTCGGTCTGGCGCTGCTTCTCCCCCGGCACAGCCATCGCTCTCCCCAAGCATGGCTGGGATGCAGCCACGTGCCTCTGCTCCTCCGGCTGTGCCCTGAACTTCCTGCTGCTTCCTCTGACCTGCCAGCCTGCCCACAGGTCCTGGCACCTGCCTGTCAGTGACAGAGTCCCACAGAGGAGTAACCTGGGTGACAATGACCTTGGTTTTGTTGGCGGGTGCTCACCCTGGCCACCCCATGTGCCAAGGAGTGGCCCTGGGAACTCATGGCCAGAAACCTGCTTGCCAGAGACCAAGCCATTGTGGCCACCGGCAGTTTGCCTCCCAGGAGTAATCCCACGCCAGCAGCAGCTCCTGCTTCGCGGTGGGAACCCTCACTGGCGCTTCCCACCCAGCTACAAGCCTTGCACAAAAGCAGGTGAGGAAGGTGCAAGTGTTCGCTGCTGCCAGGACAGCCATGGCCTCCGTCAGAGGAGGGAACAAGTGCCTGGGAAAGATGGGAGCTTAAATCATAGCACAGGCTGTGACCAGCTCAGATGGGGCTGGTCCATCTCTCAGCGGGGTCTTCTCTTTGTGCTGTGCTGGAGCTCCCCTGTCACTGCATCCCCGTGGCCAGGGCAGCCCGACCTGTGGGCAGTGCCAGGCAAACTCTCCCACTCTGACCGCCCTGGGCCCCCGAGGCAGTCCAAGGCATTCAAGAAAAGGCTGAATCAAGAAAGGCTTTCACATTGAGAAACCTGGTCCTTCCTGCAAGTGGGGAGGGGGATGGGGCAGGGTGGCAGAGGGGATGCTGCCTTCCCACGTCTGGGGGCCAGGGGAGGAGAGGCAGAGCCCAGCCACCTCCACCCAGCATCACAGCCCGGGGCAGTGACTGAAGAGGGTGAGGACCGCAGGGATTAGGAAGTGGTTCGCCCCAGCCAAGTTCTCCCCTTAAAAGGGCAAAACCCGCAAACTTGTCCCCACGTCCCTGGGCTGGAGCTGGGAGGGGACGGCAGCTTGGCAGTGACAGGGCACAACATCAGTCATGCCACCCTCACCAGCCCCAGCGAGGCCGTGGTTCCTCCCACTGGCTGGAAGCCGCTCTCCTTGGGCAGAGGAAGGGCTGGGATCGGGAGGAGACATGGGAAAGCAGAAGATGGTTGTTGAAAACAGATCAGATAAGAGCCACGGGCAGAGCAGCCCATGAGCAGGAGCTGCTGAGGCTGTTTCGACCAGCCACGGCCCTTCACAGGAGGGCAGCCCTGCACAGGGGCTCCTCGAGGGGCTCCTCAGATGGTGAACTCACCCCAGAAACCCCAGCTACCTCCAGGACACTGCTACGTGTGGGGATTTACTTTGGCCACCAGCACCTGGGGACTCAGAGCAGCTGCAGGCACAGAACAGGCTGGGAGGCGAAGGTGGCCCCTCACTGCCCAGCCATGGGGCTCGGCGGGGCACATGGGCACCACACAACTCCCAAAACATTCCCACATTCACCCCGTAGCAAGGCTGGGAGGCACCGCAGCTCCCAGAGCACTGGCCAGAGTGGAACAGGCAGGTGGCACCAACCGCAGGAGCTGGTGCCGGTGGGAGCAGCCCCCAAGGCACGGGAGGGATCTGGTCCCTGCCCTTCTCAGCACAGATGAGCTCAGAGCTGCCCAGAGAGTTTTTAGAAACCAAAACAGGATGTTTCCAGGCTGCCAGCCGGCCACACAGGGTTACCAGGCCTGAATTAGCCGGCCCGCCGCCCAGCCCAGCCCTCCTACGAGTGCTCCCATCTGGGCATTGTCTTTTAATAGACGAGTGGAAACAAACCCAGCGAGGCCACGTGAGAGCGGCAGGGCTGGGAACACGCTCTTAAAATAGGAGCGGGGAGAAAACAAGGCAGAGCGCCGATGGGAACGGCCTCTCGCAGCCACAACAGTGGGACGGAGCGGGGTGTGCAGGACCCCCGCCGACCCCCGTCGATTGGGGACCTCGGGTGGCTGCTCTGCCCCACGGCCCCTCCCAGGCCACAGGGTGGAGGGAGCAGACGATGCCAAAGAGGAAAGTGGCATCAGCCAAGGTGACATCAACCTTCCGGCTCCCCCCAGTTCTGCCAAGGCAGAGCCCCTGTGCCGCAGAGGCTGACGTGGGCCCCGGGCACGAACCCCAGGAACAGCCGCCTCCTCCCGCTGCGGCGGCCAGAAGGTCCCGGCACGAGACGCCAGCAGAGGTGGCAGCACCGGTCTCGGTCTCCCTCAGCACACCAGATCCCAGCCTGCAGCTGCGGAGGAGCAAGGGCAGAGCACGGGGGGTCAGGTCATGACCACCGGGAAACACAACCGGGATCGCCCTGGTGCCACGTGGGCAGCAGGGGCTCAGCTCCCGAAACATGGAGCTGAGAAATTCCCCCCGCAAAGCGGGGAGGAGGCAGCCACGTCCCCCAGCACCCAGCCCTGACGCCTGCAGTGCTGGAGCAGAGGTTTGACCCGTGTACTCCCACCCTGGAGCTGGGGCAGGAGGAACACCCCCTCGCCCCACAGCAGCAGGATGCGCGGCCAAAGAGGCACCCGGCTCCGAAACACCCTTCTCATGGTTTATTCTCCCAGCCCCAAGCAGCCCCCTCCGAGGCAGCAGGCAGCCCCCACGCCGTGCAGCACTGCCTGCCTCTCCCCTGCCTGTGCCAGGGTGCAACTGGTGACTCACAGCAGCTCCCCCGGCCTTTCGCTGTCGCTGTGTCACACCAGAAGCCACACGCCTGGGGACATCCCGCAGCCATGCGTGGGGCTTTGCAGAGCAAGGGGTCTTACGACGGGAAATACTTCATCCGAGTGAGCCGGAGGAGTGTCTCCCGCCTGCCCTCAGGGATGCTCGTGCCCGTGGCTAGCTGAGGGGTGACTTTTGGCCATCACACAAGCAGAGAAAGCGAAGCGTGCTGCGCTGCAGAAACCCCTGGAGTTCGCATGAGCTCGTGACAGGTGACAGCAGTTCCTCACGGCCGTGCCCAGATCGCGATACCCGGCGCAGCTCACCGGCCAGAGCCTCTCCGCAGGGCGAGCAGCAAACCAGGCTACTTTATTCTCCGCTGTCAGAAGAGGCCCCTTTGGCCACCACAAGACAAACGGGGATTGTGGCAACCTTCTGGGCACCCACAGCACCAGCTCCCAGCCGGGGACCTCTGGGCTGTTTTCTCTCTGCACAGAGGGCTGTGGAATTTCACACCCCGTCACCAAGATTAGCAGCAAATCCCAAGATGACATTTGTTCAGGAGAAGAAAGAGAAGCCCTGACCAAGCAGTTTCCCTTGAGGGGACAGTGTAGAAATAGCTGAGGAGCAAAGAATGACCCTTTTCTTTCGGTCCTGCCTGTGAGGGAGTTTGCCAGCATCCATCACCAAGCCCATGAAAATAAACACGGCTCTGCATATAAACAGAGCAAACATCAAACAGCATTCCCATGTGCAAAGGGCCCCTACCCCGCTCCGGGGAGGCAGCTGCCTCCACGGTGGGTACGTACAGCAGCGCTCTGCCCCACGTAAACTGCAGAGCTATGGCCAGAACAACCCTAAATTCAGGTGAGCGTGGGATGAACTGAACACCAGCCAGGACGTTTCCCATACCAGAGTGGCCGTGGGATTTTTAATGATTTCAAGCACACCTGGAAGGTCTCTGAAGGTCCCCTGTGGAAGTACTGGCCAGACCTCGCCACGCTCCTCTCACACGCTCACAGGTCGGGAGGACAGCGAAAGCTGAAGCTGCTTTCAGGCAGTTGGAAAGCAGCCAGGAGTTAGAGGCAAGGAGTTACCAGGCTGAGCCTCCCAAACTAGAACCTTCTTTGCAGGCTTTCTAGCACCTACTGAGAGCTGCTAAGTGGCTGCAAAGTCCAGGTCCCCTCAGGGCACTAAGCACTCAAATCACCCCTTAGAAGGCTTTAACACCCAGGAGTCAAGAGGAGAAGCCTCAACAAAAGGGCACAAACTGTGTTCAGCAACCTGCTCTCAATTTCCCAGTCCCTCGGGTGGGAGATAAACACAGATATGGAAGGACAGGGTCACTTTTTAGAGCCAAAAACATTTCTCCCCCCTTCACTCATCTCTTGTATGTGCCCAGCAGATGAAGGAGGAGCAGAAAAGCTCGAGGTGTGGGGCTTGTTTCTGAGAGTGTTCCCAAGCCTGGGGGCACGCAGAACCTCTTATCGGGCAGGCTGCAGGCGCCCTCACTACAGGCACACTTCTAACCAGAACATCTGTATAGGCTGCTGGGCCACTGCCACGCTCTGGAAATATAAATAGGTGTTAAATTCAACTCCATGTTGACAGTGTGACACGTCTCTCAATAACCACAGCTCCAAAAGGAGCAGCGTTGAGCCACTCCAGCCCAGCAAGAAGGCAACGAAGGGCAAGATGCCAGGCTCAGGATGGCCTGGTGCCCAAGCATCTCATTTCCTTTGGAAGCAGCTGTTATTTCCCTGCAGCTCTGCTTGCTCGGCTTCTCCCACTCTCCCTGGACCTTCGGAAGCGTCCCCCTGTGACCATCACCCCGAGCATTGTGCTTCCCAACCCCTGGTCAGGGCTGCACTTGAGGCAAGAGCTGGGGTCCCTGTAATCCCCATTGGAAGGGTCCCCTGCAGAGCAGCCCTTGGCTGGTTTGCCTGGTCACAGCCTGCCCCACACCTCCCTGACAGACCATTCCTCCAGCTGCCAGTAGAGCAACCAGGGGAAACTGTCTGGGCCATCACAGACCTGATAGTCCTTGAGAATCAAACACTTTAGGAGAGGCTCAGGTCAGCCACACGCTGGCTCCGGGCTGCTCTGCCGGGGGCTTGCTGGGACACCCACAGTGGGCTCCCAGTGCACAGGGGTGACCTAGACACTCCTCGGCTGCCTCACGGCCACAGCCATCCCCCAGGAATGGACTGAGGGGTGCTGCCAGCACAGGACCCTTACCTTGGTCTGCTTCCAAAGCAGTTTGTACTGGGAGGCTGGTGTCTGCCCTCCGTGGCTGCAGCCGCGCTGCTGGGCTCCCGTCCAGGCAGCTGGGACCCTGCATGGGTGAAGAAAAAGTGGGTGAAGAAAATGACTGAGGCACCTACTAGTTTTTCCCTCCCTCCTTCCAGAAAGGAGACCCAAAAGCACAACAGCCCCATACATTAGAGGAGAGACCCCCCCACTCCCTGCCTTTATGCTGAGGTGCTCTCCCACCACCGTGCAGCGGCTCCGCCCGTCCCCACAGCACCCCAAGGGCAGCACTAGGGCAGCACTTCAGCTTTGCAGAAGCAGCCGCATTTAAGACTCTCAGATTTCACAGGCTTCATCTCCCAGCAAGGAAAAGGAACCGCCGAGGGAAAGCAACGCACCAGCCCCTGTCCAGCACAAGCTCTGCTCGCTCCCATGGGGCCAGTCATCAGCCCGTGCCTCCGCACCCGCTCTGCGACAGGGAGCCCTTTTCTGTTAAATACAGAAGCCATTTCCCCAGCCCACAGAGGACACCGAGGGAAGGGGCTGAGCCACGCGGGCGGCTGTGGAGGGCCTGGAGGCCGATGGGGAGGCAGAGCGTGAGCCTCTCGACGCTCCCACTCCTCTCCCACCTCACGCTCGCTGTCCCACGTGTGCAAGCGCGGGGCCAGAGCCTTACCTGGGGGAGGAGGCGGCTGCTGGCACTCGGGACGCTTGCTCAGAGGTGCAGGGGGGCCCGTGCTCTCAGCCCCACTCCTCCTCTCCCCGCCTCGTGCTCAGCGCCACCGCACGCATGCGGAGACGGGCGGCACTCACCCTCTGTCACGGCGCTGCCATTAGGCAGGCTTCCCAGATCAACAGCGGGCCCGTCCAGGAAAATCGTCAGCTCTCCGCCAGAGACAACGCTGCCTTTGTTCTCCGTCTGCAGGTCCAGGGTCAGCTGCCTGTTCTCCACTGTGGGAGACAAGGGGACACGGAGAAAGAGACCAAGCAGTCACCACGGGATGCCAGCCATGATGGAGGATGGCTCTGCCACCCCGGCTCCCCCATGGGACAGGACATCAGCTTCCCAGTCCCCCTCCGGCCCCCGAAGGACAACGTGCCAGTTGTCCCAGTGAGCCCCACCAGCACTGGCCCCACACCTACACGTAGCCATCAGCATCGCCAGCCCCACCACCAACTCCCGGGGAAGACCCTCCTTCACCAGCCACCACTCAGGAGCTGCCCCAGGGCCCCCAGCTGCAACGCAGCCAAGACCACCATCGCTCCAGATCCAGGAGGTGGGGCTGTAGGGGAGGTCGTGGCAGGAAAGTTGAGGAATTCGGCTGGTTTGACACAGGGCAAGACGGGTCCTGCGTGAGGGCAACCGCTGGCAGGTGCCTGGGACACGAAGCAGGCTGATGGCCACAAGCACAACGGTGCCTGAAGCCCTGGTCTGCTGCAGAGGAGCAAGCAGCATCTTTCAGAATCAGGGGTAACCTCGTGCCACCTAGAAAACCCAGGCGAGCAGCAAAGGCAAACCCCAAGCACATCCCTCCATCCTCATCCCCACGTTTCAGTTCCCCTGAACGCAGCCAGCACAAAGGGCTGCCCCCAAGCGCAGAGCAACGCTGCGCTGCAGCATCAGAGCGCCTTTGCAGAAGCTTCTGGAGCGTGTGGCATGGGCTGGGAGGCTCCTGGAGACAGCTGCCAGCTCCACTCCCCTCCCTCGTGAGCCAATTTGGCTCCAGCAGCTCAGCGAGGCTTTGCCAGTCACAGCTTCACACGCAGCTGGACACTGTGGCTTTGCTCAGGGGTAATGGGACCACCGCTCCCCGTTCTGCCCTTGGGCGTGGCGCAAGGGGCCGCAGTGGCGGGGAAGGGGAGACGGCGATTTGCACGGTGCCACACACCCGGCAGCTGCTTCGAGAACCGGCGCCTGCCTCGTTTCACCAACACGTGTGCTCTCTGCCTCCCTGCGCCCCAGGACAGACACCCAGCACCCTTCCAGCTCCCCTGACAGCTCCCTGCTGCACTCGTGCAGCAGCAAGGGGTGTCCCCAGTGCCACCGGGAAGCCACTGGTGCCCAGCATGGCTACAGCAAGGCACAGGGTGAAGAGGCTGCCCGCACGCCTCCCGCAGCCCCCTCCAGCCACAGGCGATGGGAGAACACTGCGACCCTCCCGCCCCATCGCAGCGATGCCCGCTGGAGCCAGCAGGACCGAAACACCCAGCTCCACCACAGAAGGCCAGAAAAATTTGGCTGCACCAACCTGGGACACCAGCCCAGACGCTTCCTGACTCATTTGCTCAAATAATATTTTTATTATACACAGATTGCTCATGACACAACGGCACCATTTTTTAGCAACCTGCTTTGTCCCGGCCCGCTGCGGGGACGGGGTGCAGTACCTGCCAGTGGGAGCAGGAGGAGGATGGGAACACACTCCCACAGAGCCCTCGTCCCATCTCTAGCTCTGGGCTGAGACACGCTGGGGTGGGGCCCAGGGTGCGCAACTGCCACCCAAACAGCACCTACGGCCCCCGGGTGGAAATCCAGACCTCACACAGCACCAGGGGGGAAGGCGCAGAGACCGTGGGGCTGCTGTGCACCCGCCTGACCACTGCCAGGACCAGAAGCAGCCCTGCCGGTCCCAAGAGCAGCTCCTGCCCTCCTTCCCTGGCCAGAGCCGCTCCTCCCCACAGCGCCTGCGGGTCTCGCGCAACTGGGGAGGGACACAAAGGGGACGGAGAAGGGGTCCAGCATGAGGCCAGTCACAGCACTCACACCACACGTGCCAGCCCATGGCTAGCAGCCATCCATCCTCCAGGCCGACCGGCCGCGCGCTGGGATTCACCACCCCCACTCCGAGCGGTCTCTGGCCCCTCGTGCGCAGCACCACGGGGGCTGCAGTGAAGACAGGGCTGCGGGACAGGCTGTGCTCATGGATCTCGTGAAAGAGCCTCAGGTTTTCAGTGCCGAGGAGGCAGGTGGCCCCTCAGTGCCCAGGCCCCGGCACGGCAGGAGCACGTGCTCATGGCGGCACAGCACGGAGGTTGGAGCCCAACTCTTGTTGCTCGTTACCCGCCCATCACCAGACAGGGGATTCTGCTAAGCCTGGTCTTACTCATCTGCTTAAAGGAGCTGCTCTCAGTTTGCTTCCAAGGGGAACCAATCTCACAGACAGTTTTAAGAGCCTGCGATAGAAAATGCTACTGTGCACGGCCAAAAACCAGAACAAATCCAGACCCTGTTTCTCCCCGGCTGCTCCGTGTCACAGGAAATGGCATTTTCTCCGAGCCATGTGGAAGCCGTGCCCACATGCTCCGGGGGTCCCCTCCAGCCCCCTCGGCAAGCGCCCGAGCGCGCCGCTCTCCCCGCCACAGCTGCACAAGCCCTCATTGTGCAGGCGCCCAGCCGAGGGGGCGGCAGCGCAGGAGCAAAGACAAGGTGTCTCCGAGTGGAGGATGTGAACATGAACCTCCCAGCCGGCTTCCTTCTCCCCCTCTCCACCCCCTTCAGCTTTTTTAAAGAAAATAAACACTAGCAGAACCTTCCATTCACTGTCCCCGTCCAGCACGCGGGACGCACAAAGGGACATTGCTGTTGCACCAACAGAGGGTCCCCTGAACGGCGGAGCACAAAGGCTGCCTGTGTCCTGCCGGCAGCCAGAATGTCAGAGGGATTATTATTATTTTGGGAGGGGGTCGGGGGTGATTTGGTCCTGAATAAGGTCTCAGTTCAGCTACTTCCAGTGCCCCGCACGCAGCATCAGAGCTCCCATTTAGCCGAGGTGAGCTGGAATTCCCACCCAGCCCATTAAGCGGATTTACGGTTCCACGAAACGAGGCTGGTAGCAGCCAGCATGATAACAGCCCCGGGCTGAGCCTGAGCCCTTCGGGACCTCCAGGAACCACACGCGTCTGACACCCAGGGGCACAAGCACCAGAGAGCCGCCACGCAGCAGGGGGCAGCCCCTCTGCCTCTTCCCCGGGTGGGGAGGCTCCATCGTCACACACGCAGCCAGGATTTCCAGACAGAGAGCTGGACAGCGCTTCCCACCCTCTTGGCTCCCCAAACTCTCTTTGCACAGTTCCACTGGACGCGAAGGGCAGTTTCCACTCAAACAGCTCCACGCGATCAAAGCTGCATCCACCATCGCCCCTCGGGAGCTGCCGGGACTGCTGCTTATGCAGACAGAGGATAAGCAGATTCTCTGGGCTGCCCTGACAACCACGTGCTCCAGCCAGCAACCTCCTCACCCCCCATCAACCCACGGAAGAATCAAATCCCAGAGCCAGAACCCTGCCCTGAAAGCGCCCTGGCACTAGACAGAGAAAGCAGGGCAGAACGTCATGTCAGTGGGGCCCCTCTTGGCCCCGGGAGCACTGAGCCGTGCCGGCTTCCCCCAGGGCTTGGGGCTCCCCAAGAGCTCAGGGCTGGCAGGCAGCACCCTGTGCAGCACCCACCTCCCTGGTGCTCGGCAGGTTAAGACTAGCTCAACCTTTGTGCATGCCGGCAGCCGAAGGAATGACTCCATGATGTGGCTACAGCCCCTCCAGGAAGAAGCAGGGGGATGTCAGACCTTCCACAGCCATCCCTAAAGCAAGGAAGAACCCAGAGTTTAGGGGAAGGGATAACCTTTACCGTCACAGGTAAAATGTAAAAGTCTCCCCCGGCAGTGGGAAGCTTTGTCCCTGCTGCTGACCCAGTCTCAGCCACCAGCGGCTTAGAGACAACTGTGTCCCACTCCACTGAGCTGCCAGGTGTAACCGGGAGGACCTTGGACTTCTGCTTCCTTTCTCTGAACCATCACAGCCCTTGGAGGGAAGATCAGATGGTAGGAGAAAGCCAGAAAGCCCATTATCTCTGACCAGGCGCATCTGGCCATCTGCAAACCAGCCTGGCCAGCGTAGGGCAGGACTGGAGCCAGCGGACCCCGTCTCCTCGCTGGCCTCCCACCCAGAGAGAGCCTGGAGGTGGCCAGGGCTTGGGCGCCGTGCTGGTGGTCACAGTCCCACCAGCTCTGCAGGAAACTCGGGATGCGACGCCCGAAAGGTGATGCGGGGTAGGCGCAGCCCAACCCCCGCTGCGACTTACTGGCTCGGACAAGCTGTTTTACAGAACTCTTGCCCAGCTGCTACAGAGCCAGCTCACTGAACAGTCACCTCAGCTGGGCTGAGGGTTTGCCTCCACGACTCCTCCCTCAGAGCCTTTGCTGCCGGGCCATGCAGCAGAGCTCCTCTGACAGCTTATCCACAACGCGGCAGGGGGCAGCTGCAGCTTCCCAGAGGTTTAGGGGCTTGCTGCTGGCTTCCCAGAGGCTCTCACGAGGCTGCAGCTCCAGCAGCTCTGCCTGGGGCACAGCAGCAGGGAAAGCAAAGGCTCTGCAGGATCTGTAAAACCCTGGCATGTGGTGCCACTCCAGAAACAGGAGCCTGTTGATGTAACTTGCAACCCGAGCAGCAAGCAATAAAAGCGAGCGCCTTCATTTGTGAGCAGCAGCCTGGCTCGCTCCAGCGCCTGCACAGACAAACATTGCTCAGCACACAGGGGGACCAGCAAAAACCAGCAAGGCCCAGTATCAGCTTCCACACAGACCGTGGCGTGAGGCCGGCTGGGGACGTTCCTCAGGCCTCGCGGGAGGAGCGGGCGAGGAGCTCCTGGAGCCTGGGAACAAAGAGGTGCCTCTGCAGCAGGCAGCAGCTCGGGGGCCGGGGCAGGGGGCTGTGCCATTGCAAATTAGCTGTTTTACAGGAGCCCTGGGAGCAGCTCAGCTTTGTGGAAGGCTCCAGCTCATTTTCTGTGATTGAGCCCATTCTTACCCACCTCTCCATCTCCCTGGCCAATCCCCTCCGAAAGCGGGAGGGCGCTGCCTGCCAGAGGAGAGGCCCCAGAGGCGCCTGCCAAGGCGGTGGGAAGCGCTGCGAGCCCGAAAGCAGGGCTGGACCCGCCTGGAGCAGGAGCTCCTGCCCAGCTGTTCACTCCAGCAGGCTCTCCCCACCTTCCTGGGAGCTCAGAGCTCCGAGCGGGCTCATCACTGAGCTCTTTTTCCAGGCTCCAGGCCTCAGAGCCAAGACTCTTCCACCTGAAGCGAGGTGTGCTTGGCAGGAGGGCCGATGGAAAGAATGGGGGGAGCTCCAGCGTGTTCCCGGCAGGCGGGAGCCCTGCACCCACGGCCACGGATGTCACTGGCAGCGAGAACACCCCTGGCCGAACACAGAGCAACCAGAATGATTCTTCCCCACCACGTCGAACAGCTACAGGAACATAAACCAAAGGCTGCAGCTACACTCACGTAGCAGTGATTTACAGAAAACCTCACCAAAACCCCAACAAACCCAACTAAGCTGGGAAGAGGGTCTGCTGCCCAGCAGGAGCAGCCCTCCCAGGATGGGGAGAGGATGGCCAGGCGCCTGGCAGCGGCGGTGGGCACGCACATTTTGCTACCTTCCCCAGGCAGGGAGTCGCAGGCTGCATTAGGGCATTAATGGTCGAACTCAGGATGATTTGAGATCCCAAATGCCCTTTGCACGGCCTTGCATGACCTGGCCACTTCCCCAGGGCTGGCCAGCAGAGGGAAGGGCAAGGAGCCCTCTCAGGAAAGGGTCTCCCAGGCACCCGGGGACGCGGGCTCCCACAGGACCGCTGGTGGTCTCTGGCCCACCCAGAGCTGCAGCAAAGCCCAAAGGCCATGCAGCGAGACTGCAAAGACGGGGAGCAGACACCAGGCTAGACAAGATGGGCAGTGCTGGCTGCTCCCAGCCCACAGCAACACCTTCCCGGCAAGGCAGGGCAAGCTCTGCAGCTTTAAGAGTCCTCCCTCCCAGCCCACGGTGTCAAGGAAAAATCTGACACGTTTTTTCTGGTGGATGTTAACGGACAAGCTAGAACAGCCAGTTGCCTTTTCCATTCATTTTCCACACAGCCCCCTGGGACGCTCGCTAATGAAAGAGCCGATTGTGCCCCTGCAGAGGAGCAGGCAGGTAGGGCGGGAGCAGCGTTGGCTCCGGGAGCCTGGCCCGGCATTTGCACACACCTCGGGAAGAAAAAGCTGCAGGGGAGGGTCCCCTGGGGCAGAGACCCCCACCGCAGGCTGGCTGACAGCAATGGCCCAGCCCTGTGACTACCCAGGGCAGACGTTCAGGTCCTCATGGGCTTCGCGAGAGAACTGGCTGCAGCAGCCCGGCTCCCTGCGTGGCCCAGCAAGCGCCACAAAGTGCCACCCCGGGGCACGGCAGCCTGGCAGTGCCAGGAAGGAGCTTACCCCAACCCCTGGCACAGGGGAGAGCCCCAACCAGCCCCGTACCCCCCCAGGGCACAGGAGGCCCCTCTCCCTGTTCAATACCAGGTCTGTCTCTCGCAAGCAGCAGAGCTTTGCTTGGAAAAGACAGAACAAGCCTTTTCCAGCCCTGTGCAGCCGCTTGTGCAGCCCAAGCCCTGAATGGCTGCCTTTATGTGGTAGCTGCTGTCACGAGCCACACTCTGGCGACCACAAATGGCAGCAAATAGCTGAGGGGTTTGTGTTTCCGCACAGGCTGCGGCACCCTGGCTGACGGAGGTACGGCTTCCGTCATGCCCCAGCCCTGACGGGCGGCTCAGGGTGCACAATGGGGCCTTGTTCCCCACCCCGGGGCCGGGGACTGCATAGGAGTGGCTGTGGCCACGGCCTCTCCCCGCTGCCGTGCGCCTGCGGGCAGGAGAGGCAGCAGGACTCTGGCAGGGGCCGAGGAACCCCGGTGGGGTCCGGATTGTACGTACATTTCCCGCCGCTCTTCAGCAGGTTACTGAGGCTGATGGAGGCGGTGCCCAGCAGCTCGTTCCTCAGGGTATGGCAGCTCCACACCTTCAGATCCAAGTGGCTTTGAGCAGTGACGTTCCTGCAGAGACCAGAGAAGGGGGCCATCACCGTGGCCTCAAGCCTGCTCCCCGTGCGGGGAGTCGGCAGTGCCAGGCCTGCCAGAGCCAGGGAGCGGAGGGAGGCAGGCGAGGCCACAGGGCAACGGCAGACCCTCCTCCCACCGCCCTCCCCGGGGGGCAAAGATCTCCCACATCCGAGTGGCCCCAGCTGATGGCACTGTGGGCTGCAGCAGGAGACTTACAGGATGAGGATCTCGTTCCACAGCAGCTCAGAGCTCCCGATCTGCTTCCCCGTCTTCTTGGTCTCGCTGGGCAGCCCATCGCCTGCCACCTCCACATAGCAGTTCATCCGTGACGGGCGGCTGTGCGCCTTGGGCTTCACAGACACAACTGGGCAGGAGGGACAGGCGGAGGGTCAGGTGGCCGCAGGGGAGACCCCGTCCCCTGCCCCACACATGCACACCCCACCTCTGCCAGCTCGGGGTGCCCTGACTCCCCGCAGAGCCAAAGCGCTTTGGGGAGAGGGGCAGCAGGACGCGATGCTCCTGATGGCAGCAATGGCTGGATCCAGGTGCTGCCGTCACCCCCCGATCGCTGCCTATCCCCAGCTTCACCCACAGCCGAAGGCTGCAGGAGTGTCACGGTCCCCACAGACACCCCCCGCCCCAGGCTTGTGGGCAAGGTAGGGGCAAGGGGGCTCTGCCAGAGCCGCTGAGTAGGGGTGAGCACCCGGTGAGGCTCGGCAGCCCCTGGGCCAGCGTTGCCCTGCGCAGGGGCTGCGGGGCAGGGACAGGGACGCAGCTCCCGGCGTTGGGAGCCATCTCGCGGCCACGGGAGCACCAGCGCAGCCCTGGCAGGGCCACGGAGCCACGTCCCGGCGGCAACCAGGGAGGGGAGGTGGCAAGAGCCTGGCCAACAGCCGCTCCGCTTCCCCGGGTGCCCACGGGACATAGGGCAGGGCTGGCCTTCCCCAGCTCCTGCTCCCCCCCGCCAGGTCTCCCAGCCGGGGTGCAGGCAGAGCAGATGCCCAGAGCAGAGGCACCCAAAATCCACATTCCCCACCGCGGGACCCCCGGCCCCACCTCCGGCGAGGCAGCGGGACCCACCTTTCACGGAGAGCTGGGACTTCTCGCAGGGCGGCCCGGCCCTGGCCCTGCTGGAGCTGGCAGCGGCCATGGCATCACCCCCAGCTGGAAGCAGAGAGAGAGGAGACACCTCAGCACCGCTCCCACCGTGTGGGGGAAGCTGGGGCTGCACTGGAGTCCCAGCTCAGCCCCTCTGGGCCCAAACACAGCCCGGCCGTTACTGCAAGTGACCTGCATGGCAGGGAGACTCAGCAACGGACAGGCTCACACCTGGTAAACACAGCTTCGCTCTCCTGATAAACCAGCCCTCGCTGCGCCCTAGGGAGAGGAACCCCCTTCCAACGGCACCGCCACGGCCCGAAGAGATCCCAAGCTGGGCAGTGCTCAGCCCTCTGGACACCCCATCTGGGCGGCCACACCTCACCCTGACCCAAAGGTCGCTGCCGACCACAGCCGGTATGAGGACAGAGCCCTCTCCAAAGCCTTCAGCGGATAACGCTGCCTCACGCCCTGCTCTGTGCTGCTCAGCAGCAACACCGGCTCATGAACAGCCTGTGTGGCCACCACACAAGGGATCCCTCCGAAAGGACGAGGCAGTAACACCGGCAGAAGAGAGGAAGGTCAGGTCATGGTGTGGGGAAGCAGCTGCATCCCTCATGGACAGTCCAGGTCACTTCCTGGCAGCAAAATCCCACAGAAAAATCAGTCCTGTAAACTCTAACACACTGTGGAGGGGACAGGGACCACAGCTGCTCTGAACACAGAGAAGGATCACACTGCGGAGCAGGCTACAAGCCCAGACCTCCACTTCCCTGAGCGCTCACCACTTCCTCGCTCTCCGGCGCCACGTCACTGTCACCGCAGGCACAGCGCTTCCCCCTGCCCCTTCTGCTGCAGCTTTCCCCCTGGAGTCACCCGCCAGGGACAGGGAGCGGGCAGGAAGGACACCGGCTGTAACACCCGGGAATGCTGGCAGGACACGTGGCTGGGCACCTCTGCGCCTCTGCCGACACGGCTGACCATGAAGCAGGAGGATGAGGTCACGTATCACGCAGAAGCACGAGGTGCCTGGTCTGGGACCACAGTCAGCTATTGACTCGCACCGACCTCCTGAGCCTGCAGGCAGCAGCCCTCCTCGCTGCACTTCCCGGGCAGAGGAGCCGGAGAGGACACACCAAGGGCGGGCATCAAGGTCATGGACCACAGGGTCCCTGCCTGGGCAAGCCCCCGACACGGCGGGGCAGCCAGGGGCATCTGCTGCCCGCCCATGGGCAGGAGCAAAGAGGAGCCTTAATCCTGTTGCCTGGGGCAGCAGCAAGGGCTCAGACAGGGTCAAACCAGAATCCCCTCCCAGGCCAGCAAAGCCACGAGCACCCCTGGTGCTCCTGCCAGCTCCCCGGGATGCCTGCCAGCACCAGGGGGAGGGAAGTAGGAAGAGGGGAGAAGAGCATCTCCAGCCTCTGCCACCTCCCTCCTTCTGCAGGAGTTTCTTTTTTTCCTGACTTCTCCCCACAGCCTCACTAGACCTTACCAAGCTCCATCCCAAAGCCAGGTTCCTTTTTAACTCCCCTCTCGCGAACCAGAGTCTCCACTCTCCACCCTCTTCTCCCAGCCCCATGCAACCTCACACCCCCCAGCACAGCAAACCCACCCTGTGCTCCACAGAGACCCAGCCAGTGCCCTGGACAATCCCCCTCTGCCTGGAAAACCTCGTTTGGTACCTGACCTGCCGCTGCCTCAGCTCTATCAGACGGTGGCTAGAGGTTCACTAACACAGGCCCATCTTTTTCCCCTCACGAGTGGGGGAGAGCTGCCTTAGAGAGGGAGGTCCTTCACAAGACTAATTACATTTGCTATTACTACACTTAGTCCTACTCCAATTACCCTGGCCCACAGAGCGCCCCGGCCTTCCCTCAGGTTACTGCTATTCCTCGTGTTTGTTATGACTCCCCAGCTCCACATCACCACTTATTCCGTTAGCAGCCCACAGAAAGCAGCCAGGCACACGCGCCCCTCGGAAGCAGCACCTCCTGCACCTCTCTGTGACCAGCTCCTGGGCTAAACCGACCAGTGAACTTATCCTTCAGAGCCTTTCTTACACTAACATGGGTGACCTGTGTCTCAAAGTTATTGTGGTAAGACCCAAGGGTCACTCCCCCACAGCAGGGACCCCGGATCCCCAGTTCTCCCTCACAGTTGCTGCCGCTGCTTTTGCTCTTCTCCAGCCGCAGCGGTGGCAGCCTCGCCAGCTCCGCCACAGAAGGCGGTTTGGGGTTCGTTAATCATCGAGCGTTACCGGTTACGGAGGCATTTCCACCTCCCAGCCCTTGCTCCACACACACGTCCCCTCACAGCCCTGCCGTTCCCCCCTATTCCCACCGTACCCCAGCCCTGGGGCGCAGACCAGAGCTGCCGCGACGCGCCTGCCCTGCGCTCACAGACTCGCCCGCACATCCCGTGACAGAAAAGGGCCCCGGGCCCGACCAGCCACCACTTTCCTCACTGCAACCTCCCATGTAATATGACCGCAGAGACCCATCCCCTCTGGGCTGCATCCATCGCTTTTTCTTTTAAATCTTGACTCTTTTTGCCACTTTCTCTCTTCCTGACTCTACGCCATTTCGCTATCACTCGCACGTTAAATACCTCTCAACTACCAGAAAGCCCCTCTGTGTTCAGTGCCACTCCCCAGGCACAGCTTCCCTCCCCGATTGGCCTTTCCCCGCTCCCCCACGCTCCATCCACCCCTCACACCCTTTGCCGAGGGGGTCTGGGTCCGGCGCGGGCCCGGGGCGCTCCCCCACCGCCACACACACGCCCAGGCGTCCCCCCTTGAGAAGGTCGAGGCATCCCTTCCGCAGCTTCCCCCGGGCTTCCCGTTGCCGGCGGCCCGGCCTTGTCCCCCGGGGCCGCGGGCAGCCCTGGGCCGCCGCTCCGCTAACGCAAGGCTCTACCCGCGGGGCCGCGCCGCAGCGGCAGGGCCGGGGCAGCACCCGCCACTCACCGCCAGCACCGGGCCGGGTCCTACCCCGCAGCCGGGTGCCGGTTCGCCCCGCGCAGAGCCGGGCCGGGCCGCGACGGCCGCGGGGGAGGGCGAGAGCGGGCAGCGCGTCCCGGCCTCGGCCAGGCTCCGCGGGCCGCAACCGCCCCGGGGGCACCGCGAAGGAGAGGCGGCGGCCGGGCCAGTCCAGCCCAGCCCTCCCCGCGGGCCCCACCGCCCCGGGCTGGGCCTCACCTCGCCAGGCCGGTCCCGCCCCGGGGCGGGCAGCGCGGCTCCAGGGGGACCGGGTCGGGCGGGCCGCACCGGAGAGCCGCAGCCTCCCCCCACCCCGTCCCGCCGCCCGAGTTACCGGCGACCGCTCCGCTCCCGCTTCCGGCTCCAGCACCCGCCGTCATGTGACACAAGCCCGTCACCTGACCGCGCCACCCGGAAGCAGTCAGGCGGCGGCGGGGTCACTCCCAGTGTGCCCCGCGCGAACTACAGCTCCCAGCGTGCCCCGCGCGGCGGCGGCCATGGGGCGCGCGGACATGGCGCGGGTGCCGCACGTCGTGGCCGACACCGGCGCGTTCCTGAGCGCCGCCCCGCTGCAGGTACCGGGGAGGGGGAGCACCGGGGAGGGGGGAAGCACCGGGGAGGGGTCCCGGCGCGGCCTGACGGTGCTGCCCGCAGGACATAGCGCAGACGCTGTACACCGTGCCCGAGGTGCTAGCCGAGATCCGCGACAGGCCGACGCGCCGCCGCCTGGCCGCGCTGCCCTGCGAGCTGCGCCTCCGCCGCCCGCGGCACGACATCCTGCGCCTCGGTGAGTACCGGGCCGCGCCTCTGCGGCCCTGGCCCGGCTCCCAGCGGCCCGGCCCGGCCCGACGGCTTCCCCTCTCCTCGCTCCACAGTCACCGACTTCTCCAAGAAGACCGGGGACTACCCCAGCCTCTCGGCCGCCGACCTGCAGGTGCTCGCCCTCACCTGCCAGCTGCAGACCGAGACCGGCGGCCCCGGCTGCCTCCGCTGGGAGCCCCAGGACAAGGTAGGGCCCAGCCCCGGGGATGGGGGCCCAGCCCCGGGGATGGGGGCCCAGCCCCGGGGATGGGGGCCCAGCCCCGGGGCGCCCCGCCGACACCCCCCCCCACTACACTGCCTCCCCAGGTGCGGCTCAGCTCCACCCCGCGGCACCCCGAGGCCCCCCTGCACATCGCCGGCTTCCACCTGCCCGCCAAGGTAAGGGATGGGGGACACGGCCCTGGGGACAGGGACACAGCCCCCCAGAGCCCACGGGCAGCAGCAGGCGAGAGACCCCCCTCTCTTGTGTGTCCTCCCGCTCCAACAGCACAAGCGCCCAGGGAAGGGCCAACATGAGCCCAGTCCCGAGAGGAGCCCCATCCCCTCTGAGAGCAACGAGTTCAGCTCCTTCCTGTACTGGCGAACACCCCTGCCCAGCATCGAGGAGGAGCTGCAGGAGCTGCTGGTGAGACCGGAGCTGCCTCTCCACACTGGCCCTTTTGGACCGGAGCGTGGCCTGTGCTGTGGCTGACACTCTCCTCCCCCTCCACAGAAATCTCAAGCCCTCTCCATTAGCCCAGAGACCACCGAGGAGCACCAGAGCTCTGAGGATGGGGCCAGCGCTGAAGAAGAAGAGGACGAGGAAGAGAGTGACGACGAGGGTTGGATAACACCCAGCAACCTCAAGCAGGCGCAGCAGGACACAGGGCACTGTGACACTGCTCCTGTGGGCATCCAGGTTGGCTGCGTCACCACTGACTTTGCCATGCAGGTGGGTGCCAGCCGCTGCCTGGCCTGGGCCTGGCTCCAGCCTCAGGGGGCTGGGTGGGGGGGGCTGAGGGCAGATTCTCAAATTACTCAGAACTCTGCAGTGGTTAAACTGTGCGTAGAGACAGAGGAGCACACTGCTGTGTCCCTTGGGCAGGAGGAGAGCAGCTTCTTACCTTAAAACCAGCCTCCTTTTTTTCTTAAAACCAGGCTGTGTTCTCCACTGCAGAGGCCTTTGGCGTCGCGTCCGTCGGCCTCTCGCTGCCTGGGCTGGCAGACCCCGGTTGAAGCCCCGGGCAGTCCCAGCTCACCGTATCCCGGTTTCTCCCTCCTCATTGCAGAACGTGCTGCTGCAGCTGGGCCTGCCCGTGCTGGCGGTGAACGGCATGCTGATCCGCCAGGCCCGCAGCTACATCCTGCGCTGCCACGGCTGCTTCAGGTGAGCGTGTGCGCACAGAGCGGCACAGCCGGCGGGGATGATCCTGCTCGGGGGGTGAGCCTGTTCCGCAGCTCAGGGAGCAGCAAACCCCTCTCTGTCCCTGTCTTGCAGGACCACTTCGGACATGACCAAGGTTTTCTGTCCCCACTGCGGTAACAAGACCCTGAAGAAGGTCGCAGTGAGCGTCAGCGATGACGGGAGCCTCCACATGCATTTCTCCCGCAACCCCAAGGTGCTGAACCCCCGAGGACTCAGGGTGAGTAGCTGCGTGTCACAGGCCTGGCCTGCGGTCAGTTCTTCCTTTGCTTGGTTCTCTGGAGGCCTGCAGTCATCTCGAGGTCCCTCCAAGCCAAGTTTAACTGCCACTTTTCTCTTGGCAGTACCCGCTGCCGGCGCCGCAAGGAGGGAAACACGCCAGCAACCCGCACCTGGTGGAGGACCAGCGCTTCCCACAGCAGCGACTGTCCCGCAAGGCCAGGCAGAAAACCAACGTCTTTGACCCCGACTACATCGCCGGGATCTCGCCCTTTGCGGAAAACGACGTCTACAGCCGCGCGGCCAATCTGCAGATCCGCGACGCGGCCCTGGGCGCAGGCAGGAGGCGCCTGAACCCCAACGCCGTGACAAAGAAGTTTGTGAAGAGGAGGTGAAGGGTGGGACGGGGCCTCTGCACATGCCTGGGTGTTGCACGTTGCTGCCCGATGGCTGCGGCGGGGTGAGGCCTCTTCTGAAGGCAGCGCTGGGCCTCCCCTTCCACGCAGCCGTGACTGGGGGTGACAGGTGTCAGGTTGGAGGTGACTCTGACCCGTGGGGAGCTGGGCGAGACAGCGGCTTCCCTGCCACGGCTGTGTCGCTAATAAAACACAAAAACCTGTAACACCATGGTTTGGTCTTTCTGAGGCTGCCTGCACCAGACTGACAGGCTGGGGAAGCCTGTGAGCCTTGAGAGGAAGAGGAGGCTGAGGCAGGAGGGCTTCTCAGGTTGTTTTGTCCCATGGCGCTAATGAGGGGGGTGGATAACGAGCGCCTGCAGCAGGGTGGGCAGCTCCAGGAGGGCAAAAGCCAGCGGTGGGGGGGCTGTGTTTGCCCCACTGCAGCATGGCCACGTCTGACCCTGGCACCAGACAAGGCAGAACCCCACCGGAAGCCTTCTGGATAAATCTGCTTCCTTCTTTTCCAGTGAAAGTAACTGCAGTTACTTCTTAGCCCTGCTGTAATTTCTCAAAATTCCTGCTCCTGGCAGGTGGGCAGCATGAAGGGGGACACGCACCCGAGCCTCAGCCACCCCACCTCATTTTTAGCACATTGACATATCTCTCTCTTCCGTGTATTTGAAGTGGGACTGTGCTAACACACAGAAATTCCGCCAGCGAGCCCATAACTCCCGTTACTGGGGCACCGCAGCCCCCAAGAGACCTTTGCTTCTCCCCCAGGTCCCTCAAAGACAGAATCCTGCCTGGGGCTGACTGAAACCCATTTCCTTGAAGGCCCTGTGATTTCGCTATTACACCACAAAGGTTACCTTAACGCCACACAGGCAGACAGAAACACGACAGCATTTTCCAGGGGGACACCCCACCCCAGGCACAACGCGGCGGGCTCCGGCCTTCCCCAGCGCCAAGTGGTTCCCAGACGGGCTGATTCCGCCCTGAAGAACGGGACTTTCTCCTGGCAGAGAGAAGATGCCCTTGAAAAAAACACAACAAGACTTTACACTGCAAAATGAAAACTTTCATTGTTTTATTCTTGACTGCAGCTGTTTACAGAAATATAGTTGCGAGTATACAAATGTCCCAATAGAAGCAAAATATTTTTATTTTTTAATATTCAACAAGTTATCACAGGATAGCTAAAAACATAGATGCAAATAAAATATCCCCTCATAGAACAAACTGAAAACACCGGGTATCAGTGCTTTGAAAATCCCAACTACGAAAGCCATATACACAGAAATGCACAAAGGAATATCTGGTGCTACTTTCACATTGCAGGACAGGGGAAGAGGCAGCTCAGCGGCCGAGCAGTGCGCCAGGAGCCCATGGCAGAAAGGTGGGTAAAGCCACTCAACGATGCAGCTGGAGGTAGAGCTAGAGGTAGAAAGCTCTGCTCTGAAGGGGCTTGGAGCTTACTCCTTAATAATGAGCTCAAAACTTCAAATCGCCTCATTTCAAATAGTGTCCCGAATTTAAAAAAAAAAAGCTTCAGGAATACCATGGTCTAAGTGGGATACGGGAATGTTGTTCCCAGTTCTGCAACACCCAGAAGTGCCCTGACGCGGGGACAGCCACGCTCCTGCGTGGGGACCCCCAGACCCTCCCGTCTCGCCGAGGGGCAGGAGCAGCGGAGGCCACGCACGTGATGGGAACAGGGGGCCCCTTCGCTCACCCGAACCCTGGAGCAAACACACCCAAACAGGGGTTTTACAGCCGCTGCTGTGTGTCAGCTCTGAACCAAGAGCCTGCGGAGCGCCGGTGAGCGTCCCACAGCACGCAGGGAAATCCTCACCCTTGTCCCAGCACGCGTGAATGTTACCAGGCAATTTCACAAACTGTAACAGCAAAAATGACAGCTCTCTGGGAAGAGCAGAGGTCAGCCCTGCAAAGCGATGGCTCAAGGAGTAGGAATAAGGACCCTGGCTGTCGGTTTGGCAGAGGTGCTTTGCTAGAGCCTGTACCAGGACAGTGACGTCTGTCCATCAACCCCACGTCAAACCGCAGTGGAACACACCCCCTTCGGCACTAAGAGCTGTGGTGGGCTAAAGGCGTGCTGTTGATTTTATGATCTGGATTTTTTTGTAGAGAGTTTAATTTCTCACACAATCTGTAAGACATCAAGTCGGGGCAGGGTTCCTCACGGCTACAAACCAAGGAAAGCTGTCACCAGCTTTCAAGGAGAGAGTTGTCTAGATAGCAACTGTTGCAGTACAAAAGTCAGTAAAAAAAAAAAAACTTTAAAGATGCCTGGCCTTTATGAGAATGAAGAAGAGGAATGACAGATTAAGCTTCACTTTCCCGGTCCAAATGCAACCCAGCTGAGCAGCAGCCAGGACCCTTTGCTATTCAAGACAATGAATAACCTCCACCAGGAGAGAACTGCTGGTGTCAGTCCAGCTCCTCCGGAGCAACACAGCCCCCACCATTCCCTGTTGGCACGAGCTGACAGGAGACCGAGAAGGGAAAAGGTCCCAAAATCGGGAGTCGCTTGAGGGAAGCTGGCGGGGGAGCACGAGGCCGTGAGAGCCGGCACTGCTGCCGCCGCGCTCCCTCAGCCCATCCAGCGGGCAGGCTCTCAAGCAAGGCTGGCAGTCCTACTGCTTTGCTAAACACCGCATCTGGAGTTATTAATAAAAAAATATATAAAAATACAAAAGTGTACGGTTCTTTTCAACCCATGGATATTAGGGACATTCACAAGCAAAGCACGTTTCTGGAGCAACGTTACCAACAGCGCCACATGTACAGTACTGAAAGGTGTTATACAACTATTAATGAGTTCCTACAAAAACCTTGGTAAATAACCTCATACTAAGGAAAAGTAATATTATTTCAGGTTTATAAAAATGTAAATATAACAGTATTCTATGCATGTGTCTACTAATTATTTATAATAGGTACGATTCCGCTATATACATATATATAATCCTAGAATATACAGGCACCGCCTATTTACATACCTATACAGACTGTAAGAAAGGAAAAGCCTCTCCCCTGTGTAACCCCTCAGAGCCCCACACTCAACTAGAGAATTTTACAAGTACACTTGTACAGGAATTTATCTGCTGCTGCATTTTTCATTGTATCTAAACATTTATCCCATTTCCAACAGTGACCCTCTAGGCTCGCGTCCCAGCCCGCAGCGGCACGGACAGACGCGCCTGTTTGCGGGCTCAGGTGGCTGCTGCCATGTGCAATGGGCACAACTGCTCTGAACATGAACATAAGTGCTCACATCCCATCCCAAAAACTAATCCAGTTTGGAACAAAACCCCCAAACAAAGCATCTCAGTACTAGTTTCCTTTTAACTTCTAAAATGATAGAGCTGCCACCAGTCCTCTGGAACACAAACCACACCTATTCCTTGAAAATGAATTTTGCACTGATGAGAAGTCACCAGTGGTCAGTATTTCTCCTTCCCACCTTCCACCTACAACTCACAGCTCAGAGCACGCAGAGCAATTCATTCCCCTCGTCCTTGCTTCCACCACTCAGATAAATGTCCATGACCCCTCGTGCTCCTCTTTCTTGTAACTACCCTGAAGAAGTAACCCAACAGTTTACCATGCAGAGGCATGAGATCCAAAAACTGACAGTAAACTCTCTTAATGAATGTGCACGTGCATGCCTGCACGCACACGTACATACCTTTGAGGGAAACTATGTGTAGCCTTTTTAGTCCGGTAACAACTTTTTTGATTTTGCTTTTTAATAAATCACCTTTCCTGATACGCAAATACTGATTTAAACTCTGCTTTAAAGACAAATGCAAGCTTCTGACGTGTTTGCTATTCTTTCTGAAGACTCTGGAAAGATAATAGAAGTAGAAAAAAATCTGTTCAGACAAGTTTTTGGTTTAGAAACTATATCCTAAATCAAAATCACAGTAGAAGCTTTAAAAAAAAAAAGTTAAACTTATCTAAATTAGGGGAATGTCCACTGATACAGCTGCCCAGACTCAGTGCTTCCAGTAAAAAAACCTGCCAAAGTTACGCTTAACAGTTCATGCTTTTTTCTATCTTAAAAAAACTACATAGGAAGTAACCACCCTATCAGTAATTAAAAATGATTATAATAGAATGATTGGTGATTAAACCTCCACTTTGAAACAGCAAGGCTGAAATTACTTCTTGAAATATTTTTATGTTAAAATAGCAGCAAAGAACTCAGCTTGAATAACTGCTGAAAGACCAGACACTGAAGAGGCAATTAATAACAAATCATGGACTGGCTACTTAAGCACAAAGCACCAATCACTTCCTGCCAAAGGAGATGTTCAGTTAATAACTGGGTATTATGTGTTATTCAGATGGTTTCTATACACATTTATCACACACAGAGCGTATAAGCAGACAGAAGGGACGCAGCAGCCACAGCTCCCTCGATGTGCATCTGTGCCGATGAGGCGCTGCCCTGCGAGCACCAGGCACCACGGGTGCTCCCGGGGCACGTACCGCTGGGGAGTACAGCCCCCGCTGCACACGGAGGTTTAGATTTAATGATTCTCTTAACAGCGAGCTCAAGCAGCACAAAAAAAACCCCACCAAGATACAGAAAACCCATCCCAGCAATGCAGCTCTACACTTTTTCATTTTTCATCTTCTACACTTAATTGCTGCTTTGTGGATACGATAGTAACTTCCCCTTTATAATAAGGTCAGGAACTTTAAAGTTATAGAGACTAATGTCTCAGTATCTTCTTTCTCAACCAAAATGGACTAGACACGATGCCACCGCCTCACCTCTGCGGGCAAGCACTCCATCTGCTTGCAGCTTACAGGTGCACCAGTGTGCGCAAGCAGAGGAGTAAACACAGGGATTAAAAAAAGAAAAAATAAGTAAGAGTAAGCTCCAATTATCAACTGCTTAAATCACAGAAGTAAACATTCAGGACTCTGATAAAATACAGATGTGGCTCACACTGTTCTTGGGTCTTTCTGCCATGAAATCCTGCGGCCTGTCTTTAAGATCTTTACTGGTTTATCAAACCTCCCTTTAGCCTCGGTAACAGCTGTCTGCAGGCAGCAGCTCAGGCACTAATCAACCGCTGAGCAATCTCTTCATTCATAAGACAAATACTTTTTGTAACCAAATTACATGTTCAAAGTGTTGTACATTTAAACATTGACCTAAAATGAACAAGATAGATTCAATACAAGAAAAGAAAGGTGTTATCCCGAAGTGAAAAATGTGATAGCACAGCCCTTTTTTTTTTTTTACTTTTTTTTTTTTTTTACTATTTTTTTCTCTTCTCTTCATAAGCGACCTAAAATACACACACAATTCAAACATACCCTTCCCCTGGAGCTGTAGCAGTCTTGGTATGAAGTTCTCTTTTGGACACCCGTCTGGTTAAATGGAGAATTGGTCCCTGGTGACTTGGCACTGACCAACAGCACTTCAACGTAAGGACACACCCCTTCGGAACAACGGAACGAACGGAAGCAGCACACGAGCGAATTTATCATTCCTATTACTTCTTCTGTGTATGAAGGCTCCAGATGACACTCAACAGCTTGTTCTGGGACTGCCATCCTGCAGAAGCCGCCAGTTCATTTCCAAGTAACTGGCTATCAACTTCCACAGCCATCTGGAAGGTGTTTCGGTCCACAATTCTCAGTCTTCTACATAGCCTCATATAGCATTTAGTCAATGCTGTGAGATTGCTGTTTTCATGTCATGAACCATAACAAGTTTTTGTTAATATTTTGTCTTAGCAGGAAAAAAAAAAAAAAAAATCACAGAAAGAAAAAGTATGGTTCAGGGTTAAAGCAGCTCTGAACATTATGAAGCAGGGAATTCTTTTTATCATGATTAAAATTTTAAACATTTTAGCATAATCATAAATTAAGAGTTAAAACACAGAGGCGCTAGTAATAAAATATTAAATAGACAATGATAGTGGATAAAAGCTGAATGGCTCATTCTGAATGAAACCCCATTATTTTATATACGCCTAAATGCCTACGGGTTTCCTTACTAGATCGTATTGCTGAGTGACAGACACATCAAAACACACAGTGAAGCTTCTCATAGCCAGCTGGAACAATAAATTGCCTGATGGAATGGCGAGAGATGAACAAGTTATTTATGTTGCAAAAAGTACTTAAATACTCAATAAAGACATAACAAACCCCACCCCACCCCACTGTTATCAGACGCCACGTTGTGGTAGAACATCAGACAAACTCACAAATTTACCACAAAAATGTGTGGCAAAAAGAATATTTTATATATATGTATATATATAAATTTTTATATTTATGCCAATGTACTCACTCAGTACAAATAGCAAAATAGTATACCATTTCCTAAATACAAAATATAGCTTTCCAAAAAAATGAAACACACATTAGATATAAACCATCCAAAACTTGAACGATTGAAAACTGTATTCAAAATTAAATGACCCAGAGCAGGTCTCTTTCTGAAAAGTTCCCTTCATATCGGCAAGAAGCCTTACTACTGAAAACGTAATTCAATGCCTCTCAATGAGAGAGAGAAAGAGAGAGACAGAAAGAGAAAGTGAACGTTAGGACAGACTGACAAACAGGAAAATCCATTAAAACAAACAAAAACTCTACACGGCTCAACTAAGCACACGAGTTAAGGGAAAAACACACAGTAAACAGACTAGAGTAACTTAAAAACCATTTACAGACTATTCTTTGTTATTTAAAATAACAAAAATGAAAAATGACATGATACCAACTACACTCTACCAAGGCATAATAGCCATACGGGACAGCTGTTTGGCTCTAACTGCAGCAACAGCTTTCTACGTGCAGAAGGAGAAGAAACAAATATCTGAATGAGGCTGTAGTGAGATATCACAAAACTGTCTGGAGAGTTGGAGCACCCAAAAAATTCACACGCCTCACGATACAACTGCATGGTCTGGAGTGGGTTGTTTTTACATTCTGTAACATCAGTCTTTTTTTATTTTTTTTTTTTTTAACTGAAACATGACAATCTAGAAACTAGACTTGGGGGACTGTTGGTAGAAAAAAAGATCACTTCAAAACTGCAATGAGCTCAATATGCTACAAAGATGCAACAGCTCAGGATGAAGTGAAGTTTCCAAGAATGCTTAAAAATTATGTAATTTGCCCCCTACTTGGAGTAAAGTCAAGCTGAAGATTTACATCAGTAACAGCCGGAAAAATCACTGGTTAAGGGGGATTCCTGCATTTAGAAGGTGGTGGAGAAATTGCTTCCTCTCTCCTTAATCCTTGATTATTTCTCAAAGCTTCTACTGACTAAGCAATTTAATGCCACGGATTCCTAAAAGCTGCTTCTGATCTTTAAAGCCAGTAGGATATTTTTGTCTTTTTTAAAAATGCAATATGAAACTGAGGGAGAGGGAAGGAAAACCGTGAAAAGAACGAAAGGGAGAAGGCTGGTTTGAGAATGGCTAATGCAGCTTTACGGACTTCTAACCCAGTCAGAGATGCAGAGGAGTTCCTTCCTCAGCCAGGCTTTTCAAGTTGAAGGTATTTTAGAGGATAAGATTTTAAGAGCAAAATTTCACTGGAAGTTCCCCTTCATTTCCACATTTCATTAGAGCCACCAAACCCTCGCTCTATGTACAGTTACATGTAAGAGACATGGAAAACCGTTACATCACATTCTCAGATGGGAAGCACCCACCCCTGGCTATCTACAGCAGCACGCAAGTCTCTGCTTGTTTATTACAGTTATCAATATTTTCCATTACTGAAATTAACAAATTGCAGTATTAGCTCTCCCTCTCAACTGCAAAACACATGATCCCTTCACTCACTGACAGCCATGAGTCATGGCTCATGTCACAAGCATTTGATGTTTCTGCTTCACAAGCTTTTCTAGTCAAAAGAGGGATGTGAAGGAGGAAGAGGAGGAAAAAGTAAACGTGGTAACACCTTCTAACAACAATATTACCTTCTAACAACAATAACAACTGACCAGGTATGCTTTAAATTCAAAGAGCACCCCGCTGTTGATGAGGTGGAGGAATCTGGTAACAGTACAATTCCATGCCCTAGTAAACCAAAGCATAGCTTTTCAGCATTATTGGCACTACAAATCCCAAATACTATGGTCATAGCCTTAGGTGCTAGACACTGCAATTGGCCACGTGTGTGCTCTTTAGAGAAGAGGGCCACTTTTTGACAGAAGCAATCAGTTCCACACAGCCTAATCCAGAGTTGGAAGGTCTGAGAGGATCTGGGAAATCATCACTTTTTTTCTTCACAGAATTTCTGCAGGAAAAAACAAGCAAGCAAAAAAGTTAGGCATAACTAAAGTCATCCTCTTAGTTCTACGTAGTTCCTTCATCTTGAAAGTGGTCTTCACAAGCAGGCATGAAACTGTGAGTATCAGAGCGCAGCACTCTCACAGAGCCTGATTACTTTCCTTCCACTCCGTCTTGTCTTTTATTAATGTTGGTGGTTTTGTTTTTAAAGTTCGCAACTTCATATATAAAACAGTTTAGATTAAAAAATGAAGTGTATCACTTAAGTGAAACTTCTGGGGGATTTAGCACAGCAACACGGTTAACTAGAGCCAAGTTACACACTGTGGACAATACAAGATTCCAGAGTCCTCCTGGCTCTTGGTTCTCATTTGTAGTCAAAGTCTCTTTCACCTCTCAGAAAAAGGCACCTTCTAAAAGCAAATGTTTCCTAGTAACAGCTGATGGCGTCAGCTCATTTTTAACAAAGGCTCAGCATGTGGCACTCTCAATAGCCGCCATATTCTACCAAAACTTGTTTGTGCATTACGTTATTGTAACCCAGGGGGCAACTTCAGAATAGTGCAGACTTGGGGTGTTATTTACTAAACAAGCCTTAATTTTTTAACTACAGTCTTATTTTATAATGCTTTTATCTGCCAAGCTGACAGTGATCTACTCCCCATCCTAATAAAGTACCAGACTAACAGCAGATGACAAAACAACAGCAGTTGAGCAACAAGACCCAGTCTCAACCATTCCATACAAATTCTGGCCTCTGACTGTTTTTAATAACTCTTCATTCTAGCCCACTGTATTATGTTCTTAATTCAGCACTACTGGTATTTTAGCTGACCTCTTAAAGCATGGTGATACACTGAAGTAAAGCCTTCCTGAACAAAAGTATGTAGGAAAGAACCCAGAAACCCAAACGCATTACTTACTTAACTAATTAAAACGAGCCAGCCATATTGTTCCCCTGGTTTTGCAACGACACAAGCAGATCATCTATTTTCTCAATATTCTGATTGGTTGCCATAGCTGAAGGTAGCGGAGAAGTCTCTGATATCTGCTGGGAGAGAAGCGTTGGCACTGCTGCTTGCCCTTCGCTCTGGGGCTGACCCGGCTGACTTATAGCCATCAGCTCCTCCGGCAACGTGGCTGGTCCTGAAGTCAGCAGCTGGCCACAGTCTGTTAAGCAGAAAGTGAAGAAAAAAGGACCATTTAAATTAACACATGCAGTGAATTAGCCAACTTTACATATATCCACACTGACCATAAAATGTGTAGAAAGTTACACGCACTTTTGCTCACAACCACCTCTGCGCGCTGCCCTGCAGGGTATGAGCAGAGGTCAAGGTGTGTGTACACAGTGAATCCACGGATCTGCATTACAACCGAACACTACCAGCACCCCAGAGGACAACGCCTAGCTAGAAAAACAAAATGCATAACCTAAGTGTTGAACATGCCCATCCTTTGCCTGCCTTAATTACAGAGGCGCTTTTTCAGCTCAGCCAAGGTATCCACTAGCTCCTTCTATCAATCTGCAAACTGTGTCTCATCTCCTGCCATCAGCATTATCTTCGGCTTCACAGGAAGGCCTGGCTGCTACGGCCTGTCACGGCACTCGGACAGCGGCACAGACCGAGCTACAGCTTTCTGTCCAGACCTTTCCTAAGCTGCTGTAACCACCATCTGCATCTGTTACGTCTGGAGCTTCACAGGTACGTGCAGCCCTTTACAGACAGATCAGAGGATCGACGTCCCAAAGAACCTACCATAGAGGCTACATTCAGAGACGAGATATGGAAAAGTGCAGGCTTACAAAGTTACAGGGGTCACAAATACACTTCAACAGACACTTCTCTGGACTACACAGCTTCAAAAATCTTTGCTTTCCTTCAACAATGTGTGGAGAAAGCCACTGCATAAACTGTGGAAACCAAATGCAGCAAGAGAAAGATTAGTGGAGCTGTCTTAAAAGAGCATGAGTTTTTTTGTTTTTTTTAAACATGTGTGTACATGTATTTTATATATTATTTGCATGTGTTATTATTAATAGTTTAGATATATTTTATCAATACTTATTTCTATATAGACATACACACACTTAGGTATTTAAGCCAAGAGTTCTCATGCAAAATCAGCAACATTCAGAGCAACACAATGAGTATGTATATTCTCAACTGTAGTGCTACATTACTTATTCCAGAATTATTTTTTTCTTTTAAATATCTTAGAATTGAACAATCATGTCTTGTGGACTCCAATGAGTAGCTCTTCTAAATTGTAAACTCAGAACTGGGCATCTATCACTTACTGTTCTGAATGCCAAACAGGAATATTCCTGATGTCTGCTGAGATGAAGCAGGAGAATTCTGCAGCTGGTTGATGGCACCTCCTGCTGTGTTGTGAAATAAAGCAGCCTGTTGCTGTGGAGGCGAAGCAGTTCCTTGCATTCCTGCCATGCTGTTCTGAGAAGAGTACATAGGGGACTGCTGCAGCTCTTGCTGGCTCATACTGTTCTGCAAGGCAGACATGGAAGCTGAGGAGATGAAGAGGGTGACTTGTTGCTCTTGAGAACTTGGTGACCCTTGGACCAGCTGAATCTGGGGTGAGTTATGGAAGATGGTTGGCTGCTGCGCTTCAGCCTGGCTGGATCCCGGGTTCTGAAGAGAAGACACTGTGGTCTGACTCTGGAACTGCATGGGCTGCTGCTCCTGGTTCATTGATGCCATGTTAGTCTGTGGATGAAAAATGGACTGGCCTTGTTGCTCCTGATTGGTGACTGGGTTTTGATTTGGATTGAAAATCATGTTCTGCTTTTGAGAAGCAATCGTACTCATTGCATTTTGATTACTGAACATCATGTTCTGCTGTTGCTGCTGCTGCTGCTCTTGCGATGGAGGACTACTCTGAATAGCAACTATTGAATGCTGAGGCTGGAAGATAGCTCCCTGTTGGTTCTGGGGAATTGAACTGGACTGGATGGAGCCTAACGACACTTGAGACTGAAACAAACCCTGCTGAGCAGGCTGAGTCTGGGGCTGTTCTTGGGGAAGCATAGAACTCTGGATATGAGAGATCTGTGTCTGCTGTTGGAAGGAAGTCTGCTGTTCAGTGTTTGTTGCCGTCTGAAGAGGAGAAATGGAATTGGGGCTTGTAAAGAACGACATCTGCTCTTCCTGAGTCGCAGCGTTGCTCATTGAACTCTGGGAGAGGAACATGTTGGCAGACTGCTGGTCTTGAGGAACTGAAGAGCTCTGCAACACGCCCATGGCGCTCTGCGAGTGGAACATCGGGGGCTGCAGCTGGTCTGAGGAATTAGTACTGGTCTGGTTGTGGACAATGGAATTCGGACTGTGAAAAAGAGAGCCTTGTGTTTCCTGTGATATATTCTGAGTATCACCAATAGGATTCTGAGAGTGAAAAAGCTGAGCTTGTGAATGTGGAGACTGCTGCATAAAGCTGCCTGACTGAATAGACATGATTTCTCCGCCTTGCTGGAACAGACCACCTCCTTGTTGTTGAGTTCCACTTGCCTGAACAGTCATCATGGTTTTAGTAGATGAAAAGAGATTAACTTGAGATTGACCTTCTCCACCATGCTGCATTTGAACCATGGTCTGAAATACAGTATTTTGCATCTGCTTACTCTGTCCTGAAGCCTCTTCTCCATCTGCAGAATTTGATGCCTGAAACATAGTAGGCCCGTTGTTGGAGACCTGCTGCTGAGCAGTAGGAGTAGTCTCACTTCCAGAAACACCAGGAGATGAAGAGAATAATTCACACTGCATTTGCATGTCTTCGCTTGTGGATAACCCACTCATTATGTGAGAAGCCTGCTGGTAAACAGGGGACTGTTGGAGGGCTCCGTTCCCTGACGTTGTTGAAGAGAACAAATCAGACTGCATCTGCGTGGCAGCCTGGCAAATGTTCTGCTGGATTCCCATCACCATTGCTGCAGAAGTCTCCATCGGCTGCTGCTGCTGCTGCTGTTGTTGTTGCTGTTGATTGGACAATGCGTTTTCAGGCTGGGAGTGAACATTTTCAGCTCGTCCAGGCAAAAGGTTCTCTGGTCTGGAATGAACAGCTGTGTCTGATGAGGAAAATATCCCAGGATTTACACTATTTTGTATCTGGCTAACTTGCTGAAAGATATCTGCATTTAGCTGATCTTGAACATCCTCGCTGCTGTCTGAACCAGAAAATAAGACAGAAGACAACTGCTGTTGAGCTTCCAATACCTGTTGCACCAAGTCAACGTTTCTATTGCTGCCAGTGGCAGTGTTTGTTGGAAAATTTCCAGCTTGCAGTTGCTGTATAGTGTTCTGTAACTGACTCACGCCACTTGCTGAGGAGAAAATACTTGATGAAATCTGTTGCTGCAATGCCTGTGCTGGTTCTGCGAGTGTTGACTGTTGTTGTTGTGATGCATCAGTTAATTGTGACAAAGTGACTACTGTGCCATCTGACTGCAAGACCTCCCTGGTTTGGGAATCTCTTGTTTGGAACTGTGCAGCTTGCTGCAATAATGCATCGCTGTTCTGCAGCTGACCTGGAGTAGAGACTGATGAAAAGCTACCAGGCTGGGAAATGTCCTGCGTTTGGATAGTCGTTAGTGTCTCTGGGTTATACACCTTCGGCTGTATTTGCTGCTGGTTTTCGTTTTCAGAAGGTAAATGGGAAGCAGAAGTTGATATGCCGGACATACTGTTTTCCAATGTTTGTTGAGTTGGTCCAACCACATTTGAAGCCTGTGAAAAGCAATACATTAAGCAATTTGTAAGCTTTCTCAGGTTATGCTTATAAAGTTTCCACCAATCCACTACATTCAGGAAAGATCAGATGGCAGATCTGATGGCTACGGTTCTCTCCATACATAACCAAACAAGTCAACAAGTGACTAGTGGTGAAAATGCTACTTCAAGGAAGGAGTCAAGGTACAATTTAATGAAAGCAATGCTAGGAAGTGATTACAATCATATTCTTACAGTAATTTACTCGTTCTGTGTCACAGGACAAGAAGAAATCATCACAGTACCACTAACCAATCAAGCTGTTTGAATGCAGGAACAAGGTAAGTTACTTGCAAAGGAAATTGTTATTTTAATCATGCTCTGTGATCATGTGTTTTGCCCAGACTGATCTCAGACGTGACATTTTCCCTGTGTGTTCCTCTTCTCCACTACTAGAGCATGGACTGATAGACAGATGTAACTAAGACTATTAAAGCTACTGTCTTCAGATCACAGTCAAACTTACCTTGAAGACAGGGGGAGATCTTTTTTCTGCACTTACTTCCATTGGAGCCACATCTTCAATCTTAATCATACTGCTTGGCATGAGTGGAGTTATCAAGGCACTAGGAAGAATGTTCACCTTCTCCAGACTACCACCAGTGGCCTTCACTGCTGCAGTCACAAAGAAAAATGAAAGGAAGAAAAATATAAGGTTAACATTCACCGTGCAAAGAGTGGGTTTCTAGTGGCAGCCTGCTTCCCATTTCACTTCTCAGCCCTACCGTAAGAGCTCTCATCCTTGTGTAAGATGCTGATATGCTGAGAGATCATTGCGAACACCTCAATACTTCAGATAACCCCAGAAAACCTGAAACCTTCAAAGGTTATTTTTAAGACTAACAGCAATGTCATAGTTTTGTTTTTCTTCTATTTTCTATCTTTCTAGACCAGGACAGCCATCCACCAACTGCTTAAACTAAAAATGTTAAATATTATTTTCTGTCTTCAGCAATAAATTCTCAGCCATCAGTATGGCAACAGTTGTCAAGGTACCAACAGCCAAATAAACTCCTTCCCTCCCGTTAATTCTCAGGTTTGGGTGGCTCCAGAAATCCAAGCCCCATGACCTGACGTGCTGGGCTGTGCTGCTGGCAGCACATGCAATTTAAGTGAGACTATTCTAAAAGACGCCTGCTTCAGGACAGCTAGTCATACAGTGTATTTAAAGACAGCAGTCAGTATTTTCCTATACCACAGTCACAATTTGGAACCTTTTCTATGTGCTTAATCACGTTGTATTCATGAGAAACAATAAAAAAAAGTATGTAATTAAAAAACATCCCAGTGGTATACAGATTATATTCTAGCGATGGTATGTTTGTTCACAGTGACATATTTGGTTAGAAGAATGAAAAATAAGTAGTGCGATTAATAATGAAAAAGAAGTTTCAAAAGCAGAGAAAGTTGGTTTTGGTCTTTTACAATGTTTTTGTAATACACTTAGTTTAGAACTTCTGAATAGTTAGCATCTTATCAAGGCATACACACCCTCTTTCCCTTTTCTCCCAAAGCTGGAAACTGAAACCATCATTAACCACTTAAGAACAATGCTCCAGCACTACCCCAGTGTTAGAAGGCAAAGACCTGAACTACACGGTTGTCCAGACACCCCATCTTCCTCAGGTTTTACAGAACACCTTCAAATTATACATTTGTTGTCTTGAAACCTAACTTGCCATTGAAGTCCGTCAAACCTGCAGATGCTTAAAATGTTACAGCTAAGAATCTGTAATGGCTTTGGGAAGCCACGTTTTGGCTTTTTACATATGCAGATGTTGTTATTGAAATTATTTTAAGGAATATGCACAGATACCTGAGACAAAGATTAAAATTGCCCGTGACAGGAAGAGCAAGGCCTTGTAGCTCAATACATAACTGTACACGTCCCTGGCAGCAACAGTCCCTTCTGCCTGTCCAGGGCTGCTGGAAATGATGCCACTTAAGAAGTTATGAATTCCAGGATTTTGCTCCCAGTGAAAGGAAACAGGAAGGAAGAAGCAACCCCCTGGATCCCCACCTGGCCTTATTTCAGAACAGTGAGGGAGGACGGGCCGGGACATATGCAGAGACAAAGTACATAAACAAAACTGTCTGACCTCTGGTTCATGATCAATCTAGAGCAGAATAGGTACAGGAATGAACCATCAAAAAGAGGTGGCTAGCAGAAAACCCACACAAGAAAGTCAGTCAAGGTTTATTGCATAAATTAAATGGAGGACATGAAGCAATGGAAATAGCACACTGAGTTGTTATGAGCTGCTGTTCTCCTGAAGCAGCTGGTACCTGCCCTTGGTTAAGCCTCCACACTACATTAGATGGATGCCAGGCTTGCCCTGATACATTAGTTATTATTTTCCTCATCTTTTTAATCTTGCTACTAGAAGTCTTACCAGTCCTTTTATCAGCTTGTTTCATTGCCCTAAATATTTTTGCATATTTCTCCCCCAAATATTCTCTGCAGGTTTAAACTCATCATATCTTGCATTATCCTCCCTAACAAGTTGTAAAACCAACTTGTCAATATATCCCCTGCCAAGACCAAGCTATTAACTTCAAACATGAGCTTCATGATTTTAACCTGAAGCCATGGATTCCTATCGAACTTGTGATCACATTGTTAATTTGCTTATCTTTCAACCTGCTTTCACCAGAGCAGGCTATGGAAATTTCCATTAACCTTTGTGCACTACCATAGTTTTAGCAGTCAACTAACAAACATTTCCTTCCTCTACTTTATTTCAATATTGGAAGGATCAATTCACTTCACACTTCAAAACCAGGCAAACCTAAAACTTGCTACCTTGGAACAAAGTGACAAACTTCGCATGGACAGAATGGTCAGGGGAAAAAAAAAAACCAACTCACTGAAAGGAATAAGTTGAAATGGCCAGAATTAGCATTCTTAACTAGAGCCACTGAGAGCAGTCTTATAAAGCCACTGGACAGCTTCCGAAAAATACCAAGTTGGCACGTTCATGTTTTTCAGCACTTGGTTCTTCCCCACCACTACCTTTATATGTGTTTTTGCTTAAATTAACACTACACAGTTTCTAAAACCTTTGTATTAACTGCAATCTTAGGCTTCTTTCTTTTTATTTCTTCACTTGCAAACACATTAAACAAAGATTAGACTGCAGGGCCTAAGCATGAAAAACATTTTTTTTTTTATTTTTTACAGAGTTTTTGTTCTATACTAGCTCACGTTAAAATATACCTAAAGGAATACTGTTATAAAATAAAATACTCAGGATCAGAAAACAAACCTCACTGTAAGAATATGGCCAGATTTTATAAGCACAGACTTATCTTCAACAGGACGTCTGATTCATTCCTCCAAATTCCGGTAGGAATTTATAGTTAAATTATTAACAACAATGATAAGAATCAATTTAGTACCTTTTATAGCCTCTTCAAAAGAACAATGTTGGGCTGGGCTGGAGATTTCCTTCTTCACATTAACATTCAGAGTACCAGCTGCTGAGACAAAACACATTGAGAACTTCCTTATGTTAAAACAACAAACAAGCAAAAAACCCAAAGCAAACCAAAACAGTTACTTATACCTTAAAGAAATTGAGGTTCTTTGAAACCCACACAAACTTTTGCACTGTGTACTGTAATATAGATAAATAAACAAACAAAAATACATGATATGGTCAAACTTCAGCTTTCCTCAGGATAAAGCTTGGTGCTATTTTTTGATTGTATTTAGTGCACTATATGTAATATGTCTACTTTTTCTCTGCTCAGCTTCGTTTTGAACCTTATGCTAGAAATAGATGCTACTTTACAAGAACAGCTGTCTCCATGCAGCTGAAATTTGAGATACTTGCCACATAAATGAGAAAAGTCAAGCCTTTAGAGTTTATTATTTAACAGAGCAAACCTCACCAGCAAGAGGAGTTTGTAAAGATCCATGTTACTTAATATTTCTGTTATATGGACTAAATACTACGAAATCAGAAATGAGATGCTGAGCAGGTGAAACTGCCCACTCCTTCCGCCAGTTTTCTATTTTACATACATGTATCTGGAGTGTACGTAAACGGTTGCACATCGTGTGATCTTCCAGCATTGGTCACCACATATATTCCCACAGAAACAGCTGAGGTTATTTGCTGGTCGTGATATGGTGGCACCTTCACAATAAGGTGATTCTGCAATGCAAAAATAATTTTTTTTTAAAAATCACACTAGAAGCTATTTAATTACTATTGACCTCAATTGTCTCAACATCCATCAAAACAGAGAAACAGACTGATAAAACACCATAAAAAACAAAGGCATTGGGGGAAACATGACCTAGTTACGCTTTCAGTAAACTGACAACTCGTGCTAGAAGAAAGATTTGAATAATCTACCTGTTATGATGCTCAGTGGCGACTTACAGCTCAAATGGAAGGTGCAGAAAAGGCGTACAAAGTGCAGGACTTCAAACACAAGCTCATGCCTAACATGCCTTACTGAACTGCAATCAGTTTGCCATCAAATTCTGCTGGACTGAGACACGTCACTGTTCTGCTGAATCAGGCCTTTGTATTCCGTGTGAACAGATGGAGGATGCAGTTTCATGTTACACTTAAGCAGATTTAACACTGAGCAGACATCAAAAAATAGGCCTGCAATCATTCATCAACAGGAATAGCGACGAGGGAGTCGTCTATTCCCCAACTGCCTGTCTATCTCCCTGGAAGTGAGAAATCCTTTCTCCCAGCGCACGCACGGAATACTGCCTTCAGAGGTGGGAGCAAGGTGGCATTTGTCAGATGTCACATCTAATAATTTCTCTAATTTGAGTTCAACAGTCCATAAAGGCACTTACTTGTGTTAAAAAGAATAAACAAATACTTTGTAAAATATTTCAGAGTGGAACAGAAGTTCAGCCAGGTATAAAGACTATGGCGTACACACAATCTATTTCCACTCAGTAGTGATCTAACATGTCCTTAGGAAAGCTACTGGAAAAATGGTATTAGGCCTTTTAATTACACTGAATGCAAGGACAAAGGCTTCTCACCAAGTCTGTATACCACACTCCTACTGTGGTATCGAAGTTGTCAATTAGAGATTGAACAATTATACTTGTGTAAACCCAAAACAATGATATTCTACCAGTCTCATTAAAGAACTTGAAGAAAAGGAATATTACTTCTAGAAATGTGCAGGAAGAGGGAAAGGCTTATTCAATTTTTCTTTGAAAATCAGAGGGGTTTTTTTTATTTATTAAAATATAATAGTAGTAATAATAATAATAATAAAGAAGTACCTGATGAAATAATTCCATGTCTATTTCAGCTTCTGCCTTCCAAGAATTCTCATCTAAATGAAAGTTAAAAAGTGTTAAGTTATTGCACATCCATATAAGCAATTTATTTTAGTGCCTTTGATTCTGCCTCTCAGTTTGCTCTCTACAACTAAAACTACCAATCAATGTAAACCCAAACATCATGCTCTCTTCAGCACCCCAAGCCATTATTGCTTTCACACTAACCAGAAACATTCTCTTGAAAAATCACTTTTGTTCCCTTTAGAAAGTTCTTGCCAATCAGAAAAACTTCCTCTTCACCCTTCACTGAACAACTGTGCAGACTTTTCTTCAGGATCTCTGGAACTCCTGCTGGTTGAGCTGCAATTGAAAAACCACATAGTTCAAAATCAAGAAAACATCAACAGCCAAAACAAAAAGCTTTTACTCCTTTATAAATGAAAACACTAAATAATTCCTGAGCTTCTCCCTTTACTATATTACTCATGACAAAGCTTGTCAGAAGATAACTTTCTATTATTTCCTCACTAAATGTAATGATCTCATAAAAATCACTCTTTGGTAAGTGATCCACTAATAATCTTTTTCCCTTTTCTCCTGCATTTATTAAACCTTCAAAACAAAACTTTCCATGTTTGAATTGAAGCTCAGTAAGTGTTCAGGAGAGAAGAAAATTTGGTTCTGTAATTCCCTGACACAGAGCACGATAAACAAATGCATCGGCCCTTAGATACACCTGAAGCAGACCTTCAAATTTATCCTTAAGCTCATAAAACTTTTATGAAGCTTATTTTGTTCTGCTATGCAAAAAGGTAGAAGTAATGCCCATATTCCCCATTGTTTTTACACTTTTTTTTTTTTAACATGACATAGCTTTCTGGCTGGTGCAAGAACTAACCCAGGGCTTTGGGCAACCTGGGCTAGTGGAAGGTGTTCCTGCCCATGGCGAGGGGGTGGGACTGGATGAGCTTTAAGATCCCTTCCAACCCAAAGCAGTCTATCATTCTATGACTTTCCAGACCTATAGACTTCAGCTAATACAAATCCTTGCAAGTCTCACAGCTCTGTAGTTGGGGATTACAGCAATTTATATCCTATAAAGGAGCAAAGTGAACGCAGCTTACAGCTACACACCCCTGGAAAGCTCTGCCTCTCAGTCAGGGATTCAGATCACGATTTATGTAAGACATTACAAATTGTCTTTGCTGCAAACTACTTCTATGCTTCTTAAAGCATAAAACAAGACCATGTGTGTTAAATGAAAATGAGCAAAAAATTTAAATACATACATTTTAAAATAATGTCTTTTGATTTTGCCCCATTTAATAAGTTATAAAATAATTTCAGTTTCTAACAAAGGTTTCTCAACCACCTTTTCTATTCACTGTAAAATCCTAGTGGCATAAGCTTGTGCTTTGCACCTACGTGGCTCACTTTTAGTGTTTAATAACAGTATTCTCTGGGCTTACTACATAGAGGACCATACACAGTGTAACACTCCAAATTATTTAATGACCTTTCAGAAAGGATTTTTCTACAACTGTTGCAGCAGGTTCCCAGGCAACCATTACGCAATTACTAAATATGCTCAAGGCACATGAACTTCTGAAAAGAGTGACTGGATTTTGGTTTGCTAACAAGTTAACAAAGCCTATTTAAAACTTAGACCTTAAATAAAGAGACTGCATCTACTTAATGTCTTTCCTATGGTTTCAGGAACATTATTGCCAATTTGACAGCAGTGTTAGTTATAAACCACCACACAATCAGGCTTTGGTGAGTGAAAATGGAAGCCGTAGAAGAAGGTACAGTACATATCTGTAGTAAGATGTAGCAAACAAGCCAGATGTAATGTGCTCAAGGAGATGATTTATATAAACAAATAACTTAATAAACAACAAAGTTTTATGCCATACTGATTCAGCCAGTACATATGTACCAGCATTATTTGGCTGGCTAAGGTCTACTGCAACTCACTGTGACTTCGGAGGGAGTCAAGACAGCTGAAGCACAGAATCCGAGAGAGCAAGCCTGGAAAAAGCCTCCAGAATTCCCCCCTCAACCTTCACATTATGATCAGTTTTACCCACATCATTCCTCAAAGACACAAGTCTAACCAGAGTACTTTGTTTCTTTGTTTTAAGACCTCCAGCAATGGAGATGCTATAAAATTCCCGGGCAATCTCTTAGCTACTTACACAGTCAGGAAGATTTTCTTATCAACTGACCAAAACTCAGCTTACTAAAAATAAAGACTAAACCAATTCACTCCTTACTGTAATTTTTTTAGAACTTCAGAACTTCTATTTCCTTCTTCCATTTCTTCTAATGTCCCTTAGTATGTCATCCTTCTCACATACTCTGCTTTTTACTCACTGCCCATATCTCAAAACACTGCTACTAATGTTACGGGTATAAATGGATGCAGTCAACAAATAGAGACTAAAGACCACAAGGGACCTCATAAACCCACACTGGAATGGCCTTATCAACAAGCTAAGTAGGAAGGTGCATCAAATACAGCTTTTTTTAGCTAAACAGACGATTTTAAAATTGGTCTCTAAAGCATCGCAGACTCTCAGCTTCTACTAACAATAGCAAGTTTTGGACTGTTAGGTGTTTACGAAAACTCCAGATGATTTCCATTCCCATTTCTGCTATGATTTAGATAATTGTATCTAATGTTAATGATACAAACAAAATGTATAGAGAAATAGCTTCTGAAGATTTTATAGAAAATGTTTTTTCTTAAATCTGAAAATTAGTATCAGATACTACTACTGACTAGAATAGAGCTACAGACACAACTGTATTTCTAGAGAATGTACTTATGTATTTTCCAACAACATAAATGCATAAATCCAAGAACTCTACCAGTTTTAAAAACACTGGAAAGATTTAGCAAAAAGTTGCAGGTGGAGAAAAAAAAGAGGAACAGGACCACCTTAATCTGACCCTTCTGGAAGAGCACCCCAAGCATCCAACTACTGCCTAAAGCACAGAACATGACTGAAGAGAGGAGGAGAGTCCTCCCCTGCACCAGCAGTGACACATCTTCGGTCATCAGCCTTTTGGGGTTCCCGCAGGGCTCCTGCTCTCCCCAAGTCCTGCAAAGAGATTCTCTGGGGGAATCGCCTGTTGCCTGTGGCACTGGAACCGCGTGGTGGTATCAGATGTGGAAGCTCACGTGTTTCTAATTATCTCCTCTTCCAATCTGCTCTTTTGCTGGCAACAAAGCTGCAGTTTCTGACGAGTTGAATAGGAGCCCTGACACAATAAGTACTGACAGTGTTTAGAAAAAAAAAAAACGACACCAAAAAACAATAACTTTTTATACAACGGAAAGAGCACAACACAAGCGCCCGGGAGCTTGCGTAATCATACTCTGCTCCACACATGGAGAAAAAGGGCTCCTATCTTGTTCATCAAGAAGTATCAGTAACCCCACCAACAGCTGTATTAAACACACTTCCCTATCTTCTCTGACAGATCAGCAGAATTCCCTGTAACTGGAAGTCACGACAGAGGCCACGGGCACAGGCAGCCCCTGCGGTACTGCAGCCTCCTCCGATTTCCTTTGCCCTGCGTTCAGGATAACTCAGCAGCCGGCGCAGCACCTGCGCTCAGGGCTACACAGAGCACCTCAGTGAAGAGCCCTAACAAGTTTCATTCTTGCACTGAACCAGAACAGACTCAGCCTCTGGCCCAACAAACTACCACAACTGTAAAGAGCCACGTGTACTGACTTATTACAAGTCCTTTCTATCACTGAGAGATGACCCATGAACGTGACAATACGGAAGAAATTAAAACCTGTGTCAAAAGTCATACAGTAAATCCAAAGCAATCATGACAAAAATTCTGACCTTTTAAAAGGCAAAAATTCATTTAATAAAAGTTATAACTACTTTTAAATACTGGTCAGTGATTTGACTAACACCCCACCCCAAATAAAAATCAATCCACTTGATCTTAGCCATAGCAATTCTGAAATAATCACAGATTAACACTGGTTTTTTCTTTTCCCCAAGGCATTTTATGGCAATCACACTGAAATCTAGAGTCTTCTAATACCAACTTTTTATTTTGATACTTACTGCACAAAATTGGGGAAGAGGGTGTCTGAAGAGTCAAAGTTGAACCATCTTTGCGAGTGATGTTAACACGAAATACCAGCCTAGCACGTGTGCTTTTTTTCTTGGAACCAGCAATCCCTATCCTAGCTTCAACATCAGCATTTCTCAGCTTCAGTATTCCCACGCAATCAACCCTAACAACACAAAATAGTTGAGAGTTTAATAGAGTGTAGTAAGTTCAGCCTCTTTAATAACCTTTTGACTAGTTACACAAGCCACAAAGTTAAAACTCTTCAAGTAATTACTGAACTATTATTAGATTATTTTTTTTTATTTACAAGAAATCTCTATATGACCTTTCTCATTATATAGCCCAGTTTTCAACTCATCCCTACATAATTTGTATCATGAATCATGGGAGGAAGGAATATGAAAGTAGCATAAATAAAACAGAAAATGCAATGTGACAAATTCTGGTAAGCATTCAATTCATAATCACAGATCTTCATTCTTCCATTCCTGGGGCTAGATCTGGGTTTGTAGGATTATTACTACAGAATATTCTGCATTCACTTAAAGCAGTAGTAGAAGAAAACTTACTGTAGTCATATTATTTTTTATGCTCAGTGGAACTGGGAAGTGATAGATACGTCATACCATAACTGGTCCTACGGGAAATGTATACAGGGCCAGGGTGAGAGTGTGACGCAGCGCTAACTTTCAGAAAGACACGCTAGATGCAACACGATTTCAAGCAAAAAACAAGCCAACAAAACCCAAACACAGCCTGATGAGTTAAGAAGAATATTGTAAATTTACCAAAATCTTGGGCCCTACATCCGAGAAGTACAGCAACCATCTGATATCTAGTTCAAGAAGAACAAATTTTTGTGCTGTGTTGGGGCCAACAAGCAACAGCCAGGGAGCAGAGAGGGGGGTTGGAGTGTGATTCAGAAGGTGGCACTGGCATTACCATCAACAGAGAGGTGCTACAGAATCACTGAAATACTAGGAAGATTTATTTTGAGGCATCAAGATACCTTTTGAGAAAACAGGCCAGGCAAAACTTTTCTTCCTAGATAATTCCAAACTCATCTTTCTAGTATCTCCACATTTATATGGTTTTACTTGAGGACAATTATAAAATTACTCCCTAAGAGGCAGTTTCCAAACTTATCATGGGAATATATTTTATATTTAAAAAATCAAATTGATTCAGCCTATAGCAAACTCTATTATCCTGCTTAAATGGACACTAAGTTGAAGAAATGTTTCTTCTCTTGAAACAAGACAAGCTTCTAAGTAAAGAGTAGCAGCTTTCAACCACATACCCATTAAAAAAAAAAGATGTTCTGCTGAAAAGAATACTTTGAAAGAAGATCACTTGCCTTCTATGTACTAAGATACATGTGAAAAGCTTATCAGGGAAGTGCTTATATCCAAAGTTCCTTGTGAGACCCAAACCACACGGGCAGACGAGGCCACTTGCTCAAGAATCTACCGCAGTTACCAGCTGCCATCAGATGGAGCACATCCCCTCGGCAGCGGCCGCGCGCTGCCCGCCTGCGTCTGTAAACTCCATCCGAACCGTGGCCCACACTGGGCCAGACGAGCTCCAGAAAGAGCACAAAGCAGCAGTGTCCCCGTGACAAAGGACTAGCTGGTGGAAACGACAGAAATGGCACAAGCAAAGCAAGAGAGGAGGAAAGCGTTCAGCCTCCCTGTCCACAACTCCCAGCCTTTTGGGCCTAAAGGGACCGGAAGATCCCAGTGTTCTCCTTCCCTCTTCTGATGGGCAATTCTGTACTTGGTAAAAGACAAGGCAACCAGCAGAACCAGTGACCAGCTCATCACTTACATAATGCTTGAACATGCACATTATTGATCAAACAGAACATGAAACTAATGTAACAAAGTTAATTAATAAAGTTTAAGGAAGACCAGATTATGCATTAAGTATAATAAACAAACTGAGAATGTGATTTTAAAGTTTTTCTTCCACACACAGCTTCACTAAGTGTCTGGTGCGTGCCAAGATGTTCAGACTTTTGACTGCTAACCAATCCAATCAAAAAAGGTAAATCTGTTTCTGAAAAGTGAATAAATGAAAATAATTTTTAAAAAAAGAGCTACTCACGCAAGTGTCATGTTGTTGCTTGGGTCCAGTCCAACCTCAATAACAGTAGTCCCCTCTATATCCACCTCTTTGCAGGGAGTAGTGTTTCTCCCCGTAACTCTGCAGGCCTGGTAGAACCCGTGCGGCTTCACTCGCCCGGAGTCATTACCCACGAATACCTGCAGCACCACCGGCTCGTTGTGACCTTCCAGCTGAAACAGGGCAACACAAATTAAATATTTCAATTGGCCAGTGATGCCTCTTAATTAAAACAGAAAACATCTTATGAAGCTGAATTTGAAGTGAATCTGCTCCCAGTGTTGCTGGAAACAATCCTAAGGGAAGCAGGAATAAAAAAAATTTTCATCTAGTTTATAAAAAAAAGGTTAATATTTTTTATTTTTTGTCATTTGTTCTTCCATTAAATAGACAAGTCAGTCATTTAATAAACAGGTGAAATTACTTTTTTTAAAGTTATTATTAATATTTTGTTTTTAAACCAGCTTGAATTCTACCTATCTTCACACAGAATTATCCCAACTCCAACTTTCAGGTCTCTTATCACCCCTTACTCTCAGCCCAGCTGTGACTATTTCCCCATCTCTTCCCAGGATCCTCCTTCCCCACCAGCATCTCCATCCACCAGTCAGCTGAGAAAGAACATTTGCTGTGGCTGGTCCCAAAGCTGACGAGAGTGTGTTGGTCAGTACGTGCACGCCAACCAATCAATTAGCATGCTATGCTTCTAGGATCCCATCTTCACACCAGCCGCACTTGCAGTCTTTGTGAAACTAGATTAAAATTTTCTGACACTTGCAAAACCTCTGGATGAGTCAGAACAGGATGAAAGGGAAAGCAGAGGGAGGAATAGGATGAATGACTGCATGGTCCAACCATGCAAGCCTAATTTTCCTTCAGACACCAAATAAAAATAAAAAATGGCAACTTGACATCTCCTACTTAATGTTTATGAACAACGTTAAGATTCACTAAAACAAATAAAAGCAGGTCAGGCATACATTTCACATAGTGATTCAGCAGTTCTCCTGCAATCCAGTGTGCAAGCTATAATTATCCCAGAACATGATAGTGAAAAATGCATTTGTTTTGTAACATCAACATCCTAGCATGAAAGAATTTGTGTCATTTCAACGCTTTTTTTTATTAGCAGAACCTCACTGTGGTGCTACATACTAAAAATACTGACGTAGAAGTGAAAGAAGTCTTGAAGCAAACTTGGACATTACGAAGTAACTTCTCTTATTCTTTTTAGTTAATAGAAGAAAATACTCCAAGTAAAAATAAACACTAGATCACTGCCAAATTCCCAGGCCAGAGGTGGAAATTCTTCACCACGGTATTTTAAGAGGAGATAAACCAAGTATTTTTAATGTTTTCACTAAGCCACTATTGTTGCTAGAGGATTTTTAGGTGACGTTATGTTTCGTCCTAGGCCTGGAAGCCCAGTCAACACTTGCAGGAAGAAGCTCAATCTTTATTAGTAAGGCGATGCAAATGAGAGCAGAAGCCTCCAGAGGATCTCTCAGGGGATTAGCCCCTGACACACTTAGAAAATTTAGTTCTGCAGTTCTTAGCAAGTTTGGGGAAAAAAAAAAAAAATAATCAGCAAATACTGCTAAAATCATGGTATTCTCCTCACATCCAAAAGGAGTGATTAGCTTACAGCAGGTGGGTGGGTTATGGCTATTACGGATGGGTAAAGCCACATTTCTGGAGGTGGCCTAGTACCAGCTCCCACGTATGAACCACAGTAACAGGTATAGTTCACACCAAAGAGCTCAAAAGCCAAGAGAGCAGGAATAAACAAGAGACCGTGAAAACGCCAACGAGAGGACTTCATCTCACCGGGTGGTCAAAAGGATGCGGGGGGTAAAGGGTACTCTGATGTTCTACCACTGAACCTTTCACCTGCAACAGTCTCTGGGTCATGCCACCAAGGTCTCCTGGGCTAGAAACAGCATCACCACAACTAACCACTGCTGCTTTTCCTCCCCAGTGTTCTTGTTAGAAGAAGATATCAAAGGTGTGCAAGAGCATCTCTCACCATCTGGATGGGAACTACTCCAGCCTTGCAATGCTCTTAGCAAGAAAACACGAAAATCTGCTACTGATGGCTGGAGTACCTCCACTGACACTGTGCCTTCAGGGCAATCTTTCTTTTGCCAGACAAGTCACTTGACTAAGGTTTGTTTGTACCACTTTAATGTTGTCTATTGATCCTAGACTCTCTAGTTCTAAGTCATCAAGTAACATGGTTTTCTTTAAAGGGCCACAGAACCTGCTTCTCCTCCTCAGTCTGCTTAAAGTGATGCATCTGAATGGTTGCCCGTCCCAGGTGCTGCCAGAGAAGAGCAAGCACCAGATGTCTACTGAACTAGCAACATTTTTACACTATTCCTCCCCATCTTTAAAACACCCAAAAAAAACTCCAAACAGAACAAAAAGCCCTCTTGTCCTTTACACATTTTTTTCCCCTAGCTCAGATTTCTTCAAGATCCACTGACTCATTTTGTCTGTCCAACCCTGACAGGCTTTTATATGCAGGGTATGAACTAGCTTGCCCACTGGTAAAGCAAGCTTGAGCTTCCAGGAATTCAGTAACAAAGACTCTTCCAAACAGAATTTTCACCGATGGGTGCTGAAGGGTGGGAAAGGAATTAAAAGGAAATTCAGATGAACAAAGGCCCATTAAGAAAATTCACATAAATGAGCAGTAAATTACCATAGCAACAGGACTATATGAATGGATTCTTTTCTTATGAAACTTTACTGATTTCTACATTACTCAGGAGGACTGAGTGAAGTGTTGGAGATGTTTCTAACACTGTTGAGCAGGACTTTAAAGGTAAGTATACTTCCACACTCTGTCAGCAGCAGTCAGCACAAATTTTAAGGGCTGTATCAAACATTTCTTTGTGGACCTGGTAAATTAGTTTGTATCAAGAACTGCTTTGCTGCTTTCTCAAAGTGGCATTATTAAGAAAAAGCATGAAAGGAAGTGTCTTTTATCTTTCTTATTTGTATGATAACAAATATAGTTGCCTACTCGCTCGACCTGATGGCCATGCTCCTCTCAACCTAACTGGGATGCCATTTGCCTTCGTTCCAGTGAGTGTGCAATACTGGCTTGTACACAGTCCAGTGTCCACTCTCACATTCCTACTGTGGTTGCTGCCACTTCTGAGATGATATTTGACATCAATTCTTCTGTTTGTGTAAGTCAAGTTCAGCATTACTCCTTGTGAGCCTCTCCACCATTCCCCTTAGGAAACCTTTACAAGCAGTCCTAAAGTTCTTCAACTGCTTCCACCAGGCTACGCAGCCATCCTTGCAGATGGAGAGATGGCTGAAACCTTTCACAATGAGAGAGGTCTGTGAGCAGGAGACTCCTGTTAGTTACCTACAGAAAGCGTCATCTCTTATCTTCTCAGTCACGGACTCTGTAACAGATACCAAAACATTATCCCTGAGCTTTCTCTCTCCTCTGATCTCAACAGGCCAGTCTCTAATTTCATGCTGGAGGTCTGCGCAGTCAGGGAGCTCCTTATGATACACAATGTCCTCTCTTCTTTCTGAACAGCCGCTGCACATCCATGACTGCACTCCATCCATGTACGCTACCCCACGTCTCTGCGACTCCAGTCAAGTCACAGCCCTGGGACTACACAAGGGAAGAAACAAGACCTGCAAATTCACACTGTGCATTAGTGTGCAGTCTCCGGAGAACAGCCTCTGCATGTTCTCCCTTCTGAGCAGGAATGTGAAAAACCTCTTTGGAGCCTTCTTCCTTGTGTTCCTCCTCCATTTGTAGCTCCTTCTTCCCTCTGGGCTTTGGTTCCCGTCCTCTGACAAACCCACAGTAAAGCCCTCCTCACCAGGCTGGCAAGCCTGATCACCAACAGTTTTTCCCCCTCTTTGGACAAGGTGAATTACATCACATATCCTTTTCTACCCTCCAAACAAAGCAAGACGAACAAAGAAGCTAAATGCTTGCTGGAAAAACCAGCTCTGCAGCCAGGCTCTGGATTCCTGACTGCATCTGCTCTACCCAGATCCTTCCCCTTGTTCAGAAGGACTGAGGACACCACTCAGTCCTGAGTGCCCCTCATCCCTGCCTCAGAGCAAGTGACCACCAACACCCAGACTTTAAGGCATCAACGTCTATAAGGGACACAAGCTGCATTTGTTAAGTGTGCATACAACTGCTTCCTCTTTTCTCTCCCCTATTCTCCAGTTCTACTAATCGACATGTATTTCACTATCACTAACCATATTGAGCAGTACAACCCATGAAGTACACCTCAGATCTTTATGACTCTAACTGAAAGACAGACACTGGATATGTGGATTCAGATACTTCTTATTAAAAAAAAACAACCAACACAAAACCCAAAAAATCCACAACCCACTTTTACTTTTTTTAAATGAAACCCAGTTTTATGTCCTTACCAGTAAGGCATAACGATGACCCACTGTCACCAGCAATCAAACTGTTACAGCATCTCACTATCCTAGTTCTGTATGCTTCAAGTGTTTGTCTATTTACAGAGTCTGTATAATTGTAGTCTAATAGGACATGCCCGCAGATATATGTCACTGCCCTGACAAAGCTTCCTTCCTCCTGTAACTTTTGTGATGCAAATGAGATTTCTTGTTACCTGCCAGAAGAGATACAGTACAGTCTCTACAGCAAAGAGACAAAGAGACTTCCCTCTAAAAATAGAGATTCTAGGCCTCTTTGAACTGAACCTGTTCCCATTCTACTAAAGCACCCTTGGAAAGGAGTCCCCATACCACCTAACGCTACGCAGCCTACCTTTACAGTCGGAAAGCCTTGCTGTGTCCGGTCTTTCACTGAGCCTCGGCTGCCCTCAGTCAGGTAACGAGCCCTGTGCTGGGTTTCTGGCTGCACCACTATCTTCAGCTCCTTCCCCTCACTCTTAGTCGGATACTGACCACACAACATTGGGGTCTTCTTCCCTCCAGCTCCCTTCTGGTTCTCTGATGCTCTGGGAAGTCAAAGCAGACCATTAAAAAGATGTTACAAGCAGCTCCCCAATAAAAACAAAGTAAATCACAGAAAAGCTAAAAAGATAAAGAGTGTATATTAACGGATAGAAGATTTATAGTTGAGAGCAAACTTTGGAATTCTCTTTCTGACAGAGGGAAACCTGCAGGATGAAGAGGAACGGTGCTTCCCTGCCTCCTCCATCCAGTGCAAACAGGAACTGCTTTTCAGAGAGTAAACATAAAGGAAGGGAAAAGCAATTAGCATTAAACTATGTTAACAAACAGAAGGCAGCTCATAACCTGCTTTTTCATAGTATATGATACAGCCTGATATTATCTGAATAAGCTGTTTCAATTCTGTAACAAATATACATATGTACACACACACCCCGAATGGATTTAAGGTTAAATGACACTTCTTTAAATAGGAAAACAGCCTCATGCCTGTCTCCACCTGAACTTGCATATCTTGCAAATACTAATTTCTGTCCAAACAGATTGATAAATTTATGTTAAAACCAAATTAATTATTGTAAAAAGCTCTGGCATAATTGCACCAATTTTAAATCCGCAACGTATGCAAAAAGACTATTTCTTTCCAGGTGCATACCTTAAGATGTACTGCATCTTGTGTTCAGTTCCATAATTAAAACCTGAATGAAGAAGCCCTCCAAAGTATAACATCATGGGATTCATCTGGTGTTAACTTTAAAGCACAATGGAAAATAACTCTTGATCTTATACAGGGCAGGTTTTCGTAAGGAACCTGAACTGAAGTCTGTTAGACTCATTTAACACTAGCAAATGTAAACATGCCATGGCAAACGGTATGGGCAGAAAAGGGCTCAATGAATTTATGCAAATGTAATATTCTTTTTTACTAACAAAAAGTAGTTTCTAACAGCTAATGACTGAAGAAAGCAGTTTAAAATAACAGGTGTGAATTGTTTAAAAAACAAATCCTGTTTCAATGTGCAACCTATGGAGTAATTTATCCAGGATTTTTTCTTCTCAGGGAGAAGGGGGAAAGAAATGCTTTTTCTTTAAAATCATTTATGGAGAGCTTTGCCACTGCATGAGTTTTCCACTGACCTGAAGGCTGGGGGAACCCGCAGTGCTCTCTTCCCTATTACCAGATGATTTATACTAACAAACATCACCAGCACCTTCCCTAAAACTCCTGCTGTGCAAGGAATGGCACAAGGCCACACAAAGACTTCCAAGTCACCCCCCAGCCCCTGCCCAGCCTGGCCCAGAACTTTTCCTACAGAAAGGCCTTCTCCTGTGCCAGGGAAGGTCGGGGGCACTTTGCCCCCCGATTCTACCACATCTCATACCCCTGCAAGTCCTATTTGCCACGGTCTTCTTTCTGCTAAGCCTTCCAAAACCTTTTAATACATGTAACAAAGGGTTCAAATGGACACTGCTGAGCTGTTACGAGGTCTGTGCTTTATATGAATTTCATTCATGTTTTTCTGTTCGTGAAGGTTAACTGCTTCACCACAGGCTGCCCAGCGAGCCTCCAGCCTGTCCAGCAGCCCTGCCCTGCCCGCTCGTCTCCAACCCAGTAACAGCAGAGAGGCAGCATCTAGATAAAAAATGTGGTATACAAAAAACCCGCAAGAGTACCATCTTTCTGCCAAGGAGTCCTGGTTACTCTGCCACAGTCTAGTCAAACAGGCTGCTTGAAAAAATAAAAACGCTATGTAAAAACACACCTTCTTTTAGGAAAATAAAAGGGACAGAATTCTTCAGTGTAGCACATACAAAACCTGCGATACACTAAATAAACTGTAATTAACACCACTATGCTCTTTGCTTCTGTACAAGTTAAGCAAAAACGCTAATCAAACTCAAGCTCGTTAGATAATCACTTTCTCTATTTTTGCTGTCAGGATGCTACTCCAGTGGACTAGTAATTAACAGGAAAACATTTACAAACTTCCAGTGAATATCTTCGCTTTTTCTCACTCAGAATCTTAAATCGCACGGCTACCATCTCTTAGCATCCCACAGGGACACGAGCAGGACCACGAGCAGGACCGCTGGGCAACCTCAGCTACTGCACCCACCGTGGCGTGATTCCAAACCCACGGGGCCGCTCGCCAGGCTGGGCACTGCCACGGGAGAAACTCCATGGGGACACATCCCATTGATGGCTCAGCCCGGCCCTGCCACACGTGGGAGTTCTAGCTCCGTGAATTAATACAGGAGACTCAGAGACTATTGAGGGGAAGCGTTAGAGGCAGCCATCAAAACAAAATTCGCTTTTAACACTCAAAATGCTAAGTTTTAGCAGTGTGACATTAACACTTTGGCCTCTCCAAAACAACTGTCTTCCTGACAGTACTTTACTCTTAAAACCCAAGTTGCTTTAATTGTCAACATACTAATATTATATTTTGTCATATTTATGCAAAGAGATGCTGCCTAACAATTATTTTGAAAGCCTTCCCTCTAGAAACCTAAAGTAATAATTACTTTCAATCAGATTAGATAAACTCAAAAGCAATTACAGCGCCTTCACCAGAGCTTCTCAGTGGTCTTCTCAAATTACGAGGATATATCATTTACACATCCTTTTCATTTAGTTTATTTATAATACTAATATTCATGCACATACAGATAGCAAAATATTTCATACACACACATTTACTTATTAGCTTAACTGTTACCAGACAACGTCTCCTCAAAGCTAGCACTTCTCTTCTAAAAAAGAAATCTAAGTGGCAGAACCCATGGTTATATTAAACCAGATTTCCTGAGTTAAGGCTTGCCTGGTCCTGCACTGGCATCAGGGCTGTTCCCAGTGAAGACCTGAAACTGAAAGTAAGACCAAGCATGTCAGAAATCTGAGACTCTTTGCCCTAAATCACCATCAATTCATCCGTTTCTAAGGTGGCTTTCACAAATTCCAGCAGTGTCCACAAGAATATTTTCTTTTTTCCTAGCTTTTAGACATCTGACTAGACAACCTTTTTTGGGGCAAACACTGTCTCCACTTCACAAATGAGCAAGGGTGCTTTCCCTGCTCTTTTCTTAAAGCCAAAAGTAAATTAACTCCCTTGGCAGAACTCCATCAGGCTGGAAAGTTAAAAAAAAAAATCACTACTGTGACCTAGATTTGTAATGCTGAATCTCCACATTCCAACTGCAAAATTAAGTTTTCTAATATCTTGGCCATTTCTTATCCCAGAGCTTTTATTTAAAAGGACAATTCTGTTATGTAAGAGGTTTGCTGCATTTCAATCTAGCCTGTTTAAGACACATTAGGAAAAAAATTATGCTTATCTGTCCCTGCATTCACAGAGTATTGCTGACAGTACCACGGAATGTTCACTGGTTAGTCCTCAATATTTTAGGGAATGTTATAGTCTTGTGATGCTTTAGATGGAGATCATACACACTGTTCCAGAGTTTACTAAATCTCCCCTTTCTGTCCAGAGATCACATTTACAGTCACACCGTTCTTGCCTTTCGATAAAGTTTCTTCCCTTTGTAAGGGAGAGCCTGACCTCCTTTGTGCTGGTGGAGGCCATTTCCTAGTTCCAAGCAGCTGCTTTACATATGCTAATTTGCTGCTTCGGCTCTACCATGTACTAATGTTTTACTTTATTATCAATTTCAGCTGGTGAAAAGGAGAGTTGCTGGACAACCAGTCAAGCTTAAAGCAGTGGCTGTAGGGCCAGACCAGAAGAGCCAGCGGCCACCACTCCTGCCTCCTCGGACCGAGCCGACGCTCCTGGTAGCCGCCAGCTCCACTTTTCCCGGTGCTGTACCCAGGCCGGCACACTCTGGAGAGTTTCTGGCAATCACTTCCTCACAGTGAAATTTTAAGTATGGAACTGCAATGACCCTGGGAATACAGACTCCAGGCTCTTTCCCTTTGGGATATGAGAAGTTCATAATCTTTCTCATCAGTCAAATTTTAATATTCACCATTACTGTGATGAACATTAGAATGTACTGCAAGCACATACATAAAAACAAACAAAATACACTCCCCCCAAAAAACCAAAATAAAGAAGCCAAATCTATCCACTTCACCATCTTACGTGTACTAAAGGAGCCACAAGTTAAAAAATAAAATTAAAAAAAATGTATCCACACACTATTGTAAAACTGATGGACTTTTACCTCTTTAAGCAACTACTAAAATGCATTTAGTGAACAGTGTGAAGTGGGAGAGATGAGAGACCACCACCCAGGCGTGCCCACGTACAGACACACGCATGCACACAACCCAGAAGCACAGAGAGAAACAGGATTAGAGATTTATTTTTAAAAAAGTCAAATACAGAAGTGAATTCACAAGAAAAAACAAGATCTGGTTCACCACATCATCTTAACATTTTATAAAAAAAGTAAAGCATATGTTAATTTAAATGATGAGAAATCCTAACAAGCAATTAACTTCTACTCCCATCACTCTCTCTATTTGGTAAATAGAGAAAGAGACAAAAAGAAGCAGGTGAAGTGTACAGACTGAAATCCTCACATAAAATCCTGCAAAAAATATTAAGATTTAGGGTGCTTCCAGTCCACTTCTGCCTTTCTTTTTAAATACGGTAACATTTTCACTGCCATTTTATGGATGGAATTGTGCAACCTTTTAGTAATTTCACTTAAACAAGAATACAGATGAGCTCATCAGTGGTGTGTCCAATTATTGTAGGAAACGTGATCTTTATTTAGAAGATAAAGCTAAACAAGTCTAATGAGAACTTATCATGGGCTAGCAGAAGGGAAGAGCAGAGAAGGGAAGGGATTTATGTGAGAACCTGAGTAGAACACTTGACGGGGCATGGGGGCAGTTTATTAGTTTGGTTTTACATGATGATAGAACTTTTTTGGAAAAAAAAAAAAAAGCAGATACCAACCCATTTCCTGCTTTTGAGTTGCCTTTGCTGTCCGTGCTGAGCTGAGAAAGGACATAGTGAGGCGCTTTGGCACTGTCGGCATCAAATATATCCATGTTGGACTCTTCACAATCTCGACGTTTGATCCCTGGCCTCTGCTTTGGATTTCGTTTGCGTGATTTACGTGGCACCTCAGTGTTATCATTGTAGGAACTGGTACTCATGTTACTGAAGTTGGAGGGTGAATCCTCCATCCACATACTGCAGCTCTGTTCTGACTCCAATCCACAGCCCTCATCCTGGCAGGACATCCGACTGTTGTCCAGCAAGTCCTCGGGTGGTGGCGAGATGTACAGGACTGTGTGTCTCTTCGGCGTTGACTGCTGCTGCTGGACTGTGTTACTGGTTAACTGCTTTTCACTTACCCCTCTGGTACTTACCCCCACGGCTGAGGAGCAGCTCTCCACTTGCATAGCCTTGCTGTCGGTGACTGAGGTAGAGTAAATGGTAGGACTGGAAGAGGTGGTAAAGGAGCTGCAAGCACCGCCCATGGAGGAAGAGGAAGGAGCTGAAGAAGCATCTGCGGTGTATAATTCAGAAGTAAATACAAGATACATGGTTCTGTGTGTGCTGGCTATAGCAGTCCCATTGAAATAAAGTGATTTATGAACTGATTTCTTTCCCCCAACAAATATTTGGAATTTGGTAAGTTTTAGAATGTAAATGCTTAAAGCAATACAGCCTAGTCAGTACAGTACTTTGGAAATGTCCAAATAAGACTTAGTATGATCCACTGTAATCAACTTTTTTAAAACTTAATGTTAATCCATAAAAATGGCTGCAAGTAAACAGAGCTTTCATTGCCTCAGCTGGACTAATTATTGGTGTAGAAGCCATTTCATCTAAAATAATGGAAGCCCCAATGCAAAATTCTTATAATCCACATTCAATGCCAATTAAACCATTTATTGTTGGAAATTTTTATTTTTGAAAAAGACGGGACTGTGCTTAGCCACAAAATATTAAAATAAGTTTCTAACCTATGAAGCAGAGAACTACAGGTCATTTTTAATGCAGACACTCCCTGCTTCAGAGGCAAATCCTGGAATAAAAATATGAGAAAATAAATGAGAAAAAGAGCTGCTGATTATTCCATCATAAATGAGAAATAAAATATAAAATCAACTGAGTTGGTAGGGAAAATGGAACTGGTATCAGTCACTATGACATAGCTGTTTATTTTGAAGGTCCGAAACAGGGATGAAATATCTGTATCGGTGACATGCTGACACAAGACGACATGAAATTTCTGTAATCTGACTCTTTCAGTCATGAGACTGATTTCTCTCAGACTTTATTAGCAGAGTCCCTTATGCATACAGAGACAGCTTGGGACAGACCTCTGAAAAAATTCACATTAAGGAGAATATTTTAAACAATTATGACTTCTCCAGAGGTCACACAGATCAATCTGTTTTAGAAGCATGAGAGGACAGCGAAATGATTAAAACAAAACTCTGAAGATTTCTGGAGAACATAATCATTTCCACTGAAGAATTTTAATGGACAAATCAGCTGAAAACATAGGCTAAAACGTTTCAGAGGAAGCAGTACAGACAAGTATAGGTCTTTATTTATTTAAATCAGCTGTAGCTCACTGAGGAATAACTAACTGAATTTTATATTCAGATTTAAGCTTCCTAGGGGGTAGATGCTGTCTTCTGTATTTCTGCACTGCTGACCGCATTTTACACAACAAACCAGAACCACAGAAATAATCTAATTTGGAAAACAATTGTACATAATATATATACATAATTATATAATATGTTTGTTCAGCTAGTTACTGGTGTCATAGAGGCAATAGCTATTATTAAGAGGAACATCATGTTTTTGTTGTTTGGGATTTTTTTTAAACCCAAAACATTATATTAATCTCTCAAGTCTAAAAGGTTTAGAGATAGTTGAACTATTTTATCCAGTTTAAGCTATTTAAAAGTAACAGAATAAAGTATGTTTAGCCTTGATATATGTATTTAACTAACAGCAAAACTTAGCAAAGCTTCCTATAAATCAGCCTGCTTGTGATTACCAGGGCATATCAATGACTGATGGTGAAGAATTTTTAAACCGTTACTGTTTCTTACAGCTTTTCTGTGCTAAATGAATTTAAAAGTAAACCTACAATACTACAGAATATAAAATTTAGTGATCATTACAGTTTATCAATAAACTATTCTGCTTTCATCTTCATAGGAAGTCCCTTCCCAGAACCTCCCAGTGAACCAGGAGCAGATGAATGATACCAGTTCCATTTTCCAGTTTGTTCTCTGGCAAATATAGTGGCTGAAATTGGAGAATTCAGTCACTTTGAACTGCATTCCAATTTAAAGGCAAATTTATCCTTTCTATATCATGCATTAATGCAATGCTTCTTTCAAAAACATTTATAGGATTGGCAAGAACTATTAAAATCTAGGTATTAATTTCAGTGACAATATTTAGGAGCTGATTTGCAGCCACTTTGAGTTGAGAAAGATCGTTGCTATTTGGGATGTTTACTTTACTTTGTTAAAATAGAATTAGTTTCCATTCATCATTTATACACTCAAACAGAAAGTAGAAATACGCAGCATGCATACAGCATATCTGCTGCATGCAAGTGTTTGCAAATGGAATACGTGGAGCACACAGCAGTAGTGCTGCAGCACTGGATTACTGAACAGCAATATTGTCCCATTTAAAATTAGTTGGTTTTTTAACTGATGGTACCGAGTAGCATGCATAGTACAACGCAGTGTACGCACGTCTCCTGTCTGCCTGCACGTGACAGACTGACAGAGAAATAACTGTGGACATTGAACCAGGTAGCAGGGCTCTAGAACTGGAAGACTCTTCCTCCAACAGATTGATATCCAAGATTTATCTTTTTGCAGCAAATACTAGGAATGTTTTAGAAAGTTCTTTTAAAAAGACTTAAGAAAAACTTAAAGTGACAATCACGCAGAGGTCTGCCTTGGAGCAGGTATGCCAAACACGGATCATATCCTGCTTGTCAAAATGGTTCAATGCATAACCTGTCCAGAAATGCAACAATTGTAATTTTCCCTCACTTTCTTAGGAAATAAAATCCAAATCAATCACTAAATGAAATACTTTTCAGAATAAAGCTAAACAAGCTGGTAATGGTATTATTTTAGGGCGCAGCATTCTGCAGTACTTAAGTTGCTATCATTACTGCTATCCAAAGCAATTTCTCCTCCAGTTTTTTTCCTAGAAGTTAAAAAGCATGTATGGGTATATGTGTACATGTTTTTTCTTTATATATTTAAAAAGGAAAGAAATACTGTCCATTATAAATTGGTTATACTCTCTATTTACCAGAGACACCCCTGCGTAACAATAAGATTAGATTATCAAAACAATATCAAGCTAAACAGTAATGGCAAGAAAACCTCTCTCTTTAGCCTTATATAATCTCAAATGAATGCCATTACCATCCATAAACATGCAAGTGTTTTAAAGCATGTACAGGCCAGTGTCTTCTCTATTATAATAATTAAAAACTTGTAAAAAAAGTATGACAGATATTACAGCCAATTAAATAAACTAGCTATATTCGAACAATCAAATACACAAATTTAAAATCTATTTTGAGGGATAAATTGGTAACTGCTTTAGTAACGTTTTAAGTTATGCAAATAGTAAGAAACACAGTAAAATTTACGTTTTCTCACAGAGCCTGCAGGCCTTTAGCCAACTCATCTTCCTTTGAACTAGTAACTAAAGAATTGGGGTCAACCAAATAAGAATTCACAAAGTTACTATAATGAATAAACCACTGTATGTTTTCAATGGCTCCCATTTTGTGTTATCAGTTGATTCTAAAGCCAGTGACAACACAGGTGTATCCGATACCCAAAGGAGATCTCTTGGTCAAATATGCTGCATTTGAAAAAAAAAAGTTTATTCTAAAGTTTTCACTGACTCAAACTTGACTGGTATTGCTTTAAAAGGTGAAAGCATTTTGCATTTCCTGGTTTTGAGGAAGGACATTTTCCCCAACATGCAGATAATAAACAAAATGAAGCCAGTGGACATTCAGTGTGCGGGGTGTACCTGGTCGCTGGGCTGTCACGTTAGAGTGGAAACATACAGACGCCTTTCCCAGTTTCAGCATTTCTTTTATTTGAGGTTACTTTCTTTAGACACATGTTAATGGGAATTGTTACAGGTGGCTCTTTCATTTGCAATTTAACAGTGCTTGCAATGACAAATATAGAGTTTAAATGAGTATGTACATTTTGAAATATAAGACTGAATATATTTTAACACAGCCTCAAAATAAAAATTGCTTTCAGAGCAACAACACTGAATAGAAGCCAAGTGCATGTTATGGCAAGTATGCAGCCACAGTATTATAAATGAAACGTGCACCAGCATCACAAGGTGTTTTTTTTCCTTTTTCTTAATTTAAAAAATAGGAGAGAAAAAGAAAACTACTTCCACGTTAGAGCAACTTTGATCACTGTTGAAACTAAACCTCCTGAATCTATTCATTGCCATCACTGTAACACATAAGGTAGCTGAAATAAGTGATTCTGAATTTGTTGCCTGTCCTACAATCTTTATTTCTCCCAGAGAGGCAGAATGATATCAACCAGTTCAGCATAAGGAAGTCCTGGTACTGTTTTGGACATCATAATTTACGTATCAATCAGCAATTCTGTAATGAGTAAATGAAAGATAAAAAATAACCAAGAACTAACAAACTAAGTGGTTAGTGCAGGAGTACAGAATGCAGATAAAGATAACCAATTACTCTGCACTGCTCCTAGGAAGACTAAACGTCAAAGAAATTCCAGTTGTTTGTGATACCAGTCATTTGTACATCTGCCTCCCAGAAAGTCTAAAAAGGTGCCTACTGCTCCCAAACATTTACCTCGCTTTCAGGCGGTGAACAGAATTACATTCACAACCAAGAGAATGAACAATTCTGGTTCCATCTGAAAACAAAAAGCAGCCAAAAAAACAGGCAGCGGAAAAGAGATGCAACACGCCTGTGGCACAAATGCATGCTGCTAAAAACCAGTCTCTGACACTCCATTAGCCTAAGGGAGCACATAGCACAGAGCAGCCCCATGAGCAAATCGGTGCAGTCTTTTTCTTTTCAATAACATAAAGCATTACACAAAGACAATTTATTACCTCCTGAGTTAGCAACTAAGGCAATGACATGTATTTCTATATCCTATTATCTTGGGAAGTCAAACAAGGCATTCAGCCTCTAAAAAAAGTCTGAAAGGCAGGAGGAAAAAAAAAAATCACTACTTGGCATTGAGGGAGTCTTGTCTTTAGATAAACACTTACGTGGAGCCAATCCTGAAATCCTTGTTCATTCTTTCCAAAGAGATCCTTAAATACAAGGATTACCAAGTCCTCAAAAAGAAATAGTGTCCTGATGACTTTTGCTTTTTTCTCATTGCAGCTGGAGTATAAAGCAAGTCATTTCCCAAACTGGAAAGCTTAAGGTTGCGAATGCAAATAAATTGGAGATATTTTTGGTTTTGCAAGCTTTTCAGCCACCTGTGCATGAACAGGCAGGACTAGCAAAAAGATGTTAAAGAACTAGCTTTTTTTTTTTCTCAGAATCTAGCCTGCATCCCACGCGATCTCCCCTTGGCTATGTTCAGAAAACAATTAAGTGTCAAAAGTAAAAACTCACCACATGGGGCAAGGTTCAGGTGGTGTATAAGCTTAATATAGGAAGCATACCTGTTTATTAAATTTGTTAATATATCTAACATGTCATGTTCTTGGCATGACTTTTGTATGTTAATTGGGTTTTTTGAACTGCTGGACACAGAACAATTTCAGAACAAAACCAGAAGGATACTATGTGCAAAATTTTCAGCATCAACCCTTGTGTTGCCAAAGGTTTTAAAGGTAAAACCAGAACTTACAAAGTGGCTGCAAACCTGCTTTCAACACCTCACATGCCAAACTTGGGTTTCTACTTTTCTTCTTCTTGTTATTACTAATGTAATGTCAAAAACTTTTCCAAAAAGTTTAGTTTCAAATCAGTATCAATCCACTATTTAGAAATAAAACAAAAAAAAAAGAAAGAAAGAAAAGAGACTTATGAAGAAGTCTGAAAACAAGACCGACCTATACCCTGGGTGAGATTGGATGGGTTAAGTGTCTCTGGCACTATTTGTCTTCACTATTGACAGACACTGTCACACAACCCACCACTCGATGCCTGTCTCTGAATGGCGAAGCTAGAATGCAAGTTAAGTGTATTAATAGAGAAAAAAACTAGCATCCCAGCAAATATAATAAAGCAATCCAATTCACCAGTTATTAAAAACACTCAGATTCAAGATAGGTAGGTTAATTTAATTTACATCAAGCCCAACAGTGTAAATTCCCCTTACATTCACATGCTGAACCAAGTAGTGTATTATACTTTGGGTAAATACATCAATCAATCTGGTTTTGTTATAAAGGACATCCATTATTAAATTAACACTCAAGTTTAGGCATCTAAGAACTTTTGTTAGTGGCTCACACACCCCAATTCCATGTATCTTAGATCCTCCCCACTCGGAGCGCTAACCAGCTGTGACAGGCAAGGCAGAACTCTGGGACCCTCAGCTGCTCTCTTCAAGCTCTACCTGCCGCCTCCTCGCTCCCTCCACAGCCCACCGCCCCACAGACCGACTGTACCACGTCAGGACTGATGGATCCCACAAATTTAAGAAACAACTTTTCAATGTAAGAAACAGCCTCTTTTGTTCTTTAGATGCACAGTTGGGTTTTTTCTAAGAAATGAAGAACTCCTCTTGGCCTTCATGAAGTGATCAGTGATGCTTCTGCAAGAAGGTGCCCAAATAATAGTACAATAAGACTGTTCTCTTTCTGCCCTTCTCTGGCTTGGTTTTTCATTATTAAGGAACAGGGAATTCTCATCACAAAATAATTCTCAAGCCTTTTTGAAGTAAGAATAGGAGCCACTGAATGCAAGAATTTGCCATGAAAAATCTCTCAGAATGATAAACCAGCCTGTGTTTGATTAAGCAGTTTGGGAAAATTGTGTTTACTGACTAGATGAGATTCAGGAAGACTGAAAATAAACTTAATCCAGAAAAAAAGAGATGATCTAGGGTACATTGATGTAATCCTTTATAGGTAGTTATAAGGAAGCTCTGCTCCATGCAGAGGAGCAGGTACACACACAACTCACACACAACCCCACACAACTACAATGTTTTAACTGCATTTGCAGAGAGCACGTCGTCTAAAAAGTTTCCATAAAACGGACAGTAAGAAATCTTTTTCTTTCGCATTTCCCAGCGATGACTCTCACCAGCAGCCAGCTCAGCACGATGAAGGAACCTCTCCACCACCCTGAGCTGTACCCAATCATGGCCTGGCCTCTCCCAGACTAACACAATTAGAGCTCTTTTGGGCACACACTATCGCCAGGAATAATAAACCTGTTCACATACACGTTAGTGTTAACAAGCCAGAGTAGCCGGGGCACTGTACTAATATACTGTACCAGGAAGATGCATTTTTAAAGAGCATGAGGATCTGGTTTAAATCAATTTTGCAAGAAAGAAGTATTTGAGACATGATTGAAACAAGCACACTGCAGACAAATCCCTGGAAGACATCCTCTGAGGAAATGACAGGAAGGCATTTCCAACTGGGAGGGCGGTGGGAAGAGGAAGGGAAAAGCCTACAAAGAAATGGAAGTTTTTACAGGCATTGGAGACCAACTACAAAGAAGAAATTTTTTTCCTGATAATTTGTTTACAAGATGTAATTAGAAGCCCGGGATAACAGAATTAGTAGCAGCACTGATATCCCTTTTGAAATCTCTAGTAATTATTTCTGCATCAACAGGAAAAACTGACTAATGACACCAGGAAGGATGATAAATTGACAAAATATTTTCATTAAAAATAAAAATTAAGAAGCCTGTCTCTAGCTACTCAGAGAAAAAAGGAAAAAAAAAAACCATGAACAACCCCCCCATCTCCATTTTGAGGCTTTATTAGAGTCTTTAGCCTCAGAATGAAGAAGCAGCCTTATCTTGCCAGTGGAAAACATGACCCATACCCCTTTCTACCCCACAGATGATGCAAATATTTTTAGCCATTCCTCTACAGTAGCAATTGAGAAGCAAAGCCTTATTTTCATAATTAAAACAATCAAAAATGCTATGGCAAGTATTCCAACAACAACGCCGATCAAAAAAGCCAATTACTCCTGTTTGGGACAAGTAGCTTGTCCCTTTAATTAAAAAGGAGCACAAAATTGACATGACCACAAAAACGTAAAGCTTCATTGTTTACCAAATATTTTCCCGGGATACAATCATAGATGTTTGGGAGCCAGAAAAATTCAAGACATCACAGATTAATCGTATCCAAATATGAAGGATGCAAGAATAGATCAGTAAATACATTTCAGTGGCATAAAATCTGTTCCCCTTTTATCACGGCAAGGACACCACTGTGGAGAATTCAATTTGAGATAAGCACTGGAAACTGTCAGAATGGAAACGATGCAGGAAACACTGTCCTGGGGAACAATACCAAAATATGGAAAGATACATATTCGCCTCTGTGGAAAATGGAGAGCAGCTTAACAGATCATCAACAAGTTGAAGCAGCTCATTCCAAGATCTGCTACAGAAAGAGCGAACAGATGATAAGCAGAGAAGCAAGTTTTCTGTAACAGTTTCTCAACTGGGGTTCAGGAGGTTTGAGCCTTCCTGTTACTGCAGATAGAAGATGGAAATGCAACACTTGTTTAAAGAACGTGGTTGAAAATACTCCCGAATCAACCCCAAAAGACAGGAATAAGTTGTTGACCTACCAACTAGAAAGACACCTTTGAGAAAGGACTGAAACAGCAGCGTGAATTTTAAGCATTTGAAGCACTTGCTCGATGTGTCTTGATCAACATGAAAAAATTGTTCAACCTTTAAGAACCAACTGAAAAGAATCAAGCATCCCTCCTTGCAACTGGAGCTTAAAAATATTGTGTAGAAGGCATTATTAAAGCTTCAGGCACATTTATTTCATATAAGAAATCTCCAGGCACAGCTTACAATGACATTTCTCAGCATGACACTCTCATGCATTTCAAGAGTCTAGAAGATGATTCATATTTAATGTGTTTATGGTACCGCACCAGGCAAAATCCTCCTCTTCCTGTCCCCTGAACAAAGACACTTGTAATTCAAATAGCAAGCACAGAGAACAGTTTCTAGCAGTAAAACCAGATCCTTTCCCTCCCTTCTGCTTTCCAGAAGAATAACAGAATTAGAAGCTTGAGACAGCAGCTTAGGTTATGAACATCGCAGCTCAAAATCCTAGAGTTCTATTAAATTATACTTGCCTGTTTGATATTCAGAGAGTGGGTAATACCTCTTTTGTCTGGATTAATGAGATACACATTTATTAACAAATTAATGAAAATCCAATCAGCAACATTCCATTTTAATACTCTTAAAACTGTTCTGTAAATCACAAAACAAATTTCCAAATGGAAGAACTAGAAGTCTGCCCCTGCAAGGTCACCGCTGCTAAAAACAGCCCATCCTGCTCCTCCAAAAAAACCAGAGAAGTTAACTGCAGCAATATATGTTTCTTATCTATAGTGTGATTTATAGGGAACAAAACCCCACAGCAAAGTGACTGACAGAAAAGCCTCAACTAAGTTGAATTTCAGCCAGATGCTGCCTTACTCTGTGTTCTGGGAAGCAGAGAACAAACTGTGTCAACTATTACAGGAGTAGTGAAAAACTCTCTTCATATAATTCCCTGTAACGTAATCCTCTCATTGTTGACAGTAAGCACATCTGCAATGGACTTCTACATACAGGGTGGCTAGCAGCATTTCAAATTAGCCCTTCCTTTTAAAAACAAGAGTTTTTATGAGATTACCTACAACGCTGTGGAGACTGAATTATCCTTTCCCTATCATTCCCCAGAACATTGAGGTTTTAGAGCAAGTAAGAGCTGACATAAAAATGAGAGAGAGCGAGACAGACTTACACAAAACAAGGCAATGATTTCAGATACAGGAACACTAGGCTGGCAAAGTCATCCTTCCTCCTTACCCTATCACCTGTACAGTGCCAGCTCCTCAAAAATGTGCCTACAGTCTGCTATAAGAACTTGATATATGCAAATGAATATGCAATCTTGGTCTTTTAAAATATAAATGTAAAACATCTATTTATGTTTTCCTGTATAAGCCCATAGACATGCACAAAGCCCAGGCTGATTCTCCTCTGATTTTCCTGTTAAGAAAGCAGAGCCCAGCCCAGCCAGACTTCTCATTACTACACAAGGCTGGGTGACAGGGCTTGAAAATTTTCAAAGACACTAGAGCAATCCCAAAACAGCTGCAGAAAACTGTAAAACATTATACACCCTTTTATCTAGAAACATGGCACAGCTACGGCAAGAATGCAGCTAAACCACTCACGTCCTATTCTGTCAAGAAAGTGGAGAGATTTGGGTGCAGAAGAAACACACAGCTAACCTCAATGATGTGCAGAAGCACTCCCGGGACTCTGGAAGCCAACTGAGCAGAGCGGAGAGCACTGGTGCTCCAAGGCAGGAGAGTGCTGCGGGTACCAGCATCAGTTCAGAAGTGCTGAGGTCAAGATGGCTTAGAGGAGGAATCTAAATCAGTCACTACGCAGCAGGAATTTGTGGGAGGGCAGACTATTGACTGTAAAACAATCCACTGAGACCCACTGCGAAGAGTAAATTGACCTCTCCTTGTACCCCCACCTACAACTTCAGTAGACAATGATGTTCCTTCCTCTGTTCCTAGGAGTCTGTCCCCAGTTTTAAAGAGAAAAAAAAAGTCTGGCCTCAGACTTAGCAGAATACCCACCCATCTGTCCACCCTGGGCGTATGATAGGTATTTTATGTCGCTAGCTACCTAGATGTATCTCATCTCCCAACACCAGAGGGAAGAGCAGGGACTGTTCTTTCCAGCTTTCTGCTCAGTCTCTGTAGTTTTGGAACACAGCCTATGGATCTGTTTTACAGGTAAACATTTCTCCCAGATGCATGTGTTTTCTTTCACAGCTGTGCTGGAGGAGTGGGGAAGAACCAAAAACAAACTAACCCTCCCACTAAGATGTTACACTAGAACTACCTGATTTCATCTATTGGTCAAAAAGCTGAGGTTGAGCCTTGCCTGAGGCCTGGGGGAGTGGGGCAGCTCTGCCCTGCAGCAGCACCACCTCGCTCTGGGCTGGGGCTCACCTCTCCATACACGTGTCCACACGCAGCACAACTCGCTGCTGAATGACCCTGGTCATCACGATTCTGTGGTTATAAAAGACCAAGATTCAATTGCTCTTGCACTCACTGTAGGGGACAGTGACATAAGCAATGGAAACAAAACTAGTTTTGGCTCTGTTTGGGGTTTTTTTTGTCTGGTCGGTTAGCATTTTTTAGAGAAAATTTTTAACAACTTGGAAAACTGTAGTTGCTTGTGCTTAATACTTCTGATCCTGATTTTAATGGCACCCTGAAACTTAACACTGTGTCACAATGCTGACAGAAGGTCTCCCAAGCCACAGTTCAGCAAACACTTTAAACCAGCACAAAGTGACAGCAATTGAGAGAAGCTAACTCCACCCTTTCCTGCCTCCCCACATTACCCAGCTCTGCATCTGACCCGCGGGGACCCACCGGGACAGCTCGAACCTGGTGCAGGTCCTTCACCCAACGCACGAAGAGCTATTCTGTCGGCAGTGCTATCAGCCTAAAATCTTTGTGAAACTACACTATCTGACATGGAAAACCATTCTTAATTGAGTGAGTAGGTCTCCTTTCAGTGTTAAAAAAAACACTCAACTATTTTTTGGATCTTTTCATTGAAGAAAATTGTGCTGCAGTTTAACCAAACACAGCTAATACGTTCTTAGTTTTTTTAAAAGGAACTGGAGTGGCTGTTAGCAGACACTAAATACCTGGAGGTAACAGACATTTAGTTCCATTCAAGTTTTTAAGTCTTTTCTGTTAGATACAGAATTAATTAGCAGTTCATGTCTATCTGTGGATTTAGAGTGTAACAGGGTTTGTGGGATTTTTTGTTCACTTGTTTTTAAGATGTATGTTTCTACAGGATTTGGTTGCTGCTATATCTTTGAAGCAAACCAATCATTAAGTACCTTGATTTTAGAAATATCTGCCCAAATTATTTTTTGACTGATATAAAAATATCAAATCCTTTCAATGTAATAAAAACATCAAATTCTTTCAATGACCAAAGTTCCACTGTGCACAGTTAAATCCACAGGTTCTCTCAGAAGAGGTCTGGCAAAACATGAATGGTGAGCAGTGCTGTAAAGTTTCTCTGACAAGTCTACAATCACTTTAGTTTCCGATCAGGATTCCTGTACCATGCAAATCTGGGAAACATTCTCACACAAACATTTAATGCATATGAGCTCATAGAGAGAAAAAAGAATAATGCAGCTATCTGAATCCTCACCTTAAACATATACATTTTTCTCAAGCAACAATTTTAAGGCCAATTAGGAAAGTGGAACATGACCTTGTAAGAAATATAGGGATCAAATTATGCAAAAAAAAAATCCTTATCCAATGAAGAAAGATGCATCTATCATGAGCATAATGATTGTTTTTTCCTCATTGCACAGATGTTTACTAATATATACAAGTTACTGACAAGAATTCCAGATGCTAACCAGCACTAAGGCTAACCTCACAAATTAGAACTTTGTCTTTAAATCCTTTTTTATGTTTAATGAAGATCAATGACAGAGTCTTTAGACTAAAGTCTAAAGCATGACTGGGAGTAAGATAAAGATGAAGATAAAAAGGTCATGCCTCATTTTTATATGCTGTCAATTAGAAAAATAACTAATTTCAACTTATCAGTTTATAAAAGTGCCATCCTGACATATATTCTCATGTATTTGAGAATTCTGTAATACATTACAATAGAGAGCTATGTGTGAATGGAGTTTAAATACTAAGCTTCCTCAAGCGTCTTAAAGGAAAACATGACCTTTCTTCCTCCTTACAAGTTTGGTAAAAGCGTCACGGCTCAAAATGTAATCTCCCATTCCAATTTTTATCCTAGCTAGAATTCGCTCTTTTACAGTCAGTCAGCATTCTGCCTTAGTTCCAAATAGGTATTTCTTACCCGTGAAGACAGAGTGCATTCTAGGAGTTACCAGGCCCGTGCTACATAATAACAGAATAGCAAAACAGATAACTTACTTCTTAAGAAGATATATAAAATACAGCAACCAATAACATAGAATACCTGAGAATTTAGATCACCGGTTTAGTTTAATTTATATTACCTAAATTCTCCTAGAATGAACTCTGTTACTTCTCCACGAGCTCTTTTTTACAATCAAAACTTTGCCAGCACTGTTCATGTTGGCCAGAACGTTACAAACCTTAGCAAAGCAACTGAATAAATGGGAATGCTTACCAGCAGCAACTACAGCTGGAGGCGGCGAACCTGCCTCGCCACCACTTGTTTGGCTCATGGATGCTACAGATGTTTCTCTGGAAGGTGGTAACTGCAGCTCCTTTGGGAGAAGGTCATAGACAGATTCTGTTGAACAAAAAGCATTTAATCAAAAATTTATTCATGCTCTATAAGAGAAATAATGTTTTTACCTAAAAGAGATTAACTATAATCCAACCTTTTCAGAACCTTTTGAAAAAAGTTACATTAAGCACTTGGGAGTGCTTAACATCCTGGAATACAGTTACTTCAGAAAACAAACCAAACGCGAAAACCTCAAGATACACATTATCGAAACCGAAACAAAAGGACACAAATTTGATCAAACAAAGAAATAATTCATGAACTTCCATGGAAACTGTACTCGTTTAGAATGAAAGGGCAGAATCACTTGAGAATCAAAGACAAACCTGTTCTCAGAATTTGAACTGTGCAACGGACTTCCAAAGAAAAAGAGACTAATTTAGTACCGTCATCCACAGAATATCCTATAGTCTTCCTAAAGTGTCAGTTCTTGATATGTAAGATCCCTTACTTCCATTTATCTGCAATTTTTTTTTTTCCCCCTCTAACTCTTCTGTAAACTCACACAAATGCTCCAGGGAAACCAGTCTCCACTAACGAAATGGCTAGTGCCAGTCCATTTTACACGGAAAACTCTTTGATATAACTGTGGCAGATCTGTGCAGTACTATAACCTCAGAGAACTTTTTTGTGCGACTTCTCTGTTGTGAAGCAGTTATGGCCACCACACAGCTCACCTGACAGAGCTTCAGCAGCCAAGACACAAGAAGTGAAGTCAACAGCCTCATGTTCAACCTGCTTCTCCATCCTTGCCGACACCTCGAAGCAAGTCACTGCCTACGGTCAGATGGCTGCTTCGGAGTCCAATTAGCAAGAGCTCTCGCTGCACCCAACAACTGAGAAATTATCTCAGCATAACTCAGGGATACAAACCACTCCACTCAGGCACGAGCATGCAGCTGTAAACCCACCTCTTCCAGGGGATACACCAAAGATGCATCACTTCAACCACCCTATTTGGAGATGTAAATAACTTAGATGAACAGCTATAAACTGAATCAACAATTCTACACCACAAAACTTTAAGAAATTCCTTCACAGGTATTATTCAGGTGACTGAGATAGATAGGGAAAACTCAGTGTGCATTTTTAAAGTTCTTTTTTCCCCCCCATGAAGGAACAGTTATTCTGAACTGATCCTAAAGTAAAATACCTTTGTGCTGCAATTCTGTGAAAATCAGAAAACCCACAGAATTGTTAACTAAAAAGCTTTATCTGCATTAGGCCCTGTAAAAAATGAAACACACTTGAGAGAAATGCACAGGTATATACACAGCCAGCAATATAGAACTGTATTAAAAATACAACATATACCAAATGCTGGTTATGCCACAAACCAGAACGGTTACCATACTGGGTAAGAGGACAAATATTCCCACCACTAACTGGCATAAAAAGAGCCCAAGAAAACTGTAATGCTGTTTTCAGGACACTACTTGTCTGTTACACACAAAATTATAAGCGACTACCAACAACAGCTGTGAGCTGGTGCTGACGTGTACCCGGAGTTAGCTCCACTGCCCGCCAAACTTCTTCCCTTCTGCTGCAAGATTTTTTTTTTTTTTCCCCAGTTACACCCACTTGTCAGAGAACTTTTCAGTATGATGACAAATAAAACAAACTTTTTTGTTTTAATTTAAGCTGATAATTAAAATATTGGCAACCAGAGGTTGCAATCCAAATCCCAATCAGAAATCTCTGCCGAGGTTTTCCGTAAGTTACCCATAATGCTGAGACAATGTACGAGGAAAATACTTTGAGACAGCTCAAGTTAACTAACCATAAATTCAAAGTTTTATTCTTTGGAACAATCTGGGGAAGAAAAATATTTACTTGTGCTAACTGAAGATCTTAAAAGGTACAAAAGGCAAAGGGAAAAGACAGACATTTGTTCACACTTTTGCTCCTGTTTTACTACAAGGAACAGCTGCATTAACATTTCCCTCAAACATTAATTCCCTTTTTAAAATTAACTTTTTCCTCAACTATTAAGGCCTGATTTCTCACTCTTTTGAACTAGTAATTTTCAACACCATACAACTGCCTTTCGAAGTAAATAAATTAGACCAATTTAAAATCAGTTATGTAAAGATATGGTTACAATGATGCTTCTCATTTTATATTTCATTTCCTTTTCCCAAAAAAAAGGTTACTTTTTTATTGATAATGTATCACACTACTAAGGAGGAGTATCACGTACTTTCTGTATGAGCACATAGTTTAAACATACTCTAAATTTTAGCCTTTATTTAAAAAGGTGAATCATGCCTTTATTTTTTTATCTTACAAATTTTAGTTAAGTCACATATGCATAAGGACTTGAATCCAATGCAAAAATTAAAAACCAAACTAAATTGCATTTAAAATTGTTACTAGCCAAATACCATCTCCTTATGCCTGCTGTGCCAGTGAGGGGGAAGAACAAGGCACAGTTCTAATTTAAGATGGGAATAGAGTGCAGAAAGTACAAGGAAAAAAATCCACTGACTAAATAATCAAGTTATACTGACATTAGAACAAGAATGCCTAAGGAATGTGAAGGAAGTAGAGATTTTTTTTTTTTTATTGTATTGAATATACTTCTGCCAGTGAATCAAAAGTGCTAAATTCACGGGAAAGAGATGCAATAGGTATCCACTCTTAGAACAGTAGGAGCAAACAGGGCACTAGATCAACTTTTACCTACTCTGCCTTGGGTAAAAAAAACTTAAAAATCTACTAGTCAAGTTCTGGCTGGACCATCCACTAAAGAAGAGCAGAAAGGTTGTGCATTATCTGGCTTGCAAAAAGGAGCATGTTTGATCTAACAGCATTTAAGACTCTATGCACAGCTTTAACAGGGAGGACAGTGTAAAATCCAGACCTGGCAAGCCAAGAAGCCCAGTTACTGCTTCAAATAGTCACCGTCAGTCCGTTTCTGCACCGGCACTGTAAGGACAATACAATTATCAACAGGTGTCATTGTAAATTCAAATCTGGTTTAATACATGGAAGTATGGAGCGAGAACCCTGTTAATGTACTTACACGGACTGCTATTGGGGACTTTCAGTCTCAGTTCCCCTCTTTCTTTTGTAAACTGTGAAGCCAGTCCTCATGTACAAAGCCCAGGGCAGTTATAGGAAAGAACAAAACGTGTGTGCACCTTTCTAAAAACAAGCCTTCTCCCTTCCAACCCAAACCATTCTGTGATTCATGTAACCCTTGCTCCCGAGCCACCTCACGCTCTACAGGCACAGAAACGCAGCCAGTGCTGCATATTTTCTCAACGTTTGTTATTTGTCATGCTGCATTCTGAGAAAGCTTCTGTGAACCACAAAATCCCAAGCAGTTTTCAGAGAAAATGTTTACTTATTTCCACGTTGAATGGCTCCTATAAGCTTGGCCGCTGGCATAGCTATCAATACGTCAAAAAATTCTCCAAATAAAATGTGGTGTTTGGAAACCACAAGATGTGTGTGGGTCTGTTTTCTGCTGAACTACAGATTTTTCTTCAAGATGAGTATCTTAATTCAAGAGACTGAAGAATGAAAGGTTCAGATTTTGTCCCAAGAATGAAAAGCACAAATACCATCCAAAGAAAAATACAGTTATGCTGTGAGGGGGTACTTCCCTACTTGACATCCCTGTGCCTCTCAGTAGTATTGCTCCTGCAGCCAGCCGTTGTACAACTGCTCCAGACAGCAATCCCTTGTAAACGAGCACCAGCCTTTACTCTGGCTGGCACTGGTACTACCAGCTACAGGAGGTTAGTAAAATCCAAGCTCACTTCTCAAAAAAAAAGCCATCGCAGATGTTCAGCACTGGAGCAGCTGCTGCACTGTGATGACCACCCAAGGTCTCTGTCACCACCTCCCCTATGGAAAGTTATGCTCATTCAGCCCTGTTGACAAAAAGTGATTTTAGTTCAAAGTGCACCCTGCAACAAATTCTTCCTATCGAGCCATCTAAACCCTCGCAGATGTCACTGTGCCAGAGCTGGGCAGGCCGTTGCCTACAGAGCATTAGCAGCAATATTCAAAGCTGCTACAGTCGCTTGACAGGCTGCTCTGCTTATGCTGAATATTCCTTTAGACCTAAGACACTGGAAGCAACTCACCAAGTATTTCTGCTATGCAAAATGTTTAGTGACAGGCCCCAAAATGAGGGACTGTAACACAGCAGGTGTATGTGTGCATGTACATATAGAAACCTTTTATATTTACATATATACATGTTGACTATATATACATACATTTTCACTCCTTTCTGTTGTCTCTTAAGAAATCCTCTTTGAGGAGAGAGTTGCTAATAGTCGTAATTCTGTCATGACTCCTAAGATATCCAGTGTTGATTACAAAGCCTCACTTCCAAAAGCTACGTTATTCGGTAAAAGTGAACTCTTCTCTTTGGGTTAATTGTTGTGGTTGGGTTTTTTTGTTGTTTAAGAAATTTACTTTTACCTCTCAAACATGACGAAGGTTCTGTCAAGTTTGCTGCTTTAAAGAGATGCTCAAATCCGAAACTCCCACAGCGTATTTTTTCTCAGGGAACACATAATTTTAGCAGTAATCCACAACAAGCACAAGTATAATCTTTGTGAATAATTCTAACAATATGATGGGGGGGGGGGGGGGGGGGGGGGGGGGGGCTAGAATTAGAACTGAAGCACATTCCCAAAGATCACAAGACCATTAAGAGCAAATCTTTAATTTCATGCTTCATTAGTAAAAGACCAAACTACTTGAAATGTGGTCTAAAATAACGACACCCAGTTTTTATCCCAACACACTTGGATACCCCACCTAAAACTGAAGACGCACCCTACACTCAGAAAAGAAACTGGCATTAGCCTTGACAGCTGTAAATACAAGAGGACGGGGCAAGCTGTTAGGAGGGAAGGGAACACTTTCCCCTCCCTGGAAGGGTTCAAGGCCAGGTTGGACGGGGCTTTGGGCAACCTGGGCTAGTGGAAGGTGTCCATGCCCGTGGCAGGGGGGTAGATTAGATAATCTTTAAAGGTCCCTTCCAACCCAAACCATTTTATAATTCTATGAACACATGGCAGAAGGTTAAGGTCAAATCCAAACTTCAAGATAAAAAACCAAACCTCCTCGCTTTTCTTCAGAACAGATGTAGCTTCATATTCTAACACACATCTTCAGTGAACTGGATTACTAAGAGCTATCATTTCAACCCTTCTTGGAGGAATCTGAAATTGTTTGGATACCTTTAAACTAGTTTGCTGCAACAAACCTGCTCTTCACAAATCAGACTTCAAATGAAACTTTGTGTTTTCACCTAAACACAGGCCAATGTTTATATACGCTTCACTATAAATAGCATTAAAGCAAAAACTGACAAATTCCAGAAAGATTAGAGTTGTTGCAAGGAAACTAATTCTTCCCCAGAGGATATAGTTTCCCTCCATGCCTGATATCATATTTAAATAGCTAAAGCTCCCTCCCCTATTCATCAGCTCACCTCCATCACCATGTTTTACACCCGTGTGCACACACACACCCCAACTATATAAAATTTTCTGCTATGATTTTGCATTTATTCATGTGGAGAACACCCACAAAAAAGAAAAGGCTGTTATGTAAATGCAGTATTACATTTGAAGGCAAAAATAAAAATTCAGCATCATTATGTATTTAGCAAGAAAAAAAAAATGTGGACAGAATTCCTGTTTTCAGCAGCCACTGTGTTGAACCAACGAGTCAAATTTCAGCCAGCTGACAGCGCAAAGTGTCTTGTAACTTATTGCTGATTTCAAATCCCCTTGACTGATACATTAGTTGATCTCAAGTTTCTTTTTCTTTTTTTTGTCAGAAGTAGCTCCATTTATACCCAACATCTCCCCTAAACACATTTTCTTTCTCCATACAGGAAGAAAAGAACATGCATTTCAAGAATACTGTTATTATGAAATATAAACAAGAGCAACACAAAGAGTAACAAAATACTAGCGCTCAGCCAAGAGACACACTTGTTTCCACATACAAACCCTCACCTGCATTCATGTAATCAGTTATTAGATATCCTAATTACAATAAACTTCCAAATCTCCTATCTTCCCTCAAAATACCTGAACTAGACGAGCCCAGGCATCACAAATTCTAGTACTGAAGTCAAGGACACATGGGGACAGGCAGATTTACAAAAAGTATTTTAAGTGTCAAATTTCTTCAACTGCTCTTTATCCGATTATCCTACCCTATAATCTCTCATCTGAGATCAGCTGCCTGTAACTTTGATCTTCCTGCCAGTTATACTGACAGCTCAGAAAATTCTATTTCACATGGCCATACTGACCAGAACAGCAGCAAACATTAGGTCAATATCCAACACCACCAAATTTTAAATCCGGGGAGGGCAAGATTTTGTTAGTGTACTGCTTGAAACTGCACAAAACAGTCAGAATTGAAAAATTAATGAAAAATAATCAAGTAATATCATCCTGGACTCGCTTGTTATTGCCACACACCAAGCCCAGCGCACACGAGCCAAACAATCAGCGTTCAGTACACTTGGCTATCAGCAGGAACCCAGCCAGCATCCAGCCCCAGGTGAAAGGTATTTACCACCACTCTTCTCAAAAAACTGCAAGAGCAGCAACAAATCCTGAAGGTACACAAAAGGATATACCTAATATAAATGGCTACACACAACTGAAATCAGTTCATTTTAAATTAAGAGCTGAACAAAAGCCATCTGTGAAAGGGCTGGATGCGTTACAATCAGTCTGCACAAAAATATATCCTTGGGTCAACATGTATCTGGATCAGTCCCAGCAGCTGGTGACAGGAGCTTTGTCTTTGAGGGAGAGAGGAGAGGCCTCAAAGGTTCAGGAAAAATAACTCGGAGGAGGTAGGAAACAGTGGGTGAAGCTGATCTGATGATACTACAGTGGAAGTGCAAAAAGCTGGTGGTTTGTGATGGCAAACTGGAATGTGTAAGTGCTCCTTCTCAGGCTAACCAGGCTAAATTAGCCAAACCTGAGTACTCCAGCCTTCCCCATCACCACCAACAGAAAACACTATACTGAGATTTTTGCCCTTGCAAGACTTTTCTGCACCTTTAATGAATCTTTTGAATCAACTTTTTGGTTTCATCTACATAAGAATTCCAGCTATACAGATTAAGAACTGCAGTTTCTAGTAATTTAGTGCCTCATTAACTCGCGCTGTGCTAGGACGGGTTCACCACGTTACAAAAGAACCTGTCTGCCCTCAAACTTCTGTGAGGCTTTCTTAGCTTACCAGTGAATTTCATTGAGATCCGTCTGGTTAGTTCAAAGAGCTTACACTTGTAACTCAGCATTTGGTGACACTGGGAGCACAGAAGATACAGAAAGCAGCAGAGAATACCCATTTCCAATGTTTAAAAGCATCCCTCATTTTACCAGTACCACCACGCGCCTTAAACGTTATGGAATGCGCTTTTACACCAGCAATTTCCATTCGCTTTGCTATTCTGTACCAGAAGCAAAGCCATGCCACCCAGAACTTCCACACATGGAAGCCAAGTTGTGAACTCAATGGAGAACTCTGCCCTGACCTACTAGCAAACAAGGTCATAACTAACATAGAGGGAGACCAGTATCACCAACTGAAAAGGTCATCTGCTCCCGACTGCTACAGCTCCACAGAATCCTGCTACAGAACTAAGAGAGCAATACACAGCAAAATAGCCATTTCTCCTTTCTAGGCATGTAATTCTTCCTGCTCACCCCCTCCCACCCCTTTTTTTAAGTAATCAATGTAAATTCAGTAGAATAATCAGTTAAACTTGAAATAGTGGGGGAATGCTGGCAGGTTATTTTTGACAACAGTTAAGAACACACAAAAAAAAACAGAAAAGAAGTATTGCCTCTGCCTTTAGCTGAAGCCATCCTGCCACTACATGTAATAGCCTCTAAATCAATTTCTGATCACAATGTGGAAAATCCCTTTTTTTGCTACAGTTTTCCTCTTAACAACAAAGACATCAGACATCACTTCACCTGGCTGCAGCGCCCACTCCTACTTCAACGCCATTTCTCCAGGTTGTTCCCCAGGCCCAGCCTTGAGGAGGTCGATGAAATACAGCCCCAGCTCTCCCCCAGCCCAGCTGGCTGTCCCACCACAGTGACCTGCTCCTGTGACTTCACCCCTCTAACGCTGGGGGCTTCTGCAGCAGCACCCCTTTTATCCTCACCTCTAGCCTAAAACGTAATGACAGCCTTCCCACTCAAAGGGCAATCATGCAGGAGAGCATGATCAATAAACGGGTGATGAGAACCAGACAAATTGTTCACAGTCTGGGCAGAGACGGGGCATTTTCCACTTGCCTTTAAGGGTAGGGTACATCCTGGAAATCCCTTAGCACTTCTATGACCTCATGAACAACAGCAAAGTTAATCCTTGTCTTTTAATAAGCTCCCTGCACCGAATGGCTGCCCCTTTGATCCCCACTGATACTAGCCTCCTCAACATGTTTTAATACCCGTACAGATTTGGCTGCTTCTCCCAAAGCCATTTCCTTGCTGCAGCACATGACAGTCACACCAGAGATTAGACAAAACCTTGGTGTACTCTTCTAATCAGCTGGCAGCATCCAAGCAGAAATCTCTTCTAATGATGTACTCTAAGCTGATCAAAAAAAACAAGCAAGCAAACAGGCAAAGAGAGTTGTTTATATGGAACTAAGATTAAAAAACAATTAGAAATACATGAACCTGCAAGTAGCCTCTGCTACACAGGAGGTAGGTGAGAAAAGTAAAGCAGAGCACACATGCTCAGCAAATTAAAGAAACTCAATAAAGGAAAAAATAACAGTGTCCATATTCCACCACATCCCCAGCTAAGCATGCACATTCAAGTTCAGAGCACCCACACACACACGTATAAAGATTCTGTGACGCTGATAAGTTCATGTTAAGACACAGTTTTGGGCTAAACCAAATGTCAACTAAGTGCCTGTCACTCCTCACTCCAAAAGTAGCTGCCTTTTAATAAAGCTATATACATAACTGAGTATCATTCAGAAACTTTTGTGGGTAAGAAATGCTAAAAAAAAAAATCTATTCTACACCTGAAAAATCTAGGGCTCTCCATCTGCCAGAAGACCTTGTGGTTTATTTGACATGAAGTTCTGGTCTACTCAAAGTCCAGTGTCTATGACAGACAATATAGTTTAGTGGTTGAGTTTATTGTATCCCACCAATTCCACCACAATAGTTTAGTTCACAAAGAGTTTTTAAAGAATGATGGGGGGGAACAGGGGGAGTGTTACATCAGCTCTAAATATTCAACATCTAATCAAAGCCTTGCTTTGTTGCAAAATGTTAGTGTCATGTGACCCTCATGGATTTTTCTGTATACAAAAGCTTGGGTTGTGGGAATACTGTGATTCTGTGAATACTTAGAAGCAAACTATTTCACTTGTCAGGAAGAACCTCTAAGAGCCAGCTGATGAACCTTCCAGTTCTTGGCCCTCCCCACCGCTCTCTCCATACATCCACCAAAGACCAACAGGTTCTCCCACAGATCCCAGGAAAATAATTTACTGACCAAGTTTGGTTATTACAGCAGAGCAGAGAAGATACATTTCAGAAATCTTAGGCCACCCTCAAGTATAACGGGCAGTAGAACCAACACAGAAACTCCACGTTTACACGGCGCAGTGACCACTCTTGCTTCACCTAGGCTAAACTGGGAGAAGTAACATCAGAACCCACCGGAGTAAATTCTGCAGTGAAAATATAGACAGTCTATTGCCTTGTTGTCTCCAAGCCAGCAAGACAAAACATTATTACAGCTACATGGAGAATACACACCTCTACCTTTGTGCAAATGAAACAGAATTTGTGCACAGCCAGTGGAACAGTGTAAGAACTGTTGCTCCACGAGACAGCATGCTGATAAGGGGCCTGGCACATGGCACAGCAACAGGGACTGCACAGACGGGAAGCCAAGGCAGGATAACGAGGACTCAGTAAGAAGCTCAACAGAGGAAGCTTTGAGAGTCTGAGAAAGGCAACTGGAAGAAAGACAGAGTGCCTAGTGCATAAAAACAGAACAGAAACAGGCTGAGATAGGCACAGGCCAGATGAATCTGTGACCACTAAAGTACTTTCTACTTCAGTGTGGTGGTTTTGTTGTTGTTGGGGTTTCGGGTTTTGTTCCTTTGTTTTTGTGTTGGTTTTTGTTTTGGTTTTTTTGTTTGGGTTTTTTGGGGTTTTTTGTTTGTTTGGGGTTTTTTTGAGTACTCCACAGGAGATCCAAACTCTCACTCACAGAAGTGAGAATCACCCATAACAACTGCAGACAATGGCAGCTCTGCTTAAGGTACAGCACGGATTTTATATGATAAAGTTACAAAAACGATTTGGAAGAAGAATAGAAAATGTAAGGAGTAAATCAGCTTTTGTTCTGTATCTGTAATATATCATAAATCCTCTTTTAACAGACTATGATAGTTTCTGTATTTCCTAACATCTTTGCAACTTCAGTAGACTTAACACAGGCTTGCTTAGCAGTAGTTAAAGTGAAGCAAACAGCCCTGAAGACAGGTTTAAGTTTCACACAGAGCAAGAAGGGAAAACCCTACTCGACCACACATAAGAGTAGATAAAATGCAGCAACTGTTCAAAGAATCACAGAACCATTTAGGTTGGAAAAGACTAAGATCAAGTCCAACCGTAAACCTAACACTGCCAAGTCCCACTAAACCATAAAGATACTTGCTGCATAACTGCATGGCAAAAGCCAAAGAGCAAGAAAAAGCCTATACTTAGCGAAGCTGAGCAGAAGGATGTAGTCTTGATGCAGAGACCTTTAAACAATTTACAAAGCTGTCAGTCTGATTACTCCTATTTTTGCAAATGCAGAAACTGAGCCATAGGAAGAACATAGCTCACCAGGCTCCCCAGCCAGCAGCGGGACACAATCGAGTCTGTCTTACCCAGTGCTCAATCCACTAGGTAACACTAAAATAATGCTTTTATTTCATGTCTTTGAGTACATCTCAGAATAATGTGATTAAACACAGGACTCAGTTCAAATTAACAGTGTAACCTAAAATATGTGAAGACTACTTCCTTCTGTTCTTGTAGACATTAACATGTTCCAAGTTAAGCTCCCCAACGCTACCCGAGCCACTATTTTTCAGACAGCTCTCAAACAAAGGTACGTCAGCAAGACACCCAGCATGCTTCCTGACACTGCACTGGTGCCTTCATTGCAGCAGCACCACTAAAGAGAGGACAGTGGAAATGAACTACAGAGGACTATTCCCTCCCTCTATCTGCCACGCTCTATTCAGAGTGTCTGTAGATGGTAAAGCAGTAAAGGACTGGAAGCGAGTCTTCCCGCCAGTGCTCCTGTTATTGTCAATACTGGCAGAACTATATTGCTGCTACAGCAACAGTGGCAGGTTTTCAAAGAAACTGCAGTGTATACAAGGATGTTTTACACAGCCAAACAGAAAAATCTTCCTTCCAGTTCCCTCTGGCTTCAGACAAAAGAAGCAAACCCTAAATCAACACAATTCATGAGCACATAGGGAGAGGCAGATGCCACGGTTCAGCCTGCACTAGAAAACTTTATGATTGAAAAGCTTATATTGGTGCAGCTCCACTCTGAAGAATCAGTAGAGGATCTGAGCACTCCCTGTTGATGATGTAGCACCGGGCACCGTAAAATCCAAACCTGGCCTGCAAATGCTGCTACTCCAACACTGGAATGCGCATTGGAGTGGGTTAGTGAAGAAGAGTTTGATGGAAGACAGCCACTTCTGTTTTAAAGAAAGATGATCGGTAATATATTATTAACCACCAAAGTCATTCAAATTTTATTGCAACTGTAATATCATTATTTCTTGTACTTAAAAATAAAAATGAAAGCTAAAAGTTGATCCTTGCATTTTTTTTAAAGCACAAGTATTGGTACCAAAAATGCTAGTATGAAAAAGGTAATTTTGCAAGCAATTCATAACTGAACAAAAATCAGTTACTGCAGTATTCCACCAACCTTCAGAAAAGCTGTTAATCTCAATATTCAGGATTCTGCACAGCAGGGTAGGGTTGAGAAATTAATCCTTTTAAAGTTGAATTTCAACAACTGACAAAGGCATGTGTTAGCTGAATTCTATTTATGGCATTCATCCAAATATCAAATAAAGCTTTCCTGGCTGTGTTTCAGTCATCCCCATTCACAGCCCAAAGAGTACTTTTATAAATGTAGACAGGCAGTATAAATCCTGTGTCTTGTTTGCATCCAATTTTACACATCTCAGAAAAAGAGAACAACATTATTTAGTAATTGTCAGTTCAAGAAATGGACCAATAATGACCTACCGAAAAGTCTATCCTATGCAGTCGTAAATTCCAGACAAAACCCCAAGAACTCAAAAGATACTACTAAGATACCACAGTGGACAAGGCAGAGCAACTAAGGACTGACAGAACTGCACGTTCACGAACGTAAGTAACAGGGTACCACTCTGCTAAACAGCTAAACCCTTCAGCAACATATCTGAAAGGCTCTACCACATATGAGGAGTAGTATTTAAAGATGCACATTTCTCTCAAACAACCCAAAATGAGAGGAATAACAAGAAAAAAAAAAAAATCAATCCATTCACACCTGAAGAATTAAAAAAGAAATAAATCCAATGTTGCCATGTTTTAATTTTTGAGCATGCAGGAAACCAAGCTAAGCTTATGTTTGGAAAGAATCCAAATATGATAGGTATGAAAATTCAATTAAGGAATTCAAACAACCTCATTTTGCCATATAACACTGTTATAAACAGTTGTTATAACACTGGCATTTCTTTATTTGCGAGTCTATACTAAACTGCTTTTTAAGGATGGTTGGTTTTCTCCCCATGTTCACAATCCATCACTACAAAGACTTCATTTCTCAAACACTCAAAGAAACCCAAATACAGTATGACCAAAGAATATCCATAAAAGCTATTTATCATCCACTTTAAAAACACTGCTATTGTTTCAAAAATCCAAGTTCACCAGAAACAGAAGTACTTGGGCGCTCCAGCCAGTTATGCTAGTTCTGCAGGCACAGGGCACCAGCCGAATTCAGAGATACACAGAAGTCCACCTGACCCTCGATTTACTATTGTCTCAGAACATTTCTCAGCCTTTTCAGGTTTGCACAATTTTTTCCAATGGTGTTATTTTTCCCTTCTCTTACATTTGCTGTAGAACAAGAAATGCAATACCAGCAATGAAAAGTATATGCACTTTTTTCTTTTGAGGCTCTGCCACAACATTTGACCTAGAAGAATAAAAGTGTACAGGTACTCAGACAGACTTTCAGCACATTGCAACCATCTCTCCAACTTAGTATTTTATTATAAACCTGGGTGTAGAGGCTATGTTCATGAGACTTGACGTGTCCTAGTAACTCCTAGCATGATGTCTAGCACCTTGAGCCCATAAACCACCTTCACACCTCCCTCCCTTTACTCATTTTAGTAAGATACTGACATTAAAAGGTATTTTCTTTCATCATCCCCAAAACTGAGAAATAATTATGCTTCCTACCATCATTTTGGTTTCTAGTCATAATTCAACTACTATGTTTGATGATAAACATAATTTTTAAAAACAAACATGCAGTCATGTTTAATAAACAGTACTCCTTGGCACAGCTAAAAGAAAGCTCTGCTGAAAGCCTGACAGCTGTATCACAACTTCTCATAAACTGGCTAATCAGGTATGTGAAAGAGAAAGCGATGGAGCCCAAGACTCTTGTATTTCACCAACTTCACTCTCTGGTATTGCAACATCCCAGATTAGGAGGTAAAACTGCATCCATGTTAAAAAAAACACTGAAAGTGAAGCATCCAGGCTGTCTCGCGTTACACACATTTCACACGCTCACGAGGCATCTCGGAGCCCGGCACACGAGTCCCAGGTCGCCTGCTCAGCTTTACATCACGTTTAGCACTAAGAGCAGCTACTCTGAACATGCTCATGCCGGAAATTGGAAAAAAAAAAGAGGAAAGGGGGAAAAAAAGAAGATTATAAATAAAATCCTTTTTAGTGAGCCTGAATGACACAGCAGAAGCACGTGTTACGGACAGCATTTGTTCAAAGCAAGCTTTCATCGGGCACAAGGTGCTACAGTTCCATCTCGGGCTCTGTAAGCCAAGCCCTTTGTTCTCCCTCACACACGGTGCCGATACACACCAAGCCCCCCTCAGACTGCAGATAAAGGCAGCTGCAACTCAGGAGGTGCATCCTCAGCTACAGGCAAACCTGTGATATCAATATTGCACCTGGAAGGAATTCCTCAAGGAAACAGATGCAAGTTGTTTGTAAAAACAGGTTTTGAAATTATTAAGCAAGTTCTTCTCCAAATATGTTCACACATGACTCTCAGGAGACAAGTGGGAACCTAAGCCAACCATTTAACAGCAAAAGCTGGATAAAAGATTCCTTTCCATACTACAGAGCTAAAACCCCACTGGAATTGAGGGAGACAGCAGTGAAAGAATCAGTGTTTAACTGCTCTGGAAATGCCAAGTTATGTAAAACCTGGAAGACGGTTGTAACAAATCAAACTAAATATTGATTAGCCCACATCTCACCTCTGACAGCAGCAAACTGTAGGGAAAAGTTTAGAAGAACCAGTAAATTTAGAAAAGTACTTCTGTCAGAGTTTAGAAGGTATTATAATAACCAGCTACAGACTAACTCCCTGGTTTACAGGCTTCCCTAAATAAATACATCCTCTACAAATCTTAACAGCTTCTTGAACCATCTTCTACCACCCAAAACATCTGTCAATTGTTCCCACAATTAAATGGTGCACAGGAAAAAGAAAACAAACAGCCTGTTTCTCTGTGCTATACCATTCATGGCTTTCATAACCCTCTCCCCTTCACTCACAAGGTGTTTAACACCTTGTATATGCTAAAGCTTGACACTGATTCAAGGAAAGACAATATAAAGGAAGGGAAGTCCACTGAGGATTAAAGTTCATGGGGGTAATTGGCAAGTGTGCAGATAACGGTCACATCTGGATGGATATAGTGCACCTGTTAAAAGCTTTTGGAGATTCCAACACCCCTTGCCTAGGACTATCCCACCCCACTCCCCAATAAACTGAACTATTTTGTAGTCTGCTATGGCCAGCTTCTCAAAAGTCATACGCTGTTATACTTAAAGATCTCTTCAGCTTGATTAAGTTGTCTTTCCTTACTGGACTTCGGGGGGGGGGGGGGGGGGGGGGGGGGCGCGAAACTTGTACTCAAAGAGTTTCTTCAACAGAAGACTAGTATCCCACTACTTTGAAACAATGTGTTTGTTTCAGAAGCACAGAGTACTTCAGCTGTCCTTCCTCTATGTCTAAAATCTGAATTCAGTAAATATAAAGGCTGTAGATTCCTTGGCTCAGGTGCAGAAAGTAATCTTCCTACATGAATTCTTTTGCTATTGTATTAAAGTATTTAAATACCTGCATGGCAAGGAGCACTTAAATTTACTCAAAACAATGTAATCCCTTCCTTGCTACCACACCTCCAAAAGCACCTTTTTTACTTAAGTGGCAGCAAATAACTGAATTACTGAAGCTTAAACAGAATCCTTTCAGGCCACAAAATAAGAAACCAAATTATTTCCCCATCTGATTAAAGAGCAACTCCATTCCAGGTGCAGTTCAAGTTTCAAGGTGAGGCAGATGGCCCCATCTAGAATTCAGATGCCCTTAAAAGAAAACAAAGTAAGATTTACTCCCAAATGAAATCTGCGCACAGGCTAAGGAAGGGCACTGATCACGCTCACACAAGTGTACTTACAGACAGGAGACGATGGAAGTTCTTTCTCTATCACTAATAAACACAGGAGAGAAGCTTAAAACCACTGAATGTGCCGCGTGTGCCTGGAGCACGGGGACTCCAGAAGTGCCCAGAAAGTCACTTACAAAGGAACACGCTCTTCATAAACAAGTGTAAACAAGTGTCTTAAGGCAGCAACATGGCAGTCACATCTCCCATAGGTTTTGAACACGGTACATACGAACCTCAGCAAAACTGATAACGGGATACAAGATCTCAATGTACAGGAAAATAAACTGCTATATTCAAGAGGAAAAAACCTGACTTAGTGTCCCAATAAGAAAATGACTGCAACATAACACTAGATGTGAGAATTTCTGATGTGGGAACTCACAAACCCCCCAACAGTAAAAGCTGCTCAGAATTCACAGACTGACATGCATTCAGGGCCACAAAGATGAAGGGCCTGAAGCATCTTTCACACAAGGAGAGGCTGAAACACCTGGGACTGTTGAGCCCAGAGAAGAGAAGCCTCAGGAATCCTATCCACGTGTAGAAATAGCTGATGGGAGGGAACAAGAGACTCTTCTCAGCAGTGCCCAGTGACAGGGTAAGAGGCAATGGGCACCAATTAAAGCACACTGAATTCCATCTTAACCATGAAAGTAGCCAAACGCTGGCACAGGTTGCCCAGAGAGGTTGTGGAGTCTCCATCCATGAAGACAGTCAAAACCCAACTGGACATGGTCCCAGGCAGACTGCTCTAGCTGGCACAACTTGAGCCAGGGATTTGGATTAGATGATCTCAAGAGGTCCCTGCCAAGCTCAATGACTGTGTGACTGAAAGCTGGCACTGCCTCCAGAAGTACTCACCCTGCTCCTCTCCCAGCCCCTGCACAACAGGGACATCTGATTGTTTTCAGAAGTTTAAACTAAATCAGATTCCTGGGGTCTGTAGCATTTACGTACAAGATAAAACCAAGACTATGAAGCACTGTAATTGTAAGTTCCTCAGTAAGTCTGCTTTAATGGGAATATGTATTCCAAACTAGGCCACCTTTTCCCCCCCTCCCCAAGAAACATACTCAAATATTTTAAACCAAGAGACCTCCTCATTCCTAATACTAAACTGAAGACAGAGTAAACTTGAAGTGGAAGACAAGAAATATTTCTTCACCAAATATACAATTGGACTGTGGAATTTCTTGCTGAATCCAAAAACTAACCACAAGTCAAAAAAGAACTGAGTAAGATTCCAGATACTCCTGCTCTACCCCAAACAGCTAAGCAGACACACGCGCACACACACAAAGGAACCTCACCGCCAAGGCAGACGTACCCCAGCTGCTGTGAAACGGGCCTTGTTGGTGGGACTCGTGTTACTCAAACGTACAGATGTGCAACACTCCTTGGCACGAGCTCTGCCACAGCCTGCAGCCCCGGAGCCGCTGCTGCCACCAACATTCCCCGAGGACAAGCACCGAGGGAAGTGGAATGGGAATTTAACAGAGGCAGATTGTCACTTACAGCTCGCATCTTCCTGCCCCACTTTACAAAGCAGCTTGCATGACCACTGTCAGTTAACAGTCGCATTAGTAGGTCGTGTTCCCTTACACACAAGAAAACAGAAACTGTCATAGTTAACAGAAGCTATTGGACTCTGCAGCTTATTATTTTCCAATCACTCTGTAGTGCCACTATCAAAACTTACAGATTCTTCTGCTGAGTGAATCCATACAAAAAAAAAAGTCACGCCTCTAGACGATGAGAGACTGAAACAACTGGCTTGTAACGTCAGTTTTTCTGAACGGGAGTGGAACTCCCATCATTTGAAAACTTTTTATTACTGTCTTTAAATGTCTTTCTTTCCTATATGCTTCACCTTGCCTGGGCATTGACAGGAACTGCTATCCATCTTCCCTTTCTTTGCCAAACAGCCTGAACTTCACCGCAACTCAAATCTGCTTTTAGTATCAAAACTTTGCATTACTTTGGCATATTGCATTAGTTTTATAAACTTTGTAAAAACTCTTTCTAATTATTTACAAAGCAACTGTAAGACCCTTCCAGCTGCTGGAGGGACAAGTAATCAAGGGGAATTGGAGAACGATTCTTCAGAGCATATTTATGTAAATAGTGAAAACATTCCTCTTAGTCCAGGGCAGTGATACTCACCACACAGATCACTCAGAGCCACATGAGTTAGTAACATAAGGTAACTGATGGTAAGCATTTACATTTCAAACACTGCTAAAGCACTGCATGCTTTTGGAAAGAGCAGTTACTTAAGATTTTACTACATGCCCATTAGAATCTGCTATTACAACACAGTTCAAAGTTAGATCTGAGAGTTCATTTCAGTCAGTTCCTAAAATAATTGATGTACTTGCTGATGAGAAAGCCAAAATTTGTCTGAACACTCAACCTCATCAGTTTACTCTTTACATAAACACAGAGAAGATAACAAACATGATAAACTGCAAAGACATGACCACATACCTTACTTCACCTGCACTTTGGCCACTCATCAGCTCCTGCTGGGGTTTACCAGCATATCTAAACTTCAGAGTGAATTCAGGCCATTGCCTTTTTGTATAAAAGCAAGCATTCCTTCTTTCATTTTCTCCAACTCAAAAGAAGTACATTTCCACACAAACCTAAGTAATCTGTGTACCAGTGCAAATATCAGATCAAGGCTCCAGACTGACAATCATTTTTAGTCAACAGACCCCAAAAGGTAACTATGCTGTTGAAAACTTATAAATAAAGATCAGATGCTTTATAAAAATTGAAAAATCTTAACCTACAATCTGGGAAACATGATAAAAAATTCTACTTCTTGACTATACTAAACAGCAGTATCTGTGGATTTCCATTATGAGCAGCTATAATGGATTTCAAAGAGACAGATCCTGAACTAAGTGAAGCACAAGTGCTCTCAACTCCTACTATTTTCATACTCTGAAGATTCTCAGGTCGCTGTTAGAGCATGTGTCAAAACTGCACAAAGCACTTTCCAGAACAAAACAAAATAAGGGATGCCAAGTGGCATAACCTTGTATCAAAGAATGCAATGAGCCGACAAAAGAAAGACTAAGGTGGACAGAAGGAAAGTATTGGGAAAGTGTCCTCCTCTAAAGATATCCGCAATCAGAAATATCTGCATAATTAATAACTCAGGACAGCTTTCCAACCTCTGGGTTCCTGAGAACCCTCCAACATTGATAAATTAAAAGACAACGTAATAAAGTGTATCCATTTGACTTTGCAAGTGGAAGAAGTCTGACCCCAGCACATCTGATCACGGCCTGCCGGCTTCAACAGCAGCCCTCCTCCAGGAGCAGCCCCGGCTGCCGAAGCACCAGAGCCCATCTCCTCAGGAAACGGATCGCTGCGACACTGCCGTGCTCACGCTGAGATCTCACTAAATCAAGTCCGATCCGAGCTCCTCGCTGCAATATTTAAATCCTTCCATGGGACTGACGTATATTTCTCTCCGATTATGGCTTCTTTGAATATTTAAATTTGAATTGGGCAATGTACAGAGATTCTCTAACAGAAAAAAATCTACAAATTTCATAGAACTATGTAAAGTATCCAAAACGAGTAAAATTGACAATGAAAAAATCCAACTAGTCTTAGAACTAAAGAAAAAGCTTACTTAATTCCTCTTCATTCCTCCTACTCCTTGATCCACCCCACAGGTTTATGCTCAGATACAACCCGACGAGAACCTGAGGCCGGAACAGTCTCACCCTCTGCCACCCACCTGCAGCAGGGGAGGGGTGGGGGCATCTGGCCCGGCTTCCCGACCTCCAGAAATGGATTCCCTCACCCATCCCCAAGAAACCAGCCCAGGTAGGAAGCCTGGCTTTCCTGGCCTCGGCACAGGAGCACAGGCACAGCAAATACAGCAGAAGGCACAGCGTGAGGAGCATTCCATTCCATGGCAGAGCCAGTTCAGCAGCACTACCTCATCTGCTGCCTCCACCATTTAATCCCAGGCCCCAATACCCCCTTTCTCATCTTGACACCACTAGTTGTGCAGCTGCACAGTAAATTAGACCGGGGAGCAGAACAACGTTAGAAAATCCTATCGAAAGTACAATATACTCATTCTAGGTTGGTTTCCCAATTCCATTCATCTTGCAGCCACAAAAAACAATTGCGCTGGCACGATTCAGAGAACAGCACATGGGTGAGAACAGACGGCCGGGAAAAGGGTCTGTTTAAACAGCTCTGTCACTGGAATATTCAAATTACAGTGTGAAAAGCTGTGAATTCCAAATCCTCCCCCCTACCCCCAGCACCACATATATTCATCTTGCAGGAACATATTCCACAGTTTTGTTCTTAAAGCCAATAAACTAGTAAGATTCAAAGTAGAAACGGACATTTACAAGGCCGACACATAATTTAAGGAACTTTGGTAGAATCCATTTCGGTTGACTTAAGTCAGAATGTCCCGGGGGCAGCTGGAAGAGCTGCAAGAGGAGGATGTACATAGTCCGTCCCTCACATAACACTCAGCGCTGCTTGTCCAGCACGGCACCTTCTATGAGCTACAAAAAGAAGCTAAATATTATTAAAAAAAGAAGCTAAGTATTATTTTTATTCCTAAAACCTGCTAGTACTAGTTCTAAAGTTCAAAACTAAAAGCAGGCTCTCAATATTTTTATAGAGCATCTGTTTCATTCCTCTGATAATTCAGTCACTATTTTATTAGAGTTAACCCTTGAATCATGGAAAGAATAAAACTGGGGGGGGGGGGGGGGGAATATCACCAAAAACCATGAGTTGTATCAACAGTTCTCAGTAAACACAAGTAGATTACGGTCATCTAGCATTTAAGCGTGGAGGAAAACTGAGTTCTGACCATATGACATTTATAAGGCAAAAGAGCTATGCAGGAGACTACTAACATTTTTCTTGTTGCTTCCAAGTTCCAGAAAGCCTCACAGTTTTACAGTTATTCAGCTGTGTAAAGCAAACCCAGGGGAGGGGGATGAATAAAGAGTTCTGATTGTACTTGCTGCAGTGCAAAAATGCAACTTTATCAGTACACACGTTACTTTGTAATTGTTCAAAATTAAGTATTAGCTAAATTAATCACACATTTAACCGGTTCAGACTTAGTACCTGACATTTGATGAACAGCTTTAATCCGTTTTTCATCTCTCCCTGTTTACAATGAATAGCGAACTTTGCTATATTTGAATGTTGCATATGATATTCGACCACAGAACAACTAGCCTCAAGGTTTCAGGTTTTATGCTCCAATGATTTTTCTAGTACATTACTAATTTGTATGCGCATTTGGGTTGTTTTATTCCAGAAAGGACAGTATGTTATGTAAAGATGGGAATTAAACCTGTTACATGCTGAGCATTTTCAGCATAGAAAAATGCACGTTTTTCTATCTCTATTACCATCTTATTTGGAGATACCATCCTTCTGCAATGGTTATAAAGCCCATACTTTTCAAAAATATTGATTACACATTAAAAGACAGGCTGTAGTCCTTCGCCCAAGTCAGTTCCTCAGGAGCTGTGCGGGTGAGCTTCCGCAACAGGCCTTGGAATCAACAGTTCGCGTTTCTTTTATTTTTAAGAGCTATAACCAGTCATATTCCAGAGGCCTGTGACTTAAGTACAGTTTCACTATCATTTTAAGCCAATATAAGCTGGCACTCCTGCTGAAAGAAAGAGTCCCACCCTTCCCCACTGCTAGTTTTTACACGTCCTCTCCTTGAGTCAGCACAAGCCATTCACAAAGACCCACAGCAAACATAACCAGGACACTCACCTAGTTAAAAATCTACATTTCTCTTCCCCTTTTCCTTTTTGTTGTTCTGGGGAAGGGTGAGAAGGAATAAGGGAAAAGCTGAGTTAATTTTAACACAGTCAGTTCCCCAATCCAGTTCACTATGTGGCCACCCAAGTGTTGGCATGAGCAGAGCAGCAAGGAAAAGGCAGGGGACAAGACAGCTTTAACTCGCCAAGTGGGAATTCACAGTGGCTGGAACTGCTCATGCAACCACACCTACAAGAGTAAAAACTGGAAGATAAAGTATTTAGATACACAAAGAAAAATATTCTCTTTCCCAAGCTATGCATAAATGAAAAGAAATACCTCAAATGCATTATCAGATCAAATTTTAAATTAACGACTCTCTCTTTGTCCATATTGCCATTCCACCTTAGGTCTCTGTGCTTTCAGGAGTTGTGCTTAACATTTTAAAGGAATACAAACAACAAAACCCTTAACAAGCCAAAACTTTAACACATAGCATGTGGACAGACTAATGACATCATTCGGTCTGTCCAGGGAACGGGACAAACCACATCATAAAAAAGTGCACTAGCGTAAGGCACATTTTGACTCACTGGGTGTTCAAACATAACTTCACTTTTCCAAGCAGGCAAGCATATTTTAATCAGTACACTAAGACTCCTCCACTTTAATTTCAGTAAAGTTTTTATGTTAGAAAACCTCAGTTACTCCCAAGGCCACCCCAATCTTACAGCTTCTCTCACTTTGGTAATCTTTGTATTTCCAAAACACTACAGCAATCGTCATCAACAAACTTACAAGACCGGTATCATTAAACCGCAACCATCCCGACGCGCACACAGGAATGCAATTCAGAGGAAAAGTTACTGGCCCCAATTCAATCTGCGAGTTGGATTCCAAACTGCGGGGTAGCTGCATTTCTAAAAGGAGAGCAGTCATGAGAAACTACATGCTCCTAACACACCCTCATCACAAATGCATATTTGTGGCTTTCTCGCTGTGTTCAGACCTTTCCCTTTATCTCATCAGTTGTATTCACACTCTGATCCAGAGCATTTGTCCACAGGATAAGTTTATCCATATCTATCTAGGAAAAAAAAAAAAAAAGGCACACTGAAGTGTGTTCTGATTTATCAGATAACCACTAATACCTTTTCCTAAATCCAGCTAAAAATCATACGCATATACCTCACAGCAAAGAGGATCGCTTAAATATTCATCCTGTAAAAGTAGATTCATTTGTTCAGAATTTTAAATTAAATTGCATCTCAACTTAACATCTCCTTGATCTTTTATTATGACAAAATATGAAAAGCAAGCCTTGCTTTACCCTCTTTATAACCATTCACTGCTTTATACACCTCTTCCATATGCCATTTTGTTTGGCTCAAGCAGCTCATTATGGCCACTCCTAAGCATCAAACATCCTTCTTTGGACTTTTTCTAGCTCTGAACCCACATCAACACCACCGGAAGAAAATATACACTCTTAATTAATCACTTTAAGATCCTGTTCCTACCCAAAACAGACACTCAACCAGTCCTTTAAATATAAAAAATTTTGAGAATTCATGGTAAGATTGGTGAGTTCACAAGTTTTGCTCAGTTAAGCATGAGCCCTTGAAGAAATTTCGCAACTTATGTGGAACCTTTTTGTTTTAAGCGTTCTACAAATTCTTTAACACTTTTCAAATTTCCAGTACAATAAATCATCGTTTTGATGGGATTTTATCACCTGTATTTTTTAATTAGAACTGACTGGTTTCAAAACACTTTTTCCTTTCTATTGCCGTCACTAGGACTGGAACCAATAGGCATACATATGTGTTAGGTAACAGGAGAGCCTTAAACCCCTGTCGTAACATCTTTAAAAAAAAATTTACAGACTATTATACACTGGTGATAACTTTAGGATCTCTAAACCGCGACATGATGACTTAGAGCAGTTTGAGAGCTTCAAAGATGTGCTTTGATTCATTAAAGTCCTTTTATTTCTTTTAGCTTCAGCACTAATGACACACAACTGGGAATTAATGAGCATATTACAATTAGTTCCAAAAATTCTAAAAACAAAATTAATCTTTCCTGTAACAAAATTAAACTCTGATTAGCTACCTTCGCTTCAGGGTAGTAGAAGACTTCCCATTTCTTTTGCCATACACCCCCAAACTGCTCCCCCTCCGTCGTACTGGGGGCAGATACACTCAACAAGCTACTAGCAGTGAGTTCCAGGCTTTTAAATAGGAGAAAAGGAGTTAAACGCTTGTGCAATGCGTAACATTTCTCCCACCGGCCCCATCCTCGTTACCGTGCACTTGTCAAAACCGGGATTCAGCTCCAGGAGAGCGCAGGCGCCCCGTTCGCTTGCCCCCCGCCCCGGTGCCGCCGTTACATCCCCTGCTCCCCCCCCGAGCCCCCCATGTACCGACTTAACGCCCCGGAGCCGGTCTCGACTCCCCGGTACCGTAACCCACCGCCGTGCCGAAAACCCGCCGTTTCCCGGGCTCTCGGCCAGTTTCTAACCCAAATTTGAACCTTCACGTCCCCTCCGAGGCCGCTCCTTCCACTACAACCTTTTTTCCAGAAACTTAACGAGTTTATTCGGGAAATCTCCAGCCGCCCCTATCCCCCCCCCCGCCCCCCCGTTACTCCGCGCTCCCAACCCCGCAGGCCGAAGCGTCCGCCCCCGGGCTCCGCCGGGGCTCGGCCCGCGCATCCCTGCGGATGCGCGGCCAAACGGGGAGGGAAACGGCGGCCAGCGGGGCCGCGGCCGCGCGCCCGGCCCGGTACCGGCGGGCAGGGAGGGAGGGAGGAAGAGAGGGAGCCCTGGGGGGCGGCCGCACAGCCCCCCGCCGCTCCCGCGGGGGGCCGCCGCCGGGCCCCGAGCGCAGGAACCTGTCGGGACACATTCTTGAGGCCGCCGGGGCCGGGTCAGGAATGCGGCCGGGGGAGCCGGGCTCAGCCCCAGCGCGGCCTGCGGGGGCCCCTTCGCGGCGGGGGTGCCGGCGGACGAGCATCCCGGTGCAGCCCGCAGGCCGGCGGGGGGGGGGGGGGGGGGGCGGGCGGCGAGGCCTCAGGGAGGGCGAAGCTCCCTGTCGGCCCCAGGATAAGGAGCCGGGAGGGGGGGGGGAGGGGGCGGCCCGACCCGCGGGCCCGTGAGGCAGAGCCGGCCGTTAGCGACGGTTAACGGCGCGGGGACGGCACCCCCCCCCCCCCTCCTCCTCCTCTTCCTCCTCCTCCTCCTCCCCGGGGGCCCCGCCTCCCCGGCCCGGTGCCACACTCACCCTTGGAGTAGAGGGACTTGGGGGACTCGAGGTCGAGGTCGGCGCTGAGCAGAGAGATGAAGTCCGAGGGCATCGCAGCTCCGCGGCCCGGCAGGGGCGAGGGGAGCGGCGGGAGGAGGGGGCCGGGCCGGGAGGGGGGCGCTGCTGCCTCCGCCGCCCCGGGGTGGGGAGGGGAGACACCGGCAGGCGGGAGCGGGGCGCTCCGCACGTCCGGGCCGCGAATGGGACCGGGTCGGGCCAGGCCGGGGGGGGGGACTCCGCTCGCCGTCGGGACCGGGCACCGCCACCCGCCGCCGCTGACAGGAACCGGCCGCTGCCAACAGAACGCGCCCGACCGCCCCCTCCGTTCCCGCTCTGCGCTTGCGCGGGCGCCGGGGAGGGGGCGCAGACAAGGAACCCCAGCGCCGCCGGGCCGCGCATGCGCGCCGGCGGGGGGGGGGGGGGGCAGCCGCGGCGACGGAACAGCCCACCGCGCGCGCCCTGTGCGCCTGCGCGGAACCGCCCGCGGCCGCGCTCCCCCGGCCGCCGCCGCCAGCGCCGCACTGCGCATGCGGGGCGGAGCGGAGGGCGGGGGGCCGCCGGCTGGAAGAGCCGCCGCGGTGGCGGGGGGCGCGGAAGCGTCTAGAAGGAGGCGGGAGGGAGGGAGGCGGCCCCTGAAGGAGCCCTCGGCCGTGAGGGGCGTCGGGCCGCGGGGGCAGCACCGGGCGGTCCCCAGCGACCGGTGGCAGCTCCCTGGGTCATCGTGGGCAAGTGCTGGGCGCTGTCTTCCTCGCCTGGCGTGGGGAGAGGCGAGGGGCATGCACCGTCAGGGGCCGGCGGGGGCTGCGGGGCAGCTGCCATCACGGCTCCGTCCGCCTCAGCCTGCCAGGGCTTGGCTGCCCTCGGTGCCCTGCCATCGCAACCCAGGCTGCAGAGGCAGTGGTCCAAACAAAGTCTGATTCATATTGTCCCAAATAAAGACACGGATACTTCTAAGCAAGCAAAATGGAAATGTGGAAAGAGTGTCAACAGTGGATGTTAATTAAGTGAAGCAAAGGCAGCATACACCTTAAGAAACGTACCTCAGATCTGGGGGGCAACATGAGTACTAAAAAGTTCAGGAGGCGAGGGAGGTGGGGAGCCCCTTTCCCTGACAAAGAAGAGGGATGAGTTTAGGAAAGGTCACCCGCAGAGGTTTAGTATCACATTTCCAAAGTGATAAAAACCTGCGTTAGAAAAGGGGAAGGGATCGGAAAGCGAGAGGGCTTGCCGTGTGCCTGAATGGAGGTGCCAGGCAAATGCTTAAGCTGTGAAAAATGGAGGAGGAAGGAGCTGCGAACAGCTGGCGCATACCTCCGGCGCAGCAGAGGGTCCGGTTTCCCTGTGGGGACTCTTGTCGTCGAAAGGTTGGCTCCCGTCCCTCCCGCAGCCAGCTCCCGTGCCAGTCCACTCTTGGATCACGGCGAAATCGCTCTCCAAAAACACTCAGCGGCTTCCAGAAACTCACCACACCCCACCAGCCAGGACAGCGGGGCACGGGAGGGTTTCTGGTGACACCCTGAACACCGTCCAGCACCGGCCGCTCACCGTCGGGCAGCCTCCCCGGTGCCTTCGCCAGACGTCCGACCACACTCCTGTGCTCGCAGAACTGTTGCTTTGGTGCTTGGGAGCGCCGGGATTTTGTTCCGCCGTGTTACCCACTCAAGCAGGGTGCCGACACGGTGCCTGCGGAGTCGGTTTGGCGCGGCACGCGCACAGCGTCCCAGTTTCACAGCCCTGCGGAAGAATGATGGCAACTGCGCGGTACGCGTTCGGTTTTGTTTGAAGTCAGATATCTCTTTCATCCCAGACGTACTGCTTTAATCCCCTGGAGCTGTGCTGGCTTTTCCTCTCCTCTGCCTGACTTCATCGTCATTTGTGGCTTTTCAAGAGGGCACAGTGCTCAAGCTGTGGAGTACGTCTACAGATTTCAGCACTGTCGAAAGGCTCATTTGTATCTAGACTCTAACATCTTTTTCTCTCACCAGCTACCCTACCGTGTCTCCCCTTTATGCCCCCTCACGTACTCGCCCATTACAGCTTTGCACCAGCTCGTGCTCAGGTGTGTAAAGATTCATCCAGCAAGGCCTTTTCCTTAAGGAGTCACCATGTCACCTGCTAAGGCAGCCAGCGTGTGCCCTGGGGAGCGGGGAAACGTCTTGCCGTGCAGAGGCCATCACGCCGGGGCCGTGCCGGTGACCAGCCCCCTGCCCATGGCGTGCAGAGGTCTGCAGGACCCTTCCCTGGGTGGTTACAGCCTGGATGCGGCCGCCCTGTCCCCCAGCAGCGCTCATTACGGCACACAGTAATTCTAGTGCTGTGTCAGGGTGCTCAGCAACGTTCACCAATACAGTGGAAAAAAATACAATTGTTATTAAAATGTTATTTTTATCATGTCTACAGAGCAGAGCATTTCTGAGGCTGAAACACAAACAAAGCAAGGTGTGTTTTCTTCTTCCACAGTAAATACAATCATCCCTGGGAACAGTTCTGGCCGCTTGCGTGCTGCTGAGCGAAACAAGAGCGGCACTCATGTGTTTTGCTAGGAATAGGCTGTCGAGGCCGCCAGGACACATCCCCGCTGCTTGTTGCTGCCAGCAGAGCTGTGCTTCTGCCTTTCAGAAGTGCCAAGCAAGTTTCTCCACTGCCTGTGCCCAGAGCTTGTGCAGGGCCTTTTCCTCCGCTCTCGTAGCTCCTGTGCCAAGTGGAGCGGGCAGACAGCATCATGTGAGGACATTGTTCACTTGCTTCAAGCTGGGCATGAGTATCCTCCCGAGTTAAAGATCTTCCAAAGGGTATTGCTGTAATCACCACACTATCATTCAGCCAACAGGCAACATTTCCTTGTGGCAACCCGGCTGTCTGCTTTGCAGTTTCTTAAGTCACGATGATGGCAAGGAGGAGCTCCCAACTTTCGGAGGGAGGGCGGTGTGCTGCTGCCAAGTTCTGACTGACTGACTTTGGCAAAAAAGTCCCTCACTGAAAGGAGATGAGGAGGACCCAGGTAGCCACCTTCAGAGAGCTGATTCTGGAAATGTTACCAGAGCAAAAAAATCCTGTTGTTAATGGAACAAAGGGGAGCAACAGGAGTCACACCTGGGATTACAGCTGAAGCCATTTCATGGACAGTTTCATGATCTATGAGCTGCTGAGAAGCTGTATGTGATTTGAGCTGTCCATAGCATTGAAGAGATGGTACATGGACTCTCTGAAAGCAGCTGACAACCCGAGAACAAGCGCAGCTCCCGACTGGCGGCCATGGGAAGCTGCAATGGGCAGCATGCTGCTTTGGAAAGGGGGAGAGTGTGTAAACTGGGGGTCCTCTGGGTGTCCTTAATGGAAGATCCCAGATGCAGGAACCTTTGTGTATCACCCGGGGCACTCAGACTGTCATCAGTTGCTGCCATTTGTTTGTCATCCTGAAAGACATCGGCTTGTTCCCATGCACAAGGAGTAGGAAATAGCTGTGACCTGCAGGCAGCAGAGCTACAAGGATCACCACTGCCTGTTGAAACAGCAGCATGTGAGCAAGCTCTGTCAGGAGACACCGGCGCTGCTTTTCTGCATGGTTTGAAAACAGCGTTCCATCCCTCCTGTGCCAAATCTCGGGCTTTTTCTTTATCTGACCAGTTGCTGTCCCAGGGTATCATCCTGTGGCAACGAGGCAGGGTTCATACTGCAGAGGTGGAGGCTGGGCTGCAAGGTGCTCTGTTGTGTTTCACAGCACATCTCCTTGTGTGACCTGACCAATTTAGCTCCTAGCAGCTGAGCGGCCGGACCACCACCCCCCCCCATCGTGAACTGCAGCCCAGCGCTGACCGAGCTCAGCCTGCCGGGTGCTGCAGCTGAGCCGCTCTCATGGTTCCTACAGCCGTAAGGGAGGAGTGCTGCTGCTCCCACCACCCGCCACCGCATGAAATGCTTCTCCTGCTGCACCCCGCAGACCTGTCCTGCCCTGGCCACGTCCTCGTGCCACGTGCGCTGGCTCTGCTGCTTTTCCAACAAGTGCATGCATGGAAGCCCCTTGACAAAACGTCTGGGTGGACACAGGAGGAGATGTAGGGGGTGTCGAGGCCGGCGATGGGGCAGAGGTGACAGCCACAGCTGCGTCACATCGCTGCAGCGGTGACTGGGAGACTGTCACTGCAACCCAATGTTACTGGAAGCTGCTGTAGAAAGAGGTAGTTGTGCCCCAAACCACATGCTTCACCCCCTCCCACGGCTGGCACTAGAGCTCCGTCAACCCTGCAGTGAGTGGTGGTAATAGTCTGTCTAAAGCTAATGATTTTTTTTGGTGAGGTTATTTTGCAGTGGGATCAGTTTCCCAGCTGGAGTCCATCCTCCTCAGCACTAGTGCCAGCACGGGGCAGGTTATCCAGTGGAGAGGTGAGACCTGCTCAGGGCAGCCCACCCACACCCAGCTCAGCTCAGCTCAGCTCAGCTCTGTTCAGTTCAGCTCAGCTCAGCTCAGCTCAGCTCAGCTCAGCTCAGCTCTGTTCAATTCAGCTCAGCTCAGCTCAGCTCAGCTCAGCATGACTGCAGGACCACAGCCCACCTAAACTGTTAGGCTACCTAAGAATATGAAAACCAGCAAAGCAATTTGCCAAACATAGCAACGCTAAGTGATTTGAAATAAGGTAAAACACCAGCTATAAATCCAAGAAAGAAAGAATTTCAAAGCGCGACTCTAAAGGCATTATTTAGCTGAACTGCACAGGGGCCTCGTATAGCTGTCAGCATGCAGGAGAAAAGAGGAGAGCTGAGTATACACAGCACTGTGCAAATTGGCAGGCTCAGATTATATGACCGTGGAATTAAAAGGATTAGCTGATAAATTTACTGAACAACTGGCAATTATTTTTATGGTGGGAAGTTTAGAGAGGGGGAAAAAAAAGCTGTGGAGCCGTCGTACTCAGGGAAAGATCCCTCTCTGGCAATCACATACCTGCCAGCCCTGGGAGGGAAGGTGAATTCATCTGTGCTGGGCGAGGGAGGGATGCCTTTGTCTGGAGAAGAGAGCTCCTGTGCTGGCACTACAAGATCAAACCATTTGGGAAGTATCCAGGGGAAAAAATGTAAGTCTGTGCTATAATCACCTGCTGTCTAAATAACGAGGGAAACAAAGGCTTTCTGAGAAGGTGCTACTAACAGATGGTCTGTGGCAAAGAAGAAAATTAGATCTTACTCTTGAAAGGGGAGCAATGAGAGACGGAGCAATCGGGGATGGAGCAGGTAGCTCTGCTGCCTTTGGGGGCAAAGGAATCCAGCACTGGCCAGCAAGACCAGACAGCGCCGAACCCCCAGATGCTCCTGGCACAGCAGCAGCAGCCACGCGACCACGAAGGGCTCACGCTGCAGCAGGGACAGGTCACCCTGCGGCCGACGACCATTTTCATTGCTGGCACAGTCGCAGGTGGCACGACCACATTCTGCTCACAGTCGAGACCCAAGGGAAGTGCCTCTGCCCAACTGCGGCCCGCTGCCTGCGTGTCTGGAGCCAGCGTCTGCTGCCCAGTGCTCCTGCAGCCACCGGGGCGTTAAATGGGGCTTCCCGAGGCAGGCACGCCCGAGCAGGACATGGAGCACTGGGAATGCCACTGGCAGGCAGAGCTCCCGAGGGACGGTGCGTCCCCAGGACTCACCACACACCCGAAAGCGGGCAAATGTCTCTGGAATTGTCTGAAGTCATAAGAGCAAACAGGAAGCCACGGCCACCTCTTGCAACTTTCCCATGGAAGCTCACAGGTCCCATGTGGCTGTGTCGGTTTATGGAGGGCTGGTGGCTGGGAAGAGCTTTGCAGAGTCCCAAGAAGGGTAGAGCACAGATGACAACACAGAATGAAGCTAAAAGCGGAGAAAAAAGGTGTCCTGAGGCAGGAGCAGCCTGGCTGTTCAATCCCCACCTACAGCTGACCCAGCCTGGGGTAAACTTCTAAAGCAAGGTCACGATAGCGGCTGGGAGGGAGAGAGCCCGGGGGTGACATCCTCGGAGACAGGCCCCCGGCACTCCTGGGCTCTCCGAGAGCCACGTGCTATTGCTGGAGAGGGAGAGGCGATGAGCAAAGGCCAAATTTGAAGAAAGGATAATCTGCTCTTTGGGAGAAGGCAGTCCCGTACAATTAGATTTTTTAATAACTAAATACAATTAGTCCAGGGTGCAGCATGGAGCAGTGCCTGGCAGTGGGACTTGGGGAAATAACCGCACTGAGCCGGGTCAGCAAAACACAAGTACAAGGTTTATTGGAGGCCATTTGGAGCCATAAACCCCTCCTGTGGTCCTCAGCATGTGAAAAAGCTGGGTGGAGCACGCAGCAGAGGTGCTGCTGGGGAAGGTGGGACTGCACTTCTTATCTTAGCGTTTTGAAATCAGCTTGAGTTACAAGATACGTTGAAAGGGGCAGAGAAGTAAAAAGGTGAAGCACAGACGGGTGAACGGGACAACTTCACAAGCCAGAGCGCAGGAGGGTGTTGGGGATATTGCACGTACCCAGCATCGACACACCAACCTGGGATGCAGATTTACGTGAGGGCAGTAAAAGCTGCCGCGTGAATCAGAGCCACCACCCGTGCAGCCTACAGAGTGACGCCACTCCCGTGCCCTTGACAGACCTTAAGACAAAGGGTTATTCTGGGTGATGGCAATACACGAAAAGCAAAATTCCTATGCTGGGTGCAGAAGGCAGTGGCGGGGGCACAGGGCAGAGGACCCTGTGGCACCTGCGACACTGACTGCACTGGCCAGGGGATGCCCTGAAGCAGGACGTGAATTGTGCCGTCTCTCAGGTTGCCAATGGATAGCAGCGGGGAGGACCTACAGGGGTTTTTTTACTTATAGTTTTGTTTCTTGTGGACATGCCCTTTCACTGAATTGCAGGGGACTTTTCAGGCTGCCTGGAGAAGCCCAGCACCAGTAGCTGGTGATGGTAGGTCTGGTACCTCTTAGCCAGGGGAAGGAAAGCTGCTTACGCTTCCCAAAACAGAGAAAATTTTCACATGAACAGAATGAAAAACCTGATAAAGCAAGGCAAGAGAGAGGTTTGCTTTTACCACTGAACCTCAGTCAGGACCTTGGCCTCCAACATCCCTTGACTTGCCCAAGCTCTGAGTGAGGTTTAAGCTACAAGAGCAACTACAATGTTTAATCAAATCTTTCTCCTGGGTGTTCTCACCAGCCCCAGGTCACACACTTCACACCACACTCTATCGCTGTGCTGTGCTGACAGCAAATGACATCTGGTTTGTGTTCCCTGTCCAGGAGAATTAGAGGACGGCATAGGAGGGATTCACACCGGCTGCTGGTGAGGGTGGCTGAGGAGCACCCAGTGTCTGTTTGGTACCAAACCCCAAAAATCAGTGTGGGGATGAGTCCTCCGGCCCCGTGGCTGGTGCTGGGCTCTTGGTCTCGCTCACAAACAGAACTGGAAGCTGGAGAGGTTTAAATGCTAAAGGAGGTTGTAGATGAACAACCATTGAGCTGCTTGTGCATTTTTCTTTACTTCTATGATTTTTGAACATTTTGTGCCTTTCACTTTGTTTCAGTGCCTGGTCTAGGCAGGTTTGCTGTGGGATTCTTTAAACAATCCCTGTAGATCCTTTTCAGTTTGGCTTGATGGGCAAAACCTTTAATGTCCCAAAAGGGCAAACTCCAACCGGTGCCTGTGGTGGAAACAGTGAGCAGGATCCGAGCTGTGGAAGTTACACAAACAGTGGAAGTTGAAATAACACAGCAAAGGAAATCTGCGCCCTGTTCAGGAGCGGGAGGGATTGCAGCAGTGAGTGGTACGTACGCAGCTATCGTGGGTTTTTCCAGTCACCGCAGCAGAGAGTTAGAAGATGGGCTCCGCTTGGGATTCTGCCGTTGGAGTCTGGGGTCAGGGAACTGCCGATCCCCAGAGCCTGGGACAGGCTCCTGCTCTGCCTCTGCTCTTTTTCACGCGTTTTTTCCCTGCACCGTGTGCTGGTGGCTGCTGCTCGGCGGGCGGGGGGGACCCTTGTCCGGCCCCAGTCAGGGATCTGGATGAACCGAGGAGCAGCATCGCGTGGCCGGGGACGTGGCCAAGACAGTGCCGCAGCGAGCCTGTTCTCACTCGCACGGCCATGAAGTGTGGCAACGCGTTCTGCACACGTCTTGATTTTGCAATTAGAATATACGAAATAAATGTAACTAAAATACACAAAAATCCTAACCAATTAACTGCCAGACACTGAAACAGGAGACTTCCCATTAAAAGTTATGTGTTCTGTGTAATTAAGGTATTTTCTCTTTTTATAATGAAGCTCCTCTCCCTGCATAAGCAGTTGGATAGCAGCAGGTGTGAGGGGGAAGGAGTCTAAACCAGGATCGTGGGGATAAATTAGCAGGTGCATGCGTAATATTGCTAACCCCGTTTGCAATTTCGAAGCCTATGTAGGTGTTTTATTTTCTAACTGTGTTAGAAAGACTGTCAGAAAATAATTAGGCTCTGTCAACAGTTCCCCTATTCCCAGATAACTGCTTCCTGACTCATTAGAGCTGCTGAGGTTGGCAGGAAACTTGTTTTATAGTAATTTCTGTTAGCAGTGTCCCTGGAGAAGAGACACCACCAAGCATGTGACACCGGCGTGAACTTCATCCTCGTGATGGAGGCACGGGGTGGCTGGGAGCCGTCCGGATTGCCGTGCAGCGGTTCCTGCTGCCACGGGACATCAGCACCTCTGTGTCCCCGTGCTGGAGCTGGGGGACGGCACGGCTGAGGGTCCCCGGCTGCGCGGCTGACGGCTGGGGAAGGCTCGAGCTTAAGGACTCGGAGCTGGTGCGCGTGATTTGCTGCTTTCCTGGATATTTGGTAAGGGTTTTAAAAAGAGAAAAAGGGCCAGTTAAAATGTAAATCTGTAATGTAAAACAAGTCTTTGGAGGAGAAAAGAAATCCAACACTAATGGGAGATTTACTGATTGGGAGCAATTAAAATGTGAACAACCACCAGCTTCATTAGAAATCAAGACGGGACGGTGCAGACAGACCAAGCTGAGTGTTGTGTCACCTCCTCCTTTGTCACAGGCACTGGGGTGACTTTCCTCCTTCTCCCTGAAAGGTCTCCACGTTCCCTTCAGCAGCGAAGGGCCATGTACAGCCGTACAGAGCCACGGCTGAGACGTGAGACTAACAAGAGGCGCCAGAGTATTTGGACTCCCCTAATTTTTTATCATCTCTGTCTCAGACACTGCAAATTCTCCTGGATGCTTGGAGATGCGAGACCGTGCTCGGTATTGACCCCGCAGTACTTGGAAGCAGATTTAAAAGTAGATCAGAAGTCTCTTTATTTCTGTGGATTTTGGATCCAATTCCTCTTGATCAAAGATAAATGAAGTTTACAGTGAAATTGTGCTTGCCAAGAAAATAATTCACAACCTTCCCTCATATTGCAAGTCAGTTTTTCCTTTCCTACAAGCACACCAAGGATGTCCAGTCCAGTGACCGCAGTAGCTGCTTCCCACAGGACAGTTTTAATAGCCAGGACCTGCGTGAAGGATGCACAGTGGGTTTTGTGCATTATCCAGCACCAAAGCGCCCCCTTGCCCCCCAAAACCTCCACTTCCAACTCAGTTAATGGCCTTTTTTCCCTACATTATTTCAGCTAAAACCCAGGACCGAAGCAGCCAGTTCCCACTGACTTTTCCCAGCCCTTTTTGCAAGTTGGCAGCTGCTGATCTCTTGCTCCCTCCTGGGAAGATCTGACCAGGTACTGCTTCCCTGAGGCTGCTGCAACTACCCTGAGCGCCACAATTAGGCAAATTTTAAGCATCAGATTCTGCTGACAGCTGTGGGAGTGGGACATTATATTCTTTTCTAAGTGTACATGTAAATAAGAGATGTATTTTGTGGTCTCCGTTTCACCTCTCCACTGCAAACAACCCTCCTACACGCTCTTCTTGCGGTGAAGACTCTCGGCTCCCGTAGCACATGGTGATGCTGCCAGCACTCGCAGAGGCGGCAACGACGGCACTGCCGGCACCGGCCCACGCCGTACGGCTCCTTATCTGACACAACTCGCTTCCACTCGCTTCGCCGCTGCTCATCGCACTTCTTCAGAGGTAACTGGAGTTTATCAGGGAGCCCTCGCAGCTCCCCTGCTGCCACTATTAGAAGTCTCGTTATAATTACAGCGTGGAATATTGTAGCAGCAGCCGCTGATCCGAGAGCAGACGTTCTCAAAACTGGAAAAGCAAGCCAGCACTTAGCAATGGAAATACATCAGCTGGTCGCAGAGATCTTCATTACAAATAAGCAACTGTAGAACAGAAGGAGAATGACGGTGTAATGCTCGATAACTGCGAAGTTAATAATGATCCGCATTTAGATCACTATGGACTGAATTCTGCAGAAAACTCTGCTCACCCCTGAAAAAATCTGAGTTGCGTTGCTTGCACGGTGCTTACCCGCAAGCTGCTGCTTTCCTGACACCCTGCAAGAACAATCGTATCGCTTGGTTACGCCGCTCCCCAGATCATCTTTGGCACAGGCTCAGCTTTAACTGATGCCAACGAAAAGATTTTTCCTCTACTGACAGGAAGACAAATCTTGCGTCTGCCATAGCTCACCATTTTCTTAGTTTTAACTAATAATTAGTTTTAAGTGGAACAGTTGTTGTGACCAAAATTTTCTTGCTCAAACTGCGCTACATCTATACAGAGCAATTTTCAGGGATTCAGTTTACCCCTTCAGTTACCTTACACTGCCAATACCAGTTTTCCCCACATAGACTTCAACAGAGTGGGAGAATTGTTCTGGGAAGCAGCGAGCAGCTGCTGAATACTACCCCCCCGAATCATTTTGTCTGATTATAATTCCCACTGAGGTGCAGTAGAGATCCTGTGCCTCAGATGTGGGTGACGGGAGCTTGTCAGGTTTGTAAAATATAACAAACGCTGGATTTTCAAGCCCCATGAAACAGGCGGCCACCCCAGCTGGCAGTCAAGCAGTGCCTTTACACCGCGACAGAGCAACTAAACATTTTGTGCCTGTTGGAAGACAGAATCGTGCCCTTGATCATTGCGCACCGTTATTGAACACGGCGAATACACGGCCCAGCGTGGCTCGCTGGGCAGACGGTCTCTGGGTACAAGAAATGGCATTTCACGGGCTCTCCCGTCTCAGAGCAGAGCGTCGCCCAACCACCCCTGCCCCGGCCCCACTTTAGCGGCACAGAGAGCTCTGCGCCGCGTTCCCTCACTATTCCTCCCCTTTATCAGCTAATTTCAGCAATCCCAGGAACACACTCAAACCTCCTACCCATCCTCCGCAAACTATCAACTCAATTAACAGTTACATTCTGTTTTGTCACGGGGTTTGGGTTCGTGGCCAGGCAGAAGAGGCCAGCACGGCTCTGCTGGCCTTCCCGAGGCGGCCGGCATGCAGTTACTTTAACCGTGGAAGCTGCCTCCGTGCTCATGTTTCCAGTTCTTCACTCAACGCCTTCTCCAAAGCACCTGAAGGAAGCAAAGCACACACACCCAGCTTTAATTTCACCAAGAGAGTTTTCTCGCAGGGTAAAAGCTGAGACAGCGCCTGCATTGTGCGGGGAACCTGGCAACAAATATTTGCTGTGCGAGAAGTTCAGCGTAAGGACAAAAATTTGGAATTGTCTTTTTTAATCTTCAAATAAAAGTAAACAAGCTTAGTTAATGCCTCCTTTGTTGACTGAACAGCTTCACACCCATGGGACCCACCATTCAGTGATCCAGAAGAAAAGAAGAAAGGAAGAAGAGGCGGGCTGGCCCCAGCGCCTCGCCGGAGGACCCGGGCAGGGAGCTCAGCGCCGGGCTCACACCAGCCTGTCTCTACCGCGCACATGTCGTCCTTCGGAGCAGCCCTGGCACACTGAGAGCTCAGGAAGGGTCTGCAGGGCGGCAGCCCAGTAAAAATGATGCCCGTGCTGGGCACACCAAGGCTGTTCTAAGCTTGTAATTAACGAAGAAGTGGGAAGACATCGATGTGGCTTCTGTAAATGCACTTCAAGCACCTCGAGATCTTGGAGGGAGCTGGTGCACGTGCAGAAAAGGGACGGCTGCTTGGCAGAGGCTGCTTGGGGTTCCACAGGCGTTGGACAAGGCTCTTAACAGGTCTGAGATGCCCTGGAACAAGACTGAAGGTCTCCCTGGGCAGTTAATTGGTTGAAAAGAAATAGCAGCAACAACAAAAAGGCTCTGTAACAACTGGGAATTGACAGGCAGTTGTCCCAACGGTAAATAGCAAAGGGATGAGATCTAATGATGGCAAAAAGTTATTTAGAGCAGCCAAAATGCAACTGAATAGAGAGAGCACCAGGAAAATGGTATTTAAAAAAAAAAAAAAAGTATGTCAAAATCCAGGTGAAAGCGATGCCTACAGAGAAAACAGAGGTGTTTCCACCATTGCAGCAGGCACAACTCCCCAGCCCTGTGCCAACCTGACGCTGCGGGAACCCAACCAGGCAGCTCTTGTAGGGGGCCCTACGCTCCCCCAAACTGCCCCAGCGCGGTAAGATTACGTGTCAGCCAACACGTGCCTTCCAACTTGAAAACTTTCCATTGATAGCAAATCCGCCATAAACCTCACTAAACTGTGCATGACTTAGTGATAAATGTGAAAAAGTACCATTTCCAGTTCAAACTGCTCTTGCTTTAACTAGGGGCCTTTTTTAGAGCACTGTCCTCTAGATCAAAAAGCCCTTCGACAGTTTCTATTCCACGTGCGAGCACCTCCATGGTACAACATTGTGCCCCTCCCTTTGATAAGCCAGATTGGGCTCATTTCTCACCGTACATAGTTTTCCAAGCTTTTAATCATTTCCATGGCATTTCTCTGTGTTTTTAAAAGCCAAAGGCACAGTCAGAGCATTCACCCCCTGCGACCCTCAGCACCAGGCAGCCATCACCAAGCTCGCTGGTTTTCCATCTGCCTCCTCCCGGGTCACTGCTGAGCTTAAACAAGCACGGGCTGCTCTTCACACGGTCACTGGGAGTTCAATCTTTCACTTTGTGATGTCTCCTTGTGGATTTTTGTATCAGTTTTGTTAAATCGGGCACTATACTGTGCAGCATCAATTCAGATGCCTTGCAGAAACCCAGGCAGCACATCAGTGTATTATCAGCTAATCTGGAATATAAAAATATCATGTTGGACTGATAAGATCTATTTTCCATAAACTTACATAGACTGACCCATTGCTGAGTTTAAGACCTATGTTAATGTATGACTATGTGGCCTGTCACCTTTATCCTTTAAAATACAGCTAAATAGAATTTCCCAGGTCTTTCCCACTGGATTTTCCTTGGCTCAGACTTCTACAGAATAAACAGAAACTAGACCACCAAAGCAGCCAGGGCAGAACGGGGGACAAAGGTAGCCTGCAACAGGATATCCAAGAGCCACTTCGGCACTGGGGAACTCCAGCTTTCCCTGGCCAGGTATTCACCGTAAGAGATGACACCGTCAATGGCAGCGAGAAAAGTCCTGTGGGAAGACAGAGCTCTGCAGGGTCTCCCCTCTGCAGGGATTGCTGGGGCAGCCGCTAAACCAGCGCGCGCCGAAACGCGGCACGGGAGGAACCGCCCCAGCGGTCTCCGCGCTATTCAAAAGCCAGAGGGTAATTCCACAGCCAAGAAATTCTTCTCCACGATCTCCCGGGGAACAGAGCAGTTTCATGGAAGAGAGAAAAAAACCCACAACCGACAGGTTTTCACTAACAGGACCCCAGTGTGTCGCTTCCCATTTTACTGCCATTCAAAAATATGCTCTGTGTGGTGCCGACACCGGAACACACGTTCCCTTGAGGCGGCAGCTCCCGCAGCCGCACCCCAGCGTGCTGGAACCTCACATGGGCTCTGCTCTGGTAGAGGCCGACTACATGATACACAAAAACAGCAGAAGAGAGAAACACCCCCTCTATTCCACGACAAAAACAGCATTAGCCACAAGTCCCAGATGAATTTCTTCTCCCTTTTCATTTAGGGAGGACAGACCGCATTTATTTGGTTTTTCCCCCATCTGGTGCACATTCACAATAGATAGGATTTTTGTTTCCAATACATGTGTCAGATCAAGACCTCACAGAGAAAGAAAAATCTGCATTTCAGGAAGCCACGTGTCAGTTCCCATTTCTGGCATTGCCCCACGCAGCACAAAAGCACCCAAACAAACCAGATTCCAGGTATAAATGTTTTCACAGAATATACATTTTAAGGGGACAAGTACAAATATTACAAAATGAACTGAATCACTTTTAAAATACTTATATTTGTTTAACCGTTAAAAACAGACACGTACAGAAAGAGGTAGCAAAGCTAACAATTTCCTGCTGCTCCAATTAGTGTTGCCTGCATGCACTGGGAAAGTTGCTGCGGAACCGAATCTCTGGACGTCTTTTCTGGAAAGGACTGGAGACAACTTGCCGTTTATTCCTGACAATGCAGTGTGAAGGACTGAGGCAAATCCACAGGCTCACTAAGCAGCTGTTTCATGTTGTCTGGCTTAACGAAAAGGCATTGAAAGAAAAAAAGGTTGTCTGTGGTTTACTTCAGAGAGCGAGAGAGCGCGAGAGAGAGCGCACACGAGCACGCACACGCGAGGGAGAGCACACACAAACGGAAGAGAATACCGGGAAGCGGCACGTGCCCTGCCACCGCCAGAGGAAAGCATGACAGGTCCGTGGGTCCCAGGGTTAGGAGGATAGAGAGCTTGGTATTAGCTTGGTCCCATGGATATCAACATCACTTGACAGACTCAAAGCTAAAAACAAGGCTTAAAAGGTGAACGGAAGCAGAACTCCGTGTGGTGCAGGCGTGCGCTCTCTCTCACACCCTCTTTTTCAGGCTGAGGTCCCAGCACGGTCAGTTCACGAGGTTCTCCCATCCAACATGTAATAGCGATACATTAAACCTATGACCAGCGCTCCGAAGATGGGGATTAGCCATGTTGACCAGAAACTAGACGGAGAAAACAAACAAACAAAAAAAATACACACAACATAAACCAGAAGAAAGTATCAAGTTAATAATTGATTCAAGATGCTCACAAATTATGACACGTCTGTTTTTATCTCGGAACTCCTGGGACCTGCCTCCCGTCAGCTCAGAGCAGCCGTACGGGCTGCGGCTCACGCCAGCAGTCCCTGGGCTCGGTGCTCTGCCCGGCCCCTGCGCGAGGCCCTGACGCCTGCAAGGGCGGCTCGGTGGCTTATAAAATAGCAGCTGAATTGCTGAAGTTTCCAGCCTGGCACATACAGAAACCAATTTGGGTTTTCTGTTGTTGGTTGTTGGGTTGTTTTGTTTTTTTTTTTCCTTAAATAAGTCAGACTGTAATTTGTGCTACACAAACAGCTGAGTTGACTCAAGGATGGAAATTGCTACAGCTATCCCACAATAAATCTTCCTCACTCATAAACCAGAGGCCACAGGCTCACCTTCAGCAGCCTCCATAGCAAAAAAGTTCTGCACCAGCTACGAAAGACTAGGGCCCTGCTCTGGTTGTAAGGATTTTTAACTAAACGGGGCTGGTTATGGTAAAGATCCTCCAAAATCTGCACCTTGCTGTGCTGCATCACCCCGTGACCTGCAGTGACCACACAAATAATGGACCGTGGCCACGCTCGTGCGACGTGAACACACGGGCCAGAGAAGTGACGCTGCCGAACACCAGGACACCAGGACGTCTGCGCTGCCGGCATGGGGCAGGGCCTGGGGCCGCATGGCCAGCGAGGGGGTGCATGCCCCAGCAGCCAACTCGGGGCGCTGCCGTTTGTCGACTCGTTTTGGACCATCCGCTTGCTGGAAGGCCGGTGCTTTTTTTCCTGCCCGTTAGAGCTAAGGCGCAGTTCTACAAAGGGAGAGTCCTAACCCCTCAGTTTCTTACTCTTACTTTAAGAGGATACTATACCTTGCTTGGCCTGAGGATGTCATACTTGGTTTCTGAAGGAGGAAAGAGGGAGTTAGCAGGGGGAAAAAGAAACATTAAACATGTGCTAATAAGACTACAAAACTGAACATGTGATTACAAATACAGAGGAAAAGTAACCCTCCCCTCCTCTGCCAAACACCCTCTGTCACAAGCGCGGGTGTTTCTGGGGACGTCGGCCCTCGTCCTCCCCTCCACGCCCATCAACCCACTCCCTCCCACCTGCTCTGCAGCTCCACGCTGGAACTTGCGCCCCTCAAAAAAAAAACCCTCTGAGAATTTAAATAAACTCATAAAACTCTGAGAATTTAAATATTTTCTTCAGTCAGCCAAAATTCTTGTTTAGGCTTTCATCAGCTCTGCAGCTTCCTCCTCCACGGCTGTTGCTGCTCTCCAGTTTAATTAATATCTACCAGCCAAAAAAAAAAAAATCACCTTTCCTGCCCATCCTAAACAGAATTGTCTCTATTTATTGAGAGCCCTAGTGCTTATTTTTCTGCCATAACACACTCAGTGGATGCTAAACACTGACACCTGTGGGGAGCTACCTCTGAGCTGCATCACAAGAGTATACAATTTTTTTTCTGCGTGTGTGGTTTCCCCTTTTTTATTTTTACATTGCTGACTTCTATCTCTTGCTGCTGTTTTTCAATTATACTTGGCCCCGCTTTTAAAACAGATGTTGTACATTGGAGCAAGACCTTAGCTGTACATAACTCACTGGACTTTCTCTTCAGAGGAGAAAAATATTTGAAAAAAATATTTAACTCCTATCCAAGGGAGCTACTCAGATTACTACTAATTTCATTTTAGGCACGCCATTCTGTTTATGAAATGGAGTTGAACCAAACAATACATTTTAAGGTGAACATATGCATCATTATGCAGCCCCGTGTTAGCACTAAGTGTGGGCTTTACCCAGCCTGAGTTATTCTCTCTGTGGCTGACTACAGCAAACACTCCCGAGGGCTTCAGTCGCTGCTCTCTGTTGACAGTTCTTGACTCCCGCTGCTCTGCGAGCGGCCCTGCCTTGAACAACAGCTAATGGAAGCGTTGTTGAAGGCAGGGCTGTGCCTGGTCCAAGCCTTCAAGCCAAGCGAGAAGAGGGGCCAGCTGCAAGGCGCATGTTTACCGCTCCGATGGGATTCTATTTATTACCATTTCCCTCTCCCCATCCATTTCAAAGGCATTTTTGCAACACTGCGCCCTGTTCTAATCCAGGAGTACCTGAGTTTTAAGCAACACCAGTGATTACTAGGGCAGTTAACAGAGAATTCTTGTTTTCCAGCCAAGCCCACGGTGGCTGTGCCTGTCTCCTGGCTTGAATGTAACAACACGAACAGTTCAGTGGTCAGGACATATCAAGTAATGCAAAAAAATGGTCTGTGGCTCAAGGTGTGGAAATAACATCGCTGATGTCAGGGGACAGAGGGCACAAAAACCCACTTCCAGTTTCACGGAGGTGACTGCTGAGCTTCAGGACAAAACCAAAGGCATAATTTGCTTGGAAGATATATTCATTGCTGTTGTTTGTGTAAACATAAAGCCACGAGCTCCACAGGGGAAAAAAAAAAGGCATGTGACAACTTCTTTGTTCATTTTGTGAGCGTACCATCATTTCCACAGCATTAAATTAAAATGGAAAAATAAAACACTAACAGCTTACCTTAGAGCCTTCTTTTTTACGATCATGCTGTCAAGGGGAAAAAAAAGAAGAAGAAAAAAAAAGATAAGCACTGACTTCAAGAGAAACCTGCAGTCTTTATGAGGGAATTGTTCTGTACACAGTCCTCATCACAGGGTAATTGCCTGGACTGGGTTTTCAAAGGAATCGTTCCTTCAGCACCCAAAGGCACCGGCTTTGTAGCAGGCAGGAAGCTGGTGGTTGTGCCGTGCCCCTGTGATCTCTCACCCTCCTGAACCCTAAATTACAAGGCAAGGGGAAGTTATGGTACCACCAGCTGAGGAGGGAACCGATTAGATTAGCTTCTTTAAGTGCCCCTGATTTAACTGTGGTGAGAAATCCGTTCTGAATGGTGGAAACAGAAACTAATTTAGTTTTGTTTCCTCGACAGAGATCCTCTTTCCTCAAGAGAAATCCTGGACAATACAGAGCCTGCCTAAACCCCTTAACTACTTACTAATTTCACAAGACACATCTTGGTGTACATGTTTAGTGGGTTACACAATGGATAGTCACACTTTTACACAGTTTGTGTTTGAGAGAGGCTCTCTCAGCCAGCTGGTCCTTACCGGGTGGATCTCTCCAATGTAGTACTGCTTGAGCATTTCCCTGGCATCCATGGAATGCCCAACATCCTCGAAGCATTCTGTGGCATCTCTGCCAGCTTGTTCGAGCAAAACCTCTTCTCCACCTGGATGCTGGAAGAGAAGTCTTCAGGTGAGCAAAGGGCTAGATGCAAAAAGAGCACCACAAGTGTCAGCAGCCTTCCTTCCAACCTCTTCCATTCATCACAGATGCCTCAAACCAACATCATCAATACAATCTTCCAAAGATTCAATTGTCCAACCTCTCCTTCAGGAATTCAGACAGAACGGCGTGTCCTGCACAGCCTGGACACACCTCGCACAACAAAAATCCTTCCAAAGAGGCGAATCCCCAACACACAGAGGGAAGCACAGCTTTGCGCCCCCACAGCCAAGCCAAGCTATCCCTTCTGTGATTCTGTAACTTGGGCAAGAAAATAATAAAAAGAAAGGATATCCTCATGTAGCATTTCATGGGCTTCACTCCATAAATCAGGCTCCCTTGCTTCCAGAGGAGCCTCTCCTGTATGATTTTCTCAAGAACTCTCCTGAGGCAACACAACTGTTAGTGAAGCACAAGACAACACTGCCTCTGCAGACACCAGCGGAGGAAAGGATATTCTACTTCTTCAGATACTACAAAAAATAATAGTATTTGGCTGACAGCCTCTCTCTGCACATAGCTGCGCAATGAGGAATGGAGAAGATATACATCATGTTTTCTAGTGGCATAAGAAACTGTGACTCTAGTGTAACCACAACAATACTGAACTTGCTCCCATGTACGACCACTCAATGACCAAGGGAGAGGAAAAAAAAAAAAAGTGTCACAAAAAACTATACTATTTGACATCATATACTGATTCCAGAGATTCAGAAGTTACAACCACAGAAGTACCAAATCCACAGGACACTCCACAACAACACTGACATTTCTGTTGGCGGCAGACGGTCACAGACAACAGTCAGACCAAGCAGTATGAACTGACAAAAAACCCCGGTGCAATTGTCTTTTCCTTGATGGGTTGGGCTCTCCTCTAGCACTGTCAGTACCGTAATTCCAGGAACAGGTTGGCAATGGAAAGCACTAACCACAAAGCCAGCAAAGTACAATCTCTTTACAGTGTGAACGTGAACAAATAGTTCAGTTTAAACTATCAGCTAATCCACTCAGACCAATAAAGTGGTCAGGCGTCTGTGTGCACACAGGGACTAACTCAGTTTTCTAGAGCATCAGGCAACAAGTGCTAACAGCGCCGGTTAAGAAGATGAGACTTATTCACTGCTGCCTGAAATGCCTCTAATGGCTACAAGCCTGGAACTGGAGAAGAGATGTTAGACTAAATTTCAGATCAAAGGACTAACACACCTGTTTTTCTCTGTAATATCCCTTTCCTTCCCACAGACAGAACAGTTGTCATTGCCCCCCTTCCTTCAGCTTGTCTGTTTTTGCTGCCAGAAGTCAAAATATTCCCACTTGGCTATCACACCTCATACCAAACATACTCAGTATGGACACAAAACCAGTCCAGTTGTTTACCCCAGTGAGTTGCTGCAGCCAATTCTGCAATCCTCATATCAGAGCTCTTTATTCTGAATAAATCCCTTTATTGTCCAGGTATGTAGCAAAATCAACGTGGAGCTTTCTCAGCAGCCATGAAGGGCAAAGTCTGCAGTCCTAGGACACAGTGTGGTTAGCAGGCAGTTATTAGATTGCTCTGGCTGTAAAACCAAGTGAGGCTCCACTCTGCTCATTCCCCCCATGCCTGGCTACAGGTCTCGCTGCCGTTTCTCCCACACCAACCCTCCAGCTCACTTGTTCTCAGAGGGAGTCGGATCAGGGACTACCGTGGCAGAAAAGCCACCCTACAAAAAAAGAGAAGGAAGCGGTTATCAGCTGGGATAGCTGTGAATGAGTGCACTACAGAGCTGGATGCACATCTCTTCATGCAAGGGAGTTAACGGGAGCACAGGCTGCAGCGAGACCACCCTTTAGATCATTCCTGCGCCTCTCAGATCACACTCTCAGGCTTGGCTGCAGTGGTAGGACACCGCACACTGTCTATGCACATTACTCAGAACAACTGCCCCATTTTCAGCTATTTTATAACCATGCCTGCAAAGATCCACAGAAACCAGAGGATGAGAAGCTGGCCATTTTCTTTAAGCCTTCTAGAAGAACTCCTTAGGGATGTGTCACCAGAAATCTCATTTCAGATGCAAAAATATCAGAATTGAATTTTAAGAAGACAACCTTGTTTTCCTGATCATCCACCCTAAAAGGGCAGACAAAAACCTGCAGTAACAGGCAACATGCAGTGGATACTGGCTTTCAGTGGCATCCAGTCTCTGCATATACAAGAGGCAAGAAGACTGGTAAAGTACCAGAGATAAGAAGAATGGTAAACTTTACTCCTCTTTACATCTTTGGGTCTGAAGCCTTGCCATGCACTTGCTAAATCCACAAGTAAGAAAAAGAATTACTTATTCATGCATCTGTCCTTCACTATAATCGTCAAGCTAAAAGAAAAAACTTCAAAACATTTTGGCATATCATATTTCTGAAAGGACTCCCTAGTCTAGACAACCACAACTGCAGCCAGACAATTCTTACCTTGTCATACCCGGGCAAACGTAAAACCAGACTATTTATACAGGAAGTCATTTACTCTGCCACAAAACTTCTCAAAGCTACAGCTCCTGCAGGAAAACATGAAAACTGAAAGGGTTGCAAACTGTGAAAAAAAAAAAAAAAAATTCCAGAGGAAACAATGGCTGAAAAATGTCTGTTTCTGAAAAGAAATGGCCAAAAGCAAACAAGAGAAGTGGGCCCAAGGGCCAGTCCTCAGAAGTTTTCCTCAACAACAGTAGTAGAACTGGACCTTCCCTGTCACTGGAGCCTTCAGCATACACAATAAATAAAGTACACACTGACAGCAACGTTAACAGTCTTGAAGCACCAGTTCTGGAAGGCTGTGACCAACGCCACTGAGCAGAGAAAACAGTTTTACAGGGAGCCCCTGTCACTTGGAAGTGAAAGCACAACAGCCATCACCAGTCCAAGGCACCTCCAGAGCCCCTGGTGAGGCAGTGCAGGGCGGGGCCAGCCTGCTCTGGCCACAGTCAGGAGATTTAAAGGGAAAAAAAACCCTAAAAAAAACCACCCCAAGACCTCCTCATGCTCTGCAGTACTCACAGCTACAGCAGGTGCTCTCAAAAGCGTAATTTCAGTGGGATCTTTGAATCAAGTTCTCCAAATTCCAAATGAGGTCCAGAGAAGAACAGAAGCAGGGAGTTGTACAACCCCATATTCACTTTAAACATCACTGATGCTCTAAGCTGATGAATGAAGAAAGTTTGCCCTGGATGACTCACTGCCTAATTAGCAGCTTATGTAGTCCATCTTCTGCGTCAGCCAGCAAGGTTATAGGTTGTATTTATTCATGAACCTCAGAAGATGCTCTATGCATGTAGGGATACGGAGCGAGCAAACAGCAGCAGCAAGTCAGAACTGGAGGCACGCAGCAAAGGCTTCTGAGAGGCAGAAACTCGCTGCAGAAGGCGAGAGCCTTGAGTCGCCTTTTCACAGGCTCCAAGTGTCTGCCTGCATACGTCTGGCTGGCAACTGCTGTTACAGACCCACTGCAAATACAAACGAGCTCAGAAGCAACGCTAAGCTCTACGACTAATTAGACTGCTGGATCAGGTAAGACACAAGATCATCAGGTCGAGGAAGGATGCAAAAGCTTTCGCTCCTAGCCCCCAGTGTTAGAGAGATATGCCAGGAAAGAGAGGAGTATTACCATGCAGTAACAATGTGCCAGTACCATACAAGCCAGAAAACAAGGACAAGCAGCCACCTAGACAAACGGTGTTCATCAACCACACATCCTTCAAGGCTTGTTTTAAGACACAGAACAGGTTTCCCCGAAAACATCTCTGCAAAGCTGGAGCAAGTCAGCATAAGCAAAACCAGATCTCTGACATTCCTCCTTCTCCCTCACGGGTTTCAAATACCCCAGAGTACACAGGAATTAAATGCAGAAAGACAAAGAAGGGTATTCAATATTGGTTTCGTACTGCTGGTGCAGTAAGGAGGCAAGAATCTAAAAACTTGCTGCCTCTGGTGTAAGCAACCACCCAATACTTCCCTCCTCTTTACTTTCACTTCAATAATAGCGTTCTTAACGACCAGCTCTTCCAAGCACAGACCCTACCTTGGCTATATACCTGCCTGGAAAGAGCCTAACTTCTGTTACAACCACGTATTTTTAAAGACAAGCTGTCAGTAGTAGAATATTTCCTTCTTTTGAAACATAGTTTGAAGAACATTATACCTGAAACCAACTGACCAGTTTGGGTTAGAGTTGTCACAACCCAGGCTCATTCCATTTGGAAACCAGTTCAAATGGATTTCATCCCACTTATCACAGGTATCAGAAGCGGCAGCACATGCCAAGACACAAAGTGGTGGTGGCTGCTGTGGCTTCTGGGCGCAGGTAACAGACAAAAGGGTATACTGGAGAAACAATCTCATGTAAAAATGGAGATAAACCACGTCCCTCTATCGTAAGAATGCTTGTGAAAATAAGTCTATTACAGATTGTGCACAAGTTAAAAGCCACAGATTTTAATACCAGTGTGGTGAGGGCGTAAGCGTGAGCAGTACCAGACCCCTGAGAGCCTGTCAGGGAGGTACCTCTGCCTTCCTCCCCTCCCTCCCTCATCGTTCACACCTACCTGAGCAGCCAGTCCCTTTGGCTCTAGCCATAGTCTACAATTCCTTTTCTAGACTACTGCAATCAGGAGTAATAACACTGGCCCAGTTACCTAGATCTGGGAGAAAATTATACTATTGCCATAAGGCTATCTCAGATTTCAAATAACCACACTTCATTTCAGGCACTTACAGGCTTTCTGAAGCACAAGAGACTGCAGTCTCTCAGAAACATTAAATTTCAGTTGCTGTCTGCACATCTCCTGTATTTTGTTCACGTTCTTATAATTCAACAGGATTGTGCTATGTGATAAATGTCTTAACTATTACTCCTATTACACAGTAAATAGCAAGGTAAATTGGAAGTTTAAACGAATCTATGCTTCAAACAACATACAGATTTTGAGCTGGCTAGCTAACGGCTCCCCTGCTGTACCAAGTCTGCAGGAATCACAAAGCAGAATTCAACGATCTTTTAGCAGTGAGGCTTCTTCGAGATTACACAATCGCTCCAAGGTAACGCTCCAGTGGAATTCAGCAATCCTGTTCAAATAATCTGTGACCAAAGGCCAGAAAAGGCAACAATTAGACACTGCTTCAGTGACTACACAGGATCAAGGGGAAATATTACCCACTAAAACCCTGATACCTGCAGTTACAGCAACTCAGAGCTCCAAAGCAGAACAGTTTATCAGACAACTGTAACTTCTAAACAGGACAAACACTCCTGGTTCCAATCAGCTACACATTGTTCCCCTATCACTCAACTGATCACAGTGGGGTAACAGATATAAAGTGTATTTTTGCTAATAAATTAGGCCTTGATCTACAAGTTTCACAATGTCAGCGAGGAGGGTACGTAGCAGAGTGTTGTGTCAGCCATGCTGGCACCGTTAAAACAGTAGCCTTATTCTTCTCCCTTTCCCTAGTCCAAGTAGATCTTTTTCACATCAGAAAAACACTAATGGGATAAAGGGGTTGGAAAGGGCAATGTGAAATATCATCCCAAGGTAACATTCAGGGCATCGCTAAGCCTGGCTTGCTGGAGGTGGGGAGTGAAGCATTTTTCTGGGCTCATTTATAACACTGAAGGTGTCCCGAGGAGCACGTCCCAGACACCATCTTACACAGGGAATGCCAAGAGGAAGACTCTGACCACCACGCAGGGTCCGTGCTCTGAAACACAGCATCATTCACACTGGTGTAAATATCCTGAAAACATTTTTCTAACTCTTTGAGTCTGAAAAGCAATAAGCAGCAGCCATAACTGGAACATGGAGGCAAGTGGAAGGACAAGACAGCAGTTTCCACAAGTACCGTCCCAACCTCCAGCTGGTTTTGGCTCTTCCTAAACCCACAGCGTTTTGTTATTTAGAAACCAGCAGTGAATTGCTTTCCACATTTTTGCCTGGTCTTCCCCTGAATCTACTTAACCTTCTTGCACCCACAACAACCTTTGGCAAGGAGTTCCATGGGTCTGCTCCCTGTTGCGTGAAGAAACCACATTTGTTTGTGCTGAACCTGGCTCTAGCCAGCTTCTTTGGTGTCCCCTGGTTCTCATACTAGACTTTTAGATGCAGGCAAACATGACAGATTTCAGAAACTAGGGGAGTTAACAAGCATTCTTCAAAACACAGCCTCCACCCCGCCCGTTTCATTTGATCAGCAGAGGTAGCTGAGCCCACTGCTTTGTACTCCACTGCCCTCTCTCAGGAATTTGACAGATGCCAGATGACAGGGTTGGCCTAGTGCCGGGGAACCCAAACGCTGGAGGGGGTGTGCATGCAGGAGGAGGCAGTCAGCTGCTCCCAAAATCCTCATGTACCAGCTGGAAAACTCCTGGTCTTGTGAACTGACCCTGGAGCGGGAATCTGAGTACCTTAATTCTGCTCACAGCTCCACCATTTCAAGGCTTCCTGAGTTAGTCACACTCAATACAATCATCTTCTCCTTCCCACCCCAACGATAAGCTCTCCACAGTACAGTTTGCATCTTGTTGTAGATGCATGGGACTAAATGCGCAACCGGTCCCTCACCTCAGCCAGACCTGCGGGCTCTCCTGTAAAAAACAGCTGAGCATCAGCTGGTAATTCTTCATGCCATGGCTGCTCTGCAGCACCAAACTGCCACACTTCCCCCAGACACCCTCCCACTGTCCCACATGCTTTTCTTTCCAGCATATTGGGTGCCTCAAGTCTCTCTCGAGTATCAAAGACCCAAGAACAGCAGCAGCTCAGCAGGCAGCTTTTCAGATCCTGCACCTGACACAGAGGCATCTGTAAACAGTGCTGGAGAACCAACAGTAGACACTGCTGAGCAAAGGAGCGAGCAGCCAGGAGGCATTTATGGTCCCGTGAAAGCAAGATTTTTCATTATAAAAGTTATAAGCAGTGCGGAACTGGCTATGGCAAGGGCCAGCTCAAGCCACCGTAGAAAAAGACACTCCCTAATTTGTCCACTGAAATATCTCAGAGGCTCTCTTACAATAAATGTTGGGGGGAAGACTCAAAGCGGAAGTCGGATTCCGAATGAAGCATTACAATGCTGGATCCAATGAACAAAATAGATTGTGTCCAACTTTATAAATAAATACCAAAAAGTACACAGAAAGCCAGCTGTCAGGCCACTATAAAAAAGCTGCCAGGTTATCATTCTCTCCTCCTGATAAGCCTCTACACCTCACCAAGGCAGCTTTGTCATTCTATGTTATGACTACACAGGAGACATGCTTTAATCATATATGCCTGGAGGAAAATCAGAGTTTAATTTAGACAAGCAAAACCAACAAGCAGCAACATGCACGTTTTCAATGAAGTGCTCTTATTTTAAAGCTGATTCAGACTAACTTTCACACATTACCCTGTAGATGCTACAACGGGTTTGGTGTTATTTTAAGCTGGGATAGAAGCCCTTTGAAATTTTGTTACCATTTCAGTTTTCAGTTCCAAATACAAATGATACCGCTCTCAACCTTCTCAAAAACAGAAGTCAAAAGCATCGAGTCTAGAAGCAATTTTTGTCCCCACATCCAAGAGAACTGGAGATGAGGCAGCAGAGACTGCATCGCTTCCAAATCGCTTGTGCGTGGTCACCTCTGGGAAGGCAATAGTGCAGCAGATGCTCACCTACAGAATCACCTTTGAGTTCTGAGATGTCCCTGGAGGTGTCAAATTTAAACTACTGACCTAGCCCGACACTGTTTATCCTTCAAGACCAGAAGTGAAGTAACATGGCTTAAGGTGGGCTCCCACGTAAGGCATGCCTGAACAGACTTCCTAAGGAAACAGAAGTTGACTCAAACGAGTAGAAGCACAACCTCACGCTCTGCTGGCCTTTGCCAACATGACCTGCCATCACTCTCCCATTTCTCACAGGCATCTTTGAGCAGGGGCAGGAGCTGCCCTGAGCAAATAAACCGCGCAGGCGGCCAACAGACCACCGGGTCTCCCGGGGCCACTCCTCGAGGCTTGTGGGCCCCTCCTTCGGGCAGTGCTGGGCCGCTGAGGCCCCAAAGACTGGGGCCAGAGAGCTGCCTCAGGGACACAGGAGCCCCCCCCACCCCGCCAGGGCCTACTCGCCCCCCCTTCCCCTTGCAGCCCCACCCCCGCCTCGGGATTTCTGCCCCCCATGGCACCCCCCCGCCCCTCAGTCCTCCTCCCTCATCCCCGGGCCCTCCCCTTCCCTCTCAGCCCCAAACACCCTTCCCAAGCCCTCCCCGCTCCCCTCAGCCCTCTCCAGGCCCTATCCTTCCCCCCGCCGCCCCCTGAGGGGACGGGCCGGGACCCCGCCCCGCCCGGCCTCACCTCGTCCAGGAAGCGGGTAACATCGTAGACGCGCCCGTGGATAACCAGCCAGGCCTCGCGGTTGGAGTTCCGCTTCCCCACCTCCTCCAGCGTGAAGACGGGCCCGGCCTCCGCCGCCGCGCAGCCCCCAGCCTCCGTGCGCTCCCCGGCTTCCATGCTGGTCGCCGGCAGCTTCGCGGAATGACGGGCGTGGCCCACGGCAGCCGCCGTAGCGATGGCGGATGCCCCCGCCCACCCCCTTTCGCTAACGTCCCGCGGCGGCTCCCGGCTGAGCCCGCCGGCCAATGGGGAACGAGCGGGCCCGGCGGCGGGGCCACTGCTGGCGCCGGCTCCAGCCAATGGGAGGGCGCGGCGCCGGGCGCGGGCCAATAGGGAGCGGCCCAATAGGGAGCGGCCAGAGCGGCAGGGCGGGAAGGCGCTGGGCCTCGCCTCGCCTCGCCTCGCCTCGCCTCGCCTCAGGCGGCGTGCCCCGGCCCCGGCCTCGGCCTCGGCCCCGGCCCCCGCCCCGGCCCCCCCCGGGCGCGGCTGGTGGGCAGCCAGGGTGTCGGCTGCTCTGCCAGGCCGCCGGAGAGCGAAGTGCCTGTCAGCGGCCTGCCCACGGCGGTGCCCAGTGTCCGTCCCCGGTGTCCATCCCCAGCCTCTGGTAACTCTCCCCCACCCGGCCTGTTGGGCGGGTGAAGGGAAACTGGGATCTCCTGGGAAGCGCCTCTTCCCATCAGGGACTGTCCGAGCTCGCCTGACGGTCGCAGCTGCAGCACCCCCAGCCGAGCTGCAGACATCTGCGACGGGCCGCCCCGGGGTTGTCTCTGGGAGCAGACGCGGTTGGGAGGACTGCGCGGCGCTGCTGGATGAGCAGCACGAGCCATCGCGGGGTGTGGGGACGGGGGTCGCAGGTAGCGGCTGTTTCAGCAGGAAAGCGCATGGGGTGTGTGCTGGCAAGAACCATTTGTCAGGGTCCCTTGGCTAAGCTGTAGCACTCCGTTGGTGGGCTTTTGATTCCAGCACCAATGGGAACGGGTTTTTTGCTGCTCCTTTTGTGTTGATTCTTTCTGTGCATATATAAAATAGATGGCCATCTCACAGATCTTTAAATTGAGCCAGAGGAGGTGCAACACACCTCCAAGTGCTGGGTTTGTATCGGTTTCTAAAGGAAAGTGTTCACATGCAGATGAGATGTGAGTCACTTGGCAAGTTCTCTCTTCCCTGCCAGGTTTAGGAACAGAGAGACTGTTTGGAAAATCAGGAACCTGAATAACTTGTAAACCTGATAGTTTTCATTCGTGTACTCGGATTTGTGGCTGTGGAATTTATTTTCTTACACTTGCAGTGCAGGTAAAATGCTGGACAGTGGACTGTTTGTTTTAACGTAACTGCTGAGGCAGCAGAAATGCCCTATGTTGTAAGAAGTGCTCACACTGTTGCCAACGCTGGCTAAATGTTAAAGGTATATGCAGAGGGAATTTGAGCAGGCTAAGGTCTGTGCAGTTTGCTACAGCTGGGATTGTAAAAGGAGCTCAAGTGAAGTAGGTACCCGTACCTGGCTTGCCCCTAAGCTGGGATCTCTGTGGGACTGAGACATACGTAATGGTACAGTCTGGGAGATTTATCAGCTCCCAGATGTTATCCTGACTAACCGTGCTGTCTGTCCACATCCACTCCAGTACAAAGATAGGTCAGCTCCCTGAAGGCCGCAGGTTGATTGTCAAACAAATGTTCTCAGTCACTCTCTGGTAAAGAAGGGTATTCTTTATTACTGGAGAGAAATTGTCCAGTAGCACCTGCCAACCATAGTCTCTAATCCAATTACTGTTGTAATGCACAGCCTTTGCAGATGGCTGAAATTTGGGGCTGAGACCTGGCGTGGCACCTGTTTTTCATACACTGGCTTCTCCTGGCCTTGTTCTACTGGTTTTGTACAAGGAAATGGGGATCAAGGTGCAGTCAAAGAAGTAGTAAGGAAATAAAGGCACTGTACTAGGTAAAGAATAAAGTGGGGGGAGAGGAGGCATTCGAGTCAGATCAGTCTAATTTGTGTAGGATTCAAATCCATCTCCTGCTGTCAGTGTGTTCTCTGTCTGAGGAAGTAGGCTATAAATCTGGATAAACCGCAGCAATAGTTGAACTTTACTAAATGTTTCACGTCCTTTGGTACCTGTAGTGCTGGTGACTTTTCCTCACGTTATTCCTTAAGGCGCTCAGTTCTCGTAGCTGGAGCAAAGAGTGTTTGTCTTTGTCAGTGCGTTTACTGCCTTGTGCTTCCCAGCGAGCTTGTTGTCTTTCATCAGAATTCTTACTCATACTCTGCTGGCACAGCAAACTGGGGTTTCTGCTTCTCCGAAAGCCTGGTAGGTAATGCAGCACGTGGTTGCACGCGCTGCCTTTGCTCTGTTGCCCTGGTGAATTGTGGGCTTTTGTGTGGCCACCCTCTAAATTGAACTCTGTGTTACTTTACATTTACTGAGACAGCCATAAAGCTAGAATATTTCTGTCTCTCGGTGCTTTCATCTGTGATAGCTTTTTTTTTTTTTAGCTGAGGCAGTGCCTGCATGCTTGAAGTCCTTCTTTAAATATACACTCATTGCCCACTCCTTGCCCAATAAAGTCCGCAGTGGCTTCTTCTGAGCCAAGTGTCAGAACCAGTGCTCTGTCTGTACGTGCTTGGGCTGTGCAAAGCAGCTGCTAAAGTCACGCTGTTCCTGAAATCTTTGGCCTCCTTTTCCTCTCTAGCTTTGTTGCAGGCTGGAGGGTGCAGACCTCACGGCTTCCTCTCCAGCTATTTCAGAGCAATACAGATGCTTCATCTGTAAATGCAGATTCAGGAATCTTCTCTATTTGGGCAAGTCCATGCATTTACTTCACCAGATATTTGTATATTGTTGAAGGCTTAGCCTGCGGTTTGAAACTTCTTCACAGTTACCTAATCAATAGCTCAGTCTTAACGTAGCTTAAATATTGAGCTGCTGCTTCTTCTTTTGATCCCTTCTGTGTTATCTTTTTTCAGTCATTAGGGAGGTTTCCCTAATTCTGTGTGTAACTGGAGTATCCTCTCTGACATGGAAGCATTTCTAGCTCCTTGCACTCTGACATGTAACCTTGCTACAAGGGAAGCTCCCCCCCAGCCAGACTACGTACTGTCAACTAACGTGGGATTGCACCATCGTGCAACCCCATGGCCACAACATCCTCTGCCCGGCCTTGACAAGCGCAGTCATGTATCATTTCACACAAAGAGCTGCTCTAAAGATCGCTCTGCCGTCTCGCTTTGACTAGGCTACCCATCTCTTGGCAAGTTTCTGCTGGCCCCATCCCTTGGTTGCATCAAAAACTATGTCTCTTTTTTTCTAGATCCTTCCCAGCACATTCCTGCCTGTGTCGATTTCAGTATGAAGTACTTAACTTTGCCTTGGATTGGTTCACAGCATCAGCCTCTATAACCTACTCGATCAATTTTTTTATTAAGTGCCTTTGTGCTTTTTTCTCTGCAGCTCTCATGCCTGGAGGGTTTGTCTGTATATTTTGTGAAGCGATCTCATTATCCTCCTCAACATTTCCCTTTTCTGCTGTTTTGTTGCTGCCTGTTTTTCTGTAGTTGTCCACTGCCTTTCAAAGACTCCTTGGCGCAGCATCTGTTTTGCACTTGTGCGTAGCAGAGTGGCATCCTGGGCTGTGACCAGGCTTTCCAGGCACGTTAGCAATACAAATAATGATCATGGTAACAAACAAGCTCTATATTTATTGAGCAACAGAATTCAGTCGCTGCTCTTCCTTACCATTGAGTCCAAACAGAAGTCAGAAATTGGTGGTGTGTCTGTCTAGAGAGCAAGCCTTCAGGGCAGGTGCTGTTGCCTTCTGTTCGGTGCAGCACTGCGCGTGCAGCCGGCACACTACGACAGAATAAAGGAGTGCGTGGTAACCAGGTGCCCCTGGTGATTTTCCTGTTTTCTTTTCCACTGTAACTCATACAGAAAGACAGACACGAGACCGCGGCAGCGTGCAGATCTTGTTCCCTGGAATGTTTTCTTTCATCTGTAATCACTTCATCAGAATCCATAAATCAACTAGTTAAGACTAAAAAGCACAAACACGACTGTAATTTGGGCCTTCCTGCCCAGTGTTTCTTTTGGCACACAAAACACCAAACCTTTTCCTGAAAAAAATGATGATGACACCGGACGAGGATTCGGTGAAACTGGACAGTGAGGCCACTTGCATTCCAGGTCCACTGCCTGCTTCCATAATCCCTGCTTCCTTTTCATTCATCGTAGAAGATTCACAGAGTAAAACAATGGTGTGTATTTCTGCATTTACTCTGGAAATCAGAATTTCAGGCTCGTTTTCCAGTGCTGGGTGCTATTAAGGCATAACTGGCCCAGGCAGGCCATGAAACGGTGTGGGAAGGAAGCCCTGGATGAGGTGCCAAGGCTGCCGCCCGTCACATGCCCTCTCCCGGCTCCAGCAGCTCGAAGGGAGATTAGCACCTTCTCAGCTGCCCCACGGCTCTGCTGGGGTGATTACTGCTCTCTGACATCTGTCCGTCACCACGCTACAGCTCCTACAGCTCCCGCTGTCCAAACCCTCCCAGGAACTGCAGAAACCTCGTCGCTCTCTTCAAACCTTGGAGAGGTTCCATCTGATGGGGTGGGAAGTGATCTACTGAGCAGTGCTCCCGGGAGGTCCGAAGGGATGTCGCCTTCACTGGGGAGATGCTGGTGGGCACGAGGAGGCGATGGCAGCCCCGGAGGGGCAGGGACAGGAGGCAGGAGGCCAAGGAAGTGGATCTGCTGAGCAGCAGCTCTGCCTCTTTTCCTGAGCAAAGCCTGGCTTGGAGATGGCAGATAGTCCCTGAAAGGGTTTGTCCAGGCGTCTCAGAGAAAAAGATTTGTTTCCCCAAGGAGAGGACTCTGGGGACTCTATGTTCTCATCTTTGAGCAAAAAGAAATGACTCAAAGTCCTGCACTGGGCTGGTGGGATCTGCCAAAGTGGCTGGTGCATCGGGTTGGAGTGGGGTGTATCAGGTGCAGAAGCTACTGATCTTTTCAGAAAACATGGAGTATTTTAGTCAGGAGAGCAGCAGCAGTGTTTGAAAGGTTGTGAGGGCAACCGATCCCAGCTACTGCTGTCAGCCTCTCCTCGAATCGAGGGGAGAACGGTGGAGTTGAGGACTCCTGGCCCTGTCACCTGTACTTGAATCTTGTGATAGAAAAAGAGCAAAACCGTTTTGCTCGTGAATTTTTCATATGGAAAAGTATTTTAACCAAAGCACATTGCTCTGTTGTGTCCTCTCAGCCCAGGAACCAGCCGTTGGTATCTCTCTCTGCATCCCTCCCAGCATTCAACAGCCCTGACTTGCCGTGTCCCGCTCATGCCACTCCCTTTCTGCGCTGGCTCTCCCCAGGGCAGTCACACTGCCCCGGCTGAACAGCCACCCTCCTTTCTTGCCCTGATTATTTTTATCTCCCTTTGCCAATTAAAAAAAAAAAAAATCCCTCCCAGTTTTACCATTTTCCATTTGACACGTGGATTTTTCTCATGTGTGTTTCCGCCTCCTCTGGCCAGGGGTGGAGGGAGGGGAGTATCCTGGATAACCTAATGCAAGAGGAATTTTCACGTGCTTTTCCACCTCAGGTGAAATAGTCCCCAGAATGGTGTCAGGGATGTTCCCTGGGCCAAAGCACCAACGCCTCCCAGCGAGAGATGTCCTGGAGCAGCAGAGAACCACCTCCTAATCCGGAGGCTCTGCTCGCCTCCTCGGGGCACTGCTTCTTGGCCTTCACTGGGATCACTGGGAAGCCAAAGTTATGCGAAATCTGAGTGACTGTGGGAAAATCTCTGCCCCAGGATGCCGAAGCAGGGACCTTGTTTTGTTGTTACAGGTCAGGGGGATGGGATTTGCGGATGGCTGGACTACGAGGAACGGGTGTAAGCAGTGTATGAAAGTGTCCCGGCTGCTCAAAAGACTAGAATAAAGAGCATAAAGTAAAAAAACCCACAAATAAAGTACAAAATAACAGCATCTAATACTTGAAGCGTTCAATCCCCTCTGCAAATGCAGGTTGTGCTTAATTAAGCCTTAATGCCCTGAGTTAGGCCTGGGTGCTCCCTCTCCCCTGCTCCAAGGCAGCAGCCCGGGAGGCCATTGCCGGTGCACGTCACCGTTTCCATTTTCTTCCCAGCTCTGTGGGGACGGCTCACGCTTCGGGATGCAGCCCGGCTCTGCTCCACCCGCCAGCTCTGAGCACCCATCCGTGAGGGCGCTGGCTCTGGTTTGAGGGTGCTAGGCCAAGTTTAACGGATCTCTGGACCTCCGTGGTGCCCGAGGTGAAACGCGTGGCTCAGGGGATCTTGCATCGTTTACAGGTGGTCGTTTCGCTGCTGGCCCGCATTTCCCAGCTGCAATAAGGTAACCAGTGCTCCAGAAAACACTGGTTTTGCTGGGAGCATGGAACTGGTGGTTGGAAGAGGATGAGGAAGGCGTCCTTCTTCTGCCCCTTGCTCCGTGTTGACCTTTGGGCAGGTGGAGAACGACCTTAGAACTTGTAGGACCCTATAGACGAGTGTACGCGCCGCTCGGCTCCGCTCTGAGCGTACCGGGATGCCATGGAGCTGCGGGGAGGCTGGGGCAGGCCCTGCCCCACGGCTGCCCACGCCTGCTGGGGGACTGGGGGGCCGGGGGGCCTCTCCCTGCGGAGGCCGGGCAGCGTGGGCACCTGCCGGAGCCCAGCTCAGTGTCCACAAGCCGGAGATGGGCAGCAGGAGAGTCCCCAGCCCTGAGGGACGTGGCCTGCTGTTCCCCTGCCTGCAGTGCCCCTGCCTGCCGGGACAGGCCCTGCAGCGCTCCGTCCGCCCGCCCCACAGCTGCCGCCGCCGCGGTGCACGCTGGGATGCGGAGGCGCTCGCGGCGTGACACGGCTCCGGCGGCCGGGGAGGGGCGGAGCGATGGCGCGGCGCGATCGTCACTTCCGCCGGGGCCGCGTGTCAGTTCCTGGCGGGATGAAGGGGAGGCGGAGGCCGGCGTCTCGGCGGGAGAAGATGGCGGGGCGGGGCGGCCTGGCCGAGGAGACGGTGAACGTCTGGGTCCTGCAGTTCTATTTCCACCAGGCCGTGGAGGCCTACCGCTCCGGGCGGAACCGCGACTTCCGCCAGCTCCGTGACGTCATGCAGGGTGGGCCGGGCCCGGGCTGAGGCGGGGAGCGGGGGCAGCCCCTGGGGGACCCGCGGGGAGGGCGGCGGTTGGGAAGGGGTAGGCGCGGGCTGGGGGTGAGGGCAGCCGGGGCCGGGGAGAGGCTGGTCCGCGGGCTGGGCCGTGCTGTACCGGTGTAACCCCCCCCCCACACCTCGTCCCACAGCGCTCCTTGTGCGGCCTCTGGAGCAGGACTGCACGGTGTCCCAGATGCTGCGCATAATGCAACTCCTGTCACGGATTGAGGAAGGCGAGAACCTCGGTGGGTCCCCAACCCTCCCAGCAAGGCGCTGGGGAAACTCCAGTGCTGGCTCACAGCCCACTGCCCCAGCTGGAGTGTGCCCTGTTCTGTGGCAGTGCCTCTGCAGCTCCCAGGATCTGTGTTTCTGCACAGACCAGGGCTCTGGGCTGAAGCTGTTAAGCTGTAGGAGCTTTCCCCTGAGGGTGAGGGGCCGGGGAGCGTGGCTGTTCGTGTCTCTATCGTGCTGCCGTAGCCATGAGCAGTGTGCTTGAACCCAAGCTCCAGGGCTGTCCTGCTACCAAACAGACTAGCCTTGTGACTTCAGCTCAGCCTCGCAGCTTCTGAAATGCTCCCCCACATCAGTTATTTGTAGTCAAGTGGTTCTGCACCTTTCCCTGCCTGGGGGGGATCTTGCAGTTTAGACATTTGGCAATGTCTCATCTTTCTCCTCAGTAGCTCTAGAATTTGCAGTCAGAATGAGCAAGTGAGTAACTAACTGTCCGTAAGGCATCGCTGTGAATGCCTTGCAAATCGGCGGCTGTGAATTCTTGCAGATTGCACCTTCGATAAAGAGTCAGAGCTCACCCCTCTTGAATCAGCAATCGGTGTCCTGGACCTCGTTCAGAGAGAATTCTCTGTGGCTGAGAAGACGATGGAAACTATTCAGAAAATGGTGAAGGAAGCTGTAAGACCTTTTTCAATAAATGCTTTGCTTGTCTTTTGTCTTAAAAAGGTCTTGTACAAATGGCAGTGGGAATTGCCTCGTGTGTAGAATACCGTCCTTAGTACTGACTTGGCTGCAAATGCGTATCTTCAGTGTATGTGCTTCTTCATCAGTTAAAGTAGAAGTTGTTTTTTCTATGGAAGGTGGTACTAAGCTGTCACCTGTGTGCCATGTTTGATGATGGTAACAGCTTTTCCAAAGCTGATCTAGAGGGCATGGTCAGTTCAGTGTCAGCAGAGAAACTGTTATTTTTCTTCCGTAGGCTGTTGTTGTCTGCATCAAAAACAGAGAGTTTGATAAAGCCTTCAAAATTGTCAAGAGGCATATGGGGAAGGAGCCCAGAAACCAGGTGAGTCTGTGCCAGAGTGAAAGATGGCTGCTTGAGGACTGTGGGATGTCTTGCAGGGATATTTGGGGGTGGTCTGATATGTCTTATGGGGTACTGGGGTGGGGCACTTGTGACCTGTATCGCAGGCGTGAAAGGTTTCCCCGAGAAGCATGCCTCGTGGGGAAACCTGACCGAGAAGAAAGGGTAAGGGGGATGAAATGGAAAGAGTCCTCCTTGAATGATGGGCCCTCAGTGTTATGTGTTTCTAAAGCATTTAGATCGTCACTTTGGAGCTCCCTCTGTTACTCATGTTCCCTCAAGTATCTTTGTGGGTCCTCCAGGCATCAGCATTCATCCTCTGTCTAGAGGCAAACTCAAGCTCATGTGTAGAGCACAAGTTTGGAAGAAGGGGCTGGTTCTGAAAGCAGAAAGAGTCCGTGTTCCTATTTCTGTAGGCAGTGCAGTGTCTTGGGCACTGGAAGCAAAAAGTCAGAACTGCTGAAACAAGATGGCTCTCCTGTTCCTCTGGCCTTTTCCCAACCTTGTGTCAGTTTAAATTAGTTGTGCCTGCGGAATGTCAGATAGGAAAGGCCTGATCCTTCCCCAGATCCTGGCTCCCGCGGTTGCCACTTACAGCCTTGTACCTACTCAGAGCATTCTTACCTTTTTAGAAAAAGAGGAATGAGTTGCTGACTCTCATCCGGGAGAAGAATTTCACTCATCCCATAGTCAAAAACTTCTCTTACAAGAACTTCCAGCAGAGCATGTTTCAGTTCCTGGAGACCTATGTGGACAATTCGGAGCCGCTGCTGCTGACGGTACGTGTCCGCCCTGCTCACCTGGCTTCCAATCCTGCACTGCCTTCTGCCCCGGCGAGGGGCAGCAGGAAAGTGCCATAAGCTGCAGATTCGGGGAGAACTGGCACTTACTTTGCCACGAGACAATGAAATACAGTAATTTGGCTTCTACATGCCTTCTGTGCCAGTAATGAGTTAGACACCTAATTAACAGTGGGTTGAATCCAAAATAGTTGAGTCTGTTCCTAAAAGGTTTGTACAGGTAAACACATTTTTCAACCTGTGTAACAAGTTCTAATTGATAGACTCTGTACGTGGTGCCGATTGAACTGCAAGTAGCAGCTTAAAACACCTTTGGGGAGGGGATAAAATCAGATGGCAGCACAAGGAATCATCTTTATAATGGTTACATTTTTTTTTCTTCTCTGTCCAAGATAATGAAAAAGACTTTGAATTCAGGATGTGCCAAAGAACCAAAACGCTCATCGGTGACTCCCGAGTCTGCAAATGGGCCAAAGGACCAGGCAGGAGCTCTGGAGCCCTTGGGGAGGGCCGAAGGCCCAGCAGGAGCTCCGGAGCCTGCAGAAACAGCAAAAGAGCTGGAGGGAGCTCCCAACCCTGCAGAAAGGGCAGACAACCCAGCAGCAGCTCCCGAGCATATGGAAGGAGCTACTGACCAAGCAGCAACTCCTGAACGTATGATAGCAGCAGTTCATATCTCGAAAGATGCTTCAGAGCCTATGGAAATGCCTGAAGAACCAGCGGCAACAACTCCAGAACTTCCAGGGGTGTCCTCCAGGGACTCAGAAAGGTGGGCAGAGGAGTCTGGCCCTGCATGATGGATGAAATGTGGCAGCAGGTCTCTTCTGAGGGGTGGTTTGCTCAGTCCAGGCCACTCTTAACTTCCCTGAGTGCCAACCCAAGCAGGTCTGCCCAAGCCAGCCCCAAAGGCTGTCAGTGTAAGACTTGTCTGAACACAGCAAAATTGTTAAGGTGGTTTGTTTTTTTCCCAAAGATACTACTAGAAGTAGGTAGTACTTTTGTAAACTGGGAAGGGAGGGCAGAGGCTGCTGTCGTGGAGCAGCATTTGGTGTCCGTACGGTTCAGGCCTTAGGCGAGGACAGCAGGGCATCGGGGGCACGTGGGCATGCTCTCTTGAGGCCTGCTTCCTCAACAGATTTTATTTACACCCTAGGGTCAACTGTTGAGGGTCACACTGTAAGGGAAAAGCCTGATTTCAGTGAAGTGGAGCCACCTTGGTGATTTCTTTACAAGCTGCTCGGTTCTGTTTATTTTGTAGGCAGCCCTCTGGAACTGCAACCACATATGGGATTTCTGTTCTGAGAGAAGCTTTCAAGATCCTGTCGGACTCCCAGGATTCTGATGCGCTCTTCACCAAACTGGACGAAACAGACTTTTCTTTCCCCAAGCAACTGTCTCCTTCTGTATCCCACAGAACGAAGAGACGGAAAGAAGAGGAGAATCAAGCTTCTGAGATCTCAGTCCCTCCTGAAATATCCCATAAGGGCAAACGCTTGTTGACCATAAGCAGTCTGGTCATGGAGCAAGACAGCGAGTACTACGAGTCAAGTGAGAGCCCAGACTCTTCCCAGGAGCCAGTTGTATCTTCTGCTTCCAGACCCGTTCAGAAATTGCATGACCAGCCTGTGTCTACTAAGAGTGCCAAGTATGAAGCCCATCTCTTGTGGTATATTCTAATCTGCACCCAATCTTTTGACTTGCAGCTGACAGCGGTAGCATGAACAACAGAAACCTTTATCTTTAATTCAGGATGAGTATATTAACCATCCGTGTCTGCTAGTGTATGTGCAACACTCTGTTGTCCTCACACTTTACTGTTTGGTTAACGGAAGGGAGAAAATGACCCTGCTGCTGCTGGCAGTGGGTCAGAGGTCTCGTGGAACAAATTAAACTCTTTCCACCTCTTGAGAAATACAACACTGACCTCGCTTAAGCTCTTTTTAACAGAAACCTGTGTTGGTTAAGAAACTCCTAGCTGTAGCTTTCTGACTGTTTCTTCAGTATGAGTTATCACCTTGCAGCTGAAATGACTGCAGTAAGAGGTAGGGGTACGTTAGGTTTTTTTTCCTTTTTATAAGGATTTCCCATAGAAAATAGCAAAGGAGGCTTACTGGCAGAAGTCTAAAATCAACACTGATATGAGACTCTTAAGAGTCTCGTGAGTGTCTCCTGTAGACTGTAACAAGGGTGTAACAAAGCTTCCTGCTTAAATGTCTGAGTTGCTCTTCTTTTGCTTAGTGAAGTTGTGTAGCAAGCCAGCAATAATGATGCTTTGGATCCCAGAAGTAAAACTGGGAGGATTGAGGAGAGCTTGATATGTTTGAAAAGACAGTTAGAACACCATTTCCCTTTAGTTCCTGGCCTAAGAATGTCAGGAACACACAGGTTTGGTTTTGAAGGGTGGGCAGTAAAGGTCTCGGTGCTCTGTGTAGCTTGGCTGCTCTGGAGCTGGATCATCTTTCCCTGAAGCACAGGAAAGTGGCTGCAAGTAGGGACATGCTGCAGCGCAGTGGGCATCAATAGACAGCAGCAAGATCCCGGACACCTTCCTGGTGTCTTGCTCAGGGTTAAACTAGTTGTCAGAGATGATGCTGAGAAGGGATTTATACCCCCGCTGTTGTCCACTTCCTAGAGTCCTCTGGGAGTTTTAGTTAATACATTTCCTACTTTTTTAAAAGACTTGAGTGGTGACACTTGATCTCTTCTGTTTTGTTTTGTTTTTTTCTGGCAGTATGTTGCAGCTGACATTGCTGTCCCTAGAATAGGTCTGGAGTTTATTTTGAGGATGCTGGGGATCGTTGTGGGGATGGGATGATGTGAACTCTTCCAGAGCAGAGTGCTGTGCCTGACTGCCCAGGGGAGGGGCCGGACACAGTGACTTGTGTGGGACACCTTCTCGGGCCGGGTGCCGAAAGCGAGGGCTAGTGCCCAGGAAGGAGCCTGGAGCGGGGCTGCTGCCACTGCCTTGAGCAGTTCTTGAGTTTCAGCCCTGCCGCTGTGCAGGTTGGTGTCCAGTTCACCTGGAAAGCGATATATCGTCTGTGCTGCTCGTGCAGGTGTCGTGGCTTGAAGTCTTAATGTGTCAGGGCTCGTGGTAGCCGTGGTGCCAATGACATCTCTGGAAATCTAATCCTGTGCATCTCTGCCGGTAGCTGGTTCTCAAATCTTCTTGTGCAGGAAAGAGGCAACTTCAAGTAAGAGTAGAGGACAGTTGCTTTCCTGTCATCATAAATGGCTTCAGTTATATTGGATGCGACAGCCAGGAGTGAACCTTTCAAAGTTGTTGGTTTTTGGTTTTTGTTTTTTTTTTCTTTTAAGAGACTTAATTTCATCTCACAGGTTTGTGCTTGAGGATTGGAAGCAGGTGACAGCATTGAGGTGCTTGATTTCATGGAGAGGCCTCTGGTGCTTGGATGACCTCAGTGCTGCTAGTAGTGAAACAGAGATAAACGCTTCTTAGGAGGGCTAAAGGCTTCTCCCCTGAGCTGCTGGCAAGTCTGTGCCATACACGAAGGCCTGAAAAGTCCAGCTCTGTGTGTCTGGTTGCTCCAAGTGCTTAATTGTGTACTTAATACCCAGTCACTTGTTTTTGCAAATGCTGGCTACAAAATACTCTGCTTGTATTTGAGTATATATTGCACGCCACGCCTTTAGATAGGGGCTCCTAAGGATTCATCCCCCTCGGAGGGGAGTGGAGCAGGTGGTGCCGTGTTTATATGTTGCTTTATGGGCACATATATCGTTGCAAGCTTGCCTGCTGTGCTCCAGGTGTCCCTGCACCTCCTCCCCCTAAAACATTCTCCCTAGCCAGTAGCCAAAGTAAATGCTTGCCTGCTTTCAGGTCCTTCAAACGAAGGTGGAACAGCTCGTATGGTGAAGAAGAAAAAGACAGGTGGAGTGAGGAGGATGACCTCTTCTCAGGTAAGAACAGACACCCCCCCTTGCAGGGGTTAATGGATAGTAATCCTGGCTTTGGGGCTCATTCATGGGTGTCTTGCTACCTTCTGTGTGCCTGAATTTTGAAACCAGAAATCCTAAAAGCCCAAGAAAATAGGTAGCTGTCCAGCTCTGAGGTACTTGTTCTTTGTACCTCTGACCTGAAACGCCCTCCAAAAACTCCTGTTTGAGTTTCAGGCTAAGCATGCTTAGCTCACAGGATGTAAATATTGGAAACACAGCTCTTTCCCCCATTCCCACTTTGGTGCTGTGAAATAAAGGTTAAGTTTTACCTTTTGAGCCAGACTAGTTTTCCAGTCCAGCCCCCTTTGCAGCTAGATACACAGCTTAGCTGGTGGAAAGGTGTGGACAGTGGATGTCTGATTCCAGCCTCAGCATACAGCGTAGCCACATCCTGGATGGATGCCCCCATTCTTGACGTATTGGCTCGTTTAAAACAAAACAGATCTTATGGGAAGGCTTTCACAGAAAGCAGTTGAGGCTTGAAACAGAAAGGCTGTGTTTGCTATAGCTGCAGAAAAGGGAGGGATAAAGGAATTTGGTTTTATTGTTGGTCACGGGATGCTCTCATTGTAGACTGACTGCGTAGTTCAGCAGTTCAAGGCAAGGCTCTCGAGGAGGTGTGTACCTCCTGACTTACAGTGAAATGTAACCCTCTGGCCTTGTTTTTCAGCATCATTTGAGACAAACAGCCACAACACGACAATCTTCGGTTCCAAGAAACAGGTAATGCGGAGCCTGAAATCGGGATGTGTCCATATAGAAAGCAAAGCGCCGGAGGGTTTGAAGGAGGTTGGTGAGGATGGCGGCTCAGACGCTTCCTCAGCAGCCTGCAGTTGGCTGCAGCAGGGTGAGCTGCTGCCGTGCGTTAAATGAAGCACTGCAGGCTGGAGCATGCTGCTTCCTGCAGCCGGTGCTTGCAGCATCCTGCCTCGACCCGAGTTGTGCAGGTCTCTGTGTTCAGAGAGTGGCTGGAGTTTCTCTGTTAAAACAGCCCAGTTTGGTAGTTGGCTGAAGCCTGTGCGCCTCCCACGCGCTAGGCACTGGGTATGTGTGTGAAGTCCCTTTTCCTCGGTGCGTGTGGCTTGGAGCCAGGTTTGCAGAGTTCCCCACGCGCCGCATCTTGTTGGGGTGAGGGATGCACGTACGGCAGCTGTCACCTGGGAAAAGGTCTGAGTTTGGTGCTACTAGGAACTCCCTCCCTTGCTTGGAGGAGGACAGCTGCTGGCTCGCGTGCTGTACGACATGGAGCAGGGACAGGGAAGGGATCTGACCCCTGTGCTCGGCACTGGTGAGGCCGCCTCTCGATGAGTGGGTTCAGTTTTGGGCCCCTCACTCCAAAAAGGCCATTGAATGGCTCGAGCGTGTCCAGAGAAGGGCAACGGAGCTGGTGCAGGGTCTGGAGCACAGGTCTGATGGGGAGCGGCTGAGGGAACTGGGGGGGTTTAGTCTGGAGAAGAGGAGGCTGAGGGGAGACCTCATGGCCCTCTACAACTCCCTGACAGGAGGGTGCAGAGAGGGGGGATGAGTCTCTTGAGCCAAGGAACCAGCACCAGGACAAGAGGGAATGGCCTCAAGCTGCGCCAGGGCAGGGTCAGACTGGCTCTTAGGAAGGATTTCTTTGCAGAAGGGGTTGTTGGGCGTTGGAATGGGCTGCCCAGGGCAGGGGGGGAGTCCCCATCCCTGGAGGGGTTGAAGAGTCGGGTTGACCCAGTGCTGAGGGATCTGGTGGAGTTGGGAACGGTCAGGGTGAGGTTCATGGTTGGACTGGAGGAGCTTCAAGGGCTTTTCCAACCCAGATGATTCTGTGGAGCGCTGGGTTCCCAGTTTCAGTTATTTGACATTTTGGCTCTAGTACAGAAATTCAGGGAACCTGCAGACCTAAACTCAGATAACTTTTTTTTTTTTTTAATGCTCTATTTGTATGCTGTCAGACAGCGAGTACTCTGCCTCTCTGGTGCTTGTTGTTGCACCAAAAGGTAATTCCTCTCTTACGTGATCAGTGTTGTGCTCTGGGAAGCAGAACAACTCCTGAGCTGTGCTGGAGCTCAGCACTTCTCTTATTTGTCACAGTTAGGAGGGCACATCTGTGGCGAAGTGACGATCGGGCGCTGTGTGCGCTGCGGGCAGGCCAGTGCGGCCTTTCCCCCGTGCCGCCGGCACAGATGGTGAAGGGAGGCTCTAACGTGCTAGGAAGGAGTTGCAGCGCGGTGCTCTGCCGAAGGCAGCTCCTCGCTGAAACCGCACTCATTGAACGCTCCGGGCATGCTCTTTTGTAGAAATGGACGATACAAGAGAGCCAGTGGATCAAAGAAGGTGTGAAGAAGTTTGGAGAAGGGAGATGGAAGGCCATTTGCCAGAAATACCCCTTCCAGAACCGTACGGCTGTGATGATCAAGGATCGCTGGCGGACCATGAAAAAGCTGGGAATCCTCTAAAGCTGGGAGCCACAGGACCTTCAGTTGAAAAGCCTTTTATTTTCTTTTTTTTTCCTTTTGAAAGACTGACAGGAGCAATAGTAGCAGGGAGGCTGCTGTGCTGGTCCCTGCCACGTGTTGGAGCCCCTCTGGCGTGTGGTGCCCGAGGCTGCCGCAGCAGATGGGCACCGTGTCCGATGAGAGCCGAGGAGCCTCGTGTCTCCAGTTGCAGCTGCCAGGTTTACGTCTGCAGCAGGCGGGAGCTGCGCAGCCTGATTGCATGCGCTCAGAAATGGCCTGGATTGGGACTTTCTTTCCCACCTGACAGCTGCAGCCTTTGTGGAATGAATCCCAACCTGACAGGCTGCTGAACTGACAGTCTTCTCTGCTCGGGTGCTGTCAAATGGCAGGGTAACCCTGTCAGTGGCTTTTTCTTATGTGTTTTAACTGTCTAAACTGATTTCACGAGTTGCTTGTTTGATCTGTTTGCACTCAGTCCCCTGTGGGAAAGAGGCAGAACATGGTCCCAGAGCTTCTGGGGAGAAAAGATTTAGGCAAGGTGATCTGCTTAGATTTATTATTTTTGACATTTCTTTCTGCTTTGTAGATGGCTGTTCTGCAAGTGGGAATTTCTCTGTCCCAGCTTTGAGGCTTTAAAAACATTATTTTTTTTCTTTCAGTAAATGTTGGTTGTTCCCATATTAAAAAGTTCTAGTGCTTACTGATTTTGGTCATGTCTTACTGGCACTTCTCCTTCCTGGCAATGTCCTCCTGTGTGTGATCCCTGCAAGCGTCTGAGCTCCGGGGGTGCTGCGTCTTCCCCCCATTCAGCTACTAAAGCTGGAGTCCGTGTCTGAGCGGTCTTCTGTAAAATAAAGTTAACTTCTTGTTGGATTTCTAGACTTGTAATAATTGTGAACTTGCCCCTTGTGAGTGGAAATGGCGGCAGTTTGGGGCGCTGCCTGCTCCCTGCCCCGGGAACGTGGGGCTCCCGTCAGTCTCCGCAGCGTCGGCAGCCGTTGGGGTGGGACAGTGCTGCCCGGGAGCTGTGAGGTGCTGCCACAGCAGTGTAGGCATGAGGCAGATGCTTCTGGAGTGGGTTTTGCTTGAAGTCGACAGGCGGGGGAGGTCTGGGGGCATTTTCTAAAAGCAGTTTCTCTTGGCTGCATTCCTGCAGAGCTGGGGCTGGGGAGAAGCCTGGCTGGAAACACCTGCGTCCGCTCTGTCCTTCAGCAGCAGCTGCTGGGCCGAGTGGCCCTCGGCACCTGGCTGGGGCTGGGCCTTTCCCTCCCCTTCCGCTGGTGAAACCTTTTCCTTGGGGTAGGCAGGAGCACCCTGGGGTACTCGGGAGAACCCCAGGGTAATTGAGAGCACCTCGTGCTCGCAGAGACCCGTTCTGGAGCGCAGAGGCTTGATGGGAGCCGCAAACTGGGCCAGTAACTGCCAGTGTGAGGCAGAGCCCACTGGTCATGCCCAGCTGGAGGGAGACAGCATGAGGCTGAGCCTCTCCTTCCCTCCTCTGCGCTGGGCTCTCACCCTCGGCCGCACAGGGTGTCGCAGCCTGAGGTGAGCAGCTGCAGGGGAAGGATGAGGGCCCTGGTCAGTCAGCCTGTTAGGGCTGTGTTATGTTTCTTGAAGTAAAATATTTTTCCCGCTTAATTTGCTTGCTGATGGGACCGGGGTGCTGCTTCCTTGGCAGAAAGGTTCAGCTGGGTGAGCTCCAGCATGGACAAGCTGGGCCAGCTCCCGAGATCACCTTGAGGAGCCGAGCCTGTGCCACGCTGCTCCCGACACCGGCCCCGCCACTGCAGAGCGGTTAATGATTACCCCTGTCCCCTCGCGTCCCCACGCCCGCCCTGCCCCGGCGGGAGCGAGCACTGGAGCCTGGGAAGCGGGATGATGCTGCTGCTGCTGCTCCTGGCACTGCTGGGCCCCGCCGGCTGCCCCAAGACCGAGCCCCTGAGCAGCTCCGGCCAGGAACCCCTCTTCCGCGGGGCGGATCGCTATGACTTTGCCGTCGTCATCCCCGCCGGTGCCGTGGAGTGCTTCTGGCAGTTCGCGCACCAGAGTGGCAACTTCTTCTTCAGCTACGAGGTGAGTGTTGCGGGACGCGTCCTGGGAAGCCGCTGGTGCGATGCAGCTGCCGATGGGTCGGGGAGGGGCTGTGCTGGCTGCGTCCCACACAGCGGCTGGTGCTGGCTGCCTCCTCCGAGGGTTCAGCAGGCAATCCTCTGTCGCCTTAGTCCTGTGACCAGGCTGAAGTGCAGGAGAGCCCGTGGGATGAAGACCCTGAACTCCAGACCCACTCTCCCCTGGGCAGAGGTGGTTTGCCTTGTGTGGGGAAGGTCCTCAGTTGAGACAGGGAACGGTTGCAGTCCCTTGGATGCTTCATCTCAGGGACTGTGCTTTTTTAGGCAATTTCCATCATCCATCCCATTTATTTTTTTTAAATACCTATTTTAAAACCGTAAAGCGGTGCCAAGACGTCCTGACGTGGTGCCGAGCACCCCAAGCTCACTCGCAGAGAGCTGCAGGGTGTCCTGGCACCGCAGGGAGCTCTGCCCTTCACTGGGCTGGCTGGAGGCTGTTGCACAGCCCTCGGCGTTCTGAGCCGCGGCCGGACGGCACGCTGAAGGCCTCGGGCACAGTCCTACCTGCTTGTCCCCGTGCTCTGTCCCCTTCCTAGCAGAGAAACTGCAGCCCTTTTATCTCCTGTTTGCACTAGGCTGGCTGAGGGAGAGCCAGGGCACGGTCGTGCCCGGCGCTGGTGGCTTCCCCCAGCCCTGCGCTCGGCAGAGCAGCCCCACAGGAACACGGCCCGGCCCTGGGGCTCGGCACAGCCCCAGTTCCCAACGCTCTCGCGGCCGGCAGTGCCAGCAGCATCCCATCCAGGCGGCCGGGAGCCAGGGTGGGCACACGGGGTGGGGGATGCGGGGTCTGTGTGAGCACCTGCAGCACCGTGAGCAGGCGCTGGCACCCGCGGGGTTCGTTACCCAGGGCTGTGGGTTGTGGGTCTGTTTTTACATGTAGCTGGCAGCTCGCTGGAGGCTGTTCCCAGCCTCAGCTCACAGTAACGAGGGGAGCAGCTGCCCCCAGCCCCCAAACCAACCCTCAGTGGAGGCAGGTCCCTGCCCTGCGCACCAGGGCTCCAGTGGGCTCCCGTCTGTTCTCTGGGTGCAGAGTCAGGCCCACAAATGCCCCTCGGGTGTTTCCTGCCTCCAGGTCCAGCGGGCGACAGGGATTGGCAACAATAGGAACATCCTGGCCACAGCGAGCGACCCCAACGGCTTCCAGCTTGGCGTTTCCCAGCACGTGCGAGGACAGATCAACTTCCTCACCAAGGAGACAGGTCCTTGCTGCCCCGCTCCCTGCCTGTTCTCCCTGCCCGTGCAGGCAGAAGCCACAGCTCCAAGCCTGCCCAGACAGCCAGCGCTTCCCAGAGCGTTCATCAGTCTGATCACACCTCCCTCCCTAGCGCGGAGGATGAGGGTCGAGCCCTGGGGACATGTCTGCCTGGCAGCTGCTCTTCTACTCAGGGAACAATAATCCCCAACTCTCTGTGCAGGTTTCTACCAGTTGTGCCTGGACAACCAGCAAAACCACTTCGGCTTCATGCAGGTCTATCTCAACTTTGGCGTCTACTACGAAGGCTTCAACCTGGAAAACAAGCAGCCGGAAGAGAGGAAAGAGCTGAACAACACCCTGGAAGCAATCGAGGTGAGCATCAGGGTGCTCCGATGCAGCAGGGACGGGCACATCCTCCCGCAGGAACCGTGAAGGGCTGAGCCGCAGCATCAGTTAATGCTGAGCCCAGCGGGCAGCTCTGAGCGCGGCTCCGCCAGCCCCAGGCCGAGCACCCACCTCTCCCACAGGTCAGCATCCGGAAGCTGCAGCTCCACATCTTCCACATGTGGCGGTTCTACAACTTTGCCCGGATGCGGAAGGGAGCCGACTCCTTCCTCCTGGAGTCCAACTACAACTACGTCAACTGGTGGTCGATGGCTCAGAGCTGCGTTATCATCCTCTCCGGGGTGCTGCAGCTCTATTTCTTGAAGCGCCTCTTCAACGTGCAAAACTCCAGCAGGCAGAGGTGCTGACAGCACCCAGAACTGCAGGCAGGACCGCTGCCTGCAGCGCTCAGTCACCCAGCTGCCACTCAGCCCATTCGCAGAGCGGAAGGGAAGGCCAGATCCCACTTCGAGGAGGAGGAAGGCGAGTTCCCACTGCTCCTGCCTCTGGCTCTAGCCCTGCCTCAGCTAAAATCACCCCGAAAGAACAAAAGCACAACACCATCACCTGAGCTTTGTGGGCTGGGTTGGTTTGTTACATCCTACCCATCATCACTGTGTCCCAACGTGCCTTTTTTACCAGACACCAAATAAAGGAACCCCTGGCACATGGCCTGGGGAGCAATCGCAGCCTCCTGCCTGCCCCATCCCTCCCTCGCTGAAGCTCAGCCCTGGGCTGCGAGTCTCCCCCCGAACCGAACACGGTGCTTCTCCCCACTGGAGTTACACCCCAGTGCATTGCGCTGCCCCCCTCAACGCTCCACACTAGACAACAACCACTCTGGGAAAAGGAACAGGCTTTATGTGACAGCAGGGGCAGGGAGCTCCTCCTCCCACTACCAGCAGCCCCCCTGAGGGTGGGGGGCTGCGTGCTGGCAGCTCCCAGCCCCTCGGCCCCGCTCAGGGTGGGCTCCCCACAGCTCCGTGTGCTGCTGTTGCACCCCCAGTGCAGGACAAGGTCCCTTCTGCCCAGGAATTATCGTGTCTTCAGAGCGCTGGAACTCCCTTAGGTCAGCGTGTCCTCATTCCGCACGTACTCCCCGACGTCGGCCTGGTGGAACACCACGATGGCCATGGGATCGACCTTCCGGCACTCCTGTGTGGACTTGGCGGCCACCCCAAAGCCCTGGGGAGGATGAAAGAAAGATGAGAAAGAATCTTCCCCACGCCCCAGCCCTGGAAAGCACCGGGGCTGCACCGGCCACTCACCAGCGGGACGTCGGCCATGGAGTACACCACCACGCCCTGGTACTGTGCCGTGTTCTCCGTGATGCGGCCCAGGCCCGACTTCAGGACGTGGTTGCCGTAGAGGAAGGATTGCTCCGAGCCGGGCTTCACCCACACCTTGTACTGCAAGAGAGACCCAGAGCAGTGAGGGGCTGGGGGGGCTCGGCGGGGCTCTGGCTGGGGCGGGGCGGGGGGAGTCCACGTCCCACCTTGGCGTAGGGTGCAAGGAAATCCAGGGCTGTGACGCTGAGCCGGAATTTCTGCGTTTTGGTGAACTTCCCGAAGCAGGTGCCCGGCGACACCAGGTTGTCCCGGGGGACGCTCGCAGCCACCTTCAGCAGCTTCTCGCTGGGGGGAGCGAGTCGGGGGGGGGGGGGGGGGGCTGAGCTGGAGCCGCTTCCAGGCCCGGGACCCCCCGCCCGGGTGACCTCCCCCTCCCCCGGCTCACCTCAGGTAATAGACGCGGTCGCGGTGCAGGCGGAAGCAGTAGGTGCCATCGGGCCGGTCCACCAGCAGCTGGATGTTCTCACCGATGCTGCGGGGACAAACCGCGTCAGCCCGGTCCCCTCCGGCCCCCGGGCCCAGCCCTCCCGGTGCCTGTCCCCTCCCCGCCCGGTGTCCCGGTCCCTCACTATCGTCCCAGCTTCTCGAACACCGCCCGCGTCTCCGCCTCGGTCAGCGGCCGCATCGCCCCGCGCCGCACACGCGGGGCCGCGCCGGAACCGGAAGCGGCGTGGCCGGAAGTGGCGCGGCGGCCCATAGAGACGCGGCGGCCGGAGCGGCGCGATGGCGGCGGTGGCGGAGGAGGCCCGGCTCTTGGCCTGGCTCCGCGGCCCGGCGGCGGCGGGCTCCGGCGGCCCCGAGCTCTCCACCTACGTGGCCGAGCTGGCGGCGCTGGGGCTGGCGGAGCTGGGCCGGGAGCCGGCGCGGTTGGCGGCGGAGCGGGCGCGGGTCGGGGCGGAGACGCGCCGCTTGGCCTTCGAGCACTACCGGGCTTTCATCCGCTCCGCAGAGTGCACTGGCCGCGCCGGCCGCGGCTTCGGCGGCATCGAGAGCCGCCTCGGCAGCCTGTTGGGCCGCCTGCCCGCCCTCCAGGACGCCTGCCGGTACAGGGAGCCGGGCGGCGGGGGCTCCCGGGGCGGGGAACAGACGGGGGGGGCGGCTGGATGGGGCCTGAGGGGGCAGGAGCAGCCCTGGGGGCTGTGGGGGCGAGAGCGATCGTGGTGCTGGGCCCTGTAAGGATTGGGGCTGGTTGGGACTGGGGGTAGGGGCAGCATTGGGAGGGGGCACCGGGGGAGGCCAGTGTGGGTGGGAGGGTCCCGAGGTCCTCCCGCTGCAGTGGGACACACACACACACACCCCCCCTCCTTGTGCTGACCCCGTCCCGATCCCACAGGAACTTCATGCGCGACGCCGAGGAGATCGCCTGCAGCCGGCGCATGAACAGCCTGACGCTGAACCGGCACACAGAGATCCTGGAGATCCTGGAGATCCCGCAGCTCATGGACACCTGCGTCCGCAACGGCTACTATGAGGAAGCGCTGGAGCTCGCTGCCTACGTGCGCCGGCTGGAGAGGAAGCACAGCAGCATCCCTGTGATCCAGGTAAGCCCCGCGCTGCCCCGCGGCCGCCCGTGCCCGGCCCCGGCAGCTGAGGCCTCTTTCCCACTCCAGGGCATCGTGGACGAGGTGCGCCAGTCCGCCCAGCTGATGCTGAACCAGCTCATCCAGCAGCTCCGCACCAACATCCAGCTGCCGGCCTGCCTGCGGGTCATCGGCTACCTGCGGCGCATGGACGTCTTCACGGAGGCCGAGCTGCGCATCAAGTTCCTGCAGGCGCGGGACGCCTGGCTGCGCTCCATCCAGGCCTCCATCCCCGACGACGACCCTTACTTCCACATCACCAAGACCATCGAGGCCTGCCGCGTCCACCTCTTCGACATCGTCACCCAGTACCGCGCCATCTTCTCCGACGAGGAGCCGCTGCTGCCCCCCGAGGGGCAGACCCTCAACGAGGGGGCCATCTTCCACGGCTGGGTGCTGCAGAAGGTCTCCGAGTTCCTACGGACGCTGGAGCGTGATCTCCGGCGCGGGGTGGGCGGCCGCTTGGACTCGCTGCTGGGGCAGTGCATGTACTTCGGCCTCTCCTTCAGCAGGGTGGGGGCCGATTTCCGTGGGCAGCTGGCCCCCCTCTTCCAGCACGTGGCTGCCGCTGCTTTCAGGAAGGCGGTGGAGGAGGCGGTGGAGAAGTTTCGGGAGGAGATGAATTCCTACACGCTCATCTCCACCCCGGCTGTTCTGGGGGGCAGCGGGGGGGTGCCGGTGCCCGCGGCCCAGCCAGGAACGCTGCAGCCGCCCATGGTGCTGCTGGATTTCCCGCCCCTCGCCTGCTTCCTCAACGGCCTCCTCGTCGCCTTCAACGACCTGCGGCTCTGCTGCCCCGTCGCCCTGGCCCAGGATGTCACCGCCAGCCTGGAGGACGCTCTTGGCGAGGTGAGGCCCCAAGAGTTCCTAGGATAGAGTCAGAATCAAAGACCTTTAAGATCGAGTCTATTTAATGACTCTCTGAGGAATTAACCACTCTGCTTTTCACCCCAGGTGACCAAAACCATCCTGGCCTTCCACCGCGCGGAGGAGGCGGCTTTCAGCGGGCGGGAGCAGGAGCTCTTTGTCCAGTTCTGCACGGCATTCCTGGAGGACCTGCTGCCCTACCTCAACCGCTGCCTCCAGGTCCTCTTTCCCCCAGCACAGATTGCGCAGGCACTGGGTGAGACCCCGGGGGCTTGTGTCTTGTGGCAGGAGAGCCGTAATGGTGCCTCTGCTGCTCTTGGCACCTCTGTGGGGGTTCCGGTAGCCTGTGGTCCCCCACCCGAGCCCCCCCTCTCCCTTTCTGCAGGTGTCCCCCCCACCCAGCTGCAGCGCTTTGGCTGCCTGGGCCGCATCGATGTGGTCGCCCTCAGGGAGCCACTGGCTTTCCTCCTGCCGACGCCGGGCGAGGAGGAGCTGCCCCAGGAGAGGACCCCAAACCCGGAGGGGGAAGAGGCAGCTGTGCCCGGGGATCCTCTGCCTGCACCGGGGCAACAAACCCCCCCAGGGAGGGGGGCTCTGCTGCCGGGTGTCCCAGCAGCGGCCGAGTAGCAGAGCCGGGCTGTGTCACCCCACGACTTTTGGGAATGAAGTGGCCCCCGCTCCGTGCCTGCCGTCCCGCTGCCTGCACCCCCGCCTGCACCGGGACATCCCCCACACCACCCCCCCGCCGCTGACGCCCGCTTGCCCCGGGCGCTGCGCCTCCTCCGCGCCGCCAGGGGGCGCCCTCCCGCCGCCCCCCCCCCCCCCCCCCCCCCACTGCGGCCGCCGTAGCTGCGCGCGCAGACCGGCCTCTATGGCGGCGGCGGCGGGGCGGCGGTTGTGGGGACGGGCCCTCCCGGGCCCCCCGGCCCGCGGGTGCGGGAACGCCTCGGGCTGGGACGAACGGGAGCGTTCGTACTGGCGGGCGCTGCGGCGGCGGGTGCTGGGCCCGCCCGCGCCGCCTTTCGCCGCCCCCTGCCAGGTGGGAGCCCCGGTGCTCCGCGCCGCCGCCGCCGCCGTGGGCCCGGAGGGGTTGGGCGGCCCCGAGCTGCGGCGGCTGGCGGCGGCGCTGGCGGCCGGTTTGCGGCGGGGGCCGTGCCTGGGGCTGAGCGCTCCGCAGCTGGGCGTCCCGCTGCGCGTCTTCGCCGCCGAGCTGACCCCCGCCCGCTGCTGCCGGTACCCGCCGGAGCTGCGCCGCGCGCACCGCATCGAGCCCTTCCCGCTCCGCCTGCTCGTCAACCCCGCGCTCCGCGTCCTCGACTCCCGCCTCGTCACCGCCCCGGAGGGCTGCGCCAGCCTCCAGGGCTTCTCTGCCTACGTCCCCCGCCACTGGGCTGTCCACGTCTCCGGTAGGGGCCCCGGGGGTCCCGCGCTCCTTCCCGGGGGTCCCACCCTCTCCCCGGGGTTCCTGCCCGCTCCCCCGTACATCCTGCCCTACTCAGCCCCTGCTGGAACACCACACCTGTCCCCCCACCCCCTCCCCCGGGCCCCCCCAAGCCCCCCTTCCCTCTCCTTTCCCAAACGCCGCTGTCCCGGGCCACAGGCGTGGACGAGGCCGGGGAGCCGGTGAGCTGGGAGGCGACGGGCTGGGCCGCCCGCATCATCCAGCACGAGATGGATCACCTGGACGGGATCCTCTACATCGACCGCATGGACCCTCGCACCTTCACCAACGTCGGCTGGAGGGAGCTGCTGGACTGACACCCCCCACCCCAGGGACGGGCTCCCCAGGCCCCCCCCGGGGGCTTCCCTGTGGCTTCACTGTGGCCAATACACGTTGGGAGGACTCAGCGCGGCTCCTGACTTGCTGCTGGGGGGGGTGAGCCAGGGGGATCCCCCTCTCTGGGGCTTGTTTAAGGCCCAGAGCTGGGCACAGTGCAGGGCACCAGGATGGGGCTGGGGGGAACAAGGGGGCTCGGACTGTGTTGGGGGGCTTGGGGGGTCACTGCCTGGCAGGAGCCCTCTGAGCTCATCCCCAGGCTGGGGGCTGAATGCTTTGGGGGGTCCCCACCCCTCCCTGCCGCAGGCACAAATCCCTGGCTGGAGTGTGGGGAGCCCCACACCCCACTGGGGGACAGGCAGCAGCTCTTGGGGTGGAGGGGGGAGGTTGGGGCCCCTCCAGTGTGGTCAGAGCCTCAGGGAGGGGCCAGGCGGCAGCTCAAGCTTTTGGATTGTTTTTATTTTCATATAAACAAGACAGAACCCAAAGCAGCATTAATTTAAAAAATAAAAAAAAGAGCAGGAAGAAGAGTGGGGCACAGCTTGGGGTTGGGGGGGGAGGGTGCGGCCAGGGGGGTACCCAGCCATCCAGGCCATGCTCGGATGCCCCCCCGGTAGTGTCAGCCCCCCCGGGCTGTGCTCCCCGTGCCCCGGCGGGGGCTGCAGTGCGATGGGGTGAGCAGTGAGCGGAAGATGAACCTATTTGGCACGGCCAGTGCAGCGGCGGGGGCCTGGCCAGTGCGGCCGCCCCCACCCCAGACCTGCCGCTGCCACCCCCCCCGCCCCTCCCCTCGTTTTAACCTTCCTGTCCAAAGTCCTCCGTGAATTTCTTCACCTTCAGCAGATCCTCGGCGTTGACGGTGGGGCGGGTGGTGGCCAGCGAGCGCAGCATGTCCGACTGTAATGCAGAGATGGGCGGCTGAGCCTGGAGGAACCCGGACCGGGGTGGGGGGGGGGGCGCTCCTCCGGGCAGGATGGGTGCTGGGCCCCACACCGCAGCGGTGCCCACACTCACCATGCAGACGATGGGCTCCATCAGTTTGTCGCTGGGCACTTCCATCCAGGTCATCTCGGTGGCGCCGGGGTCACCGGGCGAGCACGGTGTCAGGAGATCATCCACCAATGCGCCAGGGGTGGTGCGGGAGGGACCGCGGACCTGCGGCACGGCACAGCCGTTTGACAGAGCTCCCCAACACCCTGGGGAGGTTCCCCTAATTCTAGGAGTGTCCTCCCCCTGTGTAGGTGCGTCCCCCCCTCACCTTTTTGAAGTGGGTGGCCGACTGCACCTTGCGCACGGGCTGCATCAGGGCGTCCCGCACGATGATGCTGATGTCGGCCCCCGAGTAGCCGTCGGTCTTGCGGGCCAGCTCCTGGACGTTGGCCTCCGTCAGGCAGTGCGGGGTGTTACCCAGGTGGAGCTTGAACATCTGGGCCCGGGCCGCCTCCTCGGGCAGCGGGATGTAGATGCGCTTCTCAAACCTAAAGGCAGCGCAGGCAGGGTGAGCCCCGCGCTGCCAGACGCTGCCAGACGCTGCCCGTGGCACAGAGGCGCATCCCGCTCACCGTCTCCTGATGGCCGAGTCCAGCACCCAGGGGATGTTGGTGGCACCCAGCACCAGGATCCCGTCACTGCTGTTCCCCACACCTGCCCAGGGATAAGCCCATCTCAGAGCACGCCCCAGGCAATGGCAGGACACCGGTGGCCTCCCCCCACGCCTCGTCCTGCTCCCCCCCCACCTCCTCGTACCCTGCATCTGCACCAGGAACTCTGTCTTGATGCGCCGGGCTGCCTCGCTCTCGTTCTCATTGCGGGAGCCGCACAGCGAATCCACCTCATCGATGAAGATGATGGAGGGCTTGTGCTGCCTCGCCAGCTCAAAGAGGTTCTTCACCAACCTGCGAACAAGACAAAAAGCCGGGGGGTGGGGGACGGTGTCCCCACTTGGGGACCCTCCACAGCACCACGCACCGCCGGCCCCTCCCACCCCGGCACCAAGGAGGCGAGCGCCGTGCCAGGAGAAGGGTCATCCCCGGGGTTTTGGGGGCTCAGGAGGACCCCTGGGACCTGCCAATGGGGTTCACCGATGCTGGTGGCTCCTCCGCCCCGGCCGGAGCTCTGGCACTGCCAGCCCAGCCCGCAGGAAGCCAGGAACCGGCCTGCAGCAGCCACACATCCCCGCTGCCAACTTACTTCTCGCTCTCTCCCAGCCACTTCGACATCAGGTCTGAGGATGACACCGAGAAGAAGGTGGAGTTGTTGGCCTCGGTGGCCACCGCTTTGGCCAAGTAGGACTTGCCGGTGCCGGGGGGCCCGAAGAGCAGGATCCCTCGCCAGGGCGTGCGCTTCCCTGCAACGAGAGGCCAGCGTCATGGCTCCCCTGTCCCTGCGCGGGCCTGTGGGGACACACGTCCCCCCCGCTCGGGGTGTCACCTCCCAGCACGTGCCGGTCCCAGCTGCCGCCCCGCAGCACCTTCTCCGTGGGCAAGCGGCAGCCGCAGCGTTGCCGTGACCCTCACCAGTAAACAGGTGCGGGAACTTGATGGGCAGGATCACGGCTTCCTTCAGGGCTTCCTTGGCTCCCTCCAGGCCAGCCACATCACTCCACCGCACGTTGGGCTTCTCCATCATGATGGCACCTGCGAGGGGGCGGCTCAGCTCACGCGGCCCCGCAGAGACAGGCACCGAGAGCCGGGAGACCCAGAGCCCTCGTCCCTCCCCACCAAAACCCCCCACACCCACCCCAACCCCACTGCCCCTCAGCACAGAAACCAGTTTGGGGGCTACCACACCCCAGCACCATGCCCCTGGGCCCCAGTTTGGGAACCCCACCGCCGCAGCCCCTCACCCATCAGCTGCTCCTGCAGCTTCTTCTTCTCGGGGTTCTCGCCCTCGCTGTCACTGTCGCTCCTGGGGAGAGGGGACACGGGTCAGGATCAGGACCGGCCCCAGTGTGGCAGCAGGGTCCTGCCACCTCCACCACCGTGCAGGAGCCGGGGGGGGGACCACGCACCCCCAGGCACCCCCCACGCACCCCTTGTTGTCATTTTGGGACTCTTTGACCGGCTTCTTGCCCTGCTTGTCCTTGCTGCGCAAATATTCCTTCAGCTTCTCTGCCCGGTCCAGGTACTGCATGCACTTGGCTCGGATGCTCTCCTTCGCCTTGTCGCTGTGAGCCTCATCTGCGGAGACCCCTCCAAACATCACCCGTGGCCCCGCGCTGCCACCAGCACCCCCGCAGCCCCCCCCCACCCCGGGTCCCCTAAGGGTTCTAATGGGGGACACGGGCCCGTCTCACATTTGATGGCGTGCAGGAAATACTCCACGGCGTGCTGGTACAGCCGCAGCGCCTCCTCGTAGTTCTTGGCCTTGTCCTCCTCGGTGGCTTTGGTCACCAGGTCGATGGCTTTCTGGCGGGGGAGAGCATAGCACCGTGAGCCGGGGAGCACACCGGGGCCAGAGCAGGATGAGGCCCCTTCCCCTGCCCCTCCCCGAGGGGAACGGGCCGGGCCTGTTCGCACCGGGGCGACCAGCGGGGCCCTCTGCCAGCGCCCGGCAGGATGAGGCCCCGGCAAGATGAGGCCCCCTTCCTGCCCACCGCTGCGGCAGCGCACGGAGCACGACGAGTCCACCCCAACGGTGCCTGGCACCGGCGCAGAGCGAGGCCTCTCCCCGATCGGCACCGGGTGAGGCCTTTCCCCAACCGTCACCGCACCGGCACTCGGTGAGGCCTTTCCACGGCCGTCACCGCGACGGGGCCGGGTGAGGCCTTTCCCCGGCACGGCCCAACAGCGGGTCCCGGGCCGGGGGGAGGCGCGGGGGGAGGCGCAGGCCGAGGCCCGGCTCCGGCAGCCGCCCCCCCCGCCCCCCGTACCTGCAGGGTGGTCGTTGTCATCTCATCGCCCGGTGTCGGCCGCTCCTGGCGCGGCCAGGCCCGGCGGCGGCGGCGGCGGCGGCGGCGGCGGCGGCGGCGGCGGCGGCGGCGGGGCCCGCGGGACCGCCCGCGACTGCGGCTGCGCGGAACGCCCCCCCCGGCGGCAGCGCCGGCACCGCGTCGAGGGGCGGGGTCTCTCTTGGCCACGCCCCCTTCGCCCCGCGCCCCGCCCCCCGGGCCGGCAGTGACCAGACAGACACACACAGACACGCACACACACCCCCCCACGGGGCACGCGTGGGCACACCCGGACACACGTGTGACTACAGACACCCCGCACGTGTGCACACGCCTACAAGGGCTCAGTGTGTGGGTGCACACACGCCCCCCCTCCCCCCTCCACTTGTATGTGTGTGTGTGTGTGCGCACACCCATGTACACACCCCACACCCTCTATGTGTGCATGTGCACACTCCCCACACACACACACACACACCCCACAAACACCTGTGTGTGTGTGTGTGTACACTCACCCCCATGTACCCCCCCACCCACCTGTATGTGTGCACACACACACCCCCTACGTACATCCCCCAAAACACCTGTGTGTGTGCACGCGCACCCCCTCCCTACACACACACGTGCTGTACTGGGAATTAACTGCCCCCACCAGCAGACACCCCCCCACCCCGTGACACCCACCAGCCTGCCCCGACCCCCCCAGAGTGAGACTCGGAGCCCCCCGAAAAGGCAATATCTGATATAAATAGCGATTTACAAAGAATACAAAAATAGAAGGGGTGTGCGGCGCCCAGGGCTGGGGGGGGGCGGGGGGGGGGGGCGGGACCTGTAGTGCGTGTGTGCAAGCTCCAACCCCGGGCTGCGGGCTGGCACCCCACAGGACCCCCCCCAGCCAGCGCAGCCCCCCCAGAAAGCAGAAAAATGTGCAGAGGAGTTTGGCTGAGGGGTAACGGGGCCTCAGCCGGGAGGGGGAGCCCTTGGGTGGGGGGGTCCTGCTCCTGCCATCCCCGGGGCTCCCCCCAGCACCCCGGGATGTGGGAGTTGCCCCCCCTCCCCGGTGGCGGGGGGGGGGGGGTGTGAGGGAAAGTACAAAAAGCAAAAGTGCATCAATCTACACGTCCTGCCCGTCTTGGGGGGCAGCGCAGCTCGGGGGGGGGGGGGGGGCAGTAGGGGGGGCAGCCCCAGCCCCCCTGCCCGGGGCAGCAGAGACACACCGTTTGTTTTCTGGCTTTGGGAGGGTGGGGGGGGGTCACTGCTGCACCCTGCCCCAGCAGCGGGAAGGGGGGGGGGGCCCTGCTTGCACCCCAGCACGGGCCACAGGGACGAGCACCCCAGGACACCCCCTTTGTACCCATGAGCACCCCGAGTAAGACAAGTGTGCCCTCCCCCCCACCTCGAGCAGGGCAAGGAGAACCCCGTGCTGCAGCAATGGCGGGGGGGCCTCGCACCCCCAACCCCGTCCCACGCAGGGACAACATGACCCACTTTGGGGGGAGCCCCAAGGCAGGGAGGGCGCTGGGTCCCCTCAGACATGGAGGGGGGGCACCGGGGGTCCCCCAGGCGTCAGGGCCGGGCTCGCCCCGCTCCAAGGCACAGGCGGTGAGATCAGCGATGGCTTCAGGCCCAGGGGGATTAAAGCTGGTGTCTGTGCCCCAGCCCCCCCGCTCTTTGGGCTGGGGGGGGCCAGGACCACTGGTGTGGACCAGGAGAGGCTCACAGCCCCCCCCTTCCTGGGGCAGCCGTCCTATGTATCCCTGTTGGCTCTCGGGGTAGCGGGGCCTGACCCCGGCAAGGCACTGGTGGGGCAGGAGGAGTGGGGGGGGGGGGCAGCCCCCTGCTTTCCCTGGCTGGTTTTGGGGAAGGGGGAGGCAGGTGGGGGCCGAGGCCACCTACGCCAGCAGCCCCATGCGGGTGACTTTGGCCGAGAGGAAGGTGTGCAGGACGAAGACGATGGGCTTGGGGCAGGAGTGCAGGTCCAGTGCCTGTAGGGAGGGGGGGAGGAAGATGAAGAAGGGTGTCAGCCCCCCCTCACCGGCACGCCAAACCCCAGGGGGGGCACCGGGGTCTCGCTCCCAGTGGGTGCAGGCAGCCGCCATGCTGCGGGGATGGCGGGAAGTGGGAGAAGAACCCCCACCCCGAACCCCAGGGTGAGCCCGGGGGCTGCCCCCTCCTCACCAGCTCCCCCTCGGGGCCCCCGAAATCCAGGTAGAGGGTCCTGATGCCGTCATCCGCCGACATCTTCAGCCTCTCATAGGGGTAGCGGAAGAGGACGCTGCCGCCTGGCTCCTCGCGGCAGATGGTGAAGCCGCCCTCGTAGTGGATGGAGAGCTGCACCTCCTGCCCGCCCAGCGTGCAGCCTGCGGGCAGCGGCACGGCTCAGCCCCACCCCGGGGAGGGAAAGGGGGAGCCCCCAGGGGTGTCCCCCCACCACCCCAGCACTCACCCACAGACACCTCCTTGATCAGCTCGGCGGCGGCGTGGCAGCCCTGGACGAGGACGCGTGTCCAGGAGGAGAGGTCGCGGTGGGTCTCCACGCGGAAAACGTGCATCTCCACGCCCTGGCGAGAGCCCGTCCGGGTGGCAAAGGTCAGCTCCGAGCCCAGCGCGGGCGAGCGGCGGCCCGAGCCTGAGTGGACCAGCCTGAGGGGGAAATGGATGGAGGGGGGGTCGGGGGGGCGATGGCGTTTCAGGGTCTCCCCTCGCTGCTCTGGCAAGAGGCACAAGCAGAAGAGCTGGATGCAGCCGAGGGGAGCCGGTCCCCGGAGGACACAGGTGGCCAGATCCAGCCCTTGTTGGCCCACCTGGTAGCCACCAGCGGGTAGCTGTGGCACGGGGAGGCCCAGGCATCCCTGGTCCAGGGCATGCCGTCGTAGAGCAGCAGGTCCTTCTCTGTCACCGCCATGAGGACTGGCCGCCACTGCTGCCGCCCCCCGTCCAGCCGTGCCTGCGAGAGACAGGAGGGCACAGTGAGGGGCACCAGGGCTGCGGGCAACCAGGCAACCCCGCTCCCTAGACCCCAAGCCAGCGGCTCCGCATTGCCGGGCTCTCGGCAGCATCCATGTAAAGCTGGGCAAGGTGCTGCTGAGGGCGGGCGAGCTGGAAGCAGCCCCCCTGGGGGACCCCGCTGCTCATCGCAGTGCCCAGGCAGGCTGTGGCTCTTGGGTGGTGAATTCATGGAAAAGCGATGGGATGAGGAGCGTCTCCAGCTGGAAAATCCCAGCGGGAGCAGGAGCTGAGGGCATAGGAAGTGCTGCCTTCACCGGGGCACAGCCGGGGAACGGGAGCGCGGCAGAGCCCGGTGCCCGCGGCAGCAGCATATCTCTCCGGCTGCAACCACAACCCCGCCGGGCAGTGCCTTTTCCCCCCCCAGAACAGCATTTTCAGTGCAGCCCCGGCGGCACATACCTGCTCGGCCAGCCAGGCGATGTGCTTCACCTCCCTGCCGCCGGCCGCCGCGCCGCCGCCGCCGATGCCCAGCGTGGCGTTGAGCTCCGCCAGGACCTGGGGGAGCAGCGCGGTGATGTTGGCGTGCAGGGCCGTGAACCAGGAGTGCGCCGTCGCCGTGTCCTTGCAGCGCAGGATCAGGGTGTTCCTGCTGTCCGGCGAGTGCAGCTCGATCAGCCTGCGAGGGGACGCGGCGCCGGGTGGGACAGGAGCGCTCGGCTGAGCGGGTCCCTGCCCAGCCAACTGGCCGCACTGGTTTGGGGTTCCGGCCGTGCCAGGGACCTGCCAGCAGGCAAAGCCAGGGGGATCTGCAGGACCCCACTTCTGTGGGGACGGGAAGCTGCCAGCCACCCTCGGGGACTGGGGGGGGGGGGGGTCACGGCACATCCCTGGCCCCAGCCAAAACCCCCCCGGACTTTCCTTTCACGGCTCAGAGGGGAAAGCGGGAAGTCCTCAGGGGGGTCTGTGGGAAGGGGGCTCCCCCACACCAACAACCGCCAGGCTGGGGGGGGGCCACGGGCAGCCCCTGCCCTCACCTGTTCTCCAGGTCGGGCATGCTGAGGTTCCTGGCGGCAAAGCACATCTTCAGGGGGATCACTTTGCGATCGCGGGGGCCCTGGTGCTGGGGGGACCCCGAATCCTCGCTGCCGCTCAGGCTGGGCGACTGCGGGGCGGCCCCCTCCCACGGCAGGTCTGACACCAGTGATGGCTTCTTGATGTAGGGGGTCACCTCCCGCATGAACTTCACTGTGGGAGGGAGTGGGGGCGTCAGCTTAGGGCTGGGCAGGGGCCCTGCACCCCTATACCACAGCCCTGAAACCCAAGGGGGTGTCTTGTGTCCACCCCCCACATGCCAGCCAGTCCTCTGGGGCTGCAGGACCCCCCCCTCCAGCAGCACCAGCCCCAGGGAGCTGAACTCACCCCTCCAGCCTTGTACTGCAGGCAGGCAGCAGGCAGAGGACAGGAAAGGGGGTACCCTGCCCTCCCGCCCCGGGGGGGTGTGGCAGACCTGGAAAGGCCTGGGGACGGGGTCATGGCCCGGAGGGTCCCACCCTGCCCCACGACGGAGATGCCCCGAGCTGGAGACAGGCGCTGGCGGCTCATCCCCGTTACGGGCAGCCGGCGCGGGCGTAGGAAGGGGAAGGCGACAGCGCAGCACAATGGGGCCGGGCAGGAGGTCAGGCTGCAGCCCATCCTGAGCCGCCCCGGCCGCCGCACCGCGAGGACGGCACCGGCCAAGTTTCCAGCGCCGCGGGCGCTGACGGCAGGCTGACCCCGCGCTGCCGCTCACGCCTGCCAGCGGCCTGCCTCCGATCCCAGGAGGAGGAGGAGGAGGGTTTGCAGCCAGGACATCCCGCTGCACGCTCCTCTCCAGGCCAGGCAGGAAGGAAGGAGGCACCGGCTGCAATTCCCTCTGGACCGTCCCTCCCCAAACACCACCCAGCCCAGCCAGGCCAACCGGCCCATCGGCGCTTTGCCGGAGCGGGAGGGGATCCCCCCGCCACGGAGGCTGACGCCTGCCTGCAGTGCAGGCAGGGAGATGCCGGCAGGGACGGGGAGCAGGCAGGCCGGCCCCCCGCCCTCCCGCCAGATTTGCTGAGCTGAGCAGCACGGTGGGGACGTGCTGCCACGAGGCGCTTGTCCTTGCTGCGGGCAGCAAACGAGTTAATATTAGCCTCCCGCTGCGCTGATCCCGGGATTACTGCCGTCCCCATGCACGCCTAATCCCGCTGCCTGGCCAGGCAGGGCAGCGCCGCGGGGCCGCTCGGCAGCTGTTTGCCAGATGTGGGCAGCTGCCTCCAGCACTGGCCACAAGCCCGGCACCCTCCAGCCAGCCTGCAGTGCCCGTGCCAACCTTCACCAACCACCGCCTGGAGGGCCAGCCTTGCCAAGAACCCCCGGGGCCAGGAGGGCAAGAGGCCAAGCCGGGTGCTGTCGGAGGAGCGTGGGCTCGGCGGGGCCGTGGCCACCGTGGTGGCTCTCAGTGGTGGCTGGGACCACCGGGGAAGAGCACCCCAGCACCGAGCGGATGCACCAGACCGTGTCTGTCGTGGGGACGGCAGCAGAGCCGGCTCCCTGCTTTCGGGGGGACGCAGCTACAGCACGCGCAGGAGCGTGGAGCCCCTCATACCAGCGGGTGCAAAACTGGCACCTGCAACCACCCCTTCTGCTTCTGGCGAGCTGGCGGCCGGCACACAGCCGTCCCAGCACAGCCGCTGCCGCCCCGCCTACGCGCTCACCGCAAAGGAAACCCGGCCGCCGTCTGCACCCCTCGCCCCACCTGCCGCAGCGAGGCTGCTGCTCCGGCTGCACGGCAACGCCGGGTTAGTGCCAGCCTCGCCGGCGAGCCCCCATGCACCACCCCGACGCCATCGTCCATCCGCAGGGCCGGGGGCACCCTCCTGCCACTGGCACCCGGAGGGGAAACACCAAAGTTTGCACATGGGTCGGGTTTTGCAACCGGCCTTCCCCTTCGCCGGCGCCCGGCCAGCCGATGCGCCCGCCGGCCGGCAGCTCGGCCCACAGCTCCCCTGCCGAGGCGGAAGGGCTCCCTTCCCCCAGCGCGCCGGGTGCCTGCAGGCACCCCAAGAGGAAGGTGCCCAGGGCGGGTCCCTATGGCCAAACCCAGGGGGCTGCCAGCCCCACCAGGGTGCCGGCGTGGGACCAGTGCTCCCATGCTCCACCACCGGCCCGGAGCCCCGGTGAAGCCCTGGCACTTGCCCAGTCTGCCAGAGCGGTGGCACCTCCGGGGGCTGGCAAGGCGGGACGGGGTGGGACGGTGCAGCCAAGGTCTTCCCCAGCCCCGCAGATGCCAGCCAGGGGCCAGACCGTCCCGCCAGGCTGGGGGGCAGCCACAGCCGTCGGACGAGCAGCCCCGCGGCCCTGACGCCGGCGGGAGGGGAAGGGGCGGCTGCTGTGGCGCTCGTGCCCGTGGCGGAAACGGACAAACACACCGCGGGGCCGGAGCTCCTGGGGGACAGGATCAAACAGCCGAGCAGCGCGGGATGGGAGCGAGGGGAAGGACACAGTGGGGGACGGTGAATCCTGTGGGAACTCTTGCCGCTCTGATGGTGGCCCTGGTTTAAACACCAAGCCCAACGCCACAGCTCTGCCTCGGCCCCCACAGCACCCCAACTGCGACCGAGCCACACAGGGCCACCCCGTACATACGTCCACGCCAGAGCCCACCCACCCACCAGGAGCAGGTGGGCAAGCAGGAGCCCTCGTCACCAGGGTCAGCCCAGCGCCTACCAGGCGCCGGAGCCACCGAGCAGCCCCACATGCCACCCTGACCCACGGCACGGGGGGTTTGTGTCCTCAGGGGTGCCCGGGGCGCGGTGCCCCATGGCACGAGCCCCGTGCCGCTGGGCCAGGCGGGTCCTGCCTGAGCTTGTCGGGCTGCCGGGAACAGGTTGGGCAGGAGCCGGTGGCTCGGCCAGGACAGCCCCAAACCAGCTGGGCTGTGGGCACGGAGCCCGCGGGGACACGGGCAGACCCCAAACCCACCCCCCGGGGAGCCACAGCCCTCGCTGGGGACTCGGGGGGCACAAGGAGCCACCCCAGGGGGCAGCTCTGACCCCGAACATGGGGGACAGCCTGTGCTCTGGGGACACTGCAGCTGGGGGACTCCAGGTCTGTCCCAGGAGGGGACACAGCAGCAGAGGTGACCCATCCTTGTCCCCAGCTAGGAGGGGTCCCCATCCCGCCTCAAGCAGGAGCACCCCAGCCTGGGAGGGGACACCCCTGTCCCTATCCCTGTGCCAGGCAGGGGCACGCTGGGACCCAGCACCGGGGTTGGGGGTTTTGGAGGGGATACTCGAGAGGGGTGGGGGAAGTGGGGTCCCACAACCGGAGAAGGGGCCCAAGGAGAGGTCCGGGAGGCCGGTGACAGCGGCAGGGGAGTGTTGTGGGAGCCGGTAATGGGGCAGGGGGGGGGGGAAACCCGGGAGAGGAGGGAGGGAGCACCGGGGGCCGGTACCGGGGTCGGGGCGAGGCGGTACCTTCGAGGATGACCTCTCTCCCGGCTCGCTTCAGCGCTTGGACGGCTTGATCGTGGGTGGCATCCCGGAGATCAACGCCGTTAACGGCGAGGATGGCGTCGCCCAGACGGAGCGCCCCGCTCCGTTCCGCCGCCAGCCCCGGGAAGATACGTGAGATGAGCACCGGCATACGATTCTCCCGACCTCCCTTGATGCTGATACCGAGCCCTCCCGCCTCCGCCTTCACCACCCGCACCCTCCGCACGCAACCGGGCGCCGCCTCCGCGTTGCCGTTAACCACGCCGTTAAGCACCGCCGCTTCGCCGCCTCCCGGTTCCGCCGTCAGGCTCAAGGCTTCGCCGCTCAGCTCCGCCGCGACCCGCACCCAGCGCTCCCGCAGCAGCAGCTCCAGCAGCCCGGTTTTGCAGGCGCGGGTCCACACGGCCATGCCGATGCCGCCGCCGCCGCCGCCGCGGACCGGGGAGAAGGGGCGTGGCCTGGAGGGCAGGGGGCGTGGTCGAGACACCACGCCCCCCCCGCCCGCATGGCGCGCTGCGGTAGGCTCTGCGCGGCGGGGGAGGAGGGGCCTAGACACGCCCCACCCCTCCTGCCGGCGCGACCAATAGCGGACAAGCGCCTCTGCTGGGATTGGAGGGAGGGGCGGGGAAGCCCCGCCCAGCGCGCCCTTTCCCGCCCCGCTCTCCATTTCCCCTCAGTAAAGGGGGAAAGAACATGGGGTGATCCCCCCATCACCCCAAAATCCTGCTCCCTCCAGGCCCAGCCCTGCTGTTGCCCCCCCACCCTCCAGGACTAACAGGGGAGGGCCCAGCACAAACTGGGAACAGGATACTGGTGTTACTGGAAGGGCTGGAGAAGGGCCCGGCTTTGGCAGAGGGACCCCGCTCCACCCCAGTCCCACCAGTACGCAGCTGCCAGCTCCGGTCTGGGGAGCCGGGGCCTCTCCCGAGGTGCGGAGCCGGGGCGCGACGCTGCCCGGCGGCGAGAAGGCAGATGTGGGGTGACACCTTGGCTCCACAGCCCTGGGAGGAGGAGGAGGATGGGCACGGGAGCCCTGAGGTGGCCAGCTCCTGTGACACCAGGGAGCCCCGCAGGGCAAGGACAAGCCCCGAGCCCGCAGCCGTACAGAACAGGAGGTTTTATTCCTCCTACAGCGCCCTGGGAAAGCAGCGCATGGAGTTTCTGCGGCTGGAGCGGCTCGTTCTGCTCTCAGGTGCCGAATTTCTTCTGTTGGATGGGAAGAGGCAGCTGGGTCTTGATGTCCATGATGGGTCGCTCCACCATCACCAGGCAGTTCTCGTCCAACAGATCCGCGAAGAGCAGGGGCTGTGGGGCAGGGAGGGGGCAGGAGGTGGGGGCTGGCCCGGATTGGCCACGCAGAGCTGCCCTGCAGCCAGCTCCGGCTTCGCCGTAACCAGGGGCAGTGCCTGGGGCTGCACGCTGCAGGATAGCGCCCAGGGAAGCGGCTGCATCACGACAGGGACCGAGACCGAGCTCTGCTCTGCCGTCTGCGCACTGGTACGGCACTGGGAGCCACTGGGCACCCCCCCAGCACGCACCCAGCAACACCATCACCCACCTGGAACTTCTTACAGATCTTGAAAGCGTGGAGCTGCCGCTTCCTGGCCGTCTCCGGGAGCTGCTTCAGGGTGCCCTGGTTCATCAGGAGGGCACTGTTGTCTGGCAGAGGCTGCGATGAGAGCGCACGGCACACATCAGCGCTGCCCGGACCCCCACACTCCCCTCCCTCCGCTCCCGGCGTGGCCACACAGGGGAGATGCCCTGGGCACAAACCCAGCCCTCCCGCCCCAGCCCACGGGCTCACCAGGGACTTGTCGAGGACGCAGAACATGTAGATGTCGTGGAGCAGGATGTGTGAGGGGTTCTTGGGGTTGAAGGTGATGTGGGTGATGGGTGAATCCCTCTCCAGCCAGACCCGGTGCAACCCGCAGCTCTGCACCGTGCGGCTCCAGGCCGTGTACTGCTTCTCGGGGATGCTGAACTCAAACAGCTGGAGAGACAGGGCGGCTTGTGAGGTTTGGTTTGCCCTGGTATCACCCCCACGCCGGCACACGGGCAGCTCTAGCCAGGCCACGAGCTCCTGCTAGGACCGGGGAAGGCCAGCTGGCTTCCCTGTGTGGTCAGAAGCCCCGAGGCCAGGGAGAGAGTCGCCGGGCCAAGGCCATGAGGTCTACAACCAGGAAAGCTCCTACCTGCTGGTCGGAGTAGGCGATAACGAGGTTGTTGGTGACAGGGTGGATGGCCAGGGCCGTCACTGCACAGCTGTAGGTGGGCACCGAGCAGTGGTGCTGCAAGGTGGGAGGACAGAACGCTGACAGGAGCAACAGGGGCCACCTCCAACCCCCCCATTCCCACACACCCACTTCCGGCCCTGCTCTGGGGATGCTTTTGGGGAGGGGACCACCGTCACCCACCCAGCCCGGGCAGGAGGGCAGCGGGGATCACTTCTGTGATCTGCTCCTACCTTGAAGCATTTCAGGTTGTAGATGTGGATGGCCCAGTCCCCACTGACAGCAGCCACCCAGTGCCCGTCTGCACTCGACGCCAGCAGGTAAACGGCCTCGGGGGACCCTGTGGAAACATCCCCACCCACTGTAACGGGTGCTTGGGCCTGCAAGGAGCCTCAGACCCACTCCCTAGGGGATATCCAGACCCTCATCCCCCCACCCCAACCCGGGCACCCCATTCCCCTATGTGTGTCAGGCCACAAGAGCGGCACAAACACAGGACAGAGGCTGCTGGGGAGGAGGGGGGAAGGACCCACACTCCCCAGGGCAGGAAAGGGGGTACACGCTCAGCCCCGCACACCCCTCTGCACCCACAGCAGGAAGGGGACGTGCAGCCCAGGGACCCCCAGCACCTCCCCAGCTCCCCACCAGCCCGAACCTGAGGGCGGCCGTAACGTGTGTTGGTGTTTGCAGCCCCCCGGCTCCAGCAGCTGGAGGACGTGGACAGAGCCTCGAGCAGAGGCAACGAAGAGGCTGCTGGAATCAGAGGAGAACTGGAGCTGGTAGGCTGGGAGCAGCAGCTTGGGCATTTTGGGGACCTTGAAGCAGGGAGAAACCAGCGCTGGCAGTCACCTCCCGCTGCCACCCTCACTCCCGGCGAGCCACAGTGGCCATGGCACCCCCCTGGGACACCACAGCCACCCATCCCCCCGTCCCCGGCAGCGGGGCGGCCCGTCGCCCTCCTCACCTTCTTAATGCTGACGCCGTTGCCCTCGTATTGCACGCGGTAGAGGTGGAAGCGGGAGGCCGTGGAATAAGCGACCCAGCTGCCACAGGGCGAGACGCAGCTGCAGTAAATGTGCTCCGGACCCTGGGAACGCAAAGGGGCTGAGCGGGGCCCGTGAGATTCCCCCGGCAGCCCAGCACACACGGCTCAGCTCTCTGAGGGAGAGCGCAGGGGCACGTGCCAGGGCGGGCGCCCGGCCCCAGCTCAGCCCTACCTTGCTCTTGAGCTGCACAAGGTGCTCGGGCATGCGGCACAAGGGAAGGACCTCGCCGTCCTTTCCTGGGATGACAAAAAAAAAAAACACGCGGCACATCACTGACTGTTGAGAAAACCGCACCGGAGCTGTCAAGCACCACCTGAGGGAGACGCCAGACCCTTCCCCAAGGGTTCACCCGAGGCTGAACTCCCCAGGGCCCGGCCCAGCTCCGCTGGAAGCGCGAGCACAGCCTCACACCGACTGCGCAGCCCAGGGGCTGGGAAAGGCAGCCCTGCCCGCGGCCATCACACCAGCGCAGGGCTGTGGGGAGGAAGAAGCTCAGACTAAACCACCCCCGCTGCTGCCCAAGCAGCAGGACAGTTCATGACTGAAATCCTGCAGGCAGCGCGGGCTCTGCCACAGGGCTCGCACTGGGGCTTTGCGACTCACCGGTCTCATCGGTAGAGCCGAGTCTCCAGAGCTCCAGGTGCTGGGAGAACTGGAAAAGGAGCAGCCGGGCCTTCCTGGCACAGGAGACGAGGCGTCGCTGCGTGCAGGAATGGGCAGACTGTCATGAACCCACACAGCAGAAAGGGCTGGGCCAAAGCCGAGATGCCCCGGGGTGCTGGAGACTCCAGGGCGGGGGAGAGGAAGGACTGGGTCCGATGGGAACAGGGAGATGGAGACCCAGCAGGACCAGCAAGACAAGCTTGCCAACTCCTACCCCCTCACCCGTGCGATGGCAGGAGCCTCCAGACGCGCCAGGGCCAGGGAGGGGACCCAGCGGGCCAGCCTTCTCCCGCAGGAAGAGCCAGCCCTGCCAGCCTGCCTCGCCAGGCACAAGACCCTGCTCCGAGGGGCACTCACGTGGGGGAAGGTGAATTTGCGGAGCGCTGCGTCGTAGCCCTTCTTCTGCATCTTCTCCATCAATGGGCGGATCACCAGCTGGGCGTCCAGGCCTGGAAGCCAAGCAGAAATCAGCCAAATCGGTACCGGGCGCGGGGGGCAGAGACCCAAGCCCTCCTCGTGAAGGCGCCCAGTCCTACCCCCCGAGATGAGCGCCGTCGAGCTGTGCGCCACAGCTCGCACGTCGTGGGTGTGATGCTGGAAGGGCTTCGTCCGCACCCAGCGCTTCTCCAGGCTGCCTGCCTTCACTGGCAGCAGCTGGAACTGGTAGGTGGCCCCGGTTGAGGTGCCCACGATGATGCTGTCCTCCTCCTGGCGAGAGAAATGGGGATGGGGTTTGTGGGAGCAGAGCAGGGAGAATGAGAGGGCAGCGCCGGGAGGCAGGCAGGGACCGGCTGCCTCGCCCCTGAGTGCCTCCAGCCCAGCCCTGAGGGGACACGGTGGGGTCTCCCCTACCTCCGACACGGCCAGCGAGAGGACAGCCGAGGTGCTGACGGTGTGGGACTCCACCAGCGTCCCTCTCTCCCGGTCCCAGAACTGCACCCTCCCAAAGGAGTCCGAGGTGACGATGGTGCCACTGGAGAGGAAGGCGATGCTCCACACGACGCACTCGCGCTTCACCTTCTGCACGTGGTAGTTCACCATGATCCTCTGCACCGTTTGGCCTGAGACAGGGGAAGGATGGTTGGGATCCCCTGCTCAAAGCATGGGATGTGCCAGCGCTGAGGGTCCCTGGGGCGCAGAACAGGGCCGGGGTCACCCCTCGGAGCGTGAGTTACCTGAACAGACGTCGAACACGCGAAGGACGTCGATGGAGCCGGCCGCTATGTGAGTGTCTGACGGGTGCCAGGAGAGGCACAGGATGCGGCCTGCGGGGAAGGAAGCTCCTGACCTGACCCCGGGGACTCACAGACCCTCGGTCACTGGGACAGACGGGAGGGACGGAAGGACGATGCCGCCGCAGCACCAAGCCCTCCTGGACTCACCTTTCCGCCTGTCCAGATTCCGCTCAAATTCGATCCCCCCAGGCACGACTTGGAAGAGTTTAACCGAGCCATCCTCGCAGCCGATCTGCCGGAGGGTTGGGGTCAGCCCCGGTGGGACGGACGGACCCTCTCCCTCCACCACCCCTGCTCCGGGGATGGCAGAACCATCCCGGTCCCCGTCCCGGTCGCACTCACCGCCAGCTGGGTGCCGTTGCTGTTGGCCGCCATGCTCCAGATGGGCCCCCCACACCCATCGACGGAGCGGGCTGCGCACAGCCGCGCCAGGTCGTACTCGGTGACCTCCCCGTTGAGGCCGGCCCCGAAGAGCCGGTCCCCCGCCGCCCAGCACAGAGCCTCCACCGACCGGGAGTCATGCCCAGGGATGACCTGGGGAGGGATGCCCGTTACCCCGCTGCACGGCCTGGTACGGCTCCGTACGGCCCGGTAGAGCTCGGTACGACCCGGTACAGCCTGGCCGAGCTTGGTACGGCTCCGTACAGCCCGACAGAGCTCGGTACGGCTCGGTATAGCCCGGTACAGTCCGACAGAGCCCGGCCCGGTCCGGTCCGGCCCAGACCAGCCTGGTACGGCTCGGCAAGGCCCGGCCCGGTCCCCTCACCTTCTCCTGGAAGTAGTTGACGGCGAAGTTATAGACCTCGACGGCGCCGTCGGTGCGGGCCAGGGCCAGGCGGGTGCCGCGGGGCTGGCAGGCCAGGCAGCGCACGCCGGCCGGCACCAGGCCGAAGAACCGCACCCGGTGCACCTCAAACTCCCCCATCCCGCACCGGGCCGGGCCCCGCCGCCGCTCCGCCCCGCGCGACCCCCACGTGCGCGCGGCGCGCACCGGAACCGGAAGTGGCTCCGTAACCCGACGGGAGGGGCGGGCGCGTCACCGGAAGCGGAAGTCGGAGCGCGGCGGGAGATTCGGGAGCTGCCGGGAGGAGGCTCCGGCCTAGGACGGGGGTGCAGGAGCGGGGCGGGGAGGGGGTGCGGGTGGGGAGTGGGAGACGGGAGGGGCCCAGCCCACCGAGCGGCCCGGCCCCGGCGGCCCCCGCCCCGCACCGCCGGAGGCCGCTGGAGGGCACCAGCGCCCCGCGCAACGGCGGCGGGGGGGGGGGAGCTGGAGGGTTTGGAGGGGGGAGTCTGGAGGTCTGTGGGGCTCGGAGGGGAGAGTCTGAAGGTCTGTGGGGCCCGGGGGAGCTGCAGGACCTGGAATGGGGGGTCTGGGGGTCTGTGGAGCCTGGAGAGGGAAGTCTGGGGTGCCCGGGAGGAGCTGGAGGGGGGAGTCTGGGGGTCTGTGGGGCCCGGGGGAGCTGCAGAGCCTGGAGGGGCCCCGGCCCCCTGCGCTGACCATGTCTCTGCCGGTGCGTTGCAGGGCCCGGAGCATGGTGCAGATCGTCATCTCCAGGTGAGGCCACGGCAGACGACACGGCCCCGGGGGGGCCGGATCCTGCCCCCAGCAGCATCCCCCGGGCAGGCTTGGAGAGCCACTGGGTGAAGCCGCCTCTCTCACCTGCAGTGGTGGGGCCGGAGGCCTGGCACAGTGGGTGCTGCTGGAGCTGCAGGGCGAGGTTGAACCCCGGCAGAGCGGCGGGCTGGAGGGGAGCCTCCTGGGAGACCTGCACTACACCCGGGAGGTGAGGCAGCCCCCTGCCACGTTACCAGGGCACAACCCCAGCAGCCGGGGCCCTGCCCACCCTCACCCTCCACCTTGGCTCTCTCCAGGGGGTCCCCGTACTCATCGTGGGCCACCACATCCTCTACGGGAGGGTGGTGCAGCTGGAGAAGCCCTTTGCCGTCCTGGTGAAGCGGGGAGGCAGCGAGGCGGAGCCTGCAGAGCCGCACGCCCACTATGCTGTCACCGCTCTCATCAAAACCAAGCTGCTCTTCAAAACCCGCCCCAAGCCCATCATCACCAACGTGCCCAAGAAGGTCTGAGGGCTCAAGCTGGTGGCCAGGAGCTCCACTCTGCTGCTGGCGAGATCCAGGGCTGGCCCCAGCCTCATCCATGTCCCATACAGAGGATTCCCAGGACCACCTCAGGGTGCTGGGTCCTGTGTCTGGGCACCCACAGCCCTTCCTGGGTCACTTGTCCCCCACAGTGACTTTAATTTCTGAGAGCTGCTGAGCTCTGGGGCACAAACATGGCTGCTGACCCAGGCGAGATGGGTCCTGGTGGGCAGGAACCTCCTCCGAGCCCAGGCAGGGCTGTCCTCCCCACACACCATCCTTTTCTCTGTGCAAGTCTTTTATTTTGACAAATCCATCGGGATATAAAAACAGACTTTTCCAAAATATGAAAAAAAACCCGCAGGTTAAAAAATAAATAGATTTACAAACAATTAGCAATAAGTGTGAATACCAAAGAGCTACAAAAGTCTCCTAAAAAACCTCATATTAAATTAAACGAAACAATCTAAAAGCTCGATCGTAGAAAGGTTTTTAAGCCCTGAAAAAAAGAGGGCCCAGGGGAGACAACCGGGTGAATTCCCCAGGGGAGGGGAAAGGTTGGGAACCGGCTCTTCCCCACCCTCCTCTGTGTGCCCCAGCCCAAAACCCAGCGTCTCCCCGCTGTCTAGACAGAGGCCAGGTTGGTACGACGGGGACAGGGCTTGGTCGCAGTGTCACCGCCAAGCCCCGGTTTCCTCAATTTCTGCATGCCAGGGTCAAGGCTCTTTGGCAAAGCTGAAGGGAGGTGCTGCCCTCCCGGGGCAGCCGGACCCCCTGAAAGGGGCTGGAGGGAGCTGTGGGGGCTCCCCGTGGGTACGTGCCTGCACATACATCCGCCAGCGGTGCCAGAGACGGTGCCGCGTGGGGCCGTTTTGCCATAGCACCGTGGAGGTGGGGGGGACCATGAAGTCCCCGTAGAAAGCACCGAAGGGTGGAGGGCCCAGCCACGGCGGCGGGGTGGGGGGAGCGTGGCCAGCAGCGCTCCACACAGCATGCGGGGGCGGGGGGAACATGCTGCTGGCACCCCCGCAGCACCGAGGCTGTGCCCAGCCTGGTGACAGGCAGCCCTGGAGCAGCCTCTCCCCGACCAGCAGCCTGTTTTGTAGAGAAACCTGAAAATAATTAGAAAAAACAAAACAACAACCAAAACAACAACAACAACAAAAAAAAGCAAGACTTGATCAGAAACGCGGCGGCGGGCGCGCTCAGCGCTGCCCAGCACTGGCTGCGGGCAAGGAGGGGACCGGCAGCGGTCACCTCGGCACGCGCGGCCACACCGTCTAGACCTCGGCGAAGGCCAGCCGGCACTGCTCCTGCCGCTTGCCGCAGCGGCGGGCCACGATGGCCAGGTAGAGGGTGAGCAGGGCCACCCAGTAGCAGGCGTAGAGGATGGCGCCCGAGATGAGGAAGGCCACCTCGGTCTCGCTGAAGAGGTCCTGGCTGTAGGCGGTGTAGGCCAGCCCGCCCAGCAGCACCGCCACCCACACTGACACCGGCAGCAGCCCCACGAAGTTCACCACGACGGTCCGGCGCCCCGACGTGCCCCAGCCCGACTTGTTGATGGTGGCGATGGCGAACATCTTGGCAGGCAGCAGGCTGGACATGTAGAGGAGGGCGTAGAGCGACATGAAGATCATCTCGGCGTTGCCGCGCAGGAAGCAGGCGTAGGTGGCCTTGATGATGCCCACCAGCTGCACCGTCAGCAGGAAGAGGAGGATGTTCCAGATGCGGCCGCGGTAGAAGAGCTGGATGACAGTAGCGATGAGGAAGAAGGGGAAGAAGCCGGTCACCACCGACTCGTAGGTCATCCAGAGGTGATGCTTGTGGAACCACAGGGCATTGTAGAGCCACTCGCGGAAGTAGGACTTGCTCCAGCGGGTCTGCTGGTTGAGCCAGCGCAGGTAGCGGGTGGGCGTCTCCGTCAGGCACTTGGAGCGAGCCGTGTACTTGGTCTGGTAGCCCAAGCTGAGCACGCGGTTGGTGAGGTGCCGGTCGTCCCCGAAGCTGCATTTGCTGCCCAGGAAGGTCTGGTGGTACCAGTCCTCGAGGAACTGCTGCAGCAGAGCGTTGCGGTACATGCCCAGGGGCCCGCTGATGCACTGCACGCACCCGAAGTAGGACTGGCAGGCACGCTCCACGTTGAAGGCCATCCAGTACCGCACGCTGCTCAGGAAGGAGATCCACGAGTCGTACTTGTTCAGGATCTGGGGAGGGGGACGGATGTGAGCCCCTGCACCGCTGAAAACCCCTCCCCACCCCGGGGTGCCCTCCCTCAAGGCCGGGCTACCTGGACGTCGCCGCCGACGCCGCCAACGCGGGGGTCGGCCTCCAGGATGCGGAGCATCTCGGCGGTGCAGGCGGGGTCCAGCACCGTGTCTGAGTCACACACCTGGGGGGCAGAGGGAACTGTCGAGCCCCGCTCCCCGCCGCCCACGCGCGCCCCGGCAGACGGCCCAACCCGCAGCCGGGCAAGCCCGAGCCGCGGCCGGCGAGACGAGGCAGAGCTCCGGAGACCGGCAGGCGGTGGCAGGGAGCGGAGCGTCCCGCGGTGCCCGGCCATCGCTGCCCCAAGGCCACCCAGCCCTGCCACGCGCACCACGGTGGGACCTGCCCCAGCCACTACCCCTCACCCACGTGTTTTGGGGGTGGGGGGCCTGGCACCCGCGGGGTGACACGAACCGGGGGCAGGGGATGCGAAACCCTCACAGGCAGCAGCGCTCGACCCCTCGGGCCGCCCTGGTGGCTCTTCATCCCCAACCCCAGTGGCTTGAAGCCGGAGCGTGGGCCTGGATCCAGCACCGGGTGCTGCTGCTCCTGCTCCGCCCGCAGCCCCTCTGCCCGGCCACGCAGGCAGGGCACTCGCTGCCCGCATCCTGCCTTCCCCCCGCCCTGCAACCGCTCACCCGGCCCATGCATCCACCTGGATGTAGTCCACGGAGTCTCCGAGCGCCCGGAAGGCCGTGTACATCACCTCCCGCTTCCCGCCCCACTTCTGGAGGATGCAGGAGTAGGTGCTGCCGCGCACCAGCGCCTGGACGCGGGCCAGCCCTTCCCGCAGCCCGGCCTCCGTCTCCCCCTCGCCCTGCGCGTGGAAGTTGCTCCTCCAGACGTAGCTGCCTGAGCGCTCGGAGCCCATCACGTCGTGGAAGATGTCCAGCATGTACGTGTCGTCAGGGCCGTTCCCGTCCACCACCATCACCACTTTGAGGTCGGGGAAGGCGATGCGCTTGACAGAACGCAGGCACTTCTTCAGGTAGTCGGGATCCTCCTGGTAAGCGGCGATGCAGAGGGCTACCGAGCGCCCCAGCCGCACCGGCCGCCCCTCGCCCCGCATGCGCCGGTGCTCCAGGAAGGCGAAGAGGCTCTGGATGAAGAGGTGCAGCCCCAGAATGGCCCCGTAGAGCCCGAAGGAGAGGTAGTGCTTCTCCGTATGGATGAACTGGTAGCCTGTGACGTAGGCGGCGAGGATGCCCCCCAGCACCGCCAAGGCAAAGAGGCTGGTCCCGACGACGCGCAGGGCCGTGGAGAGGCTCACTGGCATCTGGGGAGCAGGGACACACACACACACCGGGCAGCGTCAGGGCAGGGCCGAGAGCTCCCCACGGCCACCCTGCCCCTCGACGGTCACCGCTTTGGGGGTGAGACCTCCCCAGTGCCTCTGTGGGGCGAGGTGGGGGGGGCCAAGCATCCCACTGCACGTGGTGTCAGCACCCCCGAGCGGGGACGCGGGCGAGGGCCAGGCTGGAGGACAAGGAAGGGCACAGGGACATGGGGGACCCGACCCCGGGGTGTTCCCAGGGCACGGCCACCCAGAGCCCCCCCCCCGCCACAGCGGGACCCCTGGCAGTAGGAGCGGCAGCACCCGGCCCCCCACGCCGCTGCGGGATGGGGACCCGGGGACCGGCGGTGCAGGCAGCAGGGGCAGGCAGCGGCAGGGACTGCAGAGCCGCACAGCGGGGTACGGCCGTGGGGAGGGGGGTGCGGGCAGGGCAGGGCAATGCAAGCGCGGGGGTGCAGGCAGGGAGGCACGGGCAGGTGAGGGGGTGCAGGCAGGTGAGGGGGGTTGCACGAACACGTGGGGGGGTGCAGGCAGGGGATGCAGGCAGGGCGCAGAGCCAGCTCCAGGGACCCCCGCGCCACCCGCAGCTCCCCCCGGACAGCCCCCACCCCTTCCCCAGTCCCCGGTGCAGCCGGTACCGGCTCCGCGCTGACGGTGGGGCCGCGGCCGGTCTCATAGCGCCGCGGGGGCGGGGGCGCCCCGAACCAGCACCGGCACTGGCGGGGCCGGGAGGGAGAAGGAGGGACCGGGACCGGGACTCACCGTGGTGGTACCGGTGCCGCCGCTCGCCCCGGCCGCCGCCGCCGCCGCTGTGAGCCCGGCCCGGCCCGCGCGGCCCCTTTATACCGCGGCGGGGCCGGCACCGCCCGCAGCCCGCGGGGGCCCCGCCCGGCACCGGCACCGGCACCGCCGGCACCACCCCCGGCACCGGCACCGGCGCCGGCACCGCCCGCAGCCCGCGGGGACCCGCCCGGCACCGGCAGCACCTGGCATCGGCCCCAGCCCCGCACTGCGGGAGCGATGACCGGCACCGGCAGCACCGGGGACTGGCGCTGCACCGGCATCACCCGGCACCGGCATCACCGGGCACCGGTGTCACTCGGTGCGGCAGTGGGTGCCACGACACCGGCACCACACCAGGGACCGGCCACAGCTCATCATCCGGAGCAGCATTGGGCCACCTCAGGGTCCCCCCGTGCCCCCCCCCTCGGGGTCACCCCGTCCCCCCACCCCATTCGTAGGAGCCCCTCTTGTGATGCCCACGTGTAACCTATGTGTCCCCTCCCCGTGCCACCGTGTCCCCCCCCCATGGCTACAAGCCCCCTGGGGACACCTGGGGCCTGCCCCACCGTGTCACCCTGTCCCCATGGCAGGGCTAGGGCCATCCCGGGAACAGCAACCCCATGCTGGTCACACACAACGTCCCTGCACCGGGCTGATGGCAGGGGACAACCAGCCCCGGGAGGGACCACGCTGAGTCCAGAGGAGCTACAGCCTCGACTGTGGGCTTAAATCCAACACTTTTGGGTTCCTCGCCCTCATACAGGCCATCGTGTCCCACTGGGCTGGGAGCCGGCTGCGAGGTGATGCCAGGATGAGGCCTGGACCCTCCCAGCCCCGGGAGATGGGGAAGGGGATCCCCCGGTGGGAGCACCCTTGACTGAAACCCACCAGCTGGAAACTCCCCACCGTAGGTGCCGGAGCAGCGCCCGGAGCAGGTGTTGAGGAACCGGTGAGCCCGCGGGCAGCGGGGACAGGGCTGGGACACCCCGGGACCCTTGGCACCACTGGCGGGGCTCCCACGTGGCCCGGCTGAGCGCAGCAGCACCGGGGTGTGGAGGTGCAAACCGCGGCACAGCAGGGTCAGACCCGGCGTGGTTGTGCCGGTGCCACAGCTGCGGCGCTGCCGGGCACAGGCGGCGTCCCCACGGCTTCAGGTGCCTGTCTGCAGGAAGCATGGAGGGGGACAGGGGACAGGGCCAACATGTCCCCACCCTGCAGCCCTCCCCACGGCCCTCAGGGCTGCCCCATGGCCCCTTACCTTTCGGTGTGGCCGCGGTTACCGGGGGTCTCTCCCCACTGCCGGCCGGCTGCAGCGGTGCTGCCCACGGTGGGAGCCAAACTCCCTCCTCCTCCAGCACAGCCACCTCCTTGTTCCCCGCGGCAGGACAGCCGGACAGCGCCCAGCCAGTGGCATCAAAAGAGACTTTTCATTCAAAAACCGTCATCTGCCGCTCGCGGCAGGCCCTGGGGAGGCACAGCCAGTACGGCAGCATCCCGGTGTGTGCCCGTGGCCCGGCACCAGCACCGGTGTGGGCTGGCGGCAGCGAGAGCGAGGAGGAGCACTCGGCCGCCGCCACTCTCCGGCGAGGACAATGCGCTCCCCGCTGTCCATGCACACCCGGCCGAGCAGCACGGCACGGCACGGCACGGCACGGCACGGCGAGGTGTGGGCCCGGCGCAGGCGGCTGCGCTGGGGGTGGAGACACAGCCCGGCACCCCCAACCTTGCAGGGAAGGGGGGTGCTGGGCCCCTCACACCATCCAGCACGGCACGGGGCAGCCAGGAAACGGGTACCTGGGGCTGTGCACAGCAGGGCTGGGGGCTGCCCAGTCACCCCACGGCAGCTCCCCAGGGAAAATCACTCGGATTTGGCTAAAATCTCATTCAGAACTTGGCTCAGCTGTTGCCTCCAGGGATTGTCACGGTCCCTCGCCCAGGGCTGGCACCCAGAAAGGCTCCCTCTGTGCCTGTGGGTGTGCAAGTCCACGAGAGCTGCTGGCCAGCTTGGCACACCCAGGACCATCCCAGCATCCACAGGGACCCCCAGTGTCCCCAGGACCCGCCCCCCAGCACCCCCCCAGCATCCCCGTGGTGTGTGTGCAGTGCCCAGGCAAGGCCGTGTGGCAGCAGCCGGCTGCCTGCCAGCCCCGGGGTGCAGACAGCAGAGCCCCCACCCTCGCTCCCAGCTCCCCCTCAGCCTGAGGGCTGACACCCACCCTCCCACGGGACCCAGGGGGTCGCCAGGGCCCACACCGCTGCCACCACTGCAAGCACGTGAGGGTGAGCAGGGCCCAGTTGTGGGCCGGGATGTGGCCGTGATGGCACCCAGGGGCTTCGCGCAGCTCCCAGAGACGTCACAGGCGCAGGGCTGAGCGTGGCTCCGTTTAATCCCCTGCCCTGTCCCAGTCAGCCCGTCCTCCCCAGCCTGTGGTTTCCTCCCCGGCTGGCACCCGCCGGCGGCGTCCTGGGGACACGGCGATCCCTTCCCCTCGGGGAGCCGCTCGGGAGCGGGAAGAGTTTGTTTCTGCGGCCCCAACCCTGCTATGGCAGCACGACGATCTTCTTCTCCAGCGTCTGCGGGGGGAAGAGGACCCTCCTCATCACGGCGTCCAGCTCCTCCAGCGCCAGCTGGGCGTGCAGCACCGTCGCACCGTCGGGCTCGGCCGCCACCACGTGCTTCAGCAGGCGGTAGAGATCCCTCAGGACATCCTGCAGCACCTGGGCACAGGGGGAACCCTCAGCGCCCGCCGGCGCCTCGCCCACGCCCACCACCACCCAAAATGCGACCCTCGGCGTGTCGCTGCAGGCACGGCACTGCCCCTCCCGCCGCTGCCAGGACACGGCGGCACCGCCATCACCACGCCCCGGCCCTCTCGGGACTCAGTTTCCTCACAGGCGGCACAGCGTGGCGTCCCTCCGGCACGGTGTGGGGTGGGGGCACAAAGGGGAAGCTGAGGGGATTCCTGGAGGGAACCAGCTGTTTCCTCCGTGGGAGCTGAGTCCCAACACGCTCGTTGCTGGGAAGCGGGGAGGGACGAGGAAAATCTGGGCATTTCCAAGTCAAATCAGGGAGAAAACAACTCCCACGGCTCCTGAGAGCTGGCAGTGCCCCGCGGCATGGCACGGCACTGCCCTGCAGCACAGCACCGCTCAGAGGGACACCCCCGTGAAGTCCCCTCTGCCCCGGGTAGGATCCGGCACCAGTGGGGGCCCTTTGGTGGGGGGCACAAGCTGGAGCTGCCGATCTCACGGGATTTTCCCTGGAAGCTGCCCGGGAATGAGCCCTGCAGCCTGTGCAGGGTGGGGGCCATCCCCGAGGGGTGCCCAGGAGCCTGGCGGAGGCTGTCCCTGCCCCGGGGATGGGCTGGGGGGGTGACGTTGACACCCACCTCGGTGGCCTTTTCGCTGAGCCCCCGCAGCAGCAGCACCACCACGTGCACGGCAGCTCTTCGCGCCTCGGCCTCGGGGTCCGTCTTGGCTATGGCCGTCAAGCAGGAGGTGACCTGTGGGGACAGGGTGGGGGGGGCGCTGTCAGCAGGGGCAGGGGGACACGAGGGGGACACATGGGATGGCCCTCAGTAGCCTGAGGCTGGAGGATGAGGATGGGACCCCTGCGCTCGGGCTGGGGCAGCCACACGGGCCCTGCAGGCACCCAATCAGGTGGGATTGGCTTTTTGGGGGGGCTCCAAGCAGCCCTCCCTCGCGCAGGGGCTGAGCGGCATGCAGACGCCTCGGAAAGCTTGATGAAAAGCGGGCAGAGTCGAGGGAACCTAATTAAACCCCTGGCAGTGACAGAGAATTAGCAGAGCCAGCGTGTTCCCGAAATAGCTGTGTGTGGTGCGTCGGCAGCTCATCCAGCGCCGCTGGTACCCACCGATGCCAAGCAGCTGTGAGCGGGGAGCGGGGAAGAGGCCCGAGCACCGCATCCCTGATGTCTCCTGACCCCCCTCCTGCTCTGGGAGGCACCGGGGGCGGACGCTCAGGCGCCAGGGAGGGCACACAAGAGCCGTGCTCACCCCACTGGCACCACAGCTTGGGCACAGCGTCTCACAGGGAGCCTGCAGCCGGGGCGAGGGCTGGGCACCCATCAGCTGCTCGTGATAACGGGACGGGTAACGAGGTCAGTCTCGTTAAGTGGGAAGAGGCACCTCTGGCAGGTACGAACTGTGCCCCCAGGTCTCCTCCCGCAGTGCGATTGCCGCGGGTGGCTCAGGCCCAGCTGCCTTTCCTTGGGCAATCGCTTCCCTGCACAAGCACCATCTTTAGCTGATTATAAAGCTTTTAGCCCTAAAAATCAGGGCTAGAATTTCCTGAGTGTTTGCTTCACGTCCAAGGACTTTTATACTCTGCAATACCAGCAAATATCATTCATGGCCTCTATGGAAACCCCCAGGCTATTGTGTCTCCCAGCAGCGAGCGCTCAGCAGCCCTGCCCTCCGCTAACGAACCGCCCTCATTAACGAGCGATGGCCCCACGCTCCCCAGGGAGAGACCCGGGGAAGGGTCCAGCAGTGCCGGGACGGTGCCGGTACCTCCTGGATGACGGAGCCCAGCTGGAAGCCGAGGCGCTGGCAGAGCTCGCCCAGGTTGGAGAGGCTGCTGGCCCGCAGCGCGCCGTCAGGGTCCCGGGCGCCCCGCAGAAAGGCCTGGACCAGTGGTTCCCGGTGCTTGACCACCATGTCCCCTGCAAGAGAGTGGCACGTCACAGCCAAGGAAAAACAGCCCCTTCCTGCCAAAGCCTCGCCATGGTGGCAGGGCCAGGGACGCCGTGGCACTGGCAAACCCCAACGGCAAAGACCTTTGTCTGGGGCCGTCCGGCACATCCCGCATCCCACAGGGCTGTTTGGAGGCAATGGCTGACGCAGCACACAGAAACAAAGCGCAAAACCCAAATTCACACATAATTCAGCCGCACAGCTCCCCCCCCACCTCGCCCCAATTAGCACACGGAGGCGCCGTGGATGTGTGAGCCGCCTAATTAGAGGTCGGTGCATGGAGCCCGTGACCAGCATGAACAATCACCCCAGGCGCAGGGTCCTCCTGCGCCAGCTGCGTGGCTGGGGACCATGTGTCCCACGCCGTGGGCGCGGATCCCACCGGGCAGGGCCTGCTGCGGCACTGTGGGAGGAATGGAGCAAAGGAAGCTCTGGCAGGCTCACCGGCCCACGAGCTCGGGGGTTTCCCAGCTTTCCGAGCTCTGGAAGCTCCTTGGATGCTGGTTTGTGCAGCTGTGGCGGCTGTGGGATGCCCCGAGGACACAGGAACAGGAATAAGGCCTGTGGGGAGCGCAGGGACCCCATCACCCTGCACACGGGGGACCAGCCAGCCCCTGCGCCGCGTTTCCCTTCCCACAGCGAGCAAGGCACGTGCTCCCTGCTGGAGAAGGGAAAAGTTCTGCTGTGACGCACTCAGAGCAGATTTAATGGCTTTGTAGCGAAAGCTAATTGGGTTGGTGCAAGGTCTCCAGGAACCCCTCGTGTGGCGCTCGGCCCCACGTTGCTGGAGGCAGAGGAACGATGCTGCGCGCCTCCAGCCACGCTGCCCACGCCGGACATTTGCTGGACAATGGGTGCCTGCTGCAAAATTCCCTCCTGGATGGGAAAAAGCTGCTCCAGTGGGATGGCAGGGAGGGATGGGGACGGGAACGGGGCAGGAGGGAGGCACAGCGGTCCCCAGGCAGCAGCTCCCACCCGCAGCAGCGCTGCTGCACAGAGCAGAGCGTTTCTGGAAGCGCCGGCTAAATCCTTGCTCTTGAATCCTGAAGCTTTGCAACAAAAACAACTTCATGCGATTTGTTCTATAAATACACAGGCGAGCCAGGACGTGCCGGAGTCGCTGCCCGCGGCAGAGGCACTACGGGGAGGGGGGAGAACTGCAGCGGAGGCCGTGCCCACCATCCCGCTGCTGGCCGTGCCGCGGGCAGCTGCAGAGGGAAACCCAGCGCGGTGCGGCTGCGGCGCCAGGCGAGGCGAGAGCTGGACACACGGACATTGCCCAGGGGCTTTCAGAGACCAAGAGGCTCTGCCGTCGCTGACGCTGCTCACCAGAGCTCTCTGGGGGGGCGAGGGGATCGCTGGCCCGTCAGATGCCCTGTCCCCATCCCCGGAGCGGCATGGGGAGCCCCAGCACTGGGGCTTGGGCGGTCTGGGCTCTGCAGGAGGTCGGCTCTGCCACAGCTGACCAGGGACCCTGACCCGGCCGCCCTGGCAGTCGCCTTCCCCGGCTGCACACTCTCGCTGGCCTGGCCTCTGCCAGGGAATAAGTCGAGGCATTTTAGGACATGTCCCGACAGCGGCTGCCGGAAAGGCTTCATCCAGCTTTTACCCCTCAGCCCTGCGTGTCCGGGCGCTTCCCAGCAACCTCTGAGCCCAGCGCTGCCAGCCAAGGGGACGGTGGGCTGCTGGCTGGATCCGCTGCCTGGCTCCTGCTCCCTTCAGCTTCCAGACCCACCGCGGCAGCGCTATGGGGGCTGGTTCTCATCTTCGGACAACAAAAAGCCCCGTGGGCTTTCCCCCTTGGACCTGGCAGCACAGCAGAGAGCAGCGAGGGGCCGAGCGGTGCTGCGGCTGCTGGCAGCGGCCGGTGGACACGGCTGTGGACTCACCCAGCGCCCGGGTGACACGCATCAGCACCTCGCCCAGCTTCATCCTGGTGATGGTGGCCGCGGCGTCCTCCGTGCCCTGCACCGGGCACTCGTACCGTGCCAGCAGGACGGGCAGGATCCGCTCTGGGTACTCGCTGGAGAGCAGGGCAACGCCTGGAGGGAGAGCGAGGGGAAAGTGCTGGTCAGGGCCAGGCATGGGGATGCCACATGTCACCACCCTTGGCAGAGGAACCATCCTGGGTGCAGCGGGTGAAACCATCACCAGCGGGACCCCCTGCATTGCCCCGGCCTTGCGGCACATCCCGCAGCCCCTCTGCGCACAGTCGCAGCACTGGGTCTGGTTGGGTGTCAAGCTGAAAAGTAATTTAGCATCTGGCAGCAGGTGCCCACTAATTGCTGCTGGTTAATGTTCACTGACTGAGCATCGACTTGGCACGCTGGCCGTCGGACGCTGTGGGGCTCGCCCCGGGCTGGCCCAGCCTCGCGGCAGCTGGGTGCCACAGGCGATGCTCAGGGACACTGTCCGGTGGCTGCTCCTGGCTCCCAGCATCAGGCACATGCTGCTGGCGTGTCCTTGTCCCTGCCAGGGCTCCACGAAGCTCCCGGGTCTGCCTGGCTCCCCAGTGCCCCGCGCCTGCCGCGTCTCCCCGGGGATGATGAGGGCTCAGAGCCCAGGCACGGGCCGTGTGCCGGGCCATGCCATGGGGCTGCGCTGGCTTCGCCATCCCTTTACAGACACCAGGCTGGGGCAAGCACCAGGCAGGGCCCCGGCAGCGCCAGGCTCCCTGGGTGGCGGGTGCCTCTTGATGGGGAAAGGCAGCTGCTCTCCAGGGAAAGGGCGAGTGGCAGCGGCTGCGCTGGCAGTGCCAAGCACTGAGTCACGGTGAGCCCCAGCTCCTCTGCCCTCCAGGAGCAGCCGCCTTCACCTCCAACCCCGTTCCCCGGTTATCGGAGGGTGCCCAGTGTGCGTTACCCTCTACAGGCCCGGGCATGTCTGGCAAAGCAGCGACTTCTCCTCTGGCGTCACCTCACTGGAGCCTGGCTCCATGATAACCAGCAGTGCCGCGACAGCCGGCTCTGGCCGCGGCGGCAGCACGGCCGGCTGATGGGGAGCCCGACCGGGGCAGCGGGGAGCCCGCCTGGCCCAGCCGCTGGCACCGCACACAGCACGCTGCGGGTGCCGCTGCCGGCGCAGCACGGGCTGGCTGAGTCACCACCGCAAGGAACCGCGTCAGGGTTAATCACAACCGCAGCCGGGCTGCGAAACACGGAGGCAGCTGCACTGGGTGTATTAATCACCGGGGGACGGTTGAAGCGTTTGTGTTTCACCTGCAGGGCAAGGACAGACCCGTCCCACTCAAGACTGTACAGGCAGAGGGAAGCACAGCGATAAACTCCTCTTCCAGCTGCCGGTGAAGGTACCTACACGACGGCTCCCGGTGGTTCTGCAATCGCTTGGGGCCACGGGAACAGCAATTTCCACGTAACCCAGCGCACTGTGACACAGGACATCAGTGTCATCCCGGGTGCCAAAGCACCTGCCTGTCATCCCGATGGGCAGCCCGGTGCCATGGGGCTGCGCCAAGCGTGCCGGAGCAAGCAGGGACCCGAGGGTTTCCTAGGAAGCGGCGGGAGCAGCAGGGACACTCGGTGCTGCCAGCAGCGGCCTGGTGTGGGAAGGAGGGCAGCCAGCGGCGAGCAGAGCGGCACACTGCTCTCCTGCCAGCCCACTGCCTGCTCCCTGCTGCCCTCCGGGACCAGCGCCAGGGCTGGGTGCATGCCTGCCGCTGCTCTCCCCCCTCAGTGGGGGCAGCAATTTGTGAGGCCATGAGATGCGACGGGTCAGGGAACCGACCTGGAAAAAGCTTCCGTGGTGCCACATCCACAGGGCTGGCTGGCACCGGGTGGGTGTTACCACCTTGGCCATGGGGATGGCAGAGCCCAAGGGAGCACCAGTGGATCCCCACGGCCCCGGCTCCTCCAACAGCCTCGGCTGAAGGGACCAGCACCCCAAAATGTCAGCCAGGTGCAGGGCCGGGGCTGTGCCCACACCGCGCTGAAACTGCAGCCCCAGGCCGGCGGCACAGACCTGGCACAGGGACGGTGACCGGCTCCTGGGTGTGCCCTGGCCAGCAGACAAAGCCCACTGGCTTCGGGAACACGGCACAGAACCCACACGAGGCTCCAGGCTTGACCAAATGGCACAAAGATGCGGCCTGGGAGGGCAGCCAAGCCCCCAGCCTGGCCGCAGCTCCGCTGCTCTTTGCTCTCACTGCCCAAATCCCACCCCCCAGCACAAAACTTCCTCCTCAGAAGCACCGGCGCTCGCCCCGGCCAGGCACCACTCACCTTGGATGGCTGAGAGGTAGACGAAGGCGTCCTCGTGCTGCAGATTCTCCAGGAACACCTGTGAGGAGAGGGAAGCAGCCCTGGAGCCTCTCGCCTGGCGCCTGTAGCCAGCGGTGACAGCAGGGTGGGAGGGCTCCGCTAACATGGGTTGTCCCCAGCCCGCCGGCACGCTCAGCCCCAGCTCTGCACCGTGGCGCAGGACGGGGACTGCGGTGGTGGGAGCTTGGTACCTGCAGGAGTTTCTCCTGAAGCCGAAGCGCCTCCGGATCCCGCTGCGTGATCAGGCTGGCAAGGTGGCGCAGGGCGGCCACCCGGCCGGGGGGCTGGGGGTCGTAGGCTGATACCAGGAGGTCCCGGAGCCCAGCCGGGGCCTGGCTGTCGGCACACGGGGCCGGAGCAGGACCCGTGGCGCCAGGCTCGTGGCACACGCTCTGCTCTTTGCTCCTCTCCCTGGGAGCCGAGGGGCTGCCGTGGCCTTGCCGTGGTGCCTGGTCTCCCTCCGGGCTCGGGGCTGTGGCACGGCTCTGACTTCCCATCCTCGGCCTCTTCCCCAGCATGCCGTTGGCAGCAGTGCCCACTGTGGCGGGGGAGACGGCCCCGTGGGTGCAGATGGCGATGCGCAGGTCCGCGGCCAGCTCCTGGGTGAGGGGCTCAGGGTAGGTGCAGGAAAGCTCCTCCAGCAACGGCACCAGCCGCTTCAGCACGGTGAAGTCACCCGATTGCAGCTGCCAGGGGGAGAGAAGCCGCGTCAGCACCACCGCAATGGAGCTGTGCTCCCTGGGATGTTCCTGGCAGGGTGGGCAGGCAGCCCAGAGGTGCGCAAGCCCCGGAGCCGTTTTGTAGCCCCATGGCAAGTTGGCCACCCACCATCCTCACCCCACGAGCTGGGCTCTCTCTGGTCCCCACAAGCTCCAGCGGCCCCAGTGCCGATCCCAGCTGCGGCATCTCTGGCAGGGCAGAAGCCGGCAGCAGCCACGACAGCACCAGGGCAGCCCCGAGGTGCTGCAGGAGAAGGTGGGAAGGGCAGGAGCCCACAGGAGAGCGGTGTCCGTGCGGGGCCTGGACCCGGCAAGGCAGCTCCGACCTGTCCCGAGGCCACAGCGCCCAAGGGGGAGAAGTTCCTGCCCTAAGCTGGACCAAACCGCTACAGCAAAAGCGGGGCTGTAAGACCACAAAAGTGATGCTTCAGCGGAAATTTCGGGGAGCTTTTGGGTGTGATTGTGTAAAAATACCCCTGGCCATTGAGACCCAAACAGCTTTGCAGCTGCCTCCAAAACCTTTTGCCTTCAATTTGCCGAGTTAAATTGCTCCCATTAACGCCAGAGCGGGAGTGGGATCTCGCCTGGGAGGGGGCCATTACAGCCACAAGACTCTGGTTTTAAGTTTTCTCCAACTAAATAATGTTCTTTTCCCAACGTTAGGAATTTAGCAAGAAGACACAATGAATTATCTTTTTCCATTAACAGTTGGGTTTTCCTTTGGGCAAGTCTGAGGATGAAGCAACCCGGCAGCTCAGTGATGTAAACGGGAGCCGGGGTGATTACAGCGCGCTAACGAATGTGTGATAACTCCCGGATGGCAGTTCAGCTGACAGGGTAACCCTTTTTATAGAGAATTTTCAAGAGCTGAACAGCCCACCCTGGGAAGTCCGTTATGCTCCAGAGAGGAGCCCGAGGACGTGCAGGGATGCAGAGGATGCAGGGTTGGTATTTAAAGATGCCATATGTGACCGCACTGCTCTGTCAGCACCTTCTTGGGAGCAGATTTTGGATTATAAATTAATTAATTGGGCTCTCAGGGGTGTCTTGCCAGAATCAAACCCTCAGCCAGCATCCCAGCACTGCTTCGAGGAAAAATAATATAGATATATACACTGGGATTGAACAGGGAGCCCAGCCCAGGGAGCACCCAGACCCTGGAGCACCGGCTGCGGCACCCCTCAGCTGGGTGGGACGGTGCCCGGTCTCCCCCCTCCCCGCACCCTGAGGCCGCTGAGCACCCCGGCTTCGCCCCCTCACCTGGACGGCTCCACCGAGCATGGCAGCCACGAGCCCCATGGCCATGGCGAGGGTCTGCGCCTCCGCTGCCGCGCCGGGGCCCCGCGCCGGGCTGACGCAGGCTCGCTGCAGCGTGGCTGCCACGAACTCCTCCACCTGCCAGCGGAGAGCGCGGGGGAGAGCAGTTAGGAGGTGGGGGGGATTCCCGGGGTGCTACCGCTGCTGCCTGTACTCAGATCGGGGTGCCCTCCCGCAGGTCGGGGTGCCCTCCCGCAGCCACGTGCTCTTCAGCTCTTGCTGTCTCTGCATCTATTTGAATTTTCCAAGCCCAAGCCTTTCTCTAGCACAATTTCGTACGAACCCTCTGTGTTTCCCTGTTGTCACCACCCCGACCTTCCCTCTCAGACCCATCCCAGCACCCTCCCGGGTAAGTGGGCTCGGCAGCGCCAGGGCACTGGTGGGGGAGGGCTGGGTGCTGGTGCAGCCCAGCTGGGGATACACTGGGGGTGCAGGAGGGAGCCAGAGCCCCCAAACTGCTGCCCATCCCTCCAGCAGTCGCACAGAGGGGCTGATTGCCCAGGGTCGTAGCCCTTAGCCCCGCTGCGGCCTGTCAGAACCCTGAGGATTTGGGGAGCAGGACTGGGCCAGACAGCTTGGCCCATCAGCGGCTGCAACCACCCGGCTCCGGCGTGGGCTGGGCAAGCTCACACTGCCCGTCTGCCCGTCCACCGCAGCCCCGGGACAAGGCCATGGTTAAACCACAGTGGCTGCTCTGTCCCTGCTCTGGGATGGGAGCCGGGAAGGCAACTGGGATGGGTCTGAGAGAGAAGATATCCAACACCCTTCACCCACACACAGCTGACACTGGAGTTGGGCCATTTACCACGTGTGTCACTTATTTTGTGATTTTCTCAATAGTATTTTTTTTCCCCCTAAGCCCATAACGATCCTGCCTGGCTGGCACTGGCCTTCTCGACACTTGGCACCCACATCTTTGATCCCACAGGCTTCCTGCTTTTCTAACGGAACTTGAAATTAGTCAGTTTATTTTCTCCACGTCTTTGCCAGCTGTGCTGGCACCGCAGGGCTCGGGGAGAGCTCGCCAGCACCCAGTCAGGCTGGGAAGGGGCTGGATCGGGGTCGTTCCTACATAAGGGGCACATTGCAAAAGAAGAGGAATGATTTTGCTCCTATTTTGGAAAACAAAGTACAAAGGCAACAAGGTATTATTGCACCAAACCCCACAATTCCAGCCTCCAGGGCACAGGCACTGGGTGCAGGCAACACGTTTCCTCATCAGCAGGAGAGCTGATTGCTGCCAGCTTCGTTAGGCACATCCCTGCTGCAGCCAGGAGGGAGGGTGGCTGGGAGGGGCTGCGGAAAAGGCCTAGGTACCTTCTGGGCTGATTAGTCCAGAAACGAAATGCCGTCAAACAGCAAGAATAGGGAGTAAAAGCAAGCGTCAGAACATCTGCTCTCACAAAACAGCGACAGACAAGCTGAATGGGTTTAAATTATATTTAATGCAAAAAATAGGAACATCGTGAACAAATAATCTATCAGTAGATAGCTACTGAGAAAAAACCAAAAAGTTTAAAAAGAAAAAAACTCATCTGGAAGGAAAAAAAAAGCCCACCCTAATCTGGAAAGGGAAAAAAAAGCTTGAAAAATAAAACACTGGGGCACATTTGTGTCTCGTGCAGGAGGAGAGCATCCTTGGCGTATCAAGGAAATCAAGTCAATCTCATGAAACTTGGTTGTGAGCAGGGGGAAAATGTAAATAAAATAAACTGTGCAACTGAGGGGGTCCACAGCTGCTGTCATTCCTGGGGTCTGGCTGTGGGAAGGCGGATCCCGCTTGCTTGGAGCCCATTAAGCACAAAGCCACGCTCCAGAGTGCCCACAGCAGGAACAGACGTGCTGGACGAACTCTGTGCTGCAGAACCGGCTTAAAAACAGCTCCACAACTGCCTGTCCCAACGCCAGGGAGCCCTCCCTGAAATACAACCCCCAGGTGGGAGTATAATGGCTTTTTTGTCTGCGTTTCTTTTCGGGTGGTTGTTTCTTTTTATCCTAGACTCATGGCTGGAGGCAGAAACATGGCAAAATCTTTCCCCATTTCCCACTTCCCCGATTTCCCGACCCGGGGAGCGGAGCGGGTCCCACACGGGTGGGTGCGATGGACAGAGGCAGGTGAGGACAAAGCAGCGCTGGCTGCCACACCGACACCGGCTGGGTCCCCCGCCACCGCGGCGCGCACACAAAGACTCCTTTGTCCCGCGGAGAAGAGTGAGGAAACCTGTGGTAGCAGTGACCGCCTCTGCTCAAGCCAGTCACAGTTAACTGGAATAACCAGGTCACCGAGTTAAAACAGAACAGGATGAGCAAGTTAAAATATATTGATCAGCTGGGGAATACCATGCCGCCCTCAGCGCCCAGCAGCCTTCCCGACCTGGCACGGTGCAGGACGGCCGACCGCCTCCAGCGCTGCTGCAGCGTGGGCTCAGGCCGGACAGAAGCGCTGTGTTTTAACAATCCTTTTTGGTACCAGGTTCAAGGAGCCCCAGCTGGCCTTGGAAATTACAATCTTTAATAAACGTTGTGGCTGCCCGTTCATGAAGACACAGGCAAGCGCCGATGGTATGAGCACAGTTACACCAACCCTGATGACCGGACACACAACCCAGTGCCCAGCAGCAGAAACCAGAGACAAGCCACAAAAGGCCCATTTTGGTGACAAGGGACGAGCGGGCCGTGGTGGCAGCGCTGTGCCGTGCTTGTCCGGCTGGCAGCCCGGCTCCCACAGCTCCCAGAGGCGGCTGCCGAGACGTGCCAGAAAAAAACAGGCACCACCACCATGGCCAGGCAGCAAGCACCCACTGGAAAGGTCTGTCAGAACAGGATGTCTTTAAGCTTTGTTAAACTTGGGGATAAATTTTGCTCAAAATAAAGATGAGAAGCTGGCAAGTCAGAGTTCTGATCAACACTCAGATTACTCTCCTGGGTTTTAACACACAACCATGGACACAAATATGGAGATATCTGCTGGGCCGCCCCCTCCTCTCTCTGCAGCTAACTCTGTCCTTCCTGCTAGCGCTGCACAGGACAGAGTCTCGTTGAGACACTTGCGACTGAATCAATAAATTGCTTTTCCTGGGGACACTCAAGCTTCCCCCAGTTATTTCTTAGCCACTGTCTCCTTAGAGTGCAGCAGCCCAGAGCTCGGTCTGCCATGTGCTCCAGCCGCCGACCCCCCGGGGCTTTGCCATCACCAACCTGAGCAATGTCTGTGAACACGGTGTCCGAGACATTCTCACACAGCGTGGCCACAAGTTGCAGGACCAGCAGCTTCCTCCTCTGCCCGGCGTGGTACCACTCCAGCTCCAGGAGACTCCCTCCCGGCACCGCAGCTGAGTCTGAAACCGCCTCGTCCTCCGCAGCCACGTGAGTCAGCGCCTGCCGGGAAGGAAGCACAGGGCATGGAGACACACTCTTGTCACCAGGCCAAACCCTGATGAACCTCCACCCCACAGAGCACCACCGAGCACTTCTCCTAAGGCCAAGCACTCTCCAGGCTGTGAGGCTCGCTGGGTCTCTGCCTGCAGCCTTGTTTTTGGCAGCGGCTGCTCACAAAGACACCCAGACCACCCCATCCCCTTCGTGGAGCTCGTGCTGACTCCTCATGCGACCAAAACCTTCTGCTCAGCACATCAAGGTCTCCAAGAGTTGCCCACAGCTCCTGGGTGTCCCCCACCTGTGCCACAGCAGCATTCCTACACCAAGGGAAGCTGCAAACCCCGTGTGACTACGGGCTGGGGCTCCGCCGGCCAGCAAGGGCACAGAAAGCCCGGCCCAGACAAGACCAGGAGGGAATCGCCAGGGCTTGGAGCAGGATCAAAGGGAGCAGGTGCCAGGCCCCTCCACTAGAGCTGAGGAAGCAACAGGGATTATTCACAGCCTCAAAACACACCATTAAATTTCAGACATGCTCCTGTTGTCAAAAGAGGCCAGGGGGAACGAGGGTTAACCCCTTGAGGGAGCAGGGCTGCCTCCCTCTCCCAGGCTCTCCTGCCTGGCACAGAGCAGGACTGCTCTGCTGCGTGCCATACACCGGCTCGGTGCTCCCGAGGCACGGAAGGGGACGATCTGTCTCCTTTGCCATCTGCCACAGACTGTGTGGCCCAGGGAAAGCGTTCCTGCAGATGTGCCCCAACCAGAGACTTGCCCGCCCTTACCTTCAGGCAGCGGATGAAGAAGTCTCCAGCCAGGCCACTCTTCTGGCAGTGCGACAAGAGCTCCACCAAGTTCTCCACATGGCACTGCTCCGAGGAAACCTTCTGGTAAAGGGCTTCCTCTTCATCGCTGAAACAGGTCACCCTGTCACCAACATGAACACACGCAGCCCCCCTCCAGGGCTGGCTCTAAACTGCTCCATGGCAAGGTGATGTCCTGCTTTGGCCTTCTCACTTGGAAATCTTCCTCCACAGCGCTACCAGGAAGAGAAGCCTGGAGGCAGCTGAGCCAAACTATGGCTCAGTTCATCTGGTCTACATGATCACGCACTCGGTTTATTAATTAACCTGCATTCATTAAAGGAATAACTAGCAGAAACCATGAGTGCAGAACACGTTTAATCTAGCCATCCTATAAAGAACGGGATTCGTGCAGCGGTCACGGCCATAAAAGTAGGACAGACACAGGCAGAGCCACGGCTGTTGCGGAGTAATTTTAAAGTATATCCAGTTTAACCAGCGCAGACCCCAGGGCAAACTTTTTTCTAATTCCAGTCAGGAATAGATTGAAATTAAACCAAACCAAGCGTATTTGTATGGGGTTTTGTTAGGGGTGTGCACCCACCCCACGGACACTCCCAGGCAGGAGCTGAGCACTCTGCCCGCTCGACAGCACTGGGCTCACACCTGCCAACTCCCAGCTACCCCTCTTTAAACCAAATGTCACACTGCTGAACAGTCCCAGATTGCGTGGCTGGAGTCTAATGGCTGCAGTTTATTCCCCACATGGCCAAGCTCTGCTTCTACTTGTAGAGACCATCTGCAAGAGCAGGAGGGGAGCTCAGTCGCTGGCTCCGCGACACTGGCATCGCTAGAGTCCTTGCTGCGACAGTGCCACCTGCACCCGAGGGACACCGCTCACGCCACACAGCCACGATCTGCCGGAAGACAGGCTCAGGCCGGAGGGTGGAAGTTGAATTTGGGGAGCATTGGGACTGAAGAAGCATGTCCCACTCCCACACACCCCACAGGCAGGACTGGGGACTTGGGAAAAGCACGCAGAGATCGCACAGGAACACTCAGACGGAGCGTGCTGCTTTCCAGGGCTGAAAAATCAGCACAGGGAACCTGGAGGCTGCGTGGAAGCATCGCCTGCCCGAGCTCAGTGCAGACAGCCGGCTACCTGGGGGGACGAGACTGTGGTGGGACGTGCTGTGGAAAGCCCTACGTGCCTGGGGAATGACCCCTGTGCCTCATGCTGCCCCGACAGTGCTCACCTGATGGTCTCCTCCACCACGACGGTGGCACCACCCTCGCTGCCTGCACGGAACCGGCACCGCGGGCGGAGGGCGCGCACGCTGCTGTTCAGCCCTGCGATGCCTTCCAGCACGGCCAGTGACACTTCTCGCTCTGACTTCTCCAAGAACCACAGCAGGATCTCCTGGCACGGGGAACTGGGAGGGAGAGAGAAAGCAGTGGTGACCTTCCTGTCTGCTGTCCCCATCCCTGCACACCAGCCCCCCAACGGGACCACGCATCTCGGGGCGAGGGAAGAGACACGAGCGCTCTGGAGCCACCACAGACACTCCTTGGGATGCTCTGGCTGATGGTTACGGCAGCTGAAAGCATTTGTGCCAGTTTATAAGGGGATCAGCAGCGCATCCTGCCCTTCTGGCATTCCCAGATGGAAGGATTTGGGTCCTTCAGGGTTTCAGCCCAGCGAGGAAGGGAGCGCTCTGTCCGAGCAGCATGTCTGGGCGAGGACAGCCACTTCCACGCAGCCTCGGCATGCCGTGCCGGGCGCTTCACGCCAACGTGACAAAGCACCGGCTGTCAGCCGTGCCGAGGAGGAAGGAGACGGGGAGCACTGTAAGGTGGCGTGGGAACCCCTGCCAAGGAAAGACGCAGGTTAACGAGGTGGAGTAGCAGCGCTGTGCTGTGCCAGAGGTCTGGAAACCCGAACACTTCCAGGCAGCTGTGGTTTGAGTTACCCCTGCCAAATTCCTTTGCAAAGAGAGAAGCGAGCAGCGACTCTGTTCACCCAGCAGCAGTGTTAACTTGGCTTGTTCCACAAACTTGCCACGGCACTCTTTGCTCTTTGAAGTGATTAACGATGTCTTTAATAATAGCAGAGGCTGTGTCTACACAGACCTCTCAGGGAAAGCCTCCAGCACCCGCACGCCAGTATCACCAAAGCAAAGCGTGAACCCACCAGGAGCATATTTACTAGGCTGGCTCAAACTCAGGGCAAGCCTGGGAGGAGAAAGGCGAGAGGACAGCCAGCACCTGGTCACCGCTGTCCCTGTCACCACGACTGACACACGTGGTGCTCACCATCGTATGTCAGCATGGGGCAGCTGGGCACGGCGCGAGGGACAGCTGCCAAGAGGCAGGTCCTGCACATATCGGAAGAGAGTGACCCCAGATAGGAGAAGAATGATCTCGTATTTCCAAGAGCCAGCACTCAAGCTGTTTTATCCAGTTTTTATCCTGTTTCTAGATCGCTGCCAACACTATCCCCATCCAGAGAGTCACAATCCTAGACAGGCACTAAGAGTTAACTGCGGCTCCCAAGGCGCCCAGGGACACGCTTGCCTCCACACTGAACATTCTGGCTTCAGGGAAGACAAAAACCAACGTGAGAACTGCTTCCTCAGGCACAGGTCTGCCAGTAAGGTCGTGTACCGTGCCTGTGCCTGCAGTTACTGCCTACTTTGAATGAGAGCTCTTCAGGATGAGAAAATTGGTCCCAGCTTCTGGATGTGCCCATAGAGAGCACGTCCTCTGGAGGTGGGCAGAGCGGAGAAGATGAAACCCCAGAAGCTGTGCACAATCCTCCCTTACCGTAAGTATGACACATTCTGCTTGGCGAAGGAATAGAGGGAAAAAACCACTCCCAGGACTGACTGTAAGGATCCCAGCAGCAGGCTTGAGCTGTCATTTCCAACCACATACACCTACGGAGAGAAAGGCACAGGGAGGAGGGTCAAACACCTGCGTGGAGCAGAGGGAAGGCAAAGGGAACGACAGAAAGCACATCTGCGCAGAACAGCAGAGGGTTTTCAGCCTGTTTCTTTCAGTCTGGAGCCTGTTTTCCTTGGTTATGGCACATTCTGTGTTAAAAGCAGCCTTCAGCACCATCTTTCTCCGAGCATTTGCTTAACCACAGCAGGGCTCCAAGCTACAGGAACGCTGCAGCCAGCTATTCACAAGTCTGCTGCTCAGGGGTAAGGTCTTTCCTTACAGAGGGATGCAACAAGCACCTTTGAATTAGCAAATCTTTATGGAAATACCGCACCTAGAGCCAAATCTCAAATGCAGAGCTCAGTCCCTAAGCAGGGCAGCTGGGCTGACGTGTGCTGAGCTGAGCAGAGGGGTTGCAGGGGCTCTGAGGAGGCTGCAGGGCCATGCTCCTCTCCTCCATCTCAAGCAGCACCCTCCCGAAGCGCTGTCAGTGCCCTCCTCCATGAAACCAGCACCCCCTTCCCAGGAAGCCACTGGTACCAGCTCACCGCACACAGCTCCCACCTCGCTGCCCACGGAGCGCAGGAAAAACACTCACAGAAGTCTCATGACACTGCATTTCCTTTTGAATCCTTTGAAAGGAATTATTCAAAACTAAAAGCCAGGTAGGATGCCTTCAGTCAAAGCCATAACGCTGGGAAAACTCTGTCTGGAAAATGGTTAATACCAAGCCTTGCCCCGCTGGACTCAGGTTTTTCTTGGGTTTGTTGTGTTCAGGTCCCTGTTTCCGCATGCTCCATCCCCCTCCATAGCTTTTAGCTTTAAAAAAAAGGCGGGGTGTGGGGAAATAAAGCCTTTTCACAAGTACTCTGAGGGACTTCCAGCTGTGTCAGCTGGTGAACTACCTGCTCAGAAGAGGCTGTGCCTTCACACCAGAGCGCTCCCCACACCTCTGACCTCCACAGCTGGAGAGCAATCGCCTGCTCCAGGGCTGGAGGTGCCCTGGAGACAGACCAAAGAGCTTCTGCCTGCTCCAGGCAGTGTGACAACCCAGGTAGGAGGGAGATTGTCCTGATACTGTTCTGCCCTGCTCTATTGATGCAAGCAGACCTCTTTTCCTGTGCTAATCCCCGCGGAGCCATTCTTCCTAACCAGAACCTTTTGTACACAAAGCCTCCCTGATGAAGCCCCAAGGATGGTTTCTCACTCGGCATCAAATGACACTTGCTAGGCAAGAAACCCCCGCAAATCCGCAGGCTGGAGTCTCCGTCACTAATCTGGCTGCTCTCGGGCCTCCAGCGCTTTGCCATTAAGGAGGGATCCGCCCCAAACTCCCCCAGCACCCGCATTGTGAGCGGCAGCCACAGAGCAGCCCTCCAGACTGGTCTCTGCCTGCCAGCTAGTTACAACAGATCATTACTACGCAAAATACTACAACAATCACAGCATTTAAGAGCTTAGCCTGCCTAGAGGCATGCCAGTAAGCAAGTCACCAGCTTCTTAAAATTGAATTGCTGGGCTGGAGATGTCCTTCTGGGTTGGAAAGCGCAGCAGTAAGCTGGGCTGCTGTCAGGGCAGGCAGAGAAGTCTGCAGCGTGGCACTGGTGATACTGGTGGGAAGGGCAGAAAAAGGAGCTGGGAGGGAAGGTTTCAGAAGAAGAGGCCTGCCCAAAAAGCCCTGTTCCTTCATAGGGAGCACAAGGATGGACCCCACTTCTCCCCCAAATGCCAGAGCCAAGACCTACGCTGCTGAACACCCTGCTTGTCGCTCCAAGGGACCCCTTGCAGGAAGGAGCTCCCGATAAAGTGCTAAACCTGCACCGTCCTGCCCACGAGACACTTCCTCTAACGCAGAAGGCTGTCTCTTACTGGCAAAGCCAGTTTCTCTGATGAGACCCAAGTTTCCTTCCATTTTCCTGAACCCTCCCCATCCCCCAGCATCGGATCAGCGCTGGAAGAGCCGCTGAGCCCCAGCAATCCCTCCTGCTTCAGCAGCTGGGCGCACAGAGCAGCTCACAGAGCAGCTCTGAGGCCCCACCGCTGCCTCCAGGTACCCTCCTGCACCAAGAGCAGCTCCTGAGGAGGTGGCTGGGCACCCAGCAGCAGCTGCTGCAGGATTACCCACCCACGGTTTAAAAATTAACTTCATGCACACAGAAACCCACGTGTCACGGGGTTCGGCTCAGAATGGTCCTTGCAAAACAGGATACTCATTTTTCCTTACTTATTATCATTTACCTTACTCATCCAATGGGACTAGACAGACTCTAATGCCTTTAGCCCCCTGACAGGTATCAGCAGGGGAAGATGAGCCGCTGGGGACACCCCACGGGGACCAGCAGCAGCGTCCCCCCTCTTTTTGGGACAACCGAGGTGAGGACACAGCCACTAACAGCTGCCACCCACCCTCCTTTCCCCGTACCCATATGCTCTCTGCTTCCTAACAGCAGCCCCCAGGACCACTGCACCAGCTCTCCCACCTCTCCCCGCAGCTCTGCAATGCCTCCGAGCTCACCTTCGCTCTCTTTTTCACCCTGGTGACAGCTCAGCAGCCTCAAGAGCTGCACCAAATCCTCTCACTTCACAGCACCCGCTGCCAACTGGCTGCACAACCACCGAGCGATGAGCCGGCAGCTCTGCCAAGCTGCCCTGGCTGCCAGGCTGGGCAATCCAACACAGCCAGCTGCTTGCCGATACCGTGAGTGCCCTCTTCTCCAGGTCACTCGTTCGGAAGGATTTTGGCCCAGCGTGAGAGCTGGCTGCTGCCCAGACCTCTATGAGGGGTTCACGCTGCAGGAGCTGTAGAAAGGCTTCCAGCTCCAGCACCCTGGCTCAGGCTGCCCTCTGCAGACCTGGGCGGCAGTGAGAGCGGCTCCCAACAGCTTCACAGAATCATCTGGGTTGGAAAAGCCCTTGAAGCTCCTCCAGTCCAACCATGAACCTCACACTGACCGTTCCCAACCCCACCAGATCCCTCAGCACTGGGTCAGCCCGACTCTTCAACCCCTCCAGGGATGGGGACTCCCCCCCTGCCCTGGGCAGCCCATTCCAACGCCCAACAACCCCTTCTGCAAAGAAATACTTCCTAAGAGCCAGTCTGACCCTGCCCTGGCGCAGCTTGAGGCCATTCCCTCTTGTCCTGGCGCTGGTTCCTTGGGTCAAGAGACTCATCCCCCCTCTCTGCACCCTCCTTTCAGGGAGCTGTAGAGGGCCATGAGGTCTCCCCTCAGCCTCCTCTTCTCCAGACTAAACCCCCCCAGTTCCCTCAGCCGCTCCCCATCAGACCTGTGCTCCAGACCCTTCATGTCTCCCTCCCACACAGCTAACACCGCGCTCAGGATTATTCACGCTTGACAGGAAGGAAACTGAGGCACGGAGGCACTAAGAAGAGGGAGACCAGCCACAGCCTGAGGGAAGGCATGCCAGGCCAGCAGTGCTCCCTGCCCAGGACCTCCTGCCTGCTCGACCATCACAGCCCAGGTCCTGAGGCTGCTCCAACAGTACACCCAGACACATCAATCCCGAGGAAGCTGCACAATTTAGTGATGCTCAGAGTCTTGCTGCGGAGGAGGAAGAGGATATGACAGCACCATGGGGACTCCTGGCTACCAGCCCACCACTCAGACTCTTTTGACACACCAGAAAGACACCAGGGAAAAAACAACCAGCCAGAGCTCACTGCCATCTTGCAGAACGTTTTGGGGTGAGAATGCCTGAACAGATTCAGGCAGTGCCTCTGGTACTCCCCGTAAAGCTGCAGTCCTGCCAGCGCAGGGCTGCATTCGAGGTTATTCTGTGCAGCTCTTGGCCTCAGCATCACGACTGCAGGAGATGCTCGTTTTCATCATGGTCTGACAGACGCTGAACTGCTCAGAAAGTCCCAAACCAGCTTTCTTAAGAGTAGTTTTCTCGCCTACCCTCAGGCCCGAATCAGACGCGATACCTTGAGCACATCTTCCACACAGCAGCCAAGCTCTGCCTCTGTCACCAGCACGGTCCCTGCTGATAACTCTTCCTCTGCTAGCTCTGAAAACAAAGGGCAGAAAAATCAGCACCCCCACAGGCTGAGGAGCCTCCAGCAACCCCGCCATGCCCAGCACCAGAAAGCACTTCGGTATTTCTCTTGCCTTCCCTCCATCAAGGCAGCATGGGAACCGATGAGCCCTCGTTAGCTGCACTAAATATCACTGCAGTGTTGTAAACTCCGCAAGGTTACGAGCGAATCCAAGCAGACCACAACCTCTTGATGGATTATTCCCTGGAGAGCTGCTGGGTCAGCGTGGGGAACCGAAGGCTTCCGCCCGGAAGCCCAAAACGAGACTGTGAGACTGGCAGAGTTTCCCAAAGAGCACATGGCAGAAGCCCGATCGCTTGGCTCTTATGCTGTAGTAATTTGTCTCAAGCGCTAGTAAACGCGGTGCAACCAGCCACACAGACACGTTCACAACTGACAGAGCTGCACGCCCAGCAGCCCAGCCAGCAGCCCGAGAAAATTTTGATGTAAAGACAAAGATCAGCGAGAAGAGAAGCCAGAGCTTTCTCCGGTGCGGGGCTCGGCAGAGACCAGCAGGTACCTGGGGTCTCGGAGCACCGCAGGAGCGGTGCCAAGAGGGGCTGGAGCAAGTGCTTCTCTGCCAGCTGAGGGTGCTCTTTCGCCATGGTGAGCAGCGTCGTGGTGGCCACTCGCTGGAACTGGCGTGCTGTCAATTTGTCCTGGATGTGCAGCAAGTCCAGAATCTGGAAGGAAAAATCCACGATAATAGAACAAAGGTTAGCAGCCCCTCAGAAGAGGAGAGCAGGCTGACTGAGGAGCCTCCTGTGTGCTGCTCCGCTGGACATTTGGCACAACATTCTACATATGGAAGAGCCGGTCTCCTTTCCGTGCATGTGTTAACGCAGGATGCGTTTCTGGGCTCAAACCAAGAGCCTGCACCACTCCCACAGCCGAAGGCTGGAAGAGCTCCGCAGCAGAGCGCTCCTTACAGCACAGCGCTGAGCAGCTCATAAAATCAGGCAACATCACCCGGCATTTCAATCAAATATGGAAAATTCAAGAGCAGGGTGGAAACACATCCCACTGCCAGAGCAGCAGAAAACCATCTCCACGCTGTCCTGACCCGAGCCAGGCCACGCTCCAGCAGAAGCAACAGTACTGACACTCTCCAAGCCAGGAGCTGGCTCCATGTTCCCAGCCCAAGCCGGGGTGCTGTGGGGAGGGGAAGAGAGGGACCTACCTGGGGGCACACCAGGCTGTAGTAGTCCTCGGGGGAAAGGCACTGCTGCGGGCAGGAAGCCAGGATCTTTGCAACCGCGTCGCATTTTCTCCAGTCCACAGCTGCTGCTTCAGCACCAGCACCACCTGCTACACCAGCAGAAAGCCAAGATCACCTCAGACTGACAGCAAACAGCAGGGCCAGTTTTGGCTGAAGCCAGATGTTTCTGGCCAAAAATTGGATTTCTAGCTTTTATGACTCTCTTTAAACCAAACACCTTTTAGGAAACACCTGAACTTAATGACAGAAGGGGAAAAATTACTGACCGAAACCTTTGATAATGGAAAACAACTTCTACAAATAGGTGTATGAGCCAAAAGGTGCAGGGAGCTCATGCCTGGACGGTGTCATCAGGTTGGTGTTGACTGGAGGCGGCTTTGGCATTAAAAACTGTGGGATCCAGCTTTTAGAGAGCAAGGCTGCCGAGCGCTGGAGCGGGATGGGTCACACTCCACCTGCAGCCACTCACAGCCCAGCTCCGAGCACGACTCCCACCAAACCTCGGAACGAACTGCACTCCATACACACATGGGGTGTGACCGACGGGGCCACAAACAGCCCAAATGAGTTTGGAAGCTTTTAGTCTGGACCTCCGACATGATGGTGTACCCCCAACTAAAGACATCTGCAGTTGGAAGGCATTTGGGAGTTCAGCACAGTCAGAAGCAAAACCTGCACGAGCGTTACAGAGTCAGCTTGGCCTGACAAAAGCTGTTTCCCATCACGGCGCTCGGACAGCGCTGTCTTTCCCGGGTGTCTCAGACACGTCATCACAGTTGGATTGAATCTGCGATGCTGGAAGCCAAGAGCAGCGTCACAGCACCCTACTCACCGCCTGTTCCCTCCATGACGCCCCGAACCACAGCCTGAACCCCGCTGGGTCTCATTAGCCTCTCGGAGAGCAGCTGACCGCACAGGCGCCGCAGCCACGCCGGAGCCCGCGAAAGGGCCGGCTTTGTTTCTTCCCCAGGAGAGGGAGGACTCTGAAAGGAAACAAAGGAGCAGGCTAAGGAGCACACTCCTGTGCAAACCCCCACTAACAGGCAAACAGCCGGCACCCTGCCCCGCAGGGCACGAGACCAGATAGCAGCACAGAACAAGGAAAGGGTTTAAATAAACCACTTCTTCATCCAGTGGCACAAACCAAATTAGGGCTTAATGAGAGAGGCCCAGCCTTCCTAGGAGCAGCCCCTCGTGCAGAGCTTCCCTCCTTTAATTAAATCCTCTCAGGGTTCAGGCAGCAGCTCCGACCGCCTCACTACTACGACGGTGCTGGGGGGACAAGTCAGGCTGGGCACAGATAAGGGGTCTGCAGCGGTGACCCTTGCCAGGAGCCCGCAGGCTCCCTGCTCCAGCAAAGCAGCACGAACAGCAGAGCCAAGCGAGCACTTCACCCAGCGGCGCTTGCTCGGACACCCCGAGGAGCGAGGCAGGCTGCTGGGGATACCAGCTCGGCTTTTCTTAACCAGAAGACCCTGGCTTTTGTGTGGAAGAACCACAGCACGCACCGAGAGCGCTGCCCGCGCGAGCGCCTCGCACGGACCCTCCGCAGCCCTCGCGTGTGGGACGGCCGGTTTCCACGGCTCGGGAATCGCGTGTGATCCCAGCCGGAGGGTCAGCGCGCGGCACAGAGCTGCGCCCCAGCCAGCCACCCCACGTGTGCACCAGCAGCTCCTCGTGTCCTGACCCCGAACTGTGATGTGGCAGGCGGGCACCCAGCCGGGATGTGTCCTTTGTGAAAAGAACATGAAGGAGATGTCCCATCTCCTCCTCCCCACTGCCACGAACAGCAGCAGGTTTGTCCCCTCAAGCAGAGAAGGCGCTTTGCTCGGCCAGGATGGAATCGCCAAACCAAGGCGGCACGTGCTGCGACGTGAGTCCCCGAGTTCACCCACCCCCAGCATCTTCGCCTGTGCGCTCACACGGCGCCGCTGCCCCAAACTGGTTTTCAAGGCGGGCGAACGTTTCTAGGAGAGCAACAACGGCACCCTTGGAGTGCAGGAGCAGACTGTGCCCAGCACCGTGGGCACTACACGCCCCGTAACAGGGACAGCCCTGCTGCCGGGTACCTGCTTGGGTCGGCCCTGCAGGACGAGCAGCTCCCGCACCGCCAGCGGCTGGTAGACGCGGTCCAGGACATGCCGCAGGGTCTCCCGGCACCGCGCTCGCTCCACTTCCGAAACACCCTGGAAAAAACAAACGCTGGGGTGGCGAGGACAGCCCGGCTGCTGGCGCTAAACCCGCCGCCAGTCCTGACCGCGTGCCGGTGCCCCTCGCTGGGCTCCCATCTCTTCTCTCGCGAGCAGGAGCCCTGCACGGCCACGGGCTCAGTGTGGCAAGCGGGCTCAGGCCAGGCCGGTGACCCTGACACATTTCGGCAGGGCCGGTGCCCACGCAAGGGGAACGGGAGGTGAGGGGACCCCACAGACCTCGCTATGGGCGGCAGGGCCGTGGCCCAGCAGGCAGAGACCAGCGAGGAGGAGGCCGAGGTGGCGGGTGAGGAGCGGGCCAGCTAGCGCGGGGTGCTGGGCCAGCTCGGCCAGGGCGGCGGTGGCGGCATGGAGCCGGGCCCCGCGGGTGGCCGGCGGTGCCGGGGCTGGCGCGGGGGGCCCCGGGCGCTGCCCCACGCCCGGCGGCAGGTAAGGCACCAGGCCCAGGCCCACGGCGGCCCGCAGCGCCCGCCCCACCGCCCGGGCCTGCGCCACGCTCAGGGTGTCGGCGCTGGGCGGCGGGGCGGCCCCGGGCCCGGCCCCGCGAGCGGCGGGGATGGCGGCGGCGAGCGCGGCCAGCCGCTCCTTCAGGCACAGCAGCAGCGCCAGCAGCCCGCAGGCGGTGGCCCAGCCCGGCTCGGACTCGCCCGTCGCCCCGGCGGCCAGCGTGGGGGCCCGGGCCAGCACGGCACGGCGGAGGCCGCGCAGCGCAGCCCAGCCCGGAGCCCGCCGCAGCCGCTCCTCCAGCTCCACCGCGTTGCTGCGCAGCGTCTCCGGTCGGAGGACCATGTCTAGGCCGGGCCCGGCCTCGCCATCCCGCTCAGCGGGCCCGGCGAGCGGCCGCAGCAGCAGCTCCAGCGCCTCCACCACCCGCCCCGGGTCCGGGCCTGGCTCCAGCTCCGCGCCGCCCGCCATGTCGGGGCCGCCGTGGAGAGGAGGAGCGCGGCTCTGCGCCGCCATCTTGGGGAGGTCGGGCGAGGGGGCGGAGCGGCGCCGTCCGCCGCCATCTTGGGGAGGTCAAGCGGAAGCTGGAGAGCTGCTCCGCCCTGCTGCCATCTTGGGGAGGTCGGACGAGGGGAAGGTGGCGTGCCTCCGGGCGCTGCCATCTTGGGGAGGTCGGGGAAAGGGAGGAGCGACACCGCCCGCCGCCATCTCGAGGGAGCCGCCCGCCCGCCGCCATCTTGGGCGGGGCGGGAGGAGGTGGCGGGGCGGTGCCATCTTGGGGCTTGGGCTGACGGGGACCGGTCACCGCTGGTCGCTTTAATTAATAATCAAGAGCCTTTAATTAAAGGAGAGAAGCTCTGCACGAGGGGCTGCTCCTAGGAAGGCTGGGCCTCTCTCATTAAGCCCTAATTTGGTTTGTGCCACTGGATGAAGAAGTGGTTTATTTAAACCCTTTCCTTGTTCTGTGCTGCCTCTTGGTCACAGCAGCTGGGAGCTCGTCTTCTCCCCAGCAGGGAGAGCAGGGGACACAGCTGTCCTCTGTGTGGCCAGGCCTGGCCTGGCGCTGGCCTGTGAGGCTGGCAGTGTGAGCCTCAGTCCCCACTGCCCACAGGTGCCGGCAGCACCAGCCCCTCTGCCAGCTCAGGTATTTCCAGAGAGCTCCCACCCCAAAGCTCGCTCCCGCACCAAGCCTGAGCCCTGACTGCACCCAACAAAAGTTAGCAGCTTCTGGAGAGAAACCAGCAAGTCTGTCTACAAAGGGAGAGCCCAAACATCTCTTCATTTCTTAATCAGCATGTGGAGCCGGTGTGCCAGGTGGGTGTTACCGCCTGCTCTCCGGGCCGTGGCCAGACCAAGCAGTTTACGTGGGCATCGCAAAGCACCTAAATGAGCATCTTGCCTGTCCAGGGGTGTAACGAGGCAGGGTGGTTGCGAATCCTTTGCCAGCCTCCGAGGCTGCTGTGTGTTTGAAAGCCTGCAGGCACCGCAGAGCCTGTTACTCTTGTGTTTCCTTACAGGGCAGGGCCTCTGAAGGGAGGTCACCGCAATTACAGGGTTGGACAAACATCAGTGATCTCTCAGCTTGCTAACAGCCTCGCCTCTGCTGCGTGACTTGCGCGGGGCAGGGCCTTGGGCCGGGCACTGCGCACACAGGGCGCAGCTACCACGATAAGGCACAAGCTGGGTTTTCATGCCGTGTTCTGCTCCTCCTTTCTAAGTCCAGGCAGACTTGGCACAAGGCAAAGCCCGGAGGTGCTGTTAGCTGGCGGCCCTGCCTCCTCACGGCTGCTGGTGCTGTGAAAACACGTGCTCTGGTACGGATCCATCCCTGTTAGGCAGAGCCGAGCGTTTGCCGTCTGCCTTCGGAGGCATCAGCGGCTGTGGGCGTGCCAAGGCTGTCTCTGTGGGGCAAGCCTGCCTCTGAGCACAGACACAGTGAAACCAGCAGAGCTGCGTGCCGAGAAAAGGGCTTTTGGTTTTCTTAAAACAATTTATTTCAATTTTATATAAAAACCATACAATCAATTAATACTAGGCCATTGTTGGCTTCCCAGCTCACATCACACCCTTTTCCCATGATAAAAAATACAAACCACGACAACAGCTAAACACAGAGTTCAGAATTTCAGTAAAGCCGTTTGATTTCCAAAAGCGCCTTTCATTGACTGCACAATAATTACACCTGGCACGACACAGAAGGAAATCATATAATCTGGGATACAGAAAAATAGAAATCTGCCTGCATGTACTCTTATCAAATATAATTCCCTCATGTACAGCGCGTGATGGCACATCTTTGGTCTGCGTTATCGATCACCTCACCCCGCTCCGGCAGAGGTGCGGTGCCAGCACCGCCCCGCTTCTCCGGTGCTGGGTTTGCAAGCCGCGTGCGGCAGCAGGTCGGCGGTTGTGTCGGGGCTGGGAGCATGAGGTATTTCGGAGAGCGCCAGAGAAGCCCTTTTTCCCCCACAGCAAAGGGAGGGAGGCTGTAGGGGCCTATCCCTGCTGGGGAAGAGGAGCTGACCCTGGCCCGTGCAGCCAGAAGCGCCTCGGCTCCAGGACAGGGAATGGACTGAACGGTTCCATGCCCTGCCTGGAGCTGAGGGGGGCCAGGAAACACACAGGCTCCCCAAAAACCCCCCCCAGCCCCGGTGACACTGAGCTTCCCCTGTGCTGAATGAGGGGGACATGGACACCAGGTTGAGGGAGTGTTGGAGAGGGGTTCAGCTGCCCCACACCGGGCAAAGGCCGACGTGAGGCCCGTGGGGTGAAATGAGGTGAGCTGCCTGCGCCAGGCGGCTGCTGGCCAGGCCGGGGCCGGGGCCAGGGCCAGGGCCGGGGCCGGGGGGGTCCTATTCGTCGTCCTCCCCCCCGCCGTAGAGGTCCGCCAGCTTCTTGAAGCGGCTGCCCCAGTCGTTGAGGTAGTCATAGTCCTGGTCGCGGTCGGAGGCAGAGGAGTTCAGGGAGCTGAGCGAGGTGGCCTCCGAGCCGCTGCCCTCGTAGTCAAACACCAGCAGGGAGTCGTAGGGGGGGGCCGTGGGGTCCGTGTCGGCCGCCTTCAGGTTCTGGGTGGGGGGTGGGGGTGGCAGAGGGGTCAGCACCCGGCCCCCCTGCACTGGGGATGCTGCCAGCTGGGGGGCACCCCAATGGTGCCAGCACGGATGGGGGCTTCATCTCTGCCCCCCCCCACCCCGAGCACCGCACAGGGCCGGGCCTCACCTCATCGATGAAGTTTCCGATCTCATCGGGGTTGGCGGGGCGGGGCCGGTACTGGGGGGCCGGCATGAGGGTGGGGGCCACATCGTTGCGGATCACCTCAGGGCGGGCGTCCAGGCCCCGGTGCAGCTGGCTCAGGTCATAGTCCTGCGTGGGGGACATGAGGAGATGACACTCAAGGGATGGCCACGGGCACCGCCACACTGGCACCCGGGGCACTGTGGCAGGAGGGGACGTGGTGGGGAGCAGGTCTGTGGCAGCCTTGTGCACCCCAAACATCGGTCGTGGCTCGGGGAGGGTGTTGCAGGGACCCCCCCCGCAGGCAGGGTCTGGCCTGGCACAGTCACCTTACCTGATCTTCCTCACCGCCACCCTCCTCATCGTAGTGGTAGACGTTGTCCCTCATGTCATCCTCGGGCGGGAGCAGCGGCTCCTTCACCACCTTCCTCCGCCTGGCGAAGAGCAGCAGCAGCAGCAGCAGGACTGCGGGTGGAGGACAGCGGTGTCAGGGCGAGGGTGGCCCTGTTGTCCCCATCCCTGACCCCGCCGATACTCACTCAGCAGCGCCAAGATGCCCCCCAGGATGCCCAGGATGGCGGGGACGCCCAGCCCGCTGGCAATGAACGCTCGCCGCTCGCAGTTTTTAGCCGGCCCTTCGCAGTCGCACACCTGAGCTTTGACCGTCGTCACCTGTGCCTTGCCCTGCGCGTCCATCAGCTTGAGGAAGATGTTGTACTCCCCTGGCTCCAGCTCCTTCGTCAGCCTCAGCACCAGCAGGTCTTGCAGCAGAGAGAGGCGTCAGACTCCGAGACAGATCCCTGCTCCTCTCCCCATGCCGAGGGCTGGTAGCCAAGTGACACCTACCTTGTCTGATCACCTTGACAGTCCAGTTGGTACTGGAGCCGTGCTGCAGCTCTGCCTGGAAGGGGTACGTGTTGGGGGGCAGATCCTTGTCGACGATGTTCAGCGTCTGCTCCTCGGGCTGCCGGTTGCAGATGTCAAAGAGCCGAGGCTCCGGCATGGGCCCGTTGTCATTCACGTCCTGGAGGTGGAGGAGCAGCGTCCCCGTGCCGGTGGCATCCGGCGACCCTGTGGGGCCAAGGGTTAGCAAGGCACCTGGGGAGGGGGTCCTGGCCCCTGGCATCCCAGGGGGACAGGGCAGGGTGCTGCTCACCACTGTCCACGGCCAGGACGATGGCCTTGTAGGTGCTGTTGATGGCATGCACCGACTCTCGGTCCAGCGGCTGGGCCACCGTGACGATGCCGTTCTCGGGGTCGATGGCCAGCCACCCCGCAGGGTCGCTGCCCATGCGGTACCTGCGGCAAGCGGGGGGTCAGCGGCGGGGGGACGCTTTGCGGCAGGGGAAGGGGGGCACAGCACGGTGCGGGCCCTCCCCCACCAACCTCCCACACACACTCACATGATTTTCTGCCTCTGATCCTTGTCCGGGTCCTGGGCCGTGTAGGAGGTGACCTCGTGGCCCAGTGGCAGGTCCTCTGTCACCTCCACCCTCTTGACTGGGGGCACGAAGATGGGAGCTTCATTTGTGTCTCCAACGACCACCTGGACGCTGGCCGTGGAGAGCGACAGCGGCACGGTGAAGGGGACGGCGTTCTCCACTGTCACCACCAGGTTGTACTTGCTCTTGGTCTCGTAATCCAGGCCCTGGATAGGATTATATGTAGGAGAGAGAAGCCACGGTAGCGCCGGTGCTGGCAGGGAGGCAGCTGGCACCGGGGCAGCTGCGCAGTGGCAGGACCCACCTTGGCGGTTTTCAGGATGCCGTCGTTGTTTTTGGGGTCAGTGGTGATGCTGAAATCACCGTCCTGGTCCCCGCTTTTGATGCGGTAGACGGCTTGCCAGGCAGGAGAGCCCTGCATATCCTTGTCTGTCACGTGCAGCCGGGTCACCACCACCCCCACCTCATTCTCGTTCACTCTCCCCTCGTACTGCAAGAGAGGGGACAGGGGATGGTCACCCGGGTGGTCCCGGGCTCTCTGGGGCAGGGGGGGACTCGTGCTGTGACGGCCCGGGGAGTGCAGCTCGCAGGAGCCAGCTCAGGTACCATGGTGGGATTGAAGATAGGAGAGTTGTCATTGGCGTCAGTGACTTCCACAATGGCAGTGGCGGTGTTGGTCAGGCCGTTGCCCTCCTGGTCCGCAGCTTGGATGATCAGCGTGTAGTTGGGAGTCGTCTGCAAGCCAAAAACCACGGCGGTTAGGGCAGGGATGGGGTCTGGCGTGTGCCCCTCTGCCAGGGGCATCGCCTGCCTGCTCTTCCACCCTTCTCCACACACCACCAGCACAGACACTTGCTGATGTCCCCAAAGGGCTGGCAGTCCACCCGCTCCTAACAGGCTCGGGGCTGCAGACACCCCCAGAGCAGGGGACCCAGGGATGGCAAGTCTCTGAACGAGCTGGAGCCCGGAGCTCCAGCAGCCCCAGTCCCCGTGGCAAGTCCCACGGCATGGTCCCCCAGGACGTGGCGAGGACGCCCACCTCCCGGTCCAGCCCGGTGCCGATGACACTGATGATGCCCCTCTCCGGGTCGATGGTGAACATCTGTTGCGCGCTCTTGGGCTCCTCACTGAGGATGGAGTAGCCGATGATGCCGTTGTTCACGTTGACCCCGTCGTCTGCGTCAGTGGCATTGACGGTCATCACAGATGTGCCTGGGCACGGGGACAAGCAACAGAGATTTCACTTGTGGCACAAACCCCACCGGACACCCTGGCACAGCTCTGGCTCAGGGCTCTGTGCAGGCCCAGCCGTGGGGCCCCCAGCTTGCCAGTCCCCCACACACCCGGCTTCGCGTTCTCCTCAATGTAGCCGATGAAGACTTGCTTGGTGAAGACGGGCCGGTTGTCGTTCTGGTCGGTCACGGTGATGATGATCTCCATGGGGTCCTCCACGGGCTGCCCGCTGGCCGACACGGCGTGGGAGAAGAGCTGCGAGAGGCACTGTCAGCCCCCCCACAACACGCTCTCCCCTCGTCCCCTCCCCACCCCGGCCCCCCCCTCCACTCACAAAATATTTATCGATCTCCTCCCGGTCCAGCGGTTTCGTCACCTCCAGCCACCCCGTCTCCCGCTCGATGGTGAAGACCCCCACGGGGGGGCTGTCCGCCCCCTGCCCCGTGATGCTGTAGAAAACCTTTGTCTCCTTGTCCTTGTTGGATTTGATCTGGCGCCAAGATGCAGGGGCGGTTGTTAGAGGGGTCCCAGCGTTCCGGGGACCCCCTCCACCCTGCAGCCCGTCCCCGTGGGGCCGCGTACCTGCACCAGCTTTTTGGGGAAGGGTCCCCGCTCGTTCTCGGGGCAGTTGATGGGGGGGATGACCCAGTCCCTCTTCTGCCGCCGAAGGCCATGGCTGTGCTCGGGGAAGGTCAGCACGTCGGGCGCCGTGTCCTGCGGGATGGAGAGTGGCTCCGCTTGGTGCCGGCACCTTGCCGAGCCCTCTGCATGCTCTCCCCTGGCGAGGGGGGCTGTCGTGACCCCACAGAGGGCGGGGGCTGTGCTTTACCTGCTGCTGCTGGTGGTGGTTGTGGCGGTGGTGATGGTGCCACCGCCTGCGCAGGGTCACCCTGGCCGAGTGCTTTTTGCCCGCAGCATCCCAGGTGTAGATGGTGAAGCTGATCTCCCGCCGCTGGAGCTGCAGGGGCCGGGTGGCAGAGACGACACCGTCCCTGCTCACCTTGAACCGCGTGTCATCTGGGAGGTACACGGCGTGCTGCCGCTCGCCGCAGTCCGCAAAGCTCACTGGGGACAGGGCGAGCGAGTGGGCAGGGGTCTCCCGGTGCTGCCCGGCACATCCCGGTGCTGCCTGGCACACCCCCCTGGCATGGTGCATCCCCACGCGTGGCACGTCACCCTGCCCGTGGCAGCGGGTGCTGTGGCACCCAGCCCACCCTGGCACCCTCCAACGCCTCTGCTGTGGGGGACAGCCGGCCCCCCCCACGGACCGGGGCGGATGGTGTCCTGGTGTCACCAGCTTGGCAACTTACTGGGACGCAGTACGAGCCATGACCGGCACGCGGGGGGCTGTGGCCAGCCCGGGGGGGGAGGCTGGGAGCGGCACGGCAGCGGTCAGCAGGCATCACATGAGCCAGGGCCGCGCTGCCGGGAGCTGCCGAACAAACACCCTTTGTCTGGAGATGGTTTGTTTGTGCCAGCGGCATCCGGGCTGGAGCGCGGCCACCACCGGCCCCGGTGCGACCCGCACCGCAGGAAGGCGACGTGCCCGGGGTGGGAGGCAGCACAGCCCACCCCAACGCCGGGCACGAGGCCGCTGCCGGTGCCGCCGCTGCCGGGGCCCGGTGGGGTTACGTCAGCCCGCATGCAGCCCAGGAATTCGGAAGCGGCGGCGGGACGCGATCGCCGGAGCCCTGAGCTGGGGGCTGCCCCCCCCCACCCGCCGTGGTGCCCCCGACCCAGCCTGGGGAGGACCCGCTGGCACGATGCCAGCGCAGCTTGGCCCCACGGTGGGACCCCCGGCAAAGGCTGGGGGCCGGGGGAGCCGGTGAGGCCGGCTGGGCAGGAACGTGTCGGGGCTGGTGGTGGGGAGAGGCACCCCGGCACCCGTGGGCGCCGGCGCGGTGCTTGGCACCTGGGACCTGGCGCTGTGCCGGATGGGTGCAGCCAGTGGGCAGCCCCCCAGCCCCATGGGTGCAATGAGCGCTCGGGGCTCAGCGCCCGCTCCCCACCCCGCCACCATGCACAACCTGTTTTTCCAGCTCCACAATCCTCAGTCATCCCCTCCAGGGCAGGAGCTGAGGAGAACTGGGGGGGTCCCTCGGGGGGATCCCCCCTTTTTCAGGCTCCCCATGGGGCACTGGAACAACCCCCCCACACTGGAATGGGGACTGGGGCAGCCCCCCCCAAGTCACCCCACATCCTGCAGCGTCTCGCCAGGGCTGGGGACAGGGTGACTCACGGGCAGAGCCAGGTGCCACCACCCCAGTGGTGCCAGAGTTGCGCAACCATGGCCATGCCGGGGTGGTGGGGCGGGGAGGGGGGGGCTCACGTCAGCCGGCGGTCAGCTGGGGCGAAGGCTCAGCGAGCGTCACATCCTGCCAGCACACCCGCTGGTTTCACCCGAGTTTCACTGTGACTGTAGACTCTCGAGCTTCCCCCATCCAGGGCTGATGGGGGGGGGGGGAACGTCCCACCCACCGCTGCGTCCCATGTCACCCCACAGATCCCCCACCACCACCCCCCGACCCGCCGAGCAGGGCCGCAGGGTCCTGGCCCGGTGCAGGGGACACCATGGCCCCCGCGCAGGTGTTCCCTCCCTGGCCCAGGCGCCACGCGGGGCCTGTCCAGACCTGTTGGAGGGAAAACACCGCACTCAGCTCATCAGCCTAATTACAGGCCGGCTCATCAGCCCGCCCTCACCGCGGCCTGGCCGGGGGCTGTGTTGTGCTGCGTGGCGTGGCGGGGGGGGTGGCACTGCCGAGCGTCCACTGCGCTCGTCCGCCCGGGCATTGCCGTGGCGTGGCCGGGCATCGCCAGGCTGGCACGTGGCCTATACGGGCAGGTGGCCCCATCCCTCCTCCCACGCCCCGTCTCCACCCGGGACCCAAAATGTAGAAGCGCCGGCGCTGGGACGGGGGATTTCCAGCAGGTCCCGGTTCTGGAGACGCGTGGCCGCCCATCACCCTGGTATCGGGCATGGCCCCAGCGGACACAGGCTGCAGCTGGGCGGCTTCGTGTTAATGATTAACCAATAAGCTAACGAACGGAGGCACGGGGCAGGGTCCAGCTCACAGCTCGATGCCCACAGCGCAGGCAAAGCGCCTCTGGAGCTGGGGGGTGGTTTGGGAGCCCCAGGTGTGGCTCTCGCCGCTCTGCACCCCTCATCCCCACGCCGGCGGTGCCGCCACCACCGTCAACCTGCCAACTGCGGCCACGCAGGCGGGGCTCAGCCCCAGCACCAGGGATTTTGTGCAGTGGCGGGGGGACGCCGCCATCCCCACGCCAAGGGGAGGCCACGCCGGGGGCTCCGTGGCCACGACAGGCGGGTTTGCCCCCGTGAGCCCCGGGTGCGGGGCAGGACGGGTGCCGGCGTGGCCCCACGCCCCGGCCTACCAGCCCCAACAGGCCTGCGGTGCCTGAGTCAGCGCCGCCCGCGCCGGCGCACCCCGGGGAGAGGCACCCGCTGCCCCCGCGCCACGACACCATCCTGCCGTGCTGGGAGCACCGGCACCCGCGTGGCCCCTCGGCCAGGCCCCAGAGCCACAGCTCTGTCCCCAACACCACCGCCTCGTCCCCAACACCACAGCCTCGTCCCCACGGTGCCAGGCAGAGACTGTCCCCATTGCCGCCCCAGCACCCCACGGGCATGGGGCCACGGCTTCGTCCCCCATTGCCACCTCCAGCCCGTCCTCGCGTTTCCCCGCCACGCCGCCTCACCTCGCCCCAGCGCCCGTCCCGCCGCCACGCTCTCCTGCGGCACCGTGAGGGCGAAGGTCTCCGCGGTGAAACCGGGCTGGCAGGACGCTGCCCGCTCGCACAACCGGTGACCAGCCTGCCCGGAGAGAGCGGTCAGCCCCGGGGAGGGTCCCAGAGTCCCGGGGAGGGTCCCACGGTCCCGGGGAGGGTCCCAGAGCCCCGGGTAAAGGTCCCACGGTCCCGTCCCTCACCTGGAGCAGGAGCAGGAGGAGGCAGAGCAGGGCCGGGCAGCCCCTCCGCCACCCCATAGCTGCCGGTGCGATCGGGGCGCTGCCGCCGCGGAGCCGCAGGTGGGGTCCGGTCCACGGTCCCGCCCCGCCCCGCAGGTGCCGGCCCCCCCGCCTCTTTCCCTCCCCCGGGGGGAACCGCCCCGCCCCGCCCCGCCAGGAGGCGGTGCTGCCCCGCCCGCCCCCGCCACCGGCCCCCGGTGTCCCGGTCCCGGCCGTGCAGCCCCCGGGGCGTGGGAAGCTCCGTGGGTGCCCGTCCAGGGCGGTGGGAGCTTGGGGGGGGGGGAAAACATCCCCCGGGATGCTGCAGCCCTCCCCTCATCCCTCTCCGTGTCCCAGAAAAGCTGGGGGTGATCCCACGACATGGAGAAATCGCCCACCCGGACCCCCAGCCAACCCAGCGAGGGGCAGAGTCTGGCTTGGGGGGGGGCTCAGTGCCCTGCCCGTGTCCCCCTGCACCCCACGGGGACAGAGACATCCTGGGGGAGCCCCCAGTGATGGGGGGGGGGGGGGCATGGGCACTGTCCCCCCATCCCAGGGCTGTGCTGTGGCTGTGGGTACCACGCTGGGGCAGGGAGCAGCTACAGGCAAGGGGCTGGGGGAGACACAGTGGAGCTGGGGGGGGGGCACAGTGGAGCTGTGGGGGGGGGGGGCACAGTGGAGCTGGGGGTGGCAGAAGCTCCCCAGGAGCCTCCCCCAGGGCACAAAGGCAGGCAGAGGGAAAAAACCAAACCACATCCTTTATTAAAACTTACACCAGCACCCGCTCACCTCATCTGTAGCATCACACTACCTTTATTTGATATGTTTTTAAAAAAAAAAGAAAAAAAAGTAATAACCAAGAAAAAATACAGGAAGGGATGGCGAAGGGGGCTGCCGCCGAGGTGGGGGGCACGGCGGGAGGGGGCAGCCCCAAGGCACAGGCAGCGATAAGGCGTGGGGTAAGGTGGGGGGGCAGCAGGGCTGGGGCCGGGGGGGTCCTATTCGTCGTCCTCCCCCCCGCCGTAGAGGTCCGCCAGCTTCTTGAAGCGGTTGCCCCAGTCGTTGAGGTAGTCATAGTCCTGGTCGCGGTCGGAGGCAGAGGAGTTGAGGGAGCTGAGCGAGGTGGCCTCCGAGCCGCTGCCCTCGTAGTCAAACACCAGCAGGGAGTCGTAGGGGGGGGCCGTGGGGTCCGTGTCGGCCGCCTTCAGGTTCTGGGGGGGGTGGGGGGTGGGTGGCAGAGGGGTCAGCACCCGGTCCCCTGCACCAGGGACGCTGCCGGGTGGGATGGATCGGGGGGACAGTGCCAAACCCCAAACTTCATCCCCCGGTCCCCCCCTCCCCGGGCCAGGGCTCACCTCCTCGATGAAGGTGCCGATGTCATCGGGGTTGGCGGGGCGGGGCCGGTACTGGGGGGCTGGCAGGAGGGTGGGGGCCACGTCGTTGCGGAGCAGCACTTCGGGGCGGGCGTCCAGGCCCCGGTGCAGCTGCCGCAGGTCATAGTCCTGGGGGACACAAACACACATGACACGATGGAGAGGGGCAGGGTGAGAGCCACGTGCTTGCACACACACACCCCCCTCAGGTCCCCCAGCACACCCACCTGATCCTCCTCGCCACCTCCCTCCTCCCCGTAGTAAAAGACGTTGTCCCGCGTGTCATCCTCAGGCAGCAGCAGCGGCTCCTTCGTCACCTTCCTCCTCCGCATGAAGAGCAGCAACAGCAGCAGGATGACTGATGGGGGAGAGGCAGCATCAGCAGGGACAACCCCCCCTAGTCTCTCTGCCCCATAGTGGGGGCAGCCCCGCAGCCCCAGGGCCCCCCACTCACGCAGCAAGGCCAGGAGGGCACCGAGGGCGGCGAGGACGAAGGGCAGGCCGGTGGCGGGTTGGGGTCTCTGGGGACAGCCCTGCGCCGGCCCCTCACAGTCGCAGACGCGCGCGGTGATGACGGTGAGCTGGGCTTTGCCCGCCCGGTCGAGGAGCCGCAGGTAGACACTGTACAAATCCGGCTCCAGCGGTGCCACCAGCCGCAGGGTGACCGTGTCACCTGTGTGAGACGGGTAGCTCGTGGCAGCGGGGACACGCACTAGTAAAAGCCGCCACGGCAGCGCCAAATATCCCCCCGGCATTACCTTCATCGCCGACCTCCACAGCCCAGCTGGCTCCCGAGCCGTGGCTGAGCTCAGCGCGGAAGGGGCCGGTGTTGGGGGGCAGGTCCCTGTCAGTCACGGTGAGGACTTGGGGCTGGGGGCTGCGGTTGCAGACGGTGACGTCCCGGGGCTCGGCCTCGGGGCCGTGGTCATTCACGTCGAGCAGGGTGAGGAGCAGCGTGCCAGTGCCCGTGGCGGGTGGCGAGCCTGCAGGGACGAGCGATGCTGGAGGTGGGGAGGCTCCCCAAAACCAGGACCCTCACGGGGACGAGGATGCCCCAAGCAGGGGTGGGGACAGGCAGCCCCCGGCACTGCTCCGTGCTGGAGCTGGGACACGGTTCCTGGTGTCCCTCACGCGGGATGGGGGGGAACAAGGGCCGCTTCCCAGCCCTCACCATCATCCACGGCCAGCAGCATGGCGGTGTAGGTGCTGTTCTTGGTGAAGGGGGACTCGCGGTCCAGGTGGTCCCGTGCCGTCACGAGGCCGTTTTCGGGATGCACGGCCAGCCAGCCTGCCGGGTCATGCCCCACCAGGTACCTGGGGGACAAAGGGGAGCTGGTGCCGTGGTGGAGGGGGGCAGTGGGGGCCCCCCCCAGACCCCAACTCCAGTTCTACTCACTTGATCCTCTGCCCCTGGGCTTTGTCAGGGTCCTGGGCCATGCAGGAGGCGAGGGTCTGCCCCGGGGGCACGTCCTCCGGCACCTCCGCCACCCGCACCAGGGGGTCGAAGACGGGCGCCTCGTTGACGTCCTCCACGTTGACCGTCACTGTGGCGGTGGCCGTCGGCAGCTTGACGGCGAAGGGGGCCTCGTTGGCCACGGCCACGTGGAGCACGAACTGCTTCTTGGCCTCGTAGTCCAAACCCTGGGAGAGGAGAGGAGAGGAGAGGAGAGGAGAGGAGAGGAGAGGAGAGGAGAGGAGAGGAGAGGAGAGGAGAGGAGAGGAGAGGAGAGGAGAGGAGAGGGGAGGGGAGGGGAGGGGAGGGGAGGGGAGGGGAGGGGAGGGGAGGGGAGGGGAGGGGAGGGGAGGGGAGGGACAGGCAGCACCCCGCCACGGGCAGCGATGGGGGGACACACGGGGTCAGGGGACACACACACGCACCTTGGCAGTGCGGAGGATGCCCTCGTTGCTGGCGGGGTCAGTGGCGATGGCAAAGGCGCTTCCCTCGTTGCCGCGCAGGATGGAGTAGACGGCTCGCCATGCCGGTGTGCTTGGCTCGTCCAGGTCAGTGACGGTCAACCGGGCCACCTCCCGCCCGGCCTCGTTCTCCGGCACGGCCGCCTCGTACTGCAGGTGTGAGGCCACCGTCAGTGCCGCAGCCCCGGCCCGCAGGGAGAGGGTCCCGCTGCGGCGGGGGGTGGGGGGGGCTCTGCATTACCATTTTGGGGTCAAATTCGGGGGCGTTGTCATTGACGTCCGCAATCTCGATCATCGCCAGCGCCGTCGTGGTCAGCCCCTCGCCGTCCAGGTCGGCTGCTTGCACGGTCAGCGTGTACTCCCGCACGCGCTGCGACGGACAGACAGACAGACGCCCCGTCAGCCGAGGGGCTTGGGGCGGGGACCGCCCGCCCCGCGGTGCTGCAGAACCCACCTCCCGGTCGAGGCCGCTGGCGATGACGCTGAGTGTGCCTGTGGCCTTGTTGATGGTGAACATGTGGGGATGGGGCTCGCGCGGCTCCTGGCTGAGGATGGAGTAGGCGATGACGCCGTTGTAGGTCTCCACCGCATCGTCCGCGTCTGTGGCCGTCACCTGCATCACGGAGGTGCCTGGGGACGGGGACATCACGGTGAGCGGAGGGGACGGGACACCCCCTCGGGGACGGTGCCGAGGTGGAGCTTCCCCGTGGTGCAGGGTCCTACCCGGCAAAGCGCCCTCGGGCACGGAGCCCCTGAAGACCTCACGGGTGAACTGGGGCTTGTTGTCGTTCTGGTCCGTCACGGTGACGATGATCTCCATCGGCTCCTCCACCGGTTTGCCGTTCTCAGACACAGCGTGGGAGAAGAGCTGCGAGGCGGAGGGATGAGGTGGGGGTGTGTCCCCCCCACCACCACACCACGGACTCCCCCAGCAGGGACCTACGTGGTATTTGTCGATGCGCTCCCGGTCCAGCGGCTGCGTCACCTTCATCCAACCCGACTCCTTCTCGATGGTGAAGACGCCCTCGGGGGGGGCGTCCGCCCCCTGCCCGGTGATGCTGTAGAAGATCTTGGAGTCTCTGTCCCGGTTGGATTTGATCTGGAGGGGGCGAACATGGCCGGGGGTGTGTGTGTGTGTGTGTCAGCGCCCACCCTTGGTGCACACAACCATGCTCAGCCCCCCCCTGCAGCCCATACTCGGAGGGGATGGACCCCCACTCAGCACCCACATCTGCACCCAGCCCCTCCCCAGATCGACCCCCCCATACCTGAACCAGCTTTTTGGGGAAAGGACCTCTCTCATTTTCGGGAACTTTGATGGGGGGGATCACCCAGTCCCTCTTCTGTCTCCTGGGAGCGGCACGAGCCCTGGGGAGCTCCTGCGAGATGGGGGGGGGGGGTCGGGGGGGTGTTATGAGGGTGCCGCCAGATTGGGGGGGGCAGGGGATGGGGTGAGCAGCATTACCTGGGGGGAGCGCCTGCTCCGCACGGGAATTGGGGCAGGGTCTGGCTGGCTGGTGGCATCCCGGGGGGGGACGGTGAGCGCCCTGCCCACCCCCGGCAGCCGCACGGGGCCCCCATCCTCCTGCGCCCCGACGTCGGACTCCTGGGTCCCGTACGGCCCCGCGCAGCCTCCGGAGCTCGCTGTGAGAGGCCGGGGAGGGGTCAGGGTGGCTATGGGGACGGACACACACACACACACACACACACACACACACACACACCCACCCACCTGTCCCCAGCCCTGGGACCCCCCCGCGTCCCCCCCCAGCCTCCCGAGGCAGATCAGGCAGGGGATGCCGGGAGCGGAGGTTTTGGCTTTGTTTCCTCGATGAGGGGAAATTCCTGGGCAGGCAGAGCCCTGCCCCAGCCCCGCCACCCGCTGTGTCACCCCCTCGGGGCTCCCAGCCCCCCATGGCCAGGCTATGGGGCACAACACAGCCCCCCCCCCCCCTCCGCCGCCCCCCAGGACCATGCTGTATCCCCTGGGCTGGATGCGGCCCCGGCCCCTGCACCCCCAGCCGGGAGGCAGGATTAGGGGGGATTAGCGGGGCTAAGCCAGCTCCGGAGGCCGAGCGGCCGGGAGAGCCGAGCGGCCGGGAGAGCCGGGAGGGGATGGGGAGCGGGGCTGGGGGGTGCTGCAGGAGGCGGGGGGGGGAGACGTGGAGTGGGGCAAGGAGCGCTCTGCCCCACGGCTGCCCCACACCAGGACCCACACAGCAGCGCTGAGGGCCCCTCCCAGCCGCGATGGCTGTGATAAGGGACATCAGCGAGGCCGGAATGGCCCCCGGGGGCACAAGGAGCCTTAGGGAGCCCCCAGACCCCGCTGTGGGACCCCCCCCAGCCGCAGCAACCACGGAAGCGGGGGGCTCTGTGTCCGCAGGCCGGCGCTCACCGCCCTCGGGGGGCCGGAGCCCACCGCACCCTCGGAGTCCCCCCTCCCGTGGCGCCGTGCCCAGGTGCTGCCCACGGAGGGGGTTTCACAGTGGCGTGGCCGGTCCGCAGCCCCCTGCCCGCAATGGGGGGGTCGGGCAGAGCCCAGCCCCGCTGCCGGCAGGAGCCGTTGGGCCGAAGGAAGCGGGATGGGGCGTTCGAGGCTGGCGAAGGTCAAGGCCTCTCCTGGCACGGCGGCAGCGCTTCCCGCCGAGGGTTGTTGCTTTTAGTGCTCCGCGGCCATTAGGCGAGCGCTGGCTCCGGCCGCGGCGCCCGAGCAGCCCCGCTCCCCCGGGATGCCACCGAGCCAACGGGCCCCGGCACCGCCAGCACTGGGCCGAGAGCCGGTGGCAACAAGCCTCGGCCCAGCCTCGGGCCAGGCCGGCCGGACTCTGTAGCCCACGGCGCCATGGTGGTGGCCACGGCTGGAGAAGGGTGGTCTTGGGGCAACCAGCCCCATCGCCGCTCGGTGACGGGTGCCCACCCTGAGGGGGACCGGTGGGTGCCCCACGGCTGGACCAGAGGCGCCGGCAGTGGCCACCACCAGCCCCTAAGGGGCCAGACAGGCTGGCTGGGCGCTGCCAGCCCCATGGCCCAGCCCCACTGCTGGGGGCCACCGCCAGCCCCGCGGCCCTTCGCTGGGAAGGGGCAGCCCCCTAGCCCAGCCCCGCAGCCGAGGGGGGGGGGCCACAGCCCTGTGACGCAGGAGCCCGGCCAGCCCCCCCAGCTCAGCCCCACACCCAGAGAAGGGCTCGCCCCACGGCCCAGCCCCACACCTCGGGCAGCGCCAGCTCCCCCCTGCAAGCACCGACCCCGCGGCCCGGGGATGGGGGGGCACAGCCGGCCCCACATCCCGCCCCGCGGCGCGGGGAGCCCCAAAAATAGCCCCACAAACCGGCGAGATTGAAGGGGGGCGGTTCAGAGCCGAGGTAGGGCCCCGCCACCCCCAGCCCGTCCCCGGGGTACACGGCCAAGCGCCCCGATCCCGGCCCGGTGCCCCCCGCCAAGCACCCCGGGGAGGGAACGGGGGGGGGGATCCCGGGTGGAGCCGCGCCCCGACGGCGCCGGTTACCTGGTGCCGGGAGCGGCCCGCGGCGCAGCCCCGGGGGGACGCACGGTCGGGCTGGGGGAGCGGCGAGCGCGGCGGCCGCCGGCAGGAGCGGGAGGAGGAGGAGGAGGAGGATGAAGAGCGGGCAGAGCCCGGAGCGCGGCCCCCGCATGGCCCGTCCGCTGCCGCCGCCGCCGCTCCGGTCGCCGCCCGCCGCGCCCCGCCCCGCCCGCTGCAACGCGCCGCTTCAGGTGAGGCGGTGGCCGCGCAGGTACCGCCCCGCCCCGCCCCGGAGAGCGACCCCCCGTACCCCCCCCGGCACCCCCCGGTACCTCCCGGTACCCCCCCGGCACCCCCCCGGACATTCCCCGGTACTCCCCGGGCAGCCCCTGACACCCCCCGGTACTCCCTGAGCATCCACCGGTACCCCCCGATACCTCCCGGTACATCCCGAGCACCCTCCGGTACCCCCAAGCAACCCTCGGGCACCCTCCGGGCGCCCCCGGTACCTCCCATTCCCCCCCCCGGTTCCCTCCCGGGCACCCTCCGCTTCCTCCGTGCGGCCCCCCCCGGTGCCTCTCTCCCCCCCGGTACCTCTGCGCGACCCCCGTAGGCACCGCCCGGGCATCCCGGTATCTCCGGGCCCCTTCCCGGTCCCACCCTCTGTCCCCTCCATGTGCCTCCGGTACCTCCCGGGCCCCCCCCGGTACCCCCGGGCCGCCGCCCCCCGCAGCTCTCCGGCCCTGGTACCAGCCCCAGACCGACCCATCCCCCTGCCCGGGGCAGGGCTGCGGCTCTTGGGGACCCCCAGAGACACCCCCCGCCGCCACCCCGGGACGCGGTACCTTGTTGGGGGGGGCGGGCACCTCCTGGGGTGGCACCGCGCTGGGCTAGGGGGGCCCCAAGAGTCCAACGGAGGGGGCTCAGCCCCCCGGGGTCCCCGGGGCCGTGTCCCCCCACCATCAGGGGCTGTTGGGGCCCCCCCCAACCTTTAGGCCCATGGGACCCCCAGAGCGAAGCGGGACCCCGAGGGGGTTGGGGGTGCCCTGTGCCCCCCCCCATGTGACAGTGCCCTGGGGGGGGGGGGCGTGTCCTGATCTCCACCATGTCCCCCCCAAACTGGAGCAGCACCCTGTGCGCCGGGTCCCTCCCGGGCACCCCCCCCCACCCCGGGGCTGGGGGTGTCAGTTGGCCCCCACCCCCTGCCCCCTGGCGCGTGCTGGCACCCCTGGGCGGGTGCCGGCCTTTCCCGGCAGGACCTGGCCAAGGTCACGGCCGAGCAGCTGGTGCAGCCGCGGCCATGTTGTCCGGCACCTTCACCCTCCTCCTCTTCCTCCTGCTGCCGGTAAGACTGTCCCGATGAGGCTGAGGGGGTGGGGGGGCAACCTCTGCGCCCCCCTCAATTTCTGCACCCCCCCTGCCCTTTACCCCACTCTCCATCCCGCAGGACGCAGCGCCTGACGTGCCGACCCCCCCCGAGCACAGCCATGGCCTTCGGCGGCAGAAGAGGGACTGGGTCATCCCCCCCATCAACTGCCCCGAGAACGAGCGGGGACCCTTCCCCAAAAAGCTGGTGCAGGTACGCGGCCCCACGGGGACGGGCTGCAGGGTGGAGGGGGTCCCCGGAACGCTGGGACCCCTCTAACAACCGCCCCTGCATCTTGGCGCCAGATCAAATCCAACAAGGACAAGGAGACAAAGGTTTTCTACAGCATCACGGGGCAGGGGGCGGACAGCCCCCCCGTGGGGGTCTTCACCATCGAGCGGGAGACGGGGTGGCTGGAGGTGACGAAACCGCTGGACCGGGAGGAGATCGATAAATATTTTGTGAGTGGAGGGGGGGGCCGGGGTGGGGAGGGGACGAGGGGAGAGCGTGTTGTGGGGGGGCTGACAGTGCCTCTCGCAGCTCTTCTCCCACGCCGTGTCGGCCAGCGGGCAGCCCGTGGAGGACCCCATGGAGATCATCATCACCGTGACCGACCAGAACGACAACCGGCCCGTCTTCACCCAGGCGGTTTTTCACGGCAGCGTGTCGGAGGGGGCTGAGCCGGGTGAGTGCGGCGCCACCGGGTGAGGAGGGGGGGACACACACACACAAGATGGGAGTCACCCCCACCCACTTGTTCCCAGGCACCTCGGTGCTGCAGGTGGTGGCCACGGATGCGGATGACAGCGTCAGCTCCAACCACGGCGTCGTGGTCTACTCCCTCCTGCGCCAGACGCCGAACTGGCCCCAGCCCCACATGTTTGCCATCGATGGCAACACCGGCGTGATCTCAGTGGCCGTGGAGGGGCTGGCGGCACAGGTGAGCCCCCTCAGCAGCCCCCCCCCCCCCCCAGCCTGGCTCTCACCACCGTTTTGGGGGTGACACAGCCCCTTGCTGCAGGTGGCCCCTGAATACACCCTGGAGATTGAGGCGGCCGACATGGCGGGCTACGGGCTGCGGGCCACGGCCACCGTCCACATCCAAGTGCAGGTGAGGCCCCGTACCCCCCCTGGGGGAAGCAAACGGGCAGGATTAGGCCACGGCAAAACCGGATGCAGCCCCCTACGTGCTTGCCGTGCTCCGGGCGCTTTGCAGGCAGGGAGGCGAAGGTTGGGATGGCAACTCCACTGCGGCTTCTCCTGGCCCGGCGCCTCGCCGGGCTCTGGTCCACCAAGCCCCGGGGGGTCCGCGTGGGTGCTGGTGGGGCTCCTGGGTGCACCTCCCAGGGGGAAGCCACCCGCGCCGGCTCGGCCCAGCCGGGGAGGAGCGCCCGGTCCTGCTGCAGCCCCGCGCCGGGAGAGCGACGTCTGGCCGCGCCAGCTTGGTGGGGGGGGGAAAGAGGCCTCTGTGCCAGGAAGGGTGGCCGGGGGGGGACACAAAGGCAGGGGATGGCATCTTGCACGGCCTCGCCAACTGCGGGACCCCAGCCCAGTGAGCCGGAGAGGAGCCAGGTAAGCCACCGGGCGCTCGCCTGTGCCACGCTGGTTTTGGCCAGCAGACAAGGCCGCGGGGGGGGGGTTGGGGGCACTGGGGGGGCTCTGCTGTGGCCCCAGGGGGCAGATGGTGCTGCTGGGACACATCCCAGCCCTGCGTACTCCTCTGCCCCAGGCCGGAGGCGCATCTGGGATGGTGAACGGCTCCCTGACCACCCACGTACTGAACACGGCCACGGGGCTACCAGCGGCCGGCCTCACCGTCCGGCTGGCCCAGCTGGAGGAGCCGGGGCTGCACTGGACGGAGCTGGGGCAGAGGTAGGAGCGCCGGCGGCAGCGAAACGGGTACAGGGGGGCCGCTGCCCGTCCCCCCCGCAAGCTCACCCGAGCCCGAGCCCCACAGCGCTACCAGCAGCAGGGCCGGGGCAACCACCACAGCACGAGCCTTCTCGTTTCAGGCAGACGGACGAGGACGGGCGCTGCCTGCCCCTCCTGCCCGCCGGGCAGGTCAAGGCCGGCACCTACAAGCTGCGCTTCGAGACGGCGGCGTACTGGCAGGGGCTGGGGTATGCCAGCTTCTACCCCTTTGTGGAGGTACGTGGAGCAGGGGCTGGGGGCCACCGGAGCCGGGTGCACACAAGCTGAGCCCCCCCTCTGGCTCTCCCCCAGGTTGTTTTCACCATGATGGACCCGGTGCAGAAGCTGCACATCCCGCTGCTGATCAGCCCCTACTCCTACACCACGTACCGGGGCAGTTAGAGGGGGAAGGCGCGTCCCGCCGCAGGGAATCACGCCACCGCCGCCATTAAAGGCTTCAAAACCGGCATTGTTTGCCTCAAAAAAAAAAAAAAAAAAAAAAAAAAATCTTCACTGGGGGGAAGCGCACGCATGGGGAAAGGAGGGGGGGTGGGGGCCCCAGCTGCGGCTTGGAGCCTTTGCGCTAGCACCGCTCGGAGCTGACCCCGCTGGCAGGAGCGGGGGGCTGCTGCGGAGGAAAAAGGGAGGAGAAAGAAGGTCCCCTGAGTCCTGGGGAAGGCGCAAGGGGGGCTGTTTAATGGCAGGGGGTACGGTTTAATGGTGTGGGGGCACAGTCCTGCTCCCGGCCCGGGCAGGGGGTGTCAGGTGGGCACCGCGACAAGGCCGGCAGGACCCTGCCCCAGTGCAGGGTTGGCCACGGGCTGGAAGCCCAGGTTGTCCAGGGGGATCCCAAAAGCCGTCAGTTTTGCCTCAAACGTCCGCAGCATGTCGTTGTGTGCCTGCAGGAGAAGCGTCCCAGGGTCACCCCAAAGCCCAGAGGCTCCTCGCACCCCCTTGGCCGGGAAGGGGACACCCCAAAATGCCCATCCTTCGCTGGGCGACGCGGGGAAGCGGCAGCCTGGGCTTTTCCCTCACCTTGCAGACTCGGGCCAGCTGGAGCTGCAGGTCCTTGATGGCTTCGTTCTTGGAATTGAGCAGGTCCTGTGGAGGGAGAGACGGCGCGTCAGCGGCAATGCACACGGAGGAGCCGGCCCCGGGTTCAAGCGGAGGCAGCTGGCGGCAGGGCCTGGCCACCACGTTGTCCCCTTTTGGAGCCAGCCAGTCCCCGGGCAGAGGCGAGGGACAGGGACCTCCCGGGACGCCAGCACAACCCTGCCATCACCGTCTGCCCCCGCCGCAGCACCTGCTCCGGCTGCGCCGCCCCGCCGCCGCGGCACCGGTGGAATTACAGGGAGAGCAGCTCCCCGGAGGCGCCTCAGCCAGGCTGGGATCCCGGCAGCTGCCAGGGAGCTCAACGCTGTCGCGCCTTCCTGGGAATGTGTTTTTCTTCCCGGGAATGCGTTTTTCCTTCCCGTTATGGTGGCACCTGCTCCAAGGTGACGCCGTCCGACGGCCCCAGGGCAGCCTGGCAAGGGGGTGGCTGCGGCGGTATGAGGGGACTTGGAGGGGGGACAGGCTGGCGCAGGGACGTCCCTGGCGTCTCCACCCGACCCGAAGCAAGTGCTGCTTCTCCGGTTACGGCTGCGGCAGGACTGTGGGACCCCCAGCCTCCACGCCGAGGCTTTCCACAGACATTTTTAGCACGGCGGAGCCCCAGGGAGCCCGTCTGCACGGGGTTCACCGGCTGCGACTCCCCATGACCCATCCCCAGCCTGGGGCCATTCTCCTCGAAATGGGCTCCATCAGCGCCAAATTGCGACACCCACACACTCCGCTCTCGAGGGAGAGCCAGAGGGCCCCTGCGGCACCGCCCGTGGCCCCGGGAACACCGGGAACAAGCGATGTGGCAGCTACAGCCACGTCGGATGGGCACTCGGGGTCTGCGTTCACCCCAAAGCTGCCTCTGCCCCCCTTCAAGTCTGGCGCCCCGTGGCAGCACACGGTACCTCCAGCTTGTGCGAGACCAAGGAGAGGGCACCCGGGTCGAGGTTGGAGGCTGCAAAGACCTCGCTGAGCTCCACCTCCTTCTTCTCCAGGACGCCCAGGAGTCCTTTCAGCTTGCGCTCCAGGAGCAGGTTCTTGAACCCTGTCTTCTGCTGCACCTCGTTAATGGCTTTGGTGAACTTTTGATAGAGCTCATCTCGCTCCGCCTGCACCTGCACCCCAAAACAGCGCGTCGTCATGTCGCCCTGGGGGCCCCCCCGGCAGCAGGACGGGCACAATTTGAGACCTCGGAGAGGGCCCCGCGGCACACGGGGGTCTCTCCTGGCCTCCTCGCAGCTGGCAGGAGTCCCTGGCTCACAGCTAGTTAATAAGTGTCCTAATTAGGGCACAGTCTCTCCTCCACAACCTATTTCTGAGCGCACTGAATATGTTGCTGCCTTAATGATGGATTGTTAACGAGGCCTCAGATCAATGTTCATCTTCCCGGGGATTTCTACGAATTGCAAATGAGCGTTGCTCTTGCCTCAACGGATTTATCTGGGTTAGCTGAGGGTGGGGGAGAGGCTGAGCCTGGGAGAACTCAGTCAACAGGACTCATCCTGAGCCCCCCCCACTTTTCCCCTGGCACAGCAAGAGCGGGGAGCGACCCCCAAACGCCGGCAGAAGGAGGGAGCAAGCTCCAGATGGGGATGGTGCCCCCCGGCTCTGCCCCGCAGCCGCCGGCGCCGCCTGGGAAGGGAAGGGAAGGGACCGCCGGAGCGTGAGCGATCGCTTAGCAAAGTCCAAGGCCAGGCCTGTCTGCTGACCGTGGGAGACGCCAAAGCTGGGAGAAGCTTTGTTGGAAGCAGCGGTTATCGCACGGCTCCAGATTAGAGCTTTGGAAAGCCCTCAGCTAAGCCCAGACTCTCTGCCAAGCCCCCATGTGCAGTCCTCTGCGGAGGGGACAGGGTTTGGAGAGGGAAAGGGTATGCCCAACCCCACCTGCAGCTCTCACCTTACTGAACCTCTGCTCCAGCACTTCGTGTTCCCACTGGAGATCCTTCAGTTCTTTCTGGGTGACTTTCAGACGGGCTTTTGTGTTCTGCAAGCAGGAAGGGACAGTTAAAGAGCATGGGTTTCTCTGGGAGGCGTGGGGGATATGTTCTGGCAAGGGGGGAGAGCGACCAGCGAAGAGATACGGGTGAGAAAAAACAGGCAGCACCCACCCCAACCCCCCTACTCTGGTTTCTCACTGCCAGGGTCCCATCTGAGATCTTGCAAACACGCAGCGAAGCTGGAAAGGACTCGAAGGATTTTGCTCAGCGGTTTGGCCAAGCCGAGCGGCAGAGGTTACCGCCAAGTGACCCCCTCCAGGAAAAGAGCCCGGGTGACTGGGGAAAGGGGAGTGCTGGCCACTCACCGTCAGGGCCTCCCTGTCCTTGTCGGCATGGGCCAGCTTCTTCTGCAGCTCTGAGACCTGCTCCTGGGCCTGCTGCAGGGGCTCCTTCAGCTGCTTGTTCTGGAACAGCACGTCCGCCTTCTCCTTTTCCAAGTGAGTCTCCCTCTTCTTCATCTCCTCTGTCTGCTCCTGTTCTTGGGAGGACGAGGGGCAACTCCTGGGGGCTGCCGAGATCCTCCCACACCCTCCAGACACCCCTCGGCTACTGGCCCAGCAAGACACATCGAGAGCTTTGCTGATGTGACAGTACAACCCTCAGGAGACCAGCAGCACCTGCACCGCCACCCGGGAACTGGCTGGATTTGGGTGAAATCCTCACAGAACCGGTCCCAGGCCAGGCAGTACCTTCAGCAAGTTGATGAGTGCCAGGTTTTTGAGGGTGATATCGTTGTAGTAGTTCTTGATGTCACTGAAGGCCTTCTCGTGGTTCCTCATCAGCTCGCCGATCTGGCTGTTCTTCCTCTCCTCCACCTCGTGGATCTCGGTCTTCCTCCGCAAGTCAAGGTCATCCCGCAGCGCTTGCATCTTCTTGGTGTACTTGGCCTCGATCTCTGGGGCAGAGCACAGGGGGCTGAGTCAGGACGTTGCGGGGGACCCTCCGTGATGCACCCCAGCTCCATTAGCCAGCGCCTGCCCGGCGTGTGCCACCGCGGCATCGCTTGAGGACAAGACGCCCATTAGCAGCGTCACCGCAGCCGCCACCAGCGTGGGGAGCAGTGAGGCCGGGACCACAGGGAGCCCAGAAATAGCACCCTGGGAAAGGGGGCGCGGAAACGCTCCGTCAGCCCCTCCTGAGAACATGGAAGGGCCCCTGAGGTGGATGCTGGAGCGAGGGCTCTGCAAGGGCTCCTGCAGCCAGCACAGCCCTCAGCCTGGGGAAGCACGGCCGGGCAGCTGCGCTCCAGGATGGGGGAAAACTGGCCAGAACTGGGGGAAAACTGGGGCAGAACTGGGGGGAAAACCAGGGGCAGAACTGGGGGCGAAATCCAGGGGCAGGACTTGAGGGGGGGGAAATGGGGGCAGAACGGGGTGTGGCGGGGGGGGGAACGGGGCAGAACTGAGGGAAAACTGGCCAGAATCAGGGGAAAACCAGACAGAATCGAGGAAAAAACGGGCCCATTTCTGCTGGAGGCTCTGCTAAGGAGCCTGGCAGCGCAGCAGCGCCCGGAGGAGCCTTCCCCGGTGCCACACTGACAATGGGAGTTCACGCAGGGCCCACACAAACATCCTGACCTTTCACTTGTCTCTCGAAGTCCTTGTGCAGCCGGGTGATCTCCTGCTCTTGTTCCTGTTCGGGAGAAGCTACGCGTCAGAGGCAGACAACCCCATCCCGAGGGATTCCCTCCCGCTCCCTGGGAAAGGCTCCAATCCCATGTTATCTCATGGCTTCTCCAGCTGCTCTCGCAGTGGGAGAGGGGTTTCACAGGAGCTGCCCCAGCAAGTCCCTCCTCCCCATTCCTGCGCTGAATTTCTGGTGCCTCTGAGCCCCTCGGTTACCGGTGTCTGCGGGTAAACCCCATCCCACCCCACGCAGAGCCAGGGAAGCACCCAGCTCCCGCTCACACACTGGGGCTGGGAGGGCTCAGCCACGCGTCCCCAGCCCAGCACGTACCAGGCGTGTGTTTTTCACCACCATCTCGCTGGCCAGCTCCTGCTCCTTCAGCTCCACTTTCAGGGAGCGCATTTCCTTCCGCAGATCCATCTCCTGGGCCCAGTGATCCTCCTCGGCCCTCTTCATGGAGAGGGTGCCCTCTGCCTTCAGCTCGGTGAGGTTTTCCTGGTGTTCATACAACAAGTGCTTCACCTTCTGCTTGTAAACCTAAAGACAAGCCACAGACAGGGTGAGGGGCTTCAACAGGACTGAGACTTGCATCCCGCTCAGCTTCTCCTCCTCAGAGCTGCCCGAGGCTCTCCCGGAGCTTGGGGCACTCACACCACCCTCCCAGCCTTCTCCTCTCTCACCTTGATCTCCACTTGATGCCGCTCCTCCGCCTCCTCCATCTCCCGGTCCTTGTTCCGCAGCTCTGCCCTCTTCTCCTCCAGCTGCCGCCGGGTGATCTCCCAGAAGGTGTGAATCTTGTCACGCTCTAGCTGGAAATAGTTGCGCTCTTCCCGTTCCCGGTCCAGCTCCTCCCGGAGACGCATGATGTGCTTCTCCAGCTGCAAAATCGAGAGGAAGAGTCAGGTAGGGGGAAGAGGAGGCCTCGGGCAACACATGCAAGACACTCATGCAAGCCGCGTCGCAAACCTGGCAGGACACAGTGGCTGTTACTGGGACAGAGAAGCGCAGGAGCCCTAACACTCCCTGGACCTGACAGAACCCTCAGCCTCTGGAAAACAAGTAACAAAGCCTTGTCCTGCTGTAAGCAGCCCGGGCTCAGGTACTATGTCCGGCAACACCATTCTCAGGTGCTTAAATACCACTGAACTGTAGAATTGTTTAGGTTGGAAAAGACTCTTATGATCAGTGAGCCCAACTGTTAACCCAACACTGCCAAATCCACCACTAAACCACATCCCTGCGTGCCACATCCACACGTCTCTTAAATACCCCAGGGATGGCGACTCAACCCCTTCCCTGGGCAGCTTGTTCCAGCGCTTGACAACCCTTTTTCCTAATAGCCAATCTAAACCTCCCCTGGTGCAACTTGAGGCCGTTACCTCTCATCTTATCGTTTGTTACCTGGGAGAAGACACCAACCCCCAGCTCGCTACAACCTTCTTTCAGGTAGTCGTAGAGAGAGAGAAAGTCTCTCCTGCGCCTCCTTTTCTCCAGGTTAAACACCCCCAGTTCCCTCAGCTGCTCCTCACAGAAATTGTGCTCCAGACCCTTCACCAGCTTCGTTGTCCTTCTCTGGATGCGCTCCAGCACCTCAATGTCTTTCTTGCAGTATGGAGCCCAAAACTGAAGCCAGCATTCAATCAATTCAAACGATCCCTGCCCTATTTCTGCTGGCCACTCTACTTCTGATACAAACCAGGATGCTCTTGGCCTTCTTGGCCACCTGGGCACGCTGCTTGCACTGAGATGTTCAAGAACTGTAACCCAGGAGCGAGGTCCCCAGGCCAGGGCCATCTCCTCCTCGGTTTGTAGGGCACCCAGAAAACCAAGCAGGACTTGGAGCGACTGAGGGGCAGTGGCTGCACCTTCCGCATCTGCCTGTCCTCCCCGTGCCCCAGCAGCAACAGGACTGAGAGCGCAGCAGGCTGCACTCATGGAGCTCCAGGCTGAGCCGTCAGCCGGCCGAGCAGGCTGCTGGGGTTACAGAGAAGACAGGGAGGGCACAAAGCTGGGGAGCAGAAAGTCACAGACCAGCAGAAGGAGGATGGGATGAGGGGGGCTGTGAGAACCACCCGCCACAGCCCAGCTGGGCGTCAGGCAGCGAAATGAACCCCGGCTGCTTGTCTCTGTCACCCTCTGCCACCTGTTGTCCCCAGAGCCAGGCGCTGAGCAGGGGTCCCATGCACCGTTCTTGCAAGTATCAACGTCCTCCTGCCCGGGGGTGGGCTGGGAGATGAGGAATCTCTCACCTGCTCCTTGCTCATCTCCTGCGGGGCCGAGGCATCCACCACTGCTGGAGCTTTGCTCCCTTTCCCTTTCTTTTCGACTTTCTTTTTGGGTGCCTAAAGAAAGAAAGCAAACCATGTGAGGTGCGCCTGTGGCTTGGGGGCCAGGAGGAAGCCGTGCTGCTCAGAGCCCCTGCACCGGCCCAGGCCACACAGTGTGCGGGCCCTCACGGCGGGGCCACTGCGGGGAGGAGGCCGGGGAGTCCCGAGGGGGCCAGACTCCCCGGGAAGACCCCGGAGACCCTCAGGACAGCCGTAGCTCACACCCAGCACTGCCGGCTCAGCCCCGCAGTGAAGCCCCCAGGCACAAAAACCACCGTAACGCCTCAGGACGTCACCGTAGCGCTGTGCACGGCGCCAGGGCCGGGCCAGCCCGCCCCGACCGGGCCAGGCCGCACCGGGCCGGACCAGGCCGCACCGGGCCGGACCCCCGCACCCCGCGGGCTCCCTCCCCAAGGGCGTCCCGGGCGCCGCCGCCCTCCCCGCCAGCTCCAGGGGACCCTTCAGCAGCCGGCCGGGAGCCCCCCAGCCCGCCCCAGGGCTCTCTCATCGCCTCCCGGTCCCGGTCCCGGCCCAGCTCTCACCATGGCGGCCACCGCCGGCGCCACCGTCTCCAGGCAACGGGCGGGCGGATCTCGCGAGAGCTGCGCGGCGGCCGGACACGCCCCTTAGCAACGCCAGGCCCCTCCCCTGTTGTCAGGGCGGGGCCTCCCGGGGGCGGGGCGACGGGCGTGTCCCTCCGCCAAGCCCCGCCCCCCCCCCGTGCCCCGGCCCCCCCCGGCCCCGCAGCCGCACCCCCCGGTTCCCGTGTACCCCCTCCCGCCCGGGTTCCCGCTGCATCCCCATTCTGCCCCCCCCCCCCTCCCCCGGTACCCTCCCGCCGTCCCCCCCGCGCTCCCGGGTCCCTCTCCGCACCCCCCCGGTGTCCTCCGGTCCCCCGGGGCAGGCGGGGCCCGCGACGTCCCCGTGTCCCCCCACCAACCACCACCGGCCCCCGCCCCGCGCCGCCCCCAGCACCGCCCCCGCCGCGGCGGGCAGGACCGTGCGGGCTGCGGGCTGGCACCGGGCCCGCCCCGCCCAGCACCGGCCCCGGCACCGGCCCATGGAGGCTCCGGGAGCGGCCAGCACCGCAGGTGAGGGCGGGGGGAGTGAGAGGGCAGCGGGCGGGCGGGCAACGGACCGACGCGCCCATCACCGCGGCCCCGGGCCCGCAGCGGGCGGAACCGGGCCGGGCCCCGCGGGGCGGGAGGGGGGCGGGGGTGCACAGGGAGATGTAGGGCGGGGAGGGGGGGGGTGTGTGTGCAAGGGGGGGTGTGAGGGGGGGTGTGTGCGGGGGGGGGTGTGCGAGGGCGGGGGGGGGCGTGTTGGGGGGTGCCCGGCGGCAGGGGTGGGGGGGTCGGTGGGATGGGGGGGCCTGGGGAACGGGGCGAGGGGGGACAGCGCGGGGAGGGGGGGGTGCGTCTGCAGGCAGAGTCAGGGAGGGGGGTGTGGTGTGCAGCGGGGTGCCCACGGGACGTGGGGCTGCAGTGGGGTGCCCAGGGGGTGTGGGGGTGCAATGGGGTGCCCACAGCATGTGGGGGTACAGTGGGGCGCCCGCAGGACTTGGGGTGCCAGGCCAGGGTACGGGGTGCGTGGGGCAGGCTGAGGTGCGGGGGGGTGCCAGGCAGAGGGGGGGTGCTGGGGCAGACACCCCGGTTCAGGTGTGCTGGTGCCGGTGCAGCAGCGCCGAGGGATGGGGCGCTCGGGGACGGGGAGGTGGCCGTGCCGGTGGAGCTGGGGGGCACCCCGGTATCGGGGAGGGTGGGGGGACTGCAGCGGGGGGTCCTACCTGGTGACACAGGGGGGGCCAGGGCTCCCACGCACGCCTGTCCCTCCTGTGTGTGCCCCGCGCACGGTGGCAGCCCCGGCCGTGCCCTCCCGTAGCACCGGGCCCTTCTGGGGGACAACGGTGCCATCGGGCCAGCCACCGGCCAGGAGCGGGGTGACTGCCGGTGGGGTGGCCGGTACCGGGTGCTGCCCGGCTCTGCGGATTGACGTGAGTCAGCAGAGCGGCGGGAGCCCTGACGCCGGCCCCGCTCCCCGCCAGGCAGCCGGTGAGCCCAGGCCGGAGCGGTGTGGCGTGGCCGGCGGCGTGGCCAGCGCGGTGAGACCATGCAGGCGGAGGCCAGAGGGGATTTCTGCGGCAGGGACCAGCACCCCGGTGGGTGGGGGTTTGGGGGCGGGTTTCGGGGGGGGGAGAGTGGGGCCTGGAGGCTGCTGGTGGCAGGGGAGGACGCGCTCCATACGGTGACACCGCCGTCGCGTCACCCACCAGGACTGGGCACCGCGGTGGGGTGGGATGGGAGCAGGAGCAGGCAGCCCCTGTGTGTGTGTGTGTCCCCCCGGGAGCTCTTCCTGGCATTGGAGCGGGGTGGGGACCCCATTTCCCGGCCGGAGGGAAGGTGCCAGCAGCGTGGGGTGCCCGGTCCCACCCTGCGGGGTCAGGACGCGGCAAAGCTGATGTCGGGGCACCAGCGTCCTGCTGCTCTGTGTACCGGGAACAGGAACCAAACACCCCCCGAATGTCCCTTTCCCCATCCCGCCTCCTTTGGGTGGGGGGAACCCTGTCCCCTGCCCCGCTGCCACCATCCCGGGGGGAAGGAGGAGATGCCCGTCCCTGTGCCATCGTGCCCGGCAGCGCGGTGACAGCAGGGCCCGGTGGCATGTGGTGCCACCAGCTTCATCCTGCCCCAGCACCGGGTGGACTGGGGGCCTGGGCATGGTGCTGCCACGACCACGGGCTGTGCCACGACCGTGGGCGCCTCGGTCCCCCCGGCTCTTGCCGGGAGACAAACCGCCCCTTGTCTGGGCTCCGGCACAGGCCGCGCTTTTGTCTCGCCGACACAAAGGGGCTGCGCGGGGCGGGGGGGTGCAGGGCTGCCGGCTGCTGGCACGGGGGTCTGGGACCTGGGCAGCTCTGCCTGTCCCCCCCCCCCGGGCCCTCCCGGGGAGTCCCGTTGCCCTCATCCCCCTCAGCCGGGATAACCCCGAGGGGGCTGGTGGGGTCCCTGGGAGGGAGCTGCTGTCACCGACGTGGCAGGTGCTGGTATCGCAGAGCTCGGCAAGGAGACGCTGGTCCCGGAGCGCCCAGCAGGGACCCCCACCCATGGGCCGGCCCAGGAGACCCCTGGAGTCCCCGCGGAGGAGCAGGGTGGCATCCCGATCCCCAGCGCCGGCCTGCTGCAGGTCACCGAGCGCAGACGTGAGTGTGGCCCTGTGCGGGTGGCCCCTGCCTCTCCCCTCGCGTCCCCTGCCTGCCCACAGCATCTCCTGCCTTCCCTCAGGGTCCCTGCCAGCCCCTAGAGTCCCCTGCCTGTCCCCTCACATCCCCTGCCAGCCCCTGGGGTCTCCTGCCTGCCCACAGCATCTCCTGCCTGTTCCTGGGGTCCCCTGCATGTTTCTGGGGTCCCCTCCCTACCCACAGCATCTCCTGCCTTCCCTCAGGATCCCTGCAAGCCCCGGAGGTCTCCTGCCTGTCCCCTCGCATCCCCTGCCAGCCCCTGGGGTCTCTTGCCTGTGCCCTGGCATCTCCTGCCCGCCCACAGCATCTCCTGCCTGTCCCTGGGGTCCCCCAGCATCTCCACAGGCAGGGTCTCCCCTCACATCCCCTGCCTGTCCCCAGGCTCCCTGCCTGCCCTTAGCACCCCCTGCCACCCCCCAACTGGTCACTGCCCCCGCCGAGCCCCTCGTGTCCCCCCTCCCCGGCTCCCCCCACGCACCCGGCAGCCTCCCGGGGCGCCCAGCCCGCTGCTCGCAGCCCATCCCCGGGGCGTCGCGTCGCCCGCAGAGCCCCTGAGCAGCGTCTCCTCGCTGGAGGTGCACTTCGACCTGCTGGACCTGACGGAGCTGACCGACATGTCGGACCAAGAACTGGCCGAGGTTTTTGCCGACTCCGACGAGGAGAACGCGGCCGGAGAATCGCCCAGCGGTGAGCGAGCGCCCGCCCGCCCGTTCCGTCCGTCCATCCGTCCAGCAAGGCCCTGAGCCGTCTGTCCCCGCAGGGCTGCAGCCGCAGGCGGTGCCGCGGGCCGGGTACCTGCGCTCGCCCTCCTGGACCCGAGCGCGGGAGCAGGGTCGGGAGAAGAAGCACCTCAGCGACCCGGAGCTGCCGCCGGGACCCCCGGATGCCTTCTTGCCCGCCGAGCGGCCACGGGAGCCCTAGGGCCTGCCCCGGCCCGGGGGGGACGGACGTAGGGACACGCCAGGGGACGGACGGGGGGGGACAGGCCGGTGTCAGTCGCTTCCCTTCATCCCCGGTACCGTTGGAGCCCGTCCCCGCCGCCGGCCGGGGCACAGGACTGGTGTGTGGGGGGCACAGGCAGCCCCCAGGCCAAAGCTGGTGGCCTGGAGCCCCCCCCCCGGATTGTGGGGAAGGGGCAACCGGCTCCCCCACCCTCCCCTGGGGCTACCCGGAGCAGTGGCTGGGGGGGGGCCAGTGCCGGTGCCCACCTGGTTCTCATGTAGCAGCGCCGTGTTTCGGTAAAACCGAGCGACCCACCACTGCCTCTGCCCGTCTCCGTCACCGCGGGGTAGGGGGAACTGGAGTTGGGGGGGTGGGATATGGGGAACCCCATGGTGGGGGGGACCGGGGGGAGCCTGGCTGTGGCCTGGGAGACCAGGGATGGCCTCACCGATGACATCACGCCATGCGAACGCTGACATCCCCCCCCCAGCGCCACAAGCGGTCCGCCCCCCCCCCCCCCCCGTGTCCACCCCCCTCAGCCCCAAAGCAGGGAGACCAGTGCTGGGTTGCGCAAAGAGGCCTCGTTAATGCTACAGGAAACCGGGGGGGCGGGGGTCTGGGAGAGGGGGGGCAGCAGCCCCACACCGTGCCCTGCCCAGCCCCAGCCCTGCCCCGGGAACCGGGGTGTTCGTAGTGCCGTGGGGTGGGGGGAAACCGGGTGTTTTCCCCCAGAATCAGCAGCGTTATCCTGGTAGTGTCTGGAGCAGGGGCGGGGGGGGCTTGCCCTCCCCGGCAGCACCCATCGCTCTGGCTCAGCCGGCATGCTCGCCCCCTGCCTGCACCCCTGCCTGCACCCAGGGCCGGGATGGCGGGAGCTGCTGCCGGTCGGTAACCGGCCCCCGGGGAGCGGCTGGGGTGCGGCGGTGACCCCCCTGTCCCTGCGGGCAGAGGGTCGCGGCCACCCCAGCCCCCAAACAGCCATGGGGCCGCCCGCATCCATCCCAGGGCCCCATAGCGGGTGCTGGGGGTGGTGGGGGGCAGCCGTGGGGCCTGGTGTCGTTCCCCCCCCCACCCCCCCCAAATTCAGGGCTCTGCCTCGGTGCCCTCGGAGTCCTGGAAGAGGGACTGCTTGCGCAGGCTCAGCCGGGCGCACTTGGGGCAGGTGGTGGAGTTGTCGTAGTAGCAGTCCCTGCGGGGAGGGGACAAGCCCCGCGTCACCCCACCGGCCCCGTGTGTGTCCCCCCCTCCCTCCCCGCCAGCTCCCGGTGCCCTGCCGGTGGGCAGCGGGGCTCCCCGGCGCGGCCGTACCGGTGGAAGACGGCGGAGCAGTCGGTGCAGACGGAGGTGTGGCTGTCAAAGGGGAAGAGCACGTCGCCCTCCTTGCAGAGCTCGCAGACAAAGCCTTTCGCCTGGCAGCGCTGTGGCAGGAATGGGCACAGGGTCCCAACAACGTCCGGCGGGGACCCCACTAGACCCCCCCCAAAACGCCGCTGGCCCCCCCTTGGGCTCACCTCGCAGTCCAGCTTGATGTGCTTCGCGAAAAGCGTGTGGATCTCAGTCAGGGAGCAGCTCAAGCGCCCGGCTTCGATGTCGATCAGGTCCTGCAGCGAGTACATCTCGTCGTTCTCCACAAAGTGCTGGCGGTCCTGCAGCTGCGGGCGGACAGGCTGTCATCCCGCTGTCCCCCCCCGCGCCGTCCCTGTCACCCCACTGCCCCTGACCTGCAGCAGCAGCCGCGCCTCCATTGCCTCCTTGCAGGTGATGAAGTAAGGCTTCATCAGCAGGATGTCCTGGCGCAGCTTCTGCGGGGGGACGGGGACAGGAATAGGGATGCAATGGGGGCAAAGTCAGGCCAGGTCAAGTTCACAGAATCCCAGAATCCTCCAGGTTGGGAAAAGCCCTTGAAGCTCCTCCAGTCCAACCATGAACCTCACACTGACCGTTCCCAACCCCACCAGATCCCTCAGCGCTGGGTCAACCCGACTCTTCAACCCCTCCAGGGATGGGGACTCCCCCCCTGCCCTGGGCAGCCCATTCCAACGCCCAACAACCCCTTCTGCAAAGAAATCCTTCCTAAGAGCCAGTCTGACCCTGCCCTGGCGCAGCTTGAGGCCATTCCCTCTTGTCCTGGCGCTTGTTCCTTGGCTCAAGAGACTCATCCCCCCTCTCTGCACCCTCCTGTCAGGGAGTTGTAGAGGGCCATGAGGTCTCCCCTCAGCCTCCTCTTCTCCAGACTAAACCCCCCCAGTTCCCTCAGCCGCTCCCCATCACACCTGTGCTCCAGACCCTGCACCAGCTCCGTTGCCCTTCTCTGGACACGCTCGAGTCATTCAATGGCCTTTTTGGAGTGAGGGGCCCAAAACTGAACCCACTCATCGAGGGGCGGCCTCACCAGTGCCGAGCACAGGGGTCAGATCCCTTCCCTGTCCCTGCTGGCCACACTAGTGCTGATATAAGTTCAGCCCCGTAGCAGTTTGTCACCCTCCACCCTGACCCCCACCCCATTTTTGGGACCCAGTGGGGTCCCCAAGTCCCTCCTGCTCCCCCCCCTGCCCCACTCACCCGGATCTCCACCAGCTCCTCCACGTAGTTGAAGAGCAGCGGGTTGATCTCCCGCAGCTTCAGCACCGGCCGCGACACCATCAGCGCCAGGTACCGCATGCTGCAGCGCGAGACCTGCCCGCCCGCGGCCACCGTCACCCTGCGGCCACCGGGCCGGCACATGGCTCCCCAAATCACCTCTAACCAGGGACGCAGACCCCCAAGTGACCCCTGCCTGGGGACATGGCCCCCCAGGTGACCTCTAAGGACCCCCATGACCAAGTGATCTTTAGCTAGGGACACAGCCCCCAGGGACCCCCATGACCAGGGACATGCCCCCCCCCCAAGTGACCTCTAACCAGGGAAATGGGCCCAAGGGACCCCCATGACTGGGGACAGGGCCCCCCAGGTGACCTCTAACCAGTGACACAGCCCCCAGGGACCCCCATTACCAAGGACACGGCCCCCCAAGTGACCTCTAGCCAGACACATGGCCCCAAGGGACCCCCATGACCAGGCCCACAGCCCCCCTCAGGGACCCTGGGCACCCCCGAGCCCCCACCCCAGCCCAGGGGCACCTTGCGGGGCTCGAAGTCCCAGTTGTGGATGGCGCGGGCGGGCACGACAGCCAGGTCGTTCCAGTGGCAGCTGCTGCAGTAGTAGAGGCCGGTGTAGTCGCACTGCCGGGCCTCGCTGGGCACCCCCCCTGTGGCGGCACACGCATTGGCACACGCATTGGCACGCGCCTCGGTGCCAGCACCGCGCCCCGCTTGCCCCACACCATGCACCCGCCCCGGGGACACCACGGGACCCCCATGTCCCCTTTCCATGCGCTGGGGAACCCCCCCCAGCCCCGACCCGCCCCAGCTCCTCAGAGCCACAACCTTCAGCTTCCCCCAGCCCCACACATCCCCCAGCCCACAGCCCCCCCAGCCCCAGTCAGCCCCCAAAGGAGCCCACCCCACGCATCCCCCAAGCCCCATGCCCCCCCCAAGCCCCACATGGCCCCCAGAGGAGCCCAGCCCCACACCACCCCCAGCCCCACGCCGCAGCAGCCTCACGGAGGGAGACGGGGGCACGGCACTCGGCGCAGCGGTAGTCCTGGCTGTCCAGCCCGCTCTCGGGGCAGATGCTGAGCTGGTACTCGGCCTGATGGCTGACCTTGGCCCGCACGCAGGCCTTGCTCACCAGCGGCAGGCACTTGCTGTGGCACCGGTAGTAGCACCCTGGGGTGGTGGTGGGGACCGACAGCCATCAGCGTGGGGACAGAGAGGGACAGGGATGTGTGTGGGGGGTTCCCAGCCCCACCTGTGCAGGTGTACCAGGTCTGGATGAGGCCCCAGATGATGGTGCTGCACTTGTCGCACGTCTGCTTCACGCTCTTGCTCTTCTCCTTGTAGAAGCGATGCTCCAGCACCACCCGGATGTTGGGCTCATCCTCGCCGGGGTCCTGCGGATGGTGGGGGGGGGTGTGTATCAGCGTGGCCCCCCCCCAACCCCAGCTACGGAGACCCCCAGCCCCTGGGCTCACCTTGAGCTCCTGCAGCTTGAGGCGGAGGTGGATGAGCCGCACCACCGCGTCCTTCTGCCGCTCCGAGTGCTCGGGCAGCGCCAGGATCGCCCGCTTGCACTCCTCGATGGCCTGGCGCAGCTGCTGCACGTCCGACGCCAGGATCAGGCCCTGCGGCGGCGGGAGGAGGATGAGGAGGAGGAGGGGGAGAGCGGGCCAGCAGCCCCCCCCCCCCCGCCCCACACAGCCCCATTTTTCCTCCCTTCCCAGCCCCACTCACCACGGGGCGGGAGAAGTGATCCTCGGCCAGGCCCAGGTCCAGGGCGCCCTCGGGGTCCCCCGGGGACGGATCCGGCGGCCGGGCTGCAACGGGGCGAGCGCCGCGTGGGGGGGTGGGAACCGCCTGCCCAGCCCCGCCGTGGGGCAGGGCGGGGCAACGGGGGGTCAGCACCCACCTGGGCTGGGGGCCCCCCCGTCGGGGCGCTCCTGCTGCTCGGGGGCCTTGTTGAAGGGGTTGAGGTGGGCCTGGCGGAAGCGGGCCAGCCGCTCGTCGTACGCCATCGCCGCCCCGGCACCGGCACCCTGGCACCGACACCCGGCACTGGCACCGGCACCGGCACCCCGTGGACAAACCCGTCCCTCCGCCCCCTCCGCCCGCGGCCCCCGCCCTGCCCGGCCCAGACACCCCATCCCCGCACCCTACGTCCGCCCCGCACGTTTCTCCCCATCGGGGGGTCCCCGCCGCTCCCACCCCGCTCTCTGCCTGGGTGGCAGCGCCGCCCCCCCACATTGCGCAGCCCCCCCCGCACCCCCTTACTGCGCAGCCCCCCCCCCAGCGCCCCCCCCGTGCACCCCCTTTCCCCAGCCCCCCGCGGCCCCGCCCGCCCGCCAGGGGGCAGCGCCCCCGCCCCGCTCACCGCAGCGCGCGCCGCCCCCCGCCTCTTCCCGGCCGGCCCCGCCCCGCCCGGCGGCCCCGCCCCCCCCGCCCGCCGCTGGCGCCCCCTGGCGGCCGGCGGACCGCGCCGCACCCTCCGCCCCCGGGCGGGGCCGCCATGCGGGGGGAAGGCGGGCAACGCGGACGCGGCGACCTGACCCACGGGCCTGGAACCCCCCTAACCGCACCCACGGCCTTTCCTGCCCCCCAACCACGCCCCACGGCTCTCTGCCCCAGAGCCCCCAGCCCCACAGCTCCCGGTCCCCAGAGCCCACAGCCCCATAGCTCCTTGTCCCTATAGCCCCCAGCCCCATAGCTCCTTGTCCCTATAGCCCCCAGCCCCATAGCTCCTTGTCCCTATAGCCCCCAGCCCCATAGCTCCTTGTCCCAGAGCCCCCAGCTCCATAGATCCTTGTCCCTATAGCCTCCAGCCCCACAGCTCCCCGTCCCCAGAGCCCCCAGCCCCATAGCACCCACCCCTATAGCGCCCTGGCCCCAGAGCCCCCAGCCCCACTCCCCACAGGGACCCCCAGGAGGGAGCAGCAGCCCCGGGGGGGGGGGGGGGGGAGGGGAGGGCTGCAGCCCCATGGCAACACAGCCTTGTTCCCCCCACCCCCGGGGTCAGTAGGGTTGGAGTTGGGGTTCCCCAGAGCTGGGGGTACCCCCAATCCCCCAAAGCCAGGCACGTGCCTGGGGCTGGTGGAGCACCCTGGGGTCTGTGCCCCCACCTTGGTTGGGGGGACAAGGGGCCAGCGCTGTCCTGGCACAGGGAGGGGGCAGCCACCGCCCCCCACCCCACCCTGGAGAAGGGTGACAGTGGGGACAAAGGTGCAGCCGGGTGAGGGGGGCACCTGCACTCCCCAGCCCTGGGGGGGCTGGACCTGTGGGGCAGGAGGGTGTGGGGCAGTGCACGCCCTGGGGGGACTCAGGGGCTGACACGAGGGACAGGGCGTTGTCACAGCTTGGGCTTAGGGGGTCCCCAACTGTCCCCCTCTATGGGAATGGCTTGGGGGGGCGGAATTGAGCCCCACGACCTGCCCCAGTGTGTGTGTGTGTGTGTGTGTGTCCCCAGGAGCCGCAGACAGGTGGTACCTGGACAGCAATAAATTTATTAAGTATTCAAAAAAAATAATAGACACGAACCAGTAAAAAACAAAAAGGGGGGAGGCAGGAGGAGGGGGTGGGGGGCCGAGCCGGCTCAGGGGGGGACGGGGTCAGGAGACACCGAAGGGACACGCGGGGGGGAGCCCGGCTGGGGGGCGGCAGCGCGAAGCTGGAGGGAGGGGGTGCGGGCGGCGGAGGGTGGGGGGGGCTGTCGGGCATCACTTGGCGCCCTGCGCCTCCGACTCCTCCTCGTCATCCTCGTACATCTCGCCCTCTTCCTCGGCCGTGGCGTCCTGGTACTGCTGGTACTCAGACACCAGGTCGTTCATGTTGCTCTCGGCCTCGGTGAACTCCATCTCGTCCATCCCCTCGCCCGTGTACCAGTGGAGGAAGGCTTTGCGGCGGAACATGGCCGTGAACTGCTCCGAGATGCGCTTGAAGAGCTCCTGGATGGCCGTGCTGTTGCCGATGAAGGTGGAGGACATCTTCAGCCCCCGCGGGGGGATGTCGCAGACGGCCACCTTGACGTTGTTGGGGATCCACTCCACGAAGTAGGAGCTGTTCTTGCTCTGGATGGCCAACATCTGCTCGTCCACCTCCTTCATGGACATGCGGCCCCGGAAGACGGTGGCCACGGTGAGGTAGCGGCCGTGGCGGGGGTCGCAGGCGGCCATCATGTTCTTGGCGTCGAACATCTGCTGGGTGAGCTCGGGGACAGTGAGGGCGCGGTACTGCTGGCTGCCACGGGCCGTCAGCGGGGCGAAGCCCGGCATGAAGAAGTGGAGCCGCGGGAAGGGCACCATGTTGACGGCCAACTTGCGGAGGTCGGCGTTGAGTTGGCCGGGGAAGCGGAGGGAGGTGGTGACGCCGCTCATCGTGGCCGAAACGAGGTGGTTGAGGTCGCCGTAGGTGGGGGTGGCCAGCTTGAGGGTGCGGAAGCAGATGTCATAGAGAGCTTCGTTATCGATGCAGTAGGTCTCATCCGTGTTCTCCACCAGCTGGTGGATGGAGAGCGTGGCGTTGTAGGGCTCCACCACCGTGTCCGACACCTTGGGGGACGGCACCACGCTGAAAGTGTTCATGATGCGGTCGGGATACTCTTCCCGCACCTTGCTGATGAGGAGGGTGCCCATGCCGGAGCCGGTGCCACCGCCCAGCGAGTGGGTCAGCTGGAAGCCTTGGAGGCAGTCGCAGTTCTCACACTCCTTCCGCACCACGTCCAGCACCGAGTCCACCAGCTCAGCCCCCTCCGTGTAGTGACCCTTGGCCCAGTTGTTCCCGGCCCCGCTCTGCCCTGCCAAGGTGGGGGGGGGGGGGGGAGGGGAAGGAAAAAAAAATAAAGGCACCCGATGGCCGCCGGCACCCCTGCGCCCACGCCGGGGAGGGGACGGGGCGCTGCCGGCGGCGGCATCGGCAAGATCTGAGGCCGGGGCGGGGTGGGAAGGGGAAGGCGCAGAGGTTTGGCAGCGTGCCGGCTGCGCCGGGGCCCGCGGCGAGGGTGGGGGAGGCACCCGCCGCCCAGCGCCCCGAGGACGGCGACGGCCCAGGAGGGGTCTGGGGAGGAGGGGGATGGCGTCGCCCTCCCCGGGGACCTACCGAAGATGAAGTTGTCGGGGCGGAAGAGGTGGCCGAAGGCGCCCGAGCGCACGCTGTCCATCGTCCCCGGCTCCAGGTCCACCAGGATGGCGCGAGGCACGTACTTGTGAGCTGCGAGAGAGCCCGTGCCGCAGGGGGGGAACCTGCTGCTCGCCCCCCCCCACCCCGGGGTGTCCCCCCACACCCTGTGGGGTCCCCATGGGGCTGGGTGCAGATGTTGTGTGTCCCACCCCCCACACTGCAGGGTGCCACAGGGCTGGGGGGGTGTGTCCCCCCCAAACCACGGGGTCCCCATGCAGCTGGGTGCACCCTTTTCCCCCCACACAAAGTGGGGGGGTCGTATGGAACTGGGTGTGTGTGTGTGTGTGTGTGTCCCCAAACCACGGGGTCCCCTGGGGCTGGGTGCACATGTCTGCCCCCCCTTCCCCAAACCTCAGGGTCCCCCAGGGCTGGGTGTGTCATGTCCCCCCCAAACCACAGAGTCCCGCGGGGTGGGTGCACATGTGTGTCCCCCTGCCCCCCCCCAGGATCCCCTCAACTATTTGCCCCCCCCTGCCCCACCCCAGCAGAGCCAAGCCCTGCCTGCACCGGGGAGGGGAAGGGACAGGGGGTGCTCAGGGTGGGGTGCTGGTCTGCCCTGCCCGGGGGGTGCCGGGGACCCCCAGGGTGTGGGGGGGGTCGCTTACAGGAGGCCTCATTGTAGTAGACGCTGATGCGCTCCAGCTGCAGGTCGGAGTCGCCCACGTAGTTGCCGCTGGGGTCGATGCCGTGCTCGTCGCTGATCACCTCCCAAAACTGGGGGGGGGACAGGGCTCAGCGAGGGGGGGACACAGAGAGAGACACCGAACAGCCCCCCCCCCCGGGCAGGACGCCCCCTGGCGGCGGGGCGGGCGGGCGCTGTCCGCGGTGCTGAAGGGCGGACAAAGGCCGGGGGGGGCGGGGCCCTTTGTCCTCCCGGTGCGGCGGGAACGGGGGGAGGGGGGGTGGGGGTGGGCAGAGGGGGATGGGAACGGGGGGTCTTTGTCCGCCGGTCGGCTCCGCAGCGGCGGGGCGGGGCCGCCGTTACCTTGGCGCCGATCTGGTTGCCGCATTGCCCCGCCTGGATGTGGACGATCTCCCTCATGGTGCTGCGGGGCCGGAGCGGAGCGGGACGGGAGCGGGCGCGGCAGCGGGAGCGGGAGCGGAGCGGAGCGGAGGAGCGGCACCGGGAGCGCGGGGGGAGGCCCCGCCGCCGCCGCGGCTTTTATCGGCGCCTCGCGCCGCACCGGGCCGGGCGCTGACGTCACCGCCGCCCCCCAACCAATCGGCGGCCGCCGCCGCAGCGCCGCAACGGCCCCTGCGGCACCGCCCGGCCCGGCCCGCCCCGCCCCGCCGGCCCGGGGACCCCGGTACCACCGCTGGGGGGTGGGGGGGGCACCCATGAAGGGGGGGTGCAGGGTGCCCCCCGCCCCGGCACGCGGGGGGACCCCGGTATCCGCGGGATGGGGAGGGCGGCGGAGGACAGGGACCACCCAGAACGGCGGGAGCATCCCGGGGCCGCGGCGGGACACACACACACACACACACACACCCCCACCCACCCCGTGTCCCGTCACGGGGGGGACAGGGACAGGGCGTGGGGGGGATCCCCAGGGGGGTCCCGGGAGCCGGGAGCCCCCGCGGGGCCGGGGCGGGCGGCGGCGGGTGCGGCCGAGAACAAAGGCGGCGGCGGGACCCTTTGTCCGGGGGCGGTCGTGGCCGCCCCCCACTCCCCCCCGCGCCGTGGGGACCGGCCTCCCGCCGCCCCGCGCCCCGGGGCTGCTCCAACGCCTCGCCAGTGCCTCCCGGTCGCCTCCCCCGGTCCCTTCCCGACAACCGGGAGCGACCGAGCTTCGAATAAACGGTGGGGCCAGGAAGGGCCGACACCCCCCCCCCCGCCCCGCCCCGGGGCTCCCCCGGGGGCTGCACGGCCACAGCATCACTGCAAAGAGCCTTTATTGGGTACCGCGAACCCGTCAGCCCGGATCAGGGCACCGGAGCGGGACGTCCCGCAGCGTATCCCTTCCGTCCGTCTGTCCGTCCGTCCCGCGGCGGGGGTGACCGTGCCGTTACCCGCGTCCCGCTGCCTACCAGGAGCACAACACCACCTCCCGCAGCGTCCGCCGGAGCTCCTGGCTCCGGAAGGCGTAGATGAGGGGGTCAATCACCGAGTTGCAGATGATGAGGATGTGGAAGAGGTTGAAATAACTGAAGAAGCAGGTGCAGAAGGGGTTGGTGGGGCAGGTGACGATGAGGATGAGGTGGAAGAAGAAGGGCCCCCAGCAGATGAAAAAGACGCCCAGGAGGATGGTGAGGGTGACGGCTCCCTTCAGGCTGCTGCTGCGGTAGACGGTGGGCTGCTTCTGCTGGCTGGAGATGCTGCGGAGGTGGTGGCGGGCCAGGGCGAACATGTGGATGTAGAGCACCAGCATGAGGACCAGCATGAAGAGGAAGAAGCCGATGAGGCAGAGGAGGATGGCGTTGTTGCGGTAGTAGGTGACGAAGATGGTGCTGGAGACGGTGCTGGCCAGCCAGACGCTGGCCATGGTCACCACGGCCCGCTGCAGTGTCATGATGCTGTGGTAGCGCAGGGCGTAGAAGATGGTGATGTAGCGGTCCACGGCGATGACCCCCAGGAAGGAGAGGGAGGACACGACGGAGCTGCAGATGAGCATGTCAATGACATTGTCCATGTGCCGGACGACGCTGGCGCGGACCACCAGCACGCCGTGCTCCAGCAGCAGCAGGAAGAGCGTCTCCGCCAGGTTGCTGACACTCACCAGCATGTCGGAGACGGCCAGGCAGCAGATGAAGTAGTACGTGGGCGAGTGCAGGTTCCTGTTCTTCAGGATGGCGGCCACCACCAGCAAGTTCTCCACCAGGCTCACCAGCCCCAGCGCCAGGAAGAGCTCGCTGGGGATGTCGAGGCCCTGGCACCAAGCGCTGCCGGCCCCAGCTGTGGCGTTGCTCTGGTTGCCTTCGCTGGCATTCCAGGGCTCCCGCAGCAGGCGCAGGGGGGCCAGCGTCGACATGGTCCCTGCGTCAACCACAGGGTCCCCCCGCTTGGGGGCCGAGCCCCCGGGGCCCCCCACAGCGCCCACACACCCCCCTCGAGCCCCCGCCCTGCCCCGCCAGCGCTCCTGAAGCGCCCGGCGACGAGGCCGAGGGGACGTGGAGGAATCGGGGACGGGGGTGCGGGGGGGGGTCCCGCCAACTGGGGATGCCGCGCGCCTGCCGGGACCCCCGGTGTGGCGGCTGGCCTCCTCGACAGCCCTGGCCAGCGTCCCCGCAGCCGTGCGCCCGCCGGCCCAGGGGGATGGGGAAGAAAGGGCCCTTTCTCTGCCCCACTTTAAAGCTGGCTCCCGCGGCTCCTCCTCCCGAGGAGGGTGGGCACCCGCATGACAGCAGCACCCCGGCAGCAAGGGGAGATGCTGCCGAGGCCACCGGACCCCCGGCACAGCCCTGGGGACCCCGATGGCTCAGGGTCACCGTGTGCCTGGGGGTCCCACATGCCCTTGGGGGGGTCCGTGCACCTTGGGGGAGGCTGTGTGCCCCATACAGGCATCCACGCACCTTGGGGTCCCCAAGCGTCCTGGGGTGCTGCGTGTGCTGGGGGGATCCCTGCACCCTGGGGGGCTGCGTGTCTTGGGGGGGGGGTCTCACGGGCCCTGTGTGCCCTGGGAGGTCAATGAACCATGGGGTCCTGCACGGCCTTTGGGGAGGGGTTGTCCAGGCACCTCGGGGACCCCAGTGGGACCCTCCCCACTGCAGGAGCCAAGTCGCCCACCTGGCTCAGCCCTGGGGAAGGTGTTTTGCCACCATGGGACGGGTGATGGATCCGATAGGGATCGTCGAAGGCGTGATTAAAGGCGATGCCGCGCCCCGGCAAAGCCCGGCGCCGGGGGGGGGACACGGGACCCATCTGACCATCATGTGCCTTCGGTTGGTGTTGATGCCTGGAGCCGCTCAGCTGCCAAAGAGCTATTCAGGGCTCCATGAAAAGGCCGATCCCGCGGTTGTTCCCACCGGCCACTTCCGCTCCTTCCCGGGGGGGCAGCGGGAACCCTCCCCGGTGGCACAGAGCACCCCGCGGCTCCGGCGCGGATGAAAGCGGCTCAGCTGGATGCGTTGGGAACAGGGTGGGGGACCCCAGGCCGTCACGGTGCCTCGCTCAAAGCCCAGCGCCCCGGCACGGTAGGGAGCTCCCGTTAACGCGTGCCGGACGTCGAGCCGATGCCAGGCAAAGAGCGGCAAAACACCGCTCGGCCCCTGGGAAACGCAAGCAGGAGGAATCCAGACCAACAGCCACCGGGTTTCCCCCCTCCTCCTCCTCCTCCTCCTCCTCCTCCTCCTCCTCCTCTCCCGGCTGCTGCTCGGCTAAAAAGCGCGCCGGTACGTGCCGTGAATTTTTAAGCTTTATCAACAGAGGCTTGGGGAGCAGCTAGAAAACGCCGAGTCTGCAAATCCAAGGCGCAGGGAAGCGGCCAGGGCTCCTGTGCCGTGGGATTTGGATGTGCTGCCCCAACCCCCGGGGAGGGGACACAGCAAAGCGCTGCAGAAGGAGGAGGAGGAGGGGTGGTGGGGGGGAAGGATTTATTCCGGGCAGCGCAGGCTGGCTCAGCGTTAGAGCCATATATACACCGTTACGCAGCAGAAAAGGGAAAAAAGCTTTGCGGGCAGCAAGGCTGAGTTGAGGGTTTGAGCACAGCTGACCTCATTCCTGGCTCTACAAGGTGACGGTGGGGAAAAACAAGGCACAGGGCAGCAGCAAATGAAGAGTGGGGGGGGCCCTTCCGCTCCCTGCATGATGCAGCACAAGGAAAAGCCGCTCCCCGCACACACGGGGGAGCTGGGAAAGACAAGACCAGGAGAGCAGGCGGGGAACGGGCCAGTAAATGTGCGTGGAGGAGGGCAGAAGGGGACGAAGGTGATGTGGGGACAAGGACCAGCTGCGCTGAGCTCTGCCACAGCCCGACAGTCCTCACCCCCCACTGAGAGACGCGAGAAGCGCCCGCAGCGGCAGCCCCCCAACCCCAGACAGAGCCCAACCCCACGGCGACAGCGAGCGCTGGGGGTTTGCGTGACTTTATTGGAGCGCGAGATGAGTCGGGGGGTGGTTACAGAAGGTTGGGAGGCAAAGTGGTGTGTGTGGGGGGAGATGTGCACTCTCGGCTCAGTCCCAGTCCCCGTCGCCTTCGGGATTGTCATCTCGGGGGGGCTCCTGAAACTGGATGTTGGCCAGCATGTCCCGCATGGCCGCCATCAGCCTGTTCACCCCCTGGTTAAGGTCCTGCCCTGCTCCAGCCTCCTCCTCCCCGTCGTGCCTGATGTCCCCCTGCAAGAGAGCAGAGCTGGAGTGGGCAGGCAGGGAGCTGCCCGCCCGTCCGCAGCAGGCAGGGAGACAGACAACGGCGCTTGCCAAAAAGCATCAGGCTGCTCTGCAACCTGACGTTTCCCCGGCGCACATGCCAAGAGCCACTCCCTTTGCAGAAACACTGTGCGGTGGAAACTTCTGTGTACCGACAGCGAAAGCTGCCTGCACCTACCTGCAAGTTAAAATTTGGCAACAGCGAGCGGAAGAAGAGAGATAAAGTGCTTTCGTTGGAGGGATGGTTCGTTCTGAAAGATACAAGTCACACCATAGTTCGGGGGGGGTCGTGGGACTCAACCTCTGGCTGGGGATGCCGGACAGAACCACAGCACCACCCCAGGCAGCCCTGACACCGGGTATCGGGGGATTTCTGGGGATTTCTCAGCCCAGGCAGCCAGCAGCTGGCCAGCCTCTGCGCAAAGCAGTCGCCAAAAGCGCTACCAGGTTTGCTCCAGGCTGGGTCAGCACGTAAGACATGTACAGGCTGCACCACGGCTGCGCTTAAACCTGTATTTACCCCAAACCACCTCAGTTAAACAGTCAAAACTTTTTTTTTTTTAAAGTGTTTTGCAGTGGCCTTTGCCTTAATGGCTGTGAAGAACCGCTGTTGTGGACGGTGACCACCACGGAGAAGCGGCAGGACCAGTCCTGCCTGTACGCTCTGCCTGTCGGCGAGCACCACAAGCCCGGCTGCTCTTCCTCCGAGATGGAGGAAGACGTCGGCTCCGAGCGCCCACGTGCAGCCAGGCCCGGGGCTGAGGGCGTGCCGGGAACGCGCCGGCTGTGCCAGCGTGGAAACCAGGGGTGGAGAAAGTACCTTTCTGGTCTGGTGTAGGAAATGATGGAGTCTAGAGGAGGTAAAGGGTCGAACCCCATCACGGGCTGCGAGGTCACCTCCTGGAGGGGGAGGAAGAAGAAAGAAGGGGTGAAGGCTGCATCGCCGGCAGCGGCGAACACTGAGGCAGGGGGATGGTGGGAGCAGCCGAACAGCGCTTTGTGGCGGGGGGTTCTGTGGCAGGAAGCCATGTGTCCAGGAGGACGCTCTGAGGTCAGGCAGATGCTCTTTTGGGGGTGGCCAGGGTTCGAGACGCGCCCAGTGCCCGCAGCAGGGAGGTGAGCGCCATCGCGCCGCACGCACCCCGTCGGGGCCCCTCACCAGAGGCAGCGCTGCCGTGGCCTCCTTCATCTCCGAGAGGATGACGTGTCGGTAGATGTTCCTGGGCGCGCTCTGGTACCGCATCTTCCTCCTGAAGCGGGGAGGGGGGACTGGGGATTGCACCGGACGCACCTCAGCACAGCCACACTTTCATTTCTGCTGCTCTAGGTGCAGCGGCAGCTTTGTCCCCGGTGCTGGGGGGCTGCACTGTGTCGGACGGAGCTGGCTTAAGGCAAAGCCAAAGTCGTTTGGGCAGCTGCTGCTCTCAGATGAAAGAGCAGAACAGCGCAGGGACACCGGGCAGCTCTCCCTTGCCTGCCCCATTCCTCTGCAGGTCAGCAGAGCAAACTAAATCAGGTTTAGGACAAGACTTAACGCCTCCCTGCTGCTGCTCAGGGCTGGGAAGTGTTTCTAAGCACCCCCTGCCCATGAGCAGTGCAGCCACAACCCCCCCGCCCTCCTGGGCCGTTTCCAGGGCACACGCGAAGGCTGAGGCCGGGGGAAGCCAGCGCAGCACACGCTCCCCACCGAGCGATGCTATGATGCAGGGAAGAGCCTCTGCCTTCCCGGCCAGTGCCACGGCAGCCCAGAACCCAGCTCCTCTCAGCTGCGAAGCCCCCCCGGCTCGCTCCATCCCCACGGCGGGTAGCAGAGCCGCTCCCCTCCATCCACCACACTCACTTGTGCTCAGAGTCCTCCACCAGCGGGTCCCGGGCATCCACCATTCGCAACACCTCGTGGACGTGGGTCTCCAGCCAGGCCATCACGGCTGGATCCTTCCAGAGGGAGTGAGTCCTTCCCACGTAGAGGGACGTCAGCTGATTCAGGGCAGGAGGCTGGCTACGGGAGACACTTGTTATTCAGGGCACTCTCCTCCTTCCTGCCTGCAGGTCCCTGTGCGGGCTGGCAAGGGCTCGTCTCTGCACCGTGCTTCAGCAGGAGAACACGAAGAGAGGAATCGCAGGCTCCCTGCTTTGCTATTTCCATCTACCTTCACCAGTTTTTCTGCCTCCGTCTATTTTTGGGATAAGCATAGCCACAAGATGAGAGTTAACGCTGCCTTGACCCGAGGGGGAGAGCATTCGTGTGTTTAGGAGGACCACGTGTCAGGGAAATCCAGACTGGTAGGAGACAGCCTGCCCTGAGAGCACACACATGTTGTTCTCTCTCACTGCGTGTACCGACAAGCTTCGGTGTGAACTTCTGACCCGCCGCATTAAGGTGAGGTGGGTCTATGAGCGTTATCTGGTGGCCATTATGGAAATCCATTATCAAAGTGGCTAACAGCCTACGCAGGAAAACCAAATACCCTCCTCCGCAGCTCTGTAACTCCATTAGCTGCCTGAGCAAGCCAAAGCCCCACTACCAGCAAAATCAATTCCTCCTCTTTTCCGAGAACATCTCCAGGGCTTACCTTATCTGAGCATTCAGCCCGAAAAAGGGATGGGACGTGACCCTGGCGTCAGGCTGCACACTGCAGCGATCCAACAGCGGCATGAGCACTGCAGGAGAAAGTCAGACAGGTCGCTGGCAACAACCTCGGCGAGGAGCATCACGGAGCGGCCGGTCAGGGCTGCGGGGAGACAGCCCCGTCCCGGGGGGCCAGCACCCCACTGGGCCGCTGAGCGAGGGCCCACGCCAGGATGCTGCTGGGGGTTATGCTGTGTTTTGATCTCCGTGGGGACGATGGAAAGAGAGGCAGAGTAAAAGAAAAACAAACTTTTTTTTTTTGGTCCCCCCAGTGAAATAAGGTGCCATTTTCTGCACTTAGCACGGATGGCCTTTGAACTTGAACAAGGGTTTTGTTTCAGTCACCATGACAAGCAGCAGAAAAGATGGTTTCTGCCAACACAAACTAAACCTCTGTTTGAGAGCTGGTTATTCCTGCCTATAAAGACACACCCTCCTCGGGGCCCAGAGGGGCTGTATATCTCCTTTCATGGACAGCAGCAGTGACTGGATGAAAGCAAGAGTGATGGGTGCCCAGAGAGAGCAGCACATCTGAAGCAGAGCGGTGCCTCGGAGGGAAAGCCAAGAGAGACGCGCTGTCTCTGGCCCGAGCAACCCTGCGGTGAAACATTTCCCTGCTTCGAGACTCCAGTTCTCATCCTCCCCCAACTCGCACGCCCGTGACCATCTCTAATGAGGGGGCATCAGCTGCTCGGAGGGTGTGCAGGAGGGGTAAGAGCCACCGATCTCCTCCTGACATGGCTCATGGCTGCCAGGGCCCGAATTGGCTTCGCCGGCCCTGCCACGGCGCGGGCTGGGAAAGCGAATCCCACTGCCGCCGCTGCCAGACGTAGGTACGGCAGGACCTGCCGCCGCCGGCCTGCCTGAGCTGCCTCGCCCTCTCTGAGTCAGAGCTCCCATCTCCCACGGACAGAGGTGAACGCCGTTTGCAACCCACGGGCAAACTGCTGCCTCTGCGCTCGACGGCCTGGAATCCAGCCTTTGCTCTCACAGATGAAGACGGTGACAAAGCCTGCGGGGATGGACTTACCGGTGGGGACAGACTTACCGCTTGGGAACATGATCAACGCGAGCTGGATGAGCCGGGCTGCTCTCTCCCGGGCTTGGCTTATCTCCAGCTCCGAGCGCTCCTCCTGCTGGCTCAGGAAGAAATAGGCCAGCGGCACCGAGAAGGCAAAATTGGGCAGCTGGGACAAATTCCGGTGACTCTGCAGGATCAGAGAGAGATTTACCGAGAAATGATGCTCTGCAGAACGATCGCGATGTGGCCGGGCTGCTCACAGGGTGGGGTTTCTTGCTTGCTGGATTAAATTACTTTCCAGCTGCTGGCTTGGTGCCCCCAGAACCGAGTAAGCAATTTTGAGTTTGTACAACTGTTTGCAGGGTACCAGGATTACAAGAACAATCCCCCCCCAGCTTTTACGTGTCATTCCAACGCTGTTGGGATGCCAGCCTGGCTGTGAGACAGCCCTCAAAGGCTGCTGTATCCTAACCTGGACAGGAAAACCTCCCGCTCTGTGGCACAGTGTGCCAGCCCAGGAACCCGCTCCCCCCTCGCTGCCCCAGGCTGCCCAGTGGCACCTCACCTCCCACTCCTGGAAGATGCGGGTCAGGAAGGTGTATTCTCGAGCTCGGAGGGACAGAAAGTCAATCAGCAGCAGTACACACAGGGGGTCGTTCTCTGGATCAAGGCTTCGGAGGGAGGTGAGCACAAGGGGAGGAAACAAAAATCAGTGTCACAAAAGCTGAAGCAGCTGTCCTCGTTTTTAAGTCAAACAAGACTTTCCCAGGAGCACCCAGAGCTTCCATGACTCAGCAAGCGGAAAGAACGGGAATGGGATCGCTCCTGCACGGCCAGGGTGACGGTGCAACGCCCGGCCTGGTCTGCGTCCCCGCAGAGGGGTGACAGTCGCCCCGTCACCCCCTGGGTGCAGGAGCAGGATGAAGCCACTGTTGTACATCTGCTCCACAGAGACTCCGGGCTCTGTGGACCAGCCAGGCCCACAGCTCAGTAGCCAAGAGCGAGGGCCACCCCAGTGCCATCTGTTTAAGCCTCCTTCTCAGCAATCACCTCTCTCCAAAGCAGCACCACAGGTAAGAGCATGGGCCCAAAACTAACCCATGATGCTGCATCTGTAAGGAGTGTAAACAAGCCCTCGCTGAGCCTGGGAGCAGCAGAACACCTCCGGGGTTTCCATCCCGCCTGGGCTAGGTGCGGTGCGTTGCTCGAAGTGCGGACGCTCTGCCCCACCCCACGGGGAACAGGGCGCAGCCCTCAGCGGGGGCACCTACCTCAAAATCAACTTGCAGAACTCCAGGGCTGTCCGGGGACAGCCTCGCTTCTCCAGGAACATCAGGTGCTTGAAGAGAGCCAGGAAAAAAGCCCTGCGTGGGGAACAGCAACAGGGTTTAGCAGCCAGATTTGGAGAGAAGCACCCTCGTGCCACTTGGGAATGGGGACACCCGGACAGCCCCAGCTCCTTGTCCCCCCGAGCATCAGCACCACAGTGCAGCCGGGGGGTCCAGGGAACCCAGCCCGGTGCAGTGCAGGGTGCCACAGACCCCCCACGTTCCCATCGCTTATTTTTTTAATCTCTTTGCGCAACCATAGGGACAGCAAACCCGTGGCTGCTTCGCAGACCGGGGCTGACAACTCACAGACAACAGAAACAAGTAAATCCCCCCAGTCTGCATCCTGCCTCGTCCCAGCCCGCGCGGGGACGGTGACACAGAGCCTGGCACGATGCGCACAGCGGGGAGGGCTGACACCCCAACGGGGCGAGACCCAGATTGCAGCGTTCAGGTCACAGACAGCACGAAGCCCGTCAGTAAGCGGGTGCTGGAAATCTGAGCAACCTCCAGGTACAGCAGTTTGGGAGAGATGACTTGGGTCAGCTGACTGGAAAATTCCCAGAATAAAGTCACCTTTCCTCGCAGCTGCAGAGCTGTTGTTACGTAAAAAGCTGGGCTGGGAGCAGCGCGAGGGCCAGGGCTGAAGGCAGGGAAGGCAGCACACGAGTGACCGAGCACAGCCGTAAGACATGCAGACAGTGTTTTTGTGACCAAAATAAGTGCCGTTTTGGGCTAAGGGGTACTAATTGCCTGAGAGAGATGTGACGGGGAGGAACAGCTCATGCTCCAGTAAGAAATCCCTCAGGAAAGAGAGCGTTTGCAAAGAAACCTCAGTGCAAGAGCTGCTGGTAGCCCAGCACCCACCCGCTGCCTTGCTGAGGGGCACTGCCACCAGCTGCCGAGCGGCAGAGCTTGTCCCGACAGAAAGGGACGTTAAAGGTCCCCCCCTGGCAGCAGCAAACGCCATGGATCTGGGTCTCTGTGTCCCAGGTAGGCCAGGGCACGCTGTGAGGGCTCTCCGGTAGCCGCGGGGCAGGCAGGCGTGCTGCCTACCTGTTCTCCGGCCGCCGGTAGTCCAGCCTGCAGGTCCCGCTGGTGAGGCTGAAGACGGGGTGGAAAGCGCACTCCAGGCTGTACAGCGCCCGCTCTGCGGACAGCGAGGACAGCGTCAGGCCACGCCACCCCCCACGCTCGCAAAACAGCCATCCGTTTGGCCCAGAAGATAATCGAGAGCTCTGGCAGCTGTGAAATGAGTTTCCAGCCTAACAACGCACAAAGCTACTTTTGAGTACGTGGTGGCAGCAGCCAAGCGAGCCCTGATCCCGTCTGCGGGCGTTAGAGCGTGTTCCGGTTGTGAAAAGGAACTCTTCTGGAGGAGGGTTGGGATTGAGGCTGGTACAGCTGCCTCTGCTACAACTATCTTCACACAGGGAAGCCAAAAATCTCATCCCCGCTTCGCCTCTGGCTTCTCTCATCATGCTGGAGAGCACATGCCCCGGTTCCCAAACACATCCGACACCAGAGACCACGGTCAGTCTCTCAAGGTACGCAACATCGCACTGCTGCTAAATTAGACCCTCCACCCGCAAAGACACCCCGCAGGTGGGACCCTGCCGCGTCCGGATAATCCTTCCATTCATTTGGAAGGTGAATGCTGATGAGTTTTGCCCCAGACAAGCACGTCCGGCTCTAAAAGCCTCCAGCAAAAGCCGCTGGTGGGCAGGATCACAAAAGGCCGAGCGCTCATGGCCCCAGAGACAGACACGGAGCCAAACCAACCCTTCTGGTTTGCTGCTTCTCTGCTGAAACAAAACCAAAATGGAACGAAAAGCCTTTGATCGCTAATTCAGGCCAGGACATCTGCTCCTCAGCTCTTACCTATGAGATCACGGGCCATCTCCTGGTCCTCCTGCATCCGGCACACGTCGCTGAGCTGCAGAAGGGAGTCCACGTGGTACGGGTTCATCTGAAGCAGCAGCTACAGGAGAGCACGAGCTTGATTACACGAGGGTACAAGTCACCGCCTTCCCAGGCACACTCGTGGCGACTCCCAGCACACTTAAGCTGCCAACCTTTAGGGGTTCGGGGACCCCCCACCCCTCAAAGATGCCATTCAGAGCATCTCCTCTCATGAATTTGCTCACTCGCTGACCCAGGTACCTCTCCAGCACCCCAGCTCTGCGATGCAGAAAGCCAAGGCCTGAGCACAGAGCGCAAAGCTCTTCCTTTAATCCCAACCTGCCGGGCAGGGAGAGCTCTCCCAGCCCCACGCAGGGTCCCAGCCCTGGATCGCAGCTTTCCTCAGGCAGCTCCCTGCCAGCCCACCCAGCTTTTCCAGCGCTGAGGCCGGGCCAGGCCTTCGCTCATCTCTGCTGGCCTCTGAATCTCTCCCAGCCCCACCACATCCTTCGGAAGGTGAGGGCCCAGAACTGCACACAATATTCCAAATGCAGGCAGCAGGCATAATTACATTCTTGTTTTATCTCTATCCCTTCATAATTCTGAGCATTTGATCAGGCTTTTGCTTCCTCTGGGTACTGAGAGGACATTATGACACATCTATCACAATTCCAGGATCCAGCTCCTGAATGGTAATGGATTAAAAATGTTTTTTTCCAGGCTTCAGCACAGAAGTTCAGCCACACCCAGAAAACCTCTGCATTCACTAATTATATTATGAATGGGCTACTTTTTTCCCAGTACCTAAAACTCCATCTCAACATGAAAATACTGAAGCTATTTCAAATCTCCTCGCAGTTTGGGGATTATTTGTTTTCCCCCAAACTGAAAAAATACAGCTTCGAAAGCTCCAGAAGTTGTACACCTGCAGGGCAGTGGCCAGTGTGGCCACCTACAGCGCAAAGCCTTTATGTTCTAGGCTGCCCCAGCCCAGTGCCTTTGCCTTGGTGCCACTTGCCTGATGTTTCACCCCTTCCTTGGTCGCTCTGAAATCCCTTTCTAGTCCTCATTTTTGGAAGAGATGGAGCACCTAAGGTCGCTGTGATGGGGAAAAGTGCTCTTCACATGCTTATGCCTTCACCAGCAAGGCCCTTTTAACCCACTGGCAAGAGCAGAAAAAACACTCACAGAGCAGGACCACACACCCCCCCCCCCCCCCCGCCAAAAATAAACCCAACCCACACCATTTTGCATGGTGAAACCACAGCAGCAAAGCAAACCTGGGCTCCAGCTGCGCTGAGACTGTGGTTATCACAGATAAACTGGTTGGGGGTTTGAGGTACTTCCAGCATCGGCAAACCCATCTGTTAGATTTTACACTTAACAGAAAAGTGGAAGACTAAAGCTGTGGGAATATCGTCAAACGTAGCCAGACCCACTCGACAGGGACAGAGCACAAAGACTAAAATGTGCCACAGAAAAGCTGTCCTGCTCTGCAGAGCTGTGCGGGGCCGTGTCGGAGCCGTCCTTAGGACGCTGCTCTCAGGTCCAGCCCTGCTGCGCAGCAATGATTCGCATCGTTTAAGGCGAAGCCCTCGGTCCAGTCAGCAGGCAGGACTGATGAGCTGGAGAGAGCCGTGGCCACGAGCAGAGGGTGGGAAAGCAGAAGGAAGTAAACTTTATTTAGTAGACAATGGCCTCTTTAAGAAACTTCTCCAGGGCATGGATCTGAGCTCATGTGGCCAGGGTTTTCAGAGCAAAAATACCTCAGTTATGGTTCAGTAGGGCGCAGAGCAATTTTACTGTTGCTTATCACTACAAACCATAAATGTTACCATACAGTTTAATGAGCTTGGACACGCATGAAAAACTTTCAACACAAAGACTGTTTTGCTGAAATACCAAGAAAAGACATATTTTTGATCCATGCAAGAGTTTATAAATACAACAGCTGTTAGTTTAGGCTCCCATTTAAAGATGGGTTTATACAATATTTCCCCTTTCCCAGCTGAAGAGCCAAGACAAGGGAGCTTTATTCCTGCCTTTTCAGCCCAACGGTCAGTTCCTGCGGGCTCCTCTTCCAGAGGGGCTACCTGGCATGCCCTCGGGCAGAGCCACCAAGGCTCGGCCACCAGCCACCACACCTCGTTTGCACCAAGGTGGCCACTTCTCTTATTCATGAGGTGAGAGCAGAGCTCAGCAAGCAACGCTGCCTCGCCCCGCGCAGAGGGGGTGCAGGGCTCTACGGCTCAAAACGAGACAAAAAAACCCAAACCTAAGCACAGGGACGCATCAGCCCACCCCAACCTGCCAGGGAAAGGGGGTGCAGGAGGTCACAGCACAGGCAACCCACTGTCACAACATACCACAATGTTGTTGGGGTCCATGGACTCGACAGCGTCTAGGAACTTGAACTGCACTTGCTGGTACTCGCGATGGTGCTCGAAGGTGAAGTGCTGCACTCCCCTCCTGGTGTCCACCAGCTGCATGGCGATACCTAGAGGGTGCAGGGAGAATCACAGAATCATCTGGGTTGGAAAAGCCCTTGAAGATCCTCTAGTCCAACCATGAACCTCACACTGACCGTTCTCAACCCCACCAGATCCCTCAGCGCTGGGTCAACCTGAAGGTGCGGTACCGCCGCCGCCAGTGCAGCAGCCAGAGCAGCTTTTCTGCTTTCTTATCACACAGGAAGCTCATTCACTGGCTCCCAAGGCAGATAAGTTCCCAGAAACTCCCAGAGAATTCACTGCTTTCCCTCCTCTCACGAGTCAATGTCCAAAACCCACCCAAGAAGGCCAGACAGTTTGCCCTCCCCATGGATATTTCTCATTATCCACCCGCTGCCTAAAATAACATGGGAAAAAAAAAGTTCAAGCACCAAGATACAACACGACAGAGCTCTCCCTGTCGGGAGAGGAGGTATTTCCAACAAGCAGCTCCCTTTCTGCATCAGCCAGTGAAAAGCCTGGGCCTGGCAGCTGATGAAAGCAGCTCCAGTTTCCACGTGCTGAGGCCCTAGGAAAGCCAGGCTGGCGGGAGCAGCCGTCCGTGCCAGCACAGGCACGGCGTCGGCTAGCGGCAGCGCGGCGGGAGGCGGCACCGAAAGCCTCACCTGTTTTGCTGTAGCGTGGCCACGTGTTTTTGGGAGCCGTCAGCCACGTGCTGCGGACGTACTGGCGCTGCCTTTGCCTGGGCCTGAGGAAATAAACACGACAGGTCACAGGTTTCTGTACTAACAGAATGAGGAGGGCTGAAACCAGCCAGAAAAAGGTGATACGGGGGGGGAGGGGGGGAAGAGATATCCAACGTGTTCCCCAGCTGCAGCCCTGCCACACGGAGCTTTTGCCCAGAGCTTTAACAGATTTGCCTTCAAGACACAAGACACCTTCGCCCAGGTTCTGCCTTACTTGAACCATTCCTCTCCGGGCCAGCCAGTGCCTCCAGCATTTCCACTTCAATAGCTTCTCTCCCCTGTTTTTATTCCTGCCAAGTTCTCAGCTTCCTCTTTGCTTCAAACAGCTTCCCAGGTCCAATTAAGAGAGTCCCATATCCCTCTGACTCATCTCTCTTACCAGCAGTGCCTTCAAATGTCAACTGATTTAGTTTAAGCCGTGCTCACAAATGCAACCGATTTAATGGTTCGGGGCAGGAGGAATTCAGAAATCAAGGCTACTCTAAGAAAGTCATCTCTCCTCCGTAAGAGACTGCTGCTTCTTCCTCAAGCACTAAGTATTTTTCCACAGACTCCCTCAGAGAAGGTTTCTGCTTCCACCATCGCTGCTCTGAGCTTATACCCTTTGTACATGCACATTTTTCAACCAGCTCACAAAAGGGGGGATTTTCTGGGTAACACTGACCACAGTGCAGCGGGTAACGACACAGAGACCTCACAGCTGAGAAGCAGCAGCTTCCCTGTGCCCCTGAAAGCAAGTGCATGAGACCCCCCCCCCCCCCGAAAATATTCAGGGTCCCCTCTATAAGACATCAGAGACTTTGGAATAGCAACAAGAGACAAATGCTGGAGAAAGGAAAAAAAATTAAAATCTAAGTCTATATGAATTTAAGCGAAAGGACTTTAGAAGAGTGTTTTGGTGGTAAATGAGAGGGGAAATCAGCAGAAGAAAAAGCAAATGTTAGTAAAAGCCTGGAGAAGTCTTACCTCCCCCCCACATATACCACAAAAAAAATATTCTCCTGTCCCAACAAGCGATGGGACAGGAGAATATTGTCTTTTCATTTAGTAAGACACCCTAAACCCCAACTTGCCTGCCCAGGTGTGGCACTGGGGGCTCAGTGAGCCATGCCAAGGGGAGGACAGACACACACCGACACGGACTTTGAAAGGGTTTAATATTAAATTCTGGACTAACCTCTGATCACCAAGAACAGCGCGAGCCCCGAAGTATCTCTTCAACTCATTCTCCGGATTCAAGTTTCTGAGAAGATTGAAACAAGAAAGAAAAGCTACCGTCAGTTAAACACGGCCAGAAGTCTCACACTTGCGTCCTCTCCATCAGCACCAAGCGCTCTGCTCCTCAAAGTGTCTCTGGCCAAGCCCCCGACCTGTCACACATGCCGCTGATCTGACACAACGCTCAGAAAGAGACTAAAAATGGTCAGAACAGGAGGCACTGAAAGCCAGTTTGGGCTGCTGCATGCTTCCTTCGTGCTCTGCTCCAAAGACAGGGAATACTTCTGCTGCCCTCTCCAGGGTACTCCCAGGACAGCCACTGTTCAGGAGAAACCTGGAGAACACGAGACACCTGCTGCCGAGTCCAGCAGCAGCAGCCTGCAACTTGGGTCAAGCACCCTAAGCACTGCACAGAGGCCGGCAAGGATTAAAATACATTTTTTTAATACAAAGAGCTGGTATCAAACCTACAGTTTTCTTTACTGTTTGGCCCAGAGAAGGGAGGTGTATTTGAGACAGGTTTCTCCCTGCTGACCTGCGAGCAGGACTCGAAGACAGGGAGCGGGATGGCGGAGATCCAGCCGACCCTTGCCTGCTTGCAGGTTATCCAGCCCTCCAAGGTTTCTGATTAGCGTCTACTTGACCTGAGAAGTCACTGAAGTTTAAAGCCACCTCTAGACAAGCAAACATTCTGCCTGTGCCGCAGGGTCCCTGAACAGGCTGCGCTAGCACCGACTGCCCACCAGCCTAGACTCAGTTTTAATGCAGCATGACTGGAGGTTTCAAAACTGGGACTGGCAAGTTGTCCCAGCTTAAATGTTTTCTCCAACAGAAAGAGCTGCCAGTGTCTGCACCAGCCCAGGGCTCCGGAACACGCTGGACGCACCAGCCAGCCCATTCCCAACAGGTTTCCCAGTGGATACAGGCCCAGATGTTACAGATCTCGAGTCTAAGGCAGATTCATTCTTCAGCTCTTGGACACACCTGGCGCTTAGTCTGCTTTGTTGATGGTGACGTGTGGGGAAGGTTACACAAGTCTAACTTGCTCTCCCGGTGAAATTAGCTCCTGGCACTGCTCGGCCCTCCTCAGAGGACAGCGCAGGTGGCACTGGGACCTGCTGCTCACGGTGCCTGGTCTGAACGTGGCTGCTCACCGGGCCAGGAGAATTTGATGACAAAGCTTTAAGCACCAGGGCTCTCAGCAGCTCTGCAGAGATTCTCCTGCAGAGTCTCAGAGTGTTTTAGGCTGGAAGGCACCTCTGGAGGCTAATCTGGCCCAGTTGCACGCTCAAACCAGGCTTGACAGTGGAAAATACCAGTCACCGCTCAAAACCCAACACAGCTCTAAGAGCAGCGGTTCAAAACAGGGACACGCACAACCATTACCACAACCCCTTTCAAGCAAATCCTGAATTTGCAGCCAGATCACGCTGGTGGGCTCCCATCTCCCTTCCTTGGGGAAACAGATATCCCCGTTACGCCCAAGGGCCAAAATCAGGAAGGAAGCAGCACTACCTGTGCTCTACGTAGAGCAGAGGCCGGCTGTCGGCGATGATTCCGCTCTGGGTCTGCTGTGAGAGCCCACTGGTGTCCTCAATCTTCTCCAGCAGGCTGTCGATGTCTTCCAGGTCGTTGTCTTCCTTAAGATAGGCACAGGCAAAGAGAAGGCAGTTATGACAGAGTGAGCCACTGCGGCACGCAGGTCACCCAGCTGAGAGCACACCCAGCTGCCGCCGGGTCCTTCAGCTCATCCCAACCTCCACGCGATACCCCTGCAGCCCCTCGGACTTTCTTAGCGAGGCCTCCCCTCTCCTCTCGGCACTTTTATCCCACCTTCCCTGCCCAATGGCCCCCGGAAGGGCTGGCTGCACTTCCTGCTTGCTCAAGGCATCGCAGGGCTGTTGCTTTTCACACCCTTGTGCGTGCAAACGCTCCAGCTGATATATCTAGCGCGGGCAAGAGCTGGCGGGCTGGCTGAGCTCCGGTCTGCCCCTTCCTACCCAGCCTTCGCTGTGCTTCGTCACTTACACTGCAATCCCTGTAACATCATTAAACGCTGGGGTGCTGATTTTAATCATAAATATTTAAATAATCAGCCTTCACCATCTACTTTCCATGGAAACGCTAACTTACTGCTGTGTCCCTCGTAATGAGGTATCAAACACCGGGGTGATTTTAACCCAACTCTAACACGCTGTGCTCTCGCTTTCCCCATCTCCGAACAACCCAGAGTACATCCAGCAGCGCACACTCAACAGTTGTGTAACGCTTTTATCCTGATTTCCCTCTATTTTTCCCCACAAATAGCAAGTGATGCATTTCTTAGGCGGCCGTTTCACATCCTCCTCATGATGTACGTGGGTGGAACACGGAATTCCATTCATGACACCCAAACAGCCCTGCGAGCTTGCCTTTTCCAGCTAAATATAGCCACTCCGCGGGGAGCGGATAGATGACAAGTTTATAATGTGCTTCGCATTTAAGTGCTCGAACAAAGGTGGTACTATCTCCAGCTAGCAAATCAAACTGCCTGCATCAGGGTTTGAAGTCTTCCTAGAGCCTGCAGCTGGCAGATGTCACCCTATTGCTCGTTATTTTTGGAGTGGGAGAGGAAACAGGCTCTTTGATCGGGTTCCCTGCCTCAGGAGCTCGCTCGGAGCTCGCCCAGCTGAATTCCCGGGGAGGAGGCGGTGGCCAGCCAGGCACCCGCACTGGAGTCACGGCTCACCTGCTCAGCAGTTCAGCACACCACAGCTCAGGATGTTTAGCAAAGGATCTCCTCTGAGGGAATCATTAAGACTTTTAAACCTCAGCAGAAAATTAGTTCCCACTTAATTTCTAAGCAATCCGCTTAGTCTCCTGGCCTAGCTGAGGTACATAAAGTATATTCAAACATACACATTCGTTTCTTATAGTTTTATCCGTAACCAACGCAGAAACTGGACCAAGCTCTGACTCCACGCATGCTTCCTTAGGGGTAGAGAGCTGAGCCAGAGAGAACCCCCGTCCCCTGGCTCCCTCAGCGCTGAGGGGATGGAGCAGGTCCCCCGGGCAGCACCTTCGCCAGCGCACAAGCAGACGAGACCCCGTCACCATTCAGAGGTTGAACTACAGCAACAGCACGTGGCTGGGCATGGGGGAAAGGGAAGGTGAGGGAGGGCTGGCGAGATCTCCGTAGGGCTCTGCAGAGCGGGAGAGCTACCTAAGTAGGACAAGGAAAATAGAATGGAAATGCAAAGCCCTCGCACGGTACCCGCTCCCGCACGGAGCCTCGAAGCGGAGATGAAAGAAGACGCCGCCACGAGGATTTCAGCCCTGAGCATCTGCAGCAGAGCTGCGCCAGTCCTGGCTGCTCCCAGGACCACAGTCAAACGCTGCTGTTGCCATTTCGTAATTTTAAATGAGTACAAGGCAAAAAGGAGCATTCTCGCCTCAAAATCTTTCCTGCAACCACCTCAGAGTTGCCACTTTGTCAATCCCAAGGGATTTCTCAGAGCAAATGCAGACGTACCAGAGTCTCCCCTGCCGAAGTTTTCTTGGTTTTCCTTTTCTTTTTTTTCTTTCGCGGCTTGTTACTCAACACAGGCTGCAAAGAGAAAGGGAGCAGCTGTCAGCGCACGCCCACAGACCACAGGGATGAAAGCTCCATGGGGAGAAGAGCATTTCCCACAGGGATCAGCACGCCAGGAGGGTCCTTAAACAAATCCAACATTCATCCTTTTGAGTTCGTCAACGTGTGGAAGTTAAGACACAAGGAGAAAATGGAGTAAAGCACCAAAGGTTTGCAAACGTAAGGGTTAAACCTCAGCTGACTTTCAGATCAACGTCTGAGACTGCAAAATCAGCCAAGAAACAGTTTAGATACGCCAGGTGCGGAAGAAACATTTCAGCCCTCCTTCAGCCTCTACGATAAATTTTATTTCTGTTCTTCTGTGAGCAGCACAGTTTCATCAGTCACTCCGATTTCCACAGAAACGAATACCTGCCCGAAAGCACCGCGCGATACCGGCTCCTCTCGCTGCAGTGAGGTCAGCTCCCGAGGCTGCGTGCCATTCCCTACCCTGACAGGCACGCTGCTGTCCTCGCTGGCTCTTCCCCAGGGCATACAGAGCTACAAAGCACATTTCCAGGATTTACATGGGTAATAGAGCGAGTAACAGTGTTACCAGAAGCACCCCCCAGCTCCTGAGCTGCTTTTAAAACCAGGGGAACGTGCAGCCCCGACAAGGCTCTATCGAACAGCGGGGAGACACCCCGAGGGCCCCCACGTTCCCACCTGGACAGCTCCGAGCGCAGCAGCGGGTACATCCTGCAGCGTTTATGCAGCGAATTCGCTGGGTCAGGGCCTGCTGGAGCCACGGCTCAGGTGGGGACCGACCAAGCTGAGCTCACACAGCACATCCCGAGCGTTCCCAAGCCCCTGGGCTGGCTGAGGCCACCAGCACAGCTGGCCCACGCACACACAGTGGTCTCTGCTCCTCTGGCCACACCACCCATCACCCAAAACCCACGGGCACAGGCCCCAGACACTGAGCCTTAACGGGTGAGACCAGGGGGCCAATCCCCCTCCGCTCCCCCTGACCCTCATCTCCAGTGAGATACGGGCTGGACTTGTGATGTTTAATGTTAATTAAAGTGCCCCTTTCCTTACACTCTTCCGCAAGGAGATGCTTCTGAGCTGACCACAGAAAGGAATCTTAACACAAAATGACAAAAAAAAGCTACAGGGAAGAAGCAGCACAGCGTTTAGTTTCCATTACTTGGAGTCTTCACACCATTCCCAAAACAAACACTTCGCTGAGCATCCACCCACCAGCCCAGCCCCACACAGGGTGCAGAGCTCAATTAACTGTGCAGCGAAGGGAGCAGAGAAGAGATCTCTGTTTCAGAGACCCTGGGTACTTTCCTCCTCACATGGTCGTGAAGACACAGCACAAGGTTTTCCTTCTGAACCTCCCCTCTGCGTTGGAAAATCTCCGCAGATCCTAGGTGCAAACCCTCAGCACCAAACTGCTTGTACTCCTCCAGGTCTGGTGCCCCACTCGGGTTTAAGCTCCCTGCTCACATCCCTCTCCCCGAGACTCACATCCTCAGCCTCCAACAAAACCCAGGTGCAAGGGAAAAGCAACATATTGTCTGTCACCACAAAGCTCCTCAGTGCACACAGAGACAAGGAGATAAGACACCTTCTCGCCACAGCTCGCGTGATGATCGCCTTCATCACTAATCCCTGCGGTTTAGTTACCGTTTGGTCCGGCTGCTCTGCCTCCTCCCCATCTCTCTGCCCATCACCTTCAGTCTCTTTGGTTACAGCCCCTTCGTTCTTCCCTCCTGCTGCATCCCGCTCGCTGAGCCGGGCATTCGCTCGCTCCTCTCTGGGCGGCGGCTCATCCTCCGACTCCTCAGCGGTGATCTGTGCAAAGAGACGGAGAAGCTGCAGGAAAAGCCGGCGCAGGGCTGCGCTCTGCCCTCTCCTGCACCCCGGGAGGGGCTGAGCTCCCCAGGAATCCAACCTGTTCTACCTGCAAATGGAAGAGAAAAAACATCGCAGAAGCAGCGCAGGGCTCAGCTGCCCAACTGGCTTCTCCAGGGCCACAACGACGCGTCCACCGCACAGCACGGCCCTATCTGGACCCTGCTCTTCCTTGGGAAGAGCCTCTAAAACCAGCCTTGCCTACGCTCGAACAGCCAAGCCTCGGGGAAGGAGAAGGAGCCACTGGGGCTGGCCAAGGTGCCCAGAGAAGAAGGACCAGGCTCTGTCACCCCAGGGACCCATCTATGCCATCAGGGCCTGCCTGACCCCCAACCTCCAGCACCGGGATCTTGCAGGGTTGGGAAGGTGGCAGGAATATTCCTAAAACCAGCTTCACCCAATGTCTGACCAGCCCAATTCTCAGGCCCAGCTCTGACAACATCCCAGCCCAGACCCCCCAGCCCCTCCCAGGCCTCCCTCCAATTCCCTCCCAGTTCAGCCCCAGTTGCTGCCCCCTCAAGCCTTCCCTACACCCCATCTCACCCCAACTCCCTCCCTTTCCTACCCCAACGCTGAATCTCTCTCAGGCCCTCCCAGTCACCCACCACCCCAATCCCCTCCTCAGCCCCACCCCGGTCGCTGACCCAAACCACTTCCTCCCACAAACTGTCACCTCAGTGACACGCACACCCGCCGGCTCAGGGCCACTGTCACCCCTCTCGGTCACTACCACCCAGCCCCCCTGTTCCCTCCAGTCACCTCCTAACCCCTCCCTCAGTCACTGCCCCCAAGTGACCCCCTCACAGTCACTGTCAGCCCTCAGCCACCCCCCACAAGTAACTGTCCCCCCGGGCACCGCCACCCCGCAGGCCCAACCCCTCCGCCAGCGCCGTCACCCCTCACCAGCTCGAAGCGGTTGCTGACGCCGCTGCAGGACGGCCCGCGGTGTCCCCTCCCAGCACCAACCGGCGGTGACAGCCCCTCCCGACCACCGTCGAGACCCAGCTCGCCCAGACCGGGCTCCTCCTGGCCCCGCTGCTCGCCCCGCAGCCGCCGCAGGGCCCGCCGCGACATGGAGCCCCGCGCCCTACTGCGCCTGCGCGCGCCGCCCCGCCCCACTGCGTCTGCGCCGCGCGCGGCCGCCCCGCCTGCGCAGCCCCGTCCCGCCGCACTGCGCCTGCGCGGATCCCGCGGCCCGCACCGCTCCGCGCGCCCCTTCCCACACTGCGCCTGCGCGTTGGCTGACAGCGCGCCTGCGCGCCCCGCTGCCACGCCTCCGGTGTTGCGCATGCGCCCCGCGCAGCGCCCCGCGCGAAATATGTCTCGGGGCGGGAAGGGAGGCGTGGGATCGTGCATTTTCCCACGGCTCCTGTGCGGGGTCACGGCGGGGCACAGCCCGGGGACACGGTGGGACCTGGGGGACTGCCTGGGGTGGGGCTCGGGGTTGGGGACACACAGGGGGACAGTTTGGGGGGCATGGGAACGGCGGGCGGGATTTTCCCACGGGCCCTGTGCGGGGTCACGGGTGGGGCACAGCCACGGGGGTGGGCAACGAGGATGGCCCCGGCGTGGGGGGGGATGTACACGACCAGGGAGGCCACGGTGGAGTGCAGGGGGCAGTGGGACACCCAGCCCCAACCCGGGGGGGCCGCTCACCCCCCCCCCGCCTTCCACGCCGGCTGCCCCCCCACACACCCACTCAGGATCAGCCACACGCCGCAGGGGCAGCCCAGCGGGTTTATTAGGCGGGGTGGGGATGTACAGAGCGGCTGTGCCAGCCTGCGGCGCTGGGCACCCCGGCATGGCCAGCGCCCGCCCGGCGCAGCCAGGGCTTGGCACAGAAGAGGGGCCAGGGTGAGGGGGGCAAAGGCTGGCGGCTGCGGGCACCCCACGGCGGGATCCGTCCCCCTGGGGGCTGTGCCAGCCGGTGGCGGGGACAGGAGGGGACAGCAGGCACCCCGCTGTGCCGCCAGGCCATGCCCCACCCCCCCACCCCCCACCCTGGTCCGTAAGGTATATAAATATAGAGGCTGTATGTATACATCCTATGTATATATGTACATCCGGGTGGCCGCTAGCCGCGTTTCTGTCGGGGCAGCCGGTACCCCCGCGCCGGGCCTTTCACTTGTGCCAAGAATCGCCGTAGAGGGAGCGGGCCTTGGCGGCGCGGCGGGGCGCGGCGTTGAGGACGGCCACGCTGCGGCGGCTGGAGCAGATGACGTCGGTGACGAAGCCGGCGCAGTCGGTGCAGATGTCGCGTAGGACGGAGCCCTGGGCGTAGATGTGGGGGAACTCCTCTTCCACCCGGCGCCAGCACGTGCCTGGGAGCGAGCTGTGGCACAGGGCACCCCATCAGCCCCGGCCCGAGGAGGAGGAGGAGTTGGGGAGAGGAAGGCTCAGGGCTTGCGGGACTCACTGGAAGGTCTCTTTCCTCCGCAGCGGCAGGACTTTGGCCAGCAGCGAGCCCGGGAGGCTCTCGAAGCCCAGCGCGTAGACGGGGATGTGAGCCAGCTTCTTGGAAGGCATCTTCATCTGCCGGGTGTGCGGGTGTCAGGGCAGGGACAGGGACAGGGACAGGGACACAGTGGCACCGGCCGGAGCCGGTCTCTTACCTTCAGGCTGCAGGAGCTGCAGACAGACCTGGGGACAGAGAGAGGCCGGTGAGCGGGGCCACAGTGGGCACTCTCCCAGCCCCGTGGCACGGCGCAGCGCTCACCGCTTGCAGAAGAGGCACGCGGCGGGCCAGGAGAAAAGGGGGAATTTGGCCCTGCAGCAGCAGCAGACCTGTGGGCAGAGGGGGGATGAGAGCCGGGGGCCGGGCGGGTGGCGCTTGGCCCCTCCGGCCCCAGCTCCCACCTTCCCCTTCCGCAGGCTGCTGTACAGCTCCTTGCTCTGCAGGAACTTCTCCATCTCGGCCTTGACCAGCACCCTGCGCACGTTGATCATCTCCTCCACGGTGAGGGCCAGGCTCTCCACGGGGTGGCTGAATTCCTGCGGGCGAGGGGGGACGTCAGCCCGCTCTGCCACGGGGCTGCGGTGCAGGGAATGGCCCGGAGCATCCCTGTGCTGTGGGCAGAGCCTCCTGGCACGGGCAGAACATCCCTGGCACAGGCAGAACATCCCCGGCATGGGCAGAGTGTCTCCAGCATGGACAGAGCCTCGTGGCACAGGCAGAGCCTCCCAGCATGGGCAGAACATCCCTGGCAGGGGCAGAATGTCCCCAGCACAGGCAGAACGTCCCCGGCATGGGCAGAACATCCCTGGCATGGGCAGAGCCTCCCAGCACAGGCAGAACATCCCCAACATGGGCAGAGGGTCTCCAGCATGGGCAGAGCCTTGTGGCACAGGCAGAACATCCCCAACATGGGCAGAGTGTCTCTGCACAGGCAGAGCCTCGTGGCACAAGCAGAGCACCCTGGCATGGGCAGAGCCTTGTGGCACAGGCAGAGTGTCTCTGGCATGGGCAGAGCCTCCCGGCACGGGCAGAACATCCTCGGCACAGGCAGAGTGTCTCCGCACAGGCAGAGCCTCATGGCACAGGCAGAGCATCCCCGGCATGGGCACAGGGCACATGGCACAGCATGCCTCAGGCCCCACATCCCATGCAGAGGGAGCGGGGAGGCCACAGGGACCCCCCTGGCCACCTTGTGCCCTCGTGCCAGGCTGCCGTGTGCCCCCGGTCATGCTCACATGCTGTCCCCAGCCCCAGTGTCCCCGGTCTCGATGTCCCCAGCCCCTCTGCCAGCACTTACCAGCCAGAGGTGCTTGGAGCTGGTGCTGGGGGCAGCGCCGGAGCCGTCCTCTGGCCTCTCCTCCACGGCACCGAGGGCAGCCCGGGGCGGTGCTGAGCCGTCCGGCAGCGGGTGGCAGCTGGCGGGGACGGAGCCTGTGGGGAGGGACGGGGAGGCCGTGGCAAGGCCACGCAGCCTGGTGCCACCCCTGCCACAGGGCACGTCACAACCATCCTGGGGATGGGGGTGGCATGGGGCTGGGGACCTCCAATAGGTACCTGAGCGGGGCCGGAGCTCGGGCTGCAGTGGCTCTGGCTCCTGGGGTGCAGCCTGGCCACCCCCCAGTTGGCTCTGGAGCTGCGCAAGGTCCTGCTCCGAGAAGGAGCGGTCCCGCTTCAGCGGCACCTCCGTGCCCGGGGAGTCCTCCTCCTGCAAGGCCATGGGCACCGCGTCACCCTGGGAACCCCCTCGTCCCCCCAGCACCTCCCATGTCCCCCTGACCTCCACCCTCCCGCCCCGCCGGGTCCCCTCTCTTGCCTCGGAGACGTTCATCTCCTCCATCTCGGCCAGGGTGGGTGCCTTGAGCAGGACGCGGGGCCGCGGGCGCGCTGGCGCCGTGCTCGCCGGGGGCCGGGAGAGCTCGAGGCAGGAGCTGGAGGCCAGGCGGCCTGAGCAGGCGTGGGGGATGCAGGGCAGGGAGCTGTACGCTGCGGACGGCAATGGGCATCAGCCCTGGTGTGACGGGGACCCGCCAGAGTGTCAGGCACATCACCAGCATGGCGGGGAGGGATACTGGTACCTTTCTGGCCACGGTACGGTGTCTCCACAGGCCGAAGCTTCCTCTCCTGCCTGATCTCCTCCAGGATCTTCTCGTGGAGCGTCCTCTGCTTCTGGGGCAGGGGCCGCAGCCGCCGCTCCGATGCCTGCAGGACGCATGGACGGGGCCTCAAGTGGTGGCCGCATCTCAGGGCTGACCGCCCTCGGGGTGCCCAGCCAGGTGGGGACAGCACCCATGGGACCCCCCCAAGCCTAGGCTGGGCACTGCCATGCCACGGAGGTGTCCCGGTGCCGGCACTCACCTGCTTCAGCGGGGGCCGGGAGCGGATGAAGTCGAGGATGAGCTCGTGGGCATCCTTCTTCACCCGAGGAGGGATGTCCCCGTCCACCTGGGAGAGGGCAGATGGGCCATGAGCAGCGTCAGCGCCGGGAAGTGCGGCACCAGGGCGTGGGGCCGGCGCGGGGGCAGCCTGGCTGTGCTCACCATGACCTTGCGGAGTTTGTAGTTGCGGGCGCGGATGTCCTGCATGAGCATCTCGAAGGGGGTGAGCTGGTACTCGGTGGGCAGGGGGTTGAACTGCTTCTCCTGCACCTTCTTCAGCTTCACGCCGTGCCGCAGCTCCCGCATCAGCTGCACCCACAGCCGGGCCTGGGGAGGGGGACAGACAGACATGGTGTCACCCCCCCGCACGGACCCGCCACGGCCCCCACGCCTGGCCACGCCACCGTACCCAGTCGGTGTTGCGTAGGCTGCCCAGCTCCGCTGCCGGCCGCTCCTCCGCCTCCTCATCCTCCTTCAGCTTCTGCAACATCTGCCGTGGCACAAGACACCGTCACTCCGTCCTGGCACCCAGCGGCACCGAGGGTCCGGCCAGGGCCATGCCATGGGGCCGCAGCACTGATGTGCACCCCTAAAGTACCCCTGTCCCTGCTACAGACCATCCTCACCAGCTCAGGGCGGGCAGGGGGGAGCACCACACTCGCTGCAGCGTTTTGGGCCTGCAGGTGGTTTCCCCGGGCGGGCAGCGGTGCCGGCCATGCTCACCTCCTTGGCATCACGGATCTTGGCGAGGAAGGCTTTCAGCTCCACGGTCTCGGCGAAGAGTGCCCGGCAGACGGCCTGGTAGTGCGCCTGGGCCTCAGCGGGGTCGGCCAGGCGGGCGGCACAGCACCGCATGGCCTGCCCGAAGGTGCGCACGGCGCGTGGCGGCCCCTCGCCCCCCTCCTCCTCTTCCTCCTGCCCCCCGTAGCCCTCGTCGGCCGTGCCACAGCCGCTGTCCTCCGAGTCGCTGTTGGTCATCAGGTCGATGAGCTGCTCCAGCCGCGGGCTCAGCTCTCGCTCCTCGTTCTCGTCCAGCCCCCAGTCCAGTGCCCGGTAGATGGCAAAACCCAATGACTGCACCATCTGTGGGGACACGGCACCGGCTGGGCCCTGGTCGGCCCCCGGCACCGGCTACACCACGGGGGGAGCCCCTCGGTGCTCACAGCCGGCACCAGCTGCCCCCCCATCCCCCAAGTCCTTGGTGCTGGGGTCTTGCCCCCCCCCGCTGCACCCCAGGACCCCATCGCCGTCACCGCAGGGTGAGGGGGGCGGGCGGCGGTGCCCACCCCTGTGCCAGGGTGCAATGGCAGATGGGCCAGGTCACCGGGAAGCTGCAGCGGGGCTGGGCGGGTGTCTGGCCCCCACGTACCTGGGCTTCGGCAGAGGGCGTCAGCAGCGGGGGCAGCTCTGGGGGGAGGAGGACAGAGTCACTGCTGGCACCCGCGGCCCCACACTGGGCATCCCCCTCGGCGTCACCTCCTGTCCCACGCCCCGGGGATGCTGCACCCACCCAGACCCAGCTGTGGGGCTGCCCTGAGTGGGTCCCGTCCCCAGCAGCTCCTCCCCCAAGCTGGGACCCCCGTCCCCAGCCAGTCCCACCCTGAGCTAGTCCCAGGACACAGCTCCAGGGGACAACGGGGACCGGACCTGCATGTTGTGCCCCAGCATCGAGCAGTGCTGGCTGCGAGATGGTGGCGCAGCCTCCGTTGCTTTCCTTGCCCAGCCAAGCACAGCAGGTCCTGGGCAATGAGCCCAAACAGCCACCGACCACTCAGCCCCACAGCCAGACCTGGAGGCACATCAGGGGTGGCAGCGTCACCCCCTCCCCCTCACCCCCAGGGCTAGATGGAATTGGGAGCAGGGAAATGCCCCCTGCACCCCTCTGGGCTGCGGGCACTGGCAGCGTGGGCACGGACAGGCAGGGGTACAGCCAGGACCCACAGATCACCCACGGGACACAGCCTGGGTGCCCAGTGTGGGCTGTGGTGATGGGTTGTGCCCACCAGACGATGCTGCTTTCCACTGCAGAGCCAGCGCAGCCGGGCACCCACACCCCCCCAAACACACACACACGAGCCCAGGACATGCTCCTGGGCAGCTCAAACCCTCCTGGCAGCCGGATGGGCCACAGGGTGAGGAGCAGGAGGAGGGCAGTGCCTCAGGGCTCCCCAGCTCGGTATCCCCGACAGTGGCCGCAGCCGATCCCCCGGCCCAGGGGAGCACCAGCCATTACCCTTCCATTTAGCTGACCGATGCGGCAGCGAGTGGTGGCCGCGACGCTGTACTGGCTGTGCCGGCCGTGTGTCAGCCATGTGCCCAGGTGCTGCACGCCATCATGTCCCCAGACTGTCCCCAGCTCCTGCTGCAGTGCCACCCCCGGGGATGCTCTGCCCTGGCTGCAAGAGGACGTGGCAGCACATCCCCTGCGATGCCGTCACAGCCACCCCAGACCTGGTGCCTGGCCGGAGCCCCCCTCCCACTGACCGTGGCTCAGCAAACATGGCAGGAGCTGGGCTGGGGGGCTGAGGCTGGCCGGTCCCATCAGCTCCCTCCCGCCGATCCCACGGGATGGGGAATTGGAGCGGCTCAGGTGGGTGCTGCCGGCTCACCGGGCCCGCATCCGGCCCCGTGCCAGGGTGGAGCTGCCGAGCCGTGTGCCAGGCCAGTGCCACCACCTGCAGCGGCACTAGGAGGCACCCAGAGCCCTTCCAGCTTCGGGGATCGTGGCGAAGGGCCCGGATTTGTCCGTGCGGAGATGGCTCAGGCTGGCACGGGAGGCACTTGGGAGCAGGAGGCGGCACGGTGGCACCAGCCTCCGGCACAGTGGCCGTGGTGGCTCAGGGAAGGGCGTGGGGCCATTTCTGTGTGTGACCGGCAGAGCTGGTGTGACCACGCCATGCCCAGCTGCTGCGGGCACGTGCCGTGCCTGTGCGTGGCCCTGCCCTGGGCACGGAGCTGCCCCCCGGGCCCCGGCCCCCCGTGGGGTGCCTGCACCCTGCTCCCCATCTCGTCCCCTTGCCACCGGCAGCATCCCCTGCCTGGCCACCGGCAGCGAGGACACGCGGTGACACCACAGCGTCCCTGCCTGGCTGTGGGCAAGGACAGGCAGTGACACCGCAGCATCCCTTCCCAGCCCTGCCCAGCCGTGAGCCCCCGGGAAGCCTCCGTAGCACCCGGCAGCCCCGAGCACCGGGTGCCATCGCCGACACGCTGGCCTCCCCGCAGGGCGAGGCGGGTGACGCCGTTTGCCGCGCTCTGTCATTAGGCGCAGGGGTGCTCCTCGTCACGCCGAGCCACCCCGCATGGCTGCTGGCGGCCGGCCGAGCCTAATTCCAGCCCATAACCACCGCGGGCCCTGCCCGGCAGCGCCAGCCGCCCGCAGAGAGGGCACGGCCGCGAGTCCGAAGGTCAAGGACACCGCTCCCGGGGGGCTGGGGGAGGGCGAGGGCCAGGCCAGGGGGTGACACACGGGGCTCCCTGCGGGGTCTCAGGGTGCACGTGTGTGCGGCGGGTGTGCCCGTGTATGTGCTGTGTGTCCCCGTGTCTGTCCTGCAGCCCCACGGTGGGGCCCAGCCTGCTGAACCCTGCACCCACGGGCACCCTGCACACCCCCACACCCCGCGTCCAGCCTCACCGGATCACCCCGCTGGGCCCTGCCGGTGCCGGTGCTGCACCGGCCCTGGACCCCGACTCACCGGCCCATCACCTGTGCCGGTAGCCGCGGTACCAGCGGGGGGCCCCGGCTGTGCCGGTGCCGACGCCGGTCCCCCTTGCCAGGGCCGGGCCTGGGGGTTCACCCCCATCCCCGCCGGTGCCACTGCCGCCTTCTCGGTGCCGGTGCCGTCCCTCCCGCCCATCTTCCCAGTTTCTCCGGTGCCGCCCTCCCGCAGCCGGTACCGCACCGCTCACCGGTACCAGCGACGCCAGTGCCTCCCCCCCTCCCCCTTGCCGGTGCCGCTCCTTCTCTACCGGGGCGCTCCCTCCCACCGGGACCGCTGAGGGTCGCGTCCCCTCTTCCCCCACTCCCCCGCCGAGATCCCTCCCCGGTCCCGGGGCCGGCTGCACGATGCAGCGCCCCCTGCCGGTTCCGGTAAGTCAGTCCCGGTGCCGGTAAATCCCGACACCCCCCCCCTTGCCGCGCTGCCAGCTCCACCCACCCAACCCCCCCCCCCGCCCCGTCCCGTCGCCGAAGATCGTCTTTACCGGGTGGCGGCGGGGGAAGAACGACGGTGCCGTCGGCTCGGAGGCGGATGTCGGCGGTGCGGAGCGGGGAGGCGGCGGGGGGGCCGGGGGGGCCGGCGGCGGCTCGGCAGCTCTGGAAGCAAAGGGCCCAGGCCTGCTCCTCGTTCAACGGCTGCTCGTAGCACTTCAGCACCTCCTCCAGGGACAGCTCCGGCGGGGCCCCGCCGCCCGCGCGCGCCATCGCCCCATCCCCGCGCGCCGCCGCCGCCGCCGCCGCCGCCGCCGCCGCCCGGGCGGGCGGGGCCCCGGGGAGGGGAGGGGAAGGGGGGGGGAGCGGTGCGGTGCGGCTGGCGGCGGGTAAGGACCGACCCCGCCCCCCCTCCGCCCGCCTCGCCGTTCGGCCCCGCCTGCGCCGCCGCCGCCGGGGGCGGGGAACACCGGGAGGGGACGCGGAGGCGAGGAGGGGCGCGGTGAGGCGCGGGGCGGCTCGGTACGGCTCGGTAAGGCTCGGCACGGCTTGGCACGGCTCGGTACGGCTTGAAACGGCTCGGTTCGGCTCGATGCGGCTCGGTGCGGCTCGGCACGGCTCGGTGAGGCTCGGTACGGCTTGGCACAGCTCGGTAAGGGTCGGTACGGCTTGAAACGGCTCGGCTCGGCTCGACACAGCTCGGTACGGCTTGATACGTCTCGGTAAGGCTCAGCACGGCTCGGTTCGGCTCGGTAAAGCTCGGTACGGCTCGGTAAAGCTCAGCACGGCTCGGTTTGGCTTGATACAGCTCAGCATGGCTCGGTAAGGCACAGCACAGCTCGGCACGGCTCGGTTCGGCTCAATACAGCTCAGTAGAGCATGACACGGGTCAGCACAGCTTGTTACGACACAGCTCGGCACAGCTCGGCACAGCACGGCACAGCTCAGCACAGCTCGGCACAGCTCGGCACAGCTCGGCACGGCCCGCCCAGGCTGGCAGGGCGCAGGGTCAGGGTGCAGGACTGGGTGCAGGGTGTGGGTGCCCCCAGGGTGTGGGTGCGGGGCACGTGATGGGATGTAGGATGCGGTTCCCAGGGTGAGTTCAGGGTGTGGGGCACTGCTGGGGGACCCCCCCAAGGGACTATGGCTCCTGCTCCTGGGGAGGTGGCCACAGGCCACAGGTCGGCCCCAGCCGGGGGGCATGAAGTGCCCACAGAAGCCACGTGCCACGTGTGAGGCAGGTGGGTGTGGGGACACGAGGGCCTCGGGGGGCACCTGGGGAGCCGGTGGAGGGAAGGGGCCAGGTTGGGACAACAAAACCCCGGGAGGGAGGGAAGGAGAAAGGCTCCGGGTGCTGGAGACAGTTTGGGCATGGCCGGGAGCGGCAGAAGCCGGCTGAAGGTGCCGGGGTGAGGAGCTGGAGTCTCCAGGGAGACCATGTCCCGTGGGAACAGGGTGTGGGGGGGTGATGTCCCGCAGCCGCCCCGGAAGGATGGTCCTGGCAAAGCAGGAAGGCCGGCCAGCCCGCCGCGAAAGGTCAGATGGAGCTAATTAAAGCTCTTGTCATGATGAGGTTCCCATTTCCATGATGGAAGGAGCATAAAACCCCGTCTCAGCTCCATTAAGCCATGAGCATAAACTGGGAATAATCCCAGAGCCGTGCTGGCAGGGCTGGGAGAGGGATGGAGCCGGCACACGGGCGCTCGTCTATCCCGCACGGCCAAACCGCTGCCCCGGGGCTGGACACCTCTGGCAAAGAGTCTGGGATGGTGCCTGCAGCGCCGCGGGGGAGAAATGCCCTCCAACGCCCATCCCCGAGCAGCACCAGCTCCGTCTTTGGGGAAGGAAACAGGAGAAGAGTTGGACAGCTGGGAAACGCAGCCCTGCGCCATGCCCCGGGGTCTGGGAAGGGGGAGGATGGATACAGGTGACTCGAAGTGTCCGTGTATCTCTGGGATCACTCAAATGCACCATCGCCGGGGCAGCAGCGCGGTGCAGGGGGTCGGGAGCACAGTGCCGGCCTCAGCCCCATCCAGATCCACACGCCGCAAGAAAGCTGCATGGCTCCGTCCCCCCGGAGCCGCTCTCAGCTGCGATGCCGATGCCTGGATCTGGCTTTCCACACCACCAAGTGAGATTTGAATGCGATATTTACCCTGTAATCAGCCAGCTTCAGAGCCCTGCTTTGGGAAGCGACTTTAGAGGGAGGAAAGCTGCACGTGCTGCTCGCCGCAGCGGGTCCGGCTGCCGGCTCTCCTGCGCCGCGCACACCTGCCAGCGCCTGCGGACACAGCCAGGGCGGCACCGTCGGGGAGAGGAGCGGGAAGGACGCGCAGTGTTTGGAGGCGGCGATCACCCAACCTGCAGGATTAATGGGAATGGATTTGAATTATAAAGCACAAAGCCCTTTGCTTTGGGTAAAACTGTAATTAATATGAAATCAAGATGTAATTAAAAGCTGCCTTCTTGGAAAAAAATCAAACAAAAGCCAAGTGTGTGTGTGCGTAGGGGAAATATAATTAAAAATATAAGAAATTGGGGAAAAAAAATGAACGGGTTGAGAAATGGTTGTGCTATGGGAGGGTTAGATTTCCCAGTGCTCTGTCACCCTCAGCATCGCAGCAGGATGTGCCCCAGTGAGACGGGCCCTTCCCCGGCAGCCAGCAGCAGGCTGCGTGTGCACCGTGTTCGTTTGCAGGTAATCCATTCCCATGGGTTTCATCCATCATATGCAAAAAAATTTCCTTAAAAAGCCACAGGAACCTGAGCTGAACGCACAGAGCACCCGTGGGGTTGGATGCACCCATCCCACTTCCCTTACATGCTGCAATAAACAGGGGGGCATGAAAGGAGAGAGTGTTTCACGAGGTGGCTCGCTCTGGCTACGCGCTGCGTCCTGGCCTTGGATGTGCCAGAGTTGGAGGAGTTTCCCAGTGTCGCTGCCTGGAGCGCAGCCCCCGGCCCCAGGCACCGACACTGAGCTCCCAGCGGCACCTCCCCATGCCCCCTCGGAGGGTTTCTCATCGGTTTGGCCATCACAGTGATGGTTTCCCCCTGGTTTTAATTCTTTGGTCAAACCAGAGATGAGTCCCTGACTGTGCCTGGTGTAACGGGCTACTCGCTGCTCCTAGATTTTCTGGTTCCCCAAAATGCCCCGGCCAGCCCTGAGACAATCAAGCCCCTGCCCTGAGACTGGCATTTGGGTCCCCCCAAGGGGGCCACCAAGCCCTGTCCTGCTGTGTTTGCCACTGCTGCTCTACACCCCGCTCTGGGGCAGGAGGGCGTCTGTGGCATCGCTGTCTGTCAGGAGGCACCTGGCTCCCGGGGCGCAGGCACCGTAAGAGCTCCCCAATCTCCTCTCTGCGTGAATAAACTTCTGGAGCACCCCTAAAACCCAAGCTCCAGGTCGGACGGGCTGCTGGGGCCAGTTGCGCCGGATGATCCCTTTGGAGCTTCACCCTGACGCCCCTGCTCCTGATGAAAACCGTGGGGTTTATAAGCGCGGTGGCCAGCCCTGTCCTCAGCTACAACTGCGGAGGACCCGGGACACGGACGAGCCTGTTCCTGACAGGTCAGTGCGGCTCACAGGTGCCACGCTTGAAGAGATCAGGCCGGATTCTGCAAAGCTGTCCGCCGTGCGGAGTCAGTTTTATTGCAAAGGTCTCTGGGGTTTCACACTCTTGTCCAGGGGCGAACAGCCAGGCCAAGACTTTCTCTGAACAAGGAGAGAGAGCCTGCAGGCTTTCCTGCCCCTCTCCAGAGCTGCCAGTCCCACGGTACTGCCACAGGGCCGGATCCTGCCCTCGGCGCAGCCATACCCAGTCCTGCTGCCCAGCAAAGCCGGGCTCTGCCAGACCTGCCCTGCTGCGGGAGGAGAGCAAGGCACTGCAGAGGCTGAGGGGCTGGAGAGGCAGAGAGACTGAATCACAGAGCATTTGCTAAAGCTCCATTTCCTTTCTAGAGTCTTCTTCATTAATATTTTAATTAAAATCAATTCTCTGCACAGACTGCATTAACTCAGCATACCTCACAGATAACGCACTGATGGATTACAGCGAGCACGGCTCTTTGCAGGTCAGTACGCCAGCGAGGCCGCAGAGACCTGCCGGCAGCATCGATAACAGAGACATTTACTGTTCCACTGCCACCCGTGGGTGATGGCGTCCCTGGCTCGCAGCGAGAGACTGCGCAGACATGGGGCTCTGCAACACACGGGACACGGGGATCGACCTCAGAGCTCACAGACGAGGTGATTTCCCCTCACCTCCAGCCAAAACTACCCTCCCTGCCCCATCCCACGCTCTCCTCTTTATCTCTTTGTCCCTTGTTAAATAATTCCTTTTCTTCTCCCCTGCTTATCTCCGAGATGTTTGGAGGCATGCACTTCTCTTCCCTTCCCATTGCAAATATTTCATTCTATTGCAAGTGAGTCCTTCCAGCTTCTTAATCACATTAATTATTGGCTCTAACCTCAGTCCAGGGCTCCCCTCAATCCTTCCAGTCCCAACCCCCACTCTGACTCAGCACTCTCGCTCCCCTCCCTGCCTGTTCCTCCTGGCTGTGCCTTCCCAGGGACAACACAGAGGTCCCACGTCCCACAGCCATGCTCCCACCTGTGTCCCTGCTCCCTCAGCTGTCACCGTGTCCTCCATTCTCCACTATCTGCAAACCTCCCCCCCGCCCCCCCCCCCCGAGACATTCCCCCTGGCAGGGTTGCTGCAGGGGAGGTTTTGATTTGCATTGCCCAGGAGAGGTTTTGATTTGTTTTGCTGGCTTGGGGCTCCCCCAGCTCCCCAGCCAGCACCAGAGCTCACAAGCCACCCAAGAAGGGAGAAACATTCCCTCTTTTGATGTGTCCCTCCAAAACCTGGGGGTCCCACAAACTTGACAACAGCATCGGGGGTTTAAAGCGATTCAGAAATGTGATTCTAGAAAGGGTTTCACTTGCTGTCTCCAATCTGAGATTTGGTGCTGTGGTGACTTTCCGCAGCCTCCCTGGCACAGTCAGTGACAGACCCGGAGCCTCACCGCTCGCCAGCGCTGCCGGGAAGGGATTTCTCCCGCTCTCAGCAGTGAGTGCTGCTGACTCACCCGCTCTCAGGGACAGCACTGCAATAAAAACATCCCACAGCCAATTCCAGCACAGCGTTTTCAATGCCTGCAAACAGAAGGAAGCCTCCCGAATACCCGGGGTTGTCCACCTACCCGTACGCTGTCATCCTACCCATCATGAATTGCCACCTCCTGCCCTGAACCCTCTGCAGGACATGCTGACGGTGGCTAACGGTGTCTCCGGGAACAATCAGATGCGGCAACTGCGGAAAATCGCTGTGGAAGCTCCACGCTGATCCTTCTAAAACCTTTATTGCCCCCAGCAATGCCCGGCTGTGTGGGGCTGGTGATTTCTCCCCTTCTAGCCTCCTCTTGTCCCCTTCCTGGGGTGGTACAAGGGGCATGAAGCACCCTCACCTCCCAGGGAAGAGGGGCTACAAGGGGCCTGTTTCACCGCGAGAGCTGTCTGCAAGGAGACCATGGCCAGGGGTGGGACCTGGTCCCAAGGACACTGCTCTGGGAAGAGGCCTGAGAGACTGTGGATGTCCTGGATTGGGGGATGGCCACCGCCAGCCCTTGCAGCCCTGGCCCGGCTGGTCTGTCCCCGCTGTGCTGAGCCCCCCACAGCCAGGCTCCAGGCGGGCAGCTTCCCCTCAGGGCCTGTCAGGGGAAAGCCCTTCTCCTAGTGCCCATGTTGAGGCTGTGGCCTGAGCCACCCACCGCTGTCCCACACACAGTGCCTTTGCAGAGCGCATTTCCCTCTTTCCCTGCCCTACCCTAGTGTGTCCCCCCACATCTCACCTCACCCATCCCGCCCCACCGCCTGACACAACACTCCGGCCCCCCCCGCTCCACACCGACCGCCCTTCCCAACATGGCAGCCTCCGCCGCTGCCACTATCAAGATGGCGGAAAGGTGGGCGGGATCACGCCGCACTTCCAGCCAATGGGCGGAGGCAGCCTCCCCCCCGCGGGCAGCCAATGGCGGCGCAGGGCGGGCGGGTTTGTTTGGCGGGAAGGGGGCGGGCGCCGCCGTCATGGCGGGACCGGGCGGGCGGACATGGCGGGACCTGCTGGGTAGGTTCGGGCTGAGGCGGCGCCGGGGCTCCTCTAGTGAGCTCTTGGCCTGGCGCTTCCTGCAGGGACAGCGGCGTGGGAGGGAGGGGTGAATGTCCCCTCTCTGCCCTCATACACTCCCTTCTCCGGCCTGTGTGGTGCTCTGGGCTCCTGGCAGCCCCTCACCTCAGCTCCTCCTCAGCCCCGCTGCCCCTGCTCCTCCCAGGAGCCCTTTCCCAAAGTCTGGTGGCTTTCCTGTCTCCCTGCTGCATCTCCTGTCCTGGGGTGGGAGTGTCAGGGCAGCACTTTGGTTGCTTTAGGCCAAGGGCCTTTGGAGGCTGATGGCTGACAGTGGGCTGCTCGTGCTGAAGGCTGTGGGGCTTTGTTAGCAGAGCAAACCATGCAGAAACATCCTTTGCTGCTCCTGCCATGCTGCCGGCTAATGAGGGTCTGGCTGCGGCTGCCTTTGCCCTGTCGGTGAGGTGTGCTGACAGGGAGGTGTCCATGGGGGGCTGTCAGAGCAAGCTGTGGTTCTAAAAGAAATCCAAACTTCTCAGCAGGGAGAGCCAGGAAACGAAAAAACGCCTTTGGGAGTGGAGCAGAGCTCCAGGAAGCAGCTCTGCGCCTTCTGGATCACCATCAGAACCTGAATGACCTCCTCCTGGAGGTAGGAGCGGGCAGCTGGGGGGTAGTGGTCAGGCTGGGGATCGCTGGAGATCCCAGCTGGAGGTGGGATCCACCAGGGTCCCTCCTAGGGCAACTAGGGAATGAATGTCCTGGGAACACAGTTTTCATAATATGTGGAAAGAAAAAATGGCCCTGGAGGAGTAAGCTGAAGTTTAGAGGTCTATGTTGCAGAAATGAGCTTATTTTTTTTCCTTTATTCCTCTATGTTTTATTATTACGGACTAAAAATGGTTAAGCATGGTTTGGATTTGGGACAAAGGGAAATCCAGCACCTTTTTCTTGGGGTCAGAACTGGCTTCTTGTGAATGTAGGAAAAACAAATCAGTAGAGACTCTTGGGTTTTCTCTGAATTGCCAACCATTTCTGACTAATGTGACTGTCTTTATGAAAACCTAGGTCGTTTGCCTATATAGACGCTTGAGCCAACATTCTGACTTGGCCACATTCTACCTTCTCCTCACATGCTGGAGAAAGCTTTTGATTTTGATAACTTGAATAGACAATTCAAATACTTCCCACAGTTCAGCCACAAGGGTGTTTCTTTCTGTACAGAATATTTGCCTTTCTAAAAAGAAAAAAGGGGATTTAACTAGAAAAGGATCCAACATTTTGACACATTTCATCAAATATTCATGGCAGCGTGGCTTGGCAGAAGGGACTTGAAAGACTTCTGTTACTGATGCTGCTGCTGATCTGTTGCCTGACTGGAGACAAGTAACTTTGACCTGTATCATCTTTTCCCTGCATAAAATGAAAATAACTGTACTTATGTCTCTTGTGAAGTGCCCTGAAACCTCTGGTTTACCATGACCATGTGGCACTTGGTGTTGATTTTTGCATTAGTTTCTCCAGCCCCCAGGAGTGCCAGGGCTGCTCAGCATGCTTTAGAGGGAGTAGGTTTGTAAATCTGTGTAAGAGACATCTCAGACTGTTCTGTTTTTGTTTGGCTGCCAGGTGGAAGATTCAGTCAAGCCAGCTGGACAGGATGGCACAGAGCACCAGGAAGAATCATTTATAGGTGAGTGAAAGAGTAGCTATTGGAGACAGACGTGGGAAAGAACTTTTCCTCATGTACTGAAGCTTTGCCTGTTAAATGCAATCCCAGTTTTACTTTCTTTTTCATCCCATCCAGCTACTTGTCTGGTGATGACACCCCTGGCAAGGTCTGATCGTTGAGTATTTTGATTATTTGAAAGTGTTACTGTGAGGCCCACAAGACTAAAATACACAAATCTGCTTAGCAGGGGTATTCCACCTCTGCCCCTGTTTGTTCTGCCCCTGTTTTTTATGTACAGTAAAGGAATGATACATGGAAATGAAAATGATTTGCAACAAATGATATCTGTGCAGGAAGACTTGGGACTTCTGTCTTCACGGTCATGTGTTCAAACCCTTTTTTCTCCCATGCTGTCAACTTTCTGCTTTGGTTTTTTTTTCTTCCAGTCTCTGTTCTGCAGGAACAGGCCTCAAGATTGGGTGTACCCACAGCGATCTTGGCAGCCAGAAATGCTGTTACCAACATTGAGCGGATCTGCCAGGCTTCTGCAAGCCCCTCTCAAGTCCCACTGCTGAACTTGGACCAGAGAGTAAGGGAGAAGGTTTACATTTAGTTTATCAAGAAAAGAGTCATGTTAAGTTTGACTTTAACCCAGTTTTATCTGTTCTGATAAAGTCGCCCAAACACGTAGCACCTGAGCGGATGTTTATTCATTTAAATGTCCGATATGCTCACAGAGGTACGGCGTTCCTCTCCGATACACCAAAGTGGCTGGTTTTGACAGCTTGGAAATGAAGCTTTTTGTCTGTTGCTGAAGCGCTTGGCCTCTTTAATCCATGATCCCATCTTTATCGATGGTTTCAGTTTGGGGTGTAGCGGGGTGCAGTGACAGCCGGGTCACCCCTGAGGCGCTGTCAGGTGTTGCTGCTGTCAACATGGCTGCCTTTAGTTCAGCCTTAAGGTGAAAAGTCTGGGCCTCTCCCATGAATTCTCTCCACCATTCAAGCCTTTAAAATGCAGTAAACAGGGAAAAGCAAGAAATTGTTTTTCTAAGAATGTGTTATTTACAAAGGAAATGATTTCTGCTTCATTTCTGGGGTGATGCCAGAAGAGGTTGTCTTGCTTGCTTCAAACGGTCAAGGATTTGCTGGCGAACAATGTGTTCTGTCGCTCCCTCTTCTGTCAAGAAATGTGGAAAATGAAGGTAAGAACTCGTGGAGAAATGTTGCCCTGTTACAGACCACTTAGACTTCATCTGTGGGATGTGGTAGCCTGTTTTCAACCCTCCTCTCCCATGAAGGCCAGAGATAACTGTTAAATGGACTAGGGAAGTGCTGTGATTTCCGTTGTTTCCCTTCATGTTTTTTTTGGTGGCCTAGAGCAGTCTTGCCCCTGCTTATCTCTGCTTTGGTCGACTGCAGTTGTGAACTCCTCCTGAGAATGACTGTGGTCTTTCTGACCTTTCAAAAGCATGAGCTGGATGATAGATGGTGGGGTTTTTTTGTTTTGTTTATTTTAAAGCAAGTTCACTTGGACCTTCCTTACCTCCGTAGTGGGATTTGCTTTTTTAAAGAGGACTCGGTAGAGGTTTGGAAGTAGGTGAATTATTAAAATTGTGTGGCCACTTCTGAGAAACTGCCACAGAGGACAGTTGGCAGCATCTTGGTGATGAAACGTTGGTTTTCATTTAACTCTTTCCATTTGTACTCAGCATGGCTGGTCCTCCCCAGGAGGCAGCTAGCCAGGACATGGCAATACGGTGTCTGGGGTTACAGCATGGGTAACGGGATTAAACTCCTCTGAGGTGACACCGCAGTTAACAGAAGCTGTTAAAGGGGGGATCGTTTTCTTTCCTATTTAGCTTCACCGCCTTACCGTGATCGATGAAGTGTGCTAATAACTTTCCATCAGCTGGCATGTCGGTTTGGTGCCTGGGCTAAGCAATCCCGATTGATTGACCAGGCAGTGCTGAAGCTCCCAGCTGGCACTGGGGTGGTGCAGTCCCAGAAGTCCTTTACGTGCTTTGCCAGCGATCTTCGGTGCGTCTTGGGTGTTCTGGTTCTCTGCTCTGTTTATCTGGGAATGGTGATAAGCCTCAGGGAGTTCATGCAGAAAATGGTTTGAGAGAAATACGATAGCCGATAACAGGTTGCATTGCTTCACAAATGTGTTGTCTTGATTCCATTTGGGTGGTTTGTTTTCTTGAGATAAGTGATGCTCTAAGTGGATTTAAGGACTTTTTGTGAGTGGGATAGTTTTTGTTGCTTGCTGCTCTGGTGGGAAAGAAGGAAGCGGCTGATCTGCCAGGATAAAGAGGCGTGCTCTAGTCTCAAATATCCGATCCTGGGCTGCAAACAGAATCCCGTGTGTTTTGTAGGCTGATCAAGATCTCCTCGTTCTCGGGTAGACATGGAGATCAAGTGCTGCTGTGTAATTGAGATTGTTACAGTAAAGAATTAGGTTGTCGAAGACAAAGTGAGTGGGCGAGTCTAGGGTCATGCTACGAGGCAGCTGCTGGTCGCTGCAGAAAGCTTTTCTCCTGAATGGCTTGTGTGCCCAAGTCGCTCTTCCTTCACCAGGTGTGAGGCCTTTGTTTCTGTCTGGAGGCTGGAATGAGCCTTTATCCCTGCCAGGTGCACCCTGGAGTCCTGTTTTGCTGGCGCAGGACACGCTGCTCCAGCTGGGAGCTGGAGGGGATGTTGCAGGGAGGCACGAAGGGCGGCAGGTTCATCTGTGCAGAAGCCAGGCCTAGTGCCGATTTTGCCGCCGGCGAGCCTGGCGTTCAGGAGCGGGGCTGCCCGAGCAGTGGTGGCTTTTCCTCCATGTCCGTCGGCCTCTTCCCGCACGGTTGCAGCGCCTCTTCCTGTTGTCTCCTATTGGGAAATGGATTTGAGAGCGACAAACTCGCTTCACAGAGACTAATAAACGGCTAATAGGCTAAGCGATAATTCTCTAATCTGTTTCTGGATCTGAATTAACAAGACTTGAGACTTAGTGATGTTACCTGTTTCCTGCAATATCCACTGCTCCTTTGAATATACAGCATCAGCATTATTCCAGGGGAACCAAGATGGATATAATTATTACTTAACCGTGAAAATTTAAAATGATGATGCATCTACAACCCTAAACCATTCAAAATTTGTAGGAAGGAAAAATCAAGTATAATCATTCCTCATCTGGTATTTCCTATGTTGTCGTTTTAAAATTTGAGTAAGTTCTGGATAGTTTGAATAAATGGAATTTAGGGTTTTTTATATATATATATATATAGTTAGGGAAATGTTAACTGCAAAATGCAGCGTATGGCCTAATTGTGACATCTCGTTAGGAGCCTCCAGTGCTGGAAGCTGTGTGGCACCTGCACAGAGACAATGTCGTTGGACTGGGAGAGCTGCTGGAGAGGTGAGTAGAGGTTTATAGGTTTGCAGATGTATTTAATCTTTTAAAGCCTATTGAAATGTAATCGGGGATTAGTCATGAGTATTCTGGGGTAGGAATATAGTCGGATGCTGGCAAGTGCCCAGATCAGGGTTTAAGAAGTTACCCTGGGTTTGAGCGGGTACTCTGGGTTAATTAGTGCAGGTTAAGGTGTGGTGGCTGGTTGTTTGGCCGAATCAGCCGCACTGGGAAGCGAAACGCTTTGACGTGAGCCACTGCTGCAGAGCGGCCGAGGTGAAGCTTTAGGCCAAGCTTTGTTTCTCAGGCGCAGTGGGTGTGGGTGGTCTGCAGACAGCATGGGGGAGGACACGGTGACCCAGCTTCTCCAGCTCATTGGGCCCTACGTCCGGGTCTGCTGTGGAAACTCTCATTTAGCCCCTAAAAATCAGTGCTGGTCTTGATGAGGAGCCTGGCTTTGCAGAAGCTGTGTGCTTCTGTCTTCACAAACCCTCATGTTTCACTAAGGTTTGACAGAGTTAATCTCCAGAGAATAGTTATTCTAAGAATTGATTTTAATTTTTTCCCTATCCAGAGCTGACAGCTAAAACCAGTTATCCTTTGAGAAGTTCAGGTTGTTTTCTTATGGTGTCAAAGGAATGTCACAGCCATCTCTTAGGCTTTTGATATTGGTTTACTGTCTGTTAATGGGATGGGGAGAAAGCCTTTGGTGCCCACTGTACTTCAGATTTAAGGAAACCAAAGGGATAGATGACGAGCTTAATTTTTCTTTTTTTTTTTTTAGGCATTTTTATCTAAGTATCTTATAAATTGGAACTAGAGTCTTTCTTCTAGCCGAACTTTCTAAATGGAAATACTTTCATGTCAGACATGAGGAAATACTTGAACACACAATTTCACGCGTATTTTTTCCTTTGGAAGCGTTTGTGGAATCTCCTTATAAAGCAAATAAAACTCTTGCTGGCCCAAATGAAGGAAATGAAATGCCTCATGTAGAGCAGAGTCCTGCACAAATGATTCTTTCCTGAGTCCAAGAGGATGGTGGAGCCGAAACCCAAGCTGTAGCGGATCTTGAACATGCTTTTGTTTGTTCCCAGCGCCCCGGCCGGCCCTGCTGTGGTGGAGTGGCTGTGCAGCAGCCTCTGTGGCCTCTGTCAGCGGGCGGAGGAGGCCTCCGAGGACGCGGAGCGCGCCGGGCGCCTTCTCGCAGGCAAGGCTCTCACTGGGCGCTGGCGGAGCGGGGCCTGGGGCAATGCACAGCCTGCTGCAGGGGCTGTGCGAGTCAAGAGCTTGGAGGTGTGAAAACAGAGGCCTCGCTTTGTGTTTTCTCACCTCATTTCAGTGAGGGGAATATTGAATTTCTATATCTCCTTGAGTTACAGTGTCCAAGAAAGTGTAGTTGCAAGGTGTATGGGGCCAGGGATGATGTATTGAGAGTGTGACGCTCCTGCAAAGTGTCCGAGATATTTTGGACCAGAAATATTTACCAGTTCTGTTTCCCCCCTGTCATTTTCTATTATTTATTTGGTGGTTTTGTTTAGAAAAAAAATCACTACACAATTTGATTGAAGAGCTGTAGTCAGACCTCTGGACTAGTGCAGTTGGCCTGGTACAACCCATGTGAGTTCTGCAGTGGTAACGGAGTGTAAGACCTGTAAAGTCTTTAGTCTTTATAGTCCTTTAAGTTTCTGTGCTCCTTGCCATCCATTGTTCTAGGTCCTTTTGCCTGGGAGTAATTTTACTCCCAAGAAAAGAAATGATTCCTGCTGAGTGCTGTGTAGTGAACGAGGCTTTTCAGACACTGGTCCTACTGGGGGGCCGAGATGGGGAGGTGAAAGAGCGAGTGGTCTCTGTTGAAAAGGGGATGCTGAATCACTAATTCCTTCTTGATTCGCAGACTTGGCGATCGTGTTTCTTCAGAATGGCTTTCAGCAAACTTCAGAGCTGGGAAGGAAGTTGGAATTCAAGAAGGTCCCCTATGTAAGGACAAAACAAACCTATTTACAAATGGTTGTTTAAAAAAGTAGTTCCATTAGATACCTCTGTGCCTTGCTGAGCATAAAGAAATCAGAGCTCAGAGCAACAAAGAAAAGGTGGTGATCCAGGTGCTGGAGTGGGTGAGGAGGAAATGGTGAAACCAGAACAGAGGCTTTTTTATGGAGAATTTCTCTAAGGTGAGGCTTTTTAAGCTTCCTTGGTTTCCCCTTTTTTCCATTTGAATGTGAGGCATGGAATGCTGGTAAGCATGGGAAATGCCTGCCCTTGTGTCTGTTGTATCTGTCCTACAGCAGAGTGAGGTGAAAGTTAACCTTTAAATTAAGAGGGACAAAACTTCCCTTGAGTCAATTTACTTTTTCTGCACGTAACTGTAGCTCTCTTAAACTCTAAATGTTCTTAATTTCTCAATTTTGAACAGATCTGTCACGCTGTGTTACAAAGAATGTTGACATGTAAGTGTTTTTGTGATTCGTAGCTTTGTGCACTCACTGCTGTTTGCTAGACTTGCACTCCTTGTTCGTCGCTAAATCTCGAAGACATTGTTAAATCTCTAAGAAATCCTTTCCCAGGGATCCTTTTCCTCTCTTGTGCATAGTATTTATGTTGCTGATTTTATGTGCCTCTGCTCTCCCCTTCACTCTTGTAAAGTGAGTGTCTCCAAACACTGCAGATAATTTCTTGCCTTTTATGCTCGTTCATTTTGATGCTCCCAGGTGCAACATCAGGTAGATATCTGAGCTGCTTTTTAACAAGTTTGATTGGAAGCAATTGTAGCACAGAGGTTGGGCTAGGATATTTTTTTCTTAGTAAAGCAAACTTTGTAAAGTCCAAGTTCTGTGCAAGTAAGCTATTTCGCTGGCTCACAGTTTGGATTTAATGTCTTGTGAAACTTTTTTTTTTATGCTGAGCAAAGACATCTAATGTACATGTGTAGTCTTTAAGAACTGTCCCACGGACAACGTGCCTGTCTTGGCCTGGGCAGTCCTGCTGCTGCGAGCTCAGTGCATGCTTTGCATTGCAAATCCTCCTGTAGAAAGACTAAACACACACGAGGGATTTTTTTGTCTTGTGTCACAGATGATCTTCACGGTAAGTTGCTGTATGTGCTGTAGACTGGAGGAAGTGTCCACTTACCTCTCCTCACCTCCACTTACACCTACCCACATGCCCTACACCCATGTATTAGTATAATCTGACTGTGTGGCTGCTGTTACTTTCCAGTTTCCTTAGTGACAGCACTTTACCACTCTTCTTGCTGGCGTGTTTCAGCAACGCGCTCAGCGCTGCTGCAGAGGTTAGTGCTTTTCCTCTGCTGTAAGATGACTGAGAACCAGGACACAATGCCAGGACTGCTCCCCTCTTCTGCCACCCTGGTCCCTTACCCATCTCTTGCAGGGAGCTTTGTCTGTAGACAGAGATGCCTTACAGACCTTGCGGAGCGCTTCTAAAAAGGCAAAGCTGTAAGAGAAGTGCTTTCTTATTTAATATGTGTGAGTCCCAGTACTTGAAAAATAACCCTTATAAACACAGGGCTAGGGGGATTTTGGAGGAAGAGGAGCAGGCTGTTGGCAGTCAGACAGGAGTCTGCTAACCTGCTCTTCATTTGACCTTCACGTTTGTGCAGCCCACACTGCTGCTGACTTGCAGTCTGTGTGTCTGAAAATTATATTAAATGAGTTTTATATGAGGTATTTTTATTAGTGTATACTTTTGGGTCACCTTTGAGGGGTTTCCCTTAACTAATCAGCTGCTTTGAAGAATGTTAGGATTCTTTATGTAAAATAATTCATTATTAATGAAGACCTTCACAGGAGGAGAAGGACAGGCTGAGAGTAGCATGGGAGCACTGTGCCTCTTAGTACTGGGCTTGCTGTATTGAACTGCTGTGCCTGAGCATAAGTAGAATTTATCTTTTTCTCTGTTCTCCTCTACTTAACCTTAAAGTATTCCTCAGCAGGGGAGGAGGGTGCTGCGTACTAATGCCAAAGGCATGTGAGGGATGCCTGTTTTGCTCCTCCAGCTCAGTATTAATGTTAAAAGCAGCATCTTTTGAATGTAGGATGGGACAAGAAACAAAAAAATGCTGCTGCAGCAGCCTGTAAAGCAAAGGGTCTCTCAGTGTGTGGGCTTTGAGCGGTGTAGGCTGATGGTCAAGGCAATGTGCTGCCAACCTGTTTGACCTCTCACCGGTCATTTTTGGGGCAAATCTAGCTTTTGAAGGAATTTCTGCTGGGCAAATGTAACATGAGGTCCCACTGCTGTTACAAATGTGTGGCACTTGCAGCAGTGTGCGTTTTGTTTGCAAGGATGGTTAAGACCGTTGTTTCCAGGGGTTGTTAATTCGAAGCCTGCTTGTGCAAATCCCTGCCTCCAGACAGACTTTTCTCTCCTGCAGCTTTGCAGTACTCGCTCTCGCAGATGCACTGCACAATTAGGATTGGGTTTGGAAATTAACTACTAATTTATGTGCATTTTTAGATGGCTTAATTATTAGCACATTCTTGGGAGTGCTTTTAAATTGGTTCAAGGTTAATAGTTTTTGAGTCTCTGTGTCACTTTTGAAAAAAATTCATAAGAATTTAATGCTGCTGAATGGCTTCTGCATATTTTCCTAATGGGGTCACCTTCTTAAAGGTGCACAAATTGCTTGTTCCTGTTAGTTCCTGTGTGTTGTTTAGTGTCACAGTTCCTTCCACTTCCATTCCTTTCATGGTGTTTGTGTGTCTTTATTTTGGGGTACAGGGGTGCTTGATGCTGTTGGTAAAGAGAAGCAGGAAGATGTTTCCACGTTGCAAGCTATGAGGTTCTGGTAAGAAATGCTGCTCCCCTGAATAATGTCAGGAGAAGGTTTTTTTTTATCCACTGTTACACACTTGTTACTGAGATAGAGGGAATGTTGTGGGTTTTTTTGATTTATTTACACCTGCACCGGCCTCCTCAGTGCTACTCATGTTTAGTATTCTCTCTAATAAAATATGTGTAAATGAAAATACTTGTAAAAAGATAAGTGTCAGGTTGGAAAGGGTGTTCTGGCAGGGCTGGAACCAGCCTTGGAGCACCCTCTTGGCATTGTGGCCAGTTTTCCCGGTCAAGTTTTTTCACTCTGCTTCTGAGCAGAAACACCTGGAAGGTGCTGTCATCTTCTCCTCTAATTCCTGCTTCCAAACCCATTTTTTATAACAACTTTGTACAAGTCAAGCCAGTCCTGTTCTGTGCAGGGGTATACATCAGACTCAGGTTTGTAAATCTGATAACTACATAATATTGAGTAACCAATAGATGTTTTTAAAAATATGAAACAGTATATATCTCTGGCAATGTTATAAGATGTAGCAGAAAAATGAGTCATTCACCCTAATCAGCACCTGGTTGATCACACTTCCTGTGCGTTGTTTCTGAATATTTCCTTGTCATTTGTAGGCTGAATGTGTTCAGTGTGTCAGTTTATAAGAGTGCGGTTCATCCGGATTCCTTGCAGCAGTTTTTTAGACACACCCTGACCGAGGTTCTTACCTACAACCCATTGTTGAAAGGTAGGAATAGGCGGGGAGAGGTGAGTGTCTCCAGGGTGTGTTACGGTGTGTCCCGAGCTCCATCCCACCCGCGCCTCCCTGAATGGGCTCCAGCCTGGAGGACCCAGAGAAGCTGCCTGACTCCCCAGCAATTTCCCAGATCACACACACAAAAAAATCCATCTGGGCTTTAGAGGGCTTGTAGTTCGGGAGAAAACTTTAGGTGGAAAATCAGTGCCTTCCAACAGAGCTTCAGCCAACGGCTCGTTAACAGATATTTGGAGTAAAATCTAATAGCAGCCTTTGCAGATCTGACGGACATGGGAGAGCTCTGGCCAAAGGGGAAACTGGGTGGGAGAGGTGGTTCTGCAAAGAACCTGGAGCTAAAATAGTCTGGTCCCTGTGTGCCTTTGGGTTTAAGCACAAGACATGTCCTTTCTCTGCTGACTGGGTGTTTCTTTTGGTAGATTAGAGGTAAAGGCAGGAAGGCTTCTAATCCAGGATTGGTAATTGTGAAGCTTGAGCTTTTTAGGAAGAAATATGTTTGGGTTACAAAATCTCTCTGGTAAAATCACTCTGGGCTGTGATCTGGAGCTGCTTGCCTGTTGTGTGGGAGAGTGGTGTCATTGCCAGCTTCCAGCAGAAAGAGATTATTGAGGAAAAAGATGATTCCTTGCTGATTCTCTGGGCGTGTGCTATGCTGGCCTGCGAATGTGCGATCGCAAGAGCAGCTTTGAGATGACAGTGCTGTAGTGAAATGGCACGGTCCTTGTTGCCACAGTCCGTGTTCCAAAGACAAATGGGAGAGAGGGGATTTCAGTGGGCAGTTTTTAATGTCTCTGGCTGCCAAAGCCAAAGGGAAATCTTGCCGGGTTAACTTATGTGTTTTTAGTGTATTTTAAAATCTATTGCTGAAGAGTAAACTTTTCTTTTTCTGGATGCAGTGTCTGATGCCATCCATATGCAGAAAGAGTGGAGCTTCACAAGAACTTGTTCGCTGCTCACTACCTTGTATCGCAAAGTATGTCCTCCTGGTTTTGCAAAGAGAACTTTTATTTCAATGAATATAAACCAAACATAATATCTGAAGTGAGGTTATTTAAAACTAGTGCGTTCCAGTTGCAGAGTCTAAACCAACTGCCAGCTACCAAATGCAGGCTAGCTTTTGAAAAAGTCATGCAAAAGACATCTGCATGTTAATCCTGACAGTGTATTTCACTCTTACGGGTGGCTGGATGGCGCAGCTAAAATGAATGGCGATCCCTCTTCCAGCTCTTCGTGGCACTCAGTGCGAAGGACTCCATCTGCCAGCTGCAGCAAGTGCTGGAGACTCGCGAAGTGAACTGGCAGCATGTGCTGTCCTGCGTTTCCACGCTGGTAGTCTGTCAGGCTGAGGCTGAGCAGCTCTTCAAAGGTGAGTAGGTCTTGGCAAGCCTGCGAGCCAACGCGTGCTTCTTGCTCCTCAGGTCCTGCAGAGGGAAACCGTGCCGACTGCTGCAGCCACAGACTCGTGGTTGCTGTTTTGAGATTCCTGCATGGAAAAGAACAGCAGAAAATCTGCTTTTCCGTTCGTTCCATGTCAGCGGTGACGTGAATGCCAGGCTTTGTGCCTGACGCTTCTCAAACTTCGTGTACAGCTAAGAGTGGTTATTTGATAATTATCCTCATTATTAATGGGAGTAGATTACTGAAGCTTAGTTCTTCTGTCTCACCTTTGCTACCAGACCTTGTTTATTAGAGTTTCTTATGGATTATCTCATTGCTGGACTCCCTACAATTCTTGCAGGTTGAAATCCTAGAGTATTTGGGCACTGAAAGTGCATGAAAAAATATAAGCGAGTCCCAAAGGTTCCCCAAGCTGCAATACACATCCTTCTTTATGTGGCAGATGTTTTGTCACCGATATTTGTTTTCATTTACTGTAGAAAATTACAGCACAGCTGTCAAGAGCAAAGTTTGAGGATATTGTTTTATATTTCTAGATCTACTGAGCCATCTCCTGATAAAGGCCTTTGAGAATTATGATATGGAAAATATGATCACCGCGTTCCTGATAGCTCGGCAGGCTGCTCTAGAGGGCCCTGCCGTGTTCATGCCGTACTCTGAATGGTTTAAGGTAAGACTAAATGAGGCCTGGCTGGTAATCTTTGTTTTAAGTGTGTGAGATTCCTGTGCAGAAGGAATGTTCTGCTCTCCAGCAAAACCCTAATTTTAGGTTATAGCCAGGAATTAGAGAGAGGAGAAGAAAAAAAAAAAATAGAGTAGTAAGTGATTGTATTGGTATTAGGAATGATTTAATATTTATTACTGCCTTTGTGTCTGCAAGGAATATATTTATTTGGCTTTCTCCAGTCTTCCCTCCTTTCATCTTTTAAGTCCATCCTGCCTTCTCTAGTTATTTGTCAGGAATGCAGACATGTAATTCCTGTTATAATCATAATCTTGGATGTATTTCAGTATCTTGATAACCAGCACTGTTGTTATTGCATAAGTTGGGGGTTATTGCAGATGAAGCATTCCTATTTCCTGGATGTTTGCATGCAGCTGTAATTGCTGTGTTTGACCTTATAGATAATTGGTTGTTAGCTTTTAGCTGTAAACATGTAGGTATTTTAGGTATGCAAATCTCCCCATAATTTAAACCTTTGTTTAATTCCTTTGTATGAGTTTGCAAATATGAGCTCAGCCTTTGCTGGTAGTTTTCAGAATGTATCAAAAGGCAAACTGCTTATGTTCTGTATAGTCTCAGACTGGCTTATTTTCCTTATAATGCCAGATAAAGCCGTGTAGAAACTGGCAGATTTGTGGTTCCCTGATGAATCTTGATCCTTTGGTGCAGTTTGGTGTTGCCTTAACTCCTTGAAGTGTTGTTCTCACGGTAGAACATCAGAATGAGCTTTGAGCATGGCAGGCTTTCTGGAAACCAGACAAAGAAACTCAAAGAAAACTTCCGTAGAGACTTCTATAAACTTTCTCTGGAGACTTTTCTCCAGAAAGCTTCTCTTGCTGGAAAGCAGATAACAGTAGTGGATGTCTGGGGTTTGTGTGCCGAGTTCAGCGCAGTGCCGGGATGGGGATCTTCCCCGCGCTGCAAGGCTGCGATGACATTTCCCCCCCGTTTCAGGCGTCCTTCGGGAACGCTGGTGGTCGCCACGGGAGCGGTAAGAAAGCTCTGGTCTTCCTCTTTGAGTTCTTGTCAGAGCTGGTGCCCTTCGAAGCAGCGCCCTACCTGAAGGTGAGAAGATGCCGAGAGAGATGGTTTTCTAAAGACTGACCCGAATTGCTCCAAAGTGAACGTACTTGTGCCTTTGCCCAGGTCCAGCTTATTGTTAACGTTGTTACAGTAATTACATTACTTCTGATACATTATTGAAAACCTTTTCTCCCTGAAATAAGGAAGTACAAGATTCTTCTATTTACTTGACCAGAAGGAGAATTCCTTTCATGGAGTTAAATTTAAACCCTTCTGCATTTTGTTTGGGTGTTGGTGGTATGTGTTGGTATGTTGGCATTTTGTTTGGCTATTTGTTGGTATGTTGGTTGCCATGAAAACAGCTTATCTTAAAATGAGCAATAACATCATCTTTGGTGAATATTTGAGGTAAATGATTGTAAACATTAATGGGAATTTTACACTACCTTCCTGTAAAAATGGCAAATCTTCTTGTGAATCTCACATTTCAGGTCCATATAATGTACCCACCTTTTGTGCCAACAAAACATCGGTCCATCCTCTTGGAGTACATCACTCTGGCTAAAACCAGACTGGCTGACCTCAAGGTTAGTAAAAATTGTCTCTCTGAAAAGAGTTCTTTCTGGATCTGCCAAAATACTAGCGCTGTTGTGACCCTGTGCCTCTCTCTGTCACCCCACACAGGTTGCTATAGAGGATATGGGGCTCTATGAAGACTTGTCTTCCACAGATGAGTCTGTGCAGGTACTGCTGCTCTGTCAAACCATTTTCTCACCAGTTGTGCCCCTCTTCCTCTGGAAAAGAGCTTGGGCTGTCCACCTCTCTGCCATTCCTACTAAGTTTGAGCACGCTGTCAAATTGTCTCCAGCGTTAAGACAGGGGTTAGTGGCCATAAATATGCAGATTCTCCCCAGATTTCATGAAAACCAGACTTACATAGAGGACAAACAGACTGTGATGAGTATTCCGTGATGAGGCTGCAGAGGAACTCGGCAATTAGCCAGCCAGCTACTGGCCAAGCAACACCTATGTTAGCCACACAGTCAGCACCTGATGTTGGAAGCCAGGGAAGCGCTGGCTGCCTCTTGCCCATCCTGTACTGCGGGGCAGAGAAAATAAATGGAGAGTTCTGTGGGGGAGGATTTAAAGGACAAAGGGAGATCTCGTGGTGGTGTATGGTGTGGGGATGTGTAGCACAGGTTTGCAGGAACTGGGGCTGAGTTAGCTCTGCCGATTGACCAGCACATTGCAGTGGTGACACTCCCCACTATGGATCTGCTCCCAATGATTTGATCACATAGCAAAGCATTTTATATATATCTTGATTCTTTTCAGTGCAGCATGTCATCTCGGTGTTGTATTCAAAGTGCTCATATTTAAAGGAGATTTGGGGAGGGAGTCTACAGTCTGCAGTTTCACGCTGTGGTTCTGATAAGTTTTGGGTAACAACAATAATTGATAAGGAAGCATTTGGCTCTGTTGCTCCTCCCTGTATATTGATCATGAGTGTGACAGTCTGGGGGCCCCTATTTATGCAGCCAGTCATCTGGAGCACCTGAAATGCAGGCTGCTGAAGGGATGCTTGCATAGACTGCAATGAAATCTAGTCCTGTGGTGAACTGAAAGTTATAAGTGAAGATTTCATTTAATTCCTTCCAAGTCCAATCTGTTTGTCTGTTGAGAAACTGGCCTGGGTTGTTGGGGTCTTAAGATGTTTTATGGCTCTGACAAGAGAAACCCGGGGAGGCAATCCCTCTGCCTGGAGTGTAGTAGCACGGCTGGAGGTGAAGATTACGGGCCTTAATTCTAAGTGTAGAAAGTAAAATAGAATAACAAGAAACCAAATTTGGAACAGAAAAGATACTGTCCCCATTGGGACAATTGAATAAACATTGTGACATTAAGCAGGGGTATCTGCTGCAGGTGCTGGAGGATGCATGTACAGAGCTCCACGGACGTTTGGGCTGACCCAGAATAGCTGTGATTTAGAACAGCCTTATCGAGGCAGGCTGATGGTTCAGGCCCGGTTTCTCCATCCTGCAGTTTTTCTCTGCATATCAGGTCACTCTTGTTACTCAGTTGCGTTCGTTCAGTCGCTTCCCTTCACAGCCCAGACAACTGTTGCTGACCCTGAAAGAACAAGCAGAGCAGATTATTGTCATTCTTGATTTCTCACATCTTTCTCATTGTTACTTGTGTGAGCCAGCCCCAGGGCCAGGCACTTCGTGATGTTGAAAAGGCCCTTCAAATATTTGAAAACACAAGGAAGATCCCAACATCTGTGATAGAAGCCAGGTATTGTGTGCTTTTCAAGTCTTCTTGTTGTTAGCAATAATAATAATAATAATAATAATAGCCAAGTCTGGATCAAAATAACAAAACAAGAAAAATTCTTTGGTAGTCATCTAAATAGAGGCTATTTATGCAGGGAGTGAAAAGGCATATGCACACCTGCAAGAGAAGTTCACAATTATTATAATAAATAAAAAGCAAGATTCAAGAAATAAATCACTGTTGGCTAATCTGAACTTGACTTGTCTGTGGCTATGCCCGTTACCATGGATATAGCTTATTTGCAGGAGCTGGATTAATTCTTGAGGTAATGAGATGGCTCTTGCAGCTTTGGCATTGTTAATATTTTGCTGTATTTCTTTTCTGTCTCAGTATTTTCAGGCGACCGTATTATATTTCCTGGTTTCTTCCTGCTTTGCTCAGGCCACGTGTGGTTAGTATTTGGTTTGGGCTTTTTGATCCTCCCATTTAGATGTGTGTTTGCAGACAGGTCATTTGTGCCTAACCTGCCTGTTTTTTTTGTTGCAGCTCCCTAAAACCCCAGACGTGCACATGGCTTTTATAGATTCTTTAAAGAGGTATTGAAACTTCCCAGTGTTATTTTCTGTGCTTCTGGACTCTCTCATCAAAACGTTTGGCTTTATGTCAGATTATTGGAGGCTCTGACACCTTGCTTACAAAACGCTGAGTGCTGGCCAAGCTTTGTGGCTTGTAGGTTGTGGAGGGGGTGGCTTATCTGTGTAGGTGAATGTCTTCAGTTCTGTAATTAGTCCTCTGGCCACTGTGAAACCATTATCTAGGAGGAGTCCCATGCAGCCCTCTGACTGCAGGCCAGATATATTTTTATGCAAACTTTGGAGGATACTGCTGAATATAAAATTTCACCAGGAAGAATAGTCCCCTTGTCAAAGTCTCTCCTCTCTTTGGGAGAGGATATGGGAGAAGGGGAAGGTGAAACTTAAGTGTCCGTTAATGCTTTATGAGCTGCTCTTAAGGGACACCAGGATAATGCCCCAGGAGAACGCAGCTCCTCTCAGAACTCAAGCTTGTCCTGTATGCGTGTTGAAAAGTGCTTTTCTGCATTGCAGAAACAGCTTTATTTTAAATCCAGTAATTCCTCTGTAACCCGTCATGAAGAAAAAATGTTTGCAACACTGCCTACAAATGAGGCATTTGGTCCTGCCTTGTCATTCCAGTCTGACTCTAGAAAAGACTGGATCATTTTTTAAAATTAAAGTTGTAAGGGAAGCAGCTGAGTTCTAGGGAGCCTCCTGTAATATGTTTTTGGTGCTGAGGGCCTGTGAGGGGTGGAGGTCAAACTTTGGTCTCCGTCACGTCAGCGTTTTAGATGTGCGAATACTGCACGTCTCATGACTTGCACTCTTATGTGATCTTAGACGCGTACTAGATATGAAACTAGTATTAATGTGTGAATTAATAATATATAGAGAGTATTGTTTTTGTGTAGTGTGTGTTATACATGTATTAATACTTGCTAAGAAAGCCTGGGATATAAATTTCTGTCCCTCTTGTCAGATGATGGTTAAAAAATGCTTCAGATGCCCTGTATGCTTTGGGGCCTCTGTAATTACATTTCATAGCATAGCTCCTGTTTATGCTTATATTTAATGAAGGTGAAGTTTGAATGTGGTTATGCAGTATAATAATTGTCTTTTCTTTTTTCAATTATTATAGAGCTGACAAAATACCCTCAAACTTGTACTCCACATACATGCAAGCCTGTTGTGCTATGAAAGAGAAAATGTTACAAGGTAAAAAAATAAAAACATTTACAGTTTAAAGTAAAGTTAATTTTTCCACTGATGCCCTCCTGAATTGAAAATTTGCAAAAATCTATGGCTGGTTAGGTCTTTAATCTGTACGTAAATACGTGTGTGTTCTTTATGTCTTATTGAGGCGTTAGTTACGCTGGCGATGACTTTCTCTGCCTGTCCCACTCGGGGGATTTCCGCAGTCGGTGCAGAGCTCTGTGCTGTGCTGAGGCTGCAAACGATGCCTGAGCTGGCTGATTTAAATCTAGCTCCAATACATCGCCATGAGTCAGCATTTGCAGCTCGGATGCTGCTCCGCTCCGGCTGGGGTGTGAACCTGCTGCATTGGTCCCTTGCGTAACGGCACTGGTGCTGTCGGAGTTCCCTGCATTCTCTTGTAAGAACGGAGGGCTGTGCCTGCCTGGGATCTGGGGAAACAGGAGGGGGTAGGGATGGAGCTCAGCATCATTTCTGTGCATTTGCGGGGAAAGGCCCCGGTAATTTCAGGTCCCGTCACTGTAGCTGCATTACTGGTGCGGCGTGTGTCAGGGTAATAGATATTCGATGAGCTCTCCTATCTCTTTCAGCAAATGGGCGTTTCAAATGCATCTGAAAGTGGCCAGCATCCTCACCACAGGGTTCTATGAAATGAAAATGTCAGGCTAGTGAGCAGAGATCGTTCCCAGAGCGCAGTGGAGAGAAGTGTACTCCGTGTGCAGTCTACCAGTCGGTAACCGACTGCTGCTCAGGGCGTTTTGGGTGCTTGAAGCTTTCCGGAGCTGCCGTAGCTCGAGAGATGTGACAGAGCCATCCTGGGGAGCCGCAGATGTGCAGCCTGGCTGCCGAGGTTGTCCTGGCAACCGGCAGGGATGAGGGATCCCTGGATCCCTACCGATCCCTAAGGACAGCCAGGGGTCTGGCAGTGTCCTCGAATTGCCAGTGACCTCTAGTGGCATGGCCTGAGCTGTCCCCCCCGCACCCTAATCCCGTCCCCCTGCACCCTAATCCATCCCTGGGGCTCTTGCACAGAGCCTGGATTTAGGGCAGGACCGAGTATTGGTCAGCTGTAAGCCTGCCCTGTTCATCAGCACTCATTCTTGCACATAAAGGTGACTCAGCAGTCTCCTAACACCTTGTTGCTTTACAGTGTGTTTATAACAAGTATTAATTTTATTCTTTGTTATTTACTTCTCTTGGTCATGGTTGAGTTATTTCTGGCCCACGTGCAAGACTCCGTTCCTGTCTGACAAACTCTATGGGTGGTTTTTGGGGCTGTGCTGTGGCAGCTTGGTGCTGGTGGCACACTCTTTCTAGTGGTAAAATGAATTTCCTTTTATTTCTTCTTTTAAACAAAAAGCAGGATAGAGTGCTGGGCTTGAGGAGAAGCTGATGCTGTAGTATTCATGCTGTCATGTCTGTCTCTGGCTTTTGGAACTGGTTCCAGTCTTTTGAGGACAGCAAATGTTTCTCTGAGGGGCGGGGAGCTAAAGCAAGTAGGAGGACAACTCTGAAAGTGTTGTAAAAAGATGAAAGAGCGAAAATTTACCAAATGACAAAAAAATAATGTTTCTCATACTCTTTTGTCTCTTGTCTTTAAAAACTGGATTGCTTTCTGCAACTGGGCATAAACTCATAAATGATTAATTAAATAACACATGTTGAATGTAAAACCAAAGCTGTGTATGTGGCAGATTCACAGTTTGGGGATCTGTTACAGCTTATAGAAAAGTAAATACCATTTTTACAGAAAATGTATGCAGAGATTGCTGAATGCATTGTATGAACCGCCATAATGCACAAAGGTAGGGATAATGCGTTGCGTTTCTCTCTTATTTGTCTAGATGAATCAAAAGTAGAGACCAGCCACTCCAAAGAGCCTGCTGAGCAGCTGAAGGCTGAACTGGCTGAACTAAGGACGCTGATTGTGGACCCGACCAAATATGAAGGTATGCAGGAAGGCAAGTTATAACTACCCATAAATGACTGTGCCAAAGCCTGTGTTAATAAAATGTGGCCAATGTTAGCCCAAGCAGCAGCAGTAGTTACTTGTCACTGATACCTGAAGGTGGTAATCTTTCAGATCTGTATAATCCTTCCAGCTATGAATATATATCTATTCATATCTGACCTATTTCCCATGCTTTAGTTCAGAACTTCAGGTCTGCACCTCTGTGATGATCACTTGGTACCACGCTGATCTTTGCCAAGATGGGCAGCCCTGTTCCCAGGGCTTCCCTGGTGTCTTGGGCCCCCTTTTGAAGGCTCTTTCCTTTTTGGTGTAAAAAAACTATTCTTGCTGTGTGTTGGTAATAGTACTGGGGAAAAAATAATGCTGTCCTCTAAAATGAAGATGATGATTGCTGTGTCCCAGCTAACATTTTTTACTCATTATAGCCCAAAGTATATTATGAAAGGCTTGAATGAGTAAAAATTAGGAAGAACAACAAGTGAAATATATACTCTGTTATGTGGAGTTGTAAATCTTTCATGCCTTTTGTCCTGGTTCTCCTCTCCCATTACCTTCCTGCAGATGTGCCAGCACAGATTGCAGTGATTTCTGACAGACTTGCAAGCGTCTTGGGTTACAGCAGTGAGGAGAACGAAGCTGCTGCCTTGAATTCTCCAATCCCAGTTGAGGTTTCTGCCCCCGGGCTGGAACCCTGCCATCAGAGGGTGAGTACCATCTGGCTTGGGGTGCTGGGGTAAGTAAAAATGCATCTGGATGGTACATGTGAAAGGCTGCTTTGTCTGTGGAGAACAGGAAATACATCTCCTTTTGTCTGCTTTGTCCTGCCCTGCGCAGATTATTCATATGCTTTAACCTCCTGGAAGCTGTTGGATGACTGGTGGGTCTGGAGATATATTCTGTTAGAGCAGTCCTGCCAGGAGCCAGGCTTTCTCCACCAGCCTTCTCTAGACACTTCTTGTGTGCTGGGATCCTTCCCGGTCTCTTATGGGCTTAATTTTCCATCTCTTCTCAGTGCCAGTGGATCTGTACAACTTGCAGGGAATGTCATTAACCAATATGTCTCCTCATTTTAATGTCAGGAAACGTTACATATATGCATCAGAAAAACTAGATCTAGACATCCAGCCTGACAAGTAGGAATTAGCAGTGTGTCTCTTATTCCAGGTTGTCGATCTCCTGCTGACATCATTCTGCCAAAATCTAATAGCTGCTTCCTATTTTAACCCTCCTGACAGGTAAGATGCGAGTAAAAGAGCAGGGAAATTAAATCTGGTTAACACACTAGAATTCCAACGCTTGTCCAGGGGTGAGGAGGGACTTCTGGTTGTTCATAGCCACTGTGCCAGGCTGGCAGTTACGGGATGCTTTATTCTGAGTTTCTGTAATCTAAGGACTATTGCGCTTTGATGTATATGTGTAAATAAAACATGTTTCTCCTCTGTTGTTACTGATCTCTTCAGAAGAAGGTGGCATTTGGCTCTGCTTTGTGCTCTGTGACAACGTATAAAAACTTCCCACAAATACTACATGCTCAGGTTGGCGCTTTCAGCTCAGTGGTGAGGGATGAGGAATGAAGCAAATTCTTTTTGTCCAGGAATTACTTCCTGGCTGACACCAGAGATCAGGGAAGGAGAACGCCCATTTTCTGGGGTGTCTTTTTGGCACGTTGGCTGCCTTTGGCACCTGCAGCCTTCATCCATAATGCCGTATCTAATATGAAATGAGGGAGGTGTAAAGTCTAACTCTGCAGGCGCAGGATGAGCAGCACAGTACACCACCTCTCTACCTCCCGTCCCCTTTTCCCCCTGGAATCGGCCCAGTGTGACTCTGGCCTGTGCGAGGAGGGAGAGGTAGCACTCCTCTGCCGCTGGAAGGGCTCTACTAGCAGCCATCTCCTTTCATGATGTAACAGAAGTCTGAAAAATTATGGTCAACATTTCAGTGGAAAATTGCTTTGCTGGGGACCAGCAGCGTACTGACAAGCTGCCTGTGATCCCAGCTGCCGGCAGCACCGAACGAGGCGGCTGCCTCTCTGGAGTGCAGCGTGCTTTGGCAACCAATGTGTCTTTCCTTCTCTTTTACACTGTTTTGCCCTGGAGCAGATGAATCTGCACTGCAAAGCTGTGCTGAAAAGTAGCTGTGATAAACAAGAGTGTCTCAGGAAATTGTTTCTAAACCCAACTCCCCATCCGATCTCCTTGGAGGATGTTTTTTTTGTCAGTTGGGTGGGAAAGTCCCTTCCTCCTTCCCTTACTCTGTTTTCCAACAGGACCTTGTCATTTTAATTCCTTTTTGCTCTTGCTGTTTTTTGATACCGTTTATTGCTCTGCCTCTGTTTACCTTGTGTTCTCTGTCTGAAAAAAGCTGTCTGTGCCCCAGGCAGCTTCCTCCTCTCCCTGTTGTCATCTCAGAACACCTCTTTGACTATATATTATCATGTATTTGAAGAAGAGCACTGGTGGAGTTCACGCCTTTGTAGGGGTCTTCTGTTTCGATACTCCAAAAATCATACTTCCTTTGAGCCTATAAACAGCATGGTGATTGTCCTGTATTTACAGACAAGTATGACTCAGGTTCAGTGTGTTTAAGCATTTTGAAATCTCTCTTCCTGTATTGGGGATAAAAAGCAGTAGTAAAATGAGCATGTGGTTTTTACCTTCTGCAGGCAGGGACCATGTCTGTCTTTGTTTGTGAAGATGATGTGTGGACACAGGAATCTTTTACCTGCGCTTCTGGGCAGGCTCTGCCAGCTTATTTATCATCAGGTCAGTTTTCCAACCACAAATCCTATGGTTCCAGTGTGCTAAAGGCTGTCCTACCTCCATTTCCTGAGCTGTGGGGCAAGCACCTGTCTGGACAGCACTGTGGAAGGACTTCACTAGCTCTCAGGCTTCCAAAAAAGAAAAAAAGCAACAAAACCAAAACCTTATTTTGGACAAATAATATGGGTTTGCTCTCTGGAATGTGAGCTGAATGTTTCCCTGCAGAAATACTACTGCAGAAGGTTAATGCATTCTGAGATACATTTTAACAGAAGCTAAAATAAGCAAGTTTATGAACAGAGCCAAACCAGAATATAGTAGAATGCTTAATTCCCAAGCTTCCACACTGAATATTTCAGTTGTACACCCCTTCTAAAAATAAAAGTAAGACCGTAAGTCTGGGGTGCTGCAGTGAAAGGTTTTCTTTTAGAGAAACTGTTGGGTTTATTTTCTTTATCCTGTGATATTGAAAAGGTGAAATTAAAAGGTTCATAGACTACATGAGCTGTCATAGAAACGAAAAAGCCTTGAGAGTTTCAAATTCTTCTGGGCTGAAATTACAGCTAGTTGATCAAAGTTGCTGTTTTACAGAAATGTACAAATTTTGCTGCAGGTTGACCAAAGATAGCTGCACAATTTCAAGGAAGGAAGAACATGTTTAATGGAACTGGTGCCTCTCATCTGCTAAATTGGTATTGCTGCACCGAATTAGGCAATGGGCAAAAGCAGTGTTCTGCTACTCAATTAATTTTGAGGTTTTTTTGGAGAAAGGTGGTTTTGTTGCAAAAGAAATGTCTGTCTCTCTCTCACCAGTTCTCCACTTACGTTTTGGCTTGCAGGGTCCTTCCCTGAATGATGCTCATGTTTTAGGACTAGCAGCTTTTGTGATCCACTTAAGTGAATCCAAAGCTTTAATTCCTGAAGTGGAAGCCAGTTTTGGGATTTCTCAGCCTGTTCCTGAAAAGGCCCTTTCCATTTCTGAGTACTGGAACTGCTTGCTCGTGTGCAGGACGGAGGAGTCGTTCGCCTTCTGCACAAGGTGAGATCCCACCATGTCCTTGCTTCCCCCGGTGATGGGTTGAGGTTTGCTGCCGGGGGGTGCTGGTGAAACTCCCCTGTCCCTGTAAAGGGATTCCAGAGCAAGTGTAGGTGTTTGTGCTGCACAGAGAAATGGGCTGATGGTGGATCCGTGTGAAATGGCGTCCTGATTGCGCTGCCTGCCGGAGAGAGGACTGGCTGGCTGCTGGCAAACGCCTGAGTTCAGCCTCTGGTTCTGAAATCAGGGCCATTAATGTACTTGGGGTTGGGAGCTCATAAACAGAAATAGTCCCAGAAGCAAATAGGTTTGGAACATGTTGGTTAAAGCGTTTTTAGCACTCGGTCTTTGTTTTGACTTTGGATTTTCATGAGCGGGAAAAGATATGATTGAACGAACCAGGTAACAGAGTTCTTTTATTTTTTCTCTCTCAGGTTTTGCACTGCAGCAGTGTCTTATCTTATGTGCAAGTTTTCATCCTATTCTCATGAAGATTTGTGTGCCTTGCTTCCTCCTAGCCTTGTTAAAAAGGTAAAAGGAAAAAAGTTTTGTTATTACATACGAGAAAGATCAGTCTCAGTTCAATATTCCTCTGCAGAGCCCTGTGCAACTATAACTTGTACAAAGAAAACTCTGTAAAAATGCACCTTTGTACCCTCCCATTTCACCATTTTGTGTATTTGCTTGTTTGGCAGTTTCACACCACGGAGGTTGCACTGGGCCTTTTTCTTGTGATGGAAATGTGCAGGGGTTTTATGCCTTTGTTTTAGCTCCAGTACCTCGTGCCACGGCTGTGCTTGGAAGCTCGGGGAATCCTGTGTGAGGAGGCAAAAACTGACCTAATCTGGAGTTCCCTGTCGTGCCCCTCTCTGAACTACAGAAGAGCCAGCCTCTGTTTATGGAGGCAAGCACGCTTTCAAGAGCTCTTGAAGGAAAAAGTATTCCAGGTATAAATCTTTTCCATGACTGAAATTCACCCTGTAATTTTCGTTTTTCAGATCTGCCCTTTGCAATTTCCTTATTGGTCGTAAAAAGCTTCTTGTAAAAACTTAATGCCTGAAAAGTTGGTCTGACAGCCATTGTGTGTGCTGGGTTATGTGCTCAATGGTATTTGTAGATTTTGATGGTGATAAGGTGGAAATAGAAAACTAGATGTAAAGCTTTTGTGTCCTGCTTATTGTAAAAGCAGAAAGCTTGACAAGATATACCATATCAGTAAGAAAATGATCAGGAACTGTCGAGAAATAAGCCTGTCCATACCCTTAGCTTCCTGCAGTGTCTGTGAAGTGATGGTGAGTCAAACAAGGGAAAATACCTGCTTGCTTTTTTTTTTTTGGTGCTTTGTCTAAATGTCAGTGTTCTCCTGAACCACCCACGTATCTTGGATTGTTTGGCTCTGCCTTGCTGTGAAGGAGGTTAACATCTCAGCAATTCTCTTTATACCATCCTTGCAATGGATCTGATTTGACAGGATTTCTTTTTTTAACCTAGTTTGTAGAAAACCAGTTTGTCTTTGTGCAGAGGAGTTTGTCGTGCTACTAGAATGACTCCTTGTGCTTGGCTAGCTTGATGTACGAGGCAAAAACACCTTTGCATTATAACCTTTCTTTGATGCTTATACCAGTCTGTCTGACTCCGGTGCTTTGTTCATTCTAGCATTTATTTCTAATAAGATACATTCGTTCTGGTATCTAGACTTTAAGAACATGAGCATGTTTGGAAATGTCAAAGGGGTGGGTGTGTGTGGGTGTGTGTGAGAGATGATTTATAGGCTTGCTTTCAGTAAATTTTTGAATGCCAGTGGGGTTTTAGTTTAGGTTTCTTGCAAGGGAAACAGTACAGGAACTTCCCTGGGTTGATGTCTCCTGTTTCATATCTCTTAATCTGCACGGGATTGTGTCTTGGTGTGGGTGAAGGTGGGTTTTATGTTGGGAAGAAGGTGGCTGTTCTGCACAAGTTACTTGCCTCGCGGGTCTGCCCTCTTACCTAAATCGTTGCTTTTCCCAGTTGTCTTTCAGGGAGTGGCTGCTGCTGGAGCTGGAAGTGTACCCTGAGAAGGATATTCTCTCTGCTTCGGAAAGGTAAGTGCGGAGGGGCTCTGTTGAAAAGCAAATAGTTCGAGAGTCTTTCCTGCCCAAATTAGGAAAAAGCACTGAAGATCAGGAATTAAATAACCAAGCTGCTGCAGGACACAAATGCCTGTCGATGACTACGGTTTGTCCAGAGTTCAAGCAATGCTTGAACGAGGCGTGTGTGTTAACTGGCAGAAGTTCACTGAGATAACCTCTGGTCTGCATGTGCACTCCTTCCACATAACCCTTCACAAAACCTCCCTGCTTCCGGAAGCAAGAGATGGCTGACATCAGGACACGTGGTGTCTGGTGGATGACTCTCTTTATATCTGTACTTACATGGGTGCTTTTATCTGTCATTCCCCTTCACCTGGTGCGTGAGCTTCTTCTTACGTTAAGGGAAAGGCACCACTAAAATGCCATAATAGACTTCCTATCTTCTTTTCAATACTGCAGACAGGATTTCCATTATTGGGCCATCTACCAGTGGTATCTTCCTGCACCTTCTGCTTCTGGTGGCTGCGACGGACAGCTGGAGAAAGCATGTGCCATTATCATCAATACCATCCTGGATTCCTTGCAAAGGTATTCTGTGTCATGACCTGCATTTCTGCAGTGGTTCTGCTAATGACCTTGCAAGCAAGAGCTTGTGTCTCACATGGGGCTGTGTCTTCCTCAGTGGAAGCGGTTTCCTTCTCACAGGCCTGGCTGGCAGTGAAAGCTGGGAGGTGGCTCTGCGTGACTCACCAGCCTTTGCATAAGACTCTTGCTTTAGGTGACAGAGGGCTGGGGTTGCAGTCACGGATAGTCCCTAGTCTGTCTGTCTTTTTTTTAAATTGAATTTGTATTCAGATCTGTTTGGCCAGACAAGCATCAGTACCCCGGAGGAAGTGGCTGAAGCTGGAAAACAAGGAGGGAGGGTTAGAGCAGAGTTGCTGTCTCACCTACAGCTTATTTAAGGAACATTAATGTTAGAGCTTTATGTTCGTCTGAAGCCATTTGACTCTATTTGAACTGTGTTATCCTCCTGAGCTAACAGGGCTTAGTTACCTGGTCTGTCTCTTAATTTTAGGTTGGACCTGGGTGGCTGTGGCCAATCGAAGATGTCAGTCAACCCTGATATTCTCTGCAAGCTGCAGGTGATTTCAGAATCAGATGCGTATCCGTATGGTCAATCCTTGAATTTGACCAGTCAAAGTATTTCCTAAGACCTCGGTGTATAAGGCTCACATTTGGCTCTCAGATGTGACAAGTGGCATGGAAACTGAGAGAGGGAGATATTTCTTATCTATCTCTTTGTATTACTTCAGAGAAACAGAGGGTTTGAATGCAAACTAGTGTGTAGGCCTGACAAACACTGTTTTTTCCCCACCTCCCTGTTTAGGAGATGGTGCTGGAGCTGGGGTGTAGGCGAAAGCTGCTTTCTGGCTGTTTGGATGCCCAGAGACATTTCCTCTTTGAGATTCTCCAGGAAAGACTGAAAGATGGAAAACACGGCTCTGCTTTGGGCGAGCAGTTATGGAGGCAGCAGGAGCTGCTGCTGCACCGAAGGTAAACGGACGGCTGGGAATACCTCGAACAAAACCACCGTTCAGAGCGATTCCGGCGTCTACCTGCACAGCCCCTCTGAGGGGGGCACAGCAAGAGAAAATGCCACTGTATGTCATGGTAACAACTGTGCAAGAGATTTATTCCCCGGTATCCACATGAATTAACTGTGTTTCAGTGTGCCATCTTGGGCTACGAGTTTTCCCTGCCAGTAGACTGGATTTCAAAGACCACATGTCTTCGTGGACTCTGTTTAGAGCCAGCAACACTCTTAATGCCACCGCTTGTGTTAACTATCGTTAAATTAATCTATTTGCTGCTGTAACCTTTTTGAGCCTTTGAAAGCGGTGTGTATATCTCATTGAAATGCAGGTTCTTCTCTGGGCAACTGGAAAAATTCCTTGTGCAGTTTCTGTCAATGTGTTTGAGATCTCTTGTGTTTGAGATACTCTCAGACTCCCCTGAATAGCAAAGGCATGTGTCCTGAGAGTGTGGAGTCTGGTTCTCTTCTTGACAGTAACCTCAATTTTGTTTTTATTCTTCCCTACCCAAGGATTCTGGTAGGGCTCCCTGCATCTGCGCTGATCATGACGTGTCGGAAAGGAAAGAAAACAATGTTGGACTGTGAAGACTTTTTTCACTTTGTGAACTCAGAGCTGGTACGTGTTGTGAGCCAAACGATAATTTCTTGTTGGTAGATGCTCTAGATAAAGACCTCAAACTTGGGTTTAGGACAGGAGATAAAATGCAGCCAGACTTGAAATTTAGCTTATATCAGAGAGGGAGGTTCAACTCCTGACGCTTGAGACTTCCCAGCCCCTAGCTCTGCAGAGGTCCCCTCAGCACCGTCTGCTGTAGGATGACTTTTGGGTTCATTCATTTGGAATTGTGGTGGCATTTTACACTAGTGAGAGAGAATCCTTGGAAAACAGTGTCAGCAAATGTGGGGTGGAGCCAGCCATCATATCGGTGGTTGGGGCTGGCTGTGCACAGTCCCGGGGTAAAATCACCTGCGGGTGATCACCGAGTGGCCTGATCGCAGCCTGGCCGGTTCCTGAGTGTTGTTTCCAGTTGCATTGTCCATGACAACGTGTGTGTCTGGTGCACACGCACATGCAGCAGCCTCAGGGATGCTCTCTCTCGTGTGGATGTGTCGTCCTTCTGTGCCACCTGCTCCTCCTTTGTTGACGGTGGGTTAGAGGGAAACCTGCAGCGTTCCTGTGGAGGCCTAGAAGGGACTGAGCATGAGCTCTTCTCCAATTTCTCTGTCGTGCCAGGGCGTTAAACTAATTTGCTGTGTGCAGAGCCAGATCCTGCTCGTCCTCCTGGGTTATGTACACTAGAGAAACATTCAGAAACATCCCTGCAGCTTCCTGGGGGGAGATCAGTCGACTTGCAGGTCCCTCGGGGCACTGTTTTGTGGTAGCTATCGTTTCTATTTATTCATCCTACTGGCCTTCTCGAGCCCTCCTGCACTGTCATACCAGGCACATCCAGAAACCTCCATTTGTTCCAGGACTATTCATCAAACAGGTTCTGCTATCCACAGCGCGTGGGGAGCAGAGTTGTCTGAGTCGCCTTCTAGTGCCAGGCTGCCAAGGGCTCCCTAGTCACTGGTGTTGCTTTATATAGAAACAAAGTTTCTGCGATCTGAACTGATAGGCAGGATTTCGCAGGGTGATTTTGTGCTAGTCCTGTTGTGTCAGACACCCAGAATGTTCAAAGAAAATCATCATTCAGAAGGGAAAGAATGAATTTTTTTTTTTTCCTCTCCTTGTCTTCCCACAGAAGAATGTCTGTTCCAGAGGGTATGCGCTCTCCTACGACATCACTGCTCACTTCTTCAGGGTAACCACTGCTTTTGTCATTCTGCTCCATTGTCCGTGCTAGCTGGGGTAGATGTTTCTTTACAGGGATATCTGACTATATGCTATTTTTAGCAGTGGGATGTGCTATTTGTACTCTTGTTTTAAGAATTGTCGGTGTAAATTCCAAGAGCAGCAGTAATTCGGGAAAATTAAGAGAAGCAGCAGGAGGAGGCAGTGGTAGAGGTTCATTTTAATACAATACAGCAAAGCTGGTGGGGGAAGGAGAAGCTGTTGAGCACATGTCTCTTTTGCTGGGCCATGCTGACCCCTACAGTTGTTTTTGATTAATTTACACATGGCTTGGTGAGGTACTTCAAAGCAGCAAAGGCATATGTGTGTAGTCACTTTGTAATTTATCCTCTTCCAGGGCCTGCTTAATGCCAGCTTGGACTGCGAGGAATCAGCAGAAGGGATCAACGGTGTTCTAACAGCGTGTCAAACCAAATGTCCCATTGTGCTCTTCTCTGCGGCGGTAACTTGCTCTTATTTCACCCGAAGAGTGCTAGATGAAAATTCGGCACCGACTCAGAGCGCCTGTTTTTAACTTCATTTAATCTAAACTGTGAAGTGTGGGGGTAGTAATTCTTTAACGCCTTTGGAAAATTGCGGAGTGTTTTAGTATTGCTGATCCCAGCTCTGGGCACGCAGCTTTGCTTTTGGAGTGTCACTACAGAAGCGGAACAGAGGCTGTTTACGCGTGAGAAGCTGGGACACGCACTTGGCTTCATTCAGATGCTCTATAGCAGGGCTTGTTACATTCAAAAAGTCCATGAAGCACAGATTTTTCTCTCTTGTGTATAACTCTTCATGCACTGTTTTAGATAAGGATACGTGGTTTTGTTGCATGTGCTAAGCATGTGCATCACCTTTGCGCAACAGCTGAGTTTTGAGCTCCTTTACTATGCCTGGTCCTGCTCAAGGGCTTTCAGGGCACCGTGGTATGAACACAGTCACAAATGACCCTCTTTGTATCTCTGGGATGTGAAACTTCTTGTGTTTATTATGTGTGTATGTACAACTTAGACTTTTTCATTAAGCTGGGGGGAAAAACCCTTTTCTCAGAGTACCTGGCTGAGGTAGTGTGCACACTGGCTGCAGACGACTGTGAGCATGCCACCACTAACACTGCTGTTTCTGTCTTTCTTTCAAGCTTTGGTGGCCGAGGCTGGAGCCAGTACTTTGCTCTCAGTGGAAGAGACTCTTCGGGGCTCCGCTTGCAGAAGAACTGGAAAGACTGAGGGGATGGCAGTCCTGGGCTACCAGGTGTGGGCGAGGAGCCCAGCGTGCCCGGAGAGCTGCTCAGGGAGTGAGCAGGCCCAGGAGGCCTGTTCTCTGGGGCAGGCTGGCTTCAGCAGGCAGTATGAAATGCTAATGTGGGCCGAGGCTTGGAGGACAGCTATATACAGATTCCTTTGTAGAGTTTAAACTCAAAACGGGTCATTATAATTATTTAGTCTGGCCTTCTGTGTAATATGGGTCAGAGTGTTTCACCATAAGGAAAAGAGAATCTTTGTAGAGGAGACTGGAAGGCAGAGTCCTTGTTAGACAAACACTGGAAATAGCCTTTAGCACAGTGTTGAGTCACTCACTCAAGCTGCCGCACCCTTTGCTGCCCAGATTTGGTGACTCTGGTCTCCTGAAGCTACTGACTGCTGCTCTGCCGAACGCTTCCTTCTTTACCTGTCCTTACGCTGTCTGTTCAGCATCCTGCAACTTTTCTCCAAAAGCTGGGAATTTAGTGTAAGAATCTCCTTGCAGGTTATTGCAGGTAATAATCACATGCTACTTAGTAGAGTATAGAATTAATTACCTGCCCAACCTGTGATAAAAGAGATTTGGGAATGCTGCTGTCTGTTCCTAGACTTTTTAAATGTCTCCATGTTGCATCCAACTGCGGGGGAAAAAAAAAATGCAGAGAATTTTTTTTTTTTGGTCTCAATCACAAACTTACACCCTTTGCCCAAGCCCCTGATTTCTTCCTCATTCACAACTATGATATTTTTAAATTTTTTTTCCTCCAAAGTCATGACATACTGGTTTTCTTTCCTAGCTTCCTTTCTTCAGGAGTGGTTCTCCCTCTCTCTGACCCTCCCTGGATTTCAGCTGCCTTCCTCCATTGTACCATTGAACAGCAGTCACCGCACGGACGAGAGAAACACACACTGAAGAGGCTGGGGACTGACACAGAGCAGGCAAGACTGGATGTGTTTTAAATATCTGCTGTTCCCTACACTTGAAAACTAGAAGTAGAATGTCTTTAACTGAGAAATGGTTGTCCTGAGATGCTGCTGTATCCCTGGTAAACCCTGTTGTGAAATCTTGCTGGTGGCTAGTTGATAAAATGTAGCTGTAAATTACCAGTTGCTAAATACTTATCCTAGAAGCAACCTTGTTCCAAACTTTAACTTTTAACTGTGATACTGGCTCCTCCGTGAGGTCAGGGAGAACTATGAAGCAGCTGCTTTAAAAAGTGAAGCTGGAGAGAGCGCTGCAGAGATTGAGAGCTCAACCCCACGGTGTGCCAGGATTGCCTCTCCCTCTGCCAAAGGAGCAATCCTTGTGGATTTTAGCTCAGGCAACTTGGCTGGAAGGTTAAGGAGATGCACAAAGTCTGTGAGGCAGGAGTGTGGGTGTTTTAAGGGCTCTGGAAGGGACATGCTGGGAATCCCAGGGACAGATTTCCTGCGGGTTTTCCCAAGTCTGTTCCAGGAAACACCTCTGCCGTTTCGCCACGCTCGGTGCCCTCCGTGCAGGGAAATCCTCCAGCAGCCCGGCACTTGCCTGCTGGTTTTCCGGGGGATAACTGGGACCAGAGCTCCATATGGGGAATGTCCCTGCACTGAGGCATTCACAGGTAAAGAGTGTTGAAGCGGAACCTGTGCCTTACTATTTACTCTTAAGTTTTATTGCTCCAGGCGGCAGTTACGGCAGCAGCTTCTCTTGCTATGGGATTGACTCCTCCACTGTTTATACTGGTCTAGAGCCAAAAGCTGCCAGTCAGAAACTGGAGTCAGAGTTGATAGGAGCATTTAGTACATGTGGAACTTCCACCTCAGAAATCTCCCTTGAGATAGGAGGAGGAGGAGGATGCCAGGAAGAGTGAGAACAGTGGAAGGGCTGAGTGTAAGTGGGATCCCAGCAGCTGCCCGATGTTCAGGCCTCAACCACTGCTCCAGTATTGGTGGGATCGTGCAGATCTTCCTGTGGCAGGGACTTGGTCCCTCACACCCAACTGCTGTCAGGCCAGGCTCTGAATCCCTCCAGGTGACAGACAGCGTTAAAGGGAAAATCTCCCTCTGTCAGAAGGGGGAGAGTTGTGGGATTAACCACCTTTGGGGGCGAGACACCCTAGTTAAACCCAAGGAACCTGGTTGTTCCACATGTGCCGCTCCTTTTTGTTTGATTTGCACACACGCAGCAGTCTGTGCCTCTGGAGGACTCTCGGCTGAAGTGAAAAGCCTCTGGCTGCCACGTTCCCTGCCCCGGCCTGACCTCTGTGCATGTGCAAACAGACCTGCTGTGCACAGCACGTGCTGCCTGGCTCAGCTCTCTCCTTTCTCAGAGACAGGAGAAGAAAGGAGGGTTAGCTTTACAACTGGATTAGCAATAAATTAATTCCTTTAACTTCCCAGGATCACAAAGCCACTGCATCCTTTGATTTGTGTGGTAGGGATCCAGAAAAGCGATAACCGGTGTAGGGCAGGACAGGATTATGCTGTGCTTGCTGAGACAAGAGGCTGCACAGCAGCTGCTGGTGGCATGTGGCTGAGGGCCAACACGAGCTCTCCTCCAGGTTTACATCTGTGGTAGCCCACTCGTTTTTCCCTGTATTTGGGTGAAGTTGTCATCCGTTGTCTGACTTGCTGACTGCAGCAAGCCTTGCTTCGAGAACGGTGAATTCAGTGTGGAATTCACCCTTAGAAGCCATGAGCGATGCCAGGCTGCGGTCCGCCATCCTCAGACACGCTCTGCCTTCCCCTGGAAGGAACAGCACTGCCTGTAGCTCATCCAGGTCTGTCCTGGGAAGGTACTGGGTGAAACGTTATTTCCTTACTGGAAAGCAAAAGTTCTGAGTGGCCACTGGGTACAACTAACAGGCGGTCTCTCTTCCTTGCAGCTTCTTGTCTCTCTGCTGTTCTTCTCGCTCATGGATCTCATCTCGGCAAAAATAGCACCAAAGGTAAATTCAGCCCTGAGGGAATTCTCACGACGCTAAATGTGGCTGATGGGCTTGGTTTGCTGCCTAAAAATGCTTCTTACCGGTGCTGCCAAGGCTGGTAGCTTGTTCTGGCAGGAGGAAGGGATCAGCAACATCCCAGACAGAGCCCTTCTGCTCCTATCAGATTAAACCTGTATTTCCCTCGAACTGATGTTATCTCCCCTTTCACTACGGCAGCTTTTATTTCTCTTCCTGAATGACTTACTATTTTCAGTTCCCTATTGAGACTTTACACCTCCCAGGTAGTGCAGGAACCTCGTGTCTCTCTTAGCTTTTGTGTAGCATTTCACGTCTCTTAGATGACATTTTTCCTCAGGCTGGAAACGTACGTGGTATTTCACAGGAGAAAGGGTCCCCAGCAAGGAGGAACATTAGTTTCCGAATGATTTAATGCTATTAAATGAAGGAGCAAAGATGACAAGTTTCTTCCAGCAGTTGTCTGCCCTGAGCATCCTCCCACCTGTGAATGCTTGTTTCTGTCCCTTTTGCTGTCTCCTCAGCTTTGAAGTGCAGCTGTTTGTGTAGTCACCCAACAGATTGGATCGGGGAGCGGATTCAAGTTAAAAAATAATCATTTGTTCTCATAGTCTGCCTCTGGGAGAGTCTGGAGGAAGAGTCATTGAGGGAAGAAACATCTTGAGCAAACAGATCTGGGAGGTTATTCCAAGTAAAATGATTAATGAAAAAAAAAAAAAACCCCAACAAACAAACAAACCCCAAAACCCAAACAATCCTAAGACATGGTGTCACTAGATGGGTTAGAGGGGGAAAAACTGGCTCTGGGGAGCAGGGTGGGGTCGGGCAGGGCGTGTGGTGGCTGTGCTGAGCACCGTGCTGGGGACGAGCTGGTCTTTGATGCCATTTCCCTCCCTCTCAGAAATTGTTCTGAGCTGAGCCCTGCGGCCGGGTTTGGTTGGGGTTTGGTGATGAAGGTGCAGCCCGTGGGGAATCCAGGCTGCCAGGAGCGAGGAAAGATTTGGGCTAAATTCATAAAGGTTCTTTCACAGAGCACTTCACCTGCACAGTCTCCTGAGGGGATCCTTTCTGCTTGGGTGCAGCTAAAGCCTAAGACAAACTCAACCTGTCCTTTCTGACATCCAGGAAGGAGTGGATTCTCAGATGGCCCTGGAATGGTCCCTGGAGATCCTGCAGTGCCTGGAAGAGAGGGGCACATCCTGGCCACTTCTCTTCCATGCAGGAGGGGAAGGTGAGGGGTCCTGCCTCCGATGGGTGGAAGGGTGAGGTTCGGTGCGGGGCAGGCACGTCCCATCTCTCTGATTACGGGTGTGCTTGTGAGAAGGAGCTGATGGGCCTTCGTAAGCAGCATGAAAAACACTTGTTTGAGGAAAAGCTGAGAACATCCTGCTTCTACCCTGCAGCACAGGGACTCGGCTGATGAGCAGGAGCGACTGACACTCAGCGTTGCTCCCCATGGTGGAGAAAGCCTCAGAGGGGGCAGCTTGCTTCTTGGTGGTCACCACCCCCAAGCACTAGTGTTTTTCATGGGCTTGGAAGGAAACTGCAGCCCCTGTGCTGCTGCAGAAGTATGCAGGGTGGCGTGAGGACCACTGAAGATGCTTAGTGCTTCTCTTTTATCCATTGCAGACTCCCAAAAATACGGTGTCCTGCGCGGCGCAGCCTCGGACCGTCACACCCGGCTCTTGCCTCTCGCATTCTACAGGTAACATCCCGCTGGACTCGGCAGGGAGGGTGTTCATGGGGGAGGATGTGGCTGATGGTTTGCACAGACCACGGCTGGCCCTGTGTGGGAGACAACACTCGATCACGGCAGGATTGCGATTTAAGGAGCCCTGAGGTTTTTGCTAGAAGTTTCCCCTCAGCTTTGTGCTCCAGACAGGAGTGTCCCTGGCTGCCTTCCCGCTCCTGGCAGCGCGGTGGCCCTGCACACAATGAGACTTGTAAAACGGGCACTGGCTGCCTTTGCCTTGTGTCTTTCTGTGCTTGAGGCCACCGCGGAACCAGCGCTAACGGCTGTGTGACCTCCTCTAGCCTCAGCCCTCGCTTCCACCGCGAGCTGCTCGCCAGAGAGCAGACCTTCCTCTGCGTGGCACTCGATTCCTACATCCAGCTGCTGCGGCTCTTTGTGGAAGGGAAAGACCTGCCGCAGTGCCATCGAGCCGGGCAACGCCCAGACCCCCCAGAGCACGTGAGTGAAGCTCGGTCGCTCTTTTTAACGGCGAATCCCGTTCTTTATCCCTTCCCCTGCCACTCGCAGCATCCCTCTTGTTCACACCTTCCCGTACAAAGCAGAGGCGTGGGGCTGCTGCTGCAGGCAGCTTGCTCACCCCTCGGGGCCGAGAGAAGCTGCTGGGGCTGCTGTCCTGCTGCTGCCTTGTACGGGATCCCAGGGTGGATGCAGCTGCTGATCAAGTGATCTGCTTAACCTCTGATGAGCCCGAGGTGCAGTGTAGTGGTTCCCGTTCCGCCTTTGGAGGTGGGAGGGCTGAACGTGACATTGCCCTTGGCCTCCCCGGGCCGTGTCTGTGTTCTCCAGGGCCATCCCTTGGAGGTGATCTCTGCGGCCCGGCGGTTCCTGCTGGGCGCCATCCCGCGATGCCCTGCCCAAAGCTTTGGAAACATACAACCGGTGCGTTGGATATATATATTTTTTTTTTTTAACCCTCTTCTCCCAGGATGGGAGAGCTCCTGCCTGTGTGGCCTTTCCTGGGATCCTGCATGGTTGTGTCCCATGTGGGAGAGGTGGGAGCTGCCTCCTCCCTTGCCCAGGCCACAGGCTCCTCTCCCCCACGACATTAAACCCTGCCCACTGCTTAACTCTTCGTCTTGGGGGAAAAGAGCAAGCACAGCGAAGGGGCAGGTGTTGAAATTTCTCACAAGATTGTGAGAATTGTGTTATTTCTGCACGAGTCAGCAACGGCTTCCCTCCCCCCTACCCCGGCTTTGCCGAGGAGCAGCCAAACGCTCCCGTGCTGCTGTAACTCGCTCCTGAAGCAGCACGAGCAGGTCTAACACCAGCTCCTTGCCCTCTTCCTCAGCTCCTGGCCACCTGTGAAGAACTTGACCCTGAGCTGGCAGCCACCCTCCTGCGCTTCTCGAGGCCTGGTGTGGCCATGGAACTGGACGAAGAGCTGCTCCTCTTCTGAGTAAGCTCAGGGTAAGCTGAGCCCAACACCCTGACTGCAGCCGAAGGGACAGACAGGGCCCTACCTTGCTGACCAGTGCTCTTTCTTTCAAGTTACTTTGTAAATAATTTATTACAAGCATAACCATGAAGCTCTTATTACAATAAAAAGTAGGTTACAAATTTCAGTTTTGACTTGCTTTAGGAAGCATAATTTTTATGTTTTTTTTCTTTTTTTTTTTTCTTCAAAACAAAACGTCTGCTTAAAGTTGCTCCGCTGTCCTACGTACCCTCGGAGGCACCCGAGGGGAAACTCGTGTGTGCAGGCAGCAGCCAACTTGGGCTCTACAACGGTGTGCGTGGGGAGAACGGGGAGGGGTGCTGCCGAACACCCCCTCCCCTGGGATTAGACAGACTCTTAGTACAACACTGCTGAATCAGACGTGAGCATGGAGAATCACAGCATGATAACAAGCTTTTTCTGAGCAAGCTGAAGCTAATTCCACTGAGTTCTTTGGGAGACTAAAACGTAGATTAAAAATCTCCACTCTGCCGTACGGTTTCTATAGTGCTGGACTGGGGAAGCGTCCCCGTCCCCCTCAGGTGGGCTCCTGCTGCGCAGTCACTTCTGTCTTTACTGCTTGGCTTTCTGAAGTCCCTGAAGTACTGAGGAGGAGGATGGGCTCTGGCTCCAGTGGCTTGGCTTTGTCCTGAGTCTGGGTCAGAGGGTGCACCATGGACATGTGGACATTAAGGTTATGGGCCTTCTCGAAGCGCTTCCCGCACTGGTCGCAGGCGAACTCCAGCTCCGTCTCCGCTTTGTGTTTGGTCATGTGGTACTTGAGCGATGCTCGCTGTCTGCACTGGAAACCACAGATTTCACACCTGCAAGGCAAAGCAGGGGCTCAACACCCGCCCTGGAGCCGCGGCCTCCGCTCGTCGTCACGCTGAACGAGCCCATGAGAAAACAACCGCAGCCTCGGAGCTGCTTGCTCAGAGCGTCTCCCACAACCACCCCGCTCACGCAACACCCTCCTCGGGCCTGCGGCTCCTCGCCGAGCGGTCACGGGCTGAACTCAAAGGCAACAGCAAGAGGAGGAGGTGGAAGACTGGCTCAGCAATGGGAAAGCTCGAGCACATGTTGTGGGGGAACATTTAAAGTGAATCAGCCGGACGCTGCCAGCTCCAGGCGGGGTTTGTATCGCAGAATTACTCCGTGCTAAGGGCAGTGGCGAGAGCTCAGAACTTCCCTACCCCCTTTTCCTCCCTACGAACGGAGCATTGGTGTGCACTTACTGGAGGGGCTTGGCTCCCGAGTGCCGCATCTGGTGGACCGAGAGGTGTTTGCGTTGCTTAAAGGTCTGCCCGCATTCATCGCAGATATAATTACGTACCTCTGCAACGGAAGGAGGGAGAGAGTCACTGGTTCCGCTCATTTCTTAGCTCACGGAACGCACGCAGGCAGCCGCCCATGCTGACTGGTGGAGTCTGGATTCCTCCCCCTGCCTCGCATCCCCCCACCCAACGGCCCGCTCCAGGTTTAGGGGCACAGCAGACCCTTCCCCAGCCTGCGCAGCGAGGTGCTGGGGGCGTGTTTGTAACACCCGCTGCCTGGTGGGACACACCTGTATGAATGAGCTTCACGTGACGCTGTAGGTACCGGTCAATCATGAACACCTTGTTGCAGCCAGGATGAGGACAGGGCCTCTCCCGAACCTCTTCGTGATGCTCTTTGATGTGTTTCTGTAAAGCAGAAACGCTGGGCTGCTGTTTTCCCCAGTGAAAAAAAACTGGATCCCCCCAAAATGAGACCCCTGTCTTGGCAGGCTTGTGCATCAGCGCTGCTGTGAATAAACCAGAGACTTTCACCCCAATCTGCCCCCCCTGGAGGGGGCTGTGACGGGACGTGGCAGCAGCCTTCCTTCAGAGAGCAGCTCCTGCTCTGTCTGGGCTCCGAAAAAAGGCCTCGGCCTCTCCGCAAACCACTTTGTTTAGGGGGTTTCTGCCTCCTGTGGAGCGATGGGGTGGATTAAATCTGCCAGGGATCCTCTCCTCGGACGGAAAGGGCTCTATAGTGCTCCAAGCTATGGGTTGGGGACAGGAGCAACCCCTGAACTTACCTTCATGCCGTCCGCCCCTCTGTAGACAGCCGTGCAGCCCTGGTAAGGACACTTGTAAATGGTGGGCAGCTCCTCCCTGCAAAGCAGAGGCTGCCGTCAGCCCGCGTGCCAAGCACGGGGTGCTGCCCAGCCCTTGCCTGCTCCTTATTACCTTTCACATTTGATTTTTTTTTTCCAGCCTGGTTTAGGCCCTGGCTTCTTCCTTATTTTGGGCTCTTCCATCTTCTTGGCTTCTTTGCTGTCACTTTTCTTGCTAGAAACCCTCCAAGAAGGAACAAGGAAGGAGGACAGTGGTTTAGTACTTGGCTCTTGGTTTTAGTCCTCTCAACTCATCGTCCCTGCGCCTTACACCAGCTGAGGGCTTAGCCCGATGCTTGACTGGGCACAGCAGGAGCACATGGGGGGTAATTAGTGCTGGGCCTGGGGATGAGGGATGTGGCCCAGCTTTGACCCAACAGGGAGCTTGGGGGACACGGGTGCGGCACTGTGACCTCCAGACAAGGATATGGAGGGAAACGAGGCCGTGAAGGAAAGCAACGGCGCTGGCCCCGCCACGGCCCAAGCGCGGAGCTCAGGGAACCACGCAGCAGTAAGGCCCTTACTTCTTTTCGGGGTAAGGCTCGAAGGAGTCATCTGAAGATTGCACGTTTCTCTTCTCATTTTCATCGTCGCTTAAGAAGTCCCTGAGAGAAAGAAGATGCCCTTTACCACCCTGCTTCAGCTCCAGCAATACCTGTACTTCGTTCCCAGTGCGTCCGTCCCCCGAGGCACCGCGTGTCCTCCCCCCCCATCACCTCCCCAAGCAAACACCATGCCGGTGCACGTGGCAAATAGCAACATCAGGTCCTTTTAGGACTAGATCTCTGTAAGAATAATTGAACCGCTGTCAGGAGAACAAAAAACGGCCGTTACTGAAAAGATCTATTCATTGTTGAGGGATGTTGCTACTGCTTTCTATATGGGGAAAAGTAATTTTGTAGAGCAAGAATGCAGTGTCACTGTCTGGCACAGGTTAATGAAGCCCAGATCGTTCCGTATTTCCTCACATGTAGAAACCACATAGATCTGGGTTTTTCTTTTTCCTCCTTTTAAATCCTAAGCCATACAAGAAGCAATTAATTCTGAAGGCAGGAAATGGGTGATAAATTGTTGTGGCACTTCTCCTGTGACAGCTGACAGATTTAGCTGACACACTGCAATAAGTCTGCGCTCAGCCCTTTAGTACTTTAGACTCGGAATGACTGGATTTAGCCAAATCTTTGATCCTAAAGACTGCTAAGCTGCCCGTGTCCCTCCCTCTCCCCATTTAACTGTGAGCAAACGGGGCCATTTCCCTCACCCGTGTTCCCGCACCGCCCGCTCTTCCCATCGCCCCCTCCACAGTTCCTTCCCCAGAGCAGAGCCGGGGATGGGGGGGAACCAAACCAGGCCCAGGTTTGCCAAAACCAGCCAAACACCCCCAGAGAGCACACGCGCGTGTAAACCTCCCCCCCTTCCCCGGGGAGTTCGGCGTGAGCTTTGTCCCAGGCGCCGCAGAGCCACCACGGCAGTTCCGAGGGGCCGCGAGGGCCAGGTCACTCATGGAGAAAGAGCTCTCCGAGGCGGGTCATTTCATACTCGCAAAGAAGACATTTAGGCTATTTTAAACCCACTCTTCTCTCACCCCTCAGAAAGGTCACTGAACTCGTCTTTTACCCGCTCATCCGACGTTGCAGACAGAACCTGCTTCCCACTCAACTGTCCTAGGGAATGAAGGAGAACACGGTGCGTTACACGGAAAAGCAGCAAAAACCAGCCAGCGGAGACAGCTGCCGAGAGGGAACCAACTGCTGCGGGGTCACTCAGCGTGAAAACGTGCGCTCCACCACGACTTAAACCCCACTCCGCGTCTCGTGCGCTCAGAGGCTGCTCTCCCAGAGCCTTTACTCCCACGAGCAGCTTTTGGTTTCCCCCATGACTCCGTAACTGAAAGACTCGTCCCCACTGAGTCCCAGCTGCTGTTCCTCCTTCCAGCAGCGGACACCTCCCACGGCTGGTGGAGTTAACCACAGCCCAACGTCTGTAACTCAAAAGTGGGTGTTATTCCCCAAATGCCACTTCCAGGAGAGTCCAGCACTAAACCCACATGAGCAGGCCTGCCCGGCGACTCTCCTTTGTGGAGAGAAGGGGCTCATCACCTGCGGCCGCAGCGGGATGGGGGAACCCCCTCTTCCCTCCAGGGTTTGGATGGAGTGGAAAGAAACACCTGGCAAACGCGGTGCTGGAGAACCAGCAATCGCTCGGCACCACTCAACGGGTGCCTGTCCCCGGGCAAGAGCAAGGTCTCGCTAGCCCAGCGCAGCCTGCTCAGGTCTCGCCCCGTTATCAGAGGGGGAAAGAGCGCACAGGGTGAGGAGAGCAGCTCTTCTTGTGCGCTGCGGTCGGCCCAAGCCCCATGTTCTGCCTTCTGTGAGGCTCGGAGGTGATTCTCCAGGCAACCGGCGCTCCCCAGCCAGGGTCTGCATCCTCCCTGAGGAGGGGGACCAGCTCCACCATGGCTCCCCGGGTCAGCTCACCAGCAATTTGCCCTTCCCCAGCGGCCCGGAGGGAGAGCAGAAGGCAAATCCCTTACCTGTGGCACCGCTCAGAGGCGACACGGGCTGCGGCAGGGCTTTCTCCTGCGAGGGGGCTGTGCTGTCCAGTTGTGAGCGAGACGAATCCCTGTTCTGCAGCGGCTCGTCCTCCACGTTCAGCGGCACCGATGTGGTCCCTTTGTTTGCAGGCTGCTGGCAAGGACTTGTCCTTACTGGAGCATGCTGGGGTTTGGGAACGGAAACAGCCTCGGCATTGTCTGCCCCAGCCCCGTTGTCAGTCAAGCGCTGCGCCGTGCTCTTGTTCCACTCCCGTTTGACGGACAAAGCGTTGTCAACCAGCACCGTGCTACAGTCCGAATCCGTATCCATGATGTAGTCGTGCCCGTCCCCGCAGCCCCAGACGGCGCGGATGATGCCGCAGTACTCGGAGGAGAGGACGCTCCGCAGGCTGGGCGCCGAGGGGCAGCTCCCGGCGTGCGCGTGCGCCCACGTCACCAGGCCGTGCAGGCACTGCGGGCTGGAGGTGATCAGGTCAACTGCGGGAGGGGAGAGGCGGCACACGCACCGTCAGGCCCCTGCGCTGGCCCAGGGCACGGCCGGCCGCGGGGAGGGGACAGGGAGGGACCCGCTGCTGCCCCAGCGAGGGGACGGGGCTGCGGACACGCTCCCCCCAGCGCTGCGTGGGGCTCCTGCCTCAGAAGGTGGGGGGAGAGGACTGAGGGTGCTGCACCCAGAGGGACTGGGGCGGGGACAGCCCCGTCGGCCACCAGTATCACTTATTTTGCAGCCAAAAGTGTATTTCTGATTGCTTCCCTGCACCTGACGGTGGCTGACAGGCCTGGCACCGCCACCCAAACACGCTCCGCCTGCTCTTTGCACCTCCCTGCAGGTGAGCCTGCACCTGTTAAGCTCAGCTTGGGGAGGCTGGCACCTGCGCCCGTTAAGCTCAGTTCAGGGAGGCTGACACGTGCGCCTGTCAAGCTCAGCTCTGGAAGGCCTGCCACTGTCAAGCTCAGCTCAGGGAGGCCTGCGCCTGTTAAGTGCAGCTCGGGGAGGCCAGTGCCGGTGCGGATCCTCCTGGGGAGCTGGAGGAAGGGGAACCGCGACCAGCCAGAGCAGGACACGGTCGCGGTGCCGAGGGACGCAGGAACCGCCCGGCTGGGTGACCGTTCCTGGACGCCCGTAAAGCCCAGCCCTTTGCTGATGGCGTCGCAGAAGGAAAAGACACACAGCTCGGGGCACAGGCACTCACCCAGACACGAGGCACCTCCTTCTGCGTCCGGCTGGGCCTGGGCCGCGCCGCTCCTGCAAAACCAGAACAGCACAGTGGGGTCTCGGGGTGTTACGGAGGGAACACGCGGCAGTTCGCTACTCCCGATAACTCCGGGGAATTTAAAACAAAACCAAACCAAAATGCAACGTACTTTCCTTTCGACTTTACGTGGCCGGTGGGAGACGCGTTCACCCTCTGGATAAACGTCCTGAGGACGCTGCGGCATTTGTAGAACTGGGCATGGCATTTCTTGCAGACGAACTGGGGGAGCGCGGGGTCCTGCCGCACGGCCACGCCGACCAGCCGCTGGAAGTCGGTGAAGAAGACCTGATCCACCCGGCGCTGCTTCTCCGAGTTCTCCCCCATCACCGGCACCTTCCCAAAAGCATTGCGCAGCGTCCTGGAGGAGAACTTCCCGTGGCAGAGGCGACAATACCCGGTGCTCAGGGCTCTGCCGATTCCTGCCAGAGAAGGATTGGACGTTGCCGCAAAAGCACGGCAGCCGCTACGGCTTGGAGGCACCGACACACCGGGAGATGTTCCCTTCCCTCCATCCGGGCACAGAGAACCGGGGCAGGAAGGGCGAGACCTTCCCCGTGACCCCCCGCTGCAGACTGGGGCACCGCACCACAACCAACTGACCCTAAAATCAGCTTTTCTAGCCCCATATCGCCCCAGCGGAGAAAACCTCCTCCCCGCTGCAGCGTTCCCAGGGCTCGCTCACGTGCGTTTGCGCTTTTGCCAACGCTCTCCCTCGGCTTCAGTGGTTCTTCTCCCTCCCGGCGTTTATCTCTGAAGTATTTATAGCTGGCGGTCGCGTCCCTCGGCCGCCGCCCGCCCTGGGCCGCCCCAGCTCTTGCAGCCCCTTCGAGACGCGCCGTTTCTGACCCGCCCTGACGCTGCCCCACGGCCCGGAGCGGGGCAGGGACTTGGGGACACGAAGCTTCCGAGCGAGGCGTGATGCCCAGCAGCTCTCCCGGTTCCATGACCCTGACGCTTCTCCCGGACTGGTGACCCTCCGCTCAGGCCGGGGAGGGAGTGGGGAGCTGCCCGCGGCCCCCCAGCCACCGCCGAGACCACCCGAACCACTTCCAGAGCCCCCGGGGAGGGGCAGGGCCGCGCGCAGGGCCGGGGGGGGGGCAGCCCCGGTGCCGCTGTCACTTGGGTCTGTCTTTCTGCGCCCAACTTGGAACCGTTTGATGATCCAACTTATCTCCCGCGCCCCGGCAGCGGGACGCTCGGTACCGGCCGCCCCCAAACCGCAGCCAGGTAACGGCAGAGCGCCCCGAGGCCCGAGGGGGGCCCGGTCCCCGTCCGGTTGTGCGGCCGAACCCCCTCCTTACCACGCTACGGACCGGCACCGGGGGGCTCGGCTCCGTGGGGGTGAAGCCCCTCCACGCTAACGGGGAAATCCGGGCCCCGGCGCAGGGCAGATCCCGGTGGCACGGAGGGCAGCTCCCCGTTAGAGCGGGGACCCCCTCCGTACCGGGGGGGGCTCGGCAGCACCGGCACCGTGCCAGGCCTTACGCCCGCCGGGACCCACGCACCCACCCGCAGCCTGGCCCGGTGGGTGGCCCGGGGGGGTACGGGACGCCCCGACCCGCCGCCGCGCCCCCTCTCCACCCCTCAACCGGGTCGGGCCTCACCTGCCTCCGGGGCCCCGCCGAGGGCTGCGGGCCGTGTCCAGGCAGCGGCCGCCGGGGCCCACCCGGCGGGAGGCTCGGCCCGCACCACCGCCGCCGCCTCCTCCCCCGTCCCGCGGGCCGCCGTCCCGGGTCGCCGCCGGGGCTCGGGGGACGCCGCGCCGGGGCCGCCCGCGGCCGCCAGGAACCGGCCGCGCCGATCGCGCTTCATCGCCGCCGCCGCCGCCGCGGGCACGGCCCGGCCCGCCCCGGCCCGCCCGGCGCAGCGCCCCCTCGCGGCCCGGAGGACCCCGCCGCCGCCGCCCCGCCCCGGCGCAGCGCCCCCTCGCGGCCCGGAGGACCCCGCCGGCGGTCCGGCCCCACCGCGCTCCCCCACGGCGCCTCGGCCCGATCGTGCCGTTCCGGGCGGCGGCGGCCGCCATGGCCGCGGCGGGCGGCGACGGGCCCGGGGGGGCCGGGGCGGGCCGGGCCCTGCAGACCGCTATGAGGGCGGCGAGCGGAGCCCTGGAGATGGACAGCGCCGGGCGGCCGCGGGTGAGCGCGGAGCGGGGCGGGACCGGGACCCCTCGGGCCGCACCCCCGGACCCGGCCTCCCCTTTGCGTCCTGGGGGGTACCGGGAGGGCCGGGGTCCTACCGAGACACCCCCGGGAACCTGCGGGGTTTGGGGGTCCCCGCAACGCCCCCCCCCGCCCCTCCCAGAGCCCTGACACCCCCGGGGAAGGGCCCGCTGCTGCCCAGCCTGGTCCCCCCCGCGGGGCCCGGTGGGTGGCGGGGGTGTTACCGGGACTGCGCAGGGGTCCCGGGGCTCAGCCCCCCACCTCTCCGGCAGGAGGCCTACGTGGAGTACCTGAAGAGCATCGCCTTCATCGCCCAGGCCCTGCAGGAGGAGGCGGCCGGCACAGGTAGGGCAGCCCCCCCCCGCCCCCCCATCCCCGCAGCCCTTTTCTCCAGCCTTACGGGCACCGGGCGTGAGCCCCGTGCCCCCCCTCCGGTGACCCCAACACCCCTCAGATGGGAGCGAGGGGGTCACCCCCGACACCCCCAAGATGCTGAAGCTGGCGGAGCAGTGCCTGGAGAGGGTCAAGTCCATCGCGGCGGCGCTGGGTGAGCAAAGGGGGTGCGGGGTCCCCCCTCGGGGAGCTGGGCTGGCAGCGGGGGCGCAGCTGACCTGCCCGTCCCTCCCCAGGGAAAGCCCAGGCAAAACCGGCTGCGCAGGAGCGGGGCGGGGGCCCTGCACCCCTCCCCAGGCACCGCCGGGTCTTCTCGGACGAGGGGGGGAAGCTCTCTCCCTTCCTGCCGCCGGAGATCTTCCAGAAGCTGCAGATCGCCGAGGCGCAGAGCGCGCGGAAGTACGTGGGCTCGGACACCGGTGTGGGCCCCGCTCCGCCGGGTCCCGGGGTTGGGGACGGTGTCCCCGTGCGCGGCGGTGGGGGCTGACAGTGGCTCCCACCAGGGAGCTGACGCCACTGGAGGAGGCGTCTCTGCAGAACCAGAAGCTGAAAGCTGCGTACGAGGCGCGGGTGGCACGGCTGAACCCCAGCCAGGCCCTGCAGAAAACCTCCCTGGTAAGTTGGGGACCCTGCTGGGGTGACCCCCCTGTTCCGTGCCTGCCACGCCGGTGGCCGTGGGCTCGGGGCAGGTGTCCCCAACATGTCGCTTGCCTCGAAGACGCTGTCCCTGCAGCGGCAGATGATGGAGAACCTGGTGATCGCCAAGGCCCGGGAGGAGACCGTATCCTTCCCAGCCCCGAGCGCCGGCCCCGCGGCCACACCGGGTTCCGACAGAGCCCCACGCGTGTGGGGTGGCCCTGGGCTGCACCGACCCCACACAGAGTTTTGGGGTCCCAGTCCTGACCCGCTGCTGGCGGATCGGGGGGATGGAGGTGGGAAAAGGGCTGTGCCGGGGCGGTGGGTGAGCGGGGCTGGCGCGGTGCCGCGGCGGTGCCGGTGATCCGCAGCCTTAACTGTGCCGTGGCCCAGCTGCAGCGGAAAATGGAGGAGCGGCGGCTGCGGCTGCAGGAGGCTGCCAACAGGTAAGGAGGGTGTCACTGCGGGGACCCTGGGGGGACTCTCGGGGGGGCCCTCACACGGGACTGTTGCACCCCCAGGAGATTCTCCAGCAGCGTGGCCCTCACCCCCGAGGAGCAGGAGCAGAGAGCGCTCTACGCTGCCGTCCTCGAGTACGAGCAGGACCACGTGAGTACGCGCCGGAGGCTGCTGCCAGGGGGGACGGCGGGTGCAGGACGTGTCTGTCCTTGGGTGCTGGGGGGGGCAACAGGTCTGGACCCCCCTGGGTGCTGCTGGGGGAGGGTTCTGTGCTGTCCCCGGGGGCAGGGTGCCGTGCCATCCCCACAGGACTGGCCGAGGCAGTGGAAGGCCAGGCTGAAGCGGAGCCCGACGGATCTCTCCCTGGTGTCGGGGCTTTTCTCCTGCCTCCTCAGGTAGCGCCACGGCGGGGAAAGGTGGGGGGGCCCCTGCCCACTTGCCTGTAGCCCCCACCCACCCCCTCCCTCTGCTCCCAGCTTCCCCGAGCACCCCATCGCCCAGCTCCTGCGGCAGCTGCAGTGCGCGGTGTACGCCCGGCTCTACCCCGCCATCAGCCAGGGCCCTGCCGACGCCACCCCTGCCTCCCCCACTGGCCTCTCCTTCCTCTCACTGGACGCGGGGGGCTCGTTGCCCGCCGAGCCGGGGGGCCGCCGGCTCCGAGCCTCCCGCAGCCTCCACTGCATGTTCTCGGTGCCCGAGCACGGCCCGGCCGGGCTACGGCACAGCCTCTCCAGCACGCCGCTTGCCGATGGCAACCCCGGCACCCCGAGGGTGGAGGGGGGCTGGCCAGGGCTGCCGGCACCCCCCCAGGCCCCCCGGGAGAGCTCGTTTGAGGATCTGGAGCGGTTCCTGGCATCGCCTGAGGGTTGGGCCCCCGGGGACCCCCCGGTTGGCCCCGAGCAGGCAGCGGCGGCGCTGCCAGAGCAGCTGAAGGGCGTCGTGCGGGACATCCACAACGCCATCGGTGAGGGACAGCCGCTGGCGTCGGGGCTCTCTGGGGGAGGAGGGGGCCCGTTCTGTTTAGCCTGGGGGGGGGACTCAGGGGTGCAGAGGAGGATGGAGAGGGGGAATCTCACGGGCGCTCGCCGAGCGCGCTGCGTAACTCGTCCCTTCCCAGACAGGCTGCTCTCCCTGACGCTGCTGGCCTTCGAGGGGCTGAACACAGCCGCCGGCAAGGACCAGTGCCTGGCCTGCCTGGAGGAGGCCTTCTTCCCCCCGCTCTGGGCCCCGCTGCTGGCTCTCTACAGGTACCGCAGCCCTGGGGGGACAGGCCGGGCCCCCCGCCGGGTCTCCTCTCCCCCACAGCCCCTCTTTTTGGGCCCCTCACTCCAAAAAGGCCATTGAATGGCTCGAGCGTGTCCAGAGAAGGGCAACGGAGCTGGTGCAGGGTCTGGAGCACAGGTGTGATGGGGAGCGGCTGAGGGAACTGGGGGGGTTTAGTCTGGAGAAGAGGAGGCTGAGGGGAGACCTCATGGCCCTCTGCAACTCCCTGACAGGAGGGTGCAGAGAGGGGGGATGAGTCTCTTGAGCCAAGGAACCAGCGCCAGGACAAGAGGGAATGGCCTCAAGCTGCGCCAGGGCAGGGTCAGACTGGCTCTTAGGAAGGATTTCTTTGCAGAAGGGGTTGTTGGGCGTTGGAATGGGCTGCCCAGGGCAGGGGGGGAGTCCCCATCCCTGGAGGGGTTGAAGAGTCGGGTTGACCCAGCGCTGAGGGATCTGGTGGGGTTGGGAACGGTCAGGGTGAGGTTCATGGTTGGACTGGAGGAGCTTCAAGGGCTTTTCCAACCCAGATGACTCTGGGATTCTCCTCTCTGCCCCCAGGAGCATTCATCGGCCCCGCGAGGCGGCCCTGGCCCGGAGCATGGAGCAGCACCGGCACGCTGGCCCCGCCGACATGGGGCTGGCGTCGCGGCTCTTCCCCCCAGCCGCCAGCTGCCCCGCCTACGGCTCCGCCATCGAGGACCTGCGCCTCATCCCGCTGGAGACATGTCCCCGCAGGAAGCTGGAGTGCATCGGTGCGGGGCCGGGGCGGTGAGGGCTGGAGGGGGGCCCCACGGGTGTGGTGTGGGGGGGACGGTGTGACCGTCAGTGCCCGTTTTGTGCCGCAGTGCGAGCCCTGCGCGGCATCTGTGAGTGCGCTGAGGAGTACTGTGGTGTGCGGAGCCCCGCCGCTGCCGCCATGTGAGTCTGGGGGGGGGGCAGAGACGTGGGGCTGGGGGTTGCCGTTGCTGGCATGGCTAATGGTTGCTGTTGGCGTCAGCGGGGCGGACGATCTGCTGCCCATCCTGTCCTACGTGGTGCTGCGGACGGGGCTGCCCCAGCTGCTGTCCGAGTGCGCCGCCATGGAGGAGTTCATCCACGAGGGGTAGGTGCTGGGGAGGGGGGTGCTGGGCCATGCGGGCACCCCGCGGAGCTGGGGGGTCCCCTCTCCTGGGATGGGGCTGCTGGGGGAGCTGGGTGGGAGCCGTGGGTCCCGTGGGTGCAGGTGGGGTGACTGTGGTGGAGTCTGGTCCACAGGGGTGTCCTGGCTGCGATGGTGTGGTGGCCATGGCAGTGTCCTGGCTGTGGGGGTGTCTTGGCTGTGGCTGTGTCCCAGCTGTGACAGTGTGGTGACTGTGGCGGTGTCCCAGCTGTGACGGCATCCCGGTTATAGGGGTGTCTTGGCTGTGATAGTGTCCTGGCCGTGACAGTGTGGTGACTGTGGTGGTGTCCCAGCTGTGATGGTGTCCTGGCTGTGACAGTGTGGTGGCCGTGGCTGTGTCCCAGCTGTGACAGTGTGGTGGCCGTGGCTGTGTCCCAGCTGTCACGGTGTCCTGGGTGTGACAGTGTGGTGACTGCGGCGGTGTTCCGGCCGCGGGGGTGTCCTGGGTGTGATGCTCTCCCAGCCGTGGCGGTGTCCCGGCTGTGATGGCCCGGTGGCCGCGGGGGTTGTCCCAGCCGTGTCGGTGTCCCGTCCGTGTCGGTGTGCGGTGCAGGTACCTGATCGGGGAGGAGGGGTACTGCCTGACGTCCCTGCAGAGCGCCCTGTCCTACGTCGAGTCCCTGCAGTGAGGCGGCAGCATCGGGGGGACCCTCTCCCCGCCACCCGCGGGCAGGTGCTGCTCCCATCCCTGCGGCCCGGGGTCCCCGGGGAGGGGTTGGGGGGTGGCCTAGTCCCGGGGTGGGGTGGAGGGGCGGTCCCAGGGCCCCCCCGCAGCGCCGCTGCTCCTCCCGTCCCCTGGGGGCGCTGTCGGCGCTGAGGCACCACCCAGGAGGGGGCGGAGCCTCGGGGGGGGCCGCCCCGCGGCGTGACGTCACTGCCGGCGGTGGGCGGGGCGGGGGGAGCGGAAGCGGCGCCGGTACCGAGCGGGGCCGGGGCGGTGGGGGGCGGTGGAGGGCGCCGGGTCGGCGGGAGCCGGGCTGTGCGGGGCAGGGGCGGCGCTCACGGGGCTGCGCACCCGCAGGATGTGCGCGGGTTCGGCGCTGGGGCAGGAGTACGGGCAGGAGTACCGGCAGGAGTACCGGCGCTGCCTGGAGCGGGAATTCCGCCGGGGCCGCGCCGGGGCCTGCTCGGACCCGGCCCTCGGCGAGCGGCTGCGGCAGCGGCTGCGGCTGGAGCCGGCGGTGCTGGGGGCCCTGCAGCAGGACGGCCCGGCCCTGCTGGCCCGGGGGCTGCGCGGCCGCCCGGACCCGGGGCCGGGGCTGCGGGGCCTGGCCGGGGCCTTCCGGCTGCTGGAGCTGGCGGCCGTCAACCTCTACCTCTTCCCCTGGCGCAAGGAGTTCGGCACCGTCCCGGTGAGCAGCGGGGGGGCGGGGCGCGGGGGAGTGTCCCCAGCCGAGCCCCCCTCTTTTCTAACTCCCCTCGCAGACCTTCTCCGGCACTTACGTGCACTGCCTGCGCCCGGCGCTCCCCGAAGCCGACCTGGTGCGGAGTTTCGGCCGGTTGGGCTACGAGCAGCTCGACCGGCATCGCCTGGTGGTCTTCCGGCTCCCGCCCGGCTCCCAGCTGATCGCCGCCGCCTGCGGTTTCTTCGCCTGTCGGCTGGAGTGCGAGATCCTGGCGGAGGTGGTGCTGCGCTTGCGCCCGCGACGGCTCCGCGTCCCGGAGCTGCTGGAAGCTCGACGCCTGGCTGGGGACGTGGAGGCCTGCGTGGAGATGCTGCGGCGGGAGGCGACCGATGACGGTGTCGATCTCTACCGGGAGACGCCAGACGGTTCCGAGGACACCGGGGGAGAGGATGTAGCACCCTCAGCGCTGCCAGAGGACCCTGAGAACCCGCGGGATGTGCCCCGCAGGGGCTGGGACCACTGCGGAGACAGCGAGTGTGGGCAGGAGCCGGTGCTCTCCGCTGAGCCGGACCCATCCTCTCGCTTCTTCCTGGAGGAGCAGCGCGGCGCGGCCGGCAGCCCACTCCCGGCAGGCAGCGGGAGCCCCCAGGTTCCGGGGGAAGGCCCGGATTTGCCCCTCGCCGCTCCCCAGGAAGCCCCCGAGCTGCCCCGCTACCAGCTGCACTCCTGCCTGCGCCGGGGCGCGCTGCCCAACTACTGCTGCACCACCTGCCAGCAGCTCCATGCCGGCGCCTGCGTGGCCGGGCAGGCCTGCCGGACACGCCACCGCGGGCAGGAGCTGCGCAGCGAGAGGCAGCAGCGGCTCTGGCTGCAGCGGACGGAGGTGGACATGCTGCTGGCCGACAGCTCCGGGCCCTGGGGCTAAGCCCAGCCACCGCCGTGGGAAGGGGGGACAGGGACAGGCACCGCACGCCCCCCGCCGAGTTCCGCTTCGCCCCGGCGCTCCCACTGTAAACGGCTCGGTGTGTCCCAGTAAAGCGCGGCTGCCTCGCAGCGTGGTGGGTCTCCTCCTGGGGAAGGGATGGGGCCACCCGCCGCCACGTCACCCCGCAGAAGAGCTCTGGCCCCCTGGGGGTGACCTCAGTCCCTCAAGTGGCACAGGGGGGGCAGAGAAAGGCTCCCCAGCTCCTCCCAGCCCAACCAAGGGACCAGGCGATTCACTCCTCACCCGCTGGCTTTTATTGACAGCAAAGTCAGGGTTACCCCACACAGCCAGCACTGGCTGGGGGCCCCCCCAGAACAGGGCTTGCCCCAGCCTCTCCCCACTGGGCCCCGGGGGGGGCCCCGTCTCTCTGTCACCCAGCCCCGGGGCTGGAACCGCATCGCAGTGCTCCCCCACCACAGCCAGGGCTGCTCCCGGGAAAGGATTGAATTAATTCCCCTCCAAAAAAGGAGGGGAATTAAATTTGGGGAGCCTCTCCTGGGAAGGGATAGAGGGGTTTCGCCGAGGAAAGCCGTCGTGGCCGGTGTGTGCCGTGCCTCTTCCCATGGGATGGAGCTCAGGGCTTGCTGCGCTTCGCCTGGCTCTCTGTCCCCGCGCTGGCGGCGGCCGCCCGCTTGTTGCGGTGGTGGGGGAAGGTGGGCATGAGCTCGGGCTCGCAGGCTGCAGGGCAGAAAGGGGGGGTCAGGGGGGCATGGGGGGGCCCAGCTGTGCCCCGTGGAGAGGGGTGTTACTCACGCAGGGGCTTCTCCTTGAAGTAGGAGCTCTCCAGGCAGTCCTTTGCCGTCGCCCTGCGGGGACGAGGGGACGTGGTGGGGACAAGGGGATGTGGTGGGGACAAGGAGACAGCGTGGCAGCACCCCCTTTCCAGGGCAGGTTTTGTGCTGGGTCCTGCTGAGGGTTCTTACCGTTTCTTGGGGTCATACATGAAGAGGAAGTTGAGCAGCCGCAGCCCGGCCTCCGAGAGCCAAGGGAACTTGTGCTTGAGGTTGTTGTAGGGCTGCTTCCGCAGCGTGTACTGACTCGCCAGGGGCAGCTTGGAGAAACCCTGCGGGGTGGGGAGGGGGGGGTTTGGAGCGTGAGGTGCAGGCAGGGAGCGCAGGCAGGGCAGGCAGGGAGCAGGGGACCGCTCTCACCGGCCAGATGTTTTCGTTGGGCGTCCCCAGGAGCTGCACGATGAGGTCGATCTGGTGGATCTCCGAGGTGCCCGGCAGCAGGGGCTTGTGGGCCAGCAGCTCGGCGAGGATGCAGCCCACGGCCCTGCGGAGCCGAGAACACCCCCTCATCGACCACCCGCCGCAGGTTTGCAGCCCCCCAGGCCCCCCCCAGTCCTCCCCTTACCACATGTCAATGCTGGTGGTTTGCGTCGTCATCCCCAGCAGCAGCTCGGGCGCTCGGTACCTGCACAGGGGACAGCACCGTCTCGAGGGGACCGCGGCGGAGAGGAAGCCCCCGCTGCGCTGCGAGGACGCGCCCGCGTCACCCCGAGCCAGCGCAGACCCCCCCAGACTCACCAGAGCGTGACGACTTTGGGGGTCATTGGCTTCGGTGGCATCCCGTAGGTGCGTGCCAGTCCGAAATCGGCTGCGAGAGAGACTCGAGGTCAAGGAGGGGAGTGAGCTCCTCGCTCCCAGCGCGTCGCGGAGCGGAGGGAGAGCCACAGGCATGGCCATGGCAGGAGCTGGGCCAGCAGCTCACCTATCTTCACGCAGCCTTTGTCAGTCATGAGCAGGTTGGACACCTTCAGATCTCTGCAGGGGAAGAGAGAGTGGCTGTTCAGCCCCACGGCGGAGAATCGTACGAGTGCCAGATTGGAAGGGATCTCAGGGACCATCTGGTCCAAGCTTTCTGGCAAAAGCGCAGTCTAGACAAGCCCAGCCGAATCTTAAAGGTGTCCAGTGTTGGAGAATCCACCACTGGGGAGATTATTCTGGTGGTTGATTGTTCTCAGCAGGAAAAATTTTCCTCTTGTGTCCAGTCAGAATCTCCCCAGGAATAACTTGTACCCACTCCTCCTCCCTTAGAAAAAGGGAGCCTCCATCTGCCCTTTAAATACTGGAACATGGTGCTAAGGTCTCCCCCTAAGCCTTCTCAAGGCCAAACCAACCCAATTCTCTCAGCTTTTCCTCGCGTGGCTGCCCAGTCCCTTGATCATCTTTATGACCCTTCTCTGAGCTCTCTCTTCTCCTTTTTGAATAGCAGAGGCCAAAACTAAGCACTGTGTCCCAGCTGCGGCCTGGTGAGCTGGAGCTGCACAATCACAAGAAGCAAAAATCGTTCAGCAGCCCCCCTGCCCCACCAGTGCTCCCACACGGAGCCACTGATTTACACAACCCTCCCAGAGCTACCCCACGTGGTGCTGCTCACTCCTGGGACACGGGTGTGGGAGGTGGAGGACGACGCTGCAGCCCAGGGGCTCAGCAGCTCCATCCTGTCAGCCCCTTCCCCTCCTGGCGTCCATCCCGCCGCTCTCACCTGTGGATGATGTAGTTCTCGTGGAGGTACTGCAGACCCTTGAGGACTTGCAGGATGATGCACTTCACCTGGAGACAGAAGACAGGAGCACCGACCTCTGTGAGAGCAGCGCCAGCCGGGCAAACCCCCAGGGCTTAAATTCAGTCAGGTACCCCACGATCTGCCACGGCCCTGCAGTACGTCAGTCCCCTGTGTCCTCCCAGAGTAACTCACAGGCCGGCTGGGGGTACATTTTCTCCCCATGCTGTTGCCCTGCCAGTTCGCTCCAGCCCAAAACCCAGCCAGGAAAGTCCCTGGAGTGCTCTGAGCTAAGCCTACGCTCCCCAGGAATCCCAGCTGCTCCCCAGCCCTGCCAAAGCCCAGCACGAGGTCCAGGGAGTCCACGCCAGTGTGTTCTGGCCGGAGTGGCAAAACCCTCGCAAGGGTGACGTACCTAAAGTCTGGCCCAGCTTTTACCTGAGCCTCTGAAAAAGGCGTCTGCATGTTCTCGAGAAGGCTGGCTAGGTCCTGCTCGCAGTAGCCCATCACCAGGAAAATACTGTTGTAGACAAGCCACAGTCAGGAGCCTCCCTCAGGACACTCTCTGGGGTCCCACCGCAGGTTTGTGCCATGAGAGGTGGCTCAGGGGACCAAGAAGGGGCTGAAAAGCAGAGAGGGGACCCTCACCTCTCCAAATGGTTCCCTACAACCACCTCCTTCAGCTCCACGATGTTGGGGTGCCGAAGCTGCAGGAGCAGGGTGATCTCCCGCAGGCTGCTGATGGGCATTCCTGCGGAGAGCAAGGGCCGTACTGCACGACTGCCTTGAGCAGCGGCCAGCGATGCTCCTGCCCGCCACAGGAGCCACCCCTACTCCTCCATTACCATCTTTCTCGTTGTCCATCCGCACCTTCTTCAATGCCACAGTCTCATCCGTCAGGGTGTCCCGGGCTCGGTCTAGAAGAGCAGCACAGGCCACATGCTCAGCACCAGAAGACAAACACTGGTTTTATCACGAGCCAGCAGGACCCCCTGCACTGATGAGCCTCCTCTCAGCCTCGGTCCCGCCACAGCCCAACATGCTCCCGCTGCCAGGATGGGGGCAGCTGGGCTGCAGCTCACCCAGGAAGCGGCTCTGCCCCAGGCCTGGGGAGAGCAGCCAGCACCACACTTACACACTATGCCGTAGGTGCCCTCTCCGATCCGATTCAGCTTCTCAAACTCCTTCACACTCCGGCATCTTCCCAGCTGGAACCAAAGAGCCCCGTCACAGGCAAGCCTGAGCTCTGGGGCAGCCCTCAGAGGTTTCTCACCAACTTTTCCAGGGACACGCGACCTCAGTAGCAGACTAACACCTTAAGCTACACCCCTCCCTCTCACCGGGCACGCTGCAGGGCTGCTCCGGTGCTTATGGAACAACCCAGCGTTTCAGAAGCAGCTGGGACAGAGGCGGCTCCTCCTGCTCCCAGCCCTGTGCCAGCACATCGGCCCTGTCACCGCCCCCCAGCCACCACCAAGGAGCCTCCCTGTCCCCAGCACAAGCTACGGCCGGGTCCGCAGGCACCTCACGCTGCCCAGCTCCTTCTCTGCTCCCAGCCCACCCCGGCAAGGGGGAGCCTAAGCGGCCGCCGGCCCAGGGCGGCCGCCCACCCCGCCCCTCAGCAGGCCCACTCACAACCCGGCGGCCTGAGGGCTCTGGGACCCTCTTCCCCCCTCCCACACACCTCTGGGAGCCCAGGGACCCCACTCCGCTCACCCACATGACCCCGGCCCCTCACCCGGTCGGCCGCCGGCACCTCGAAGAAGCCCTCGCCCCGTAGCCGCCGCAGCCGCAGCGGCTCCAGCTCCCCCTCAGCAGATCCCCCCTCCGCCATGCCGGCCCCACGCACACGCCGTGACGTCACGCACGCAGCCCCGCCCCTAGGGGTACGTGTGCGCGATGCGCGCGCCCACGGCGGACTTCCACCCCAACGCATACGCGGTACCGCCTGCCCGGCAGGCCCCGCCCTCCCTGGCAACGGTTGCTAAGCGCCCCTCGTGGTCCCGCCCCCTGGGCTCGCTCACGTGACCTCCCCGCCAGGCGTCGCTCTCGCGAGAATTGGCGCGCGCAGCCCGGAAGCGGCGGCGTGGAACCCGGAAGTGGTGGCGGGGCAGGATGGACGGTAAGGGCGGGCGGGCGGTGAAGGGGCGACGGGCGGTAAAGGGGCTTTGGGGGCGGTGGGGAAATGCTTGTCCTGATGGGCGGGAGCGGGGACCGGCGACCGGGACTGGGAACCGGGACCGGGATCTAGCCCCGGCCCCGGTGTTATCCCCGGTGCGCCGTCCCTGAGGCCGTGCTCTCCTTCCTTTCCAGACACGCTCTTCCAGCTGAAGGTGAGGGGTAGCGGCGGGCCCTCCGCCTCCTCTCCGTCACGTACCGCCGGCCCCGGAGGGCCGGTGACGGCGTCCGCGTCCCCGGGACGGGGTCTGGGGGTCGTTCCGCCCGCTGACTCGCGTCTCGTCGGGGCTTCTCCTGCTGCGGTCCCGTAACAGAAGGAGGCCCTGGCCTTCCGGGAGGCGCCGGGGTGCCGCGGGAGCCCTGCCGATGCTGGCGGCTGCGGGAAGAGGGAGCCCTTTAGCTGGGTTTGTCCACCGGGTCCGCCGTTCCCGGGGTGTTTACCGGCACTTCCCTTCTGGAAAAAGGGGAAAACGGGCTTCCCGGTGTGTTCCGGGAGCCTCCGGTCCGGCGTTGCTGGGTGTGGGGGGCAGCTGGGGCTCGGGGGTCTCTGGTTCTGCGTCGCCATATCCTGGTGCTAACTCATTGCTTTCTCCGCAGTTCACAGCCAAGCAGCTGGAGAAGCTCGCGAAAAAAGCCGAGAAAGACTCCAAAGCTGAACAAGCCAAAGTCAAAAAGGTGGGTGGGAGCTCGCCCTGCGCACGGAGCTGCCGGGCCGGCGCTGCCAGGCCTCGGCACGGTGCCGTGTGCCACCGAGGGACTGGGGAGAGGGGCAGTTCCCTGGCCTTGCTGCACGCACCGGCCCGGCCTCCCGAGTGTTTTGCTTCCCCCCCTTCAGCTCTCGGATCTGCTGTGTGGGTGCGGTGTGTCCCTGCAGCACCCAGAAGGATTTAATTCCCGTTCAAAGGCATGCTCAGCCCTTTGAGGGTCACAGAAAAGCTGTTTCCTGCTGGAAACCCCTCAGGCAGAAGCAGAGCGTGCTTGTTTGTAAACCTGTGGTGGGTTTCTTGTGCAAGCGGTTGCCTTTTGCCCTTCCAGGCCCTTCAGCAGAAGAACGTGGAGTGCGCGCGTGTCTATGCAGAGAATGCCATCCGCAAGAAGAACGAGGGCCTTAACTGGCTCCGCATGTCTTCCCGGGTGGACGCAGTGGCCTCCAAGGTCCAGACGGCTGTGACGATGAAGGGGGTAAGAGCCTCTGGGTGGGCGTGGGGCTTTGAGACGGGTCTGTGCCCCACAGAGACTGAATGTTGGCTTTTCCCCTCTTGCTGCCTCAAACCACCTCGGATTTCCCTGTCCCAAAATGGATCCTGCCGAGCCTCGGCCTTATCTCAGACCCTCTTGGTCAGGTTCAGCCTCTGAAGAGCCCATCTGGGACGGCCTCGCAGCGGGGCGGCTTCATCAGAACCGCCGGCTCCTCTCTCTCTGATTGGGGTTTTACTCTCAGCAGCGAGGTACCTCGCTTTTGGGGCGCATCCGCAAAGCAATCTCCTCTTGCAGGTGACAAAAAACATGGCGCAGGTGACGAAGGCCTTGGACAAGGCTCTGAGCTCTATGGACCTGCAGAAGGTGTCTGCAGTGATGGATAAATTTGAGCAGCAGGTTCAGAATTTGGATGTTCATACGTCGGTGAGTGCTGGTGGCCTCTGAGGGGTGTGAGAGGGCTGGGACCTGCTGGGTTTGGGAGGGTGGGCTTGTCACACGCTGCCTCTCGGGTCCCTGCTGTAACTCGGGGACTCCAGCCTCTGGTGTGGGACCCCCCTGAGCTGTTCACGCAGTTTTGTTCTCTGAGTCTGAGGGATGTCTGAGACGTTGGGGCTCTGCTGTCCGACGGGGAAGGAGTTTGCTGTGCAAAGAGGTGGGCGGGGAGAGGAGTGAGGGTGGCTGCGTCATAGCTAGATGATACTTGGGGTGTCTGTGGCAGACCCAGACCTTGCGCCCCGCCGCAGGCTTGAGGCTGTTGGTGCTGGGGGTGATGTGGGATCTGCAGCTGGTTCTTTGGGGGAGGGGGGAAAAAAAGCTGGGCTGGGCTGAGTGGCTTTGCCCGTGGGGGAGGGTGACAGGCTGTCTCTGCTGCAGGTCATGGAGGACTCCATGAGCTCCGCTACCACGCTGACCACGCCACAGGAGCAAGTGGACAGCCTCATTGTCCAGATCGCCGAGGAGAACGGCCTGGAGATCATGGACCAGCTCAACCAGCTCCCCGAGGGGGCTTCGGCAGTGGGGGAGAGCTCGGTCCGCACCCAGGAAGACCAGCTGTCACGGAGGTCTGTTCTCTCCCACGTCCTTTGCCTTGTGTCGAGGCAGTTTGAATCCTTCCCAGGGATCCCTCACCCATCCGAAGGGAAGGGGTTAGCCCACCACGCCTGGCCGTGGGGGCTGTGGGAGGGGGTGGCTTTTGGCGCTTGGCAGCGAGCTGTCATTGACGAGAGGTGCGGAAGAGTCTCTCCCTGCTCTCTGCTCGCCCTCACGCAGCTGCTGCCGCTCTGGGAGCACTTGGCACTGACCTTCAAGCAGCTCCAGGAACAGGCTGTTTCCCTGGAACTGCCCCAGGAGAAGCTGATAAGCTTCCTCTCCCTGGTCCCTCCCTGCTGCTCCCCACGCAGCCACCACCGGGGTCCATCTGGGGACAGTCCCCAGCCTGTGACGTGCTGCCCCGGGAGCTGGGAAAGGGCCCTGGCAGAGGGACCGGGCGGGCTGCGGTGGCGAGGCACCCAGAAAAGAAGCCAGGAACCCCTTCTCCACAGTGCCTGGCCTGCGTTGGTGACAGACACCCCGAGTTCACCCCAGGCGGCCGCGGCCGCGTGCTCCAGGGCAGGATTCCTCACGCCTCTGCCGCAAGGAGGGAGGTTTCTGGGGCAGAAACGCTCCCTGTGTGCGCTGCCTGATGGGTCCTTGCGAGTCGCGGCCATTTCCTGCCGCTCTCACGTTGGTTCCTTCTTGTCCTCTCCCTTCCAGGTTGGCCGCCTTGCGGAATTAAGGTCTCCCGTCGCCCCTGCGGACTGCTGCCCCGCACCGGTGGTACGGCGTGTGGGGGGCGGAGGGGCCCAGGACTCCTTCCTTCTGCCCTCTGCTACGTCCTTGCTGTCCTTGCTCTGACCCAGCGGCCAGGCGGAGTCGGCCTTCCCCTCCCGCAGCAGCACGTCCCCGGCCCTGCCTGCCTGTGTTTAGACTCTTCTTTTGGGCTGTGACGGTGATGACTTTTTTTTTCCCAGAGCAGGCAGCGGTGCTGGCAGAGGGGTTCTGAGCAGAGGTGGCCTCTCTCTAGGCTTAGGAACGCTTTGCTGGTTCTGATTTCAGAATGCAAATGTTTTTCGTTTGTGGGTTGCTGCTGATTTCTGACAGCGTCCCACTCCTGATTTAACACTAAAAGGGTCCTTCTGGAGGTGGGTTGCGGTGTCTTCTGGGGCGCTGCTCGCCTGACTCTCCTCCATGTCTAGCACATTTCTGTTGTTACCTGTTTTAGGCTGGGTCTCTGAGCTGCGGGCTGTGTTTTCCTCGGGGGGCCTGTTGAGGAGGAGCAGGGAGGGCCCCGCGGGGCTGCCTTTCTCTTGCAGCAGTTCGGGAAGGGTTGTTCTTCCCAGCTGTGGTGTTCCTGGGAAGATCGGTGCCTTGCAGGAGGAGGAGGCTGCACCATGGTGGCATCTCTTCCCTCGCAGCGACCTCCCTGAGCCGTAGCCGGGTGCCCTGTTTGCAAACTTCACCTTCCCGGTCACTCCTCCTGCCGGGCTAAACCTCCCTGGAGCTCTGTACCACAAAGTGACCTTTGAAACGCTTGTCCTGCCCCGTGCCAGCGTCTAAATCTGCACGTGCCCCATCTCCAGCCGCTCTGGAAATGCTTATCCAGGCCCTGACCACCCCCGTGGGTCTGGTCCTTGCCCTGTGGCCAGCAGCCGGGAGCGGATCACCGCTGTGGTGCCCGCAGCCTCGTCCCCAAATGTCCCCCGCGCCGCATGGGTGTGACGATAAATGCTAAACCATCCCGAGAGCGCATCTGGCTGCACCTCGGCCCCTTGGATATCTGCTGCCGTTCCCTCCCGGCTGTCCCCCCGCCCTCGCTGCCCCCGCTCCGTGCTGCTGCCTGCGTGCAGAGCGTGGGAGCTGGGTGAGCGGCGGCCGCTTCCCGCATCCCCTCTCGCTGCTCGCGGGGAAAATGTGGCGGCTCGTCCCTCAGAGCTGAAATTTTCTGTGCCCTTTCTCCTCCATGACTCGGTGTTGGGTTGACAGGAAGCTTGCCGGGAAGGAAACACCGTTTCCTTTTTGGCTTTTGGGATGAGGAACTTCACCCTCGCTGCCGGCTGTAAATAAGCGCCGGGCCCGGTGGTGCTGAGCGGGCAGCTGGTCCCGCTGCGGTGAGAATTCATCGCTTTGAATGGGAATTTGGAGGCACACGCAGCTGCTGCTTTGGGGAGGGGAGAGGGGGAGGCAGCTCCCTCCCACTCGCGGTGCTGGCTGGTGGCCCGGGTGGCTGCGCCCCCAGCCCGGGCACCCGGCCAGCCTGCGTGGCCACAGGGCCACCGCCCCAGCACTCACAACGCAAACACTTCTCGCTGTTTTGATTATTTTTTTTTTTTCTGAGTTCAGTGGCCTTGGCAGCGTGTGTCTAGTGACCGACGGAGCCTTCGTCCCCCAGGCATGCTGTGGAGGAGGCGCGGGGTGGTGACCGAGGAGGAGGAGGTGGCTTTGGGCTACGAAGTCACTTGTGCCACGAGTGCCCTGCATGGGTGTCACCCGTGGGGCTGGGGGCCAGGACGTGCCCTGTGGCCCAGGGAGCCCGTGCCCCTGGAAACGCTCCTTCTCTGTGTGATGGTTCTCTGTGGTTTCGTGTTTGTTGTTTGGTTTTTTTTTTTAAAAAAGCTTGTCTCATTTGCCTTTTTCTTCTTCTCTAGCCCCTCTTGATTACCTTCTGCTCCTTTAAATAAACAATCCCCCAACATCCAGTGCGCTGTCTGGGGGTTCAGAGGCCGAGGGGGGGTCTGTGGTCCCCTCTGCCTGCGGCGCAGTGTGATGACCGTGCCCCAGCCCCTGCCTGGGGGACTGCTGTGGGGCCGAGGTGAGGAGGAGGAAGGGACTTGTCCTGCAGCCTTCCTGCCTCCTCTAGCCCAGGGGAAGGGAAGTAGGGCCGTGGCTCCCTACTGCTGGGCTCACCAGCTCCGGGGCTGGTGGCCATGGCCCGCTGTGGTGGCCATCCCGGCGATGGCAGACGGGGCTCTGTGCCTCTGCCAACTTGCGTGTGCGGCAGGAAGATGGCTCCTCTCCTTCTCCTGCCTGTTTTCCCCCTGCCCAAAGCCGCCTCCGCTCCCAAGACAGACTGTTCCCAAATGTGAGAGGAAATTGCTAAGAAGATAATTGAGTAGCCAATTAATTAGCTAATGATTAATGTAGGCATCCTGCGGAGGCAGCCCTACAACCACCCTGGCTGGCTGTTGCAGCGATGTGTCACTCCCGGTGCTGTGACAGCTTCCTGGGGCCCCGGGCTGAGCACCCACTGGGCCCATATGCCTCTGCCCCACCAGAGTGGCCGGTGACACGCTGGGGTGGCCAGTGACTTGCTGGGGTGGCTCATCGCCTCCCACTAGGAGCAGGGCAGAGGGGCTGGGGCTGGCGGGCACCGCAGGGTCCCAGCGCGGACACACGCTGCCAGCGGTGCTCGAAGTGCGGCTTTATTTTGCTCGCAGGGCTGGTGCGCAGGCGGGCAGGGGCAGCAGGATTGGGCCCAGCCTGGTAGCCACCGAGCCAGCTGCTGGCATCCTGCCAGGCAGGGTGCTGGGGCTGCGGCGGGGCCCGGGTGCTAGGAGAGCAGGGAGCAGAGCAGGGCCAATGCCAGGGCTGCCGGTGCAAGCCGGGCCATGCTGGCACCGTTGGTGTAGCCGTGGCTGGTCCTGCACGTCCCCTCCAGCTCCTCGAAGGCGATGGGGGTCTCGCGGGCGGCCGTGCCTTGCAGGCTTCTCTTCACCTGTGACCGGCACAGGGTGGGCTCCCGCAGCGAGGAGCAGACCCTGTGCCCCCCCTTCCGTGTCCTCCCCGGTGCCCTGCTCACCTCCTCCACCTTCTCAAAGACGCGGAGCAGGTTTTCGGCCAGGGCTGCCTTCACCTCCGCCTCCGTCCAGTTCCTCGCCAGCAGCTCGGCCACCAGTGCAGGGTACGTGGAGACGTCCTCCAGGCCGGTGGGGAGCCTGTGCCACCCCGCAGCTCGCAGCCGAGCCCAGCGGCACCCACCTACCACACCCCCCAGCCACCCCTGCGACCGGGGACACGCTGCCCCATCCCACCATCCCGCACCCACCACCCGCTTTACCCTGGGACCCCATCGTAGTCCCCGCCGAAGCCGACGGACTGGACGCCGGCCACCTTCTTCACGTGGTCCATGTGGTCTGTGGGGGAGGGTTCAGGGTGAGCAGGGTGGCAGTGGGGGGACACTGCAACCCCCTCCCCAACCCACCCGGGCACCCGCCTCACTTGCGACGTCGGCCAGTGTGGCCTTGTCCCCACATGTCACGTAGGCGCTGTAGAAGTTGACCATCACCAGGCTGCCCGTGGAGGCCTGGGGGAGAGACAACCCTGAGCCCTGTGGCCCCCCTGCCTCCGCTGTCCCCCCCCCCCCCGTGCCCTGCCCCGGTGCTCACCACCGTCCTCAGCACGTCGTCGGGCACATTGCGGCGATGTGGGCAGAGGCTGAAGGCGGACGAGTGGCTGAAGATGACGGGGGCTTTGGAGAGGCTCAACACCACCTTCATCGTCTCCACCGAGACGTGGGCCAAGTCCACGATCATGCCCAGGCGGTTCATCTCCTCCAGCACGGTCTGCGGGGATGGGGTGGCTGAGGGGTGCCCAAAGGGCTGTGGTAGCCCTGGGGGGGGGTGTGTGTGTCACTGTGCCCCCCAGGCACCCGCTGCTGGGCTTAATAACCTGGAACGGGGCTAGTGGGTGCCAGTGCCGCTGCTGTCCCTGCTCACCTTCCCGAAGAGCGAGAGGCCGTGGTGCAGGACTGGCTCATCCCCTGTGTCCACCAGCCAGTTGTCAGCCCTGCGGAGAGGGGAGAGCATCAAGGCCACGTCCTCCTGCTCAGCCACACGAGCTGTCCCCCCATCCTCGTGTCCCCCCCCCGCCATCCGGGGGCTGCTACCAGGGGGTGTTGCAGCTGTGGGTGAGGGTCATGTAGCGGACGCCCAGGTGGTAGAAGGTGCGGAGGACGCCCAGGCTGCTGTCGATGGAGTGGCCGCCCTCCACCCCGATGAGGCTGGCTACCTTCTTGCTCTGGAACGCTTGCCGGATGCCTGCAGGAGGATGAGGCGGGGGGGGGGGCATCAATTGGGACAACCACCGGGGCACCCACATCCCCCGGGATGCCCCCGCCACGGCCCCGCGCCCGCTCACCGGCGCTGTCGACGACGCAGGCGAAGGTCTCAGGGTAGAGCTCGCACATGCGATGCACCACGTCGATCTGCTCCAGTGTGCGCTTCACCGCGTCCTTGTTCTGCGTGTCGCAGGGCACGTACGCCGACCAGAACTGCCCGCCACGGCACTGGGTGAGCTCCGGGAGCCCCGGCTACGTGCCCCTCGCCCCCGCCCCGGTGCCCACCCGCCCTGGGCTCGCCGTCCCACCTGCCCGCCCACGTGCCCGCGGTGCAGTTTGGGGATGTTGGTGTGGGTGCCATTCAGCAGTGTGAGGTTGGCTTCGGGCAGCAGCAGCTGATTGTTGAACCTCCTGAGGAGCTGCCAGGGCAGGTCGTTGTGCCTGGGCACGGGGGAGAGAGCTGGGGGTGAGGGGATGTCTGTCCTCCTGTCCGGCCCCTTGGTTGCCCATCTCCCTGCCTGGCTGCCCACCCATTCCCCACTCATCTTGGCCATCGTTCCACTCATCCGTCTGTCCAGCCAGCATCCACCCACCAGTCCCTCTGCTCACCCAGCTGTGCCCTCTGCCAAGAGCCACCCCAGCAGCTCCAGCCAGGAGCAGGAGGGGGGCAGGTCACTCCCAGGGGACAGCCCCATGTGGGACCCCCTTTGCCAGCCGATGGGAAAGCTGGGGACCCTTCCATGCACTCCTCCGCAGGAGCCAGCCTGTCATCCTTCCCCCGGGGATGTCACCGTCACTGCCGTGGGGACGTCACTGCCACGGGGACGTCACCACCATGCGGCATCCTGCACCCAGCTGTAGTGCTGGGGAAGTGCCGGGGCACAGACGCACGGGCCAGCTCCCACTTCTCCCCTCCTGTGTCACAGCCCCCACATCCCCTGATTCCCCCTGCCCTGCGCCCGCTTCCAGGGACTGCGCCGTGCCGGGCTGGTGCCACCGGGGAGCCCCACCGAGGGCCTGAGCCTCCCGAGGGTCCCGGCACAAGACCAGGGACTTCCCCTTGTGCAGCCTGGCCCCCGGCTTCCCGGCACCCTGCCGGGCTGCACCACCGGGGATCCCCTCGGCTGCACAGCCCCGGTGTGCCCAGTACGGGGATCCCCCGCCGTGGCCGTCCCCGGTGGGGTTTTCTAGCCAGGGTTTTTCTCAGGGTGCCGAGAGCCACGGCTCTGCTAGGGCAGCCGGACACGCCGCAGGGCCAAGCAACCTTTGCTCACCCGTCGATGACCGGCGTGGTCGCCATGATGCGCTCGGCCTCCTCCCGGTGATTCTGCCCGGCGCAGGGCAGGAGCAGGCACAGCGCCAGCACCAATGTGCTCCCACCTGGCATCTTCGCCCGCTCGGTGCTGCTGGGGGATGAGCCGGGGTGACCTGCCGCCGCCAGCCTGCCGAGCCCCGGCTCACCGTCCATCCCCTCCCACCGTAAATAAATAACTAGGAACCGCAGCCGTAACCCCACCCCGCGTGCCCTGCGCCCCAGCCCTGGCAGCGCCCGGGCACGGCGGGCACCGGGGCTGCAGCCTCCCCCCAGCCCGGCCCCGGGGTGGCAGGGCCGTGCCAGGGCCTCTCCGCGTAGCAGTGACGCTCCCGGCCCCTCTAATGCAGCCCAGATTTTTTGGGCTGGGAAATTGCCAGTCCCATCCCTGCCTCGGCCTCCCCAGCGCCAGCATCCGTCGGCACCCCCAGCCCAGTGCTGGCACCCCCAGCCCAGCGTTGGCACCCACTGGCACCCCTGGCTGTGTGCTGGCACTGCCGGCACCCCCATTTCCAACGGTAAGGGCCTGGCACCCCATCCCTCGCTCACCCTGGCCCCGGAACACTCGGGCAGCTGCTGTCTGCAACGGCTGTGAAATATGTTTTCTGGCTTGCGTGCTGGCGGCGGGGCTGGGATGGGCTCTGGCCACCCCAGAGCCACCCCCTGACATGGCGTCGGGCGCCGGGGAGCGGCTGAGTGCCGGCACGCCCTGCGGCTCGGTGCTGAGCCTGTCCCGACGTGGAGGGACCGGGGGGGGCAGCAGCCGGGGGGGTGACACAGCCCTGGTGTGGGGCTGCTGGTGATGTACTGGGCTCCCCCCACCCCACGGTCCTGCTGCAGCGTTGTCAGGGGGGGAAACTGAGGCACCCGTCGGTGCTGCGGCCCAGCGCCTGCAGTGGGGAGGTCCCGGTTGGCTCCCACGAGGGGGCTGGTGGTGGCCAGGGGTGGCTGCGGTGTCACGCGCGGCAAGAGGCACCGCGGGGCTGCTGGGAATGGCATGGAGCCACGTGGAGCCGGAAACCCCTGCTCCTCGTCGCGGGGTGCGCCGGGATGGGAATCTTTTCCTCGTCCGGCATGGCCGTGGGGCACGGCGTGGGGCTGGCACCCCCAGGGTCACCGTGGGCTGCTGTGGCCGGCAAGGGTCCCCAGCACTCTCCTCGCTGCTGGGCAAGTGGGGTGCCCTGACCCCACCCCCCCGGCTCTCCCGGCTGTGACGGTGTGTCTGGTCGTGCGGGACCCCCGTCCCATCCCGGGGGTGTCCCCATCCCGGGGGCATCCCGCAGCCCTCTGGCCCCACCGGCAGCGTTATCCCAGCGATGGCCCCAGCGCGGTTGGATCCCCGGCCCCCCGGCAGGAATGTGCCGGGGGGGCCCTGCCTCCCGCCCGCCAGGACGGCTTCCTCTTCTGCAGCTATTTAAGGCCACTCCCGGGCGCGTCCCCTGCAGCGGCCGGGCCATGGAGCGGATGGAGGTGACCGAGACCTTCGCCGGCATCTCCCTGCCCGGCCACCTCCACACCCAGGAGTCCCTCGGCTTCGCCGCCACCTTCCCCTTCCGTCCCACCGACGTGCTCATCGCCACCTACCCCAAATCGGGTGAGGGCTGGCGGGCTGGGAGAGGGGCTGGGGGGCAGCGGGAAGGGATGGGGGACAGGGATCCAGGTTGGGGAAGGGTTGGGGACCCCCAGGCTGGGCAGGGGGGGGAGCACGGGCAGGCTCTTGCCGGCAGCACCATGAGCTGCCTGTGTGGCTGCGAGGTGGCCGGGCTTGGGGGGGGTCAGCCCCTCCCTGGGTGGGGCCCCCCGGCCCCCATATCCCAGCAGCCACTGGCGCAGCGCAGGGGACCCCCCAGCCATCAGCTCCCACCTCCCCAAAACCCCCGCTCTGCCGCCCCCCCACCCATTCCCTGCCCCAGCCCCAAACTGGTGCAACTGGTGGGGGGCTCTGGGGGTCCCACACGGCACCGCCAGCCCAGCGGCTGCCCGTGCCATGCCGTGCCGTGCCGTGCCGTGCTGACGGCCGCCTCCCCAGGCACCACCTGGATGCAGGAGATCCTGACGCTGCTGTTCAGCCGCGGGGATGCGGTGCCGGCCAAGACCATCCCTAACTGGGAGCGGGCACCCTGGCTGGAGCAGATCTACTTCAGGGACGCACTGCCGGCTGTGGCTGCCCCCCGCCTCATCACAACCCACCTGCCCGCCCGAGTCCTGGCCCCCGCCCTGCAGCAGAGCAAGGCCAAGGTGAAGCCGGGGTGGGGGGAAATGCCGGGATGGTCTGGGGGGGTCCCCACAGGGACATCCCGTGTCCACGGGGCTTCCCGCAGCCGGGGGGATTGCCGAGGGCTTTCTGAGTGGAATCCCCTCTCCCAGCTGTGGGCGCTGACGCTGGTCCCCCCTCTCCAGGTGATCTACGTGGCCAGGAACCCCAAAGACGTCGCCGTCTCCTTCTACCACTTCCACCGCCTGGCCAAGTTCCTGCCCGACCCCGGCTCCTTCGACACCTTCCTCACGTGGTTCCTTGAGGGCACCGGTAAGGGCTAGTGGGGGGGTCCCCAGGGTGCTGGGACTCAGCCATGGGGGCCCCCCCTATCACCTCCCGCCTCCCCCCAGTGCATTACGGCTCCTGGTTTGACCACGTCAAGGGTTGGCTGGGCCAGCGGCAGCTCCTGGATATCATCTACATCACCTATGAGGAGCTGCACCAGGTGAGCCCCCGTGTGGCCCCGTCCCCATCCCCACCGGCTGCCCCGGGGCTGACTGTCATGTCCCCCCCACCCTGCCCCACCACAGGATCTGCGCGGCACGGCGCAGCGGCTCAGCACCTTCCTGGGCTGCCCGCTGGGACCGGAGACACTGGGAGCTCTGGAGCAGCACTGCAGCTTCGCTGCCATGCGCGACAACGCCATGGCCAACTACTCCCTCATCCCCCCCGAGATCATGGACCACAGCCAGGGCTGCTTCATGAGGAAAGGTAAAAAGGGGGGGGACGGGGGTGTCTGTGTGTGTGTGGGATGCAACAGGGGGGGCACCGGCCCCGGCTGCAGCCTCCCCCTGTCCCCTCCATCCCGCAGGCGTGGTGGGGGACTGGCGTGACCACTTCTCCCCCCTGCAAAACGCCCTCTTCAACCGCCGCTACCAGGAGGAGATGGGCGACTCGGAGCTGCCCGTGCGCTGGCCCATGGCTTGAGGGGCCCGCGGGGGGGCCACCGGCTGCATGACCCCCCCCTCGGGGACACTTCCAGACATCCCCGTGGCCTTCCTTCCTCTGGGGCGAAGGGCGAGTGGCCGTGACACCCCCCTTCCGCCCTGCGGAAATAAATATTTATTGCTGTTTCCAGCCAGGCAGCACGTTCCCACAGCGTGCCGGCGTTATCGGGAAGCACCCGGCGTTATCGGGGGCCGCGTTGGGGTGGGGACCCGTGTGTCGTCCCCCCTCCCTGGGGACCATATCTGAGGTGGGGGGCGATGGCCGGGTGGGCGGCGCAGGGGGCCATACGGGGTGGGGGGTGCCAGACCCCGCGGCGGGGTCACGGCATGGCTCAACGGTGCCGGTGTTTGCTGGCGGAGCCCGTGGCATGGAGCTGGCTCCTTCAGCGGCACATGGGGCACCCACATGTCCTCCCAGGGCACCCCCCACCCCTGGGGCCCCCCCCAACCCTGGGTCGCCCCCACCCTGGGGTCCCCCTGCCCCAGTGCATCCTCTGCAACCCACTCCAGATCCCCGATGCCCCCCCATCCTGCCCCGGTGCACCCCCCAGCTGCCCCCTGTACCTCAATGCCCCCACATCCTGTCCCACTGCACCCCTCATGATGCCCCCAGAATCCTAATGCCCCCCAACCCTGTTCCAGTGCACCCCCCAATGCCCCCTGCACCTCAATAGCCCCATCCTGCCCCAGTGCACCCCCCAACACCCCCTGAACCCCAATACCCCCATCCTGCCCCGGTGCACCCCCCAATGCCCCCTGCACCCCAGGACCCCCATCCTGTCCCAGTGCACACACCAACACCTCTGCACCTCAATACCCCCCATCCTGCCCCAGTGCACCCCTCATGATGCCCCCAGCACCCTGTCCTGCCCCAGTGCACCCTCCAGATGCCCCCTGCACCCCAGTACTTCCCATCCTGTCCCAGTGTACCCCCCCAATGCCCCCTGCACCCTGATGCTGCCCATTCTGCCCCAGTGCACCCCAATGCCCCAGAAGCTTGTTCCCACCCCCCCCCCGCAGCACCCTGGGGTGCCCCAGGCAGGCAGCACCCCCCAGCTCCGCACCCCCTGTCCTGTCGCACCGCACCAAGCCGCTCGGGAAGCTCAGGCACCATCAATAATTAACCTCTGGCTTAATTAACCAGCACTCAACAGATCAGCACGGCTGATCCCTCACCAGCGCCTGGCTGAGCCGGGGACAAGTGGCGAGACCCTCCCTGGGGACTTTGGCACCACGGCCCAGTGGCACCGGCACCCTGCCCGCCCTGCCCACCCTGCCACAGTTCCCCATCCCAGCTGCACCCGCTGACGGGATTCCCATGGACTGGGGTGCCAGGGCAGACCCCTGCCCGCGCCATGGGGCCGACTGTCACTGCAGCCTCGTCAGGCGCTGGGTTTCTATGGCGACGTCTATTATCCTGCTTTCTAGGAGATGAATCAGGATCTATAAATACGCGGGTTGATCAGGGCGGCGCGGGCTGCGTGCGGGAGCACCGGCAGCGGGCAGCGCCGCAGGGGCACGAGGGTTCAGCGTGGCGGGGACGGGGGACGGGGGAGCGGCTGCCTGGATGGGGACTGCGGTGACGGCCACACCCCAGCCCCACAGCCCAGCTCGGTGGCACCCGCATGTCAGGCTGTTGGGTGGCCCAGTGGCAGTCCCCGGGGTGGCCTTGGGTCACACCCCACCCCTGTGGATGTCACCTCCCCAGGAGCATCTGCCAGCACCGGGACGGTGACACACAGAGCGTGAAGGACACGTGGTACATGGGACAGGGTGGATGACACTTGGTGCGGGGCAGGGGGCAACGGGCACACGGCAAACACACCCGGCTCTCGGCACAGCAAACGGCACGGTGACGGATGTGCTGCACGTGCCTGTGCACGGGGCATGGCACAGCACATGGCACACGGCGGGTGGCACATAACCCAGAACACGGCACGTGGCACGTGACCCAGAACACGGCACATGACCCAGAACATGACACATAATCCAGAACACGGCACATGGCATGCAGCACATGGCACACGGCACTTGGCACATGGCATGTGGCACATGACCCAGAACGTGGCACATGGCACACAGCACATGGCACACGGCATGTGACCCAGAACATGACACATGGCATGTGGCGCACGGCACATGGGGCAGCACATGGCACAACACGGAGCACATACCATGAAGCACGCAGCAGGCGGCACATGGCATGTGGTATGTGGCATGTGGCACACAGCACATGGCACGTGACCCAGAACATGGCACATGGCATGCAGCATACAGCACGTGGCACAGCGTGTGGCATGCAGCGCGTGGCATGCACGCAGTACAGCACATGGCACGTGGTACATAGCACATGGTACATGGCATGTGGCACATGGCATGTGGCATATGGCATGTGGCACACAGTACGTAGCACATGACACACGGCACATGGCACACAGCACACGGCATGTGGCACGTGGCATGTGACACACAGCATGTGGCACACAGCACATGGCACGTGGCACGCAGCACGTGGCACACATCACGCGGCACGTGGCGGTGCGCCGGGCAGGGGCAGGAGGAGGCCGCCGGCGCTGCCCCCCTCCCGCTGCCGTGGCCTGGATTCCGGGGCTGCGGCAGCGGCACAGCCGGACGCGCGGCCGCTCCAGCACAACTGGAAAGCGGCGGCTGTTCCCACGTGCCGCAGCCCCGGTGCTCCCCATCACACTGCCAGGCACGAGCCCCCCCGCTACAGGGGTGGCCGCAGTGGCCAGTGGTAGCCCCGGTGCCGGCAACTGGGACTGGGGGCCGCGTTCGCCTCTTGCTTGCCCACTCCTTGCCGCCGGCCAGGGCTGGGCAGCGCGGTGGCACGATGAGGGGTGTGAGGGGACGGGCAGCACCCCGGAAGCTGCCTGTCCCTCTGCCCGCGCCCCGCCGAGCAGCCGGCGGGCAGGTTCGACGCCCAGAGAGCACGCGGCATGGGCACAGGGCTGGTGCTTTATTTGGGGGGGCCCCCGGAGGCCGGGGAGGGGTTCGCCATGCAGCCTCCGAACGATGTCACAGCGACAGACAAGCAGGGACCGAGGGGACCACGGGGACAGCAGGGACAGGGTGGGAATGGGCCGCGGGGCACAGGGACTGGGCAATGCCCGCTGGGGACCCCCCCGGGCAGCGCAGGGTGGGGGTCCCCGCACTGGGGCACCGGGACCATCCCCGTGTCCCTGGACAGGACACACTGTCGGGTCCCAGTGTCCCCCCTGCCCGACGAGGAGGGGTCCGCGGCGAGGCTGGGACCCGGTGGGGTCCCCGTCTGTCCCCATGCCATGCCGGGGGGATGCAGGGGGGGGCCCCCTCACTGGGGCGAGCTGAGGTTGGAGTCGGGGGTGTCAGGCTGGGGGCAGCGGGGCGGGAAGGCCTTGTAGCTGTAGTACTCCACCACCTGCTTGGGCACCTCTGCCAGCACACACTTCGCCAGGGCCGTCGGGGACGCCTGCGGGACGGGGGACAGTGGGGGACAGCGGGGGACACGGGTGAGCACCCTGGCACCCGCCTGTCCTGGTGAGCGGAGCAGCACCTGCTGGGCACTGGCTTGTTGTGCCGTGGTGCTCGGTCCTGTGTGGGGACAGTGGGGGACACGGGGGGACACGAGAGGATGGGAGGGGACAGAAGGGGACAGGAGGAGACAAGAGGGGACAGGAGGGAGCAGAAGGGGACAGGAAGGGATGGGAGGTGACAAGGGGGGGATAGAAGGGGATGATAGAGGACAAGAGGGGATGAGAGGGAACAGAAAGGAACAGGAGGAGACAAGAGGGGACAGGAGGGAATGGGAGGGGACAAGAGAGGACAGGAGGGGACAGGACTCCCACCTATGCCCCACTCACGTTCTTGAACTCCCGGAAGGGGACAAACTGGACGATGTCGCGGAGGACGGGCTCGCCCCTGGGGGAGCGCAGGACGCCGTCATCCCCGTCCAGGATCTGCATGTCGGTGAAGTCGGCGTTGCCCACCCCGACGATGATGATGGACATGGGGAGGTAGGAGGCGCGGACGATGGCCTCCCGCGTGTCCGCCATGTCCGTCACCACCCCGTCCGTCAGGATCAGCAGGATGAAGTATTGCTGGGGGGGGGGAGGGATGCTCTGGGGGGGCTACCCGGCCCCGCGTGGGGGGAGCCGGACAAGGGCTCGGCTCTGATGTGGGGGCAACCACAAGTGGCACGAGTGTGCCGGGTCTCAGCCCAGCCCAGAGCCCGCCGGCCTGCGGCAGCAGGTACGTACCGAGGCCTCCTTCGTCCGCTCCTCATCGGCCGCCACGCGAGCCACCTTGGAGATGATGGGGGCCACGTTGGTGGGGCCGTAGAGTTGGATTTTGGGCAAGCAGCTCTGGTAGGACTCCACGACACCCTGGATGCCTGTGGGGGGGGTGTGAGGGGTGAGGGGGAGCCATGGGACTGGCCCCTCCAGCCCCGCCAGAGCTGGGCTCACCCTCGCACTCATCGTTGTCGGGGTTGAAGTTGATGGCGAAATCGTGGGAGACCTGGAGGGTGAGAGGGGAGGAGACAGCTGGTGCCCACCCCCCCGCCATGGCCCCCGGCACCTGCCGAGCCCCACAGGAGCCACAGCCAAGGGCATCCCTGGGGTCCCACAGGGCCCCGACCACCCCCTTACCTCGTACTTGGGGGGGATCCTTGCACCAAAGCCCAGAGCTGAGAATTTCTTATCGCTGCAAGGGAAGAGGTGTGAGGAGCCCCGGCAGTGCCAGCACTGGGGTGTCCTGGCCCCGGGGGACCTGCCAGAGCAACCGACCTGTCGTAATCCTGGCAGATCTCACCCACGGCCACCAGCGCCTTGAGGTACTCGTTGGGCTGGTAGGGGTTGATGTAGTGCAGGGAGCAGCTATTTCGGGGGTCCCCGTTGGAGGCCGTGAAGTCGATGGCCACCTGGCAGCGGGGGGTGGTGATGGTGAGGGTCCCCCGGGGCAAACGAGACCACCGGTGTGTCCCCCGCTGGGGTCGGGCGGCTCTGCTGGCCCCGCTCGCTGGCACCGTGGCACAGGCATGGACTGGGGAGCCAGGATGTGCCCCCCACGGCCCCGGGGACGGGCGTGTGGCCCGGGGCGGGGGGACGGTGCTCACCGTGAAGTGGATCTGGCAGCCGCCCATGATGTAGTCCAGGAAGGAGTAGACCCTGTGGATCTTCCAGAGGGACCCACGTCAGCCGGTGCTGCCCCACGCCACTGCCGTGGCAGCCGGGTACAGCTTGGCACGGCTCGGCACGGCACAGCACGCAGGCGCTCACCTTCAGGTCCAGCAGCACCACGACCCCCGAGTTCTTGTAGTTGCGCTTCTTGATTTTGTACTTGGGGTTCATGCAGTCCCACTGCACCTGCAGCACGTGGCACCCGCGCTGCCTGCGGCCCCCCAGCCCCGGGGACGGGGACCCTGCGCCAACACCGCCCCCCCCACGGCCCTGCAGCCCCCCCCGGCCCCATGGGTCTGCAGGCCCACAGCCCCACAACCCCATAAACCTACAGCCCCATAACCCCACAGCCCTGTAACCCCACAACCCCAGAACCCCACAACCCCGCACCCCCACAGCCCCATAACCCCACAATTCCACAGCCCCACAACCCCACAACCCCACAACCCCGCACCCCCACAGCCCCAGGGTGCAGCTGCCTTCCCCAGCTCTCGTTCAGCCCATGGGCTCCACCCAGCCCAGACCCACCTCCCTTTCCCCAAAGATGGGGGGCAGCGAGGGGAGACCAGCCCCAAAACCAGAGGAGGAGCTGGGAGGTGCCTCCTGGAATGGGATGCGCTGGCAGTGCCGAGGAGGGGTGACCCCCCCACCCAGGCTGTCCCCACGTCCCCGCGCCCACCTTGTTCTCCCCCATCGCCTTCTGCATCTCCTCGAAGGTGGTGAAAAACTCCCCGATGAAGTCGTGTTTGCCCCGCGAGTCGTAGTCCCACACCACACACTGCAGGGGGGGGGACAGCTCAGGCCCGGCTCAGGGCGGGGACACGCACCCCCACACCCCCCAAACTGCGCCCAGCCCCAGCACTGTCCCCACCATCCTCCCCAGCGGCTCCCGGCACATGGTGCTGTGGGGAAACTGGGGGGCACTGGGGTGGTCCCCATCACCCTTCCTCACCCTCAGCTTCCTCTTCTCCTCGCAGCTGCAGAGTGAGTTGAGGGAGACCTTGAAGGGCTCCCAGATGGGGCTCAGGTTGTTCTTCACCACCTGTGGAGGGGGGTGAGGGGCTCAGCGGGGCCGGGCAGCCGCCGGGGTGGCCACGGGCTGGCCGAGGGCCAGATCCTGCCCAGGGGCTCACCTCGGTGCGGTACACCAGCTGCTCACTGCGGTCGTCGTCGATGCGGTAGATCTCCAGGAAGGGATCCGACTTGCTGAAGAGATCCTGGAGGAGGGAGGATGGGGCAGGGCACTGCCTGCCCTGCCTGTCCTGTCCGCTGTGCCCTCCCTGCCTGCCCTGCCCGCGGGACCCGGCTCACCTTGTCATCCAGTTTCTTGGCGCGGAAGGCGAGCTCCACGTACCCGTTGTTCCCTGAGATCTCCTCCGAGATCACCTGTGGGGAGAGGCGGCCACGGGGTGCTCAGCGACTGGCATGGCTTTGTCCCCCTGCCCGTGGGAGGGTGATGCCCTGGGAGGGGACAGGGTGCCACATACCCCCTCCCACCAGCATGATGGGGACCCCCCCAGGGTGGCCAACAGATGTCAGCAGGGACCCTGAGCCCTCCCTAAGAGCCTGGGGGCTGGATGACAGGAGGACGGTCATTGGGGACCCCCCCATGTACCCGAGCTCAATGCCCTCCCCCAGCTCAGTGCCACCCATATGCCCCAGCTCAATGCCATCCCAGCACCCCAGTCCAGTGTCACCCACGTGCCCCAGTCTGGTGCCACCCCCATGCCCCACTCAGTGCCACCGCACCACCTCAGCTGGGTGCCACCTCTGTGTCCCAGCCCGGTGCCGCTCCCGGCGGGGGTTTGGCCGCTCACCGTGATGGTGGACTTGCCCGCGAACTTCCCGTACTTGAGGAACAGCGGCTTTGTCACCCGCTTCTGCGCCACGATCTGCAAAAGCCAAGGGGTTAGAGTAGGGGGGGACACACACCGCACACACCCAGGGTGTCCCCCAGGGCGGGGGTCTCACCTGCCCCACGGTGCACTCCATGCCCCCCAGGAAGTCGTCATCGTGCGTGCCCACGCCGGTGTGCCCGTGGCTGTCGTACACCTCAAATCGCAGCTTCTGCACCTCCTCGAAGTAGTAGTCCACCGTGAAGATCTTGGCGAAGACGGGGTTGAGGTTGCTCTTGATGACCTCGCTGCGGTCCACCTGCGTGGCGGGAGCTTGGCTGGGGGGGGGCAGCAGGGCCAGAGCCCCCCTCGGGGCCGGATCTGGGACCAGTGGAACTGCCCGGGGCCTTGGGATGCCAGAGCTCGCCCAGAGATGGGCACGGGGATGCAGGAGCCCAGCGGGATGGGGGATGCTGGGTGGCTGCCGGCAAGGACTAGCCCTGCACAAGCATTTACATGCCTGTATTAAATTTACAGGCATTCGGAGGCAGCCCCGGAGCGGGGGGTGGCACCCTGAGGGCTCCAGCCCTGCCAACCCCGAGGTCCCACGGGCACAGGGCTCGGGGCAAACCTCTGGACCACGGTTTGCCACGGCTCCACTCAAGCAAGTTCCCAGGACGAGCCCCTGCACTCCCACCCTGGGCTGGCCAAGGGCGGGGGCCACTGGCCACCAGCCACCCGTAGCCCTGGCAGCGGGTGGGTGCTCAGCGTCCTCCGGCCGTGCTGGCAGCGGGTGCTGAGCAGCTTCCAGCAGCCTCCCCCACACCCCGTCCCTGCCGGCGTTGACTCAACAGGACGCATCCTGGCCAGGGCACCCTGCCAGCCCACCGGCCCCTGCCTGCCCACCGCCTGCCTGGTCCGGCAGCATCTGCCGAGCCCGCACCGCCGTGGCACCAGCAGGGCCACCCCGAGCAGCCCTGTGCCTCCCGCGCGGGCACCGCCAGCCCCACCGCCCCGTCACGGGGCTCCGGGTCCCCGTCACCTGCGCCCCTCCGGTGCCAGCCCCCGCCAGCGTGTCCGGGGCCGTGTCAGCTCTCAGACCCAGTGGGCAGCGGCTGAGCTGGTGTCACCCACTGTCTCGACTTGTGGGACACGTGCTGGCAGGGACAGGGAGGGGACAGGTCACAGAGTCCCTCTGAAAGGTGGCCCAGGAGAGGCCCTCTTGCCTCTTGGATCTGACCCTTGCACGGCACGGCGCACGGTGGCACAGGAGGGCACGAGGGGCTCGGCTTGGCACAGCCTGGGGGGCCGCAGCCCGTGGCTGGCACAGGGCCCCTTGCCACTCGCCCGGGCTCCAGCTCCGGCTCCGGCTCGTGGAGTCGATTACACGCAGAGGGATTTAGCGCTAAATCTGCCGCCTGAGCAGCGGTGATTAGCCCGAGCGGAGCTGCCGGCGCCAGCCCAGCGCTAAGCCGGGGGGGAGCGATGGGAAGGAGTTGTGCCAGCCCCGGTGCCAGCGCCAGCCCCAGTGCTGGTGCCAGTGCCAGCTCCAGCGCCAGCCGCAGCTCGTGTGGGCACCGGGGCAGCACAGTGAGGGGCACACAGCCACGGTGCTGGCCCTGACCCCCACCCTGAGCAGGGTGAGGCCGGCCCATGGACCCTGAGCCACCCCTGGGGTGGCCGAGGCATCCCTTGGCTGGAGCCACATGCCACGGGCACCCCAATCCCAGCCCTGCCTGAGCCACGGAGCCACAGGGGACTCGCTCCAGCCAAGGGGTCTGCGCTGTCCCCACGCGCTGCTGAGTGTCCCACAGCACCCTGCACCCTGATCCTTGTGCTCTGTGCCCTGCACTGTGAGCTCTGCATTCTGCATCCAGCATCTCCTCTCTGCACCCTGCTCTCCACCATCTCCTGAACCCTGCACCCCACTCTATCATCTCCTGCACCCTGCTCCCTGCTCTCCATCTCCTGCACCCTGTCCTGTACCCCACTATCATCTCCTGCACCCTGGTCTCTGGTCTCCATCTCCTGCACCCTGCCCTGCACCCTGCACCCTGCTCTCCACCATCTCCCGCACCCTGCTCTGTGCACCTTGCACCCTGCTCTCCATTTCCTGCACCCTGCCCTACACCTTGCACCTCACTGTACACCATCTCCTGCACTTGGCACCCTGCTCTGTGCACCCTGCACCCCCGCTCTCCACCATCTGCTGCACCCCACACCCTGCTCTCCATCTCCTGCACCCTGGCTCTGTGCACCCTACACCCTGCCTTCCACCATCTCCCGCACCCTGCACCCCAGTCTCCATCTCCTGCACCCCACACCCCTTGCGGTGGCTCCTGCCCCATCTCTCCGGCCCCCTGGGCTTTGCAGCCACCCTGGGGCTGTCTCTGCTCCTGCCCCCATCCCAGAGACACAAACCCTGTGCCCAGTCCTGGCCACGTCCGAATGACACCCAGCCCCTTCCCCACTTTCCCCCACCCCTCCTACCTCCATCCACTGGCCCTGGGACTGCATCAGCAGCAGGACGCAGGGGTCCGATTTGTTGAGGGTGTCGCGGTCCAGGAGGTGCCGGCAGCTCACCCGCAGCTCCACCTTGGAGAGGACGGCCAGCGGGGCCTGGGGGGACGGCTCGGGCGCCTCGCCCATGGTGGCCGTGGCACGGCGGGCGGCCGGGCGCGGCGGGGGGCAGGCGGCCCCGTGGGCGAAGGGCATGCTGGGGGGAGCGGGGCGGCAAGGGCAGCCGCTGCCTTCGTTGCCGTCAGGGAGCTGGGTGAGCGCCCGTCATGCCCGGGGCACGTCGCCCCGCGGTGCCAGGTGTGGGGCTGGAGCCCGGGTGTGTGGGGTCGGGCAGGTCCCCCCGGGTGGCAGCGGGTGCTTGTGGGGACTGGAGTGGGATGCTCTGGTGGGTGGAGGGGACCCTGGGGACCCTCTCCGAGGTGGCGTAGCCGGTTCCAGTCCCGATGGCTCCGTGGGGCCCTGTGAGGCGTCAAAGCACAGTGGGGTGAGCCGCAGTTGGGTCACACTCTGCCCCAGCCCCATCCCAGGGGCAGGATGTGTCCCACAGGGAAGGGGCACCCGAGTGGGACTGGGAGGCTGCAGGGGAAGTGGGGGCTGTGCAGGCAGTCCTGGGCCCCCACCCTGGGGGCAGAAACTCCCCTCCCGTCCCCGTGGGCAGCGCACACCCCACCCGGGCAGGGCAAGGGCAGCGGGGCCACCAGGTCCTTCTCCGGGCCGCTGGCTGATGCTGGCCGTGTTGGCCACATCCTGCTGCCCCAGGCAGGGCTGGTGGCATCCCGGGGTGATGGGGGGGGGGGCGGATTTCCCCCATGCTGGGGACAGGGGCCACCCTCCACCTGGGGGCTGGTGACACTCAGCCAGGTTGATCCTGCAGTGAGGGGTCATCGAGGGGTTCTGCCAGCACCAGCCCCAGCCTGGGGCTTGTCCCCAAAACTGCAGCCCCCAGGGGCTGCCTGGCTGGGGCAGGGATCGGGGCAGGGATCGGGGCAGGGATCGGGGCAGGGAGAGGGGCAGAGCATCCCTCCTGCCTGTGCCCCAGCGTGCCCAACCTGGCCAAAGTTTCCCAGCGAAGTCACGCAGAGCCCGGGCCCTCCCCAGCACATGGCTCTGGTCCCCCAGCTCCGGCGGGCATCGTCCCCCTCCGCGGCATCGCGGGCACCCCTTGGCATCCCCCGGCAGAAGGGGCCCCAGCTCCCACCCTCCCCGGCCGCCCTCCTCACCTGGGTGCCGGCGGCCTGGGCTTGACACACAGCGGGGCTGAGGGCCGGGGTCGGGTGCCAGCCGGAGCCGGTGTGCCAGCCGGAGCTGCCGCCGCTGCCACCTCCACACAACTGACTCAAGCTGCAGTTCGGGAGCGGAGCCCTAAGAGGGAGACGACAAGCTCCGTTAACTGCCTCGCTGCCGGCACCGGCGCAGAGCCCACCCGCGGGCACCGGGGCTGAGCGGGGTTCCCGGTGCTGTTGGCCGTGCCAGGGCAGATGCTCCCGCTCCAGACGAGCCCCCCGTGGCACAGCCCTGGCTCCCCGCGCCCCACACCCTTCCCAGATGCTCCCTGTGGGGTGCCCGAGGCCTGTCCGGCTCCTGGATCCCCACGCTCTCAGCTGGCACCCCAGTGCAAGGATGGGGTGCCCCAAAACTGCCCTACCTGTGCGCCGGAGCACCCAGGCCTGCACCCGCTCACGTGCAGCCTCAGGTGCCCCATCCCTCAGCCCCGGCACCCCCCACCCCAGCTCCGTGGTGCTGTCAGCTCAGCTTTATGGAAGATGATGTAATTAGCCCATGTTTGGGGGGATTAAAATGCAGATAGGGCTAAGGAGCAGGAGGGGCTGCGAAGGGCTAATCCCGGCCTGCGTGGCAGAAATAGGGCACCCTCCTTCCCCGCTCCTCCTGCAGCCCCATGGCACAGGCAGGGGGGCAGGAGGCAGCCCCCCAGCGGGCCGCAGGATCAGGCCACAGGCTGGGAAGGGCAAGCTGGCCCCTGTCGCCCCCGTATTTGGGCAACCTCGGGTTCATCGGGCTGTGTCGGGGCTCGGGCCAGGCGCTCGCTCCTGTACCGGAGCACTTTGTCATATCCCAGCCCCAAGTTTCTGTCACCCAAGTGCTAACGAAAACAAACGACTCCATTACCACAGCACGGGCAATTCGCCGCGCAGCCAGGCTGCAGAACGGCCCCAGAACTGACGAGCCAGCAAAGCGGCCGGGCCAGCGCTCCCCAGAGCAGGATGGAGCCCACCACACCCAACCCCACCTCAGCCCCTCAACAGCCACAAGGACAGGTCAGAACCCACCAACCCTTCTCCCAAGGAGGGGCTGGGCTCCTCTTTGGTACCACTAAGATATTTCCCTTAAAAAATGGCTAAAAATGGGGGAGCAGGGCCCCACGCAGGGGTAGTGCTGCTGTGGAGCTGGTCACCCCCCAGTGAGCCCCGAGAGCCCCAGGGTGTGGGTGACAGGGCAGGCGGCTGCCCCGAACACGCAGAGCACCCATGGGTGACACCCACCCTGAACCCCTGCAGTGCTTAGAGCAGAACCAGCTGCTCTGCCTCACCCAGAGGCTTGGAAACAGTTAAATCTGAAATATTGACATGAAAGAGGGTGAGGGGGAAGCAGCCAGAGCTTGTCAGGGAGGGGTTATCGCAAAAAAAAAAAAAACCCCAAATGGCAGCTGAAGGGGCCCTTCAGTCAGAGCGGGTCAGTAGCGCAAGAGCAGATGGAGGGAAGCCGAGGCCGCACTGGAGGAGCCGTGCAAGGCCGAGGTGTGTGTTTTTGCTGGATTTCAGGGAATTTTGGAGTTTTTAATCACAATAAATGAGGTTTCCTGCAGCCTGCGTCCCTCCGCGCCCCACGATCAGCACGGAGAAGGCAGGCACAGGCAGCTCAGTTCTGTCTATCTTGCCCTAAAATGACAACACACTCGTATTTCTATTTTTTTTTTTTTTTTAATGGACAGTTCTAGGAAGAACAGTTCATTTCTTCTTCTCCACATCCTGCTCGGCTGCTTCTTTGGCGCGTTTTGCACGGATCCCAAAGAGTCGGGCGTTGGCCCGGGCCATGCGCAGGCTGGCAAAGGCCTTGAAGTTCTTCTCATCTTCCGAGATGATACGGGCCTTCTCCCGTTTGAAAACCTAGAGGAGAGCACGAGGCAGTCAGGCAGCACATCTGAGGCTCCCGGATAAAACCCTACTGAAGGTCTGACACAATTATCTTGCTACATTTTTTACCACCAGCCCCAGGACGCTGTTCAGAATAGAGCATTTGTGCCATCTACAGGCCTCGCCCTGATCGTCACTCCGCCAGGGACCTCATTTCAACCGGTTCTTAATTCGTCAGTGCAAGATCAGAACATCCCAGGGAAAAAAAACAACCACACAAAAGCCACCAAAAAAAAATCCCACAAAACCAAGCGCAACGTGAAGTCTGAGTCAGGTTTGTGGTGTTCTAGCAACAGCACCTTTCGGAAGCAGCGAGGGTGGAGAAAATGGTGACTACGCAACCCGGCGGGGTGAGGCGCTGCCAGCACACAGCCCTCACCCCAACCGCAACCCCGGGTGCTCCAGATGTCACAGGGACAAGCTCCCCCAAAGGTACGAGGGGACCAACAACCCTTGAACCTGCCCGGAGGACACACGGGTGGGCTTTATTGAACCTGTGCCCTCCCGGACGCGGGGGGTTAGCACGTGGGTTCCCCGTCGCCCTCTCCGGGGAGCATACGGCGCCGTGCTGCTCCCAGGTGTGATTTGGGGCCAAAGTGGACACGTACAGGATTATTCCCACCCAAAACATCTTGAGCTGAACCCCTGACAACGCTGCCTGGAGCTCTCCTCTGGACCCAGAAACACAGCTGATAAGAAGTTCAGCAAAGCTCCACCTAATTAGCTCTTTACAGTTGCTCTGTAAAGAACCGAACAGATCTTGGTTAAGAGACAAGGACAAGCTTGACCTGCTTGTTCCTGGCTTTTTTTCTGATCCAGGATGGGAAGTGTCTGGAGACAGCACCCCTGAACTGTTCAACAGCGAGGAGAGAATCCTCTCCGTGAAGCTCAAGTCTTAATTACATCACACAGACAATGTGATTTAATCACACTTACATTCTTGATTGGCATAACCGGCCCAGTCAGCTGCGTCGCCATCTTGAGTTCCTCAGCCTACATAACAAGAGGACAAAACCCACGATTTAAATAAACAGTGTTTAAAACATCCTACCTCGGTTAGAAACACGCCCTGTGCGCAGGCGCCCAGCTTAAACACACCATCAACAATTCCGACTGGAGATTTAACACCGACTGGCAAGGAATTCAGCGCTTCAGCCGTGCAGCTGCGGGAGTATTTGGCACAGACGTGCCGCATCAACAACCCGCGTTTTGCCTGGCTATCGATCGGCCCGGATCCGGCCAGGGGAGCAGCGGCCTCTCGGTTCCGCCAGCTGGAAAAACGTTGACATCTACTGTGCCATTTTTAGCTTGATGCCCCGTGTATTCCTCAGCAATTCCTTCTAAGGCTAATTTCAGCCTCTTGTAAGAGTATGGCACTAGACAAAAATGATTCAAGTTTTATTTTAGATAGCTGATTTCAAGCAAACAAATTTGAAACGGTATTTCAGGCACAAATATCTGTACCTGCTGGTACAGAAGCTCAAGGCCCTTCCTCCCCCATTCGGAGGAGCAGCCCTCTGAGCTCGGTGGGTGCCAGAGGCTGCACCATGGCTCAGCGCCAACAGCCTCTCTGGAAGATCAGGGACTTGCACCGCCCCACGGGAAGCATCTATTTACCACAGGCAGAGCCAAGGACAGACATGGAAAGCTGACTACCCAAATTAAAAAAATCTTGGTGAGATTTTAATGAAAAATGGTTTCGTATGTCAACGGCAACAACCTTCTCCAAGCCTTGCGCACGGCTTTCGCTGAACTACTCCACTGTGGAGTCTGTCCTCGCATTCCTCACCCTTTCCACACCGCCATCACCACAGAACTGACACTCCGGATGGACTTTTCAGCCATTCTGACTACTAACTTCATAAACTAGAATTTGACTGGTTTCAACGATCGAAGCTCCAGCAGAAAAACCACCCGAGGAATTCACTGAGCTGCACCCCCCAGCAGCACCACAGTTGCCAGGCCCAAAGTCTGCCCAAAGCCCCACCCTGACCCCGGAGATCCCTGGGGAAGGCGACTCTGCTACGCCTGGCCTTACGCTGGGCTCACTCATCCCCTTCATACACTGCTCCCCCTGGGGGGTTTCACCTCGTAAAAAGCATTTAACTGCACCGGGATGGACTGATGACCAAACCTCGGAAAACCGTTACCAGAAATGGACCCTGTGACGTGTTTCTAGCAGCCAAGTACTTACAGAGCTGTCTCCCTTCTTCGGCATAGCCGGCTTCCTCGGGAAGAGGATAAGCTTGGAGCGGTACTCCTTCAGCCTCTGCACGTTGGCTTGCAGGGACTCGGTAGACTTGTTACGTCGCCGGGGATCCACAGAGATTCCAATAGTCCGGGCAAACTTTTTGTTAATGCCAGCGAGCTGAAACGAGAGCGCACAGCGTCAGCATCCGACAGCGCCCGACGCCTCCGTGCTGCTGCCGGGAGCTGCTCCGCCATTGGCCAGACAAGGGCTCAAGCGCAGCCACCGCAGGCTGCGGGGCCCAGAGGAAGGCTCAGCGTCCGCCAGCAGCGCGAGGGACCAACGATACCACAGGCAAAGGGTGCCCCAGTGTCTGGGTTTTAATGATTGAAACACTCCAGATTGACAGTAATTTTTGCAGATGGATTTCCTCAGGAGAGCAAAGCACAAGTCCTGAATGATTATGAGGGGGACATTTATACTTCGATACATGTGAGAAATGTATGAAGTCAGCAGGTGGGTAACTCTGGTTCCCTGAATACTGGAAGCTCCATTAAAGGATTTTTTTGTAACCAACTTAAACAAGAAATAACCTCATATTCTGTTCAAAGGCAAACATCTGCGTACCATTTTGTATTTCACCATTATCCAAAAATTAAGGAAAAATAAAGTAATGAAGCATTTGGCATCCAAAAGAGCCATTTTACTGCTTCAATGCACTAATTTCACTGTTATAAATGTTTTAATTAGACACTGAACAACACACAAGATGCGGCTGCGGGTGCCGGCTGCCAGCAAGCCCTGATGTTTATTCCTGCCTGCTGTGCAGATTTGCGGGTGGGGGTTCCTGCAGACCACCATGATCCAGCCCTTAACAGCTCAGCACACCTGGGAAGCTCCCAGAGAAGTTTCTAAACCAACTCGTAGCTACTGCATGAGAGACAGCCACAGCTATTCTGAACAGTTCCCTTTCCTGGCACAACATCCCCTACTTATCTTCAAAATTAGTTGACTGGGGTTTATTTGGTCCGTGACATGAACACGTTCACACCAGTTAAAATCTTCAGGGTTAGCAGAAATGTGTTTCACAGAGAAACAACCTAACTTAACAAAGAAGCTGTTAGTATTTCTTTCCTCCCCGGCCAATAAAGAAACTTAAGAAGCTCAATTAAGGCACTACCAAAATCTGATTTTAATAGAATTTCATTTAAGCGACAATCTGACCACACAAACTGACCAGTTACTTTTCAAAGCAACCTTTCACTGTGACACACACTTACTACATCCCACCCCACAGTTACGAAGAAAGGGCAACAACAGATATCACCCCAGGCTGAGCCAGTGTCAGCTGACACCAACACCTTGGCAAGTCGCTTGTGCCTTGTCTACATGCAGGAGAACAGGACAAAACAACTGCAGTCAGGCTCAGGGCTAGTTTTATCAGGTTGGGGTCAGTCTTCTGTACTTACTTTAAGCTCTTCTAGGCTGAAGCCTCTGCCAGCACGAACTTTTTTGTGGTATCTGATAGTAGGGCACCTCACTATAGGCCGGATGGGCCCAGCCACGGGACGGGGAGCGATGCGGCGAGCCTTGGCCTGGCGGGCCTTCCTCCTGGAGGGGTGAAGGGGACAGCCATCAGGAACGCTGCCTTTCTGCCCGATGTGCTGCTCCCCTTGCACAGGCTCATCTGCCACGCGGGGATCTCTCAGAAACACACGCAGGGCTGGCCTAGCAGCTCAGACGGGCCGATGCCCGCTTTACAGAACGGCTGCAGTCATCAGATATAAAAGGGTTCAAGGGAATCATCAACGCGGTACAGCGATTCCGGAGATGTCTCATCACTTGACTGCAGCTGGAACGGCCTGACCCTGAGCGGAGACCCCACGCCAAAGGAGCACCCTGTTGCCAGCCCAGCGCCTTTCACAACTTATTTTAGGGGAAAGAGTTTAAAATAAAGACACAGTGTTTCCTAAGCATCCCGAGACGAGAGACAACCTCTACACGAGCGGCCCCGGGGGAAGCCGGGCCGCGGGCACTCACCTCCGGATCTTGCGGGCGGGCTGGTTGAACCATGTAGCCACTCGTCGCTGCCAGTCCTTGTGGAAGTGGGGCTTCAGGATCATGCCATTGCGGCTGGGCGCCATGGCTGCTGTGGCCTGCGGACACGGGCAGGGCTAAGAGCGGCCGCCGGCCCCGCCGGGGTACCGGGGCTGCGACGGCCTCTCCCCTCGCCGACCCGGACAAGAGCCCTTTTCCCCGGACAGGGCCACCCCAAAGGCCCAGCCCGCCCCAGGCCCAGGCCCATGCCCCGGCCGGGAGCCTGGCAGCGTCCCCAGGCCTCCGCGCAGCCCGCGGCCCCCGCACAGCGCTCCCAGCGGCCCCAGGTCCCGGCCCGACCCAGGGCCCAGCCCCCGGGGCCCGGATGGTGGCGGATGGAGCCCCCCCGGTCGCGGCAGCGCCTGGACTCACCTCCCGCCACGGCAAATGGCCGACCGGAAAAGGAAGCAGACGGGGCTGAGCGCGCCGGAAGTGCGGCCGCGGCGGCCAATGGGGTGGCGGCTGCTCGGGAACGCCCCCATGAGGGCAGCAGCTCCACCGCGCCCGTAGTAAAGATGGCGCCGGTTTAAAGGGCCCGCGCACACCTAGCAGGGAGGCGAGCGGCGAACGGTGGCCCAGCCCGGAGAAGCAGCTACAGCTCCGCCCGGCGCTGCTGCAGTGCCCAGCGGGGATGGGACAGACACAGGGCAGGGGTCACCCCATCCCCAAGGACTTCCGGAGGTCTGGGGGGACCCTGTTCCCCTCCACACCCCACAGCAGGGCCCCTGCTCCAGTTTAGGGTGGGCAGCAGCATCTCCCCTGGGTGGCAGGAGAGGGGCGAGGGGACCACCACCCACCTCGGCCTGGCTGCCACTGCATGCCACGAGCCAGCACGGCCACGCCAGCTGCACCCCTGGAAGCCACCGAGGAGCCTGCAGTGTCCCACAAGCATCCTAGCATGGCACCGCTACAGCCAGCATCCTCGGCTCCACAGAACTGAATCCTTCCAGCAAAGGGTTTATTCAAACAGCCCAGAGCGCAGCCATGGCTTAAAAAAAATAAAATTCAAAGAACAGTAAGTTTAATCTGCTGTTGGAAAAAATTAATTCAAAGAATAAACTTGTGAAGAAACAAACAGGTTTGGGAGAAAAAAAAAAACACAACACCAAAACTTACAGGCAGTTGCATCCCAAATGTAGAAAACCCACTTCTGCCCCTAAAAGTAAGGGAAATCACCCCACCAGCACTGAGACACCCCAGGGAGGGCTCACAGCTGCGGGGACAAAGGTGGGACAGGGGAGAGGACACCTTGCAGAACATCCTCCCCCCATCATCCGGGGAGAAGAGAGGCTCTGCTCCAGCCTGACAGGGCTGTCAGACTGGGCTGGGGTCTTTCAGGTCACAGACAATCCTCAGAGTAACTCAAAGCAATAATCTTTCCTAAAGGATTAACCCAGCCTGAGCACAGCAGGCACTAATGATTTTAATGCTTTCCCTGATGAATGGCAGACAACTACGTCAGCACAGCTTGTTCTGCAAGAGCCACGAGGACAGAGCCAGAGGAGATGCCGGGTTTTTCCTGAGGCTCCCCCAGGGACACACCGGCTTCTGCTCCCGCTCTGAGCCAGCGGCACTACCCAACGCTCTTCCAACCTGTAAAACCAGAACCACTCTCCGCACATCACACTGTGGGGCTATGGTGGGTTCTGCAACACAGGTTTTCCTCAAAGAATTTTTGCTATAAAAAACAAATATAAGTTATTGGCCAGGGAGAAGAAAGCTTGTCCTGTGCAACTTCATTGCTATAATAAGATTCAGATGTGCCAAAACACATATCCACATCTTGACACATTCCACAGACACAGCAGCACATTGTGGACAGTTTGTTCTAGCGAAGTTTGCTTTTTAATTTTTTGGTTTTATGTTCAGCAGCAGAGGTGACCAAAGGTTACAGCAGTCACACAAGAACTACAGCACCTCAGCCTCGCATGAGTGTCACCGAAGGGGACGTTCCTGCTCCTGCCGTGTCACACGGCATAGCGAGAGGTGGCTTACAAGGACTCCACAGGACCTTTCACCCTCAGGAACACGTACACCACTCCTGTGTACGAGAAATCTTTCCAGCAGATTACTTACCCAGCTCCTAATCACTACTACCCTGCTGAGAAGCAATTTCAAAATTCTAAGGAGTTCTCCTTCCTGCAGGAAAAAGCTCATTAAAAGAGCCGACATAGCCATCCCTTAATTTTTGATAACGGCAGCACAGAGCTCCCCTGCTCAGTCATCCTTGATTCTGGAGCTGAAAAGGGAGAGGGTCTGCGTCCAAAACAAGCCTCTAGAGTCCTCCTGTTCCACATCAGGAGTAGGCTTCATACTGGTCTCAGGCGTGGTTCCTCCTCCTCCTCATGGTTTGGTGGCTGCTGGGGCATTTCTTCGTCTCTTGTGTCTTGCTTGTCTCTCTCTGCCTGAAGCCAGCTCTGAGGAGCTATCATTTTCTTTGGCCCATAGGGTGGAGGCCCAATCAAAGCTTCAATGTCATCATAATTTATCACTTCTTTCTCCAGGAGGGCATGAGACAGCTAGAAAGAGTAAATAAGGCATAATGAGGCGCAGGCGTTCGAAAACGACCTCTCTGAACTGATCTGAACTCTCCCTGCCAGCTCAACAGCTGGATGCAGCGCGTGCTGCAGCCCATGAGGAGCAGCCCCTTGGCCACCGCACCATGGGCGGGGGGACCCGAGAGCCTGCTGGAGCCAGGACAAACTTCTCCAAGCTGCCGGCTGCCTTCACAAGAGCACGTTTGGCCAGGAATATGACTAGAGGCAGTAAAGCTTTAGGGAATGATTCTGTGAGTTGGAACTGCAGGAACAATTAAAGATGTGCCTTTCCTGCCACTGTCGCTGCACCTGTAGCTCTAAGATGCCAAAGCAGCAGCAAATGAGAGCACAGTCAGACCCGTGCCCCTCCCCTGTACACACAGCACTAAGAAAGAGCCGTCTGCTCCCGCAGGCATGGGCTGAAGGTCATCACAAGTTCCTCTCCAGAAAAGTTGAGCTCTCTGGCCGCTCTGCCAGCAGAAGGACGGTGCTTGAGCAGCAGGTGGTTGTCAAACAGCTCAATTCTGCTGACAAGCTGCGACACGCTGGCCTGACAACTGAAACATTTACTCTGTAGGTAGTTTGGCTGAACTTAAAAGTTTTCCTGTGATGAGCCTCTAGCAAACATCTGATTGCTGTTAAATGAAAGCATTGGAACAGAGGAGGCCTGCAGAGAGGAGACCCCCTCACCACCCCTGCCTTCAGAGCACTGTCCCGGGGATGGGGCTGCGATACGGCCAACAGCAGGGTGTCCGAGCCAGCAAGCTCTGACTACCTTACTATGCACAGGAGGCCTGCAGTTGCATAGCTGAAGGGTTTTTTAGTTGTTTAAAAACAGGATTTAAGGAAAAGGATTGTCTTATTTGCAGAACATGTAACACTAAGTTGACTCCTGGTCATTCTGGATGTTAGGGACTGGATTTCTGAAGGAAAGATCAAGTAGATACGTGGGGTGCTGTGACCTAAGTGTGGCTCAGCCCAGAGCGATGGGTACAGGGCTCCTGGCAGAGGTGTGGGGACATGCCAGGGTGACTGGCTGGGGGACTCTCAGGACACAAAGGGGAAGAGGCAAAGCTCTACCTCTGCAACAAGGATTCCTTGGTATAGGAGGTATCAAGGAGCTGGCAGGCGAACACTGCCTGGAGTCACCAGAAAGCATCAACCAGCACCAGTCAGACAGGTCCCATATTCTTTCACCAAAGCCAGAAACAGTCCATCTGATTCCTGCGCATCTGCAGGACCTGGAAGGATGAGCTGTTCCTGCCTCCACAGGCTTCACAAAAAGGGTCACCGTCTGCTCTCCAGGAAATCGCACCGCCAAGAGGCTAGCAGAGAAGTGCAGGGAGGGACACAAATCTGAGCTTTGATGGCTTCCACAGAGCACTCCTCCTCCTCTACCCTGCAAATACCAGCTGGTGTCAGGAGGCAGACTACTCGCTGTTGGAAAAGGCACACATTGCTCCCTGTGCCTGCTCCTAATCTGGGGGATATGCAGCAAACAGACATTTGTTCACGACACGAGCCCCAGCACTCCCACTACAAGACTTTCTAGGACCACAGAGACACTACAACAGCTGAGCTACAGAGCACAGAAAGCAGCAAGGCAAAAACGCCAGTTAAAAAAAACAAAACCAACAAACAAAACCCCCACACAACTCCAACTTACTGTTTGCAGCTTGTCCCGGTTCTCCAATAAGAGTTTTTCTGTGCGCCTGTAAGCCTGAGCCACCAGGACTTTCGCTTCCTAGAAGACAGTAACAAGAAGAGAGATTTGGAGTGTAGGTGGCAACACACACAACGTGGATAAACAAGGAGAGCACTGAGGGATGGATGAGCCAGGCAGAAAGTGCTCCCGTCAAGAGAAAATAGAGATAAACCGTTTGAAAAAAAGCTAAAGGAAGACTCGTGATAAGGAACAGTAAACGCCTGCACAAGCACAACTCTTCAGTAGAGTCCCAGCTGATGGGAAATGAAGTCTAATTAAAGAGGCTGTCCAGTGGCAAAAGATGCAGCTCAGCAGAAATCCCAGGGAAACACAACCACGGTGCTTCTGAAGCAGTTTTTTCATTTCCAGCTATCTGACTTTTCAACTAAGACAATGTTGTTTTTTTCGGTAACGAAGCCCAATTTCCTGTCAAAACAAGCTAACATTTTCCAGTCAGTCAGAACTATCGTTTTGGCTAGATAGTCTCTGATCTGGGAAGTGGAGACATTTAAATTGTGCAGCTGAGGCTTTAAGACACAGGTTTTTTGTAATCTAGGCATTGCACAGCCATGCTTAGATCTACATGGGACTCCTGCAGGCCTGCAGAGACTTCATGCCAGAGAATCTCTCCCTAGCTGGGTATTTGTCTGCAGTTCCACAGCAATCCCCCAGTCTCCCCAAATTATTCCTCCTTCCCTCCCAAGGCATTTCTCCCTCTCTCCAAACATCACATTTGCACCTCCTGGCTCCCAGAAGCTCACAAGGGTCTTGCCCACACTGGAGCCAGGACTGCAGCTTTCAGAGGCGGTTTTAGGCATTGCAGCGTGTTTCACAGCCGCTCGCTGCAACTGCGGGCAGCACAGTGCTATGGGGCTGAACTCACAGCTGTGTCTGATTGTGCCTGTTCCTAATGCCTCCCTGCACACTCCTAATACACCGTAACAGAACAGTTAAGTGCTCAGTTGTTGAAACTTACTACTTAATGGCCCACAGAAAAAAATGCAAATTGTTTGGGTGCAAGTTACTCGCATTTTTTCACCGAATTGCAGAAAGTAAGGAACAATCAGGAACACCAAGGGTGGCCTTACGTGGTCCATCATTTGCTGAAGGCCCTGGCTGAAAGGGCGACGGCCGATTCCAGCTGCACTCTCCAGGTCCGGGAAGGAGACCTGCCCAATGCTGGGCACCATCCCGTACTGCTTCACCATGGAGTAGGCTATCTTGGTCACCTTCTTCAGGTCATCCTGTGCTCCTGGGCAGGAAAGAGAGATGCGATGCTTGTCAGCTCAGAGTCAAGTATAAGACAAGCGCTTCCTGCACAAACACATGGAAAGACCAGAGGAGCCCAGGGAGGGGAACACTCCACCTGCTGATGGACCCTCCTACACGTGCGGCACAACCCATGCACGACTGAGTGCATCTATGGTAGCTAGCTCGTGTGGAGTACTTACCCCTTTGGATACAACTAGTTGGAAACACCACACAAAGCTCTAGGCCCTCTTGTGAGGCAAGAGTCTCACCGGGTAATTGCATCTGTGGCCACAGGCTTTGGGACAAGTCTAAGACACCACAGCAGCAGCCAGAAGCAAGACCTCCGCACTCCCAGACGCGAGCCCAAGATCAAACCACACAATCTGACATGTGTTCTTCTCAGCATGGGGAACCTCCATTTCTTGCCCAAGGGTGATCACTTGGGCAGAGCAAGTGCAGAAGTTCAGGCTCTTTTAGCACAATCTCCACCTGCCTGTGCCAGGGTCTGGCTCCTCACCTGTAGTGACTTTATTAAAGGTGATGGCCTCGGACACTCTCCCCCCCAACGCCATGCACATCCTCTCCAGCAGCTGTTCCTTGGTGAAGAGGTACTGCTCTCTCGGAAGGATCTGGGCAAATCCAAGAGCTGCGTTTGTTCGAGGGGCTATGGAAACCTGCAACACAGAGCAGCTCCCTCACTTCAAAGCACAGAAGAGCTCCCAATGAGAGCAGCAGAGGCAGAACAGGAAGAGGTCTGCAATCCCAGTGAAATCTGTCACCAGCGATGGTGCAAGCTGACCTGCAGAGACACAGCCAAGGGCTGCAGTGTCACCATTCCTGTACTGAAGGCTCTGCCTTCACAGCTACAGACACACTCTTTCTGCCACTTTCTGCTCAAGAAATGAAAAGGAAATTGTCCTTAACAGGAAGCCAGTGAAATCCTGAGATTTAGGAGTTGCTTTGGAGGGTATAAGCTAAACAGACTGAGAGTACCTGGAGAAAAGATAGGATGTCTTCAGAAAATAAGAGTCATTTCCCCTCCACATTAAATGAGAGTAATTAACAACAGTTCAGCTTATACAACAGGTCGTTCAGAGTGAATTTGCTGCTGGTGGCAAGCCAAGGAGCTGCCACACTTGTCATTTCCACTCCCCACCTCCCCCCAGTCAAGGCTTTTGGAGGAGGAGATGTGCAGGGGAAAGGACACACCCTGGGGTGCCAAAGAGAGGCCTTTCCCTACAGAGAAGGGCTTCAGGCAGGCAAACTCTCAAACAAGCCAATCAGAGGAAAAAAAACCAACCAAAAACATGTCTCTCCATCAGCACCAGAGCAGCTCCTGCAACAGTAGCTTTGCTGCCTGCAACATGCTGGCAAGCCATGGCAGGGAGAGATCACGCACGCGTGGAGCATCGCTTTGCGCCTGGAGGAGGTGTGTGAACGGAGCAGCAGCATCAGGAGACTCAGTTGCTCCAAAGAGCTTTACAGTCGGCTTTTAACTGCAAGGCTTCTCCTACAGCTGGTTAATCAGCTTTGCACCATCACTGTCATAGATGGAGCTGAATAATGGATGTCTCGGGGACATGGTTCAGTGGTGGACTCGGCCATGTTAACGGTTGGACTCGATGACCTCAAAGATACAGAATCATTCTGTATTTGCCATTTATTTTGCTGCAGTATTTACAGCTCCAAGCTCATGGAGGCCAGGGTAACACAGCAGAATTCAACACGAGCACTACAAAAACAATTAACCCATCTCAGATAGGGGAACCCCAGAGGACTCCTCCCACCCAGCCACAGGCTGCACTCCCCAACAGCTGGTGGCGGCGTTACCTTCATCACCGCCTCGGTGTGCTCCAGCAGCCAGCCCACCAACGCGTGACCCGACTCATGGAACGCCACAACCTTCCTCTCTTCGGGTGACAAGATTTTGCTTCTTTTGGCAGTGCCTGCAGGAACACAGATGAGGGTTTGGTAAGGTAGCTGGCAACAGGCGTGATCTCGTACAGCTAAGTGCACAAGCTAGCCTGAACAGCCAGCCAGCTTCATATCGCACTGTCTAGGGAGAGGTGGTAAAAAGCCCTTTAAGTCCAAGCTGTGGAAGGTGCTCTCTATCCCTGCGGAAGAAAGCAATCTGTGCTTGGACTGCTTGAAAACACTGGCAGAAACTTATCCCCCTTCTCCTCCTTACAACAGACTTAATCATTAGACAAATAATTTAACATTTGATTAGCACACAGTTCTAGAACGCAAAGCTCCGTTCTGTTCCCAGCTCTGGCACGTTACGCTCTGCCCAGGGGACAGATGTGCAACAAGTCAGCCTACCGTTTGGAAAGAAAACCCCAACAAACCGAACCCCAAAACAGAGACTAGCTAGAGTATCATACTGATGGGTCTTTCAGTCCCTTAGGCAGAACACAAGCAGCAAGATGTTCCATTATATATAAGAGAGGTCCCCGCTGAGATTCTGGTGTATTAGGAGTGTTCAAATAAGCAAAAGACCAAGAGTATACACAAAATTCTTTCTCCAGACCCTGGAAATGTCTCTGATTACACATGGCATGCTCCGTATGAGCTTATTCCCAGGCTCCTGAGAACTAGGAAATTAAGCCATAACTCACACTTAGTACTTCCTCCAAAAAGGTGATTTTTGAAAGTGTCTATTTTCCAACCCAATAGTCTGTAACGCAGAATAAGTCCAATTAGGATTTAAAAAAAAATGCTGAATGGAAGTAAAACTTCTAGCACGCAGAAAATATGTTACCTACAGAATACACTGCAATATCAAGCACTCATTATAGCTCTGCACTTTGAATGCAAAAAGGCACCAGCACTTTAAAGCTGATGTCTCCGCACAGCGCCAGCAGCAGTGGGGGGGTAGAGCAGGCAGAGTCAAGAGCAGCATTATACCAAGCTTGCTTGATGTCTTGGAAAACAACATTCTATTAACATTAATTTTTAAACAAAGTCAAGAGCTTTATTAAACAAGGAAACAGCAAAATTAGTGTGGCAGATCTTGTAAAATTACTGCTCAGGGACCCTGGAAACCACTGTGCCCTGCAAGGCATGATGGTGATGGAACAGCAGATTAATTGCAAGAGCCTTGACTTTCATCAGTCAGTCCCTTCCCCTGCCTTCAGCAGCGTGTGCGCATGTGCCTGTATTTCTCTTTCTGTAGAAAATGCACATACTATATATATACACACACATATATATATACACACACGCACTTAAATTCTGGAAGCGTTCCTGTCAGCCCACCCAGGGGGGAGGGACTGTACTCTTTGCAGTAGCACACAGTGTGCCTACAAAGACTATTTCTTTTCCTACATAAACTGATCTCCAAGCAGGAAAGTTCTCTGAAGGCCTGTACTGATCCCATTTATGAGACAAACAACCCAGGAAATGACTCTGGTGCGTCTCTGCTGGCCTAACACAGCGTACACAAACCCCACCAAGAAAATGGGCTCCGCTACATCTTCTAAAGCAACCCCTAAAAGCCTCTGTGCACTCAGCAGGTTTCCTCCCTCACTCCCAGGAGACCTGACTTACTGCTTTCTGTTCCCAAACTAAAAACACAATGGGGACTACCACAGAGAGAAGTTCTTACTCCTCCCTTACAGCAACACAAAGCTTCAAGGCTGACAGGGCCTCTGGACTTGCAAAGTTCTCTTTTGATTCCACACCACTCTTATTAAAACCAGAAGCTTATAATGGAAAGCACAGTAATATCTTCTTTCTTTCAAGAAAAGCTTTCATAGCAACTGAAATGCCCTCTGGATTGTGAAACCCAGAAGCATTCCTGTTACATGGCGAGGGTACATTTAATATATGGGCCTGAAGGGTTGTTTGGGGTCTTTTAGATTTGGTCTATAAAAAATAGCCAGGTCCTGCTAATATGAAAGACTCTGATTAAGCAATAAAAAGACTATGGCCTCCTACAAGCCACAGAGCCTTAGTGAAGCAAGTCAGCTTGTCAGCAGTGAAACTGCTGAAGGCCATGCCCTGCAGTGCCCCACCACATCAATCCCAGATACCCTCCTAGCACACATCCCCCGTGGCCTTACTTGCTTTCTGTCTTATCTTCCCAGTCTGGGGAACTAAGGCAAGGGTGGAATTCAGAAAGAAAAGCCAAGTGAATCTCTGCAAATTCGGGGCTTTCTCTCCTGCAGATGGGAAAGCAAAGCACATCTTTTCTCTGGCTGATGAGGACTTCTGCATTACAACTAGAGTCACCTTGCTGTCCACTCCTGGGCACTGCTGAGTACAGGCTGGGCTTCGTGCAAGCGTGGCCACAGCTACCCAAAACACTCCAAGGGTTTTGCTTTTTAAGAGGCAGGTGAAACTGTCAGGAATTTTCTCAAAAATATTCTCTTAAATGAGGAACGGCTCAGGCATTTTCTGACAAAGAAAACGCTCAGGACTAAATTCCAGGATCAGGAAACAACTGACCCAGCAGAAACCTCCTCTTCCACATGCTCTACTAAGAAAAGCACAGAATGTCCGTCCGATTGTCCAGGCTCAGCCCGGTAATGACACTGCAGCCTGGAAGCACTCGTGGGTCTGATTATGAAAGCCACAGCCTGGTAACAGGGCAGTTCAGACCAAAACCCACCCGATTCAAATCGCTCAGGTGAAGTCAAGAGTTCTGGGAACTCTTTTTCCCCTTCCTGTAATACACCACTACAGGGTAATCCCCAGAGGTTCCTCTGCTGGCAATCGCACAAGCGACAGGGAAAGGCCGACAGGATGTTCTCAGAGGGAGAACAGTACTCTACTGTCTTTCAGTTTATTCTGCCAATTCATCAAAGCCTGGGCTTTGAGGCCAAAAGAAAATCTCTGATTTCTTGCTGCTGAGGATGCGTAGCCTATTTGCTATTCATGTTTATGTAGCAGGTGTCCAGAGCAACAAGAAAAAGCCAGAGATACTTCCACTCTTTTTCTTAAAAAAAACCCCAAACACAACAAACCAAACCTTTTTAAACTCAAAAAGCCATATAGATTTGAATTCCCCTCTTTACTGCCCATCTTCCCTGAGCTACATGTTCAGGCTGCCTGCAGATTCAGGCAGACAGATCCACCTGAGGTCTGGTTCGGAGAACTTTCTGTGACTATGGCATCGAAGACCCTGAGGACAGAGCACAGTTAGGACCCACCTGCCTTCCTCAAATGTAACCCTCTCACTTGAGCCTTCTCTCAAGAAGTGTGGTATGGACTAGTAGGACAACAGAAACGGCTGGGTCACTTACCTGCAAGGACTCGTTCCACAGCATATTCGAAGTTGAAAGTATCGATGGATTTGTGACCTTCTCTAGCAGCATGAAGAGCAGCTTCGTTACATATATTGGCTATGTCAGCTCCTGTAGACAAGAGTTTACAACAATTACCTTGGATTTGTTATGTGACAGATATTTCAGAGGACAGAACAGGCAAGAAAAAAATCTGGAAAAGGACCTAAGAAAGTCAAACAGCGTGCACTTTTTTGTTCCTTGGGAACAGAGAGCAAACGTAGCCCATGGTGTTTATGTTGGATTTGAACAATACAACTGCCTTGGCAATGAACGCTGCGTTGCCACACAGAGGACAGAGTTCAGCAATCAATTAACAGGCTAAAGCCAAGGCTGGGCTCTCAGCAACAGGGGAGTGGCGTGGGCAGTCGGGGTTGGCATGGGCTGCCGCACTGTTCACACGCTGACCGCACCACCTCTGCGCGGAAGAGAAACAACATCTGTTCCGAGTTTGTGTGTGTGGGTGATGGTGGCGGGGGGCTGCTGAAAGAAGTCACGAAGAGGCAGTGTGCTGGGGCCTATTAGAGGGGAAACCCAGAAAGGATATTCCAGGAACTCCACATAAACAGGAACTCTGGAGCCCCTTGCTCAGCACTGTTTCAAACTCCCAGGGACCTGCCCTGGAAACAGGCTCAACGCAGAAGCCAGGCAGAGTTGTCCAATTTCTACTCTGACCGACAAAGTAATTGTATTCATTCCTCCTATCGCTTTCCTGGTAACATATCAACTTAAGAGTCTTTCCCCTGAAGTGCAACATCTTATCCTCAACAACAGCTTGGACAGGAGAATGAGCAGTGGTTCCTCCCCTTAGGAGTTAGGAACCCAGGCATTATAAAAGTGTATTTTCCCTACCCCCACACCCTGCTAGTCCCAGAAGTTTCAGAAGATTGAAAATAGCCATGAACAATTGCTCATCAGAGCTCACCAGGGAGCTGGTTAGGTTCCCACTATTTCCATAGAGATGGAGAAGACTTGAAGGAAAAAAAAGCCCTTTAGACCAAAATACCCTGTTAAAGCTAAGCAACGCAGCAGCTCCAGCCTGAGCAGCAGAACTAGTGTAAAGCGGGCAAAGCAGCCCCCCAGGACACAGCCCGTCATACCGCTGAAGCCCGGAGTCAGTTCAGCAAGGCGCTGCGAGTAGAAGCTGGCGTCCTGGATCAGTTTGAGACCCTTCAGGTGCTGCTCAAAGATCTCTCTTCTCTCCTGCAAAGAGCACAGAGCACCTGAGCCCAGCAAGGCGTCGGAACGCAGTGGCAGGGAGCGGGGCAGGCCCCTGGCAGCGGGGACGGGGACACTGCCACCAGAGGGCAGGGCTGTCCTTACAGCTTCCAGCGCTGCAGGAGCCCTGATAAACACCCAGCGCTCAAATTCACAACAGATGTACCCAGGCTTACCCTGAGTCACTGCTTTCTCTCTCAGGGCCACTCTCCCCTCCTAACTTTCACTCTGATCTGTCTTAGCTTCTCTCTTACCATAAAAGCACTCGCAGGAAGGAGCTCTGACCGCCTCTACCTGCTCCCTTGTGTCCAAACCCCCCACCTCCCAGCTACTCAGCCTGCGACCATTTCCCAGAGGAAGGTGGGGGTGAGATGAACGCTGGCAAGTAGCCAAGGGGTGACTCATTCAGCTGGTCCAGGAGATCCTGATTAAAACAATGGGCTCCCTTGCCAGGGTTTTTCCCCTTCCTCCCTTCAGGGCAGCTGCACAGTTCATGCTTCCTGTGCCAGATTCTATCAGGCATTTAAGGTATTTTAACTGAAAACTCAGAGGACGACAGTAAAGCACAGATGGGAGAAGAAGAGCCTGTGCTGGCAGAGCAGACAGATCTTTACTGCAGCTGAGCCTATTCCCAAAACTCTGCTACAAATGTCAACACGGCAGACATGGAAGACTCCTAGTAAATGGATTTAAAAAGCATTCAGAAGCAGAAAGTCACTTAACAGGCTGCCTAAAGGAAAATGAGGAGCCTTACAAGGATAGTGAGGACAATAAACCTACAGAACAAACGGTGCTCAAGGCACACAACAGTTTAAGCTCTCACACAAGCCAACTTGCTAATTAGGTGGTTCCCAATTTCCTGGAGAGAGCACAAACATAGTTCTGCATCTGGGTGGCAGAGAACCTCACAGAAGCATTCACTACCAAAGTTCTTACCAGAGCACAAACACTTAAAACCAGGGAGTTGGTGTTTCAGAGAAACAAGCAACTGCATTAGCATGTCAAATCCTTGATTTAGAGCACGTAAGTAGGAATAAAGGCAAACAAAAGCTCACCATCTCTATCCTTGCCAAGCTCAGCCTTTGCCAGGCCTGTGAATCACCAGCAAGGACTGGGAGACCTTAGTCATCAGCATTATGGTAAGGACAGGGCAGTATGGAATATACCTGGAGCGTTGGAAGATCAATAAAGATGTGCCTGTCAAGCCTCCCAGGTCTCATCAGAGCGTTATCTAAGACATCAGCACGGTTGGTGGAAGCCAGCACTATGACATGATCTGTGGTCCCCATTCCTGTATAAAACCAAGCAAAAACAAAGGAGAAGGTTTTCACTCTCACAGATACTGCAGTGCAAGGATACAAAAGGACGGGGCAGGGCAGGATGCAGAGAATGTCTTACACAGCTTTATCACAAAGCCAGAGGGTGTTTAGGGCATCCTTCGGGGCAGCTGAGGCTGAGAAAGTGTCCTCTTCAGCCAGAAGCACAAGACAGGAAGGAGCGGCTGAGGGAACTGGGGTTGTTTAGTCTGGAGAAGAGGAGGCTGAGGGGAGACCTCATGGCCCTCTACAACTACCTGAAAGGAGCGTGCAGAGAGCTGGGGATGAGCCTCTTTTACCAAGTAATAAGTGATAGGACAAGAGGTAATGGCCTCAAGTTGCGCCAGGGAAGGTTTAGGCTAGATATTAGGAAGCATTTCTTCACAGAACGGGTTGTTAGGCGTTGGAATTGGCTGCCCAGGGAGGTGGTGGAGTCCCCATCCCTGGAGGTGTTCAAGAGGCAGGTTGACATAGCACTTAGGGATATGGTGTAGTTGGGAACTGTCAGTGCTAGATTAACGGTTGGACTAGATGATCTTCAAGGTCCTTTCCAACCTAGATGATTCTGTTCTGTACCTCACAAGTCGCCCAGGCCAGTCTCTCTCCTTGTGGATACTCTGAAATTCCCTTTTCACTTACTTAATAAGCCTTGGCTTAAAACTTTCTTTTCTACTTCCTTTTGCCACATTTGGAAATCACTCCAACTAGAAACTCAAACAGAATCTCTCTATTCTGATGAATTAGGAGATGCCTTCTCACCCCCCAGGCTTAAGTCAGTTCCTGCTCCTTTAGCTCCAGGTTGTACAAACAATGTTTGCTGGCTGAAACAGCCTTTCCCTCCCCAATGTTTCTGCAGAAAGCCCTTTCAACTTTCATTTACTTTTAGCCTTCAGTCACAGATAGACCACCAGGATCACCAGGGAAGGGACAGGCTTGCTTCCGTTCAGCTTGGGTTAATGCAGAGAGAGGACATAGCCATGCCATGCAGCAAGGGGCATGTTACAACATGATTTGATCTTTGTCTTCTCACCCCTCTTTTATCACTCAGAAGGCACCCAGGCATACTGCACACCAGTGCAAAGACCAACCCTACAGAACTTCCACCACACAAACCACAACTGGCTCTGCAGTGATGATCAGCAGACACTGGCTCAAGCCACAGTCAGAGAAGGTTTTGTCTACAGGTCTTCAAGATGAAGGGAGCATCAGGATTTACAGGCTTTGTAAGAGCAGCCTGCAGCAGGGAGGCATCAAAGGCAGGCAGGGCTTCCTGGGGAAGCCAGAGCACCAGCAGCTGGAGGAGGGCAGAACAGGGCAGGCAGCTGGGCTACTTGGGTGGGGAGCCGGAGATCACGTTGAATCACCGAACCACACCACTTATTTATTACATTCCACCAGGTGCCCACAGGCCCCTGGGTATGAGTCACCTGCCTACAGCAGATTCAAGAGCCCTGGCATCCAGCAGCCTTCCCAGGGAGAGGACGCCTCAGTCCCATGTGCTTCCTTGGCTGCCAAGTCACACGCTGCAGAGAGGCAGCTTTGTGCACGTAAGCTGGGCGAGTTTCAGCTCTCTCCAGCTCCACCAGAAGAGCTGTCAAATGTGTCAGCATACAAGAGCTCAGCAGAGAGATTAAGGTTACAGGTAAGTCAGAGGACTGGCTCTGTCAGCTTGTGCTATAGCAAACCTCAGTCCTTCCTCCCTGCAGGATGCTGTCTCCATAAGCTCCTGGAGAGGATGAAGCCAGCCGTTCTTCGGGCATGTACTACACTGCACTCTGGAGTGTGATAAATAAGCAGAGAGACTGGCAGGCACTTGGGGGATAGCAAGCTTCACGGCAGGATTAGATGGTACAGTACATTATCTGCTTTGCAGCTGGGAAGACTCTCTTAAAATAGGTCTGACTATTAGAACAATTTTTTTTAAAAAAAGAGAACTACTGAGAGCATCCTTCTCACATCAGCTTCTGCCCCACTTGCTCTCAAGCCCGTGTCCCAGCGGTGCGAAACACTGCTCCAAGAAATCTGCAACTGCAGCCTCCGACTCGTATTACTGCTCCCGCTGCAACATCACCTGGCATGTCACAGGCTTTGCCTTCCCCAGGCAAAGATCAGCCTAAGGAACAGCCTACAAAAAACCAACACGTCAGTCACATCAACAAATGAAAAACAGCTCTGAAAATTTAGCCTAAAGAGAGCCTTTGTATCTACAGTGTTTACAAATGAAGCCACTTCAAAAGGGAAAGGATAAAAAGGGTCCACTTGAACTGGCAAGTGCTCTGCTCCCCACTGACACAGCACATTACTTTGATGGGCATCTCATCTGCATTATTACTCTGTGTTAATTCTCCAGCCATTTGTCCAAAAGGCTTTTGAACATCATCTGTGAACAGTGTCATCAAAAACGGGGCCACCTTCCAGGGAAGCCTCGGGGCCAGAAGCTGGCACAGAGCACAGACCAGGGGAGAGGTCTTGTCCGAGGACTCCAGGTGAAGAGCTGCTACCACAAGATGTCCTGCATTTTCATTCAGAAAACACAGATCAGCCCAGGACTGTCAAGCTCCTCTCAAACGCACTCAGAACAGAGGAGGTATTTGGGTCACATTCCCCTTCCACTTGTTTGATGTTTGTGAGGGATGATTTACTATTCAAACCAGGCACCTGTTTTGACAAAGACTGGAGTACATGTGTCACTCTGGTTTTAAAAACAGCTTTGGTACATAAAGGCTCCCTCCAGCGCCTCCCCTTCTCCCAGCAGACTCCCGGTGCTTCCAGAACATGAAGAAAGCTGTCAGAGCAAAGGAAACCAAGGTCGCTCGCAGGAAGAGCACTACAATTACTCTAAAATCTGCGTACCAGAATTACCGAGTATCAAAGTGCACATTCATCCCATACAGCTTCACATAATGGCTTCTTTCTCGGCGTCCTCATCCTTCCTCCAGCCTGCAGAGCAGGTTCCGTATAGTCTGACCCTCCTTTTCTTCCTCTACCTTACCTCTGAGTAATCTCATTCGAACACACAGATTCAACAATCACCACTGATGACTCACAGATCTACTTTTGTGCACGATTTTTTTTTTTTTTCAAATTAATAGCTAACTCGTTCTATGGTGTTGCCTTGCAGAACTTCAACCATCAATTTAAGCTAAAGACAGCTCAAACAGAGCTCTCAACCTTCCATTTCAAGGCTTCCTCGTTACAAACACACACCACTCCGCTTGGGCTTGGGTAGAACCGTTAACCTCCTCAAAAACCTTATTGACTATCCTGAAAACCATTCTGCCGTGATGCACATAGCACTTCAGTGTTTGTTTAGGTAACATGCTCCGTTAGATAACATTTCAGTAACATGTGCCAAGAGCACTGCTGATGAGTACAAGCCAACAGCAAGTCCGTGTTTCTTGTACCAGCCTGACAGTCCTTGCCAGCTGTCTCCCATTTGACACTGTAAACTCCTTGGGCTATTTTTTTAGTGTGTGTTTGATAAAGCACTTAGCAAAATGAGGGACTTAGTACATGATCTGTATGAGACACAAATAAATAATGAGACAATATAAATTTAAAAATAAACTAGGCAGCACAGAGCAAGCAAAGGTCTATTAGATTACATATTGAGGGTAATATTTACCTTCTAAACTCACTTTTCTAGCAGAGTTGCACCCTAATTTCTGAATTGAGCCTCACCAAGAAAGCACTCTAGAAACCATGCCTAATTTCTACAGATGGGAGGAAGTCAGACACTTTCATTTTTAGTACAGAGATGTGGATTGTACTGACTACATATTCCTGAACAGACAGATGGGCCTCCATTTAATTCAGCGTTAACCTGTTGCCAGCTCACCCTACAACTGTCAGGAGGAAAAAAAACACCCAGCCAAGCCAGGATTGCTGTTCTGTGTGTTACTACTGGCCTTTTCTGTCGAGACTACTATACATATACGGCTGTAAGCAGTTATATTCACTCCAAGTATATTTACGTGCTTGGCCAAGTTGTCTAAATCAGTGCATGTGCAAAGTCCCAGGGAGCTGCATACATGAATTCCAGGTGATTTCTGGTATCTACAGAGCACTGTGTGTTTCAAGCACGTTACCCTGATAAACAGATTCCTGTCTGGTTGTTTAGGACCTACTTAAAGCTCGTTCCTCTCCTTCAAAAACTTCATGGCACGTGTGCTGCAGCAGAGAGAGGCCTGGAGGGTCTCTACAGCAGGACCTCTCCACCCTGTCTGTACCATGCTGTGCTCCTGCTTACAATTCCTCCTCCTCCTGCAGCAAGGGCAGAGATCCAGAATTATAGATCATCTTGTGTGCAGTACAGAGGAACATCTACCCTCTGCTGAAAGCATTTTTACAAGTCCCAGCTTCTCTCCTTGAAAAAGTGAGGGCTGACTCCAGAGCAATCTCCAGAAGGCAGCCTTGCTCTGAACTGTAGGACGTGCTCTACTTCAGCAGGGCTGCATCGCCATTTCACAGCAAGCATTCAGTAAAAAAGCAGTTTTAACCCCTTTGGCAAAGGCTGGAGGAAGGGGGGCGCTTTTAGTGGAGGGAAGCTTTTAAATTTTCATATAGAGTGCGATGAGACAACAAGTGTCAGTTACAGTCAAGGGAAAAGGCAGGTCTGTTCGACAAACAGCAGGCTGATACGAACACTCCCCGATGAGCAGGTAGTTACTGCTTACCCTGCTCTGGAATAAGAAGATTTAGCAACAGAAACATCACACGTTGGGTCAGTGCTGCAGGCTCTGACAGAGTTATGACTAAGAATAGCCAAAGGAATATTCTTTTTGGCACTTGTGTGAAAGTGCCTGAGAAAAGGGCCGATTCCAGATCCAGTACAGCCAGAAACCATCCAGAAGTGTGGCATCAAACCAGGGCTTGTTTGCAAAGCTTAGCTCACAGTTTAGATAGGGATCCTGTAGTCAGGCAGGCAACGTGAGAATAAGTCAAAAGGATGGGAGAATTGATACATTAAACTGCTTATGTCCCTCTGGGATAACTAAACTTTAAGCCTTAACAGGCTTTAAAGCACTACCTGTCTTAGAATACAGCAAGCATCCAACAACATTTAATGGCCAGCTGGACCTAAATGTTACCCTCTGCAGACAGCAGTGCCCTTGCTGCCAATTCATTTTCTTTTGGTTCCCCAGTACTGTAAACAATTCTTCTGCAATTGCCAGTGGGAAAACATACTCCCGAATTGAAGTCATTTACTACAGTAAGAGTCTTTGGGGTTGCTGCCCTCTGCCAGCCGTGATCTCTAATACACATTTTCTGTTGATTTTATTAGCAGGTGGATGCTCACGTGGCTGTTGGTGCAAATTCACTTTGGATGTGACACTACACTCTCCTCTGACTCATGGTTTTCAGTAGTCACAAAACCAGTTTGCTCTGGGGTTTTAAAATTTACTACATTTAGCCCCAAACCCTTAAAAGCCTACAGAAATGTCTAGATTTCAGGAGGGTTCTCTCCACAACTTAGTCACAGCACATGCTCAGAAATCTGTCCTGAGCCCAATCACTCCCTTCGGCACCATCAGCTCTGAAGCAGCCCGGCCTAACTAAGGGACAGATGGAGAGACACACGACAGTGCTTTCAGAAGCAGGGACTAACGATGGGGTACATGACTTCAGACTGGTGCCTGAGGAGATTCCTAAGGGTTCTGCAGGAAACCCTGGGTCAGTATGAAGCAAGTACTGGGCACACAACTTACACAAACCCGGTGCTGAACAGCAGCTGCTGCTGCTTTTCCTCTGCACCCAGTGCAGCAGCTGGTGAAGGGGAGAAAGAATAGAGAAAGGATTCACTTCAAGTGAGCGATACAATGACCTCAAACCAGAGCAAGGCCAGCCAAGGCCACACTGGTGTCCTCACAGGAGAAAAACATCCTGACTTTCAGGGCCACAGCCCCTTCACTAAGCAGTGGTCTGAAACACAGTTATCACCTGTCATACAGATAGTCTTTTAGCAAAGGACTTGACCAAGCTGCAGTTCTGGGCTTAGTCCTGAACAGGCTGCAAAGTGCAAGCTAGTCTTGTCCAGGGAAGAGGGGAATGAGATTTGTTTCAATGCAGTGGTGATTACTTCAGCAAGAAGAGTACGCTAAAGAGGCATGGCAAGTTCAAGCAGGAAAAAGATGTACCGGACAACAGCTTGGATCGCTAAAGTGGTAAGGGCCCAACTGCTGAGAGGCAGGGAGAAATACTGACCATCCATTTCCACCAGCAGCTGGTTTAAGGTCTGCTCCTCCTCAGCGTTGGCAAAACCAGATATATTGGTCGAGCGCTTCTTGCCCACAGCATCAATTTCGTCGATGTACACAATGCAGGGTGCACGAGCCTGGGCTTCTCTGAAGAGGCTCCGAACTCGGGCAGCTCCAAGACCTACAGGGGAAGGGAAGAAGAAATGAGCCCCATAGTTAAAATTGTTTGTACAGTGGAGAATAGGATTACTAGCCCCCAGCGAGGCACCTGACACCAGGCAAACCCTCAATACATGACAGTCCCTCTCTCAACACTCCCGGCACAAAGAAATAGCCACAGAACTCCTATATTTAGTCCGGAGGCACTGCTCCTCCTGGAGCCTGCTGGCTTTTAACTGAGCTCCCAGAAACTGAGCTGCAAGGACCCCTAGAGCTGCTGTAAGAGGAGCTCTGCTCTCAGCTCCTAACATGAACTCCTGTTCCTTTCACAGGTCAGAAGCCAAAATATTCAGCATGTTCCTGTGCACTGAGCCTTGTCAGGTCTCCAGAGATCGAGGAGGAAGAAAAAAAAAAGGAGGAAGATGGAAGTACCACAGCATAAAGAGACCATATTTTCCCCATCAGCAGGGAGCAGCAGAAAACCCATTAGCATTCTCATATAAGGAAAGAAACCTCAGTCTGTGGCTTTAATAAGAGGTACAGGGAAGTCAGAGGTAACGCTTTCAGGTGAAGAACCATGGCTGTGCACTGTCAGAAAGAAACAACTAGCAATTCAGAGGGCATGCATTTTAGGTACTACATTATTAAGTACTCTCTACCACTGAAAACTTTTTACATTTTTGTTAGATATATCCAAACTCATCCTCCCAGGGTAAAACTCCATCCTTTGCAAGAGGCCCAGCCAGCACCCTCCAACTCCACAACAGACCAAGCAACCTCCACACCGCCACTCCTGAGCAGCTTACCTCCTATCACCTCCACAAACTCGGAGCCTGCCATGGCCAAAAACGGCACTTGTGCTTCTGTAGCCACGGCCTTCGCCAGCAGCGTCTTTCCACAGCCTGGTGGTCCCAGTAACAAGGCACCCTTGGGCACTTTAGCCCCAAGCTGAAGGTAGCGATCAGGACTCTGGCGGGGGGGGGAAAAAAAACGCTCTCAGATCCGCAGCTCACATGAAGCATCTGCACCAGACCACGGCCTCTCAGAGCTTCCCAATGTTATTTTTGGCCTGAGCAACTGAGTCGCTGCTAACCGGAGCAGCTACACCTGCATTCCTGTTACGGAATTGGAAATATATATTGAGTCATGCTTATCACAGCATAAAAAGCTGTCAGTTTAAACAGAGGCAGCTCAGAATCATGAAGGATGAAGAGAAGAATATACCCCCCTCCCCAGGTCAGCCATCTATCCCAGAAGACGGGTAGCAAGCACTTATTTTATTCTACTTTTACATACCTTTAAATAGTCCACAAATTCCTTGACTTCCATTTTCGCCTCATGCATTCCTGCTACATCCTTGAAGCCGATCCCTTTTCCCGATTTCCCATCCACAATGGTGAAACGAGCCATTTTCAGCTGGTTCTGTGGAAGGTAGCACAAGTACTGATGACACGCTCTGACTTTGGACAAGGCAAGTCTGGAAAGGCTGTTTGCTATGCTTTGCGAGACAGCACAGGTGTAACAAACAACACTAAAACGCCCACCAACACATCAGTGTTTTACTAACTTTTGCTTTGGAAACACTTCACAGCCAGATTGTTGACTCAAACTTTATTTATCCACATGTTGTTGGGAAGAGACAGAATAAACCTGCAGTAACAGTCCCAACGTAATTCAGCTCAAACTCCATGTCGATCAGGCAGGGATTAAAAATGTGCAGAATGCCCAAAACCTTATTTGGGATCTTCTCCCCAATTTCTAAGGATCTTCTCCCCAGTTTCTAAATGCTCTGATCCTTAATACACATGGAATAGGTATAGTTTGGAGGAACATGTATCAATGGTAAATAATTGTCAGTGGTAAATAATTACCAATACTGTCTTGTAAATGCATATAAACACTTTACACCACTGTCCAATGCTGCCATTGGTTTCCACTGCAACTCAACTCAGGACAGAACTATAGGTTCTCAAATTTATCAGACATTTCAGTCTCCTGGTGTGTGTTAAGCCACAGTGACAGTCAAAACAAGAATTTAGTTAAATGCCCTACTTGTAGCTGCTCATTATGTTCTACTGAAAACAGCTACTTGGGAATTTTTTTTTTTTTTTTTTTGAGAAGAAAGTTTATAGCTTCTTGGGCCTCGAAAACATCAGCTTATCCCAATGAAGAGTTAAACATGCAGGGCCTAGCTGTTCCCACTTAGGCAAGGGCAGAAACTAGTCCTCAAGGCCCTCATTACTCAACACTTCTTTAAAATATTCTCCTCTGAGCAGCTGCATCCCTTTGTGTAAAGAGAATCCCAAAGCCAGAAGAGAACTGCAGAGGAGACTGAGTGGGAAATTTAACAAGGGCCTGAATTCACCACATTTTCAACCCCAAATCCCTGTGGTCAATGGCAGCGCACCCCAGGCTGATTTCTACAGAGTTTCATCAGCTGATCCAGGCAAGGGTAGAAGAGGGGAGGAGGAGATTTGACTGATGTTGCAAGTGAGGCATGTGGCATGAGCGGAACAGGCCAACACATAATGAAATCCAGAATCTGAACATATTTTATAAATTGAGAACTCATTTTGCAGAAAGCAGCAATTCCTACTTCTGGCTGTATGGGAGGCATATTGGCAGGGCCCAGTGAAAAACACCATCTGCAGCTGCAAGTCATTAACAAGCTTTGAAAATAGCAGAGCAAACTGGACTGCAAAGTCACTGAGCTCAGCCCTTCCTGCCGCAGGGAAAGAAAGGGCCTCAGCTAAGGCCAGTTACTGCACAGTCTAGTCAGCTCATCAGGACAGGAAAAGATGCAAGATGTGTCAAGACTGGAGAGTTCTTGGCACCAGTTAATTCGCGTTCTGCATTGACTTTGCTGGGGGCAGGGGAGGAGATCAGGCCAGTAGAGGACACGGCTACCCACAGGCTGCAAAACAACATCAAGATCCAGGATACTCACGAAGGCGTTGAATCCTCCCACCCGGCTTGCAACCCTAATCAGGCGGAAGATGCTCCACAACATGGACACAGCCACAAGTGTCACTATCAGGGAAATGACATCGCTAAAAGGACAAAGGCAAGACAGGTACAAATTGAAGCATTTGGCCATAACTTGGTAAATATTACTCAACATAGCTATTTTCAGTATTTTAAAGGTCCTGACATTTAGGCTACAAGCACAGCAATGAGTAGACATGACTAAGAAAATGGAACCTTCACAGATATATATACACATATAAATAAAAAACAACCCCCCCAACAATCACATAACCTAAAAGGTTAAACAGAGGACACTGGCAAATACTGCTTATAGCTGTGGAAGAAATTCAACCTCACCATCCCCTTCGGAGGCATTTCTACTGATAAACAAATAGGACCTGCAGGCAGTCAAATCCCACCCAGAGAAGGATCTGCTGGGGCTGGCAGTCTGTCTGAAGGGCGCTCACTGCCGAAGATCTATGTCCAGCAGCACCAGGGAGATTCCAACTCCCCTAAATCCTGCCAGAAATCCCAGTGTGGGTCTGCCATTATGAGGCTGCTCTACCTAGTCTCGGCCCTCTCTGGTCAAGTCTCTCAGAAGTCCTGGACTCAGAAGGAAGTGCTACAGCCACCAACATCAATTTTCTGGATCCTTTGCAATACCAATTGCATTAGGAGGGAGAAGAGGAGCAGAAATGACACTGCAGGAGTAGTACAGTTAAAGACAAACATACTGAGGACAAATATCCTGCGAGCTCTGAACAAAGGATGCTTTCAATAGGAGGAAAAAGGATCATACGTCAGATGACAGGTTGAGATTTGTGGGACTCTGTTCTGCTTCACATGCCTGTGAAATCATCTGGTCTCACCACTTTTGTGTCTTATCTTCAAACTAGAAGTGCGTGTTCTGTCTCTCAGAGGGATGATTTACTGAAGCAAGGGGACCAGCATGTGCTATATACCCAGCTGCATTTGTTTCTTCTTGGCGAGAGATCCTAGGCAACACTGGAAACTGAAAGTCACCTTCAGCTTGTCAACTATGCAAACGGGATTAATCCTGAGTTCATCAAGTGCCCACATCTCAGAGTAAACTGAATCCAAGCTGCAAGAGCTCTAACTCCAGACTGAATTCTCCAGACATTCATCAAGTCTCCTGAAAGACTTCAGACCCTGTGTCTCTTAAAAAAAAAAAAAAATCAATCTCTTTCAGGTGCAGGGGAAGCAGCTTGTGTTGGTGGCTGACTAACTGTTCTGTCTACTCTTCCTGTTATACAGAAGTTTGAAAAAATTGGCAAGTTCTGAATTTCAGCTAAAGGTCTCATACTGCATGATCAATTAAAAAGTTTATCTTCATATAAGCCATGTATTAAAAATGTGCAAATGCTGTTCAGAGGACAAAATCCAGTCAAGGTATCCATTCACATACAAACATGATATTTGTTTCACATTTTTAAGGTGTCTGGGAGGAAGAATTACACACAGTGGCCACCTCCAGTGGGAAAGGCACTGCACTCCAATCCCTGGGAGCTACTACAAGTAGATGACATGTTCTGTGTGGTGCACAGGGAGGTGCCCAGGCCGTCTCAGCAGGGAACTGTAGGGCATGATGCTACCTGCTGTGAGGAATCAGCATTTCTTTACTTAGCAGACAGGGCTTCTGCACTACATCTCTCTAAGCACTTAGTTTAGAGGTCTCTAAACGCTGGAGCCTCTCCCCACACTTATGGAAAGCATCGTCCTACACCAGCGTAGCGGCCGTCAGTGATGGAGGTGGACTTGTTCAACAGCCCGGCGAGCGAGCTTCACAGGTCTGATTTGTACTCCAGACCCCAATAAATCATGTTTTGCAAAAACAAGCTGCAAATAAGCCACCCCTGCAGCAAACAGCCACAAAACACTAGTACCTCATAGGAAAGTGCAGAATAAAGCCTAGCCAGTGCTCTATAGTCTTTTGACAGATTTTCTCTCGCTCATTATAGCTTATTTCAGAATTAAAAGCTTTGAGCATTTTTTTTGTTTGTTTCAAGCAAAGGATCTTGGTTTCAGGTAAGAGAAAAGGGCTGTAAGTTTAACAGAAGTACTGCCCTCATTAAGATTTTTGTATGTTAGCATTAGAGCTGCTCTGCTCAGGACGTGGCTCACAGCTGGAGCCAGCACCAGCGCAGGCCGTCCTCTGATCTACAGCTGCTGGAGAAGCAGGCTAAAACTAGGTGTTTATTTTTACAGACTGAACCACCACCACAGGCCTTCCTCGAAGGATTTTATCAGGGGAAGGCTTGCTGCACCACCAGCATTCTCCACAGACCAGGGTGTAACATCACTTGTTGAGTCAGGATTTCTATCACATTCTGCACTTGAATAATTGATTATAAGGACAAAAAGTGCTCAGCTGCATGAAGAACACAGATTTCCTTCAGACTGGCTGTTGCATGCTGCAGTTCCAGACACCTTCTTGGGACCTTCACTTTTGAAACATTAAGGTACATCTAGAGCATGCCTGTTTCTGAAAGATAGGGCAAGTGCTCCAAAATCGAGACCACTTTTTTGTTCTATCGTTATATAATAACATTTAGTTGAAAATGACTTTTCTCTCCAAGAGAGGAATGCTGCCACCAATATAAGATCAACAGTAAGCACAAATTTGTATCATACTTTCCATAAAAGCCAGGATGTTTGTAGGAAACAGGGATTCTCTCTCTCTCATCAATATTCAGCTCATCCTCCGCAGCTCTCAGCTTCTCTTCAAATTTGTCGATGTTTGCCACCCGCATTGTGTACAACAGGGTAACGTTCTGGGGACATGCAATCAAAAGCAGAGTGTAAATATCGTTGTATAAGGATACAGCAATGAGCAGAAGTGCACAACACGGACAAGTCAGATAAAGTCAGCCTTGTGTTATACCTCTGATGCTGCATCAGTGAACTCACAAGCAGTTAAGTGACGCTAGGCTCCAAATGAACTTAGGAACACCTCTAGTCTTTTCAGCACCTTCCGAAAGCATAAAAGTCAAGAGCTAAGTCTCAGTTCTCCAGAAACAAGGAGATGCAATAACTTTGTAGGCAAACCGAAGGATGGAGTTAGTATTATAAACCCAGCGGTACTGACACCTTGGGCTCAGACAATTTTGTTCTATATATGGAAAACTACATCATGGGGAAGGAGGTGTCTTGTGCTCCACTTGGACTTCTTGGATCTCGTTTCTGTATCAGTCGGAAATTCATTTCATCCAGCAGTTTGCAAATGGATCGTTAAGTCACTGAACAAAATGGGATATAGCCAAGAACAGCATTTTAATCTCTCAAGCCAGTTTGTAATGATTCTAAGTGGCACCTCCTGGAAGCAAAAGCACATGATCAAACTCTGCTTTGTTCCCATTTTGGAAGATTTAGGAAGGAAGTCTAATGGAGTTTGACAGAACACTTGAAACTAAAATCCAAATAGGGGAAAGGTTTTGAAACAGGACCCAGTAATAAGAGCTTACAATCTTCGACACCTTCTCCCATAGCAGACTGAGCCATAGCAAAAACTATAGGATTTTTCCAGCTTTTTAGACATATGTAAGATTTTCTTCCAGGCTATTATTATTTTTCACAATTTAAACTAGAAGTCTTAGTTTCCAGGTTGATATGAGTAGCAGAAGTCCCTTTAACTTCAAATACAAGAAAGAGAAAAAATAACAAAGAGCAAATTTACCAGCTAGAGTTTTACCAAACGTATGTATTCATTAATTCAATTCTTTTCAACAGGGTAATCTACGCTCATTCATTCCAACTGCAGAAAGTCACTCACAACTTGTCCATGCGGAGTTCCTCCTGGGTGCAGATAAATTTCCACAATATCACTCTCCGGCACCACTTCGATTCTCTGGACCTCCCCCTTTGCCAGCATCTCATTCAGAAAGTAGTTCCAAGAAATGTTGGTCCCTTCTCTGTTCTCGCTGACCGTGAATCGAAACATCAGCACTATGAAAGTTATGATGAGGAGTGCCCGTAAGCGTTCAAGATGCATCTGATTTTCCCTTTTCCTGCGTTTCTCCTCCTCTTTAGAAAAAAAGATATCAGAGAAGAAAGATATGAGCATGTAATTGCAGAGCTTTCTGACCCAAAGAAGGGACAATTAAATGACAAAGACTAACACCACAGTTCCTTTTGGGGTTTTTTGTTGCATGTTTGGTTTCTCCTGAAGGACTAGACTCAGCAGCAGTACCTGACTTGCACTGCACAGGCAATTTTCTGGCGTGGCTCACAGAAGAGGTTGTGTCACTTGCCCAAGGTTATGCAAGTGAATCATTTTTTTGGATTGCATGACATTCCCAGACCTTTCTGGCTCCCAGACTGTCAGACCACAGGGCCTCAGCAGTACACGTGAATCAGCACCAGGTCAAAAGCCTGGTTATGAAAGTGCAAGCACTCAGATGTAAACCTAACAAGTTGCCTGGAAGGAGGTAAATTTTGCATCCTGCTAGCCAGCAAAAATTCTGCTTGCACCACATTGCTGTGGCTATATTCAGCTCTCCCCCCATGCCCCAAAAGCCCTGCACTGAGGCGGTGTGTACACAGAGAAAGCGATGGAGGATCACCTCTTCCACTTCAATCATTGCTTCAGTAAGAGGAGGAATTGAAGCCTCAGCGAGCCTAAGCGAGCCCCTCACTTCCAGAAGTTATTGACTGTGTACAAAGACAGGCAGCAATTTCAGGCATATTTTGGAGAGCTCTGGTCAGCATTTTCTGTTTTAAGGCAGTCTAATCCTGGTGCAGGAGACTTCAGATGGTCATAGCCCACTAGACCCATTACAATCCCACCAAACATCATTCTGTTCTAAAATGAGAGACTATTTCATTTGACTAATGTGGATATAGGCCAAGTAAACCTTTGTTGCTAAAAATCCAACTGAAGAACAACTGTAGCCCACTTCTATGTAATGTGCTTCTACACTGCCTAGTCCTCAGGCTGTTGCTAACACATCCACTGGAAAATATTAGGTGTAAAACCATAGTGTCACTGGTAAGTCACAGAGCACAGTATTTTAAGAGATAATTGCTTCCTGGTGAGCTCCTGATCTGCTGGCATCCTGTATCACGCGACCAACAACGTTTCTGCTACCTGAGAAAATACCTGCATTTGCAGTGAATCTGAAATAGCACAGAAGAGGTGATGTGCAGCTCACCTGTGCATAGAAACACGCTGAAATCAATCTCACTGTCTTAACAAAGCTGTGCAGGTTTATTCCCATGCTAGACAGCTAAACTCATGTTTGAAAAGGTTTGATAATTTGTCTACATTAAGGTTCTGTATCAGAGAGGGATTCCCATGCTGCATGTGTTTTCCCCCGCGCCTTTACTGTACTAGTGACACACTGAAGTGATGCATGAGAAAAAGGGATGGTTTACTTCAAGTATTTGCGACCAAACCTTTTTTTTCCAGACTCCCAACATTTCTTGCACTGCATAGGCAAATTTAAAATCCTGTGGTCTGCAAAGGACTGCCACAGCTCAGTTCAATGTCAACCGCTAGCTACTAGTGTTTGAGTTAAGATGACAACAAATATCCCCTCCTCTTTCCACTCCTACGTGGATGTTCTCGATATATAATTTAGCACTTGTTCTTGATATACAATTTAACACCACCAGCAGCATGGCATACATAAATACTATTCTACACCCAGAAATAAATTAATTCTGTGCCACTGGACTGGTAGTGCATCTGCCTGCTGCAGCCCCGATTCAATTTATTTGCAAATTCATAACAAACGTTCTGACACTAGCATTTATCACTAGGCACCAATTAGACCCTACACACACTGCAACAAAACCAAGGGACAAACATATGACCCAGTCAGATGCTAAAAAAAGTATTCTGTCCTTCAGATACGCAGCATCATTTTTCACTTGTTTCCCAGCTCTGCTCCACATTTAACAGGAAAGGCTTGTTCCTAAATAGAAACAATGCAGCTTTTCAGATAAGGTCATAATTTCAAAAGACAGTGACAAGCTCAGACACTGCGTCCAGCCCATCCACTTTGTTCTTTGATGCCATCTCCTCACTCCTGCTATCTGCTAGATCCAGCTTTATTAGAACAAAGCAATTCATCACAAAGCTGCAGGATGACATCCACTATAGTCTTATTAAAGAAAATTAAAATCTAGTATGATAGAAGCCTTAGTCTGGGCAATACCCTGAAAAGCTGAGCAAGTCCTAAGTAAAAAGATTCTATAGAGAAAAACTATTCTAGAAAAGCGAGTACTAAGAGAAAGAAAGTCCATCTATTGCTGAGCAAGTTCCTTGGTGATGTCAGAATCAACTATTGCTAAAGCACCTCTCTGTATTAAATTTCAGACAAAGTGAGGATGTATATAATGTGTTCTAAAGCACGCATGAGGATACAACCACAAAAAGGTCACCACAGGGTAAAAGCTGGCCATTAGATATCTAGACACAAACAACTTCTCCAGTTTCTAGGAATTAGACTTGTCTAGGACCTTTAACCTACAGCTGAATAATTTCAGGAAAGAGTACCCTTTCTAGAAAGCTAGAAGACAACGTAAAGCGTTCCTCTACTCTGCATTTAATTAAGGACAAAATCAATCTATTTCTAAGCCTATGTAAAGTGTGACTATCTTTACAGTACAACATTCATATTGTACTACAAGCTACCCCACAATATTCTGTAAATGAGAACCAGTAACTGGATGTGACACTTGCAAGCAACAGCTGTGGGAATACTTCCAGCTTTTTAGTCTCAAAAAGCCTCCATGAAGCAATGATTTGCCATTAACCCCAAATCTGAACTCTCCGATTAAAATCTTGCAAGGGCTGCAGTGACAGTCTGAAGAGTTCTTGTTAATAATTACTGCAGAGACAAGTATTCCCCTGGAGACATGGGGTAGCGCGCCACCTCCCAAAGTCAAGCTATCCATTAATCACAGGAGAAAAGAGGCCACCGAACACGGCATGTTACTGTTTACTAATTTTAACAGCTACAATACTTCTTCAAGGCACTGTGCTCGCAGTCACCCTGTGTGGTCTTGCAAATACTAAGGGCCCCAAGCTCTAAGCTCCGACTTCTCTAACGAGGGCTCCGTGATTCCTGCACTCGCATCCCACTGCAGACTTCAGCCCAGTTAAAGGGATCAAACAGGCAAAGCCATGGATCCTGCCTTAAAGAGGCTGCAATGACATGAGTCAGGCTAAAAGTCAGCAGCAGCTGACTGCTTTTACTTCAAAAGTTAGTCAGTCCAAGCTGATTTGACCATTATGTTTAAGCACAGCAAAGGAAAAGCCCAGCTATTGCACTATTTGATGGTACCTAGGTAAAAGTTTATCACATAATTCATAAAATTGTATTACAATCTGTGTGACTTAAGCATGACACTAAGCACCTGCCAACTCCCAGGACAAAGGTCTGGAGCCCTCCATCTCCAGCTTTATCCCTCACTCAAAGGTCCAGGAAACAAGCAGCTCAGCAAACATCCACAAACTCACTCAGGACATCATCGGCCCCTGCAAGCATCAACTAGTCATCAAATGGAGAAAACATACAGGTCTGTTACACTTCTGCAGGCGGTGCTGACAAGGCAGAAGGACGAGACCTTCACCTGGGCCACTTCTGACACCTTTCTTAAACTGCCCCCTGTCCCCCCACCCCAGCCAGCAGATACAGGCCGTGCCATCAGCTGTGGGAACCCCCAGCTAAAAATCTACACCAGAGTCTGAAACATGCCTTAGCCAGAGCCTGGAAATCTCTGCACACGCTTCAGTTCTTGGGAGGCACGTACTCGCAAACAAGCAAAGAATTTTCTTTACAGCAGTGGAAGAGTCAAATTACACTTTTTAAATGGAATGCAGCTGTTGTCAATCTACAAATAGCAGGAAGTTGACAACAATACCAGGACTTGAAGGGACACCCACAAATCCACTTGTATTTGAAAAATGTTTGCTGAAAGCCTACTGGTAGAAGATAACAGTGCCTCCTACAAGGATCAGAACCCTGCCTGTCTGAAGTTACCCAAGGTTTTTGTCTAGTGCACTAGTTATTCCCCTGCACCCCCACTCCCCGTTAGCATCTTTAAATTCCTCACCCCCTTAAGCTTAAGGTACAGAGAGGGCGCTCCTCTACTTCTCAGCATTTTCTGGCACACCACATAGATCCCTAGGTTCCAGAACACGTTTAGTGAGATAAAACTCATTTCAGAAAGCTCTGTACAGCAGGATGCCTAGGGCTTAGGCAGTATAAGACATGCAAAGAACAGTATCTAGGAAGACTGATTTTAAAAAAAAAAAAGAAATATTCTGAGCAAGTGCCTTTAGTAACACAGCTAAGAACTGTGTAAAGAATCTATTTTTAACTTTGAGCTCTGTGGATCACTAGAAGTAGAGACACATCCACAGTGAAGGTAAATGAAATAAAAAAACCCCAGAATCAGCTTAAAGAACTGAATTTACTGAATATGAGTTCATTAAGTCAAAATGCTCTATAACAAAATCTCCAACCCAAAACTCAGTTAATACTATTGTTCCCCTTTGTAAAGCAACAAAACTAAAGGAAACGTCAATGACATTATTTGCATAGGATGCAAAGCAGCAGAAAGAGAATCAGTTTCCTGATCTGTCTTAAATCTTAGTATTCCATCATCTAAGCCTAAATATTGCTTCAAACTTGTTCTTAGCCATAGGCTTGCAGAGGTGCTAAGCTACAGGTACAGGTTTACAGTACCCAGAGACAGAATTTTAAGGTGGATCTTTCATGCTGTCTACCCTTACCCCTCACACACGCATGGCTTGTTTCATTCAGTATCTTTTCGCACACACATACCCTCCTCCTCCTGCGGAGATTTCTTTTTGAATCCTCCATTCTTCTGGTTACTCCCTTGAGAGCTCGAAGTAGTAAAATAGTAAGTGCTACCTGCAGGCAAGCAGAGTTAAGTAGTTACTACCAGAAGACCTCAGGAGACAGCGAGAGGGGGCCCAAGTATGGCAGGAATACACGTGAGCTCCAAACGCAGAGAAAGCGAAGCTCTGCATCCACCCAAGTGCACAGCTCCGTTCGTGTGCCAAGGAAATGGGGCAGCCTCGCCAGAGGGAGTAATGGGAGGGACAGACTCCTTCAGTTTCCTTATGTAATATATATTTTTTGACAATCCAATCAAAATATGGCTTTGTTCAGAGGTCTTTCTAATGTGGCAAAGAAAATAATTGAGAGAAGTGTCTTCAGTGTCAAAACATATACACATTTCCCAAGGCATAAAACCACAGTTAACACTGGTATGGTCAGTTAAGAACAGCCTCACATGAGGAACTGTGAACACTTATGAAAGGAAAGGTACATGCTGGAGTTAAATGCAGGTTTCTCAGTAAATTCTGTGAGGATACTCTAATAAAAGCCAAGAAAGTAAGGCTACAAGTAGTAAGACTCACAGTTGCTGCTGCAAAACAGTAAGCGAAGACTTTTTTGGCAGGGAAATGCAAAAAATGCAGAAGGAAAACTGACTCGAGGACAGCAGCTTCCACCTCCCGTGGTCATTTTCATGAAGGCTCCAGAAAGACGAGTAAGCCCAGAAACTGGACTGCTTGTCCCCTGCTAGCTCTACTAGAGGATTCACTGTCATTTGAAAGATTATGCATATACTTTTATTTCAACTTAAAAAAAAAAAAAGCCCACCCTCTCAAAGGTAAAGCAGCCCAAGCTCACCTGGCCCACACTGGTCAGAACAGCTGTGACCAGTTTTGTTCAAATCTCAAAGGCATCAGCAAAGTCATCTTTACAATTTGAAGAGGGTAGCAAGAAGAATAATTGCCTTTGTTTTACCCTTCTACGATTTTGCTCTAAGAATTCAGATAACATTTTTTAGCATACACTTGTAACTTGTTCCAATGCAAGGCTTTCAGCAAGGTCAAATGATGTGATTTCTGACAAAGGTGAATGACATTTTTGTCTTAGGCTTTGCTAATGAGACAGAGACAGATTCTCTACTTTAAAGTCTGCAGTTTTAAAATTAGCTTTTAGGTCTAATGACTGAAGTGCTTACTTAATCACAGTGAGCTCCATGTGGAAAGGTGCCATTGTTCATCCCTGTCACCAAACAAAAACCTTGAACCCCTGCAAAACACACACAGCTCCCAAAGCCAAGAATAAAACAGCTTTGAGTTTCAGGAACGCAGGCAGGGAAGGTAAGGAAAAGGCAATACTCTTACTAAATAAAACGTCTTCCCCTCCTTCATCTTTACAGTTGCTCTTTGGGACTCACCTAAGAGATTCCAAAGCCTGACTGGATCTCGAATTATCTGTTGTTTCACCAGGACTCCACTGAGACCTTGTCGTGTGGGGGAAAGCATTTGTGACAGAAGGCTCTGAGGAAGAAGATAAAGAAGAAAAAGACAACTATTGGAAAAGTATTGACTGCTTAGTCTTCCTGTATGCAACGAGACTAAGATTTCTAAATGTGAAAACACTGTGGGTAAGTTGCAGGACTAGCAGCTGGGAGACCTGAATGTTCCTTGTTGTGATGTGGACTTGCCATGTGACTTCAAAGATGTTGTTTATACCCCAGTTGAAAGAAAGGACATGCATAAATAGAAACATATACTCAAAACACTTGAAAATTTTATCTTTTTCCTCCCTGTATCTCTGTTCTTCATTCTAAAGATATGTTGCAAGTCAGTTCTTGAAATGTAAAGATACCCTCCCACAACGGGAAATCTTAAGGACAACTGCAGTGTAACCCTGCTGCACAGGGACAACACAGCTCTTTCCCCGTGGTAATTCAGCAGTAATCCTGCAGTTGAGTCTCACATTTAAAGGCAACTTCACAACACTTGGACTAACATTTACTAATGCTCTCACTGAACACAAGTCTTGCCCCTTCTCCGATGTGTGATCCCCATCTCACCACCCCTTTACTGCACAAATTTCTGTGCAGCAAACCACACAGACCCTGAGTAGGCTGGAATCCCTCACCCTTTTTTCTGGTTTGCTGGGCAGCAACACAACAGCTTGTGCTGGTCTGAGAGGGTAACCTCTTGGGATCGATACTTTCTAGAATAGAACAGCTTAGACTAGTTTAAATTGACCACAGAAAAACCTGGCATGATTCACAAAGCAGTCCCACAATTGTTCTTCCTCCACTGCCTACTTGTACTGCCAGTGTTTTTTCACTGCACTGAAGAAAAACACAAAAAAAGTCTTAAATCATGTTGGAGGCCTCGTTTAAACAAGAACCTTGCCTTCTGCACTAAGAGCTGTGCTGGTGAGCAGCAGCACAGCAAGATAGGGAAGATACATCTGTGGTGCACACCAATGTGGTGAGTCCTTATATCACAAGGAATGCAAAGAGCCAACACGAATAAAGTTAGAAAAAACCCTTTAATCAACGTTTTGTTGCTTATGACAGCCTAAGTAGTCTCTTCATAAGGTATTTCCTCCCATGTTACCACTATATAGTGCTGAATTAATGGACCTTTGGGATGGCCTAACCGGAGAAACCATCTAAGGAAAGCCCCGTCTCGAAGCAGGAGCCCATTTAACCCCAGAGCCGTGAGGGCTGACCCAGCTCCCCGCTCCCCTTCTCAGGTGCTCCCCAGTCCCACCAGGCCGGGCCGGGCTCGCCCCGGGGGGACGCTGCCTGCCGCGGGGAGCAGAGATGCCTGTCAGCGCCCGGGAACGCCGCTGAGGAGGCGAGAGGCTTTGTGAGGCGGCGGCACCGGAGTGCTCCGGCACGGCGGGGCCCAACCGCCGCCGGGGCCTCCCCGCTCGGTAGGACCGGCAGTTCCCACCCGTGCTCGGCGCTGCACTCCCCGCCGCGCCCTGCCACCGTCGCCACCACCCCGTTACCTGCAGGCCGCGTCCCGCGCCGAGGGCACCGCCGCCAGGCCGCGGGCGAGCCCGGGCCCAGGCCGGGGTGGGCGGCGAGACAGGCCGCCGCCAGCAGCTGCAGCGCCCCCGGAGCAGCAGCAGCGCCATGACCCGCCCGCCGTCCCCGCTCCGTCCGGGGAACCTCCGAGGGGCGGCAGCAGCTAGCGAGCACCGAGGGGCCGCTGCGGGGAGGGCCGCGCCACCGGGCCGCTGCGCTCGCCGCCGCGCCGGGAGCCGGAGGCCTCAGCGGGAACGGAAGTGCTCGGTGAAGAGCGAGCAGCCATCTTGGAAAGGGGCCGACACCGGCGGGACTGCCATGCCTCAAGATGGCGGGCTCAACCGTCAGCGGCGGGGCGGGGCTTAACGGGCGGCCGTTGGCCCCGCCCCCGGCTGCAGCCGCGCGGGGGCTGCTGGGCCGGCCCGCGCCGTTACCGCGGCAACGGGGAACCCCGGCGGCCGCCGGCCCCTCTCCTGAGGCCCGGCGCGGTCCCTCGGCCGAGCCCCAGCCCAGCCAGGGGCCCCGCGACCCGGCCTTGGCCAGGCCCAGGGCCCGCCCAGCCAAAAATCCCCTCAGCGCGGCCTCGGCCAGGCACGTCCCTCGGCTCGGCCTTGGCCAGGGCCCAGCCCGGATCCTGCGGCCTGGCCTTGGCCAGGCCCCCCCCAAGCCCAGCCCAGCCCAGCCCAGCCCAGCCCGCCCCCCCAGGCAGGCTGCCTTCTGCAGACGAGCCCCAGGCCAAGGTCTGCCTGGCCAAGTCCCCTGGAGCAGATACTTCCCACAACCAGGCCTTGTCCAGGCCCTGCAGTGCAGGCAGGGCCCCCAGCCCAGCCTTGGCCAGGCCCCCCCAGCAGATTTAGGCAGGAGGAGAAGAAACACCTGGGAGGAGCAAGCAGGTTCCTGCAGGCACAGGAGAGAGGCTGCGGCCACCCACCATCACTCTGGAGGCATGGCCGGCAGGAAGCTGGTGGTGCCAGAGTCTGGTGGTGTGAGTACACAACTAGCCCCGCTCTGGGATTTTTATCACTTTTAGTGTCATGTCCCACATAATTCTAACGGCTGGGAAAAGAAGGAAGAAACAACCTCTGCAATCTTAGATTCAACAGAGAGGAAAGAGAGCAGCTCCCTCCCTTTGCAGCTGTTGCTGAGGAAGACCCCTTCTGATAGCTCAAGGTATGAATTACCTCTGACAGAAAACAACATTTAGTATCTGCAGCTGAGCATGATGGATTAACAGCTACGCTCAGAAGTAAAATGAGTGAACAAATACAGAGACATTTATATGTTTGCTCTTTGTCAGGCAGGTTAGTTGGCTCCTGTGATCTATCTTCTGTGGAAAAACCATTACAATGTTTGACAACTCACAGTAGCCAAGCTACAATGCGACTGATAAGTCTTTTTTAAATTGTTCAGTTAGTGCACGTGCGCGGTTCTAATAGGAGTGGAAACCCCCCCTCAAGCATTACAGCTGAGCGTGTCAAGGTTATGAGTGGTGATAAGTTCCCTATGTACAGATATCACAAAGGTCATTGTATTTTAAGTCCCTGATCCTAAATCTTGTGTAATCTCTTCCTATTTTGCGCTAGTTGTGCACAGCAGAGCGGGTGGGCTCGATGTCCTCTGCTGAGTATTTCTTTGGGGCAGGAAGGCATTTCAGAGCAAACACCACCTTCCTCCTGCCACAGTTACACCCTTCTGGCTCTACTGAAATGAATATTCTGTTTGCCAGGCCTGCAGGTCTGATCTCTCCCACCCGTTTCCTTTGATGTGCCTTCAAGAAGTCATATTTCTTTCTCCTCTCTTGTCTTGCTGACCAGGATGGTTTCTGCAGCTTTTTCGCCCTCCCTCCTGGCCACGTCTCTGCCCTCAGGTGGCTCCAGGACAACTTGTAGGTGTCGTCGCTGTCATTAGTTCTCACAACTCACGTGTCCTAAAGTATCTCAGGCATTCCTGAGTGGGAGGTTGCAGGGCTACATAAAATAATAATAAATAATTATCTCCCTTCCCAGCAGGTCTGAATTAGCATCCTCTTTCTAGAAGAGTCTCTTAGGATTTTAATTGTCATCTGCCCCCTGGGATGTGTCTAAGTAAACCTTCTACCAGCAAGGTCTATTAGCATGTTAATGTGCTCCTCGCTCCTGGAAGTCTCTTTGTATCACTGGCTTAATCGTCAAACGGCTTAATTTACAGACACAAAATTAAACTGGTTGCAATTAATCCATATTGGCTGGTCATAGCTTGCAGTGTCACGGTGGGGATGTGACAGCCGGCTGTGGAGACACCGGCAGCTCCTCTGCCCCGCAGATCCCACCCGGCACAGGCCGAGCTGCCCAGGCAGACGCTGTGTGGCCTGTGTTGCTGCCTGCCTCCGCTCCACGCTGGCCACGGGGGCTCTTCCCCTGGCACATTTGCTCTCTGTAAAGAGAAGGACATCTGGCCCTTGTCCTGGCCAGGACTGGAGGCTGCAAAACCCTGTGCTGGCCCCTTCGAGGCTGCAAGGAGCCCGGATGTGACGCAGGCACATAAAGCTGGAGGTGAGATGGGCGCTACGGTGGGCCTAAGTGACTAAGCCCGGGGAAGGACAGCAGAGAAAGCTCCAGCTCAGCACAAACACGGGCAGAGCACAAGCCCTCTGCTCCGCGCCAGCCCATGCACAGCTGGGTGGCTGTCACACAGACAAGTGTCACCTCTTCCCCCACCCTGCAGAGACCCACAGCGGGGGGTTATTTACACTCCATCTGTGTTCGGAGGCTCATTGAGAAATGCTGAGTGATGGGGGTAGCTCCCTCCAGCATAGGCACAGAGGGGTGCGAGGTTTCCCGTGGGGATACAGCAACCACGGCAAAGTGTGCCAGGACCCAGGGGGCTGTGGAGCCCCCCCAGTGTCCCCCAGCCCCTCAGGGTACCATCGCCACGCACATCCCTACCTCCACTTCACTCAAGGCACATCACACCTTGTTTCCATCCATTTTCTGATTGGACCTGTTGCCCATTAGACCTGATCTATTGAAGAGTTGCGTCGTTTAACTAGAATTACAGCCCGATCAGAAGTGAAGCAGTGCAGTTTGCTTAGATGGGACTTGACTGACTTCTGCCAGGCTGACCTGAGGGAGAACTAACTGGGTTTCATGACGCCTGCCTTACAGCTTTGCTCCAGCTTCAGTGGAGACAGACTTGCACCCGTTTAATGACCGGAGGGCAACGAAAGCCAAATGGGTCCAACTCCAGCACAGACGACTGCCCAGCTGAGTCTGGGTGGGCTCACTGACCGAAACAAGCAGCATTTCGGGTCCGTAGGTCAGCTGGGCTCTCTCTGCGATGCTCCCAGCCCACAGATGCAAGCCTCCACACGACAAAACCATACCAAACTATGAGGACAGCTCATTTACAGATGCACCACGTAGCTGGGGTTGACGTGATTCCTATTCCTCCTTTCACACCGTGCCTCAAAGACAACCAGATGATGAAGCACCAGGAGGGAGGGCTGGGGGTCATTGCCTCGCTGGTGCCAACACAAAGCGATGCCAGAAAGGAGAGCCAAGAGGTTTTGCCCTACGTGCAGCCGGTGGCCGCCGTGGCTGCGCTGCGACTTCTGCGTGGGCAGCTCGGACTGTGCTGCGAACGCGGAAGCGAGTGCTGTCCTCTCTGTGTGCGCGGGAGATGACCTTGGGAAAGGTGGCTTCAGTCACTGCCCTTGGACTGGCAATATGCTCCTTTGGGAGTAAGCCAATATTCTGAGAAGACAGATATAACCTGATCCAGGCTTGGCCTCGCTGGGATGTGGTCCAGCCATGACATCACTCAGTAATGCCACGTGTATTTACTACGGGGGGAAGGTGCTGGATTGGAGTCTGAAATCCCTGGTTTATCTCCTGAGCAGGTTAGGAACAGGAAGCAGCATTAGCAGCCCCATCTTGTGCTTTTCAGGCCGAGAGAAATCAGTTTCCACAGCCAACACAGCCCTCAGCTCTGCCACTGCTGAGAACTCCCATCTCCCGCTGCCACGCTCCCCGTAAGACAGCCTTCCCACCCTTGCTCCTGCCCCCCAAGTCCTGGGAAGCTCCTTGCAGGAAGCCATCAGCCCCCCCAGCTCAGCACCCACCCCTTTCGACACAGCACTGTGCCAACCGAGTGAATGGATACCTGGAGTCAGGTGGCCACCACGCCATCCACAGGCTTCCCATCAATAATGAATCAAAGGATTAAATGTAGAGCTGAAGCTGCTAGAAGGTAAATTCAGACTTGTATTTAAAAGGTGAAACGTTGCTGTAACCCACCCAGCAGCATAAGCCAGGACTCCTCTGTGGCAGGACAAAAACACACAGCTCAGTGCTGGCTAGGAGGCCCCAGAGCGTTCCAGCACCCTTCAGCAGTGTGCATCTCTGTCACGTACCAGATGGTTTTTTTTAGATGACTTCTTTGCAGATGACAAGTCAAGGTCAAGGGATAGATGCTCCCCTTCAGCAGAGCACGGCCAAGTATCCAGGAAAGCCTTAGGCTCAGGAACAAAGGACAAGTTTAAACGACCACACATCTGTCTCTCGAGCACAGTGAAACTCCTCACCAGGGAAGAGATCTGCTCAGCAGATAGCCTTTTTATATGAGCCAGTCCAAAACCATCACACCTATTCCTCCAGGAACAGCTTGGGATCACTGCAAGTCCCAGTGCTTCCTGCTGCTGTTGCCAGCCCCACTTCCCAACCGGAATGCTCCTCCCCGGGGGCCAGGAGGGCACCCCAGCCCCACGGCGAGGCAGCCGACAGGCTTAAGGCATAACTGGGACGCAGTGTTGGGGTACAAACTCTTCTCTGAGTCACCTCTAAAACCAGAGAGTTTAAGATAGGTAGGTGACAGATGGCTATAGGCAGGGGATCACAGGGAATCAGCCATACAGCAGCAGCGACTGAACCGCCTGCCAGTCATGGCTTACGAATCGCTGGAAAAGCAAAGTAAATGCAGGCAAGAAGGAGCAACGCTCTGACAGAGTGACACGGGTACCTCTCAGCTTAGCTCGCAGGGGTAGAGCGGGAGGAGGGAAATTGCTTGTTTGTGACTCAAAGGCCACAACTGAGCAGATTGCTCCCCGGGAGCACGCTCCCCAGAGAGCTGCTGAAGCCGCACAGCTCGGGAGAAACCCAGGAATCCATCTGTGTGCGGGAGGTGGCTGAAGTCATCTCCAAACCCCGCAGACTGGAGGAGGTCAGTAAGCTCCAAGCGAGCAACTGTCACTCCACACCCCTGAAATCCATAAGCAGACTAGAAACCTAAAGCCTGTCATTAGGAATCATAAAAGCAGTAATTAGAACAAGACTGTCACGAGTTCACGCCTAGAACATCAATACGAGGCGTTTACCCAGCAGCGGGGGACCACTGCCCTCGGAAAGCAGCATCCTCCAGGGATGGAGCAGGCCTAAAGCTCCACGGACTTGCTATTTGTGTAGGAACCATGTAAATAGACTCACTATCCATGGGCGCAGCTCAGAGCTTTGAGGGGTCCAACAATATTGCTGCCTGTGGAGGCCAAGGGCATGGTGTAGCACGGGAGCTGAATCAGCTCCTGGTTCGCTGGCTCTGCCTGTCCTCAGCCCCAGTGTGTGGTCCTGGTGCTTCGCTGGGCTGACGCTGCACCTCAGCTGATTGCACAGTGGGCTGCATCGAGTTAAACCTTCAGAAAAAGGCTGATTTTGGTATGAGTGAGCTGTTGCATTTGTTTAGCCTTATTATTTAATCACATCTCAGAGCTGTGAGCAACCACCTCGGGTGAAAGCCTAGTCTCTTATTTCTTAATGGCATCACAGGCAGAAGGGCTTGTTTTAAGTTGGAGCTGTCCTTTAACAAAAAACAAACAAGGATGGCTTGAAAGTAGCTTTATTTAAGGAAAATGAGATTATGTGCAGAGTTAGGGAGGTTTCTGCTGCAGTACCAAGAGCATCAGCTGTACTCCTTGCTGGCTTTCCAAATGGCTGCCTTTCTAAATGGCTGCTTTGTTTGCCAAAACCATCTCTCTTCAAAATGTTAATAGATGACATTAATTAAAACATGAGCCAAGCTTAAAGTAAAGGTTCTTCTAATCAAAGTTCTTCTCAAGTTTTATTCTCTTGGCCTCTGATGTTGGCACTCGACTGGTCACACAGGGTTTATTTACCCTGATGTGTGACTGTAGTAAGTCATAAATCACACATTACCTAATCTATTAAAAATAGATCCCCATCTTTCCACCCTGATAGGAGCTGAATCAGCAGAGAACCGCACCCACATTAACACAGACCAGGTATTTTTGCCCTTACGGCTGACATCACGGTTCCTTCCATCACGAGACGGTTGCTGTAGAGCTCCAAGGGAGCTCAGCTGAAGTAGAGATGAGAATGCTCACCCGTAGCTTGCAAAAGCAGGGGAGCGGCTGATGCAGATCCCACCTCCAGAGTTAGGCAAGGAAGGAGTAACGGAGCAAGGACCAAAGGGTCACAGAGCTCCTTCCCCAAAGTTAGTGTCCTTTTAGCTCGCTGTGACAGACAGAAATAGGCCTGAAAGCACATTCCCCAAGCGGCCTAATTTCTCTGCCCTCACGCAATGTTCTCTTTCCTCCTCAGCACCAGAGTATTTGTTTTATTTTAGGATCTGAGAGCTCACAACCTTTAGTGAAGGATAAAGGTGCTCAACAATCAACTATAGCTTGGTGTTTTTTTCCTCTTAAGTATTGCAATTAAGTTGCAAGGAGCAAAAGCCATCCCAGGGTAACAAAACCAAGCAGGTTAAACATCCTCAACACAGAAGTCTCACCTAGAAAAACAGCAGAACAGCCCCCAGCTGAAATCATTCCCTGCCCCCCGCCCCGCTGTTAGCTTGCTTTCACCAAGTACTTTTAATGTCCCTCCCTGAAACAGCCTGTTAGTCCACGCTGTTGTGTTCAAGTAGAAAAAGGTCAGGATGACACAGAAAGGATTTAACTTCCTCCCCAGCACTGTATCTTTGACCTGGATGACATTCAAGTCCGTCAAGGAAGCAGTTACAGCCAACTATATTTAGGAAATTACAAAACATATTTCCCCCCTCATCTACTCACTCAGAGGCACCAGAGAGGCAAACACTTATTTGTGGTGTTTTCAGTGGAGTATGACAAGGAGCTTAATGGAAGGGAGGACAAAAAAACCCCAACAACCTTTCTTTTGACTGGTTTAGTAGGTCTTATGGAGGAGGAAGATGGAGGAGATAAAAAGACTAAGCCTAAGTAGAACACAGGACCAGCTTAACAGGCTCAGAATAAATCTCTCTCATGCTGTTATTTAACAGTGAAGTCGGACACGTGCTCCTGAGCCACTCCTTCATCACTACTGAGCCCAGCAAAGAGATTTTTCTTCCTGGGGGACTACTGGCATCCTCAGCACTTGGGAACAATCCTTAAGGCTGCCAAATGTGCGACTCAAAGTGGAACTGCGAATGCCAAAAAAGCAATTACGGTATGGGTCACACTCCTGGAAGAGGGGGGTTAAAAAACCAGAACAATTACTGATGAGGTCACTGGTAGAGCTGCTGCCTCGAGGGTTCCCCATCCTCAGCAACCAAAACAAAACACAGTGACGCAGCCGTGCAGGCAGCTGCCACCCACACCAGGACACCTCGGCCACCCGGTCTGGGCGGGGAGCTGCACACCGGTCCCCATTTTGTACTTGCTGTGAAGATCTGCTCCGTAAACATGGTTGTTCCCTGGGGGATACTGCAGCGTTCGGTTTACCCTGATGACACGAGGGGCTCTGGCACTAGATGTGTGGTAGGAAATAGAGGTACACAACAAGCATTCCTGTTCTGCAGAAGGGTTGGGCTGAGCTCAGGCATGAGCAGCTGTGAGTAACAAGATCTACCCGTACTTTTGAAGTTACCTTAGTGCTGGAGAGCACAAATGTGACAGGTGGGAACACAGCGACTGTCAGGAGGAGATCCCACAGCCTCGCTGAGGCTCGAGGCACTGCTGCAGCCGGACAGGAGGACAGACACCAGCAGTGTCACCTCAAGTACAGGAACGGAGCCTCATGTGGCTGCTCATGGCAGCCAAGCACGCCCGCACGCGCTTCTGCGGCTTGCACAAGCCAGTGGGACAAAGGCAGGAGGCTCACCTAGCAAGAAAAAACATCCTCATTTGGAGAGCCAAGGGGTTGGTTGTCTAGAAGAGACCCTGTAAATAAAAACAGCACAAAAGCCTCTTGGTATTGTGATATCAGCACTTGAAAGGATCAGAGGAAAAAAAAAAAAATCATAATGACACAGGCTGGTGAGGAGCAAGCGACCCGTCCCAGGGCTGGGAGGGAGCGCAGCCTGTTCTGATGTGCCCTCGCCATACAGCGGAGCTCGCCCGGGCCTGGCGGAGAAGCCACGCTGGGCAGCCTTCCCCTGGGGATGGCGTGAGGGCTGTGCAGCCCCGCGCCCTCCGCTCCAATCGGGGCACTCGTGGGCCAGCCCAGAACCTCACCTGCGCGATCCCTTCTCTGTCCTACTGACACACAAACAGTGGTTTAAGTAAAGAACTTCCAAGATGAGTTTCTCATTAACGCTGCCTCTTGTGAAAGCAAAAGAAAACGTTTGGCATTAAGAACTTTTAATGAGGATGCCATGAAGGAATTCGGCCCCAAACCACGAAGGGATTTGCCGTTCAGACGCTGTGGCCATGCAGCAGGCGACGGTGGGATTACAACGCCAAGTTAATGCCCGACGTCTCCCGACGAGCAGCACAGTAACGTGTCACCTACCGTCCCCCTGCGCCCACCCTGGCCCTCGGAACCCACCGCCCCGGGAGCAAACGTGCACCCAGCACCCACCGACGGCGTTTCACAGGTCAGCATGTTACCCCGCCGTTGATTTTCGGTGCACAAATACCGACAGTCAAGGTACCAGTCACCCACCCCTTGATCGCGTTAAAACGGGGAGTCCCCATTCGCGGTGTTTCACACAAACGAGGGGCAGCACCCGGGGGAGCAGCGGGGGCCACTCCTCAGGGGATGGGTTTGAATAACTGGTGGGGAAACGCACCGGAGGGGGGGGCGGCCGGGAGCTCCGGGGGGGGGCGGCACCGGCGAGGCGACCTGCCACGGGCTCTACCGGGGCCGGGAGTGTGTGTGTGTGTGGGGGGGAGACAGGACACGGGCCTGACCCCGCACCACCCACCGCCGCCGCCGCCGCCGCCGCCGCCGCCCGGGGCGGGCGGTGCAGGCCCGGGCCACCGCAGCGGGTGGCACAACTGCGGGGAGCTGCGTCCCGCTCCTGGCGGCGGAGCGGCGCCTCATCACATCCCGCCCGGGACCGGGGGGAGCGGGGCCAACCCTCCACCGCGAGGCCCGCCCCGGTGCTCGGCGCTGTACGCGCAGGCCCCGCCCCGGAAACGCCGCCACGCTCGTGACCTCTAGGGAACCCACCAATGAGCCGCCGCGCCGCCGGGACACGTCAGCCAATGGCGGCCGCCCCTCTCGGCCCCGCCTCCTCGCTCCCGTCATCCCCCGCGCGCGACGGGGGGGGGGCGCGCCGCGTTTCACTCCCCCCCCCGCCCCTCCCCTCCTGCGGTCAACGTGTTGACGTCGCGTCGCGCTGGGCCGTCGTTCCACCAATAGGGCGCGCCGACGCGGCGGGCCAATGAGCGGCAGCGTCTCAGCGGTGGCCGATCGGGCGGGCGGGCGGCAGCGCTGCGAGCCGAGGCCGAGCGCGGCGGGGCCATGGAGCGCGCGGCCGGGAGGCGCCGCCGCCACTGCCCGCGCCCCCTCCGTTAGTCCCGCGCCGCCGCCGCCCCCCCTCAGCGCCGCCGCCACCGCCGCAGCACCCCCTTCCCCCCCCCCGCCGCCTCCTCTATGCGGCGGGGCCGGCGGAGCCGCAGGCCTCGCTCCCCCGCGAGGCTGCCCTCGGCCCGCTGAGCCCGGAGCGCCGGTAAGAGGCGGAGGAGTTGAGGGGAGGGGGGGGGGTGGAGCGGGGCCTAGGCGGGGGGTGATTGGTCTGGGGGGGGTAGAGGGGAGGCGGGGGGGTGAGGGCAGAGGGGACAGTGGGAATGGCGGGGAGGGGGGCGGTGGGAGAGGGCTGTACGGGGTCGGGTTGAGGGGAGAAAGCGACGTACCGAGGATGTACGGTTTTGTGGGGGGGGTGGTGGGGGTGGTTAAGGGCTGTTTGGAGAGAGAAAGGGCTCGGGGGGGACAAGGGAGACCCGCGGGGGGGTCGCTGGATGGGGAGAGGGCCTGGTGAGGGGCAGGGGAAAGGAGGGGGTGGCTGGGGTGAGGAGGATTTGGGGGGAGGTGGTGTGTGGAGAGGGTGGGGGGGGAGTTGCAGAGAGCGCGGGGGCTGATAAATATTTAGGGGTGTGGAGAATTGTGGGGTGCGCTTTGGGGGGGGGGAGAACACGGGGCCGCAGTGTGGGTCATGTATGCCCCCCCCCCCCCGCCTCACCCGTTCACCCTGGGTTTTTTGGGGGGGACACACAGCGTGCAGAGGTGCGTTGGGGGAGGCGGGAGGGGAGCCCGCATTCTGGGGTGAGCGCTGTGCTGGGAGGAACAATACCAAAAGTTGTCTGAAATGGTAATTTCCGTTTCCCATTTCATCATCCCCGGGTAGGCGTTAGCCCTGCGTGTGTGTGCGCAGAGGATGGAGCTGAACCGAGCTGCCGCCAGCCAGCCTGGCTGATCCGCGTTTATTTATTTATTTTCTAGTTTAATCTTTAAATTGCTTGGTATTTTTCTCCTCGGAGAAGCCTTTGTGTGTCGGGGAGGGTCTGCTCGACACCTTTGCCCCTTAGGAAAGAGGAGGGGTGAACAAAAAAAAAAAACAACCCAACCCAAAACAGCTGCACTTCTGCAGTCCAGAATTAACCTCCCCCAGTCCGGTAGATTGATTGCATGTTTAGAAAGGCAAATCGCCGCTCTCCCCCACCCCTCGCCTCGAAGGGAGCCGGGATGAGCTGAGCCCTTGATGCCCTCTGCCCTTTCCCAGAGAGAGCAGCTGTCCTGCGAGGAGGGTGTGCGTGCGGATTGAAAGCCGGCCTGTTCATTGAGGCACAAGAGTCGGTGTGTGTAGGGATTGGCCTCTACTCTAAGCTTGGAGATCTGTTTTGATATCCAGTTGCAGGAAAGGGTTCCTCCCCCCTCCTAGTTTTGTACACAAAGTCCTCTCTTACCGCTGGGGACATGGCCCTATAGGCAGCAAACACATTCCAGGCAGCTCTTGAAGCAAAATTCCCTCCTGAGATGGCTTCTGAAATTGGGTATAGACTTTTTTTTCTCCTGCCTGGTGTACGCAAAGATATTCAGCTGAAAACATCTTGCGAATGTAATGCTTTGTAGGTGCTGTGTGCTTTCCTAAAATTTGTATAAATTTGGGAGTTAAATGTATTCTTCCTTTTTTCTGGTTTGTTCATAAAATGGAGCATTTTTATGTAATCACTCCATTTATTTCCTTTTTCTGAGGAGAAAAAGCACTCCATGGAGTCATGGAGAGGGAAAAGGAGATTAACTCTTGCATGTTTTCAGACGGCATTGAGACATGCTTTTGTGTGTGCTCTACCAGGAACTAAATATTTAACTTGATTAACTTAAAAACAAGAAGTTGGTGTTTTTACAGAATGGATTTACTGGCAGATTAAAGGTGTGTATTGGAGCACTTTTCAATGGACGTGCGATAGAAGGGTTTAAAATGTGCTGTGGAGCGAGACCTACATTGACTCCCTGTCTGGGCAGGGAAACTCTTGGGCACCTCGTTTTGTTATGCCTGAGAAACATCGCCCTGAAGCTGCGTGACCTGTTTTCTTTCAGTGGGAAGCGCTCCGTCCTCAGTGGAAGATCTCACTCTGAGGGGTGGTCTGTGTCTGTCCCCAAAGCAGAGCCTTGTCTGCGCTACCGCGTCTGCTCCTGGTTAGGTGTGTCTGGGGTTTGTGGAGCTCAGCTTTTTTTTATGCGGAGATGCTCTGGGTCTCTTTGGTTCTAGGAGAACTTGTCAGTCCTAAAGGAGGTAGCGCAGAAGGGTATGAAACTTGCCAGGGCACATCTTGTCTGCGTCCTCTCTTGAAAAGGGCGGTCTGGGCTTCACTGGAGTTTGCTGTGAACCTGTATTGTTAGGCGAGCTGGGACTTGCATCACCCCCAGACTTGTCTAAGTGGTGAGGGTTTGGTTTGTGAAATTTGCAGCAGGCTGAGTTGCCCGTACAGCGAGCAACACACTGGAATTCGGAGACATATGAGCCCTTTGATTCCTGCCCTCCAACTCGATCAGTCCCCAGCTATTTCTTTACTTATTTCTGTTCTAAATAGTGATTACAGGCGCCCTGGTCATGTGAGCGTTAGCTGCTTTGACAGGCTGGAAACTGGAGATGTTATGTTTACTGTTTCACAGTTGGGTTTTACTGTTCAGGTCTGCTTCTGCTTTTAAAAATGAATTCGTCTGCATCTCCATTTCATAAAAATGTGGCTCAGGGTGAATTGATTTTTTTTTTTCTAATGTGCTGCTTTTTGTTTTTATGGTGTTGTAATAGCATTTTCTCAGACTTAAACATACCGATTGTCCATGTGAATGTTGGTTTTGGATGGGGGAAGAAAACTCAAAAAACCAAACCAAAAAACCCTCCAGCAAAGCACTGGGCTTCATTTCTTCCTTCATGTGTGCTAGACAACCTGTTAAGATTATTTCATTTTCTACTTATGTTTTAATTGACTGAGTCCCCAAAAATGCTTCTAAACAAAGCGGAGCGTGTCGTGGTGTCGTGCAGCATTTTTCCGCTGTTCAGTAGAGCAGACAAATGTATTTCTTTAGGGTCAGTGAAGACTAGTCGTGTTAATCAATACTGTACCAGCAGTGTTCCCTTTTCAGTAAACCAGATGGACTACTTACAACTGGTGGTGATTATTTTAACTGTGTAATTGTAACATGGCTGTGTGATGACAGTGTTTCCTGCAGATACTTCAAAGGAAGGTTCCTGACAAGTATATCTTTACAGCGTTTAATCTGTACTCTTTGTCTTTATGTTGTGGCTTTTGGACATGTGTTTGAAGTACTTGGATTTTTTTTTTTTTTTACCTCCTGCTTTTCTATACATTAAAAGGCGGCAAAACTCTGTAATAATGAAGTGTCTCAAGTACAGGAATAAACCCAGGATTTGGGGGGGCTTCCACAGCAGTGTATTGGTTTTGGTTAGTTTTAGGCCCATGCAGTGACTAAGGCAAAAACTAGGAAGAGCTTTAAGTTACTGTGAGGAAACAGCAGTATTTTTTTTGAAATAGTGCTTGAATTTTCTGTAAGTGTGTATGTGGCTTTGTTTTGGGGGAAAATATGTTCGGTGGCAACTCAAGTCTTAACTGGGACAGTCTAATTACCTGGTGAAGAAATCCTTCTCTGAGGGAAGGAAACGCACAGAACCGGAGCTGGTTAATTACATTTTGTAAAATTATGGAGTGACGGCTTTCCTATGAGGTTAGCCCCTCTTCCTCCCTCCCTGCCGAGTACCTGAATTTCAGGCTCGACAGTCTGCCTTATGGATTGAAATTCTTCCTCGGTATTAAGATTAAATGGTGGTAGATACACAGCAAGTAGTGGCAGGTACTACTTTTCGGTACAGGGAAGCAAATAATACTTGGAAATATTTACATGGTGGTGGTTGTTCTAATCGTATTTCCTTGATGAGGCTCTAGTAAAGGTGGCTTGTCTGCTACCTCCATCGCCAGTGAGAATTGCATGAATTTCAGTTGTAAAAGGCTGTGGAAAGAAACTGGTGTCTCCATAGCAAAGATTTTAGTGTTTCGTGATAACCTTGCATATATTTTTACCCCATCTAATTTAAAACAGTCTGCACGACACTTTACAGGAATGATTTGTATGCAGCTTTTAAATATTTTCTTCTTCCTGCAAGAGAGATGAGCGGCACGGAGCTGTCTTTTCTGAGGGTGCAGAGCACTGGGATCCTCAGCCAAGTGTTATGTAATTTGTATGCCACTGATGCATGATCATTAAAAAATACTTGCCTAAATGTTAAAGGAAAGCTTGTGTAGTCAATTATTTGAAATCACAAGCATTCTAAACAGTATGGGTTTGTGCCTGGGTAGAGTATGCTCAGGCAAAATGCTGTCTCTGGTGTCCTGCTGGGGTGGGGGGAAGAACCTCCTGGGCCCATGGTCTGGAGGCTCTTTTTGAGTGTATTGGCCTGTACCTGGAATTTTCAAGCTTTCCCGTGTGAGAACTGATGTGTTCTGGTGTATGTTCTCATGCAGCTGTTGGGTATTTAAAAATCTTAATTTGTCTGAGTCTGGGTGGTGGTGCTGGCTTCATCTGTGGCTAGTTACAGGTGATGCCAATTTGTAATCCTTTACAAGTGTATAAAAAAAATAAAAAGAAGCTTAAATGCTAATAGCAGTGAAAAATCTGTTCAGTGTGTAGCGTGTGTGAAGAAAGCAGGCACACACGTTGGTCTGTGTAGTCTCTGTCAGCTGAGCTGAGGGCTTTTAAAAATCTGTTCTAATTTTTATGCTGTATGTGGAATGGCTAATCCCATAAAAGCCTCGCACCTTTTGACAGATGAAACGCTGCTGTTCTTAACTTATTTGAGCAAAATATTTTTATAGATGGTATTAGCTCTGTGGCTCCAAGGGTAATGCAGTCCTTACACGAGAAAGATCTTGCTTTGATCTGACAGCTTTCAAGATCCATTTCCAATCACTGAGTTCCATTAACTCTGTTTATAATGGTGCCCTCAGACTTTTTTCTGTTTATGTGACTCTTTAGGGTGTTAACATTTCTGAGTATATGAGTTCTTTTTAATAAACTGAAGGAGTAATTGGGGTCAGGAAAGGAAATAATCCTGTTAGAAGGTGCAGTTAATTATATCGGATATTTTGGGCTCCAAAATTCTTCCTCTTGATTCTTTCATGTTTTCCCCAAACTGTAGAATGTAGAGAAATTACCAAATCACCACCAAAATAGGACAGTGGGGCAGGGTGGCGTCTGTGCAGTTAATTTTGGGAGTGTGAAACGAGCACAACTGCAGGCTTGCTGGCTGTGAGGGTGGTGGAGGAGAGGAGGGGAGGCTTCCCTGGTGATCTGACTCTTCCCTTCGTGGTCCTGCGCCTGTGGAGCACGGTGCGGGAGCCCTGGAGCTCAGCAGCACCCACGCAGACAATGGGTGCTGGCTCTCAGTGGGACCTCCCCGCCCGCTCTCTTTGGGGCACTGCTGGGGTCTTCCCAGACCTCACGTGTGAGAAACTGTCCTGGGTTTCCCACCCCTTTCAGTTTTGGTAGTGAGAAGGCGTGAGCTCCTGAAGAGGACTTCTGAAACCTGTGTCTCTCCTTTTTCTGACATTTTTTAATTTCATCATGTGAATAAGTTGTTCTACTTGTAGCAGTGTAGCTGTTGTGAACAGAGGCTGACATTGCAGTCTGCGAAGGCCGAGGCATTGGAAGATGCTGCCCCAAAGTAAACAAAAAGTGTGTAGTAGTCCGTAGTGATGCGGGGTAGCAATGACGGAGAGTGAATTAGCTGTTGTAGCCAGAAGAAAGTGATGTTTTTTTCTAGGTCAGGGTTGAAGGCACTGTCAGGGTGGTGATGTGAAGCATATATTACTGTCTGCATTGTCCCTGCCATATGGATGTGTGCAGTACTGCCCTTGGCATTCATGCATTGAATTATTTATCCTCTAAAAATCCGTAGGCAGCTTTTCTTCCCCGTCTTGAAGAAAACCAAAGTTATCCGATGTGTATTTTAAAAATAAATCTTCCACTGTAAATTATTGCAGCAGCAGGAGCAAGCTATTGATTGTATATTGCGTTTGTGTTAGTAAATCAAAGGTTGCAACATTTGATATTTTGTGGAAACACTGAAATATTAATTCTGCTGTTAGGTGCAAGTGTGTTCATGCTGGTGTTGGGTTCCTATGTGACTAAAATGCATGCCTGTTTCTTCTTTAGCAACCAAATTTACAGACTTTGAAAATGGAAAGGGTAGAAAACTTTTCAGTATGTTGGAAAGAAGCTTTGTCTCAGCTGTCTGGGAGCTGATGTTTTTCACGCATTTGAACAGGGAGAAAACATCTCTTTTCCTCTTGTGTTGTATTGGATTTGCTCAGAGAGAGTGTTCAGGTGGTCCCTGTTTGAGTGTAGGCTTCAGGTCCTCAGCTGAGGCTGTCAGCGTCCGGGGGGTGTCGTGGTGGGGTGGTTAAATGGCTGTGGGTAATCGGGGGAGGGAGGGAGGGGAGGCAAACACTGAAGGAAGATGGCTCTAATTTTTTTTTTAGAGGCTGACAGCTTTGCAGTGTAGAAAGGTCTAAAATAGAGCAGTATAAAGCTGCTAAATTGTATCACAGACACGGCAAAGAAGAGAGATGCTCCCCTCTAAAAATCCACCCCAATCCAGAGGCAGCCTGTCGCTAAGGCTTGACAGCCTGTGCAGCAAGAGGCAGAAGAGCAAGGTTTTGAAAGTACTGTGCTGCTCTGAATACCCTGATATGAAATGAAAGTGTGTGTAATCAGGAACTCCTTAAAAAAATACATTAAAGAGCTTTAAAGGGAAATCAGGTGAATGTAAACTTCATTATTAAGTAGAAAATGCTTAACTGCAGTTCATGGTGCATCTTCATTTTAAATAAAGCACACATGAAAGTGCTCCCCTCCCCCTGAGCCCAGAGCGTTATCAGCTTATCTGGGCAGGAGTTCAGAGCCATAAAAACTATATCCTGCTTACACCTTCCAGCCTATCCTATGACCTGCTCTGTGTAAACAAGTTGTGCCAGGAGCTCCAAATTGCTAGTAAGTAGCTGGGTTTTCTGCAGGCTGGTTAGGTCCGGGAGGAGCTGAGATAAAGTTCCAAGAAGTTCTCTGTTGGGAATGGTCTCCTGATAGCTGCCTTCTTCAGGGAGGAGGTAACCGCTCTGATATCCTGCTGGCTGTGGCAGTGACCGTATCCTATGAAAAGCAGTGATCTTCTGGGTAGACTTTACACTTTCGGTCTGGTGTTTTCCACGTTATGGAGGATGATGGCTGTTGCAGATTGTGAAATGTCAGTGTTGTCGTAACAACACACGCCGCTCGCTGCACCGACTGTCGTTCTGCTGTTGCGTCAGGTCTTGGATGGACTGAAGATGTAAGCCTATTTATAAAGCACTGCTATAGTTATACCTTTAGAGAGATGGATGAGATTAGCCATGCCGATGCTGGGAAGAGATATAGGTAGATACGGGGAAGGGGGGGTGTGTGTGCGAGGGGAGAAACATCCTGCTGGTGGCTGTGCTGTGGTTGTTGAAATACCACTGGGTGAGCTGGTGCTCTAGTTACAGTGTTTGGCTGCTTCCCATAGCTAGCTGTCTCCTTGGTTTCATCTTGCAGCTCGGCACAGGCAGATACATTTATCCGAACTAGATCGTGGGTCTGTAATGAGCAAGCTTGGGTATTTTTGTGTGTAAAACTTTCCCTTTCTGAGCAGTTCAAGAGTTGAAGACACTAGCCAGGTTTGAAGCCTGTTCTCCTTGAACATTGACCCTTTTATTCCAACTCGTGCAGTTTCTTGTCCTACCAACTCTGAAAGGATGTGAGAATACACTAGTTTTGAAAATTAGGGTAGCTGATGACTGCTGTATCATGTGTAGTTTCCTTCCTGTCTCTTGACACACGTCGGGGTACTGTGTGATGGCTGTCCTGGTCTCGGATCTGTTTGTTGCTCCCCATTTTGCCAGCAGCCCAGAAGGCTTCTGGCTTTTGGACTGGGATCTGAGGTGCCTTGCATTGCTCAGAGTTGCTCTGTTATGGGTGATGGTGGCGAATTAAGTTGCCTTCCCCTGTGATCAGCACTGGTACCAGGGTGTTAAACTTGTTCTGTGGCCTTTCAGTTAGCCCTCATCATGGGAGAGGAGATCAGACGAGAAGTCGACTTGGTAGCTTTTCCCTGGTGTGCTGAGTAGTGCTCCTTAGTTAGAAAGCTACAGGTTGTAGTCTTAAAATGCTGAGTTTACTTCTGCAGTCTGTTCTGTCTGCTAGCTTCCCCTACTTCACCCACCATAATATTTCTTCTCCCTTCTGTCTGTCCCTCCCCCTTCCTGGGAGCCTCATCTGATGGAGGTTCTGCTCGGTGCTCTGCTCTCGCCTTGGTCCTCCTCATCCAGGAGTCTTGTCTCTAATTTTAGCCTGTCTGCCTTTTGATGTTCCCTCCCGTCTGTTCCTGCCTTTCTCCTTTTCTCTGAGATCATCCTGCATCTTCATCTCCCTCTCGAGATCTGGGCCTTATTTTTGCAGGGTGGGAGGAAAGCGCTTGAAAATGGAGTGGAGCCGCAGTAGCGTTGCGAGGTGGAGGATCTGAGGGTGTGGAGACTTCTGCCAGGAATGAGAGTTTGGGGTGCTGGCAGCCTGGGTCTGCTGTTTGCCTGCTGTGCTCACCACTAATGGCTCATTACCCCTCCTGCATCGCCCTCATGGCCTATTGTCTCTGGTTAGATCAGCTTTTGAATCTTGGCCTTAAGGAGCCGTCCTGTATTTGAAGGATGGGCTCTTTTGGACGTTACCAGTAATAGTTGTAGGCAGGATTTACTCTTAGGGAGCAGTGCAGGTAATTGAAATCTGCAAGGATGCCTCTGATAGTCCCTTCCGAGCTGTTATCTTGTCCATCTGGTGCTAATTCACTTGATGCAGCTTGCAGTAGGGAAGGGCGCAGGGGAGGTCTGCTGGCAGCGTTGCATGCTCAGTATTGCCTAGCAGCCTGGCTTTCCCCTGATCCGCCTGCCGTTTGCTCGGGCATGAAAGCTGCAAGGTTTTCTCTAGAATTCTACTTCGTGTTAGCATGCATTTGCTTACGTTCACAGAGAAAATGACTTTTCTAATACGGATGCATTTTGACACAGTAAGCCAGTTCTCCGCTAAAGGATGCAGAGCACCTCGGCGGAAAGCTGGGTACCCGACCCGAAAGCTCTGGCATCCGGAAAGGTACCTTGGCCTGGTGGGATTCATCTGCTTGAAGACTAGTGGGGATGGTGTGTGTACGCATAATCTGATTTGTGCACAGAATATAAATACTTGCTGTTGCAGACATGCAGCCTGTGGTTTTAGAAGTCCTTTTGTGAAAACAACATTCAAGCCCTCCACTACTGCAGCACAGAGCTTCAGTAGAAACCCAATCCTAGCAATTAGTGAGGGTTTTAAAAGGAACCTAGCAACTGCTACTGTAGTTTGATTTGCAGATTTTCTTTTCTTTTTTTTCCTAGTCTAAGGTTTGTAGCTGTTTTCTTTGCGTTGTGTGGAGATAGTCTGCATATTGCTGTAGAGAGAAAGGTGGAGGGAGTCGTGGATCAGTGACTAAATTAGTTGAAATGATAATGGTTATGCTGCTGTGGGCTCTGCAGCAAGTGATCCTCGGGGAAAGTGGAGCATGACTGGAATATATTCGGTGGTATGTGAATTTGGTGTTTGTGGGTAACCTGAGCTCACCTGTAAAGAGTTTTGTTACCCAGATACTTTCTGACCTAACTTGCTTTTGTCAACAGTCGCACCAGATGATTAACGAATGATGCTTTCCATGAGTGTGGTTATGTAAAATGTTAATATGCTGCGTTTTTTCAGATCAGCTTTATAACGTGCGCAGGGCTTTAAGTCGAACTTCAAAGAAAGTAGTTTGCTTTATGGTTGAACCTATGAGCAGTTTTATGTGCAGGGTGGAGTGAACTTGTGGAGAATATTGCAGTTTTCCCACTGCCATAAAAAGTTATGATCCTCATGATTCAAGTATTGTTCTGTAGGTGGAGGCAAGAGACAGATGCAGAGGTCAGTGGGAGCGTGTATGGAGTAAGTCCAGATGTGCCAGCGGAGTGAATGCCGTCTTCTGTGTTCCCAGCTCGCTGAAACGGGTTCAAAAAGTGCCTTGTGCTCTTTCTGGGTCTTCCTAAGAAACCTGCACCTGTGTTACTCGCGGAACAGGCAGACCATTTCCATGGGAAAGGAACTTGGCAGGGGAACCGTGAAACGCGGCTGAGAGGGCTGCTTTTTTCCAATGCAGTATTTTAAACTGTTCTTAAAACGTGGCGCTTCAGAGTGGAAAAGAGACTGTAAGTCAGTTTATAACCTACTTTCTTTCTTTGGGCTTTTCTTTGGGGTATGAGCCAAGTGAGTTAAAAAAATAAATAAGTGGCTGCCTCTTGAACGAGCCTTACTTCACTCATGCTTCAGAAGATATTTAAAAACTAAGATATATTCCCTAAAAAAAGGACTGTTTAGGCTGAGCTTGGTGGGAGAGTAAGATAACCTTTTAAAGCCTTAACTGCGGGCTTTTGTAAAAGTATCTGACAACGGGGTCTCATTGACCTGTGCTGCTTTTAAACCCTGGTGAGGTATAAGACTCTCCTAGCTGTAGTGTCAACGCCACAAATCCTGAGGTATAAAACACTTTCCAGTTTTCAATAAGTAAGTTATAGCTGATTAAAATAAGTCACTATTCCAGTTTCAGTCAGATCTCTATAAATATTCTGAGTGACTTAGCCTCTCGTTTAAAACATTTTCTCCTGGGATGAGGAGGTATAAATGTGCTCTTTGTTTGCAGCCAGGAAAATTAAAAGATCACAACGTTCAAAAACGTACATGTTAGATCTTCTGGAAAACTGTTTCTTAAAGAATGTATACTATATCTAAATGTGCAAATACCTTTGTTAAGGTGGTTTGCTTTCCATTCTGCTAGCTTGAAGAAATTTTTTCTGAATACATTAAAACTTGAAAAAAAATTTCCTTATCTTTAGATGATCCATTAGCTGTTATAGCCTGCCTTTTATTTATTTTTGTAAACACATGTGTGAATGTAAACATTTTATCCAGAATGGCCTTGCAAATGTTCCTGCATTAACATATATTGTCATGGAGAATAATTTTCATTTAACTGTAATTTGCTTTATATTTTCCTCCCTGGTTGCCATAGAAACGCAGTCCGATGTGGCAGTGACTACTCACAGGAGCTAGGTTATGCATTGCCTTTATAATGGACCTCTGTTAATCATGCTGCAGTTTTCACTGAAGGAACCATGATTATTTGCAGGCAGCACTTTATTTATATAAGCTGTAAGATGCCTGTGGTACCTCAGCTTAATATTCGGAGTTATCAAGGGTGCTTTACTCTTCTGCAGAAGTTTTGTCATAAGAACTGTCTATGTATTATGATGATTGTGGAATTGATATATATTTACTTAAATTTAATGCCAGTTAGACTTCATTTTCAATTTTCATTTCATTTGCTGTAATAGCCTAACTAGTAACACTCTTTCCTGTGGTTCAGTTTAAGATCTTAAACGTTCGAAACACAACATTGAAACATTTGTTATCCTTATCTGTGCATAAAAAGTTGACTTGCTTTTCATAATAACATGTTTGTGTCTTTACGGTGGTGGCTGCAGCCAGGCAAACACCTTCTTTTCTTCCCCAAGCCCGGCATCTAACAACAGTGAGCTTTGTCTGACAGAGCGGTACCAAAGCACTTAATCACGCTTCGAAGAAAAAAAGTGTTTCCTTTTGGTTAAGAGCAGGTAGAAAGAGGGTGAAGAAGGATTTTAGTCATGTCTGTTGCCTGTCTGTGGATTTTGGGTTTGTTTTGCACCTCTTGTTTTTTTGACTGTCTTGTCCACATCAACCTCACGCCACAGCTGCTGTTCTTCTGAGCGGTGCCCACAGTTCCCTTTGATTTACTTCCACTCGGGACTCCCCAGGCTCAGGAAATGCAGATGTTGGGCGTTACAGACCACTGCAGCTGGTTTTACAGCTGAAGGTAGCAGGGCCATCCCAAGGCAGAGGTGGTTTAGGGCCCTTCCTACGCGCCATTGCAGCGTGGTGGGCTAAATGGGGCTGAAGTGGATCCCTTAAGCGTGTAGAAGCCAGTGATTTCTTTTCTTGATTGTGCCTTCAAGCACAATTCCACCTCCAGGAGTATCAGTGCTCAGATGCCTGACATTTTAGGATGCACTTGGAAAATAGAGGGCCACTGATCTCTTCCTTTGTCCATGACTTGTTGAAACCTTGGAAGGACTTGCCTTCCAGCTACTGAGATAAGAATCGCAGTGGCAGCAGTTCAAACTGAATTCAGTCAATTAGCAAATGATTCATTTTTGCTTAATGGGATAAGCTAAAGGAGAGAAAATCTACCACTTGGGATTCTCTTTTGTCTGTGTGCTTTCATGGCAGAAGCCTTAAGCTGTAACTTAGAGAAGTGAATTTCACTTGCCTCCCAAATCAGGCTCCTCAAAATGAATTCTAAGCCTGGTTTTAAGTCTTAAAGAAAAATTGTACGTTGGCCCTTTTCTTTCCTGCCCTTCGTGGTTAGACACCAATTGTTGGTTACGTAAGTCCGGATTACTCCAGCACGTGGATGCTTTCAGATGCATATGGTCTCACAGTTATTTCTTGGTACTTTACAGAAAGAATTGAGTAACATTTTGTTCTGTAATGCAGTATTAAGAAACTGGGCAATTTTTTTCTGTAATGGCGTATAAACAAGTAGTGATAACATCCTATTTAAAGCGTTTGGAGGAGGTAGGGCTAAGGAGGGGAGGCAGGGCTGAATCAAGTTTTATTTTTCTTATACCTACACACCATATTTTAGTACAGTTTTGCTTGCTTTCCATGAAAGCTGTGGGCTATTCTGAATTAACTATTTTTGAGGTGTATAAGCACAGTGCGCTGTGTGTGCTGTGGGTATGGAGTAGCCTTGTTAATAAATGTTACTCACCTCTGTTCCCCTTTGAGTATTTCTGTGTCTTTCACCGTATGATGTTGGTGCTCTTTTGCTGTTTACAAGAGGCAGATGTGATTCATAGTCAAAGGCCAATCTAATTTTAATAAAAGTCTGGAAAATGACTTGGCTGTGGTCAGGACTTTTGGGTCTTGTGTAGATGCTTTTGCATTTTTCCTCTTTCTTTTCTTCTACCTGTTATCACATAAATGCTCAGAATTGACCATTAGTTTGTGTTCTTCAGTGACAGGTTTGGGATACCCAGATGTACCTTTTCAAAGGGGGGGGGTAATGCATTCTGACAGTGCCAGCATCTTGACACTATCAGATGGGACAGTCAGACTTGCTGACGATTTGTGAAATAATGAACAGTTACTCTCTGTAATATATAGGTTTATCTGAATTTTATTCCATTTCTGCTTAACTTCAGCTACCTGAAAATCAAGTGTTCCACGCCAAATGCTTTATAATTTGGAAATATTTTATTTGAGAGTTAAGTATTAAAATATGTAATAGCGTAAGAAAATATTAGCAATTTTTTGAGCTGGTCTTGAGTTGATATTTCTGACATCATTTGAACAGCGTCATATGAGAGTGAAGGTAGAGGTGTGCAGTGGCTGTTTAGCCTGTGGCTCAAGTCGAGGGGATGTCATTAGATTGGTGGAGCGTAGCTGGGCAGTTTGCTTAACTCGTTTAAAACAACCAAGCAACCAACAAACCCACATGACCCTGCACTCTGTATGTAAATGGGTGCGTACAATGGCTAACTTGGAGACAGCTTGTGTTGTCTGACTCTTTCCCAGGTCTGAGGCAGCTATTTTAGCAAACCTTTGAGGTGTTTTTTTTCCAAAGGTGTGGTCCTGAAGGGCTGCTCGATGACTTGCAATGTGAGCACAGTTGCAGGTGTAAACTAATGCATGTGGTGACTAAGTTACCTGTTGTGGACTCATTGAATGGGCTCCTTTACCTGATAATTGGGTTAAACATTCATTCGTTAGCACGGAAGAGCAGAGTGGCTTTGGTGGCAGTGAGAGTATTTGACTCTGAAGCTTCACTCTCAGAGTATTTTAAGGTTCATTTATTTGCACTCGGGTTTGGTCTGACAGCTAATACGTTATCTTATCAGAAGTCATGAAAAAGTGTTAATTGCAGATAAAACGTAAAGCCAAACTGTCGTTCTGCTCCCTCCTGTTCTTGGACACTTGGGTTGACTTTGAGCCCCTTTGCATCCCGTGTCCTGCCTTGAAGGCAGCGTTGGATTTAGCTCCGTTAATTGTGCGTGAGATCTGGAAGGGAAGCGTGCTTTCTAACACGGCCTGGACACGGGGCTGTTACCAAGACAGTGGTGCAAATGGGGATGAGATGTGGGGTGGTGGAGAGTTCAGAGGAGCTGCCTCGTGTGCAGTCGTGGGCAGAGGGATTTCTTCAGGGAGTGGGTGAATTGTTTCCTTCTGCTCTGAACAGCCTCTTAATGAACTGCCCTCTCCAGGGTGCAGAGAGATTAACCTCCCGTGGCTAACTTCAACCTGGGAGACTTCCACCATATTGCAGCCTTCAAGTGTTTGTATCTAAAAATACATTTGTGCTGCTGTGCAACGGACTCGAGGCACGTTAATCTTTTTTTCTTTAAGGAGACTTGTCTTACTGGATGAACTACTGTGTAAATCGTATTTTTGCTGTGCAGTATTAGCATTTCTCTTCTTCCAACAGAAAAATGTGGTGGAAATAATTGTTCTGGTTGGAATTCCCTCTCTGACAACAATAGCAGAAATGGGGTGGGGTTGTTTGAAGATGTTTAATGATGAAAAGTTTTGGAGGAGCGAGCTCTCCCAAGCTGCACAGGCTTCACCATGTGATTCCTCTTTACTGTTTAGTCTTCTGCAGAAACCGCGGCGATCTCGCAACTGGCTGTTTGAATAGTTTTGACCACTTCTGTCTTTTCTGAGCACAACTGTTGAAGAATGCTTTGTCTGTCAGATCTCCTTTGCTCTACTACATTCTCTCATTCAGCTGTCTTCATTTGGTTGTAATTTAGCGCTTTTTCTTCAGATGGGGAAGAATGAAAGCCTACCAGGCTAACACCTCGAAGCAGTACTTGGAGTTATTGCTACCTCTGTGTGTAGTGATTCATCCTGGAGGCAGACAGCTTGCTGCCCTCAATACCTCATGGTAGTTCCAGACAAATTCAGATGTTGTGCTTCAGCATTTCTGGCTCATGTAGTCTCAGCAGTGATGCTTCTGTTTGTTATAAGGCTTGTTTCTAGGTAACTTCAGAGAACATTTTATGGTAGCAGTAGCACGAGGGCTAGTTTAGACACAGCGCGGGTAGCTGCAGGTGAGTTTACTGCCTTGCGTTGAATAACTTGGTAGCTGATGTTCTCGCAGCGAGTTATAACTTGAATTCTTGCTGTTTGTGCCACTGGGGAAGCTGCAGTGGGGCGTTTGAGGTCTGGGCTATAAAATGGCTTGCAGCAAACATTGCGTAAGCGTGTGTAGCTTTGGTGTCAGCGCTTACTGTTTTCTGTGTGTTCCTCAGGGGGACGCTGTTTTTACCTGTCAAGATATTTAGATTCAGAGTATATTTTTGTCCTTCAATGTTTGGCTTACTTGGACTGATTTTGGTACAGGAGCTCACCTGCTGCATTCGCTAAACTTTTATCCCGTGTTTTCCTGAGACCTGCTGTTGATGTTCATCAGCAATAGGGCTCAGTCACAACCTACTTAGAGAACTGAAGCCATTTGTAAGGAAACTTTCTTTAAAATATGGATGGCATTAGAGGGACTCAAGCTTAAAATTAGAAACTGTTTATGATGCGCAGTTGTAGTTGTTTACCTTGAACCATAATTATCTTATTTCCTGAGTTAAAAACGTCACGTCAGCTTGCTGAAGCAAGAGTTGATGACAAAGGAATTGTTTTTAGCCACCAGCAGAGCAAAGAACACTTCAAATGTGTGTCTAAATATGATTTTATAACCTAAAGTGTAGCACACTCAGGATTTTAAATTGGCTCTGGAAGTTGCGTGGGCTTATGGGTAGGCCATTTGGCTGGGGATCAAGGGACTGGGTTTAATCCTAACTCTCTGTCCTTTTGTCCTCTGAGCGTTTTCCTTGCCACCCTCTGAGCTGTTTATTTGGACGGTGATGTGTTTGAAGGAAGGGATATGCCCTTTCGCTAGGTGTTTGTAGATCTTCTCGGGGTGTGGTGTCACGGCATGGCCCGAGCCAGTTCACCGCTGCTGCGGGGGGTGAGGCTCCCCCACCCTCCCTGGCCAGCGCTGCCTCTTCCCAGGGCGCACGAGCCAATTCCGCCCCTTCTGAGTTGGGAGACCGGTAGGCAGAGGAAGATGAGTAGGATTTCTGCTGGGCTGGCGGGTTAAGCTGATTTATGGCCAAGCTCCAGAGGTGGCCCGAGGGAGAAGCAGGGATCCAGCGGGCAGAGATCTCCCTGCTCAGCTTTGCTCAGCTGTAACTGGTAACTTCACCTGCTGCCCTCGAACCCCTCCTGAGGAGCTGGGGTGCCACTAACGTACACAGACAGACGTTTGACTTCCTTGTTCTATTACATAGTAATACTCTCTGGTGAGGCTTTGTGGCTGAGGTGCCCTGTGCCCCCCTCTTACTGTTTTCCAGGCTTGCTGCCCGTAGCTGAGCGAGGCTGCAGCAGCCTGCTGCTTCATCACCGTTACCCGGTGCTGCCAGGATGTTCATTTTTCAGGAGAATGGAAAATGGGAGGGGAGCAACTTCTTTAATGATGGCAACTGCTACTTAAACCTGTTCAGGGCTTAGAATAGAAGGGGGGGGGGGGGGAAATCAGTGGAAGCTGTAGGTGCTTTCAATTTATGTGGTATTTTAAAGAATCTTTTTTTTCTGACCTTAACTTGCCAGGACCTAGACAATAGGGGAGAGATGCTGTGTGTAAATGAAGGAGGTGCTTCCTTTAGGGTTTCTCCTTGCTATGTAATTTGAGGTGATTGTAAGGCACTTGTCATAACTCTAGAAACTGAAGACTTGAGCACATCTTAAGAAATGCATTTTCCACATCGCTTTCTGGGGACCTCCCGGGTCATCAAGCCAGGTCTGCTGCTACGGCAGGTAACGGTGTCATCTAATCCTTCTAGCGGCTGTAGGTGTCTGGGTGTGAGCCTTTGAGACCTGCATATTCTTAAGAAAAAGAAACCTGTGTCTGAGTTGAAGTGTCTGGTTGTAATGGTCGTGTGACTACGCAGAATCTTCTTGGCTGAGGCGATTGTATACCGCAGCTTGGAGCGGGTGATTGTGCACTCCTTGGATAAGTTTGCTCTGTTTTCTCCCTCTGAGAGAGAGACTGTGTATGTTCTTGAAGGTGGAATGGTGACTTCCTTGACTTCTCCTTGGCTAATTAGTGTATTTTAAAATGGGATGCTTGCATCCTTTTCACGAATCAGCTTTCAGAAAGGAAATGCTGCAGTTATTAATAGTAACCTGTGTCAAATTTGCCACTGAATTGCATCGTTGCAAATATCTGGGACTATAAAGGTGACAAATGTGTCTGTCTGTCACTCTTCTTTTCTTCCAAAGAATGGCCTGTATTTTCTCAATGTGTTTAAATTGAGCACGGAGTAAGAAATTGCAGACTCATATTTTTAAATAAATGGTGCTCTTCCTAGCCTAGTAGCATCGTTAGCTCTCCTTCCTTCCCTTAGAAGAACTTACAAAGGGAATTTGAGTGGAACAGATAAGTAAAGGGCTCTTAGTAAAGTTACAGGGAAGGTATTCATTCTAATGATGGGAAATATGTTTTCGTCCCATTTCAGACTTGTATGTAGGAGGAATGAAAAGGAGAAGGTACCTGAAATATGACGGCAGCTGTGATCTAACTTTAAATTACTAGTTTAAGTCCAGAGAACATACTTCTTGTCTTCATTGGGTTGTTGAAGGCCAGCATCTTGGAGCTTAATTAGGACAAGTTGAAGCTTCAAGATTTTTTTAGCTTGGCTTCGTTCTGTTCAGCATGGTGGGGTTTTTTGAGGTCTCAAGGATGGGCAGTACTGTTGCCTATCTTTGAAATTCACCTTTGAGTGTCCCTTTTGATGGTGTATCAGCATATTCTTTGTCATGCATCTTTCAGATCTCAAATGGTAGAAATTCCCTGAGGTTGCTTCGGGTTATTTTTGTTTGTAAGTGCAGGTGCTGAGTTTCTAGGATGGCTATGACAAATGTAAGCTAGAAAACTGGCAGCTCAATTTGTTTGTCAGATGAATCTGTTGCAGTTCTGTCTGGTTTTTGTTAAAAACCTAAATTTTGTAGCTTTTGAATATACGCTAAGTTTTCTAGTACTTGATTAATTTCTTTTCCCATAAGCCTTTCTAATTGTCAACATCTGGGAATATTACTGCTCATGCTGTTGACTCCAGTAGTGCTGGTTTTCCTTTATTACTTCTTGCTGGTATGCCCAAGAAGAGCATTTGTTGTCTTTGCCTCCCACCTTTTACTTGAACTTCCTGTGTGCTGGTTTCTGTGTTGACCCAAAACTCTTTTCCTGGATAATGCTTTTGAAAATGTTTGATTTTCAGCTATCTTGTGCCCTTCATTTTCCATGTCTACAGGTATGCTGCTGTACTTAAGCATCAAAAAAAGTGCTATTTATATTGTTTTTCTGACTATAGAATAATTGGATTGGAAATATACTACTTTTCAGATGAGGCTCAGCAAATGTTTAGTATATGGAGGTTACAATTTCTTCTCATTTTCATGTGAACTAAAAATAATCGCGGAACAGTTCTGCTTAGAAAATCCACGCCATTGTGCATCCTGTGTCTCTTCCAAATGGCTTAGGAATTAACAGCTTTCTATACACTAAAATAAACAGCTTGAGGGTTCTGTACATTTTGTTGTTGAATTTTATGGCTGGATAGCTAACCAGTGCAGGTTATTTGAAAGTAGATATGATGCTGCTGTTCTGTGCTGGTGGTTTTCTTGGAAACACATTTTCACAGACTTAACGTGTGTGTTTGTTTTTGCTGTGTACTGGTAATAACAACTTGTTCTTCCAAAGCAAGACAGTGGATCCTTGCTTTGCATGTGCAGATAACTTAATAAAGAAGCGAGCCTAATTATGCATTTTTTTAAAGAGATTCAGCCAGGCTGGAAAGACCCAGCAGTCTTAGGTAATTACATTTCATGTTGGAACTCTAAAAAAGGAAAATGGTGAGGGTCTGGAGGATGATTTGGCAGCATTTGGGTTAAGACAAAGATGCTTGTAGCTCCCCAGGCTGCTGAAGTGATGGTGGGTAACCATTTTTGGGTGCCTAACCATTTTCTTATTTCCCTCCGGGACAGAGATGGCCACTTGATGTAAGTGGATGTTGTTATTAGGCAAGTGTTGCTAATATGGTTAAGACTTTTTTATCCATTTGCTGATAAAAGTCCATAATCTTTAAGGTATGTATTTTTTTAAAACTAGGGGATGTTTTTTTTTAACTTAGGCAGACTAAATCACAGCATGGAAAACGGCGTGTCCTCTAGACCGGCAGACCAAGTCTTGTCTCTGCTTGCTAGTACAGAAGGGCAAGCTGTAGCCTTGAGCTTCAGTCCAAGGTTGGTTAAGGAAATTGCAGAAGCTGTATTTTGACTTAATACTTTCCACTCATCAGAGAAGCCACAGAAGGGTGGTAAGGGTGAAGGAGGAGAGATGAGGGAACATGCTCGTGTATTTCCAGAACTCTTAATTGTGTGCACAGAATTGAAAAATCTGGTTCAGTGGAAACTGTTCAGGCTTGCTTTGCTTCTGCCACATCATGCCAAGAAAAAACGAGTTACTTCAGTGATTTAAGCTTTCAGGTTGTGCTGGGAGCTGGGATTCTTCTGACAGCCCCAGTTTTTTACCCTGCCAAGTACCTTTCAGCCTGCTTTCACAGATCTTTCCAGGAGAAATTACATGTAATTTTAGAGGTTAGCAATTTTGAGATATTCTTAAGGGTAGAGAACTTTAAATGTCTGATATGAAGAAACCAGAGAACCTGTAATAAAACTGGCATGTCCAGTAATTTCAGAGTTTATTGCTCAGCTGCCAGTTGTGTGTTTGCAAGGGTTAAACTCAGTGAAATATTAGGCTTCTGCTGATAATTAGGTTTTTTTAGTTTAATGCAACTCAAACGTAAAAGTAGTTAAACACTCTTATACTATCTCTTGACCTACTGAAATGAACTACAGAATTTTTATTTGAACTTCTCAAGTCTCATTTCTATGAAAGGAGGCAGAAGCGTACTATATGCAAGCATCACTTCCCATTCTCCTTGCAAGCATGATGTTCAGAGTATTTATAAAGTAGACAACAATGGTGCGCAGCAGTTTCTCGGGGTCAGCCAAGAGTATTGGTGATGGAAGCTGAATCCGATGCCTACATCAGTGTGGAAGTACTCTAACTGGTGTTGTCTAATGATTTGAAAAAACCCCAAGTCTTGAGGAATACCTGAAACACATTGAAACTAGTCACTTGACATCACAGATCCCCGATTCTTTTCATTCACTGGAGGTCTCTAAACAGCTTAGTTGCTCCTGAGTTTAGACTCTTGTCAACCCCCCAATTTCTTGTGGACTGTGTTGTCCATGTCAGACTTGCAATTAAAACACTTAAAGGACAGTTTGGTTCCACAGGAGCCGCTTCTTTCCCTTTATGCTTGTTTTGTGGGATAAATTGAGCCTTAGGCTCTTAAGCCCACACATAAGTATCTTCATCTGTGTTTCTGAGGATAGTATCAGGTTATTTTGTATTTTTATCAAGTGGCAAAAATGACAGGAGCTTTAAAAGATGTAGATCTCAGCATACGTATGATCTGCAGGGCAAAACAAAGGTACTTTGAGACCAAGAATATATTACCTACTTAATTTCTGAAAGCTATCAAATTAAATTTTACTTGATGTTAAAATTTTGTCACAATCAAATGTACTGAAAGGTGATTTTTTTCTTCTTTTTTAAGCGCTGGTGGAATTCTCTCTGCACTTTGGTTTTTCACTTCGGTAATTGGTACTGTATGAGCGTAGTTGGTTACCCTGATTGCTGCGGAAATACTTGCTTCTTTGTAAATTCTAGTGAAAGGCAATTTCTGTAGCTCACACAACTACTGGGAATTTCTTCTTAAAGTTTAGGAGCAGCTGCATGTGTGAGCAAGTGTGACTCTGGTCCCGCTGAACACACAGTTTGCTCAGCGTGTGTGTATTCGGAGATGGTTGGTCTGTATGCTACTGATAGCATGCGGGGCATTTCAGTTAAAGGCCTGTTATTTATCTCTAATTTCTGTGTATTTCTTGGCAACAGCTCTTTCTTGCCCCTGTCAGATCTCCAGTGCAACACCTCCTGTTTCCTGCTCTTTCTAAATATTCCCTAGCTGCCTAGAGTGGTCTGGGTGTGCTTTTCCAGGCTCTTGAGTGAAATCGCCGCAAATCTGATGATCTTTATTAACCTTAGGTCCCGTGTGAGGCCAGAGGAAAGATTTCACTGCTGCGCAGGGCAGGACTGTTCTTGGATCTCGAGGGGGTGTGAGCAAAACCTCCAGAAAGGAGCAGAGGCAGTAGTTTCTGCACTCTGTATGTGGCACTTTGATTTCTTCCCCAAATTCCAGCGCTGGTCGTTTGGATCCTTAGTGGCTTGGGTTCTGTAACATGGCAGGGGTAGGATCCCTCTTGTTGCAGAAGGGTACCTACAAACATTTCTGGAAGACATGTAGTTGAAAAGAAGTTGGTAGGGTTTGTAGTGCTGTCTGCTTATGGATTTTTTCCCCCACCTCCTCCTCCCGTTTCTCAGACTCCTGAATTGTAATGTGAGTTTACAATTCCTGAGAATAAGTCTTTTTCATCATTTCAGCAGGGTGAAAGATCAGTGTTTGCGTACAGGGTGCTGTGTCAAGCTATGCAGGCAGTCTTGCTGAGTTGTTTTGAGTGTGGTTATGGAGTGCACTGGAAAGCACTTCTAGACTTCCCCTCCCTCCAGATTTGTTGCACTTGTACCTCCTTGAATTCTCTATCTGAGGTAATGGAGTTTATCTGAAAGTGTAAGCTCGTTGGTGCCTTGTGTGCTCCCCAGTGTATATTTTTGCTGAAGCCCTCAGAGAGATGCCTCATTGAAATTCTGTCTCTTCCTGAAATTATTTTGAGGGAGGTAGATGAGTGCTGTGGAAAAAGGCTGTCCTAGTCCCGAGAGATTTTCCCCATTCAGAAGTTGTTCTAAACCAGAATCTAACTCTTATTGTGGTGCTCTGTTACGCTTCTTAGTTCTGGATCACCTTAAAATCTGAATTGATGCAAGTCTGTCTTGAAATCAAAATACAACTTCTTGCTTCAGAGAAGCACTAATAAGAAAAAATGTACTTGCTTGTGGGGAAGCTGGCCTCTAATGAGACTTCAGTAGACGGCTTCTTTCCTACTCCCCATTAAATGGAGATTTAGGTAGAACCCTTTCTGCAGTCAGTTGATCAAATTTAGAAACATCTAGATGTATAAAATTGTTGAATCTTCTAAGTGATTCTGTGTCTGTACAGAACCGGTCGAGTTTTACTTTTATGGCTGATATCAGCCTGTGAAGCCACCTCTTGCCTCCCTACTGGAACCAGTTAGTGTTCCCCTGCCACATCCCGGCTGCCCGCCCGAGCTGCTTTGAGTGAATAGTCTACAGTTAATGCAAGTATACTGTCTTTTTCAGGTCACATCTTGTGATTGTAAAACATTTTCCATCTTTAAATACTGATTTCTGTCAAGTTACAAGATAGCTTTTTATTAAAGAAGTTGGAATTATGTAATTCCCAATTTTTTCAGTGAACTCTAGAGAAAGTTGCACTGTGCACTCTAAATCTGAAGTTTACTGAGCTGTGCGGGAGAGCAGCAAGAGGAATCGGTAACTAATGAGTGGGGAACTGCTCAGGATGTGGTCGGTGTTAAAGAACAAGTTGGTGGGAGAACTTAGAGGTTGAAAAGCTTATTTTTTTTGTAATGGAACTGTCTGCTTACCCAGAGTTTCCAAATTGCTTCATATTAATATAAAATAAAGCATCACAGGTCTTGAAAGACTGAACCTGTTTTAAACAGGAATCTGGTCACCTTGAACACTTAATTATTTGGTATTTATACTACCATTTCAGCAAACAAAGACTCAATGTCTGTCATTTCGCATTGCAAAATGGTTTCTGTGTAGCTGCAGTTAGCTTGGCAGGCATCGGAGGGTTGTCCAGTGTTGTAAGTTCACAGAAGGGAGAACAAGAATGGTAGTTTGTGAAGTGATACATTTTCATCAGACTACAGCTAAGAAAATTGGATGGTTAAATGTGTCTAACATTATTAATTATAATTCAGGCTTTTGGAGGTAAAGTTCTAAATTGAAACGTTGGATTCTGCACAACAGGAACCCAACTATATACTACCAGTCAGGTTTGCCCAGGATCTGTGCATTGAGCATCTTCTGCTGAAGTGTTTGCTGTTCTTCGTAAGTAATTTGATAACAATTTCATAAAAAAGTGATACACTGTGGTGAAAGGTAATTGGCTTATATGTGGTCACTATTTCGGTGTTACGATACTTAATGTGTATTTTATATGTGAGCTAAGTAACGAATAAAATTGCTATATATAGGCCAGGAAGCAGGTATAAATAGATCTTGAAAATTGTGTATCGGTATGTCCTGGGACAGGATTTCTGTAGACTTTTGTGATAATTTTGTTCACAATTGATCATGGTCACTACTGTCAGCAAGCAGCACTACTGATTTTCCAGATAATGCAGTTGGAAGTTCAGCTCTTTTTTCCCCCTTGGTTTATCTTTTATGTCTGTTTAAGAGGATAGCTCTAGTTAGAATTGTGACTTCTGTTGTGGAGGAGAAGAGTTTAAAAGGGGTAAGGGAATCGTGCTGGAAAAGATGCTGTGCAAGTATTGTCATCATACTCCCAAGAACTGCAGTTTCCCATCAGGGGATCCTTCAGTGCCCCACGACTCGCTTGCCTTGGAAAAAACCATGAGGTAGCTGTGTGTCTTTATCTCCTTTGCTCTTTTGAAAGAAAAATGACAGAAAACTCTCATTTGTTTCCCTCTTGCTTGTCTGGAAAAGTTTCTCTGCTGCAGGATTTCCTTTCTTTGAGTCAAGACTGTGCACCCTTATGTGTTCCTTTGGGTTTTCTGGTTTTATTTTGGCTTGCTCCTTTTCACTGCGGTTCCTAAAGCTTCCTTTAACTTAGTTGGTAGCAGCTCTGCCCTGGATGCAGCTGTGTTGCTCATCTGGACATCTTCCCTTTGATTTTCGTCAGGGAGTGAAAGCTTCTCAAAACAAACAAGGCTTTCCCAGGGTTCCCCATCTCCTCCACTGTGTATCTGTCCTGCTTAGCCTCGGGGTCTCTCCTGGGTGGCTCTTTAAAGACCATCCCGTTGGAAGGCAGGAGTCCAAATCCAGCCTTTTGTAAGGTAACGGGCAGCAATAACGTATAAAGTTGAACTGCATGTCATGAGCTCTACGTAGGCCAGTCCTGTTGACTGTTAAGTTGTGAAAAGATTATAGGAAACTAGATCTGTTGCTGTTTAAAGAAGCATTGAGCTCTGGAGTATGGTGTGAGGGAGCTGGGCCTTGAAGTCGTGGAGGTGGAATTTGGGAGAACAAGAACAGATTAAAACAGGGCTTAAAAAGTAGCAGTTGGCTGCTCAAAAGGAGCTCCACGGTAAAGACATTGGTGTGAGAGGTTTTAGAAAAAGAACACAAGAAGCAGAGTGTAATGAGGAGGAGGAGAGGATCGGTATGTGAAGATCCTTGGAGTTAAGGTGGTCTGTGTGAGCTGAGGCATCTTTAGCACTTTGTAAGGGGCAACTGGAAATGGAGCAAGCAAATAAAAGCAGTTTTGTTAAAAAGAATATACTTTGTAGTTCCTCACTTGTAACTTCATATATTTGAGTTTCTTGTTTTATATATAAAATTGGTTTTTAGAAGTTCTCCTTTTACAAGAAAAGGTAATTTGGAAGAAATCCAAGTTTTCCATTGTCAGCTGGAACAGGGGTTGGCCATTGTGTCCCTCGGTGTGGTTTACGGAGTCGAGAGGTCAGATGAGACATGGGAATTTGAGTGGGGAATTCGGCAGCGAGCAGTGTGTGGAGTTGGAAATTAACCCTTTAACCTCTTTGTGCAGACCAGAATAACTTCAGTTGGACTGGGGAAGGCCCAGTGCCTGTGTTTCAGGTTACGGCTGCTTGGCTGGCACAGCCGAGCTTTAGCAGTTGTGGTCTGCAGTACATCATCAGCTTCTTTCTGTTTATGAAGTTCCTTTACTGAGCTGCTTCTCTGTGGAAGCGTAGCAGAAGTTTAGGTATTGCTATTACACATCTAACGCATGTTTTGAAGAAATTCTGTGGTTTTACTTAGAGTGTACGTTGACTCTTTCCCATATTTACAGGTCCCTTAAAGCTAGAAGTAAGAACCTGCTAATGCTGAGCAGATACCTGGGGGCAGTTGGGTTCATCACGGACATAAAAAATTTGGGATAAGACAGTGTTTTACATGTGGCTCTGCCCAAGCTCTCAGGTATTCCATGCTGCACGCCCTCAAACATGCTGCTTTGTAAGTTCAGGCTTGCCCTTGCTCATATGGCTTGTACAGGCTCCTACTGAGCTGTGCTGTCCAAAACTTGTCCCCTCTGCAGTTAGGGAGCAGGCCAGGTCACCTGAAAAACACTAGTGACTTCTGTGGAGATCTCATCTGGAACAGACTAGTTTGCTCTGGCTGGGAGAGAAATATATTTCTGAGCAAACGTACTCGTCAGGCGTGCAGGCAGGGCTGGGTGAGTCATGGGATAGGCCGGGTTTAGCTGCAGCCCTGAGGCTCCTCAGGCAAGTCGGGTTTCTGCACGCGCCACGCTCAGCACCGCGCAGCTGAGCGTTCTTCTGTCGTGAGGAGCAGGGAAGAGTTCGGGTACTGGGTTTTGGACTTGGAGTCGTCTGCCAACGCTTTCATGTACCAGTTCAGTCGCCCCGTTAATGAAGGTAATTCCCCTTTGCCTTGGGTGCTGAGAGTTCCTGCTGGTTCCTGCCCGGCGTCGGGAATTTCGCTTTGGGAATTTACAGCTGGAAAAAAATCCTTGAAAGGTGCAGCAAGAGCTGTTTAAAAAAATAAAGAAAAAGTTAGAGGTTTGTAATAGATGAAGATGGTATGAAGAAGGTATGCTTAAAAAGAAAGCACCTGTGTCACGGGTAGTTCCACATAAATTGTTCAAGAAAGCAAATTATTGGCACAGGGTACCTGGTAGCACGTCGTGGGCAGTTCACCTTTTCCCTGCGTATCCATCGGTTCATGAGTCGCTCACAGTTGGGGGGTGACAAACTGTTTCTGGTAAATCAAATGACTGTAAAACCACACGGATGGTTACAGAAACCTTGAGACAAGTAAATCTTTTTTTTTAACCTATTATGAGAAAGTTACGGAGTTTGGCTGATGCTTTGCTAAGCATTCCACAATTTCTTTTGTTCTTCTGTTTGTGCAGACTTGTTATCAGAAAGTTTATTTCTGGATTAGGCAAGGATTTGTATTTAGTAGCCTTCATAGCATGCTTGTTGTGAGTAAACTTGTGTGTTTTAATTTGCTAATGAACTAATTCTTGTGTTTTTCAGATTACACAGCGTTTTTTGGACACACCTCTGTTGGATTTTAATATATGTCCTGCTAACAACAGCTTTCAACTATGGAATCGGTAAATATTTACCTTGCTTTTGTCCAAATTTTCTGTTTTATTGCCTAACAAGTGCTTGTGTCCATGTTGATGTGTTTGTGCTGTGGTGGGTTGTTTTTATTTTAAATTTTTCCTTGTTTTCTGAAATTTGAAGGTAAAAATTTCAAACTTCCATGGAATAACTTAAAGGAACTAACCAAGAATATCTTAGGAAATGTCTTTAATTCTAAGATGCCCTTTCACTTTCATATCATTTCAAATGTAGCAAGTTTTTACCTGACTTCAGTGAAAGCCAAAGTTAACTTTCCTGTGGGGGCAGTTCCAGCACTGGTTTGTCCAGCAGACTGTGGAGCTTGTTGGTGCTGTTGACTGCTGAGTATTACATATTCTCCTACCTCTAGTATATCGTGGTCTTCTTTCTTTCTCTTCACTTTCAAAATGTCTTTAAAAAAAAGTCTATTAAAAAGTGCCAGTTTCACAATGTTATGTCTCCTCGTGATTAGTATAATTGAAACAGATGGCACCTATGTTTCATTTTGGGCAGAGAAACCTCCCAATATGCTGAGACTATAGTTGATTCAGTGTTAGGATTCAACTTTTTGGTAGCATTAGCAGATGCAGAAGTAATAGGCTATCTTAGAGTGGAATTTAGGAAAAAGAAAAAGAGATTTTTGCCTCGGTATTTTGAGAGAGGTCGGTGCTGTCCTCTGGGAAGCAAAATGATAGATGTAGCTGGTAGGAAGTTTGTTCTTGCTGATTTTTTTTCTGCAGTACTGGCGGTTTGGTGTGTTGCAAGCTGAGTAGAAGCTGTTGTTTGCTGCTCTCCGTGGGCTCGGCTTTGCAGCGTGTGTCATGGGAGCGTTATGGAGGGGAAGCTCTGTGGTGCAGAGCCGAAGGTCATCCTCAGTGTGCCCAGAAATGCTCTGGAGGAGGCTCTCGATGGATAACCTACAGCGTGTGGCTTCTGCCCTGGGCTCTGGGTACTTGGCTGACCTCTTGGTTTATGCTGCAGTGGGATTATTTGTGTTGAAGTTGTCATTATGATAAAGGCCATTATTGAAGGAGAGTTGCTCAATGTAGAAATATAGGTTTGCTCTATCAGGTGGATTTGCAAGCTGGTAGGTTTCTTTTGTCTTGGATTTTGAGAGGAAAAAAAAATATCGTTGTATTTAGTTTGTCCCTAATAATTCCAAGGTACTCATATGGAGACAAGACGTTATTTCAGTTTCCCTTGGTGAATATTAATAGCAGTAGAAGCCTTTGCAGTGAAACAAAACAGACGAGGCATCAGTAACTCTCCCCTGCCGCAGCTACGTAATGAAAGCGTATCAAGTGTGAGACCTTTTGCTGGAGTGAGCAGTAACTCTCTCCTTAATGGGTGCTCTGCAGTCCCCTGAAAAACTGAGCTGAATCCTAACACCAATTACAAACCAGGTTGTTTACTACCTATTGTATTTCATAGTTCGGTACGCAGACTTTTCTGTCTGAGTTTTGAAGTAAATCGTGTTTTGGTTTTTTGAGTGCAAACTGTACTTTTAAAAACAAGATAGTACTAATTGCAGTACCTTTCACTTAAACGAAAGCTTACTAAACATTCAAATGTATTTACGTCCTGTACTTGCCCACTGGGCAAAACGACTTGCTTCCTGACAGATTATAGAGCATTATGGCAGACTGCATCTCTCCAGGGCCTTTTGTCTGCGTGACCTGCCTTTTGGCCACTAATACCTTTTCAGATTATTACTGAGACCTTAAATTATGCACTGCATCGCTATGGTAGCTGCCCTTTAGAAAAGTTTGCCACATGTGCTTTTGTCCATCTTTAGCCCTTTTCTGTCTGGATGTTTTGTACTTTGTTTATATAAAGCCATGCTATGCTGATTATGGGTCTAGCTGAAACTGTGGATGGAAAAACTTGACAGATGAAGGTTGAGGATGTATGATGTGACAAAACATTCACACTGTGTAGAGAGAAATAATTACTATGAAGTCAGATGTTTCTCTGACTTCTGAAACAACAATAACAAAAAAAGAGTGATTTGGCTTTGTGGGTTTTGTGAGCCCTGGGAGATGATAGTTAAGTGACTTTTTCCAGTAATACAAGTTTTTATCCCGCAAAGACAGACTGTTGCATTACTTAAAATGCATATTGGTCCAGGGACTAATTGCTTGATTCCTGGGCCACTGCAGTATGGAGACATTGAGGAGGAGATCAAAGTCCTCCAGTGTTGGCTGAAAAAAATGACCCAAATCTGGCATGTTCTGAAACTGTAGAGGCGAATTCATAGGCTTTGTGCTGTGGGGAGGCTCCGGTGCGCACGGTCACCACGGTTTCTGCAGGTACCAGCCAGCGCACTGATGTGCCGTTTATGCCATCCTCTGAGTAGCCCAAGGGTTGAACAGAATTGATGCCTGGCCCATGCTTGAGTAAAAATCTCTCCTCCTAAAAAACAGGTTGTTGTTGTCTTTAACTCCTTATGGTGTGCATGGGTAAAACGCTGGGGTACCTTGGGACTTGCGTGGCCAGCTAGCAGAGTGAGGATGTGCTGCCTTCTGTCTTGTCTGAGGAGAAGGTGGATGTGCGAGTGCTCAGCTTCTGTCGCTCCTCCGTTCGTGACCATGAGAATGAGGTTGTCTTTGCTGTAAACCTTCGAGGGAAAATGCTCTGGGGCACAAAACTGGTTGTTTCAGGTTTTTTTTCTCGTGCATGCCAGCATGTACCTTGCCGTAAAGGATGCTGCCTGGATTCCCCACTGAAGGATGCTGAGGAGGAGCCTGATCGTCAGGACCAGGCTTACCTTTGTAGTAAGATCCCACAGTGTTTGCTCTGTTCCGTCCACATTTTATAGCTTGACTAATGGAAATAAAACTTCAGTGCTGGAAAGGGACCTGGAGAATGTCCACTGTGCTCTTCCCTTTGGTTGCAAACCTGGTGCAGAGTGTTTCAGCCCCTGGGAGGTGGTTTGTTCCCGTCACATGTGCCAGTACCACTGTTGGTGATGGTGTGCTGTTAACCTGATCACCAAGATACTCTGCATTTAAATAAAATAGAAATATCTAGAGGTTTGTGTGGATTGTTTGTGGCATGGTCTGCTGACCCAGAAGTAGTTGCGTTGGTGCAGCAGGAGGACCAGAAATGCTGTGGTACGTTGTGGGGAGGGAGCAGAGGGCCTGTTCCGCTGCAGGAAGTGTTATGAAAGTCTGAGATTTCTCCATTTTGGTAGATGGCTCCTTTTATTGTGAAATGCAGGAGTTGCTACAAACATATTGCTACTCTCAGTTCTCTAAAAGAGACTTGTTTTTTATTGTTTTGTTTTCTCCCCCCCCCGCTTTCTGTAGTAATAACAGAGGTCCGACCTAAACAGGTGGAGAAAAAAGGGAGTTGAGTCACCTGCCTGAGATGCCACCTTCACGTAGCCCCAACGGCTGCAACGTGGCACCACTCGTGCCGCAGTGAGCAGGACGGGCATTTTCCAGGTCCATCACAGTAGCTTCTTTTTGCCTGTTGACAGCAAGAAATGGCTGTGTGGCACTGGGCTTGTTCTGGGGTTCGGTGCCTCGATGGGTTTGCAACACTGGTCCCCAGCACCGGGGTGACTTGCGCTTTCCTGACCTGTCATTAGGGAAGCAGAGGGGTCAAGGCTTTCTCTGAGCAGCAAAGGAGTTGCAGCGGCTTTTGATGGTGGTTTTGGCACCGGTATTTTATGGAGTTGATAATGAATATGTAGGTGTAAGATTAAAAGAATGAATAAGGTAGCGCTGCTAAACAGAATTGCTTTTCAGAGCTGCAGCCATGCCTTGTTCTGACCTCCTGAGAAGGATACAATTGTAGAGCTGAGGCCCATAGTGGAAAAGCAATTACAGTACATGCATCCAGGATTGAATTGTCCTCTGAAAGTCAGATGCTGCAATAATGGTAGTGTTGTTTAGGTGGAACGTGACTTTAACGGCTTGGTATTTTTCTATTAATGTTCTTAAATGTGTTCATGTACAGCTTTCAATTTTTACTGCTTTGGGGGAAATAGAGCTTAGTATTCCACAAGGAAGATACTTCTTTGCATAGAAGTGTTGTTCTGAGCTTTCTGGCTTTTTTCCATGTGTTTCAATTCTTATCCCTTCCAAATTAGAGGGCTTGGAAGATAACACAATAGAAGTGCAGCGTACATTTTTTTCTTCAGCATGTTGGTCACAGCAGAGCTGAGCAGTGAGGCTTTCTGTGTGGTTCTGGGGTACGGTACAGAAATGTTGGCTTTTGGGGTGAGGAGCTGCTGTGTTATGAAGTAGGGCCTGGAGAGGGGAGAGGAAGCCATGTGCAAGTGAAATTAATAGTTTCATGTAACAGTAAAGGAGTGGAGCTGTGTGGCTTGTGGGTTTGACTGACTTCTGCTGTGGTCCTCACCCCACCCCTGAAATGGTGGAGCCCTTCCTCTCAGAAAAATGCAGATTTTGGAAGTGCCGTAAAGCAGCTTGGGTGGCTCTTCAGGTGCAGGTTTGCCTGTTTCATCTGTTTCAGATGAGGCATTTTCATAGAATCACAGACTGGTTTGGGCTGGAAAGCACCTTAAAGCTCATCCAGTCCCACCCCCCTGCCCCAGGCAGGGACACCTTCCACTAGCCCAGGTTGCCCAAAGCCCCGTCCAACCTGGCCTTGAACCCTTCCAGGGAGGGGGCAACCACAGCTTCTCTGGGCAACCTGTGCCAGGGCCTCACCACCCTCACAGGGAACAATTTCTGCCTTAGATCTGATCTAAATCTGCTCTCTCTCAGTTTTAAACCATGACCCCTCGTCCTGTCCCTCCTGCCTTTCCTGTAGCTCCTTTAAGCCCTGGGAGGCCACTCTAAGCTCTCCCCGGAGCCTTCTCTTCTCCAGCTGAACACCCCCACCTCTCTCAGCCTGACCTCACTGGGTTTGTGCTGGTGTGGGGCTCAGCCTGGGAAAGGCTGTGGACGGGGGGGGCGGTGAGTTGGGGGGGGAGCATTTCCTACCCAGTGCTCTTCTCTGGCACAGTGCTTGTACGTGGTTGTGGGTGTTTCCACAGCCTTAGGAGCGGTAAACTCCTCTGTTTGTCCATTTTGTGTTCTGTAATGGACAGTGCTAAAGTTATATAACCTAAATTTCATTTTTAAAGCTGTATCTTCACATGTAAGCAGAGGTTAAGCAGAGGTGGCTGTATTGTCAGCCTAGATTTCTTGGTGGGTTTAAAATCCTTCTCCTGTCCCAACGAAAAAGCTGCCTTCCCAGATGTAATCTCAGCATAAGCATTTGATTTGAGTGTTTGAATTGCTGCTTTTACAGTTCTCTGTATTTTATCAGAATTTGTTAAATTGCCAATGTTATTCACCTGCCACTTTTGGCAGATGCCACCTACATGCCCTCAATTTGAACATACCTTTTAGGAGAAGTGTAGGTAGGGAGGCTCCTTTCTTGCATGTCAGATGTTAGAGAGTGGAGCACTTACATTAATTCACTTTCACTAACCTTTCCACTGCTAATAAACTAACCTGGCCCCTGTGCACAATACAGCACCTTTAATGAATATATGTGAGCTAAGCAGAAACTTTTTTGAGAAATGTCTTGCTTCTTTGGGTGTAATTCTGATCTGTGTGTTCACCATGACACAGAAAGGAGCTCTTGGTAAGAGCAAGTTACAACCGAATAGAACACTTGTCCTCCTTCCTCTTGTTCCTAACTGAACACGAGGCAAAGCTGTGGCAATAATTACCTAAAAAGAAGGAAAATAGTTCATTTGTTCCTTGCCCGCCCCCGACTCTACTTGTCTTTGAATAATTTTATTGTCCAAAGGGACTACGTTATGACCACAAAAATCCTCATTTTTAAGAGGAAGTATACCTTTTGAGTTAGGATTTTGTAGTGTTGTATCAGCTAAACTACTCTACACTGAAAAATCACAGTTGCATTTAGGAACAAGTTCAGTAAAACAAGCTTCTAACGTAGACAGTGCACAGGATCATCGTTTCCAGTAACTGGCATTTCATGGGGGAAGGTTCCTATGAGACATACAGCCCGGGTGACACGTGGGGACACGATTTCAGGAAGGCAATCTGTAGGTTATTTGGTGTGTAAGCGGCCGGTTTCCGCTTCCATCGTTGTGCAACGGCCTTCCTGGGTGTGACATCTTTTGAAAATAAAAGTGCTTTCAGGCAGGTTCTGGGGTGGCGAGTGAGGTGCAGGATTTGGAGTGATGGTTTTATTTATTTATGAGGGTTTTGTGTAGCACCAAAGTGTGTTCTTGAAAGGGACTGAAGTTACGGTCTCTGCCCTGAGGAAGTGACGCTCTGGATGGGAGATGACAGGCTTTAGAGTGGAATGGCAGGATTACACAAAATATGGCTGAAATTACTTGTTTTCAGAAGATATCCATCATGCTATGATTAAGTGCAGATGATGCGTTTGGCAGCAAGAGGTGTGCAATCTGTTCCTACCCTAAGGAGCTTGCAGACCAAAGGCCTGCTGATAAGACCAGACTCACTGTTGTATTTCTTGAATGAACGATGGTCTAGGGTGTTCTTCTTCCCTTATCTTTTGCTCTTTTAAATAGTAGTGTAGATAATTGTGAGCCTGGTGATTTTGACATTCAAATCCCCGAGTTCTTTAAGGGGGGGATGTAGTTTTTTGTGTTTAGGGGAATGCGTTCCTGTTGCAAGAATACTGAGGGAGATGCATCAGTGACTTGGGCATCTTTAGTGGAGCTGCAGGTGGGGCAGTCGGTGTCTGACAGGTACAAGTGAGCGGCCTGACACCCCTCAAGGTGGGAATCGTTGCTGGGTGGTGTAAAATGGCAGGAGAAAAGGGAGTGTGAATTTTACAGAAACCTTGTGTGGAAGGTGGTTTGGCTGAACCACCGAAGTGTCTGATGCTGTAACAGAGAGGTGCAGGCTGTTTAATTTGTACATGTAAAAGGGGGATATTGTTGTTATTGCAAGCAAATGCGAAATTGATGGATATGCTTTATTGATATTCTTTGGAAGGGGACTTCTGATAAAAACAGGAAACGAACCTGAAGTCACTCTTAAATGTCGAGTGTGAAGATGGAGACAAGGCATTATCATTATTTCTGTTCCGTTGGTTAAATTCTTGGCGGATTTTTCATTTTAGAACAGGAGAACAAGGGCTGAGATTTGCAGGCTAAGTCTAATTCATTACTGGCTTAATTAGATGCTTGAGAACTTGGGTATTCTGACAGGGTTTGCAATGCTGCATGTTATCCCTGTTTTATAGTAGTTTGCTGGACTTCTCCAGAAATTCAAAGATAACTGATTTGTATTTAACAAGTTAATGTTTTAATTAGTATTTGGTCTTGGGTTGAGGCTGGACAGGCTAATTGTTTCCAGTTGCTGGAGATGTACAGGAGCCAGGAGAAGGGCTTTCTAGGGTGTTTTGCAGAAGTTTGCATCTTCTTGTGGACATTTGAGCGAGTGAGAGGGTGCAGGCTGGTGTCTGTGCTCACCATGGCAAAGGCAGAGGCTCTGAGGGGCTCAAATTCCCAGAATCTGGCTCGGTGCCTGGGCGTTTTGGGAAGCTGGCATGCCTGACTTTTCTATCCTCAGAAGTGGCTTTGGTTTGGTGGACAAATACTGAAAGCTCTTCTTTTACTCAGAACTGTTTAATCCGCATTGCCTGCCTTCACCACTGCCCAGGTTCATCCCGGGTGCGGGCAGATGGTCGCAGGCAACCGTGTTGGGGCATTTTTGGGAAGGCACAGCCCTTCGGTGAGGGCCATGGCAGAACGCAGCAGTGAGTAAAGCAGATTTCTGAGGCGCTGTGGGACTGGCTAAACTCTCTGCTTTCCCTGAGAGCGGCGGTCTCAGCTGTAATGTTTTTAACTCTTGAATTTGGAACAGACTTAGAAGCTCACCTTTGGGGGTGGTAGCTTGTTAAGTTGTCAATACTATTGCCTGTAACCATCTGTTCCTACCACTAAGTAGCTGCAAAAATCAGTAATTCATGCTTTATTTTTTTGAGGAGCTTGAGTGTAAATTTTCTCCCTTGTTATTTTTATGGGCTCCTTCGTTATAAAAGCCAAGCATCTCCACAGTGCTGGAAAGGCTGAACAACATTCTTTCTTTAATCTTTCATCTAAATTTATTAGAAATTTAAATTCAAATAGTTACCAATAATGGAGGTTACTCTGGAGCACAACAGCTATTTCTGGTGAAGTCAGCGCGTGGGTCTCCCTTATCAAACAGGAATGTGCTTGTGTAACTTCACCTTTCTGGGTTAACCACCCTGAAGAGGAAGGGAGATGGTAGGCATGTGTACAATTTATTTTAGGAAATCGCCACTGTAAATGGATGCTGTGTTTGCTTTTGCAAGTAAAACTTGTCATGGATTCTTATTTTTTATTTTTTGCCCTAGTGAAATAATAATCCAAGTGGGCTGGCTTTGGTAGTTCTGATGTTAAGTTGCTGGGGTGGTAGTTGGGGTCGCAGAGGGAGAGGTGGTCTGGAGGCAGCTCTGGTGGTTGGCGTGTGGGAGTCACAGGAACGTTGAAAACAGCATCGATTGTAGGACAGACAGACAGACTGCTGTGTATCATACCCTGAGCTACCCGGGGCTGGGATTTCACTCCTGGACTTAAACTGCAAAATCGAAATGGATTGACATCATTTAATGATGTTGGTGTTTGGGGACATGAGATCCCAGTTACTGGGGTTGTCTTCAGTGCTGCCACACAGCGGGTAGTGATGACACTTTTTTAATACAGAAGGCCTTTGCAGCCTGAGACCAGGTGTTGTTCAGAGTTTGTATTCTCTTCCTTACTGTGTTGTTGGAGTTCAGTTTTGCAAGTGTTTATTCTGGTGGTTATCTAAGCTGCAGAGCGTATGCCTAAGGGTTCTGCTGAGGTGATGTCCAGTTTTCCCAGCTTTACACCATCTGCATGCTTGCCACTGATGTTAGAAGCTGGGTTTTGTCTGATCTAAAAGGACTGTTGGATTTTGTGTGATGCGTGTGTCTGGACTCATTCTGTGATACAATAATGTAAAAATACAGTGTTATCCTGCAATAATATCCAAGCAGTGGCGACCTGACCAGCTCTGTTCTGGGGCCAGGCACGTGCTACTGCCCTTTGTATCTCCGTGGGCTTTGCTGGGAACACCCGGGTGCCGGGGAAGGCTGGGAGCAGCACTCGCGTGAGAGTGTGGGTCCTGTGCCTTACCGTCACGCAGGGGAACAGCCCTGATATGATGAAGAAACAGGGAAGCTCTTGGAGGATTTAGTCCTGGCTGTAATTAATGGTTTGGAGGATTTGCAGGATAGGAGTGGGCTCTAAGGGTTGAGAAGGAATCCCAGAAGGTTGTAACTGTTGTTCCTGGCAGCTGTAGCTGCCATAAAGAAGGACCTGGCACGCCACCATCAATTCCTTGTGTACCCTTAGAAAATTTTAATACTTCTATACTTCAGAGTTGTTCAGGGAAAGTTGTTAGTCTAAAAGTCATGCACCTTGCAGAGAGGCTTGGACTCAGCACAGCAGAGCTCAGGCGTCTTTGAGGTACATTATCTGTGACTTTCCTCGACTTCAGATGATAACATTTAGCCTTAATTCTGAATTTTGTGGAAGTCCTGATGCTGGGTTTGTTTCCCAGTTTGGTGAAAGGCAGGATGGCAGCATGAGGACTGGATGTGTTTATGTGCTTGGGCACCTCGAGCTTCTCCCCAAGGCTGACTCGCAGTCTGGCGTAGCTGAGCTCGAGCAGTTGGCCAGACGCTGACCGCAAACTAGCATGGGGGAAAATAATGGAGGAACTGCAAAAATGAGAGGAGCTGGTCAGTTTGGATGTGGGTAGGTGTGGCAGGAGGAGTTCTTTGATTTTGGTCATTTTTGTCCTTTTATATAATTTTTCAGCCATTAAACTAACAGTATAAGGATTCAAATGTCACCACTGAATAGCTCTGGTTATTCTCTGCTGGATCTAGACTTATTGCTGGTGTCATATAAGAAATATATTTCCTTTTTATGTTACGCAGTCAGAAGAAAATTATTTTGTTGTCTTCAGAGTTTTTACCTCATTCTTGTAGTCTTGCCAATATCCTGTATTTGTGTTTTGCAGGAAGCCTTTCAACATTTTCTTAATTGGAATTAACTGTTGTAATAGAAATGCACGTTTTGGTTGAAGATAATGTAGGAAATAAATATTCACAGAAATTTATTTTAGGTTAGTGGAAAAAGCTTTGCTTTGGAACTTTAACTTCTGAGAGGCTTAATGAAAGCTTTCTTGGCTCTTGGGTAATAATAAAGGGATAAACCAATTCCACTGCTCCTGAATTATCTTTAGCAACTAACCTCAGAGACTGATAGTAAGTCTATTTCTTATTGTGTTGTAAATGATGTTAATTGACATGATGACACAGATTTAACGCTATATAAAAGTTACATGGAGTCAAAATCAAATGACAACAGGTAGTAAATAATTTGGCAAAACCCCATGAAAACAAATTATGAAAAAAAAGTATTCTTTACCTGTCAACAGTTGGGACTCCATCTCGATGTAGCAGCTGGACAGTCCTGAATTCTTTTTTCCTCTAGTTTTTAATGATGCTTTTACAACAGCCTAAAAGGAGAGCTCTGTCTGAACGAGCTGGTAGCAGGGACGTGACCATTCCTCTCTGAGCTTTGCATTCAGTGAGGTATTGCACAGCTAAATTCTCCTTTCTCCCTACAGTTTCTTGGTTATTTAGTGCTTTAATGTAAGGAGTACCTGAAAATATGAATTATATACTTGAAAGTGTGGTTAAAGATAGAGAAACTTTCCTCATTCTCTTGACCTCAATCTTGCTGAAGGAAGGAAAGCGTTTAAAATCCCGATAGCTCTGGGTGAACCTATGCAGCTGCATGTGTACTTGAATATGTATTTTTAAATGTCCCCTATTTCAAGGTCATCCAGAATTAAAGTTGAAGTGCAGATTGGCTTTCCTGTAGCACGATACCTGTTATTGGGGCTAATTCCCATGGGCGGGAAGGAGCGTGGGCCGGGGGGACCAAAGGGGAGGCTTTCAGCCGAGTCCCGCGTGGCGCTTTGTACCTGCCCGGATGAGAAGAATGCGGATTGGCAGTCTCTCTTCCCACAGTCATCTTCAGAGCTGCTTCATCTGGTGTTTTTCATACTTGTGAAACGGCACCAAGCTTTGAGACACTCCTCTGTAAGCTTAGGCAATGATGAGCAAGAGGATTAATTAGATCTTCAAGACAGATAACTAGAGCAATGAGTTGTGCATAATAGTAGCTTGGAATTCCAGTGACGTGTTTGCAGAGCACTGTGCAACATGCATGCCTTGGCTGAAGCATAATTATTTCTCAGCGTTGCATGCCCAAATGCCTCTGGGCACTGTAGCAAAATTTAGTAAGCAAATTATGTGAACAAAAAAGCTAAACTTTGATGGTTTTGCACGCACCAGAATAGCTGTCAGCGAAGCGATTAAGTGCTGGTTTGATCACCTATTGGTGGTGTCTTCCTGGTGCTGGGAGCTGACAGTCTGCAGTTTGGGTATCTCTGAGGTGCTGCTGTAGACTTCGACTTACTGGTTTGTAATGCTAAATTAAGTGGGTGGGGGGGAAGGATTCAAATTAGATTGCAATTATAGGGATTTTTCATACAAACTGTACTTGTGGCTGGGGACGCAGGCAAGTCTAGCTTCTTTCAGAATACTCTGATGCCACCAGTACTCCTGCCCCAGAGAAGCTGGTGGCTTTAAGGTTGGGTGTCACTTCAAAGTGAATGCTTTTGTTAGCGAAACTTCAGTTAAAAGTCTTCCCCATGCAGAGCTTTCCTTTGCTCACAGAAATAGTTTCTATATTCATATTGAATTTACAGTAGCTCAGAGGAATGAAGAAAGCACTGGACTTTTTTTTTTGTATAGTCCTTATTAAATTTCTTTGGAACAACTCTTGGATATAAACAAGAAGGACAGAGTGTACTGGGCAGAGTAGCGAGACATTTTTTGTGAAAACCGTAAGTGTTCATGACTTTAACATTTGAAGGTAAAAAACCGGTGAAGTCTGTCAGATACCTTAGAGTAGTTCTAGTTACTACTTGCACTTTTCCAGTTCCTTTCTTGCTGTGATTCTTTGTAGCTTTACCTCTTGATACAGATTTAGATTTTTTTTTTTCATTACGGAAAACCTTGCATTTCTGATGATGACAGTAAAGAGCTGTGCTCTGTAGCTTAGGAGAAAGTTTGGTCATAATTCAAGACATGGTCCTGGAGAGGCTTCAATTAAAAGGTGTTGAAAGAGGGCTGTATTTTGCAGTTTTGCAAAGTTGGAATTTTTTTCCCCGTTAAAACCTTGGGGATCCCTGGGAAAGGAGGTTGATCCTGGCTTTTTCTGCTGGGTGAGTAGGAATTTAAAACTTCACCCCCTTGCTTTGACCTAGTTATGAAACCCTTGCCTGTGAAAGTATTAATTTGTGGACTCTAAGCCATTTTAGTATTAGAATTGCAGAGTAGTGTATGCTTTTCTATAGAACCACCTTGAGTTTAGACATTAAAGGATGGTGATAAATCTGATAAACTTAGTAGAATATATATTCCAGTGTGCTATAAACCTTCTTCATTACTCTGGCATTAATCAATGACTTTGACTTCTTTTTTTCCCCTGCTCAGCCATACTTTCACAAGGTATAATTAAAAAAAAAAAAAAAAGCAGCTATAGTTTTCCTTTTTGTTCAACTCTGCTGTTGTTGAACTATGTGTGGTTTGGACTTCAGCCCTCCAGAATGTTGGCAGAAGTTCTTGTCTGGAAAGAAATGGTAATTCTTTTGGGGTTGAAAAATGGGGAAGGAAAGATCACTGTAGCAGAGATGATTTAAAGCAGAATAAGTCAATATGCATACACATATATATATATCTCAACGTACACAAAGGTTTGTGTGATTTTTATAAAGAATGTTCCTCACTTTTTTTGTTGTCAGGTTTTCTTATTTTTAGTTTATTATAGCCAGTCCTATTTTTAAACTTTTTATATGAAGTTTAATGCACTAGCTAAAATTGCAGTAATTAAAATCACTGAAATTTTAATATTACATATGAATTCAGCTAAAATGATACAAAAGTGACCTTAAACTATCTTTTTAATATGAACTGCTTTTCTTTTGCCTTCTGAGCACATAGCAGAAGACTACACCCATCCCTCTCAAGCTGCTTGTGTCCTCTCTTGGGGTCACAGCCTTAAGCCAGCAATCCCTGTGCCAGGCTGTTCTCAGGTGAAGTCTTTGCTGTGGAAATACCGATTAGAGAGGGAGGAGAGGACGCAGTCAGGCCTGGCTGTGCCATGGGTGGGTGACGGGGAGCAGCTCTTCTGAAATACGGAAACGGTATCGGGTTCGTATGTTTGGGCTCTGAACTGTCGTCAGCTCGCTGCATCTCTGCTCCTGGGGCATTGAAGCATGCTGCTTAACTTCATTTATGGGGAATAATTAAACAGCCGGGCATATAGTGCTATTCATCCTGTCTAGCTTACACCATGGTACCTGCCGGTGCGGGCCGGGCTCTGCTCTCGGGGATGTTGTGTTGTGTTTGCAGGCCGGCGAGCGTGGTGGGGGTCTGTTAGTGCCGGCCTGTTAGTGCCGGCCTGAAAAATGCCGTGAAGGTGCAAACAGTGTTGTGCAGCAACACAAGATGTTCTGTGGCACTGCTCTAGGTGACTGTGCTGGTACTTCTGCTTTTGTTTCAAAACCAAACAACCTTACTGAAATATGTATGTGTGTGTATACAAACCGAAAGGGGAAATGTCCACTTCTTTCAGCTGAGAGAGTTGTCATCTTCTCTTTTCCCTGGGCACATTAAAGATACTTCTCTATCAGCAGCGCTGATGCTTTTGTACTGGCAAGATTATTGATAGCCTTGGCGATACTGGAGGTCAGAATAAATTCATAAACCTTTCAGGCTGGGCTTCCCCTCGTTCCCCGGCAGAAACACAGGCAGCAGCTTTCAAGCTACTCATCTCAAAAGAATTAAGTTCTTGTGGAAATCTCTATTCAAATGAAGGATCAAGCTTAGAGTTACTCTTAGTCTAACAATGTTAACTCCTGTGTAGTTTATTTTTATTCTTTTATTCAGCTTTGTTTTGCTGCATGGATGATGTAACTGCTCTGGCTGGAGGGACGGCGGTGTCACTGCGTACATATGGTGCTCGCGGCCAAGCTGGCGTGTCCGGCTGCTCCCCGCTCCCGGGAAGCAGCAGAGCTGGAGCTCGGCTCCTCCGAGCTCTGGGGCCGGAGGTGAGGCCACACACCCGAGTCTGGGGGCTTTCCCAGGGTCTGTGTGTGAAGCTCGGCTTGGATTTGCAGGAGAAGAGGCTTAGCTGAGATTACTTTTTTTTAATGGTGCATTGTGAGGACTTGCACCCTTTGAAGAAAGCAGATGTGAGACCAGTGTGACGTGTGAGATGAGTGGACTTCTGTGTCACGCTTGAAATTCAAAAATGGGAAGACTCAGTACTTGATTTCACTATAGGGGCATAATGCTAATAACTCCGGTTTAGAGCTGTTTTAACCGTTTCTCTGCAAGTTGGAGATACAGATGTCACTGTGGGTTTACGTTTGGTAGCTCTCTTTGTACCTTTGTGATTTTAGGCGGCTGATGAAGCAAGGTACTGCTGAAGTACTTGAACAAAGAATGTATCTGGAAGTGGCTAGTGGTCATTCTGGCAGATACTTAAGACCAAAGCTGCTATTGTTTTTCTCTTAGTTAAACAACAGTCAAGCTCATGCTGTGGCTTTTTTCTTTTCAATTGCAGTATAATGTTAGCTTTTATATATCCCCCGGGCCCACACCCGGGTGTGTGGTGGGCCAGCACACAGATGCATTGTTCGGGGTCCTGCATTCCAGGGAGATCAAATGCTCCGTGCACCACATCAGCTGCACATCTGCAACTGCTAAATCCTCTGCAGTCCTTCCGGATCCAGGTGCCATGCAATTACTAGGTTAAAGGCATCAAGAGCTGCTGCTTCTAGGTTCTTTCTGTTTAATTCTGCCTGCTTTGATTCACTACAGCTGGTGAAACAGTTAGACTTGGTTCAGGCATGTGTGGAAGAGAGCTCATTTCATGCTTGGAATTGTAATTATGTTCTTTTCTTTCAAGCTGCCAGCAGTAAAAGATGTCTTCCAGTGTGTATTATCTAAATAAGCTGTAGTGTTTAAATGTTTTCTTATTTCATTTTAAGAATGTGGCAAAATAAATTGTGCTTACTCTTCTAGTTTTCGTTCTGGAGCAATTAATTCCCCATAGCTCTCTCCCGTGATTCAGGCACGCTTGTTGTCTCGGTGAGGCTGCGATGTTATGCTGCTTTCAAATAGCTGTGCAAAGGAGAGTGTTGTGTAAGTGTAATGGCACTGCCCTGACTTGCCCACTTGGCACTGGAGTCCCCCCTTGTGCACTCTGCCTGCAGTCAGTATCTGGTGTCAACAATCTATTCCATCTCAGTAATCTTTTATGCTTACAATAGTAGCTGCTTAGTTTTAGTGAATTTTAATCTGTTTAATATACATGAGCAAGAGACAGCATACAGTGCAAACATTAGTTCTCTCTTTTAAAGAACTTTCTCTGCATCTGAGTTTTCCACGATGGATGGATCCATTTCAGTTTGCCAATTAGCAGCAGGCACCGCGTGATGCTCCAGCTTTACTTCTGGGGGCTGCAGGAGTGAGATTTTCAGGCACGCAGGTTTCCATGTCGTACTCTTGCTACTATTGACTGGATGTGGGGAGCAAAGAGCCTGGCAGGAATGCAGTTGGGTTTAACTCATGCTTGTGGGTGTATCTGCAGCTTGGATCTGAGTAGCCTTGTAGTTAGCACCTATTACCTCTCTTTTCTCAACTTTATTTTTCAAGTAGTGCCAGCTGTACAGGTCAGATCCTTCCCTTCCATTGGAGGATAAATACTGTTCCTTGAGTCTTTCAGTGGCCTGATCTTTGGGAGGAATATGTTCTCTCAAAGGTGGTGCACAGAAGACAGCTCTGCTTCTCCTCCCCTGATGGTGGAGGGTCATGTTGACTCGGAGTGGTAGCTGACATTTAACGTGCAGGATGGTTCTCCAGCGGGGAGTTTGAAGGCTGCTGTGGGGCACTGCCTTGGCTCACGGATGTGCTGCCTTGCCTGAGGTAGGGAATTGTTTCTCTGCTGATCATCCCAGCAGACAGTTCTTCCCTGAATGTACCTGATCTTCTGGAGAGGCCCCTGTGTCTACTGTAACCCAGGCGAGTAGAGCTGAATTTGTGCTCTGGTCCTGGGCTTTGACTTCCTTATGAAGATAAACATTGGGGGGGGGTGGGGGGTGGGGTATATGCAGCTGTTGCAGCTTTTCTCTGATTTTTGGGTGTCTGGAGTCAGCACTCTGATCTGCTTTCCCTCATCTCTGGAGTCTGTCTGCTCGTCTTGTGGTCTCGAGATGAGAGTGCCTGATAGCCATTTCACTGTCTCCGCGATTGACTGGAAGTCACAGTGGATAAATCTTTCATGATTGGAAACCACTTAAGCCACGAGGTGGCTGATGATCACTGGTTATTAGTGGAGAGGTTCTACCAAACAATCAGAGAAAATTGAGTGGCAGAACATATAATTTATGACTTCATCCCAGCACTGTGGGGGCAAGTCAGTGAGAATTGAAACAGTGCAAGAATTATATTTGACAGATATTTTAAAGAATGACTCCAGTTAGTGTCATTTATTGCTGGAATGTGTGGACAGATCCCGAGTCAAAGCCCTCTTAGGGGCAGTGCCAAAACCAGATATGAAAGAGTGTGCAAGAAAATGAAAATGTGGTATGTGGCCAAGGGCTTGAATTTTCTGACAATGGGCAAAAAGAATGTTCTAAGGTTTTTTTCAGGCTTTTTCCTTTGATAATAAAGTTTACGGATCATACTTAGTGTTTGTTGAAACCCCTGCCTGAAGGGGGTTGTTTGGAGCTTGTAAACTGAGCAGTACCTCTGTTGCATTAAAGGCATTATTAACATACAGAGAAGACCAGTTAGAGGCGTTTCTGGAACATTCTGGAAAATCATTTTCTTGTATTTAATGAGTGCTTGCAAAAAATGCCTGTAAAATCATCTCTAGCATATCTTAATTTTTGCCTAGCAATGATATATGGCATAGGAGAAATCTCTTGACCTTTGCTGGAATGTATATTAAAAATACCTGGGCAGAAGTCTCGCTGCTGTTGGGTGCAGTTGTATCTTCCTCCGCATACATGGGACAGATAACTACTGTTAACTCCAAAGGAGGAAAAAAATTCTAGAAAAACATTCTTTCTTCAGATGTTTTGTAGTGGTAATGCCTCTGAAAGTATTAATCTCTCTTGTCACAATTTGGCACTCACTCTAGTTCCCAGCAGGGGTTTCTCAGCTAATCCCTGCCTGGAAGATTTTTGCCTTACCTTACATTAATTTCTGATCCCTACCACCGCCTGACATTGTTTGAGGGTTTGTGTTCAGCTTAAAGTATGTCGGGTTAAAACACCAGGACAGGTTAAGTACCTGCAAGTGTTCCCGGAGCACTCGTGTGTGCCACTCACCTCTTCTCTTCCAGCTGTCCCCAGAAACTTTATGCAGTGGACTGTGTCAGAGTGTCATTCCCTTGTGGCCCTGGAGAAATTATTTGAGAAATTTGGTTTCAGATGCAGGATTTTTCTGAACGCGAGGAGTTCACTTTGAGAGGGAAGTGGCAGATGTTCTCACTTTAGCCTATGAATGACAGCTACTGAATCAAACATCTGCCTTTCTGCTGGAATTGTCCCCAAACACTACCATGCTTGAAAGCCCGTCTAAAACTCTTTGGAGCCAGATAAGCCCGTGTTTGGTGTGCCGTTGGAAACAGAGGCAGCTGCCATCAGCATCGCTGTTCAGCGAAGGCAGGCGGTGACCCAGGGAGGAGCGAAGCTGTGGCAGCATGACTCCTTCCTCCGCTTGCCTCGAGCACCCGAATGGCGTCGGGCGAGGACGTTGCTGCTTCTCATGCAGACAGGCTCAGTCCTGGCATCACAGCTGACCTGTGTGGGTACCTCAGTGTTAGACCTAAACCAGCAGCGCTGTGATGAGCTGCTCCGGAGGTGTGTTTGGGTTTGGTAGATTTGCTCCTGTACAACAAAAAATTGCTGTCACGTGTGGATGAGGATTGTCTCAAAGTGGTGTCCCGCTTCTCTAAGTGCACAAAAACGTTGAGGAAAAAAGAAGAATCCCAAACTTCAACCTTCTTAGTTGTAGCATTTGTCCTGTTGCTTACCTTTTTGACCAGCACATCAGCCCGTTCTGTGAGTACAAGGGTGTGAAGCCACAAGGATGTGAAGCCGTAGGCCTGGATTAGGGCTCTGTGTCTTGCAAACTGCAAATGCATCCTGGTGTGGACTCAGTCAGTCTAGGGGAATGCGTCTGATGGTTTTATTCTCAGGTTTTGTAACTTAAATTCTCAGGAGCTAAAGTTTCTGCCAAGTCTCTGCTATAGACCCAAGTGGGGAGGAGAAACCCTTCAGCTAGTAAGCCATTTTTTATTACCTCTTTGGGGTTTAGATTTGTAGAAACAGTTCAAAACAAAGTTTTCAAAACCAGTCATCTTTGTTTTAAACTTTCCAGGTTTACCCTACAATGAGACCCAGCTTTGCTTGATTTGCACTTGATTCTTTTTTTTTTTTGCCCGTTGCGATGGAAGTGAAGCTACTGGCAATGCAGCTTGAGAGGCTTGTGCTCCCCTGCAGGCTTTGTTGCTTTGGCCCTGCCTATGAGCTCTGCCTTGTGTTGAAAGTCTTGAATTCAGACCTAGTCTGCTGCTTCCCTTAGCAAAAGCAATCCTGACACTGTCTGCCTCAGCCTGCCATGCCTAGGTGAAGGCTGTGCCTGGGCTTTGGAGCATGTCTGTGGTGTCTAAAGAGAAGCCTTGAGAAAAGGAGCTGGCAGTCACACGCTGTGGAGGGGGGAGTGTGTAAACTTAGTCTAAAGATAATTTATGGTTTCTAAAGCTGCTGCTGAGTAAAACTTTCCAAGGCTGGCTTCTGACCTAGCTATCATCAGTGCTAAAACTGAGAACAGTCATCTTAAAGTAGCATTTTTAGTTGTGTTGAGGGGAAGGAGGAAAATAGGCTACCTTACTTCTTAGATGTTTCATCTGTTAGTTTTTAGCGCATGTGCAACTTTTTTCTTTCGGACTTGAACCACGGGGTAAGTTTTGCGTTACCTGAGCCTAGGCTGGTTTAAACTTGGCTTGTCACTTAGTGCATCGTGGGTTTTTACTGGGTTCATTTTAACAGCAAATGTGATGTCAGGATTATAATAAAACCCTTCTCAGCTGTCTCCGCACAAACGCGGAGCGCGTCTCGCTCCCTCCCCGCGTCGCCGCAGTAGCGCGCCGGCACCGGGAGGGAGAACTTTGGGTCACGCCGGGTTGAGCTGTTGGCAGCAACACCCGTGTGTTGGCAAGAGCTTTCCCAACAAGATGCTGGAGAGCAGAGGAAGATTTCTCCTTGTTTTTGCAAATTAGCAAATGAAACCCTAAATAAGTTGCTAAACTCAGTTTCCTTCTGTTGGGTTAAGAGGAGTGGTGTGCTTGGAAACCTTCGAAATCTTAATTGGCCCGAGCGTGCTAAAAACACCTTCTTTCCACCCCAGGCGCTGCTTGTATCTTTCCAATACATTTGGCTTGCTTGCTGGCAAATCATTTTTATAACACTCGAGAAACTGTATAGCTTCAGAAAAACAGGATGTGTGCCCTGCCTTATATTTTGGATTTGCTTTCCAAGTATTCTTCAGGGTTGCTATAAGAAAAAACCCAACCCCCTTTTGGGGAGCGCATTAGCGCTCTGCCCCGTCCGTTCGGCGCTGGCAGGACAGATAGTGGCACGTGGGTGCCCGTTCATCAAATGATTTGATGTATTGGGTTAACGAAAGTGTGTTTTTATTTGAGCACAGATACCGAGACAGGCTCCCCAGCCCTTCCCTCTTACTGGTTAACTGAATTTCTTTTTGCAAAGGCCAAGTCTCTATCAGTTCCTAACCAGGAGTACTCGCTGAGGCCATGTTCAGATACTGTCCCCCTTCCCCTCCCAAGCTGGGGACAATGAGTTTCTCATCTCTTCTTTGGACTGGTAACGGCAATTTCTCCTTCCCACAGAACGCTCTGCAATTTGTTTGAAGTAGTATAGAATTGATACTGTTTTCCAGTGTTTTCTTTATTAGATGGTTGGTTTCTGATCTTCATGGCTTTGTTCACTTAAATTTGCATCTGATTTGGCAATATATTTTTTTTTTTTTACATTGAAGTTTCCCACGAGCAGGGCTGTAGCAGCAGGAGAACTGCAGCTCGTGGTGGGAGTCCTGTTTGTATTTCGGTTTGGGCAAGAAGCAGGATTATAAACAAGTTCTGGTAGTGCTCAGAAACCTGGGAGATGGCATGTGTGAGGGTTTGCTGGGCATGGAAGGGGATGGCAGGAGAGGGAGGCGGAGGAGGAAGATGCAAAATTTCACTCTGTCAGTTTGAGATGGGGTTTGTCTGAAAAGGCTGGCCAGCCGGAGCTGGAAATGCGAGGCCATGTCTCTGATTGTTAAAATGCTTGTTTGTAAGTAATTTTCAGAGTGAAGAGCCAAAGTTTGGGTATCTTCTAAGACTGTGAGGTTTTTCCTCTAGTAGACAAGATTGCCCAAAAGGAGCTAACATGCACCTGAAGTATCACAGTTTCTTGCAGCACTTTTCCTTCTGGCAGAAGTGAATACAAATCTGCTCACTTAATTAATTTAGTTATTGAAGTACTTTCTGTGAATCTAGAGGTAAAAAAACCTTTTCAGAAGGGCTGATGTCTTCAGGTGTGGCAGAAGAATTTTTACTACTGTTTTGTTCGGCTGATTATAAATGAGCAGTGAGTGGAGGAGGAGCTTGCTGGGCGGTGGGTGCTCTTGTCCCTCCCTGCCCGCACACCCTGCCAAGGACGGCAGGAGAACTCACTGCCTTTCCAACAGAAACCTCCAGCCTCAGCTTGCATTTTCTTCCTAGTCTGTGTTTTATTGTTTTTTAAATAGTGTTTCAGTGCTTTTGAGCGTAACCACATTATAAAATGTTTTCTCTCTAATAACATGTCTGAGCTTTGGTGAAGGTAATCCTTTCGGTGCACCCAACACCAAGGTTTCTGGCTCAGGGACTCTCCTGATCTGTTTTTGTGTCCATTTTTGTTTCTTGACATTTTCTGACTTTCTTCCATTCACTCTTTTATAGGGCAGAGAGTGACAAGTTATTCGAGATCTTGCTGTGTGTTGTGATTTCTTGCTTTTAGGGTTTTGTGTAGAGAGCACTTCAGTTTTTAGAGTTCCCCAAGGAAGTGATGTGCCGTTATTAAAAAGAAAACATTGACTTAACCACATTTTAGACCTGGCCTACTGGTTTGTGATTGCAGTGAGATTTAAAGTGACAGTAAATGACTTGTTGCCATCCCCAGCTGCGGTGTCCTGGGGCACGATGGTTGCAGTGCAGTTGACGGGGATGTTGCAGAAGTGCCTGGTGTGCCCTGGCCCAGGTGCTCCCAGCTGGCTGCCCGCAGCCACCCACTTCTACAGATCTTGGTAAGACCGTGCCTGAGTAAATGTGGTCTCAGGGTGGGTGTCGTGTCACCCAGAGCGTGTACAGATGTCTGCAGGTTGTGAGTACACTCTGGCTGGGGAGACCAAGAAGCTGGAGAAATGGTCTCACCGTAAGGAGTGTGCCTCTGGTCGAGCCCTTCTGACAATTTAGCCCACGGTGATTTGGGTAGCTTTGTTTCAGAGCAAACGCAATCCTCGTTCTATAAAATTGACTCCCTCTTGTATTACTTCCCCAAAGCCTCCCACGTTTGGCAGGACATGATGCATCCCCAGGGTGGCTGGTGGTCAGCCAGGGAGGACGGGTAGTGGCCGGGCTCTCACTTTCCCGCAGGGGTGAGTGGCTCCTGCTCATCTGTCCGAGCCCCTCTCTTCCTTCAGGCTGGGCTGCGTGTTGGGGAGAGGTGGGCACGCTGCAGCTGTGGGCCTCGTTTCCTCAGGAAACCAGGCTAAAAATACATGAGAAATGCTATGGGAAATGTTGCACATCGTCGGTCCTAAGCAGCCTCTGTTCAGCTTGTCCCCAAGTTACGTACATCCTTGAAGACTTGTGTTAAACGTAGGCACTCGCTGGCTGTTTCTCATTCTCTACATTCCTTTCACTGTAAATGTACCATTTACAAGTCTGTCTCTTAAAAACACCCCCCTCCAAATCCTTTTTCCAAATTTTAGTTTCCTTTTTGGTGATGGGGGAACATTCAGATCAACAGGAGCTTTCTACGGAGACAAAGCTGCAGTTGGAGTCAGAAGAGTGGACGTAGAGGCCATTAAGAGCTTATCTTTTAATGAAAATGATGCACTTTTTCTCATGGCTTGCTGTGGGTGGAATATTCCTTGATTTGAGCATCACAGATAGAAAATTACCTGTGGCTGTGGAAGGCTGGGGTGCCCTTGGGCTCGGCCACGCTTTGCCTGCACCTATGGGTAAGGTGTTTAATACCCACCTGTCCATTTTGTAGAAGCAAAGCTGCGCATGGGTTTTAGGTGTGTTAGTACTTGCACTTTGAGCATTTCTCCTCTGTGACGGTTTGGTGAGAAGGTCCAGCCCTGCTCTGCTCACGGAGGTGAATGCTGGGATGTTCTGCATCCTCCTCCTCCTCCTCCTCCTCCTCCCTGGCGCTCTGCTCTGGTGCCTGTGGATGCTCGGAATGAAATAAAGGATTTCAAGTCTGTCTAGTGTCTGGCAATCACATTTACATGCACTTAAATTCCTAAAATAGTCCATTTTATTAAAATTGGGCTATATAGCCCCTGGGTTCCTGGCATGGTGCTGTGGCGGCCCGGGGCTGGGCAGAAGTTTCGTGATGGCTCTGCAGTGGCTGCCCGTGGGTGGGATGCTGGGGGCCCTTCATGTGGGGGGGAGCAGTAGCCTGTCTGGGAAAATTTTTATTCTGGTGCTTTATTTTGTCTCTTCCAGTCGCTTAGCATAACCTGACCAGGGAAGGAGTCCAAGTCTTTAAGTATATATCTTTTTTCTTTAAAAAAAAGAATCTGAAGTGGTTGTATGCAGTCAAGAAGTAGGGGTCTTTAATGGGGGCCCAGCCTTGGGTGCCATCGTCGGCTGATCCCTGCCCTTGTCCTTCCTTGCTTTGGAGCATTGGTGCTGGGGGAGGAAGTGCTCCTGTGCTGTGGGTCTGCAGTGCCATGACTAGAAACATAAACGGGGATCGTGCAAAGGTGCGAAAAGAAATGTGTCAGTGGAAACTGATCTCAGTCAAGAGATTTGCATGAAGAAAGTTGATTTCCGTGGCTATTAAAGAAGTTCCCATTTAAAAAAAGTGATTTCTTTCAAATATTAATTGAAAAAATGGCTTGAAATATGGATGTGTTCTCTTCTCCTAAAGAGCTTTAAAACATCACACTGAAATAATAGACAAATTGAAGCTGAAACATTACATTTTTTCCACAAATGTGGATGGGCTCCAGGACCATTAGAAGAGTTTGGAAAGGCTGTAAAACACATGTTAAACAATTTTTTACTTGAGGCACCTCTAGAAATATTTCTGTTCAAATAAATTAAATATTTAACTTGAAAAATAATCTTTTTTATTTTAAAAGACTTTGGTAATTAGAAACAGAATGTTTCTTCCTTAGCAGATGCATATTAAGAAAGCAATACAGCAGCACAGTAAAAATAAAATTCTAACTGTATAAAACAGTGATTGTACTTATGGATGTTCCTTTCAAAAGGATATGTTTGACTTTACTGGCATAAGCAACTCCTGTGGGGTTTTTTAATATCTACTATGATATATATCCTAAACCAGAATTAGAAAAATAAATGATTGTGAGATTTAGAATCGGTGAAAAACTGGACGACATACAGGCTAATTCCTAGTCTGATCAAAGAACCTTAATATTTGATGCTGAAATTGGTTATGAATTAAGCACCACTGTATTTTTGTACAGGAAGTAAACCCAGCATTACTTATGTGTATAAATGGTGTATTTAATATATTTTAAGTGATTTAAAATTTATTTTAAAAATGTATTTAAGCTTAGCGTTACTTGAAAAGGAGGATAGACTTCTCTGCATAGAATGTATTAATACAACTCCAATGTTGAAGCTATGGGCATTTCTCAAATTTTTTGAGTCTAGATGCATCTTTTTAAATTAGAGGTTTTTGAAGAGAGTGCCTCCTAACTGGAGATTGATTCAAGCTGTATAAATGCCAGTGATATGTCATGTGTTAAGTATGTATTATTTTCAGTTTTTACAGAGGAGTAAATTTTGATATTTAAACTTTTCCAAATGTCAACTGTTTCTGCACAAAACAGCCTTGCCTTTAGCACTCTTAGTTTCAGCCCAGCCAGTAGGTGCATGTAACTGTTTCACTTGTTACACCGATTTGTTCAAAATCGGGAAACCTTGTAGAAGTTGAAAAACAAGAGTGTTTTTCCTTCCGCCCATCTCAGAACAAAGTCACGTGAAAGAGGATGTAGTCAAGGAGTGTGAAAACACGCTCCCGAAGGCGGATGCGTGTGCCAGAGCCATCCTCTGTGCACAGAGGTGTTGAAGAAACGAGCGCAGGAGCGGCGCGAGGCACGGGTGCGGACCCCAGCGCAGGAGCAGTCTGTGAGCGTTCGGGGTGATCCAGCGTGGCATGGTGTTCAGTCCTTACAATTCACAACAGTTCCGTAAAGCCTTAACTTGACATTTTCAGCAATGTCCAGTTCCCATGTGAAAATGGGGAGCAAGTACTGTTTCAAATGCTTCCTCCTGGTTTCTAATGCAGGGTGTGGTCTGAGCAAGTGTCAAGCTTGTCAGTATTGAAATGCAGATGTCACGTATCCCTGTGCTCAAAATGGGGCTAATTCAGTGCTAAATCGGTCAGTGTGTGCCTGTTTCATTCCTGGTTGGTGCAATAAACATTCATATGGGAAACAAGTACAACGTTCAGTTGATTCAGCAAGGAAATCTGAAATATTTTTGCTATCATCATCAGGTTTCTGTGAAGAAGAGGCCGCTCTTGTTAGACCAGCATTTGTCTTCAAAGCTGCTCTGTGGGCCTTCTGGCAGGGAGGGAGTAGAATATTAATTTAATCTGTTTTGTAGCTCTAGCTTCAAACCTGACCATTTTTCCCTCTGAGGCTTTATTAAACAGAAATGTAGTTGGTGTGTTGGACTTAACAAACAAACAAAAGAAAGGTTCAAGTATTTGAAGAGGGGGAAGGCCAGAATTTATTGGTCTCCTGAATGTGGCCGTAGCTGTGGAAGCATGTGTTGCTGCTTCTGTTCATCGCCAGGAACAACTTCAAAGCCTCTGTGGAAATACTTACTGGTGTTTTGCAAGTGAGACCTCAAAAATGCCCCAGAAATAATGGATGAATGAAAGCGCTGTTGGCTGTAGAGCCCATCTGTGTAACTGGACCCATTTGCACAGCAGGGGTGGGAGCACTGGTCTCATCTCCACACCTTTGCAGCAGAGAAATCCCCATTCCTGATGCTGTTTGGGAGACTCTGATCCTTGCTGTCTTCTCCTCCTCTCCCAATTTCCAGTTCCCAGCTGCTAAGGAATCACCAAAGTTATGTCCTTTGTTTTTTAAAAAGTTTTTTTCTACACATTATAATGTCTTGTAATTAAGAGGATTATTTGCTGACTTCTTTGACGCGGTGTCTCTGCAGTAAAGCGAGCCACTGTTACATAGGGTCATAACGTGACACGCATGGGAAATTTTTCAGAAGTTCAGCTTTTTTTTTTTTTTTAAAATACAATTTCTAAGAAAAAGCCAGTCACTTGGTGGAACAGACACTGCCGCCATCTTAGGGGACCTGGTGATACCAGCAAGGCCAGCATGCCTTGAGCCTTGGTCTGAGCCCTAACTCCAGCCTCTCCCTGCTCTGCTCTCTCCAAGCCTGTTGCTGACATGGCATTCACAGACATCTGTGGATGTAGGATCTGAGATTTTGGATAACTCACCAGGCTGCCCCGTCCCACAACGGATGAAACTTGCATCTACCCTCGATGTTGAATTCTGCCAAAATTGTAGGCAAGAGGTGCTGCCTTGGAAGGTGCCGTTTGGCACTTTGCAATGATCCTGCCCACACGTCCTGACGTGGCTCTTGAAGCATCTTTTGCGAAAGCAGCCGGAGGTGTGTTCTCTGTGCAAAATGCCTCCGTTATTATGTCCCACGGGAATACTTGTCGGACTGGGAATTTCTGCATATTAGTCCCATACTAGAAAAAATACTTAGTTCCTGCTGCCAGCCTGAGTAATCATTAGGGCTGGTGACTTTCAGTATTTTTCCTAAGCCTCAGCAGAACTTAGCTGACTTGATCTTTAATGAAAATGTAGAAAACAGCATACTTGAGACTTTATATAGTAACCAGACCAACCAGTTCAGTTGTCCCACCTCCCTGGGAGGAATTGCTAAGGAGCTTGTTGGTCTAGATGCTTTTAAGTATGGTATTTAAGGTTTAAATGTGGTTAACCTTTTGCACATGAAAGCCTGCTTTTTAGCCAGAAGATACTCTTAATACACCCAGTGAGGAGGGCAGCTTCAAAACTGTTCAGAGAATTGTTTGTAAACCAACAGTTTCTTTGAGAAAAAAGAGTTAATTTTTCTGATGGCTTGGTTCTGAACTGTCTGGTCTTTGGGAGTAATGCCAGGAAAAAAAACCCACCATAGATTTTCCTAGGGATGAGGCATGTTATGTGCTTGCAGTTTAATAGCAAGTGCTTTTATTCTGGGAGGCAGCTTCTCTATCTTAAAGGGGTGAGTTGAAGGACTCTAAAACCTAAAAACAGGGTGGTGGATTTCAGGACTGTTACACTTCATGTGGTCCACAGGCAGCTGTGGGTGGTAAATTAAGGCTGCCCAGAGGAGGAATGGGGAAAACTTTGTGAAAACAGGCAGTGTCTGGTCAGGGTTAGTCTTCTGCATTTGAGCTATAAAACTTGTCTTCAGTGGAGACCCTTCTGTTTGCTTCTGAAGTATGTTAATCCTGGGAGCGACTGAAGGGTCAGGGATCTGAGCATGAGGAGTCGTGTCTGTCAGCTGAAGGGCTCTGCACAACGTGATGCTTTGGTTAAGGCAACCCTGGGAAGGGGCAGCTGCATCCCGGCTACGTGGGAGCAGAGAGCGGGGCTCTCTGTCTTGGACCCGTGCAAATAAAAACTCCTGTGCTCCCACTCTCTGCTCCGTTTGCAGGAACAGATTTTGTTAACCCCCCCCCCAACAAACTCTTCATATAAAGCTTAGAGTTGCAGTTGAAAAGGCACCAAATGAGTGTGTAGCTTTTGCTTCTTTTTATTTCTAAAACCGGCGCTGCGTTCTAGCCTTGATGTGGCATGTCTTCTAACACCGAATGCTGTTCGGTTGGCTACAGAAGCTGTACTTGGTGAGTGTCGTGTTTGCTCTGCCGTGGCTCTGGATTGCCTTAGTGTTCAGAAACTGGCTGCAAACTTATGCAGCTATTAAAGAAGTTTCCCCAAACCACTTGGTTTCTCAGACTGCATTGAAAGCGTGCAACTGCTGGAGCAGCGAGGTACTGATGGCTCAAAAGGAAACAACTTTTAAAGATAACTTTTGAAAGAGTTGTCTGTAAATGTTGGATCTTTGTAGTTGTGAAAATTGTGTCGAAAACCAAAATAGTCATCAGGCGTTCCAGAGGTGTTGGAGGAAAACTGCTTGGGGAGTACAACTGTGGATTTTAGAAAAACTGCTTGGAGAATATCATCATGTATTGTAGAAAATTTATTTGGGGAGCACAGTCGTGTATCTACAGCTTTAGCGCACCGACACTCAGTGGAGCGGTTCTGTGTTTGTTCTGTGTGGTGTGATCCTCTGTGCACCTTAAACTTAAGGTGGACGTGATGGAGTCAGCTTTTTAACTCCGTGTGAACACACGTGGTCGTGTCTCGAAGCACCTTCCATGCACCACTACCCTTCAGCTCCAGGGAGGTGGTTATCGGCTGACCCCCCCCCGACTCGGGACTCCTCTCTGAGCGGGCTGCTGGGCTGCAGAGAGCGCTGGGGAGGAGGCAGCTGCGTTTGCTCGCTGGAGCCTCTCCTCGCTGGAGGACACAGTCCCGGCAGGATCCCGTGAGGAGGAGTGGGAAGAGGCTCCAAGAAAGGCACATGAGCGGGGCGGCCTGCCAGCTCGCGCCTCTGCTCTGCGCCGGAGCGTGTCGGCCGAGCCGGACGCGGTGAGAACTGCTCCTCTTCTCGGGGCGCAGGGCTTTTCTTAATGCGAATGCCGTGTTGTTTAACTTCATGGTTTTGATGCACCTTGGCTGTCCTGGCCGGGCTGCGGGAGACCCGGGAGAGGCCTGTTCCTGGGGAGAGTTAACGTTAGAGCTGGAGCCTTTCTCACCTCCTTGTGCGGAGCAGCACCGACCCAGGCGTGCGTGGAGTGAGGTGGTCACAGCCTCCCTTCCTGCTCCCTCCAGGAAACCAGACTGGAGGAATTTTTCACATCTGGCAGTAGTGATTCTTTTTTTTCTTTTTTTTTTTTTTTTTTGTGTAAAAGGCAGAACAGCCTTTCAGCGATTTTAATTCGAGGAGCTGACTCAGTTCTACCTACCGTAGCGTTGCGTGATGTGCCGAGGGCCTGACTAACAGCACTGGGTGGGTTGCAGTCCTTCCCTAAACACACGGCAGTTGGGGCGGCTCTCTCCTCCCCTTGGCAGCGCAGCCTGAGCCCTGCGTGTCTCTGCTTCGTGAGTCATTTCATCTGTTTCAACAAGTTTCTGGTCCTGGGCGGCAGCAGAGTCCGGTGCTCTTCTGGGGGGGTTGCTGCCGTGATCGTCCAGTGCCGTTGCCTTATGGCTTTTGGTGAAAAAAGCCCAGTTTTAATCTGGGTTTTGATCTGGCTCCTGCTCAAATCTTGAGTATAAAAATACATTTATTGGGGCAGAGGAAATGAAGACATTTTCTGCATATTGTAATTTCTGTTACTAGTCTTAGTTTTCTCTAAACCTATTAAAAATTATATTCCGTGTGGACTCTTTCTGCTACGGTGCAGGCTTGAATACTTCGCATCAGTTGTGCCGGCACAGCCGCTTGTGGGCTTGTCACAATTGGGTTAACAATAGCAAATTTTATTTTATTTTATTTTATTTTATTTTATTTTATTTTTTTTTTTTAAAAAAGACCTTTTTGGTCTGGCTGTGTTTGTTTCCAGCTGAATAAGTTCCTGGATCTGATTTGCAAGCATGGCAGGTTGGTGAAGAGGGTGCAATAATTTGTCGTGGTGGTGCTTTTGAGCAAAACCTTGGGTGTGCTGGGCGCCGCTGGCGCCATGTGACGAGGGGTTAAAAGTTGATTAAAAGGGGTTTTTAAAGATGATGCAGTTATTAAATACCAGCTGTGGTTTGCCAAGGTTTTGGCTTGTGCTTTCTGTTGAATGATCCACGTAGTGCGTGTTTAAAAACAAAGCTGAAAACCTTATGATACGTGAATAAATGGGTGCCTGCGAAGGCACCGGAGATCACCTGGCTGTCCTGGCTTTCCTCGTGCCTCTGGTGGGGTAACCTGTCTGCAGCTCGCTCCCGCGGCTGGCTGATGTGCCTGTCTGCCTGCCAGCTGTGCGATGGTTTATGCATGCATGGCTGCTGCCATACAATCTGCAGGGACACGTTCTGGCAATTAGTTGGGCTTTTTCTTCTATACTTAAAAATACCTTATAGGGAAAATGAATCAAACTGAGTCTGAGCTTCTGGAGACGCGGTGACAGAAATAGCAAACGTTTTTATTGTGAACTTGCTGGCAAGCTCAAGACATCTCAGCATTCAGTTTAAAGGGATTTTCACCCCCCTCCCTGCAAATACTTTTCAAATTCTGTTATCCTATTTGGGCAATGGGATTTCTTTCTTGAGATGAGTTTCAGGTTTGGAAGGCGTGCCCGTGTTTTACTGTTCCTCAGACAAGCCGGGGTAGTGTTGCAGTTCAGGAAAGCCAGGTTTGCCGGGAGAAGCGATCTGTCCCGATGGAGATGGAGCCCGTGCGTGTGTGGTGGGAGGGCCGGGAAAGAGGAGCTGCGGGCGAAGGGGCCGAGCGTGGAGCACCCCCCGCCTCCCCCAGCCTGCTCGCTTCCTCCCAGACTATTGTTGGCGTTCCATGTATGTTCTCCCTAGGAATTAACTTGTCCCCGAATCGCGGAGACGTGTACGCGCCAATTTGGTAAGCTTCCTTGCACCTGTCTGATGCACTTTACAGCTTCAGCGCCACAAAACTATTTGTCATTCAGGGGGGACAATGTCCTCTTGTGTGCCGGGCTCCCAGCAGGGAGGGGACGGGCGGCTGGGGCTGGGGCACGGCCCCGCTGGCGGATGGGCTTCCCATGTGAAACGAGATGGGAAAACAAATTGCTTCCAGACTGCCGTTTCACACAGCCACGAGCAGCGATCCTGCTCGAGCTGTGTTCGTGGCCTGGTTGTCATTCACGTTTTCCTTATCTAGGTTAAATATAAAAGGGTATGAATGTGGGTGAAGAAAACACGGGTAAGGAAAAGAGCTTTTAGAGAGCTCTTAAGGCTCTGTTGGCGTGCTGCCTCCGGGAGATTGGCTGCTGGTTCTGCTGGGGCTTAAAAACGGGCCCTGAGCAAATCCAAGGTGGAGGATGGATAAAGATCTCTGCTGGTGCTGAGGAACTTTCTGGTCACGTTTGCAGAAATAACTTGGTTCTTGTTCAAGGTTTCTTTTCTGGGGAAACTTTCTGCATAGTGTTCTGCTCACAAGGGCTTCTTATGCCTGTAAATATCATGAAACCTTACATGTGACTGGTCTTTCAAGAATAGCTTTGTGTTGTGTGTGTGCCTGGAAAATGTTTGGCTGTAGGAGAATCCAGTATTTTTTCCATGTTGGGTAGGTATATCTGAAAGACAACACAGCAATATGACAACAACTTTCTTCTGAAAATTAAATAGAAATACAGTTCAGGATTTTAAATAAATGTGGGAATTAAAGTTCAGTGGAGGTAATACAAATGGTAAAGTACAGACCCACCTTGAATCGTCTGTACCTTTGTGGAACATGGGTATTCTTGTAAGCTCTTTCAAAGCTTATGAAATAAAAAGCTTAATGTGTAGTAGTACAAACTTGCAAGTTTTGGGTAGTTATGATCAAGAAGAGTGTTTTATTTAGGAAAATTGTGATATTGGTACTATATCAGAGTGGTTTGTGAAGCTTGCTGTTTGTTTTCACTTCGTTGTGCTCAGAGAGAACTGATCTGCAGTTCTTGTTGGATGTGTTTGCAAATGTTGTAGATCCAACAGCTGAAATTTCAGTAAAATTTTGAAACTTTTCATGAGATGGGAAACCTTGCCGTTTCTAACTTGTTCTAGGTGAAGGAATGAACAGAATTCAGCTGGCTGCCCCATTAGGAAAGAGGTGAAGGAGAAATATTTCCATTTTCTTGGTTGCACTTTGTGAGTTAAAGTCACACCGTAAGGTTAGGAATTAAGGGCTGCGTTATGATATTTCATTGGTGGCAGCTGCAGCATCCGCACAGCAAACAATGACATTTATTGCTGAAAGCACCGCGTGGGACCAGCGTGCTGGGACTCTCCATTCACGTCCCGTGTCCCTGCCTGGGTGGTGGCAGGAGGTGACTGAGGCGACATGAGCCTCCGAGCCGGCCCCTGTGCCCAGGAGAAGTGGAGGTCAAGTTGCCAGCAGAGCAAAGGATGGGCAGCAAAGGGAGAAATTACGGGGGGTGGCGAAGGGCGTTGCAAGGTTGTAGGAAAAGAGCTTCTGCAGTGAGTTTCCAAATGGCGAGGCAGTGCTTTGGTGCTCCTCCAGCCCACTGAGTGGAAGCCCAAACCAGGGAGGGAAATACAGTTTGCAAAGTGTTACTTTCTTATTACATGTGTTTGCATCAAGGCTCCTTGTATCGTTAAAATGGGTGAGGGGAGAGTCCCGTGCCCGGTTCCTCCCAGGGGTGAGCTGGTGTTTTTGTCAGCTGTTGGCCACGGTCGACTTTCTGCTGAGCTCAGTGTTGGGCTCCTGGGGTTGAGTTGGAGAGCGAGGCATCTGGAACAGCTTTGCCACCGTTAGGAGACAGGAGCAAAGCCGTGAGGGTTTCGAACAAGGGCTCTGTGACAACAGCAGTGCTGTAAAGCCCGTTTCGTAGGTTGTTGCTGAGGATAGGGATCCACGGTCGCCAACCTGTTCTGAGCTGGCAGCCAGTGACTGAAAACCAAACACACAGCAGAGCCCTGCTGCATGCAGGGTGGCCTGTAAGGGGGTGGGTGGTAGTTTTGGTGGTTCTGTGCTGCTTCGCAGGAAGCCTCGGATGAAAAATCTCCTGCTTTGGGTCCGGTGGCCGCTTGGCACAAAGGGCCATTGTGCTCTGTGCTGCAAGCCTCCCCGCCACCGTGTTCGCTGGGCCTGGGTCTCCAAAAGGACCCTGAAAAGATAATGCAGCGCTAATTGCTTAGTCTCCCTGTTACCTTCCTCTGCTCCCCTGTGTCCCGTGTTACAAGAAAGCTGTTGTCGAGTCTAAATAGCGCATTCTGCGCCAAGCTGAATGAATTTGCATTTGTGGGTTTAAATAGTGGAGGGAAATGACAACCATCACTGCAGATATGATTGTGTGAAGGCCAGGGAAGCCCCCGTTTTGTGTAGTGCCACCTCCTCAACATCTCTGCTCTTCTGACGGCTTTGGCTGTGGTGCAGTTCCAGACTGGTTAAAGCCCAACATTTCGGCCGCACAGGTATTCGGCCAGGTAAGTCGCTTAATAAATTAATTGCTCTGTTGAACTAAGAGCTATGTTGGGCGCATGGGGAGAAGCAGTGTGGGTGACAGAGGAGTCCTAGGCAGTGCTATCTCCAGGGCAGATGTCCTGAACATCCAGTTGGTTTTTCATTGACTGGTATATTCCTCCACTGAAGAGAGTTGAACAGAAGTTGAGCCACTGCTCAAGGCTGAAAGGTGATGATGTTGAGGTCACGCAGATGTCTGCCACCACTGTGAGTGCAGGCTTGGTGGTTTTTGAAAAATGATAAGAGGTTAAAACACATTGTTGCGTTGTGCCTTTCGAAGAGGAAATACGGTGCTTGGCAGCTCACCGATGGTCTCTCGCTCCTGTGCTAGGCAGGGGCTCCTGCTGCGTTCAGCCAGGGGGAGTTGGGAGCTGCTGTCATCCAGGAAACATCTGCCCTGCTCCTGCTTGTGCTGCGCCATGTCTCCCTGCGTGCCTTGGAGCGACGGCTCCTGGCTCAGACCGCATCGTCCTTGAACGCTGTGGAAAACTTGTCCATGCCCAAGCCATTGCTAGCACCGGTAACACACCCAAAGTGTGTGCAAGCAGCGTGCAAAAAGCATCTCGCTTACGTGACTCTGAGGGCAACCACTGGTGGGTCTGGAGCTGCTCTTGTCACAGCTGGCAGGTTGAGCACTGCTGTCTCTAGGGCTCCACTTACCTGGAGGAGACCCTGAGACTCGTGCAGAGGGTGGGTGTCCGATGCCCTGCACTGGCTGATGCAGCACCCTGCTCCTGGGTCTGGTAAAGGACAAACCCTGGCAAGAAATAGCAGCCACGTATGTCCAAAATACTGGAAGAAGAGATCTGTGGAGCAAGAAGTTCAGCATAAGATACCATAAGCTTCAGCTTAAGCACCCAAAGCTGTACAAAAGGAGGTCAGAGATGGCCTCAGTTAACAGGATTTTTCAGGAAAGCTCTGATTCTCCTCACGGCTCTGTCTAGTTTATTAGAAGAAATGTAAATGCTTTTAAATATAAGCAAAGGTTTTTACTTGCAGTATGTAGAAGTTCATTGCAGCAGCTCGGGAGGCACATGCGGTGCCATGTCAGACCTTGCTGTTGGTTTGGTTTGTGAGCAGTGTCTCGTTGAAACAGACCCTTCTCCTTAAGTCAAACAGGTATTAAGCAAAGTGTCACCCTGAGGAAGGGTCTGTAAACACCGGTGCTGTGGGCTGGCCTAGGCACGTCAAGTGCTCTGCTTGCGCTGAGGGAGCGTGTGGTCCTCTTGGAGTCTTTCCCAGCCCTACACAGTGCTTGGTGCTCTAGATAGATTTTCATTTGGTTGCACAGGCGCTGCTTTTTTTTTCTGTCTGGCTTTGGAAGCTTCCACTTTCCGTCAGCTCAAGCTGGGTGTGTGCCTTGGCCCCCTCCCTGCCCCGCTGCCTGCGGGCACCTTCCCATTGCACACTTGCTTCTCCTTCCTGCACCTTGCTCACGCTTCTGTCCTCATCCCGTGCCTGCCGCCCAGACTGCCCAAGCGCTTTACCACTTTGGTACTTTCACCAAAGTTTTACAGTCTCAGTGCAGCTTTCCCGCCTAGGTGTCTTCTCGCCTGTCTTCAGCGTGTGCTTGAGGCTTTAATCAAAACATGGGTCAGCAGATTCCACCCGAGTATGAAGATGAATCAAGAGTCTTTGTAAATCTGGGGTGAAGGAAAGTGGGTGTTGGTGGTTTACAGGAACACCTGGGTGAGGCACTGCTTTTCACTTGTACCCAGGTGAAATTTTGCACAGGTGACTGACAACAAATGATTCAGGATTTCTTGCAGAAAGGCTTAAAAAACACATGTTGCTCAGGCTGCTTTGACATCTCCTCTGGGTGCGTGTTGTTAACTCATGAATGTGGCTTTGACAGAAGTGGTGTGTCTGTGCCCGCAGCCGTACCGAGGGGAGCAGTGCCCCCCTCTCAAAGCCAAGGGGCGAGTGCTGGGGTGTTGCTACAGAGATGTGAATGTGTGGAAAACAACCCAGTCACTTGTCAGGTGCTCGATGTCCCTCTGAAGAGTTTGTAGATGCTGTGACGCTGACGGGACTCTTCAGCCTTGATGGTATCGAGTGAACATGGGGACCGGGTGGGTGGCGACAAGGTGGCACTGAGCTGGTTCCAGTGCACCAATGTCCAATGACTTGGGCATCATCTCTCTGCAGACAGTAACAACAGCTCTGCAGCCTGCCTGAGTGTGCAGCAGCATTAACTAGGCCAGGCTCAGTCATGTGTCAGAGGCCATAGTTTGAATGCCAAAAAAAAAAAAGTAAAGTAATACCTCCCAAAAGAGGATGAGAATGGTAATTTTCTACCTGTTAGTTCTTGACTCAGTTTGTTGCACAGGAGCGATGGAGGGTGTGGAGCTGTTCCTGCTGGTGACTGTGGTGGCTTAAGGTTAATGTGTTTTGTCAAGTGACTGTCTACATAGTGTGGTGGTTTAAAAAAAAAAAACCCGCACCTGCGCTGTGCTCAGGCCTCTGCCGAGCTGAGCTCCAGAAACTGGAAGCCGGGCCGCTGAAACTGCGACTCTTTCAGTCCTGCCATGAAAGGCAGGCGGCCTCTTCTAGTCAGAGGAAGTTTCGGGCTGACTACATCGCTGTTTTATTAGTAAAGTATTTGGTACTTTCTAGAATTAGGATTATTGTGCTTACTGCATTGCCCGACATGTAAATTTTTAGAGAAGGTGGTGTCAGGCTAGGGGGGCGGGATACGGATCTGCTCTGCAGTGGGACCGGTGTGGGGGAGGCTGGCAGGGGCTCTCAGTTTTATGTGGCTTTCTTGGTCTGGGCTAGAGGAAGGGAAGGAGGAAAAAGAAAAGCCCCAACTTGCTGCTTGTTTTGCTTTTCTCAGCAGTTTCCTGGATGTTGGGGCAGAGGTGGGTCTGTAGGGGCCGGCTGCTGAGGTTGTATCGGGGAGTTTCTCAAGCATCGAGAAGCTTCAGGGAGAAGCCACATGTCCTCGTGCTCAGCGACAGTCAGGGTGTGGGCTAGGAAAAAGCTTCTGCCCTGGGTGTTCGCCTGGAGGCTGGTGTGGGCAAGCAAGTCTCATAGCCTGGCTCTGGAGCGAGCAGTGCGGGGTCAGTGCCTGTGGGGGTTTGCTGGGCAGCACGGGGTGAGAGGGCTGCGGCGAGAGAGGATGTAGCAAATACAATATTGGGAAAGATGAAAAAACGAGTGGGTGGCAATGAGAAGGAAGAGGAGGAGACAACCCAGACGATGAAGGAAAACAGGATCTTCTGTAAGAGATGGGAATACTGGAAGGAAGCCAGGAAGGAAGCCTGAGAAAATGGAGAGCGTGCTAGGAAGGCCAGCGTTGCTCTGATAATTTCAGCAAGGTATTCCTGGCATTCAGCTTCAAGAAGCTGTGAAGCGTTGGAAAGCCTGGTGAAAACTGGTGACGTGCACTGAATAATTTGAATATGTTTGAGTTAAAACTTTTATCGTCTTGACATTTTTTTCAAGTGGGATTTGGTGTGTGCTGTTGACTTGTCCAGGGAGGACAGAGCTGACCCTGGGAAGGGCTTAGGGTACAGATAATGTTATTGTGGCTAGGAGAAACGATCACCTAGTTAGGCTTCTCTGTGCTGAGTGATTTGATGGATTTTTTTTTTTTTCCCCCCTGTGGATTCTGATGGGGAAGCCTTCATGTGAAAAAACAAAAAAACAAAAAACCTCAGCAAAACCCACTTTTGGAGTTGGTGCCTGTCTGTGGGGGCAGAAAAGCCCCGCGTTCTGCAAACAGCACCTGAATTCCCTCCTGGATGGCAGCAGCGGGTGCTGAGCTCCCACCTCGACCCCGAGAGCTGCCTGGATCCCTCCAGCCCGGCTGAGCACGGTGAGCTGGGCTGGGAGAGGAGAAGCAGCTCCTGCTCCGGCACCGCAATCCATTGGTTAGTAAAAATAGCTCGGCTGCTGGCGTCAGTGCCAGGCCTCGCATCTGGCTTCCCCGAGCGGCTCCAGCACGCCCGCCCTCCCTCCAGACAGGGTCTGCTGGAGGACACATGGCGCGTTACGGCTGCAGCGTCGTCCTCGCCTCTCCATCCTCCAGCCCCACACAGTCGTGGCAGCTCTGCCGTGACAGCCCTGCCGGCTTCAGCCGGGGGCTTTGGGAAATGCCTTTGTGCTGGCGGCTTTCTGCAAAACCACCCTTTAATCAAAGAATCGCTGCTGCTGCTTGGTAGCCCCGTTTTAATAAAACAGGAAGCAATCTTTGAGTGAAGCCAAAGGCATCTCTGTGAAGGCCATAGCCTGCAGCTGGAGGTTTTGGTGGGAGGTTTTTGGGTGTTTAGGGAAAAGGTGAACACCTGAATGAGTGTGCAAACTGTGTCTTGTTCCCCTGTTGCGCAGTTTTGACTGAGTAGGTGTTCAAAACCAGTTTTTATGAAGATGGCTGTTTCCAGCGTCGTGATTTCTTTTTTTAGACTTGCTTTTTTCAGCATTTAAGCTACTGAAAACAGGGCGATACCTAATGAAGGCAGGAATGCTCTCTTTGTAGACACAGGAAGAAAACGAAGCAGCCTTGCAAAATTGCCTTGGAAATTCAGTGGTGTGCTTGCATCTGCTCACCTGTGTGACTGAGAGTAAACGCTGAATGTTTTACATCCATTTCTAAAAAATTAAATTACTAGGGCTCCAAAGGGTGTTGCAAAACCGTTAAATAAGGCAGGCTCAGCAGTGCTCACGGTGTAGCACGGCCTACAGACTGAGCTCCGCTCCCGGCCAGGGCTGCTGCCGCTGCTCCCTGCCCCAAACCCAGACTTAACCGCCTTTGCCATCTGATCAGGGATTCAGCCGGTGTCTCGCACGTGCCAGGAAGAATAATTTACTAAAAAAAATGTCGTGGATGTTTTCTGCTTTGATGTCGGTCTGCGATCGGCGCTAGCTCACTGATGGGAGCTTGCTCTGCGCACCATTGAACGCCTGCAGAGGATTTCTCTTCCTGTGCCACTGGTGAGCCTGGATGGCTGCCGGCTACCCAGCAGATGTTTCTTCCGTTTGCAGCCCGTAATTCCTAATCCTTCTCGTGAGAAGTATCTTGAGTGGAGCTTCAGGATCTGGCGAGCCCAGGGTAGCTGCTCCTCACACCGTCCCCACCCTCCCGGCACCATGCAACGCCCTAGGTAGGCTTCATTCAACGGCCTTGGCTCTTCTGGCATCTTACTGCGTGGAGTTTGAGTTGATGAAATTTTCAGTTTTAGAAACTATGAACTAGCTTAAGTAGATGTGTGAGTTTTTGCAACTTAAGTAGTATTGGTGTTGCTTCTATGTTGAAACTATTTCTGGAAGGCTGAGGGTGATACAAACCTCTCCTCTTTCCAAAATTAAGCCTGAGGAGGTTTGCACGTGCGTAAGGAGGAGGGGAACAAAACCATCCCAGGCACCCAGGCGCAGTTCTGCGTGTTTTGGGCCAGCAGAAGCTTTCGGAGGGGGCCGCCAGCAGACCTTGAAACCTGGCAGCAAACCTTACTGCTGTAATCTGGGCATTCTCCTCACTTCTGTTTAAAGTAGAAGATACGTTGAAGCATTTGTGTTGGTAGTAACTGGAAAAATATTTTCAAGTTCAACAGTTTTGTTTTCAAAGTACTGGGTACTTTGTCATATTTTTTTGTGGGGAATTCAAAACAATTAGCAACATACCTTACCTAATTACTGCTCTGCTGGAGATTTTGTGTTTTTAACATATATGCACAGTGCATGTTCCTGTGTTTTATTTAATTTGGAATGCTAGCCTGTTGTTTCTGAAATCTGCTTGTTCAATTGCCATCATATTTTTATCATAAAAAAGCTGTTTAAAGTATTTACTCAGAGGATAAATGAGGATAAAAAATGAGACTGTGTAGTGATTGTGTAGCTTGGGAGCCTTCAGAGATGCAGATGGGCTGAAGGAGAAGTAAGCAGGAGTAAGTGGTATGCACCGCTTGGGACGCCTGCAGATTTTGGATTTCTTCCTTTTGTGCATTTCAGTTCAAGGCTCCCCGTAGCGGAGCGCGGCTGGGATCCCTGAAGGTGGGGTTAGCATTTCGGAGCGCTGGTGAGGCCAGGGGTTCAGCGCTCTGCTGGGGAGCCTTTGCCGAGGGAGGGTTTCCATCCCTCCCTGCACGTTGGGCCTGTGCACTCCTGCGGGGTGTTAGAGGAGGGACGGGACTACTTTCCACCTTTTCTTTAAGAATTTAGATCAAATGCCGCAGTTATGTGAACAAAGTCCAAACTGGACATTGGTCTAACATTGGTTCATCCCTGGGTCTCAGCTCTAAACTCCTGGGGACGAGAGCAGGGATATGAAAACCCGCTGCTGGTCTGCTGGTGGTGTGGTGATGGGTGCTTTTCAGGTTTTTAAGACTGCTTTTTTTTTAACTGAGAGAATTTGGCAAATACTTCATCCTCAGAGCTATTTCATGCTGACTCTGAGGTTTTTTTGAAGCACTTAAATAACATGATTTCTGCTTGAATTTCTCTGAGTCTCTTTACTAAGTGAGGCCTAAGTAGCCAAGCCTGGGTCAGGCAGTTCCAGCTTCTGCCTAGGGACCTTCCAGGCACTGTCATTTCCCAGTACCCTTGCTTTAAAGTAGGCTGTCTCCAGCTGCAGTGTTTGCAGGTAGATTTTTTTTTTTTAAAAGGAGATTTTATTCCATAAAAATAAAAACTCTTTGCTTAAAATTGTGCTTCGTAACTGGTTTCGTATTGCTTTAAATTATTTAAGGTATAGTGATGGTGAGGAAATGTTTGAGGGCTGTGATCTACAGAGAGTTAATTTCTCTTTCCTCTGAGGAAGCTGTGTGCATCATGTAAAGCATTATCTTTCATTTCAGTCATTGATTAACAGCTCCCAAACCTACTCTACAGCCTGCAGATCTTGAATTTTGAATAACAGAGATTACAGCTTATAGTCAGAGTGGCATAATTTAGCCTCAACTATTTTATGCTTTCTTTGTTTGGTCAGTCAGCTTGAAAATTTACCTGTCTGTGATGAAAAAAATAATTGTAGACTTTGCATGAGCTGAGGTTTAATTTATTTTAATTCTCTGTTAAGCATGCAGAAGTCTGTTCTTGCACGGGGGAGTTGGCAGGGGGCAATTGCCCAGCTCTTTTGGCAGCCTGTTTGTAGTCGCTGAGCTCCTGGTGTACTCATTGGCCCTAAGGTGCAGCTCTTCTTCTGGAGGATTAGTCTTTTTATTTCTACTCAAGTTTGGTTATGACTTTTTTTTTTTTTTTTTGAGATGCAGACCTTACAGGCTTGTCCTGGCCTTTTCTTTGCCGCTGGTTTAACATGTTCTCCAGCCTGGGTAGTGCTGGGCATCCAGAGACATTTTTGGTGTGTTTTGCTTCTTCCATCTTCAGCCCCGGTTGGTGCTTTGCCGCAGGTGAGTGCCAGGCTCTGAGCCCCGCCACCTCCTCCCCGTGGCCATAGGCACCCAGGCGAGAGGCAGAGCCAGGGTTTGGGGTGCTCCGGGGGCTCGGGGCACTCCCAGGACCCACCCTGCCCCTCGTCCAGCTGAGCCACGCTCATACTGCTGCAGTGGGGTGTAATTCGGGGTGGTAACGATATGCTGTGCTGAGCAGACCAAAGAACTCAAATCTTACTTGCACAACTCATGCTATTTTGCTTTTTCTTTCCTATCCTGCCTCTTAATTTACAGATAATATTACCCAGCCCAGGGATCGTCTCTGGGGTTCGCTGCTACTGGGAAGTCTTGTAACAGAGTCTGGCTTTGGGGCTGGACAGGAGCAGGGCCTGGCCTTTGGGGCAGGGGCAGGAGCTCTGCCGTGGTACTTTGGCACTGGCTGTTAAGCTGCCTAGCTTGAAGAGTTTCAATATTTAAACTTGAAAGAGCATGCGTTAATGGAGTAATGCTTTGGGGTTACAGGAACTCCGATGGGAAAGCAGCTATTTCAGTGTTGAAGGAGAGCACGCTTGTATAAAAAACACAAACCAGTGTGCTGGCTCACAGGGGCTTTTAGGAGCTGGTTGAAGCTTTAACCTGTCCTTGCACCAACAGAAGCTTTACAATTGGGCTCCAAAATAATTTATCCTAGAAACTGTGGGCTGTTGGGAGGTGCAATTGTCTGGGGTTTTTTGCCTTTTTTTTTTTTTAAAAAAAAAAGTGATCACACTCCTGTGTTCCTGATCCTGTTTTTATGCATTTAATGTGCCATCAGCTTTTTTATAATTGCTTCCAACTGAAAATAAACAGCAAGCGCTTTCGTGGAGGTAAAATACTATCTTATTTCAGTAGGAGATTGGGGAATCTATCGGTAAACAACACAATTCAGCTTCAAAGCCTTTTCAGCTAAAACGCATTGTTCATCCTTTGAGCTGTTCTGCCTCGCACCCTAATAAAAGTGGAAATCAGGCGTGGGGGATGGGGACGCAGCAGAAAACACAAGCTGAGAAGTGGAGATCAAAAGGACAAACAGAAGCAGAAGGCAGCGAAAGGGAGGCACAAAGAGTCACAGCTGAGCGTGCGAAGCCTGAGAGTGATGGAGGAGAGAAAACAGCTATTAGAAAAGGCGAAGGAACAATGGGGTGAACGTAGCACGTTTTTAGCTTTCATTTCGGTTTAACAAAGCCGCCTTCCACCAGCGTAACTCCACGGAAGCGGTGGCCTTAATTCATCTTGAAAGTTGTTGGCTTGCAGCTCGCCGGGGCGCTGGCTGGAAACACGCTTCGGCACAGAAGCTGCCCCTCGCCGAATACATGAATCTCAAAGTGGCTGGACCCGTTTGAGGGCCACTGGTTCATACCGTGGCAAAACGTTTCCCAGTTGGAGTTGTTTCAGGTTGGTGAGAGTTGGAGTTGAGGGGACTGTGGGAAAGAAAAGCCACCACTGCCAGCTCCTCTCTTCACTGAACTTGTGTCTTGCGAAGCCTGAGTGTGCTCCCCAAGCACGCTAACAGCTTCTCCAGCTGATTAAACCAGTTCTCAAAACCTGGCAGCCTGCGTGCAAACCCAGCTTTGTTAGTAAAGCCTCAAGGCTTTTCAGGGCAAGTATTTATTGTAACAAATAATTTATACTGGATTAAGAGTGAGGAATATTATTTTGGTAGAGCCAGCAGTACGTGTTGCTTAGGCGAGCACCAGGCGAGAAGGCTGGCCCGCGGCGTGGCCCCCCAGCCGGCTGCGTCCCGGCACCGCGTGCCCCCAGCGTGTGCGGCGCGCAGGCTCGCTCTTGCCTTCCTCAGCTTAGGGGGGTGGAAGCCCCTTATTTCCCTCTCCCCATCTGCCTTGCCCCGCTTTGAGCTGCATTTGTGGGGGCTGATCTACGGCAGCCCCATTCCTGGGGTGCCTGTGGGGCTGGGGTGGGGTGCAGGGAGGTCCCTGGGGAAGGGGGGGGGGGTGTTATCTGGCAGATGGGGAGGCGACTCCTCAGCCGTCACCAGTTTTCTGCAGTAACGGCCGCTGAGCTGGGGTTTGAGAGGTTTTCATTTTCCATCTGCACACGGGATGAGGGCTGCGCTGCTGCGGAGGTCGCTGCAAGGCGTTCTCAGGCGGGCAGAGCCTTCCCTTCGGCCGCAGGAGTTTCTAGACCTCGGTTTGATTGCGAAAATAATAGCTGGGCAGGTCAATGCAGTTGTATCCTGCTCCTCCCTTCCAGCCCGTGTTTGCTTTCCTTTGTTTGGGTCTCGTCTTGCTCCGACTTGCCTCTGTCAGCCTTGCTGGATGCGGCTTTGCAGAGCGAACACTTCTGTGCGAGCTGCTCTCTACCTGGGCACTTAATTAAAAGGAGGAAAGATGTATTCCAAAAATACTTGGCTTTCTCGTCTGACATCTAGCGTGTTGCAAGGCTTGCTGAGCTGGTGTTTGAGAGAGGAAGCGAACGTAGCATTCAGCTGACATAGCATCTGAATAGCCGTTTGGGGCCCAGGGAGCGATAGTTCAGGAGGGGGAAGGGAAAGTGAAATGGATGCTGAAATCCTGAATCTGCTTCTTAAATTTCCTCTCCCTCTGGAGAGGGAGGGAGTGGAGTTCAGCCTTGCGTGTTTGGCTTGGCTCCCTGTTACCTGCTCTCTCCTCCTTAGCTGTGCACTTGTGGCAGAGATAAAGGACGGAGGGTTTTTGTTATGGTGTGAGAAAGTACTTTTTCCTTCAGCAACATTTGCTTGTTTGTGGTTGAATCGCATTAAAAAAAATAATCCAGCATTATTGAAGAATGAGTGGGCGAATAGCTGCATCAACTACCATGGTAACTTTTAAAGGGCTTCACCCGTAACTGTCAGAGCTAGATTTTTAGTGCTATAGTGACTTTTAATGTAGAATAGTTTCCAGGCCATTTAATTGTTTTGTTTCCTCATTTAAAAACAAAACAACATAAACCCCCTCCCCTTCTCTGAACTACCTTTTTGTTGATGTTCTCCTTTTTGACCTGAATACATCTGTACACTGGGACCTTGTGTCAAGTACCTCGCCGGTCCCCATGTCCCAGGAGCCAGACGTGCTGCCAACCACTGCTGGCCACATGCTGCATCTCAGCCCGTCGCAGAGGGTCCTGCTTGTGTATGGTCCTTGTGGAAAGCAGCTCAGTGGTGGGTCTGGGCTCCGGCGGGTGGTCGGGGAACCTCTCTGGGGATCCACCCCACTGCAGGAGGGCAGCGGGAGGGCTCCTGTCCCTGCTTTTTGCAGGGCGGCCCAGTCGTCCCTGCAGCGTGGAGGGTGTTGGCTTTGGGGCACCTCCACTGCCTTGGCCGTTTCTCAGATGGGAGCTATCTCCTCCCATCTAAGCGTGGCAGCAGCCCACAGTGCTGGGAGGAATTTGGCAGCGGTCAGACTCCCTGTGCCATCCCTGCTTTCATCTCTCATCCCCACAGGAGAGCCCAGCTGCAGAGGTGGGTTTGCAGGAGCATCATGAAGCACATCTGGATGTGTGATGGCTGCGAGGCCGCTGTGTTGCTCACCAGGCTGCCCTGGCACGTGAGGGTCGCCATGCAAACCATACCTTGCTCAGCCGTCCTCATTTCTGCTGCTTTAGACCATGCCAGCAGGAAGAAAAGCCAGGCATAAGGGCGTTGAGCACTCAAACCTCACCGATGGGGTGGCTTTGTGGGAGCCTCCCGTGGATGGACTTGGCGAGGCAGGTCCCTGGGCCTTGCACTCGAGTTGGTGTTGTGTCTCTGGGTGTGACGGGGTACTCTTTAGAGCTTTGTGTTCAGTTATTTCAGAGAGTTTCGTGGCGTTGGGTTCGAGGCGGGATCGGATGTAGTTGCACTTGTAACCTTCTGCATGAGGAAGGACCTGGTTTCTGGTCGTGTCCCTGACAGCTTCCTCTGCAGCACCACCCATCTTAGCTTTGCTCGGCATCCCAACAGAGTTTAAAATGGTTTCATTCTGAATAATTTATCTCCCAGAGAGAGAGAGAGAGAGGGTGGAGAGATGCGGGGAGCTGTTGGCGAGGGGCGTGCTGCAGCGCGGGCAGCAGCAGGCAGGAGCGGGCAGCGCGGGCTGGGGGGGACAGGGTCCTGTGTCCAGGCTCACCCCAGGAGCAGCATGCTGTGCATCCCAGCCCCACAGCCTCGCCGGGCTTTGTTGCTCCCGGCATTTTCTGCCGAACAAAAGCTCTGGGTCCCCGGGAAGAGGCTCCCGTGGGAGCCCTCCCGCCTCCTGACCCACCGCCCTGCCCTCCCGCCGGCCCCAGCACCTCTTTGTTTTCCCCGCACGCTCCCCCTTGCCCCGTCCTCCCTGCCTGTGACCGGTTGGCAGTGGGTGCCTTGCCTGCCCGGGCAGCGAGTGCGACGGCCCGGGGTTGTGGGCAGCTGGCCGAGCGGCAGCGGAGCTGGCTCGCCAGGGCAAGACGCTTCTTTATTAATGGTTGCGAGGTTTAGGAAAGAGTTTCAAAATGGAGGCAGCCCTGCTTGCCTCCCCATCGTACGGCATGGGTATGCGCTGCCCTACTTCTCGTCAGGATCAGACAGCCCTTTCTGAAGCTGTACAAAGGGGTTTGAATGCATTAGTTTACATGGAATTAATCTCCAGATTCCAAACATGCTTTCAAGCTGGTTTGGCCTTATTTTCCTGCAAAAGGAGGCCAACTCCGCGTTGTAGGCAGTGACTGTTGTAAGTGAGAGTTGAGCTGGAGCGGTGAGAGACTAGCACAGGCACCATATTCAGTCCATTAAAAGGAATTTTTGGCTCATGGACAAAACAAATTGAAAAATCTCATTCTTTGTGTACCACATCAGCAGTGACGGAAAAACAGAGCAAGGTTGCAGGGCGATCCTTCTAGTAATCGCCGGTGCCTTTCGTAAGAGATTTGAGGTCCAATTTTTGGTAGGAAAATAATAAAGGATTAAAATGTGCCCCAAATGAATGCATAGGAAATCTGGGCTGAAGGGAGTGCTGGAAAAATGTCGTTATCGGAGGTCAGGAGAAATTGGTACATTGAACTAAGGTGAGGTGCTCTCTGCAACAGGTTGGTCCAAAATTCCCGGTGCTCCTTTGTCTGCCGCTGGAGCGACGCCGTCCAGGGAGGGAACGAGGAGCTCGAGCACTCCTGTTATTTTTTTGGATAGCCTGTCATCCCTCAGAAAGGAACAGTTGTGTGGGGGTGGGGAGCGTCGTATTCAAAAGTGGGTGAAATGGAAATGAGCCAAAATTCTGCAAATTTATAAGGAACAGCAAACACTGATTTCTTTGAGAAAAGGTCGGTGCGTTTACTTGTAAGCACAGCCCTGGTAGGAGTGTGCGAGGAAATGGAAACTGTGCTCCACTATGCAGGTTTTTTTCATAATTTAGCCAGGCAAAGATACACAAAGATGCTTATTTTGGGAGATGGTGGAATGTTTCTGTAATAATTTCAGCAAATTTTGGTTCACATAGAGCATCTGTAAGAGTAGCACACCCACAGTTTCATGTAATATGTTCTATTCGTTGAAAAAATTTGCTTTCCCTTGAATTTGGAAGTGGTTTAACCCAGAAGAATCTATGCTGTGTTTATTTTTCCTCCCTGTTTAGTATCCTAAATCTGCCAGGTCCTCGCTGCTTGTCTCATGGACGAATGCAAACGTTTCTGTGCGAACGATACCTGTCCCAGCTGTGGATCGTGTGGAAGCCCGCGCGAGCCTGCTACGGGCAGAGCTGAGAAGCACACTGACCTCAGCTAGAGAAAATAATTAGAAAAGGAACTGAGATTGTTCTCAAAGGGAAAGGGTTGAAATGAATGCAGGAATATCCCTGTGGGGTCTTCGCAGTGCACCTGGTAGCCAGCTCTATAGCTAAGAACTCCTATTAGGAAGACTTCATTTTGGTCTGACAATTTTTTCCCCTTGTTGACGTTGAACATGTAAAAGCATGTCATGAAACACAATATGCAAAACACCGTATTAGTAACCGACTACATAACATTCCTGTGTTGCAGCTAGGCTGCCTACAGCGTCCTGGTTTTATAAGCTTCTCATAGGAGCTGGCAAAGGGAGGACGTGGAAGTGGTGAGCCGGAGTCACAAGAGAGCACAAGCCTTTAACCATTTACGTAGTTCTTAGGCTTCCCATGGCTGCTGGAATTGGGGGAGGGGGTGTTTACTCTTTCCAAAGGGAGGAAGATACCAACCTCCTGCAGCCTCAGCTGGTGCGGTGCCTCTGGAACCAGGACGGGGTGTTTCGTATCGGCGCTTGCGTTGGCGGCGCGGTACAGCTGTACCTCTCAGAGGCGGTCAGTCGTAGGAGAAGCGAGGGTTTGGGCACGTGAAGTGGCCACGAGGTACAGGGAGGTATCAGCTGGTGAGCATTTGGCTGATTGCCTCTGGGCAAGCAGAAACCGGATTTAGCTTCAGATAAGCAATAGCGAGAAAACACGGTGGTGTGCTTTACTGCATACAGGAGTCTGTTTTTTCTGTAAACAGGTTCTTTTGCAAAAACGTCTGCTTTTAGACAACTGGCAAGGAAACTGAGAAGCCAGGTAGTGTGAAAACGTTTGGCTAGAGAACAAGGTTCTTAGTTGGCCATCTTGGCGTGAAAAGGAGATGCTGCAACAAATTGCTCTGCCACTTTAAAATGAATTAAAAAAATACATTCAGATCAACAGCAATGCTGGACTAGAGCGCAGCCCGCTTCCTACAAATATATGAAGAAAAAGCCACCAAAATAGAAAATTTCATCATTGCTCACGGGGCGGCAAGAGCTGAGCGCAGCACGTTGCTGAGAGCGATTGCAATAGTGGAACAGGAAGTCTCCTCCCCCTCCCCGGGCTCCGTGCAGAGCGCTGATCAAAAGGATGTAAAGCTTGTTTACAAGATGTATGCAAAATATATCGGGGAAGAAATATAAGGGCTTCACAGGCCAGGATGCACTAAGAATACCTGATGTCATGTTAATATAGGTTGGAGTCTGAGGCTACAGAGCATGTGACCCAAAGTCATCTTAACATTGAGGAGCAAACCAAGAAGGTGCCTTTTTTCAGTAGCATTGCATCCGGTGAGCTGCTCGAAATACACGCCGAGAAAGCTTCCTGTGTGCCTGCTAATGGAAGCTAGTTGTCATGAAATCTTAATAGAAGCCCTGCGGTGGTCCTTGGGGGTGGTTCGCTTTGGGCCCAGCGTGTTGAGTAGCGCTTCTGATACGGAAAGGTGGGAAAGAAAGTGTTTGGCATTGGAAAGGGCTGTGGTGGGTTTGGAGCTGCTGCAGAGTCTGTAGCGAAATGGCAAAGCTGTCGCTAGACTGATGATGGATCCGTGATTGACTCGCTTATTTTTGTGTGTATAGAAACAGGTCACTTGTGCATTGATGATAAAGTCGCATTGTACGTCCTTCAGACTCGCTCACCTTCCTCTGCTTCTGTGAGAGAGGCACTTTCTTACCTCCCGGGGAGTCTTAAGGCTTAATCCATTGTTTGTAAAGCTCTTTAAGATTCTTGCTTGGGAGCACTAGAATCTGGAGGATTAAAAACAATTTATTTTTGTGTATCTTGTATAATGTGCATCTCAAAGACTTTCCAAAGAAGGAGGAATTGTGAGGCAGAGGGAGATGGCAGGTCTGTAAGGTAAACATGAGGGAGGAAGTGGCTTGGAAGAACAAAGAGGGTAAGAGCAAAAGTCTGGTTCCCCGTTGTGGAGACTTGGCTGTAAGGAGGGCTAGTTTCCAGCCCTGGAGGGAAAGGGCTGGGTGTACTGGAGCTGTCTTCCTCTTAATCCCATTTAAAGACCCATCTGGTCAGCGCTGCTGCCTCGTTGTGAAGGGCAGCGTGCAGATTTTCCCTCTGCTGTATTTGTGCCCTTTGATTGTACCTATTGGGAAGCAGGAATGTCACTTGTTCTCGCCTGGTCTGTTTTGTCAGCTCTAAACGACCAGATAAGCTCACCAGAATCGATGTCAGTGATCTGGACAAGGATGATCTTTTTTAAAACCAGATCTAGAACAGTCAGTGAAAGGCCCCGCTTCCCCTCTCGCCACGCCTGTGATACTTGTCCTGGTTTCTGCTTGCACATCCCAGCCCTGCCCATGGACCCGCCGGGACATCAGCAAAGGTGCTTCCTCCTGGGGGACCCTGGCTGCCCCTCTGCACGGGGGAACGATGACACCTTTGCTGTGAGGCTCCTTATACCTACCAGAAAACTGTCACTGGGAGCGTGGTCCCATCGGGACATCCCTCTTGGCCACTGTGGACCTCCCCGATGCCACTGCCACTCTTCTGAAGAGGCTGTGTGTGTGCAGACATCGGTGCTCCTGCCCTCGGAGAGGGATTTGCCACTTTCCCAATCCTCACCCCCCCGTCCCCACATCCCTGGTGCAGCACTGATACCATCGTCCTCCCGGGTGGCTGCCACAGCTTCTCCTTGTCTCCAGAGCCTCCCATGCTGGGTCAGACACATTGGAGAAGAGATGACACAGTGCTTTGGACACAGGTGGTGCCTTGGCTCTGTGGGGAAGCAGAAACTGGTGATTAAATTTTTTCCCCAGGTGCAGGCCTGAGCATTTTGTGTAGGTGTGTTGCCATCATGTGACTCTCTGCGTTTTAAACACCGTTTTCCCACGTGAACTTGTTTGGGGTCACGGAACGTGTGTCTGTTGTTCTTGGCTGTAGCTGAACATAAGATGGGGCAGAACTAATGACTGCGCTGGTTGGGATTTCTGGTTTGGCTTCTCACCAAAAGATGTCCTGAATAATGGTGATGTTACAAGCAAGCGTCAAGGCAAATGATGGCCAAGCACACCCGAGACCCTCAGTGTTTTGTTATTTGAGCTCGATAATTTTACATAAATTGGAGAGCTCAGCCATCAGCTGTTACTGGCTGTTACTTGTGTGCAGGGGAGTCTCGTGTGGGGCTGGAGATGGCTGAGGCTGTGGGGTGTGTTGGCAAGTAGGTGTAGGTGTGGCGCAAGGAAATTCTTGAGGTGTGGGTGTGCTGGAGCCAGGCAGGACGAGCGACCGGTGCCAAGGACTGGGTAATGCCCGTGACAGGCCCTGCTCACCTGGAAGCGATGCTCAGTAGCGCTGGGATATGGTAGGAGGGATGATCAGGGTCCCTGGCCACTGCTGTTTTCGTTGGCCTGGCACCATAAGGGTGGGTTTATCCTAAACCCAGTAATATTTCTTGTTCCCCAGTACCCCTGGGGTTATGGGAGCCACTGGAGATTATTTGGGTAGTAGGTGGGACCAACACACGGACTGGCTTTGCAATAGCATAGCTAATGAGATTAACATAGTATTCTCTTAAAAAAGAAAAGAAGAGGCTGGTTGGTTGAATGGGACTCAGAAGACTCATTTCATGTGTTAGGAGCTGGAAACACAAGCTATTTAGTTTAGCAAGGAGAAAGTTGAGAGCATCTGGTGGGTTGGAAGCCTGTCCGTTATTGACTGCCAGAGCCTGGGCAGGGTGCTGGGGAGTATATTCGCCTTCTAAACATCTGCTGCCCTCAGGTTTCGGGCCGACCTTGCCTGACACCCGTCCTGCTTGCTTTGTTCCCGGATGTTTTTTAAAAATAGAGAAAAAGTCCCTGCCTGCTGGAAGTTGAAGCTAAAGAAATGAAACAGAAAAATAAAGCACCAGATTTATTAGGGAGGTTGCTGGTAGGAAAACAGCTGAGCTTGTGGTTGTAGCAGACCTCACATCCCTTAAAAATTTAGGGTATTAGGCTTTCCTTTAAATACTGTCTTGGTTTTAGAATACTGGCTGTAGTTGGTCCATATCTGTAGAAAACGCAAGGAGATTTAACTCAGGGAGGTTCCGTCACCCGTTGGGCTGTTTGCTGAGATGACTGCAGCAAGTCCTTTTGGCGTTGAAAATAATGATTTTTATTAATTTGAACTGTTTTTCTATTTTTGTTCTTTCTTCACTTCTCTCTCTTATGTCTGTGACTCTTGCCAGCTCCACTAATTACTTCTTGAAAAGCAGTTGCTTCACCGAGGGCACTCCAGCTTACCTGCTATTGATGCAGCTCTGCTAAATACCTGCGGTTCTGGATATCTTTGCTTTGCCCCCCTGTGATCTGGTAATTCCTGCTGGTTTCCCTCCTTCCTCCTGGTTCTATGCAACCTCAGCTGAAAGTTATTTGATGGGGACTTCAAGTGCTGTTTCAGCTCTAGAAGTAATATTTCCCTCAGATTTTTTTTCTTCTGTTCTGCTTGATCTTGCAGCTATTAAGTAGTTTTAAATAAAGATTTTTAGTCTCTTGCACCCTCTGCAATGAAGCATGGGAATTTTGAACAGGCACCAAAATTTTCTCTAGCACAGCAAAGAAATGATCCCAAACTTGACATAAACTTTCTCTTCCCGGTGACCCCATTTGCTGTACCCAGAGCTGGTGTGTATCCCCCCATCCCCGAGCCATTGCACTGAATTGTTGTAAAGCAAACAGTGTATCGGGCCCGTTACAGAAACCCAGTGCATGTAGAACAGAGGAGAACAAGAGCAGGTTTCCTCAAATACCCGGAGGAGTGGGAGTTGAGCATTTCAGGAGAATTTTTAATTCCTCAGGATTAATCTGTGGCACATGAAGAGCCACGCCGGAGCTCTGCCTTTGGAGCAGAGTTTTCATGAAACTCCACTGCTGACACTGGGAGCTGCTGGCAGATATTTCAGTTTTTAGTTAAGTCAGATTTAACCTCAGCCGATGCAAAGCTCTGATGCAAAGCTGCTCTGCACATATTACAGTGGGAAGATTCACTGGGGTTGCTATAGCGAAAGGCTGGAGATGACTTAAGGAGTTTAAATTAGGCCTGCGTGCTGGTAAACAAGGGCTCTGCCTATAGTACAAGCTGCTGCGGCGTTTGAAGATGTTTGTGTCGGATGGGGTGGGAGGAGGCGCGCAGTCGCTCGCGGAGAGAGCGCGAGTGCTTGCACAAGCCCGTCAGACCGAGTGTGCCAGCAGTGTGCCCAGGGAGGAGCGGGCAGGTGCCGGGGCTCCCGATGGGCTGTGCCGGATGAGAAAGAGAAGCTGGAGATCCTGGTTGCGTTCAGAAATCTGCTACTGATTTTTTTGTGAGTGAGCAACAGCCAGTCATTCCCGGTGCCTGAGCTGCCTGCTCTGCTGGGGTACGGGGCTCTGTGCCCCGCTGCCTTACCTCTCCCCTGGTCCACACCAGCCGGCTAGAGATGCCACTCGCTGCGACATCCCAGCCGCGCTCTTACTGTCCTCTCCGTCTTGACTTCATTACGTCTTGATCTCTGTAACCTCTTTAACGTGTAAATACTGAAATGAGATTATCTTTAAAGAGCCCTTTATTAAAAATGTACTGACCTTCCTAATCAGAAGAAATGTTCCCGTAGCTGCTTTTCGCCTTTCCCGCATTTCGACAAGTAGCGAGGGCAGAATGGTGAATCATCTCACCAGGGCGACAGCTTGGGCTGAAAACTGGGCAGGTTTCTTCAGACACTGCACCAGCCTGTAGCTCCCCGCCAGCAGCGTCCCAGCACCGGCCATGCTGGCTGCTCTGCAGCCCAGGAGGGTCCCAGGGACACACACTTTGTGCTGGGTTTGCACTTTAAACCAACTCTAAACCTCCCTTCAGCTTGGTGGCCCTTGGTGCGGCGAGCGCCGTGCTGAGGACCTGGCCTGCTTGGCTGACTCACCACCAAACTTTTTGGGCAAGCCACAGGCGCCGCGAGCTGTGTCCCAGCAGCCACTGAGGGGTTTGTGCGTGGTGGGGCAGGGCTGGTCTCCGGTAGATCAGAAGGCCCTGATGAATATCCTTGCCCCTTCCCCTCCCAAACCAGCCCTGAGTCGAGCTGATGTGGGACCTGCACCCGAGGATTGTGCTGGCAGCCCCCCTGGTGGGTGAGGCCAACCACCCGTCCCTGCCACAGGGCTCCAGCCCTGCAGACCTCTGGCTGGGGAGGTTCTAGAGTGGAGGGGGGTGAGGTGAAGTGGAGCAGTCGGGGTGGGCTCGCTGTGCGCAGCCTTCGCCAGGCGCAGGGGACGTACCCGAGTACGGCCCAGGCCCTGCCCAGGGGACTCTGTGTTCCTTGCAGAGAGAGAGACCTGCAGTCAGAGACTGGCACGTGAGGGGCTAAACTGCAAATAGTTTGAAGCCGTCTTTCAGTGCGTGATTTTTGAGGGCTTTACGGTTATTTGAATCTAGAATTTGTTGCACAGAGATGAGCAGGAATGCAGGTGAAGAGCAGATGGGTGCTGCGCGCCTGCGGCCACGGTGCTGCCGGTCCTCGGCCCTCCAGTCAGTGCTGGTGTTTCTCCAGCCCCCGGGCCCTGCAGGCAGCTGTGCGTCCTGCTGCCTGGGATCCTGGGTTTCCTTCAGGGATTTGTTGGAAACTCCCCACGTCTGTATGGCGTTTATCGCTTCGGAGCCGATCAGTGGATGAGCAGGGTGGTCTTACTGCTTTGGTGTCGGCATTTGGAGTTGATGAGCCTTTCCTGTATGGTTCTGGTGGAGCCTTCAGCGTGCGAGGATGATCAGAGAGGGGTTTGTTGTTTTTTTTTTTTTTTTTCCCCATGTAAAATATATTCCAGCTCCAGTTTGTAATGTGGCAAGAGGGGGAGTGAGAGAAGGGAACAACAGCATTAGCGGATGTAGAAGTAGCTGGAATGAGAAGCTTTTGTGCCATTAATAACAGCCCTGGCTGGCAGCCAAGGCTGGGAGTGTGGGATTAGCCTGAACAATCAAGACTGCAGGATCAAAACAAGGAGGCAGGAACAGCGAGGTCACACTGCTGCCATCTGCGCTGCCGCAGTGGTGGGAGGGAGCGGAAGAGGGGGCTGCGCTGGAGGAGCGATGCCGATAGCGCAGGCAGCGGGGCGCCCGCCGACTCCCCAAAACCGGCCCTGCACCCCTCACGCGGGGCTCAGGGCGTTGGGCTTCGCCTCCCAGCTCGCGGCAGGCGCCTTCCCGGCGGCGCTGGCGAGCCCGCGGAGGGGAGGGTGGCCGCAGCTTGGTATTTTTAGGAAATGGCTTCTGAAAAAGAGAAGCGGCTCGTTGGGGCTGGGTCGTGCGCTTCTGCACTCCGGACTGAAGATCTGGACGGCGTTTGTGGCCGGGGGTTTGGGATGGGGGTCAGTGCCGATAGCCCGCCCCAGTGTTGGCGTCGCCGTCGTGCCGTTTGTGAATCCATCTGGTGACCAGGGGGTGGGGAGAGGTCACCGGACGGATTCAGCTGCAGCTTTGCCGTGGGCGAAGGCAGCCTCGCGCTCTGCCGGGGCGTGTGGGGCGTACGGACCTTTCCAGGGGCTGCATGTACTAGTTTACACCCCCTTTTTCAAAGGAGTGACTTGAGATTGCTGCTGAAAGACAGTTTTCGAAGCAGATGGAGGCAAATCTTGTTCTGCTTCGCTCTGGTCTTCATCAGCTTTTGCTGAAATACCTTCCAAGAGTATCAGAAAGCAAAATGTTTTGCATCATTTATGTTGCTTCTCCTCTTTTTCCCCCTGACCTAGTAAATGTTACTGTCCTGCAAATGTAAATACAAAAAGCTGAAATGCAATAGAAGTAAAGCAGTGTCCCACAAACAGCCTCCCAGCTCTTGCTAAAAATATCTCTGTGCGGTGCAGTAACTCCCAGGCATTCTTTTGTCTGACTGCTTTTGAATTCCCTAATTGAAGTTGGTTGGAGGGCAGTGCACCAGTTTCCTGAATAGCTCAGATGTTGATTGTGAGTTAAAAAACAAGAGCAAAATTGTTTTTCCTTTGTACAGCCGTGCTTTTATTTATCCCCCCCCCCCCAACTCATTTTTAATCTCTGTATTTTTACTTGCGATTTTATTTTGTAAGACAACTGCATTAAATACATCTGCGGAGAAGGGGCCCAGGAGGCAGTGAGCAGGAAGACACAGTTTTCAGTACGTGATGCCACGTGCACGTTGGAGCCGGAGTGCCGCTCCGTCGGAAGCGTCCAGGCTGGCGCAGAGATGTGGTGCAAATGGAGCTTAACGTAGTAGGAAGTGTTAATAATGGTTCCTAATTGCCTACTAATAACTAAATCTGTGGAATTTGGCAGCAATTGGGATATAGTTTTCTCCTGCAATCTGTCCGTTCCCTCCAGAAAGAACAAAGTTGCTTTACTGACATAGAGCAGCGAATCGTAAATTCACTGAAGGTAACGGGGGAAAGTTTTCCAGACTCCACATGGCCTCTGCAGAGCCTGCGAGGGTGCTTCCCCAGGCGATAACTGCTGTGTCTTGGTCTGGCACTCCAAGATTTAACAGAGGAAGAAGAATAAAATCAGGTTCTTTTCTTCCTTTCTGTGTGTGGGTTTTTGGTTTTTTTTTTTTTCATTTGAACTCTGAAACAGAGAAACCCAGGCTCATTTCAAGTGCTCCCCAAAGGCTGCTGGAAGCACCGTGTGCGCGGGCGTCTCGCCCGGCCATCCAGGGACAGGTCCCTGGGCTCTCCTGGGAACAGGGAGGAAAAGTTAAGGGACTGGTAATTTGTGATAAGTCATGGCCGGTCCAAGAAGCTCCCCGGAATATATCTGTTGGGTAAATGTGATAAACTGTGAGTGCTCAGAGCTCCTCTGTGGCCGGTAAACAAACACAAACGCTGCTTTCACTCCAGCCTCAGTAAATTAAAGGTTTGAAATTGTGATGGAGATTGGAGAGAAGCTGATTTCAGATGCTGCTTCAGAAGCCGGGATTTATTCCGGCTCTCTGTGGTGGGAGACGTTTCCTAGCTGCTCAGCAGCAGCAGAAAAACAAGCACAAATTTTTCTGTCTTCAGGGATAACTGCAGTGAAGCATGCGGGGGGGGAGGGCTGTGCCGCTCACTGGTACCGAAATACCTCCCCATCCCCCACGCACGTCAACAGGCCCCAAAACTTCCCCGGCACACGGGGTTGGGTGCTGGGTGCTGCACCCACCTGCGGAGCAGGAGCAGGCACCAGGGCCTGGGGGCCGTGGGGGAGCCGGGCTCCTCTGGTGCTTTCCTGGGAAATGGAGCATCTTCATAGTTTGATACACACAAAAATAAGACGCCGCACGGGTGTGAGCTGGCAGCCTGCAAGCTGGGTTTGCTGCCCCTCGCTCTGCACAACCAGGAGACTGTGTCCGGAGGAGCCTGCGGTGTGGTGGGGAGAGCGGGCACCCTGCTTTTGGGCACGGTGATGGGGGGGTCCAGGAGCCACCTTCCACCTTGCTCTTCTTGCTCCCCTTCCCACAGGAGATGGAGTCTAGAGGTGAGAAACATGCTTATTGTCCAAAACCTCCCTTCATCTCCAAAAACAGAGCATGGTGGGTGCCAGCTCCTCCTGTTCACAGTGGCGTTGGGCTGGAGCCGGGCTGTTGGCTCTGGGGCACTGGGGCAGGATCGCTGCTGCGGTCACATGCCCTCCTCTTAGCTTCTAGGTTAACGTTTAACCTATTCATGCTTCAGTCCCTTGGCTTGTTTGATGTTGTGGGGCACTTTGTATGGCTCTCAACTCTAGATGAGCAGCCCGATGGAGGGCTACGGCTTATCTGCTGCGGAGGAACATGAAGAATTTCATGGGGAGGAAGATGAGACTTTTCCTTTTCCTGGTGGAGGGAAAACAAGTCTGGGTGGGTGACATTGTCGTGTTTTACACGGGCAGCTCCCTGCTTGGGGAGCCTCTCTGTTGAGTTTTCACCTGGCCAAAACATTTTCGCTCTGACTGTAAACCTTAGAGGGGAGAGTGCTCAAATGGAAAAGTTGACGCAGCCTTATCTGCGGTGCAGTCTCGGTATGATAGAGGAATCTGAGCCCTGGTTTATGTCAGGCTTGAAGCTTTCCCTTTCCTTCCAGCAAACTGCATACCGTTGCCTTGGAGCCGTTCCTTCATCGGGGGCATCATCCTTCAAGGAGCGTAGTTTGGTCCAGAATAGGTCTGGGTTCATTTTAAATACATCCCGAGTTCCCTGACGGCTCCTTGCAGCAGCCCGGTGTCTTTGGAATGGTCCTCGGAGTGCTGCGGCATCTCCCTCCCAGCAAACAGCAGCCTCCCTTCTCCAGAAACTTTAGCCCTTGCCTTCAGTGTGCAATTATTCTTGCAGGAGACATTCAGGTCATCCGTTCCCCTCGTGCAGTAAGTGACACTTCGACGAATGACTGATGCTTAGCATAGTCAAGGGTCACCTTACCCGGCTCTGGGTGCCGAAGGCTTTCATTGCGTGAACAGTCTTTCAAACTTCCTGCTGGCTCTGCTGCCGCCAGTTCATTAGGAGGAAAAAAAACCCAACCCTGGAAGTAAATTTGCTAGCAGTGCTCAGACCCCATCGCCAGCGCGGTGGAGCTGTCCCATCTCTGCCTGGTGAGATGGGAACCACCGCCGGAGCTCACCACTCCCCTTGCACCATAAACCCGATAACTGACCCGAAACAGCGGCTGCGGGGTCAGCCTGACATCTGGCACGCTACAGCACCGCTGCTGGGAGGGGAGGGAGCTGGAGGAGAACGGGAAGGGAGGGGGAAGGACGGAGCCAGGAGCTTCTGAAGCTGCGGGGTAAGACATTAAACTGGAGAAGGGGCAGAATATAATGCTCAGTGATTTTTGCAAGCGGCCGGCTGCTTCCCCGGGATGTCTCAGGGCTAAGGGCAGTGTTTGTTTTCTAGCAAGACACTACAAAGAATAAAAATAATGGTTGCAGTTAATTGCCATATATCCATCGTGCCTTGGTTTTCATTTGTCTTAAGGCAGGATGCGTTTGCAGATGAATTTTGAAAATAGCTGAGGATCAAATGTTGTTTTTTGTTCTTTGGCACTGAATATTTTGCTCACTGTTCATGCTCAGTGATGCAGATCTGCGTGTGTATTCAAAGTCTGTAGCTAATGTTACTATTTCCTTCCTGCTATGAGCTTCTGTTTTCTATGCTCACACCTTTCTGGAAGCCTCCTTTCAGGCTACAATATTCCCTACTTGGTTTGGTATTAAAGGAATCTTTTTCTGTAAGGGCTAAGAAAAATATTTTTCTTTTAGCTTTAGGTACATAAAGGGATAATAACCCTCTTTTCACCCGTTTTCAGAAGGCTGAGCCCACTACAGTGTGTTTTGTTGAGGAAATAACATTTCCCAAAGTGGAGGAGCTTTTGCTGGTGAAGCAGAGGTTAACACGGTGTGCTGTCCTGGTCACAGTCCCCTTCCCCGGCCCTGGGGGGGTGAGGACTCCCCTGCTCCCCCCTTCCATCCTGTACCACCCAGCACATGGTGCGGGAGCGGGGCACGTTCCCAGCGTTGGGGTGCTGAGGTGGGGGCTGTCCCTCTCCCGAGGCGGCTGGGCCTGGTGCTCAGGACGTGGCCTGACCCGGCGCGCCACGAGTCCCCCTGCACGGTGGGAGATGGGGAGGAAGGCTCCGGCGCCTGCTTGTTGCCCAGATCGCCCATTTCTGGGCTGAAATTGCCCCAAACCAGCTCCCTTTTCTCAGGTGCTCTGAGCGCGTCACATCTGCAGGTGGGGGCTGATGCTCGTGCACCCTCGTAAAGGTCTTAATTTGTTCAGATGGGAACTTACTATTTTAAAATGGCTTCGATTATCATACGGAAGGATTGTTTACTGGCGGTACATATGCTTTGCTGTCTCCATCCCGTGCTTTGCTAAGAATAGAAACCAGAGCATTACTCTGCGCCTCTTACAGCTGTGGCTGTTGAAAAACTGACTTGCCCAAATGGTTTGTATGTTTGTGGCTGAGTCGGCAATGGAGCTGAGGTTCAAAACTGCCACTTCTCTGCTCAAACCACTAATCAGCATTGCTTCTGAAAGGACTATAGATAGTGTGTGCAAGCTGATACTACAAAAATAAAGTTTTCATAACCTCCTTTTGGTTTCTGTAAATCCCCAGACATGCAGGTCTCTGCCGTTCTCTGTAGGCACTCACCAGGCCGAGAACTCACCAGGCCGTCCTCACCGCCCTGTTCTCACCACTCTATTTAATTGCAAAGGAGCCTTTTGGAGTAGCCTTTAAAAATCCCTATCACCGTTGCACTATCTTCATTAAATGAATGGGGCTGTTGTGCATCTGACAGCTGCCATTTTAATGCTGTGGTATTGTATTTCCTTGCAGGAGGCTCAACCTCACCAGGCAGATTAGGACTGAGAAAATCCAGGTTCCATTAGAAACCATTGGAAATGAGTTCCCAAGTTGTTCTAAGGTAAATCAATAATGCATATAATCTCCCTGACTGGACTTAGAGACGGAGCCAACAGTTCATTTAACTGCTTTTTTTTTTTTTTTTTGTAGAGCACTTTCAAAATCATTCCTGTTAAGACTTCTCACTCTGAATTGCTGTTAGGAAATTCTCAGGCAGCATTTGTTTTTTGAGCACTGCCAAAACTTTGGTAATTTACTCATCCCCGTGCCTCGCGCCGGCACCCAGGTAGCCACTAAATTCCTGCGAGTTTGGGAGAGAAGGCTGCTGCTCAGTTTGCACCTCCACCCCCAGACAGACTGCTCCAACCCCGCATCTGGGTGCTGCGTCCTTGCTGGCGTGGGGTGAGCCCGCTGCTCGGCGTGTCCGTGCCCCCAGCCCCTCTGCAGGGGATGCGTGTAGCCGGGAGCGTGCTCCGTGCTGGAGGCAGACGCCCTTTACTTTGTTTATGACCCTTCCTGAGTGCTCTGTCGCGCCTCCTTTGCTGTTTTGCAGAACAATTCTGGAAGGAGACAGGAATTTGGTTACAGAATAATCAAATTGAGAAAGATGAATCCTTCTCAGTGTTGCAATAAGGTTTTGCTAATTTTTAATTTATTTGAAATCAGCTTTAATAAGCAAATTGTCCTTTCTCAGAGCAAATATTCCAAACTCATGAATCTTTCAAGTTAAATATGATAAAGGACCACCGATTTTTCCTTTTCTGTTTAAACTAATGCCCGAGTGAAGTGAGGAAGATGATTAGCTTGTAAATGAGCACAGGAATGCAGCCAGCTCCAGTGGCTTTCCACGCTGGCACTGCGGGTCTGGTCGGGATCAGGCCTGATGCTCTGCGTCTGTCGCATCAGCCCGCGCACATGGGACGGCGCTTGTGCGAGCCCTGCTTTGGGCGGGCGATACCCACTACTGCACAAAGCTTGGAAGGGCAGGATTCCAAGTTATGCGGGCTGGTTTTGTACAAATTTGAGGTGATTCAGTGAATTTTTTTATACTAGAGAACGGCTTTGTGCCATGTGATAGCCATCTTTTTGATTCTGTAGTAGGTGCCTTGCAATGAAGTTTGTCATCTCTCGGAAACTCAGCCTTATTTAACAGCACTTGAACTGTCAGATATTAAAATAATGTCTCTTGAACCACTTGAATGGGATAAGACTTGGCTTGATATAGGGCTGTGGTCTTAGAGAACCTATAATTTCTCCTCTTCCCCCTGCATTGGTATTACTATCAGATTTTTCTTTTTAGCTGTGGCAAAGAGAAGATTGAGTCTCTAGAACATGATCTATTTTGATTACTATAAATCTTAGCGCTGCTAATTTAGTCAGCTAGTACGATACGAATGTAGGTTCTGTGTGTTCAAACTGTTCTTGGTTTTTTTACTTAATAAGTTCTCCAGATAGTTGCCATGGAAATAATCCTGGATTCGGAGAGGATGTAAAGGCTCCGAAGACGCTGACGCGGTGGCAGCAGCACGTGGTCTGTGCGCTCCGGGCTCAGCCCCTGGTCAAATCCCAATTTTTTGGGGTGGTGCTGGCTCTGGGATGGAAACCAGCTTGTTCCTCCCACGGCTGTCCCAGTTCCCCCCTTTTGGAGTTTTGGGTGGAATTCTCCTGATTTTCATAGTGCAGAAAAGTTGAAGAAAATGGTCACTGCTGGTTTTCACTGCTTGAAGCTTAATTACCGTTTTCTGTCTTGTCTTTGCCTCAATCGTGCTAATGTGAAGGGGTTTGGCTGTTGCCGTTGCCCTACCCCAGCTTCTGTGACTGCGCTGGGGATCTGCACCGAAGTTGAGGAAATTTCTCCTGCTCCGCTCCGGGAGCGCCGGGTGCCACCGGAGGTGCCGGTCCCCGCAGCACGGCCCTTGTTTGTGCCGCGGAAGAACAAACCTGCTTCCTCTGGGCCCGTGTTTTCTTTTTCAACAACTTCCTTTTTGTGCAAACGTTGTGTTTTTCATGAAATTGCCGTGAGTTGTTTTCAGGCGCGATCGCTGGCGTTGTTTTGTACGTTTAAACCAAAACTGGGTACCTCTTGTTGTTTGAAATAAAACAGGCAGTCTTAATCGCAAGAAACTTCTGGTTATTTTCCTGGCTTTGCAAGACTTGAAAAATGCTGTATGATTTAAGCTGGAATTGACTTTAGTTTGAGGCATGGGACAGATATTTGATGCAGCATACAGGATATGTGAACCCCTTTGGTCAGGGGGGTAGGACCAGTGCAGGAGCTGCAAAAGCAGCAGCTCATCTTCCTGTGCCTGCTTTTTGCCGGAGCGGTTTCCTGGGGAAGCGTCTCTTGCAGCGGCGGAGACCCTGCTGCGGCTAAAGTTAAAATTTAATTGCTTTAATATAGCTTTTGGGCCAAACGAACAGCGCGTTTAAGAGCACTTCTCAGGTCTGACGAGCAGTCTTGTTATATTTAATTTGGGGGTGAACAGTGGAAGAGGCGTGTTGGTGAGTCGTAGGGACAAAGCCTTGAGAGCCACTTTCTGGCCTAGTGGGCTGGTACAGCGGACGCTGTCGCTTCCTCGGTGGGGAAGCACAGGGGATCAGACCATGGCTGTGCGCTTTCAGTTTGTAGCTGAAACAAAAATCTAGGAGAGAATTTTTCCTTCTCTTTTTTTTTTTTCTGGAGAGCTGAAGTGCGCTTTCTCCTTCCCCCTTTGTATTTACATACATTATTGAACAGCTCTTGCTGCCGTACGTAGGAAGACGTGCAGCGCAGCCTGCCCGCATGTAGCACGGTAGAGATGGAGAACCCCCTCGCACCGCTGACACCCCACCTTTCACCCCCCTGAAGCACTCTTGCCCTGAAACGCTCCGTGTTTCGGTCATCCCGGCGACTGAGGGAGACTCAAACACAGATTTTAAAAAGCCAAGTCAGCACCTTAACGAAGATCACTGAGATCCCAGCAGCTCGCGGGAAGAGCCCAACCTTCCTTTTCCAGCTCGGGGAGGGACGAGCCCAACCAGCACTCCTGCATCCTTTTACACTGCTCTGGGTGGATTAAATTAGCGAGCAGAGTGACAGCTGGGCAGGAGGCTGGGAACAATGCAGATAAAGTTAGCTTTCAGCGATGTGACCCTCTCCAGGCTGCGCGCCAGAAGACTATAAATAATTGATAGGAGCAACCACCCTCGCCAGCACGCTAATGTACAGCGCGGTTCATACAGCGAGCGGAGCTGCATTACCCATTACATCATCGCTGCTCTCCGCCTGGGCTCTCCTATCAGCAATGTAATTTTACTGCTTTTAAATAATAAATTGCACTGGGAGTTGAAATACTCCTTCGCCCCATTCAAGCCTACTAGGGTGTGCAACTACACAAATGAATTTTACATATGGTAAAATAAATTTTGTATCAAGCTTAAAAAAAAAAAAATTCTTGCAGGAGGAGTTTATCCCCCCAGTCTCACCCCAGAGCAGTAACAGGGGTTTAGGGTATCAAAGGCAGACGGTTCCAGCTAGTGACTTTTGGTCTGGCTCAGTATCTGGAATGATTTTTAAGCTTGATTTGGGTTCACTGGCCTAAGTTCATGGGTGGTTTCAGGGGGTAAAGTTCTCTGGTGTTGCAAGTCAGAAAAATCCCCTTGGCTGTGGCCGTTTCCGTGAGCTGAAGGCGTGTGAGCGGCGTGCATGAGCTCTTGGGTTCCGCAGCACGGGAGCTTTCACTTTCAGTGGCTGTAGTTTTTAAACGGTGAAAAAAGCTTGATGTCACCCAAAACCTGATTTCTTTCCCCTAAGATAAGTTCTGTAACCTTTGTTTATCCACATCTTTGTGGGGAAAAGCTGAAATGAGCTTTGACTGTTCCAGGCTCTGGGGACAGGGAGGGATGGGGAGGGTCTCTGTGCCTGTGGGGACACTTTTTTTGTGGACCCTTGCAGTTTTTTTGCTCATTTGTATGGGTCTCCCAAGGATTTTGAAAATACAATTTAAAAAAAAAAAAATCATATAACTGCTACACTAGAATCTGCAAGCACCAAAAACGGTCCAGAAATTGGGGAGATTGTGGTGCCCCATTCCTGTTAAGTCAGTGGCGAGTAAATGGAGAAACCAAACCGAAGAGCAGTCAGCTGTTAGGAGGGAAGAAATGAGTGGGAAAGTGTGGAGTAAGGACCTATGGTGCGTGACCAGAGCTCGCCGCGGCGGGACACAAAGGGGAAAGGCGCCGAGGCTGATGCAACTTCAGGCGGTGGGACACGGTGCGTGGCTGAGGGGGGTGGGGGGGGTGGGGTGGGGTGTGCCCGGCTGGGTCCTGTTCGCATCCGGCACGGCTGAGGGGGGTGTGGGGGCACTGAAATACAAACCATGGGGTTTTCGGTGTCGTGTGGCCGGACAGTGCTCCCAGGAGCTGTGCTGGCAGGTGGGCTCTCGGACGTGGTAATTTCAGTACAACCAGCCTTGTTTATGGGATGAGTAAAATGGAATGTTATCGTAGGAGATGGATTAATTTGTTGAAAGAAGATAAGGAACAGATTTAGGCTAAGGGTATGATTCAAGGTAGGATTAGAAACATGCTTTGACATTACAGGGCACTGGCACCAAGGGCTTGCATCTGGATGTAGAATTTTCTTCCGTGATCCCTCACCACAAAGCCTCTGCTTCGCTCAACGCTGAGTATGAAGTAGATGTTTGAGACCCTCTTCCAGGAGACATCTGTCCTGTGCATGCATCTTGCAAGTCTCAATCTGTGCAGGGTTACTGTGAAAACGGTGGTTTTCACACCTTCTACAGTAAGACTTACAAGAATTATTATTTCCAAATCAGGAAGTGAGCAATGTTGCAGAGCTACATAAGAAAGCATAAGCTGCTTAGGGTGGATTAAAATGACTGACCGTTTAGCTATGCAATTAGATGGGGAGATGGTGTGATAAATCATGAGTAACTAGCTTACCTGTCCCGTGATGTTGTTTATCTCCAGGCACGTGTGAACCAGTTTCCACAGGGTGTTTGAGCATTTGCTTCTAAAGGCAGAGGTCCCTGGAAGGAGGGTGAATGTATGTGCTTTTTATACCATTTTCTGATGCTTCTTAGCTGTCCTTGTACAGTTCAACTGTAACTCTTTCCAGAAGCGTTCAGCTGTGTATCACTGAACAGGGCAGGCAGCTGTGCTGCTGCAGGGGAGCAGGGCTCCCCGGGGCATTTCCCGGGGGGTCCTGGGCTCCTCTGGCCCCAGGCCATGGGCTGTGAGGCCTGCGAGGATGCTGGCACCAGCCTTTTTGTGCCCTTCTTGAAGAAAGACAGCCAGTCTCTTATCCGACCGATACCGTAAGAGCAAGTGCAGCACCCACAGGGTGCCCTGTCGTGGGACCTAGTGGGAGTCAGGACAGGCTGAGAGAGTTGGGGTGGTTCAGCTGGAGAGGAGAAGGCTCTGGGGAGACCTTTGAGCAGCCTCCCAGGGCTTAAAGGGGCTACAGGAAAGGGGGGAGGGACTCTTGATCAGGGGGGTAGGGATAGGACTAGGGGTCATGGTTTTAAACTGACAGAGGGGAGATTTAGATCAGATCTAAGGCAGAAATTGTTCCCTGTGAGGGTGGTGAGGCCCTGGCACAGGTTGCCTAGAGAAGCTGTGGCTGCCCCCTCCCTGGAAGGGTTCAAGGCCAGGTTGGACGGGGCTTTGGGCAACCTGGGCTAGTGGAAGGTGCCCCCATAGCAAGGGAGTGGGACTGGATGAGCTTTAAGGTCCCTTCCAGCCCAAACCAGTCTGTGATTCTATAAAGGCAGGTGTTTTCCAGGGGTGCTGAGCTGCATCAGCATGTGCTTCTGACAGGACCTTGTGGTTCTGGGGCAAAAGCCTCCAGGTGACGAGGTGACACTGGTTGCCTCCAGCTGCTGAGCGTCGATATCCCTGCAAGGGTTTGCGCTGTTACCAACTTAGATTTGCAAACACTCTGGACACTGTTATAGGGCAGTAATGATTAAAATCTTTTAAACTGTGTGTTGGGCCTGCTGGGTGGTCGGATGACTACCTGGCAGCTCTGTGCTCGGCCGATCCCTGCGAAGGCACCCGTCCGTCCGGTGCGTCGCTGCTGAGGCTCCGACTCCCAGGACCAGTGATTTGGCGGTGCCGGGTTTGCTTCTTCCCACCCCGAGAACTCTACCTTACCTTCCCCCGGCTCAGCAGCATCTCCTTCACCTCTCACAGGTGTACAGCTTAGCAAAAGCATTCCAAATGCTTTCAGATTTTGGCCAGCTCCAGTTTGGAGAGCTGGCTGATCAGAGACGCGATGCTTGTGTAGGAAACCAGCTCAGCCCGTGCGAGGTACTGCTCAGCGCGTCGCTCTCCCAGCAGTGTGACATGGGTGATGGTGACAGGTCACTTCACAGCCAGACTGGAGCCCAGCCCCACATTGGTGCTGGCTGTACCGGGGGGACGGCGGTTCTCATGCTGAAATAGCAATCCAGAATTTTAGGCGCTCTCTGAAGATTAGACTCCAAAAGCTCTGGGGTGCACAAACTGTGAGACAAGCTACAGAGAGGGACTTCCAAAAATATGAAATAGACGATAAAGATGCCAGACAGACACCCTAGAGATCTGCCAAGGGCAGACTGCTAGCCCGAGCCTCTGCTCGTGCAAGAAGAAAGGCAGAAAATAGGCACTGGTGCGGCACCTCCTCATGTGGGACGTCCATCAGCCGGGTCCGCGCCGGCTGACCCCCGCCTGCACCCTCCCCTTCTCCCCCTGTGCTTCTCAGAAACTTCAGCCTTCCCCTGCGTCTCACCTTACCGGCCGCTCGGGAAAGGGGCTCTGCTATTCTTAGCATCTCGGCAGAAGTGCTGCCGCTCCAGCGAGACGCACACAGGAGCCTTTGATAAAAGGAGCAGGGGAGTAACCATGGCAGTCTCGCTGAAACTGGTAACCATGGATTACAGAAATTAAAGGCATAAAGCAAATAGCAGCATTATCTTTGGTGTGGTGGTTTTCTAGTGAACAGAAGGCACTACCTGGCTTCTGCATTTAGGTGAGGCACTGTAACTTACCTGTAGTTAAAAAATAATGCTAATTAAATTAAAATGCAATAACGATGAACACTGCTGATCTCAATTCACTGAATTTCCTTGCAACTCTAATTGACAGAGAAAAAAACCCCAACCCTGTAGAGAAGAAAGGAGGGGGAATTTCTCGCTTCTGGCTCTGTGCTGCATCCTTCTTCTGATGCAGCTGTCAAGTTTGCAGTTGCCGTTTCCCTAGCCTTACTATTTTTTATTTTTAATGCGGGGTGCTTCACAAATAAGATGAGCTTGATTTGCCAGTGCCTTTGGAGGCCAACGTGCCGTGGGCAGGGTGCCTGGCAGGCCAGTAGCCGGGGAGCTGGCCCGAAGCACTGCCCGTGCTGCACCCCAGGGGCCTCGCCGACTGCGCGGCAGGCAGGGGCGGCACGTGGTGAGGGCCGACGCCGAGCCCCCTGGCACGCCAGACCCCCCCAGCTCCATCCTCCCCCGATGTGGAAGGCACGCTGCGTTCCCCTTCCCTGAATGGTCTGAGGGTGAAGGAGCTGGGTGGCTTTGTGCTGCAGAAGCAGCGTTCCTCGGGTCCGCTTAGCATGCAAGCCGTGTTCTTTGCACAGCAAATTTTGCTTTCAAGTTCAGCGAGTGCTAAGACTCTGCGTAAATGGGCCTGCTAAAGATATTTTTTGACATTTGAAAATCCTATTAAGCCCGTTTCTCCCCTCGCCCCTCTCTCCCTCCCAGTGTACCAGTTGAACATGGAGGCACTGCAAAGGTTTCTTTAGCCGGCCAGGTCACATCCTGCACAACAGGCCTCAGAAATATGGGTCACAACGAAACGGGGAAAACAAAAAGTATATTGTCCTCGTGTCTTACGCTGAGGGCTGATTGAGGGACTCCCTAAACGGACAGTTTAAGATCTTAATGAGGTACCAAACGAGGTAATTCAGAATATGCCCCTTTCATGCTGTCTGCTCGCCCTTCCAGAAGTGGGTTCCTCCTGCACGTTCGTGCCTGATGCTGCTTTAACTCTTCTTTACCGAGGGCATGGGCCTGGCAGCACGTCCTCCAAGTGGAGTTTGTCACGGTTCCTCTTCAACAGTTCCTGCATGAGTCAGTGATAAAGTCCATGAGCACATAGTTAATTTTCTTATTTACAAATAAATCTCTTGAGGTTATTACTCATTGGCTTTAAGCACAGGGTTGTAGGTCGGAGCAGGTCTCCTTTAGCCTTACTTCATGCTGTGTGGGGTTATCTGCAGATTTTTCTCCAGGCTTTTTAAAATTAAATTTGAAGAAGGATTTCTATTAAATCCTTGTTTCTGGGAAATTTCTGAAACTGAGAGTAGCCTGCAGTGGGGCAATCACCAGTTGTGCTGGTAGGTGTGTAATTACCCAGGTTTTGGGGAGCGGGGATGCAAACAAGTTTGCATACATTGAATTACAGGCAGTGTTTTAATAGTATGTTTTTTAGGTCTTGGCTTTAATCCAGAATTTTTTCGTGCTATTATCCTCTATTTACAGCTTTCAGAAATCAGCTGATGTCACTGCACATATGTTTAGAGCCGTTGCTAAGGTGATTAGCTCCAGAATTCAACGCCTACGCAGTCCTGATGAAAGGCTGAGAAACTGCTCGGCAGCGTCTGTTCAAGAGCCGTGCATTGTCGGTTTGAACTATTAAGAGCCATAAAACAATATTACCCAATTTTAGGGTAAATACGTTGGCCTTGACTGATAATCATGCATCAGGTTTTACAGGAACAGAGGCTTTATCTGGCATGTTTAACTAAGTCTGAGAACATTTTTCACTGAGAAAGCCTTTAAAATTACCCAGTTCCTGATTTCCATGAGCCTGTGCAGTGTTAGTGCATTCCAGGTTTCCTCTGCCTGCCGCCTCGGGAGGCAGCAAGTGGCAATCCAGGGGCAGCAGTGCTGCCTCATCGGTGTCTAATGTCTGTCCCATCGCTCGGTAAAACTTGCAGAACACGCAGAGCCAAACCGTGGGGTGCAGCCCGAGCGTGGCTGCTCTGCAGCCGAAGGGGTTGCCCAATCTCCCGGTCAGCGGTCAGCCGCTCACGTCAAACTGGGAACTGTCCCGAGACCAGCGCAGTGACTGGATGCACAAGCCTTGCCGCTGCCTTCTCGGCTGAACAGAGATCCCTCCCAAGAGGAGACAGCCAGCTGCCACCTCAATTTCCACGTTTTCCAGCTTGCAAGGTGCGATGTGCTCCAACAGAAGTGGGAGAGTGTCTTCTCGAAAAGAAATTAAAGTCATTTACCTTCCTCTCCCTTTTTAGAGAATGGGGTCAAGTTGCCTTTACCAGCAGGGCTGGGATCCTGTTACCTGCCGGGCTCCTGCTTTCAGTGCAGCAGAAGAATAGAGTTTATTCATGGCAGAGAAGCCATGAAATACAATAAAGTTGCCCACAGGCTGCACCAAGAACGGGCTACCAGAGCGTTATAGGTGAAACTCCTTTTCGGTTGAAGTCGGTGCATGAAATGCGTATGAAATATCTTCTTTCCAGTCCGAGGTACTTCAGTGTCCTTTAAAAAAATTAAAAATAAAATCTACCATATAAACTGTGAAAAGATGTGTATTGTATATATGTGTGTATACATTGTATATATGTAAATGTACCAGTCATCTCATGCACAGTAGGTATCTTAGATAATGATAAATATTTTCTTCCCTGAGAACTCACTGTTCTCCCACGGATTATTTTTTTCCTTTCCCTTTTTTTAAAGGATACTGGCTAAGGCTTGACCTAGTTTGGCTGTCATCACACCGTGCAACAGTGCAAACGTTCACCTGACATAGCTACCTATATTTTTGTTCTATAGGCTCTACAAAAATAGCCACGCATGGCGAGCAGCTGTGTGCGAGTAGCAGCACAGCATGTGGTTTTGCAAGGACCAGGGCTGAAAAGATGGTTTTGCTCATTCCCTTCCCTGATCTCTGCGTCGGGGGCTCTCTTGGTGCGGGCAGAGGTTGGACTTGGTCACTGGGAGGGGAGGTGTTAGTCTACAGAAGTAAAACCTCGTTTACAGCTCCTGTTCCCCTCTGAAACGAGGGGGTTTGGCTGAAGGAGCGGGTGTGCCAGCACCGCCGTGGGAAGCACATCCCTGGGTAGCTAATTTTAGCGTAAAATATAAATCGTGTTAATTACTGACTGTGAGAGAAACACTTGGATCAGGAGCGTGCAAAGGCACTTGCACCATCTCTCATCCGCCAAATCCTCCGTAGACTGAAACACGTTTGTGTGTTTCCAGGGTGAACCGGGGTCTGTAGCATTCGCCGTACGGCTGCACGCCGGCACCCCCTTACTCTTGACGTAAGAAATGGCTTGTTTTCTTCCAAAAAACGGTTTGGTTTGGATGCGTTGGCTGGGAATGGTTGTGGTCTCGCCGCGTGGATTCCCACACGCAGGGTCTGTACCGACCCCCTCGGTTTCCAATGAAGGACGAGAGCAAATAGGTTGATGCAGCGCATCATCCTTCCCCCAAGCCTGGCTCCCGAATTGTTTTCGGGCCCCTTCCCCACTCCTCCTCCTCCTCCAGCTTTCCTGTCCTGGGCTACAAAGATGTTCCCAGGGCTTGGGGAGGGTGAATAGAGGTTGCATAACCCGGCTCCCGCTCCATGGGGCCGAGAGGCCGGGAACAAAACCCAGATTACAGCCTTTCTCTGCAGAGTTGAAGGGGCCAGGGGGGACATTGATATGCAGATACTGTGTGTCGGGCACCGCGGCGGCATTGTTTTGAAATGTCCGCATGTAGGGTTCATGAAGCGATATAGAAAAGAAACTAAGTGAAATATTCTGTGCTGGAGCGTGGTACGGGAAACACCACGGTGATGTAGCAATTTTCTAATACAACCCTATTTCCAGGAGGCCTTGACTACTAAATTGTGCTGTTTATATAAAATTTTCACACTTTCCCAACCATCTGATTTTCTAGGGTTCATATCAAGTGGATTTTTTTTTTTTTATATAGGCTCTCCTTTTGCAAGAATGACATTAAAAATTTGGAAGGGATGTCTGAGTGACTTTTGTTCTGCTGTCCAGGCTGACATTCACAAAAGTTGTTATCCGATGCCTTTTAAACAAGGTGCTTGTGCTTCGCCCTCTCTTTTGAGCAGCACAGCACCATTCGAGTGCACCCAGCTCCTCCTGCGCACCCCTCAGCTTCTGGCAGAACAAGTGGCTTCCCAAGGCGCTGCCTGTACTGAGCAGCTCGGACGAGTGACCCGCCGGTCCCATAATGCTGTAAAATGTGGAGGTGAGCCCTTTATTTTGTTGTGACATAGGAATGGCAGTGTGTGTATGCCAAACCGCAGGAAAGCGCTTTTCTAGACTGAAACTTGGTGTGAGCTGCAGGGACTGGAGCCTATCTCATAACTCTGCAGAGTTAAAAAATGCTCTAAACCAGAAGGAAAGTTGGCAGGCTTGGTTGGGCCGACCCGTCTGCTCTTGTTGAGTTACTTGCTTGGAGTTTGTGACTTTGATGTTCTCGTTTCCTTGCACAACGAGCCGCTGCTAACAAAGAGCTCGAGAAACCTTGCAAGGATGCAGCAGCCAGCTTGCTGGGAGGACAGGCAGAGCATCCATGCCCTCTGCCCAAGCTGTGTGCCTGCGACAGGCCCTGCCGGGGCTGCTGCCAGCCGCGGGTGAAGGCGAGAGCTCGAAGGCTCAGTAAAAGTAGAAAAGAGTTTGTTTTTTTAAAAAAATATATGGTGTATTGAGACATGTTACTGTAGTGCGAGTAGCTGACCTGCCTGCTGCTCCTCTTAGTGGTGCCCGTGCGGGATCATGTTGTGCTTTGTCCCCGGGCAGTTGTGGGCTCAGCCATGAGCTAAGGGGTAGAAAGAGGATTAAAGCAGCGAGAGTCTGGGAAGCAGATGGGGAAGAGCCCCGGGTACATGTGGCATGTGATTTAACCACCGACTCCTCTGTGAGGAGGAGATGGCAGCTGGGTGGTAGGTTGCAGACATGGAGCTGAGTGGGTTTTGAAACCCAGGAGGTGGGTTTTGTGGGCTGGTGTTGGGAGCGAGGGGCAGGGGAAGCACTGTCCTGTCCTTTCGATTTGGTTCAGCTGCTTCAGAGAGCAGGACCCTGGCAGCGACAGAGCTGCCAGAGCAGCTTCCAGGGTCGGCTTCTGGCCTGGCTGGCAGGGCCATTGCATGGACACTCCTGGAGACTGATCATCTGCAGTGGCTGTAGAAAAGCTTAAAAAAAAAAAAAGAGAAATAGCTGAAGTTTTATGTATGTAAGAGTTTTAGGAATTGTACCTTAAATAAATGAACCGGGTAACCAACTCATAACTCCAAAATGGCATCATGTGTTCTGCTGTAGTGGAGAAATCTGTGGTTTCTCCGCTGCTTTTGGAGGAGCACAGGCGTTCCTTGAACAGAAAGGTCAGCCCTTCCCAGTGCTGCCGTGCCAGTCCCCTTCCCGACATCTGCAGAAAGAGGGAAACGTTGCACTTGTTCCACCATTTCTAGAAAAGTCGTCTGTCCTGCTTTCAGCCGGGCTTCTTCGAGGAGTGTTGGGCTGTCGTCGTCTTAAACCCGGTCCGGTGCTGAGGCATTCCATAGCTCCTGCCATTCCCGGCCTACTGGTGTGTGTCTTCTGGGGGGGTGGGGTTGCGTAGCCATGCACACCCTCCTGAAGATACGAGCTTTTATTCTGGGAATCCAAATATAGTTCTGTGTGATCAAGGCTCACGAAAAAATCAAGTAATCCATACTTGGGGCAAGTCCAGGGGTTTAAATTCTTAATAGCCTTGTTCCCGGGCTCTGCAGCATGTGCTGCGCTGAATACGTTTTGAGAGTCAAGGTCTTTGCTTCTGATGGTTTAATTTGGACAATGAGTATCACTTAATAGTAGCATTTTATTACATTCGTTTCACTCTTACTTTTCAAAGAATTCTTCTGATGCATTCAGGCTCCTGCCCTTTGGATGCTAATGGACTTCTGCTGAGATTTTGTTTTTGTTACTGCGTAGCACCAGGGCTCCCATTTGCAGGGGCTTGGTATGAAGAATGCTCTGCCCTGAGACAATGCCTCCATTCACAGGCCCTGATACAATGGGGGTGGAACAGTTATAATGTAAATTAGTATGCAAAGCCCCATCCTAATCAATGTGTTTTGCTGGGTGTCTGTGCACTGTGTGTACCACTCCTGCAAAGTGCTGAGTTGTTCCTTCTGCACAGCCAGACCGTCCTGCACATTTCAGTGCGAAAATAAATGTGTTCCTGAATCAGTTTTTAGAAAGCAAGAAAAAATTCCCAGTTCACATCTTAGCAAGAATGGAGCATCTGCAAAAATCGTGGTAGAGGGAGACCAGCTCTGTGTGATGTCCACAGCTAGTTTTGCCCGTCCTTTTTGAAGTAAAAACCACTACAAATGAGGGTTGGTCCTGGCCTATTCCATCTGTGTGGGCTGCTGGAGCGCAGTGCCGGCGATGGGGAGAGCAAAACGTGCTCCCCCCGAGACAACCTCCCCGGCACTGCGCGGCCCCGGTGTCTTTATGTGCGATATTGCTCTTCTTCCTAAGAGCTGCAGGTAAGCATTGACCTGCAGCAAATTATTTTTGCAACCTTTCATATATTCTTTTGTCCGTGCGTGTTGTCCCTGACCATCACTAACATCTTAGCAGCTACATGGCAGATGTTTTGTTTGATGGAGTGATATCGGCGCTGTGTTGTCCTAGCCTGAAGTTAAGCATGGCTTTTAAATGCACTTCTGGCGATATAGTTGTGCAATTTAAAATGTCAAAAAAGGAGGAGTTCTTTGGACTGACCTGCACAAATCCAGCAGGTTGAAACTTTAACTTTCCTAGTCTATAACCAACAAAGCAATTGAGCCTGAGCAGAGGGAAAGCCTGGCAGAGGATCTGCAGGTGTTCAGTGGCGATGCCTGGGGAGAGGGAATCATCCCAAAGTCCAGACTGGGGGTCTCGGGGAGAAGCAGAAAGATCAGGAGCCCTCAGCAGCTGTGTGTGTGCTCCCAGTTGTTTTCTGTGAGTGCCGTGCTGCTCTCATTGCCCCAAGCCAGCTGACAAACCTGCCTCTGCAACAGATCGTTGCTGTTCAGCGACAGCCAGGCCTGGAGAGAGCGTTTGGGCCGGTGTTTCTGCATCGCTGTAGCAGGATAACACTGCATATTAGGGGAATTTGCAGAAGCTGGTACTAGAGGAGCTCTAAGTAGAGGCTGTGCATGAAGTAAGCATAAAATCCCAGAATTTATAGCAACCTTTGCAAAGTGTCATCATTGAGAGCCTAAAACAAAGCTCTGATGCGCTGGGAAATACCTGTATCTTTTATGAAAGCAGTGTATGGTTCTCCATTTGTTCCTTTGATAGCACCTTTTGATCTAATGCCAGAGCCAATTAATCCATCACAAAGTGGGGAACAGAGACTCAGATAAATCCTTGCAGAAACAGGGAAAAAAGGCTGATGGGGGAGCATCTTCCGCATGGCTCTAGCCAGGCAGGATTGGTTTGTTCGGCCAAAGGTTAAGCCTGCCATCCGGAGGAGGATACCAGATTCACTTAATTCGCTGTCATTTATCCTAGCAGAGGACCAGTGTAGCCACGTTTTGATGGAACTCCAATACTAAAAATACCAAAAATCCTGGTATCATGGGATGCGCTGCATGCAGCCGCTCCCCTCCTGCGTGGTGTAATAGTTGAGGCTGGGCACTACGTGGAAACAGCTTCCCTGCTTCCGTGGCGGGGCTGGCTCCGGAGCAGCATGGCCAGCCCTGAGCCACTCGCCTCTGGGCCACAGATAATCTCAACCTGGATAATCTGGCTATGGAGAGCTGGGAGCTGGTGGCATTAGTGAACCTCTGGGTTTGGAGGTTGCCGGAATGACCCAGTAGTGCCCAGAGCGTCTGCTGGAGAGGGCCGGGGGGTGCTGGGGTGTCAGAGACATACCATTGCTTGCAAAAAATACCGAGATCGGGAAACACACAGTTTGTGCTTACACCCTCTGGTTGGTACCTAAAGTAAACAATTATGCTTTGTGTTGTAAAAGCTGCTTTTAATCTCTTTCAATCTCAGTCATGAGGCTCGAAGGTGAAAGGGTTTATAGAGACCAGAATGAATCAGGACTGTCCCCTTCAGCACCGGGAGGTCACGCTGAGTGACACCATCCTGGAATAGGCAGCCTGTGTGATCCAACGTGCCGGGAGGTGCAGGAGGCCGCTCTGCTGCCTGCAACAGCCTCGGGAAAGGGCTGAAATGCAGCGGGACGGGAGGCTCCAGAGGTCCGTGCCTGGTGGCACCAGTACAGTGCGGCAGGGGTACCGCTGGACGGGTTTATTAGTGAGTGGCATTTAAGCCAGTTGTGGCTGATGTCTGACCTTAAGGAGTCTTGTCACTCATGTTATTTTCTGTGAAGGCTTGTTTGACCTCTGTTGAGTGACAAATTAGCCGGGTTGGAGAGTCCCACCACACTGAGTGACCTTTCTGAGCTGCAGCTCTTGTGAACATACCTCGATGGTGTCCAGGCACTAAGCCTGGGAGCACGAGGGGGTCTCGGAGTTGTGTCAAGGTGGTGCTGGTACGTGCTGTCACCATCCTGCCTCTCCAGCCACCGAGAAAAATGAGGCTGCAGGATGTTAGCAGTGGGTTTCTGTTCTGGCTGCGACCCTGGTTGCTGCCTGCTGCGCTGTGGTGTGCCAGCACGGCGGAGGGAAACCGTTCTGGCAGCAGAACTGGGTGTAAAAAATTGCAAAAATGTTTTAAAGCTGAATAAATTCCTTGATCTGCTTGGTGGTGAGCAGTTACATTGGAATGGTCAATGGAAAGCAGGAAGAAGCCGTAGCGGTGTTTCATGAAAAATGGTGTAAACCACTATTTCACTGGAAAGCAGATAATTGTCAAGAAAATAGGACAGGAAGTCATTACAAAGGCTGAAAAGTGTATTGAAAACTTACAGCATTGCTGTAAGAATTGAATATCACAGTGAGGTCCCTGGGCAGGGACTCTGGTAGGAGCACAGAGCCGGGGACACGAGGCTGGAGGAGGCGTGTGCCATTTACTGGAGATGAATGAGAGATTGCTTGGGCTGTGTCCTCATCTCAGATGAATAAGGAAATAACAGGGGTCTGACCTTTACTGGGTGTCGTGATGCTGTTTGCAGCCTGTGCTCTTGTGTAAAGGCCCGCTCTCCAGGATCAGCAAACTTAACTCTCCAGTAAGATTTATTTTTTTTAAGTTTTTTAAGGCTTCCTAATGGGCATAGGGTATGCCATCAGAGGTGAGTAGCAGAGAAAGCATGTCAACATTTCTTTTTTTTTTTTTTATTGTCTGAGAGAATTTAGCACTGAAAAAACCATAAAGCCTGTGGAACTCAGAACCAGAAAATTTCAGAGTAGCAAAGAGTTTTAGAGTTTGCTAAAATGAATAGACAATACCACTTTTTATAAAACATTGCCAGGTGTAATTTCTACACGGGGGCTACATTCAGTTGTCCTTCTCAACCTGAGCCCGCCCTGAGCCCTTGGGAAGGAACTGCATTTCAGAGCATGTTGTGGGGTAATTGCCCTGAGAGTTTTCCTTGCTGCTCATCTCTTGGACTTTGTGGAAGCATTTTCCTTGCTGTCGTTGCATAGAAGGTGGGTTTGGGGGCAACAGCAGTCAACGAAGCCCCTCCGTGCGCTGCAGGCCAGGCTGTGGGAGCTGCTGTGGAGGTTTCCTGGCTCTGGCAGTTGGGTTTCTGGTGGCTCAGAGCACACTTACCCCAGCTCATTAGCTGCTGCAGCGAGGCAGTTCGGGGCGGTGGGGTAGAGATAGACTTTACCCCTACAGTACTGAGGGGTTAACATTTTCCCTTGAATTTTAAATAAATTGCTTTATATTCAGGCTTGGTTGTGACTCACACCCTCGGGCTGATGGCAGCAGCAGCGTGTTTAACTTGCACTAAAATGAGGACAAAACTCGGCTCTAAGACTTGAGTCACGTGCTAAAGATGCAAAAGAATAAGGATGGGAGAGAAAACCAGCCGGGTGAAGTGCCCCGACCCAGCGACTCCCGTGTGAGCAGCCAGCTGGGAGGTGGGGGAGCCTGCTTCCAGCTCCGGAGCTGCCGTGCTCCCTGCACACACACACATGTGCTTACGGATGATGTATTACGGCCCATCGGAACTAGGAACAGGTGCTTGCTAACATCAGAAAGTCAGAAAATTGCCCTCTTCGTGGCACAAGGGTCTTGCCTCTGTAAAATGTTTAGTGTGCCCTTACAATGGAAGAGAGTGGAAATGGGGTTGTGGATGATTTTTGATTTCACATTGACTTTGACTATGGAAAACTGTACTGCTGATTTTTTTTTTTTTTTTTTTAAAAAAACAGCAAGCTGGATTAAACATGCTGGTTAAAGCTATTCTTGTAAAACCATGTGGGCACTTATGGGTCCAGCGGGGTGCGAAGGTGCAGAGCAGTAATGGGAAATCCGTTTCAGGAGGTCTGAGGGGTGAGGGGGAAAGGAGAAAATAAAACACAAACCCAAGAAGCTTGTGCCAACGGAACGGGTGACTGGGCTTCAAATCCTTGTACTTTCGCTTAACTTAGTGAAAATAGGTTGTGACAGTGTATGGCGCATACAGAAACAGCGTGGAAATGGAGGGGGACGTGAAAATGCCTTTGGATTCGGTCAGTGGAGACCTCTGCCTGTATAGACGGGCAGGGAGGTCTGGTGATGTGATAGGAATGGATCCTGTAGGTCCCATATGAATGGAACCTATAGGTCCCCATACGAGTGGAGCACATAGGTCCCATGTTGAGCCACTGCTTCTCCTCACTCATTAGTGGTCTGTGGTGGGGTGGGAGGAGGAGGAGGAGGAGGGCTGGGGAAGCCCTTGAAGGTCACTGCGCTCCCGAGCTGTTCAGGGTACTGAGACTTGCTGAGCAGCACACCGAGCCCCTTAGCCATTAGAGGAACATGAAAGACTTTCTGTGCGGATCTATTTATGTTTATATTCTCCAAAACATGGCGAGTAAAAAGCTTTTGGAACCGCTGGGGAGTTTGTTTCAAGTATTGTAGATACGCAGCCTGCACTTCCCTTCTAAAAATAAGAGGCAGGCAGAGAGGGCCGGAGCACGGGGACTGCCGGACTGCCGTGCTTTGGTGACCGTTTCCAGCAGCACCGAGCAGCCCGCGGGGAGGGCGGCAGGGCCAGGGCATGGGCCAGGAGACCCGTCTCAGGCTTTCTGCTGCAGCAGGTATCTGTGCTGCTGGCTCGGGCTGCTCCATCCCGAGGCTGTGTCTGCGCCGAGCCGAACGCTCTGGTGGGAGCAGGTTTGTACAGGATCCGCGTCCAAACGGGGCTCTGACTAAGTCAGTTCGAACCCCGGTGCGTGCGTGCAGGCACTTTGTGCTGATGCCAGGCAGGGTTTTAAAATGTGGCTGCGTTAGCTACCTTGAAAAACATCTCAGCTTATTACTTTGAGGTCCCTTTTAAAACAATGCTCACACAACAGTCATTTTAAAGTGAAAATTGAGCTGCTGCAGCAACCAGTGCATCTGAAATCCCTGACAACTGCCTTGTAAAGTAATCTTAAAGCCTATCTGTCTTGACAGTGTCTCTTAATGGCTTACTAATAATGCTTTAAGATTGCTGGCGCTCTGCCACAGCCCTGCTGTAGGTTCGTAGTGGTCTACTATGCTCTCTTCCAAGTTGAGATCCCCTCAGTTTTCCATGATGAAGCTAAATCCCCCCAGCCTGGGCACCTCGGATGGTATTTCCAAGTGCCCCGTTGAGGGGAGGCAGCCGGAGCAGGCAGGGAGCGATGTCCTCGGCTCCTGGCACAGGAGCGGTGCATGGTGCAGTGTTCAGGACTATCTGTTGTGGTAGAGCCCTGGATTTGTTATCACCTATCACCATTTTGTCTTGGGTGAAATAGGAGCTACTAGGATTTCTGAGAATTGAGGTAATTGCATGAGTTCCATAAGCAAAAATTCCAGCTCCATAAACACATATTTTGCTATGACGTGGGTTTTGTGCCTGTCGGTATGGGGAAGTGGTCGCATAATCCAGACATACAGCACTGGATTAAATTATTGTGTGCTGCAGGGTATTAAATCTCAGGTTTTGCTCTCCTGTGTGTGTGGGGGGGAGAGGGATTACCAGTACAGACCAGCATGGCTGCTAAGATGAAGGATGTTTTTGGAGTGAAATAGCAACCAGAACGTTCAGTGCATACCTGGGCTTTGGTCATCGCCAAAGAAGGTTTCGTGTACAATCCTGACAGCTCTGCGAAGGGGTGGGTGCCTCCAGAGCCTTTGCGGGGGGAGAGAGACGTCAAAGCAAAAGCAAATGGAAGCCAAGAGCTTTGCCGGTGAAATATTTGAGTGGTCAGTTTTACTTGGTAAACATTTGGGAGAATATGTAGGTTCAGCCAAGCATATGAAGAATTCTTGGGCTAAAAAGGGAACAAAATGCAGCATAAGGTTGGGTTTTATATTTAAAAAGTACTGGTGTGCTGTAAGCTCTAGCAAACAGGCAAGTGCCAGGCTCTCCTCTCCGGCCAGTCTTTCCTCCCACTCCCCTGGGGTTAACTTATGCCCTGTTAATAATTACTAGAATGTACTTTCAGGCAGGTTATTTGTTTTCCCTCCTCATGATGTGCAAGAGCGGATAATGAAATTAATTTGCACACTTTGTGAGTTTGCAAAGCTGGCTTCAGCCACGTTGCCACGATACTGCGCGGGTGCTGGCGGCTCCCAGGGCTGGTGTTTGCACAGCCGGGGCAGTGGGCTGCTATCGTGGGTAAACAGAGCTCGGGGGGAGATGGGATGTACCCAGCCATGAGAAACACTCCCTCCAAAGCCAGTGCGGAGCGTGCGGGCTGTAAAACCCCCTTTCCCAGAGCAGGTAAACAGCCAAACGAAGCCCTGAAATTCCAGCGTTGCTCCTGCAGATTGTGGAGCTCACGATACCGCCGCTCGGGCAGCCCAGGAGCCCACTGGTGAATTCAGATGTCATATTATACCCTTGTCTTTAAGTAATGAGTCCCGTGTCCTCCAGCTCGAGGTTTGTGGTACGCAAACCAGGGTGTTTTCCGGGCGCGCTGGGCAGTGCTCCTCAGAGCTGGCCGGGCTCTGCGGGGCTGGTTTCGGTTAGGAGCTCACTGGTAAGGCTGCGTGGTCTGCGGAAAGCTTTGGGGAGGTGGCAGGGCTTCGCCGCGCAGAGGGTGGGAGCTGCAGCTCTCGGTGTTTTCCGTCTCCCTTGCCATTGTGTGCGGCTGGGGGGCAGGCGTAGACCTGGTTGAACCATCTTCTGCGCCCTCGTTCACCGCGCAGTTACGTGCGGTACGGGACTGAGCCAGGAGCACGAAGCACCGAGACTGTCGAAGCCTGACACTCCTGTCCTGCTCTCGAGGCCCCCCAGGGCCGAACTCCCTGGCACCGCAGCGGGCATCTGCCACCCCGTGTGGGCTCGGCGTGGCCGTGTGCCAGGCCAGGTACCGCCGTGCAGCCCGGGGCTGCGTCCCAGCTCGTGAGCAGGCTTAGTCCTGGGATCGCCCAGAGGCAGGTGGTGTGGCGCTTGGTGCAGGGTTACCCGGAGAACCCAAAACCTCCCCTTTGCCTGCTGTGATCCTGATGAGAGCACATGTGTGCTCTGCCAGGTGCCAGCCACGTCAGCCTGGCGCAGTATGGTATTATTATATAAATAATACCACTCCGGTTGCACCATTCCTACCTGTACCCTAAGGATTCACACTCCAAGGCTTGGCTCTACGGGTCCCTTGATGCATTTTTTTGATCTATCTGCAGACTGGCTTTGGGCTGCTCTTGGGGCAGAGCCTGCCTTTCATTTGTGCCTTCTTTTTTTTCCCCCTGGGGTCAATAAGCCCGACTTTGATCCCTCCCTTCTCCAAATTTTGCTACCGAGCGCCATGTTGTCAGCTTGGGCTCCTCAGCCTGGGGGAGGCAGGCGAATCCAGCACGCAGCTGGGAGACAGACCTTTCTTTTTTAAGGAAGACGAGGAGGCGGCAGAGAATCTGAGGGTTTTTTTTTTTTCCCCCAACTTGCCACACATATGTTTTGTCTGAACGCTGCCTTTTCGAAGCTGCTCGGGCTCCTGGGCGAGCCCCGGTGGGGATGTGCCGTGGTGCCGGGGACATCTGCAGAGCCTCACGCTTCCCAACGCCGCACGTGTCTGGTCAGATGCTGAAACACAGCGCCAGATACTCTCAACTTGGCTCGGCTTTCAGCAAGTGTTTAAGCAACAGCTTTATAACAAATTGTCTTACAAGAGGCCTCGTGTACGTGTAACTTAATTAGACCCAAAGTCAGGAGGGGCTCTCATTTTTTTTTGAAGGGTGGGGGCCCATGTCCTTACGGAAACAATCTGTTAAAGCAGTTTTACAGCTTTCCATCACTCCCGCTCTGATGACACGTTCAACAATAGCTTTGTAGGGAAAATTGAATTTCTGCTGTGCAAGAATATACTCATTTTGGTAAATGCGTTCCTATGTCTTTATACACAATAGATCACCTTCAAAAGCACTGTAATTTGAGAGATGAAGATGGAGGAAGAAGAGAGGAGGGTTGCCGATTTGTGGAGAATTAACTGTGATTTGATTCCTGGCAAACCAGCAGCAGGGTTGCGTTGTGCCCAAACCTTTCCTGCCGTCCTCTGGAAGAGGATGGCCACTTTGTTCTTACGTGCATAGGGCCGGGGTCCTTGGCAATGTGCTGAGCGAGGCGTGAGCCTCCTGGCACCGGCGCAGCCGCGGGCAGGGGCCTTGCTGGCATCCCCAGCAGCAGAGGCACTGCTTGCTGGACCAGGACTGGGAAAACTGGAGGGGGAATTTGGCTTCTGAAACAAGACGAGCAGAAGCGACGAAGGTAACAGGCAAGGTGCTTCTCCCCGTACGCCTGGCAGCTGGCAGTGGAGGGCATGTGGTTTGCTTGGAGAAGCTCACGCTTCGCTTTTTTCCGCGTTGGCTGCAGCACGCGGAGCCCCACAGAAGCCACAGCAAGCTTTTTTCCTGTCGTACAGCTTGTTAAATAGCAGCGTGGTGGTGGTCTGTCGTCAGCAGACGCACAGCTCCAGACGGAGCTCTGCTTTCCAGCTCGGGCTGAAATAATCTGGGAAATCCACTGTTCTTATCAGCGTGTCAGGGCTCGGGGAGCCACGGTGGCTTTTTAAGTAGCACGAAAAGTGTGGTGACAGTTGTGCTGGGAGGGGGAGCAGCGGTGCCTGGAAGCATTAACAGTTCAAAACCGCGTGGAGCCAGCTCCGAGAGCCGCACCGCGTGTGTGGCTGCCCCACAGCCCAGAAATCTGGGCAGCAGACCTTCCGCTTTCCCGGCCTGCGCCGCCGCACAGACCTTTGAAACCAGCAGAAGCCTTTCCCCCTCCGTAGCCCGGCTGTTGCCCGGCATTGGCTTCGTGCCGTGCTTGCTCTGTGATGCGTGGTGCGTTCATGAGAAAGGCTTCCCTGCCTGACTGCTGCCCTGGCAGAAAACGGAAACTTTATACGGCCTAGACATTTTTTTCTGCCTTTCCAAGTTCCTTTCGTGCTTGCAAGCTTCCCAGTTTAATGTGAGCTCTGAATCAATTTTTTCCGTATCTTGAGGGAGACCATCGCATGTTTGTTTTGCTGGGAGGACAGTGGGTTTGCAGCTTTGCTGCGTTGGCCTGCGCTGGGTTTTGGTGGTGATGGTGGATTTGGCTGCTGCACCTCGTGGTGGAAGGTGCTGAAGGTGGGAGGTCTGGCTGCTTACGGCCCCAGGTTGGTCACTGGAGAAGAAAGCTCCTTCAGAGCAGAAGCTAGCTTAGGTGCCTCAGATATTCTCAGATTTGGGGTTTAGGAGGCTGGTTTTCCATAGCCCAGTGCATGAAGCCTGTGCAATATCAGTTGGAAAGGGCTTCCAGGTCGCCTGCCCCGCTGCTGCTCCAGGGCAGGTTCTTGCTAACACCAGCTCAGGGGTATTATCCTTCCTATGTGTCTCCAGTGATGGGGGGTGAATAAAACTTTGAGCGATGTGTTAATAGAAGGCTTGAGAGGCTAACGTGGCACTTACAATACCTGTCCTCTATAACTGAAGTCTTATGGTTAGTCTGGAAAGTCAGAGCATCCAAGTTTTCACTGTCTTCCCTTCTCTACTGAAATGATGCTTAAAGGTTCTGGGTTTTTCTGGTTCTGTGCATTTTTTTAAAGGCCATCTCCATTCAGTTCTTGCACTGTTGTTTAAAAGCTGCCATAGCATGGCAAACAAATATCACTTTTGCTGCAAAGGGGTTTGTATATGGATAAAACATCAATCTCAAACCCACTGGCTTCAGTTGAAAAGGATAAAGAGGCAGATGGCCAAAACAAAACTGCGGGGTTGCAGACCCCAGATAAGAGCAAATCAGTGAAGTTCTGTGTTTGCTTTTTCCCCAAAGCCTGATGCCTTCAGGGCCCCTGCCTGGAAAGGGGCGATGGGTGGGATTTGTTTTGTTGCCTAGTCCTTGCTCCTAAATTCACCAAAATATTCTGGAGGTTCCCATACTTGGAGGAAGCTCTGTGTGTTTGCAGCAGGCACGAGGGTGCTGGGACGAGGAGAGGGAACCTGGGAAGAATTGTGCAAGAACAGGGAAGAAGAGATGTGTTTTGCTGAGATTACTGTGGTCTTTCATGCTCACAGCTGGGAGATGATGTTACTTGGCTGTTGCAACATCGTGGACTGAACACCAGTTTAAACATCCTGAAGAATTTCTTCAAATCCAACAAGGCTTAAGCAGGGCTTTCGTTAGGGTGTAGCTGGTGTCCCAGAGCCTGCGCTGCCTGAGGCTGGTGGTGGCAGACCCGGGGGTCTCCTCGGCTTGAAGGATCCTGTTGCAATGGCCGTGGCACCTTTTGCAAAATATTTTTGGTTTCTTTATTTCTTACGTAGTTAACGTGCTGGGTCATTGTCTCCTCTCAGGTTTAAGGGCTTGTTTAAGTTACGTAGGTTTCTTTGTAGTAAGAGCTGGTCTTTGTCTTATACTTCTACATATTGAAGCATGTAGCATGGAAAACTGGGCAGGGCTAGAGCAAAAGTCTTGTTCGGGTTTTACTGCAGTGAGTATATACGTTATATATGTGTGTCTGTCCGTGCATGTGTGTGCATGTGCATATGTATATACAGAGAGATACACTAGGAATACGCAGTGTTTAATTAAAGCAGCCCAAACTCACAGGACCTGGTCTCAATTGGCTGGTAAAATCTGCCCGCTGCGCCCCGGCCCAGCTGCGTCACGTCAGCGCAGATACCAAGTTCCCAGAGGCAAACAAGGCACAAAGTTATTGGTGATTGAGCCACATTAACGACAACGCCTGTGCTAATTGAGACGGCTGAAAATAAGCACAAATGCATTCTGCTTTCTGTTACCTTCCCCAGCCTTCCCTTGCTGCAGCTAAGCAGCAGATGGGGCTTGCAGGAGCCGACGCGAGCTTTCTGCAGGAATGATGCTCACCTCGCGGCCTCCCCTTGGGACAGGTCACTAGTGCCAGGAGTGGGAGGATGGAAGATGCGCAGGTGGGGAGCACGGAGGAGCCCCAGCCCGGCCGAGGAGGGAGCGTGCCAGCAGCCCCTGCCAGCCTCCTGCGCCGGGGTCCCCGGGCTGCCACCGGGACGGCGGGGAAGGTGACGCAGCTCGCTGCCAGGGCACCGTCAGTCGCTGCTGCTTCATCTGTTGCCCTTTCGTTCGCTGCGATTTAGCCGGCATCAAATCAAGGACAGCAATGGTTGGGAATTGTCTGTGCTGACATGTTTCTCCATCTTGCAAATTGGGCCCAGCTCGTTCTGGGGGCTTGGCTGATGCTCGTGAACCCCGTGAGCTGCACTTGAGCAGAGCAAACCGCAGCGAGCCGCAGCTGTAGCTCCCTGCCAGGCATGGGGGGGCCAGAGCCCAGCTCCCCAAACTGTCCTGGGATCGTGCAGATTTATGGTGTTAAATTTTGCCAGAATAAAGCAGCCCTGGGGAATCCCTGTCTTCCCCCACGGGTGGGACCTTCAGGACAGGCCCTCAGTGCATTGTGTGAACCGTGTGTGCTGTGGAGGCTGACCCCGCTCACGACCCGGTGAGCTGCAGGTAAAGGCTTTGCACTCCTCATACTTCTCAGCACATTAATTTCTTTCCTGTTTTCTGTGTGCGGGATATTTTGGGCTGCATTTCTTACTCTTAAATGCATGTGACATGCAATACACTGTGCAGTCTGCTTAAAGTTTGCATTGCTGATCACTCTAGGCACACGGTATTGCTTTGTGTAAGCCTTGGGATGTACTTAATTAGGGCAATATTCTTCCTCCCATATGCTGTAGCAGTGGGAATATCCAAGTGGAGTTCATCACTGTTTTCGGGAGGCTGATGTGCAAGAAGTCCACTAGATGATTGTGTTTGCAGATGTGGTTACAGCTCTTCCCTGGTTGAAGCCTGGTGGGTTTCTGTGCGAAGCAGAAGGCACGAAGTCCCCCTCTCTGGGAGGTTTTGGTCTGAACCGGTGATCCGGAGCCATCCCAAAATCGCACCAGGAGGACAACGGTGTCATAATCGGCTCCTCCACTCTGACTAATGGTGCGGCAGGGCCGTACGCTGCTCCAGCCTTCCTGTAATGCGCCGGCTGCTCCAAAGGTTTCCTCATCGCAGCGGATCCCGCTCCCAGACCGCAGCTCGGAGAACTGACTGAAACAACAGTTTTGTAACCTTGGCCAGAAACAGATAATCAGCGGCATCCAGAAATGTAGCAATATCAAGAGGCAGCTGCATATAGATAATTGAGGGAAGGGTTTGTGGGAAAAACTGCTCCTGGAGAAACCACACAGGCAGAGTGGTTGCTCGTGGTTGCAGGGTACTGTCAGGGCTCGCTTTCATTTCAGACTTCGTGTATCCCGAGAATGGTCCCGGCTGGAGTATTCTGAATCACAGGGTAGTTGGGCAGAAATTTCCAAATATAATATTGTTAAATAGTAACACTTAGTATAATAGAAAAACAAGTAGTGGTCATAATTTGAGACTATTGCCCCGTCTTCTGGTGCTGGGGCAGGAAATGACACTTGCAGTCTACGTGTGTCAGGGTTGTGGTTTAAATTTAACCCGTTAGCGGGATGGTTTTGTGTAGCGAGTCATCACTGGAGAACTGTTGAGGAGTTGGACTTTTCATGGTGCCTGGCAAGGTCTTGAGCATCATCTTGACTGTGGTCCTCGAGGATGTGGGTGCACATCCACGTGCACAAACCACTCAGCCGGGCGAGCTTCTCCGTTGTGTTATTTTCTGCAGGTTCTAGCAAACACCAGGAAGGGGCATCCATTTCATAAATGATTGAAATACTCGCAGCTGCTTTAATTCATGTTACTGGCGTGTATCTGAGAAAGCAAGCAAGCCTTGCCCGAGCCCCATGCAAATACATCCAGATGTGAGTAGTTACAGGCGTATCGGGAGGTCAGGAAACACTGTGGGTTAAGGCGAAATAAATATTTGAGAAAGGCGGAAGAAAGGACGGTTGTTGTGGGGACTGGGTACTGATTTTGAGAACAGGAGAGGTGAAGCAGTGCAAAGAGATGAAGAAAGATGTTTCATCTGTAAGAACTTCTGATAAGGAGCGACATCTCCCTTCAAAAGCCAGGTATAAAAAGACAGCAAGTTCCCCAGGGGAAAGAAGGATGATGTTGAGTTGAAGGTGAGGGCACGACGGAGCCGTGAAACTGGGGTAACCCCAGACGTGACATCAGGCAAGCGTGCTTTCCAGCCCGCTGCGCTCAGAGCAGGGAAACGCAGAGCGCTCTCAGTTTCCCTTGTTTTGGGCAACGGCTGTAAGAATTAGCACCTCGTGCCACACTACCTTATTAATGGCTAATCTTTGTGATTACCCATTGTCAAGCTGGGGACTGGAACTCACCTGTGTTTGCACTGCGGGCTCGCAGCCCTCCTGCTGCTCCCGGCTTATGTACCCATGGTGGAAAAAGATGGACTTTACTCTTCCGGAGCCGAGCTGGAGCACAAAGAACAATTGTTCCTTGTTCCCCAAAGTGCACATCCGACGGTGCTTACAAGCGATTTTAGGTACTAATGGTGAGTTGCGTTGGCCTAGCAGGTGAAGGAAAAGCTGGTGAAGAGCAGGTCTTTGATGTTGGGAGCTTGTTGGTAAAACAGCGCTAAACAGAATGCCCACGGGCAGTGCTGGGTTGAAGATGTTACGGTGGCTTTTTGGAACGTGCAGCCTGTTAGTGACGTGCGCCGTGATTTTAGCGCGGCCTCGGCGGGTGACACCGTACGGCGCAGCTCGGAGACAGCCTGCGCTGGGGTGACAAACATCTCGGTGAAGGTGTCAGCGGGGCCATGGAGAAGGGCACAGTTCAGCATATTGAAAGACCTCAACTTCTGTTTTTCTCCCCACGCTTTCCAGTGCTGGGGGTGAGGGATCCGATTTTGGACATGATCTATGCGAGTTGTTATTTTAAGGCAATTTTCAAAGATTTAAGGACACCTGTTTTTCTGGGACAGAGTCCTCAAAAGGAGCCTGAGGTTTTAAAATTTTCATGTTTCCATGGGGCTTGTTCATATTCCAACCTTTCCAGACCAAACAAATGTGTTGGATTTGTGCAAATAACGTCTGCGCCTCTAATTGCCATCCTTGCCTTGGAGTTTTTTGTAACGGGTAAGAGCCTCCAGCCAGCTTTCTTCTTATTGTCTGGCATTTAAAGAAGTCTGCACAATCTTTTTTACTCCAAGCTGGCAGGGTATGGGCAGGCTCCAATGCACAGATCTTGGGCATGAGCTAATTTGTTGTGGCTTCAGATAGAGATGGCAGAAGCCTGGCTGGTCTGCTCACAGCGGGGCGAGAGGCTGCGTGAGGAGCTGCAGGAGGGCAGGCTTGGAGGGATGGGCGGGCAGCCTGTGGTGCAGGCAGAGCCGGGGAAAGCTGTCCTTCTGCCTTGGCTGTACAGCTGAAAGTGTGTGAAGACTTCAGCGATGTTTGCATCTTCTCTTCCTTGTCACAGATACGGACGTCGCTCGCTGTGCCTGTGACGGCAGGAGGGATGTGGGGAGAAGAGGTTTAAATGTTGGGTTTGATAACGAGGAAGCTCCTCTCCTGTCAGGCAGGGTGGTGGTGTCGGCCAGGCTGGGGTTCCAAGTGGCCTCCAGCCCTGTGCCCATCCCCATTTGCCTGTTGCCTTCACTGGGAGCCCAGTCTTGGCTAACGGTGCAACTGGTCCCATGCTGCCTCCCAGCCAGGCCAGCGGGGCCGAGCATGGAGCCAGCAGTGCCCTCCTCCTCCTCCTTCAGCTTGGAGGGACAGATGACACCCCCCCCTGCCCCTTCCCTTCCCATCCCTTTTGGGACCTTTGCCTTTTGAGATCCTCCACAGAAATGTTTGGTCTCAGTGTGTGGCTTTGGCTTGGCATGTCCTGGGCTCAATAAAAAACATTTTCAACTGGTTCCTCACCCCAGCAAGGGGAGAGGAGAGGATCGTGTGTGTGTGTTTGTGCTTGGCTGGGGCTGGCTCTGCAGAGCCGTTCCCCACTGGCCTTGCCAGGCACAGCTCCAGCCCCGCGCCCGGTCGTGTTCCCAACAGTCCTGTTCTTTGGGAGAATGTTCGGAGGTGCCACGGGGGCCCCTGTCCCCCATCTCCCAGCCCCTGCCACGGGGGTGGCAGCGGCCCAGAGGGCTCCCAGCCCAGGCAGGAGCGGGAATGGCCACAGGGTGACCGGGCTGGCTGTCGTGTCCACTTTTCCAGCTTTCTCCCTTCAGGCAAAGTAGTGCATGCGATATTCTGGGAGCTGGGACTGCCATGGCCTTCCCTGCCAGCACCCGGGACCCCGTCCCGACCCGGCGGGAGCTGCCATGTCCAGGCTGGCCGAGTGCCGGGACAGATCCGCCCTCTCCATCGCTGCTTTCCCGGGGGAGAGGCGGGGGACCCGCGCCTTGCCGGCTGTGGAGGGGTGCTGCCGGCCGTGCAGAGGGGCTGGTGTTGCCGGGGGAAGGCGGCGTGCGCAGCCCGGGCTGGCTGCCGGCCAGAGGTAAACAGCTCCTTTGTTTTCCCGGAGAAGTACGAGGGATTATATTCCGTTGAGCTCACTCGGTCTCCCACTTCTTATTGTGCGGCAGACATGTAATCATCTCGTTCAAGGAGCTTAGTTAATTGTTTACAAAATAGGAAGGGTGATGATTGTCTCCTGGTAGGGAGGTGAGGTTGAGAGGGGTGTCGTGGAAAGGGGGTGGCTTGTCCAGCTCCCAGATTAGGAGGGATTGAAGCCAAATTGTAATTCTGCAGCCCTAGATTTGCGACTTTGAAATGCTCGGCCGTCGCTCCCACGAGCTCTTCCAAACTGGGAATTTGTACCCTCCCTTCTGACTCTTATTAAACGTGCATAAAAATGAAACGAAGACTGTGAGCGTTGTTGGTAATTGTTGTGCAAATGTAATACTCCCTCCAAGCTGTTAAACAGGCCAGTGCTCTGTTTACATGGAGAGGCAGCCAGCTTTCCAAGTGTAATGAGTCAGCTAGATGAACAGAAGGGGTGCAGAATTAATCTGGCATCCGTCTGGCCTTTTCTCAGTTAAACAGGTTTTCGAAGCTCCACGTGAATAGGTACCTACCCCGGTTACAAACAGCCACAAAGACATGGGGAGTGGGCAGAATTTTTTCGAGAATAAATTGACAGCGTGCAGGCCATGAAACAGTTTTAGGGAGATGCTGGAAACGACACGGTTTTAATTTTTGGCTGTTCACGGTCAGGAGCAGAGCGTGTCCTGTTCCCAGCCGTGCTGGTCCCAGGACTGACATAAGTGAAGCTGCTTGTTCTAATATCCTTTGCAAAGTACAAATAAATTTCCATCATATGAATTTTTACTTCTTAGATTTGCAGTGAATGTTGAAGTGAATCTGTTCAGGTGGGAGACTATCCTTCGTGCTGACCCAGCGTTCCTGCCGGCTCCTGCCTCCTCCCAGGCACATGCTGGGGCATTTACTCGTTTCTCCTTTATCTGCACCTCAACGAGCACCAGTAGGTGAAACCGAGGGGAAAAAATTCTTAAACTTTACAAATTGGTTGATGATGGCTGACAGAACGAGGTTCTTGAGGCTGTAAATGGCTGAAGCTGCTTCTAGAAGAAGCAGGTGCAGCGCCTGGGACCCCGTCAACGTGCAGCGTCGCGGGGACTCCGCGGGCCGCGGAGCGGTGCCTTCGGGAGAGCCGCGCTGCTGGGCAGCCTGACGTCCAGCCTGACGTCCCCTTGGGCGGTGAGACCCTGGCTGCCTGCAGGGGAGCACTGAGGCCGGGGCCGCTCGCTCTTGGCTGCAGGATTTGTGAGCTCCAGCCTCTCTCTGCGGGCGCTGAGCATGCCTGAGGATGGCTCAGCTGCCTTTTTAAGGTGCTGTTTTGAGTCAGGCCTTGTAGTGCTTGAACTTTGGCATTGTGCTGGGCTGCAGGCCCTTCATGTGATGAAGAGCAGAAATTTGGAGACGCAGATTTCTGTGGCTGTTCCCTCGCTCTAACAGAAGATTTTTTTTTTCGGTTTTCTCTTTATGGACATGCTGGGTTGGTATGCTGAATTTTCTGCACTTTCCCCCCTGTTTTTGCTTCCCATCTGCAGTGATGAGGACAGCTGATCAGCCTGCTCATGGCTTTGCCAGTTCAGATCCTTTCCTGCTCTCGCATCCAAAAGGAGAGGGCTGGAGGTCCCAGAACTTGTCCCCGCGTCAAGCAACTTGTCCCCGCGTCAAGCAGGGAGACATGAAGAGGCCTCAGTCCCCGAAGCCTTCGTTGCTGAACACGGGTAACCGTCTTCCCGTAGCCCAGGCAAAGGAGCCAGGGTGGAGGATTAGCCACCTTGGAAAGCACAGTCTCCTGCTGAAAATGCCGGTGCTGGGATGTCTTAGTGCCCAGTGCTTTGGTCTGGGAATTTGTGCTTCTGCAGGGCTGGGCTGGGGCCTCTGAATCACTTTTTCAAAAAAAAAAAAAAAAAAAAGCCCACAAACCAACCCACCAACCCAAAGGGCCTTAAAGTCTCTGAAGCGTAAATGAAACATTTAAATTATGAAGGGATTTCCAGGGAACTTCTAAAATACGAGGCTGGTGAAAGCACCGCGCTAGTGTTCCACCAGCCTTCAACCCCCTGACCTGCTCCAGCTGCTGTCGGTGCAGGGACCCAGCACCCAGCGAGCTGGTTCTGGGCTCTCCTGGTGCTGCCTGGGACACGGGTCAAGGTCCGCGCTGCTCCGTCCCCTGGCCCCGAGCAGGCGGGAGGGCTTGGCTCCTCTCCTCTCCTCTGTTTTCTTTCTCTCTCCCCGCCCACAGAATTCCCATCTTGTGATGGAGCACTGCATGACTTTGTTCCTGGACAATTTCCTGCAATTGTAGCTCTGCAGAAACCCAGCCGCTATTATAAGAAGTTAATGGGTGCAATGTGTAGTGTTGTCAGGTGGCAATTAGCTGGGGAAAGAGTTTTCAAATGGTGCCTGTTTATGCCGTTTCAGCGTAAGTACGACGAGACCTTTGCTGTAGGGATTGATGTGGGTCACTTCTTGGAGTTCTGCTGTTGCATGGATGCTTTTTAGCCTCTGGTCTCGGGAGAGGAGATATTTTTGTTCACCTAAAAAGGCCTCGCCTGCCGTGGCTTCAGCCGGTATTTCTGATCTCTGTTGCAGCTCCTGCTTCGCTGTATTTCAGATGTCAGTTGTCTTTTCAGCCCTGTAACCAGGCAACACATGGCAGGAGCAGGGAGCGCTTTGTTATTCTCCAAATTGTCTTACCTAGGCCAAGGCGCGGCGGCAGCGCCGGTGCCGGCATCAGGAGCCCGCAGCAAACCACTCCGGGAACGCCGTGAGCCCTTGGCGGTTTCTGGTCTCGTCTCAAAACGGCACCATGTTCATAAAGTGCATTTTATAAGTAGGTTTTGTAATTTCAGCAGGGAGTGTGTTGGTCCTGCGAGTGTCTGGGAATTCAGCGTGACAAACGGGGGGGAGCAGGGCTGTCCCTGCCCCAGACATGTACCCGGGGGGTCCATCCCCGTGTCCCTGCGCTCCGGATGGAGCTGTAGCTGCCAGAAGCTTCATGTAGGCTTGGAGTGATGCTGTGGATGAAGAACGGGAGGGAAATTGGGCACAATCCATTCTAGGTTATCCCTTGCATGTGTTTGCAGCTGCAGGTCCCAGCTTGCTCCTCGTTTGGAAGGTGGCAGAAGCCAGCAGCGGCTTTGCCCACTCTGATGGGCGGTGTGTGGCGTTTGGAGGGGCTCTGCCACCCTGGTGTTGCCATCAAAGAGTTTGGTGGGAGGTTATCCCCGCGGGAAGTGTCTTGCCTTTTTCCCTCCCGTGGAAAGATCTTTTTGAGATGTCTTAACTTCTCTTTTCCTCTCTCTAAACAGACGGTTGATGATGAGGCGATGGCAGCATAAATGAAGATCAAGTAAGGAAGGCAGAACGATGCCCAAGGGTGGGTGTTCTAAAACACCACAGCCAGAAGATTTCTCTCTCAGCAACGACATGGTGGAGAAACAAACGGGGAAAAAGGTAATGTGTTTGGTTCACTTGCCTTCCTTTAGGGATGCTGCCCCTCGTGCCTGATGCCTTCAAGCCGTGGTAATATTTCATGGGGCAGGAGGTTGCCGTGGGCTGTTCCCACCAGAATCAAATCTGTGTATGGACACTGCCAGCCAATGGGGTCCACGTTATCTCGTGGGGGGATGCTTTGGAAGATTCTCTTCTGCAAGTACTGTGCATTTTTAAGGCTTTCTACACTAAGCCCTGGAAGGACCAAGTAATGCAGCGATCGCGCAAGCGCGTGCTGTGTGAGGGAGGAGTTTCTCCTCCTCCTCCGGCTGTAAATGCTGCGTCTGTGTCAGACTCAACTGGTCTTGCTTTGCCCAGAAGTCTGGGCTCTCAGTGTGGCCTGACCAGGACTTAGTGTGTGAGCTGCTCGGCTGAAATTACTGCTTCTGGGGTTTTATTTGAGGTGTTTAGGTTTTGACTGGGCTTGAGGTGAGGTTACTGAGATGAAATCTGAGTTTAAGGATAAGTGAGTTCATATTTCTTCATTCCCAGATTCTTGTTTTGCTCCAGACTTACGCTCTGCTTCCTCTTGTTCAGCTTTTTTGCATCCTTCTCAGTATCAGTAGTTTCCAGTAAATAGTTGTGCAGAAAGGTGCTACAAATGTTACCTTTAAATAAAAATTAAAGCCTACATCTACTATATTCTACTAAGGACCCACTTCCCTTTCATCTCCTTGCTCCAGTTTCTCAGCATTCCCCCAGGAGTTCCCGCCGGGCCCCGGGAGCTGGAGCTGAGCTTTGCGAGTCTCTTGCTCTGTCACGTCCCCTGCAACCCCACCCGTGTTGGTGGTAGTAACTCCTCTTACGATTGAGGTCATCTTATTGACAAAATGAGGAAAACGACAAATAATCCAAGCAGAAATTTGCTTATTGAGCACGCTGGTAGCACGTGCCCCGTTCCCCTTTCTGTGTCACTGTGCGTGCCCAGGCCCGGTTTGGGAGCCGTGCCCAGAGCAGGAGCATTGCCTCTGCACAGGCGCTTTGCTGGGACACGGGCTTCTAGGAGGGGGGCAAAAACCAGGAGCAAGGGTGTTGGAGGTGAAACAGCTGCCGTGTGGCATCGGGAAGATGCCAGCATTTACCCTGGCAAATGAGACTGAGCCCAGCAGCGCAGGATATGTAAATATGGGGTTTTGTCTGTGCTGTGTAAGAAGCTTAATGTTGGCGCAGGTGCTTCGGGAGGGAGAGGATCAGTTATAATACGAATCAGCTCCCATTTTATTTTATCCACTCGCGGCAGCTTAAAGGCTGCATGTTATTTACAGAGCAGGTTTGCTGAGCGACGCTAGGGACGCCGGGAACTGGAGTTATCTCCCGCTGGCTAAATAACTAGGACACAAATAATTTTATACTTCCCATTCAAAGGCGTCAGCGCAGACCTGCAGAGAGTGGTATTGAGTGAGGACGGGGATGAGCCTTTTCTGCTCGCTTAATTCTGGTCTTATCAACAGAGGAGAAACTTGCAGGCTCTTGTCCTCCAGGGACTGATCTGAGATCCAGCCTAAGTGGCCGAAGGACGTGGTGCCGCAAATCGCCCCGTTTCTAGTTAACTCTGGAGTGTGAGCTGGAGCAGTGACTCAGGGTAAAAGCACTCGGCGTTAGACCTCCTCCTTCCAGACGCTGTTGTACCTGCCTGTCAAGCAAGCTGCTGCTTTTAATTTATCTTGCCTTTGTCAACACTTTCAAAGGCCCGAGCCTGTGACTTGGCACAGGCTCGCTGGCGGAGGCTCGCTGGGGAAGGCAGAGAGTGGCTGCGGCAGAGCCAGAGCCGTGCTGCGTGGGGCGACCCGTGCCCACCGACGCTGCCGGCGATGCTGCCAGGGCGAGCGTGGTGAAGCAATAACTGCGCTGCCACTTCAGCGTGTTCCTCTCAATGTGACCTTAATATCGACAGTTGTTTAAGCAGGCTTTACGTGCTGGGGCTCTGAAGCTCTAGCACTGGAGGCGAGTGTCGTGCTCAGCGGTCCTGGTGCTGCGGTGGGCTGAGCGCTGCAGGAAACGTGTGAGCTCTGCGCTTGGACCCGTTACAGCCGGGCGCGCTGGGGGGCTGCCCTTTCTGCCGAGGGCTTGTGCTTTGTGGAAGAGGCTGTGAGCTGCTGCCTTTTGGTTGTGGAGCTAATTATAAGAGGGAACTCCTCCTAGCTCTCCGCTCCCTGCCTTTCCGTGGGAGAGACCTATTAACTAGTGAGATGTCGCTGTGCTGGCACAGCCACGAGAGCCCAGGGGTTTAAAGATCATGTCTCCGTTGCCCTCCGTGGCCGACGACGTGAGATCCTTCATCTGCTTTGCTGCTGTTGAGCGAGGAGCTGTTTCTCCCGGGGCGAGCAGAGGCAGCGGGGCGGCCGGTCGGGCCTTATAAGGCTGCACACAGCGGCCCCGGAGGCTCCTTCTGGTTGAGTTCAGTCTGAAGGGTTTTGTAAAAATATGCATGCCATATATGAATAATTCCCCTTTCTGGTGTAGATCCACAGATCCCCATACCAGAAGCAGATTACTCATGACTTAGGCTGAGCAGAGCGCCTCAGCAAGAATTATATCAGTTGTCGAAACCGTTTCCTGATGTGCCTGGGACCGCTCGCTGCGTGGTTACGCCGTGCGCTCAGAGGCTGCAGCAGAGGATTCATCTCTTTATGGGGAAATGCTCCCACTCGCAGAGTCTAAACTGCATTTTTGCTGCAGTGGTTGAACTGAACACCAAGCAGAATGGTGCTTGACCCCCTGTTAAAAGGGGTTAAAAAAAACTTTCGCTTTTTTTTCCTCCCTCTTCTCCCAAATTCAGAAAAGGGAACATAGTCCTTATTTCTCGATTATTCTTGAGACCTGTAGGACTGTTAGGGCTTTCCTGCGCCGTATGAACGAGTGCCAGGCTGGGCATCCGGTGCAGAGCTGCCCGCCGGAGTGTGAAACCTGCAGAAGCACTGGGTGACTCGCATCCTGAAGAGCCGACGATAAGCAGCCCACAGTCACTGCGGAGTAGTGTTTCTCACAAACCTCAGTGCCTGAGGCACGCAGGAATGGGGCTTCGGTCACGGTTCTCTCCATACTTCAAATGTTTTACTGCACCACTGATAATGACACAAATTCGGACTTTTTGAAACTTGGTGTGTGTGTGTTGTACTCTGCTTTTGGAAAGGCTACAAGGGACCCAGATTTATGGAATACAGGGGCTTGGTTTCCACCAAGCGTGCTCTCTGGGTAAAACTGTGTCCATCCCTCTTTGTAATGCAGGGTGAGAACCATCTCCTGCCCCTTCTCTCCCCCCACCCCAGCAGAGACCTGTTCAGGAAATGCCTCGCTGCTGTCTGGGTTAGTGCGGGGAAACTCCTGCTCTCGAAGCATTTGCTTTTTGTGGTGTGGGATGTTTTGCCCACGGCAGGAGTTTGATGTGCCAGCTCGGCGTGGGGCATCGCCCAGGGGCACGGGCGTTGGAGCCCTTGGTCCTTCTGGGTTTCTCCTCCCGGGCTACCGGTGCTGGTTTTGTTCATTGCTGCTTACTTTTTACTAGAATTGCAACCTGAAATACTTTCAACTCATTTTGGAGAACAAAGGGCTTTGGGGATTTCCATCGCTGGTAATGCAAGTCTTTGCAGAAGCGGCAGGGACGTGAGTCAGGTTTTGTCAGTGCTGAAGCACAGGCTCGGCCCCGGCACAGCTCTCGGTGGGCAGAGGCAGCGGCGCAGGGTTTGTGTGTGGGCACCGATGGCGCAGCCCTGCTGCGTGCAGCTCGTCCGGACAGAGGGGAGGAGGAGGCTGTGGTGCACGGCCCAGCCTGTAAAGCAAGCTAGAGACTTGCTCAGCTTCTCTGCTGGAAATACATGTTTCTTTGCATGGGTTTGAGGTGGCTCTACCTTGCAGAATTTTGCATCGAAAAGAACGACAATATTTGGTTTTGCTTCGAGAACCGACGTTTGGGCAGTGAGCTGGCCTGGCTGGAGTTCTGCCTGAGGGTGAAAAGTGCCTTTGATTTGTGTAAGTCACAAATGACCTGAGCAGACTGATACCAGGGTCTCTCTGGCTGATTAGAGACCTTTGTGGTGAAGAGAAGGCAGCACAGGCGCGGTTGAGCACGCCCAGTCCATACGCTGCCTGCGGGGTTCATAGTGACGTAGCGTCGGGCAGCTGCTGGGGCCAGTTCCTGCCCGGTTTGTGCTCCAAACCTCGATGGCTGATGGCAGCTTGTGGTGCATCTTTTAACTGTAGCAAGTGTAACTCAGAGTGGGTTTGGTTATTCATACAGTAAATCTTACTAAGAACATAATGTGACAGTGGGGGATTTTTCCTGAAGTCATGCTCTGCCATCTCCCCTTTGCCAAAGCAGCTTTTATTAACACCTACAAAGGGGAACGTGTTTCTGCTGCTGAGTTCTCAACAGAACCCCCGTTCCCCAAACTCGCTCTCACCCTCGGCAAGAGCTGTCCTGGCCTTCCAGAGCCCCGGGCCTGTCTGACACTGAGATGTTCATACAAGTTTCTCTGCAATGGCAATTAATTGGGATTTGTTCCTTTTGTGCAACCTGATTCAGATGAGCCTGAGCTTACTTTAAACATGAGAAGACCTAAAAATGAAAACAGCATTTACTCAAGGATGACATAGGGAAGTAAAGCTTAAAATAAGAAAATGAAAACACACATTACTTTCAGGAATGACTCTCCAAGCTGCCTTAATTTCTCTGCGGTGGTTTCACTGCTGACTGCTGCCGGCGTCCTCAGCAGGTCGCTGCTTTCCAGGGGGGGAGCAAAGTTTGGATCTTCCCTGCATCCAGTTCATATAAAAGGTTATCATTGTGCTACTGTACAGATGAATCTTCAAAGCAGTGCTGGGACTGCCGCCACTTCCTTCATTCTTGGTATTTAATTTTGCTGAATTTACTGGATTAGCAGCTCTGAGCGTTGGGGCGAATGCAAACGAAGCGTTGCCCGAGCGTGCCCGACGCTGGGATTCACACAGCCATTTCCATTTCCGTGCTGGGCTCACCGTCTTGTCTGGGAAGGTTTTTTTACTAATTCCTTTACTCTGTCTCTCCTCCAACACGGAGCTTTTAACAACATTGCAATAACTTTCTAGAATAAGTTTTATTTTTACACGTCCTGCACTTTTTCTTACTCCTGAGCGTGCAGAGATCCCATGTGGCATTAATACAGCAAACAACTGACCTGGCTTGTGGGCACCACAGGCCCCCTGCGCCTGCAGGTTCAGGCTTTCTCACCACAGCAGCCAAGTCCAGAGATTAAGAATTTTAGAGACGGTATGTTTTAAACAAGCTGTCATCAATCGTCCTTTGCTTTTAAGTGGGGTGCAGGAGCAGCGGCGCTGCCAGCTGATGCCCGGAGCTGAGTTGCTCATGAGGCAGAGTGGTTTTGGGGCAGCAGGGGACATGACATGATGGGTTTGCTCCTGCTGAAATCTATTTTAAGGTAACAAACAGTGGAAAAAATTGTAATTTTTGTGTTGAACACAACCGACCTCTTGTTGGAGCTCTCAGTGTAAAACTGGCATCTAGAAGAAATGCTGGGAGCGTAGGAAATCCCAGCACGGGGTGCTGGGGGCTCAGCCTGCTCAGAGGGTCTGGGCGAGGAAAAATTGTTGGGCCGATTGTTTTGAAGTGCAGTTGGAGTTTTTGAGGGGCAGGCTGGGGCCATGTCTCTGCAGTCGTGACACCCGGAGAAGATGGTGCTTTACCCCGCATTGACATGGCCTCTCAGACACTCGCCCTGGTGCAGGGTTCGTGGGGTTTGAGCGAAGCGTTGCTCTTTGAGCTTGTGTTAAACCGGGGAGGGGAAGGACAGACCAGTGTATGCTCACACCAAGGCAGTCCTGGGAGGTGACACCTCTGAGCTGGTCAGATCAGCGTTTGGCAATAGAAATGGCATCATCTGTTACTGCAAACTATTTTTGTTCACGTCAGAAAAAATAAAAGCATTTAAATCCAGAGCATTTAAATGAAATGCTGGAGTGTTTCTGTTGGCTGTTGTGACTTTGTCCCGTCGCTCCGCTGACTCCTGTGCTGAGGAAGGGCTCTGGGCGGCTGCTCTCGAGCAGGGCTGCCCTTCCCCGGGCTCCGGACATGCCTTGCCTCCCTCCAACCACGAGAGCCACTGTCACATAGGTTTATTTAGCTTGCTTTACCAAAAAAGGGATTCCCCAACCCATTTTTTTTAGTCCTCACTGAAGCACGGGTGAGAGGGGCCAAGCTGGGCGTGCAGCCGCTGGGCTGTCACGCTGCGCGTCACGAAGGGGACCTGCAAACAGAACCTCTTGGTCCGAGTAAACGGTTTCTCTTTAATCCGCGGGTGCAGCCTGGTTGCCAGACAGAAACTCGGAAAGAGGAAGGAGCAGTGTACACAGTGACGACGCCGTCTTGTGACTGCTGGCACCGGAGCCACCTGCCAGGGTGCTGAGTCTGATGCAGACAGCGTGACTGGGCTTCTCTAAACAAGGGAATTTCTGTTAGATTTGCTTGTCTGAGTTTCCAGCGATGGTCTTGCATGATTTAATGTATTGAGATTCTTTTATTTAATCTAACTTTATATCTAAAGCTTAGGGTCTGGGTTTTGCTAGGTTATTGAAATCAGATCTATCGCAAAGCTGCTCACTCTGGCCTTGTTTTTAGAGCAGTGGCACAGTATCCAAACCAGAAGCTCTTGCTTAAAATAATACAGTGTCTGAAATACAAAAAACACAAGTGCATGACTTCAGTGTGTATATATTCTCAGCATACTGAACTCCTGAAGTTCGAGTTATGTACCAGCTCTCGCTGTTCATGTGAAAAATCTTGCCTGTCTCAATACTTGGTAACTTTGTCTTGCTCGGGATATTTCTTCAAAATTTCTTCCTGCTGCTCGTACCGAGCAGTCCCCAGTGTCGCCTGCTTCACCTCACTGCACGTTAAAATCCAAACCCACCCAAATAAACGAGATGGTGTAAAGCAGGCACAGGTCTGCCTCACTGAGAAAGCAGTGAGTGCGCAGCCCGCATCCACATCACTTCTGTGCTTTTATGCAGTATTGGCAGGTTGGCTCTCAAGGTGGCTCCTCCTCTTAAAATCCCAGTCGAAGCCTGTGTGGGAGAGGGACAGCTTAAATCTTCAACCGCTGGCAGCGCCTCAGCTGGTGCTTGCACACAGTTGGGACTTAAAGTCGATCAACCCCAAAACACAGATCTGGGGGAGAGCAAGCTCGGCTGGGGCTGCTGGAAGGGATGCGATGGCGGGAGCGCAGGCAGAGCTGGGAGCAGATCGAGCGCCTTGCTCTGGGATGGAGAGCGCTGCCCGTGGGTGCAGGCAGAGCTGTGCTGGCCGTTCTGGTGCGGATCGTTACTGCCTGGACAGTGCGAAGCCTCTAAGTGCACTTGGCTGTGGCGCTGCTCCTGTCAATGGTCAGTAGGTTTTAGCAGACTTAGTAGCTGCCAGAATATTCCCCAGAATAACATGGTCTCACATAAGCTGAAATGCTGGACGCTTGTGCTAGAAACCCTGCAGGCCCCTCGGAGAAGCCCTCGGCTCTCCACATTGAACTTTTTGCTTTAATGCTGGTTTTTGTGTGTTCCCTCCATACGCTCCCCTGCATCTGCTCGGGATCAGGAAACCCTTCCCGAATGATGAGGGCGGTTGTGTTCGGGAATCCTCGGGTTCCCCCACCCCAGCCTGCGTATCCCCAGCTGCACACAAGGTGTTTGGCTCTGGTTTTCACATGAATTGGTTGCAGGTTTGGCACCACGCAGCAGCCTTGGTCGGCCTTGCTCCTTTCTGGTGGCGTTTTAGCTTTTTAGCTTGGTGGGAGGCTGCTTTCTGCAAGGCGCTGGAAACCCACAGTAAAAGGGAGAGGACAAGTGCTGCGTGAGGTGCAGGACTTTGGGGGGGTTAGGTGAACGCAGTCTGGGGAGGGCTCTTGTTAATCTGGTCTCTTCTCTTTCTAGGATAAAGATAAAGTTTCTCTAACCAAGACTCCGAAGTTGGACCGGAGCGATGGCGGCAAAGAGGTGAAAGAGCGAGCGACCAAACGGAAGTTGCCTTTCACTGTTGGAACAAATGGAGATCAAAAAGACTCGGATACAGGTACAGAAATGACATTTTCCACCCTCAAAATGTGAGTGTTGGGGCTGATGGGGAGCACCCAGTATCCACTATACAGGCAATCCATACTGAAGCGGTGGATCAAATTTCCTGTCTTTTTTAATTGAAGGAAGAGGCACGTGGACAAGAGGATAACTACTGTGGTATGCGCACACACATCTGGAGCTGAGTGGATTAAAGCCCTTATGTTCTTAGTAATATATTTAATGGGCCCAAGAGATGGCTCTGTGAGGAGGCACCCCTTCCTTTGGCTGGTGGTCCCTTCTCCTCCGTTTCTAACTAGTCCAGTTCATGAACTGCAGCTTGGACAAGACAAGAAGCAGTGCTGGCTAGTAAGAACTTGGAAGATAAAGAGAAAAAAGCTGAGTACTCTTTAAAAGAAGAAAAAACAAGCATTAAAAAAATGAGTTTGCATGCATCTGCCTAAAGTAAACCTGATATATATGTGTATGTCTATGTAAATACATACATAAATACCTCTCCAGCCATGTTTTGTTGTTCTGGGGCTTTAAACTTTTAACACTTCACTATCTTAAAGCTAAAAAATTCCTTCCAATTGGTGTGTGGAGTGGCATTGTCAAACACGTGTAAAACTGTCTGGAAGTCATACTGATGGGCTGGAGGTGTGAGTTGGGTGGCGGGGCCGTCCGGGCCTGTTTGGGTGTTCAGGTTGGCTCCTTGGGGCTGGTGCGGGTGATCCTCGGGACCATAAGGACATTAAGATGACCTGTTTGCCCCTGTTCTTGGCACTGCCAAGGTTGCTTCGGTGGTTGCAGCATGACTGAGCAACGTGTCCTTGGTACACGCCTGGTTTCTGGGAGGCGTTGGTGCTGCTGTGGGTGTTTGAGCCTGGCCGTGTCGTGGTCGGGCAGGTCACATCTCGTGGCAGAAGAGTGGGTGGTCCACATGGCTCCTGCCCACCATGGGCCCACGGAGCTACAGAGATGTTGAATGGGCTGTTTGTTTTGTAAAGCAATTGGGAAGGGCTGTGGCAAAGCTCTGACATGGAGAAAATAATGCTCTTTGGTTGTAAGGGGCTTAGCTATGGCTTTATGGCAGAGGTTTGTGTAGGTCCTTCCTGTACATTTCTAGGAAATCTGCATTTGGAAATAGTTCTGGTCAGGTAAGGATCAGTAACTGTGCAAAGAGATAAAATGGACTAAAAGTTGGGAATATGCTTAGAAATGGTAAAAGATATGTATTTGCTGTTACTCTCCGGTGGGTGTGTGAGGTGGTCTGACGCAGGACGTGGTGCCTACGTGAGCCCTCGGCCAGTCTCTGGTTCAGAAGTTGGCAGGACGGATTTTAAAAGGTCACGAGTGCCTCCTGGGTCACGCAGCCACCCACCGCGGCGGTGGGGGCTGTTTCTCCGGTGAGGACGCGGGGCTGGCCTGGCATTTCTGTGGGTTTCCGTGTGCCAAATGGTAATTTTTACAGTTGCTGAACTTCCTGTCTGGAGAGAAAGTTTCAAAACATGAATTCATTTTGTTAAACGACAGCTCGTAGCGACAGCCGTTTGCAGGGGTGAAGTGGGGTTTTTGTGTTTGTGGCGTGCAGACGGGCGAGCCTGTCGCAGACTCAGTAAATGTGGGGTTGCAGTTGGGGGAGAAAGGGTGGCCCTGGCCGTGGGGGAGCCGGGGGGTTACAGCCTGACATGGGTGATGGTCTCTCGCTCTCCAAACAGGCGCTGTGGGGAGCGCTTTGGCACGGTTTGTGGTGCTGTAGTGTCTCACTTGAATAAATTCAGGGGTGTCACCTTTGGAGCCAGAACCATGGCTTCTGCTTTTTGTCAGGGGTGTTTCTGCCACATTCAATACTTGGTTGAGAATTTAAACCCCAACTCACTTCAGGGCTGTCTGGCCCTTGTGACAGCCAAAACACCATGGTAGGGCTCCACCAGCTCGTTTCCCATGTCCCCCAGCAGCAGTCGTCTGCTTCTCAGAGGGCTCTGGCCTTGGTCTGGCTCTAGAGAGGTTAGAAATGTTTCTGCTGGCAGCAGCAAGAAGGAAACCAAATTAAAAAGAGAGCGGGCAGGGTTGGGAGAGCAGAGCGTGGCCGCAGGGTGCAGAGCAGCCGCAGCGCAGCCCGTGAGACACCCCTGCCTGTCGGCTCCAGTGTTACCCCTCTGCTTTCAGCAGTGTGTGACTCTTATCGTCAGCCACGTCTTCCTCTTCCTCTTCAGAGCTCGTCCTTCCTGGGGAAGCGGGTGTGCAAGCGGTGGGGCTGAGCCAGGGGCCGGCAGCAGCCCAGCTCCCTGCCTGCACGCCGGACAGCCGGAGAGCCAGAGGTGGTCACCGCGCGCAAAGACACATTTCGAGACAAACTGGGCTCCACAGACGCTGGGAAGGTGTAGGCGAGTCTCTAGCAACCGATTTGGTGGAGACCAAAGAGAGGAAGTGACTCAGCTGCTGGGGAAGAGATAGCAGTGGGGAGCTGCAGATAAACGTGCAGAGAGCCAGACTGATGCTTAGCAGGAGCTAAGCAGAGATCTATTCTGTGAGATCTTTTACTCCAGGAATCAGATGCTTGAGATGGGAAAAGACCTACTGGCACCTTGCATCACCTCGTTGCAACCTTGGGGCGTTTCAGGCCCTTCTGTTCCTCGGCCTGGCTCGAGGCCAGCTTTCGTTTAGCAGGTAGAGGCGTGTTTGTAGCGCACAGAAGTTGCACGCTTCATTCCAGGGGCGGAGGGGTGTCCCTGAGCCTGTGCACATGTCATCGGTGGCACTCATGTAGCCAAACACATGTGGCAGCGTGCGCCAAAGCTGCGTGGCTAGCAGGCTGCCGGAGGACAGGCTTTTGTCTTGAACAAAGGGGCTGCAGCACACCCACCTCATGGCCCTCACTACCTCCCCACTGCCCGGGCAGGAACACCGCTTGCCCGCCTCCCCGCAGGAGGGGGGAGGCTGTTTTCTCTTGCTCTGTTCGTAAACTTTGATTTCAGCTCTTGCGAGGAGCGGGATTGCAACATCGGTGTTTGCCGTGCCAGTTGCGGAGCTGACCTTAGGTGATTTATGTAACGCAGTCGGGCTTCCTGGGCTGCTGAGCACGGGCTGTCGTGTGTGTCTGAGGGTGGTTTTGGTAGGGTATTCCACAGCCACGTGGAATTCAGCTGTAAGGATGTGGGAGCTGGGAGCTAGGAGAGCTCTCTTGGTGCCTGTAGTGGGATATTTTTTCCCCTCTTTAAATGTTTAAACAATAGCGTGAATCCTTGTCCTGATTTGTTGCAGTGACTCATTTTCCTTAGCACAGTGTATCTGTTGCCTTTTTTTCCCCGAATAGCTCTGGCTCAGCTTTGACGTATGTCCAAGGAAGCATCTGTGACAGCTTTGCCTTGCCGTCGAAGGGCCTGGAAGCCCACCCTGGCTGGTGTTTGGCAGAGGGTCTGGCCTGTCGGTGGGACAGCCAGGCCATTATTGCCTCTCTGCCTCCTCGGTGTGCCAGGGGCACCATCCCCTCACCGGCAGGTTACAAACATTAACCCACATCTCCTGCAGAGCCGGCACGGCTTTTCCCTTTACCCCCAGGTGCGTGTCTGGGGGCAGAGGTCTGCCCCGTCCTTCGCTCATGCTGACGTGGGGCAGCTCACCTGCCCTTCCTCTCGCGAGTTGGCTTAGGAGCGTGTGCTGTTTCAGAAAGCGAGCAAGTAAGCGATTTCATTCCTGAGCTGGTTTTATTTGCAGCAGTGTGCCTTCACTGCGCCCTGATCCTGAGCTCCCAGTGCCACATGGGGTTTGTTCCTGGGCTTGGCGTGGGCTCCTCGAGGTGCTGCTGGCCAGCACTGCTTTAAAGTGTATGGTTTGGGTACAGTAAGTTCAGTGCTAAATCTTTTAAAATTGTCTCCTTCAGAATGGTTTCTGGAGCAACGGTTCTTGCTCTTGGGTTCCTCAGAGTTAACTGAATAAACTGCCTTTAGGAAAAAAAAAATGGCATAAAGCTGTGAGCCTCCAGACTGTGGACGTTACAGATCCAGCACCATGGGAGCAGCATCTCTCTGCCTGAGACTTCTCCTTCCTTCTCCTTTCACTCGTGCGGCATCTCCCCACATCCACAGACGTTGCCCAGAGCCTCCGTGCTGCCTGGCAGCCGCCAAACCAGTAAAGCCAGCTTTTTTCCCAGCTATTTCAGTGAGGCTTCGTGCGGCTCATTTACGTGCTGCACGGCAAGGAGGTTAAAAAAAAGAAATATTAGAAAATTGTACTATGAAGAAGCACGCAGAGGAGCGTCCTGCAGTGCTGGCAGGGAGAAGGGGACAGTCCTGCTGGGAAGCCACCTGCGGGGAGGTGGCGGGAGAGGTGGGCACTGGCAGCCGCACTCCTCCCGGCGCTGGTGCCTGCGGTGCTGAGCCGCGGCTGAGTCATGGGCTGACTCAACGGCACCGGACTGCCGGCACGGAGCCGGGAGCTCCCCTCCTCCTGCACAGGCTGCGGGCGGCAGCGCGGCGGCTTCGCAAGGCCGGGTTTTGTACGGCCCTGCGTCCCGCCTGCCGGGTCGGGTAACGCCGCTCAAAGGTCAGCTGTGAGTTGCGCAGCCCAGAGTGCAGAATACCTTACAGCCACTCGTACTGCAGGCAGTTTCTTTAGCTGGATGTCAGGCTGTCACTTGAGTCCCTTGGCTCGAGGTGGAGCCGTGGTTTCCAGAGCTTTAGTCATCATCAGGGAGAGTTAGGGCTTAATACAAATCTCCAAGCACGGTGAGTTAATTTTGACCTCCAAGAGCTCTCCCCGGGAGCTGGAAAAGCCCGAGCAAGGCTGGGTCAAAACTGCAGGTCCGCAGCGGTGCTGGGTGCCCTGTTACCTCCCTGGGTGCAGAAGGTTTGTCTCCTCTGAGGAGTCACCTGGGAGAAGCGAGGAATATGCTGGAGTTTATTTTGCCTTTGCAGGGTTGCTGCTGGTTTCTCATGCCTCCGACTTCCACTGCTGCTCCTCGGGCTTGTGCGAAATCTGGAAGACTGGTTTTGTGTGTGTTTGGTGACAAAATCAATGCATGTAACAGAGAAGCTCATTTTTGTCCAGATCACGTCCAAACCCTGCCATTGCTAGATAATGCCCAGGCTTAAATAAATGTTCTCTTAAAAGCAGAGGCACTAGAGCCACCCTGTGCTCCTGCTCGCTGCCGTGGCTGTGGAGAGCTCGCGCAGCGTCGGTGAGAGCTGCCCAGCACTCGCCTCAGCAGCTTCAGTCCACAACCAAACGCCTCACTTGTGGAAAGTTTCCCAAACACCACGGAAATCCTAATTTTGAAATGTTTTGTGACAGAGACTTTCGAATCTCTGGCAGCTCTTGAGGCGAGTGCTTTGCAAATGTGAACTCTCCCTGCAGCCTCCTCGAGGAGGGGGCAAGGGGGGGCGGGGAGGGGTTGAATCCATCTGAAAGTACTGCAGAAAGGGATCTTTGGGGGGTTGGATGCCATTTAAACCCGGTGGGTGGAAACCTGAAAGCTGGAGCCCTCGGGTCCAGTGGTGATGGCGAGCTGCCTCCTCCTCCATTGGCCCGGCAGCGGCTTGCAGCCGAGCAGGAGCCCAATTGTCCCCCCGCCACCCCGACAGCGCTGCCTGCGACCCCAGCATTGCCACTGGGGTGGGAGGGGCGATCAGCTGTGGTTTAGCAGCATTCTGGTCATGGGATTTCTCAGCATCGCTTGATAATTGTTGTTGTTGCTATGGTTGTTTGAGTTGAACCAAATGTCACGGCAGGCGGCAGAGGTGGGGGACCTGCTGCGGTGCAGGGCACAGGGCAGGAGGAGGCTCTCCTGTTCTGGAGGTGGAGGAGAGCAGCTTCCCATGCTGGCAGAAATAGCAACGGCATCGTCTGCATCTGCTGTGGTCTCCTGGCATGTGATGGCCATCACGGCTTGGGGAGAGGTGGCTGCGGAGGGAAAATGGAAAATGTGGCCTGAGAGCCCGGCAGGCCCCACAGCTGGAATGTAGAAGTCCTTAAGCTGTTTCTCTCTCCTGCTTAAAAAAAACCCCAAAAAACAAAAAAAACCAAAACCCAAAACAAAGCAGTATCATGCTTTTAAGTTCTTGAATAATAAAGTAGGTGTGCGCAGGGCCAGGGCAGCGTCCATCCATCCGGCTCCCTGACTTGGGACGGCTGGCAGCTTCCTTGCCCCCACCCCGAGCTCCCTTCCCAACCAGGCAGCAGGTTTCTGAGGTTTTGTGTTGCAATCCCGATTTATTTAGACCCCATGATATATTTATTTAGCTGGGAGCCGTACCCCGGCGCAGCTACCGCTGCCGTGAGTGCTGTGCCCCTCTGCAGAGCACCTGAGCGCTCGCCCCGAGGCTCCATCTTGGCCCAGGAGGGTTTTACTTTTTGGGGAAGAGGGGGAGAGACAAGACCTCCGCCAGCTCTGGGAGCTGATCTGTGCACACCGACCTTTCCCTGGCTCCGGAGGGCTGAGCCACCGTGCTGCTGGTGGACCAGGGTTAGTGTGAGTAGGGTCAGCAAGAGCTGGCCTCCGAGCTTCAAACTTCTGCTGCTTCTCAGCCTCCTTCTAATCCCCCAAGTATGTTTTGTGACGCTAATTACTAGGTTAGAAAACACTTGATGAATCGGATGACCAAAACCATCGTCCTCTCCCGCAGCCGGCTGCTGGGTTGCCTAATGCCTGCGAGTGTTTGGAGGGACATTGCATGGGAACGGGCTCGTTAGTCACAAGTTGCGAGGCTGGCGAGGGAATCCGTGAGAAGCAAATTGCTGGCTTATTAAAAAATGCATCTGCGTACGAAACTGCTATTTGTGCGCGTTCTCTGTCGCTGGCTTTGGTCTGATGTGTGCAGCTGGGGGACTCTAATGGGCTGTGCTGCATTGGGTCTTTCTTTGCTTGTATAATTTCAGTCCTTTTACTAAAATAGTCAAGAAACTGTTCTCACCTAGCAACCAGGGAGAGAGTGAATGTCAGAGCTTCTCCGTTTCTAGCTGGGCTCCATAATGCCGGTACAGTGTGGATAGACTGGCAAACACCAGCCTTCAGATCACCCTTAGAAACTCCCCGTGTGCATCAGCCATCTGGGAAGTGCTGTGCGGAAAAGCAGGTCGTTTTATGACGGGAGCTGCCATAAATCTCCCTCCTCCCCCCGCCTCACCTCCTTAACATGCAGAGTGAGAGGTTGCAGTGTGCTGTGTCTCTGTGAACCAAAAATCGTATCAATGATGGCTTTTTCCTTAATACAAGAGCTTTTATCAGCGCTGTCTGCAGAGTGTCCTGCGCCCAGCTCCCGGGAGGGGAGGGCTGGCCGGGCGGCTGTGTGGAGCCTTCCTCCCCCGGCTCTTTCTGTTTTATGGGAAATGAAAGGTCTGGACCTGAAAATTGGTCTCTGTCGGAATTATTTGCGTTTAACATGGAGATTGTTGTTTCTGATAAGAGCCTCTCCTCTCACAGCAGTTTGTTAGCCAGTGGCCACTCTGGTGAGAAGCTGCGTTTACACATTTCTGCACAACTGTGCGGTCTGTCCTACAAGTCTAGGGAAAACGCCTGTATTTGGATCGCAGGCCATCACACAGCATGAAACCTCTCTAGCCAAATTATGCTTTTAGAAATACTGCAACCTCCGGGGTCAGGGCCCGCGGGGTCCTCTGTCGCCGGGGTGAGCAGTGAGGACACACAGTGACTTGCTGTGGTTATAAACAGGCTTGTTCCTCCTGCCGGCACCTCTCCTCCCCTCCTGAGCTCCAAAGCTGATGTCTCCGCTGTCCTTTCAGGATGAGTCTGTGGCTCTGGACCCTCTTCATCCTTCAGATGAGGAAACAGCTCACCGCTGTATGGGAGCGGCTCAGGGCGCCTTCCTCGCCGTTCTGCCAAAGCAGACCCTGCTACAGTTTTTCCTCTCCTTTTTCCTCCTCCTTTTTGGCTTTCATTTGGCCGATTAGCCAGACGTATCTCCCCTCTCTGTCCCCATCCTGTAGGCTCTGCAGTGTGGCCATGAGCTCCTGGTGCCGGGCGTGCTTCCTCCCTGTGCTGGCCCTGGGGTGCAGCCCCCCCAGCCTGAGCTCTGTGTTCCTCTGCTTTACAGTGGTCTCCGTGCACTCACGCCAGCCATGCTCACCCTGCCTTGCGTTCGCTTGGCTTCTGTCCTGCTCCCCTGCTGCCCTCTCTTGTTTATCTGCCCGTGCCGTTGCGCCGCTTCTTCCCATTCTGCGCCGCCGCTGCGCTTAACCTGCTGCTGCCGTCCTCCCTGCGCCCCTGCCCGCCTCGAAGCCTCCCCTTCGGCACCGTCCTGTGCACTTGTCCTCAAATTCTGAGGTGCCCACGGAACCTTGGGACGTGGTTATATCACACTGTAAACCTTCTGACTCGTCGACTTCAGCATGCGCCGGTCCACGTCTGCAGATGCCCTGCGAGCCCATGTAAGCATCCGTGCACTGGGGCTCTGGGCTGCCCGTGCTCAGGTTAAACCCGTTTTTCCCCTGGTTTGAGCTGACATGCTCCAAAACGTTTATGCCCTACAACTTCTGCAGTGAAAATGAGGCGCTCTTACGCATGCTAGGCTGTGGATGGGGAAAGCAGAGGCTTGTGCGGTCTCTCGGGGGTGCAATGCAGACTCTATGGCTGCCTGTGCCGTTCTAATTTATTCTTATTGATCTTTTGTTTGTGTGCTTGCTCGGCAAATAAACTGTTGAAAATCCCAACCCGTCGGCAAGCCAACAGTCGGTTTCTCCATGCAGCGCTGAGATGTTCAGCGCGAGCCGCTTATTTGGAAATGGTATTTTTCCTCAGGGTCCCACCTTACATGCGTGTGTTGTCATGTCGGAGCAGTTTAAACAGATGCTTTTTGCATTACAGGGTATGATGCGTTCGTGGGGAGCGAGGAGCTGGGCTTGGAGCTCCCGTCCCCACGACCCGCCGGCATCTCACAGAGATATCTCTGGCGGATTTTTCCATCGCTGCCCTTTTCTCTGTCCTTCCCTACCTCTCTCCTCTCTCCTGGTGGGCTAGGGCCGGCGGTTGGGCCAGCGTGGTGCTGCCCTGCCCTCAGAGCCGGCCCGACAGTGCTGAACGCCTCTGCAAAGCAGCCTCTGCTCTGGGACCTCCAAGGGGCTTCCAGCAGCCCCGGATTTGTGCTCCCCGTTGCAGCAGCATGAGCATCGCATGACCTGGAGTCTAATTCGGGCACGAGAACCCGCCGTGGGCTGATGCTCCAACCCCTTTGTCCTGGGAACCTGCTCCTGCTCTGCCTTTCGCGAGCCCCTCGGGTTTAGTGTGATGAAAGGAAGGAGAAGCAGTTCCCGGCGGTGCTTGGCAGCCGCGGCGCTGCTCGGATCCTGCTTTCCCCTTTAAGCTTGGGCACGCGGTTCCTGCTGGCGTCAGCGTGAAGGAAGAGCCGAGCAGGATCCCCAAATTAAACCACGGCTGAAGCTTTGCTCTGTAGCTTTGCAGAAGGCTGAAGCGAACAGCAAACGAGCCGCTTTAAAAATAGCAGAATGGAGGTGTGGCTCATCCCCGGGCGGGCGCAGAGCGCGTCGCTGGGTCGCTGTGCTCTTCCTTCCCGCCGGGACCCGCGGGCCGGGTCCAGCCCCAAAGCAGGGAGATGACCGTGGCCAGGGGGTCCTTGCCTGCCCACCCCCTTGTACCTCTGGGCTTTGTGCTTCCATGCAGGGACCGGCGTGCGTACAGCCTTGTTTGAGAGTAAAACACCCTTTTTCTGAGTGTAAAATAATCTTTATTCCTGTTTGCTGAGGTATTTATGCACTGTGTTTCTTTTAATTTGCTCCGTGTTGCTGCAAGGCGTTACAGAAAAGCATTTCATTAGAGGAGAAGGAGCAGCCTGCCAGAGCCGGTGGCACTCGATGCCGTTGAGCGGAGATCTTCATGCAGGTGCCCCTTTTCAACCTGCTGAAAACTGGATTCCAAGTCTTCCAGATCAAAATAAAACGTATTTGCAGCTCTGAAGCCCAGAGCCTTCCCCGCTTTGCTCACGCGAGGCCGAGCAGGACCCTGCCGGGAGCTTCTGCTGAGGCCGAGGCCGGGAAGTGCTCGGAGCAGCTTTCTCCATCCTTCCCACTCACGGTTCAGACCGGCTTAGGGGCCTTGCTCCTGCTGTCCCTCCGTGTTGCCGGGAGCCCTTGGGTGCTGGGCACAGCTCAGCCCTGCCCTGCTCCTTATGCAACCGGTGCAGGAAGCACAGCCAGCGACCTACTTCCCCCCGAACGCTTAAAGAAGTGGGATTAACCTCTGCGCTGCAGCAGCTGGCGGACAAGCAGCTAATTGCAGCGGGGGTAGTGCTGCGTTTGGCTGCTGCCTTCCAGCCAGGAGGCCTTGGGGGAATGGGTGAGCGAGGCCCCGGCACCGGAGGGAGAAATCCCTTTCCTGCAGGGCAGGAGGAGGCAGGGAGGAGCGAAACGCAGCGCTCACGCAGCCTGTGAGCAGGACTAGGTGGGATCTTCCCACTCCAGGGACCCGTGCGGCGCCGGGCGATGCCACCTGCCCGCAGGGAAGCACACGCGAGCCCGAGTCCTCGGCTGCCTCACCACAGCAAGCCAGAACGCGGCAGTCGCTTTCCAATTTATTTTTATCTTGTTGATCACATGCTTTTTAACATTAAATGTTCTGTGGAGGAGGAGATTTCTGTGACTGCAGAATTAATAGGAGTTTAGGGGGTTCGGTTGAACTTGGTAATCAATTTTGGCAAATCACAGGCTCATGCTGACAACCTGCAGCAGCCGAGTAATATTAATGAAAATGTTCCCATTCTAATTGTGGCTCCACACGCACGGAGCAGCCCTCTCCCACGTACAACCCTTGTGCATCACTTGGACTTCGAAGGCGCTGCCTGGTGGCACCGTCCAAGGTGCGACACCCTCGAGCATCTTTGTTCCTTGCTTTGCGGCCCAGCTGGATACGGCCCGGAGCTGCCTGCTGAGCTGAGGCGTGTGGAGAAGCCAGGCCTGGCCAAAGGGGTTTAACAAGCCTGCTTTGAACAGCAGCTCCAGAGCCTAACGAGGAGCAGGAAGGTGCCACATGTGCAGATCAAGTAGCCCTGTGCTCGGAGCCAGTGTTCCTGGCGGGACGCGCTGCTCAGCGGTGTGGCTCCTGGAACTGCCCGGGCTAACGTGTTTTCTTACCATAAGCACGTTGAGTTTAATTTTCCTTTAAACCATTAAAAAACTATCCACTTTTCAGTGATCTGATTTCATCATCTGTTACGACTGCCTGGGTGACCAAAATGTGGCTTTGGAAAATTAGACCAAGATTTTTCTCTGATGCACAGACATGTTTCCAGAGCTTGTATTTGAAGAGGGGTGGCCTGTGCTGTCTGCTTGGAGAGGTTCCCTGGTACGGAGCTGTTATTTCTTCAATGTTCAGGACCCCAGGGGCAGGGGGTCGATGGAAGTCCTCTGCTCTGGGTGAGACCTTGGCAGTGGGAGAGCAGCAGAGGGTGGCACCTTTGTGTAGGGTGCAGGGAAAAGGTTTTTGGAGCTGCCTGCTCGTCAGCTGAGAGTACGGGAGATGCAGGCGGCATGAATCGAGCTGGAGCGGTGGAGACGTCCCCACACGCTGCTGCCCTCATCTGCCGGAGACTTTTCCTCTGCTGGCAGTTTGGTGAATGAACGAGGAAACCTGCGCTTCGGCGTGGAGCCCGGTGATTGAGTTTAAACCCGGCCGCTGGCGGTTTCGCCTGACCTGCCGGGCTTTGCGCGGAGGCTCTGTCCTGCTGGTGACCCGCATCAAATTTGACAAAATGACAAATAGGACTGGATGAGCAGAGCTGGGTTTAGAGGTTGCAGGATTTGCCTTTCCCCGGCTGCCGGCCGCAGCCCTGGCACGGGGGTGGTGGGAGGAAAGGGCCTGGATGCAGCTGGTCCGTTAGTCCGTGAAGCCTGCGTCTGTGTGATCCGTTGCAAATCCTCTCAGACCTCTACATCCCCCACACGCTTTTGACTCCCAGTTTCAGGGACACTGGAGCTGGGGACTGGGCAGACGCTGGGTGGTTGCTTGGTGGGGTTTCCCCTCCCTGGGTGCTGGGAGTTGAAGCCTTGTTTCTTGGAGAGCGTTATCAGACATTTACTTGTTTGCAAACCTCCTTGTATCATCCACTAACGCTTTCTGGGATTCTCAAAAATATCTTCAGGAAAATAATAAGCATGTTTACAGTCAGACATTTGAGTAGAAGAGAGCCCTTGCCTATGCTATCTCGCTGGAAGACTCGGTGTATCATATCGGCAGTGTAGTCAGCCCACGTGAAAGTGCTCCAGGTCGCGGCGTTCCTCTTTGGGGGGAGCAGGTACTTGCAGGGTTGCTGTGATAAATAACCCCCGCGATTCCTCTGCGTCTTCTGGCAGCATCCTGGTGAGTACCAGCCCCTGCTGGGGCTGAGCCTGCCAGGACCCGCGGGCTGGTGGCCACGTGAGTCAAAACTCCTTTTCGTTAAAAAGATTTTAACTTTGTGCTTCAGAGTCATGGGTGGGATTTGCTCTCTTGCAAATCAAGCGCCATCAGTTTGAGAACAGTTTCTGTTTACGCGGGAGGTTCTGAGCAGCTCGTCTGCGCACGGTCTTTTCATGACGTCAGGGAAGCAGCGAGGTGTTTTACTGCTCAGGTTTCTCGAGCAGCATCGAACCGGCTTTGATTTGAACTGGCGTTGGAGCATGTGATGTGAGGGCAAGGAGCCACTCACCTGCGTTTGATAACTTTTATAGCTGCGGCTGTTAAGAATGTCGTTACTGGCCCTCTGCCCGCAGCGGGAGCCCTGCAGTGAGCCTCGGTATAAACAAACTGTATCAGTGCTTAGAAATAGACGTGAGCAAAGTTGGATTTTCCGCTCGCACGCACCGTATCTTCCTTATGCTTCTTTGTGGGTTTAGGACAGTTGCCTGGTAGGAGGGATGCAGCTTGGCTGCTGGCAAGGAATTGCCATGCTGCTCTGCAGATAGATATTCTGTCTCTCTTGCTTGGCTGGCTCCGTGAAAGGAAACTTAATTTTTGTTTCCTGAACTGGCACCTTGAAACTTTGTTCACTGAGCACCATCCCCGCAGTGGGACTCTGGCGTGGCTGCGCCGGGAAGCGTGCGGCAGGGTTTGTGCTTTCACCAGCCAGCCCAGAAGCGCAGAGGAAGGGCTGCTGACTCTCCTTGCGTGGGAAAAGGATCAATACTTGCATAAAGCAAACTGGAAAAATACTTAAGAAAAGCCATAGAGCCAGGCTGCTCGCAGAGGTTCGGTGTGTGAGCTGGGCTGGGCAGCAGAGGCGGTCAGCAAGTTGTCCAAGGCTGGGCAGGGCCCAGTTCTCATCTGCTGGCAGCTGGGAGCAGGGAGAGGGGGGGGTTGTCCCTGTCCCGTCCTTGTGCACATGGCGTGCCAGCAGCAGTACCGGCCTCGGAGGTGGTTGCCCTCAGCTCCTGCTCAGGAGCTGCCTTTGGAGTGGGGAGGATTTAGGAGACTGATCATCAGGCTGGGAAGTGGGGGATGACAAGCCAGGCACAGGGGTTTCTTCCTCCCCTCGTTCCTCTGGGATTATTTCAGAGGGATGCAGGAGTAGAGGTAGCCTGACTGCAGGCGGGTGCTCTGCGCTAGGCTGGGAGAAGGAGAGGGCCAGCCCCGTGCTCCCCAGGGCAACCTGTTTGGCTGCAGAGTCCTTGGCTTGACGATGATGATGATGATGAGGGGGTAAGATGGCAGCGTTTCTGAGCTGTCAGCCCCTTAGCACTCTTTGTTGATGCTTTTAGATGCCTCCAGTTCAGTCCATGCTGTGGTGGTGTAAGGCTGCGTAAGCTCCTCGAAGCACCATGGCATGAGATGGAGGCTCCTAGAAGCAAGATGGAAGGTACGGTACCGGCAGCAGCCCCGCGAAGGACCCGCTCCCTCCCTCCTGTGCTGCTCTTTGACGGCGGGGGGAGAGCTGGTGGAAACCTGTGCCGGGAGAGGCTGTCGGAGGAGCTGCTGGACAGCAGGAGCGGTGTGTGTCCCGGCTGCCATCGCAGTGGCGTGAGCCTGGGCAGCTGCTCCAGGTACCAGTGCTGCCGCCGCAGGGACGCGTCCTTCACCATAGGCTTTTCAGTTTGTGAGATACGGAAACGGAGTTGGAGAGCTGTTAGGACTTTGCTCAGAAACGCACGTGGTTTTCAGCGACGTTCACGGCTTGTGTTTGTGTTTCCTTGCGTCGCAGAAAAGCAGGGTCCAGAGCGGAAGAGGATTAAAAAGGAGCCCGCCACCAGAAAGCCTGGCTTGCTCTTCGGAATGGGCCTTTCGGGGATCCGGGCAGGCTACCCGCTCTCCGAGCGCCAGCAAGTCGCTCTCCTTATGCAGATGACAGCGGAAGAGTCTGCGAACAGCCCAGGTGAGATCTGGAGGGTGATTTTGCTCAGAGGTGCGGGCAGATGGCTGTGAGCTTGCAGCGAGAGGCTCCTGAATACTTGAGCTTCTCGGCACCTGGCCCCAGGGTCACCGGGGGGCTCAGGTAGCTCCTCGCCGGCAGCAGAGATGAGCTGCCACCCCCGGGGGTGCAGGGGGGCTGCTGTGCTGCTCCATGGGGTTTCCCAACTCTCATGCTCCCACGGGGCTCTGCAGGTGACTACGGGGATGGGAGTTCAGACGTGGCTGCGGCTGCCCGTCCTTCTTCCAGGCTAAAGCAGCAGCAGCAGATGTCCCACGGGCCAAATCCAGGCCAGCACTGAGCCTGCCCTGGCTGCTTAACTAGAGCTTTGGTTCCACAGGAGCCTCCTCCATGTCAGAGCTTCGTGTTCTCCGCTGGCCTCTCAGGCTAAACCAGTAAAGGAGCGTTGGGAATAAAGTTAAAATATCATCCTCTGTGGGTTTTTTAATGTTTCTTCTTGTGGAGAGGGATAAGATGTGTAACCACTGCAACTGTAACTTGAACTGAGGAGCAGCTGGAACGTGTTTACCACGGATTTTATATTTTAATAATTTTTATCTGTTGCATACATGACCCCCCAGGATTTGTAGAGGCACTGTGCTATCTGTACGCACACATCTGCATCCTACACGCAGACGTTGCAGCTTTTAGCCACGTATTTTGTTGTTCTTGACACCAATCTAGCTGCTTATGATGCTGTTACTTGGGAGGGAAAGAAAAAAAAAAAAAAGGCAGAAAGCTGTGTAGTCTTGAGAGCATTCAGATGTTCTCCCAGGAAATGTGCAGTCTCCTCCCAAGGCTGTCAGACCTCACATGTACTTGGTAAAAGGCCACGTCCCTTAGGAAATGAGGTTTTAGGGTAAGGAGCTGCATTGTTTGCTCCTAAATCATGGGATTGCCTACAGTCCTTGCGAGGGCTGCAGTTCTCTCCAGCGGGCTTTGGCAGCCTGCAATTAATATCTGCATTGTACACACACAGGCTTTCCTCTGTCTTCACACCGACTTCAGAGGTTGAGCGTTTTGGGGAGAGGCGAGATGAAACGCGTTGCACGAGCTCCCTCTAAGGGTCCAGGCCTTCCTTTGAACGGCGGTTCTTGACTCTCTTTCTCTCCTCCATGCAGTCGACACAACACCAAAGCATCCCTCTCAGTCTACAGTTTGTCAGAAGGGAACTCCTAACTCTGCCTCCAAAACCAAAGATAAAGTAAATAAGAGAAACGAGCGAGGAGAGACTCGGCTGCATCGAGCTGCCATCCGAGGAGATGCCCGGCGCATCAAGGAGCTCATCATCGAGGGTGCAGATGTCAATGTGAAAGACTTCGCAGGTAACCAGCCCGCTGGCAGCGCTGCGGGGCAGCCCACGGTCCGTACCTGTTCCCCCGGCTGCACGTTCCACCTCTGAGAACGGCTCCCACCAGAGAAGGTGGTTTCTTTATAACATGGGTTTGCTGCTTGTAAAGAGAGGATGAACTGAAATAATGATTTTGCTCTTTGGGAAGGAAAATGTCTTGCTGTCCTTTTAAAAACAAAAACAAACCCCAACAAAACCTACATATTTGTCAAAATAATAAATCCCTGCAAAGCATCAGTTCCCTTGCTGGGGTTTGGGAGCTGAATTCCCAGGCTGTCCTGTCTGCTCTGATCGTGCTCCCGCTCGGGGCGGTGACACAGGCCTGGGCTTTTGAGCCGTGACAGTCCCTGGTGCTGCCGGGGCTCCACGCTCTGCAACTGTGACCAGGCCCCTCTGCTCCCTTTTCCTGTGCCCTTCCACATGGGTGCCCTCCTGGAAGTCTGGAGGGGGATTTGCAAAGGGAGGTGGGCTGGTTTAGCTCTTTTTTTTTACTTAAAATATAAGAAATGATGGGCACAAAAATATTGAAAAGAGGGGGTTTGTAAAATCGTTGCTCCAGGGTTGAATGGCTGATGCCTGCAGCGTTCTGGAGGTTGTTTTTAAGTACCAAACGTCGGGGTGCTGCTGATGGGGAGCAGCGTGAGTGGGAAGGGCAAGGTCAGGCTCCCAGCGGTGCCAGCCGGCATCCACATTAAAGGACCAGCCTGAGCCTCAGCTCAGGAGTAGCACCTCCTCTTCCTCCTCCTGCTCCTCAGCAGCACCGCCAAGCTCCTGCTTCTGGTGCTGGGAATGGGGAAGGGACCTGGGTGTGGGGCTGCGGCCAAGCCTGGGATGGGAACAGCCCCGAGTCCTGTGGCGAGAAGGTGGCTGCGAGGTGCTGAACGGTGCTGTTCACACACACCCCCACCAGCGGAGGGGCTGAGTTAGCGTGAGGCAGCCTTTCTTCCAGCACGTCCGAGAGCTTGACTTTGCTCTTTGCTGTTCTCTTCACACGATTTTGGGGCTATAAATAGGTATGCGTGTTCCTCCGCCTGTATGATTAATATCAGTGCTAGACTGAACTATCAGTTGTGATTAATTCTGGTCACAGGTGCCTCTTTTTAATGCTCCAAGTGAAGGTAACGGAGTGAGCTCCCACGACGCTATCAGCAAAACACCAAAGGAAACACGCACGTTTGCTGGGAAACTTCAAAACAGTTTCTGCTTAAAAATAGTCTGTTTGAACGTGATAAAATACTTCATTCTGTCTTCTTCGGAGGTTTGTTTGAGAACTAGAGCCGCTGTTACTCTGGAGACCTGCTGTTTGGTTTCTCCCCAAGCCGGGGGCCTGTTTTGCGGCGGCATGGCTGCTTGCTTTGGAGAGCACACAGAAAATATTTGTGAGGTCTGTGTGGGGGATGTTTCAGAGCTATGTCTGCAGTTCAGAGCTCAGTCCCAATCTGGGCAGCAACGTTGCCCTTACAGAGGAGTTGGAAAGGGAAAGGATTTGAGACCTGACTTCCACACGGCACTAGCAATTTTCTTAATTTCCCACATAAAACTTCACCTTTCCATTTCCCGGAGCTGTGCCTGTTGTGGCAGATGCTCTGGCTGTAGCACATTGCGTGAGCGGAGGGAAAAGCAGGGCTGGTGTAACAACCGCCTGGTCGGAGTAGCAAGGCAGAGCTGCAGGTTTCTTCCCGCTGTGCCACGGGGAGCCTGGCAAACAAGGCCCCCGCCACACCGGCACCTGCAGCGTCTGTGGGCGGAGGTTAATCTTCACTGTCTCCAACCCCTTCACGAAGGTGATGTCCGTGTTCTGAGCGTCTCTCTGCCCGCAGGCTGGACGGCGTTGCACGAGGCATGCAACCGGGGTTACTACGATGTTGCAAAGCAGTTGCTCGCTGCGGGCGCCGAAGTCAACACCAAGGGGTTGGATGACGACACCCCGCTGCACGATGCGGCCAATAACGGGCACTTCAAGGTTGGTCCCTGCGGATTTCATAGCTGTGTTTTTAATGACTTTTTTTCCCCTTGTGCTTCAAGCAGCCAACTGTGCAAATACAGAGGTTCTGCTTGTTTTATTGTCATTTTCTGCAGATAGTCACGTAGCAGGCAAGAATTCCCCTTCCCCAGCGCTACTGAGTGTTTTACTCGGTGTTTCCCTGTGCAGAGGGATAGTTCATTCTTCTTCTGAGCCAGGGGGAGGGAGCATGGCTTCGTGTCTTGTTCTTGTCCCTTCTTTTCTGCTGTTCATGTTGCTGTTCTTTGACTCCTTTCCTATCGGTGACTGTTAGTACCATAAGGCATGTCCTGAGGACATCCCCCTTTTAGTTATGTATGAAAGTTGCCCAAAAAACCTGGAATCGAAACATCACAAGCATCTTCAAGTCTCAATTTCTGTTTTCAGGTGGTGAAATTGTTGTTACATTACGGAGGGAATCCTCATCAAAGCAACAGGAAGGGCGAGACACCTTTAAAAGTAGCTAACTCCCCCACCATGGTGAATCTGCTCCTGGGAAAGACCACGTACCCCTCTAGCGAAGAGAGCTCAACAGGTGAGATTGACCTTTATGGGAACATGGGAGTGATGGTTGTGGCCTGCAGCTGTCTGTTAATACAGAGACGTTAAGAGGACAGTGAAGTTAGACTCTTGTCAGAATATCTGCACGCTGCTGCCACGGTCAGGAGTCCATCTGTAGCTGTAACCCCAATTCAGACAACATAACTACCAGCCCTTAGCTCCGGGAGCTCTAGCTGTTTGCCCTGGAAGCCTACGTTGAGATCCCTTGCCTGGTGCAGTCGAGATGTAGGATTGGAAGCCGCTTGCAGGTAAATGGATATCTTACCTTTGAAACGTGGGTAACGTTCCCGCTTGTGCGCGGAGAGGAGGAGCTTTGTGTGCACGTCGTGTGTTCCCCCCCCTCCCCGGTCGGAGGCCATGGGCGCTCGGCTCTACCAGTGCTGACGTTTCAGGTTGCGGCTGTGCCAGGTGGGAAACGCTGCAGGTTTTCATTAGTGCTAATTAGAATTCCAAGACTTACGGGGAGTCTTGACCTACGCTATGTGCAATCATAACCCTGTTAAAAACTTCTCTTGCTACAGCCAGGATATTGTTTTGAGGAACACCCCGTGCAGGTTTGAGACTGGATAGCTCTTCCTTCCTAAAAGATCTCCCAAGCTGGCATTTCGAGCCTTCAGCTGCAAACTTAGCAAAGGCTGGGTGAGGCAAAAGGGCGGCAGGGCCGTTGGCTGGGGTTCACGTCCGCAGCAGACTGGTGGTGCCCCCTCCCCGAAGCCCCTCGCAGCCCTTAACGCGTTGTTCTTCTCTCTCTGCAGAGACCTCAGAAGAGGAGGATGCCCCTTCCTTCGCTCCCTCCAGCTCTGTTGATGGCAATAACACAGACTCAGAGTTTGAGAAGGGTTTGAAGCACAAGCCCAAGGCCCAGGAGCCCCCCAAAACCATCACCCCGGTGAAAGATGAGTATGAATTTGATGAGGACGATGAGCAGGACCGGGTCCCGCCAGTCGATGACAAACATTTGCTGAAAAAGGATTACAGAAAAGAGACTAAAGCAAACAGTTTCATTTCCATACCCAAAATGGAAGTGAAAACTTATACTAAAAATAACACAATTACACCAAAGAAAGCTGCCCACCGCATCCTGTCGGACAGCTCGGACGAGGAGGAGACCAGCGTTGCTGTGGGGACGGGGGAGAAGCTGCGACTTTCGACCCACTCGATATTGCCCAGCAGCAAGATTCGAGAGCCCGCCAGCACAAAGCCGCAGAAGGAGAAAAACAAAGTAAAAAAGAAGCGGAAGAAGGAGACGAAAAGCAAAGAGGTTCGGTTTGGCAAAAAAAATGACAAATTTTGTTCCTCTGAATCAGAGAGTGAAAACGTGGAGAGTGAGGAGGATGATAGAGACTCTCTTCAGAGCTCTAGCTGTGTAAAGGACTCCAGGCTAGTGCTAAAGGAATCCTCCTTGTTTAACTCTCTGTCTGCCTCATCAACCTCTTCTCACGGGAGTTTAGCATCCCAGAAACATAATCCCAATCTTACAGAACAGCACTCCAAGCACTGGAGGACGGACAATTGGAAAACCATATCTTCTCCAGCTTGGTCAGATGTCAGTTCCCTATCGGACTCCACCAGGACGAGGCTGACGAGCGAGTCAGACTACTCGTCCGAGGACTCGAGCTTAGAGTCGCTAAAGCCAGTCAGGAAGAAACCAGAGCACAAAAAGAAAAACACCCCACACAACACTGTTTCTGAGAAAAAGAATTCATTCCATAGCAATGTGGATGGAGCAATTCCAAAGCTGGACAAGGAGGGGAAGGTTGTTAAAAAGCATAAAACAAAACACAAACATAAAAACAAGGAGAAGGGGCAGTGTCCCATTAGCCAAGACATTAAAATAATCAAAACATTTTCTTTTGAGTTTGAGGACTCTAAACAAAAGCCTGAGAAAGGCTTGATAGTAGAGACAGAAAATCCAGTCGAAAACAAATTGAAAGTGTTAAAGCATGAGCGAGAACACAGTAAGAAGGAGGAAAAGCTCCCCAAAGGTAAAGCAGAGGAGAAGGAGTGGTTGTTTAAAGATGAGACTGGAAAATCCTCGAAAGAGGAGAAATCATTAAGAAAAGTCAAAGATGGTAGTAAAGACATGAGCAAATCCTTCAGAGAAGGATTAAGTAAATCAGAAAAAGAGAAACCTGTAAAGGAGAAGTCTCCCAAAGAGGAGAAGCCGAGAATACACAAGGAGGAGAGAAAGAAGAAGTCGAAGGACAAGCAGTCAAAATCTGAGAAGAAGAATGAGCTGAAGGAGGAGAAGGTTTCTAAACTAGAGAAGGAAAAATCCTTCAAGGAAGAGAAAGAAAAATGCAAAAAGGAAAAACTGTACAGGGATGAGTCTGGGTTTGATGAGTTTAATAACAAAAACCAATTTCCCGAAAGCGAGGACACGAAGTTCAGCCTTTCGGATGATCAGCAGGAGAGGTGGTTTTCAGACTTGTCTTCTGATTCATCCTTCGATTTCAAAGGTGAAGATAGCTGGGATTCTCCAGTAACAGATTTCAGGGAGATTAAGAATGACACCGTGGCAAAACTAATCATAGAACCCGTGAAAGAGGAAATTAAAGACAAGAAAAAGGAAAACAAAACGAAAGAGAAGAAGGAATACAACGAGAAGCGTAATGAAAAGGACACTTTCTTAAAGAAGAAAGAGAGGGACTATGTGGACAAAAGCTCTGAGAAGAAAAAGGACCAAACAGACAGACACAAAGGTACTCCTAGTTATTTGCCTGAAAAGGATAAGAAAAGGAAGGATTCTGCAGAGAGTGTCAAGGAGAGGAAAGAAAAAGATACAGGTGAAACCAACAAAGACAGGAAAGATTCCTCTGACGGCTCTAAAGATCGAAAAGATACCAAAGCGAAGCAGGAGGAGCCTTATCGAGATGACTTTAAAGAATATGGCTGCGAAACGTTCTTCAAGGATAAGTCTGACCCCGAATTCAGTGGTAAAACTCTGGAGAGCTGGGAGAGGCACCATTCTGGGAAGGAAAAGGAGAAGAAAGATGCTCCCGATAAAGAAAAAAAAGAAAAGGTGAAGCCAGAAAAATACAAGGAAAAATCCAAAGAAGGCGACAAGGAGAAAAATGAAAAAGTCGCTCCTGAGAAAATCCTGAAAGACAAAGAACTGGACAAGAGTTTCAAAGAGAAAAAAGAAACTAAAGAGAAGTACAAAGACCTGCACAGCAAAGACAAAGAAAGGAAGAGTTCTTTTGACCAGGTTAAAGAGAAGAAAGAGAAGAACTTCTCCACAGATCGAGAGGATTTCTCCGAGAAAAAGGATGAGAAGAAAGGCAAGGAGAAAAGCTGGTACAGCATTGCAGACATCTTCACCGATGAGAGCGAAGACGAGAGGGACGATTACAGCTTGACGGGGTTCAAAGTCAGCGAGTCCACTGGGAGCGAGATGCATCGTCTGGACAGTCTGCAGGAGAAGGACGACAGCACAGCCGCGGAGAAGGAGCTGTACCCCGACAAGCACCGCAAGTACTCCTCCGACCGGCAACATTCCGGAGAGAAGCAGAAAGATAAAGACTCCAAGGAGAAGAAAAAGGACAAAGGAACTTCAGAAGGGGGAAAAGAGAAGAAAGAGAAGAGTTCCTTTGAAAAACACAAAGAGAAGAAAGATAAAGACTCTACCGAGAAGTACAAGGACAGGAAAGACAGAACGTCCATAGATTCCACTCAAGAGAAGAAAAACAAGCAAAAGCTCCCAGAAAAGGTTGAAAAGAAACATGCCAATGATGACAAGGTGAAAAGCAAGCATAAGGAGAAGCCAGATAAAGAGCATTCCAAAGAGAAAAAGTCTTCGAAAGGAGGGGAGTCAGAGAAGAGCCTGCTGGAGAAGTTGGAGGAGGAGGCTCTGAACGACTATAGAGATGACTCCAATGACAAGATCAGCGAGATCTCTTCTGACAGCTTCACAGATAGAGGACAAGATCCGGGACTGACCAGCCTCTTTGAGTCTTCTAACCTCTCCCTGACTGATGCTGCTGAAGAAAAGTTTAAGGACTCTCTCCCTTTACCCTGCTTGCAGGACAAACTCAAGGAGAAGGAGAGACACAGACATTCCTCATCCTCATCAAAGAAAAGTCACGAGAAGGAAAAAGCAAAAAAGGAGAAGACGGAGAAAAAGGAAAAAACAGAAGAATTCAAAGACTCCAGCAGCAGAAAGGATTCCACTCATTATGAAAAAGATTTCTCTGTGGATGGGGAGGCTTTTAGCACTTCCTACAACATGAAGGCAGAGCCTGATGAGGAACCAGAGAAAAGCATTGATTACTTATTTTCTGAAAAGAAAGATAAAAATGATTCTGAAAGAGAGCTGTCAAAGAAGGCGGAAAAAGAGAAGACTTACGGTTCCAGCACCATCAGCACAGTTAAAGAGAAAAAGAAGCGAGATAAACACAAGGAAAAATGGAAGGAGGAAAAGGAAAAGCATAGAGACAAACATGCAGATGGTTTCTTTAAACATCACAAAGACGAGCCAAAGTCAACGCTTAAAGACAAGGACAGTCCTCAAGTTACCACCTTTAAAGACAAATCAAAAGAGGACAACCTCAAATTCGGTGAAACCAAACTGAAGGAGAAGCTCAAGGAGAACCAAGAGAAAGACAAATCGGAGTCAATAAAAATCAGCAATGGGAATGAAAAAATAACCCTTTCCAAAGACAGCGGCAAGAAGGATGCCAGGCCAAGGGAGAAACTTCTGGGAGATGGTGATCTGATGATGACCAGCTTTGAGAGGATGCTGAGCCAGAAAGACCTGGAAATCGAGGAGCGCCACAAAAGGCACAAAGAGAGAATGAAGCAAATGGAGAAAATGAGGCACAGGTCCGGAGACCCCAAATTAAAGGACAAACTGAAAAGCTCGGAAGACGTGCGCAAGAGAAGTCTGGATCTGGCAACGAAGAAGCCATTAACGCTGGATACTCAGCTCAAGGACAAGAAACTTAAAGAGTTGGGTCCGCTGACTCCTATACTGTCACCGGAAAACAAGGCGCAGCCCGCGGTTGGGACAGACTCCAAGGACTGGATAACGGGCCCTCAGCTGAAGGAGATCCTCCCGGCCTCTCCCAGGCCAGATCAGAACCGCCCGACCGGAGTCCCGACCCCGGCGTCCGTCGTCTCTTGTCCGAGCTACGAGGAGGTGATGCAGACGCCCAGGACTCCTTCGTGCAGCAACGAAGACTACACGGACCTGATGTTTGAATGCGCGGACTCACAGCACTCGCTGCCCATATCCACCATGTCCATGAACGCCTGTTCCCCATCCTTCTTCGACAGATACGCCAACGTTTCCGGCGGGCTCCCCGAGAATCCGAGTCAGACCCCGACTCGTACCATCCCCTCCACGAACCTTTATCGTTCCATCTCGGTTGATATCAGAAGGGCACCTGAAGAAGAATTCAGTGTCGGAGATAAATTTTTCAGACAGCAAAGTGTCCCGGCATCGTCAAATTATGACTCCCCAGTGCAGCATTTAATGGAGGAGAAAGTTCCCCTTCCTTCTGTTCCCGCTGAGAAGTTCCAGTGTTTATCTCCCGGGTATTATTCGCCAGATTACGGGGTTTCATCACCAAAAGTGGAAGCTTTGCACTGTGCGCCAGGAGCTGTCAGCGGAGTCGCCCAGTCACCCGAAAGTGTCTTTTCTGGTTTACAAGCAAAATCCTCCCCTTCGCACAGAGATGAACTGCTGGCTCCTTCTGTGGAAAGTGCTCTTCCCCCCGACCTCGGCATGCCCTTGGATACCACGGAAGAGCAGCAAGCTACCGCCTCCATTATGCCACCTGAATCGACCTATTTACCACCAATTGAAGAAAACCATTTTAGTTCGGGTATGCCAGAACAAAACAATATAGACTGGGATAACCCTCCTTCCAGAAACCCCGAGGCCGCCATCCCTCCCAGCCTGATGGGTAACCCCACAGAGCACTCTGTCAGCTGGTCCATGGGCTCGGAGCTTCTGATGAAATCTCCCCAGAGGTTTTCCGAGTCCCCTAAACCTCCGCTCTGTTCCCTAGAGCCAATTCATCCTCCACCAGTAGCCTTCATTCCCACAGATACTTCCTACCCCGTTTCTCCCATATCTTACCCTCTGTCTGTCTCTGAACCGGGGCTCGATGAGGTCAAGGAGGATGCTGAGGAAGCAGTTCCAGGAGAAATAGCAAATGCCGAAGATCAAGCTCCGTACATGTCCCCTACCAGGTTAGACACGTTCTTTAACAACTGCAAGCCTCTTCCAGAAGAAGCACCTGAGATACCTCCAGAGCCCCCCTGTATGCCAGCAGAACCTCAGGCAGAAGTTGTTAGCGCGCCAGAAAACAACTATTTGGAAAACAACAACACTGCGCCTGCAAATACGGAGGAGGCGGTGACGTGGCCTGATCCCTTCACCAGTGCAGAAGATGACTTGGACCTCGGCCCCTTCTCGCTACCGGAGCTGCCGCTCCAACCTAAGGATGTCGCAGAGACGGAGATGACAGAGGCAGAGGCGGTGGAAGAAAACCCAGCGGCAGCTTCGGAAACAAGTGCCGGGATCATTAAAACGAGCGCGTCCGTAATAGCGTCGGCGGAGGCGGAGGAGCCGCCGGCCAGCCAGGCAGCCCCCGTCCTGCCCGCCGAGACGGAGCCCCAAGCAGAGGAGCAGAAACCAGAAGCGGCCACGCAAGAAGCCACCTCGGAAGTGCTGAACGTAGCTGAGGAAAAAGGAGCGGAGGACTCGGAAGCGCAGATTTTCCAGCAGACCCCGGCTGAGTCCGCTCAGGCAGAGAGCAAAGAAGCGGAGGCCGGGCACGAAGACCTGTCGTCTTCTGGCGGGGGGGCAGAGAGCGGCCCCCAGACCTGTCCCCCGCCCGCTGAAGGCAGCGTTTCGCAGGAGGGTGCTGCGGCACGCGGCGGGAGCCAGGCCCCTTCCTCCCAGGCCGATGTGCCTCCGGGCAACACTCAAGCAGAAATCGTTGAACCGGTACAAAAACCAGTAGCAGAAGCTCCCAAACCACCCAAAATAGAAGAGATTCCTCAGCGGATTACCAGGAACCGGGCTCAGATGCTTGCCAACCAAAACAAGCAGAACGCCGCCTCTTCTGAGAAGGAATTTCCTCCCGTTTCTGCGCCCGCCACCCGTGCCAAAGGCCGCATCACCGAGGAGGACGATTCCCAGGCCCAGCACCCGCGCAAGCGCCGCTTCCAGCGCTCCAACCAGCAGCTGCAGCAGCAGATCAACACGTCCACCCAGCAGACGAGGGAGATGATCCAGCAAACACTGGCAGCTATCGTAGATGCTATAAAACTGGACGACATTGAACCTTATCACAGTGACAGGTCCAACCCCTACTTTGAGTACCTCCAGATCAGGAAAAAGATTGAAGAGAAGCGGAAAATCCTCTGCTATATTACTCCCCAAGCTCCGCAGTGCTACGCTGAATATGTCACCTATACAGGCTCGTACCTGTTGGATGGCAAACCTCTCAGCAAGCTCCATATTCCAGTGGTGAGTCACCTTCTCTCTTTAAACCGCAGCATCAGGGACTGTCCCCTCCCTTGCTGCTACGGGCACAGCCAGACTGTCCCCCGTGCACCGCGAGCGCCCTTGCAATGCTGACGGCACCCCCGCCGTGGCTTTAGCCTACTTTTAGAACAGGCTCGTGACGACAGATCTGAGCCTCGGTAAGTGGATGACTGCGTGGTAAATGCGTCCTCTGAGATGCTGTGTTTTTGCAGAGAAAGACCTTTGGCTGTGCTTAGGAACCTGAGATTTGTTCAGGCTTTAGAGCAAGGTTGTATGAATCCACTGGATTTGAGGCTGGAAGGCAAAAGTGCTTTTACAGGCAGTATAGTAATTGGGTAATGAACCTAGAAGACTGGAGGAAAAAGGTGGCTTTTAACTCCTGCCTTCATTTTCCCCAGACACCGCTATTTGCCTTGCCAGTAGCACATGCTTCTCGGCAGTGGGACCTGCATTTCACTGCTGTGCTGCATGAACGGACCTGCTAATGCAAATGCATCAATAAACTTAATGCTGCAGGCAGTAAATCCGGGATGCAGCCCGGAGGAGGAGGGTTGCTACCACCGGCCACGTCAGACGTCGCTCCCTGCCGCAGGCAGGGCGGAACACCCCGCTCTGCGGGTATTTCTGCCGCGTTGTGCTCCGTGTGGGAGTTGCTTTGGCCTCGGCTCATTCATGAGCCCCCCGCTCCTCTGCTCTGCGACTCGGGCCGTGCTCGAGGAGCGCTTTGCTCCCCAGGAGAGTGCAGGACAGATGAGGACACAGACACCCTTCCTGAGCCACAGACCGGGCCGCTCCTGCCGATATTGCTCCAGCAGTATCGTCCCCTTCCTCAGAGGCGCTCAGGCCCCTTCACAACCTGCCCTTGCAGTGTGATTTAAGCTCTGGTTCTGCAGGCTGAGCTCATCTCTCAGCACCGGGCACCTCTTCCCTGTTGTCTCACCCCTCGCTGTGGTCTGAGCACTGGCAGGACGTTGTCCCTCACCTCCCGCCTGCGGAGGGAACAGGTTTTCCCTCCAGCGAGCTCCGCACAGCACCCCGGGGGGTGGCACCAGCTCCCAGCCCGTGGCCGCGGTGGGTGTCGGTGAGGTGGCTGTACCCCGGGCCCGTGGCAGGGGCAGCTGGCAGCTCAAAGTGGTCACTGGCTCTAACCCTCGGCTGTGGTGTGCCCGCAGATCGCCCCGCCGCCCTCGCTGGCGGAGCCTCTGAAGGAGCTCTTCAAGCAGCAGGAAGCCGTCCGGGGGAAGCTGCGGCTCCAGCACAGCATTGAGCGGGTAAGGCAGCGCCCCGGGGAAACTCCTGCAGGGGAGAGAGGTCCCAGATTTCCTCTGCTAGGGAGATGGAGGCTGCCGGGCTCACGGCTTCGTTTGCTCTTCCTCAGGAGAAGCTCATCGTCTCCTGCGAGCAGGAGATTTTGAGAGTTCATTGTCGGGCAGCAAGGACTATTGCCAACCAGGCTGTGCCCTTCAGTGCCTGCACCATGCTGCTGGACTCCGAGGTCTATAACATGCCTCTAGAAAATCAGGTCAGTGCCTGGCTGGGTGGTGAAGAAGTGTCTCAGGTGCTGTGCCAGACCCCGTGGGAGATGGAGCATTTCTGGCCGGAGGGAGGAGGGCTGTAGGCAGGAGTTAGGGATGCTCTCCCTGCTCGGGGGCCCACCGCAGTGCGCAGGCGCAGGACGTGCCACAGGAGCCCTCCCCAGCGCATGCCCGGGTTACCTCATCCGACTCGGTTTCTGGTGTTGTGTGTTCTGGGACGCCCCACGTGCGCGCAGGGGAAGGAAATACATCCAGGAGCGCCGTGTCTCTTCGGGAGCAGAGGTGACTCGGGTTTATCAGCAAGTCTCAGGACCTTTCTTCTCAGTCAGGATCATTTGCAGGGTTGAAAGGTTTATTTCACTACACTCTGGACACCTTTTCCTGTTGAAGGAAGGGGAGAGCGCCATTAAATTGATTTGTGTCTGGAGAGTGGCTTTAAAAGAGCCAGACTGTCTCACAGCCCGCAAGAACTGCTCATTTCTTCCTTCCATTTCACATCGTTCTGTGCTGGAGAAGGGGGAGAAGGGGGAACCGTGGCTGGTTTTGGCAGCCGGTGCCGTGGGGCCGCGGTGGTCCCGAGCCCTCCTGCCAGCCCCTCGGCAGCCTGCGCCCGCAGCGGCCCGGCACAGCAGGGTGCTGCATTGCGGGGGGGGCCTGTCCCTGCACAGGGTCCTGGAATTCATTAGTGACCCGCCGTATTGATCCAGGAGCCTTGATTTATTCCTCGGCGTTTCCCAGCAAAGTGTCTGCGCTTCTACAGCGAAGATGTTAATGATCTTGGGCGTGAGTTGAAGGAGACGGAGGGGTGCGGGTGCTGTGACGGGCTGGCACAGGCAGATTCTGTGCAAAACGAGCAAAAATGGGGAGTGCAGGCACGTGTGTGTGTCTCTGAGGCTGAGGCAAAGGGCTGCAAGAGCAGCTGGGAGCAGCGTGCTCTGTTCTTCCTCCCCGCAGGCACCTTTCTGATGAGTGTGTGCCCTCAGAGGGGTTTGGATATGGCCTGTTAGACCCGTAACTGCTGAAAGTTAAAAAAAAAAATACCGTGTGAATTCCCTTTTGCTCTCTTTTGCTTAGGGAGACGAAAACAAATCGGTCAGAGATCGTTTCAACGCACGACAGTTCATTTCCTGGTTGCAAGACGTGGATGACAAGTACGATCGAATGAAGGTGAGCGGTGTGGCAGCCCCGGTGCTGCAGGCAGCTGCCGTGCTGCTGCCCAGCCTCCTGCCAGGAGGGTTTCCCCTACGAGCTTTTGCCGTAGCCCGGAAGCTGCTTTTGTGGTTTCCAAAAATCTGCTGGGAGCCGGTGGTCTGGGCAGCGTTACGTGATGGGGGAGGCTTCTGTGAGCAACACGGCAGGGAGGTGGGAGCCTCTGCGGGGACCAGGGAAGTGCAGTTGCCTCTGGGACTTCCAAAAAAAGGGAAAAGGCGACACGTTCTGCTTAGGGTTGTCTGGCTGGCGGTTGCCCTGCTTCATGCCGTATGGTACGGCGCTTTCTCGGTCAGTTAAACCCTCGGGGCCTGCTCTACGCCAGCCAACATGTGCTGCAGTCAGCTCAAAACCGATGGCGAGCTTCACGGTGGCAGGAGCTTGGGCAGTGACTTCCCAGAGGGGTGAGCAGAGCTCGGGGGGGGCAAACCCAGGCATGCTTTCAGCTGGGGGCAGGGAGGGAGTTGGCAGGAACCCGCTTGCGGGCAGCCAAGGGACGCTGCGGGGGCCTGCGTGCCCCATGGGGTCAGTGCTCTGAGCGCTTGGGAGCCTTTAGGAGCCGCCCCACGAGGCCCTTTTTGGGTTTTCCCCCCATTCCTGCGGGAGCTGCATGCGGCAGACACCCCAAATCTGGGATTCCTTCCTGCCAGGGCGCATGTGGCATCAGGCCCCTGCCTCTGCTGGGTGGGACGGGCAGCAGGAGCCTTTCCTGCCCTCTCCCGCTCACCCCTCATCTCTGCTTGGTTGTTTTTTTGGGTTTTTTTTGTTTTTTCCCCCCGACGCAGACATGCCTGCTCATGCGACAGCAACACGAAGCTGCCGCTTTGAACGCGGTGCAAAGGATGGAGTGGCAGCTGAAGGTGCAGGAGCTGGACCCCGCGGGGCACAAATCCCTCTGCGTGAACGAGGTGCCCTCGTTCTATGTGCCAATGGTCGACGTGAACGATGACTTTGTGCTCTTGCCGGCATGACAGTTCCAAACCAGGAGACATCACTGAAAACTGGCAAGGACGGGAGCCCTCCGAGGTCGGGCGGTTGAGCTCACATTCACCCTTACCGCTTGCTGATGAATCCCTGGTCAGAGGAGGAGGAAGCAGCTATCAGCAGAAAACAAAACAATAAGAAAAATAATTGCACTTTCTTCACAACGCGTCCCTCGCTTCCGGACTGACGGCAGCTCCGCCGGGCAGCGGGCCGGGGCGCATCTCCTTTCCAACCGGCTGCTGCGGCAGGGAGGCAGCCGGTCTGCGCGGGCAGCGAGCACTCACCGGCCAAGAGACTGGCAGAGGCGTGGAGGGAGGAGGCCAAGGACACCATTTGTGTGTTGCAGAAGCTGCTGAGCGGGGCCAGCAACCACGTGATTCATGTACTTGTGAACACCGTGATTTCCAGCTCTCTGTTTTCCACCGGTCGCGGATCTCCTCTCGGAGAAGCTGCAGTAGGAAACCATGGGGGGAGGGGGGGGTGTTTGAGTTTCTCGTTCCATCCTGGGTATGTCTAAAAAAAACAAAACAAAAAAAACACAAAAAAACAAAAAAAACGACACAAAAAAAAAAAAATTAGAAACAAAAAAGACAGCGTCCAAGTTGGGCAGACGCGGCTCTGAAGGTGTGGACGGAGGCGGGGTGTGCCCGCGGCGCCCCGCAGCAGCCGCTCGCCACCGTTTGGGAGGAGCAGAGGAGTCCCCGGGGCGGCACGGCCGGCGGCGGGCGGGGAAATGGGGACGCAGAGAAAGGACTTTGCCAACTGTGTTTTTAATGGAGTAAAATCCATGTGGTTTATATATTTTTTCCTTTAATCTTGGGCATTTCGTTTCTCTTTCTGAGAACATAACTTGAAAACACTACAGAGCCAATACTCATATAAAGAAAAATTGTATCCCATAAATGCTGTACAGTTTTTATATACATTAACAATGTACTTTTGCTGCCTTCTAGATAATTTATTTTGCAACACATTACTGCACAGTTGTAAATAACTTATGTACTGTAACATCACTTTCAGTTATGTGTAAAGAAATAAATAAATTAATTAAAATTATCTTTGTATGTATAGTTCACCCTAGGCAGCACTTTCCCTGTCGAGATGAAAATAAGGGCCAGCACGATGGCCGGGGTGGTGCTGCTGGTGGGAGCCCAGGAGCCCGCAGCAGGGCCCCGTGTGCCTGGGGATGGGGCTCCTGGGGTGCTGCCCCAGCCACCGCCGCACCCCCAGCTGCCTCCTTCCTCTTCTTTTTAACACTGACTCTCAGAAACCAGTTGCGTGGGTTATCGCTGCCCCGTCGGCCGAGTTCTCCCTCGCCCGTGGGGCTGGTGAGGACGGCGCCGCACGACACGGGGGTGCAGCCCTGCCACTCACGCTCCGCGTGCTGCGTGTGTCAGCGAGCGCCAGCCTGGCTCAAATCGCTTTTCTGAGCTGTAAAACCTAAACGGGGCCAGCAGAGCTCAGCAGAGGCTGATCCTCGCAGAGGATGGAGGCAGGGCCTGGCAGGAGCCCAGCTCGCACTGTTTGCGCCCACGCGGAGACCGGAGCAGCCTCTAATCCCACCCAAATATCCTGCCTGGGTCTGGCAGGAGGAGTTGCACCCTCTCTGCGCCTGGCAGAGACGGGGGGACGCTTCACACCCAGCTGGGGACCCAAACGCCGCGTGGGTTTGGAGCTGGGGACCCAACGCCCTGCGGCTTCAGGGTGCCGGTCTCTGCTGGGGCTGCTCCGCGGTGGGAAGGAGCCACCGGTTTGGCGATGCCCAAATCGCGTTTGAGTTGGGCACCGGCTCCTCGTGCCGCTGTCCTGCCGCGGCGTGCCGGCACCGTGGCCTCGTCCGTGGGGGATCGCGCTGGACGCGCGGCTCTCGCCGCTGCCGTAACGCAGCCGGGGCTTAATGCAGTTGGCGAAGTGGATCCTCAAGGACAAGCTCGCAGGGACGTGGCTGGAGGCGGATTCAAGTGCCTCTTCCAAGACCCCGGTGCCTTCCGTGCAGCTGCTGCCCGACCCTTCCCGCAGGCGGGAAGCCCGGCTGCCCACGCCGCCTCTGCCTGCAGCCGCCATCCCCAGGGCCAGGGTTTGGCCCCCGCTGTCAGCACCTGCTTCTCCTTTTTCTGCCCGGTTTTACCGGGTGCTTGTGGTTGAACGTCTCAGCTGCTGCTTTTGGAAGCGAGGAGGTTACAGCCGCCGTTTGGCTTCTCTTCCTCTTGGCCGGGGGGACCGGAGGGACCGGCTCAGTACAGAGCCGCTTTTCAGCCCCGTTCGCCTCTTCCTGGCAGCTCCTCGGCCCCGCACACGCGCCGCTCTGCAGCCGAGGTGGTCTCGGCAGGGTGCAGGCAGCAGCAGGCAGCACCAGGCCACGCTGCCGGCACCGGGGCAGCCGCTTCCCCAGCCGAAGAGCACCCGCCGTGCCGGACGCCCCCGCACCCGGCTCCCCCCTCGCTGCTGCCGGCTTTGCAGCCGGTTGAGGAATTTTCCACCATCCTCACGCTCGAGGGTTTCACTCCACAATGTCCCAGTGGCTTTGTCAGAGCCGGGGGGGCCCTGCCCGACCCCCAGCTCCTGCCGTGGCTCTGTGAGCCAGTTGCCGGAGCAGCAGCGTGGCGGGGACCGGGGCTCACCGCGGGCAGAGCAGGACGGGCAGTTCCGTGCCCCGGTCGCAGCCGGAGTTGGGTTTTGCCCCCATCCTTGCCCGGGGCCACCAGGTCGGGGTGGGCAACCGGTGCAAATACTGGGGGGCTGCTTCTGCTCCTGGAGCTTCGTTCAACAGCACAAGCAAGGAGCCACAAGTAACAATTCTTTTTTAACTGATTTCCATCCCCGCTCTTCCTTTTGTTAAATAACCGTGAATTAATCTAAATTAAAACGGAGAGACCTTAAATCAGCCGCGTAAAGCAAGAAAAGTCCCGTGTTCTCTCCTGCCCACAGTGCTGGGAAGCTCAGGAGTCCCCCAGGTTACATTTCCCCCCCCCGTGATGCTTCTCCCAGCCACGGACGTGGGTGCAGAAGCCGCCCAAGCCAGGTCCCACCTTGTCTCGGTGCCGGTCGGAGCTGTAACACACCGAGGTCGGTTGTTTTGACGCTGTTGGTGTTCGCGGGCCCGCGGCGGGGGCACCCCCCGTCCTTTCGGCTGCACAGGGGGGAGGCAGAAAGCAAACACGGGCGTGATTTTGCAGATGTGATTTTCTACCGCTGCGGGTACCGAGCTGAGCGCCAGAGCCGTGCTCTCGTCCCTCAGAGATAACGTTTGTAAACAAATTTTGAAAAGGAAGAGAAAAAAAAAAAAAATAAAAGCTTGTTTGCCACTCAGCTGCTTGGTTGGCTCTTCCCACGGACTCGCTGCAGTGCAGGAGGGGGTCGGACCAGTTCCCTTCGCGGGGGGGGGCCGGACCCCACCGGCCCCCTTTGGGGTTTTAGGGGGACCCGGGGGCATTTGTGGGTGCTGACGGCTGGGCCCCAGCACCCCTGGCTGCACCCAGGGCCCCCAGCACCAGCTGGACACGGGGGACCCCGGTGCCAAGAGGGTCCCTTGGCCTGGAGCATATGGAGAGGGGAGGGGGGTGAATGGGGCCTGGGGGGGGCAAATGGAGCTTGGGGGGGCAAAACGGGGCTGGGGGGGCCAGACCGGGCTGGGGTGGGCGAGCCAGGCTTGTGGGGGGACAAACCAGGGCTGGGGGGTGGCTAACGGGGCTTAGGGGGGGCAAACTGGGGCTGGGGGGGCAAACTGGGCTTGAAGGGGAGGGACAAACCGGTGCTGGGGGGGTGAATCGGTATTGGGGGGCCAAACCAGGGGGACGGGGGGGTGGTGAACCGGGGCTGAGGGGGTGAATGGGGCTGGGGGGGCGAACCGGACTTGGGGGCGCAAACCGGGGCTGGGGGAGAGCAGGCGAACCGGGCTTGGAGGGGGGCACAAAGCGGGGCTGGGGCGCGGGGGAACGAGTCGGGGGGGCGGGAAACGGGGCTGGGGGGGCGAACGGGGCTGGGGGGCTGGACTGGGCTTGGGGGTGTTGAACCGGTGTGGGGGGAACCCCGAGCTTAAGGCGGGTACAGTCCGGGGGGGTCAGAGCCGGGTGGGGCGGGGCGGGGCGGTCCCCGCGGGGGCCGGTCCCCGACGGTGCCGCCCCCACGGGCGGGCGCCGATCCCGAGCGGTCCCCGGTAGCGGCGGCGGCGGGGGGTGATGGCGGCGGGGGGGGCGCGTCCGCGGGGCCGTCGGGCGGCGGGGGGGTGGGCGCCGTGCGCGGCGCTGGCGCTGGGGTGGGCGCTGGGGTGGGCGCTGGGCGCGGCCCCCTCCCACCGCTGCCGCCCCGACGCCGCGCTCCTGCCGCCGCCCCTGCGGCGTCTGGGGGGGGTCGCGCTGCTCCGCGCCGCCGTCCCGCGGCTCGGCGGGGGCTGGAGCCCCTGTCAGCTCTACCGGTACCGCCCCACCGGCACCGGCACCGGCCCCGCCCGCCCCAACGGCACCGGGCCCTGCACCCGCGGCTGGCACTACGCCCTGCCCGCCGCCGGCCTCCGCTCCAACCTCGTCACCCAGGTTGGGGGGGGGGCACACACCAGACCCCGGGCGGGGGGGTTTGGAGGGGGTGGGAAGGTCCCGGAGGGGTCCAAGAGTTGGGGACCCCCGGGGTGTTGTGGTTCTGGAGGGGGCTGGGGGGGTCCCCGTGGTACGGGAGGGGTTAAGGGGAGGGGGGATGCCTGGGGGGGGGAGATGGGCACCCCGGTAAGGGTCCCATGGGAAAGCCCTGGATGTGCACTGGGGGTGGGGGGAGAGGGAGTTTGCTTGGGGAGGACAAGGGAGGCTGGGGACGGGAGAGGGGTCCTTGAGGGGGAAAAGGTGGGGGGCCGCCGTGGAGGGGCTGGGGGGGAGCCCTGGGGTGTTCCGGGGGGGCAATAAGAGTCATCAGCACTGTATCAAATCCAGCCCCACATTCCGGTTCGTGGGGTGGGGGCTGGCCAGACGCCCCTCCTCAGGCAACTGATGGGGATTGGGACACCATCTGCCCCACCCCCGAGGGCAGCAGGGGTGGGGGGGGATGTGCCGGGACCCCCGTGCTGACGTCTCCCCGCCGTGCCCCCCCCTCACCCGCAGTGGGACCTGGTGTGTGCCGCGCGCTGGAAGGTGCCCCTGGACCAGACCACGCACTTGCTGGGCTGGACCCTGGGCAGCGTCGCCGCCGGCCTGGCCTGTGACAGGTAACAACCGGGGGGCCCCGGGGCAGCTCCCCCCGGGCTGGCAGAGGGGGGGGGGGGCCATGCCCAGCCCCACTCACAGCCCGTCCCCCCGCAGGTTCGGCCGCCGACCCGCCTTCGTGGCGTCCCTGGTGCTGGCGGTGCCGCTGGGCCTCAGCGTGGCACTGGCCGTGAACTTCGTCATGGTGCTGGTGGCACGGCTGCTCTTCGGGGCCGCGCTGGCGGGCGCCTTCCTCTCCCTCTACGTGGCACGTGAGTGTGCTGGCAGGGGGCTGCGGTGGCGTGGGGGCTGAGGGTGCTCCAGGGTGGAGGATGATCCAGGGTGCAGGATGCTCTGCGGTGCAGGATTCTCTCAGGTGTAGGATACTCCAGGATGCTCCAGAGTGCAGGATGCTCCAGGATGTAGGATGCTCCAAGGTGTAGGATGCTCTGAGGTGCAGGATGCTGTGGGGTGCAGGATGATCACAGGTGTAGGTTGCTCCATGGTGCAGGATGCTCCAAGGCACAGGATGCTCCAGGATGCAGGATGCCCTGCGGCCGTGGCACCCACGGTGCACCCCTTGCACCCCCCACCTCCACCAGGTTTGGAGCTGTGTGACCCCCCGCACCGGCTGGGGGTGACGATGGTGGGCAGCTTCTTCTGGATCGCCGGGGAGCTGCTGCTGCCGGGACTGGCCGTGCTGTGCCGGGACTGGCGGGTGCTGCAGGGCGCTGTCACCATGATCCTGGCCCTGCTGGCTGCCTGCTGGTGGTAAGGACCCCCCCGAGCCAAGGTGGTGGGGTCTGTGTGTGTGGGAAGGGGGCTGCTCCCCACGGGGTGGGGGCTGAGCTGTGCCCCGGGGCTGGCACCCAGCACCCTGGCCTGGCACACCCTGCCCGGGGCCGTGGATCAAAGGGTGCTGGGGGCTCTTCAGGTGGAGTGCAGGGACCCCCCCGCCCTGGGTAAATGTTTGCTCGGGTTTGAAGTTGAGGGTTTCTGGGCAGCGTCACTTTGAAGCCAGGAAGGGGGGGGCAGCGCTGAAGGGGGGGCCAGACTCCTGTAGAGCCCCGTGACACTGACACTCGTGCCCCAGGTGCCCGGCGCTGCTGGTGGAGTCACCGCGCTGGCTACTGGCCACGCAGCAACTGGAGAGGGCCAAGAAGACCCTGCAGGCACTGGCTGAAGGTGGTGACCCTGGCGCCGAAAACAGCTCCTGCCACCAGGAAGGTCTCCTCGAGGGTGCGTGGTGGGGGTGCTGAGGGGGCCTCCGGGCCCCCTCCCCAAAGCTGCGGTGCCGGTGGTGGTGGGCCAGTGCCAGCTCTAACCCACGTCCCCCTGCCCCGACAGAGCTGGAGTCCCTATCCGAGGGGTCCCCGCAGCCCCAGTACCACGCCGTCTGTGAGATCTTCGGCACCAGGGTCATCTGGAAGAACGGCGTCATCCTCGGCTTCGCGGCGTGAGCGGGCAGCTTGGTGGCGGTGGTGATGGGGGGGGGGGAATCCCGCTCACAGCCCCCTGAGCCCGCTCTGCCGCAGGTTCATCGGCTCCGGCATCCGGCACTGCTTCACCCGCAACCTGGCCCCCCACCTGCCCCGGTTCTTCTCTTCTTACTTCACGCTGGTGAGCACCGAGGCGGCCGCCTGCCTCTTCATCTGCCTGACGGCCGAGCGCTTCGGGCGCCGCGCTGTCCTCCTGCTCTGCACCGTCCTCACCGGCATCTCCTCCCTCCTGCTGCTGGCCCTCACCCAGTGTAAGGATGGCGGGGGGACCCCCACCCTGGCAGCCGTGGGGTGCAGATGGGGGCGGGGACCAGGATGCTTGGGAGGGGGGTGGTATGTGCAGGATTTAACCCCTGATGGTGCTTCCCCACCCCAGACCTGCTGGACCTCATCGTCCTGACCCTGTCCGTGGTGGGTGTCACCGCCTCCCACGCCGTCACCATCCTCAGCATCTTCTTCGCCAGCGAGGTCCTCCCCACCGTGGTCAGGTAAGGGGGCAGGGGGGGGCATGCTGCCGTGGGGGGCACCCAGGAAGGGTCCCCCAGGCCCATTCTGAGCGTGTTTCCCCCCCTCCTCTCCCTGCAGGGGTGCCGGGTTGGGCCTCGTCGTAGGGGCCAGTTTCGTGGGCAAGGCGGCCGCGCCCATCACCGCCATCCCCAACAGCCGCGGGTTCTTCCTGCACCACGTCGTCTTCGCCTCCTTCGCCATCCTCGCCGTGCTCAGCATCATGCTGCTGCCCGAGAGCCAGGGCCGCAGCCTGCCCCAGTCCCTGCAGGACGGCGAGAGCCAGCGCCGGCCCCCCCTCTTCCACCGGCCCCCCCGCGATGACCACCTACCCCTCCTCGCCCCCCACGGTGTCCCCCATGATTACTCCCACCTTGCTGCCTCCACCAAGAGGATGCTGGGCTCCCCACCCCCGCCGCTGTGAGATGTAGCTGCCCCCACACCCCCACCCCCGGGGTCTCCCTGCTGCTGGGGGGGCTCAGCACGGTGCTGGGACCCCCCCTTCCATGCAGCACTGGGACCCCCCCCGTGGGTGCTTGTGGGGTGCACCGAGACACGTGCAATGGCTGGGCTTGGGGGGGGCGATGGGGGGGAGGGGTGGTGGGGGGCAGCGCACCCACCCCACGGCAGGGCCTGATCCTGCCCCAGGAGGAGCAGCTGTGCTGGGAGTCCTGGGGTGGGGGTGATGCCCCCCCCGGGGGTGCTCGCGGGCTGCCAATAAAAGTGCCTTGTTTCTACGGGCGGTTGGCGCGGTCAGGGGCCCCCCCACGGTGCCCCTGCCACCGGCCCCCTTCTCCGGGGTCTTTATTATGGGGGGAACCGGGGGGGGTCTCCTCGCCCCCCCCGCCTCATCCCTCCCCAGCTCTGCTTCTTCTGGGGTGTCCCCCCCGCCCAGGGCTGCCCGTGCGCTTGGCTTCTGCCTTCCTGGGGGGTGCTGGGGGGGTCTGCGGGTGTGTGCGGGTGTGCAAGCCCCTGTGCTGAGGCCTCTCTGGTGCACACGCGTGTGCAAAGCCCCCGCAGCCTGGCATCTTGCTCACGTCCACCCGCAAACCCGCTGCATCTGGGCACCTCACGCACGTGCGTGTGTGAGACCCCCCCCCATTCCCCCGCTGCCTGTTTCTCCACCCCAGCCCCCCCGGGGGCAGCGGGGTACCCCCCCTTCCTGCCCCCCCTGCCCCCCGCTACTGCCCGTAGAGGTCAGCCAGGCGGCGGAAGCGTGGCCCCCACTCGCTCAGGTAGTCGTAGTCCTGGTCCTCGTCCGTCAGGCTGGAGACGATGGAGCTGAGGGGGCTGGCGACCGAGCCCGAGCCCTCGTAGTCGTAGATTAAGGCCGTGTCATAGGGGGGCACGCTGGGGTCACCGTCGGCCACCTCCAGCCCCTGTGGGGACACGGGGGGACACCGTCAGCCCCGCTGGGACTGGGGAGGGGGCGGCTGGGGGTAAGGGGGGCAGCGGGCCGCGTCCCCACCTCGTTGATGAAGTCCTCGATGTCGGAGGGGCTGCTGGGCAGCTTGCGGGGGGCCGGGGGGGTGGCGGAGCTGAGCGGGGCATCCCTGCGCACCGGGGGCTTGGCCCGGGGGGAGAAAAGCTCAGGGTGCCGGAGCTGGTTGATGTCGTAGGCATCCTGCGGGGATGGGAGGGGGTCAGGGGTGCAGGGCTGGGATGGGGACCCGACCACCCCCCTCCCCCCGTGACCTCTGTGGCCTTCATGTCCCGCTGACCTGGTCCTCCTCGCCCCCGCCCTGCTCGTCGTAGTTGAGGATGTTGTCACGCATGTCGTCCCCCGAGCGCTGCAGCAGCCCCTTGCGCAGAGCCCGCCGGCGCCCGCGCGCCCGGGCAGCCCCCAGCCCCGCCAGCACTGCAGGCAGAGGGTGGGTGGGCACGGGGAGGGGGGGGGACACTGGTGGCGGGGGGGGACATGGGGCAATGGGGGTGCTGGTTTGGTTGAGATGCAGTTGGTGGGGCTGGGAGAGAGGGATGGGGGGGTGGGATGGGTGATGAAGGGAATGGGGGGATTGGTAGGGGTCAGAAGGGGTTGCTGGGGTGGGGGGGGTCATGGGCAGGGATGGGGTGGGGCAGCCAGGACCAGGATGGGGTGATGGGTGGGGTGGGGGACGAGGTGACAGAGGGTGCTCGTGGGGTTCGGGGTGGGTACCCAGGACCAGCACTGGGTGGTGGGGCACAGGGCTGGGGTGCTGGGTGGGGGTGAGGCTGGTCAGGGGGGTCTCACTCACCAAGGAGGAGGAGGATGCTGCCGAGGATTATCATCAGGGCCCCGAGGGTGACACCGGCCCCGGCGCTGGTGGCGGCCAGGACACTGTCCTCGCAGGTCCCGTCCCGGCCGCAGCGGCACACCGAGATGTTCAGCAGCTCCTGCCTCTCCCGGGGGGGGGTCCCCGAATCCCGGAGCAGCAGCGGGAGCGAGTAGGGCCCCTCGGGCAGCTCCACCAGCACGGCCAGTACCGCGTGGGTCACTGCGGGAGGGGGCGTGGGCAAAGGGTGAGCAGGGACCCCCCCCCAGCACCACAGCCCCCTCCCTGCCAGCCCTCACCATTGAAGCGGGTGATGCTCCAGTTGTGGGCGAGCTGGGGGTGCTGGGGGCTGAGCTGGAAGTGGAAGGGGGCACCGTGGGGGGGCCGGTCATCGTCCGTGGCCCCCAGAAGCAGCTTCCCCCCGCGGCCCGGCCGCCCACAGACCACCCTGGCCGGCGGCTGCAGCAGCGGCGCGTGGTCGTTCACCTCCAGGATCTCGATGGAGAGGGTGCCGGTGGCGGAGAGGGGGGGTTCGGCTGGGGGTACAGAACCGAGGGGTCAGGGGGGGACAGCGGGAGCAGGGGGGATAAGGCGGGGGGGTCTGCTCACCGTCATCACGGGCGAGGACCAGGGCAATGTACCAGCCGCCCTGCAGGAAGGCGGAGGGGTGCAGCAGCTCCCGCTTGGTGCGGACGGTGCCGGAGTGGGGGTCCAGCTGCAGCCAGTCCGCCGGGTCGTAGAGCAGCGCATAGCTGTGGGTGCAGGGCAGGGGGGCACACCGTCATCCCCCCCAACACCCCCAAAACACCCATCGCGGGCTGCGAGCGGGAGCCTGGACACGGCAAAGGGCTGCGGTGGTGGCGGCCACAGCCTGGGACTCACGTGAGGGTCTGGAGCTGGCGGGTGTCGGGGTCGCTGGCGGTGTAGGTGGTGACGGAGGTGCCCGGGGGGGCCCCCTCCAGCACGCTGACCCTCCGCGGGTTCTCGCGGAAGACAGGTGCCTCGTTGACATCCCGCACCCGCACCCGCACAGTGGCCAGCGCCCGGGGGCTGGAGGGGGCCGCGGGCTCCAGCGGCCGCTCGTTCTGCACCGACACCGTCAGCTCGAAGCGGTCCCGCACCTCGTGGTCCAGCGGCTGCCAGGAGGGGCCACGGGTCAGCCGAGCCATGGGAACCCCCCCGACATCACCCCTTCCCCTCTCTCCGGCTGCCCCGTGCCCACCTTGGCCACAGAGATCACCCCATCGTTGGTGAGGGGGTCGGTGCGGATGGCAAAGGCACCCTCGGGGTCACCCTCCAGGACGGTGAATTTGGCCAACCAGTTGGGCGAGCCGGCCAGGTCCTTGTCGTGCACAAAGATCTTGCCCACGTCCACGCCGGCCGCCTGCTCCTCCACCTCCATGGAGAACTGGGGGAGAGCGGTGTGGGGCTGGTGTCTGCCCCCCCTCCAACTCCTCTGACCACCCCATGCGTCCCCCCACCCTGCCCCGGCCGCTACCTCCTCCTTGGTGAACTCGGGGGGGTTGTCGTTGATGTCGTCCAGGTAGATGACGGCTGTGGCCGTGGTGGTGAGCCCGTCCCCGGACATGTCGGCTGCCTGCACCGTCAGGTTGTACACCCCCACGGTCTGCAGGGAAGGAGGGGGGGGCGCTGCTGAGCCCCTCCAGCCCGCCCCCCCGGGAGAGCCCAGAGCTCCCCCAACTACTGGCCACCCACCCTCTCCCCACGCCTTTGCCTGCTCATGGCTGGAGCTATGGTTTCACTGGGGAGGTCTTTAGCTGCCCCCAGTCCCGGTGCCACCCCGGTGTGTGTCCCCCCCTCCACGCTCGCTACCTCTCGGTCAAGGCCGGGCCGTGCGGTACAGATCTCGCCAGTGGTAGCGTTGATGCTGAACATGCCGGCAGCACCCTGCTCCAGGATGGAATACCGCAGCGCCGCGTTGTCCGTCTCGGGGTCGTCAGCATCGCTGGCATCCGCCGTCATCACGCAGGTCCCTGCGGCCGCAGGAGCACCCCGGTGGGTGCCGGCATGGGGGGCTGGCTCACCCCTACCCCCCTGCCCTGGTCTCCCGGCTGGACCCACCTGGCTCAGCCCCCTCCACCACGCGCCCTGTGAAGACGTCCTGCCGGAAGAGCGGCCGGTTGTCGTTCTGGTCCACCACGATGATCTCCAGGTCGGTGGGATCCTCCAGCGTCATCCCGCCCAGGTCCAGCGCAAAGGCCTTCAGCTGCGGGTGCAGAGCGGGGAGGTTGGGGGTGGCTGGGGGGGGCCGAGGAGGAGGCTTGGCGAGGGGAGCAGCATCCTTACCCGGAAGCGGTCGTTCTCCTCCCGGTCCAGCATGGCGTTGAGGAAGACTTTCCCGCTGAATTTGTCGATGGAGAAGATGCCCAGGGGCTCCTCGTCCACCCCCGGCCCTTTGATGCTGTAGATCACCCCCCCGGGCTGTTGCTTGTCCGACTTGATCTACCCCAGGGAAAGCAGGGCTGGCGGTCCAGGGCTGGGGGGGGTCTGTCCCCTGCCTGGGGTCCCCCTCTGCCCTCCCCCAAGCCATGTCCCCCCTCCTGGGGTGCCCCCAGGTAATCCCCTGCCCCAGAGGGGGTGGGGGGGGGGGTGTCCCTGCCTACCTGCACCAGGAGGTGGGGGATGCGCTTGTGGTTCTCCGAGATGCTGATGGGGGGGATCACCCAGGCCCTCTTCACCCGCCGCAGCCCCTCGTGCTGTCGCCAGGTCTGGGGGCTCCCCGGGGCTGTGGCACCCTGGGGGGGGGGCACACGGTGCTGCCGGTGACCCCCAAACCTCCAGAGTGGGAGGGGGCAGCAGGCAGGGCTTTTCTCCTGGGCTGGGTGCGCAGTGCTGGGGTGCACAGGGCTGGGGTATGCAGTGCTGGGGTGCACAGTTCTGGGCCCCCCCCTCAATGGGGTTGGGTTTGGGGGAGCAGAGAGGCCACCCAGTTCTCCTCCGGAGCTTCATGGTTGTCCCCTGGCACACTGGTGTGATGGTGACGGGTGTCTCGTGGGGAAGGGGTACCCCACAAACGACCCCGGGGGTCCCACGCCGGGCTGTGCCCCATGGAACCCCCCCCCGTGGGGATGAAGGGGTTACCCTGGGCTGGCCCCAGCCCACGTCAGTGTGTCACTGTCACCGCATGGACGTGGCAGCGAGGGCGGAAGGGTCAGGGATCAGGTTAGGCCCAGCTGGGGCACAGAGCTGGGGTGCTGGAGGGGCACAGGGAGCTGGGGGGGATTAGCAATGGAGACTGGTGGAGCAGGAGTTATGGGGGGGCTGCAATGGGGCTCAGGGAGTTGTGGGGACTGGGATGTGTTTAGGGGCCATGAGGGACTGGGCGGGGGGGTCAGGGAATTGGGGGTGGGTGACATGTGGGTCTGGAGCTGTGGGGAGCAGGCGTGGGGGCTGGGAGATGGGGGTTGGGGGGGCAGGGAGCTGTGCATGCCCCCCCCAGTTCCTTACTACATTCACCAGGGCTCCCCATCGTCCTGGGCCTCGGGGACACGCGCTGTCCCCTCCCCGGGGAGGGGGCACGTCTGGGCAGCACCGGGCCTTGCACCCACCCTGGTTGCATCGCTGGGGGTGCCCTGGGGTGCCTCGGGGTGCCCCAGGTCCCAGCGTGAGCACCCTGCCCAGGGTGGGGGAGCGGGGCAGCGGGGATGGCTGTGCTGGGGGTCCCTGGGGGGCTGTGCAGGGCGGAGAGCAGGGGCTGTGTGCCGGCCCCACGGATGGGCAGGACAAGGGGCTCGTTTGGAGGCTGTGACGGGAGCTGCCCCGCAGCTGCCAGCTCTCCCTCTGCCCTCCCCCCCGCAAGGAGAGACCCCCCCCTTCCCTGGGGAGGAGCTGGGGGGGGCGATGCGGACCCTGCTGCTGGGGGGGGGGGGATGCCCTGCAGGGCCTCTTTCCTCCGCTGCCCTGAGGACCCAGCCATGGGGTGCAGGCCAGAACCCCAACAGCTCCGTGGGGCTGAGGCCTGAGACCACGGTGAGGGGCTCTGGGGGGGCCATGCATGGACAGAGAGGTGCGGGGGGGGTGTCTGGGACCACAATTGGGTGTGAAAAGCGGGCAGCAGGATGTTTCTGAGTACGTAACCCTCCCCCAAATCCCGTCTCCCCGCTTTACAAACGCAGGCAGTGTGCCGGAGCCGCAGGCCCCCCCCTGCCACCACCATCTGTGGGGTGGGAAATGCCTCAAGAGGGGCACCAAGCCCCCACCACCCCCGTCCCCATCCCCGCTGTCCCAGGGACGTGTCTCTGCTGGCTTTGGGGTCCGGCTGCCCCCCTAGCACCGTGTCCAGGCTCCCCATCCCAGCGGGCCCTCCCAGGGCATGAAGCTGGGGGGGGACCCCATCCCTCTTCCCATCCCCACCCCATCGCCATCCCTCCCGCCCCCCCCCGGGTGTCCCCGCACCCCTTACCCGCGCGCAGAGGGGGGCGAGCAGGCAGGCGAGGAGAAGCGGGGGGCCCATGGCGGAGCGGGGCGCAGTCCGGCCGCCAGCCCCGAGCCGCTCGCCGGTCCCGAGCTAAAATAACCGCGGGGTTGGCTGAGTGACGGCACATGTGCTGCCGAGCGGGCCGGGCCCCCCCCCGGCCGGGCAGCTGTCCCCACCGCCCCCCCGGCCGGCAGCCTGCACCCCCTGCCCGGCGGGGGCCCGGCGGGGCGGGCGGCGGGGGGAAGGAGGGGGGGAGTGTGTGGGAGGCTTGGGGGTGTGAGGAGGGACGCGGGGGGGGTGTGGGGGGTCCCCGCTGCCCGCGGTGGGGGGACGGGGGTGCGCAGCCCCCCGGGCAGGGCGGGCGGGAACGCGGCAGCTGTCGCCGGGCGCGTCCCGGGGATGCCGCGACGGGGCGGGCGGGAGGGAGAGACCCGGCCCCGCTGTCCCCGCCACGGCGGCACCGGCACCGGGACAGGGACCGGCACGGGTCCTGCCCGCCCCGCTCCGCCGCGGCCCCCGTCGAGGCGAGGCCTCCCCGGGACCCCCGTCCGCGCCCGGGGCCGGGGCGGCTGCGGGCTGGGGAGAGGGACGGCAGCGTCCCGCCGCCTCCCGGTCCCGGCGGGTCCCCACGGGGCGGAGCTGACCCGGGCGGCTCCCGAAGGCCCGGCGCTGCCGCCGACCCCGGGTCCGTTCCGGTACTGCCCCCGACCCCCGTTGACGGTCCCGGAGTTGCCCCCGACCCCCGGGGCTGGTCCCGGCGCTGCCCCCGACCCCCGTTGCCGGTCCCGGTGCCACCCCCGACCCCCGCTGACGGTCCCGGTGCTGCCCCCCATCCCCGTTGCCGGTCCCGGCGGCTCCTCGACGCCGCGGCACCAGGTGGCAGCATCGTCCCGGCCACCGGCCCCGACACCGTCAGTCCCGGTGCCCCCCGGGGTACTGCAGCGGGGAGCACCCTCCGCTCCTCGAAGACGGGTCCCGGGGGGGTCCTGACTGCAGCAGGGCTGGAAAGCCGCCCCCTACCCGAGGGCAGGGCGGAGGGGGACCGGGGACACCCTTGGGCCTGGCAGATGAACATGCGATGTGTCGGTGACACTGGTGGCATCACCACATCCCTGCATGGCTGCTGTGGGCCCCCCTGCCCGGCCAGCACGGCTCCCCTTCTTGGGAATAAGTGGCCTCGGTGCCCCCTCCCCGAGTGTGGGGCATCGTTTGGAGCGTGGGGGGCTGAGACGGGGGGGTAGGGCACGAGGCAAAGGGCTACAGGACGTGGGATGCAGGATGTCATCTGTCTGTCCCCAGAAGCTGAGCGGTGGTGACAGGGCTGTCGGTGTCCCCAGGGACGGCGGGAGGGGACATGGAACCGCGCTGTGAGCGTCAGGCACCGGCTGGGCCCTGGCGCGGGCAGTGGTGCTGGCTCAGCCGTCCGTCTGTCCCATCCCATCCGTCCGCCCCACTCGCCCTGTCACCCTGCATCGATGTCACGGTGAGGGGCTGCGGCGGCGGTGCTGGCCCGGGGGTCCCGGCAGCTGCCCCTCGCCCTAACGCGCCGTGGCGGGGGGGGGGTAGCCCAGCAGATGTTCCCTGCCACCGGCACCACGGCGGGGGGGCGCGGGGGGAGGCAGCCGTGATGGGCTCTGACAAGGTGTCAGGCCCAGCTCGTGGTGCCGGTGCTGCCGGCGTGGCTGGTGGTGCCCATGGCATGGCCCTGGCGGCAGCAACCCCCCCCCCGCCACCCCCAACCTCTGCCCCTGCACCCCCTGCCCCTCTCCCCCTGTAAACCGGGGCTCCCTCTGGGGTGCAGGGATTTAGGACCCCACAGATGCTGGGTCTGAATGGTGCCAGCCCAGTCCTACACCCCCTAATGCCATGCCAAGTCAGAGAAGGGGTCACCCTATTTTGGAGGGGCCATGTCCCCCCTCCTAGCTGACACCCTCTGATCCACCCAGCGCAAGAGCTGCAGGTGTTGGGGGGCGGTTGTACCCCCACCGCGGGTGCTGGGACCAGTCATGTCCCTACTGTGGGTGCAGTGGGACCAGTTGTGACCCCAGCGCAGGGACTGGGGGGGTCTGGGCAGTGTCCTGTCCCCGCCACATGCAGCGATGGGGACAGCGAGCAGCCGGGAGTGACCAGCGAGGTGCCAAACGCTGGCACAGCAGCCGTGGAGCCACTGGAGCTTTGGCTTTTGTACGGCAATGAAAGATAATGTCAGCTCTAAAGCGCAAGAGCAGGTCTCAGCGTGCCAAGCCTGGGCCAGGACCGAGCTGCTGGGAGCACTGGGAGGGTGGGCACGGGGGTGTGGGCAGCCCCCCAGCTCACTGGGGACACCCCAGCATGGTGATACTGTGCTCAGGGCGGGCAGGTCTGGGGTGGGACGTGGGCAGGAGGACACTGCAGGACGGCGTTACGGCCAAAAGATGCTACTTTGGGTTGTTGTTGTTTTTTAATGGTTTTATTGCCAGGCCAAGCCTGGCAGGCCTTAATGAAGGAGATTGATGGCTTAATAGCCTGTAGCCATTACGGGGTAATTGAATGGTTGTGTACATATGATCAGGCCGTCAATGTGGACGTGGCTCGCAAGCGAAGCGCCTGGAGCAGTGGGGGGGTACACGCACGCAGCCCCCCCCGCGCCCCTGATGGATGCAGCGTGGGGGGAGCAGAGCCCATGGCCTTGGGCCCCCCGTCCATCCCCCATGGCCAGGCTGTGATGGTGTCCTGGGGCTGCAGCCAGCGGTGAGGGGATGGAGCGGGTCTCATGGTGGCACCACGTCACCAAAAGCCAGCTCCAGGCTGCTCAGGTCCCACCCTGAGGGCACCGTAACCAGGTGCTTTAACGAGGTTTTTAAATAACAGGTCCCATCAGAGGGATGAACAGCGGTGGGGGAGCAGAGGTGGGAGCTGTGGGGGTCCAGCATGGACCCCCAAAGCGGGGGCTGTGCCGCTGACCACCCTCCTGGAGAAAACCTGGAGAAAACCCGGTGGCCGGGTCCCCGCGCCGAGGTGTGAGTCAAACTACTCATTTTAGTGTGTGACAACCAGGTGTTTTACAGTATTTGCTACCTGTGATCATCCATCAAAGCAATCGATAGCGTTCCTGCAGAGTTTTATTAATGATCTTGTCACCGGGCTGGTGCTGGGTGCCTGGGGTTGTCGAGAATGATAGATCATTAAGAGCTTTTGCTGCTATTTATTCTCCAGTGACCTTGTCTCTCTCCATTGTTGCTTGCTTAAGAGTTATGAATGTGAGACATGATAATTTGATATTGATCTATTTGGTAAGTTAAAAAATTTACTGCATCGTTGATGTTTTAACAAAGGATCCGCTCGGTCCCTCCCGCAGACCGGTGCGAGCCGCTGGCGCTGGGCTCTGCGTGCCGCGGCGAGGGGCGAGGCGGGCACCACGCCGCTGCATCCCGTGCGTGGGATGCTCAGGGGTGGCTGCGTGAGCTCAGTGTCTCCCTGGGGGACCCCGACCCAACCCCTTCTGAGCCTGAAGTACCAAAATCCAGGCGCCGGCCCTGCCCTGGGACCTGCGGCTGTGGGCAGGGCTGGACCCCCCCAAGGCTGGACCCTTCCAGGGTCCCATCAGCTGGTGGGGAAATCTGGGGGTCCTCATCCATCACCCCCGTGGCACCGCACAGGACCGGACCAGCATCCCAGTGCCACACTGCCTCCCCAGTGCACTGTCCCCACACTGGAGAGGGACCCACTGGTCAGGGAGCATTGGGGCACGGCCGCCATCCCCCCCGCCCTCCCCGGCACTATCGCTCCCCATCGCCCATCGTCGCGTGGCCGGCAGCTCGTGCATGAAGTCAAACAGGGACAAACACCTGTTTCTAAAGGTAGAGTTTATCGATGCCGCCTGTCCTCCAGGCGATCGGTGACCTTCAGACGTGGGCGCCGGTGTCGGCACACGCAGACGCAGTGTAATTCCTGCTGCATCTGCTCCCTGGTGCCTCCAACACCCCCCCTGGGCTCTGCCCCCACCCCATGCCGGCCCGTGGGCCCACCATGGCCAAAAACCGAGCCCATCTCCAGCTCCCGCCTGGCTGCGCCGTTCCTCCGGGCCTGGGAGCACCTGGGGGAGTGGGATATGCGCTGGGTTGGTGAGCGCAGCCAGTATTTATTTGTGATTTTTGTATTTATTCTTCATTTCTGCTGTGAAATGGGAGTTGGTCCTTGGCTGAGGAGGGAGGTGGACGGTACCGATTCACGGGGGGTTATGGGGCATCCTACGGAGAGCAGGATCCCACCAGTGAGGGGATCCACTGGGGTTTTCCCTCTCTATAAACCAAACTACGGGGAAAGTCGCTGAGCCTGTGGGAAAGGGCAGAGAGGATGCAGAATTCCCAGGCACCGCCGCAGCTGCCTGAAGACAGGACTTTCAGCTAAAGAGTAATTTCATCTGGCGATGAGCTGCACATGGCTTGAGAAAGAGCTGAAACGGAAATGAGGATGAGCATCCCAAGGCAGATGAAGGCAAACTGGGGGAGCTGGGGTGCCCGGACAGCCTTTCCCACCCAGGCAGAGCAGCTCTGGGGGGTTGGCACCCTGGGGCTGAGCCCCCCCCGGGGGCCAGCAGGGCTTGTCTGCCCCCCGAGCAGCCGCTGCTGGGACCAGCTCGGGGGGGATGTGGAGGTGTTTGTGGTGTCTGCCCCTCACCTGCCTCCCACCACCTCCACGGGGGCTAAATGGAGCAACTTCGGCCAGCACATGCCCGCTGCCAGCTCTGGGAGGGGGGTCCTGGCCTGGGACCCCCCTGCATTCACCCCACACTTCACTTTTAGACTGAGGATTGCCCTGAGCCTCTTGCAAACAGCTTGTGCACAAGGAAGGTGGCCCTGCAGCTCGGGCTCGGATCAGCTGAAGAGACCATGTGGGATGAATCCGGCTTTTATTGGACTTTTTGCATGGACCAGGGAGCCCAGACCCGCCACTGCTCATCACTGCTGGCCCCTTGTCAGCGCTGCCGTGAGGGAGAACGAACCAAACACCCCCGGGCTCCCCGTCCCATCCCGAGGCCGTGCACTAGGCTGGGTAAAAGCGCTGCAGAAGCTCCTTCTTGTTGACTTTTCCCATCTGATTGCGCGGGATCTCCTCCACCACGATCAGCTCGGTCGGGATGCTGTAGGGTGCCATGGTCTCCCTGCAACACAGGAGCACAGCCCATTACGGTCCAGCAGCTCAGTCCTGGGGGGACCTGTCCTTGCCCCCCCTCTCCTGGGTGGACTTCGGCCTCGCGCCGTAGCTCATCTCTGGCCATTTTGCTCCTGCCTGTGCTCCCTGGGCGCACCCCGGCCCTGCCTCATCGCTTGTGGTGGTTTGGGCCGGTGATGGACCCTGTTACCAGTACCTGGCTCTGCCTGCCACGTCCAGCCCCAGCGTGGGGGGCACTCCCTGAGTACAACACACCCCAAAAAAGACCCACCCACCCCTCCGGAGGGGGCACAGAGACCTTCAGTGAGTGGGAGGCAGAGCCCCTGATGTGGCCTCATCGATCCATTGATGATCTAGACGAGGGGATCGAGTGCCCCCTCAGTAAGTTTGCAGTTGGGTGGGAGTGTTGATCTGCTCGAGGGTAGGGAGGCTCTGCAGAGAGACCTGGACAGGCTGGAGCGATGGGCTGAGGCCACCTGCAGGAGTTTCACTAAGGCCAAATGCTGGGTGCTGCCCTTGGGCCACAACAACCCCCAGCAGTGCTACAGGCTTGGGGAGGAGTGGCTGGAGAGCTGCCAGTCAGAGAGGGACCTGGGGGGTTAATTGATTGATAATGAGCCAGCAGTGTGCCCAGGTGGCCAAAAGGCCAATGGTATCCTGGCTTGTATCAGCACTAGCGTGGCCAGCAGGGACAGGGAAGGGATCTGACCCCTGTGCTCGGCACTGGTGAGGCTGCACCTCGATGAGTGGGTTCAGTTTTGGGCCCCTCACTCCAAAAAGGCCATTGAATGGCTCGAGCGTGTCCAGAGAAGGGCAACGGAGCTGGTGCAGGGTCTGGAGCACAGGTCTGATGGGGAGCGGCTGAGGGAACTGGGGGGGTTTAGTCTGGAGAAGAGGAGGCTGAGGGGAGACCTCATGGCCCTCTGCAACTCCCTGAAAGGAGGGTGCAGAGAGGGGGGATGAGTCTCTTGAGCCAAGGAACCAGCGCCAGGACAAGAGGGAATGGCCTCAAGCTGCGCCAGGGCAGGGTCAGACTGGCTCTTAGGAAGGATTTCTTTGCAGAAGGGGTTGTTGGGCGTTGGAATGGGCTGCCCAGGGCAGGGGGGGAGTCCCCATCCCTGGAGGGGTTGAAGAGTCGGGTTGACCCAGCGCTGAGGGATCTGGTGGGGTTGGGAACGGTCAGGGTGAGGTTCATGGTTGGACTGGAGGAGCTTCAAGGGCTTTTCCAACCCAGATGACTCTGGGATTCTGTGAAACTCCCTATTAGAGCCAGCACAGGAAAACAGTGCAGCAGCGTGATGGATGCTGGACCCCGACGTGTCCCGGGTGCTAGTCCCTGAGGACTGAGACCATGGGTGGGCCACCTCCCTGGTGACTCGCAGCCCTGTGCTCTGGCCTGTGGTGGGGGTGTGGGGGTGTGGGGGGTGTGTGTCTCCTGCCGCAGGAGGGAGTCTGAGAGCATCGTCCCTGCGCCCTCCACAGAGCACGGAGCGGGGGTTCTCCTGCCTTCTGCTGCCTGTGTGTCACCAACCTGGGGCCATGCCCAGCTCTGGCAGCGTCCTGGCACTGACTCTAACGCGAGGTGCCAAGTCTGCTGAGCCTTTCAACCATCACCCGGCCGTCCTCCCCCCGCCCGCCACCAGCACCCCCCACCATATGGATGCCTCTAACTCAGGATGGCGCCTGTCGCCAGGAAGCACGATTGGAGGCGAAAGCCGCCAAATGAATCACTCTGAAGAGGGACATGTGTCTCCTGCCAGGGAGTGCGAGAAAAAGGGCCAAACGAATGTAAGTGACATAAAAAATAAAGGGGAGAGACAGGGTGAAGGGGGGGGGGGGGGGAGCAGCTGGAGTGGTGCCTGGGCAGGGAGCAGCAGCCCTGGAGGTGCCCGGGTGGGCGGCCGGCTCCTCTGACCCTCCGAGGGTTTTTGTTTCAAGGGCTCCTGCCCTCGCTCTGCACAGGCAGAACAGCACCATGTCTGTCCCCAGAGCTGGGGACGGCGATGGGAAGAGACGTGCAGGGACAAGGGGGGCACACCCCGGCTTGCAGCCCCCTCTGCCCTGTGCCAGGGACCCCCGGAACAACACCCGGGTGACCCACAAAGCGCAGCCACGGGCGGTGGATGAAGGGATCTGCTGGGGTCACCGATGTCCCTGCTGGGAGGATTAGGGATGAAGATCTCCCTTCCCTGCTCTCCATCACTCCCGTGCTGAGGCCGGGGAGGGTCCTGGCTGGAAAACCCCAAAGCACCAGAGCCCATGATGAGCAGTAGGGGCTGAGCCTGGCCAAGAAGGGACATCTCAGCTTGCAAGAGGACATCAGTTAAATCAAGCAAAAGCTGCTGGTGGCCGTGGGCCGCCCTGGGAGGAGGAGGAGTCCCAGGCCAGCAGCAGCCAGAGGGTTAATGTGTGCACAGCAGCAGGAGGGACACCCTGGCAAGGTCTTGGCCCCTCTGCCCAAGCAGCGACCTGGTGTGGGTTTGGTTTCTTTGTTTGCTTCTCTTCTCCCGCGACGTGACTGTTTAATCAGAGCAGCAGCCGGCCAGCCAGCATCTTCCTCGCATTTGCTAAATCGCAGTCCCCCAACTGTGATTTTTGCAAATCCAGGGGAAATCTTTAATTGGCTGCTGCGCAGCCCCTGATGAAACAAGTGCTCCTGCCGCTTACAAAATAGCGCCAGCCTCGCCAAAAATATCCGCAGCCTGAAGGAGGGAGTTGCCAGGAAAAGAAAGAATCTGCTATTAAATATTTTGCTAATGGAATATTAGCGATAAACCCAGTGATTCTGCTTCCTGGCTCCAGCCTGCTCAGGCTCCCATGGCTGATGCCTGAAATCTCAGCATGGGCCAATCTCTGCCCGATTCAAAGGAGAAGGCGCAGGTTTTAATGCCGAAACGTCGCAGGATGGCAGGTGGCTTCTCTGTGCCATGCTCTTTGGTACTGCGGTGACTCCAAGGAGGGTCCACGAGCCCTGGTGTCCCCCCCTCTCCAAGGGAGAGGTCTCTGGGATTAACTGGGGGCTGGGCTGGGCTGGCTTCCAGTGGGTAGGAAGGCAAGCGAGGAGCGATTGCAGCAGAGCTGAGCAAATGTTCTTGCTGCTGAGAAAACACGAAGCTTCCCCTGGCCTGGTGCTTGCTCTGTGCTTTCTGCCAGCAGCCAGGCTCGGGGCTGCGAGGTAAGAGCCACTTGGCTGCAACATGCAGGTCGTTTATCAAAGGCACTTTTGGGGCAAGAGGCCCATTTATTCGCATTATCTCACATGCCCGGCGACCTCCTGCTTGGAGCTGTGGCCTTTTCTCCATCCCCAGAGCCTGAGGCACTATGTGGCTGTCAGTCACCCCTTCACCCCTCCTCTGACATGGCCCTGACAAGGGTGCTGCAGGCTCCGAGCTGCTCAGCGTGCGCCTCCCCGCGGGATCTTACCTGGCCCAGTCCTTCAGGTCCTTCACCGAGAGCATCTCGCCCTTGCGTAGCTGCACGACAGCACTGACCCGCTGGCCCCAGACCATGTCCGGGGGCCCGATCACAGCTACGTCTGCAGAGAGAGCAGAGCACTTGGATGGAGAAAGCCGAGCGATTTTTGGGGTTGCGGATGGGGTAGAAGAGGGGTTCAGCACCGCTGGTAGGTGCCGGCAGCAGCGGTGTGCAGGGAGGAGGATGCTCTGGGATGTTAGTACAGGAAAACACCAGGACCTTCGTGCTGACACAATTTCCAAGAACGGAGCTTTTCACCACAGAAAAAGGCAGAAAGCCCCATGGTTTGAGCAATTCAGAGAGTCAACAGGGAGGACTATGATGTACAGAGCAGTGTGGAGCCGGAGGCACTGCTTCCACCCCCTTGTACAGGGTCACGCACAAGGGCAGGACAGACTTAATTCTAGTCTCAGTTCCAAATTCAGACAAGAGCTGCCGTAGGCTTCACGGGTCTGAAATGCAGCTTGCTCTCTGGGAAAGCTGGGAAGAGCCCCCAAGTACGAGGCCTCGGGCAGCCCCGTGTCTGCACCCGTTGAGTCAGGGCTGTCACTAGAGCCAGGCTCCCACACGCTGTCCCTTCTGGGCACGGGGCCCAGGGAAGAGCAGCGTCATACCTGTGATGTGCGGGTGGGCGAGCAGATGACGCTCCACCTCCAGAGCGCTGATTTTGAACCCCCCATTTTTGATGATGTCTACCGAGGTGCGGCCCTTGATCCAGTAAACGCCGTCTTTGTAGGCTGCCGTGTCTCCTGAAAAGCAAAGTGGGCTCCGTCAGCACCCGTCCCCTCGCCAGTCCTCTGCCTTCCCCGCCATGTGGACGTGCCACGTGGGCAAGTGGCATGTGGGGAAAGCTCAGCACGATGGTGATGAGTCTTTGCAGCGGCCCCGGGGATCACAGAATCACAGAGTCATTCAGGTTGGAAAAGACCCTCGGGATCACCGAGTCCAACCACCAGCCCTACTCTACAAAGTTCTCGCCTACCCCACATCCCCCAACATCTCATCTAAACGACCCTTAAACACACCCAGGGATGGTGACTCCACCCCCTCCCTGGGCAGCCTATTCCACTGTCTGACCACTCTTTCTGGGAAAGATTTTTTCCTAATGTCCAGTCTAAACCTCCCCTGTTGGAGTTTAAAGCCATTCCCTCGATGGTGTCAGCCTTCCCCACGCGACAGGCTGCTCCTGGGGACACACAGAGGGGAGACAGCCGTTGCTTCTCTGCGGAGGGAGAGGGAAGGCGGCGGCTATGCACCCAGAATTCCTTTAATATAGAAGCAATGAAAACAGGAGCCATCGCTGCAGGTTCCCCAGCGCACTCTCAACATGGATCACGAGACAAGGAGGCTCCAGCTCAGCCCCTTCCTCATCTTCCTGGCCATCACCCATCACAAAGGCCTCGGTGGTCCCATCCCGGCAGGATGTGACTCCTCCTGGTCCTCTGCATCACCGGGGCTGCTCAGCCCCCATTGCATAGTCCCCAGCCTCCTCTTCCTCCCACCCACCGGGCGATGAGACACCCACCTCTGGGTGCCTGCGAAAACCACGGCGGGTCTTCCCTAGCAGCTCCAGCGGCGTGTGTGTGCCCCAACCGCAGCCCCCAGCCCCCCCAGCTCTGGGGAATTGCAGCTGGTAACACCACGGCTTGCAAAGGGGGCTCCCCCCAAGACTCCTGTGTGGCTACTGCTAATAAAAAAAGGTGAGGGACGACATGGGGAAGATGAGACTGTCCTGAGCAACACGTTGGATGCGACCTGTCCTTTCTGCCGGGGGGAGAAGGTGTGTGGCAGGTGTGAGCCGGTAATTAGCCGCTCACGCCAAGGCTGGGAAGATTGAGGAGAGAGGTCATGTCAGCACAACCTGGCTAAATGCTTAACAAGCTGGTGCACTTTGATAGCTACTTAAGATGATTACTCACATCCTGCTAATAGAGCCTTTGCCAACCGGTGGGCGAGGGGGGGCCGGGGACCTCGCATTTCCATTTCAGAGCCTTGATGGCAGCACCAGGGGGGCCCTTAGCTCTCCCCCCACGCGTCAGCCTCCATCCTCTCCTTAATGATACGCGCTGCCATTGTGTCCACACACCCGGCCCGCTCCCTGCTGTGGCTTCGCTGGCGGATCTCATTTCACTGCCGGCTGGGAAGCTCAAAGGCAGAGATGAGACAGAGATTGCCAGCAGGAAAAAGCAGCTTCCAACCAAGCAGGGTGAACCAGCACCACTGGGGCTGCAGGAGTTCCCACGCTCGCTTGCCTTGCCCCCCCCCGTCCAGGCATGTGTTCAAAATCCAGGGAATGAGGACAGGCCAGGGTCCTGCACCCCAACATCCCCGCAGCCAGGAGCCCGCTGAGCCAGGAGGATCTGCTAAACCTCTGGTTTGGGTGAGATCTGTGCAAGGAGCATGTGGGCTCTGGTATGGATCACAAGCCAGGGACTTTGTTGGGTGGCCCAGGGAAGAGCCCCCCCCCACTGCTGGGGACTGTGTGAAGCCCTGTCCTCTCCTTCAGAGATGAGGAACCCTCTGCCCCGGGGGACTCACAGCAGCAGGGGTGAGCACGCCCCACCGTTCACATGGCTGAACCCCACCTCTGCCTCGCTCCCCTCCTTCCCAGGGCTCCTCCTGGCCCTCCCAGTGCTGCTTTGCAGCGCTCCTGGCACACCTTCCCCCCCCCCCAGGTACTGTGGGACGTGTCCACCAGCTACGCAGCTTAACAAAACCTGTCTCCAGCTCACCGCCGGCATGCAAAGGCAGCGAACGCCCGGAGATTTACGGTGTCAGAGCAAGGAAATATCCCAATCAGTTCTGAAATTGGGGCTGCTCCCCAAAAGAGCTCTGTCCCCGCTCAGCTGGCTCATCTTGCTCAGTTCAGCCAGGGAATGATTAATGGCTCCTGTATCTGCCTGCCTGCCTCCTGGCACTCTCGTGGATGTTGAAGGCTGTCTGGAATATTTTAAAGTTGTGGGAGAGTTTTAAACTTGGGCTCTCGGGGTGTTTGGCTGCTCAGGGTTGAAAGGAATTCATGACTGCTGTGATAAACTACCTTCTGCGCCCAGTATCACTGTGGCATGTGTGACTGACACAGGACCGGAGAGTGAACATTAATTAAAACGTGGCACTAGGGGACCACGAGCTTGCGGCAGGGAGATCAGGAGCTGCTTATTCATACAGAGAAGACAGGAAGAGGAGAGGGAATTCAGACCTGGTTCAATGACACACAGTTCCCATGTTGCTCCTCAGGATTTAAGCACATGAAAGCTGCCACATTTGCATTTTCCCCTGCTCCGTGATGGGGGAACAGTCCCAGGGACAGGTCCAAGGGACAGCTGGGTCCATGAGACAGACCTGGGTGGGGGAAGGAGATTCCTCTGCACCATGGTCTCCCAATGTGAAAGCTGAAGGGCTCTGCACCTGCTCGGACGACTCGCTCCCCTTATCTCTCCTTACAACGAGCGAGGGCTGAATTCACATCCCCGCGTGCCCTTGAGTCTGTCGGGGAGGCGTCAGCCACGGCTGATTTCTCTAGAGCCTGTCTGCAAAGCAAACTGCCAGGGCAGAGCCTGTCACCGGGGCCTCGTCTCTGCCCCACTCCTGTCCCCCCATGCACGGGGGAGAGTGGGACACACAAGCCCCAGCACTGACTGGCCTCAGACCCCGTTTCCAGTGAGGGAAGCCCCTGGTGCTTTGCTCACGGCAGCGGGATTTCAGGACATGGCTGTACCACAAGGAAACCCCTGAGCTGGCAGCAGCCTGAGCTCCCAGGGCCCTGCGGAGGGCCCGGCCCAGCCCCACAAGCCCTGCTGAGGTGATGCGGGCGCTGCGCTGGGGCCTGGCGCTGGAGCAGGCTCGTTAGGCTGGGTGCTGGAGCAGGTTCGTTAGGCTGGGTGCTGTGCCCAGCTGGCTCAGCTGGGGAGCAGCAGGAGCAAGGCTGGCTGGTGGCTACCCCATGTGAGCATCCCTGCGTGGCCATCACCAGCATCCCTGCGTGGCCATCATCATCATCCCTGCGTGGCCATCGCCATCACCCCTATGCAGCCAGCCGCTGCCTTCTCGGCTCTGGCAGGAGCACAGGCAGGATCTGCTCAGAGCTGCCTGCAGAGACGTGCCCCACGCTCACAGAAGTGCCGCTGCCAACTGTGAAAAGTGCTTTTCGAAGGAGACACATTCCACAGGCCATCGCCTTCCCCAATATTCCCCACACAGCCAGTGATGGGAGGAAGAGTCACTCCAGCTTGGGCATGAAGAGGGAGGGAAGATCCCCTCCTCACTGCTCACCTTCCATCCCCCCACTCCCCACGAATGCTGTCGCTGCCTCTCACGTGGATCAGCAGCCCGGCATGGCGGGCGGTTCGCATTATTATTGTGATCATCGTGAGCTTCTGGGATGAGCTCTGTAATTTCCCCCCATCTCTTTCTTTCTGTCTCCTCTCTCCCACAAGGCGAGCATCAGGGTCTTGCTGTCACTTCCTGTGCTGACAGGACAGAGCTGGCTCCGGGGGACTGCCGTCCGCTGAGGACAGCCACATTACCCTCTGCCCCGCGCCATCTGCTACCAGCCGAGCACATCAAGACGGCGTGTGCGCCGGCACATCCAGCGCAGCAAAGTGCTCGCTGCCTCCCAGGCCAGCGGGGATTTCCTGGGCCACTGAGACTAGTTAAAAGGATGCTGTCGTTTGCTTAATGACTCTTCCCCACATGCTGCCTTTAAACAGTGTTAAGAGCGTCATTTCCAAACCTGGCACTGCACCGAGGGCCTGTGGCAAGGGTTGTGCCCATCTCCCCGGGGCTTCCGACGTGGGTTCCTGTGCATGAACCCACCCAGCCCCTCCATCCCTCACCCAGCAGCCTCTGAGTGCTTTGCCAGCGTGGGTACCCCCTCCCTGGCGGGCAGGGGCAACAGAGGCAACGGGGGGGGCATTTCTGAGTGGGGAATGGAGCTCTCCCCCCATGAGATGCCACTGCCTTCCAAACCACATTTCTGCTGATGCTCCTTTGAAGTTGGCCATGCCCGTGGCTCCCCGGGAGCACCCAGTGCCTCAGCGCAGGGGCAGGAGGGATGCTGTGAAGCACCTGTGTGATCCTGCTCTGGAATCACCAGCTCTTCTCGTGCCTTTGCCATCTCACCTCTCCGGGCAAGCCTCCCGATGCCTTGGGGCAGGCTCCCACGTGTCCAGCCTGGCCAGGAGCCCCAGGGCTGTTGCGAGCCCAGTCAGCCTGAAGATACACCTCATCCTTCGGCCTCGTGCCCCTTCTGCCTCCGGAGCTGCCCCATCCCACTCTGCTTTTAGGAGGACTGACATGAGCTCGCAGCAGTGAGACAATCTCAGCTTGGGAATGGTGAACCCCACAGAGCACCCCATCACCTCTCCATTCTCACTCCCAAAGCCCATCCCTCCCTCCGGCACAGGAATCGCCCCAGCAGCACGCAACAGCAGGGTCGGGGCAGCCCTGCCCGTGCTCAGATGCTTCTCGCAGCACGGAGCCAGAAACAGTATTTCCTTCCTCGCAGCCAGCTGCGCGGGGAAGGGGATTTTGGCTGATGAGAAGATTACGGTCTCTGACACCACATCTCCGCCTCTGCTTGCCCGGGCCACCTCCAACCGGGCTCCTTTCATCAGACAAAGCAGCCAGCGGCAGAAGCCTCCGTCGCACGTGGCTCGGCTCCGGTGCTGCGGCGCAGCTGATGCTGGCGAGGCCATGGGATTATTGTTTCCCTGACAGCAGCCGTCACCGCTACCTTTGGATGTGTTTCAAGATGCTCAGTGGGCATCTGTTCTGCGAAATGTTAAAGGCTCTGCTGAGCTGCATACTGAACAGGCTCCTGCGCCGGGTGGGCTGGGGGTGGCTGCACTTTGCTGGAGTTTCAGATGATTACATATCTATATAAATATATATATGAAATCATAGAATGGTTTGGGTTGGAAGGGACCTTAAAGATCATCTAGTTCCAACCCCCCTGACATGGGCAGGGACACCTTCCACTAGCCCAGGTTGCTCAGAGCCCCATCCAACCTGGCCTGTTTTTTATATTAAAAAATATATATGTTTTTATATAAAAATATATGCTTTATATAAAAATATACATGTTTTTATATTAAAAAAATTTTTTTTATATACCTTAAAGCAAACTGTGGACATCTCCATCAGCCTATGGGCTCAGTAGGCACCATGCCATGCCGACCCATGGCTCAGCCCGTGGAGACCACAGGCTGGCATGAACCACACCACCAGGCACTGAGTAAAAGACATAAAAGCCCATTTCCAGGCTACCTTTGTTTTAAAAATGAGGCTTTTGGGTGAGATCTATTTATAGGGAAGGGTTGTCTATAGATCCTTACTTGGCAGTGGCCGCTGGGCTGTAGATGCACGCCTTGCCCAAACAAACTCTAGAAAGCAGATAAGCTGCAGTGGAGACCCTCTTTTCAAACTCAAACCCTGGAGATTTCTACAATGAGGTCCTTCAAGTTGCAAAATACTTGTTGCAAAGATGAAAGGGCCCTTGTGACTCTGTCACTACGGCCCTTAGTTTGTGCCCCTCCTTCGCAGAGTGGGCAGATCTCCCAGAGAGTAACGTGGTGCCTGAGCTGCTTTCCCAGGACCTGTTGGCCGAAAGCCTCTTTGCTCCCAGGAGCAAACCTGCCCTGGAGCTCCTGTGCCAACACCCTCACCCATGGGTCAGCTCGTTCCTGGCCACCACAGCAACGTTTCTATAGCAAAGGTGTCACAAGGAAACATTTGAACCAACTATTGACCAAGAGAACGCTTTGGCTGGAGAAATGACCGGCTGCTCCAGCTGTGCCGAGAGGGAAAACAACCCCAAGCCAGCCCTGGTCCCTCTGACAGGCAACTGCTGTGGGGGGTGTCGGAGGGAGCGGGGTTCTGCTCCCAGCTCCGTGCCGCCGGCTGCTGCCACGCTGCCGGTGCTCCGCTCCTGCCGGGCTCGACACCTGCTCTTTTGGGAGTCTTTGAAGCTTTTTTTTTTTTTTCCCCTCAAACTTCAGGAGAATCCCCTGCTGTCAGCTGCTCTCCTGGCAGCCGATCCCTCATTTCCAGCGATAAGAAGAGACCGATCGAGGCGCTCGCCCTCCTGCATTCCTCTGCACTGCCTGTACCTGGAGAATTGCTGCTCTCGCCAAACGAGCATGTCGGGGGGGACCGGTGAGCTCCCAGCTGGCAGACCCCCGGGAAGCTTGCAGGGAGGCAGTCAGAATAATCAGTCTTTGCCCTTCTCCGGTGTCTTTCAGCTGAGGATCTCCAAGCATGCCGATCCAGAGGCTAATTAGGCAGAAAGGGGAACAGCTGGCAGGACAGCAGCGGGATGCGAAGGGCCTCGATGGCTGCTCACACCGCAGAGCAGCGGGCAGGAGGTTGTGCATCAGTCTCTGCTCTACCTTGGGATTAACTCTTCCCTGTCTCCCGCTTCCCTAAAATGGCTGTTGATGCTCCTGGTCCATCCCAGGCTGAGGCAGAGCTCACCCTCTGGCAGAGACACACATCAGTGATTAAGACGATGATTTATTTTTCCAAGCGGGATTGGTCCAACATTCTGGGCAGGCAGTGAAGAGCCTGAGCCCTGACCCTGATACTCTCACCGGTTCGGAGAGCAGAGCAAAAACCTGGGGCTCAAACCCCCTCTTCCTGCACAGGGCTTTGTGGGAGGGAGCCTCAGTCCCCGGGCTAGCACGCGGGGGGCACACAGGGGCCCAGCCACGGCTTGTGGTGGCCAACCTGCCCACTCAAAGGCAGCTGTGGGGCCACAGCTGGCAGGCACATCCTCCCACCTTTGGGCACAGCTCTTTGTGCCTGCAGATTAGGTTCATCCTGGGCTGTTACACACAGAAATGCTCCTTCCTGCTCCAAACACCAAGCTTTCAGCCTCCTGCAGCAACCAGCTCCACGTGCCCATCATGCCTCCCATGGACGAGTGTCCTTCTTCACCAGTTTCAAGTTTCCCTGCTCTTTCCAGGGTGGTTCAACGTCTCACTGGTCTCCTAAACCCATGGAAATGGTATTTCTGGAGGGAGCAGGAAGCCACAGAGTGTGGCATGGCAGTGGCACTTCCCATCCCTCTGGGCACAAGCTCCCCGCCTGGCTCCCAACCCCAAGCCCAGTGCTCAAAAAAATGTTTTTTTTTCCCGCTGCCAGAGGCTCCCGTGCTTGGGAAAAGCCACGTGAGGTGTGGGGTGGACAAACGATTCGAAGGCAAGTGCTAAAAGCTGTCTGTGGGGATTAGATAATCTTTCTGCGGCCAAGTGCCCACCTTGATGGGCAGAGGGATGGGAGGCTGAGTGATACGTCTCCGTAACGGACACAAACCTTTCCCTCCCCCCACACAATGAAAACTGCATCAATAGATCCCCCATCTGCTCACATACATCACACACTTCACTCCAGTTTATTAGCTGGAATAAATCATAAATATTTCATTATATATCAACGACGCCCGACTCCGGGAAGGCGCAATCCATCACCTCGACATTCCTTGCGACCTGCCGCCATGCAATAAGCTTTCCAGTCTATTAAACAAGATTGATACAGTGAGCTAGGATGGACTAGGGGAATTTATTTATGGACTGCTGGGAGCGGGAGGGCACCAAATGCGTGGTGCCGCACGGGCAAATCGGGGCAGCTCCCGCTAGCCCCTTGGGCCAGAGAGCCCTAGAGCAGCAAGAGGCAGAGCCCTCCTCTGAGCGTGCCGGGGGACCGCTGCCGTGGTAAGAAGGTGCTGTGGCAAAGCAGGGCCCAGGCTGAACCCCAAGGAGCCCAGGTCCCAAAGCAGGATCTGGGCAAGGAATGGGGGGCCCTGGCTGCTCATCGGTGCAGGGAGGAGAGCCCAGCGTTGCTGTGGCTGCACCAGAGCAGAAGCTGCTGTTCCACCCTGGTGCAGAGGTTCCTCAGGGCTATCGGAGCTGGTACGCCCACAAATACTTACTGTAGTGTGAGAATTTTGCTACTCCTTGTAGCTCCAGGCTCATTTTAATGCCACACTTTCTCTTTTACTTCTGCCCACCATGAAAATGAACAGTTCTCCAGCAGCAGAGGGGACCTCGTCAGTGCAACCACAGCGCTGCTATTCGACCTCCACCGCCATGTCCCATCGTTGTGCTTCACCCTTACAACCTTACAACGCTCGCACGAACTGCCGTTACCTCCCCTCCATCAGAGGTGCAAAGATTAAGTAAGGGTGATCTTGGCACCCTCAGCCCCTCAGCTGCTGCTCTTTCCATGCCGGAGCTGACGGAAAGCCCAGCACCAGCCCAGCAGAAGCATCTTCCTCCAAGAGGGACCTTGTAGGTCAGCCCCCAGCTCAGGAATCCGACCTCATCCACCCAAGGGAGACCTTGTTTCCCCCAGGCCACATCTCCTTTTAGGAGCACCAGCACCACTGCTGCTCGTAACTCTCTGGCTGAATATTGGCCGTGCAACCCCAAGAACTGATGAGTTACCAAGGCCTGATGGATGCTCTGCAAGATGCTAACCTGGCACACGGTAATCCGGAGCCTCTCCGCAATGCGCGGAGCTGCTGGGATTGATTACAGGCAGTCCTGCTCCTGAAGGGATTGACACAGCCTCGGCAACGATGATGTATGTGTACATATCTATTTAATGAAATGCTAAATGATAGGCTAAGTAACAGAAGCAACTTTAGCTTGATTTATTGCATGGAAATGAATAACGTTTGTCGCTGCTGTCAGCCATCTTGGCTAAGAACAGAGGTTACGAGCACAAATTGTAGCTAATTAACAGTAATTAGCACTTCTGAAATTCTGGATTTTGGCTCCTTCGCAGAGGCCGGTTGCGCAGCAGCGCGTGTCGCAGCTCACGCAGGTCGCCTGCCCAGGCTGCCACAGGCTTGTCACCCCTCCTCACTCACCCCGCACCCACCCCAGCACTTCAGCACGCACGGGCTCGGAAACCAGGGGCTTTCCCAGCCTTGCTCCAGTCCCCCTCTGCTCCCCCCTCAGCCCTGAGCGCTTCCACCAGGCAGGAAAACCCTGGGCATCAACGTTAACCAGAGGCAACCCCGATCTCATCCCTTCTGCAGGGTCTTGGATCCTCTTTTGAGTTACAAGGAGACCCGAGAAAGTTCCTGTTAGTCCTGATCCAGGGCGTAAAGCTGAAATGTTGAACTTCTGCTTTTTGCACACCTTTTCCACCCTGCGCAGACTGTGACGGTGAGACTTGCCGAGCTCCCAAAGACCGGCCTGCTGCTGCCTCGGAGCCTGCCGCAGCGGCTCTTTGGGGCTGCTCAAGTCCATCTACCCTCACCCGGTTGCTTGGACCAGCAAAATGCCTTCCCTGGCCTCACAAAAGACAATGCCCAAAACTAAAGGGGCCGCTTCTGCAGGGGCATGGGGCTGCTCCAAGGCCCCGCGGTGTATCGAGGGTTTGGTGTGCGCCGCAGTCATTAATAAAGCATCAAAGGCTCCTGTGGGGGAGAGTTTGAAACTTCTTCAAAAAACACATGCATATTAATAATGCACCAATTATTCATGAGGAAATCTCATCCATCTCCTCTCCCCAGCAAGTTCCAGGGCTCCTGTTTGCTCGGGTGCTGCCTGGGTGCCATGCAAACGCCCTTCCCAGTGACCCAGCCCTGCCCGGCAGAGGACCGGCAGCAGCTCTCCGCCAGCACCGCGCTCCTCGACCCAGCACCTTCCCTGGCACCGGCAGCCCCGGCACAGCCCCTCAACGCTCTCGCTGGCAGCAGCCCGACCTATCTGCTCCCCATCTTGCTGCCAAAACCCTCCGGCGGAGCCAGGGAGTGGAAGAGGAGCGCAGCCCGGCAGCTGCAGCCCTCAGATACGTTCCTGCGGTCGCCAACAGGCAGGTCAGCTCGGAGAGGAGCCGGCTGCTCTTCTTGCAGGTCCCACAGACTGGTGCCGGGTGTCGGAGAGCCTGGTGAGCCCCGGTGCTGCTGCTCTAGGGGTCTCCTAGAGCAAACCCCAGCCCAGAGCCTCCTCAAGGGCCAGAGCAAGCTCTGCTTCAACCCCCCTGGAAGCGAGGAGACCTTCACCGTCCGGTCGGACAGAGGGGTCTGGAGGGGCACTCTTGCTCTCCAGACACGGGCTGCGCAGCCGCCGAGCTCAGCCCAGCACAGGGAGGTTTGTTTTGCCTTCACTGCAAACTGCCCAGCGGTGGTGGGAGCCCAGGAGGGACACCCAGAGACACTGATAACGAGGATGATACCGGTTGCTCCCACGCCTCCCCCCAGAACAATATCTGAGAGTAATAGGTGGCTGTCACGCTTTACAGGCCACCGTCCGCTGAGGCAGAGCAAGATTTTGACGCTGTTACAGATTTCTACCTGCGTGAAATCTGGAGGTAATTTAATGGCTCACGAGAAAGGAAATAAATCTATTAGAACGGAATCGCTGTTTGTTTACGTATCTTGCCACGAACATCACCACGAGCAGCAGCAGCAGCAGGTGTATGTGCACACACCATTTATTTACATAATAAAATTGCCAAGTAGATTTGTAGCTCAGGGGCATCCTTGCCTCTCTGTGCGCGTGCCTAACTCCCATTAGCACTAATGGCAGGCGCTGTGTGCTCAGCAAGCGGGGAACAGACCCTCCGACTGCCCTGATGGCTGCTACAAAGAGATGGAGGGATGCAAACGTCTCAATGTGTCGGTTCCTCTCCCCTGGCTCGGTCAGGGGATGGGAATTGCATTGCAGCTTCAAGCTGCTTTGCAGTCCTCCCCATCTGCAAGAGCTGTTGGGTCTGCTGCGAGCTGCCTGCTCTCGGGAGAGAGGGGGTTAAGCAACAGATCCCCACTCTCAAAACTTCTCCAGAGACCCCTGGAGCATCCAGCATAAGGGAAAAAGAAAAGCAGGAAAAAAAAGAAAAAACAACCAACAAACCATCCTGGAATGAATTCCTGTCATGCTCTGCAAAGGGGAAGTTTGTTTGTATTCCACAGGCAGCAGCGCTGAGCCTGCTGTCAGAGCCACGCTGGGAGAAAGGGCAAAACCCTGCCGAGATGAAAGAATGTGAAGCACTGGTACAGCCTCCCCTGGCATTTACACCTGGAAAAAAAAACCCACTCAAGGGCATCTCACAAAGAGCTGTGCTAATAAGGCACTCCTCCTCATGCTGTGTGGAGCGGGAGATGGAGCGGTGCTGGGAACACTGGCAGCATCCCCAGGTACCCAGGAGGTGAAAGCTGCAGATAAGACAAGTCTGATTTCAAGGCAGTAATCCTGAGCTGTGCTTTCCCCCACTCTGCTTCCAGCTGGGGACTGGGGGACTCAGGGACTTGCTGCTGGACAGACCAGGAGTGCAGCTACCCCTTGTCTCGGCTGATAAATTGGGGATGCCTTCCCCTCACACCTGTAATTTTTAAAGGTTCCTCGAGTTTACTGACCCCGAGGCAGCAGGGTGAGAAGCCGGGGTGATGCCCACTGACCCTGTGCTGCACCACACTGACCTGCTTCTGCTGCCAAAGGCCTTTTCTCCTGGGCCACGTGGCTGGATCTGAGTGCTCAGCCCAGCGCGGGAGAGAAGGAGGAATTTTAGCAGGGGGAATCAACCTCCTGTCACGTAGTCCTGCCTCACTATGCATTCATGCAAGATTCACCCCAGAGTGCATCTTCTGGTCACTCTGGTTTTAAAGAACTGATGTTCCAAAGAGAAAAAAGCGCAGGGAATTACAGGACAGGAAAGATGTGAGTTATTTTGGTCCAATTGGCATGAAAACAGGCTACAGCCCTGGCTGTGGGACTGCACCAGTGAAGCTGTGGTGGACGTTTGAGGTCGTGTACCAAAGCCTCGGGTTCTGCACACAAAGTCAAGGCCGAAAGACCCACCAGCAGGAGCCTTTCTGCTGCTCATGCCCACGCTGAGTGGGACGGGCGGGAGCCGGGCGCAGAACATACACGCGTCTGGTGGCTTCCTTCTTTGTGAACTGCGAAGCTCACCCCGTCCTTGGCACCGTTTCATGTTCCTCCACAGACATGGGGGATTCCAGGTGACCGCCACGGGCTGGTTCAAGGCTGGCAGCTCTCTAAAACCCACAGATGAGCAGAGCCAGCAGCTTCAGCTTCATCTGCTGAGACATTAGGGGAGCTTGGAAAGCATCATCCACTGCACCCCCTGCAAATCCCAAACCTTCTCCCACCCGCTGCAAGACGGGCTTCCCAGCATGCCCACATGGCCAGCAGGTTTTGGCTAGCAAATACAAAAGCCCATCTCTGTGCTATTGTTTCAGGGCCTCAGGGATTGCTGCATATGGTCCCTGCTCCAGCCTTGGCCGGGGTTGGCGTCAGACCCCCTTACATGACATCTGCCATCAGAGTCCCAGGCACCAGCTTTCAGCCCGGAGATGACAGCACCGAATGGATTAACACCAACTCAGACCTTGGCAGAGCCTGGCAGGATCCTGGGTCCTGCCTGCCCTTGGCAAAGGTGCTGTCCCTCATCCTCGGGTACGTAGCTCAGCATGACCAGGAGCCTCTCCAAGCCTTCAGTACACCACAGACCTGAAGGATGAGCAGCAGATGAAGCCCCCCCCAGCCCGGGGAGGCTGCACCCCCTGCTCTAAGGGTGCCACACTCCTCTAATGGAAAATAGCAGATAAACCAGCCGAGCCTTTGAACGTTTCTGCAAGCCAGGCGGCCAAGACTTTGTAGGTTCACTCATCATTAGTAGGAACTCATGGGTGACTGATATGACACAAGTAGGCTGGGCGGAGGGAGCTCCCCCGCTGCCTACAGCCAGAATTACTGCAGATGGGTTTGCCCAGAGGACAAGCCAGAAAAGAAAATGGGTAAGTAAAAATGAAAAACGCTTTTCTTCACATTAGCATTTAAATATTTATAGAAATCCCTGCAGACAACAAGATGAAAAAGAAAACTCAAAGACTAATAAATAAGTAAATGCTCCAAGGTGTGGCAGCCCAGCTGAACGCAGCTGCCACTCAGCTGGTGAAACTTTGAAGAGCGTAGTAACCATGCGTTCACGGCTAAAAATAATAATTGTAATAATAAAAACATTAGACTACACCCCTCTGCTTTGGCTTCTGCCCTCTGCACAACAGCTGAGGGATCAATTCCACCTTAGCTAAAGAGCGTACTACCTCTTCTTTCCAGTGCAGTGACCTGTCCCAGTCTCTGGTGAGACGAATTATTAAATAAAGCAGAGATAACGATGGGAGGATGTTTACTAAGAGAGGCAGCAGTGGGATATGAGGAAAGATATCTGCCTTAAATTGTTTGCTTAAATATACAGAAGCCTATACTTTTGCTTACAGCATAATACCATTAGCCGTAAGTAAATATGTTCTCAGTTGTCTTGAGCGAAGCCCAGAGGGATGACTCTTGTTGAAAGTAAAGAGCCTCTCAAAGCCAGAGACATTCAGCTCTTCGTCAAGCACTACAACCAGCCCAACAAAACACCCAACAAAAGCCTCTCCACAGCGCTTGCTCTTGGATCACGCCTGCTAGAAGTGATCCCTCGCTTTCCTGTGCTGCGAAGGAAGGAAATCAGGCCACTGGCTTCCCGGCTCGTCCTTCGAGCGGTAAATCAATTTCTGCAATTCCCTGACCCTGCTCCACTTATGGCTGTGCTGGGTTATGTAAATCAAACAGCAAAAAGTGTTCAGCAGGCTAAACAGATTGTGTGGGCACCAGCAGAGTGCCTCAAGCAACGGGAAACCCGGCAAACAAGGAGGAAGGGAAAGCTGAGGACACAAAATAAGGCAGAAAAATGATAGATGGCCAAAGGTGGAAGGAAGGTCTAGTTGCAACAAATCTCCCCTTGAGCTGGATATCCCTGGCAAGAGGCAGGCGTCAGGACTGAAGATAACCCCCATCACCACCCAAGCTTGAGGAAGAGGCATCCCCATGGCCAGCGAAACAGCCTTTGCCCCCCACTTGCTGCTTTAGGGGAAGCTCCTGGTGCGAGATGCCACGCGAAGAAGCCCACCAAGACACGACGAGCACGTGCGGCAGCTGGAGATGGACCCACAGGACCATCAAGCGCAAAACCCGCGGCGCAACTGCTCGAGCATCCCCGCCGGTCAGCTCCAGCTCTCTAAACCGACTCCTCCCAGCCTCTACAAGGTGAAGCTCCTACAGAAGCCCCGAGTGAGCAGGTTTAACTCCTGCCAGATTGCTGCCAGAGCGAGACCTCCATCCCAAGGGCTGGGCCTGGTAGCTTGAACACGATAAGGCCAGGCAGCAGCAGGCTTGGCTTGGCAAGGAACTGAAGAGTGAAGCACAAACAGTCTGTACACAGATCACAGCTCTCGCTTGGAGCAGCGAGTTGCCAGTCTGGCATCCACAAAGCTGAATGTTGTTTTGATTTTGAGTGATCACTTCAACATTCAGTCTTAGACCGTTCCCTTTCCTACCCTGATGCTCTCTGCCGGGGTACAGTGAATCCACCCCCTCGGTCACTGCGAGACAACTCTCTGCAACATTTATCCTGCCTGCTGAAGAGGCTTTCCAAAGCCCCGTGGTCACGGGGCAATCAGTGACAGGGAAGACACAACAGACACTAGTGTTCACAGCGCACAGACCAGAGAGAATCCCTGGAGCCCCGTTCCAACCGTACTCAAGACAATCCACGCGGTCCTGTCCTCTGCACGACGGCTCAGGGAGCTCACTCACCTGATTTGATACTGACCTTCCCCTCCGGGGCTTTAAATTTTGCACTGGAGGAGACATGCTATTTATACAGCAGCAAGTAGCCACTTGAAAGAAAGCCTTGCCAATGATCCAATGGGCTCTGCCAAGTGCCATGAGAAAGACGATTGTTCAGCCCATTTCTTTACCACATCCTGAGCTCAATCCTGCACTTCCCCTCTTAACCCACTGGCAATTCTCCTGCTAGATCTCCTGACAGGCTCACAGAGCTCAGCTTGACATCTCTACAACATAACCCAGCTGGAGCTGCCGCCAGGACACCCTGCATTAACCCCTGGGATGGGAAGGGAAGGGTCACTCCTGGCGGTCAGAGCCTGAACGAGCCCCTCTCCCTCCAGCGCTGCCATAGCATGGCTTGGAAGGTAAAAGCAAATAGAGATTGAGACTGAACAGCCTGGATTTTGGAGATGTGGGTGCCTGCTGTTCCCACTGACTCTCAGCTGGGGTGCAATTGCTCCACGCCTCTGAAAATTGGACTCCGTGTAGCAGAGGTTCTCAAACAAGTAAAGGGTTGGCATCCAAGATGTTTGATACAACTAGAGCGGAGCTTTGTAGAGAGTAAACAAAATCTGTGCCAAAAGCTGCTCTCATTTACAGCTACAAAAATCCCAAGTCACTCTCTGAACTGCTGAAAACATCAGTCTCCAGAGCAGTCAGGGAAACACAGAGTTTCATTTTGCTGTGTCCTGATGACCCCAAGACTTCCAGCCATCAGGCAAACGTGGCAATATTGTCCCCTCAAGGAGAAAGAATAAATACTGAGGCGGGAAGCAGAAAAAGTGATTTCTCTCTCCACAGTGTTAGAAGTGGGTGTGTACAAGGAACGTTTTGAGATGATAAAGGAACCTTTACACACGGCTGATACACCAGACACCAGGCCACCTTTATGTTTTTACTTCTAGAAACACCTCTGAAGTGAGGGCTGGGTGGACACGGGAGCCCAGACACGGCTGGTCCAGCTTCACCGGAGAGGCTGCCTGGTAGGTGTCTGCAGCCTCTGTTCCTGAGCCAGGAAGATCCAGGGGGGTATCCTTCCTAAAGCATCACATGGAGCTGTCTTAAGGCCATGCTTGGCATTTTTTGGGGTGTCTTTTCATGTCCTTTCATTTGTGGGACCATGGGTCCAAGTTCTAAGCCGCTAGCAAAGGGAGCAGGTGAGTGCTGCCGTCCTGCCCGATGAGTTTAAGCTGTGACAGACTCAAAGAAGCTCCTTCAGCCCAGCCCTGGGGGAGGCAACGCTTCCTCCGGTGGGCTTACCAAACCGGTAAGTCACATCATCTGCAACACATTATAATTAAGGAATCATTTCTTTAAAAATAGAATTTGCATTAACTGGATTTGTGACTAGGAAAGACACTGCAAACAAACAGAAAACCTGCAGATTAGGATGCTAATTAGATGCATTTCTATTTATAATCTGCCTTGATCAGGCTGAAGTATTTTCTGTTTCAGGTGTCAGTGCTACACCCATGAATGTAAGCAACTCCCCTGGCAGGGAAACACCTGCTTGTCTCTGGGGACAGGCAAGCGCCAGGGAAAGAGCCGACGCCAGAGGGTCGGGGTGTGCGTTGCCTGCTGCCTCCCTTGCCCCTTCTCCTTGGAGACCAGCCCGAGAGGAGCAATGGCCAAGGACAACCTGCCCAGGACATCTCCTACAAACACCAGACTTCTCTGCGCTGGAAAACTGCAGGCAGCTTTGCCTTTTCCATCAGGAGCAGTGGGGTGGAAATCTCCAAAGAGCCAGGGCTGGGAAGGACAAGGATCTGCAGCTGGGGCAGGCAGCACTACCCAGCTCCGGACTGGAGAGCTCAGTCTGAAGAGGACAGACGGACACCAGGAGGTCCCAGAAACCAGCCTGAGAGTCACTGGGCTTCTTGCCTTGACTTTCACGGCTGCAGCAAGAACAGGTCCCGTTTCTGGAGCAAGCTGGGAGCAGTGGCACTGAGTAGGACGCTCCCAGCTAAGCCAAGACTTGTCCTTGGTGCCGAGATCAGAGTGAAAAGGCCAGAGCCGAGAGAACAGCGTGTTCAGGAGGCACAGACGTGCCCAGCACGCTGCCGACTGCCCGAGCCTGGCAGCCTGAGAGCCTGCCAGAACTGGTGGGTGCTTCTCATTTCTCCTGCTGATGTCTTATTCCAGATTAACTTCTTTTTTTTTTTTTTTCCCCTGGAGCTCCCTCTTTCACTGCAGAACACCCAGAAGGAATAAAGAGATAGCAGGTCCACCCCGTTCTCCTTTTCTCCTAAAGCCTTCAACAACAGCACATGGATAGTCTTTTGGGCCACAGGAATTATTGTTAACGGGAGCCGGGGGGGGTTTGTGAGCTGTGTAAAAGGATCTAGCAAAAATGCAGTGATAAAGCAGGACTTGGCGAAGTGAAAAACAGCTACAGGGTTGTTTTTTTAAATGCAGCTTAAAGAAAGAAACTTAAAAGATATGAGTCATCATTTTGAAATGTGCATCAAACAAGTTAAATAACTCTTACTTTCTTAACGACATTATTAATCAAAGTGCATTGATTCTTGAATCAGATTCTACTACCAACAAGCTTTCTATCTTCTCCATCCTGATGCATGCATTAAGAGAGTTTTATTCTGACAGATACAATATAGCAATCAATAAAATCTTATTATATGGAGCTGAGATACATGGATTTGTTGCAGGATTTATGCACTACTTTCAAACCCGGTGCTATTTCATGTCTCAGCCTTAACCTGTAATTGAAAATAAATCTCCCTGAATACACCAGATTCTAATTTTCTGGATGTATGGGCAAACGTGAATGGAAGCCGGCCTTCCCTCGGGGAGAAGTCTGCTTTCTGATCGTATCACTCCCGCTGTGCACACCGCTGTATCGCCAGATTCCTCCGGAGAACGCGCCCTGCCCGGCCCTGCGCAGGCAGGAGAATAGGCAGGCAAACGGGCAGTGCCCGGGCAACTCCACCACCCTCCCAAACCCTCCGTCCCCTTCCTCACGCCTCCGAAGCCACTTGCTGCCTCCTGGGCAGAGAGAACGCGACCTGACGGTGCCAGAGCCCCAGCGCCACGAGCATCGCGAGGCTGGGATGGATGAATAAAGACCAGGGAGAGGGATGGCCAGAGAAGCACGTGTTTCTCTGCTGCCTTCCTCCAGCAGAGGTTTGCTCAGTGATTGCTCATAGAGTCATAGAATCATAGAATGGTTTGGGTTGGAAGAGATCTTAAAGATCATCCAGTCTCACCCCCCTGCCATAGGCAGGGACATCTTCAACTAGCTCAGGTTGCTCAGAGCCCCGTCCAACTTGGCCTTGAATGTTTCCAGAGATGGGGCATTCCCCACCTCTCTGGGCAGCCTGTTCCAGTGTTTCACCCCCTCATCGTAAAAAAATTCTTCCTTCCTTATTTCTTCCTTCCACCTCTCCTGCTCAGCAGCATGTGAGTACGGTCAGAGGTGGCCTCTCACCTCGCAGGGTGTGGGGCAGCTGGGAAGGTGTCACAGCGACAGGAGACAGCCAGCCGTAGGCATTTTTCCTTTTGGTCTGTCTCGGTCTCTGAGGGCTCGGGGCTGCCTGGATGCATGACAGCAGGTGGATACCCAGCAGCCTCCCTGGAAATGGCTGGAGGGGACTTTGATCTAAGCATCTCTGTCAACAGTGTTAATACAATAAAAATAATCAAATTCACTCTGATGGAAATGAGAGAGATGGGAGAGATGGGCAGACAGCGGTGCAAATCGGAGGGAATAGAGGATGGGAGCACCAGTAAATCACCTACGCAACACCACAAGTTCAGAGGCTTCTCAAAAGAGCCACGATCTTGAATTCATCAAAAAGTCACTGCAGCATCATGTCTTTTTACCTCCTTTTTTTTCCCCATAACACACACACACACATGTACGTACTTATTCCTTCTCTTAACTGGAGGCACAAAAAGGGCACGTTTGCAGAGGGATGCCTGCACTGGCCTCCCGCATGGCACGCACACGGTGTTTGCCTCTTGGCCCGGGGGGAGGAAACACAGGTTTGCAGTTGTTGCACAGAATGTCTGGTCTTTCCGAGATTTCCCTAGAAACGGAGCAGGGAGCTGCAGGAGCACACTGCGGAGAGAGCGCTGGTGGCCACAGTCTGCATCGTTATTTTTTCTGTCCTGTCGTGGAGGGAATGACCATCCCCAATGCTCAACATGAGGTTGTTTTCTTGGGGAAGAGAGTTCCATGGGAGAAAAGGGGATTTTAATAAAGCAGCTGTCAATCAGAAAGGAAAACGACCACTGCCATTAAGCATTGACTCTTTTTTTGGTTCCTCTACTTTCTGAAAAAAACCCCATGGTAACTCAATTTATAGGAAGAGCAACCAGAAACAGAGAAACGGCCTGAGGAAGGTACTGGGGAAACAAATGACTTACAGCAGAAAAGACTTAAAAATTCAAGATTCCTTTGTGAGCCTTGCTCTGCGGGAAGCAGCCGATGGAGCTGATGGAGCAGTGCAGCAGGCGGCTCGCAAGGTTTGAGCGGGGGGCATGTATGAAGGGAACTGGCCCTCAGACCACTCAAGCAGCAATTTCAGTTAACTCCGGTCACAAAACCAACGGAGGGAACGAGCTCTGGAGACTCCTGGCTTTGTGTGTGTGAACTCTGACGAGGGATACCCAGGTAGAGCCCCAGGCTGGTCATACACCTCGTGAAGCAGCGGGGAGGGGATGCTCAGAGCCCGGCATGCGGAGACATCCCCCCACCTTCTGTTTAACAGCACAACTAGTGACAGCTGCGGGACACCCCTCTCCATGTGGTACCACCCCAGAGCAGTGTCCTTCCAGGGACGGGCTCCTGACGAGGCGCAGCACGAGCAGCACGCCGGGGTTGCCCTCGCAGTAATTACTCTTCATTTGCTGACCCACCGGTTTTTGGGATCGCCGTTAACGATGACAGCGGAGGAGTTACCCATGCTGTCTCCAAGTTTGCCCTCTCCAAACCTTGTCCCTGCCACCGCTGAGTGCACATTCCCCATGTCCTTGAGGGATGGGGGGGACCCAGCCACCGCCTGCAATCACACCGTTATCTGCTTTAGGTGACCTGTAGGTCACTTGGTGGGGACCCACACGCGGCTCCAGCAGCGAGACAACGCTAGTGCGGCGTCGGAAATACCATCGCCTGGGTTTCAGGAGCACCGTGCACACACACACAGCCTCACCTTTAAAACATCGACCTGTATGGCCTGCAAATGGCAGATATAGCAGATTATAGCCCGGCAGCACCCAGGTTTTGCCTCTTTTGGATTCTGCCAGCACAGTCTCCACTCCAAAGTTACCCACTGCTGCTTAATGGGGGTAATTCACCCTTCACACCCCAGTTGCTAGGATGGGACATAACCTCCTTGGTTCTCTGAATTGGGTTTTTACCACCCCAGGGATGTTTGCCATCTCCGAGTGACCCCAGAAGGCTGTCACCGTGGCGGTGGCAGGCAGGGCGGGCGAGGGGCGACGGGGCGCGCTCATGGCACTGCCGGCTAAATGAGGCTTGGGAAAAAAAAATAGCCCTATTGACCCGATGTCTGTGAGAGACGGGGCAAGCGGTCAGGAGAGGAAGGAAAGGAAAGAAAGGCAAAGAGTGGGGGAACGGGATGGGGAAGAGAGTTAAAAGCCTGTTGTCCTCCCTAGGCAGCGGTGGGGGATGTCGGGGAGGCAGGCTGGCCGGGGGTCTGCTGCTGACTGGGCACCCCCAACCCAGCCCAAACCCCTCACGCCTGTCTCCATGTCCCCCCTCCTTTATTCTAGCTCTGAGTTTTGCTCAGCTAGCGAAAGGGTTAAGTTTAATTTATACTGATTTCTATTTAATATCATTCTCTCCCCGTAGGAGCCGGCAGCTGTGAGCTGATTGTACTCTCTCATTATGCAGTCTGTATCACTAATGGCCTGTGACAAAGGCATGCCATCTTCCCGGCCTTACCCCCGAGAGCCAATTAAACACACATACTCCCTTCCTGTTTGCAGCGCATTACAATGAAATTAAACTGAATTTCAAAATCATTTTCTCCTAAAGACATCTCTTTGCAATAATTAATGCATGCTATTCCTTTGCATCTGAAATATTCATCAGGAGTGTTGACTAAAAAAATTTTTGAAGCTGATTGCCCTGCACCCTGCACATCGCCTGACGACGCTCCAGTCCCAGCCCGCGGTACTCGCCCGGGATGGGGACCCGTGGTGACACTGCCGGCAGGGCAGCTCCGCGTCTGCTTCGGGATAACAATAATAATAAATCACAGCTTCTTCAAGAACCGTAAATAAATAAGATTACGCAGAAGGCGTCAGAAATCCAGCCTGACTCCTGACTCGACGGCGCTGCTAACACACAGTAAAAGAGGGGAATGGGGAAGTGTTAAGGTTGGGCAGAAACGAGCCATCCTGCCCTTCTGCACTGGCAAGATTAACCAGCGGTTGGGCTCGGTGCAGGCAGACAAACGCCACTGCCTGTATCTACCCTGCTGCCCAACGGGCTCCCAGCCGCTGGCAGGGCAGCAGGAAGGTGGGCACGCCGAGATACCAACCGGCAGCCGGGGCTGGAGCCTGCCAACCCGGCCCGGGGCTGGTTCAGTATTTAATCTAAATCGCAGAACGGCGCCGGGGGACGGGAACCTCTGACCGAGGAGGTCTCTGACCGCGCCACGCCACGCGCAGAGCGGGAGGCGTCATTTGAAGCACATCACTTATTCATGGCCTGTCACATCTATCCCCTTTGGGAAACGTCTTCAGCCTGGTATCCTCTTGAATTTGTTATCCCATGTGAGGGGCAGGATTAGGCTTAAAAGTTCTCCTCCAAAAACTTGCCCTCCCAGACACAGTAGGGACCGTCCCAACGGCAGCTGCTGCTATCACAGGCTACCAGGATCTTTTTTCTGTTTGCAAATATTTGATAAAACCTCCCAAGGCTCACACAGGACCCACCTGCAATAGGTATTATTATCATTGAGGTATTATCTTCTGGTGAGATTTGACTTGAAAGAAGCAAATACCAGCGGTCTCCCCATCCCTGGAAACATTTTATGTTACAGAAACTTTTCCCGCTCTTGAAAAGGAAAGGCAAATCCTGAGAAAACCCAGAAAAAGAAACATTTCCTTTTCCACAACGTATCATGTAAAAATAAAATGAGCCTTGGTTTCAAATTAAAAAGTCTCTATTTGGAAGGCTCAGACTTTTCATTTTTAAAAAATGTTCTGGCAATTTCAAAACCCCTTCCTGAACCGCCCCCCCCACTGAAGACACCCGCTGTGATTCTTCCCCAGAAAGTTCAGCTTTCCATCAGTTAGTACTTTCTGACAAATGGCGATTCCTTGATGAGCTCCCTTGTGACGCCGGTGGCCAAGCCCACGACCCCAGCCCACCCCTTGCAGCCGCGCTGCCCGCGCTCGTGCCTTCGACCCTACACACCTTGTCTTCAAATACTCAGCCGTGACCAGGAGGACAAACTCCCCCGCAGACACCGCGCCGGCAGCGAGAGGGGCGGCAGGATGGACCCAGCTCTGGGAGCCGACTGGGGTCTTTCCACTGACAAGGTCCCCATGTAGATTAAGCTAAACCCCTCCCATTTGCAAAGTTTAATCCCCAGAAAACATTAAGCACCGGTATATTATAGTTACAAGCAAGCAACTCCAAACGTACCCCATTACTTGGCTGGCTAATTATGGCCAACGCAAGCAAAGCCCGGCCCCGAGCCCGGTGTTTGGAAGCGTGGCCAGCCCGCACCCCCAGCCAGGCTGTGACCCCCCATCTCCAAACCCCCCCAGCAGCCGGAGAACCCCGGGGCCCAGCCCGGAGCTACTGCCCTCCTCTCCCCTCGCGGTACCTGTTTTAAACCAGCCGTCGGGTGTGAAGGCATTTGCTGTTTCTCTGGGTCTGTTCCAGTACTCGCGGAAGACAGAGGGTCCCTTCACAAGCAGTTCCCCTTCTTGGCCCTCGAGACCTGGCGTCACCTAGGACAAGCACACAGCGAATGCACCCCAGGGAGCGGCCGCATCGCCCCCGCCGTCTGTCCCCCGTGGTTGGGACAAGCAGGACCCATGCTGTGTGCCCTCCCAGCCTTCACCACCCTCCGACGCAGCCCGCCCACTGGCAGGACCTCTTTCCTCAGGTGAAGAAGGACTTGCCAGAGCAGCTTTGATGCTCAAAACCATTGAAAATATACATCTGTGTTAGCTGAAAAGAACTGCCACCCTGGAACTGCAGTCCAGGCAGGCTGACACCTTCCAGCTGCTGGCAGAGGGGAGGGCTTGCATGCAAACATGTGGGAAATGCTCTTGGAAAAGGGTCTGGAAATACTCTTGGGAAAGGGATGGTCCTTTCTGAGCCCTGGGTGGCCTGATGCAGACCAGCTTCACAAGAGCTCTCTGCACCCTGCTCCCACCGCAGCACCCACCAGCCTCTGTCAGGGTCAGGGTCTGGAGCACAGGTCTGATGGGAAGCGGCTGAGGGAACTGGGGGGGTTTAGTCTGGAGAAGAGGAGGCTGAGGGGAGACCTCATGGCCCTCTACAACTCCCTGACAGGAGGGTGCAGAGAGGGGGGATGAGTCTCTTGAGCCAAGGAACCAGCGCCAGGACAAGAGGGAATGGCCTCAAGCTGTGCCAGGGCAGGGTCAGACTGGCTCTTAGGAAGTATTTCTTTGCAGAAGGGGTTGTTGGGCGTTGGAATGGGCTGCCCAGGGCAGGGGGGGAGTCCCCATCCCTGGAGGGGTTGAAGAGTCGGGTTGACCCAGCGCTGAGGGATCTGGTGGGGTTGAGAACAGTTCATGGTTGGACTGGAGGAGCTTCAAGGGCTTTTCCAACCCAGATGATTCTGTGATTCTCCCAGGGAATAATTTGGGAAATTCCCCCATCCCCACTTGCTGCCCTCAGAGCCTCAGCACGGTGTGGGATGCTCGGGGGGCATCAGTAGAGACAGCTTGTTGTGTGATCTCCAGGCACCCGACGAGGGCACCCACCCACTCAGGGTCCCCCTCTCCTGTCTCTCCTGGGTGAGCCTGCCCTTCCCCTCGGGGGACGCATGAAAGCAGGGCACGCAGGCTGCCTCCTGAAAGACCCACACATCCCTGAGCACTGCTGCCCTCCAGGTCCGTACATCTTGTACATCTGGCAGCGACAGCAGCAAGCTGAAGGGGTGAGTGGATGGCTCGGCCACTGAAACTGCAGCCCCAGGGGACACCGGCCACCAGCCGCGCCCTACATGCACTGAATTTGCAGCGTCCTCAGGGACAAGGATCATCCTCCTGCCCATCGCAGCCAGGCGATGCAGGGGATGAGGCGCTCCCATGACCGTGCAATGCTGCTGTCTGCTCTGTTGATAGATAGAAAACTTCGCTTTCCAAAACTGTCAATCTAACACTTTTTTTTTTTTTTCCTGAGGAGGTGGCAGGAAACACCATCTGATTTGTTCTCAGGGACACGCAGCTCCTTTCAGGCTCACTGGAAGGCAATGGTTGTAGTGACAACTCAGTACCCTGCAAACCTGCACAGGCAGGTTTTCTATGGCAACAAAACAAATACCCTGCTGTTATGGAAACTGGAGAATCGCAGGAAGGTCACAGGCTCGCCTGATGGTATCTCATCTCCCCTGCACATACATCGTTTTGTAATTATAAGGACGCAGACGGGCTAAGAGATGAGGCACTAGAGAGGCACGAACATCGCACCGCTCGTGGGACTGTGTTAACCTGAAGCCCTTTGCCGGGAAGATGTGCAAAGCCGCTGCTGGGATGGAAAGTCACCACGAGATGTGCTTGTACATGCTGCTCCATCCCTTTGCAGAGAACAGCCTGGTAACGGGAACTCCCAGCCACTTTGTACTCGAGCTGCCGCAACATGGACCAGATCCATCTGGGACCCCAAAAGCCAGCGGTGCCAGAAACGCAGCCGCGAGGGAAAGCAGTAATAGCAGAACTGGAGCGCCAGGCAGAATCCCAGGGCAGGGCAGGCTTCGTGCCTCTGCGCAGCCTTTGATGGAAACAAAGCTTCTCTAATGGAAAATGCTTAGAAAGCTGCTTTTAAGGCACAATCTTTAAGTAATTTCTTCCCGATGTCCTGTCTTGGAAGATGGGGTGACACGAGGATCTGTGCATACACAGCCCAGGCACTTCTACAGAATTGTCTAAAAACCTCCATGTGCCACAGGCTGGGCCAAGCCCCCAGAGCCCTGGCTCTGCATCATCTCAACTGCCTGGAAGATGCTGCAGGAGAAAAAGGTCATTAATGCTGATGACAGGAGTTTAGCTGAAAGATGGCAAGGTGAGGATGGTGCTGGATGAGTTCTCTCCAGAGGATCTGAAAGAGGGAGCCTGAAGACCAGACTATCCACAAGCAGAGAAACCTGAGGTCCAGGAGAGCCCAGGACCAAACCTGCCCATACCTGCAGCAGCAAAAGGGCAAGAGGCACAAAGCCTGTGTGGGCAAACGTGGCGGGGACATGGTGGGTGATGCAGGGGACAAGGAGGGTTTCAGTGCTGCTACAAAGGCTGCGTGTGGTTTTACAATGCAGCTCTTCCTTTCCACTCCTTTTCCCACCGGTCCAGCCACGGCATCATAAAACAAGCAACTTCCCCGAGCAACCCAGGGTCGCCAGTGTTCCCAGTTCCAGTTTTGCCCATCGTGGGGGGGTAATCCAGCCCTTACACCCCTGCCAGCAACACCTCCCCTCCCAGGGGGCAACTCCACGCCACTCACCTCCCTGCAAACCCCACTGGGTCACATCCACCCCAGCTCAGCTAGAGACAGCGACTACCAAAACTGCCCTTGCATTACAGGCGTTTCAGTTACTACTGTGAGCCTCCAAAGTCAATCCCTTTAGCTGTCAGGCTGCTTCCGACTCCTCCAAAAGGGCTGGGGAGTGGGTGGTGGAGGTAAGGATGGTGGGGACCTGCAAACAGTTGCCTGAGCTTCATCTACAGATCCTGCCAGAGTTTGTCTTCTGCTTGTCGGCGCTGAAAGCAAGAACGGGTGTAAATTTGGCTACTACAAATGCCTTCAGCCCCAGCCTGCCTGGCTGAGCCCTGCCCTGCACAGGCACTGCCACTCCACCTCCACAACCCGCTCAGAGCAGCAGAGCTGCCCCTGGGACCAATCCTGCACAGTGTTTACCTGTGTGCTGCGATGTCTTGTGTGAATCAAGCCTTGAACCAGCTCCAAATTTCTTGTCATATCAACTCAAATTTTGGCAGCGGCTCAACCCACATCTTATCTCGAGCAGAGCTCCTTGGCAGCAGGCACCTCCCTGTTGTGTAATTTAATGATGTTATGGCTGGCTTGCAAACAGTAAAACAGAAAGGCCGTGACGTTATCTTAATAGGATTTTGCTTGCTGAACTCCGAATGTCACTGGCACTGCTCCCCAGCGTAGCAGAGGGGACGCAAACCACCCCAGCGCCAGCAGCTTCTGCTGCTCGCAAACAGCAGAAATTAAAATTCAAGGTTCAAGGCATTTATCTCCTACAACCCCTTGCATCTGATCCCTGCTAAAATCCCACGTGCACCAAGCTAGCTGGCTGCTAACCCGCTCCGAAAGCGGGGTTTTTGCGGCAGCAGCATGTTTGTTTCCTTCCTCCATCAAATCTCAGCGGCACCCGTCGCCGATGCACCGGATCGACGTCGCGAGGAGCTGCTGAAAGCATCAGCGTGCTAATTGCACAGATATCCTCCTCTCCTAGTGCCATATTTTAATACATGTTTCAACTGCTTTAAAGCATTCAAGGGACTTTAACAGCCAGGCACAGCGTGCCCCCGAAGGTTGCTGGTTGATAGCTTTCTGCTGTAAAACCGATCTGGCAAGTTGAGCTGGGCCAGCCGGCAAACTAGATAAGATTACATTTTCCACACCTGAAAAGAAAAGGTTGTAATAAATCCTTTGAAGGACTAAATCTGGGTGATTATAAAATGCATATTTTCCCTGCTTCCATTTTACCTCTTTATTAGGAGGAAGCGAGGGCGGTTTGTAAATAGCTGGGAATCCCCGCTTGGCAAGAGGCCCTGGGATTTGTTCAAAGTGGCCATTTGTTTTCTTGCGGTCTCTGATATGCGCTGCCCCGCGCTCCGCCGGGAACTGCGGGAGAGGAGCTTGTAATGGACTTTAATGGAATTAGGGGCTTTTATGGAGGTCGGCTCAGAGCGGCGTGACTTTCGCTGGGAAGCAGAGGAGGCACTGCGGATTCCTAAGCAGAAACATGTGGAAAACACAGAGCAAAAGCTGGAAGGTGAGGTGTGTAAGGGGAGGGAATCACTTGTGAGCGGGCTGATGGAATCAGAATGAAGGCAGAAAAGCTTTTAGGAAAAAAACCCAAACACCTTCTTCAGGTTGCAAGCAAGTTTCAGGGGGACACATTTAGCTTCTACCAGACCCCTCCTTCCTCTTGCGCTCCCGCAAAATAATAACCTGAACCTCTTTCCTGGGCGGGTACCAAAGGCTGCGGATCAGAGCATCTTCTCTCAGGAGGGACCTTAAAAGGGACCTTGCAACTCTTGCACCCCAGAAATGCGAGGCAGCACATTCGCACAGCAGTTTGCCTGGATGGGGTGAAGTGGAGCGGGGTGATAGGTGGTGCCAGCGCGTCTTATAGCCCTCCAGATCTCATATCATTTTCCTTTTACTCTTCTCTACTTACGCTTCCATCCCTGGGACCCCACTCCCCGTTCCACCCTCCTACCCAGTCCACGTTCCGACTCCTGCGCAGTCCTTACTCCACAAAAAAACATTTCCCCACAGCCAACTGCACTCCTGCAGCTCCCACCACCCGGGGATGAACAGGGAGAGCAGCCCGGGGTGCACATGGGCTGGGCACCATCACTGACGCGACCAAGAAAAGCAAAAGCATTTACATTCATGGGGAGGAAGGAAATGTTCTGCAGCCCTGCCTCCTCTGCCACAGCCCTACTGCACTGCTCGGCTTGGAAGTGCTTGGCACTTTTCCCCACCTTGTAAATAAGTGATTACTGTGATGAAAATAATTAAGCAACCTAGCCTTTTAAGTGACTAATAGAAGGCAATAATTTATATGTGTGAGGTTTATGGAAGTGATGGAGGCCTTTTAGCAGGTCTCGCCGAGGAACTTTTTTCTGTTTTGGGTCTTTGGGGTTTTTTTAAACATATCAGAGCACGGAAAATAATATAACGAAGCCTAAAGAGCTGCAGAGCATGGATGAGACCCTCATGAGACCAGTCACTCACCACTTCAAGATTTCGGTGGCCCTGGGACTACTGTGATACAGCAAAGCCTTGCCCCAACGTGGCATCCAACAGCTCAGCCCCCACTGACCTGGAGAAAGCACAGGAGCCCCAGGTTTTGCCCAGACTCTGCTTTTCCAGCCTGGGGGATCACGCTGCATCCAGGCCTGGTGTGGTGGGTGACAAGGGAGGCGAGGACATGCCCACCTGCCTCCTCAAAGGAAGCTGAAGAGCAATAATCCGCTTGACAGTGCCTTTTAATCACTGTCTCCCTGGGCCATATTTGAATGGATGTCCTAGAGGTGTGAGGCTTGCTAGAGCATTACCAAATTCCCAGGCAATCTGAACTCTTGTGCACATTCATAATTAAAAATTCCCTGCTAAGTCGCGTGTTTTTGTAAAAGCATTATCGTTCCTCTGAGCTCCGTGTCCTGCAGCATCCTGCAGAAGGCTAGCAGGAGGCAATTTAGACACAGAACAATTTTCCTCCTGCTGGAAAAAAGGCAGATTTCTGCTCCTCGGGGACACAGCACAGAGAGAGAAAGGAAAAAAAAAAAAAAAACCCGACCAAAAACCCCAAGCCCAGACTGTAATCTGCGAGGCCACATTTCACATCTGTTTTTGCAATGTTAACTTTTATAAAAGGGCTGGGAATAACACAATCAATTTACTTTTCATTTTGGAGGGTTATAAATTTAAAAGCAAGGCTGGTGCACAGCGGAGCTAGAACACTGAAACTTATTTTCAAAAAAGCCAACCCTCTACTTACAGCAAATGTTGCTCCACTGAAAACAAAAGTGATTGTATGTATTTTTAGGCAATACTGATTTTTGAAAGTTACCAGACTGATTAACTCCAGATGATCCCAAAAGAACCACAGAAAACAACCAAGTTTGGGAAAGGTCAGTCCTTCCCGCAGTTGCTCCACGGACCCAAAACTTCTTGATCTATATTAACACCATAAATTAGACGTGTAATGCTATTCCAGAAACGCCAACCGCTCCCCACGCTGCTGTTCTCATCCTTCTTGTTTGCAGGCTTCAGAAGATAATAAACGAGGCGAGATGTCAGCACATCTTCCCACTCCCTCAGCTCTCTTCATTAGAGGAAGGCTCCTGACGTGCCCTCGCAACGCCCGCTCCGATTTTGTGCTTAGGGGCAGGCAGAGGACCAGGCAAGGATTCAATTAGCAGCCCACCTTTGGTTCATTTTTCATAAGCCTCACTTAAAAGTCGAGGTCAGCAAGGCTGTGATGCGCTGTGACTACAGTCGATCATGCTGCCCGAGAACCTCTAATTGCTTCCTCGTGCTAAGCCGTCCCCTCCTCCCTTTGGCTGGAAGCGCTCTGGGGCAGAGACTGTCCCTTTTTCTTCTGGCCTCCATGCTTCAGCATCTCCTCACCATGGCCAGGGCTCTTTGGCAGACATCTCCAAGCCCCAAGGGAGGTCCAACAGGCCTGTCATGGGTGGAAGCAGGTTGTAAGCACGCGGGTTGAACCCACAGCTCAGGACTCAGGGGTGAAGTTGCAAAAATCAGGTAGAAATAAGCAGCAGCGACTGTGCTGGCAGGAAACCCGCTTTCATCCCACAGCTCACAACACCAAACATGAACACTCCAGGCTCCCAGGCTCTCCTGGCACAGGCAAAGATACAGAAAAGGGCTGAAGACCAAAACCAGCCATGATGGGACCGAAAAGGAACCCACCCACCCTCATGCTTGGAGAACCAAGACTGCTGGCCTGGCAAAGGGGTCAAGGACACACATCCCGAGTCTTCCCCCTGCTACAAGGAGGAATAAAGGCATAAAACAATAATAAAGAGATTAACAGAGATCTTGCTATGACTAAGGCTAGCTCAAAGGAAACACTCATGGAAAGAGGGTTCTTCTTGACAGATGGATTCAATTTCAGTGTGCAAGGAAATAGTCTTCTGGGATCAAGGCTGCTCCTGTGAGAAGAGAAGTTTTCAACTGAGAAACAAGGGGACATGGTGATAATATAATCTCTGCCTCCACTTTTACTACCAGGAAGAAATAAAATACAGTTATGGCCACAAATAAAAAAAAAAAAAAAAAAGAGAATGCAGACAGAAAGAAGGAAGGAGATACAAATACATATGAGAAGGCAATTACTGACCAAGTTGACTAAGGAACTGGATGTGATCAATGAGAAGCAGCTAAAATGTTTATACAGTAATGAAAGCAGCCTGGGCAACAAGTGGAGAAACAAATTACTTGGGCAGGACACAAAAGAGGATACAGGGGAGATGAGAGGAACAGGGTGAAACAGAATTCCGAACTGGAAGATACACAACTGCAGCGTCCAACACTGGGAGGGCTTTGGAAGGAGTTTTTGGAAGAGGCAGAGGCAGATGGAAAACGGGAAAAAATGCAGTGTGAGTTTACCATAGGCGGATTGTGCCAGAAAACCTGAGGACCGATGTTCCAGATACAAGAAAAGCAGCAGATCTGATCCTGGCTTCCTTCAACAACACATTCCCCACGCTGCCTGCCCGGGAGGTGGCTACTGATGGGAGAGATCACGGGGCTGAGGGCAAGATTCGTGAGGTGGGCAAAGACCCAGGCAGAGGAGACAAAGCCCAGAGCATCCCGCGAGCCCCTGCGGTAGCCAGCCAGCCCCCTCAGACAGCCTTCAGCTCTCTGTAGCTCAACTTGACTTTCACCCCAAGACCCAGGTAACGCCTTGACCCTGAATCAGCGACTTGCCATTCTGACGAAGACATTCTACAAGGCTTCAGCACCACTCGGCACATCCTGCACCTACGGCAGCGAGCTGTAAGGTTCACCGGGGAGAGACCTGGGGGAGGCACCAGTACACAGGGATGGGATGCAGCAGGGACAAGAAAACAGATGAAAGATTGTACCGTTGGGAGGAGAGATGTTCTGGAAGTGTAGGAGCGCTGCAGACAAAGAACAGTTTTAGGCTGAGGTCTGATCAGGATAGGAAGGGAATAAATCAGGGTGGATGCCTGGGACAGCCAGAGCCAGGAGTGCCAGGGCCAGGCAGTCGCATCCCCACCAGCATGTCGGTACCTGCCCATTTTCAGGAACACCAGTCACAGCCGGCACGTGCCTGTCTCCAGCCCCAGGAGCTACAGGCAACAGAAGAGCCAGTACGTGGGCACCAGCTGTTTCAAAACACCTGGATGGATGAGACAGAGGAGATACCACACAAGAGGTACATGTGTAACAGCACCTCCAAGGAGGACCTGGCCCAGAGAGGTGCCAAGTACCCAAATCCACACCACCCACCCATGGGCAGCAGCCAGGGGGGTGCCCAGACCTCGGAGGACACCTGGGAGCTCAGCGGTGACCGAGTACCTCCCCACTGCTTCTCTGGGAGATCTGGGATGAACGTGAGCAAGGTGGAGCCATTCCTGGTCCCCTCCACAGGGGCATCAACAGCCAAGACCTCCGGTCATAACAAAGGGTGACAGTGCCAGCCACCCCCAACGCCCGCAGCCCCACGGAGGTGCTGGCAACCAGCAGCAAGCTGCTAGCAGATGGCAGAGACGCGGGGGGCACAGGGAGGAGGGGCCACGAGATGCTGGTGGCTTTTGGGAGGGATGGCCGCAGCCGAGCCGGTTCCCATCCAGGACGACAGCTTGCATATGGATAAACAACGAGATAATTACAACCTTTGGGGGCGGGGGTGGGGAGAAAAGCCCATGGCTGCAGCGTCCTCCTGCTGCCAGCTCCTGCAACCCATACGTCCCACACGGCTCCCTTCGCAGCCTCATCACGAGAAAATTACTCGCCATAAAAGCCCTGGCTAGAGCACGGCATTAGATACAGCTGTGAAACCATTTATCTATTGATAGACCCCTATTGTCAGGGACTGGGGTTTGGCTTTCGTGCGAGCGAGCAATTTGGAAAAGGGAAAAAAAAAAATCCAACAAAAATGACAACCCAAAAAACCTACCAACTAACAAACAAACAAATAAAGAAGGAGAGAGACAATACCCGACAGCTTGCAGGGTTTCCAGGCCTCTGCCAGCTGGGAAGCTAAGCGTATGAAATATGCATCGCACTGAACAAAGCAAACTGCAACGTTCAGTGCTGGAGAGCTGTAACCCTTTCCTGTGCGCCAGAGCCAGGCACGGCGAGAGCAACATCCCTGGGCTGCCAAAAAGTTATGTGGAAAAAAAAAGACCAGGAGAAAAAGCACCTGGGGCTGTGGGTAAGGATTATGGAGCCTGCCTATGTGGCCAGACACTCAACAGGCAGCTGGTTAAGGTAGGTTAAAAGTTTAGGAACCGCTTCGGGTGTGAGCGGCTACAGGAGTAAGAGCTGGGATGGCTCCAAGCAGGCAAAGCTGCTGCTGTCCCCCAACATCTGCTTCCACCCCTCCGCTCCCCGGGGATGCGGCGGAGGAGAAGCACTTTGAATGCTCTCTCCGGGGCCCCACACTCGGCATTGCCATGCTCCTGCGCAGGGAGGAGGAGGGGGACACTGTGACAGGGCACGGGCGCTGTGACCCGGATGGGGAGTGTCCTCGCTGTCCCACGGCAGGTGGCCCCATCCCACACCAGGTCGCAGAGCATCCTCGGCTGGGAACAGAGCGGGCAGCGAGGCAGTCTCATCAGGCTGCAGCACCTTGCTTTGGTGTTGGCAGTGATGGTGCAGCTTCAGGCGGGGCACGGCCGACAGCCCGATCGCCTGCGGCTGCGTCTCAGGGTGCAGCAATGATTCACAAGGAAGCGGCGCGAGAGCCAGCTAGAAAATGTGAGCAAACTGGATGCGACAGAGCACAAGGCTCAGGAGAGCCGCGAGATCAGAGGGCTGGAGCACGGGCGTGAAAGGAATCCAGCACTCTAATCAAGGGATGGGAGAAAACGAAGGGAGGAACAGAGATCCAGCAAACTTTCAGCTAAGTAGATTATTGATCTTCAGGGTGTGCCAGAAACTAGCTTTGCAAATTACAGCAGTCCCCTGCTGCAGGCTCAGGCACTTACCGGATGGCAAAGCAGAAACGCTCCCCACCTCCCCGCTCCTGCCACCCACACGCCTTCCTCCGTCGAGCTCCTGTTTGCATCTCACTGAGGCAGGACACACAAACGTGTCCAAAGGGTGACGAGGTGAAAGGAAAGGGGTGAAACGGCGCGATGCACCGGCATCTAACGGGAGAGGCCGTGTTAGTGGGGAAGAAACAGCTCGGAGAAAGTCTGTTGTCTTCTGTTGTTGAGAGGGAGCAGAAGGCCAAAAGCTCAGCCCAACGCGAGCAGGGAAGGCGGTGATCTTGCGAGGCTCGGCACAGCTAAGCAAATAATTTCCTTGGCAAAGGCAGGCGCTCTTTCCGCTGGCAGTCAGGAGGGTTTCTGCACAGCGGAGCCGAGGTGTGAACGCCTCGCAGATTGCCCTGACAATGCGCCTAACCCCCAGCTCCAAGATCACCTGCTCGCAGGAGCCGTGAGAAGTGACAGCTTGGAGCCCAGCTCTTACCAGGGTGCTCAGCATCCCACCGGATCTGCCCCACCGTGCTCACCCTCAGCCCTCCGCGCTGCCAGGCACAGCCGCCCCACAGCACGGCTGCCCCACGGCACAGCCCCGTGCCCCCGCCACGGCTGGGACCGGCTCCGGTTTGGCAGTTTCATTATTATTTGTGCAGTGGCACAGATGTGCGCCGCGCTTTCCGGGTACGGAGAGAGGTCTCTGCCCTGAAAGTCGTACAGCTGAAGCAGACAGCAGACGCTCCCTGTGCCGGCCCGGCTGTCGGGAGGTGTTTATTTCCAGCAATCCATTACGTGACATTTGGTAATTTTTCATAGCATCAATGCCAAACCAGAGAGAAATGCCTGGAGCAGGGATGGTGTTGCGGATGCTCCAATCAAACCTGAGCAGAGCGGGCGCTGCGTGCCTCCTGCCACCGGCCCCACCACCATCCTGCCACTGGGACCCTTCTGCCTTTGCCACAGACCTCCCAGTGAACACGCTGTAAGCCCCAGAGCCCTCCTGCGAGGGAGGCAAGGAAGTATTTGTTTATCCCTTTTCATAAGGGACAAGCAAAAGGCCATGCCAGGGTTGTCTGGTGGCACATGTAGGGAGGGTGACACCAACCAGGTCTTCTCATCCCAGGGACAGCCCCTCTGCTGTGGAGGAGCTGATTTTAAATAAAGCCAGGCCTTGCTTTGACTGATGGAGCGTGATGAGCACTTGGACTGTGAGATCCTCCTCGTTTTAAATAAATTCCACTGACGTACTCTCTTCTGACATAAATTATTAACCAAGCATGATACACAGAGTGTGCCAGCAGCAGCATCTCAGGGCAGGAGTGGGCAGCAGGTGAGACTCTCTGCCTGCAACCACAGGTGTGAAGCAGTTAAATTACACCATCCCTGGGAGAAGAGGTGTGTCACCATGGCTGCCACCTGCCCGCCAGCATGGCCTACGCGATGGAAAGTCACACTCCATACCCGGGCCACACGAAAACCAAACTCCTGGCATCTCCCCACGTCCGTCCCTGCCAAGACACGCTGAGAGCAGCAACTGTTTTTCCCACCTTGCCCCACAGCCCTTCTGACAGTCCCAGGGACGGAGGCAGCCAGCTCCACTCTGCTCCTGGAAATGCTGTGGATGTCCTGCAGGTACCCAGCCAGCCAATGTCTCCTAGGGTGGCCCCAAGCAAATGGGACCATTTCTTTCCCTTCAGCCTGAAGAAACTCCCTGAGGCAAGGGACAAGATGGGTGAGATGGGGACAGCCCTTCAGAGAGGGACCAACCTATCTAAGCAAACTCTACCACCTCCCCACACCCTCCCCGGTTGATGTCTTGAGAATTCACCAGAACATTCAAAAAAAACCCAAGGGAGAGCCTGACGGAAAATCAGCCATCAGAAAGGGGCATGGGGCCAACACCAGCACTGGTGGGAGCTCCTGGGAGCACCGTGAGACGTTGGTACGGACCTCAGCCGCCCGCGCTGGGGGCTGAAGGGTGTAATGGGAGAAATGGTGGGATAAAAGGGCAATTCCTCTGCCCCAAATATAAACTCTAGCAGCCTGAAGCCAGAGAAAACACAAGAGTTATGTGAGTCTCAGCAATCTGGGGGGTGGTGGGCTTCCAGCACCAGACACAGGTCATATGGGCTCCCCTTCTTCTCCAGTCACTCAATGCAACCAGAGGAAGGTGAAGGAGTACTGAGCAGAAAAAAAAATTATGTATTTTTTCCTCTCATATTTCAGAAGAACAACGTCCACATTTCATCCTGGAAGTAGCTGCACTTTGGGGATTCTTGTGTCTGAGACCTAATTGGTAAAGCACCCAGGGATCCCTTAGGGTAAAAAAGGCATTATAGAATCATTATTAAAACGGACACATTATATTTCATGTCTCAGTTCCACACAAGTGGAAAAAAAAAAAAGGCCAAGATCTAACCCCAGGATGAGGGGACAAAACCTTGAAACATAATACTCATCCAGTGAAGTGATAAAACAGGACACAGCTTCCTACACGTTGAGTGCTGCACTGGAGTGGCCGCTCCAGGTCTCCTGCTTTGCCACACCGCAGCAGTGACACACAATAAAGAGCAGCAAGCCTTTTTTTTGTTTTTAAAAAATAAAAGCCACAGTCCCTGGCCAGAGTGGCCCCTCTCAGCTTTCCCCTGGGCTCATTTTGCATGTCTGGGGTGGGATCCAACGCTCCGTTACGGCATCGGAACGCACAGAGCGACCTGCTGCAGTTGACCACAACCCGCACGCGGGGCTGCCTGTGGTCCCGCTGGCTCCAGCTGCCAGCACAGATAATCAAGAGAAAAAAAAAAAATAACGGCTTTCACCAGTACTTACACCAGCAGTGTCTCTGGTATACCCTGCCACAGAGCGGGAAGCTCCTCTGGAACCCTTGGCATGCACGTGGCTAGATGAGAAGCTATTTCCCCGGAGGAATGAATGAAGCCCCGCATTTCAGGTTGAATCTCATGCCTGCCTGTCTCCCACCCACGTAGTGCACACGACTGCTGGCGTAGTTTCTCTGGCACATACAGCATCTATCCACTCAGCCGAGCCCGTACATCACCTGGCTATCGATCTGCCCGAGGCGACGTGACCTGCACCCACAACGAGGGTGCAAAGGAGACGTGGTGGGAATGCAGACCCTGATCAGCCGTTTCTGAGGGGAGAGAAAGGGGCTGAGGCAGCAGAACACCCCCAACCCTGGGCTGGGGGCTGCTTCTGCAGGGGGGAACACACGGCACCCCAACATGGGGGCAGCTTATGGGGAAAGGGGCCCAACCACTTCACCACCAAGGAAACCCAGCTCCTGCGATACTAGCACTGCTGGTGCAGGTATCACCCGGCAGTTGGAGCTCGGCACAGAGCTGGACTTCCATCGAAACCCAATGGGTTTCCCCCTGCACCATTTTGAAATGAATGTAACCCCCAAGGCCACCAGTCCTGCCCTTCCAACTCTCATTGCTAAACGCCCAATCACACCCAGTGAAATAAACACAGACCCTATTTCTGGGGTGACAAATCACTCATCTTCCCTCCCTGACTGCAGCTATTTAGTGACTCTCTAGACCAGAGTAGGGTCCATCTGAATTTCCTTCTATGCCTTGCTCTTACCTTCTGTAGCAGACTTCAACTTTTTGTCCTGGCTTCCAAAGGCCAGGCACTGCTTCCACTGAGGCATCAACAGCCTCAGCAGATACAATATCATTTTCTTATACCGTAGCCCACAGCCCTTATACCACAGCCTTCACCTCCCACTCACATGCAGGGGGTGGTGTTTTCTCTCAGATGTTGTTCATCAAAGACAACACTTGTGTGTAACATACCACGGCCATAGTAACCCATCACAAGAACACAAGAAAGAGAAAACTCTAAATAGCATCACTGAGCTCCCGGGAATAACAGCAGTGCAAGCCTTGGTCCTTGGGGCTTCAAAGTGCTGGGGAGAAGAGAACTCTTCATGAGACAGAGCGAAGCAGCAGAGAACATGGCTGAGCACTACCTGTGTGTTGTCTTCATCTCCCTGAGCAAGGATGGTGTAGGAACGAGCACCGTTCTTCAAGGTCTCCGTGGCAATGCGCACTTCCACCCCTGGAAGTGGGGTGCCCACAGAACCTACGAAGGAAAACAAGACTGAAACAGTGGACAGCCTCTGGGAAACAACAAAATCAAGGATGCAAAAGAGCAGCTGCTTGTCTATCAATGGCATCTGCAGACTGTGCTGGCACTAAAGAACTTCCTAGCAGGGGGTTACCCTTCAGGAAGGCTTCGATCACATCGTATATCTGCGTGCAAATGTCACTGCGGTGCAATACGCCGTTGTTCGCTGAGCAGGCAGTGTTGCAAATGCCTAGGAAAACAAATGTGTCTCCAGCCCTGAACAGTCTCTCTTGGCCAGTCTTTGAAGACATCAGCACAGTTTCGTAGCTCAGTAATGAAGCTGTCTTTTTTTTTTTTTTAATAGAAAAAAGCACCATGAAACCTACACAAAGATGTGAAAAGAAAGAGCATAATGATTACTACAGTGGCTCACTGCTTCTCTATAGCCTGGACCTGACAGAGAAGGCAAAGGCTTAACAGTGTGAGAATTGCAAGGGATTATCTCAGGTTTATGAGACATCAATACACTGTATATAAAACACCATAGGAGAAAAGCAGAGATCAAAACCACACTGTTCTTCCACAGGTTTCAATTTTCAAAGCTGGGGAATCTGACACAGTGTCATGAACAACTGCTATTGAGCTCCAAGATGGTTCTGCGACCCAGAGCTCCCCAACCTGCAGCATCCCCACCCCTTGGTTTAGCACATGCTTTCTTGGTGAGCATCTGAAAGCACAGAAGAAAGGGCAGCTTTGTTCCTGCAACCTCTGTCTGAGGGGGGGGCTCCAGGATCAGCAGCAAGCAGGAGCTGTGGGCTTCTGCTGGCTCAGCAGGTTTCGCTCTGCATCCCAACGGCACAGGACAGCTCTCACGGCAAGATGATGCCCGTGACTTCCATCCCCTGCGAGTGGGGAGAGGGACATCAGCACAGAGCAACCTGTGGCTCAGGAGCACTGGACAGGTCTGACCTTAAATCAGTAAATGTATTCTTAAGAGATGATCAATTTTTCCCTCTGGAGAGTTCCCAGTTCAGGCATTTGGGTTCAAGTGGCATCTTCCCTATCCCGGTCTCATTCTCCCATTCAAGCCCCGGAGATCCGATATCTGTGACATCATGATTTTGTTTGCTACATTGGTCAGTTGCCATGGAAATAGATATGTCGTCGTAGCCCAGATTTATGGCATCCCTGCAGGATCAGCTAAGAGCAGATGGGCTATGAGGGAGTGAGATTTTATTGCAGCGAAACTACCCGAACAATTAGCAAATCTGGCAAGAAATAAACAGAAAGCGACGTGGCAGTTCTGTGATGTGTGTCTGTTCAGCTTGAAATTGCCTTCGGCATTCAGGTCAGCCAACACGCAGCCAGGTCCTTATCGCCTGGGCTGCTCCCAGCGCACGGCCAGACGCTGCCAGGAGTCAGGGACAGGGGACTGCAGCAGGGTAAGGAGGGAGAAGCATGTGCCAGAAGTCACGAGAAGCGCCCCGAGGTGCCGTGTAGAGGTATTTCTGTATTTTAAACAGTCTGGTACCTGCCATGGTAGACTCCAGGAGGACTCAAAAAGCAAGCTACAAGTCATGGAAAACACACCAAATGTTTGCACATCAAGCTTGCTTCTAGACTTCTACGGGAACATTTTCTCCCACGTGAAAAATGCCTCGTGCAAACAGCCTCCAACCTGCCTGTGAGAGGCAGCAGGGGACGGCGGGCAGATGCTGCAGAGCCAGCCTGGCAAAGCTCAGGGAGGGAGCAATAACCAGTGCAGAGAATTGCCATGGGCTCCCACACACTTGCCACCTCTGGAGGCTTTCAAATCAAGATCAGACAGATGTTTTCCTGGGAGACGCTTCTCCCCCGTCGGCAAGCTACCGAGCTCAATGCGGAAATGTGAGGGGCTGATTCACGGGCAGCAGCGCTCAATTAGTGCCCACTTCTAGTCCCAGTCTCTGAGAATGAAATGCCAAAGATCAGCACAGCGCTGTCAAACAAATCTGAAGACATAGAGAAGGCAACGTGTCCCCCCTGCGGTGTTTCAGATCGCAGTTACAAACACGGCTCCATCAATTTATTTCCTACTTGGCTAAAGTAAAACCAACATGTAAAGTCAGTTCCTTGTGGAGAGCTGTTTCTTTATATTTAGCCTGGAAAAGGCTTTCTGGTATTTAGGAAAAATGACAAGCTTAAAAATCAACATCTGTAAAGGCTGAAAATGCTCACAACATTGATTAGAGCTACACAAACCTGATGGGATTAATAAAATTTGTGCAAAAACAATGACTAGAGCTTCTCAGGCTCATCCGCCATGTCAAGATACACGCCGTGCCGACTCCAACAGGTCAGCAGAAGGTTGAGCCCACTCCCAAAGGAACTGCACCAGAGGTCCTGGCTTCACCAAGACCACAACTGGGGGTGATCAGAAGGGGGTTGACACTCAGCACTGGCTTCCTTTTGTCCCCAGCCATAACCCCGAGGGGAAACTGGGGAGAAATCCCTGCTCCTTCCCCTCTCGCTCCCTCCCAGCTCTCTCCAATTTGCAGGCTCCTGAATGTTAAGAAATGCTGGCAACATGCCCGTGGTGTCAGCTCAGCCGGCATCAGCCAGGCTGCAGTCAGGAAGGAGTGACACTATTATTCTTTCACCGGTTCTCCTCTGTTTAAAAAAGTTGTCAGCTCTTCCCAGATAAATTTAATTGGCCCTGCGGTCTGTGTCCTTTGGTATCTGGGGACCTCGATGCTGTTATGTGCGGTGGTGTCCTGGGAGAATTGAAACAGGCCAACGATAAGGCACTCAACAATCTCACTGTCAACAATACACGGAGTCCCCGCTGTAGGAGCTATTAGCCGCCTCTGATCTAAACCTCCAATTAAAGTGGTGATTAGGCCCAGTGAGGCATTCTCTGTCCATGAATTATTCATCTCCCTTCACAGTAACAGCACCAGGGGGATTAGAATGAGAGCTGGTGAAAACAGAGGCATTTTAAGCAGGGTTTTAACCATATACAAGCAAACATTTATCTTTCAAATCTTTCATCTTTTCTTCTTCTGGAAATTAAAGCCCCCACCACCATCCACACCACCACCCCTTCAGACCTGTGCTGCAGGTGGAGAGCGGTGCCACGCTGCCAGAGACACCGGTGGTGACACGGGCAGGCTCCGAGGACTCGACCCTTCCCCAGCCACACCAGGCGGGTGGGAGCAGGCAAGGGAAGCCCAGAACCTCTCCTCAGAGGCTCACGAAGCAGGAGAGAAGGACCTGTGCTGCTTCTGCTTTGGGAGAAATCCCCTGGCCAGCGTGAGTATCCCTGGACTCACCCTCGGAGTAAAGTGCCACGCTTGTGGCATTTCTTTATCAAAATAAAGCTGGTAATCACTTGGGCCAGCATGCGGGTGTGTGGTCACCATTGCCTAGTGCCTGTCCCTGTAACACCAGTGCCCTCTGAGGTCTTTCCCCTGGATATTTCACTCCCCGCCCCGCCCAGCCTCTGCTCCCGGGGCCTGTCAGTGCATTTGACTCTCAGTTGACTCCCACGCTGGATGCTCTGTGGTACCTGGTGACCTTACACCCCAGCCTCTGATGGGGCACTATATCAAAAGCTTTTCCACAGCTCCAGTAAATTATGCCTCAGCTTCACCCCTCTGCTTCCCAATTGACACTTCCTGAAATAAATTAATCAAGCCTATTCAATTATAGCGTTCTTTCTGTAAGGTTCCTCACTGATCCACACCTTTGTGAGATGCTTCTCTCCGCTCTCGGGGCTGCAGCGAGCCCCTGGATGGAGGCTGGAGTGATGGTCAGCCAGCCTTTATCCCCAGCCCCTCTGCTTCTAGCTGCATGAGAGGGTTTGTTCCCAGGTCCCCTGCGGACGCCAGTACCCTCAGGGGCCCTGTCCCAGCTCTGTTCAGCAGCACACCCACCCAGCTCTGGAGTAGGAGCTGCCCTTCTGGGCGCCAACATCTGTCCTGCCCACATTACTTTCAGTCTTATTTCCTTTCTCCTTTTGTCTCCTGGGATATTTCTAGAGCCTCCACTTGTTTCCCCTCCTGAAGATGAATGAAAAGCAAACATAACCAGGCCACAGGGACATTCAAATAATCTCTGCACCGTCACCCTGCGGCATGGGGCTCACGGACAGCTCGAGCTCGGGCAGGTGGGAATCTTGTTTCTCTGCCTGCTTCCCTCTCCTGCCTGCAGGGATGGGGCTTCTGGAGGAAGGGGAGGCTGGCTGGGCTGGGGCGGGGGAATGACAGATACTCTGCAAAAGTGAACCAGAGTTTGTATTTCGCACTGCCACCTCCCCCCCCCCCCCCCGAGCACTGCATGGGGGAGCTGCAGCTTCTCCTCTCCCTGTGCGATCCCTGCAGGGCCCGGCCTCTGCATCCCAGGGGACTGGGGTGCTGTGGGAAGCCACAAACACCCAGGACAGCCCCCCTGGGTAACATCGGTCCCCCAAGATGATGCATATGGTGCCAGGCACGCGCAGACGGCATGCGGGGAGGAGAAGGTGGCATAGTGGTGGGCTGGGTTGCTTGGCAGACAGATGGCCACGTTTTTAACCAAAGGAAGGGTGGGGGCATTTTATATTTTTAATGTTTCAGATCAATTTCTTTCTAGGTTACATAAAGTACAGATATTGATAGGAGTCACAAAGTGTAGCTAAGAGAAGTGAAGGAAGACAAGGAGAGAACAGAACCAGAGTATACAACGAGGTGTGACAATTTCTAATTCCTGAAGAGTCAAGAAACTTGCACTAAAATAAGAGTGAGCAGACATCCTATTTTAAATGTTCAGCACTGATCAGTTGGACATGAACTCCTGCGTGGGGAATCCTGTGTCACCACCACACACTAATATAATTTCACTGAGCAGAAGCTGAAGTCCCACCACAGTGCTTGAACTTTGCACATCATAAAGCATGAATGTGGGCTCTGCCTCCTGGACAGACCCAGCCTGGATTTGGGGGTCAGTGTGCATCCCTGTGAGCTCTGCACACACAGCTCTGCCAGGCCACCACGGCCAGTGATCCCAGGGAAAGCCACCAGCCACTTCCCACGCACCCACACCCGCTCCTGGCTTCCCAAAGCCAATTCCCCTGCCAGCATCGTGGTTCCTACGGCGACCTGCTCCTCAATCACGACAAATGGCAATTAGATGTTTATTCTCTGTGATGATAAAACCCAAGAACACTCCACACACAGCCAAATGCCTCCCAAGAGTGCACACCCTCTAGAGACTCCTACCTGGGACGCGGACTCCATGCAAAGGGTTAGAAAGCGCCATCCCAATCTCCGTCATCCCATACCTCTCCAGCAGTGTGTGCCCAGTGATGCTCTTCCACTTCTCCAGGACAGGCACAGGCAGGGCTGCTGAGCCAGACACCATTAATCTGCACAAGGAAATGGGTTGTTGGGTGTTGGAATGGGCTGCCCAGGGCAGGGGGGGAGTCCCCATCCCTGGAGGGGTTGAAGAGTCGGGTTGACCCAGCGCTGAGGGATCTGGTGGAGTTGGGAACGGTCAGGGTGAGGTTCATGGTTGGACTGGAGGAGCTTCAAGGGCTTTCCCAACCCAGATGATTCTGTGATTGTGTGAAACTCCATGTAAGAAAGTATCCAAGATCACCTTTGCTCCAGGGAATCTGCGGTCTAACCCAGGGTTACATAAAGCCTGCTGCTACGTAAAACCTTAAGCCAGAAGTCCCAAAAGCCTTTTAACTGCTACCAAGGATGTTCCTCACATCCAGAAGTTTCTCTGGCTGATGTGGTTTTTAAGTTAAGATGGGACAGCCTCCTAAAAAGAGATACTGCAGTACGATCTTGGGTTGCAGGACAAAGCCCTTAGCCTTGTGTTATGCAGGGTGACATATAAAGAGCAGACAGACCCCTTCTGGCTTTACCATGCAAGAGTGGCTCATAATTAAATAACATCACCCTGGTTCTTGTCAAAGAGACATTAATGCACAACCACCAGCACTGCAAAGAGATGATGCTGAAAAGAAACTTCAGCAGATCTACCGTGGGGACAGCCCTTGCCCAGAGGGGCATCGCTCACCTACCTGATGTTCTCTTGGCAAAAGGCACGCACGAAATCCTGGACTTGGGGCTGAGAGAAATGCTCGTCATAATACTGTATCAGCTTGGCATAGATAGTGGGCACTGCCATGAAGACACTGATACGGGGAGCCTGGGAGCTTAGCAACTTCTTCCAAACCTAGAAAGGAAGGGAACAGACACATAAAAAATATACCCCAAGGTAAAGCGTAGAGGGAAGCGATCATCAGCGCTGTCAGTGCCAACTCCTCAGCACGTTTGAAGAGGTTCACAAGGGAGGGCTCTGCAAACACTTCACAGGGCAGCAAGTCCCGCCACTGCTCCTTCATAGGGTGCAAGGGGAAACTGAAGTGCAGGACTGCAACAGACTGGGTGAAAGCAAAGCCACCCTGGGCTGGTCACAAACAGTCAAACCTCGGCTATTCGAGACTCCTGTAAAGTACAAACAACTGGAAGGCTGTTGCGTGCACCTCATCCACGTCCAGAACAACAGCTCCCAACCCTCATCATGCCCCTCATTGCCCAAAGCACAATATTCAACTCTCTCATCCCATGAGTGGACCAGCCACCTGCTTTCACTCTCAATGAGCACAAGATGATGGAAACTGGAGGATTTTTTAGTACCGTCATGTTACAGCCAAGAATTTGCTCATGAGGACATAAAGCTTGTGGTAGAATCAGTTAATTCCCTCATCATACACAGCTCTTCCAAGGCCACACAAAGCCACCAGCTTTTCAAAGCATGGGAGCTCCTCTTTGGAAAGACACTAAGCCACATCTGAAGAACACAGGTAGGAGCCCACTGACTTGAACCTTTGAGGCAGAAATGCTTTTAAAACAGATGACAGGGCTGGGAAGAGAGATATGCACTGTAACTGGGAGTAAGACTCCACTGCAATGGAAACTGTCATCTTTTGGGGAGCAGGCATAGAGAGACATACCCCAGTGAGCTCAGATCAGCTCAGACACCGCAGGTAAAACCAGGAGACAGCAGCTAGCCAGGAGGGCCACTACACCAACCATGCTCTTCCTGAGAGAAATGGTCCCAGCAGGACCGATGTCTTTCAGCTACAATTCCTGCTAACCTGTGGGAATGACAAATGGGGGCAAATTCCACGAGCTGGCTCTGCTGGGAGGGGGGGATGAAGACTAAGCAAGCCCCGGTTGCTGCCCTGGCTGAGCAGCCCCACCTGGGAGCAGTTAGCAATGGGTAGGAGCCGTAAACATTGCAGTTGGGCCCATTCCTTCCACAGCTCGCCACTCTTCCCCCTAGGTAAGCTCTTCCCAAGACAGGAACGATCCAAAGCCATCAATAAATAAAAGGCTATGGTGACGGCCGCCTCTTTCCTTTCGCTCCGGTCCCTGCCCCGCTGGTGACAAATGTATTTCTTAACAGCTCCTGACAAGGCGCACCGCCTCTCCCCTCCCTGCCCGCGCACGCTCAGCTGCACACAGGCGCGTGTGACTGCGAGAAAAAGCAGGAATTGATTGAAGGTGAACAAGTGATTCTCCTTCATGCTGTCACTCTGCCCCTTCCCCTCCGTCCTGCTCGCTCAGGCTCCGTTTCATTACTTTCTACTTCGCTGCGCCGGCGCTGCCTCCCCCCGTGTCTCTCACTCCACTGCTTCAGAACAATCAGCTCCTAAAAAAACCCTACCACCACCATGTTGTTATTCTTAAGAGAGCAGGACACATCCAACAAAGGCACTATCCCACCAAACAGAAGGGAGTTGATGCTGCCTCCCAGCCCAGAGATATTCCTCGATGGGGCGAGACAAACACACAAGATAGAAACCCCCCCCCCGACACCTGGGGAGCTGGGACATGGGTGCTGCGAGATCCCCTCGGCATCAGGGAGAGCAGAGAAGGAACGTGACTTGCCCAGACCGATGGGTGACATGCCCAGAGAGGGAACACCACACTCACTTGCAGAAAGCCCACCTACCAGCACGATCCCCTAAAACAGGCTGGAATAGGCAAAATTGCATTTAGAAGGATCTAACCCCACCATACTCCTCCCAGTCTTTTTCCCCAAAGACCTTTTTCTCTTCAACCCCCCAATATCTTTCCCCTTCGAGGCAGCAGGATGGAGAAGGACCTCTCCAAAGCTGAACACACAGACCTGCTGTCCTCAGCCTAGTGCTCCCAAGAGCCACTGCCTTGGGCAGGGAGAGAGGTGGGATGGCAAGCAGGGATCATGACTGTGCTGAAAGAACTGAAGGCAAACAGATGCTCAGGGCTGTTCGATCCTTGCTGTGTGATTTTTCTTTTTTTTGCCTTCACAAGTCCAGAGCAGCTGTGGGGAGTGCAGGCAAACTTCCAGTCTGGCCCCGCAGCAGTTATTTTCACATGGATTTGGACTGGAAGGAAAGAAAAAAAAAAAAAAACCAACCCAAAACCATTCCAAAACACAGCAGATCCCTCCTGCACCCCAGTCCCCTGTCATTGCATCCCTGCTCAACTCCTGCTCTAGATAAAATCCTCCCTACTGCCACTCCAGCCACAGGAGCAGCTTTTTCTGTGTCAGTCTGACTTGCCCCAGCAACAGCCCCTTCCTGAAGATAAGCAGCTGCCTTTGGATTTGTGCCACCAGCTGCCGGGGTGATCTGCTGACAGCCAAACAACTCCACCTGCTCCGCTCCTGCTCAGCCAAATCCGGATCCTACCCATGTGTTTTAACGGTACTAAGCACCGAGCTGTGGTACAAAGCTGGCAGCCCCAAGCCCTCTGCAGACCCTGAGCTGTCCAGAGGGCTTGTCACTGCCCAGCCAGCTGTAACAGCTATTTCTGTTTTATAACTATAACTTCACGGTTTGAGAGAAGGATCTGGGAAAGTCTCGTTACCTGGGACTAATCAATCAATCCCGGGGCTTGGACAGGCTCGTAGCAAGAGGCCAGCTTTGCCCTTCCAGTGCACAGCATCCTCCAACAGCGTCAGGCTTCGAGCAGCACAATCAATCTCCCCCTCTGTTATCCCATGTGTCACCGTCACCACATCAATTACCTGTGGACAGGGTATTGGCAGCCCATCATTTCATTTTATTTTGCTCACCTGATACCTCAGGACTCCCAGTGCTTTTAAAAAAAAGCCATGGGTTCTGGAGGCAAACACGGCACCGCATGCCAGGGCTGCCGGACTTCGCACCGAGCGCTCACCGGGCACCAGGGAAGCAGCAGTCTTCTGATGGACAGGGGATGGACCAAGATTCCTTTTAAGGTAAACAAGGGCTAGAAACAAAACATTTCTAACTGCAAGAAAGCAAGAGTGAGAACAGCTTCCTATCAGCAATAACAACAGCGAAAGTCCAGGGCAGGTTTACAGGACAGGGCTGCCCGAGCCAGCAAAGAAGTGGGAGACCTTCTGTTCCCAAGAGCCTTCCTGTCAGCCCGACATTCCTGATTTTCTTCCCCTCCCACTGCACAAAAACATATCTGGGCAATTCCATGGGCTGGCCAGTGGGATTTTGCCATCAGTAAATAAAAAAAAAAAAAAAGGAGAAAATTACACCAGTGGGTACAAAACAACAGACACAGCTTTAAGATTTTCCCACATCTTTTTTTCCAGCACACAGATGGCACGATGGTGAACAAGGACTGCTCCAAGAGATGGTCCTTCCACACAGCAACCAGCCTCCAGATCTGCTACGATCACCTGAAGCAAGAGATGCAAGCACACAGCAGAAAAGGCAGTAATTTTCCTTCTTTACAGAGGCCTCACCTTCAGAGGGAGATGTGCAGTGCCATAAACTAGACAGAAAACACCGAATCTACCAAGAACTGGGCATCTCCTAATGCAAAAAAAGAGGAGAAGGTGGCAACAACCATTTGTATGCTAAATCTTGCGAGACTTTGCCTGATGCAGGACTCCCAAAAACAGCCAGAAGAGATGCAGGCCAAAATGCCTAAAAGCTGAAAAGGAAGCAAATATCAGCATGGATTTTCCCATCAGACCACAAACGGATAATAGACAGCCCGTGCTGCTGCCTCTGCTGAGAGATACAACAGCTCCTCTCTTCTCTAAAATTATTGTATCATTTTCAGTTGTTACTGAATTTTTTTTAAACCTTTTGAAAAGTAACAATACCCCTAATGTAAGGTTAAATCACCCCTTTACTTCTCCTTTGACCGGGGAGATGGGCTTGTGTTCGGCATCGATCGCTGCCAAGCGGGTAGCACCGCCGGCGAGGATTTTCGGAGCGTCTGCGAGAGTAACGTGGCTGCAGCCAAACCAGCTCCTCGTTTGGCGAGACCCCACGCCTGACACCAAGGACAGAAAGCTCCCGTAACTCTACGGCGGCCCTGAAGGGACGGCAGGACCATGTCTGACAGCAGTTTATCCCCGACCATGAGGCAGAGGGGCACGGCGTGAGATGGGAGAGCGTGGAGCGGAGCCTGAGCGTGGACGGTTCGTGAGCAATGTGCAGAGAGAGAAACATTCTTCTCTTCAAAGGGAAATTGGGCCCTTGGTGGCTTCGTCTCATGTTTGTTATAAGCCCAAACTGTTTGCGCTCTGCATGACTCTGGTTTTAATCATTTATTCATCAGTGCAGTTTGATGGCCCCTCTGCATTCCAGGCTGAAGCTTTTAAACCCTTCCTATGCTGTAGGCATACTGAAAGGAGCAAGTGCTTTCCCTGGGACCTGGTAATATAAGTAAATATGACAGGCTCTGGTTCCATTTTTTATATTTCCCCACACACATCAAAAGACATTACTCCGTAACAGATGCTGAGGACAGACGGCAGATCTGGGGAGACAGAAAGAAAAACTCTAACTTTTTAAAGCCAGGTCTACGAGAAGTGATCAAACACAATCCATCCACTAGTGACCTGCTCCTCCCTCCACTGACTCCTCTTTGAGTTTGAAATAAAATTACTCCTCTGAAGCCTCCCATTAACGGATGAAAAGACAATTGCCTTTCCCCAGCTGAAACTGGATGGGAGACACAATCCCCACCACGCTAGCAGCAGCGTCTTAGCCATGCTTGGTTACTGGAGATCAGACTCCCCTGCTTGGATTTGCTTTTCTTTTAAAAATAAACTAAAAGAGCTGCCCAGAGTGATGTTTGCAGAAGCGACAGATCCAGGGGAGAGGCTCACTGCGGTGCACGCTTCTCCTTCCTGGAGGCAACCGTGACTGCCGAGCCACAGATCCGCCTGCACAGCCCCGCGAAGGTGTAAAGCCTGAGCCCAGCCTGGTTCACGCAGATAACAGCAGCACAACAGTTTGCTTGCAGGTGTAGAACAGGCTGCTGGGCTCTGCGTGGAAGTCAGGGGTGTAACCATATGGTGCAGCAGCAACCCCAGAGCAAAACCTCGACGAGCATCAGGTCTGCGGCACCTTTCCACTACAGGAAAAAACTGCCATGGGTGACAGCACGTCGGGAGAATTAGTCCCAAACCACACACTGGCTTTGGGCTCTCATCATTCCTATCAGGACAAATGCCTAGAAAGAAGGGACCAAGTAAAATTAATGATTTTGATGGCTTTGTGTGTGACATTGTAAAACTGTATGATTTTTAGAGGGCTTGCTCCTCGGAGGCACCTTAAGTCAAACACGCAGTAACACTGGCATCAAAACAACAGCTCCTTGTGGAACTTTAGGGCAATAAATCTGCATCGCAGCATATTTATCATGGAAGCAGTTGTAGGGCACGGACAGCGTTGTCATTGCACAGGCAACACACCACAGCTCGAAACCTGCCCCCCAGAGCCAAGCGGGCAGCACACGCCACAACTAGGTCAGGGGGAGTTGAGATTTCTCTAAGCTTCCCCCACCACTCAGAGCAAGTTTTTTCCTTCATGTTTTTGAATACTTTCATTTCCCACTCTGCACTTAAGACTGAAAGAGCTCCTGGGATCTGAGTTCATGTTTATCAACATGAAGAGCTGACAAGGAGCCTTTTGCTGTTAGAACGTCTTTCCCTTAAGGCCAGATCAGATGGTCCAAGGCAAAGACAAGCCCTTCCCATTTTCAAACTCGGAGCGGATCCACTTTGGCCAAAAGCCTCAGCAGAGGATCCTGCAAAGCAGACACTGACCTCAACTCGCTCCGAAAGGCTCCTGTCCGCAGGGCGCCCAGCACAGCCGGGTCCTGGTCCAGCACGGGGCCATCAACATGTGACTGTCACAGCAAGAGCACCGGCACGGAGCACGCCCAGCTTCCCCTGGGCCTGTCTCTCCAGACTTGCTGACATTTCCATCGAGTAACAGTCACGCCACAGGGTGTGCTCAGCCTCAGCAGCCGCCACTGAATCGATGCGGGGAAGGGAGATGGAAAGAGGGAGTCACTGGGGAATGGATGCTCTAGTGTCTGCTCACTGCAAACCCCCATGCTCACAGAGGCCTTCAAAAAGCACTTGGTCACAGGCTTTCTCTGATGCCCAGTAAGGAGATGGCTCACCTTGCACTCCTTTCCTTAAGCAGAGGCATTAATCTCGTCTCCTCTGACCACCAGTTTGCACAAAAACTGTAAAAATCTTTAAAATTTCTCCTCCTGTATAAGAAAAAAGCCAGGCATTTCAAACAGGTTCAGAAGCAGCTGAGAAATGCAAACAGGACCAGTGCAGCTGGAGAAGTAAACTCAGCCTGGAAGGAAGTTATGATGGGAGGACTGCGTAGGCATGTTTAGGCTGCAGCTTGCTCTGGCTCCAAAGGAGGCTTCTGCCCTCCCTGTTCTCACCCTTGAAAAAAATAAAATAAAATAAGAACATCAGAGCCACCCTTGCCCCACACAGCTGCTGGGAGGAACGAACTTGCAGGCTCACTGCTGTTCTCCTGCCTGCTCCGTGTCCACATGCCCACAGCAGCGCTGAATCATTCCCCCCCCTGCAGCCGGTGCGGCCGTTCCGAGCACCAGAAGCGCAGGCAGGAGCGCTGGGTGCTGCCCCCACCACCTCCGGGCAGGAGTGCAGGCAGCAGCCCAAGAGGGGCTCCCCGTGAGCCACGCTGCACCCCAAGGACTACACGCACCAGAGGACTTAGCATGTCACGTGCAAGTAGACTGCAACGCTGGAAATTAAGGGTCCATTTATAAACCCTTTATTAATAAATGATTAATAGATGCAGCCATATTTTCTAATAACTTACAATAAAAAGATACTATGAAAAGCTTAAGCAAGACAGTCTTAACAGATGGTGCCATAAAGTGAATTATAACATGTACAGTAGCTAGTGCAAAGTAATGGATGTCCTCATTTAATAAAAAGAATCTGATTTTATGCAGCAACTTTCACGCTTGAGGCATCTCAATACACTTTAATGAGCCCTTGTGGCCTCAGCGATAGCTTGCATGCAGCTGCGGATGTCAGATGCTGTTCTAGGGAGAGAGTGGATGTTGGTCAGGACACTGGGGTTAGTCCACAGTCTTGATTTTTAACCTTTCCTTGGACAGCTACCAAAAGCAGACAAAAGGGTCTGAAAGATGCCACCTCCTAACGCTGCCCTGCAGGGAATGACAAGCAAGCCTTGGTCTGGGGCTTGAAACATCTTCTAACGAAGAAAAAAAGAGCATTACTTCCACCACCGAAACCAGACTGGCATCTGTATCTACGACTATAAGGCATGCCGCAAATTATGTAATTTAATAAACACTGTAATAATAAAGTATTTATTTTGTATAATGAAGTGTTAGTGATTAGAAACCAAACACACATTGGGCATGCTGCTGCGGTTTCTCTTGAACCCTTGCCAGTATCACTCAAGGCTAAATATGTCTGCAGCAGGTTGCGAGTAAGTTCCTAGCCTTGTTTTGATCAGCCTGTCAAGTGTTTTAGCTGCCATTCGAGTTTCTTTATATCACACTATAATTGGCTGCTTTCTCAAGGTGCAGCGAAGGAAAAAAAGCACACAGCAAAACTCAGGCTCCTTTTGCAAAATCCTCCACTGAAACTCTGCCGCTTTTCTGAAAGCTGATTTCAGTAGCAAAGGGCATTTTGTAAACAGCTGGTGAAAATAGACTGGAACTGAAAGGCAGCTTGCATTAAACTCCACAAGAAAGCCTTATTTACCCTCATGTGCTTTCTTTGTAGTGTCGATCAAACCACTTTCAGCTCCCAGGGGAGGCCCTCGGAAAAATAAAGGGAATAAAAAAAGAAATAGAAAAGCAAATGACGTCCTTCAGAGCCCGAGCGCACCTGAGAGCCCTCGGAACGGCGCTCGCTGCGGCAGGCACACTTGCCACACCGACCTCCCTGCCCAAGTTCAACCCCCAGGGTCAAGCGGACGCCCTCCAGCGCTGTCCCCACCCGCCCTTGGTTGTCAAGGCTGGGGGAGAGCTTTGATCAGAGAAGGCGGGCGGGGTGTCCCGCTCCCCCGCACCCGAACCCATCCTTCAACATCACCTCATCGATTTGCGATGTCGGGAGAGAGCGCACGGAGAAAAACACAAGGGTACAAGGGACAATCCATCCCCGGTGGCACAGGACGTGGAGAAACGCGCCCTCCAGAGGGCTCGGCTTTGCTTCCAGGCTACCGGCTCGTAGTCCCATCGCCAGGGCTGGGCACGTTCCCAGCCCCGGCTTCGGCAGGGCACACGTCCCTGCTGCACCCCGAGCTTTTGGGGTGACATCCTAGAGATGGGGAAAGGCGATTTGGCAGTGGGCACTGAGGAGAGACCCTCCTGCCTCCTCCTACTGCAGCATCCTACCTATTTACTCTGGGAATGTGAATGCAGAGCTGCCCCTCCAGGATTCTGGGGCTGTTCTCCCTGCAAAGATCAGTGCTTGGGCAGCAAGAGGGTGTTCAGGTGTCAGGGCCATCTTGAAATGAAGAAAGGAAGCGTGCATTTTCTGTGGTCGCTTCTTCGAGAAGCGGAAATAAGCAATGAAGAATCACACAGTCCTGCAGTCGCTCGGATCAGAGTCCAGGCTCACCCTCACCTGACAGCAGCACAGTCAAGGATGTATCCCACACCTTTGCACTTTGTCCTTTCGGTGTGACAAGGCCACCCAACACACGAATAAATATGAACAGGTAAAGCAGCCTGTTTAGCTACAAAGTACAGGCTCGACGGGCTCTTTTCACTTTCCCAGGGAGTTCTGTACCAACAACACATGTTTCCTTTCTGCTACGAGGTGGCACCAGCATCTGAAAACCCAACTGCTCCCTTCACAGTGACGCTGCAGACGCCAACGTCTCTCACACCACCTACAGCACCAGGAGATGGAGACAAGTGGTGCTGGATCCCAGGGGCCGGTAACTGTAGAAACTGTTCTACCTTACTGCTGGCTGCCCTGTTTCTAGTTCCTTTTCTTCCTCTCTTTAGGTCGGCTGTCTGCCACCATGGCAAGGAACAAAAGAGAAGCAGACCACTGGGACTGGCATTTCCTGTCTCAGCTAGAAAACAACATTGTAAGCGTGTCTCTACCACATTCAAGGAAGGTTTCCCTCCTGCCACCTTTCCTGCAAGGCTGAAAGAAGCTCTTGATTTGCAAACTCTCTCATATCACTGAGTCTAACCCGGCAGGTCTGTTAACACATATTTCTCTGCAGAGGAAGAGCAATGTTTCCATTCAAGTGAGGAGTACCAGTATTTCTCTTACCTGAGCTGCAAGAAACTCTAAAGCCTGTGTTTTGTCATGCAACATAATATAAAACCCAAGGATATAGGATTGGAAGGGAAAAATGCAAGCTACTAAAAATGCTGACAAGCAGCATAGCTTCAAGCAGCACAGCACTAACATGCAAGAGAAAAACGCAGCATTTCCACCTTTCCTGGTACCAGAAAATTAACAACTCTTATTCTGGGTGCAGATGCTCTTAGTGGGTACATAGAAGGGCCCCCCTCCAGTCAGAGACCCTCAGCATCACAAGGAGGGGCAGCGTAGCATTACGATCACGTACGTCACACTTAAACAAGCTGTAGCCTCCAGAAGAGCACGTTTACCCCAGACTGAGTGTCCAACTCAAAGTGTTTTTTAACAGACACTTTGTGAACCGCATGCAGCCAGTGGCTAAAGAGGCTGGAATGCTTTGAGAACTTATTTCCAAAGTTGCTCTAATTACAATGCATGGGGTCTTGCTGCTGAATTTCAAAGACAACGCGCGATCCCTCCAGGCTTACCATCTGTGCACTGAATTCGGGTAACATGATGCATGTCGCTCCCACCCAGAGAGGACAGAGGAGTTTATTGATCACCCCGTGGACATGATGTAAAGGCAGCACATGCAGAATAACATCCTCCTTCTTCCACTCCCATTTTTCAACCAGCCCTGTGGTCTGCAGAAGAAAACATATAACTCAGCGTTAGGGCAGGGGGAAAGACTCTCACTGCTTGAAAAGCCCGAGGTACCCAGGCCCCAGATCCCCAAGGCACAGCCAGCAGCAGAAGTCCAAGACCTCCTGGAACAGTGGGTACAAAAATCTTTCCTTTAGGGTCAGCATCAGCAAAATTCCCACCACAACAGTAGAACGCAAGAGGAACACCTTCTGCATCTTGTCAGCACAATGTCTTTGTATATATCAGCAAAGTCCTTCCTCATTACTGAGAAATAGTCAACGATGATTTTAAGCAGGGCCTACAAAATTATTAGGCTGGTGCTGCACATGCAGAGTTGGCAGAAATAGTAATCAAAAAACTGATTTTCACAGAACTCTGTGGACGTATTTTGGACATGGATGACATTGGGCTTTTAGCAACTGTAAGGAATAGTCAGGAGCAGAGAATCACTGTCTGATAAACACAAAGTAGGCTTCGTGTTAGTAAAAAAATATTAGTATAACAAGCTCCTAAAACACTTTGCTATGAAGGGATAATTATCTAAAGCGTTAGACCTCAGGCTTCTTGGTGAACAATGCCCTTCAGAGCCCAGCATTAGCAACTGGAAAGCTTATTTCCAGCCATCTAAAAATAAAAAAGCATTTGACCAGTGGAATTCAGTCATGTCATTCACAGCCCTCTTCCACAGGGCAGGGAGCAGGTTTTAGGCTTCCTGCAAGACAGCACAAAAGATGGTGCCTGCTCAGGCCACCTCCCAAATGATCAGCATATTTGTAAGGGAACAGATTCTTTGCCCAATATAGCCAAGCCCTGGCTCTATCCATCAAGGCTTTGATACCACTCCTGGCACTGCAGCATCCGAGCACCCGGCACAGCGTAAGCTCTCGGAGGCGGCCGTAACGCACGATGTTTTCCCTGCCCTTTTTCCCTAATGGCATGAGTCTATCAGTTGCAGGCAGTGATAACCAACTGGTGAGGTAGTCAGCAGGCTCATTCAAACTTTTAATTCCTTTTGGCTCAGAGAGCTAATGGATTTTTTGCCTTAGGGATATATAGCTGAATAATGCACAGACTTCACACAGTACTGGGCTGGGCTAAGTTATATTCCAATTAGGGGCCAAGATTCTTTCCGAGTCACAGTGAAGAAAAGCAAACTGCAAAGAAAACAGTCTTTTTACAACAGGTCTCATCCCTTCTGCTTTCCAGGAGAGCAAGGAGAAGAGTCCATCTGCCCCTGACTGCAGCTGCAGCACAGCAACACCAGCAGGACAAGGTTCAGAGCCTCAAACACTCTTCTCTCTGTTCACCTTAAAAGTGTCGAGGACTTCCCAGACACAGCCCCCGGCTCTGTGCAGGGATTCGGCTGTGGTAAGGCACGTCGTGCTTTGGGGTCTGCAACCCCAAATCCCCTCTGAAGGCCAAGGCCTCCGCCACCTGGCCCGAGCTTTGCAGAGGGAAACCAGCACTCACCACGGCTTGCACGTTCTCATGGGTGCTGAGGACACCTTTGGGTCTTCCTGTCGTCCCACTAGTGTAGATTATCATGGCTCCTCTGTCTTTCCATGAGGAGCAGGTTGCCAAGGGACCCTCTTCCACTGCTGCGTGACTTGCAGATCCCCCACTATGAGACCTAAGAAGCGGCAGGACCGGGACTCCCAGTTTCTCAGCACTTGGGGCTATTTTCCCCACATATTCCTCGGCGGCGATGACTAGAGCGCTCTGTGAATCCTGAATCACGTACTCCAGCTCCTGCACAGGGTGCTTCTTGTAAAGGGGCACCGCTATGCCCCCGCTCATCCAGGAAGCCCACTGGGCCACCACATACGAGGCATCATTGGGACACAAAAACGAGATCCTCTCTTCCTTCAAGTCCCTGCTGGAGCACTCCAGAGCTCTGCAGATCTCCTGGGACAGGCACAGACTCTGCCCGAGAAGGTCCCTGTAAGTGTGCTCACCGTTTTGGTCAACGATGGCAATTTTATCACCGAAAGCCAAAGCCCTGGTGAAGACAGGGGTAACGTCACTGCTGTAGGTTGCCCAGGTGGTTTGCAGACCCCTGCGGGGACAACCAGCCCTCTTCTGTCCACGCAACCCCCCTCCGCAACGGTGCAAGTCCTGGACGAGGCATCGAAGGGGCCGGCTCACTTGGGGGAAGAGCAGGGAGACCAGCATCCTGCCAGCACTGCTTGTTTTGAAGTGATTCTGCAGAAAGCAATTATAGGAACAGATAAGTATGTGCAGCAATTACCCAGGGGTTTATTCCCACAAAGGAAAAGTGGCAGCCTTCATTTGAATAATATCCACTGTATTATTAATGTTTATGCTTCAGACTGCTGCATCCCCAGTACGCTAGGCCCTGCCCGGATGGAACAGGAGACAGAGACCCTCCCCTACGCAGCCTCCGTGTCCCTAAAACCCAGTCTAACTTAAATTATGAAATAGTTTCCATCGATCAGTAATATTAGGACGCTAAGTAGTGGCTACTTGAAGTGACATTCTAACTCAGTGGGACCAGCATTTAAAGAAATTAAATAATTACGACAGTCCCCAGCTCTCAATTTGCAGTTTCCATCACTTGGGTAAACCGTTGCCTTGCTTTGCACTTCCAGTTAGGCAGCACGGAGCCAGACATGAAACCCGAGTCTCCTAAGGCTTAGCCCAGTGGAGGATTGTTTCTTGCATGAGCTTTCCTTCAAGCAATAGCACATCGAAGTACAGGAAAGTGCCCAAACCCTCCCAGCTGACAGGTCATCCATCACAAACACCGCTGCGGCTCAAAAGCCTTCTTACGTGACAGACCAAGTGGTTAACAGCTCCTGAACAGCCACAGGCAGCGGGAGCCCTGCTCGCACCCAGCAGCTGGTTTTCCCAGCAAACAGCAGCAGGGAAGCGCAGCCACGCACAGGCTGACCTCTGGATTTGGTACAGCACTTCTGAAAATACCAAGCTGGCAGCACCCGGAGCTGGGCAGAGCACTGGGACAAGCTCAGCCCTGGCACCAGGCTCCACCTGGGCAGCCAGAGCTTGAGCTAAGCCCAGCCGAACCGTCACCCTAGCCCAGCCACCCTGCCACAGCGATGCCATGATGCACAGAGGCATTTCAACAGAGAAAGTCTCCAGAAGGGAACAGGAAGGCATACCAGCACCATTAAAGGCTTTACAGGAAGATCACAGGCTGGCACAAACGTCGCGCGTTGTGCCTTTGTGCTTAGGCAGCATGATGACATCAACCTCTCCGCTCAGGGGAGAAGTTAGCAAAAAAGCTTTTGTGGCAGCTGGTGAGAAGTACCAGGAGTTTGCTCTTTGCCCGTCTCCCCATCATCCCCTCCCTTTCAAAGGGAAAGGTTCATGTAATAGTAGTGGACACTACCTGGATCATCTCACAGAAACATCAGGGAAAAAGCGAATGCACAGTGCAAAACCCGTAACAATATAATGGGGAGACAGGAGCCTCAGGGACTATGGGAACACTTTTCAGGGGAGACTGCTGGTACACCAAGGACAAGAGGAAGAAGCAATAAATTGAGAGGACTGAGGAGATGCCTCAGAAGAAGCCTAACCTCCCTCTGCACAGAGCCTGGAGCTCTGGCTGGAAGCTCAGCAAGAACAAGCACCCTCTCCATACAGCAACCGTCACTGATGCCAACAGGAGAGCTGAGAGGGAAGAACAGGGCTGTGGCAGAAGAGAAAGGGATTTACTGCATGGCCTATCTAATGGCTGCTACTAAACACCACCACTGAAGCATCCCCGGAGAGATACTATGACAAGAGGAGGTAGCCAAAGGTTGACAACTTCTCACTCTGTAAGAGTGTACGTGACACTTCCTCGACTCTGGCAAGAACGACTTGATTTTTTACAAAATTTTTTTATAAATGCCTATTAGTGGAGCAGCTGAACTCAAACAGCCTCCCTGCTCAGCTTCCCACCATGAGGAGGAGCTGAAATAAAAAGGATCCAGAGAACTAGCAGCTACACAGGGACGAGCTGAACACAGCTTAACTCAACTCAGGCTGCTCAGACACATCCATGGGCAGCACCTGCTGACAGCAGCATGCGTTTCTTTTTGCAGAGAGGTAGCTGCAAGCCCCACAGTCACTCCCATCTACTTTCAGAGCATTTCTCCAGGCAGACATTGGTTTTGCACATATTTTTCTTTTGCATATCGACCTCAATTTCTGCTTCTGTAAAAGAAACTTGTGATTTAGTGCGGAAACATCTGGGGGGGCAGAGAGGCTTTAAGCCCAGAGCGTGGTAACCATGTGCACTCATGACATACACAATCAGGATGGAAAAAAACAAAACAGGTCATGACAAAGCTCACATGACATCTTTCCATTTCTCTGTAGAGACTAAAATATAAAGAGCCAACACAATTCACAACCTAAACCAAACCACCTCCCTCTAACCTGCACCCAAGGCCAGCTCACTGGGGAGGTGTTAATGTCCCTGATATTAAGAGGGGCGTTAATTGGAGGGAACCATTTGCCAGGATCACGCTGTGCTCCGGGCCAGCGCAGCTAAGCGCGCTTGGCGTACTCGCTGTTCCCCGTACGGCTCCGGAGCAGGTGTTAGCTGCTGCTTCAGAGCAGCACCTTCCAAAAATTACATTATCCCCTTTTCACCACAGCACCAGTCCAGATTTAATGAAACAATAAACAGAAGCACCTTTAGCCAGGCCTATGTGTTTATAGGCTTCAGAGAACTAGTGTTGACTGTGTGCACAGACTTACAGACACTTGGGACAGGGTGAAGTAACACTGGGGGCTGTTTTCTTTACCACGCCTGTTGCTGAGGGGTAACTGGAAACACAAACTCCGGCCACGCATACTTGAAGTTTGTCACTGGGAGCCTTGGGCAGAAGATCGTGGCAGCGCAGCACGAGGAGTCCTTGCTTTTTTGGAAGAGAGAGCTCAACCTCCACACTCCTACAGCTAAAGCAAGAAACGAAAGCAGCTGGGGAAGCTCACACCGGCTCCCAGCACGACTAAACCGCTGCAAATCGTGGTGGAGCTGGGAGCTGTGAGGCTGAACCGCAGCCGACCCCACACCCAGCATCCCTCCCGGGAAGGATGGGCTTCATTCTTATTTCATCCCAGAGAGGATTCCCACTCTCCAGTTCCCTGCCCCTCGCCCTACTCACATCAAATCTCAGAGCAACAGCAGAAAACCCCCCCACCCCGTCATTTCCAAGCTACAGAGGACAAGGTTTGGCCTCACCAGGCCGGAGCCGAGGCCCAGCTCTGCCGACAGCACCAGTGTCCCCTCATGTCCCAGGAGCGAAGGGCCGGCACGAACCGCCCCCCCCAGGACCCGAGCCCCGCTGCTCGCTCCAAGCACCGCTCCTGCGCGGCCTGGCCAGAGGAGACGCTTATTACGTTTTAATTAATTAGAGCCACCGTTAATCATGGCACCGGGCGCCAACACCCACCCTCAGCCCTGCGACAACGCGCCCCGGCCACAGGCCCCGCCGGGAAGGAGAACCGGGCCCAGGAGAACCGGGCCCAGGCTCGGCCGGGCCTACGGGACAGGCCGGACCCCCGCGGGACAGGCCGGGCCTCACCTGGCGGCGGCACCGCGCACCGGGGGACCGGTCCGCCCGCGAACGGGCTCCGGCAGAAACGCAGCCCCGCGGCCCGCGCGTTCCGGGCCCAAACGTTCCGTCCCCCGCACGCGTTTTATGGGAACTCGGCCCCAAACCCGCCCCCCAGGAGCGGGGCTGGTCGCGCCGCGGTGACGGCGTGCCTCTGTCGTCACTGCAGCCCCTGCGGCGCCGCCACGGCGTCCTCTGATGTCACGGCGGGTGTCCATAGTGTCATGGAGCTGCAGCCCTGCCCGGGGATGCCAGGGCCTGCGAAGCCTGGACACACGGCAAGTCCTGGTGGGGACAGATGTCCTGGGGACACACAGACATCCTGGGGGGGGGACACACAGACACCCTGGGGGGACACACAGACTTCCCGGGGGGACACAGAGGTCACCACGGTGGCACATGGTGGCTGAGCTGGAGCTCGCTGGCCACAGCATCACCAACCCCACCACAGCCCCATGGTGCCAAGCAGAAACCTGGCCCGGTTTATTATTTTTAACCGGTCCCACCGCAGATTTGCATTTGCTGCTGCGGCAGCGGGGGACATGTGGGACATGCCAGGGGCCGCAGGGGCAGCCAGACCCTTTCCCGGCAGCTGGCAAGGCCTGTCAAGTAGCCGGGGGCACCCACGGGTGACAGGCACAGGGGTGCAGCCGTGGTGGGATGGGGCAGGACTCCCCGCACGGCCCTGCCAGCCTCAGCGCCGCGATGTTGCCGGTCCCCTGCGGGCAGCGGGGCAGCCCCTCGCACGGGGGCACGTGGCCCTTGTGCCACACAAGCCACCACGCTCCGTCCCTTCTCCAGTGGCACGTGTCCCGGCACTGTCCCCTCCCAGGCCTTGCAGCCCGCTCCGCCGCTGGAGCCTTGTTTTTCCGGCTGTGCGTGGTGGTGCGTGAAGCGGGGCGGCCGGGGTGACCCCCACCCACCTCCCTCAGGTGCGTTTCCACCCGGGGCCGGCGGCCGGCAGCCCAGCGAGGCGCAGCGGGGCTGGGAGCGGAAACGGGGACAGGAGCCCAGCCCTGGGCAGAGCCCGGCCATGGCGGGGTGTGCACCCACCAGCCCCACGCCAGCCGTGCTGCACGGTGCCCGTTTCATGGCACCCCATTGTGCTGCTCCCCATCGCACACCCCTCCCACGTGGACCTGCAGCAGGGGGACCCCTCACACCCAGCAGCTCCAGGCTAGACGCCCCCACACCAGCGGGCACCCCCCTCCCCATCAGAGGGTTCAGCGCTCCCCATGCCCACGTGCTGCCCTGCGGATGCGCCCGGTTTCTGCCACTGCCCGCCCCTGCCCTGCCGCCATTGCCATCGCTTTCATTCTCCTTTTCGCACTTGCCATCTGTCACCGGCCTCCCCCCGATCCCCGCAGGCTGCAGGGATTAACCCTCCCGAGGTGGGGGGAGCGGGGGGGGGGGCTGTCTCTGATTACAGCGGGGTGCCATCACCCCTGCAGTGGTCCAGGGGCTGGTGGGGACAGGGTGCCCGGGGTGGGGACAGGGCTGTGACACTGACACGGAGGCGTGTGCCACTGCGACTGTGCGGCCCCTCCAGGCTGTGCAGGGACCCACTCCCCAGGCTGGGGGGACGGGGGGGGGTGACAGGGCCGTGCTCCCCCCGTGACCGTGGCAGGCTGCAGGGCCAGCTGGCTGCATGCACGGCAGATGTCCACCCCGAGCCACCCTCTGCTGTTCCGTCCCCCGGCACATGGTGCCCACTGGCCATCTGGACTTGGCCACGTCCCCGGAGACAATGCTCAGCCCTGGCTGTGAGCAGCACCCGGCTACCACCGTCCATCCTGGGGGCTGCTGGGGCTGGTCCCCGGGGCCGGGAGGGAGGGAACTGCTCCCCAGCAGTGCCGAGCTGGCCCCCGGCATTGCCAGCGCTGGGGGAGCAGGTTATGGTTTATCCAGCAGCGGCAGCACCGGCTCGCCCTATGCCATAGGGAGGGACACCAGGCCCCACTCTCCCTATCAGGGTGACGGGGACACGGCGCTGGAGAGGGGGTCAGTCCAGATGTGCCGTCACAGCTGGGAGCAAAACATCTGGTGCCTCCGACTGCCATGGAGCAGCTGGGCACCCCAAAAGCCAAGACCTGGGTGCACCGCAGCCCTGCCCACCCACGGACCCCCCCCGGCCCCAGGCTCATGGGGCTGCTGCAGTGGTCCCCAGGGCACTGGGATGTCCCCAAGCTGCCACCACGGCTTCTCACCTCCCTCCCAGCTGGGTGTGAGCCCTGCAGCCCTCGCCGGCAGGAGGGTTTTCCGCTTGCTCTCTGCCGCCTTACACAGCTCGCTGATTAATTATGGATCCAGCAGAAAGCTTTTATTACATTAGAGTTTACTTGTGGCAACATCCGTATTTATTTAAAAAAAAAAAAAAAAGGAAAGTAATTACTACGGTGGTGTAAACACCACAAACACCGCTGGGTTACGGGGAGCTTGATGCTCAGGGAAAGTGCTGTGGCTGCTGGCAGCTCCGACCTGGTGCTCCGTGGTGAGACAGGATGGGGGCACCAGGGGCTCCTGCTTGGGGTGAGGATGGAGCATGGGGGGAGCCCATCCATCCCCACCAGGACACCCCAAGGCCATGGGCACCGTGTCCCCAGCCCCATCCTGCCCCAGCCCAAGGGGGGACAGAGCCAGAGCCCCTGCCAGGGTCCCCGACCGCTGCCGAGGAGGGAGTAGTAAACAAGGTGGAGTGAAACCTTTGATCTCCATCCATCTGCCCACCCTAATCTCCCATCCGTGGCCCTCGGCTCATCCCAGCCCCTCTAATCTGCTCCCCACTGGCAGCAGAGGGCCAGAGCCTGTGCTGCTGGCCGTGACCCCCGCCATACGCCGCGTGGCATCGGCACAAGCAGGAGCCAGGCTGGCAGGGCCATATGGTGGGGAAAACCAGATTAAGTGTCCCCGTTTTGGGGTTTAACCCCTGTGCTGCTGCTGCAGAGGGAGGAAGGCACGAGCCAGGGGACAGGGACCCGCTACCATCCCCCCGTGCCTGCATCCCACCCGGCACGAGAATGTGCTGCCAGAGCCACTGCTGGCACTGGGGTGGCAGGGGACAGGTCTGTCCCCGTGGGCTTGCAGGGGATGCGATTGCCATCGGGACTCCCCAGGGATGGGAGCAGCTCGGAGACACTCGGCATGAAGTGGAGCCGTAAGTGCCTCCTGCGTCACGTGGCGAGGATAAGTGCAAAATGGCCCTATTATGATAATTGCGCGAAATTATGATTGATGGAGATTAGCTGCTTATTTGAGGAAATGGCAGGCGCACGTGTGACACGGGCAGGCCGGGGGACGGCCGCCGGGGGCCGGGGGCACGGGCAGAGGGGCACGCCGGGATGGCTCCCAGGGCTCTTCCTATGGCGTGGACCGTCACCGCCATCCCCGGAGCTGCCACATCCCTGGCCGGTGGCTCTCGGGGCTGAGACGTGCCACCACACAGGGACACCAGGTGCTGCATGGCAGGAGTCTGGGATGGGGCTGGTGTGACCCACACACGGCCCCATCCTGCCCCATGGAAGGATCATGGTATGTCCTGCCAACCCCATTAAAGACATCCCCGATTAGGGGGTAAACCTGTTAAATGGGGATGTCAGGCGGGTGTCTGTATGCTGGCGCCGTGGCCGGTGCTCCCAGTGCTCTGCGGTGGGGCTGTGCTGTGGGGCTGTGCCACGGGGCTGGGGAGAGGGCAGTGGGGCAGCCCCAGCACCCCTGCACCTCTCAATAAAGAGATTTAGAAATTTACTGGCCCTCAGTAGATTATTTATTTTGGATGATGCTGAGCAGGGCGCTGGGCTGGCAGCCTGTCCCTTACCTCCTGCCTGGCTGTCCCCACCGGTGTCCCTTGGCCTTGAGGACCCTCCTGGGGCATCGGGGTTGGGAGCACCTGGGCTACAGCGGGTGCTCAAGCCACATTCCCGCTTCTCCCTTCAAAAAGACACCAAAACCAGGAATTTGGGGAAGAAAAGCCGGAGAGGCAGGGATGGCTGCAATGCCGATGGCTGGCCAGGACGGAGCCTTGGCACAACTACACCGCCGGGGCCAGGATTTTGGCACAGGGTGGGGACGTCGTGTTGCACGAGGCTGAGGCGTCCATGCAGAGCAACGCGCGGCCGGAGGACACCCCAAAACCCCCCACCCATCGCCAGAAGTCCCTCCTCTGCTCTCCCCTTCCCAATTTCCCGGGCCCCCCTACGCAGCAGACGGATGCTGGGTAAGAGGTGTGTCTGCTGGAGTCCCGCTCGCCACGCAGCATCACCGAGCCCGTCTGCATCGGCGCTTGCCATCCCCGGGATGGGCTTTCACCGCTGGGCTGGGGGCACGACTGGAGACAGATGGGGCTGAGCCTCCCCGTGTGACACCGATACCGCAGCCAGGCCCCCATGCCCTCACCGAGGGACGAGGACATCGCCCAGCTGGCCGCAGCGAAGGGAAGGGGCCCCCAGCGGGTCCCCCGCCACAGGGCATGGCGAAGCCAGCCTCTCTCTGCCTTTTTCCCCTTTTCCTCCCCCTTGTCTGGCTTTTGGCAGCGGAGCGGCAGCAGCGACTGGGGCACACGGTGCCGGGGAAGGTCTGCCAAGCGTCGGCAGCCCCCCGCGGCCCCCCGGCCCCCCGTGCCAAGGCTGGTGGCTGGCAGAAGGGCTGCCTGCGCCTGGCGGGGCTCCGTCAGCTGCGGGAGGATCCCTGCGCCGCGCTCGCTGCCAATTTCCCTGCGAGCTGGCACCACAGGCGGCTCCGGAGGCACCGGCGGAGAAGGCTGTGGAGGATGGATTGTGAAAGGGAGAGAGGAAGGGAAAAAAAAAAAAAAAAAAGAAAATAATGGACACATGCCATCGCTGGAGCGGCGAGGCTGCCGCTGCCAAAACGCCAGCAGGCAGCGCGGGGCCAAAACCCACCGGCGGCAGAGAGGAGCGTCTGGCAGCCCATCCCAGTGCGGGACTCATGGAGGACGGGCGGCACGGCAGAGGCACGACGTGGCCGAGGTAGGACAGGTAGCAGACGGTGGAGCTGGAGAGGAGAGAGGTATTTGCCTTCGTTTTAAAGGCTCTGTGTGTGTGTGCATGTGTCTACTGCTAGGGCTGCGCACCCCGACTGGCTCAGCCCCGTGCAGGCTGCCCGCGGCCTCCCCGGCCGTCCCGCCGCTCTCCTGCCTGCGGCCTGCCCCACGGCGCTGCCAGCCCTTCGCTGCCCGCAGCCGCTGCCTGGCACGGGCAGGCAAGGGCTCCGGGGGCCAGCTGGGCTCGGCCGGTGGCTACAAAGAGGGATTTGCCGTCCCCTGGCCGCGCATGCTGGGGCCGGCGAGGGAGGTTGCGGCTTTGTCTGGTTGGGCTTTGTCTGGCGGCTGCGGTGCCGGGAGCTGCACGGGGCGGTGGGCAGGGGCGGCCGCGGTGGAGCCGGGAGGGTGTGAGCCAAAATCCTGCCGTCCCCTGCTCCCAACCCGGGGCTACCGCAGAGCTGAGCTGGGCAACGAGGGAGAAGGAGAGGGTCGGCAGAGAGCCCTCTGCACCCACCACCACACTGGGGAGGAGGAGGAGGAAGGAAGGGGAGGATTGCACGGCACCGGGAGGCTCGTGGTCCTGTGGCCATGAGCCGCACGACGCAGGGGTCAAGGCCGCGGGGTGCTGGCTGCAGGGCCTGGGTGTGGGTGGTGCATGGAGTTGGGGGTGCGGGTGTGTGTTGGGAGCCTTGGGGAGGGGGCTGAAGGGTGCAGGGCAGAGCCGCGGTCTGGCAGCACCGATGCTGGTCCGTGCTGGTGAGCGTGCTGCCTGTGCCGTGGTGCGGGAGCAACGGTGGAGCCAGCAGCGGACGCCAGCGTACCGGGAACGCCGGGCTTTCACAGCTCCGCCGGCACCCACGTGAAGGCAAAGGGCTCCGGCCAGGCCCCCAAGTGCCAAATCTGCCAGAACCGGGGGACGGAGCCGGCACAGAAGGGAAACAGATGTTGGCAATGCCAAGCCCCCCCCTGACCCTGACTCCTGACTGCTGCTCTGTACCCCTGAAGGACCCGGGCTGTGCCCAGCAGCATCCCTGTGCCCTGGGATGTCCTCTCTGCACCAACACCACCAGGACAAACCTCCCTTGGGGTCCCTGACCCCAGCACCCATCACCTGCAGGAGCCAGGGCAGGGGCTTCGAGGGAATCAGGATCTTCCTGGGAGCGAATGTGGAGCGAGGCAAAAGGAGCCATCCTGTCCCATCCCATCCCATCCCATCCCATCCCATCCCATCCCATCCCATCCCATCCATCCCACCCCATGCTCAGGTACCGCTGGCCGCCCCACCACCAGCCTGTGGAGGAGCAGCTCTGCCCATTCCTGAGTCGGATATTGGGATTAAACGCAGCACCCTGCTTGCGAGGGACAGACCATGCTGCCATGGGCTCCCCAGAACATCCCACTGTAGAAGAATCAGAAAAGGTCCCTCCAGCAGCCATTCAGCACCTCCACCTCATGCAAACCTCCCGGGGCTGCCGTTCACAGGAGGACGAAGCCCAATGCCTGCCCCGTGCAGGCTGTCGCAGGGCCACGGGGGGCAGGAGAGCTCCCCCCCCCCCGCCCTGTCTCCCCCTCTCCCTCGTTTTCCTCCATATTTCACAGTTCCTGCTTCCTGCACAAGGCAGGGGTCTCCAGGGACTCCAGCCAGATGTTCTCTGCAGCACACCACATTGCTTTCCTAATGAAATATTCATGGAGCCTCTCCGCCTCTTGCCATGAAAGCCTTCTGCAGCTCCCGGCCATGGAAATGCTGTGCAGGCAGCATTCCTGCAAAGCCACCCGCCTGGGGCTCCCGGCCCCCCACTTCCCGCTCGGCACCTTCATGCCGCTCCTCCTTCCTCTTCCTCCTCCCACAGGCAGTGCCGGGGTCAGGAGGCTTTGTCCCCTCTCGCCTTGCAGGCCCAGGGCACAGCCTGGGCTGCGTGTTGGGGACACCGGTGTCCCTGCATGTCTGTCACCTGCTCCGAGGCAGGGTCCGGCCATGGCTAAGGAGGGGCAGCGGGTGGGTCCCCACCCCAGTGTGGGGTACAGAGGTGTCTCACCCACCCCTCACCAAAACCGCCGCGGGGACAGCGCAGCCGGAGGCCCTGGCTGCTGGCACGGCCCCGGTGCTGCCGCCGGCTGCCAGCCAGCCCGCAGCATTAACGATGCTGTGCACTATAATCCAATTAGGTTGTTTATGCAAACAATCAGGTTTTATGTTTCGGTAAAAAGCTTAAATAACCTTAATCAAAGCGAAAGACCTGAAATTATCACTGGCAGAGGCTGTGGTTTGTTGGATGGTGGGCAGAAGACCCTGCCCAGCTCGCGACACCCTGCCCAGCTCACACCCACCACTGGCAGCCCCGGGATCTCCCACCGGGCTCAGCACCAAGGGCCATGGGGGAGACGCTTTACTCCATCCCAGTGTTGCTGCCGCAGGGTCTGAGCCGTCCCGCTGGCGCTGCCAGCAATGGGGGGTCCCGGTGCCCGTCGGCATCACGTTCTGCAAGCCCCAGCCTGGCCCTGCGGCCGGGGGGGCTGGGAGTTGCGGTCCCTTTGCCTGCAGCCACCCACTCAGAGAGCCCAGGGGGGCCCAGCACACCTGCATCTTCCTCCCCCTCCCCCAAAGATCATTAACTGAAACTCCAGAGGCATTAATCAGCCAGAGCAATAACCTGAGGAGGGAAGGATGGGTGCGGGGTGGTCGTGGGGGACAGCAGGGGGGTGTTGGGGTGCAGGTTTTCTGTGCCAGCTGGGGATGGGGGAACTCTGGGGCTCCCTGCTCTGGGTGCTGAGCGCCCAACCCTCCGTTTCTGGACACCGCTGCCCATAAAGACATCCATAAATGTGTCCATGAAGGTGGGAGCATCCCTCTGTGCCGAGGTGTGACATCTGGCCAGGGGGCTGTGGGAGATGCCCGCTGGAGCCTGATCCAGCACGCTGCCACCATCCCGCCTCGCATCGCCAGCCTGGGCTGCACGCACAGCACCGGAGCATCCTGGTACCGGGAGAAAATACCTGCAGGTCCAGCTCGGGTCAGGCACGGCAACATGAGGTGGCACAGGTGTCCCTGTCCCTGTGCCCGCCCGGGGACGGGCATGGCGAGGTGGGGAGCAGGGTTCACTCGGGAGGGCCGTGCCCACCGGCCCTGCCTCCCGCACACCCCGAGTTTCTGGCGGAGTAATAAGCTATGCATGTAGTGTAGAAATAAAACATGTTCTGCAGAACAAATGATGTTAATTTGCTGAGAGGCTCTGAAGCTGAGTATTAGCGAAATGCCTTGAGGGAGAGAGCGGCAGCTGTGCTGGAATTAATGGCAACGTGCCGAATTAGCACCGCTATGCATCATAGTCAGAGGGAAAAATTACCGGAGAGGGGGAAAACAACCCCCTCCACACGCCAGCCCGACCCCGAGGCACACTGCGGAGCAGAGCCGGCCCCGGGGGTCCCGGCGCTCAGGGGCTCGGCCCAGCCTTGCCTGGGCACACGCTGGGGGAGGCTGCTCGCTCTGGCTCCTCTGTGAAGGTGTGTCCTCAGCATCCCTCTGGGCTGCTCGACACCATGCCAGGGTGCTCAGCATCCCTCCGGACCAAACCCTGCCATTGCATCCCCCCCTGCTCCAAGGGACCATCTCCTCTAGGATCTGCATCCCTGCTGCTCCCCCATTCCTTCCCTTTCTTTCTCGGGGGGCTGTTCACTTCCTTGTCTATTTATTTCTTCTATTTATTCCTGGCTGTTGAGCGCCTAAAGTCTGTAGATCCTCACTGATTACTAACAGTGCATCTCACTTATGGCTCTGCAGCCTCCTCTGGAGCATCCGTCTTCCTTCCCCACCGCCTTCCTCCCCGCTGCCTGCCACGGCGTGCCCCAGCTACCCGGAGCACGCTGCGGGTTGTGCATTACCTCTTAATGGATGGTTCCAGTAACATCCACGCCTCTGATGAATATTTAACACCAACATCCATCTCTGCTGCCCGGATGGGGGGGTGGGTCGGTTTGGCCGGTCCGCTGCAGCTGCCAGGTCGGGGCTGCAGCGCGGTGCTGCCGGGTCTCATGAGAAACTGGGTTTAGCCCCTGGGTGGCTGAACCCAAGCCCGTACCCAGCAGTGAGGAGTCAGCCCAGCGGAGACTGGGGCTGGTGATATCCCGAGCCGGTTTCCCCATGAATCTCTCGTCATCCCCTGTGTCCATTGCAGCCCGTGGCTGCTCATCCCACAGCAAAAACATCCCAGAATCCCAGAATCCTCAAGGTTGGAAAAGCCCTTGAGGATCCTCCAGTCCAACCATGAACCTCACACTGACCGTTCTCAGCTCCACCAGATCCCTCAGCGCTGGGTCAACCCGACTCTTCAACCCCTCCAGGGATGGGGACTCCCCCCCTGCCCTGGGCAGCCCATTCCAACGCCCAACAACCCCTTCTGCAAAGAAATCCTTCCTAAGAGCCAGTCTGACCCTGCCCTGGCGCAGCTTGAGGCCATTCCCTCTTGTCCTGGCGCTGGTTCCTTGGCTCAAGAGACTCATCCCCCAGTGTAAAACATCTCCCTGTTTGTGTCATCACCCTCACCCTTCTCTCCCGCTTTTGCCTCCGCAGATCCCCAGCCTGTGGGCGCTGCCTTCCTCAGGGGACGAGGCCACGCTGGACGGAGCAGCCCCCAGCCCTACCCTGGATGCCACTGTGCCAGCCACCCCTGCCGTGGGACGGTCCTGCCGTGGGACGCGTGATGTGGTGGATGGAGGTTTGCCAGCACTCTGGACCTTGCTGGGATGCACCAACAACTGCTGGGCACTGAAACTGCTGGGACGTGGTGATGGGGACACGCCTGCAGACCCCCCTGCAGCATCCCCAGGAACGTGTCCAGGTGAAGGAGGTTTATCCATCCAAAGGTTTATCCATCCAAACACCAGCACACGTGGAGCTTTACCAAACACGCTCAGGCCCTGCCGGCTGCCTCGGGGGGTGAGGATTCAGCCTGGGGAGGAGAATCGTGCCCCCAGCCATGCTTCGGACCATGGGGACACAGAGGCTGATGGTGGCATCACCCAGCGGGACCTGCACGGACTCACCAAGGGCTGCACCGGGAGCTGCTCTGCTCCCCTGGGGCACCGTCAGTCCTCACCCCAACCCTACTGCCCGGTGTCCCGGGGATGCCCCGGGGCGGCTGCCCCGGCCCCAGCCCTAACTGGGAGCTCTGGATGCGCAGGGCTTGGCTCCCCATCCACCCCTCCACCCTTGGGTCAGGAATTGGGCTGGGAAATCTTGTAACCTGATTGGTTTTGGAGCGGGAGGAGGATGCTGCGGGTGCTGCAGGTGCCGCGGGTGCTGCGGGTGCTGCGGGCATGGGTGCCTGGGTACGGGCAGGGCAGCGGGGGCTGCCGGTCACTGCCAGGTTACATCTGCCAGGGCACGCAAGAGTGACTCCAGATGCATTAGAAGTGCCGTGCTCCAATTTCAATTTCATCGTCTCACAATCATTTTCAGGCTCCTCTTAGTGCCACATTAACGAAGCCTGCTCGTTTGAATGCATAATTAGCCCAAGCATTCTACCTCGCTAATTTCGAAGCAAGAGCGAGGGGGGGGGGGGGGGAATTTGCATATTAATTTAGCAGAGGGAGAGAAAAACTGTTTACCACTTGCTTCTTGCTGTTGATCACAGCGGACTTAACTCTTTCCCGGGTGCCATCTGGAGCTGCAGAGCCGGGCGCCCGGCCGGCACGTGGGATGGGACGCAAAGGTTACACGGCAGCAATTAAATCCCCCCTGCGGCACTGCAGCCGCCCAGACCACCCTGGTTGCCTCTGCTACTGGGAGCCAACTGGGGACACTGGGGCTGCAGCTCCTGGAGGCACAGGGCAGGCGAAGGGCAGCCGGGTGGAGGTTCAAGCTCCAAGCTGCACCCCAGACCTCGTCCCTGTGTGGCCCTGGGCTGAAAAGTGTCATTGTCACCCCTCCAGGGTGTCAGGGTCCCAATCTAGGTCTGTCCCTGCCATCCTCGGTGAAGTGGGTGAGGTGCCAGGCGCAGGGATGCCTGACAGCATCACTCCTCCTGCAAAGGGTGGCTGGGTCCCTGCAAAGAGCACCCTGTCACCCTGGCTGTGTCCCCTCCAAGGGGACAGCTCTGTCCCCATACCCTCCTTGATTTTTAGCATCTCCCACCCCTAAGAGGATGGCGGATGCTCATGTGTGCCATGGTGGGGTGGCTCATGGCATTGGTCTGCACAGGATGCCCACAGACATGGTGCACCCACACAGCACCCACAGACCAGGGTGGGCAGCCTCACTGAGCACTGGCAACTCGCTACACCCCCACTGCCATCTCCCTTTGTTTGGGAGTCTGTGGGTGTCTTGAGCCGAGGTTGGAGGTAATTTGTCTGTCTCCTGCAGCGGGCTGTCATCTCGCATCTGCGATCCAGTCCCATTTGCACTGCCATTAAAAAATCTCAGGTCTGACAGGTAGTAAAAAAAAAGAAAAAAAAAAAGGAGAAAAGCCTAACAAAAAAAACCAAACCAAAAAACCCAGCTGAGGAACTCCCAGGCAACAGGATGCTGCAAATATCTTGGGCTTGTCACATCTGCGACCACCCCCAAATCCAGCGGTAGCTTTTTGACCTTTGGACCTGCATCTCCACCTTATTTGGGCTTTGCATCTCCACCCCCATCTCATCCGGGCTCCCCGAAAAAGTTCAATCACCCCCAGAGAGCCCCTGCCCCGCCCATCCAGCCCATCTCCCCAGCTTGGAGCCACCCCAACACGTCACAGTGATTTGGGGGACAGCCTCCGTCACCGGCATCCCGCTCTGGCACCGAGAGATGCCCGAGGGGCCTGTCCTGCACCTGTGCACGCCGCCGGCTGACAGCGCCGCAGGGACGGGGGACACCCCACATGTGGGTATGGGGGTCTCCGGCATGGCCGGAGCGGTGCTGGCGCTGCCGCGGCGCGTGGGGCCGGCTCGCAGAGGGTTAACAGTTGATTACAGCCTTTGTCTCTGCATCAGTGTACATAATGCGCCCCACATTTGCATACTGCAGTGTGCGCTCAATTAAAATGAACTTTTAATTTCTTCTAAGTAAATTACTTCTTCCCGGTACGTGACGCGCACAAATGTCAGAATAATGGGAGAGCCTTAATGAGCTGGGAATGAGGGGCAGGGAGGGGAGTACTGGGGGCCCCGGCCCCCCGGGCTGCTCCGCGGCCTCTACCAGGGGAAAGGACGGATCCTGCCACCTTCTGCCTTCCCCACTGGGGCCTGGGATGTCCCCGATGCCAGCACGTCCCCTGGGCAGGGCAGAGGTCCCCACCTCCTCCCTGTCACCTCCTGCCCAGCTCCTGCTGAGCTCTCAGGGTGCTGCCCGCATCCTGGTACCCACAGATGTGTGGGGACACAAGGACATGGGAGCACCCCGACAAGGGGCTGAGCTCCCCTGGTCCTGCCCGTCTCCTGGCCCAAACTCACCCCACACCACCCCAAAAAGACTTCCCTGGGCGTCTTCTGCCCAGGGTGCCCCATGTCACCCCCAGGGACCCCGCAGGCTGCTCTGCCCTTGCCATGGCAGCTTGGGGACGATGCTCGGGGAGGGGGGGACATGGACCCCTGCACCCCAACCCTCCCGTCTGCCTCCCACCCGGGGCCGGGGCCGGCTGCGTGTCCGTGGGGACCAGATGGCAGGCGAGATTACTGGAATTTGATTTTCAGATAAATCACAAACCTGGATGAGTGAGTGCTGCTCCAGATGCATTATCCGTAATCCCCTGGAAGGGAACCTTTCGGAGGAGACGGTCCCTGTGCCAGCTTGGCAGCAGCTGGGTAATCCCGGCCGGCAGCACGGCCCCGTGCAGCCCGGGGGGGATCAGCTGCTCCCCAGCCACACCACGGTGTGTCACCCGTGCTCACTGCGACCCACATTCGGTCCCACCGAGCCGGGGTGGGACCAGATGGGACCAGATGGAGTCACACCAGGAGCACGCGGGCACCAGGATGAGCCCATGCCCACGGTGCCCACGCCTGGCTGTCACGCCCGCTCGGCTCAGTGCTGCGGGAGGAGGCTGAGGGGACGCAGGACGTCACTGCCAGGCTTCCTCCACCCCATTTCTCCCCATCAGTGATGCCCGGAGCATCCCCACACTGCCCAGCACTCCTGCTGTGGGGGCCACGGAGACCCTCCCTTGACTGACCCTCACCATGCCCACCCTGTTGCTCGGTTAAGTCATAACGAGGCACTTCCAGTCATCGCACTGATTAATTGGGATGTGGGAATGACTCCCAGGCCATGGGAGCCAGCACCAGGCCCTCCAGTGGCGCTCAGGGCTGTGCTGGGGGCTTCAACTTGCTCTTGCCCCAGCCTGGGGCCATGCTTTGGGGGTACATTGAGCTTTTTGGGGTTCTTGGTTGGGCAGCAGCTTCCCTGAGCCCCAGGCCTGGCTCATCCCCACCTTTAGGAGCTGCCTCCTGCAGCTCTCCCTCTTCTTCAGAAGCACAAATTCAGGGCCCCCCCAACTTCTGCAAATAACTGCAAACTGCAAGTGGTGGGGATGCAAAGTCCAGCACAAAGCCCCTCCCATCTCCCCACGCCATCCAGCCAAGCGCAGCTGCGGCTCCCTGGGGCTGACCCCAATTTCCCGGGTGGTGGGGGGGGGTCGTGCCCACCCCGAGACAGACCATCCATCACACACCAGCAATGGCAAAACAGGCACCGGCGCATCGCGGCGCAGAGCAACCGTAACCAGAGGATGCTGCCGATCAATGGGCGCATTAACCTGAGCCCCCACGCCCTCCCTGGGGGCCGGGGGTGGACAGGGGGAGGCGGCGGATATTAATTCCTCTCTGGCTCCCAAAGGACGAGGAGATGGGAAAAGCCGAGGGGGGAAAGTGAAGATCTGGCTGCCAACAGAAATACCAACCATGGCCAGCGCTGGCCCTTGCTTTTTACTTTTTCTCCACAAATCTCCCCTTTTTACATCCTCATTTACGGGGACTGGTAGCCCATTTCCCTCACCTGGTGGCCCTAGGCCTGTGGCCCACCTCCATGCCACCGATGTGATGGAGCCGGGATGCAGTGCTGCTAAACACCGGCACCTCTAAGACCAGGCATCACCCATCACCTTGTCCCCCTCACCAGGCTCGGTGCACCCCCAGACCCGCCATGGCACGGTCGCAGCAGCACCCGGTGTGTGCCGGTGTGCGAGCCAGGGAGCGTGTGCCGGTGGCAGCGCGCGGGAAGTGAGCAGGACCGCGCTCTCCCCCCAACGCCAAAATTTACATTGAACCACAAATTAATTTCATAATTTTTTCCTCTCTAATTATGCCAACATCTGCTGCAAGGCCCAAGCTGTGCACATGCATTTTAATACATCCCTCCCCGCCCCCCCCCCCCCCGTCTCTCTCAGCACTGAACTTTTCAGTAATTATCGTCAGGAGAAGGGCTCGCTTCCGCGGGAGGGAGAGGCGAAGGCTGGCAGCGGGCAGGAGCACGTGGAGCGAGGCGCAGGCAGCGTGGGGCAGGCAGGGGCTGTGTGTGCCCTCCGATCTGCCTTATTCAAGTCTGGGTTTATTTCTAAGAGAAAAGGGAAAGAGAAGGGACAAGGCTACTCCGGGGGCAGCTCGGGAGAGCGAAGGAGCAGGAGGGACCCTAAAAGTGCAAGGCAGCCGCTGCACCCTGCGCCGGGCTGGAGCCCGGAGTGTGGTTTTGCCCTGGGGATGCTCCATCCCAGGACAAGGACACTCATTTTAGGGGTACCCGGCTCGCCCCGGGGCTGGGGAAGGGCCCCTGCCCCAGGACATCTTGCTCCTGTTTTCACCCAGACACCTCCAGCTGCTCTCACCTTTCCCCAGGCTGCACAACAGGCTCTGAACCCGGCCCCTCGCTCCTCCGCGTCCTGCCTGCCACAGGAGGGGACATGTGAGGTCTGGGGGTCCCCAAGCTCAGCCTCCAGCGTCCCCCAACCTTGTCCCCGTCATCTGTGGGTCTGGGTGAAGCCGGTGGCGTGGCAACCCCCTCCTGTCCCCCATTGCCTTGTCTGCGCCCACTCAGGGAGATGTTTCACGGCCTCGCTGGCAGATGCAAAAGGTCATTTGGCTGCGGAGTAATTAAAACCTGGCAATTATCAATTTAGAGCAGCAAGCTCCCGGCCTGGCGAGTGCTCCTGTCCTCCTGCGTGAGCTGCGGGATGCAGCCGGGGGGCAGAATCGGGGCAGGCACTGGGGAGGTGACAGGGGGATGATGCACGTCCCCCGTGCTGGGACCTCACCTTCAGCCCAGCAGCTCAGGGAGAGCCCGCAGGGACGCTGCGCTCTTGTTACAGACTTCATCAAGCGTTTTAATTAAAAGGTGAGGGGATAAAGGTGGCTGGGCTGCTGCTCTCCAAGGAGGAAAAAACCTCCGTCCTGCTCCTGGTGTGGATGCATGACCCAGCCCCAGGTTTGGACAGCAGCTTGGAGCTGCTTCTATGATGGGAAGGGGCCCAATCCTGCTCAGGGCTGAGCCTGTGCTCCTGTAATTAATTACAGTTATTAAAATCAAGGTGGGCAGCAGTGCTGGGGCTCCGCCCCACCTCAGCCTGCAGTGAGGCAGAGAGCAGGATCAGACCCTGGGTCTGGAGCCGGGGAGGGGGGTTGCCCTTTGGGGTTATGCCTGAGCTCTGGGGGGTGGCAGGAGCCTAATCCTGCTCCAGCACCAAGAAAACAGCCGGGAATCTGGTCTCCCATGGGGGTGGCTGTGGAGGAGCAGAGCTGACAGAAATGGGGGGCCAGCCACCGCAGCAGGACCCCACGGCACAGCACGAGGTGCCCATCCACCCCACGGAGCATCGTTCCGAGGGGCAGCGGGGAGCATCGCGCACCCCACGCAGCCGCCACGCGGGTGCTGGCCCGGCACAGTGCTGGCTCCGGCGGTGGCCCAGGTGTGACAGCCGGAGTGGGGCCGGCTCAGCCCCGTTCGGCTGCTGCCGCCCGCCCGCCGCGCCGCCGGGAGCAGATGGCGGGCGACAGAAGCTGCCGATGAATAATACACGTCTGCTGAGCGCCGCTGCCAGCCGCCCGCGCGCCCCGGCTGTGCCCCACGCCCTGCCCGAGGCCCACGCCAGGGTGCCCCTGCCACGCACCTGGCATCCATGGGTCCTGCCCCACAAAAGGGTGCCCCTGCCATGTGCTTGGCACCCATGGGTCCTGCCCCATACTGGTGTTCCTCCACCACATCCATGGCACCCATGAGTTCCACCACATGCCAAGGTCCAACTATGTACATGGCCCTGCGCTGGGCCACCCCTGGGTGCTGGGGCTTTGTCGCAGCAGGGTGGCCTGGGGAAGGGTGCCAAGGCCCCACCAATCACTCCAGATACCCCACCTGAAAATCCCATGACGTCACCCGGCAGAGTCTCTGGCAGGGGAGGAGCCCGTGGGTGCCACGGCATGTGGTAGCCCAGCACCCATACTGCAGGGCTGGGAGCAGAGGAGATGGGGATCAGCTGCCCGAGCGCCTGCTCAGCACCTGGTCGTCTCACTGATGAGGCCCCAGCTAATTAGGGCTCAGGGGTGGGCAGTTGGTTCCCTGTTTTGGGGCTTTGGCTGCTGCATCTGGGAATCCAGCATCACGCGGAGGGTGGGAGCCCTGAATTTCTTCCAGTGAGGAGCAAGTAGGTGAATTTTCCATCATCTGGGCATGCGGGTCCTGGCTGTCCCAGCCTGGGATGCTCTCCCGGCTCGTTGGCTCCGAGGGGTTGGTGCCTCCATGCCCCGATGCCCTGGGGCTGATCTCCCACCCATTGCCATCATCCTGCAGCAAACTCCCAGCCTGGTGCCCCCCACTGTGGTCCCTGGTCCCTGCCTGGAGTGCTGTGGGTCAACGGGCACCCACATCCAGCGCCTTGAGGAGAGGAGGAGGAGGGTGGAAAACAAAACGCTGATGGATTGTAAAGCTATTGAAGTGCCAGTGAGTAAACTCCATATTTTTAACGGCATTTAAATGCCTCCAAGCAGATTAATAAGGTCTAGGTAATAGCAGAACCAGTCTATATTTATTCTATCTTAAACGCCAGTTTGTCAGGCTGTATTAATATTGATGGTAAGGCTTGGATTGAGGACAGTAAACGCTGGGACTTCACTTTATCTCTCCCAAACAGGCTGCCTCAGCCCCTTTATCAGGGCTGCGGCTGCGGCAGCAGCTGCCTCTTCAAGGGCTCAGCGCATCCCCTCTCCCCCCCCGCTCTCTCTTTTTAATCAGAGGAGGAGAAGTTGCTGGCTTGATCGTTCCATTTTTATCTCTTTTATTTACTCCATTTTCATGTCTTTCAGTGCATATTTTATTCCCATCAAGGCAGGACCATTGATAGCTTAAGCTGTCCCCCCCTCGGCTCCCCCCACACAGTGTGACGGGGAAGGACAAGGGGTAATTACTGGGGATGTGCCCCCCCTGCCCACCTCTCCTGCCCCATGGTGGCCGCACACAGCGTGGCCCCCCTGGGAGGGGATGAGCTGCTATTTGGGGGGCCTGAGGGGGGCAGCCACTACTGCCCCACAGGTCTCCAGCCTTGGGGCTGAGCTGGGGGGGGAGTGGCTCAGCAGCCGCTGCCCCCCCAAGCCCCAAGAGCATCCCTCACTGTTCTCGTGGTGCTGCTGCAGAGTGTCCTGTCCCCGCTGCCACTGATGTCCCAGAGCACCCAGGACCGACCCCCCCCACCCTGCTCCATCACATCCACGCCTCAAGGCACCCCAAAAAGTGCTTAAATAGGTGCTGAGTTTCCTGGAGCCGTGTCACGGGTGGGGGTGTCACAAGTGCCACGGGGCAGAGGGGTCCCACGCTGGCACCCCTCGCAGGGTGGCTCGGGCTGGGGTGGAGGCTGAGGACAAACCCATTTTCTTCCTGAATATTCCCCAAAGCCCAGATTCCTGCCTGGCTCTTCCCTGCCAGCATTTGAAATTCAAAGTACGCTCTGTCTTGATTAGTGCTACAAATCATCCAGCTGGGGAGCAGCCGCACGGCCACGTGGCTGGGGCGCGGGACCGGCACGGGTGGCATCGCCTCCCCGATCCTGGGCTCTGAATATTCACAGCAAACTGTTTGTACAAGAGTGGGAAAAATGATGCAAAGAAATTTGCAAATTATTTCAGATGGGGCATAGTGCTGGCTCTCGGCTCCGCTGGTAATGAATGCGAAATAATCATAATAAATGCTAATTGCAGGAGAAGGGTTGCAGCCTGCCACAGGTTTTAAAAGATAGTCTGTAAAAATCCGTGTTGGGAGCAGGACAAGCTTCGGCTCCTGCTGTGGGCATCCTTGTCCTCTCACCGTGGTAGCCCATGGCTCCTGGCTGGCCCCAGGCCCCGTTTGCCGGCCGCTGTGGGCACCGTGGCCAGAGCAGCTCCTGCTCCCCCACCACGCTCCGCCACCGGCAAAGCAAACAAGTTGAATTTAACAGCCATTAGCCCTGGAAACATCAAAGGGCTCCTCTGCTGGAAAATGAAAATCCTCATTAACTAATAAAAAGCCCATCGCTCACTCTGCCTTTAATATAATTAACAGCAGCCAAGACTTCAATTAAGGTTTTATCCAAACTTCAAAATGCCACTCTCTCTCTCCGTAATTACAGTGGGTACCGCGGCTCCATCCTTCACCGGGGCTCCTCCGGCCACGCACACGCGTGTGCGCTCTGCCCGTGCTGCCCCGGGGACGGTGTCGCGGCCGAGGCCGGGCGCCGACATCCCAAATAGGAAATGTTTGTGCGAGTGGGGCTTGGCAGGAGCCGGGTGTTTTGCCGGGTGGCTCTGACTTCAGCGGGGAAATATGCTGCCGGCGGGGAGCGGCGGTGCCGAGCGATGGGAACGGGCCGGTTCTCACCGCTCTCTCCCCCGCCACAGCCGGGCCGGCAGAGCGCGTCCAGTTCCAGGGATGGGAAAGGCCAAGGGGCGGTGACCCTCTCGTCACCCCGTCCCCCAGCTGGCTGGGGAGGTGACCCCGAGCCATGAGACAGCCCCGAGGTGACACCGAGGGAAGGTGGCAGCGTTGGCTGAGCACCCTGAGCCCGTCTCGCTGCCCACGGGAGGATGCTGTGGGCAGCAAACCCTCGCCACCCTGCCTGGCACCGTGCTGCTGGCGTGTCCCCACACCACGACCGTGTCCCTGGGGCACAGCCGCAGGCAGGCGCTGCTTGGTGGGCAGGGGACCCCTCCAGCCCCATCTGCCCAGGACAGCCCGTCCTCATGTCTCCGAGCAGGAACAGGAGAGCCACGTTCATTTTAGAAGGGAAAACAGTGTGTGGCTTAGTCCTTAAATACATATAAACCACAACATTCGTAGACCTTTTTGTTCTTTTTTTTATTGACCCAATAAAACATTGGCTGGGGTTTTGTCCTGTCTTTCCCCCAGTTCCAGGCCTGGCTTTCCCATGTACCACCCCGTGCAGCCCCAAGGATGTGAGATGTCTCTCCCCCAACTCCCCCCCCAGTGCCACCAGCTTTGATTTGCAGCGCTCAGGACCCTGCGATGTTTTTAGGGCAGGAGCTGGGAACCTCTCCCTGATCCTTCAGGAGGAAACGGCCATGGCGCAGCTCCAGATGCAGCCTGGGGGATGCTGAGCACCCCCAGGGAAGTGCAGGGATGCTGGGTGCCCCAGGGATGCAGGGGGATGCCTGAGCACCCCCAGGGACGTGCAGGGATGCTGGGTGCCCCAGGGACATGCAGGAGGATACTGAGTGCCCCAGGGATGTACAAGGATGCTGAGCACCCCAGGGATTCTGGGTGCCTCAGGGATGCGGGGGGATGCCTGAGCACCCCAGAGATGTACAAGCATGCTGAGCACCCCAGGGATGCAGGGTTGCTGGGTGCCCCAGGGATGCTGAGAGCCCCAGGGGTGCAGGGGGATGCCTGAGCACCCCAAGGATGTGCAGGGATGCTGGGTGCTCCAGGGATGCTGGGTGCCCCGAGGATGGAGGGAGATGCTTGAGCACCCCAGGGACATGCAGGGGTGTTGGGTGCTCCAGGGATGCAGGGGGATGCCTGAGCACCCCAGGGATGCAGGGGTGCTGGGTGCCCTGGGGTTGCAGGAGGATGCATGAGCCCCCCAGGGACATGCAGAGGTGCTGAGCACCCCAGGGATGCAGGGATTCTGGGTGCCCCAGGGGTGCAGGGGGATGCCTGAGCACCCCAGGGAGGTACAGCAGGGCTGTGCTCATGTGCAGGCCGACAGTCTCCCACCCCATCCCTCCACCAGCCCTTGCTCCTGGATGACGCTCTGGGGACAGGGTGTGAGGCCCAGCCGCGTGCAGCGGGTCAGCGCTGCCATCCAGGGACCGGGCAGGGACGAGGGAGGGTCTGGTTGGGCGCGTCAGGGGAGCAGCCCCGTCAGGAGATGGATACGCAGATGGCAGCTCTCGCGGAGAGACGGGGACCATAAATCCTCCCCATGGGTCCCATTATCATCTCTATCTGGTGAAAAAACTCTCATCCTGGATGTGTCTAATCCTAATCACTCCCTATCGCACAGGACCACTTCAGACAGGCCAGACGGACAGACGAGGCCTCCTCCTGCCCCGCATATCTGCACAGGCAGCCCCCAGCCGGGGGGGGGGGGGACACACACAACAGGCCACCCCTTCGTTCCTAATCCCTCTGCGAGGCCTTCATTTAAAAGGGGATTTGCTGCTTATTCCCTCCGCGGGCTGCGCGATCATTACAGGGGTCAACATCTGATCTGGGAGAGCCTTGTTAAAAAATAATAACGGCACGTTAATTTGGGGGAAGGGAGGGGGAGACTGGGGGCGGGGCTGGGTAATGCACTGGCAAGTTTCCAAGCCTGAGAGCATCACTTGGGCTCGTTGCCTGCAATGAAAAACTCAGGTCTCTGCAGCGGTGGCCAGTTGGGGCTGCTCGTGGAGATGTCCCCTGTGAACCTCCCAAAAGACCTCAGAGGTGGTGAAATCCATCCTGGGGGAGGGCAGATGGGAAATCTCCCCCCCACAGGCATTTCCTTGGTGGGGGCTGAGATCTGGGCACCGTGCAGCCCCTCTCACCCCTGCCAGCCTCCCCGCCTGCACATTTAATTGAGCCCTCTCCTGCTTCCACATCCTTATTTACGGTGGGGACAGGCATGGGGCAGGACGGTTGTCAGTTGGGGGGGGGGTCTCCTGCTGCCCGCCTGGCCCCAGGGGGTGCCTGGAGTTGCTGGGGGGAAAAGGCGGGGGGCGGATTAAATCCAGAAGGGAAAATATCCTGCAGCAGGTGCAGCTTGTGACAGGTCTGAACGGCTGCCAGCCGGCTCGGAAATCCCAAACACATCTGTGCTCATCAGTTGGACACCAGATGGGCCCTGGGTTAGTATTTTGGGCTGGGGTTAGCTGGGGGGGGGGGGTGTGTGTGTGCTGGGGCAAAGATGGGGGGTCTGCTCCAGCCCCAGGACGTTCACACCCCGCCTGCATTCCCCCGTATACTTAGCCTGATATTTTTAGCCTGTTTTGCCCGCTGGAGGCCAGACTCCTCTTGGGGTGTGGGGCAGGTTGGGGCTACACTAGACACCCCAACAATCCCTGCCAGGCCCAGTTCTGCCCCCCACTTCTCACCCCAATTTCCCAGGAAAACCCAGCTCCTCGCCCCTCTGGGGTCCTGCAAGCATCCATCAGGCAAGAGCTGCAAACCTGGTGTGCACAAAAGCCCTGCCTAAGTGCTAATTATTATTAACCCCCAATATTCTTAACCACGGCCACACAATGTATTCCCCAGTGGATTAGGACCATCCCAACCTTGAGAGCATCATCTCTTCTCCATTCTGGTGTCCTCCTGATCCCAGCATGGGGCTGGCACAGGGATGGCTGCATCCTCCCATGCCAGTGGCTCCAAGCACTCCTGCACCTCAGTCCCGTGCACCCCGGCCCTGTGCACCCCAGCCCGGCGGGATGAGAGCCCGAGCTCCCTGCCCGCTCCCTGTGGCAGCCAATGCAGCTCACCAGCCTCTTGGCTCCCGGTTATTTTTAGGAGCATTTCAGTGGCTAAATCTGGCGCCGTGTGGGCTCGAGGCTTGCCGGCGTGGCAGCTGCCGCCCCATGCAGCGCTTTTGGGCTCCACGTCTCCCCATGTGAGCCAGGAACATCGTGAGTGCACGTGGGACCAGTGTAGGACCACACTACAAGGACCACTGGCTGCAGTGGGAGAGGAGTTTCCCAGCCCCACAGCAACAACCCCTGCCCGAGCGAGTGTGAGGCACAGGGTGAGTGACAGCAGGGCAACACCAGCACCCCCAGCCCCATTTAACATCCTGTTCCTGAGCGGCAGGAGTGAGGGGCAAACCCTGACCCCAAGCACAGAAATTAAGAGCCCATGAGGGTCCCTGATGGCTTTGCCCAGTCTAACCTACAAGCAGGGGGATGCCACCTCCTGCCTGTCCCTTCCTGCAGGGCTGGGGTGAACAGGGCACCTCTTCCCTCCCCATCTCTCCCTGAGTGCCATGGCCTGGCTGAGCTGGGAGCCTGCGGCCGATCCGATAAGAGGAGGAAGGTGTTGAATGCAGAAACATGGCTGCAGGAAGCAGAGACAGCAGGGACTTGTGTGCCCATGAGGAGGAGGAGGATGTGGCTTCCTCCAACCATGCCCCTGCCCAGCCAGGGCTGAACCGGGGGGACTGTGAGGGGCCCTTTCCCCCTACATCTCCTGCCAATCCCACTGCCCCTGTGCATGTACAGACCCATCCCCATCCCCATCCTCATACCCATTCCCATCCTCATCCTCATCCCTCCCCATCTCCATCCTCATCCCTATCCTCATCCCATCTCCATCCCCATCCCCATCCCATTTCCGTCCTCATCCCCATCCCATCCCATCCCATCCTCATCCCATCTCCATCCCCATCCCATCCCATCCTCATCCCATCCCATCCCATCCCATCCCATCCCATCCCATCCCATCCCATCCCATCCCATCCCATCCTCATCCCGTCCCCATCCCCATCCCCATCCCGTCCCCGTTCCCACCCCTTGTCCCCCATCCCAAAGCCCCAGCGGTGCCAGCACAGCCCTGGGGACACTCAGGGATGCTCCGGGGCGCAGAGCCCAACACCCCAGCTGGGCCCAGCTGCACATCCCCGCGGCTGCCGACGGCCATTCTGCTCCTCTCTCCCCCCCTCCCCTCTCTCTCCCTTTCTGAAAATTGATAATTAACCTTTTGTCCATGGGGCTGTTGTGTTTATTTGGTGCAGGCGGCTGCAGGGCGCTGATATGGAAATCGCAGCCGGCAGGCAGCTCCCGGTCCTCCCCGCAATCTGCAGCCTCGCACAGCCGTTGGGCAGAGATAAGCAGGTGCTTATTCAGAGCCCTGCAGCTGCCTGCGAGGGCAGCCCTACCTGATCACTCCAATCTCAGTGAAAAACTACTTGAGGTTAGGCTACCGTGATGGGGAGCGTCGATAGGGACCTCGCCAGACAGCTCCCCCGGCTCCCCGGCTTCGCCTCCGCCCGCGCCTCCTGCCTCCCTCTGCCCGCGTCCTCTCCGCTCCCTCCGTCTCCCTGCTCTGTCTTCCCTCTTATCTCCCTCTCCACATCCCTTTGATTTCTTTTTTTTTCTTCTTCTTTTTTTTTTTTTTTTTTTGCCTTGAAGAATCCGTCTTTGTGTTTCATGTGAACTCTCAGCGGCTCCCTCGGCTCGGCCACCGCTCTCCTTCCCATCCCTGGCTCCTGTCTTTGCTCCCGCACCCACATTTCCCTAGGGTGAAAGAGCCAGATTTGAGCATCGGTGTAGGAAAACGCGTGCAGACAGCCAGGCCTGTGCCCGCACCCCCCAGCCCAAAAGACAACGTCCGCTTTGAGAGGCCACGGTCTCTTTTTGGTTCCGGCAGCTGTTGGTGTTTTGCTCACGGGTTATTGCTGCGGCTTCCTTTCACCTCGGGTTTCCCCCCCTCCACCCCCATCCAGTGTGGCCGCATCGCTCTCAAATGGAAAGGGGAAGGCAGTGGGGTGCTGTGGGCAGCAGGGTGCGGGGGCACGGGCCCAAGTGAGCACCCACCGGGGCATTCCCGAGCGCCGGGAAACGTGCTGTGCGGAGCGCAGGGCTGGCGGGTGGTGGGTGCTGCGGTGGGGGACCCGGCTGCCCCCCCCTGGGGTTTCTGTCTTCCTGCCACCCTCTTGCTCGTAGTGTGGGGGTGGTGGGAGCCCGTCCTGCTTCTTCTTTACTGAGGGGGGGGAAGTTTCTGCTCGGCAGCAAGCGTGAAGCTCTGACTCAGAGAGAAACCGGCTGGGAGCGCCGGCAGGCTCCCCAGAGGGTGGGTGGGAGGGGGGTCACCTGTGCCAGGGCAGACCCCGGGACCCCAGGGGTTCCCCCATGCTGAGGCAGAACCCAGGACCTCAGGGGTTCTCCCCGCACTGGAGCAGACCTTGAGACCCCAGGGGTTCCCCCCACACTAGGGCAGATCCCAGGACCCCAGGGGTTTCCTTCACACCAGGACAGAGCCCGAGACCCCAGGGGTTCCCCCCATGCCAAGGCAGACCCTGGGACCCCAGGGGTTCCCCCCATGCCAGGGCAGACCCCGGGATCCCAGGTGTTCCCCCCATGCCAAGGCAGACCCTGGGACCCCAGGGGTTCCCCCCGGTGCCGCTGATGCACGGCTCCTGCAGCTGCCCAGGCAGGTGCTGGCCCCTTTGCTTGCAGAGAAAACCCTCCCACCGCAGGTGATGTGGGGGACACGGGGCTGCAGCTGGGTGGGATTTTCCTGGCTGGCCCTGAAACCGGCTGGTTTTGACTCGTTGCCCCGGGACACTCCCCAGGAGCAGCCGCTGCTATTTAATCCCCCGTGCACTTTCCGTCTCTCGTTGCAGGCGAGCCTGACCCTCGCCGCAGAGCGGCTTGGCAAAACCCCAAGCCGACGATGCTGAGCCCACCTGGGCCTACCAGAAATAAAAGGGGAAGAGGCGAGAGCATGAAACACGGATGGAAACCCTCCTGCTCGGTGGGACAGGCAGCTGGGAGCCCGTGACTGCCCTCCCCTCCCTGCAGCCACTCGCTGCCAAAACCTCTGCCAGCCCTCTGCCACAGGCACCTCCAGGGTGGGTAGGATGGAGCTGGGACCCCCCAGCATCGCTGGGATGCAGGATGCAGTCGGGATAGAAGTTTGCTGGGGGCAGCTGCAGCATCCCCCCCCTCGAGTGCGTGTGCATGCCGTCCCGGCTGGGCTGGGGCTATGGTTTGTAACTGTGTGGCCCTTTCCCCCAGCACCCCGGGGTTTCCCCTCATCTCCCTGCAGCACCCCGGGCTGCACCCTGAGGGCAGAGATGCTGCAAACCCTCCCGGTGACACCCCACCTCATCCCGTTCTGTCCCGCAGAGCAGCACCCCGACACCCCCATGCTCTGGGACCCTCCCTCCCCACTTACACCCCACCATCCCTTTTCCATCCCCTCACTCCCAGGAGCTTCGGGCTGGGGGCAAGAAGCAGGGAGCCCCGGGTACCATCTGCGGGAGCCCAGGTGGCCGCCGAGACACACCATCTGCTCAGCCACCTTCGGGGACCGTGCAGGCGCTGCTGTATTTTTAGGACACGTTTCCTCCCTCCCACCTGCAGCCCGGAGCCGCCTTTCGGTTTTCTAACAAGTTGTTTCTCTCGCCGGAGGCTGTCAGGGAGCCCAGGCTCCGCCGTGGAGCAGGGGCTAGTCTGGGGGTGCAGGGATGGACTGCAAAAGCAGGGTTTGTATGTGCCAGGGGGGTTATCCCAAGCGCTGAGCAGGATGATGCCTGCAGCTGGGCTGATGCAGGGAGCGTGCATGGCGCTGGTGCTGCAGCTGCGCTTCGGGAGGGCAGCGGGATCCAGGGAACACCCCCGTCCCCACAGCCATGGGGCCAGCGAGTTGCAGGGCTGCAGCGAGCGGGAGCAAACCCTCGGTGTTGCAGCATGATGGTTGTGCCGGGCCGCACCACGCTTCCCGTGCCATCCTGCCCAGCTGTGTCGTGCCGGCCGCGCCACGCCGGGCTGCAGCACGTTGGCTGTGTCACGCTGGCTTGCGGGTGCAGTGCTGCAAGTTTACAGGCGTGCCATGCCACGCTGCATGGTGCTGAGGGGCACCGCGCCGGCCCCTCGCAGTGAGGAAGTGAAGCCAGCGCGAAGGGGAAGTTGTTGGAAAGTCAGACCGGAATGGCTGATAGGGAAGGCAGAGCTGGGCTTGGTCGCAGATGGTTCCTGTTGGGGAAGGACACGGGCGCAGCTGCCCGGCCTCCCCCCACCCGCCACATTATCACTGCCGGGCAGCTGGTCGCCGTCCCCCTCGCCATGGGACACGGCCCCGCTGCCACCCCGGCCCCGGCCGCCACATGAACAGCCCCCGCGGCAGGGCAGGACACCCCGCCGGTGCTCAGCATCTCCCTCCCCGGCACGGCTCCTGCACCGACACGTGGGAGCGGGCTGGTGGTGCCAGTCCCTGCAATGCTCGTGGCACCGGGGTGCTGACACCCCCTTCCTGGGATGCCTGGGGGACCCCCCAAACCGGACGGCTACCTCTCCTGGGCCAGGGCGGAGGGCAGGACCAGCCAAGGTAAGGCCAAGGCAGTGGTGGGAGGAAGGCGGTGGGTGGCTGTGGCCGTGCCATGGGCCGTGCCGCGGCGCAGGTGACTCGCCCCAATGTCAAGTGCAGCCTTGGGCGGGCAGGTGCTCCCTGAGGGTGACACACAGCCATTGGTGCATCCCCATGGGGACCCGCCAGCAGGAGCGGGGAGCCAGGGCATGGCCCAGCCTGTGGCACCACCACAGGGACCCATTCGGAGCCTTGCTCTGCAATCAACCTTTCCATAATGAGTAATCAGCCATGATTATCTTTTATTTACAAGGTTTCAATCCTCTGTTTACTGGGTGGTTTTGTTCATTCTTGGCTCAGCAGCTCACGTGCTCGTTCCCCAGCAGCTGCGGCTCCTGTGTGCTGCCGGTTTGTGCCACCGGGGTCAGGATCTGGTCCCGCCGGCGCTCCAGGTGCTGCGTTTCGCTTGCAGCATCAAGAGCATCGCCCTAGCGTGGGCACGGGGTGAGGGGCACCCCTCAGCCTGGCCCTGGGGTTGTGCCAGCTCTGGGGGGGCCCAGGGGGTTCCTGCTGGGCCCGTGCCCGGCACGGGCAGGAAAGCGGCTGCCGGCTGAGTCACCGGCATTTGTTTGCCCCGAGTGAACAATACTGGCCCTCTGCCTCACTTCCCCTCGCACCCCCCTGTCCCCGCCAGCACCCGCAGCCCCCTGTCCCTCTGCCCGGTCCTGGCACCCACGCCACAGCTTGGAGACGCAGCACAGATGGGCTCGAGGGCAGGGTTTGGGGTGCACCCTGGGTGCTGCACCCCTTGTGCCGTGCCAGTTCGCCGCAGCTGGGAGCTGCACCGAGGTCCCTGTCCCCAGACCTGCCACCCACAACAACGATCGGCGGGTGCATCCTGGGCAAGGGGCATCCACCGATAAGGTGCCAGGGACCGGGTGGCCGTGGTGTTGCCGCAGCAGCTCGGCGGGCGCCATTGACCGGAAGGCTGCAGCGAGATTGCTGTGGGCTCGCCGAGCTGCCGGTTAGGAGCTTGGCACAAGAAATGTTTATTTTGTTGGTCGAATATCTCTGCAAACTTCCTGATTTCCTTGCGGCCGGGGAGGCAGCGATAGGGCTGGTGAGGCCGTTGCCTGCCCCATGCTCTGGCTTTGGCGTGGAGAGCTGTTATCTCCGATGCGCAGCGGGCAGGGAAGAGGTGGAGAAAGGGAAATGAAATACAACAGAGGTGGCACATTTTTTGCTCTTGATAACAAGCCCCGCTTTTAGCCTGGGAACTTGGAAACGATGCAGGTGGCCAGAGACAGCCACAACGTCCCCCGCTGCTGTGGCGCATCTGGACCTTGTAACGAATCCCAGACCTCCCCGCCGCGAGGCTGCGGGTCCCCCTGGCACGGCACGGATCGGCGCTGACCTCCACGCTGCCAGAGCCCGGTGCCGGGGCATTTTGATCCCGGGGAGTTTCTGAAATCAGCTGAAATCAGCTCCAGGGCTGAGCCATGTGCCGGAGCAAAGGCCGGCTGCGCTGCATCGCCTCCCGCTAGCCCTGATTGATTTTTGCAGGGATGCGAGATGTTGGAAGTGCGATGCGAGCTAATTAAATTCCCATCATTAAAGAGCCCTGTGCAGGCACTTGCAGCCTGTGGGATGGGGAGGGCTGGCAAGTGGCTGGGTGCCCCCAGTTTGGAGGGGAGAAGGGGAGTGTGAACCCACTGTTACCCCACCTGGGCTGCCCATGGGGGTGCTGGCAGCGTCTCCATGCACCCCAAATCACCAGCTCCCGGAGGCAGGGCAGTACGTGGCCGTTTCCACTTCACCATTAAAACACTTCACAGAGTCTCTGTGGCAAAGAAAAGCTGGAAACTTGGCCCCCAGCAGCCCTGAAATGTTAAAGCACCCAAGAGGAATGGTGCCACATCCCAAAGTCTCCCGGTGTTTAAGCCAAGCCGGTGATTTTTCAGAGCCTGCGGCGCAGGGCGAGCGGGGATGATAAGCAGCAGGGGCCAGTTTCCCTTTGAATGCCACGACGCAGGAACGAATCTGTCAGCCAGGAAAACAGGATTTTTTTTTTCTTTTCATGGAAGATGCATTTTTTTTCTTTTCTTTATAGAAGTTGTGGGAAAGCCACAAAGCCTCTGCGTCTGCTTCCCGGCGGTGACGGCTGGAGGGGCTGCTCCTTCCAGCCCTTGGCCGAGGAAGCGAGGGGCTGGGGTGGCTGTGGGGCGGGTGGCCTCAAGTCCAGGGACCCCCAAGAGGGAAGCCAGGCACAAACGAACCCCCTTTCTTCGGAAAGGCTGGCGAGAGACACTTCCTGCTGAGCAGATGTCACCGCGGCGGATGCAGCTGCAGCGGGCGATAGCCGGTGAGCGGGCGAGCCGTCTTCCCCGGCTGCTGGCTCCCCACCAGCCCCTTATCTCCCCCACACATTCCCTGATGAATTAATGCACAGGGAAAGACAACACCACCCTGAGCCCCTGCTCCAAGCAAAATGCCAAGGGAAGAAGGCTGTCGGGGTCCAGCCTGGCTCCCAGCGCTCACTCTGGGCTGGATTTAGATGCTGAGATTCAGGCCCCCACAGCCACGCACACAAACAGGGCAATGGGCCCACCCGCGGTCACACTGAGCCTCCCCAGCCTGGCAGCTCCCCGCCCCGAGCACGGCATCCCCGTGGGGATGCTCCGAGCAAAGGGGTCCCCATGGAAAATGGGGACCCCAGCAGCGGCGGGGGGTTTTGCATTGCCGTGGCTGCTCATGAGCACCCTGCCTCACTCTGTCCCCGCGCTCTGCTCGGCGCTGAGCCTCGCAGGCACTGCTGGCACGGCCAGTGAGGGCCACAGAGAGGCAATCAGGGATGTTCTGCTCCCCAAAAGGGAGCGGATAGACATTGCAAAACCCAGACGGACAGACAGACTCGCTGGGGGTGACACAGGAAACCTGTAGCACGCCAGGGACCGAGTGCCGGCACGGCTCGGTGCTTTTGCCTCCAGACAAGCCTCCTGCGAGAGCCGGGTCACGGCAAGACCCCCAGCCCAGCATGGTGGAGGGGCTGTGGACACCCACGGGTGCTGCCCACAATGGGGCAGGTCTGTGGTGGGACCCCCAGCCTGGCATGGTGGAGGGGCTGTGGACACCCATGGGTGCTGCCCACAATGGGGCAGATCTGTGGTGGGACCCCCAGCCCGGTGTGGTGGAGGGGCTGTGGGCACCCATGGGTGCTGCCCACCATAGGGCAGGTCTGCGCGGCTCCCCGCATGCCGGCAAGGGGATGAGTCACCAGTGTGGCGAGGGGGAAGGTGTGATAAACCAACACCGTGGGCTTTTTTAAAAAGCCTGAGGCTTGCGAAGGGGGGACGCAGCCTGAATAGCAATCAGCTCAGGCACGCTGGGAAGCGACGGGGCTGAGCCACAGCCCGGGCTGGAGGAGCTCGGGGAGAGCCGGGGACGAGGGGGACAACGCAGTGCTGGTGGGAGGCAGGGTGAGGGGCTGAGCCAGAGTGACAGGGAGCGAGGTGGTGGGTCAGGACTGACACTTGGGCACCCAGGAGGTGTGAAAAGGGACCCCAACACTGTGGTGAATGCAAAGGCACAAGCAGGGCACGGGGATGGGGCTGCCCCGGTGGCACCGTGAGCTGGCGGCACCCACTGCGTTGCCCCCAGCCCCGATAATGGCAGGGGGGGATCATGAGCGCAGGCAGATACAGGGCCCAGATGGCGTGTGGTGGTGACCGTTTCCTTCGAGGGTTGGTGTCAGTTGCCCTCATCTGCCCTTGGTGAGCACCTTATCTGCTGCCACGTGCTGTGCCAGCCCCCCCTTGCCTCGAGGACCCCCTTTGCCAGGTCCTCAGCAGCTCCCTGAGCCACCCCACTGCAGCCTCTCACAGCACACACCCTCCTCCTCCTCCAAGGGTCCCCGTGAGCTGGAATGACGGGTGACGGTACCACCACCCTCCCGTGGGACCAAGACACCCGTGGGGGTGGCACTGGTGGGAGCAGGGAGGGCAGACGGCGGTGGGCACCGGGCGGGATGCGCAGCGCTGGCAGGAGAGATGCTGCCTCCTCAAAACAAAGGGAGCAGGATTTGCCATAACACGTGCAGTTAATCCCCGCGCCGGGCTGTTGCGTGCTGCGCCATCAATCACACGCCGTTGTGACCGGCACCGAGTCCTGACAGGAGTTTCCACCCTCTCTGCTGGGTGGGAGGCCAGCGGGGCCCAATCCTGCACCGGTTCCAGATTTGCTGGGGGATGGATTGTCAGGTCCTGGGCTAGGGGAGCTCCAGGCGGGCTATCGGGCCCTGGCAGGAGTTTTATCTCCCGACACGGCCGTTGCTTTCCCACCGCAGTGGAGCGGGGCCGCCAGCCCTGCCGATGTGGGGCTGGCCCCATCCTCTGCCCCACTGCGCCGCCCCATCCGCCCCATGCCCCCAAGGAGCTGAGGGACCCCAAGTATGACCCCAGGGATGCCAGACCCCCTTCTCCATCCTCATCCGTGGGACCCACGCGTGTGGCAGATGCGTGGCCATGGGGCACACGGCAGGGCCAGCAGCCACCAGCCCTGGCTGGGCAGGGAGCAGGCTGGGGGGGGCATGAAGGGGTTAACCCGGGGGAGTTAGCTCACTCTCGGCAGTGATTTAAACCAGACAGAAAGGTTCTGTCATCCATCACGCTAACAGCCAGATCATTGTGTTTTAAAGTGTCTGTAATTGCAGCAATACAGAGACTGGGAGAAAGATAAAGGCTGGGAAGATGCAAATGGGGAGGGGAAGCACCAGCCCCCCCTCACCCAGCAGGGAGAAACCCGGGGAGCCCCGGGGCCAGCTCATGGGGACAGACATGGGGACAGCCGAGGGTGGCCCCGTCTCGGCTGGGGCACAGGGTGGGTGCTGGGGCATCCCCTCTGCACCCACAAAACGATACAGGCACAAAACCAGCGACAGGCACCGGCAAGGGAAGGGGCCAGAGCAGGTGCTGGGCTGGATCTGCTTTACCCAAAATACCACTTTTATATTTCCTTTATCTGGCGGCAGCCGGCTCCCTCGTTATCCCCGGGGACGGCGTGTGGAGGATGGTGAGATCCTACCCGAGGCGTGCAAGGAGGTGGCCACGGCCATGGCCACGGTTGCCCGGGCTTTGCCCCAGCGGCCAAGGCCACGCGCAAACACGCCGGCGGGGAATTATTAACATTCAGAGGAGGCCCGCCGAATAAAGCGAGCTAACACAAATGTTTATTTTCACAGTAGTGAATTATGACTTGAATAGACCAAAATTACAGGCTGCGCGCGCGGAATAGAAACGAAGCAGACCCCGCCACCCAAACGCCGCCCGGGGGGGACGCGGCGTGGCTCTCTCCCGCCCCACGCGTGCTGTGGGCTCACGGATGCCCGGTTTGGCTGCAGCTCGACCACCTTGGGTGCCAGGTGTTTGATAGCATCCTTCATCTGCACCCCAAATTAACCAGGAGTGGGAGGGGGGGCACAGCTTTTCCCAGCGGGTCCCCGCAGGGTGCCCATGGGTGGGGTGTCCCCAGGTCAGGGAGAGGGGGGGGGACGGGGTCGGTCACCGCTGGGGTCCGGTTGGGCTCGTGGCACAGCCCCAGCATGGGTTTTGAGATGTATCCGATGGCTTGTGCCACATCGGGGTGGGGGCCAGCCGCTTCGGTGGTCACCCCCAATCTCCCCAGTGAGCAGCCAGAGCCTTGTTCTGGCACCCCAGAAAACCTGGGGGCTCTGTTTTGGGGCTGCCTTGGTGACGGCTGGTGACCCGTGTGTCCCGCAGGTCCAAACGCACACGCGAGGCCGGTATTTGCATGTGCCAGGCGGTGCAGCCCACGCAAAACTGGGGGGGGGTGAGGGGGGGGGGCGTGCAGCTGTGCAGGGGGGTGGATTTTCCTCCGCTGCTTGTGGGGCCGTGACACCCACCCACAAGAAGCTCCTCGAGAAAGGTCCCGTGGGGAGCGAGGGCAGCGCGGGCAGGGTGTAATTTGGAGGTGGGGGTGATGCTACCGTGCCAAGGTACAAAAAGTTCTGGGGAGAGCACAGAGCTGCTCGTCCCACCGAAGCAGGGAAAGGCTTGGGGTCCCCCCCGCCCCGGCATCATGATGGGCCACCATGAGGACACGTCAGCGCCTGTGGGGACAAAACCGGAGCTGGAGGTCGGGGTGGCCAAGATTGGGGTGCAGGGGGCTGGGTCGGGGCGCTGCAGCTGTGAGCCCAGCAGTGGGGTGATGTGGGAGGATGTTGGCTGTGCAGTGGCCATGAAGGGGGCATTTAGTGGCCATGAGGTGGTCACACAGTGGCCATGAGATGGTCATTTACTGGCTGTGTGATGGTCACACTGTGGCCACGAGATGGTCATTTATTGGCCGTGCGATGGCCATTTACTGGCCATGCAATGGTCATCCAGTGACCATGCAATGGCCATTTAATGGCCATGCAGTGGTCACACAGTGGCCATGTGATGGTCATTTACTGGCCGTGCAATGGTCACACAGTGGCCATGAGATGGTCATTTACTAGCCATGAGATGGTCATGCAGTGGCCATGCACTTGTCATTTAGTGGCCACACAATGGTCATGCAGCAGCCATGAGATGGTCATTTTCTGGCCATGCAATAGTCACACAATGGCCATGCGATGGCCAGTTACTGGCCACATGATAGTCACGCAGTGGCCATGTGATGGTCATTTAGTGGCCATGCAGTGGTCATGCAGTGGCCATGCGATGACCATTTAATGGCCATACAATGGTCACGCATCGGCCATGCACTGGTAATTTACTGGCCACATACTGGTCATTTACTGGCTGTGTGATGGTCATGCAGCAGCCATGCAATGGCCATTTTCTGGCCACGCAGTGATCACACAGCGGCCATGTGATGGTCATTTACTGGCCATGCAATGACCATTTACTGGCCGTGCCATAGTCACGCAGTGGCCACGCAGCAGTTGTGCAGTGGCCGTACACCACCGTGCAGCAGCACGGCCTGTCCAGCGGCCACGCAGCGGTTCCGCAGCGGTGATGCCACCCACCACCCCGGCAGCGGTTGCGCCGCGGTTGCACCGAGGATGAGTAACTACAACAACCATACGGGTGGCAAAGGCTCCGCGCAGCAACGCGGGGAGGGGAGGCAGCTGCCAGGCAGAGTAATTACGCAAAGAGGCAGGGCCGGGCCTCGCAGGGAAATTAGCCGGGAGAAAAAACATCGTAGTAGGACTTTGGAGGGGGGGGGGGGGGCGGAGGGAAATTTTTAATACTCCCCCCTCCATGCTGGCAGGGGTGCGCAGGAAGGACATGCGATGCCGTGTGCTGCCGCCGAGGAAGGGCCCCGCTGGCCTTCCCGTGGTCCCTAGGGAGCCCTGCCGAGGCCAAGCAGGGTGGGGGGGCACCTCAAGGCCAGGCCAGGCTAGGCTGGGCATGTGGACCGTTGAGGGCTGTTGCCCATGGGGCTCGTGGCTGGTGCCCCCCCCCCCCCCAGTCCCTTGCAAGCCCCCCCACCCTGCTCCAGCCCTTGCAAGCCCCTTGGCTGTTCCCACGGCCCCTTCCCCTTGCAGCCCCCCAACTTATACAGCCCCCCCCCAACATATACACCTCCCTCCAACATATACATCCCCTCCATCATATACCCCCATCCATGCAGCCCCCCCCAACTTTGCAACCCCCAGTCTCCAGCATCCCCAATCCCTCACAAACCCCAAACCTTTTGCAAACCCCAACCCCCTGCACCCCAAAACCCCTTGCACCCCCCAAACCCCCGGGCATGCCCCGAAGCTCCATGCAGGCCCCCCCATACCGTGCAGCCCCCCCGGTGCCATTCACCCCCCCTGTGCCTTTCAGTTCCGTGTCATCCCGTGCCCCCCCCCCGGTGCCGTGGAGCCCCCCCGGTGCCGTTACAACCCCCCCGGTGCCGTGCACCCTGCTCAGTGCCGCGCAGCCCCGTGTCTCCGTGTCCCCCCCCCCCCCCCCCGGGGCCGTGCAGCCCCCCCGGGGCCGTGCAGTCCCGTGTAATCCCATGCCCCCCCCCCCCCGGTGCCACGGAGCCCGCCCCGGTGCCGTGCACCCCCCCGGTGCCGTGCAGCCCCATGTCCCCGTGCCCCCCCCCCGGTGCCGCGCAGTCCCCCACCCCCCGGTGCCGTGCAGCCCCGTGTCATCCCCTACACCCCTCTCCCCCCTCCCCCGGCCGCCCACCCCGGGGGGCCCCGCTCCGGTGGCGGCGGCGGCGGGGCGCCCCCTGCCGGGCCCGGTGCAGCCGCCGTCTAAGGCAGCGGCGCGGGCGGGCGGCGCTCACTCACTCCGGGGCGGGCGGGCGGCAGCGGCGGGCGGCCCGGCACGGCTCGGCTCGGCCCGGCACGGCCCGGCACGGCTCGGCCCGGCACGGAGCGCGGCCGCCGGTGCCCCATGGCCGCGACGCGGCGCCGGAGGATGCGCCGCCGGGCAGAGCGTAGGGGGTGAACCGGCCCCGCGGATTTACCGGCTTCTTTCGCCCCCCGCTTTTCCTCCGCTTCTCCGCTGCCCCCCCTCCGGGGGGGCGGGAAGCGCCCCGACCCCCGGGCTGGCGGCCCCCGGTGGCCCCGGGCGCGGCGAGCGGCGGCGGGCAGGTGCCGGGGGCGACCGCCGCCGCGGGGCCGCGCTCCGCCCGCGCCGGCCTTAACGGGGCCGGGGCCGCCGCCGCCGGGGGCCGCTGCCGGTTCTGCCCGCTCCGGCCGGCCCCTGCCTTGGGACTTACCTCACGCCTCCGCCGCACCTCAGGACGGTAAGTGCCGCCCGCGGCCGCCAACGGGGACCGGGGGACTCCCGGGGACGATCCCGGGGAAGAGGGGCTGGGGATGCTCCCGGCGCCCGGGGGATGCTCCCGGTGCGTAGAGGAATCGGAAGCTCCCGGTGCTCGGAGTCTGCTCCCGGTGCCCGGAGGATGCTCCCAGTGCGCAGAGGATACTCCCGGTGCCCGGGGGAGGCTCCCGGTGTCCGGGGAATGCTCCGGGTGCGCAGGGGAGTCGGAAGCTCCCGGTGCCCGGGGGGATGCTCCCGGTGCCCGGAGGATGCTCCCGGTGCCCGGACGATGCTCCCGGTGCGCAGGGGATGCTCCCGGTGCCCGGGGGAGGCTCCCGGTGCCCGGAGGATGCTCCCGGTGTCGGGGAAGCTGCCGGTGCCGGAGCCAGCGCGGTTCCCGCAGCCGCCACCGTCTCTCCGGCTCCGTGCCCGGCCGCCCCCAGGACACGCCGCAGGAACACAACCGGGACACGCCGCGGGGGCACAACCGGGGCTAGCCGGGGGTACAACCGGGGCGAGCGGACACCGGAGCCGGCGGGCGGGCAGCGCTCGGAGCGGCTTCTCCCGCGGGGGCAGCGCAGGAGCGCTCTGCCGAGACCCCACTTTCCGAGAACCGGGCTGGCGTGGGGTGACCCCGCATCCCCGGGAACCCACGCGAGTTTGTGGGCTCCCCCCGCTCGCCCCCCCCCCCCCACCTTGATTCCCGCAGCAAACCCACCCCGGTGGGAGAAGCCGTTTCCATCCCCGCATCCCTCCTCCTGGGAGCGCCAACCCGCCGGCTCCGCATCCCGCTCCGGATTGAGAGATGGAGCCTCGTTTCGTGGCGAGGAGGAGCCGATCCACGGGGGAGAGTCCGTGGGAGGAAGCCCACGGGGCTGCTTTGGGAAGTTATGGCGGCAGCAGCATAATTCTGCGCTCCCACACCAGGACGCGGGGCCGTGGAGGGGACATGCCCCGTGTCCCCGCGTGGGCCAGGGGCCGCGTTTGGTGGATGCGGGTTTGGGGACGAAGGCTGGGCTGGCCCGCGGAGCCTTCGGCCCGCTGCCTCGGTGCTGCCCTCCTCATCCTCTCAGCCACGAACCGCCGGCCTGAGCTTGCTGAGGGGATGCTGTCGGCGTAGCGATGGAGCAGGGCTGGCTCCGTGGCCCCTCGGTGGCCCCTCCGTGGCTCCAGGCTCGGTTTCGGACATGGCCGGCTCTCCCCGTCGCTCCCCCGCGCAGCCCTCGCCGCTGGACGGTGCCTTCAGATCCCGCAGAGCGTTTCTCCGGTTAAACTCACCTTTTGTTGGATTTTTTTTTCTGTGGGTTTTGGTTTTTTTTGTTTCCCCTATTAGCCAAGAAAAACTTTGCAACTTTCCTTTGCTTTCAGAGAGGAGCTGCTGCCGCTGCTGGGTTTCATTTTGTTTTTTTAATTTGAGGTCACGTGCACGTTGACAGTGTCTTTGAATCCAAGCGATGGTCCCGTCTTTAGCTTAGAAAGAGCTTTTGAGCTCTTCCCTCTGTTGTTTTCTCTCTGTTCAGGAACAAAGAGATTTTTCTGCCTTTAATTAAAAGGAATATTAATACTCCGCTCCTTTTGTCGAGCGACTTGAAGACGCTCTGCAAACACCCGTCTGCTTGGCCCCGCGGCGGGGTGAGCTCTGCGATGGTGTGGGGCACGGAGATATGGGGGAACCCTCCCCAAACCCCCCGGAGAACACGGAGCGGGAGCCGGGGGGGCCGCTGACAGCCCCCGCACCCACGGCCCTGGGGTGAGGAGCCCCGTGGGGCTGAGCTGCTGCCCGGGGCAGGCGCTCGGATCTCCGGAGGTGGATAAAGCAGGTCCCCCGCGGTGCGTTTCCACGCAGGGAGAAGTTTTGAGCGTGTTTTTGCTGCGGCTGGGGAGGCGAGTGGAGATGAACTTGGCCTTGCCGAGGGGTTTTTCCCCGGCTGCTGCCTCCCGACAGGCCCGGCCGGTGTCTGCGCTGGCAGGTAAGGTTTTACCCGGGGACAGCCAGATGTCGGGTGTGTTTTGTTTGAAAAACATGTGACTGCAGATGTTGGCTCGTAGGGAGGAAAAGCCAAGATGTGTGGTTGGGAGGGGGAGAGGCTGTTTGCTGGGTGCTGGCATGGGGTGGGTGCTGGGTTTGGGCAGGGTAACAGTGAGGCCTCGTGTGGGTGCAGGATTTGCCTCTTACATCGGGAGCTTCCAGGATAGAAAAACACTCCGGTGCTCGGCCCTGCTTTGCGTTGGGAGGGTCGAGCAGCCCCCCAGCCCCTGCCCAGCACCGCGGGGTTCAGGGGCAGCCCCGTGGGCACAGCTGGGGTGGGGGGACCTGGGGCGGGGGGCTGGCGGGTCTCTGCCAACATCCCCCTGTGTCTCTTCCCCGGATTTCTGCTTCTGAGCCGCGGTCGTTTGCATGCGTGGAAAACCCCGGGCAGGATCTGGGCTGCGTCCAGCTTTGCCGTGGAAATGGGGTCTCAGCTCCGCTGGTGCCGGCAGCTGGATTAAATCCCCGGCACGATCTAGAGACAGTTCAGCTCTCTGCCCACAGCTACCTGGGGACAGGGTGCTGCGGGGTGTTGTGGGGTGCTGCGGGACCCCCAGGGAGGAGAGGCACCCTGTAAATGTCTGTTATTATGTCTCTTAACGGGGCCCAGTTGATTGCTGATGAGCTGGTCAGGGAGCACAGGGCTGCGCTGGCAGCGGGGCCAGGAGCTGAGCCCCCCCCCCTCGGGGGGTACACGCCAGCCCCCACCACTGGCACCGATGCTGCACCTGCCCGACCAGACCAGCACAGTGTGAGCAAGGTTTTGGGGCAGATCAGGGCCTGATCCTGGGAACAGGGCTGCCTGAGGCCTGGGAGGGAGCGGGGGCTCGGTGAGTGCTGAGCTCGGTGCAAAGCCAGGCTTAAAAGCTGCTGCTGGGCTTGAGGGGATGCGGGTGGGATGCTGCAGCCCTGGTTTGTGCTTCCCAAGCTGGACCACGGGTGGGAGCTGGATTAAGCTGCCCCCTCAGGCTGGGGACAGGGGGGCGTCCCCAAGCTGGGGCCAGTCCTTGCGAGCTTTGTGGTGTCCGGTGCGGGGTGAGACCAGGCTGGTGGCAGGGAGGAGAAACCCCGGGCCCAGGCACCGCTGGCGTTAGTGGCATTGCCCGCTTTGGGGATTATTTTTAGATTTCCTGAAGCTTGTTTTCTGCCGTCCCTCCCAGTGCGCTCAGGCTCCCCAGGGGCAACCCCACCTTGACAAGCCTGCAGCTTTCCTTTGGAAGATGCTGACCAACGTTTCCCGAAAACATCCGAGGGATTTCCTGTTTATTTTGCAAAAATTCCCATTAATATTTTTTCCTGTGTTGTTTGATTCAATCTCACATGGGCAAAATCGCCTTGAAATGGAGCCCATGGTTAAAAAATAGACAAAGAGTCAGTAACGCAGCAGCCCCGAGGCTGGGGGGACTGGGGGGGGGGGCATGGCTGGATTCAGCACCCCCTCAGAGCTATGACCATCGTGGCGTCTGCAGGGCAGGATGCGGCCCGGGGGTCCCTGGGGAGCCGGCGGTGCCTCGGTGTTCCCACGCTGCAGGGACCTCGCAGGGAGCTCCCCGCCGGTGCTGGCGTGGAGGGGGGGGGATATTTTCCCTTCCCCAGCCTCTCTCTGCCTCCAGAATGCCCCGAGTCCCCTGGCTGCTGGTGCCACTTGTCCCCCGGCTCCCGCCATCAAGGCCACCTGTGGGCACGAGCGTCCCTGTGCACGTTGCTGGGCGGCTGCAAAAATGGCAGATTTTAGCTTAAACCTCTCCCTGCCCTCACAGAGCACCCGGCTCTGCAGGTGGGGCGTGGGTCTGGTTTTGGGGTGCCCCTTCGGCGAGGCCTTGGCGGATCAGTTGCCTTCCCAGCACGGTGATGCACTCGCTGCCCTTGCACCGGGGAGGTGGTTTGCGGCCCAGAAGTGGGTGTTTCCTGGGTGGGGGGCAGCTCCGGCCAGCGCTGCTGGTGCCCACGTGCCTCCAGGTGTGCCGGGCTGGCCACAGCACTCTGTTTACTCGCGGTGTTTAGCCACTATATTTAATTTCCAGAAACATAAGGCAGCTGGGGAGCAGGGAGGGCGTGTGCGTGCCCCGGCCGTGGCACCAGGGTCAGGGCTTGGCAGGGTCGGTGGCTGTCCTGCCGCTCCCCCAGCACCACTGGGTCAGGGGGACCCCCCAGTTGGACCCTCTGCAGGGGGGGGAACCCCGCTTCCCATCCCCTCCCCACACCGGCCGGCCATGTCGCTGCTGTTGACTCACAGGCTCTGATGTCGAGTCCCGGGGCTGAGCCCAAGATGCTTTTACAGACAAGGCTGAAATGCACAAAATGTTCGACTTGTAAAATATGTAGCGTGAGAAAATAGCCTTTTCTGCTCTCCTCCTCGCTGCCGCCGCTCCCCTGCCCCATCTGCTCGCTTGGAAAGCTTCCCGCAGCCGGAGGGGGGGCGAGGGGCTGACGGCACCCGGCGTCCCTTGGCGATCGCCACTGGCCCAGCTCGAGGATGGCATCCGCCCCGTGCCGCGGTGCCGCCGCGGAGGTGATGCCCTTGGCGGCGGGAGGGCTCCTGCGGGCGGCTTCCAGGATGCTCTTGGTCCATGAGGATGCCCGTGTGAAGCCTCCTCCACCCTCCCACCCTCCCTATATGCTTGGGCGTCCCAAGGTTTTTCTCCCCGGGGACACATTTTGAGAGCAAACATGGGGGCTGGCACCGGGAAAGCCAACTGGGCCGTGCCGTGCCCGCCGGCGGCATGGGGGATGACGCAGGCGACGTTGGTGTGTCCTGTGGGGCTCGGGGTTTCTGAAATGGGGTGGTGCAGTGCCTCTTGGGAGGGTGCTGGGAAATACCCCTGCGAGGTGCCCCGACAGCACCCGGCCGGGCCGGGAGGGAGCCGCCATGCCGGCACTGGCCACAAGCCATGGTTTTCACCAGCCACCTTAATCCATCATTATCTGGGCACATTTCGGATCCTTGCCAAGAGCAAGGTGGGAAGGGGGGGTTGTAAGCATGCTTTCCCTATTCCCCTGCCATCCTTTTTGCTGCCTGTGTGTAATTAACAGAGTAATTAAAAACAGGATGAGTTAATTGGTATTCATTTATGTGGCAGATGTTTTTAATTGAGATACGAAACAATTTACCTGTTTACATAAACAATAGCAAATGAAGGCTTGTAAAACAGAGAGGGCGCTTTTTGGGGGGGGGGGGGATTTTTTTTGTTGTTGTTTTAAGGAAAATCAAACCCATCTCCCTCCTTCCTGGCCACAGGGTGAGTGGAAGCTGACTGGCACTGCCGCCGCGGAGCCGAGGCAGCAGCTTTGGGTTGAGGCTTGAGAAATGTTGGGCTTGGGGCACCCAAGGTGAGCGTGGCCCTGGGTGCCGGTGTCCCACGCGGACCTGTGCCGTCACTGCGTGGGGGAGGTGGAAGGGGACCAGGCATCAGGTCTGGAGCCGAGCGAGGAGCGTTGCCCGTGGCACATCCCCCGGCAGTGCTGGACGGCCCCGGGATGCTGGTGCAGGGGGGCTCACGCGATGGGGCTGGGGGGCGAGCAAAGTGAAGCGGAATGTAGCTGAGTGCAGTGAAACCCACTTTACCCCCAGTGTTGGGTGGGTGGGGAGCAGCCCAACCCCAAGCCAGCGGCGTGGGACCCATCCCAGGACACCATGGGCAAGGTGAGGATGGTAGGGATGAAGGCTGGCTCACCCACCAGCAGCGGGGCAGGGCTGGCAGGTCCCAAACCGCAGGGGCGATGTCCAAAGCCTGGTCACCCGTGCTGGGCCAGCCTGCTGCCATCCCCTCAGCTAGAGGAGCGCGGCTGAGCAAGATTTGTGCCGCTCAGGGCATGAGCATCCTTGTGAGAATCCCTGCCTGCAGGCAGGAGTGCGGGCAGGGCCCAGGTGTCTGGCAGGGCTGGGCCCCGCTGCCAGCGCTCCCCTGGCACCGCCGGGCACATCTGCGTCCCATCGCGTTACCTGCGGCGAGAGCTCCCCACGCCTGCAAGTACCTTCCCCGGGCCTGGAGCCGGGTTGATTTACATCTTGTGCAGGGGGTTTAAGTAATTGGGTTTCCTTTTAAAAAGGCTTCATTTGTGCTGACGAGCGCTGGGGTTCGGATCGCTCCCTGCTAGCCTGGCTCCCCAAAATGTGCGTAGGAGACACCCTGGCGATGGGGGAACGCCGGGGCTGGGCAGCATCCTGCGGGGGCGACTGGGGATGAGCCACCTCCCAGCTGCCCTGTTGTCACCTACCCCCATTGTCACCGTGTCCCCACGGAGGTGGGTGCAGGGAAATAGGGAGATGATGCTGCCCTGCAGCTCCCACCAGGCTGGTGCACGTGGCCGAGGCTGCTGCCTGGCCGCCGGCGCTACCCGCTTCCCGCCCGGGCTCCAGCTGGGACAACTCGGTCCCTCGCCATCTTATCAGGGAGTTGTTCTTGGCCCCCGTGGCAGCGGCAGCTGAGGAGCAGGAATTCTTGCCTTGCCTTTGTTTCGGAGGCAGCCTGGCTTCGGGGAGACGTCGCCTCCAGCATCTGGATTTCATTTGTGGCCATTTGGAGAGCATGAAGGATGCTGGTCTTTTAATTCCTTTTTAACCCCTTCCTCACCCAGGAAACTTCTCCTGGAAGCGGGAGCTCCCTGCCCTCTCCATCCCCATCTCCGGGTGGGTGGAGAGAAGCCACCCTGAGCACCCCGCAATCATCGGGCTCACCCTGAGGCTGGCACATCCCCAGCAGCTCCCTGACCCTGCCCAAGGCTGCGGGGAGCAGGAGCTACTCGCTGCCCAGGAAGGATGGGGTACCCCAGGCTGGGGTACAGGCTGAAGCAGGGGGGACAGGCCCCCCCAGGGCTGTGGGCAAGAGCTGACACCCCGCTGGGCCAGCTACCAGTCCCGTCCCTCAGGCAGCAGGCTGGGGGGTGCCAGACATCGGTGCTCGCTGGCATGTTTGGGGTGATTTGGGGGTTGCCAGCACCCAGAGGGGGGTCACAAACCCCCACCCCTGGGGTGCTGCCAGGCCGGCGCAGGGCTGGCTGCCACAGGCAAGCCGGAGCCAAGCCAGGCTTTATCAGCCAGTAGCGACCACACTGTGGGGACCGTGCTCGGGGTTAAACCCCCCAGTGTGACAAATGGGGGGCTCGGGGTTGTGTGGGGGTGTGCGGGGTCCGGCATCTGCTGGCCCTGGGAGGCAGGGCGGGGGACACCCGCTCCCACCAGCCAAGGAGAAAATACTAATCCTTTTATTTTTATATTATTACTTATTCATCTGGGCTGCACAGGCCTAATGGAAACCAGATGGAGGAAAACAGACACAGCCCCGAGCGGCTGGGACAAATTACCCCAAAGAAAGAAAAAAAAAAAAAATTCCAGCAGAGTTTGAGTTGGGGAATTATGGTTTGGAGGTGATGGTGGGAGGCTGCGTGGTGCCCCCCAAAATCCCCTTTGCCCGCTATGGAACTTGTCCCACCCTGCAAAGGACCTGGGTTGGTGCCACGGCTGTGGCCGGATCCCACGGGCATCCCGGACTCTGTTTGTTTTGGGCATTTCTGGGCTCAGGCACTGAGAAATCCCATCGGGTTTGGGGCCATCCCTCGTCCCCATGTCTGCGCAGCAGTGTTTGGGCTGGAAACACCTCGGGGAAAATTTATGACTTGGAGATAAAAAAGGAAAAGACAAGAAAAACCCCAGCCAGGCCCCGTTTCTCTGGGTGCTTGCTCAGCTTTGTGGAAACTTTCCTCATGATGGGAAGCTGTGGAAAAGCCGTGTCAGTGCCAGAATGAGTGTATCCGTGTTTTTCCCTCGGCGTGGGCAGGCGTGCGGAGTCAGAACGGCGAGGGGATGAGGATGGGGATGCAGGCAGGGATGCAGGCAGGATCAGGGCTGCAGGTGAGGATGGTGCCAGACATGCAGATGGTGCCAGGGATGCAGGCAGGGGTGGACTGTGCTGGGGATACAGGAAGGGATGTTGCTGGGGATGCAGGCAGGGATGGGAATACAGGCAGGGATGGGAATACAGGCAGGGACCATGATGGGGATGCAGGCAGGGATGGGGATGCAGACAGGGACTATGCTGGGGATGCAGGCAGGGATGGGAATACAGGCAGGGATGGTGCCAGGGATGGTGCCAAGGATGCAGTCAGGGATGGGGATACAGGCAGAGACCATGCTGGGGATGCAGGCAGGGATGCTGTCGGGGATGCAGACAGGAACAGGGATGCAGACAGGGACAGTGGTGCAGGCTGGGTCCAACATCTTGTAGGCTGCAGCCTCCTCCCTGCCTGCAAGCAGCAGCAGAGCCCAACCCGCCGGTGCAGGCAGCTGGGGCGGATGCACTCACCTGGGCAGGACACGCTGCCACACCGTCCCCAAGCTGCTGCAGCGTGTCCCCACACGCCGCGGCTGTCGCGCGGAGGCCTCGGGGTGAGCACGTGTGCGATTGCAGGCGAGAAGGGCGAGGGGGATGGCAGCGGTGCCCACGTAGAGCCCTGCGTCACGGGGAGGTGCTGGCCCTGCCTGCTGCGGGCAGGAGCCGGCAGGCAGCGGCGATGCGGGTCGTGCTTTGCCCAGCTGGGCGGCGGGTGGTGCCCCCGGGGATGCTGAGCCCGGGAGGGCTCATGTGGGCACCCGGCGGATCGAGGTGCTGCGGCTGCACAGATGCAGCCACCCCGTCTGGGTCACGCTTGGGGCATGCTACGGCTCGTCTCTGCTGTCGGGGCTGGATCCTGCTCTGCTCATTAACGGGGGAAGCCTGGAAGGCTGGAGAAGCCTTGCCCAGAGATGGGCATGTCCACGAAAAAGAAAAGAAAAGGTGGTTTTTCATATTTTGGCAGGCCCTGTAAACAAACTCCTGTTTTACAGGGAGGGATGCTGCTTGGGCTTCGGGTTTCTCCTGGGGCTGGAGTGGGAGAAGGCAGCAAGGAAAAGGAAACCGGAGCGTTCTGTGGGATTACGGTGTGCTGTGGGTGGGGAGGGATGTTCCCAGAGCCGCCCGTGAGGATGCTGTGGAACCACGATGGTGACTGCCCGAGATTTTAGCCCTTGCCACGGACTCTCCCATCTCCTGGTCCTCCCCGCGCAGCATCGGCTGCAGCACAAGCCCCGATAGCATCTTGCTCGGGATGAGGCCCCGGTTTTATTTAGCCCGGACAATGTGCTCTTGCAGGGTTCAATTAATCTCACAACAGTTGCGGCGGATTAAGCATGCATATTAGATTAGTGTTTATCAGCCTTGCCTGGCGGGGAGCATGCCGGGGCGCAGCGGGGACCCCGGCCGGGCGCGGGGCCGGGGGGTGACCGTGGTGGCTGCTTCCTTCTTTGGCTGGAGTCGGGGACAGCGCGGGCTCGGGCACACTGACAGATCGCCGCAGCTGCCCGCACTTGCGGCCACCCGTCACCACCCGGCGCGGCAGCCGCGGGGCCGAAATCCTGCACCGCTGCCACCACCGCCGTCCCGAGGGGATGGTGCTGGCACACTTCCCCCGGGGATGCCGCCGCCGCCGGGTGTTATTTGGGGTTGTAAGCGCAGGGTGGTGGGAGGGAGGCGGCGATGCCTGGGGGGAGCCCAGTGCAGTGACGGTGGGGAGCCCCACGCTCCCCGGTTTGCAGGATCTGGCACCTCGCAGGGCTCCATGGGGCCACAGGAGGACAGCCACCGGTGGGTACGGGGACCTGACATCACTGCTGCCACCGGGCACCGGCCGTAACAAACCCATGATTTGCTGCCTGTGCGTAATCCCTGCCTGTGCTTACGGCAGCCCTGTGTGTGGCTGCTGGGGATGGTGAGGGGTTAGCGGGCAGCTGGGGACTCCCCGAGATGCAGGCAGGTAACTGCTGGCAGGAGGGTGCCGGGGTGTGACAGCGATGGCTTTGCAGGGACACGATGGCTTTGCAGCAACACGGGCTGGGCTGTGAGGCAGAACTGGCGCTGTTGGGACACAGCAGTGCCCTACCCTGTCCCCACCACCCTGCGCCGGGCACAACACACTGTTGTGCGGATGCTGGGGGGTCGGTCACCATCCCCACTGTCCTGCAGGCACACAGGACACCAGGCACCGTCCCCACTGCCCGAACTCTGCCCAGCGCTGCTGCCAGGGGAGATGCCCAAGCCAACCTGAGGTCCCCAAGGGTCTCCTCTGCCCCCGACCCAACCCCAAATCGCAGGGGGAGCGCGGTGCTGCCCGGCACACCCCGCTCACCTCCCCGTGCCCTCTCCCCGCAGATAACGCGGAGACGCAGACCGCCACCATGCCCGACTCGCCAGCTGACGTGAAGACGCAGTCCAGGTCCACGCCACCCAGCATGCCTCCGCCGCCGCCAGCCGTCACACAGGGAGCCACGCGCCACCCCTCCTTCACGCCAAACACCAGTGAGTACCGGGCTGCCGGCGGGGACGGGGATGGGATGCCAAGCAGGGAGGCTGCCTGGCTCCCTTCACCTCCAGGTCACACGTTGCACCCGGGACCGGCACCGTCCTCAGACCCCTGCGCGGTGCTGGCTGTGCTGTGGGGTGGCATTACCCATCCTGGCACTGGAGAAGGTCTTTGGGCTGCACACCCTAAGCCCCGGCACTGCCCATCGCCAGCACTGCCCTGCAAGGTGCTGGGGGACGGGGACGTCCCAGTCTCCTGCCACATGGTCACTGAACGGTGGCACAGAGCAGCGTGTGGCCCCGGGTGCTCCCTCCTGCTGGGAGCTGGCTGGAGGATGCTGCGGGCTGGGGAGGGTCCCCGTCGTCTGTCCCAGGCATGTGGGGACATCTGCATGTGGCATCTGGCAGTGGCAGGGTGGTGTCACGGCCAGCTGTGGTGGCAGGGATCTCCTTTCCCTGCCCAGGCCACAGCGTGGTGGCATCAGGGAACTTGGCAGGGACTCCAGGTCTGGGTCCTCAGTCTCTGGGGCATTGTTGAACCGGGGGAGCCCCAACCGCGCCGGCTGCGCCAGTGGCACGAGGGCTCGTTGCACGAGCGGATTGGTCCCCGTGCTGGTGTCACCGCCCCAGCACACGGCTGGACGAGGCACACGTGGGGCAGGATCCAGGTGGGAAGGGGCCACAGCTGGTTCCCCTGGCTGGAGCCAAGCGGTTGCTCCAGCCGAGATGGATTGAGGCACACATACGCACGGGGGGTTTGCTCGTAGCTGCTTCTCGCTTAGAAACCCCAGTGAGGAAGAAAACACCCCCAAAACACCCCCTTGAGCCGCAGCCCCCCAACAGCCACTGCTCACTGCCGTGGCCCTACCGCCCTCCTCTCTCTAATTAGAAATCGGCTTGTGCTTGGCTGCACTCCGAGGGGTTTTGGTTTTTAATCCGAGCCCTGGGCTCGGCTCGATGTGGGACTCAGGGGCAGCCCCTCTGCTGTGGCTTGGCCCGGAGCGCGACGCTGTTTCGGTTGTTCTCGGTCTCGGGGAAATGTTGTAAACCACCCCTCCCCTGTGCGGGGGCTGTGCAGGGGTGGTCCTGAAATGCAGGGACCATGGTAGGCAGCCGAGCATCCCTTGAACCCTCCCTCCGGCCGCGGTGGGATGCAGGGACCTGGCTCCATCCCCGGTGTGCCTGGGTCTGGGTGGCTTCACCCACGACACCCGTGCCCGCCGTCGAGGAGCGTTGCCTGCAGGGACCCCCAGCCGAGAGCTGCCCCCTCTGCTCTCTCATCATAGCGTGTTTTATTTTGCTTGCAGATCGAGACGCTGGCCCTCCGACGTTTCTGCCTCGCGGCCGTTTTCATGGTTGCTTGAAATGGTCGATGGTCTGTCTTTGTAAGTAAAATGAAACATCCGCTCTCATGAGAGACCCGAGCCGCAGCCGCAGCCCCCCCCGGCAGGCACAGGGTCCCGTGGGGGAGCACGGTGACGCCGTGGGGGGCTTGGGCAGGGTGCGCTCCCCCACGCCAGCCCCTCGCCCTGCCCCGGCTGGGTCACGGGGATGCGAACCCCGTCCCCGTCCCGGGCGAGGGACATGTGCGGCGTCTAACTTAGTAACGCACCTGTCACGGGAATAAAAGCAGTTGTGGCCACCGGGTTATTTTCGGCACCTCTTTAGCGGGCGGCTGATACTGCCCGGCCGTAGAGCGAGCGGGAGCCCGCCAAAGCAGGCAGGGCAGGCAGGGCGGCACCGGCACCGCAAGGTTAGTGCGAACCCAGGAGCCGGGTGCTCGGCACGCCGCGGCGGGGACAGGCGCGGTGCATGCCCGGGTGCCGCGGAGCTGCGTGCGGTTGGGAGATGGGGTGATGCATGCCGTCACCTGGCAGAGGAAAGGTCCCCGTGCAGAGGGCTGACACGGGAGCAAGGGGCCCGCCGTGCTGTGGGCTGGCACCCCAACGTGTCCCCCCAGTCCTGGGGTGCTTTGGGAAGCTCCTGTTTTCTCCGCCTGGGCAGTGAGGCCAGAGGTGCTGGCATGCTGCAGGCTGGGCTGTGGGAAGTGGCTCGTGGCTTCTCCCTGGGGGGTGTTGAACAGCTCCCAGAGGGGCAGGATGGAGCCCCCTTCTCTTGGCTGCCTTGAACATTGAGGAGCAGGATCAGGCCGTCGCCGCGCTGGGGTGTGTGCTGCACCCCATCCCTCCCTGCAGCCCCCCCACAGCACCGGGGACTGGTCCAGGATGCGGCCCCCGGGATGCAGCAGCATCCCAAAGCCTCCCAGGGGTTGCTGGCCCCGCGGTACCCAGCAGGATGCTCCGGTCCCCCCACGCCATCCTTGTCCCCACGGTGCCAGGACACAGCCGCCCGCTCTGACCTCCTGTCCCCTCTCTCCCCGCAGTGATGAACGGGAGCAGCCACTCGCCAACCGCCATCAATGGGGCCCCATCCACCCCCAACGGGTTCAGCAACGGGCCGGCCACCTCCTCCACCGCCTCCCTCTCCACCCACCAGCTCCCGCCAGCCTGCGGCGCCCGCCAGCTCTCCAAGCTCAAGCGTTTCCTCACCACGCTGCAGCAGTTCGGCAACGACATCTCCCCCGAGATCGGGGAGCGGGTGCGCACCCTCGTCCTGGGGCTCGTGGTACGTCTGCCGGGCGTGGGGGGCGGCTGGAGGGGTGATGCTGTGTCTGGGCAGCCTCTGTTCTCCTTTTGGGATGGAGTTGCTGCGAAATGGGAAAAAAAGAGGGTTCTGTTGGTTTGATTGACCTAAATCCTGGAAAAATAGGGGCTGGTTTTTTGGCATCTCCTAGGATCTGCATGGTGCGGTGCAGGGTTGGGTCCTGGCTGCTGGCATGGCCAGCAAAGCCTTGAGCATGGGGTTTTTTGCCTCCAAGAAATGGGGGAGAAATAGCAAAGCATCCCCCCGGGGGGGTGTGCAGGGCAGTCGGGGGGCTGTGCCCAGTGGTGCTGAGCCTGGGCTGTCCCCGCAGAACTCCACGCTCACCATCGAGGAGTTTCACGCCAAGCTCCAAGAGGCCACCAACTTCCCGCTGCGACCCTTCGTCATCCCCTTCCTCAAGGTGGGTGCCCCAGCCCGGGCGCCGCGGGGACATCAGGGTTAGCAGTGGCAGCGCCGGCAAATGGGGATTTGGGGGGTGGCTTTGGGGTCAGGGCTGGCAGCTGCCTGTGGGGCTGCCCGTGTCCCCCCCAGGGCACATGTCTGTCCCCCCCCACCTCCCTGCACACCCAGCTCCTTGCACGTGTGGAGTCACACGAGGCCAGGGCTGTTTGCAATAAAGAGAGGGGTTCAGCCCAGCTGGTAACCATTTGCAATTCATTAAAAATCCCCCCCCCTTTTTTTTTTTATTTGCCTTTTAATTTCGTGCTGACTCTGCACTGTCACCCTGCTCCGGAGGGATTTGCCAACTGCTGGCACGCCTGGCAGCACCGGCGCTGCCAGCAGATGTTCAAGCCCAGCATTGCCTGTCCCTCGTTAGCAAAGGAATAATGAAAAAGTGCAAAAAAAGCCCCTTTTCCACCTCTGCATCCCCAGCCCCCCGGCGCAGAGGTCTGTGCTCACCGCAGGAATCTGCCTGCGAAGCTGCCGGAGCCGTTTGCTCCTGGCAGGGGAAGGCAGAACCAAAATGCAGCCAGGCTGAGCCGGGGGTGAGGGGGGGTGGCAGAGCCCCGTCACCCTCCTGCCCGTGTTTGCGGGGGAGCGCGGGGTCTGTGGGAGCAGAGGGACGGCCCACAGGGTCCCGGTGGGTGCTGGTGGCCCCGTGGCTCGGGGCGAGCTGGGAGCCATCCCCGCTGTCCCAGTGCCAAGCGCGGGGCCGGCCGCCCTGGCACCCTGCTCCCAGCTGTTCCCACCGCCGGCTCCAGATGTTTTTCATTATTTTAACTGCAACCAGCCGGGCTCGGCGTGCTTCCCAGACTCGGGGGCTTGCTTGTTTTTGTGGGGTTGTTCCCCCCGCCCGGCTCTGGCTGGGGAAGGGGAAGGTCTGGCCCTGCTCGCCGCGGCGTGCATCTCCGGCTCGGGAGTTAGACGGGGGTTTGGCTGCAGATCAGCTGCCTAAAGAGAAAACCAGAGCTGGCAGCCGGCAAAAAGGGGTGTCTGCAGCTTAATTCTTGCTTCTCGGCGAGCTCTGAGGGGCTGTAGTGCTGGGGGGGGACATGGTGGGTGGGTGGATGGGGAGTTCAGAGCCCTGCGGGTGGCAGATGGGCTGCTGGGGGGTCTCTGGGCTGGGGGCTCAGGTCCCCAGAGTGACAGCAGAGGGGACAGGGTGACAGAGGCGGCTGATGTGGCTGGGGGATGCTGCTCTGCAACCCCTGCCAGGGTGCAGGGGGGCTCGGGTGAAGCTGTGTCCATGGCGGCACGTGGCCAAACCCTGTGGGGTGCCACATGTGTGTCCCCTCCACCACTGCTCCAGCAACCCAGCATTTGGGTCCCAAGGGTGTCCCCACTGGGAAAGGGGAGCAGGACCCCAAATCGGTGGGCAGGGGGTTGCACCGGGGCAGCAGGGGGGGCTGAGCTCGGGCAACCGGGCTCTGAGGTGGGTGCTGGGCTCGGTGGGGGGGGTCTGCAGGGCTGTGGACTCGACTTTTCCCCCCACCTCGCAGGCCAACCTGCCGCTGCTGCAGCGGGAGCTGCTGCACTGCGCCCGCATGGCCAAGCAGAGCCCGGCGCAGTACCTGGCACAGCACGAGCAGCTGCTGCTGGACGCCAACGCCGCCTCCCCCATCGACTCCTCCGAGCTGCTCCTGGAGGTGGGCGAGAGTGGCAAGAGGAGGACGCCAGACAGGTAGGAGCCGGCGGGGGCGGGTATTATTTTCAGGGACACAGCCCTGCCACACACCCCGCCCAGGGCAGCAGGTGCTGGTGCCTGATGGGCACCGACCTCTCCTCTCCACGCAGGACCAAAGAGAACGGTTTGGACCGAGACCCTCTACACCCCGAGCACCTCAGCAAGCGGCCATGCACCATGAGCCCAGCTCAGCGCTACAGCCCCAGCAACGGGCTGAGCCACCCACCCAACGGGCTGGGCCCCCCCCCAGCTGCCCCCCCCCTGCCCCAGCACTACCGTCTGGAGGACATGGCCATGGCACACCATTACCGAGACGCTTACCGGCACCCTGACCCCCGGGAGCTCCGCGAGCGCCAGCGGCCCGCCGGTGAGTGCTGGCATCCCCCAGGCACTGGGGATTTGCAAGGCGGGGGGGGACGGGCAGGGAGCTGGGAAGCAGCCCCCCACCCCTCCAAGGAGAGGGGGCTGACCACCGCCCCACGCTTGCCTCACAGCGGTGCATGGGACGCGGCAGGAGGAGGTGATCGACCACCGGCTCACCGACCGGGAGTGGGCGGAGGAGTGGAAACACCTCAACAATGTACGTAGTGCCGCCCCCCCACCTCCACCGCGGGGCTGGCATGTGTGATTTGGCCCCCCCATTTTGCCCACTGTGTCCCCCCTCCAGGGCTTTTCTCCAGCCAGACTGGCACACCAGCCCTGGCATGGCCCAAATCCCCCCGTCCCTCAGCATCGGGCACCGCATCCCCCCCAGCTGCTTGCAGCAGAGCCCCCCCGCCACCCCCCAACACCCTGACATTGCCCCCCCTGCCCCCCTGCAGCTGCTGAACTGCATCATGGACATGGTGGAGAAGACTCGGCGGTCGCTGACGGTGCTGCGGCGGTGCCAGGAGGCCGACCGCGAGGAGCTCAACCACTGGATCCGGCGCTACAGCGACGCCGAGGACATGAAGAAAGGCAGCCCCCCCTCCGCCCGCCCCCACAACAGCTCCTCCGCCTCCGAGGCACCCCAGTTAGGTATTGAGCCCCGGGTGCGTTCGGGGGGGCTGCGCCCCTTCTCCGGGGTGCCCGTGCTTGTTCCCCCGGGGGTCCAGCGCTGCCGGCGGGTGCGTTCAAAGGGGGCGGCATCTCCTAACGGCGTCACCCCCTCTCCTTCGCAGACGCTCACCGGGAGTTCGCACCACGGCCGCTCTCCGGGTACATGCCGGAGGAGATCTGGAGGAAGGCTGGTGAGTGTGGGGCAGGCGCTGGCGCCCATCGGTGTGTCGAGCTGGCGGGGTCTCTGCCCCATCCCCTCCCTGCACCGCGTCAGGGTGCCTGCAGCGCCAAAGGGGCTCAGGGTGGGTTTGTGGCGCAGCGAAGGGGATGCTCATGGAGAGGGGGATGCGCAGGGCCGGGGCTGTGGTGCCGGCACACCCTCTTGCCACGCTCGGCTGCTTTCCTTCCAGAAGAAGCTGTGAACGAGGTGAAGCGTCAGGCCATGTCCGAGCTGCAGAAGGCCGTGTCGGATGCCGAGCGGAAAGCCCACGAGCTGATCACCACCGAGCGAGCCAAGATGGAGCGAGCCCTGGCCGAGGCCAAGCGCCAGGCATCGGAGGACGCCCTGACTGTCATCAATCAGCAGGAGGACTCGAGCGAGGTGGGGGCCGGCAGGGGCCAAGGCGGGGGGAAGGGGCTGGTGGCAGCACGGGCGTTGGGGACCTGCTCCTTCTGTGATCGAGTTCGCAGCATCTGTGTGTGCCAGCGTGGGGACCGGGGAGGCTGCAGCAACGCCGCAGGGTGGGGAGAAGAGGGGATCCCTTGAACTGGGGATGGGGGTGCACGGTCCAGGGTGGAGGAGGATGGTCCAGGTTGGGGGAGTACAGCCTGGGATGGAGGTGCACGGTCCAGGATGATGTGCATGGTCTGGGATGGGGGTGTATGGCCCAGGATGGGGGTGCACAGTCCAGGATGATGTGCCATGGTCTGGGATTGGGGTGCATGGTCCAGGATGATGTGTATGGTCCAGGATGGTGATGTATAGTCTGGGATGGGGGGGCGGTGCACGGTTCAGGATAGAGGAGCACAGTCTGGGATGGGGGTGCATGGTCTGGAATGAGGGTGCATGGTCCAGAATGGGGGTGCACAGTCCAGGCTGGGGGTGCATGGCCCAGGATGGAGATGCATGGTCCAAGATTGGGGTGCATGGTCCAGGATGGGAGAACATGGTCCAGGATAGGGGTGCATGGTCTGGAATGGGGGTGCACGGTCTGGGATGATTGAGTGCATGGTCCAGGATGGAAATGCACAATCTGGGATGATGGAGTGCATGGTCCAGGATTGGGGTGCATGGTCTGGGATGATGGGGGAGCACAGTCTGGGATGGGAATGCATGGCCCGGGATGGAGGTGCATGGTCCGGGATGGGGGGTGCATAGTCCAGGATGAGGGGACATGGTCCAGGGTTGGCGTGCGTGTTCCGGGATGGAGATGCACAATCTGAGATGATGGGGGTGCATGGCCCAAGATGGAGGGTTGCACGATCTGAAACGGGGGTGCACAACCCGTGGCTGCAATTTGACTTGGCATCCCCGCAGAGCTGCTGGAACTGCGGGCGCAAAGCGAGCGAGACCTGCAGCGGCTGCAACACGGCCCGTTACTGTGGCTCCTTCTGCCAGCACAAGGATTGGGAGAAGCACCACCACGTCTGCGGGCAGACTCTGCAGGGGCTGCCGGCCCCCGCCGCCCCCACCATGGGGCTACCGCCGGCTCCGGGCCAGCCCGACGCCGTGGCCACCATTGCCAGTAGCCCCAGTGAGACGGGCTCGGCAGCCGCTTCCCGCGCCGGCACGCCGGCCACCCCGGCTCCGCTGGAGAGCGCGTCCCGCTGAGCCGCCCTCGGAGCGCTGCCGCCGCTGCTACCGCCGCTCTCCGAAAGACACGGACTGCACTCGATGCAATTTCCTCAGCTACCTGACTCGTGTGACCTCCGAAACGACCTCTCTAGCTCTCACAAATAATCCTCACGGATCCTCAAACTGGGCTTTAAGTGGAGTTAAGGCAAATACCGGTCTTCTCTGTTCTCTCTTCGGTCTTTGTTTTGGCTTTTTTTGGTTGGTTTTCAATCGGTTGGGGGATTGTGGTTTGGGGGGGGGGTTGTTGTTTTCTTTTTTTTTTTTTCTTCTTTCCAGATGAGGGATTTGGCTGCAGCCTCGCCACGCAGTGACGTGGGGAGAGGCCAGCCCGGCCCCAGCCCGCATCAGCGCTGCCGAAGGGCTCACTTGCAGGAGGAAAGAAACTTGTTTTCTTCATCTCTCTCTTCCTTTTTTTTTTTTTTGTAAAAAAAAAAAATAAAGAAAATAAAAAAGAAAACGTCGGACTCTTTGGCTTTAAGTAAGAAATTGTAAAAAAGGAAAAAAAAAAGAAAAAAAAAAAAAAAGAAAAATCCAAAAACCAGACGACGCCAAGTCAAGCCGCGTGACGGACGCTCACCTGTAACTACCTTGCTAGCTAGCCAAGAACAGACCAGACTCACCTCTGCTCCAAAGGAAATCCAAAACCAAGGAAGATCCAAACATCTCTCCACTGCCAAAGTTCGTTTCGTTCTGTTGTCGATTCCTTCCCCTCCCCGCAAGGATGGACGGACACGCCCCTGGGGCTTTAAAGAGTTTCTATTAAAATAAAGCAAAAAAAAAAAAAGGTTTTTTTTTTTTTTTTAAAAAGCAAGCCCCCGAGGTGTGGGAGGGGGAGATGGTGGCTGAGAACCTGCCCGGGTGGGCGCAGCCGGAGCCGGCACATCTCTACCTCTGCCCGCCGCCGCCCTGGAAAAAGAGAATAAAAAAGGAGATTAAAAGACAGATTTTTGGTTTTTTCCCTTCCCGAAGCTGTCGGGGGCTGCCTGCGGCCGGACACCCCTCCCAGCCCTTTGCTGCCGGGCTGCTCCCACAACCCATGTTGGATTTATTTTGCAAGGATTTTTAAGAGGAAAGAGGAAAGGAAAGCGAGCGCCACCTCCTTCCTGGCCAAGGAGGCAGCCAAGGACGATGTTGATTATTTTGTATTTCTCGCATCATTGTACAAAGCGCAGAGGACGGGAGTGCAATACGGAAAGTCCCCCGGCTCCGAGAGGAGGGAAGCCCCGCGCGGGGCAGGAGTGCTGTACGCTAATGTGAATGTAAATAGTGTTTTGCAGAGGTCCAAAAAATAATAATAATAATGATAGTGATAATAATAAGAGACATTTGCCAAATAAAAGATGATGAGAACCCGCTGGAGGCTGTGGCGTGGGGGAGCGAGGCTGGCCGGAGGCGAACAGAAGTCGTGTGCTCGATAGGAGCTGTAGTTTTTCCGCATTTGCAAAAACCATCCTGTGTGTTTTCTGTAGGGGAGGAAGAGGAGGGAAGGGCTGGGGGCCAGGGTGCTTTTGTTGCCGGTCACCCAGGGGCTGCCTCCTGCGATGGCCGTGCTGTGCCGCGCTGCAGCAGGGCTGGGTGCGTGGGGCACCCCCGAGGTGACATTACGAGCCCTGTGGCACCAGCACCGAGCCCTGCTGCAGCTTTGTGCCCCCCGAGGTCTCAGTGCATCCCCCCTGGGGGGGTTTCTGTGCACCCCAAGACCTTGGTGCATCCCCCAGGGGGTTTCTGTGCGCCCCGAGGTCTTGGTGCATCCCCCAAGGGGGCTTTTGTACACCCCAAGACCTTGGTGCATCCCCCTGGGGTGTTTCTGTGCACCCCAGGGTCTCAGTGTATCACCCTGGGGGGGTTTCTGTGCACCCCAAGGTCTCAGTGCATCCCCACGGGGGGTTTCTGCGCACCCCAAGGCTGGGAGCTTTGCCAGGTGGCCCTCGAGTGACCATTCACTTTATTTATGGTGTGACATATGTAATATTGTCTATTTTTCTTACGTTTCCTGAGAAGAGGTAATATATAAGAGTATTGCAGATGCACCTGCTGCGGGGCCGCCTGCTCTCCCGGGTGTCCATCCCGTCCCTGCCCTTCCCACTGCGCGTGTCCCCGCGTGTCCCCATGTGCCCCTGGCCCCGCTCCGCGCTGGGGCTCTGCCTCTCTACCTCTGCCTCGCCGGGAAACTGCGGACGAGAGCATTTCCACAGAGACTGCTCTCATTTCCACTTCCTTCTGTTTTGCTTTTTTTTTTTTTTAATTATTATTCTTTTCTTTTTTTTTTTTTAAATAATAATAAAAATACCCTACAGAACCTTGCATTGAAACCAAAAGCCGAGGGAGGGAGGGGATGGGTGGCGCGGCGCTAGCAGACGTCCAAACCAGAACGACAGCTTTAAAAAAGTGTAATATTTCCCAAAAAATTAGTGATGCGGGGAGGACGGCAGCGGCGGTGCGGCTGCGGGGCTGGAGCGATGCGGGCGTGGAGGGGACTGTGGTGGCCGGGAAGGCGCTGGCCGGAGCGATGTGGGCGCTGCTGTGGGGTTGTGCTCCAAAATGGTGTTGGGGTGTGTGGGGGGCCGGGGGGTATGTGCCCCGTGCTGTGCCCAAGCCACATCCTTTGGTGGCTTTGTGGCATCTGGGAGATGCAGATGGATGGGCCGCATGGTGCCGGCACGGCCTGGCTGGGGGATAGGGACACACCGGTGGCCATGAGGCAGCTTGGGGACACATGGTGCCAGGGTGGCCGGGCACAGCCCCCTGCCAGATCAGGTCGTTGTGGCCACCCACAGCTCCCCTCCTTGGGTTTTCTCCCCCCATCATGGCTGGGGGACAGTGCTGGGGGCTTGGGAACAGCCTGCCCGAGGTCCTGGTCCCTGCAGGAGGCAGAGCCCTGGGTGCTGGGTGCTGGCTGTGGCACCAGGCTGGAGGAGGTGGCAGGAGAGACGTGGCTCCTCTGGCACCGAGTGTGGCACCGGGGCCCCATCCCCAGCACATGAGGGTCTCTCCAGCTCCTTCCTCACATTCCCAACCCGAAATCCCAGCTGAAACCAAAGTGCCGCGTCCCGGCAAGGCTGGGCACCCCGGGGTGGGGGTCCCACCGCTGGGTGGGGGTCCCACCCCTGCCCGGGCTTTACTCTGTCACTGCCAGAGCCCCAATAGCCCCCCCACAGCCTCAGGCCTGCCAGAGTCCCTCCTTCTTCTCGGTGTACCCCCCTGGACCCCGGTGGGTTTGAGGTCGGGGTGAAGATGCCACCTTGTTCTCATGTCCCAGAGGTTGTCCCCACCGCAGTGCAGCCCCGGGGGCCCCTCTGGTGCCACCAAACGCCACAGCCCCCGGGGCGGAGGTGTCGTGTCGCCGTCCCCCCCTCACCCACGGCTGCACTGGCAGCACCGATTCCCTGGGCCCTGCCCACGTTACCCTGCCAGCCCTGGGGACAGGGACAGGGGTACCCGGGGGGGGTGGGGGGGGGCTGGAGACCAAGAGCCCCCCACCAGGGCCGGGTGGGCACGGCAGTAGCCTGCCCTGCCTCGCCGTGTGGGTTTTGGGGGCCAGCCCAGAGAGATGACGTGGTAGGACTTTCCTTCGGCATGCTGTCCCCCCCCTTTGCTGTTTCCCGCTTTCTCTTAAGTGTACTGTATGTTTGACCTGTGAAAGATGTAAACTTTATGATTCAGGTTATGTCTGTTCTTAACTCTGTATCTGTGTAATAAAGACAATTTAATATCAACCGGAGGCTCCATAGCCTGGGCTTGTGCTGGGTGCCCTCGCCCCCCTCTCCCGCAGCCCCCCTCTGTCCCCAATCCGGAGGGGGGGTCATTGTAGCCCTGGGGTCGGTCGCTGCCCCATGTCCGGCTCTGAGGAGTGGTGTCCACAGCGGGGGGCATTCGGGGTTGCCCCCAAGGAACCCAAAGGGATCTCCCCTCCCCGTTGCAGAAGCTGCACCCCCTCGGGGTGCCCTGCTGCTTCCCCTGTGCTGGGGGCAGCTGGCTGCGGTTCCCAGCCGGGTCAGTGGACAAGGAGAGTCGGGGGGGGGGGGAGGGAGTCCCCAAACCCGGGGGGGAGTCCCCAAACTGGGGGTGGGGGGGAACTGTGAGTGTCGTTTCCGGGTGCACACCCGTGTCCTCTGCCGCCCCCGGGGCTCGAACCCGCGGTCCCAGGGTCGCGTCTGGGCAGTGCCTCCCCCGGCAGGGGGCGGGGCCTGGCGGGGCGCGCTTTGCCCTGATTGGTCCCTGATGTAGCAAAGCGCGGCACGCCGGGGGAAGAAGCGCACGTGGTGGCGGGAATTCCGCACGTGGCGCCGCTCCGCTGGTCCCCGCCAGCTCTGCGGAGGCAGCGCAGCATGTTCGGGGGTCGAGCGAGGTGGGTCTTGGCGGGGGGGGGGGTTCGGGAGGGGGTGAAGGGGACCGGGAGGGGGCTCAGCTCGGTGCTACGCTCCCTGGGCTGGAGCAGGGTCAGCCTCCTGCTCATTGCGGGGGGGGGGTTGTCCCTCCCTGGGCCCAAACCCAGAGCCCACGGGGCTGGGGGGGTGCGGGTTTGCCTCCGGGGGGGGCAGGGCTCCCTCTGGGCAGCTGTGGAGGGGGAGTGCAGGTCCTGCCTCCTCCTCCTCCTCCCCTTCCCTCCCAACAGGCTGTAATGCTTCTGCCTGCTTTGTTTTTTTTTTTCTTTTTACCCAAGGGAAGCTGCCTCCAGGTCCCCTCTGCCCCCCCCCCCCCCCCCGAGCTGGGAAGTGGCTCAGTATGAAGCAGAGACCCTTCAGCAGCCCCCACGCATGCAAAATCCAGGCTCTTGCTGCAAACCTGCCTGCAGCACCCACAGCAAACCGCTTCGGCAGCGCCTGCTCACCCCTCTGCTGGAAGCACCGAGCCTTTGCCTGCCTGTGTTCTCCTGTAGGTCCCACACTGAATGGCTGGCTGTGTGTTAAATGGCGCTTTTTTTCCCCTGTTCCTGCCCAGTCCTCTGTTCCTGGACACTTCGGGGATCTGGTGGCAGGACCCGCCGTCCTTGGCAGCAGGAGAGGCGTCCTGGGCTGTGAGCGAGGCGGCGGCTCTGCGGGGAGCTGCGGGTGACGACTCGGACCTGAGCTGCCTGGAGAGGGACAGCACGGAGGAGCTGGTTGTGCCCGACCCAGTGAGTGCCCAGCTGAGTGGGGAGTCAATTTTCCCTGTTTCTCTGAGGAAATGGGAAACTTTTTTACACCTCTCTTCAAGTGCTTCCAAAAATAAAAAATAAGAATAATCATGGGCCCCTGATGTTAAAATCCCTGAGTTGAGAAGCTGGAGATTGAATTGTCACTCTCACGCTGCTTGGCTTTCACTGCCGAGGCATCTGCCTGGCTGAGCGGGGGTAAATGGCTCCTGTTTGTCACCAGCTTAAATCTCCGGTCCCCTCCAGCGGCTCTGGTGCTGCTGGGGCACCTCTGCTTCGCAAATATTTACCTAGTTTTTTCTCCCCAGTGGAGCTGGGAGTAGAATTCCCCTTTTGTGGGACAGGCTGTTGTCCCCCCCTGCCCCCCCCCGCCTTTGTCCCCAGCATGGGGGAAGGGGCTGCTGGCTGTGCAGCACTACAATGTCCCAGCCCAGGGTGGGGGTGTCGCTGCTCCGGGTGCTGCTCACGCAAGTCTTGGTTTGGGTTTCAGGAGCTGGAGGCCATCAAAGCCAGAGTGCGGGAGATGGAGAGGGAGGATGAGAGGCTGAAGGAGTTGCAGCTGGAAGCTGAGAGTCACCTCATCATGAGCTCGAAGGCAGGTACGGGCTGTCCCTGGGTGCTGCTGTCCCCCCCCCCCAGGGGCACCTCTGGGCCACAGGGTGGCAACTGGAGCCAGAGCACGTGATGGCCACGTGGACTGGACACGTAAGGTGGGTGAGGGATGGGGTCCCAGGCATGGCTTGGTGCTCGTGCAGGTTGTAGCCACTCTTACCTTCTACCTGTGCAGGCCAAGCTGCAGTAAATTAATTTAATTAAATTTAATTCAGTTAAGTAATTAAGTTTATCACCAACAGCCTCAGTAAAGCAGTTACCCTGTGGGTTTGTGGGGTTTTTTGTGAAGAGAGAGGGGGCAAAGGGATGGAGGAGGGGGAGGCGGCAGTGTGGGAGTTTGGGTATGTCTGGATGTGACCATGGGCCTGAGGAGCTTTGCATGGACAGACGTCCCCCTGGTAGAGCATTTCCATGGCTCTGTGTCATGACAAAGCAGCCCTTGTCTCTGCAGGTCTCTTCCCAAAGACAACCGAGGAGAAGATGGAGGTTGACCAGCGATCCATCTACGTGGGCAACGTAAGTGGGAGACCCTGGAGCAGAGCCCACCTCGCTGCTCCTGGCCCAGCGGGACATATGTCTGAGATCCCTGGCACAGGTGTCCATCTGCCCCCCACGGAAGGCTGGCTGGTCCCATCCCAAATGCTTCTCCTCTGCCCAGCCCAGACTGGGAATGTGGCTCAGCATCTGCCCATGATCCTCAGCCACTTGCAGATAATCTGTTGCAAGTGTCAGCTCCCCAAAATACCCCGCTGGAAGCTGCAGGTTGTGCGGTGCTGCCTGTTCCCTCAAAGCAGGGGGGAGCTGTCTCCTGGATTTGGGTTTCCAGGCGGGAGCATTCAGCTGGAAGAGTCTCCTGAACCTCAGGAGATGAAAAAGTTGTGGTGGCAAGTTGTGAGTGGGGTCAGGTGGCCCCTTTGCCTTTAGTGGTGGTGTGTGAATGCAGACCTCCGAGCCGGGGGGGGCTGGCGCTGCCGTTGCAGGTGGATTACGGGGGCACGGCAGAAGAGCTGGAGTCTCACTTCAACAGCTGTGGGCAGATCAACCGAGTGACCATCCTCTGCGACAAGTTCTCGGGGCATCCCAAAGGGTCAGTGCTGTGTGGGGGGGGCTGGGTTGGGGTGTTGAGGGTGCTGCTCTGTGCTCCCCAGCCTTTGGGAGCAGCGGGGTGTCCATGGGGCTCTGCTCACCCCGTCCCCCCGCAGGTACGCCTACATCGAGTTCAAGGAGAAGAGCTCAGTGAAGGCTGCAGTGGAGCTGGACGAGAGCGTGTTCAGAGGCCGGGTCGTGAAGGTAAGAGCTGGATGAGGCCCTGGGGGGCTGCATCCTCCCGTGCCACCCCCGTGTGCGTGGGGCTGTGCCAAAACCCAGCACCAGCTGAGCCACTGCCTGCCTTCCAGGTGCTGCCCAAGAGGACCAACATGCCGGGCATCAGCACCACCGACCGCGGGGGCTACCGGGGCCGTTTCCGAGCCCGGGGTGGGCTGGCCCAGCGCGGGGGCTACTATGGAGGGCAGCACCCAAGGGTGCGAGGGAGGACGTACAGGTGAGTGGCTGGGTGGGGGGTTTCCTTGTGTATTTGGGTCAAGATCCCTGCAGAGCAGGGTGTCCCCAGGATGGGGGTAGCTGCCCCTCGCTCTGGTTGTGCTCAGCTTCTCCCACCCTGGCACAGACGGGAGGTTGGAGAAGGGCTCTGACAGGAGCATCCTCCTGGAGACCTGTGCTAGAAACGTCTCCTGCCCATCGCATGCTGTTAACATCACCCCGGTGTTGGTGGGGTGGGCAGGAGCTTTCTGGCTGCTCCAGCTGGGACACGAGCACCTCGGGGGGACTGTGGGGAGCCGGGAGGGGGAAGGACTGAAGTGAGCAGCCAGCGATGGCACAGCAGAGCCATCCACGCTGCTGTCCCGGCATCCCTCGCGTCCCCAGCGCAGGCCTGGAGCTATTCTCCAACACACCTCCTGCTGCTCGCGCGTCCCTGAGCTCGCTGTGGATTAGCTTCACTGATGCGGCCCCTTCGGTGCTGCAGGAGGAAAAAAGCACCTGGAAATCTGCTGCTGTCCCCTTGTCCCTGCAGGGATTTAGCGGGTGGGGGGCAGGCATTGCACTCCCAGCCTGACCAGAGCTGTGCCTTAGGGCTCCCCCATCTTTTTGGGGGTTCAGTCTAGGTTAGTGGGGGCAGAAGGGTGAATCCCAGCTCTTGGAGGGGTGAAGGAGCAGGTAGCTGTGCTTTTTTTGGCACAGCTGAGCGATGCCCCTGTGCTTTAGGATGCTGGTTTTGTTCTTGTTTAGGGGTCGGGCAAAGCTGCTGCCTTGGTATTTTCCGTACTAGAAATGACTGGACTGCCCTGGTGATGCCAACGGGACTGAAATGAGGAGATGAGATTGGAGAGATTTAAAAATATGCCTACCCAAGCCAAAAAAAGATTAATTTTTAAAATGCCATCTGCCTGGCCGTGAGGATTACTGGTGAGGCAGCCGTGCGCCGGGCTGCGGGAGGGAAGACTTGATCCACTCCACCCGCACGTGGGATCCCTGCCAGCGTCCCAGGAGGGGCTCACCTTAGCTTTGCGTTTTCGTCAAGAACAGTCTTATTCCAGAAAACACTCTGCCCTGAGAAGGGAAGAGCTCTCCCCAACCACCAAGTCTCATTCTCATCCCATAGAAAAGGGCCGTGCTGGAGGGTTTTTTTGGCTTCTAGGTGTCCAAATGCCCCTCCACTGTGAGGGCGGACCTGGCCTGCTCAGCCTGTGAAGCACCCTCAGCTTTCTACAAGAGCTGGATGCTGCTTTCTCTTGCCCATAAGAAGATGCTCAAGGCCTTTCCAAAGACTTGTTTTCTTCTCCAAATCAGTGGAGAAAGTCTTGGGTTGCAGCTCTAGACCTGACCTCTGGGGAGCTTTTCCTTCGTCAGCCTTGTAAATTTCTGACCTTGCTCTCTGGGAAGAGGATGGAGACTAATGATGTGGTTTAGGTCTGGTTTTTGGCTCGCTGCTGTTGTACATCTAACAACCAGGGGAGGGGAAAAAGCATCCCTTGCTGTTTCTCTGGAAGCCTCTGTATCTCTGTGGCAGTTAAAACAAGACCTGGGTGTCACAAAACCCTTTTCCCCTCTTATTTTAGAAGTCAACCACCCCCTCTTCCCCTCTCCTTTTATGCCAAAGCTACAGGGATCAAAGGGTGCTGCCAACTCATCATTTTACTTTATTTCTAGCAGTAGCAGCATTACCAAGTCAGGTCTGTTGCAAATTTGTTCTGGTCTTCCTCTTTACTCCCATCACCATTCCTGCTCCAGATGCCTGTTTGGGGATGGTTTGAGCCCAGCTGAACTAGAGGGTCAGGACCAAAGTGCACCACAGGCACAGGGTATTGGGGAACAAACAGTGCCTGGCACTTCCCCTTCCTGCTGATCTTGTGTTTGTGAGTTCTAAACCCACTCGTTTTTAAAGGTAAAACTTTGTTAAAAGAGGCAGGCTGCGAACACCAGGACACTGTGTGAAGTTCTACACTGGAATTGGTTTTATTATGTAATTCTCACACTAATCTTTTGGGATCCTTGGTTTAGGATTCCTCTAACCCAGATGCAACAGATGCAACTGACTCCTAAAGCAGCTTTTCACAGCTCACAGGGCATTGCCAGGCTAAAAATCCCACTGATTATTTTTTTTTTCCCCCTTAAGATATCAAGATTTTTTTAAAGCTTGGAGCCTTAACTCTTTGTGTTGTGTTGATTTTTGCACTTTGCCCAGTGTGGACTGTGCTGCCGAGACTGGCCTTGATCTGAGCTACCCTTAGGCTTAGACTATAAAAGTAGCTTTTTCTAGGGATTTAAATCTTCTGTTTAGTTGCTTTGTAAATTCTTGAGACTTAATTTTTAACAAAAAGTACTTTGGGGTGTTTGAACTCTCTTGTGGAAGAGGAAATGCTGAGCTTCTGTCTCTGTGAATGAAAAGTGAAGATTTTTATATGAAAATGTTTTGGAATAGCAGTGTACAGCTGTGCCTTGTTTAGATGGTGGGAGAGGCTTGAACACTTTCATCTCCCATTATTTGACAGGTTGTTGTTAATTAAAATGTATTTAAGCTCTGTTTGAAAAAGTATTGTAAATGTCACTTATTTTTAAAATAAATGATCCTGCTGTGTGAACTTCATCTGCAGTGAGACCGTGCTGGCCGTGAGCTGACACTCTACGCTGACCTGGCTTTCTCCAGGCTTCTTGTATCCTTTGGAGCTGTGCAGCTTTTTTTTTTTGTATTTTTAGCTATGTTTTCTGTATTTTTAACTGATTAGGTGCTTGAAGCACAGGCAGGAAAGACTTGGAGTAGAGGTGTGTGAAAAGCACAGAGTAGCTGCTCAGTGCGTTACCTCTGGACTCGCTGTAGCTGCACAGCCCTGCGTAGTGCGAGTGTACTGAGCAGGGGATCAAGAAGCTGGGATGCTTTTCTAGTCCAGTTTGTATTTTTTCTATCTAAATACCTGCTATTGATTTGGTAGTCTTTAATTAGAACAGCAGGGAGCTGCAGGGGGAGGGGATGCTAATAGAGATTAGTTTGGGATGAGCCAGGCAGCTGTGCAATCCTCAGGTCTTAATCTCTTGGTGTGGATTTATTCCAGCTGCTCTACCTGTGCTCCCCAACCTGGGCTAGAAATAATTAAAAGTGCCTGGGCTGTCTGAACGAGGTGCAAAGGGATGCCAGCAAGTCCTGTCAGATGTGAGTCACCCAAAGATCTGCCCCAGGAAGGCAAGATCAGTGCAGGGCTTGATCAGGTGGAGTGTGGAGACCAGCTGGTCTGTCTGCTGGAGCTTTCTCAAGTACAGAAGTACTGGCTGGGGTTGTAGAAAAACTCAGAGCCTTCAGCTGCCTTGCGGAGTTTTCCCTTTCCAAGAACTAAAGGAGTAAGTACGTACAGATCTGAGCGCTCCCAGCTAAGGAAAAGCAGGACAAGCAGCCTGAGCATGTTAGAATTAAGCACTTGCTTGTGATGTTCCTGTCAGAAGGAACAGTTGAGCAGTGGTGAAGGGGGCTGGCAAAGAGCAAAGGGGCTGCTGTGGCTGCTGTGCTGCTCCTGCTTCAGAGGAACTGCTCTGCAGCACCACTACTTCTGAGGAGCAGTGTCACTCTGTGTCTCAGCTGACTGAAATCTAGGCTGACCCTAATAATCTCTTAGCTGTCTCTTGTGCAGCTGTGCTTGCTCTAATCACAAGCACAGCAGGAACTGCTGTTTTTACACAAAGCCCAATTTCTACAGAAACATCTGAGTTGCAGAGGCACAGCTGCACATATTTCTGTAGGGAACAAACCTTCTCTCTGACACAGCTGACCTTCCTGAAGGAAGGGATGGCTCTCACATGTTACCTGAAGGCATAAAGCTGAGCAGCAACGTCTGTGCCATGCTCAGGTTTGCCAGAGTAGAAATGCATGCAGACCGTGCAGGTGTCAAGTTTATTTTACACAGAATAAATTTAAAATATTACACAGAACAAAGACAATATATACATCACTTTGGAGGCACGCTCCTGTACACGGGGAATGTTCTCAACAGGCGGATGAGGAGGGGCAGAGCTTTAGCACACCTGCATCATCATGGAGTTCACCATATTATCAAAAGCCCTAGAGAAGGAAATGAACACAGAATATTAAAGGAAGCAGCTAGTTCTGCCCAGCAGATCTCTCGTAACAGAACCAATGGCTAACAATGCCTCTTACTGGTTACCAAGCTGGCTTTCCCTAAGCTGAATACATGGTTTTACTCTTCAACCAGAGCATGCTCCACTGAGTAAATAATGACTTTTAATTAAGCTGAAGTAAGGACAGGTCTTATCCTGGCTGTAGAACTGCCTCAGCAAAGTGTAAAAGAAGTTGTTCTTGCCTAGGCAATAAAATCTCCCAACTTTATTAAAATTCCCTGCGAGATTACAGATTTATAGATGAGAAATGGGGGTAGAGGCCCTCACATGTGAGGAATGACACAGGCTGAATGCCCCTCTGTCCTTACCCAAGGGTAAGCCCTGGGCAAGTGCAGTTGTTCTCTCTTAAACCTGCTCTGCTTACCCATAATTTTCATCTTTACCTATGAAAACAGGCAGTTTTTTTCTCCCCAAGACATTGATTTTCTTGAGTCAGTGTTTCTAATACCAGTTCTGAGCTGGGAGTGAGAGTTCAATGTAACTTCTCATGAGATTATTGCTTTTCTGCTCTGCAGTACCGGCTCAAAGACAACACAGCTGTTCTCCATTTGGGCAGCTGGAGCACGCACATCTGACCTGGTCAACCGCAGGGGTCATGCTTTTGGTCCTGGGACATCACAGGGACGCTGCGAGTTCCAGAGAGATGACAAAGATCAGTATGATCAACCCACTTACCTGGAATGGATACGGTCCCCAGGGTTATAAAAAGGGTTACACATTATGTCCGTATATGAATTATGCAGCTTTCGGAACATCTGAAAAGGGATTGTAGTTTAATTAATTTATTTTTTTTTTGCTGCTCAGCACTTTATGAATAAGTGGAAGTAGCAAAAACACTGATGTGGCAAGTTGTGCTCTGATTTCCTGCACTTACACTGCGGATCTCATTGTCTCGAAGTGCTGTGTTGGAGGAATCCACGACCATAACAAACTTCACTTTCGAGTTTGTCACGTAGCCGTATCTGTGCAGCTGTTAAGGCATGTGCTTCTGACACACCAGAGCCTGGCCAAACTAAAACAAGGCTGGAATACACTCAAAGAAACAAGCTGAGAGGAAACATGACGTTCCTGCTGCGCCCAGCACATACCTAGGACTAGATGAGGTAAGCAAGACACTGGATCCCCTTTTCTACCAGATTTTTGCCATCTTTGATAACTCCAGGCCAAGCTCATGCCTGTGCTGGCCAGTAAGGCATGCCTTGCAATTTCAGGAGCAGCCTCCCACTAGCTATTTTCATGAGGGTTTCTCTCTTCTTCAGACCATTTTAATGACACAGGCACCTTATTTATTCTTGATTGGGAAACCGCAATCAGAGACCTGGAGATCTTCTAAGTATCAGCCAGTGTGACTGCCCTGAGACTTCAAAAATTAACAACCAGTTTATGAAAACCCAGAAATCAGGTCTGCTGCTAACTTCCATCTGTGGGATTCAGAGAAAAAGCCAAAGAAAGTTCCAAAGATCAAATATGTGACTTAAAAACGCTGGGGAAGCTGTGGCTGTGAAGTACAGATTTTAGAGAAATCAGACCATACATGTGGGATTTAGGTACTTGACCAGAGGTACCTTCCTACTCCTGCTACTTTCGCTGGCGTTATTAAAGAGTCTAAGCTTTGTTCTAGTCACAGTCAACTGTTTTAGCTAAGCAGGGAATAAAACACCTAGTTTATGAAAGGTGAAGTCTAACCTGCACCAGGCACTCTCCTTCATGTAGGCTAAGGGTAAATTTTTCTACCACCTGGTTGGGCAACAAAGCAGCTGCTGAACTGACCAAGGCACCAAACCTGAACCTCTACATGACAAACCGGTCAGTGAACAAGTCTGTATATTTTCTGCTGATGTCTTTAACATGGCACCAAGTAGGGAGAGAGGTTTCCCATGTGGGGCCCCTCGCAAGAAAGAGCCTATAAATACATAATGGCGTGGTAAAAGGCATTAGAAAGATACACCTTGTAGTCTTCAGTGGGGTAGAGGAGCCCCAGGTACAGTTCCCTCTGATCTACAAGAGCTTTGCCCATCGCAGAGATCTTTTCATCCACAACATCGAGGGAAGTGTGCACAGTGTAGTGGAACTTCAGCTCGTTTTCAGTTGGAACGCTCCGGATGTAGAGGGGATAGTTCTGAGGAGGAGAACAAATTACGCTAACTAGGACCGGCCACTCTGCTGTGCAAATGATGGTTTTCACCCAAAGAATTGCTGCTGTCAGAAGGAAGCTATTTTAACCATTTTATGTTCACAGCACAGTCCCCTTTACACCTTGCAGCGCTTGTGGAGCAGATCTGCCTCCACACACCAGTGGCAGGAGAATCATCTGCACAGGCACTGCACAAGGTTCACGTCTCTCCACTGCCTGACCTGCCCCCTTGTCCCAGCAGAGCCTGTCCCCAGTTCCTCCTGAGGAAATCCCTCTCCTCTCCTGGCAGCAGGACACCATAGGGCACCCTCATGCTGCCCCAGCTCCCCCTGCCCTGGTCTCAGGCTGCTCCTGCTCAGCCCACTTCAACCTCCAGTGTCTGCCCCACTTCCCTCAACCCTGTTCAGGCCCCACAACCTGAGACCCCGCCCCAGTCCACTCACCCCTACCCCACAGCCCCAGTCCTTCTCCCCTCCTCAGGCCCCACAGTGTGAGACCCAGCCCTGCTCAGGCCCCACAACCTCACTGGCCCCACTGCCCTGCTCAGGGGCCCCAAACTGGGACCCTGCCCCATTCCCTTCAGCCCTACCCCACAACCTCACCCAGCCCCACAGCCCCAGTCCTCCTCAGGCCCCAAACTACAGCCCCAGTCCTGCTTGCACTTCACTCCTGCTCAGGCCCCACAACCTCAGCCCCAGTCCTGCTCTTCTCACTCCTGCCCAGGGCTCACAGCTCCACCTGACCCCCTTGTCCCTCTCGGGCCCCACAACCTGAGGCCCAGCCCTGCTTCACTCACCCCTCCTCAGGCCCCATGACCCCACCTGGCCCCACTACTCCACTTAGGCCCTACAACCCCCCCTGGCCCCACAACCTGAGTCCCAGCCCCACTCCCTTCACCCCTGTTCAGGCCTCACAGCCCCACTTGACCCCCCCCCCCCCCCCCCCCCATCCCTCTCAGGCCCCACAACCTGAGTCGCAGCCCCACTCCCCTCACCCCTCCTTAGGCCCCACAACTTGAGGCCCAGCCCCGCTCCCCTCACCCCTCCTCAGGCCCCACAGCCCGAGGCCCAGCCCCGCCCCACCTCCTTGGCGATCACGGCGATGCACACCGCCATCTTGCCCCCGCCGCCCCGCCCACGCGTCACGTGAGGCGAGGGGGCGGGCGGCGCTCACGTGACGCGCGGCGGGCGCGCGGGCCGGCGGTTGCCATGGCGAGGGCGGTGCTGGTGCCCCTCTGCCTGTGCTGGGCCCTGGGCCCCGCCGCGGCCTCCGCGCCCCCCAACCTCCTCCTCCTCCTCATGGACGACGTGAGTGGGGCCGGGGAGGGGGTCCCGGGGGTGGGACACTTGTCACGGGGGGGCAGGGCCCGTGTCACTGGGAGGAAGTCACTTTGGGAGGAGGGGGGGTGACACTGAGGGGGGCCTGTTTGTCACCAAGAAGGGAGCTGGCTACCGGTCCCCACAGGGGGACTTGGGTTCATGGGAAGGGCTTGGTGTGGCTGAGGGAAATTGGGGCCTTGGCTCCATGGGGTGTGACAGGGTGTGAGCTGGGGGGCAGGCTTGTCATCGGAGTGAGAGCAGGGCACTGGTGCTGAGGGCTGGTGGAGAGGCTGCTGCGGTGGCCCACTCTCGCCCAGGCCCTGGCGCTGGGTGCTCAGCAGGGTACGGTTTGAACGCCGGTGCCTTGCGAGTAGGGCCTCTGGCAAAAACGTTCTGCTGATGTCTGGGATGTTTGCTCATGGTGTGTGCGTGGCACGTCAGAGGTGCTGTGGTGGTGGTCCCCGAGCTTGTGGGAGCATTGTGGTGCATGGGCTGGGTCCAAAGCTGTACTGGTGCTGAGGGAGAGGCCTTTAAATAATTTAAAGTTTCATCAAGTTGGCTCCCTGTGAGCATTATCCTGCAAATTACACTTTCTGGACATCTTCCTAAGTGCATATCAAGGGCCATTTTTGGGCCTGGCAAGACTTGTGTTTTGAGAGTGTGTGTCTTGAGCATTTATTTGCTTTCTTCTGCTGCTTAGAGCTTTGTCTCACTGACTCAAGCTCTCCCTGGTGTGTACAATCCCCCGTGGGTCGCAGATCCAGGTTCACACATCATCCATTCCAGGTGGTGTGGCCTCTGTGTTCAGCTGTGTGCTGCATCTATTCCCTTTGTCGTAGCACGTGGACAGGGTCTGTACCGTGATTCATGGTCAGAGGTCTTCAGCACAGTGATTCAGGCGTAGCTCACGGCTTGATGTGGTGGTCTGGGAAACTTGGAAATAAGCAGGAATATTTGAATAAGTTTGTAAGTACTTACTCTGAAAGCCAACATGCTCAGTTGCTGTCTTTCTTGAGTCCTTTCCAGATTTTGTGTAAAAAGTGGTGCAGAAATGAAAGGAAGGCCCGGGCCTGGTGTATCCCTGCCCTCCTCCTTCAGGGCAGAGCTGCTCTAGGTGACCTGTGCTAGAGACACTGCACACAAACCTCTCCGTATTCCTCCTGTGTGGATGTCCTGCTGAAAACAAAGGAGACTTCTTGGATCTATAAAGTCAAGCCCATACGCAAGCCTTTTGGAATTGGTGCTTACACACCTACATACCTTATCTAGAAGTGTAATCACCTTATCTATCAGTCCATTCTTAATGACTGAGCAATTAACTCCACAGTCCTTGGCAAAGGATTCCAGTGGCTGGTAGATGTTGAAAAACAGGGTGTCTTGGTGATTTTCAAACCCTGATAGAATCATTCTGAAGTTAAGGCTTGGTTTTGCAGGCTCCAGAAATAACTGTGGGAGTATCTTCTGGTACCAGCAATGGATGTAGTTGTAGTAGCACTCAATAAGGTGCATCAACCAGGCAAGGAAAACTCCAGTACATTTCAGGAAACGTTTTAGAAACCCAAACTTGCCTCCTGAAAAAACATACAAGAAGAAAACTAATTCTGCCAATTTTTCCTCTCTGAACTAGGGGTAAAAAAAAGGCAATAAATCATTAAAGAGCAGAAATAATCACAGATTTGTTTCCAACTAAAAGTCTTTTCACTTTTGCACCCTGTAGTGGTCTTAGCCACACGGACAAGGAAATGCATTCTTTTCCAACATGTTCAAGTTGCTGCCATCTTCCTGGTTTGTTTCTCTTCTAATATTTTCGCGTCCTCTTTTGGGTGTGTTTGTAGTAGAAATGCATTGTGTGCTGTTTTAAGCTACTGGAAAAGCTAATGAGGGTGAGTATGTGACTCCAGGGGTGGGCAAGCTCTTATCGCCTGTTTGGCTCCGTTCTGCCAATTCAACATGACTCTTGTTTTCATAGTGTTTCTACACTCCTGTACAAGATAATTAACTTGTAAGCCTAGTTTTTCCGGCCAGTTGAGCCTCCGGCAGTCTATCTCAATTTTCCATTCAGGAATATTTCCCCCCAAGCTGGCATTTGTAATTTTCAAGATGAAAGCTCCTTGGGACAGTGATTATCCTACTCTAGAAGTGTTGGTACAGCATGAGGCATGATGAGGCACAGATCCTGACTGGAGCTTCTGCAAACTGTTTATTTATTTAATATGCTCTTCATTAAAAATACATCTCCACGGTCTTTTTCTTTTGGTCCTTCGGTAACTGCTGCGACTCTGTCACTGTGTGTGAATTAGAGCAACGTGATACTCTTTTTTTTTTTTTTTTTCTCCTTTCTTCCTTGATAAAGATACTGAAGAATCAAGAACTCAGGGGTGATCCCGCTGAATCTATTTTAATTCCCCATCCTAGCGTGAGGTGGTACCATTTAATTGCTCCTCACTCAAACCTCAACAGCCGGCTCTGCAGCTCTCCAATAGTTTTCTTTTCCAAACTGCACCGCTGCAGTGTAAATGTTAGACTCTCAAATGGGACCAGACAGATGGTTTTCTAAAGATCTCAATACATTACACCCTCCGTTATCAGTTGCTCACCTGATACGCATCTGTATTAAAGATAGCTACTTCCCTTTTTAAAGCATAATATAATCTCTAGCAACCATGGTGCCTAATTGCTCATTAAGTTGTTCCCTTCTAGAACCTTCTGTTCTAAGTCACTTACTTTTATTTGTATTATTACCAGTAATAGTTTTCAGCAATGAATGTAGACAACGTGATGGTAATTTTACGGTTCTCCTGGCTGTGTGACCCCTCTGAATTAGGAGGAAGGCACAGGGTGAAACCACTGTCTCTCAAATAAGCAGAGTGACATATGATGCCTCTGGCAGGTTTTCTCTCCAGAGCTTGCTTTTCAACACTTTCTCTCTTTTCCTGCAGCACTGCTTTTGGGTTTAGACCTTTTCTTTGCATTTCTAGTGATGGATGGATGGATGGATGGATGGATGGATGGATGGATGGATGGATGCAGCAGGCTGAGATGGAGTCTTGGGGTTAATGGTCCAACACAAAGACACGTACCTTCACAGGGTTGGGGAAGATAATTTTTTTCACGTTTGTGAAGTACTCCCTAAGTAGGGAGATGAGCACTATAAAGATTTAGGAATGCAGGGATACAATAAAAGTGTTATGTGGGCCCAGAAGCATTGTCATTGTGGAAGAGTAAAAGTACTTTTACGTCTTTCGGTGTGTTCTTTTTACAGATGGGTTGGGGCGATTTGGGAGCTTTCGGAGAGCCTTCTAAGGAAACTCCTAACTTAGACCAGATGGCTTCAGAAGGGATGCTTTTCCTGGATTTTTATACTGCCAACCCCCTCTGTTCTCCATGTAAGTAAACTTGAGTTTTAAACTAGCATATAAGCATGCCACCTTCTGAGCAGAGCGGGATGTTTGCCAGCATCTGACATGAACTAGCAACCAAACCAGTGATTACCCTCAGGGCAGAGTTTGGATTTGGTGCTTTGATCTTGCTTTTTGCTCCCTTTTTATTTATGTTTTGATTGGAAAACCTACAATCTTTAGTTCATACAAAGCACTGTTTTAGTGAGCAAATCAGTCCAGCTAAAGGATTTTTTTACAACATTACAGTTTAGTATTCTAGCCTCATTGCATTTTTTCAGCTTTCTCAATTTGGGATAAACAGACAAAGCAGTATCTAAAATGTTGCTGAATGTAGTTTGTACATAGTTTGTCTGATTCCACTGGCTTTGGTGAGACTTTCATGTAAGGAATGGCAGACTGTGTCCTGGTTTTGACCCTGGTGGCTTGCAAGATTCTTGGGGAACGGACAAAAGATAAAAGAAACGTTTGGGTCTGGGAGATGCAGATATTTTTATCCTTATTGTTTTTTTCTGTGGGGTGCGTTGTTTTTTAATTTGTTTTTAACTCAAACCTGATTGGCAGCCAAGAACTGAAACAAAAATGAGGAACAGGGGCTTTCTAGGTGGGCTTTCATTTAGGATATCATTTGATGGTGTGCTGGTGACATCCTTGCTCAGAAAAGGCCTTTAAAATATGCTGAAGTCCTGCTAAGTCCAGTGGTGGTACTGCATAAGCATATGCTTAAAGCTGAACATCTGTGTAAATGTTTCCTGCAGTCAGGACTTGACTTTTATTGTCAAAGCTGGACAGCTCTTTCTTCACTGTTACATGACTTCTGTTCAGGCAAGCTTGAAAACTCAGCCTTAAGCGTGCAATCAGTTTGTGTTACGATTTCCTCTTACATATATACGTCAGGTATTCCTTTTAGAATTACTGAGATAGGAGGGCTGCTACCTTGACGACTGAAATTACTCTTCAGCAGTGGGTCATTTAATAGAGGGGCCAAATTTCAGTCGGGTTTGTCTTGGAGTAACTCAAATGGTGTCGTATCAGAACCTGGCTGTCTCCGTGGCTCGCTGGAGAGAGGAGCTGCTGCCTGCTCTAATGGGAGTGATCTTAGTAGCTGGTTGTGGCAAAAGGGCACTACCATGCTCCAGTCAGGGCACTGTCCTCAGCCTTAGTATAATAATATTAATATTAAGCAGAGAATGCTTGTAAAATAAAATGTTTTTTGTTCTTTGCAGCAAGGGCAGCGCTGTTGACGGGCCGTCTCCCAGTCAGGAATGGTTTTTACACCACGAACGCACATGCCAGAAACGGTATGGGCTTCATTCCTGATTTGCCTTCCTCTCTTGATTTCCCTCTGTGCTTTGTAGGAAGTTTTGCTTTGAACAAAGGCTTGGCTCCGTGATCTTCCAGAGTGGCACAAAAAGATTACCGTGTTAACTGCTGGTAATAAGCGTGAAATTTATTGCTTCCTCCTCATCAAGCAGAAAACATCCTCGAATTAAGAGACGTAAACAAGGCTGGTTGATCCATTTGCTTCTGCTGGCTGAGAGGTGTTTCCTCTGGGCAGTGTAATTGGTGTCTGGTGAAAGAAAGTCACGTGGGGTGTATGTTAACACCCCGAGTAAGGAACAAGCTGCTTAGGGTTTTATTCAGCAGGCAGTTCTCTAACGATTTCAGTTTTACAGCACCGTTGTGCCCAGGGTGCTTCCAGGGAAGATTACCAGTTCATAACTGGGCTGATGTTGGTTCCTGTCATTGTTTCCAGCATGACAGATGCCACATGTGTGGGCATGCTTGGGCGAGAATCAGCAGCTACATACTGGTTCACACTGTGGATCAGCGAGCATGCTTGGCTATCCCTATCCTAACCAAAGTCACACCTTAGATTCTCAAGGGCCAGAGAACTGTGAGCTGTGAGAGACATACCATTTCTTTCAGCTCTTGCAGTCTGAGCAAGTTTATCGATCGTTTGATTTAAGGGAAAAAAAGCGCCTTCATTTTAAGAAATAGAAAGCAAATTTGCAAGAGTAAAGGCAAATCCAATGCACACCTAAAGCACTTGCTTTTTTCTGACCCTCCCTTTCAAGGGTCTTGCCTTCATTCCGTGATGGCAGCCCCTTTTATTATTGGCTGTGGTGTGCAAGTGCGTGGAGTTCTCCCTTTGATCTCTCTGAATCAGTTTGTTCTCTTCGTCTCATGCCCTGGGAGGACTTCCAAGGACTGATATTGCTGGGACTTTTTTTGTTTGTTTTATGCAGCATACACGCCACAGGATATAGTAGGAGGAATCCCAGATTCTGAATTACTGCTTCCAGAGTTGCTGAAGAAAGCTGGCTACATCAATAAGATCATTGGCAAATGGTAAACTCATTTTAAAATCTCTTGCTTTGAGATTTCGGTAAGCGTGTGTATGTTTTGTGAAGGAGCAGCAGAACAACCAGAACTGTAGGAAAAAACCTGTTTTGAAGCTCAGATGTCCAACTTTTGAAATTTGTGGTGGATCTTCCCCCCCTGCTGGGATCAATTTCTGAATCGAGTGTTACCATTACAAGTACATACATATATCTTCACAGAAGGAGTTGAAGGCGTTTTCATATGTGTGTGTATATATCTGTGTGTGTGTATATATATATTTATAAACCCTTCAACTCTTTGTGGTTTCATCCATGTATCACACTACTTAGTTTAATCAAAAAACGCCGAGTTGGAACTTGCCTTGAGCACCTACGTGCTTTTTATCTTTGGCCCCTGCTGTGTGTTGGGTTTTTTTGTTAATAGAGTAGACTAAATTGTGAAAGCTGCTTTTTGGGGAGGTAGAAGTGTGTGGTGTAGAAATAGAGATGCAGACATCTCCAGGGCTACTGAAGGTTGTTCAAGTGTAGAAGGTCAGGGTAGATAAGGATAGGCTTGATCGGGATAGTTGATACCAGGTGTTTTAAAAGACCAAGAGGGGTGATCCAATACTCTGTGAATATTGTCCTTTGACTTTATGGACTTTCATGGAAGTACAGTATAATCTTTGTAGAGGATACAGAAGAACTTCTAAAAACCAATTTTTTGTGATGTCTGCAAAGAATCGGAAGGGAAAAACCTGAAAGATATTCAGATCAAACAAGCATGGTGGAATTACCAGTGTAATAGTTGAAACTTGGTGCATTTGTAACATTCGAATTTCAAATGTGCTTGTGGGCTGTAATGGAATCCCACAGGGCCTGGGGATCTCTGAAGAGTCGAGTCACGGTTTGTAACAGCGCTGTAATAAATAAATGCATAAATAGCAACTTCAAAACTACATGGACACCAGAGGAGCGCTGCTTGGTTAAGAGTCATGGCTAATGAAGAGACTTCGGACAGGACTAGTATCAGGGGGATACTGCTCAGGAAAATAATGGGATACAGTTTATTTAACAGTTCCGTTAACAAGTTAGAGAAGAGTGAGTTTGAATTGTGGTCAGATTCACCGCTGCTGCTGAAATGGGAAAGAAAGCAAACTAACCTAAATCAGTGAATTATTTATTACCACAAATCCAAACAGCAGAGTGGCTGTGAAGAATCGGATCAGTGGGCTGAATGCAATAAGATGCAGTTCAGTGCTAATAAATGTAAATTCATACACCCAGGGAAAAGAAATAAACAACGCAAATACAGAGTGGTTCCAGGCAGTTATTTGGAAAACAGCAAATCTGGAAGGACCTGCAGCTGTTAGCAAGAAGCAAACTAAATCTGAACGTGCAGCGCAGTGTCGTTGTGCACCCAAGAACTGTTATCCCAGACAGGACTAGGGAGTGGTACTGTACAGCAGCAGTCCCTGTCGTTTGTGCACACCACCTGCTCCCTAGAAAGGTGTAAAGAAATGCAAAGTACAGGAGTTAAATTGGAGCCTCATCCTAGCCACGTGTAGAATTTTAGGGCTTTGAAAAATTTTTTAAGTTTTCCAGCAGATTTTTATATCCTTTCAGCATCCCTTCTAAAAACTTTTCAACGTGTTCTGTGACAGTAAGTTCCACAGTTTAATGATATGTTTGCAAGTCAAGTATTTTCCATGACCATTTTAGAATTTGTTGCATTTCATTAAATACCTCTATTTTTTGTGTTGTGAGAGGGTGAGAATAATCTGCATCTCAGTAATTATTTGATACCTTTTTCAAGTCTCTTCCTCTGTAAGTTCTCTTAGGACTTTCTTAGAATAAAATATTTTTTCATGTTCCCTGTTGTAGAAACATCCAGCAATAACTTTGTATTATCATGTATATAAATGAGAAGAAGGTAGGATCCTGCAGGTCAGACGTGCAGTTTTAGTTATGTCAGAGTTATGATCATAGCTGGAATGATGATTATTTTCTCTCATAACTCATTTTGGAATAGCTCAGAATAACACCATGGATCGTTTTACTTCAGGTAATGCATTTTATGCCCCTTATGTTCAGAAAGTGTGCAGGGGGTGATGGCACAAAATGGACAGGTTGCAAATGCAGGCTTGTGAGTGGAAGCTGGAATGATTAAATAAACATTTAGCTTCAAAGGTCTCCTTTAGGGACTGGAGAGGATGGGCATTCTGTATCTTCAAGATAGTATAAATGAATAAAATGTAGAATTTGCAGTACAGAAGTTGGAGATGAGAGAGGAGCTTCATCTTGAAGTTAAGGATGGAGAATTTTCAAGCTGCATAGTAGAATGGAGCTGTCATCAGGAGTAGCTAAACGTGTTTTATGTTCACATGTGCACATAAAGAACTCATTCTCATTTACATTCAGGTCTCTCGTAACATTTTGGCAGCGTGAATACTCCATAAAGGGAATGTAGATATAATGGTACATTTCATGAGCTTTACCTTGTGTTTTTACAGCTTAGTTGTATAAAAGTGACTTGTCGTAGATCAGAATCCTTAAGTAAAACATTATGTGCGTCTTTGCAGTAGCTTTGGGCAGTGTAGTCCATCAGCACAGATCATCGAGGCAGCATGAGAAGACACCAGTAGAAGGAAATAATGGAAAACAAAGGTTCGACAGCAGACTAAAATGGGAGATATGTCAGCACTGGAGTGAGGCTGCATGGATGCATTTGCAACAAGTATGAGAAAGATCAAGACGATGCTCTGCAGTCATTTATTTGATTAAAATGCTTGAAGCTTTTCTTCTTAGGCAAAGATTGTTTTCTTGCATGCCATTCTGATGAGATTATTCTTCGCTTCTTTGCAGTAGAATTTTAACTCATCTGTTTCCTTTGCTCCTAGGCATCTGGGTCACCGGCCGCAGTTCCACCCCCTGAAGCACGGGTTTGATGAATGGTTTGGATCCCCAAACTGCCATTTTGGACCTTTTGATAACAGAGCGCTCCCCAATATCCCTGTGTATAGGGACTGGGAAATGATTGGCAGGTAATTCAGCTACTTGCCTGGTAATGTTATTTTCTTTGCTTTCCCTGCTGACATTACAGTGCTGGAAGATAAGTGCTGGCGTAGCAAACCCATTTCAGTGAAAAGGGGTTGGCAAAAACAGCAGCTGTTTCAGAATCAGAGTTACAGACTCGGTTGGACGGGCAGTGATCTACAGGTACCTCACCCCGTGCAGAGAACTTCTACAGCCTGTCGAGCACTGAGAATATCCTGCCTCATATGGTCTGAGGCGCTTCCTACTGAGTGCCCTGAATGTCCTGCAACTCAGCAGTGAGCCAGTGCAGAAAAGATGCTTGTAAAAGGTCATGAAACAGGTGAACAGCCCTTCTGGATCCATTCAATCCGTTATACTTTGCGATGACTGCTGGTAGTGAAGGCTTATAGAAAGGGTATAAGAAAACAGATATGTGGAATGGTCCTTCTCTTGGATGGTTGTCCACCTTCCTAAACTGAAGGTTGTGTCCAGATCATTAATAGCCAGTGACTTCTATCAACTAGTCTTGTCTCTTTTCGAAACCCATTTGTATTTCTGGACCTGTGCCAGGATCTCATCTCTTGCTTTGCCCTCGTACTTTTGAACAGGACTTGCCCTCTAGTCTGGGGACGGCCAATATCCAGCCTTACAAGGCCTGGGTGGTGGTTTCTGTTGGAGCTAAGGCAGACTGAAGGGAAAGCCTTGTGGGAAAACGCACAAGGCGGGCAGAAACAGGAAGATAGAGAGTAACCACCAAGAGGTATGTGAATTTCTCATCTAGGAGAGGAAGCAAGGCTAGTCCTTCCTGGGGGAAGAGGAGGTTTTGAAGACAGTGCTGGCAGCAAAGGGTACTCAAGCACTGATGCCTGGGCAGTGCCTGTTGCTTCTCAGTTGTGATTGCTGCCCTCTGACTATTCCAGTTAAAGCTGAGACAATACAGACTTGCTTCGATGGTATTGATGCCCCTCAGAGACTTGGCGTGGTAGTTGACTACTAAACTTTATTCTAAAGTCCTAAACCACTTTTTGTAGGAATCCTGGCTTCCTCAGCTCTACCTTCCCATCTAAATTTCAACTTGAAGCTCATTAAATGTGAAGCTAGGTGTTTGATTCTGAGGATTAATAAAGGTCCAAGTACCAAGGCCAACCTGCAAGTTGCACGTGGATGGTCTAGGGAAGCAACTGCTCTAGAGTGCCTCCCTCCCAGAGATGTTTGCTTATCCCGTTGCGCCCTGAAGGCTTCCTGTGATGATTTCACTCCACTACTTCTCTTGGAAGCTGGTTCCATTCTGTACTGAAAGACCTTTTTATTCCTTCTCTTCCTGTTTGTAATAACCTTTTGTCTGTTTGTGCAGCACCATTCTGTGCTCCAAGTCTGCAGTCTGTGCCATTCTTGTCCATTCATTTCGAGGCTCCTGTCATCTTATTTCACGTGCTGTTATTCTCCTGAGGACTGCCCCCTGCCCTTTGCTTAATTGGTGTCTAAAGATGCTTCTCACACAAAGTTTTCAGAGCAGCCCAAGTTCTGATTCCAGGATCGCTCTATCTCACTGGAAGTTGTTGTGTACTTCTGAAAATTTTACTCGCATTTCAAACAGCTCTCTACTGAAGGAGTAGCAGTATGAGATCTTGAAGCATACTACCCCTATTCTAATAGCTTAATAGTGAAAGGTCGGTGCCTCAGGATTGTCCAAATTTGTAGTCATTAATTTGGATCTAGCTGCTTCACTGCTTTCTCTCATAAGAAAAATATATGGTGACATTCTTTTTAATATCTGAAGAGAGTTTGCTGAGTAGCATCTGTGGCCTGTTTGTCGCCTGCTTACCCAGTAAGTAAAGGGAGGGGGGAAGCCTTTTTATGTTGTATATTCCTTAGGATTGATTTTTTTTTTCCTCTCTGATTCATTTTATCTTAAGATATTACGAAGATTTCAAAATTGATCTGAAGACGGGTGAAGCCAACTTGACTCAGATCTACCTGCAGGTACTGTCCACCTTAATACTGGTTTCTAAGCTGCAGTGACTTTATGCTGCTTTTTTTGGAGAGATTTAGATGGCAGAGGATGATTCCGTTAAATTCATTTTTATTGTTGTTTACAGGAAGCTCTCGATTTTATTAGCAAGCAGCAGGCCAGCCAGCAGCCATTCTTTCTATACTGGGCAATTGATGCTACCCACGCTCCTGTTTATGCCTCCAAACAGTTCCTGGGCACTAGTCAGAGAGGACTGTAAGTCTTGTTTTTGTGAGTGTTGGTTTTGTTGGGGTTTTTTAATTAATACCTCATGCTGCAGAAACAGAAAACCTAAGCAATGTTTATTAGATCCAAGTATAGAGATCATTTCTCAAAAGCGTATGTGTGTGCTGAAATACATTAGTTTGTGTGGACTCTGCTTGGATTGTTCTTTAATAATTTTGCTATAATCTGAAATGAAGATCATGTGACTGAAATGGGGGAGGAGGGGGGAGTCTAAGCTCCTTTGCCAGTTGTGTGAGTAATGAAGTGCTGTATGTGGCACAGATGATTTTTTGGAAGGCTTTTGTATGATTAGTGCCTGTTTTAAAAGCCTATAAATCAGACCAGCAAGTAGAAAAGCATGCTTGAAAAACACAATTTACAGGAGGCAAAGAGCTCTGTAGATATTGTGAGCCTTGCTTCTGAGAGTGCAGTTTCGAACCAGCATCCATAAGCAAAACTGTGTTATTAGCTTCAAGTCTATGGCGAAGTGGCTTTGCCTATATTTGAGAACTTTATAGCTAAATTTATATCACTTGCTGGTCTCTGTCCAAGAGTGGCTGACATCTGAACAAATTCTGACTCTTAATACCCAAGAGGTTGCTCTCTCCAGATATTTGCAGTGACAGTGGAAAACTTTATTATGTTACCTAATGCATAAGAGAAGTATTTCTGCAGCGTGGGTATAAATTACACCCACTGAAAGCATTGTGGCTGATCACAACGCGTCACCCTGTGTGACACTTTTCCTCTTCTGCTGCCTTTAAGTATGCATCTGCTTTTGCCTCAGGTATGGGGACGCTGTACGAGAAATTGATGATAGCATTGGAAAAATCCTAAAACATCTTCAGAAGCTGGGTATCAGTGAGAACACTTTTGTGTTTTTCACCTCTGATAACGGGGCTGCTCTCATTTCAGCTCCTAAACAAGGTGAGTCTCAGATGAACAAACCTGGGCTGGGGTTGTGAAATCAAGGCTTCAATCTCTGTGTCCGGCGAGGAAGGAGTCCTGTGCCTGGGGTTTTGTTTTATGCAGTTAGAAGAAGCCTCAAAATGCAGAGCATTTATGTTTAGAGTTAGCTTATGTTTGTTATTTCTGGTCGCTGCTGGAGGAGGCATCCTTGGCTAAATGGACCCTTGGCCTGACCCAGTGTGGCAGTTCACCTGTGTTCATTTCCACTGTCAGGGGTGAATATTTTGTAATTTATTTAGGACCGGGCACAATAACTTAGCGGAGTGTTTACTGTCCCTCTGCCAAATGCATATTTGAGCTGACTAATTACAGAGAGTTCAAGAGTCCCTCCTCCTTTAGCTCTCATGAACAATATAAAGAAGAAAAAGTATCTTTGTTAATTCACGAGTTTTCTTTTGTTTAGATTGTTTCTCTCAAACAGAGTCATTGCAAATTGATTTTATAACCCTCTCTCTTGTATTTGGAGGCAGGCTGTCTCGTGGTTATTGGACCATAGAGCAGGGAGTATCCCGAGTTCTGATTTCAGCTGAACCACTGTGTTTGACTTCGGGTGACCTGGAATCAGTCGCGAGACCTCCTTGTTTGTTCCTCAGCAAGATCAGCTCCAAGGCTGGGTTTAAAATCCCAGACATTCCTGCAAACCACTTGCTATCTCTGAGAGTGAATGTTCGGAGAATGCATGATTATTTTTTACACTCTTGTATCTGCATCTAATACTGCTCTGGTACTTTAAAAGGATTATGAAAAAAATACTATTTCTGCCTGAAAGTGTCAGATTTCCTTTAGTTACAAACAGCAGTTAACATCCTTAAAGGGAAGGAAAATGCCAGCCAAGTATTTTCTGTTTGTTTGGTTTTGGGTTTTTTTTCCTTTGTTTGGTTGATAGCAAGTTGCGTTTAACTGTCACTTTCTCCCTGACCTGAAAAGACATTCCTAAAATTTTGTCATAAAGGGGTATTTAAAAAAACACAACAAACAAACAAAACAACAACAACAAAACCCAGAACAACTCTGGACATGTTATTTGAAGAAGCATTCATGCAGAAATGAAAATTCATTTAAAACTAACCTAAAAATTTCCCAGTTGACCGTGCCCCTTTGAAATACAATATTGGCATATCATGTGTTTTATGGCGGCTTTTCTCTCTCTAGGAGGAAGCAATGGGCGTTTTCTGTGTGGCAAACAAACCACCTTTGAAGGTGGCATGAGAGAGCCAGCTATTGCTTGGTGGCCTGGTCATATACCTGCAGGAGGGGTGAGTATCTGCTCTGAACGGTTCTGGTCGGTCTTAAGTGGACTAAAGGGGGTGGAGTGGTTCTTGCTGGATTCAGTGGGGTTTGGATCAGACTTTTAACATGCCCAACGTGTCCGTCCAGATGCTTGTCTAAATCAGGAGCTGAAGGCTGCCCCTAGAGAACGATGCTGCTCCTGTTCTTTATTGCAAATTTGCATCTAGAGTGTCTATGATCAACACTTCTGTGAGCACCGAGCGGTCTGGTCTGTCTTTCTGCTCTATTTAAACCCTTCATTCTTTTGGACGACAGTATTTTTAGTGGGTGATGTGTTTGAACAAATTGGGGTATAAAGACACGCTGCCGATGTGTGTCCCAGTCTAGAGCAGGAGTGTGTTGCCCACACACCCTCTCTGTGCCATGAAGGATCAAGTGATTTGACCCTCAGGGCTCTCGCTTTGGTGTTTGATAAAAGTTCCACTCGGGGAGGTCTAGATACCAGACTATTGCTCTTTCCTGCCTGTACACAAATTCAGATATGATCACTTCAAAATAATCCTCCAGTGGCACTACCAGCCTCTCTTGTCCCAGTTCTCATTAAAGAAGGATGTAATCAATTCTTCTGCAGGCAAGGTTCACAGTAAATAATACAGATTCCCTCCCCTTTGTAAGCATCTCTTATCCCTGAAGAAAGTGATACTTCATTAACTGGGCACTGTGCTTAAGACTGCAAACTATTCATAAATAAAACATTTTTCTAAGTTGCATTCCTTTTTGGTGGTTTAATTGAGTCAGGATAATGATAATTTATCATTTGCATTGAGGAGGAAGCCATCAGATAGCTTAGATCTGCAGCTGAGGGCAGGAGGGTAGTTTGGTTTCATAATTTTTAAAGAGTTCAAAAAACCGACTAGGGATGTTTTATTATTTTTTTAATTTGAAATGAAAACAGTCTTTTTGTTTAAATTTAAACATTTCCATAAAGCCTTTACAAGCCAAGTACAACAGCCTTGGGCTAGCATACGAGAACATGAAACTGAAGCTGACTGTTTTGTTTTCCATGTCCAAACTAAATAATGTGCTAAAAGTAAACATGCATTATAAATGGGGACAAGTAAATACCAAATTTAAAAATTCTTTCCATTGTAGTAACTCTGAGGATAATTAAGAACACGAGTAGAGAGATCATTGTGCCTGCTTATTTTCTAACTGTGACTGGCTGGTACCCCCGTCACAGGTAGCCTTTTTGCATGTAGTGCAGCAGTGAAGCTTTCTGGGGTGCAAAAACGTTCTCGGTAGCCTGGTGCGATGCATGGCTTCCTGCATGAGGCCATGGCTGAAGCTGCTGTTTGCATTCCTGTGAACGGCCATTTCGGTGCAGAGTTATGTGGTTGCCTAGGTGGGTGGATGACCGCCACCGTACCGTCATGAGCCCCTGCATGCTCAGCAAGCTGAGAGTGTGCTTAAGGCTTATTGGGGAAGGTATGCGCCCGAAAATCCCCTCCTCCACCACTGCTGGTATCACCCTCAGCACTCGAGCACGTCCTTCCTATCCTGGACTCCAGTTCATGATGCTGCCTGCCAGCTGTCTGCACGTGCGGGTGTTACGCTCCCAGATGCCCTCTTGGACTCCACTCGAGAAGCCTGTTCTGAGCTCTGTCCCCAGGATGTGCTGCTTTGCTCCCAGTCACACCCCCATAGGATACTACTGATAAGTAAATATGTGATAGCTACTTACATGTCTTTTCTGCTTGTATTCTTGCCATCGAGGCTCCAGCGCTGGTACCCACAGCAGCACTGACCGCAGGTGAGAGGTTTGGCATCGCTTCTGTCTAATACAGCTCGGCCCGTAGTATGCCCATAGTTACTGCTTCATAATTGCCTTTTACTGACGTAGTAAGTGAAGAGACATGTTTGCTAGTACATTTTCAGCTTCTTTTCTGTATCTTACGGAGTCTGTAGCTTCAACATCTTCTTGGCTGCGAGTTTGAACTAGTCAACCTAAGTCCCGTGTAGTCCAAGAATCTGTAAAACGTGGGAAAACTAATTCAAAGTCTCTCACTGCTCTTTCTTTTCAAGAGAGTTGAAGGAAACAAAGGCTTGGGAGCCCTGAACTGAGGTGGAAGCAAAAAAACTTCTCAGGAGTGCTAAGCAAAAGCTGAAGGGTCAGCTCCTCCTTCCTGTGCTGGGGTTGCTCCCAGTGAAATGGTGGTTCCTTTTCAGCCGTGGGCATTTTGAGGAGCAGGGGAAGGGCCAGCAACCATTTCAGGGGGCACAACTGCAGCCAGAAAAATAAGGTTTGTGTCTCTGGCCAGTGAAATCCAGATGTGGGGTGGAAGGTTCATTCCGCTGATGGGATCTGGCAGTTTATTATCATCTTATTGATATATAGGGTGGAGGTTTTTTATTTCTATTAAAGGGTACATTTGCTGAAATAAAGGAGTACCTTTTTTATTTAAACAAAAGAAGCTAGGTGACAGGATTGTGAACACTTGACGGGGTATTGACAGAGGTTAGGATAATTGGTGCAGTTGGCTGATTTGCAGTTTTTTGGGGGAGAGGGATGCCTCAGGAGCGCGCGTTGCTCTTGGCATCAACACTCAGTTAATTCTGGTCCCCTATCAGGAATATTTATTCACACACCAACAGCATTTCTGCAGTTTCCTCCTCAGCTACGTTTTCCAGGTGAATTCATAACAAATCAGCATTTCAACATTCCCCACATCACATCTGCCTTCTGGAAGGATCCAGCTGGGGGAAAAAAAAAAAAAAATCATCATATTCTGTTGGTATTTGAATCCTCCTCCTCTCTTCCCTCACCCTCCTCCCCTTCCTCTCTCGTGCCTGCTTCCTGAAGGAGAAAAGAACATATCAACCCAAAGACAGCATTGCAACCTTTTCTTCGCTATCTCCCATGGGGCGCAAATTGAAATTGAATTAGACAGGGATATCAGGTCTGCTCGCTGTGATAACTGTAAAAGGATTTTATTTAAAAACACCCTGACATTTGTTCACCCAGTTTCAAATATTTAGCTTTCCTCCTTTCCATTCCTGGCGGGGGCGACTTTATTAATTGTCGCCTTTGATTCAGAGTTAAAGCTTGAAAGCACTGATAACAGCAGTGGTGACTATTTCTTCCAGCAACGTGGCCCACAGCAAAAGGATTTCATTTTCTTAAAGACGTTATGTGTATACTGAGAGTTTATTAAAAAGAAGGGGGGGAAGGAGGGGGGAAAAATCCGTTCTTACGTGCGTAATACCGGCTGTTTCTCACTGATACGAGCAATATCTGATCTCACTCTTTTTTTATATATTATTTATTTTCTCTGAGCTGTTGCCCTCTCTGGATTTTTCTTTTTCTTTTCTTAAGAAAAAAAAAAAATAAAAAATGGGAAAGGCAACTGGAATGAAAGAGCACTGTTGACAGGAGAAAATGGTAATTTTTTTATTTTTCTCTGAAAATACTTCAAAGTTTTATAGAAAATATTAACCTTTTTCCCCCCCCCCCTTCTTCAATGTGGTGCTGCAGAGCACAGATAAATCCAAGTGGCTGTGGCATGGGCATTTAATTTCCTTAAGAAGTTTTCTCTGCTTCACGGAAAAATGTTGTCTGAGACCAGAAACGTAATTGGATGATTAAAGAGAGTCATCTACATCTGGTTATGGTTAATAAGGGCCAGTACAAGAAGACCATGGTGGCCCCACAGGATTGTCACAAGGCGATGTATAAATTAGGTGATATTAGGGGCACGAGGCTCAGGTCAGCGATTGCCTCTTGCTGCCTGTTATCAAAAGATTGAGGCAAGGGAATGGAGCGACAACAAGAAAAGTGACTTTTGGATTTGCCTTATAAATTGAGAGAGGTCTAATTACAAAAAGTCTCAGGCACCAGTTTGCCCGCCTGCTCCTGACGTAGCAGTTGTCAGGGAGCAGGCGTGCGCCAGATCTCTTCTTTATTAGATTCCAAGCTCTGCATATGGTGTTCTGCTGACCCCGCAGCTCTCCTAAGGCATGCTCGGGGTGAATTAGCCGGCAGATGAGCCTGCGAGGCACTGAGCATCTTTGCTGAGGCTCTGAGCACTTGTAATCCCCTTTGACTTCCGAGGGAGTGCAGCGTTCCCAACGCCAGTGGCTCACGAAGCTCCCCGGCTCTGTAAGGAGTGAGCCAATGGTTTGGTTTTGTGGTTTTAATGTCTCAGTCCTTTCTGAGCGCACAGCCAAGACCAGAGAAGAGCCTGTGCAAGGGGACAGCCCGAGGAGGGCGCAGCACTGTCCCCCAGCTCATCCCGTGGACGAGCTTTGGTTCTCCCCAGCCCTCCACGTTTACCCAATGGCCCCGGGGAGAGCAAGAAGCAGGGTTGCCCTGTTGGAGAACTCGGGTCTGTTTTCCTTCTCCATAGCTGTGTATCAGAGGATCTCCATCCTCTTCTCCATGCGGAGGGGGAAATTCACATATACATCTGCTTTTTGTGAGGGATCTGGTGGCTCATCCCTCTGTCTGCAAGGACAGACTGAGCACAACCTCTTTCAGGCTGCCCCGGCAGCAGTGTCCGTGCATAAGGCTTAACCTCAAATGCCCGAGACCTTCTGCAAGACTTTTTGATCTTGGTCAACTGATCCAACTGCTTTCCTGGGCAAGGGTTTCCATGGTCAGGCTTCCTCTTGTGCTTAGAGCTTTGCACTTTGATTTCTTCTTAAGAGTTGTAGAAATATTCTTGCATGCAGCTTTAATATTATGTGTTCCTGCCAACAACTTCTGATGAATGAAAGCCATTAAAATTTGGAATTACTGTAATCAAGTAATGTGATATTGTAATGTTAAACTTATAATCAGTCCCCTGCATGTTGCTTTTTCCCGTTTCTTTTTTTTTCGTTAATTCTTCCTTTAACTTCACTTTTTTCAGGCCAGTCTCTTAATAAAAGGCTTAGTGTCCCAGCAAAAATAGCATTTTCCCTTCAGTTTTTTTTTCTACAGCCAGCATCTCACAAAAATTCATTTATGATGTTATCATTTGTTGTCATATTTAAATAATTAGTGTCAGCTTACAGGCTGGGGGTCTGTTTGTGAGTAGAAAGATGATTTAGAGATAAAAAGTCTTTGATAGTCCCAGCATCATAATGTTCACACTGACATTCGCAAGGCTGCTGCTAGGGCTTGGATTTCAGTCAGAAAATGCTTCTGTATTTACAGATGTGGGCTTGTATCAGATGGCTTCTTGTTTCCGAACAAGTGGTACGGCTGAGAGAGGCTCTTTTCATCTCGCATCTTGTGCTGGTGCATCCTGGTGCAAAAACAGTCTTGCTCTTGATTTGGATGTAGCTGCTTCAATTTAGTGTGTCACTGGCTAATTAAACATCCTACACCAGATAACTGTGGCATATCACAAGCAGGGTGGGAGCAAAGATTCAGAAAGAATCAGTCAGAACAGACTTTTTAGGTTTTTAAAATATAAATAATTAAGACCAGAGAGATAAGTATGGCTTCCAATTAAGGAAGAAAAAAAAAAAAAAAAAAGGCAAGGGGGAAAAAAAAAAAAGCTTGTACATCTCCACTGGAGCCAAACCCAGATGTTTTTCTCCCTTATTAAAATTTATACTAAAAATACCACAACTTTACAGTTCTTGAATTGTTGGAAATGGTTTGCAGATGAAGTCATCAGGCTCTTTTTGTTATTATCCATCTATCCCTGTGCTTTCTGGGAACTCTCTCAGGGTATTCTGGACTCCAGAGATGACCTGGAGAGGGAACAAATCAAGGACTTTCTTTTTCTTGGTTTAAGTGCTGATTTTTCAATTCACAGATGACTTGGAATTTGCTAAATTAAGTTGAACTCTGCAAAAAACATGCTCCTGTAAAGTGGATACATAGAAAGAAGTGAGAAGAAAGAGAGGCAAATGAAAAAATGAATCAAAATGCAAATGCTCCCTAGAAGTGGAGAAATACGGATCATCTCCTTTCCTTTATTATTTTAATAGGAGGTTTACTGGTGACCGCAGCACCGTAAAGGGAGATATTCTCAAAAGATGCTTAGCAGAGAAGGAAGTTCAGGAGGAAATACTTCTGCTTTGGTGGAAACCAGCCTGTTTCATTTTGGCTTTTACTGAAGGTTTTTCCGCAAATGCGTTTCTGTTGCTTTTTCAGGTCAGTCATCAGCTGGGGAACGTGATGGATCTCTTCACCACCAGCCTCTCCCTGGCGGGACTGGAGCCTCCCAGTGACAGACAGATTGATGGCATCGACCTTTTACCTGCCATCTTGCAGGGCAAGCTAATTGACAGGTTAGTTATGAGCCCAGAGCTCTGACCCTTGCCTCCAGACTGAAGGGATGCCAAATCCTGGTTTATTTTTTAAACCAGATTTACAGAAATATTTTATAAACTGAACTGATGCATCTGTGCTCCGGCTCAGTGAGGTGGGGTAGCACCAGAGCTTTTTGCTCTGTGTTAATTCTCTGGTGGAGCAAGCAGAGGTGGGGTTTCCTGACATGTGGCATGTTGCCAGACAGTGGAGTCTGGGGACAAACGAAAATGTCAGGGGGTTAGCAGGGATCCCTGGAACAACATATGGCAATAGGGGAGATAAAAGCTTGAGGACTGTAGCCTGGGTAGGGGAGAATACATTATTTATTACTGGAAAAACATCCAAGAGTATGCTGGGTCTTCATAGCCCCTGCTTGAGAGAGGTTGAGGGTAAAGGCTGCACTGCTGTGGCTCATCTGGGACCCCACCTCCTCCCAAGGTCCTGTTTGTGAGGATGCTTTTGCAAGGACAGATTTGGGTTAAAGCCCTGGGATCTTTATGGGCACGGAGGAGTGTGCTGTCAGCTGTGGGGTACAGGCACAAAGATCTGCCAGCAAATCCCCTTGGCGCTCTCGTCAGAAGGGTCGGAGGTCAAGAGAGGTCTTGGAGTTGTGATTTTGATGAGGAATTTGGCAGCCTGGGAAATCTGAATGCAAACATTATTAGTCTGTGAGACAGCAAGGAAACATGTGAACAAAAACACATTTGAGTTCTTTTCTGCATTGGATGTGAGCCTTTGTTCTGTAAAATTGTTCCTGTGCCTGTTAAGCAAGAATCATGCCTCCAGTGTTACCTGAGAGCTCAGCCAGTGGCTGACACGAGGTGTTACAGGTTCCTCAAACATGGCTTATCCCATCTTCTGCAAGTTTGTAAAGCTTCTTTGTTGTTTTAAAGGAGAATTTCATTGCAGTCAGCAAGCCCTTGGAACTGGTGCTGTTTGTGTTACAACAGCAGTCACTCAAGGCACACTCAGGGCTTTTTGTTTTGCTCTTTTTTCTTCCTCTCTTTTTTCTTCCTTTCTTTTTTCTTCCTTTCTTTTTTCTTCCTTTCTTTTTTCTTCCTTTCTTTTTCCTTCCTTTCTTTTTTCTTCCTTTCTTTTTTCTTCCTTTCTTTTTTCTTCCTTTCTTTTTTCTTCCTTTCTTTTTTCTTCCTTTCTTTTTTCTTCCTTTCTTTTTTCTTCCTTTCTTTTTTCTTCCTTTCTTTTTTCTTCCTTTCTTTTTTCTTCCTTTCTTTTTTCTTCCTTTCTTTTTTCTTCCTTTCTTTTTTCTTCCTTTCTTTTTTCTTCCTTTCTTTTTTCTTCCTTTCTTTTTTCTTCCTTTCTTTTTTCTTCCTTTCTTTTTTCTTCCTTTCTTTTTTCTTCCTTTCTTTTTTCCCCAGACCTGACCAGGTCACAGTTTCTACAACCTTCAAAAACTTTCCAGGAGATGCAGTTGTTGTGTTCTTACAGCTTACAAAGGAAAAAGTGAATGGGGAAAAAAAGAAATCAGTAACAGCAGAATTTTGTGTACAAGCCCTAATCCTCTTTCAAAGATGGAAAATGTTTTTTTTTTTTTTAAAGCAAAGACCTAACCCCCACACCTTCAATCAAAGGGGCACATAATAGCTGGTCAACTAATGAGTGTTTATGGCAGGGAAAAAGGAGACTGGTGTACTTTGTGGCACATTTGTTTGGGCTTTTGTTAATGGGACTGGTTTAGGTCGGGTTCTGCGCTTTGGCAGATCTCCCAAGCTGCCTTAATTTCACTGGCGTTTCAGGTGCGTTAAGGATGCAGGCTTGGGCTCTGCTGGCAGCAGCATTTCCCCTTTGTTCATGGGCAGTTCCTGGGGACAAAGGAGAAAGGCACATTGTTTGTGCAAGGAACCTGCAGAGGAGGCTACAGTTTTAAAATAGAAGAGATCTAAGGCCACTCCTGTCATTCAAGCCTGGATATTTTAATCTTATCTTGCATTTAGGGACTGTTTTTTTCAAGGTGGCATCACAGGGAGTGAGTAGTTTTTGCCGAGTGGCATCTCTGAATGAAAACCAAAGATGTTTGTACCCTACCAACAGTGATAAACAGCTTCATGATCTCATCCTGTCAGCAGCCTGAAACAACTGGAGAGAAGAGCTGATTAAGCCTGATGTCCTTGTGTGATGAGCTGCACCAACAAATCAAACCTCTCCCCCATGGATAGTCCATTTCAGTAAAATTTTGCACTGTTCCCTCAAAAAACAAGAGCGTGTTATTGGGGAAACCAACAGGAACATAGCTGGGATGCCCAGGGAGAGCGTAATGCATGTACACGGGTGCAGACCAAATCCTCCGAGTGAGGTGCATTTCTCAAATATATTTTTAATTAGGAAAACCTCGGGGGAAAAAACACAGTTTTCAGTGGTATGTTTACATGAGGCAAAGGGAGATTTGGGGAAAGAAAATGGACAGGAGTTAAAAATAAAGCGTGTCTGGCTGCCAGATTTTTCCATGTGGAGTTTTTCTGAGATGTCATCCAGAACAGGCCAGCATCTGGTGTCCTCCCCGGCCACCCTGTCCATGTGACACTAATGGCACAAAGCTTGGGGCTGCCATAAAGAGGAGACTACACATCACAGAGTCTGTGAATCCCCATTTCTCTCTCTCGTGCACACACACACACACACACACGCCACTTCTGAGACATTTGGTGTTTAAATCGGCACGCTCTATAGGAAATAACAGGGTCTGATAGTTCAAGGATTAACAATCACTGGCAGCCAAGCTGTATAATGTTTCTTTCTTGCGCCCTGTGAGCTCTCAACTTGATGAACACTTTAAAAAATGTTAATTGAAAACCTTGCAGTGGAGACTATTAGGAGGCAGCCTGTTTCTGACTGATAGCCGAATCGGAAGTCAGACGCCATTAAAGTGTTTGTCTCCCTTATCAGCGAGGCTGCTGCGGCGGTGGCTGCCCAGGCCCGGCGCGTTGGCGTTTCTCATGCAGCTCTGCTTTCCTTCTCAGGCCCATATTCTATTATCGTGGCAACGAGATGATGGCGGTGAGAGTCGGGCTTTACAAGGCTCACTACTGGACCTGGAGCAACTCCTGGGAGGAGTACAGCAAGGTAACAGGACACCGACCTGCACCCTGGTCTCGCTGGTTCTCCTGGGGAAAAATAATCCCTTAAAGCAGAGTTTTAAACTGAGGAATGTCACTGTGCACTTGCCTTTTATTCACGGCCTCTTAAGAGCTGCCAGATCTGCTGCAAAATCTAAGGGGTCTGGTGTCACAGCACCCCTCTACTGAAACAGGAGACAAGCAGAGGAAAATGAGCAAAGTCCAAATTGTTCTGGGGTGCTCCCTTTAATCAGCACTTAACACCCCTTAATATTAAGCTTCTTTCCCTGCTGAATTCTGAGCTTTCACGTGCACCCTTACAAAGTGATAAACAGTTTCATGAGTCTGATGCTGAATTGATCACGTATCTCACAATATTTAGTACAAAAGGCCTGGTGCCCTGAACAATTTAAATGGAATAGGGATGGGTTTGTTGGGTTTTGTTTTGTTTTGTTTTTTTCTTGAAAGGGAAAAGGAAAGCCGTAGGAACTGCACAGTGGAAAGAACAGCAGTTGTTGAAAACAGTGGAGTACATGTGTTTAATCTATTATCAGCACTTTTGCGAGCCCATATCACACTATAAGATGTTTTACATTTTATTTGCCAAATAGGCACAGCTTTTGCAATTTCTTGGCAGATCTTCTCACAATTGAATGTTAAGCACTATTATTTTTCTTCTTTTGTATCTTTCTTGCCTCAGACTTGGGTACTAAACTCTGGGGCATTTCTTGAATGGCAGGTTCACACATGTGCCTTGCTGATTATACCTTTAGACATGAACTAAATGCATTATGGCACAGCTCTCAGCAATTTTGACAGCAGGTTGGTATTGGGGAGGGATTGTTTGTACGATTCTTTTTTTAATGTCTTTTTTTTTGGTTTGTTTTTAACTTATGGTGGGTCCTCAAGGCATCACAGGTGCTGAAATAAGTGCTGATGACATTTGTGGATATAAAAGTGCATGGTGCCTTTCATTGGGATGTCCTGGGGGTAGAAGGAAACATCAGCTCGGAGGGAGTCATTTACATTCAGGGCTGTAAATATGTGCGTTTGTCTTTTTAAAACTGTAATGCTCCAGGAGTCAAAGTTTCTGTTTTACACCGAGTGAGAAGGAAAGGAAAGTTGGCTCCAAAAATGCACCACACACTCTGTCTCAGTGCTAATTCCACGCACCTAACACGAGATAATGTATTTGTCTAGGTTAGTACATGAGTAAAACCCGTATATCACACGTGGCACAGCGTGGAGGATTCTCCTTGTGGGGGAGAAACTGGGAGCCTGTGTGTCTGTGTGGAGGGGTGTCTGAGTGGGCTCGGAGGCACGGTAGATAATGTCACGCCTGAATAACTGCTCTCCGTTGCAATATAAGCACATGCACACGCTTACATACCTAGTTGGGAAATAAATAAACATCTACGCTGATCTAAACTTGTTTGTACATGTCTGAGTATGTGTGTAGCTGTGATAATGCGGACCAGTTACTCATTTCAAAGGCTCTCCTACTGTGAGCGATGGCAGTTGTGCAATTAAGGAATATTTATTTCTTTCTAAGTCTTTGTTTAACTACTGTCTGATAAAAGTCAGCAATTATACTGTACATCAGAGAGGTGATTAAAAATTCACTTGCTTTCCTGCAGCTTGTATCACATGTGGTTGATGTGGGTAAAATTGGAGCACATTAGTGGACAGACCAGCCATTAACAACATGCAGAGGAAGCTGAGGCTGAAATTTGTTCCAATTCTCCTCATGTCCTCGAGCCATTAATTACAAGCCTTGCAAGTTTAAAAATAGAAATAAATCAGAATACAGAACAGTTCCACAGTTCTGAGCCCTGTTTTAGGAGTTTTGTAATCTCACCTTACGACACAGTTGCCTCTTTCAGTGACTGGTGTTCTCAGTTCTATTGATACTGGACTAGAGTTGTGCTGCCAGAATCGAAAAGGCCAATTTGTTTGCTAATTTCATTAGAAAAATGAAATACAAGCACGTCTGTGGCATTAGGAATTCTGACTGTCGGCAGGTTTGCTGTTCGATACCTTTGATTTGCCATCCCAGTGGAACTTCAGATAATGAGGCCTTCTTAATTGTATGATCTTTAGCATGGGTCCTTACCTTATTGTGAATCCCGTGTGATGATTTATTAAACTTTCAAATATGAAACTCTTTATGTCTGAAGGTCCAGACTCAGACTTACAATAAACAGACGTATCTGGTTGGCATGTCATCCATTTGAAAGAGCTCTAAAGTTGGCCAGGTGTGTCAAAACAGCTGTCTGCAAATTTTTACGAGGTTTGTTTTATGGGTAGTTGAGTATCTCATTATTTTGACAGATACATGGCACATTTTAGCCAAACCTCCTTGTGCTTTCAGAATTCCCTTGTTAATTGACAGTGTGGGAAATCATTGATACAGAAAACTTGCACTGGTTTTAATCCACACTTGGTGCATTTTTGTTTGACTTTTAGATGAGATTATACCATTAAAGCGGCCAGAACCACATTTTCATGTTGATACTGGAAAATGAAATTGGTGCATGTCCTGGGTCTGTTTAAGACTACCAGGTCTTTCAGGATTAACTAGAAAGAATGTATGCAATTTTGGCCTCTAACCTGGAAAGCTATGTGTTTGAATGTGGTATAAGTTAGTTAAGTAATAAAGTATGTATATACAAATAAAAATGTACCAGGGAGAAGCAGCTTACGGAAAGCAAAGCCTAGGAAAGCAGAGCAGGGATAGGAATGCTCTCTCCATATGGCACTTGGAATATTTACACTGGAAAGATCCCATGCAAGCAGGACACAGGTTTACAGTTGTCTTAGACTCCCATGACATTAACATGCCCTTACTGGCCTGCATCGGCTGCCTTATGGGCTGGGATTAAAATTTGTCATCTATCACAAAGATGAAGTGTGCTGTTCTGTTCTTCCTGTTCTTTGTTTGTTGATTTGTTTTTTAACCCCCAAGCAATTTTTTTTTCTAGTCTGACTCCTCTCGTAAACTCCTGTAGTCTTTCTCAGTGCTGGAGGATACCCTGATGCTGTCTTTGCTGCTAGCTTAACTCGATTACTTCGAGATAACTTGCGTTCTTGAACAGTTCATCTCTTGGAAGCATAAAGGGAAGGCTCACTCCACAGAAGCAAGTGAGAGCAGGACATTTTTCCTGTAGATTGCACAGGATGCTTATTTGGGTCTGTTTACCTGGCTTCCATCTCCTTTCACATAAGTGGCTCGTGTTTAGATAATTTGACATATCTGACATTCAAGAGGTGATAAATGGGACAGAGGTAGATCAAAGGAAACTTTACTTGAAAAATATGTTTATATTTTTAAATGGTATTTTAAATAGTTTGGTAGAGGGAGAGAAATCTTCCCCCTGCACAAGGGCTGAGTCCCTATTGCTCTAGGACTGGTGGATATCAGCACGTAAGCTCTTCCACCATCATTAACCACCCTTCTTCTTGTAGCAAAAATCAGCCACGTGTTGTGTGTTGGAACAGAAATAAGAACTAAGGATAAACCTGGGGAGCTGCCTCTCTTGTACAGCATAGGACATGGAGGACTTTTACTGGAAGTCTGCTATAAAATGCCATTCTTGTTGCTCTCACCATCCATCCTTTTAGCCTGTAAGTCACGCTTGTTCGTTACCAAATTTGAACTGCATTGCAAAGTGTGTGACAAATAATGCATGCGAGCTTGGCGTTTCGGTTTTATTGCTACTGGTGCCCACAGCCGTGATGCCAGGTGCACAGCTTCCCATTCCTAAAACAAATGCTCAGAGCCTGCATTGTTAGGAGTTATTTCGTCCACTGCATTGAAGGGGAAGGTACATTTCATCTTCCTGGTTTGGAACAGGAGGTCTGAAAGGGGGGAAAAAATGGGTATTCCCTATGGATTTAGCTGAGTAGCCAGCAAGTCCTTCAGGAATTGCCTAATTTAATGCTATGTGGAGGAGGCAGGAGTATGAGCTAGCAGGAGAAAGGAAATTTCCTTCTCTCTGCCTGCCACAGAGACTATCCAGAAGACAATAGTTCTTGTGCCCTCCAAGAGCAGTGATGCAAGAAGAGAAAAAAATAATTAAGAAAAAAAAAGTGGAAAACACGCTTTAGTTCATTGGAGAGTGGCTGATAACATCAACCTTTCTGCTGTCAGCTTAGTATCTTGTTAGTAGTCTTCAGTGATTTTTTTTTCGTGAGAGCTCCTGTGTCTTTAAATGATTGGTGTAGGTGCCTGCCAGAAGACCCTCTTGTTTTAATGTAAAATGCCAAAGGGGTTATTCCTGCTGCAGTCTGTCTGATTGCCCTTCTCCTCAACGCGAAGGGATCGATAAAGCCTTTTCTGCAAGGGGGATGTGAAGTCAAGTAGAACCTCACAAATAATGACATTTGATTGTGGTCCTCTGAGCATATGAGCTAGCCATTGATCGCTTCTGCTTGAGAGCCGCTGGAGGCTTGCTGATCTGCCCATCTTCTGGGGTCTCTTCCAGACAGTTAACACATTAGAAGCAATTTTTGTTCAACAGGGTTGAAGCTTGGCAGTCCCACTTTCAGGTGTCTGGTCATTCAGAGCTCCAGTTTGGGGAGACTTTTGCTGGGAGTTGCCAGGAGAGTGAGAACGGCCACTTACCCATGCTGTGGCAACCAGCAAGAAACAATGTTCCCGGCTTTAATTAACGGCTGTTCTTTTCTCCTTCTAATATTAACACAGTTTTGCTGCTCTGGGTTTTGTGTGGCGGAATGAGGAGACATGACCAGGAGACAGACCCCAGATTTGTTGCGCCACTATCAAAATCTGCAGCCACTTGTCAAGTCAGAGGGATCTGGGATAGTGCCAGGGTGACGAATTGCCAGAGGGCTTACGTTAACACAAGTGGTGATTCCATCGCTTGGCGGAGAGCCCAAACTGGCAACCGGCTGTATTTGTCTCATGTCTATATTGACACAGCATCTGTGGTCCATTTGCTCTGGAAATTAAAGCATAAGCTGTGCAGCCAATAGCCGCTAGATCTTATGAACGGAAAAACAATCCGGGTTACACGATTGCTGGGGAGAAGGGCAGAAGGACGTGCTTGCTGAAAGGTTTACCTGATGTGCAGGAAATGTTGGGTGTTTTGGTTTTTTTTTTTTTAAAAAAAAAAAAAAAGAATTGCTGGAATTTCTCCTCCAGCAAACAGGTCTGTGCAGTGGTGCAAAACCCCGTGCCTGTGTGAGACACCGGGTGCAGGAGCTGAGCTATTTCTGGTTGCCATCTGATGCTCTTTTATGGGCTCCCTTAGAAGGCATGGAGCTGATCTTCTGGTTTGGTTTTCATGCTTTTCTAATTGAGGAGAAAAGCTCCAAGAATTTGCTTAAACACAGGGAGTGACCTTTCTACTTTGTTTGATCAGTGTTGCCTGTAAACATGCAAATTCCCTTGGTTGATGTGCAGAGTAAAATATTAGGCACGTGCTTTAACTGGCTATTGATCCTCTGTATATTGTTATTAACAGTCTGACAAATAAATAGCTTAAAGGAAATAGCATCAGATGGAGTGGTAGCTGATTTGGGTTTTGTTATCCTGGTGGGTAGGGCAGGCATAGCCACCTCTTTGCTCTCCTCTGACATAACACAGCTTTATTTTGGGGTGAAGTTGCCATCCCATTGGCAGTGCCAGAGGGCTGAAGCTGGTCCCTCATGGGCATAAATGAGGAGAGCTCCTCTCCAGCCCATGGAATGACGTGGCTTTTGTTCCAACTGAGAACCTGGCACGTTTGCATTTATTGTTAAAGCCTGCAGTGTTCTTGGGGTCCATGGGACGTGTTGTCAGCTCAGGCTTTTACAAGAACAAAAACAACAACAAGTTTTGTTTAATGAAGAGCACGAAATGATCCAAAATGCTGAGATGATTTAAAATTATCATCTAGAAGAGAGCGCCCTTCCTCACCAGGCCTGTTGTCCTGCAGCCTGTGTGCGGTGGCAGAGCTGGAGGGCAGCTCCGTCTCTCCCATCCCAGACACACACAAGGAGTTCTGGCTTGTCCCCCCACCCCAGCTCCCAGTACCACACGTGCCCAAATTTGCACACTTTCCAAGTAACCAGAGGCATTGTGGGTTGTCTCGTCTTTAAATACTTCTCAAATCTCAAGCGGATTTAATTTGTACTGGTTTTGCTCCAGGAAAGAAAAGCAGTCCAGACTTGCGGATCCCAGACTTTCAGTTTGCTGATTTACCTGTTTTTTCTCTTTCCATCCTGAGAACTGAAAACGCTTTGACTTACAAAACAGAATGAGATAGCATTGTGGATGATGAGTTAAATATTCTTCTCTGTCAAAGGGACGGAAGAGTAGGCTCCTCTAGCTGTGTCTGTAGTGTATTACTTACTCTGATGCAGGACAATGCCTTGATCAGGGGTGTGAGGATATAATTTACCTCTTATTTTTTGCTCATTTGTTGATGAGCAGGTAGAAAATATTTTAAGCTCTCTCTGTCAGTTGAATATTGGCAATAACACAGTACATAGAAATAATAATAGTCAATTTTATTTATGGAGATAAAGTTGAAAGGCCTTAGAAATTTAAAGGGTGGTTTCAGCCATATTTTAAGAGAGCTATTTATCAATGTCATAAAACGGTATGCTTGATTTTGGTTTTTTTTTATTTTTTCCCCAATAGACTACTTTTGAAGAGGGTGTTGAGGGCTTAGATTAGAAAGACAGATGGCTTTTGGCTAGTGGCATCAGGCAAGTTGTCACAGCACTTTTTTCCCTGGGAGTCCTTGGGACGTAGCCTGGGCTGTGTTCTGCAGTCTCGGCTACAAGGATTTTATAAGAAACAAAAGATAAAATGTAAACAGAGCACTGTATAAACAAATACCCAAGAGACTAAAATCTTCTTTCAAACTGAAGCATTTGCAGCCGAAGAGCATTGTACCAATTAGCAGGCTCTTAATTAAATTGCTTGTTTGATTTGCATCCAAATTATAATTTGGATGTTATGTAGGCTTTGATACCTTTTCATTAACTGTTCCTTTTGAGAAAAAAAAAATAATCTATTTTTCACTGTGTGTTTCAGAGGCCTGTGGCGTCACAAGGTGGAAAGGTCAATCATTTTTGTATCCATTTAAAGTCCATTATTGGTAGGCCACTACAACCTATCAAGCAACTCTCTTATTTTTCCAGTCAGTGATTCAGGAATCTATAGCTCTGTGCAGATAAATGGAATTTCATGGGCTTCTAAACTTCTTGCTTTATTGAAAAGCAGAATATTAACTGCTCCACTGACCAGCTGTCCATTAAAAACACAGGATATTTTTAGAAAATTGTTTGCCAATCAAATCCTACCAACATCTGTAGAGAGCCTTTTCAGTTTGTTTGTTTTATAAGCAAATGCTACAGCTGCCTTCCCACCTCCATTGAAATATTCCCATTTACCTTCTCTCCATGTCTCTGTCCGTGCCTCGGGGTGTTTTGAGGTATTGTAAGGAGCGCAGCGTGTTAGCTGGAATTGTAAAACTGAGCTTTAACAAGTCCATTTGGTGCTAGTCCTTGCTGGTCTGTGGGACCCCCTGCTTTATTTGCCGTTCAGTGAAATTAGTGCTTTGCATTTTTTCCTATTCCCAGGGCTTAAATGGGTTCTGTTCGCCCTCAAGACTGCAGGCCAGGCTCTAGGTGATTAGGGAGCTCGACACCTGGCTAATAACGGGCTGGCCTTCAGGAGCCACAGCCTGGCAAGGTGTGCAAGGCAGATGCAGAGAGCTCGACGCTCTGGACTCGTGGCTGGCGCAGTCCCTGGGTGGCCAGCGAGCACGTTAACCCATTGCTGCTAGCAAAGGGAGGGTCCCAGGACTTGTGCCCTTCATATCTGCTGCCGGGAAAATCCCAACTTCTGACCCTGTAGACTTGAATGTTAGTGACGGGAATGTCTCCAGACTTAAAGCAGTTCTTTCAGCCCCACTGTCATTCCCAGGTGAGTGCCTCGATACCAGCTTGCTGTGAATCAGATCAACAAATGCACCCGTTTCTTTAAAATTAACCAGATCTGCTTCATTCTTCAGTGAAACAGACCCTCCAGGTCTAGTGTCAGGTGCTGGCCAGCTGAGTTTTCAGGGAGGCTGCCCATTGCCTCTCAGGTGATGGCCCTGGATGTTTCCTCTGGGACTGTTGCTTTTGGATCAGAACTGCCAAGTGATCTGATCCTCTCTGTGTATTTTGAAGCCATAGAAACAAAGAGAGAAGATACTTTACACATGCAGAATTTTTATGATTAAATGGTTTCACCTCTTTGTCTTTTATTTTGCCATTTCATTTTCATGAATATTTTATAGAGATTACTTTTTTATAAGGCAAGAATGTAAGGCCTTTTTCAGCTTTCATGTCAGTGCAATGCCAACATTGTCACCTTATTTTACCCCATCAGATCAGAATCCATTTTGCAGACTGAGGTGGACTCTCAGTTTAAAATAATTCTAGGTTTTGCGGGTATATTGGAACAAGGTGCTGAAGAAAGTGGCATCAGCTAAAATTTTGCTCCCTCCCCTGCTTCACCCTTGACGACCTCTCTCCTCTTCACTGCAGGGCATCGATTTCTGTCCCGGGCAGAATGTCTCTGGAGTGACAACACATACACAGGAGGAGCACACTACCCTGCCGCTGCTTTTCCACCTGGGGAGGGACCCTGGAGAGAAGTACCCATTAAGGTGAGCCAGTTAACGAAGAGGTGAAAACTCTCAGCACTGTCAGCTGATAATTCGTTTGCCTTAGTAGCTGTTTCTTCCAGTCTGCTTGAAAACTGTCCCAGAAAGCCATTACTGGTGAGAGTAGTAAAAAGAAAGGAACAAGCCTTTGTTTTCAAATGGTCAGGTTAGATGGATGTGCACATGTCCATGACTCGACCATTCTTGTTCTGTGTGGAGGAGGCAAACCTCACGCTTTCAGAGAGGACAGGGCTGAGTGCAGGGCAGCTGTGGAATGAAGCAGTGGTGCTGATGAGCGTGTGCATTGGAACTGTGATTCTCTGTGTCTTTTGGGGCTAGGCAAGGAACCTCCAGTGGTCTTTGCGTACTCTGCGGTGTTTTTCCTCAGTGTGTTGGAATCTGTGGAAGGCAAACATGGTAACCTTCCAATCTTCTAGCCTCTGCTGAAGGGGCTTCTCCAGAGGGTCTTTAGCAAGAGGACTTTCTGCCCAATCCTGTTCCATCCTTGGACTCTCCTGGCTGGCTGAATCCATTTTCCTATAAGCCTACTATTGTAATAGTTATCTCCAGCACACACCATGCCCTGAGAGATTTCTGTAAGGATTGATGTAGTCCTCAGCCAGCACAGCCCACGTATAAACCTGCCAGCTCCGAAAAAAGCTCCCAAGGTGTCCCCACCTCCCTCCCTCCTTCCTTCTACTGACTGAGTTTTACCCTGTGGCAAAACGAGCTGCAAACAGGGCCACGCAGCCTCATCCCTCATCAGTGGCTCTGACTCAGAGAATATGGAAATAAAGAGAAAACTAGTGCTACTGTGACCACCTGCACAGAAATGGGTTTGTGCAGCAGCTTTAACAGAGAGATGTTTTCAGAGCTGACAGGACTGCAATTACTCAACTGTTTTAAATAATTGAGTGGATACATTCACTCCATTACTTTCAAAAGAACTGAGCCTGTGCTGTCCACTAAGTGTTTTCACTGGAGAGAGAAGGGGAGGAAAAATATTTTCACTTCTCTCTCACTTAACAGACAAGCACCCTAGAGATGCATTACGCAGTGGATGCAGCTCTTCAGAAGCCCAGCACGGTCGCTCTCACTTTCTATTGCATTTCAGCACTAATGAATAAAGCAAATCTGCGGCTCTTGTATTTTAACTTCAGCTCAGTGCAGCTACTGGGTTGGGATTCCAGATAAGACTATGCCCTGTTCAGTTTAACAACTATGTTATTTTAGGAGGATGAGTTGATAGAAATGACCTCTTTTTCCAAAAATCAAACAAACAGGTGGTATGAAGCAAACTGTGGTTTGCCTACTGTTTGTGTTTCCTCTGAATTCAAGGGAGAGGAGCTCTTCCCTAAGAGGTGTTTGTGGGATGCCTGCTTCCCTGTTGTTTAGGTGTTCCTTACCACCACCATGGATTGAGCACTGAAATAAATTCCAGTGTTACATCTGCAATCATTTCTCATACGGTGCCATTGATTTTTTGGTCATTCACAAGCTGTTGCTTTGATTGAATTTTATGGCAAGATTATGACATGATTATGGAAAGCTGTGATGTTGTTTAATATGCAGACCCTAATAGAAAGCCTCTTTTTAGTAAATGAATCTTCCTTTCTGCAGCACGTTCTGTTGCTGTTGTCTCCTCTCTGGTCACAATGGAAAACTCATGGGAAGTGGGTCTCCTATATCGAATGTGGTAATTAAATTATCCTCATTTGTGGAGCTGTTACTGTTGTGTATTTTTATTTAGCTTAATTATCCCCCTTGGCAGACAGCCTGTTGGGAGTCCCGACACTAATGTTTCTCAGAAGGGAATCCAGCATTCCCCTCCAAGCGTGCATCTGTCTGTCCGTACGTGCTGGGTGTGCTGGTATCGCTCGTGCTCCAGCCCGAGGTTTGTGTGTGTTCACAGTCCACGTTGGCCACGCTCCTCCCTTCGCCCTCCTGCAGCCCCGCAGGAACACGCTGTATCAGACAGCTCTTGCACCAGCTTGGCTCCTTTGGTGCGTTGTGATGTCGCCAAAGCATTTAGAAAAATTCACGTTGCACCCCTGATTTATTGGTACATTTCCCTCTTTTATGTAACTTACTTTTACTGCTTTGCTTTCTTAAATCTGTACTGGATTTTATTCGTTTTTCTGCTGCTGTGAAGGAGACTGAAGGAGCATCCTGGCACGCCGATGCCCTGTTCCCTCTGCCTGTTCTTGCTCATTTTTTATTTAATTTATTTCTTATTTTAGTGCAGCCTTTTCTTCTCCCTAAAATGATTTTAATAATCTGTCATATCACTTGATTTGCATTAGTTTGGAGAAAACCACCGCTAAGAGGTTTCATTGCTGCGCATGAAGGCCAGGCATCACACGTGCCTCCAGAGAGATTTACTGCTTTTATATTTGGGCTCTCCCTTGGATCCTGGGGGATCTCAGAGCAAATCAGTCAGCTCAGTCTTGACTTGCGGGGTGCTTACGCTCAGGCAGTCTCATCTGAAACGTCTTTGGGTCGTGACACTGCGCACAAGATACTGCATGACACTAAGAGACTTTTTCCAGGCCGCCATCTCAGTTCATCTCATAACATGGGGATTAGCCTTTTCAATCTTCACCGGGGAACTGGCTGCTAAAGGGGTCACTGAAGAGGCAAGTCCTTCAAGATCTAGAGACAGCACGTAAAGTTTTCAGTTCCCTGGGTTTCATGGTGAAGCAGCACAAGTCCTTCCTCTTCCTGACACAGTTCGCTGGATTTCCTGGAGCCTGCCTGGAAACAATATGAGCAAAAGCTTATCTCCCACAGGAGAACTTTTCATGCAGTGGAAAAACTGGGCAGGCAATTACAGGCAGGTCCTGTCATCATGTTGAGGACACGTCTGTCAGTTCTGAGCCATATGGCACCCTGCACTTGTGTTCCCCTCCGTGTAAGGCTGTGCATGCATCCCTGCTCATGTCTGGCTCGAGGAACGGGCCCTCCCACCAGGCCTGTGGCTGTTTCTCCCTGCTATTGCCCCTCTGGTTTTGGCTGGAGCTCCTCCTGCACCCCAGCTTCTGCCGGGGGACACAGTGCTGTCTACCCCTTCGCCTTGAAAGATAATTACTGGTGTTTCTCAGTCTGGACTGGAACTTCACCCCAGCAATCCAACAGCCTCACAGACTTCATGTTTTATTAGCTGAGGTTCAGAGCAGTGCCAGTGCAGGTGATGAGTTTTCACACTGCCTGAGCTTGCCCATATTTGCATCATCACCTCAGCAGGCTGGATGAGGCACCATCCCTGTCCTGTAGTTGACCTTCAGGACTGACACGCTCCACGCTAGTGTCGGATACGTTCACTACCAGGCTCTTAGCCCCTTCTGTCCTGGAAGGAGGAGGATTCTCCCAAGAAGTGCAGGACTCCGGGGTCCTAGTGTTGAGAGATGCTTGTCACCGTAGGACAAGCTCAACATTTAAATGGCTGCAGGATGAGGTAGGGCATGAACACACCTGCAGGTGCTGACGAGGGAAAGTTGGCATCTGGAGAGGTGCTTGTAATAAGAACACCTGCAATACCAGGGTATATATGGGCAATATATTTCAAAGAAGTGTGGTTACTGGTAAATAATCTTTCTTTTGGTTGCCAAAAATGGTAATGTAACTGCACTTATATAAGAGTTACCTTGTTATCTGGTCCTTGTGTAAGTGAGAAGTGAACCGTTTGTGTCTTTTGTCATCCAAGAGATTGACTAGATCTGTGTAGGCTGTGGGACAGAAGATATCTCTTTTTTTATAGCTCTCAACTTTAAAATATAAATAAGATTTTGTTAGGCAGTACACAAAGCAGAAGCATTTCTCTAAGTCTAAGCAGTATTTTGTTTTCTCCGTAGATGCAATTACTAGGGGTTTTTGCTTCGCATAAAAACACTCAAACTGTGGGGTGCCCATGTTACCAAATTTATCAGAATGCAGAACTAAAAGATCTGATATTTTCTTTACTAAATTCTGTTATGTTCGGGGTATTGTGTGTCCGCCAAGTACCACATAGGGAACTTGTTTCTCCATTCAAACCATATGTGACAAATTCAGTAAAATTATCTGTTGGTAACATCTTCACAGCCAGTTGTCAGTTTTATTACCCAAGTCACAGATTACTGTTTATACACGCCTTTACTAAAATACTTCACTGCCAGTCAGGAGGAACACAATAATATATAGTAAAAGCTGGCATAGCTTAAAATACAGTTAACAAAATACCTAATGCAGACTGAAGTAGAAAGTGTGTTTTGAGTCAGACTCCAAAGCTGTAAAAAGAATTTCTATCTGAAATGTCTGAAATTCTGTCAGTTTGAGCCAGAGGTGCAGTCTTAATAACAAGTAAGTACAGCATGCTCACGCCTTGTTGATACTCCAGGTTAGTAGTGACTTCTGCTTTGAGCGATCAGCCTCTGTTCAAAACTGAGTTTACTAAATTTTGAACGTCAAAATACCCGTGTTTCACTTAGGGCAATAGATTTTACTATTATGGAAAAAAAAATGGAAGTTAGAAGGCTTGGTTGATGAACATAATGATTTTAGAACACATTAATTAACAAGAGAGCTCACAAGTGCCTGTTTTGAGCAGATGGAAAATCCAGGAAATCATCAGAGAGGTAATTGCACTGGTTATGGAGCCAGGAAAGAAGGGAAGAAGCTCCTGAAGGGAAGCTACAGGGGAAAAGTATCTGTTAGAGAAGTTGTCAGTCTCACCTTACTGATCAGGGCAGAAACCTTGCTGGGGGGGAAAGATAGAAGGTGCAAAACAAGGGGGGAAAAAAGCATATAACAAAGAGCCAGAATCTTGCCCAGGGGAGATGCTGCCTCATCATCTTTTCAAAAAAGAAGGAAATGGTACCAGCTGCACTGGGGGTGAATTAGCTGCTGCCACAGGAGAGGTGGCATTGAGGAGCACTAAAACTGTGGGGACCATGGGGAGCTGTGGGTGCAGAACCGCAGCGATGCCGGTAAAAAACATTGAGCATCAACCACGCAGGGGCTGGACGCAGAAAGGTGGTCAGAAGCACGCAAGCCAGGTGCGACAGCCGGCACGCAGCCAGCTCTGGAGGGAAGGGAGCTGAAGAAAAATACATCTGCGGAGGACAGTCACTAGCCTAGGGGCGAAGATTGGAGGCAAACTCATCTCGATCGATAGCTGCTCTTTGCCCAGTCTGGGATCAGCGCTCTGCGGTGTGCCACAACCTGTAACTTGGGCTTAATCGTGGAGGACCAGCAGCCTGCAGGTATTTTGATGAGTAACTAGAGTGATGCTGTATAAAAAGGAATATTGGAAGTAAAAAGCTGTATGAACCAGTTTCAAAAATGCAAAATGCAGTTTGAAATGGACATTGTTGTCTTCGGAGACAGGTCCAGGCAGTGCTACAGCCTCAAGAAAACAGCCTGAAGAATGTATTGCTTAGATCGTGATTCAGAAATACCGCTGAAGTAACTAGCGGGAGGATCAGATGGATAGGCGTTATTTTCTGTTGCCTGTTCACGCAGAGACCAAGGCTTTACGTAGTCACTGTGCCTTTATCCCCTCTGCCATTTCAACACCGTGGTCGCTCGCAGTGAAATCCAGCAGAAAGGCAGGATTTTCGAACCTGGGGAGTTAAAACTTCCATCAAAATAGCCGACCAGGCAGAGGATCAGCATGATCGCATCCCCTTGCTGCAAGGAAAGCTGTGGACGCCATTAGAGGATCCACACAGGTGAGGGGCATCCTCAATACTCCAAGTATTTGTGAGGCCCCACACACCTCTGGGGGTATTTGCATCTGGGGCCCACAGATGCTGCTGGACCGGAGGGATCAGTTGGGGTACGGGCCACCCTTCAGGCTTCTCTCTGATCCCTTGTTTGTTTTCCTTTGGCCCTGTGAGTGTCTCCAGTAATTGCAAGTTGCCATGTTTCAGCAGCAGAGCCCCAAACCTGCTGTCTGCCTCCTGTATTGTGCAGACTTTAAATTGCAAATAAACTTGATAATAGAAGAGAGGAACTGCGGAAGACTGAATAATAGGACAAGATCAAGACTTGGATACTACAACGCTGAGCAGCCTCAAAGCACTGGTAACAGATAAAATCAAATTACCTGAATCTGGGTGTATTTCACAATTAAAAATAATGTTTTTAATTAAAATAATTCTAGTGGAGAAGGAAGTAAAATATACAAGTCATTAGCCAAGTTTTATGCTCTTCCTATAGCTTCATGTGCATCTGGTAAAACATGCTATAAATCTGAAAGCTGCTATTAAGAGCCCACTGTCAAGTTTCCTTGAAGTGCGCTATATAATACCCATTTTGTTACATTCCTCTCAATAATAACATGGTCCTGTCACTCCCAGGATAGACATGATGTGCTGTGCCCATACATGAATCATCAGGACAAGGTATAAACCATCAGCATCCGGATTTAAAAAAAACGCTGGAAATGCTCTTTAATTTGCTCCAGTTCTGATCTATTTGAGGGTGTATTTATGACGGTAGAGAATCGCCCTCGCCCTCTCCTTACAGCTCGGGATGAGAGCAGACGTGAAGGTGAAAGACTGACGGCTGCGAGATGAAACCAGAGCTGTAACACCGAAAGCAGCGTGTGAGACGAACCCTCCTTCTTCCAAACCTGAATTTCCGTGTAGGGCATGGTGGGGTTAATAACAGAGCAGGTTCCACTGGAGCTGTTTGGCGAGGGAGGAGATGGGAACAGATTGCCAAGGCACAATTACACTAAATGAAGGAAGCACAGGCCACACCTGTGCCTGGGACCCTGCGTTCGCAATCCAGCCCTGATTGGATCTCCAGAGACTTCCCGGAGGTAAAGTGTCAATTAGTGTAATGACCCTGGACTTTGTCCACTCCGTTCGCTCATTCTGAGCGTGGAATAATTTTGTGTACGCTGGGGGATCTCTTTTAGCAAACTCCTCACAACACCACCTGCTCACCCTCTCATTCTTCCAGTGCTATTCCCAGCTCTCCTTCGGCAGGATTGTTGAACTAGAATACAAAATGCAGCGTGCCCCGGAGGCAGCGAGGACTGGATCTTCAGGCAGACAATAATGCCCAAACACCTGTATAGATAATATCATCTTTTTTTGGAACAGAGAATGTAGCAAACCCTGCCCGTGCAGCCCAGTCCTGCGTACGCATTCAGGGAAATGATGGGAGTCCATGTAAGAGAGGTTCCCAGCTCCATTAACAACTCTGATTACCATGAAGTAATTATCCCCATCTTACATACAGATTACAGGCACTCTTCTCTGGCAGATTTTGTCTCAAAATGCACTTCTTGCTTAGGGCTGGAGACAGTTTTAACCCCCCCGTACGCAGTCAGTACATACTTTACAAATCGCTGCACGGATATTGGATCTTGGCGCTCTCTGTGGAGCTAAACAGGGCTGAGCCAAACCTGAGCTCATCCGAGCGAGGAATGGGGAGCTCTGTGAGGCCAAGACAGGAAAACCAACCCCCGGCTTGTGCCATCCTGCAGGCATTGCAGTCCCTGCTGCGCCTGGAGACCCCCTGCAGCAGGAAGATGGTTCGATGTGTTTAATTGAGGCATCTGAAGACGATCTGTGATGATCTCCCAGTACTGAATGACACCTTCCAGCACTCGGGGTCCATCACTGTCGTGTACTTCAACACGAGGAAGACAGCTGCGATCGGTTTTAAGCTAGTGTCAACAGGTTTAGCCAGCTTAAGAGCATGTTAAGCCCTACTGAGACAAGGTTTGTAGGTTAGTGGTATGACTTGGGAGCCTAATCTATACATGTTCTTCAGCTTTAGCCAGCTTTGTACTTACGTGAGAAGTGCAAGTCTTTTCTATGTGCCAAGCTGTTTCTATCATGCTTCGGGGAAGTCATTCAGCCTATGCTAAGTGCTGAAATAATCTAAAAGTGTAGAAGCTGCAGGGGAGAGCAGTTCAAAAACACCAGGAGCTGAGGTTAGGCCAAGATTTCCTGTCACTGCTGAGCTAGCTGAAAAAGCCAGGAGTGTCCTGAACATGGGAATTAAAGCAAGAAGATGACTTAAATGAGTCTGAGCCTACGTTGTTATACTGCGGCATTCATGTGTCTTAGGTTGCTAATGGGCAACAATGCCGTGGATAAATGCAGTAGTTAAGATTATAGCAAAAAAAGATTTTTTTCACTGCAACAGGACTGGCATATTTGGAGCAAAAAGCAGCAGTCATGACAACATATTGTTTATCTTTCATCCAGACCACAGCTGTGTTTTCCACTGGTCTGTCCAGATTATAGCTAATTTGGAATCCTATGTATGAAAAGCCGTTTCGATGGATGAAATTGGGCTATCTCTTTAGCACTTAAATATTTGCAAAGATGCTGTGGAGCTTAATTAGTTAGCAGCAACATTTTATCTTACGGGTTCACTTCCAAAAGAAGATGATAAATGCTGGAGAGATGACACAAGTATGTGACAGAAATAAACACATGAAATAGTTACAGGAGCAGCAGGAGGAGGCATTGAATGATTTGATATCTAGATTATCTGTTAGGCTCTAACAATTAATTAAAATATGTATTAATTCATATTAATCCTTAATATGAGGGTCTTAATAAAGTGTGATGAGCTCAGGTTTGGAAGAGCTTTCATTAGACATCTGAAACGCTGAGTACATGTGTCTCCCTAAAACTGCATTTCCTCTCCGTTTCCGTCACTAGAGTACGTAGGCTTTCCAGTGTTCCTGGCTCCCCCATTTCATCCCCTCTCCAGCTCCGACGTGCTGTGTGCATCCCTGGTACTCGCCTGTGGTTTTAGGCAGACTCCCTTGGTGTGTTTGTTTCTGCAGCCTTTTCTCTCCGTGTGCAGCCTCTCCCGCGTTTGCTGTCCTCTGCGTGTCAGCACAGGTTAGCTTTAAACCCTCTCTGCCTCTTTTAAAAAATCTGTTTTGATTTTTTTTCAAGCGTGCTGCCAGGCTGGCAATCCTGTGCGCTTGAAATGCGACCAGAGGGCTTCCAGATAAAATCTTGCCAAACTGAAAGGCCATTGTGCCACCGGGATGCAACACTGGCTGAGCCAAGGGATTGCTGCCTTGAGTGTCCTCATCAGGGTGTGAGTCAGAGATGGGCTTTGGCAGCTCCCAAACTTCTGCCTGAGCCTGTTTTCTGCAGTCGTTGGGGCAGGGCAGGAGTGAGCGGCTTGCCGCTGCGAGAGCTAAGGTGGGATGCGTGGGGAGAGGAGCAAGCAAGTTGGGGAGCTTCACAAAAATAGTCTGAATTTCAGGGTGGTCCGTACAGATCACGCAGCCGGTGCCGGTGATCGCCTCTCCACCAGGATACAGCTAGCTGGGTGTGAGAGCAACAGATTAGTTTGCTTGAGCTTGTCATTTCAAATTCCCTTCCGGTTCTCTATCAGCAAAGCTCAGGCCCATCCCCACAATCAGCTTCTCCCTGGATGGTTGCCGAGATGTGATATTTATAGGGTTTACTGGAAACTGTTGGCACATTACTGGGCTTCGAAATGTGATTGTTTTTCAGAGAAGGAAATTAGCTGGAGTGTGGGGCTGGTGGCCAGCTTGGACTGTAAGCAAAGGGAGCCTGAGGTCAGGACCAAGCTGCATTGTTTCTTTTATCTTCAAAAGCAATTTGCCGCTCTCTGTTTTTTAAGTGACTCTTAACGTGATGGACAAAATGAGATCATTGGGTAGTAATCCTCCATTTTATAAATACTTGAAGTATTAGTGAAGTACACCCTGAACCACTTAAACAAGTACCTACTGGAGTAATCGGGTGGATAAAAATCTGGTAATTTATAACCCTGTAAGAGGGCTTGGAGCATGACAGCTGGGTCCCAGCTTGGAATAATAAAGCAGTAACGGAAGAATGTAGATGGGGCAGAACCCTGGGGTGGATGTTGCGAAATGGAGGAGGTATTCTTGTCTTGGACAAGTCACTTCTATTCTTCTTCTCCATCTTCCTGTTTGCATAATATTAGTTCATCTTACTTGGTGATTGTGAAGTTTTACTCACCAACGGCTGTATTTGAAACCTTTAGCTTGAGAACACTCTTGAAAAACGAAGTATTGACACTACCTTGGTTTCCCTGCAATAAATGCCTCTGTGGGGTGCACGTGTTACAGAAAAGCACTCGAAAGAGTGGAGGATGAAGGCGCAGAGAGCTGGGTGACCACTTGGGTGACACGCTGGAAGGATTGCCTCGGCAAACTTGTTTATGTGCTGACGCATCTGTCAAGGCGTTTGTCCCGTGTCTGGGAAGTCTTCCCCAATACTCATTTAAGGCACAGCTTGAGGAGAACCCTAAAAGCACCTTTCTTTGTACATGCCACCTCTGCCAAGAAGATCCCCCTTGGGAATCAACGCCAGCGCGCAGCGTATCCGCCCGATTACGAAGCGACGCATTGGGGGCAGCTGGGACTAGCAGTTTTCAAAGCTGAAGCCCCATGCTGAGAGATGATCTGCCAGGAGCCACGTGCTTCCTTCCTGGGGAGGGCAGACCATCTGCTGGCCTTGCTGCCCTAGGCAGAGCAGCTCAGACCCACAGCCTCCGGGCCCAGCCAGGCTGGACTCTGTCAGCCCACGTGTTTCATTCCCCTGCGGCCCTCTGGGGCAATTAGTGTCAACGGCATGTTTATGTACTCTTTTCCTTTGCTATGGCCCAGGAAAAGTCTTCTGACCTAGCTTAGTGATGTGGGCACTGTATCGATGTCATGTGTGAAACCCCAGTAATAATGTCTGTGTTTTTTTTCACGTTCTAGTTTTGCCAGCGACGAATACCAAAGGGCTATGGAGCGAATATCTGTCACTGTCCAGCAGCACAAAGCCACCATGGTGCCAGGACAGCCTCAGCTTAACGTGTGCGACAAGGCCGTCATGGTGAGCCGTTAAAGCATAAAGGCATTTGAGGATCCTTAGCTTAAAATATATTTTGTAAAGGCTTAAAGATGTCACCTAACGTTAGGAGGGGATGGAGGAGAGATGCACGCTTGGCCGTTTGAAGGGCTGTCTGGTACCTGTGGAGCGCAGCGGCATAGAAGGGCTTGTACAGAGTGAGCAGGGTTAGGTCTGGAAAGTCTACCAACATGCTGTGATAAACTCTGTGGCTTCCTTCCTTAGAGATACGGCACTATCTACAGCTGTAGATCTTCCTTCTCCTTTCTAATCCTCTTCTACAAATCTCAAAAGTCCTCTGTTTTGAGCGGTGGGACTGGGTCAGTGGCTTTTTCTCAGTGACGTGTGTGAGTATCTTTGGTCTTGCTTGGTCTCCTCCAATTCCACCCATGCCTGACTTTTCCAGAGTATGGTTTGAAACATGATGAACATTTTCAGTTCGGTTTTCTGTTTCAAGTCGCATTTTGGAAAGTTACAGTTTGGCTCTCCTGTCAAATGCTGCTGGGTTTGTTGAGAACCTGGGAAAGAAACTGGATGGTTTGTAGGAGGTAAAGTTGTCAGATGACGAGTGTGTGTAGTCTAAAGGGATGTGCCTGTAGACTGACACAAAATAGTAACAGGCAAAATCTTTCTGATGCTGAAATAATCTTCTGAAACAAAGAGTCAGTACCTGCTGCTTAGGGTCTATCCCCAGGCAGAAAAGTACAAAATGTGGAGCCTTAGTAAGAAGGCAAAGATCTTTTTTAGCTTGGTCACATCTTTTTTATTTTTGGATGTTAAGTAGGAAAAAGACTTGAAGGACCATTGTTTCTGTGTTTTCTTTCATTATTCAACTTTTCCCTTAATAAACACTGTTCTGTGCTCCTCTGGGACCTTTTTGGTTCAGGCACTCTCCCCAGTGCCTGGCAGCTGCCAGAGACCTTCACTGCAAAGGCATTTCTTCTGTGCTAACTCCAACTCCAGAGCTGGTTCATAAAGCGTAGGCACAGTCCGCTGTTCTGCAGCTACCCTGGGGCGGTGTGTTTAGGTGCTGTGAAAATATCTGGTGTCCCTGTTTGTCAACAAATAGTGTCTTTAGATTGCGTAAGGGAAAAAGTGCTGGACTGGAGGTCCCACACTGGGCCCCGTACGCCAGCCCTCTCCTTGGGGCTACTGAGAGTCAGTCTTCTCCCTTCTCCCTTGTTCTATCTCAGTTGAGTAGAAGTTTTGCAGACTGTGGGCTGCCACTTCTGCTTTGGCTATGGCCATGGCCAGGACTTGGCCAAGCCCAGTTCTGCCTAGTCTATAAGCAGAGGCTGCTCCAGTGCTTGGCCAAGCTCAAGGCAGATCCTTCAGGCTGTCTGAGGCAGAAAACGCTCCCCAGTGGGCTTGGGAGGGGATTCTAATCCCAGGAGGAATGTTCAAATCCCAGCAGGAAACATTACGAGTTTTCTATTCTATGTAAACACCTAACAGGCTGATTACATGGTCACAAAACTAAAATAAACAGGCAACAAATATTGCCTTTTGAGACCAGAAGGGAAGTAACCACATCTTTTTGGAGTGATAGTATTGCTGGGGTTGATTGGGCCTTAAATCTGTCTTTGGGGGATGCTGGGAGATAAAGATCACCTACTAATACTATGCCCAACACTGTCTCTAAATTCTGTCACCCATTTATTTGATACGGGCGTTTAATATCCTTTCTGGGACAGAGGAAAAGAATCATTTTTACTTATCCATGAGCAAAGCAGATGGATCGTTTTGTAGCTACTGCAGTCTTGGGATTGATGGGAGCGCAGCAGCATCAGCCCTCCTGAGCAGGAGAAGTGTTTGCTGGCCCATCTGTGGTGGATCCCACCAGCAGTGTAGCTGAAGCTCCTGCAGAGCCAGTTCTGCTGTGTTTTCCTCCTGTGGAAGTGTCGGAGAAATTACTCCGTGCAGTGGAGCCGTGCTGGCCTGACGGCGTGTTTGACTTGCAGCACACATGGAGTCCTCAGGGCTCTCGGCACTGGCAGCACCAATCCAGGAAAGCCGACTTGCACTGCAAGACTGAAGCAGAACCAATTTGCTTTGGTTTTGGGTTTGTTTGTTTGTTTGTTTGTTTTTTCAAAAGAACAAACATTTCATTTATTTCTTTGGATGTCTGTTGCTTCTACACAGCAGTCAGGCATCGGACATTTCCAGCGGTGGTTGTGCATTTTAAAATTGAGAAACAAATTTAGAAAACAGCATTAATTGTTCTTAAACCGGCTGGAGGCCTTGGTGCAGCGAGGTGCCTTCCACCAAAGCTCCCCTCTGTGGTCTGCTCCTTCTGCAGAGATAGCTGGTGTCTCACTGCCATCTGTTGTCAGCTGTATGGAATAGAAACCTGCCATGTTTTTCTGGGTTTAAGCTTTTCCTCCGTAGGAATTTAATTCCAAGAAAATGTAAATGACTCGAAGGATAAAAATAAATCAAATGAAAGGCAATAGGTCAGAGCTGAACTGACCTTTAATAGGCAACAGCAGGAATCTCCCGTGGCTGCATAGACCCTGAGAGAGGGAAGGACAGAGAACGAACGCCAAAGATTTCTGAAGGCAAAATGGGAATTGTAACCTGCCATTCACATTGCCGCAGTCCCAAATTTTAAATGGCAAAACCCCATGAAATTGAAAAGAGTTTTGTCCAAATTCCTTCCTCCATTAATCCCTTCGGAAGCTGATGTTTGCAGGGGGTTTCCTTGCTGATGTTGTTTCTCTGTTGTACACATGCTGGAGGAAGGTTGTTCAAGAAACATGGAAACAAGGGAAGCAAATAGTTTTGGTCTGCGTGCGCTGGAGTAGTTGTCTCATAAATGCCTCCTGCTCCATCTGTTCATGAATTCATCCATCAAAATGCTCATGAAAATACCAGCATACTTCTCTCTCTCACACCCTTGGCCTTCTGTTGCTTTTTGCTTGTTTCCTCAAGAAAGCGTGTGGATATCTCAGTGCTAAGAACGGTAATTCTTTTCTGGATCCCAGGAAAATTGGGGGTTTCAGCTCATGGTCTGCTTGCTCCATGCTACTACAGGAAAGAGAGGAAGGTCACCAGAGTCCCAGCAGGCAGCATTTGTACAGGAGAGACCACTGTGTCCCAGAAGAGGGAGTCATCTGCTGCAGAAGGATTTGTTATCTTTCCTAAAGCTTTTTTTTGAATGGTATTTGGAGTTGGGAAGTTGATGAGCCCAGAAGCATCAGCTACAAGAGGAGTTTCATTTTCCAAGTGGGACATAAGAGTGTCTTTGTGACAACCTAAAAGGGTTGGTTAGGGTACAGGGCTCAGCAGATACTTGGTATGAGTCATCTTTCTCTATATTTTTTGTTTGTTTTTAACAGAATTGGTCTCCTCCAGGCTGTGAGAAACTAGGGAAGTGCCTGAAACCACCCAAGTCTGACCCTAAGAAGTGCTTTTGGCCTCATTGATCTTCTCTGCAGCCCTCAAGAGCTACACAGCAAAGCTCTAACCAGCCGGACATACAGTTTACAAAGCATGTCTTTTCATGTTGGCACTCCTGTTTACACAGGAAGGGTGTGATGTATGTATGATATCATCATTTGCTCTTCCAAAAGGGACAGTGTTTATATTGCTAGTGCTCAGGGTTTAGCCCGTACCCTTCTGTTGGTTTAGTTGTTTCCGTAAATGGTAACTTTTCAGTGAAGACTGTGTCAACTGTAAAAGCTCTCTGGACAACCACAACTCCGCCATCACCTCAGAAAGGCCATGGATGCACCTTTCCTCTCGCTCCTTCCACCCAACCTGCTCTCTCAAACCTTTGCTCATTCAGGTACCGCAGCAGCAGCCGTGGGGGCCTGTTCAGGAAACGTACAGCTGCCAGAAAACCCTGCCCAAACTGCCCTTGTTTTGTTTGCCTGTAACTTGTTGTTTTAACATTTGATTTCCATTGTGAACTCTTTGGAAACCAATTTGTTTTTCCTTTCTTCCTAAACTTGGGAGTACTGGGTACAGCTGCACAGCCAGACCGCTGCCGTGCATCACTTGGTGCAAACAAGTGCTGCCTCCTGTTCTGGCCTGAGGGGCTGGCTGCAGGGAGCACGCCCTGCCTTCCTTCCATCTGTAGCTGCAAACATTCCCTACGTGATGGTATAAAGAAATTTGAAGGTAGTGCTCGTGTAAGTATTGCCTTATTGATGGTGTGCTGGATGTTCTTGGGGAGCTGGTGGTCAGTTGTTCATTTAAGGGGTTTTCTTCAATTCCAAAAATCCGGGTCCAAATATGGTTTAAGTCATGCTTTTAGTCTCATGATCTGGGCCCAGCCAACTGCAGGCTCAGAAATGCCCATTTACATCAGATGTTAACTCTTGACCCTGTTTCCAGCGTGTGCTCTCTGAGGAATTCTTGTGCAAACTTTCCCCAGCCTGGGTGTAACACTTCTCTAAACAGAGTTCAGGGTAAATGCTGATCCTTCACAAATTTCTCATCTGCTTTTGGGCCTGTTTCACACCCTTCGCTATTGCTAATAAACATGTCTCGAACAAAACCCAGCAAGGTTACTCTGGGGCTTTGGAGGAGTAGCTAGAAGCAAGCCTGGATAGGCAGTTTGCACCACTGACAGCTCCATGTCCACCCCTCCAGTGTTCTCGGCAGAGCACGTGCCCTCTCCGCGTGGCGTTGTGCTGCCTTGGGAAAAAATGAGGTGCTCTGTACCTGTAAACAGCCCTGCAACCTTCCCAAGCAAAGCTCGGGGCTGCCTTGAGATGGGCTGAGAGCTCTGCTGCTGTACTGCTGCCTGCTACGGGCTTCTCAACTGCTTGTTCTTACCCTCCCAGTGATCCCAAATGCTCTCATTCTCCCCCTTCCCATGGTTTACGCTACCTGTAATCCTCTCCACAGTAATTCCTGCTGTATATCTCATGAAGCCGGATAATCCTATAAGATTGTAGTAAGAACAGCACTTGAGTCGGCTCTTAGAGTTCCACTTACCAGAAATCACAGCCAACATTTCATCGGCTGGCAGAGCCTCTGCATCTCTGTTTGCACATCTGCAAATGGCATTTGTTTATAGTCCAAATTTCTTAGCTGCCTTATGATGTTGCTAATTGTCCTTCAAGTCTATCAAGGCATTTTCAGTTCATCCATAACATTTCTCCTTGTTTTGACATAGTGTGGATAGCTCGAGTCTTGCGAGTGTGATCAGCCTGTTCTGCAGTGATGCTGTGTGAGGACTGGCAGGAGGACCTGCACCAGTCGTGTGCGTCTGCCAGCACAGAACACCAGACAAAACCAGTAATTTCCCATTTTCTGGGTGCTGTCCACCTCTGCTTCAGTGCTGCTGTCACCCAGAAGCGTTGGGAGCCCTGCGGTTCACTCTTATCAGCAGATAAAGATACCACCAGAGGAGGGAGTCTGTCACTGTGACTCCCTGCAAATCCCTGTCAGCCCTCAAATAGTTACGAACCTGTCTGCTGCAAATTGTGACAGCACTTTTGTCTTTCTGTGGGCTGCTTATTAAGAGATCACATCGCAGGGTCACAGCTCATCGTCTGAGCGCCAGCCCAGACACGTTTTTCGGTTCTTCACATTTGCAGTACGTGCATCGGGAGTGCATTGGCTGCCTGCTGCCCCGTGTCCCCTGCCTGCCTGCCTGCCACTTCTGTCTTTACTCTTTCACAGCTTGCAGTTTTACACATACTGCTTTTCCCCCGTCTGTGTAACTTGCTTGGACAAGCCACCCTGTTCTCAGCATGCACGGTGTTTGTCTGGTTACCCAGCACACAAAGTCCTCATTCCTCATTGAAATAATCTCCCGGTGCATAGATACTGGATGTAAACTTTGCACTAAAAAGCTGGCTGCTGTAAGTGAATCGACTTGATGTCTGTTTAGTATCTGCTTCATGGCCATTTATTATAAAAGATCAAAGCTTAATGTGAAAAAGCCACTACTTTAAATTTAAATAGTTTTACAGCTGGATAGCTAGGAAGAATTTTAAATCAATGCCTTTCCCAAAGATGTACAGATTTTAAAGTTGTGAGATGAAGAACTAACGAAGAAAAATAAACTAATTTATCAGAAATGCACTATGCGATTTGTCCGTGTGCACCTGTAGAACAACTGAATAACACCTTCTTTTGGGACAGTCTCGCAGATACACCTTCCAGATCATGGGACTGACTTGGGTTAAAAATAGCTTGTTTTGTTTTCCCTGTATTATTTTTAACGTGGATCAATTTCCCAGCCCACACAGCTGCCCAAGTGCAATTCAGAGCCTGGGGCGGGGGGGCAGGGCCCTACGTGGCCCGCGGCCGCAGCCACCAGCAGCGCCGCAGGGGTGAGCGCTGCCAGCTCAAAAACACCCCGTGGATCACAAAACGACCGGCAGATATTACCCCATCTGCCCTTAATAACTGCCTGGAGCCTCTGATCTGAAGTCACTCTGTGTGATAGTCGCCCGGTTTGGGGAACTGCCCGTACTGGGGCAGGTGGTGGCTTTGCAGGAACTGCCTGGGGGACCTGCCAGGGGTTGTGTGTGCAGCAGTCGATGGAGGAGGGGGTCTGGTGGGGTTTATTGGCCTGTTGGGGACTGGCAGCTGTGCAGCTGGTTGGTTGGTGGCTCCTTTCTCGAGCTGCAAGATATAAAAGCTGAAGGAAAGATGTTGCCTGTCTAAAACTGCTTCTGTGTGATGTTCCTTTACTTTATATTTAAATACATCTGCTAAACGGTAAAAGCTTAATATCCGCTTGGGCTAAGAGTCCAAGGAATTTCTTTCTTGCCTCTAATTTCCAATTAGCTGAGCCTCCCGAGTCTCCCTGCTCTGCCCCTGAGGCTGTGTTATCATCCAACCCTCCATGCAGAGAAGCTTCTGAAATTGATGTAACTAATAATCGTGGAAAAAGTCCTACTGCATTTACACTCTATAGCTGCAAAAATGGAGCCTTGATTTAAAATCCTGCAGCGACAAATGGATTATTTCGGTGGCAAATTAGTCTCTGTGGACCAGCAATTTGGGGATCTGAACACTGGAATTGGAAACCAGAAGATCAATTCCGAACACTTAGAGCCAAGGTTAATGCCCTGCAAACTGTATTGAGTGCAGCGATGAAAGATAACGTGTCTCTGCATTTTAAACGGGAAGCCGAGGAGCACGGTATTAAAAGTGAAAATGAACAGAACGAGAGCGAGCGCTACCCACGTTATTTGCTAATAAAACCTTACACGGTGTCTGGGGACTGAGTTTTCAGGCCAGTGCTGAGGATGACAGTAGGCTTTTTACTAAAGGAACTGGAACTAATATCGCTGAGAAGGAGGCTGTTGAATTTGGGACGCTTGCTGCCGCGTGGAAGCTGGCAGTTCTCGGTACCTGCCGAGTCAAGCCTTTCCCAAACGTGCTGGACAGTTTCCAAAAGCCTCCTGGTTTCACCTCAAGCAAAGCGGATGAGATGAAGGTCTCCTGAAAGTTGGACAATACTCTTTTTTTTTCCCCCGTGAGGACATCTTTGTGGTGACCACGTGAAATAATTTCAGCAGCTGCAGAAAGACCTTTGGAAGGTGAGAACGGTTTGACTGGGGGCTTTGAGGGGAAGGCAGTGCTGGGAGGTGGTTCGTTGGCTGCAGAGTTGCCAGCAGCCTCTTCAGCTCAGCTAGGCGAGAAATCTCTCCCTGGGGATCTTACTGTTGTCCTCAGCACTGGGAAACTTCACAAACTACATGCACGTTTACTCTCTAAAAGTTACTCTTGAGTGCTTGTTCAGTATTCAGATAACTGGTTTGCAGTTAGAGTGGCTTGTTTGCCATTTCTCTTAAGGGTTATAGTACTTGGAAATAGACTTTTGCTTTTGTTTCCTGACAGTATTTGATGTGAGTCTTTCATATGTTATCAGAAAGCAACACAGTGGTGCCTCTTGAATTAAACTTTTTAAAGAACAGTTGTAAGGGAAGAACTGAAATCTCATTTTAGGTTCTTTTTTTCCTTTGGAAACTGGCTATTTTAAACACTGAGCAAAGACTCCATTTGCCTGTTTTCCTTATATCCCCTTCCACCGTTCCGTTGTTGCCCAAAGTGTAGTTTGGATTATATAAATCCTAAATAAAGGTGGATCCCTAGCCAAAAGCCTGTGGTCTCTTAGGAGTGTAAAAAAACCTCTGCCATCCAGCTTCTCTGGAGAGCCAATCTGGCAGCTGGCGTGTGATTCTCTGTGCCTTTGTCCCTCCTGGAGTCACTTAATACCCTTCTGGGCCATATGTAGGTTGGTAGCACGATTCCCATCTGAACGGGCTAGGGCCCGAAAAGCCCATCGGCCCATTTGCCAGCAGCGAGGAATGTGTGCCAAATCCATTAGTTCTGGATCAGACTCAAAATCCCCTCCCAGCTTGGCCAGGCTGGCCAGAGGAGAGAGAGGGGGGTTGTGGCTTCTCCAAGGGCCTCATCCAGCCTGCTGCCGTGGGCAGGAGGTGCTGGGTTCGAGCAAACAAGGATGCTGTGGAAGGGCAGAGCTGGTTCACGGTGCTTTCACCTCTTTTAGATGGGGGACAAAGCTAGCGCGTTACTCGGTACGGACGCTTCAGTCCCGAGCCCAGGGAGCTGGCTGGGGAACTGCATTCTTCTGCTGTTGAAATAAGATATTTCAATTTTGGTTTTTTTTTAAAAAAATGGGTTTAAAGTGCATGTGTTTCTAAAGCTGAAATTGAAACGAAATGTTCCAGCAGATTTGAAAGGAAATTTTAGTTCTTATTTCCCCTTGTGGGGTGTGTTGAAATTTTGGGCATTTTGTTCCACTTCACACTGAAGTATTAAAATCCTTAACGGAACAGAAACTTCCGTACTCAGCACAGCTCTTCTAATTGCCTGGTTAAGCTGATTAGAGTTAGCTCTCAAGCTTTTATCCCCCCAGTTTCCATGTCCACCAGCTAGTAACACCTCTCGTATCAGGATCTGAAAGCACTTTTAAATCACTGATCACCTCTGTGTCCAAAAGAGAGGCAAAGCCCCAAACAGCCCTAAACCTCTTGGAGCTGCAAGCGGATGTCAAGAAACCTCCCAGGTGATATTCCAGAGCTGAAATCCTTTGACATCACATTTGGAAATTGGTCCTAGGAAAGTTCTTTTCAGATGGAAATTGCAGTAGGAGTCAGCACTGTTGTTTGAAAGGTTGAACAATTACAGGGAAAACTAATTTGGACATTAAAAGCCAGTCTGTACTGGTAGGTGAGACTCATATCCTTTGAAATGGAGGATTAATGAGGTGAAGTTCTGACAGATCTGAGAAATGTTGGTGTTTTAAACCTGAGCTGGCATGTGGCATAATTTCTGGCAGCTAAATCATTGGACGTCCAATTTGGAGTAACCTTTATGCTCTTCCTGGCAGAGCTGATGGTGTCTGCGAGGCCTGATCCTGCACCAGAGGAGGAGAGATCCCCCCAGCTGGACGCAAAGGGGCCAGTGGGAGCCCTTGGCAGCTTGTCCTGGTGAGAGCTGCTGGTTTGCCCGGGGTGGGTTGGCACGAGGGGCCTGGGAACCTTGTGGTGTCTTCTGCTAATAACAGTGGTGATGTGTAGGAGAACAAGAAAAGTGTGATGAAGACCCCAGCTTACAGCTCCTCCGTTAGAGAGAGGCAGAAAGCGGGGTGCCTGCACTGCAGGCAGGCTGCGGAAGAGCCCTTGCCCAAGCTCCTGTTTATTTCCATGGGTAGGCAGATAAATTCCATCCCTTCCATCCGCCAGGAAGAAGAGGAGTTGCTGGAATAGCTCATTGTCCGGTATGGTGGTTGGTGAGGTTACAAGAGAAACCCTTCCAGCTCATCCGAGGGAGCGAGGGTGTTGCGAAGCCCCTGTTCCAGTGGAAGGCGATGTTTGCTTCGGTGGAACAGCTGCTAGAGAGGATTTTTCTGGTGCCAAAGAGATAATCTGACCTCAGGGAAAATCTTAGTCTGTAAGGGAATGGTTGTGAAAGGAGGCATGCTGACCTTGTCTCTGGCAACAGGGAGTGTAACAAGAAAGGGAGCAACCTTTGCACTGGCCTTCAGCTTGTCTCCCTCCGCACCTCAGGCCTCTGTTACACACATGTCTTGCTGTCTGTAGATAAAATTAGGAAGAAAATAGAGCAGTGGAGGATTCAGTGTGCAGCAAATGATTCCTGAGGGTTTTCCCCGAGCGCTGGGACGTGTCGCATGCAGGGCTGTGGGTGGAATCGGGTGCCTTGCGAGCCGTGCTGTGCCTGTGAGCCCGCCACGGCGTAGTTGGAGAGAAGGAGACCAGCTTTCCCCTCCTGTCAGCTGCTCCTCCTGTGCTAGAGCCACTTCTGAGAGCTGTCAGGACCCACAGGGCTGTTGAGAGCGACTGGTCCAACAAGAGTAGGAGGAAGCAGCTCTGCGTTTGCTACCAGAGCACCCAACCCATGGAGGGGGCCACATCAAAGCCCTGCAAAATCCCTGGCTAGCTGCTGGCACACTGTCACACGCTGTCACATGCTGTTACACGCCTCGAGGACAGGCCCCAACGCCTGGCCCAAGGGTGCTGAGCTTGAAGCTGTTCCTGTCGTGGCCTTCGGCAGCCAGCACCCGAGCTCAGCTGGGGGTGTTGCACGCTAGAACCCGGACCACATCCAGGTCCTATTTGCTAACGGAAGAGGAGATCTGTACTCATTCAGCACTACATCTCCTGCCCACAGTGGATTTTGGATGGACAAACAGCTGTTTGCCCATCCGGAGGTGGGAGATAAGAGCTGTGTGAGTGCCCTGACCTGCCGCACGAGCCAGTGATACCAGTAGCACCTGAGCTGGTGGTCTGGGAGCGAGGGCGCTCGGACCAGCTGCGTTATCATCCCCCATGAGCATCATCCAAACCAAGGGTTTTAACAAACACAAAATGCCATTCCAGGGGTTCACAAGAGGTGAGGAGGAACAGAAAAGTGGGAAATAGTTTAGTCCTACTGAGCTTGCTGTCTGCGTGAGGCGCAGGGCAGGGGTGAAGAGGGGTGGAAGTGTAACCCCCAGGCATGGCACCCCTTTTCCCAAGCTGGCTGGGGCAAGGCAGGGGTCCAGGGCTCTGTGCAGGGGGGTGATACGGCCCCACACGCTGCAGGTACCAGAGCACCCTTCAGAGGGGAAACTGGGGTACTGGGGCTCCCTGCTTTGAGGTACTGGGGTGCTGCATGCTGGGGATACCTGGGCAGGGGGCCAGAGCTCCATGCCCCAGGCTAGCAGGGCTCCATGCACTGGGGAGGCCAGGGCTCTGTGTGTTGGGGTACCCGAGCTCCATGCACCGAGGGAACTGGGGCTCTGGGCCCCAGGGTGCCAGAGCTCCGTACACCAGGGGATTGGGGCTCCATGCACTGGGGGGTCAGGACTCCGTGCCCTGGGGTACCAGAGCTCCATGTACCAGGGGGGGTGAGGCTCAGGGGTACCAGGGCTCCACTGCATTGGAGGGTCAGGGCTCTGGGGGTACCAGCACTCCTTGCACGGGAGGCTGGGGCTCTGTGCACCGGGGGGACTGATGCTCCATGCCCCAGGGTACCAGACCTCCATGTACCAGGGGGCAGTCAGGACTCTGGGGGTCAGGGCTCCGTACCGTGGGGTACCAGCACTCCATGGCACTGGGAGGGTCAGGGCTCTGGGGTACCAGAGCTCCATGAACCAGGGGATTGGGGCTCCACACACCGGGGGGACTGATGCTCCATACCTTGGGGTACCAGACCTCCCTGCATTGGGGGGGTCGGGGCTCTGTGCCCCCCGGGGTACCAGAGCTCCATGCACTGGGAGGGGTCGAGGCTCAGAGGTACCGGGGCTCCACTGCACTGGGGGGGGGTCAGGGCTCTGGGGTACCAGAGCTCCATGCACAGGGGATTGGGGTTCTGTTCCCCGAGGTACCAGCGCTCCCCGCCCCAGGGGGAACTGATGCTCCGAGCCCCGGGGTACCGGCGCTCCGCGGACGGGAAGCAGCCGGCGCAGGCTGTACCGGAGGCGGTGCCCGGCCCCACCGAGCCCCGCCCGTTCTGCCCGGTGCTGCGCGGCAGCTGCGCAGAGCGGGGCCGCCATGAACGAGGAACGGCTGCGGCGGGTCCGCGACCGGGTGCGACCTTTCCGCGACTTCCCGGTGCCCGGTGTGCTCTTCCGGTGCGGGCGGGGCTGGCGGGAAAGGGGGGGAACCGGGGGGGGGGTTTGGTGGCAGCTCCCCACTGCCCATCCTGCCTGCGCCGGGCAGGACCCGCATCCCCCGGGGACTTGAGAGCCCGGTGGGGAGCCAGCCTAGCCCCGGAGGTAGCCAGCTGCTCTCTCTCTCTTTGCAGCGATATCAGCCCCTTGCTGAAGGATCCCGCAGCTTTCCGCACTTTGATTGATCTTCTGGAAGATCATCTGAGAGCATCTTTCCCCCAAATCGACTTTATTGCAGGTGAGTGTTGGTTGAAACATCTCAGAGGCCGGCGCAGAGCACCGTGACCGGGTGGGAACGTGGGGAGACTCAGCTAGACGCTGTAGCCCCTGGGCACTGTAATAATCACCCAAATATTGGCCTCTGTTGTGGCGTAAGGCCAGGACAGGTTATACCCTTAACCTGCTCCTGTAGTTCCCAGAACTCCTGCCTTTAGATGGGGCAGGTGCCATCTGATTGATGCTTCAGTGCCAGTTCCGTAATTCATTGCTTTCATAGTTAAAAAAAGAGGAAGTACAGGAAGCCTGCCCTGCCTGTAAGGTCTCACACAGTCCCCGTGGCAGGCAGACCCTGTTCTAGCATGTTTTCCTTCTTAGGGGGGGCCTTTTCGAGCCAACAGAAACAGCCTTTGTGGTGAGAACGTGTTAGGAAGGCAGCGCTTGGGCTGGGCCCAAAGTTCAAGGAGTCCAGACCAAACCTAGGCCAAGGCCTTCGTGATAACTGAAGTGTGTTACCCTGGTGGTACAAAGTCCCTGGTTGTGTGGCCGAGCTGATACGGGGCTTTGCTGAGCTTATCTCTAAGAAGGAGAGCTAGAGGGGAGGCAAAACGAGCTGGGGGGGGGATCGTTGCGATACCCACCAGCCACTCATCTGGGCGAGCGCAGGCCATGCTGAGTGTGGTCTTTTTCAACCCATAAAAACAACTCTAAGAGCAAATTGCTTCTTGAAACACCCCCCTCCCTGAACATGGGAGGATGATAAACCTGGGGTACAGTTCAAAGACACCCCCAGGCTGAGTATTTGTGCTGCTCTGCTCCCCCCAGGCCTGGACTCCCGTGGCTTCCTCATAGGCCCCCCCCTGGCTCAGAGACTGGGGGTCGGCTTCGTGCCCATACGGAAGAAGGGGAAACTTCCCGGTCCGACCGAGTCTGTCTCCTACTCCCTTGAGTATGGCAAGGTAACACCTGGGGAGGGGAAGAGGTTTTCCAGCCTGGTTGAGGCAGGACTGGGGGGTGTCAGCAAGGGGATGGGGTGATAAAACCAGCGTGGGGGGTTCCCCAAGCTGGGTTTCACAGCCAGTGCCGATGCCACGGGCGGTCTGGCGCGGCACAAAGCTTCAGGAGTGGTGCTGAGTTTCGGCGTGGCAGCTCCCTCCCCGAGCCACGGACACGTGGTTTGAGTCAGCGAGCTGCGCTGTGATTTTTTTTTGGGGGGGAGTGGGGATGATAAGGCTTGGTGCTAAATTGCTTTCTTTGGCTTGAATTCAGGGGCATGAACATGGAGTGTGTTTCCCACTCTTCCAGTAAGTGTGATAAGTAACTGCCTTTATTGCATGGCTTCAAACCGGAGCGCTCGCCCCGTAACACCGCAGCCTCTCCGGTTAAAGAGCGGAGGCGTGAGCCCCATAACACGCTACCTCTGGTGACTAACGGCAGCAGAAACACCAAACCTAGGCAATATTTCTGAGGATTGTTTGGGCCAACCCCTGCATGGGACAAGTTCATCTGACAAAGGACGTGCCTGTGACAGTTTGGATGTGGCTTGGCGGTGCTGCACTCCTGCCCAGTGCATTACAGGAAATTTTCCCCCCTGGAGAACTGCTTTGGGATAAGGTTTCACGATGGGACCATAACTCATGTTCAGGATCTTGACATGCCAGAGGGTTGGCCCAGCAATCACCTAACCCGCTCTGTATTTCCATGGCACTCCCTGTAGCTGGAGGATGTGTTTTGGGGGTTTTCAGGGGCTGATCTCACTGAAGACTTGTCTGCATTCCACCCTGCGTTAGCGGTTTGTGAAGTGTTCCTCTGTCAGGCAAGGCTAAAATGAAGCTGCTCTTTCCACCCTGCAGGCTGAACTTGAAATCCAGAGCGATGCCGTGGAACCGGGACAAAAAGTCGTTATTGTAGACGACTTGCTTGCCACTGGAGGTGAGAGGAGCAGGCAGTGTTAGAGCACATGTCATGCACGTACGTGTGCGTCGGGAGCAGCTCTGGGGTTTGAAGCTTACCTCGGCGCTGCTCCCGGGGTGACGATGTTTCTGCTCCGCCTCGGTGTTGTGCAGGTACCATGTGTGCAGCCTGTGAGCTGATGAAGAGGCTGAAGGCTGAAGTCCTGGAGTGCCTGGTGATCATAGAGTTAAAACTCCTGAAAGGGTCAGAAAAGCTCAAGTCCGTCCCTTTCTATTCTCTGCTGCAGTATGACTGAGGAGGAGCCGGGAGAAGGGAAGCCGCTGAGTTTGGGGCTTTATTCAGCAACTCTTGCTGTCACGAGGGGGTGGACGGGGGGGGGAAACCTACAGTTTTGATCCTGGCCAGATGCTTATACAATCATAAGTCCTATTTATTTTCCAAGCCACAGATTAAGGTGTGTTAAGCGTAAGGATTCTTTTCAGAGTTCATCCTTTTGGGAAGAAGAAACAGCCTCATTGTTTTGGGGGGGATGGAGACCAAGATACAGCTTCACTGAATTTATTTTATTTTTTTTTTAAGAGACCAAAGTGAAAATACTGCTGCTGAGGCAGGAGAGGTCCAATAGTTTAGGGGGCCCAGCATTCCCTTTCGGTTGAGCCATGCCCGGAACCCGCTAAAAGTTTGCCAAAGAAACACAGAAGATGGGCAAAAAGGGATTATTTGTCAAAGGGATAAATCCCTCAGTATTTGACCTCAGAGGAAGGTCTGGTTGCTCTCTGCTGTCGCTCACACCGGAATAGGTTGCTTTTACATTAAGGTAGTGCTTGGTAAGGAGAATTAAGTGCCTGCCCAGACCTGTGTCCTGAAATCTGGAGGCAGCTGCTGCCAGCACAAGGGAGGTTGCTGGTGTAGATGAGCTCAGACATGGTGTCAGCTTGCAGCTTGGCTCGTGGTCTCCTTTCCTTGCGACCGCGGGAAGCTGAAGGTCTCTTGTAGGAAGCTGTCTGCCTTCCCTTGCTCTGGGGTGCTCCTTAGCAGGGAGTTTCACAAAACTCAGAGCAATCTACATCATGAGAGGTAGCGCAGAGGTGGGCGCCAGGTGGGGAGGAAGAAGGGGGCCATGCACATGCTCGGGGCTGTTCACCTGCCCAGCAGCACTGGCACCTACTAGAGCCAGCAGCTCCAGCCAGGCCTGGCAGCTTTTGCTGAGCACAAATTCCCCCTCTACTGCACCATTTCTGACTCCGTTTGCTGGGTTCTTCCTGGGGCATCGGGATGTCGAAAGGACGATGCCGGTTTGGAGCTCATTCTTGTTTGTACGTTTGGTGTCAGATAAGGCCAGAGGAAGAAAGAAAAGGTGTTCTGCTTTTGCAGCCGAGCTCCGGCTGTCGCACTGGGCTTGTGGTGGTGGCGTGGGGTTTGGAGATGCTCCCTAGAGCTTAGTTTAGTCAGAGGACTAGCTAAGACTCAGCGTGCCAAAACTTCCATCTGCCTGAAAACATCAGGGACTGTGTCCCTGTCCTAGCAGGGGCTGAACTCACTGGTAAAATAAATGCTGACTTATTTTTATTTTTTCTAACCTGTCTCAGAGCTCTTCTTGCAGTAACTGAAGCTGTTAGTTACCCTTGTGAGTGTCTTCCTCCAAACCCAGGCTGCCAGTGGAGAGCAAGGTTGTGGCATGACCTCCCCCTTGCCCCCCCAAACACTCGGAAGGAATCTCTTGCCAGGACTGAGCCCTTCAGGTATCTTTTCTCCAGGCTTGGCACCAAGCTCTAGCTGGAGGGGGGTACCCAGGTCCTGCTGGGTTGCAGTAGAAGTCCCAGTGCCAGTGGGTGCATAGACCAAGCCCCCCCACAGCTCAGCTCACCTTCCCCATCCAGCACATGGGGCTGCCTTCCACTTGTAAGGGCCATTATGGCTATTTTTATCACTGTTTCCTGAAAAGCCACTTCAGTGGCTGCTCAGTTTGCACTGAGAAACACCATTCCCCTGGGAGAAACCTACCCCAGGGCACTTGTTTTCGCAGCCAGCCCCTGCACGGAGCCAAGGGAGGGAGCGCCTCGCATACTTGGCACGAGGAGGGGGTCCCTGCTGCGAGGGAGAGAAGGGAAAAATTAGATCCACCCCAAAAAGCCGTGGAAAGCAGCTGCGCTCTGTGGAAGCGAGCGTAAGCCCTGCCAGTGCCAGAGCTGGCTGCGTGCGGGGCCAAGGGGTGACATCAGGGAACCCGGGGACGGTGCCTTTGCGTTGGCTGGGCTGCAAGCAACCGTTGATGTAATTTGCTCGTAGAAACAAGGTTTTTCTCCTAAGCAGCAGAACAGGAGCTCGCTGTGAGCTCCCCTGGGGCAGGCATCTGCCTGCCAGGCTGCTGAAACCAGCCCCACGCCCCCTCCACTGCAGTGAGGCCCATTCAGCGTGGCCAGTAGCCTGCCCTGCGCCGAGCCCAGCCTCGCACCTCGGCCCTGTGCATCCCCTCCAGCTTCTGGGCCAGGTTTAAACCCTCCTCTCTGGAAACTGGGCTACCTCCTGCCAGCAGTGCCACTTGGCTGGCGAGCAGGGGCCTGGAGGAGGAAGAGGAGGAGGGCCTGCTCCCTTGGGCTGTGCTACTGGGATCTCTGATGCAACCAGCCTCTGAAACCAGCACTCCAAATTTTCAGGATTTTTTGGAAACCTCACTTCCAAGCTTCCCCCTCACCCCAAGGAATGAAGGACAGTCAGACAGTCACCTTTCCCTGCAAGTCCTTGATGTTTCATGTTAAAACCAGCAAAGTTTGGCTCAGAAAGCGGGGTGAGGTGTTTCCCACGGGACAGCTCCCACCTCCTCCCCTGCACCCACGCTGCCCTGACCTGGGTGTTGGGCCAGGCCAGCACCTCTGCCACAATCAGTGCCCTCTTCCCAAACCACTTCAGCCCAGTGACCTGGGCTTTCCCCAGGGGGGGGCGAAAAAAAAAAAACAACACCCCACACACCCACCCCGCTCAACCCCCGCAGGAGCTGCTCCACAGCCCCTATTTACAAAAGCTGTATTCAGTTCCCTGCAAACCCACGCTCACTTTTTCCAGTTAATTTTTCTCCAGGAGCTGGATGAGGACCCAGCCCTGCCCCGCGTGTGCCGGCCGGCGCCAATTGCCATGGAGAACCGCGGCGCAGAGAGGCAGCTCACCGAGGAAGAGCACTGGGTTAACACAAGTCAGCTATATTTAAAACATTTAATACAAATATGTTTTGACAAGTCCTGTAGTTGTTTCCAGCGAGTCCTGGAGATGCGTTTTCCCTCCCTTAAAAACGGAACAAGGCCCGGAGCTCCAAAAAACATCAATTTGTGACTTCTTCTCTCACTCCTTCCTGCCTGTCACCCTCTCACCCTGCCCAGTGCTGCCTCCACCCCACCAGGGCCCAGTTAATGGAAGAAACCTCCTGTATCAAACCTTCAGGAGAACACAGAAAAGCTGAGAAAAACTTAACTATCTCCTCTTCCCTGCTTGCATCGTTACCGCAGGTTAGGGGAGCTACAGTCCTCAGGGACCCTGGCAGAGGAATTAGTTAAAATTAAGGCGTTTTGCTCTTCAGACATCCCTGTCAACGCACACCAGTTCCCGGAGCGCAGTCGCGATTTGCTACATTTAGAAATTGCACAGGGGAAGCCTTGATGCTTGAGGGGGGTGCTCAGAGGGCTTCTGCCTCCTTTGCCGCCTTGGTGAGCGTCTCCGTGACGAGGCTGAGGTCCTTCCCCTTGTCCAGTTTGATGTAGGTGTCCGTGCTGAGGGTGTGGATCCTCACCCAGTCGGGCAGCAGCTCTGCGAAGAGGCGCAAGTGTTTCTCCATCTCGCCTGCGAAAAGGAGCGGTGGCCACCGGGTCAGAGCTCAGCTCCCCACCCCTTCCCTCCCACACCGGCGAGGAGAACCATTCCCCACCCTTCCACCAAATTTCCTACTGGGAGGCATCTGCGCGTCGTAGCTGTCAGCCATGCGGGCACAAGCCACCTCCATGGTCAGCGCCGGCTTCTTCTCGGCCACGAAGACGTTGCGCAGGATACGGGCCATGGCCGGCAGCCGCCCCAGCATGGCCAGTCGCTCCTCCTGCTGCGGGTCCCGCGTCATCAGCGCCTGCAGCTTCTGCGCCTCCTTCGCCCGGATCTTGGGGAGCGGAGAAGATGGGGTGAGTGAGGCACAGGAAACTCCCCCCCCCATCCTACCCCAGCGTTATGGCCAGGACTGAATTACTCACCCTCTCGAGCAGGGCCTGGGACACCCCTTTGAGAGCACTGGAGGTGCTGGCAGGGGACGGTGCTTTGGAAACCACCGGTTCCCCCGCACCGGCTTCAGCGGTTCTTAAGGCCAGGTTGGCAAGAGCTTTTTCCATCTGCTCATGGGGAAGAGGGAGGAGGAGTTGGGTTACAGCTCGCGCTGGAGGAAGGAGAAGTTTCCCCTCCGCCGCCCCTGCCGCCACATCCCCATCTGACCCATCCCTGCCTGTGGAGGACAGCTTGGGGCGCTTCATCTCCTCTCTCAGCCCCCAGAATCAGCCTGAAACCAGTCCTAGACCACAACCAGCCACGCTTACAGCCAGGCTCACGTTCCCACCTGCCCCCATCCTACAGTGCTCCGAGTCCTGTGGCTCAGAAGTGATCCTTGCCGACCCCAATCTGGGAACATCCTCCTGGAGAAACAGCTGCTCTGAGGTCTGGCAGCCCCGCTCCTGGCTCACCTTAGGGCTCAGCATCCCCCGAGCTGCGCTCAGCACCTCCTGGGCCGTGCTCAGCCTGTCCTCCTGGGGTGGCCGTGGCAGCTCCGCCGGGCTGATGTCCGGCACCTCGTCCACGTTGAAGCGGGGATGCCAGCGGGTCAGCTTCTCCTCAGGCACCACCATGGGAGGGCTGAGGGCGGCCAGGAACGCCTGGAGAGGGACGAGAGCTGCATCACAGCCAGGTATGGGGGAGCCGGCCATTGCCCCGCGCTCCAGCACAGGTTGGCAACTGGCTTGGAGGAAATCCAGAGCCAGGAGATTCCAGCTGCCCACCAAGAGCATCTCGGAGGAACCAGCAACATCCTTCAGCCTGGATGTCAGCCTGCTCCTTCCACCCGCTTCTCCAGTGCCCAGAGCAACCCAGAAGTGGAGGGTGCTGGGGGGGGGGGGGGGGGGGGGGGAGTCCTCACCTTGTGATGCTGCTTGACGATGTTCACCAGGTTGCGGTTGAACTCCTTCCGACGTGCCAGCAAGCGCGACGCCGACAAGTGCGGGCGGCCGTCCACTTTCTCCTCTGCAAGGAGAGACACGAGCATCACCCGCAGCACCTCGGCTTCACCACGCCCGAACCTCAGGAAGGACAGGCCCAGCTCCCCGCCGCGCTGCCCGAATTGCTGCCCCATCATCTTCCCGCTTGTCCCAAAAGTGTTTTCCACTTCCAACCCGCTCAGGCCCTTATGTGCCAGATGATTATCTAAGAGGGGGATGGTTGTCCTGATGATTGTCCTGAAGGGTCCAGGAAGGCTGGACACTCTTTAAGAAAGTCTTAACGGCACAGAAGCTGGCGGCAGAGAAGGCCGCCCTGGCTGAACAGGGAGCTTTGGCTGCAACTCGGGGAGAAAAAAAAGAGTTTACAGGCTTTGGAAGAAGGGGCTAGCCACTCACAATGATTACAGAGATGCTGTGAGGTTATGCAGGGCAGAAATCAGGAGGTCTAAAGCCCAGCTAGAAATTAATCTGGCTTCAGCAGTCAAAGATAACAAGAAATGTTTCTATAAGTACTTCAACAGCAAAAGAAAGACCACAGAGAGCCTCCATCCCCTGCTTTTGGGGGACCCCAAAAACATTTTCCACTTCCAACCCGCTCAGGCCCTTATGTGCCAGATGATTAAGAGACCGAGCCAGGAGCACCCCTGGGGATTCAGGGATCCCAGCCAGGACCGAGCGTGGACGGGGGCCCCTCTGAGCCGTACGTACCTTCCCCCAGCACCGGCTCCAGCGTGAGCTGGTAGTCAGACTTCTTCATGCCATTGCCAAAGGTGGGAATGTTCTTCTCCTGGCGCAGCCTGTATGAGGTGGGGTAAACTGCCTTGATCTGCCCCACGTGCCGCTCCTCAAACTGCCTGCAACAGCACCCCGAGAGGTCGGGATCCCCCAAGAGCTGACACCAAGGCCCAAGAGCTTCAGTGGGGACCCCAAAACGTGCTGCCAACTTACTTGCGCATCATATCCTGCACCCCCTGCTTAACCTTGGCAAAGGTGACGGTCTCGGCGCGGTTGAAGAGCATCCCGGTGATGGTGTCCACGCTGCGGAACATCTCCGCCAGCACCTTGAACTTGTAGGGCAGCGTGAGCCCCGGGGGCAGATCCTGCGCAAGGGTGTGGAACCGCTGGTATGCGGGGGTCTTCTCGCTGCTGGGAATGAAGATGGGGAGGGGGTCAGGGTCCCCCCCACACAACAGCCACAGTGAATGTGGTGCTGGGATGCCCCCCCCCACCCCGAGACCAGCCAGGATGGTGGTCCTGCTGCTAAAAGCATTAACCAAGGAACAAGCGCCAGGACAAGAGGGAATGGCCTCAAGCTGCGCCAGGGCAGGGTCAGACTGGCTCTTAGGAAGGATTTCTTTGCAGAAGGGGTTGTTGGGCGTTGGAATGGGCTGCCCAGGGCAGGGGGGGAGTCCCCATCCCTGGAGGGGTTGAAGAGTCGGGTTGACCCAGCGCTGAGGGATCTGGTGGGGTTGGGAACGGTCAGGGTGAGGTTCACGGTTGGACTGGAGGAGCTTCAAGGGCTTTTCCAACCCAGATGACTCTGGGATTCTGTGACCTCAAAGCCAGGGAGCTGCATGCCCACCCTGGTTGGGTGGAGAGGGGTCCCCCCCATCCCCAAACCCCCTCTCTGAGCAACCTGTGCCAGGATCTGGGTCCCACCACCAGTCCTGGGGATGTCAACGCCCCAATACTCAAGGCAGAGAAGCCCTTTGCGTGCAGCAGGGCCATCCCAGCACCTCCACACCCCCTCCACGGGGGTCGGAAGACCCCTGCAAGCAGCAGAAGAGGGACACCCCGATTTCCCCTCAAATCTGGGGTCACATCCCCAAAGCTGCTCCTCACCCGGCCTCCACCACAGGAGCTGCCGCTCCAGCGTCCCCCGACGGCCGTGCTCCCGGCGTGGCTCCGCTTCCCGCTTTCCTCTCACGGATCCGCAGCTCCAGTTGCCGCACTCGCTCCAGACGGCTCCGCAGGTCGGTGCTGGCCCCGGCGGGAACGGGTGGCAACTGGGCCACCTGGGCCACCTGCTCCTTCACCTTCTGCAGGCGGCACCTCAGCCCAGCCAGGTCCTCCTGAGTGGGGCGGGGGGGGACACAGGGTCAGAGGACGAACATAACAAAATCGGGAGCAGAAAGCCAGGCTCATCCCATACCTGCTGCAGACGCCTGGTTGTCCCCGGGGGCGCTGTGCTGGGCTGTGTCCCCCCATCCTGCCCCCGGCACAGGGGGTCCGCTGCCCGGTCCAGCGAGGGCGTCATCAGGGGCCGAGCGGTGGCCGGAGGCAAGGGGCTGGTGGCTGGCGAGGGGCTGATTGCCTGTGAGAGAGCGGAGGAGTGTTAGAGGCTGCCTGGGGAACCCACCCTGCTGTGGCCCCCTCCCCAGTGCCCCCCCAAGGCCTTATACTGGGGGATGGGGGGGGCTGCACTGGGGGCAGGGGCAAGCCCTGAGGCGGGGGGTCTGCATCAGGAGAAGGGGGACAAGCCCTGGGGGGGGTCTGCATAGGGGGGCTGCACTGGGGGCAGGGGGCAAGTCCTGTGCGGGGGTTTCTGCATCATAAGGGGGACAAGCTCTGGGGCAGGGGGTCTGTACTGAGGGGGGGGGGGGGGGGGGGGCACGGTGGGGGCTGCACCAGGGGCAGGGGGCAAGTTGTGGGGGGGTTTCTGCATCAGGACAAGGGGAACAAGCTTTGGGGGGGGTCTGTACTAAGGGAGGGGCATAGGGGGGCTGCACTGGGGGCATGGGGCAAGCCCTTGGGGGGGGGCTCTGCACTGATGGGGGGGCGGGTCAAGCCCTTGCAGGGGCAGGGGGTGCTGCTGCTCCGGACACGGTGCCCTGGTTTTACGCACCTCCCCCCCCCTCCCCGTTTTAAGGCCGCGGCGCATCCCCGACCCCGGCAGCTCCCTACCGCGGGCGGCCGCGTCCCCGGTCCCGCATCCCGGTCCAGCTCCAACCTCTTCCGCGCCGATTTCCCGCCGGGTTCCCCGGAGCGGGGCCCGGCCGGTGGCTCCGTTTCCATCTCTCGGCGGCTCCGCTTCCTCCCCGCCACCCCCCGCACGGCCGGGGAGCCCCCGCGGGCCGGGGTACGCGGCGAACCGGGCGGCGGGGGGCTGAGCCCCGTTGGGGCAACATCCTCCGCCTCCCGCTGAACCGGGGGACCGGTAAGGGCGGCCTTGACCCGGCGGCCGCCGCCGCGCTTGCCCGGGGCTCCGGTTGCCGCTTTCGTGCGGCTGAAGAAGTCGGTGAGGCGCAGCTGGGCCATGGCGGTGCCGGGGATGGTCCCGGTGCTGGTGCCGGGATGGTCCCGGCGCGCCAACACGTGTCCCCGCCAAACCCCCCGCTCTTGGCGGGAACGCGCGCGGCCGCGGCCCCGCCCCCCGGCGGGTCGGGAGGGTCACGTGAGGCGGAATTGGCGCCACGGGGGTTCTTAAAGGCGCCGCGGCCCCTATAACCCTGCTCCACGTTTGGGGAGGGAGGGGAGGAAACACACACGGGGCTGCTCGGCTGCGGGGGATCGGGCCCATTCCCTGGGGGGCTCCGACTTTTGGCTGCTTGGGCTGCCCGGCCCTCGGGGGGTGTGGGGGAGCTGCGACTTAGGGGGGAGCACCGGGGAGGGGAAAAGCAGGGCAAGCAGCACGTGAAATGGCGCTGGCCCCTGGGCTAGTGGTCGCTCACTTTATTTGCTCTCCCCATGTACGGCCGGGGAGCTGCTTGTTTCCAACAAGCCCTGCTGGGCTCCCAGCGACAGCTCGATGGTGGCCAAGGGGTCCCTCGAGGGACGCTGCCACCTTCCCCCCCTGCATCTGTGGTTCCGGGCAGTGGCCAGCGCTCTGCTTAGGGCCACAAGTGTGAACAAGGGGCCCTAGAAGCACCCACAGCCCCCCTGCGTGCCCCACGGCCTGCCCACGGGCTAATGGCACTGCCCGGACGTGGGGGGAAGCTTGTTTGTCCATAAAACACCTCGCCGGGCACTCAGGCTGTGCCCGCAGCACATTACAGGGCCGCAATGTTCCCCGGCAGCTCGCTTAAAGCCAGAGCGAGGCCGGGAAAGTGGAGCGGGGGCCACTCAGGGCCGGATTCGGCGGCCCACGGCAGGGCTCTGGGGTGTCGTTGCCTGCACCCATTTACTGCCACAGATTCCGTTGCCAGCCCGGCTGCGGCGCGGCGGGGGCTCGGGGCTGGGAGTGAGCGGCTGGCGTGGGTTCCTGCATCCATTCTCGGGGGGGGGGGGGATGTGCAGCCCGGGGCTTTTGCTGCGGTAATTTCCACGCTGAGGTCTCAGGGATGTGGGTGTTGGCGCTGAGATCCGGGACTCGGCGTTGATGAGCGGTTTCGTGACACGAGTGAATCCCGCCAGGTCTCAGCGATGAGGGTCGCCGTGGCTGGGCGGGGGGGGCCGAGTCCCTGCTCTGAGGATGCTCGGGGGTGATTTGGGCACCCGCAGCCCAGCCCAGCTCCCACGGGGGGGCTGTGCCCAGCAAAACCCACCTGGACACACGTGTTTGGGGACCCTCGGGCCCATCCTGCCCACGGTTCAGGGGCTGTGGCGTGGGCAGCGGTGTCCGGATGGCTGCGGCTTCAGCGGAACATCTGGGGTTTGGGCCTGGGAGGGGGGGAAGAGCCCCAAAAATGCTGGAGGGGGCCCAGGGAAGAGAGCAGAGCCCGCCGAGGGGGGGAGTGGGTCGGCGACGTGCCAGCTGGATGCCAGTTTGTGAAGCGTGTTCGGAAAACAAACATGGGGAAGCTAAAAAATGCGGGGAATTTCACGGGCCGATGCTTCCTGTTAGGGGCTGGTGGTTACTGGCACTGCCTGGGCTACTGCCTGCTGCCCCGTGGCCACTGGCCACGATGCCCTCACCGGCGATGAGGGCATGCCACCGGCTGTGCTCAGTGCCGGCCCAGCTCGGGGTGCAGCAGCGAGTGTGGCACCCAGCCGCCTTCATTTGGCCACCCAGCTCCCAAGGTGCATGGCCACCCAGCTGCCCTCGTTTGGCCACCCAGCTCCCAGGGTGCGTGGCCACCCAGCTCTGGGGACATGACATGACACCCAGCTCCCAGGGGGACCCGGCTGCTCCCAGGGGGGGAGCACACCCGAGCCCCCCACTCCCATGCCGCTGCCCCGGCTGCAGGGCTCTGCGCCGGCATTACTGAGCCCCGGGCTGGAGCGGAGCACTCAGCCTCAATTAACTCCGGCCTTTTATTATTATTTTTTTTTTAACACAAAGCAAACAGGAAGCACATCAGCTTTTTTTTTTTTTAATTATTTTTTTTTTAGATAGATTTATTTCCCTTGCTGCAAATGCCCTTGCTGCCGGCAGCGGGGTGGGGGGGGTGGGGGTGCGGGGTCCGGGCTCACCCCGACCAGGGTGGGGGGCGTCGGGGCTGAGACCGGCCAACTCGTGGCAGCAGTGGCGGGGCTGCAGTGCCGGCGGGCGGCGCTAGGCGGGCCGAGCCGGACCGGGCAAAGCGGAGCGGAGCCGAGCCGAGCCGGACTAGCCCGCCGCGAGGGGCGGGCGGCGCCGCTTTATAAAGGCGGCGAGAACGAACCCGGGAGAAGAGGGGAGGGGGGGGGGCGGGGGGGGGGGGGCGCGGAAAAAAAAAAGCGCGGCCGTTTTCTGCGCTCCGGGACCGGCCAGTGGGGCCTGCCCAGCCCCGGCGGGGCGGAACGGAACGGCTCGGCACGGCTCGGCACGGCTCGGCGGGGCATGGGCCGGCCCGCCGGCGGCTGACGGGATGGAGCGGCGGGGGCTGTGTGCGGGGCTCTACTGGCTACTGCTGCCGCTCGCCCTGCTCGCCGGTGAGTGCCGGGGGGGGGGGGGGTGCGTTGTGTCTGTGTGTCCCCCCCACGCGTGAACAGCGTCGCGGTGCTCCCCAACCCCGGGGGGAGGCGGGTGGGTCGGTGTGGCTGGACGCACACAGCCTCCCCCTCCCTCCGCCGCCCGGAGCCCCACGGGGAGGGATCACACTGCGTGTGTGTGTATCTCCCCCCCCCAGCCCCACGGGGGACCACGCTGCGTGTTTGTGTCCCCCAAGCCCCATGGGGGACCCACTGCATGCCCCCCCGCGGGACAGAGCCTGCTTGGGGGAAACGCTGCAACTTGTCTAGGCTGGGGGGGGGGGGGCAGCGCCCCGCGTGTGTGTGTGCCCTCTTGTCGTGTGTGTGTGTGTGTGTGTGTGTGTCCCGCGTGGGTACAGCCAGTGGGCACCCACACCCCCAGCACCGGGCACCCGTGGGGCTGAAACTGTCCCGTGTCACCCCACTCGCTCCTCTGCCTCTTGATTTGGGGGGGGGGGGGGCAAAGAGTGTGCTGGGACAGCCCCGGGGATGGGCGATGCTCGGGGGGGGCTCCTGGCACCCACCCATCCCCGTGGCCGCAGCGGGGAGCGGGGCACCCACCCCTCCTGCCGCCGCCTTCGCGGGGGCCGCGGCTCCTAAGCTGCTCCCAGCGCCCGTTTGAAGCCAAACTGGCCTGTCACCACCCAGCGAGGCAACCGTTTGGCTACCGGCCTGGAAAATCCCCGTGTCCTGGGACGCGCAGAACAAGAATCGGCTCTTTGAACCCCGGCTGCTCAGGGGGAGCCTGTTCGGGGACACTGCGTTTACCTTTACCTAGACGCAAAGGAAAGAAAAACCCTCTCCATAAACAGGATTGTTCAAGGGGCTCCTTGTTGCCCGGGCGGGGGCTGGGGCTGGCCACCGTCACCGGGCTGGCACGACCCGTGCAGGGGGGTCCGCGGGCCCGGGGGAAGCGCCGGCGTGAATTTTGGGGTAGCGTCACCCGGAGAAAGGGACGGAGTGAGGGGACGGGAGCAGCGTCCAGGCAAGAACCACCGGGCCCCGGCTGCGTTTTGGGGAGCCGGGCTGGGGTGCGCGGTGCTGGCTTGTGCCGCCGGCGCGGGGTGAGTCTTGCTGGCGGAGGAAGTCGGTGACTGTTGAAAAAGCTTTTTCTTTATTTGCTCGGGTTCGTTCGAGGAGTGACTCAGTGCATCGCGCAGGATGTGAGGAGGTTTAATTATAACCCTGCCTACGGACGGGGCTTGGGGAAGGAAGGTGGCCGGGTGCCGCTTTGCACGAGGCCTCCCGGGCCAGAGGGGTGGCAGCCGCCGCGCTGGGACGCGGGAGCTGCCGGGTGCATCCCATGGGTGCGTGGGGCGACACGTGGCCTCTGGGCGCGGCCTCGTGCATGGGGCCCTTGTGCCCCAATTATCTTGATTTAGCCCCAAATCGTGTCTGGCTTGCTTGACCCGCTCCGGCACGGGATGTCGTGCCGGGGACCCGTGGTTGGTGATGGCGGTGGTGTTGTGCCCCCGGTGAGATTGTAGGTGGCTTGTTTAAATATGAGGGGGGTGTTGTCCTAGGAGAGCAGCTCCCTCCCGCTCCAGCCGCTTGTCAAAATAGTCCTGTGGGTGACTCAGGGGGGGCCTGGGGCCTCACACCGGCACCGAGGGGGAAACTGAGGCACGGGGAGGGGGGGAATGCGGCTCATCCTGCTGCACCTGGGGGGGGAAGGAAGAGCCCCGGAGCACGACCCGCCTGTGGCCCTTCCTTCCCCGGCAATTCGGCTCTTCCCAAACGTCCGGAGGATGTTTGCTCGTGGCTCCTGGCCAGCTCGGGGTGGGTGGAGGTGCAGGAGCTGAGCCCCACGGTGCAGCTCGGAGCAGCCCCCAGCTTCCCACAGACCCCCACGGTGCACCTCAGGGCAGCCCCCCACTTCCCATGGACCCCCACGGTGTGGCTCAGGACAGCCCCCCGCTTCCCACGGACCCTCACGATGTGGCTGGGTTCAGACCCCTGCTTCCCGTGGACCCCCATGGTGCACTTTGGAGCAGCCCCCCGCTTCGCACAGCCCCCCACGGCGTGGCTTGAAGCAGCCCCCCACTTCCCACGGACCCCCACGGCGCAGCTCAGGGCAGCCCCCCATTTCCCACGGACCCCCACGCCGTGGCTCCCAGCCGTATCCCCACCCAGCACAGGCATCTCAGCTCTATCCTGCCTGGCAGGGGTGCTGGGGAGCACGGAGCTGGCAGGGAGCGGGGGGGGCACAGCCTGCCGTGCCTTCCCACCAGTGCACATCCCACCCGTGGGGTGACCGGGGTGGGGGGAGCAGCTCTGCACCAGGACCCCCGGGCTGGGTGACGGTCCTGGCTGTGCTGGGTGCTCAGGCAGAAGGGATGGGTGAGGGTGGCACCCCCCCTCCCTGGGGCTATAGTGTCCCCCAAATTGGGGGGCGCCTGACTCGGGGTGCGGCCCCTCCTGGATGAGCCCCCCCCCTGCCCAGCCAGGAGGTGATGGGGTGCTGGGGGGTCCCTGGCGGGGGGTCCTGGCTAGCCCTGGGTGCCGCAGGAGGCTGGTACCCAGCTGGGTGCTGGCGGGCGCGTGGGCTGCAGGCAGCTGCCTCCTGCGGTCAGGTGCTTTTTATAAAATGAAGGGAAATAAAAAAGAGGAGGGGAAAAAAAAAAAAAAAAAAAGGAAAAAATTAAAAAAAAAAAAAGCCAAGCCACCGCTGTCTCCAAGAGCAATAACTGCTGTTTCCTCCCCAGGCGCACAGGGGGATGGGAGGCAAAGGGCTGGCTGCCTGCAGCCTGCCCGCACGCTGCCCGCGCCGGGGTGCCCATCTCCCCAGCACCCAGCCTTTTGCACCCGCCCCCGCATGGCCCCATTGAGGTGGGGGACGCGGTGGGGGAGGTCCCCATGCTGCCCCCAGGGCTCGCCCCCACTAACTGGGGGGGGGTTGCAGGGGCTTTATCACCAAGGGTTCAACCCTTCGCCTCCCCTGCACCCTGGGTGCGGCAGAGTCCTGGGGTGCCCGTCGGGGCTGGGCGAGGAGGGGGGGGTGGGAAATGTTAGGGTGCATCAAGGAACGTCCCAGTGCGATGGGGTCGATGTGCACAGACATCCCAGTGCTGAGCCCATGGCTCGGGGGGCCCCTTGGCATCGGCTGTGCCACCCCGGCGTGTGCCCGGCTGTGGGTGCTGGGGAAGGGGGTGTCCCCCAGCACTGGGGTGGCAGCTGCCATGTCCCCTGTCCCGTTGCATAAGCCACTGGTTTCCCAAGCTGGCAGCCGTGGCACCCGCTGGCGCCAGGCCCGGTGCCCTCCCGGGGCAGCTCCCGCAGCACCCCCGGGGGAGCAGGGGCCGGCCACTGCCTCGGTGCTGGCAGGAGTGGGATTAATTTTCCACAAAAACAGGATACGGCGGTGAACCGATGGGGCTGCTCCCGCTTCCCGGAAAGAGGAGCCGGGGCTGGGAACATGCACCCGGTGACTGGCTCTCCTGGTGTGGCCGGTTTTGGGGCTTGCTGCTTTGGGGCTGCCTGGATTTTGGGGTGGGGGGAGAAATCCCATGGGGAGAGCCGCTGAGGCTGGGGTTCATTGGCCAGGCTCTGGTTTGCAGCCAGCGGGTGCAGAGCGCAGGGTCCTGGGTGCAAAGTGATACCCTGGGGGACCCAAACTGGGTCCCCCCCCTGGCCCTGGGGACCCCAAGTTGGGCCCAGTTAGCCGGGAGGCAGGACCCAGCTGCAGGGAAGCGGCTTGGCAGAGCTGCCTGGCTCTGGCAGCAGGTAACGGGCCTGTGTGAAAATAGCAGGGCAGGCAAGGAATTAAAGAGCTCTTCTAATTAATCCTGAGCGGCCGCAGGTCCCCGCAGAGCCAGCGGCTGCGCCGATGCCAATCGCTGTCCAGGCTGTGCACGGGCACAGGGTGGATGGTGCTGTGTGGGTTCCCTATCGCCGCTGGGGTCCAGGGACCCCTCTTTTCCCATGCCCTTGGGTACGGATCTGTCCCTGGGCACGGGATGGTGCCCGGTTTGCAGGGAGGGGGTTGTGCCAGACCCCGACCCTCTCCCACCACCGCCCTTCCCACGCTTCCCAGCCCGGTGGCAACGAGAGAGACCTCGGTGCTGGCTCTCCCTGGCCACCCCCACCCTCACCGCTGGGTCCCTGCCCTCCCCTGGGGTCCCCGATGACCCCGCTCCCCTCCCATGGAGAGATTAAAGGCCGGCGTGAAGGAAACATCTCACCCAGCTCCCCGGCGCCGTGATTTATCCTCCTCCCGGCACATTAACATCGTTAATATTTCAAGCGCTGCTGGCTGCCAGCGCCGGCCGTGGTGGCGGTGAACTCCCCGGCAGCGTGGCTGCTCGCCGGGGGGCGGAAAGGGGGTCACAGAGCTGGGGAATGGGGGTTTGGGGTGCAAATCCAAGAGGACCTTGCTGGGGGTACAAGGGGGACGCTCAGCGTGGGCCAGATCCTGCCCCGTGCGTGTGTGGGCAATGGTGCTGCTCGTGTGGGGAGGGGGGCAGTGGGTGCCACAGCACCCACCCACCCACCTGCCTGGCTCCCATGGGTGTGGGAGGGCGGGTTTCTCTCCCCACACACCAAACTGGTTTTTCTCCCCACGCCGGGCACTTTCCCTGCTGTCAGCACCACGGGGAACCGGTTTCCTCCGAGTGTGCAGGACTGAGCACCCACTCCCCGTGGGCACGGCACGCCCTGCCACGGAGGCGGGGGTGCAGAGCTGGGCACCCCAAACTGGGCTGCATCATCCCGGGGGACTGCTCCCTGTAGCCTCATTTATTATTTTTTTTTCCCCCCTTTTTCATCCTTGAGCCCTTAAAAGCTGGTTGAAGCAGGGGTTGAGCACTGACCACTGTGCCAGCAGCTTTCCCGGCGATACCTCGAGTTGGGGTGGAGGGGGAGCTGCTGGCCAGAGGGTCCCATGGGTACTGGCTTGGCCCTGGGGTGCAGCAGGGTGCTCTGCATTTGCTGGCCCTTCCCAATGCCTGACGTGACCCCAAGCCGCTGCCACCGGGATGCCAGCTCAGTGCTGGCCCAGGAGTGACATCCCTGGCACTGGTGGCATAAAATGTGTGGGTGACACTGTTGCTCCAGGCACGGGTGGTCCCTGTGTGTCCCCCCCAGTGCCCAGCAATGCCCGTGGGTCTCCCCACAGTCCCTGTTGTCCCCGCCGCTCTCGGGCAGCCCCCAGCCCAGGTGATGCCAGCAGGGCTCTGTCACAGTCGGTCGCCTCCGGGCCACCAGCACCCACCGCGGCTGGGACAGGGGCTCACGCTGGGGCTGGTTCCCCCCAGACACCCAAAGGACCTGGCGCGGGGGTGGGCTGTGGGGTTGGTGCCAGGCCTGGGGGTGCCAGTGGCCATCGTGGGGTGGGGGGACTGGCTGGCCCCCACGTTAAGCCGGAGCAGCGGCTCGCCCCCCGCGCCGGGAAGGCTCCTCTCGGCCCCATCGCCGTTGGCGCGGGAAGGGGAATATTTGCTCCATGAGATCATGGTTTGCCGAAATGTAGCCAGCAACCCTCGGCAGTGTGCAGGGAGGTGACGCGTCCCGGGGTCACCGTGGCGAGGCGGCTGGTGGGATGGTGGTCCTGTCCCCCCCACCCGTGCTCGGGGGCTGCCCGTGCTCCCCCAGGGCAGGGAGGCATCTGGGGACCCCGCTGTGGGGTCAGGGACCGGCATTAGCCCCATGGGTGCTGCGTGGGACGTGCTGGGTGCATTCCTGGGTGCCTCCCCACCCACCCCTCCGCACCCTCTGAGGATCCCTTGCCATTCTGGGGTGCTGGGCTGCTCATGGGGGGCTGCACCGTGTCCCCCCACCTCACCCTGGCCACATCGTCCCTTGCCCTAGGATGTGCCATCCCATTGAAACCTCATAAACACAGGAAGGGCCGCGCCGGGGTTGGTGAGGCCAAGCACATCCCTGGCTCCCAGCCTGCCCCCCCCCCCCTCTTGCCCCCCCATCCCCACGGGGCTGGGGGCTGCCCTCTCAGCCCCCTCTGCCTCACCCCCTCCCCAAGTGGGGTGCCAAAGGGAGCAGGTCCCTGCCATGACTGTGCAGAACCGGGGTCCCCAACACCGATTCCCTGGGGCTGCCCCAGAGGGATTCCCCCTACCCAGAGTTGGGGGGGGGATGTGGGGACACGTCCCTCTGGTTTGCAGAAGAGGGGACAGAGAGATGCCTGGAGCAGGGGCGCAGTTAGAAAGCGAAGCCCCCGTGCCATGCAGCCCCCCCAAAAATCCCTTCCTCTCCGGCCGAGCAGCGATTTGGTGGGTGTCTGGCAGCACCGTGCCTGTCACCGGGGCCTCGTGGCTGGGTGGCCGCAGGGCCCCCGCTGGAACATGTGCTGGTGTCTGTCACCGCTCGCCTGGCCCCTGCACGCAGCCGGTGGGAACGCCGCGTCCCCAACCACGGTGCCCGGGGATGTGTGGCCCCCCCCCGGGTCCCCGTCCCCCGCTGGCGGCAGCTCCATGGGGCGCTGGCTCAGCCCCGCTCCCTGCCCAGCTCCTCCGACGGTTTCCCGCCTGCAAACAAGCTGTAATTTAGGTCTAAAAATAAGCCGGGGAGAGGGGGGAAGGTGGTGAGCTGGTGGCGCGCCCAGAGCGGGGCTGGGGGCAGGTGGGTGGGTGTCCCAGCCTGGCTGTGGGGGTCCCTGCAAACCTCAGCATGGTCTTGCAGGACCCACGTGGAAATGCAGCAGATTTTGGTCGTGGCTCTTGTCCCCTTGTCACCCCACATATCTGGGACTTCTGGTGGGCCCCCCCCCAACCTGTGCCACTCCGGTGGGTCACCGGGACTGACCCAGCCCGGGCTCCTGCCCATGTCCCCCTCTTCCCACTGTCATTTCTGGGGGGGCCTGAAACCCTGTTTGGGACTACCCATCATTTTGGGGTGTCCCTCACCGCACAGGTTGAGGTGCCACTCTCAGGGATCCCCGGGGTGGGGTGCTGCGCCCTCGCCGTGCACTAACCCTGCCTGTACCTCTGCCCACAGCCTGCCTCTTCCGCTTCAACCTCCTCTCCCTGGTGTACCTGCTCTTCCTGCTGCTCCTGCCCTGGTTCCCGGGGCCCACCCCGCACCCCGCCGGAGGTAAGGGGCTCAACCTGGGGCGCAGGCAGGGTGGGCAGCGTGCGGGCAGGTACCTGTCCTTCTTCCCCTGCGGTTTCCCCCCTCCCCGCCTGGGCAGCGTGGCTCCGCATGGCAGCCTCGCTCTGTTAATTATAGCCCGGCTTGGCTATTAATAGCCCTCCAGCTCCAAAATGGTCAGTTTTGAGCCTTATTAACCAGAAACCTCAGGGCTGGGCTGTGCCCGCGGGGTGGGCAGGGATGTACCACGAGCAGCCCCTCCGCCCTGCCGGGGCACGTCCCCCACGGTGGGTATGTGTGGAGGAGGGGGGGTGCAGGGTGCATCTCCCAAGGTGGGTGCATGGGACGTGCCCCCCCCCCCCAGGGTGGCACCGAGTGGCTGTAGCCCCCACCCGTCTCCCTGCTCCTCTGTGCCAGGCTGAGCCACGCTGTGACACAAACCGGCAGCGCCTGGCACGGCCGCGGCTAAAAGCTCTCTGCCCTCTGAATATTTCATGGGCTCACACCGCTGTCAAGAGCTTTCCTGTGGATTTACAGGAAAAAACAAGCAGAGGGAGAGTTTTTGGCCCGGGGCCGCCCCCACCCCCGGCTAGTGTACAGCTGCAGTGGGCTCGCTGCCTGTCCCCCATGGCCAGAAAAGTGGGCGCGTGGCCCGGGAAACTGGGTGGGATGGGGGCACGGCTGTGGCTACTGGAAGGTCTGTCAGGGCTCGTGGTGTGGGAGACCCTCTGGAGCCTCCCACACAGGGTGTTCCACCAGGGATGGGGAGCTGCGCCCAGTGCCAGCAAGGGGCAAGGGTGGTCCCAGGGCCCCCGGCTCCCTGCATTGCCCCGTGCCTCAGTTTCTTCAGGAACGCAGCACAAAGGATGCTCTTAGGATGCGCTGGGTGCACGGGGAGAGGTGTGAGGTCCTGGGAGGGCCGTGACCCTGGGCCGGACCTCCGGCATCAGCCAGAGTGCACCCAGCTCTACCCAGGGTGGTGGCACATCCTGGGGTCACCTCAGGCGATGGATAACGGGTTGCCCATGTCTCACAGGTCACACCGGCCGCCTCCTCAAAGCTCTGCTGGCGACCAGCATCCTCTTCCTCCTCGCCCACTTTGTTTTCCAAATATGCCTCTACACGCTGCCTGTACTGGACCAGCTCCTGGGGCCCAGCTGTGAGTACAGGGTGCTTTGGGGGTGCCCACACCTTCCCTTGCCCTCTCACACCTCTGCTCCCCCAGGCTTCACCCTGTTCCCACGGTGCCCCGGGGCTGCACCCCCAAGCTGGTGTGGGTGAGGGGATTCCATCCTTCTGGGTGCTGGGGGGCTGCTGTGGCTCTGGGGGGTCCCAGCCACGTGCCCAGCACTGGGGGCACTCTGAGGTGGCTGCTGCCCTGGGCACAGACCCCGTCCTGGGTCCCCATGGATGTGGGATGTTGTCCCCGTGGATGTGGGGGGTGTTGTCCCCATGGATGTGGGGGGTGTTGTGCCCATGGATGTGGGGTGTTTTCCCCATGGATGTGGGGTGTTGTGCCCCCTTCCAGGGGGAAGCTGCCTGCTCTGGGTGGCCTCAGCACCTGCCCACCCCAGGTCTGCCAAACTCAGACCCTCCCCTCTTCCCCGCAGGCAGCACCTGGGAGGTCCTCGCCCGGCACATCGGGGTCACCAGGTAAGGGCACCCCAGCGGTGCGGGGCTGGGGGGGCTGGCAGTGGTGGGGGGCACCCCGAAGTCCTCCCCTACCTCTGCTTTCCCCTCCCCAGGCTGGACTTGGGCGACATCCCCAACTCGGTGCGTCTCGTGGCGCCCGATGTTGGCATCCTGCTGGTCTCGTCCCTCTGCCTCTGCCTGTGCCGCCGCCTCGTCCCCAAGGCCGGTGCTGCCGCCCGCGCCCGGAGACTGGAGCCCCTGGAACCCCGTGAGCGGGTGAGAGCCAGCCCCGGGGCCATCGGCAGCATCCCACGGTGGCCGGTCCCCATCCCCTCCTCGGGCAGGGCAGGCTGGGACACAGGAGGCTTGGCATGGGGACGTCTGCGGTGGCCGGGAGCAAGTTTTGGTGGCCTGGCTGGGCGGGCAGCAGTGGAGGAGGGCTGGGTCACCGTCCCGGCATCTCGTAGGCTCGGGGTGACTCAGCAGCGGAGGAGTTTTTGCTCGTGTTTGCTCCCACGTTGCTGTAGGGATCCCGGGAAGATCCCGGCAAAGGGCACCCCCAGGCTCCTGCTGGCACCCCCCACACTAAAACCCCTGGAATCAGAATCAGTGGGGTGGGGTGGGCGATCAGGGGCTGCTGGCACCCACCTTGGCAGGGTGCTGTGCCTGGCAGTGCCAGCGGGGCACCGGGACATGGTGCTGGTGGCACTGGGCTCACCCAGGGAGACCCAACCCCAAGCCGATGGCCCCCTCGCCAGCTCAGCAAACACCCCTTGGGGCTCAGCCCCATTTTGGGGTGCCCTCCACCGTTCCGAGCCATGACGGCGGGCCCGGCTGTGGCCGGGCTGTAACCGGAGCACCGGGCCACTGCGAATGCCTTTACCGTGAGCGCGGGGCCAGCGCGGGAGGCAGCCTGGAAAAAAGCTCAGTGCTGGGAACCCGGGCGCCAGCGCCAAGAAAAACAGCCGCTTTTCGGAGGCGCTTTCCAAGCGGCTAATGAGATAAACACGGCCAGGTGCCGGGCTGCGCGCCTGCACCATGCCGGCCAGGGCGTCCCGGCCGCCCTCAAGGGGGGAAACTGAGGCACGGCCTGGGCTACCCCGGGGTCAGGCCCTGGGGTCACGCTGCGCTCGGTGGGCAGGGGGAAGAGGAGGACGTGGAGCGGCGCGGTGGCACGGCCGATGGGGACACGCCGCTGAGCACCAGGTTGCGGGTGACGGCTCACTGGCTGCTCTGGGCGGCCGGGAAGGGCCTGGCCATCCTGCTGCTGGCCTTGGCTGGTGGGTGTGGGGTGCGGGGGGGTGTGCGGTGGGATGGGAGGGGTCTCGGTGGCCATGCTGCCAGAGGGGATAATCGGTCTGGGGGATGCTCAGTCTGGGAGGGATGCTCAGTCTGAGGGGGGATGCTCGGTCTGGAGGGATGCTTGGTCCAGGGGGGGATGCTCGGTCTCGGGGATGCTCGGTCTGGGGGATGCTTGGTCTGGGGGGATGCTCAGTGCAGGGGGGATGTTCGGTCCAGGGGGATGCTCAGTGCAGGGGGATGCTTGGTCAGGAGGACACTTGGTCCAGGGTGATGCTTGATCCAGACTCAGGTCTGGGGGGATGCTCAGTCCAGGGGGATGCTCAGTCCGGGGGGATGCTCAGTGCAAGGGGGATGCTTGGTTCAGAGGGATGCTTGGCCAGGAGGATGCTTGGTCCGGGATGATGCTCAGTCCAGACTGAGGTCTGCAGGGATGCTCGGTGCAGGAGGATGCTCGGTTGGGGGGGGATGTTTGGTGCAGGGGAGTGGTCAGTCCAGAGGGTTGCTCAGTCCAGGGGGGGGAATGTTCAGTCTGGGGGGGATGATGCTCAGTGCAGGGGGATATTCAGTGCAGGGGGATGCTCAGTGTGGGGGGATACTCAATCTGGGGGAGGAGGATGCTTGGCTGGGGGCTGCGTGGCTGGAGGATGCTCAGCTGCGCACTGACCGCCCGCGGGGCGCTGCTCCCCAGGGATCACCCTGCCCTCCGCCTCCTCCAGTGTGTACTACCTGCTCTTCGTGGGGCTGTGCACGTGGTGGGCCTGCCACCTCCCCGCCAGCCGCCTGGCCTTCGACACCCTCTGCATCCTCGTCGGCGTCTATGCCGCCGGCCACCTCCTCTGCCTCTACGCCTACCAGGCACCCTTTGTCCAGGGGGTCTTCCCGCCCCCCACCATCTGGGCACGGTGAGTCCCTGGCGAGGGAGTCATGCCCGTGGGTCCCTGTGCCGCCCCGATTGAGCCCCGTCCTGCTGCCAGGAGCTGCCTGGTGAAGCCGTGTGCTGTGCCAGCACCCAAACAGGACCCTGGCTCATTGTGGGGGGGTCCTATTTTAGGGGATAATTCCACCCGCTCTGTCCCCTCAGGGTGTTTGGCTTCAAGGACATCATCCTGTACCGCAACTGCTCCCGGCCCAATGCCCTAGTGCTCAACACTGGCCACCCCTGGCCTGTCTACGCCAACCCCGGCATCCTACTCCTGCTTTACTACACCGTGGTCACCCTGGTGAAGCTGCGCCGGCTGGATGCCAGGGTGAGGGGCTGCAGGGCTGAGCTGTACCCCGTGCCGGCGCCTGCAGCGGGGTGCCTGTGGTGGGGGGGTGCCTTGGCAGGGGGACGGGGCATGATCCTGCTGCCCCGGTGGCTGCAGCGGGGTGTCCTGAGCTGGCTCCTGCCCCTCGCAGAGAACCGCGGCGCCGAAACAGCCACCGGCGAGGTGCCCGGCCAGGGAGCTGGTGGAGCTGGAGAGCTGGCCTAAAGACACCGATGGCGTGGCTGAGGACACCAAGGTGGGTTGGGGGGGTGTGCTGTGCCCCCCAGGCGATGCCTGAACTGAGGAGGAATGGGTGCGGGGTGCTCTGGGGGTGCCAGGGTGGGCTCTGAGCCCTCTCTGCCCCCCCAGCCCATGCTGTCCCCCAGCACCGGGAAGCCAGGCATCGGCGCCGACAACTGCACCGTCCATGTCATGGGTAACTCGCCACAGCCAGGTAAACCCATCCCCATCCCCCCTGCTCCCCGAGCCCTGCCTGTGGCCCCCGGCGGGGTGCAGCTCATGGTGTCCCCCCTCTCCCCGTGGCCAGGCAGGAGGAGTCCAGCAGAGCGGCTGCCCCTGCACACCCTGGGCCACGTCATCATGAAGCAGAGCTACGTCTGTGCCCTCATCGCCATGATGGTGAGGGGCTGGTGAGGGGGGGGGCGGGGGGAAACACAGGCTCTGCAGAGAGACCTGGCCAGGCTGGAGCGATGGGCTGAGGCCACCTGGAGGAGTTTCACTAAGGCCAAATGCCGGGTGCTGCCCTTGGGCCACAACAACCCCCAGCAGTGCTACAGGCTTGGGGAGGAGTGGCTGGAGAGCTGCCAGTCAGAGAGGGACCTGGGGGGTTAATTGATTGATAATGAGCCAGCACTGTGCCCAGGTGGCCAAGAAGGCCAATGGCATCCTGGCTTGTATCAGCACTAGCGTGGCCAGCAGGGACAGGGAAGGGATCTGACCCCTGTGCTCGGCACTGGTGAGGCCGCCCCTCGATGAGTGGGTTCAGTTTTGGGCCCCTCACTCCAAAAAGGCCATTGAATGGCTCGAGCGTGTCCAGAGAAGGGCAACGGAGCTGGTGCAGGGTCTGGAGCACAGGTGTGATGGGGAGCGGCTGAGGGAACTGGGGGGGTTTAGTCTGGAGAAGAGGAGGCTGAGGGGAGACCTCATGGCCCTCTACAACTCACTGACAGGAGGGTGCAGAGAGGGGGGATGAGTCTCTTGAGCCAAGGAACCAGCACCAGGACAAGAGGGAATGGCCTCAAGCTGCGCCAGGGCAGGGTCAGACTGGCTCTTAGGAAGGATTTCTTTGCAGAAGGGGTTGTTGGGCGTTGGAATGGGCTGCCCAGGGCAGGGGGGGAGTCCCCATCCCTGGAGGGGTTGAAGAGTCGGGTTGACCCAGCGCTGAGGGATCTGGTGGGGTTGGGAACGGTCAGGGTGAGGTTCATGGTTGGACTGGAGGAGCTTCAAGGGCTTTTCCAACCGAGGTGATTCTGTGATTCTGTGATATGGTGGGGGGCTGAGCCCGGGTGAGTGGCCTCATCCTGCCCGCCTGTAGGTGTGGAGCATCACCTACCACAGCTGGCTGACCTTCGTGCTGCTGCTCTGGGCCTGCCTCATCTGGACCGTGCGGAGCCGGCATCACTTTGCCATGCTCTGCTCGCCCTTCCTCCTCCTCTACGGTGTCGCTCTCTGCAGCCTGCGTTACGTCTGGGGCATGGATCTGGCCCCCGAGCTGCCCACCCGCGTCGGCTTCATGAGCCTTGAGCAGTTGGGGCTGGTGCACCCTAAATATCCTTGCTTGGACCTGGGGGCCATGGTAAGCCTGCTGTCCCCCACCCCAGGCCCTGCTGGCCCCCAGCTTGTCCCTGCTTACTGCTTGTCCCCGCAGCTCCTGCTCACCCTCACCTTCTGGCTGCTGCTGCGGCAGTTCGTTAAGGAGAAGCTGCTAACGAGGAGGTGCCCAACCACCCCTCTCCTGGAAGTGACCGTCTCAGACACAGGTGAGGGCTCCCAGAGGGACCTGGGTTGAGCATCCCTGCGGTGCGAGTGCCCGGAGGTGGGGGACACACTGTGCCCCCTGCCTGGCTGCCTGTAGCCCCCCCCCACCTCCCCGTGTCTCGCAGAGCCCAGCCGGCAGCGGGACGTGCTGAAGGCGCTGGGGGGCCTGGTGCGGGATTTCTACGCCAAATACTGGATCTGCGTCTGCGCCGGCATGTTCATCGTGGTGAGCTTCGCCGGGCGCCTCGTCGTCTACAAGATCGTCTACATGTTCCTCTTCCTCCTCTGCCTCACCCTCTTCCAGGTAGGGGGGAACGGGGACCCCTCTTTGTCCCTGTCCCCGGCGTGTCCCTGCTGATGTCCCTGTCCCCGCAGGTGTACTACAGCCTCTGGCGCAAGGTGCTGAAGGGCTTTTGGTGGCTAGTGGTGGCCTACACCATGCTGGTGCTCATCGCCGTCTACACCTTCCAGTTCGAGGACTTCCCAATGTACTGGAGGAACCTGACGGGCCTCACCGATGAGCAGTGAGTGTCTCCGACCTGCTGCGGGGTCCCTGCTGCCACCAGCCCCGTGGTGGTACCAGGGCACAGCCGTGGGATGCGATGCCCCTGGGGAAACTGAGGCAGGGGGGGAGTTGGGGTTCAGACCCGCCACGGCGGCTCGATGCCCATGTGGGGTGGGGTGGATGCGGCCCCGCATTGACCTTCCCCTCGCCACCCAGGCTGGGCGACCTGGGCCTGGAGCAGTTCAGCGTCTCCGAGCTCTTCTCCAGCACCCTCATCCCAGGCTTCTTCCTCCTGGCCTGCATCCTGCAGCTCCATTACTTCCACCGCCCCTTCATGCACATCACCGACCTGGAGCACGTCCCTGCCGCTGCTCCGCCGCCCTGCCACATCCCCAGGTAGGGCCCTGCGCTGGGGTGACCCACCCCCTGCACCCTGAGGCCCCCGTCCCCACTCTGAGCCTTCCTCCCCTCAGGCCCGAGGAGCTGCACGGCAGCCGGCTGCTGCGGGATGCGGCTGCTGCTGAGAACGCTGGGACGGGTGACTCCGACACCGCATCACAGGGTACCGGGCAGGATGGGGGGACAGGGTGGAGGGGGTGTCCTCCAAGCTAGGAAGGGGCTGGAAGGGTAGGGAGATGGATTTGGGGGACTTCCAAGTGTGGTAGGGTAGAAGGATGGATTAGGGTGCCCTCCAAGCCAGGAAGGGGCTAGAGGGATGGATTGGGGTGTCCTCCAAGTCTGGGAGGGCATGAAAATGGGTTGGGGTGTCCTCTGAGCCAGGGAGGAGCTGGGAGGCTACAGGGATGGATTGGGGTGTCCTTCAAGCATGGAGGGGATGGGGATGGATTGGGGTGTCCATCAAGCCAGGATGGGACAGAGGGGGTGCAGGGGTACATTGAGGCATCCTCCAAGCCAGGAAAAGGGTTGGAGGGCACAGGGTTGGATTGGGGTGTCCTCCAAGCACAGGAGGATACAGGGATGGGTTGGGATGTCCCCTGAGCCAGGGTGGCTGTGGGGGTGTCCGTGACGGTCCGTGTCCCTGCAGTGCCCACCAAATGGGGGCTGGTGCTGGAGCGCCTGATCGTGCTGGGCTGGACCTTCTCGGACACACTGACCCGTGGACAGGTCTTCGTGGGCCGCCTGCTAGAGCTCCACATCCTCAAGCTGGTGGCTCTCTACACCGTCTGGGTGGCCCTGCAGGAGGTACCTTTAACCGAGTCTCTTGACCCAAGGAACAAGCGCCAGGACAAGAGGGAATGGCCTCAAGCTGCGCCAGGGCAGGGTCAGACTGGCTCTTAGGAAGGATTTCTTTGCAGAAGGGGTTGTTGGGCGTTGGAATGGGCTGCCCAGGGCAGGGGGGGAGTCCCCATCCCTGGAGGGGTTGAAGAGTCGGGTTGACCCAGCACTGAGGGATCTGGTGGAGTTGGGAACGGTCAGTGTGAGGTTCATGGTTGGACTGGAGGAGCTTCAAGGTCTTTTCCAACCCAGATGATTCTGTGATTCTACCAGCCTCAGGGTGATGGGGTGATGGGGGGGCTCAGCTGGGCACCCCGGGGTGCTGACACGGCCACTGCCCCAGGTATCGGTGATGAACTTCTTGCTGGTGCTGCTGTGGGCCTTCGCCATGCCCTACTGCCGCTTCCGCCACATGGCCTCCTGCCTCTCCACCGTCTGGACTTGCATCATCATCGTCTGTAAGATGCTCTACCAGCTAAAGATTGTCGACCCCCATGAATACTCCAGCAACTGCACCCAGGTGCCAGGGCTGGGGGGGGGTATATACACGGTTCTTGGGGTGCTTGTGGGGGGTTCCCTGGCTGGAGCGAGGGGTGCTGAGGCCTGGTGCTGCTCCTCTTTGCAGCCCCAGCTCAACAGCACCAACCTGAGCCCAGAGGAACTGGGCAACTCCACGTTGTACCGCGGCCCCGTGGACCCTGCCAACTGGTTCGGCATCCACAAAGGTTACCCCAACTTGGGCTACATCCAGGTGGGCGCGGGGACACCCTGTCCATGGGGACCATGTGGGGGGATGCTCGGTGGCATGTTCATGGTGCTGAGCATCCCCTTGCCCGCCCCGTCCTCCAGAACCACCTCCTGGTGCTGCTGCTGCTGGTGTTCGAGGCGGTGGTGTACCGGCGGCAGCAGTACTACCGCAAACAGCACCAGCTGGTGGCCCCCGTCACCGAGACCATTTTCGAGGACATCTCCCGCGAGCACCTCGACCACGGCCTCGTCAGCTGTGCCAAATATTTCCTCAACTACTTCTACTACAAGTTCGGCTTGGAGGTGGGGAGCGGGTGCTGCGGGGAGGAAGGTGGGGGGGATCCCACCGCTCGCAGCACCCTGGGGCTGAGCCTCTGCATCCCCCCCCATCCCCATCCCACCCCAGATTTGTTTCCTGATGACGGTGAATGTGATCGGGCAGCGGATGAACTTCATGGTGATCCTGCACGGCTGCTGGCTCGTCGTCATCCTGACCCGGCGCCGGCGGGCGGCCATCGCCCGCCTCTGGCCCAAGTACTGCCTCTTCCTCGTCATCTTCCTCCTCTACCAGTACCTGCTGTGCGTGGGCATGCCGCCCGCCCTCTGCGTGGGTAAGGGGGGGGCACCCATCCCTTTGCCTGGGTAGGGGAGGTGGGGGTCTATGTGTGGGGCAGGCTGGCATCAAGCGTGCCCACCGTGCCCCCCCCAGACTACCCATGGCGCTGGAGCCTGGCCCTCCCCATCAACTCGGCGCTCATCAAGTGGCTCTACCTGCCCGACTTCTTCGTGGCCCCCAAATCCACCAACCTCATCAGTGAGTATTGTGTGTCCCCCCCCCACCCAGCCCCTGGCACCCCCCCCGCTCATGGGATGCCCTGTCCCCCTACTCCAGCCCCAGGACCACCCCCTGCCCATGGGGTGCCCTGGCACCCCCCCAAGCCCCTAGCACCCCCTGACCATGGGGTGCCCCAGTTCTGGCAGCCCCCTGCCTGTGGGGTGCCCTGTGCCCCATACTCCAGCCCCAGCACCCCTCATGCCCATGGGGTGCCCTGTCACCCCCCCCAAGCCCACGGAGTACCCTGTACCCCTACTCCAGCCCCTGTCCCCCCAGTGCCCATGGAGCACCCCCAGCCATGGGGGGGTCCCGTCCTGCCCCCAGGAAGGTGAGCAGCGGGGGCGTGGGAGGAGCTATAAAAGCCACACCTGTGGGGGTGAAGCTTCACAGGTATCCACTCCCCTTTTGGAGGTGGGGCTGTGGAAGAGCCCCACCCACTAAAAAAAAAAAATAAAAAGAGGGGCTTGGGGCGAGCCATGCCTTCAGGGAGGTGCTTAATTAAAGCCACACCCCTTGGGGGAGCTTAATGAACCCCACACCCCAGGGGAGGAGTGGCGTGGGGGTGCCCCACCTTTTTGGGGAGGGGCTTGGTGGGTACCATGCCCCCTTTTTAAATGGGCGTGGGCTAGCACAGCCCCACCCGCCCCCATCTGCGCCATGTGCCCGCAGACGACTTCGTGCTGCTGCTGTGCGCGGCCCAGCAGTGGCGGGTCTTCGAGGCCGAGCGCACTGAGGAGTGGCTGCGGGCGGCCGGCGACAATACTGACCGGCTCGACCTGGCGCAGGACCCCAGCAACCCCACCCCCAACTTCATCCACTGCCGGTGGGTGCCCGGGCTTGGGGTGGGCTGGGGCACCTGCGGCCATGGGGGTAGGACCTCCCCCAGTTTGGGATGGGACCCTCTGGCTTGGGATGGGACCCCCTGTCACTAGGGTGGGACCCCCGAGCTGGGACAGGACCCCCTGTCAACTAGGGTCGGACCCCTGGGCTGGGACAGGAGCCCCCCAAGGCTGTGCTGGAAGATCTGGTGGTCCAGGACACCCCTGGTGATGGTGCAGGACCCCTGTGGACACTGGGACCCCATAGACTGAGCCAAGGCACTTTGTCCCCCAAAATAGAGCTGATGTGGGGACTGGGACCATGCTGGGGTGTGGGGTAGCCCCTTGTTTCACCCCAAAACCAGGCGGTGTCCAGCGTGAGTGCTGGGAGGGGACAGGGACCCCGCCCTGAGTGCCCCGTCCCCCAGGTCGTACCTGGACATGGTGAAGGTGGTGGTCTTCCGCTACCTCTTCTGGTTCGTCCTGGTGGTGGTCTTCATCACCGGGGCCACCCGCATCAGCCTCTTCGGCCTCGGCTACCTGCTGGCCTGCTTCTACCTCCTCCTCTTCGGCACCGCCATGCTGCGCAAGCCGGCACGGGCTCGCCTGGTGCTCTGGGACTGCCTCATCCTCTACAACATCACTGTCATCATCTCCAAAAATATGTTGTCGGTGAGGGCTGCTGGTCGGGGCCACTGGGCATCCTGTGGGGAGGGGGCGAGGGGGGGGTAACACGATCCCGGGGCAAACCCTGTGCTCCACCTTCTCTCCCTGCAGCTCCTCTCCTGCGTCTTTGTGCAGCAGATGCAGAGCAACTTCTGCTGGGTGATCCAGCTCTTCAGCCTGGTCTGCACTGTCAAGGGCTACTACGACCGTGAGTTGCTGGCCCTGGAGTGGGGGGGGGTGGCTGGGGGTTGCCCTGCCTGAGCTGGTGGGGTTCATCTCTGCCTGACCTGCCTGCATCTCTGCCTGCCAGCCAAGGAGATGGGCAAGGACCATGACTGCTCGCTGCCCGTGGAGGAGGCGGGCATCATCTGGGACAGCATCTGCTTCTTCTTCCTCCTTCTCCAGCGCCGCATCTTTCTCAGCTACTACTTCTTGCACGTCATGCTGGACCTCCAGGCCTCTGCCCTGCAAGCCTCCAGGTTGGGGCTGAGGGCCAGGAGGGTTTTGGGCTGTGGTGGAGGAATGGCTGGAGAGCTGCCAGTCAGAGAGGGACCTGGGGGGTTAATTGATTGATAACGAGCCAGCAGTGTGCCCAGGTGGCCAAGAAGGCCAATGGCATCCTGGCTTGTATCAGCACTAGCGTGGCCAGCAGGGACAGGGAAGGGATCTGACCCCTGTGCTCGGCACTGGTGAGGCCGCCCCTTGATGAGTGGGTTCAGTTTTGGGCCCCTCACTCCAAAAAGGCCATTGAATGGCTCGAGCGTGTCCAGAGAAGGGCAACGGAGCTGGTGCAGGGTCTGGAGCACAGGTGTGATGGGGAGCGGCTGAGGGAACTGGGGGGGTTTAGTCTGGAGAAGAGGAGGCTGAGGGGAGACCTCATGGCCCTCTGCAACTCCCTGACAGGAGGGTGCAGAGAGGGGGGATGAGTCTCTTGAGCCAAGGAACCAGCGCCAGGACAAGAGGGAATGGCCTCAAGCTGCGCCAGGGCAGGGTCAGACTGGCTCTTAGGAAGGATTTCTTTGCAGAAGGGGCTGTTGGGCGTTGGAATGGGCTGCCCAGGGCAGGGGGGGAGTCCCCATCCCTGGAGGGGTTGAAGAGTCGGGTTGACCCAGCGCTGAGGGATCTGGTGGAGTTGGGAACGGTCAGGGTGAGGTTCATGGTTGGACTGGAGGAGCTTCAAGGGGTTTTCCCAACCGAGGTGGTTCTCTGATTCTGTGGTACCCCCCTTACCCTCTCGCCATTCCCCGCAGGGGTGTTGCGCTGTTCAAGGCCAGCGCTGTGAAGAGCATGCGCTCCCACCGGCTAGCTGAGAAGAAGTCGCTGGCCCAGCTGAAACGGCAGTGAGTGGGTTTTGGGGGGCACTTGGGACACCCTTCCCCTTCACCACCAGCACCTTGGGGTACCCCGGTGTGGGTGGGGTGGATGGGGGTGCCCCTGGGGTAGGGGGTGGTTTGCGGGAGCAGGCTCCGCAGCAGCCTCTGCCTGGCAGGATGGAGCGGATCCGAGCCAAGCAGGAGAAATACCACCAGGAGCGGCTGCCCGGTGGCACCGGCGAGGGGCAGGATGAGGCCAGGCCAGGTGAGACCCGGAGGGGGGGTCCCTCCTGTCCCCCCCAACCCCTCCTTCCCCCCTAACCCCTTTCCGGGCACAGCGGTGTGACCACAACCCATTGCCGACGCCTGGTGAAGCCCCACGGAGCGTTGTGGTGAACCTCCCCCCCCGCCCCCAGCCCCAGTTCCATGCGCCAGCGGCTCGACCCTGTGCTAGGGGGTGGGTACACCGAGCGTGGCCGTTCTCAGCTCCCCCATCTGCCATTCCACAGCGCCCGGCGGCCCGGCGGACCCTTCCCGGCAGAGGGAGCGGTGGTGGCGGCCATGGTTAGACCACGCCGCAGGTACTGCCCCGGCACGGGGGCTGTAACGGGGCGCAGCCCCTCGGCAAGGTCCCTCCGCCGGGGACCACTAACACCCGCGGGGAGCGGTGGTGACGGTGCTTTCAGCAAGGTGACGTCCTGCATGTCCCCTGTCCCCGTGCTCGGCCGCAGGGCACTAACCAGGGCTTCTCCGCGTCCCCAACGCTAACGGGGTGTCAGATCGGGGGTGCCAGGCTGGGTTTGGGGTCACCAGCGTTGGTCGTCCCTGAACACCGGCAACGGAGGGACCCCACGTGAGGGATGTGGGGGTTGAGTCTTTGTCCCCAACGGAGGAACCCACGGGTGTCCTTGGCGCTGTGCTGGCATCGCCATGTCATGCGGAGAGCCCTGGGGAGGTGGCGGCTGGGCCATGATACCCTGTGTCATGACACTGGGCACTGGCCATGTCGTGACACCCCATGCCATGGCACCAGCCATGCCATGACACCCCATGTTGTGACACTGGGCACTGGCCATGTCATGACACCCTGTGCCATGGCACCAGCCGTGTTGTGATACCCCGTGTCGTGACACTGGGCACTGGCCATTTCATGACACCCCATGTTGTGCCACTGGGCACCAGCCAAGCCATGACACCCTGTGCCGTGTCACCAGCCATGCCGTGACACCCCGTGTCACCCCCACAGTGCTGCATTCAGGGGAATACTTCCTCTTCGAGTCGGACAGCGAGGAGGAGGAGGAGGCGGCGGTGCCGGAGGAGCCACGGCCGAGCAGGCAGAGCGCCTTCCAGGTGAGCATGGCTGGGGTGGGGGGGGCCGGGGCGGGGGGCTGATGGTGCCCGCGGGGTGCTGATGGCCTCTGTCCCCTGCCAGCTTGCCTACCAGGCCTGGGTGACCAACACCAGGACGGCGCTGCGGCAGCAGGAGCAGCCGGAGTCCCCCGGCGCCGAGGCCGCTGCAGGTGGGTCTGGCTCACCCCAAAATGGGGTGGGGGGGGGGCAGGAGAGGACACAGCCCTGCCCTGTGCCTGCTGTTCGCCCTGGCAGCAATCAGCATCCCATAACGGGGCATCACCTCAGTCCCTGAGGGGTGTGTGGACTCTCTGGTGGCTACAATGGGGTTGCGCTGGTTTTTAAGCTGGATGAGGGGGACGGGGTGATGGGTGGGAGAAACCCAACAGGGGCCAGAAATGATGTTCAGCGTCCGCTGAGCCAGTGCTACCCCTTCCCGGGGGCGGGTCTGACCCTTGCAGGGGAAAATGGAGGGAGGGAGGAGGAGTTGGAGGCTCCCGAAGAGGCTGAAGGCCAGGAGGAAGAGGAGGAGGAAGGCTCCGGTAGGTGGGCAGCACTAGAGGGGTGGTGGGGGGGGGGGTCTGAGCGGGCGTGAAGTGACCCCCGCCCGCCTGTCTCCTCACCCCGTTAGAGCGGAGCAACGTGGTGCAGCGGGCGCTGAACACCCTGCGGTTCCTGTGGGTGCTGTGCCGGGCCATGGTGGACGGGCTGACGCAGTGGCTGGACGCCTGCACCCGGGAGCACGCCGACATGTCCGCCGTCCTGCGCCTCGAGAGATACGTCCTCACGCGCCGCCTGGCCACTGTGAGCCCCGGGCTTGGGGTGGGGACACACACACACCGGTGGGGGGGGCACAGGGAGGGGGTGGCAGCACCACGGTGGCACTACTGACCCCCCCGCCCCGCTGCAGGGAGAGAACGTGCACCGCGGGCTCCTGGATGAGCTCTACCTGCCGCCGCTGGAGGAGCCCCCCGAGGAGCTGAGCCCGCGGGGGGCCGGGGGGGTGGACCCCCAAAACGGCGTCGCTTCCAGGCAGGTGCATAGATACCCCCCGAGGGGGCAGCCAGCAGCGCCGCGGGCAAGGGCCGGCCGGGGGCACGGGGCTCACCCCTGTCCCCGTGCTGTCCCCAGCGGGCACCAAGGAGCCACCCCCGCCCCGGGGGGATACCTGCAGCCCACTGGCAGCCAGGAGCAGGTGACAACCTGGGGGTCCCAGGACAACGTGGCTGGGTCTCAGGAGCTCCTGGCCTTGCCCCAGAACCGGAGCCGGACGGCCAGCGAGCTCCTCCTGAGCAGGTACGGGAACGTGGGGATGGTGGGGACAGGGCTGGGGGGTGGCAGGGCCAGCTCACCGCCCCTGGGATGTGGGGACAGGGCTGGGGGGGTGGCAGGGCCAGCTCACACACCCTGTGCCCCGCAGGCGCCTGTACTTCCCCGAGCTGGAGGAGTCGGAGCAGTTTTATCGCTCCCACAACCGGTTCCTGAAGCTGCTGCTGGCTGGGTACCTCTGTGTGGCCGCCCACTCTGAGCTGCTCTGCTACTTCATCATCATCCTCAACAACATGGTGACCGCCTCCGTCATCTCCCTCTTCCTGCCCATCCTCGTCTTCCTCTGGGCCATGCTCTCCATCCCCCGGCCCAGCAAGCGCTTCTGGATGACTGCCATCATCTTCACTGAGGTTGGCGAGGGGTGACTGGTGAGGGGGGCAATGCCACCCGGCTGCTGGCTGCCACTCGCTGACCCCCAACGTCCCTGCAGGTGATGGTGGTGGTGAAATACCTCTTCCAGTTTGGGTTCTTCCCCTGGAATGGCTATGCCATGCTGGTACGCAACGAGGGGAAGCCCTTCTTCCCCCCCCGCATCCTGGGCTTGGAGAAGAGCGACCGCTACATCAAATATGACCTCATCCAGCTCCTGGCGCTTTTCTTCCATCGCTCCCTGCTGCTGGTGAGCCCTGGGGAGCCGGTGCCACCCGGGTGGGCGTCCCCCAGGGGCTGGAGGTGCTCCTGGGGGTGATGAAGGCTCTGGAGAGCACCCAGTGGGTGTTTGGGGGCTCTGCCTTGGTTTCCACCCAAGGCACCTGTTGCTGGTTGGGTCCTTGGGGTGCTGTGGGATGGGGGGGGCATTAGGAACCCCATCGCCCTGACCATGGCCCTCCCCAGTCCTACGGGTTGTGGGACCACGAGGAGGACCCCTTCCCCAAGAAGAAAGCGGAGGCGGAGCGGGTGGAGGATGAGGAAGAGGAGGAGAGGCGGGAGGAAGCAGCATCCCCACCACTGTCGACGGGTGAGGAAGGGATGGAGGCGCTGACAGAGCCGGGGGCACCGGGCGCAGCCGTGGGGCCGGAGCCGGAGGGTGATGCCGTGGGGCAGGAAGAAGGGGCCGGGGCCACGCAGCTGCGCTTCAGGAGGAAGAGGAGGCGGGGGAAGAAGCAGCCGGATGCAGCTCCGGAGGAAGGTGAGCACCAGTTTGGCACCTTGGCGAGGGGCAAGGCTGGCATCCCCCGGGGTAGAGGGGTGCTGGGCCCGGGCAGGATGCGGCCCTGTGGGACCTCCCAGCTGTCAGCCATGCTGTGCCTCACTCACAGGGGATGGGGAGGAGGAGGAGGAAGAAGAGGAGGAAGAGGCAAAACAGAGCCACGCTCAGAAGAAGCTGAAGGCGTTTGGGCTGCGGGTCAAGCTCTTCTTCCTCACCATGTGAGTGCCCCACAGTGCTGGTTGGGGGGGAGGGATGCGGGGTGCAGCCCTCGGTCACCCTCCTCTGTCCCCTCTAGGGCACAGAACATGTACCAGCCGGTGCGCAGGTTTTTCCGGGACATCCTGCACACCCAGCACCGAGCGGCCACCGACGTCTACGCCTTCATGTTCCTGGCTGACGTGGTTGACTTCATCATCATCATCTTTGGCTTCTGGGCCTTCGGGGTGAGCAGGAGGGTTCCCACAGGGCAGCAACAGGTCGGTCCCACTGTGGGGTGAGGCCGGGCTGTGTCCTGACTTCTCCTGCATCCCCAGAAACACACGGCGGCCGCCGATATCACCTCCTCGCTGTCGGATGACCAAGTGCCAGAGGCCTTCCTGGTCATGCTGCTCATCCAGTTCACCACCATGGTCATTGACCGTGCGCTCTACCTCCGCAAGACCGTGCTGGGCAAGCTCATCTTCCAGGTCATCCTGGTCTTCAGCATCCACCTCTGGATGTTCTTCATCCTGCCAGCCGTCACCGAAAGGTACCGAGTATCCCTCCAGGATGTCCCCCACCCCTAGGGTGGCACCCTTGGGTCGCCAATGTGGTGGCTTAGCCTGAGCAGGGAGGTGGCCAGAGGGGTGACACCTTCCTCCCGCAGGTTGTTCAGCCTCAACACGGTGGCCCAGCTGTGGTACTTCGTGAAGTGCATCTACTTCTCGTTATCAGCCTACCAGATCCGCTGCGGCTACCCCACCCGCATCCTGGGCAACTTCCTCACCAAGAAATACAACCACCTCAACCTCTTCCTCTTCCAGGGGTATAGTGTGGCTCCCTGCAGACCCCCAGCTGCCCGGAGGGTGCCGTACCAGCCCCTTCTCCCCGTGTCCCCCCCAGGTTTCGCCTCGTGCCTTTCCTGGTGGAGCTGCGGGCCGTCATGGACTGGGTCTGGACAGACACCACGCTGTCCCTCTCCAACTGGATGTGCGTGGAGGACATCTACGCCAACATCTTCATCATCAAGTGCAGCCGCGAGACGGAGAAGGTACGGCCCTGCCGTGCTGGGAAGGGCCCCCCAATAAGCCTCTTGTTGCTTGGGGTCCCCCCAGGCCTGCCTGGCACCTCGTACTGTCTCCCCCCTCCCAGAAATACCCCCAGCCCAAGGGGCAGAAGAAGAAGAAGATCGTGAAGTACGGCATGGGGGGCCTCATCATCCTCTTCCTCGTGGCCATCATCTGGTTCCCGCTGCTCTTCATGTCGCTGGTGCGCTCCGTGGTGGGCGTTGTGAACCACCCCATCGACGTCACCGTCACCCTCAAGCTGGGGGGGTATGAGGTGAGGAGGCAGAGGGGGGGTGGGTGCCCAGCCTGGATGCTGGGGTCCCCTGTGTGGCTGATGGCACCCCATCCCCCCGCAGCCCCTGTTCACCATGAGCGCCCAGCAGCAATCCATCCAGCCCTTCACCCCCCAGGACTACGAAGCCCTCACCAACCGGTTTGAGAGGCAGCCGGTAAATCCACCCCCCACCTCAAATTCCGCTCCCCTTGCTCCATCCTGCTGGGCGGGGGGGTGAGCTGGCAGAACTGGGGGTGCCCTGGAGCGGGGTTATCCTTGAGTGGGGGGCTGAATTGTGTGTGTGTGTGTGTGTGCCCCCCCCCCCCCGTTGCCAGGTGGCCATGCAGTTCATCACGCTCTATGGCTACGAGGACATCGTGACAGCCCGCATCGAGGGCAGCTCGGGCTCGCTCTGGAGCATCAGCCCCCCGAGCCGGGAGCAGATGCGCCGGGAGCTACAAAACGGCTCCTCTGACATCACCCTCCGCCTCACCTGGACCTTCCAGAGGTACTACCAGTATGGTTTTGTTTGTGGTTTTTTTTTTTTTTAACCCTGCTTGCACCCCCCCGAATGCTCACGCTCAGCCTCTGCTTTCCGCAGGGACCTGGGCAAGGGGGGGACGGTGGAGCACACCTTCGACAAACACACCACCGACCTGCAGCCCGGCGCGCCGCAGCGCCTGGAGCTGGCCCAGCTGCTGCAGGGCACCCGCGACACCCCCGTGTGAGTGTCCCCAGGGAGGGGACAGGAGGCCGGACCCCCCCCCCGACCCCATCATGCTCATTGCAATGGTGCCCCCCCACCGCCTTACTCACCCCCCACTCTCTTACAGGCAAGTGCCCAAACTCTTCCCCAAATACATCCGGGCGCCCAACGGCCCTGAAGCCCACCCCGTCAAGCAGCTGCTGCCAGGTGCGTCCCACCGCGTGTGTGTGTCCCCCCCCCCCCCCCCCCCCCCCCAAAAAAATCAGTGCTGGGAGCACAGCAGCAGCCATGCTGTACCCTGATGGTGCCCTCCCCCATGCAGATGGGGAGGACAGCTACCTGGACGTGGAGGTGCAGCTGAAACGGGAGCGCGCAGGGGCCGGCCGAGGGGGTGACAGCTTCTTGGAGTGGTGGGTGGTGCGGCTGAAGAAAGAGGACCCCCCCCACGATGGCAACATCCTCCCCATGGTTATTTTCAATGATAAAGTCAGCCCCCCCAGCTTGGGCTTCTTGGCTGGTTACGGGTATGTGAAGGAAGGGCAGGGGGTGGTGGAGGATCTGGCTGCACCCCAAAAGGGGTGTGAAGCTGGGGGTGGGATATAAGATGTATCTTCCCCCCCCCCCCCCAATTATTTGCAGGATTATGGGGCTGTACGTCTCCATTGTGCTGGTGATCGGGAAGTTCGTGCGGGGTTTCTTCAGTGAGATCTCACACTCCATCATGTTCGAGGAGCTGCCGTGCGTGGACAGGATCCTGAAGCTGTGCCAGGACATCTTCCTGGTGCGGGAGACGGGCGAGCTGGAGCTGGAGGAAGAGCTCTACGCCAAGCTCATCTTCCTCTACCGCTCCCCCGAGACCATGATCAAGTGGACGCGGGAGAAGGAGTAAGGGGAAGGGACTCTGGGCTCCTCCGCCCCACCCCCCCACCCCCCCCACCCCATCCTGGGGACATCACCACCAATGCCTTAACCAGCACCCCCCGCACTGGGGCTGTATCCTGCCAGGGGAGGCAGTGGGCCGCAGGGTGCTCAGCGCTCGCTTTTAGGGAGGATGTTTTTCTTAACGTTGCTTTGAAGCCGGCTGAGCTGCGGAAACCACGTTGTGCCTTCCCAGGGTGGGGGGGACAGGAGCTGCTCCCCTCTGTCCCACCCCAAACCCCCTGGGTACCCCTGGCTGCTGGGCAAAAGTGGGGCGGGGGGGTCAGGAGCCAGCCCGTGCCCCCTCCCCACTCCCCCCAGCCCCGCTCCAGAACCAGGTTGAACTCAAAAGCAATAGCCCCCCAGCCCCAGGATGGGGGGGCCCTGGGTCATGGCCCCCCTAGCTGGGGGGTGGTCGTGGGGGGAGCTGGTAGCCCCAGCCGGACTCTAGACACTCGTTGTGACTTTGTTTTTGGTTTTTTTTATTAATTCAAATGGTTTATTTATACAGATATCTAATAAAACAAAGCTGAGGCCTCCCCGGTTGATGCGCAGCTGGGGCAGGGAGGGGGATATGGGGTGAGGCCAGAGACCTGCTGCCCCGGGGGGTACCAGCACCCCTGGCCCCTGCTAAATGGGGGCTGGGGGTTCTCCCTGCCCCCCAGCTGTAACCAAAACGGGGTGTAAAAGCAGCTGCCTGGGTGCCAGGGGTCCCCAGGAGCTCTGGTTCCCCACCAGCCTATGGGGCATCCCTGCCACAGGGGTGGCACCCTGCCGCACCGATGCCCCAGAGGGGTGAGGGTCTGTGTCCCCCACTGTCCCCAACCCCTTCAGCTCTTGCCAGGCTCTCTGTCCTCCAGCGGGACCTCCTGGCTCTGCCACTGCGTGTCTGCTCTGCAAGGGACAGACGGACATGGGGTGTGGATGGACGGACGCAGCACTGGGGGCAGGCTGAGCTGGCGGGGAGGGGACCCCCACCCCCCCCCATCCCACCTGCGGATCCTGCGCTGGGCCTCGGCGCGCACGTAGGTCGGCAGCGTGGCGAGGGGACCCTGCAAGAGAGGGGCCGTGGGGATGGGGAACCCCCTGGTCCCTGGGAGAGCCGCCCCGCTGCCCCCCCCAAAAGCCTTACCAGCTCCTTGAAGGTGAGGCGGCAGCTGTAGCACAGCAGCGGGATGAAGGCAGCTTTGCTCTCAGTCCTGGGGGGGACAGGGACTCTCAGCCGTGCCACCGTGGTGGCCACGGTGCCAGTGTGGTGGCCATGGTGCCCACACACTCACCCTGCTGTCGGAGTGTCCTGGCAGCACCCATTCCCCGCCGGCTCCGGCTCCTCTGTGATCAGTGTGGGCTCCAGGGCCAGCTCCTCCTCTACAAGAGCCAGAGGTGTGATTAGGGGGTGCCTGGCTGCCCCCCCAAACCCCCCCCCCTTTCACCCCCAACTCACCCCCGGCGATGTCCAGGGCACACAGGCACAGCAGGCAGCGCTGGGACTCGCTGCTCGCCTGGGCCGGAGCCGGGCTCAACTTCTCACCTGTCCTGCAGCCAACGTTGGGGGAGTAAGCAGGTGCACCCCACTCACCCCCAAAACCCCCATTTCACCCCAGGGGGCTGCCGTACCGGTAGACGGTGCTGATGGTGGAGGGGAAATCCTCCTGCAGCCCCAGGAGGAACCGCTCTATCAGGTGGTGGATGCTGGGCTTCTCCCGGCGCTGGGGGAGCAAGCGGAGAGGGCAGGGGCAGGATGGGGCGGGGGGGTCCCATCCCTGCTGTGGGGACATGGAGCTTGGGATCCCCCCTCAATGTGGGACAGGGGACACCTCTACCTTGGTGGGGAGGGGCGGCGTGATGACGGTGGGGACGTCGAAGAAGTGGTTGTAGAAGGCGATCTCCTTGGCCGTGTACTCCCGCATGGGCCGCACCACCATCACATCGCCGTGGCGGTTGTCTGCAAAGCCCTGTCCGCCAAAAACCCCAGAATCACTGAATTATCTCGGTTGGAAAAGCCCTTGAAGCTCCTCCAGTCCAACCATGAACCTCACACTGACCGTTCTCAACCCCACCAGATCCCTCAGCGCTGGGTCAACCCGACTCTTCAACCCCTCCAGGGATGGGGACTCCCCCCCTGCCCTGGGCAGCCCATTCCAACGCCCAACAACCCCTTCTGCAAAGAAATCCTTCCTAAGAGCCAGTCTGACCCTGCCCTGGCGCAGCTTGAGGCCATTCCCTCTTGTCCTGGCGCTGGTTCCTTGGCTCAAGAGACTCATCCCCCCTCTCTGCACCCTCCTGTCAGGGAGTTGTAGAGGGCCATGAGGTCTCCCCTCAGCCTCCTCTTCTCCAGACTAAACCCCCCCCAGTTCCCTCAGCCGCTCCTCATAAGACATGACCCCAACACCCCCCACGGCATCACATCACCCCTCCAGGCAAGGACAGTTGTCCCCAGCTCGGGGACAGGGTGCTGTCAGGCTGCTCACCGTGTCGACAGCGAGGAAGGCGCCGCGACCCAGCGCCAGGTTGGTGAGGAGTTTGATGGCCACGCGGGTGCAGCTCTCGCCCGTCATCACTTTGGTGTAGCCCCTGCTCCGGGCTGTCTGCAGGATCAGGTGGGTCCTGGGGGGACAAGGGGACACGGGCTCAGAGCCACCACACCGTGTGTGGTGCCAGCACCAGGCAGGATCGGTCCCTCACCGCAGCATCTGCAGCAGCTCCTCTCTCGCCGTTGGCGTCTCCACAGCCTCGAAGAGCCGCAGCAGCTCCTGGGTGCGGGCAGTGGCGGGCAAGTGGGGGGCATCGGGGGGCAGCTCCTGGCTGCCAGGCAGCGAGTTGCCACCGTCCCTGTCCCCCTCGTGCCGCTGCTGCTGGATGAAGCCCTCCACGGCCTCCTTGTAGGAGGAGTTGGGCTCACCAGACCCCCCCGGCCCCGGCCGCAAGATGGATGCAGGCAGCTCCAGCGCCTGTGGGACAGACACGGACCCCAGCATGGGGTTGGGGGTGGCCAGGAGTGTCCCCCCACCCCAGCGTGTCCCCCACCGCCATCCCCGTACCTGCTCCAGGTGGGCTAGGTGGTAGGGGAAGCCGGCTGCCCGCAGCAGGGTCTCCACATGGGCTAAGCTCTGCTCCCGCTGTGCCGCGCTCTGTCCCCGCACCGCTCCCTCTGCCAAGCAAGTGGGCAGCGCCGGGGCCACCGCCACGGTGAGGAGGGGACACCCACCCCCTCCCCGGGGGTGTCACAGCCTCACTGGGCTTCTTGGGGACCCCCAGCCCTGGCAGGACGTGGTGGCAAACGGGCAGCGGGGTGAATTCTTACCGTCAACGTAGATGAGGCCGGGGACAAAGCGAAGCCTCTTGGCCGTCTCCCGGCTCAGCCCCTGGCAGAGGCACAGGGTGAGGGGGGTGGGTGAGCCGCGTCCCCCCCCAGCCCCGACCCCCCCCCATCACCCCCACTCTCACCTCCTGGACCTGCCGGAGCATGGCGCTGGAGGCCGCTCCCCCAGACAGCGCCAGCAGCACCTGTGGGGACACGAGGGAAGGTCACCGGCCCTGGTGCCACCACTCAGGTCCCCCCCTCCCCACCCCACGACATCTGTGTCCCCCCCCGCTGGTACCTTCTCTCCTGGGAAGATGACACGGTTCTTGCCCAGCATCGCGCGGAACTTGTGCACAAAGTACTCACGGAAGCAGCCGCTGCGGGGACACGGCCCTGATCCATGGCGTGTTGCATGGTCCCCAGCCCCCTGTCCCCAGGCCTTGATGTCTCTGAGACCCAGTGTCCCCAAGACCTGATAACCCCAAGCCAGGATGTCCCAGAGACCCAATGTTCCTAAGCCCTGATGTCCCCAAGCCTTGATGTCCCGGAGAACCAATGTCCCTAAGCCACAATATCCCTGTGCCCTGCTGTCCCCAAGCCTTGTCTCCAAGGTCTGATGTCCCTAAGACCCAATGTCCCCAAGCCTTGATGTCCCAGAGACTCAACATCCCCAAGTCCCAATGTACCAGAGACCCAACATCCTCAAGCCTTAATGTCCCTAAGACCTGATGTCCCCAAGCCTTGATGTTCCTGAGACCCAATGTCCCCAAGCCACAATATTCCTGTGCCTTGCTGTCCCTAAGCCTTGATGTCCCTAAGAACCAATGTCCCCAAGACCTGATAATCCCAAGCCATGATGTCCCTGAGACCCAATGTCCCCAAGCTCCCATGTCCCAAGCCTTGATGTCCCAGAGACCCAACGTCCCCAAGTCCCAACGTTCCCAAGAACCATGTCCCCAAGCCCAAATGTCCCCAAGCCTTGATGTCCCAGAGACCTGACGTCCCCAAGCTGTGATGTCCCCAAGCCCCGTGTCACCCCCGTCCCGTCCCGGTCCCTCACCGGCAGAAGGCATCCCCGAGGCGGATGACGAGGGCGGCAGAGCCCTGCCCGCACTTCACGCAGGGCCGCGGGTGGCTGTGGGGACACGGGTGGTCACCGGGCACCACCGGGGGGGTACCGGAGGCAGCACCGGGGGGGCGGGATATCGGAGGGGTCAATGGGGGGCAGTACTGGGGGGTACCAGAGGGATACTGGGGTAGAACTGGGGGATACCAGGGAAAGCACCGGGAGGGGCAGCACCAGAGGCAGCACCGGGAGGTACCGGAGAGATACTGGGGACAGTACCGGGGGATACCGGGGAGCGCACCGGGTTGGACAGCACCGGGGGGATGCTGGGGACAGCACCGGGGGGGACAGCACCGGGGGGCGCACCAGAAGCAGCACCGGGAGGTACCGGAGGGATGCCGAGGGGGTACGGAGGGGGTTACCGAGGTAAGGGGCGGAGTACCGGAGGCAGCACGAAGGGGTACCGGAGGGGGGTACCGGGAGCGGCCCCGGGGAACCAGCCGGGTCCCGGCTCGGGCTCCCACCTGTGTCCGGGGCCGCGGCGGCGCCGTGCCGGTGCTGAGTCCGCCCCACACCCTCCTCCATCGTCCCCCGCCGCCTCGCACATGGCGTCCTCGTTCAGCCCCGTCCCGCTCCGCTCCGCTCCGCTCCCGGCGCGCAGCGATGACGCAACGGCGCGCGGTAACGTCAGAGCCCCGCGCCCGCCCGCCCTCGGCCGCCGCCATGTTCCGCAGCCTGCTGGTGGCGGCGGCGCAGCGGCCTCAGGCCCCGGGCGGGTCCCCCCGGCCGCCGCCCGCTGCCGGCCCCGCCGCCGAGGCGCTGGAGGCTCAGTTCAGCTGCCCCATCTGCCTGGAGGTTTTCCACCGCGCCGTCGGCATCGCGGGCTGCGGCCACACGTGAGCCGGGGACCGGGGCGGGGGCGGCGGGGACCCCCCCCCCCCGGCCTGGCCCAACCCAACCCCCAGGGCCTGGCCCGCCGGGCGACTCTCTTCAACCGGGGTCACTCCGGGCCCTCTGCCCTGTGATCCCAGCCGGTACCGGGACCCCCATCCATCCGCCCCCGAGCCCGGCACCGGCACCTTCAGCCTGGTGTGGGAACCCCCATCCACCCCCCTCATCCCGGCACCGGGACCCCCATCTCACTCCCAGCCCAGTACAGGGACCCCCATCCCACCCGTCGAGCTGACACTCGACCCTCCCTCACAGCCTGGTGTTGGGACCCCCATTCTTCCCCCTCCCTTCAGCTCAGTACCAGGACCCTCCATCTCACCCCCCCCCAGCCTGGTACTGGCACTCCCAGCCCACTGCTGGGGCTCCCAGTCCAGTACCGGGCCCCCATCCCACCCCCCGGGTGGTGCTTGGCCCCACTTCCCATGCCCAGCAGCTCTGCCAGCTCCAAACCCCTTCCCCCTCTGTCCTGAACCCCTTCCCCTCCCAGGGAGCTGGGTGCTGCCCTGTCCCCCTCCCTGTGTCCCCCAGCCTGGACCCGGTGTGGGTGCACCCAAAGGTCCCTCCCCTACCCTGACCCCAGCCCCCTTCTCCCTCTGCACCCAGACGTGATTCCTGCCCCCAGGATCTCCCCCAAACTATGATCGCAGCACCCTGACCCTGGCAGTGCTGGCTGGGTGGAAATCCTGCCGTGACCCCCATGGGTGCTGTGTCCTGCTCCCATAGCCCCCAGTACCGGGGAGAGGCCACCCGGGGGGCACGGCCACAGGGAGCTGGGGTCCATTTGTCACCCTAATGTTTTGGTGACACCTCAGCCCCCTTGCACACCGGGTTTCAGGGACACCTTGGACCCCATTGAGGCCGTGGCTCTGCTCAGTGCCCCAGCAGAGTCTCACTCTTCCCCCTCCTCCAGCTTGTTTGGGGCCAGGGGTGATGCAAGGGGCACCATGACCTGCCCCCCATGCCAGAGCAGAGGCTTAGCAGCATTTCCTTCCCCCGTCCTGGGTGACACGACCTGGGTGGGCAGGTGGAGGAGTTGGGGACACTGTGACAATTGGCTTTGTGGCGACCGAGCCGCTTTGCCTCCTGCCCGGGGATTTCTTCCTGCGCTTCCTCTCCGCTGCTTTGATTTCTCATCTGCGCTCCTGCGGGCATAAGGACCTTGAAAGGAGGTGAGCCGGGCTCCAAGGCGCTCGCTCGTTTTATTCCTGTGCAGCCTGGATCCTCGGCACCGTTTTTTTGTCAGATCCGCTCCCGGCCGCCGGTCTCGGCCGCAGGTCTCGGAGCAGCGGCGTTGTCTGCGCCCCGGCTGTGCATCCAGGGAGTTTCTTCAGGGCTTGGGCTGTGCCTGACCTCCCCGCACCCTCTCCCAACCTCCCAGTTCTGGCCAGTTCTCCCAGTGGGGATGCAGATCCCTGCATTTTGGGGCTGCCCTGCAGCCTGGGGCGCACAGGTAGTCCCTGAGAGTGGGTGTGCCCCGGGGCTAGGGTCCTGCTCCCCCTCCTCCTCCTCCTCCTCCTCCTCTTCCTCCTCCTCCGGGGCTGGGACGCTGCTGGGCCACCCACCGCTGCTCTCTGTGCCCCCAGGTTTTGCGGGGAGTGCCTACAGCCCTGCCTGCAAGTGCCGTCCCCACTCTGCCCGCTCTGCCGCATGCCCTTCGACCCCAAGAAGGTGGAAAAAGCTTCCAGCGTGGAGAAACAGCTTTCATCCTACAAGGCTCCCTGCAGAGGCTGCAGCAAGAAGGTAAAGCTCGTGGGAAAAGGCTGCCTGTCCCTGTCCCGCGCGGGCACAGTGTTCAGCTGCCCATCCCGCAGCCATGGTGCTTTCCAGAGTTGGGTTTGCAGAGTCCCCTGTTCAGCGGGTCCCCAAACTATGCCAGCATGTCACGGCTGGTGCCATGAGACAGGCGAAGATGAAGGCACTCTTCTCACTGCCTTTGTCATCAGACTGGAGCTATTATTAGACAGTGGGGATCTTCAAAAGCAGGCCGAGGTTTTCCCGCAACGCGGGAGAGGCTGAGGCAAACCAGCTCTGCTGCCGCTCCTAACGAGGGCGAGGATTTAGCTCTAAGGTGCTGCAATCCCAACAGCCGGGGGGCAGCTGAACCAGCAGCGTGGCCTGGCCCAGCCCGCCACAGTCTGGTCTGGGACGCTTCAGGGTCCGGCTGTAAAGCTGTGATTCACAGTGCGTTTCCATCAAGGCGCTTTCTGGCTTCTGTTAACTTTGAGGGAGCTGCTTGTAACTCCCTGTTCAACATCTTTATTGATGATCTAGACAAGGGGATCGAGTGCCCCCTCAGTAAGTTTGCAAACGACACCCAGTTGGGTGGGAGTGTTGATCTGCTCGAGGGCAGGGAGGCTCTGCAGAGAGACCTGGCCAGGCTGGAGCGATGGGCTGAGGCCACCTGCAGGAGTTTCACTAAGGCCAAATGCTGGGTGCTGCCCTTGGGCCACAACAACCCCCAGCAGTGCTACAGGCTTGGGGAGGAGTGGCTGGAGAGCTGCCAGTCAGAGAGGGACCTGGGGGGGGTGATTAATAATGAGCCAGCAGTGTGCCCAGGTGGCCAAGAAGGCCAATGGCATCCTGGCTTGTATCAGCACTAGCGTGGCCAGCAGGGACAGGGAAGGGATTTTACCCCTGTGCTCGGCCCTGGTGAGGCCGCCCCTCGATGAGTGGGTTCAGTTTTGGGCCCCTCACTCCAAAAAGGCCATTGAATGGCTCGAGCAGTGAGCACACAACCCCAAACCTCTGTCCTGCGAGGAAGGACAGGCCAGTGCAGCGTTTCCACGCCGATGCGGGTCATCCTGTGCAGACCAGTGTTGACCAAAACCGCTCTCCCGAGGCTCCGGCGCTGTGGGAGGTGTCACAGCCTCAGGGAACGTTTCTTCTCTCCTTTTTCTCCAGGTGACCCTTGCAAAAATGCGCTCTCACGTCTCGTCCTGCGCGAAGGTGCAGGAACAGATGGCCAACTGCCCCAAATTTGTTCCCGTTGTCCCCACGTCCCAGCCTATCCCCAGGTACCACCATGCGCCGGGTAGGGAAACGTCTCCCTCCTTGCAGCCTGCACCCGTGTTCCCCTCCGTCTTCGTTACAAACCCTAAAATCCAAGCGTGGGTTTTACTTTCCCCTGGGCAATCGCAGTGAGAAACATCAGCGCCTTTTCCCTCCTGGCATCTGCTGCCTTGCGTTTTGTGGGATGTGGGAGGAAAGACCGACCAAACCAGGGTGGCTCAGCCTGTGGCTGGGGTGGGATCGGGCTGGGCTGGTGTCTGCTGGGGCACAAAGCCAAGTAGGAGGCAGCTGGATTAGTTTGGAAGGAGTTAATCCCGTCCCTTCCTGGGGGATCTGAGCTCGTCCTTGCTCTCTTTAGCAACATTCCCAATCGCTCGACGTTTGTGTGCCCGTACTGCGGGGCCCGGAACCTGGACCAACAGGAACTGGTGAAGCACTGCATGGAGAACCACCGCAATGACCCCAACAAAGTGGTGAGCAATGCCGGGGCACCAGGACGGGCTGTTTTTTTTTTTTCCAGTTAACTCCTGGAAATCCAAATACCCCCCAGCTGATGCTGCATCTGAGGCCACCGGAGCTGCTGCTGCACATAACAGCTGTATTTCCAGCTGGTTTAGTTTGTTGTAAATCCCTTTGATGGGAGGTGGGGACCTGCCTCTGTTTGCTTTGTTAGAGGCTCTCTGGAACGAGCTGCCTCCGTCCCCCTGTGCCTGCAGCCTGGGTGGTGCTGGATTTCCTCTCCCCTTGCTGGGTTGACTGAGGCAGGGAATTTGCAGCTCTGGCACCGTCTCGGGGGTGCTCATGTGCATGTGTAACTTGTCAGTGGGTTAAAAACAGCCTGGGCCACGTGCCGGAGCCTCTGTGCACTGAGGGATCTGCTTGGGGGGGGCTGAGGGACCCCCTGTTTAGCACATCCTCTGCAGATCACCCACTGTCAGAACGGAGGGGACCGCTACTCACTCACTGGGAGGTAGAGGCAGAGTTGGGGGGGGAGTCTGTGCCTGCGTGTCACAGTTCCCTGTTGTCTCTGCCTGCTGCAGGTGTGCCCAGTCTGCTCAGCCATGCCCTGGGGCGACCCCAGCTACAAGAGTGCCAACTTTCTCCAGCACCTTCTCCACAGGCACAAGTTCTCCTACGACACCTTTGTGGTGAGTACCACCCCGCGCCCAGACAGAGTTGTCTTCCCTGCGTCCCGTGGCGAGCGGCTGGGAGATGAACCCAGCCCTTCCCTTCCCGTGCCGGGACCTGCCCGTCCCGCTCTGCACCCGTTCGGGAGGGGAAGGGGACAGATCCTCCTCTGGGCTTTGGGGGAGACATGTGTCTCCGTAGGGGGGGTTTGGTTGATAGCCAGCTGGACATGAGCCAGCAGTGTGCCCAGGTGGCCAAGAAGGCCAGTGGCATCCTGGCTTGTATCAGCACTAGCGTGGCCAGCAGGGACAGGGAAGGGATCTGACCCCTGTGCTCGGCACTGGTGAGGCCGCCCCTCGATGAGTGGGTTCAGTTTTGGGCCCCTCACTCCAAAAAGGCCATTGAATGGCTCGAGCGTGTCCAGAGAAGGGCAGCGGAGCTGGTGCAGGGTCTGGAGCACAGGTCTGATGGGGAGCAGCTGAGGGAACTGGGGGGGTTTAGTGTGGAGAAGAGGAGACCTGAAAGGAGGGTGCAGAGAGGGGGGATGAGTCTCTTGAGCCAAGGAACCAGCGCCAGGACAAGAGGGAATGGCCTCAAGCTGCGCCAGGGCAGGGTCAGACTGGCTCTTAGGAAGGATTTCTTTGCAGAAGGGGTTGTTGGGCGTTGGAATGGGCTGCCCAGGGCAGGGGGGGAGTCCCCATCCCTGGAGGGGTTGAAGAGTCGGGTTGACCCAGCGCTGAGGGATCTGGTGGGGTTGGGAACGGTCAGTGTGAGGTTCATGGTTGGACTGGAGGAGCTTCAAGGGCTTTTCCAACTGAGGTGATTCTGTGTAGCCCCACTCAGGACACCCCCATGGGTGTGGGGCTGGGCTTCCCACCTGCCAGGGGTGCTTGAGCTGGTTGTCATCAGACACACCAGGAAAACAACCCTGAAGGAGGAGAGGGAAATGTTACTGCTCCTCCTGAAGATGGTTTTTTTTCCTCCGCGTGCTCCGTTAAACCCTTCCCCTGAGAAATTGTAACACAAAAGCCCTTTTCTTTGAGGCTTTACAAGTCGTGGGAGGGGACCAGCCCAGCCTCAGGGCTTGGGGGGTGTCCATGACCCTTCTCAGGGCGTTGCTGACCCCTCCTGTGTGGGGGTGAGGGTGTGATGGCTCAGGGACCAAGGGGAGGTTTTGTTAGCATCTTGCTTTTATTGCAGGGCCGTTAGATGTCAGGGAAAGGGACCCCCAGCTATTTACAGAGAAATATCCCCACTTAGGGAGCGATCGCTGTGTTGCAGGAGCGCTGGGGAAGCCACGGCCTTGCTGGAAAGCTTTGCCCCTTGGGCACAGCACCTGGCATGGGCATGTTTCATCCCTGCCTGCTGCCAGGTCCGAGGGCAGGGCTGATTTTGCCAGATTCCAGGCAGGAGAGGGGACCGTGGGCCCAAGGACACCCCAAGGAGCACGGCCTTCCTGGGACCTGCGTGGTGGAGGAGGTGGAGGCTCGTGGCCTTGCCAGGATGATAAAGAGCATGGGGGGCTCCTTGCCTTGGCCACCCCTCCTTGATGGAGACTGGCCTGGCCATGCCAGCTCTCCTGACTGCCCTTTTTTTTTTTTTTTTTTTAAACATTTCAGGACTATAACATCGATGAGGAGGCAGCGTTGCAGGCTGCCCTGGCACTGTCACTGTCCGAGAACTGAGGGTGACTGCAGAACGTCGGTTTGGACACCCCCCCTTCACCGCCCTGTCTCCTTTTTGCACACTCGGCCTTCCTGCCAGGGAAGCAGGGAGCTCGTCACCCCCACCCCCGGAGACCTGCTGCCACCTCTCTTCCCTCTCCTCTCTGGGCAAATCCCACCTTGTTGAAGAAGGTGGAGGCTCCTCAGCGTCGTGCTGGACCGGTGAGCGAGCAGAGAGATCGGCTGCTGCGAGGAGAGAGGAGTTGGCTCCGAAGGGCTGGGATTATTCCTCCGTTAGGCATTTCATACCCGTATACGGAGTATATACCTATAGCCAGATCTATTTATTATTAGATGCTTTTTGGCACCATTTGTCTTCACGCTCTCTGTTGCGATTGAGTAGGTACGTAAAACTATGACGCGTTTTACGCAGAAATACTCTAGTTTGAAACTGCGGTCATCCACGTCCTCTTGGAAGAGGAAGGAAAACGACACGGAGCATCTTTTTTTAAACTACAAGGCTGTTTCTAGAGACGTTGGCCTGTCCCGTCCCCCGTGCTGCAGGCAGGAGCTCAATCCCGGGGTGAGAGCGTTGCCCTCGCGTGCCCCGTGACGGCAGCGGGTTCAGGGGAGTCTGCAGGGATGGCGTCCAGCGTCCAGTGAAACTCTCACCTTCCTCGTTTTGTACTGGCTCTTGTGATACTGAGCTCTTGCATTTTTCTACATCAATCAGCGTGATGCCTTTTCCACGTTTTATAGAGCGGGAACAGAAGCTGTTACTCTTCCCACTGCAATATCCGCCACTGGGGACAAGAGTATTTTTATGGAACATTATTAAGAAAGTATATTTTTTAAAAAAAACCAAACAAACGGAACACGTTGTGGATCTGAAATCAGGCGGGAGGCAGGAGCCAGACCCGGGGCTGCCGGGTGGATTTTGGGGGGCTGTGGGAAGCACGTGAGTGTTTTCTTCGGGTATTTCTGGGCCTTGTCGGCGTGTTTCTCTGGGGTGATGCAGGAGAGGCCGGGTCAGAGCAGCACGAGCAGCTCCAGCTGCCTTTTTCTTGCGGGGGGAGCAGCAGCACCTTTTGCTGGAGGTTGAGTTTTTGGTGGCTTAACCCTTGCAGGCAGAGCTGCGGGGCACTGCCGGGCGCAGTGTGAGCCGGAGCGGTGGGTTTCTGTCTGAGGGAGCTGTGAGGGACCCCGACACAGAGCGTTGTGTCCCCCTGAAATAAGGGACCGCGTCTCCCTCTCCCTGGGAACGGGGCACACCTGGGCAGATATTGATTTGCGAGATGCTGGTGACTTGTCCTGCCCTGGTCCCTCTCTGCCCTCCCTGCTGCTGGCGGAGGGTGGCAAGGGAGTCTCCTCTGGCTGGTGGCCCCCCCGGCCCCACCCCACCCCACATGCTGTGCAGCAGAAGCCACATCCCATCTGAAGGCTCATGGCTGGTGCTGGGGGACACAGGAGCTTCGTGAGGGGACCCTGCCACCCTTTGGGGTCACACACATCAGCCCTCAGTGAGGGAGCTGCACGGAGCGTGTTCCTCCTCAGAGAAGTGCCCTTGGGTGGCTTATCCGAGACCTGGCTTCAGCTCTGCTCTAGCAATACCGTCTTGTTTTTTGTTTTTTTGGGTTTTTTTACTTTTTAAAGAGTACTGGGTGATTTGGGGGCTGTGAGCTGCCCCGTGCTGTCAGCAGCCCTATGCAGAGCGGGCAGAGCCCATCTGCTCCCCTGGCAGAGGGCAGGGAAAGGCCTGGAGCTGCTCCACTCCCCTCCCTCGAGCTGGGCGAGTGAGGAGGGATGGGATCTTCTCTTACTTAGGGCTGCCCAGCCCAGAGATGTCACTGGTGGGACTGGGAGCACTGGCATCTTCCAAAAGGGACCCAGGAGGGTTTCCCTGTCCCCGCCTCAGCTGGGACCCCCAGGTCCTGGAGCAGCCTCCCTCTGAGCTCTCGCTTGCAGGGAGCTCTGGACAGCACCGTTAACCTCTGTCTCCTTCCTCCTCCTCCTCCTCCTTTTTGCCCCACAACGCCAGAGCAGGGGCAGCAACAGCTGCTTTTGTAAAGCACTTTAAGGCCCAGGCGGGGAGCTCCTGCCTCTCCCTGCTTTGCCTGGGGTCAGGTCCGGCTCTGCCCGCTGCCGGCCGTGCTCGTCAGTGTGTTCCCTGTGACTTTTTGCATATCTAGAACTTTTAACGAGACCTACTGTTTTTTGAAGAAGAATAAAATCAATGACGTTATTTGTAGCAAACCATTTTTCTCAATAAAGGCAGTTTCATCCATGCCTTGGCCTCCCTGTGCCGTTTCTGCTGAGGTTCCACGGGGGCAGGACAGGGCTGGGGGTAGGTGTCCCCCCCCTGCACACGCCAGAGCTCCTTACAGCTTTGTCCCCGACTCATCAACCCTCGTTAACTGCGGCCGGGTTTGGCAATGCCATTTCATCACACCGACCCTCCTCCCTGCCCTGGGCTCCTCCAGCTCAAGCACTTCCCAACCTGCTGGTCTGGGGCCGGGTGTTACCAAACCTGCCTGGGGTGCTGCTGGGGGGGATCCTGCCTGTACCCCCTCCCTGCCAGCCAGCTCTTGGTGCCAAATGTCCCCCCCTCACTGAGTGCCATGTGGTGTCCCCAAAGCCCCTCTGCCCTTCTCCGGGTGTCCCTGGGGAGGGGTCCTGGTTCCCAGCCCCCGTGGGGTTGCCGGGGTTCCCCGGGGACATGGAGCAGCCGCTGGTGTCCCCTCGGTACTGCTCGCCGCTCTGCCTAAACTTTTAATAGAACATCTTGAAGCCTTTCTCAGAATTCTGCAAGATAAAAACTAGTGGGAGAAAGATGGTGATGATGATGACCTGAAAGATGACCCTGAAACTGAAACAGGGATTGGAACCAGAAGAGAAAAATTCAGCTGAGACAGTGTAAGGAACTGAAGGAAGAAATGCCTCAAATGTTCATCAACACAGAAAACCTCAGGGACAAGCTGTGGCCTTTGGATTAGTCTAAGGAATGTCCCCCAAGGAAGCAGGAGTGTATGGAAGGATGCGCCCCCCATTCCTTGCAGCTGCATTGTCAAACTCCTTAGATAAGGCTCAAAGGGGCAGACATGAACTGAGCAAAACCCAAATGTTTATCACTGGCTTCATCGTGGTAACGAGAACTGATCATTTCTGGGATGACTGATAAGGTCTCTGGGAACAGAGGAAAAACCAAAGCTGGGCAGCGACCACCAACTCAGCTAGAACCCCTGCTCCACCTTTTTCCTTGTCTCTCATGGAAATGTATTTGTGGAATCCCTGCCCCTCCTCATCTAGTATACTAATCAGCTGGTAAGATTAACTTAAAAAGGCAACAGAAACTTTGCTGGGTGTGCACCCACCACCCAGGATTGCCAGACCTGAGACAATGCTGGATCCAGGAGTAGTGATCCAGATTTCTTCAACTCTCTTTTTCTCCTCTCCTCTTCTTTTTTCCCTTCTTTTTTTCCCTTCCCTTCTTTTTTCCCTTCTTTTTTCCCTTCCCTTCTTTTTTCCCTTCTTTTTTCCTTCTTTTTTCCCCTTCCCCTTCCCCTTCCCCTTCCCCTTCCCCTTCCCTTCCCTTCCCATAGATTTATAAGAGACTCCATTGCTTATTATCCTTTTCCAAGTTTAAATTGTTCTCTACCACAAGTAAAACATTTTAACAGGTCATTTGGTGTCATTTCACCTTAGTTTAACCCAAGGGGATCACAGAACCGTTGTGATTCTCTGGGCTTCCAGTCCGGGTCGTGCCAGCTGGGGGATTGTAGTGAACTTTAATAAATGATGAGAATCAAGAACTAAAAGGTTGAGTGGAAAGTTACACTTTGGACTTAGGTTATAGATTTAGAAATAGTGTCTAAACTGCACGAGTCCTTCGGACATTTGCCACTCACTGCGGTGTTGGCCCAACTCTGAGTTGTCAGTAAAACAAACCCAGAGATACCCAATTCTGGTCATTCTGTTTCTTCCCTGAACAGCGGCCCCGGTGCTGTGCTGGGGTCTGGCTGGGACGGCAGACACGGTGTGGGGACAAGGACACCCCGCTAGTGGCCCTGAGCGTCCCCACGGCGCAGTGAGACGCTGGGGGATGGCGGTGGGACCAGCACCCTCCCCACAGCTCCGTGGCGGCGGGGACAGCCCCGTCCCCACTGGTGTCATCACCCTGGGTGCTGGGGCGCCGGCTGGGGGGGCGGTTTGGGTGGGTGCCGGAGGGAGCCGCCGCGTGTACCCCGTGTTGTTTGCATCTCTGCCTGGCTAAATCAGGCCCTGCACCTGTGCTGGTGGCGGGGGGAAATAATCCCACACCCCAAAATAGCCGCGGGCCGGGCCGTCCCCTCCCACCCATGGAAAATGCTTATAAATACCTGGGGGGGCACAGCCAGGGAGCCCCCACCCTGCCACCAAGGGGGTCCCCAAAGCTGCCCGCTCTGGGGAGGTGTGTGTGTGTGTGGGGGGACGCTGCTCCCCTCATCCCCCTGGGTGTTAGTTTGGGGTGACCCCGTGGGAGCGGGGCTGTGCCCCCCAGCACCGTGGTGTCACCCACGTGCCTGGCGTGTGCCCCCCGCCCCTCCCCAGGCACCCAGATTTGTGGGATATTTTCCAGTGCATGAGCGACCAGAGGATAAAAATACCCTGGGGGGTGGGGGGACACACACACCCGGCTGGGGGTGCCCGTGGGGGCGGGATGAGGCCACCCAGGGGAGTGGGGGTGGCTCCCAGTCCCTGGTGTGCTGGGAGCACTGGGCGGAGGCACTGGGAGCACTGGAGGCTCTGGGGGGAGTCACTGCAAGCACTGTGGGGGGACTGAGGGTACTGAAGGGACGCCAAGAGAACTGGGAGCACTGGAGGGGCACTGGGATATCGGGGTACTGGGCATACTGGGAGCACTGGGGGCTGCGAAGGCACTGGGGACACTGGAGGCAGAGGGATGCTGGGGGCCCGGAAGACTCTGTGTGCACCGGGAGACTACTGGGGATATTGGGAGCACTGGGGGGTGGGGGGTACAGGGGTTTGGGGAGCACTGGGAGCACTGGAGGGGTACTGGGGCAGTGCTGGGATTAACTGGGAGAACTGGTGCATTGGGGGTACTGGAGATACTGAGGGCACGGGGAGCGCTGGGGTGCTGGGGGTAGAGCGGCGCTGGGGAGCGCTGGGAGCACTGGAGTGGTACTGGGGCACCGGCACCACCGAAAGCCCCGCCGCTCCGCCGCGGCGCATGCGCAGCCCCTTCCCGACTCCAAGATGGCGCCCCCGCAGGCCCGTGCCAGCGCCGGCAGTGGGCGGGGAGGGGCGGGGCCTCTCCGTGGTCCGATCGCTGCCATTGGCCACCGGGCACCCGGCACTGCAGCGCTGGCCAATGGGAAGGCGGGAACCCGCCACAGGCGACGGCCACCGGGGTGGCGCGGGGGGCGGGGCTTGATGCCGCCCGCACTTGGCCGGGAGCGTCCCGGGAGCGGCGGCGGCAGCGGCAGCGCGATGGCGGAGGAGCGGGCGCTCGCCATGGTCACCTGCACCGCCCCTGTCAACATCGCCGTCATCAAGTACTGTGAGTACCGGCGCCCCGGGACCCCCCTCGGTCTTGGGGAGAGTCCCCGGGATGCCACCCCCGGGTGGCCCAGGCGGGGCGGAGACCCCTCCCGGTGCGGGGCGGGCCGGTGGCGGGGCCGGGTCGGGCCCTTCCCGGGGCTGGGAGGGAGCGAAGGGGCCGGGCCGGGCCGGGCCGTGCTGGGACATGCCGCGGTGGAGCGTGACGAGCCAGCGCACGGCGAGCTGTGACACGCTGTGCTGGGCCATGGCAAGTGACGCTGGGCCATGCCAAGCTGTGCCAGGCCAACCTATAGCAGGCCATGCCGTGCCGTGCCATGTGGTGTGGTGCCACGACAAGTGATATTGTGCCATGCCAAGCTGTGCCTATGCCGTGCCATGCCGTGCTGTGCCATGCCAAGTGATACTGTGCCGTGCCATGCCATGCCAAGCTGTGCCAAGCCAACCCGTGCCAAGCCGTGCCGTGCCATCTCTCTTGCAGGGGGCAAGCGGGACAATGACCTGATCCTGCCCATCAACTCCTCCCTGAGCGTGACGCTGCACCAGGACCAGGTTGGTGTGGGGTCAGGGTTGGGGTCAGGCCCCTCTGCCCTCCCTCTACCCCCCAGCCCGTGCACGGGAGGGTGCTGACCCCCCTCTCCCCGGCAGCTGAAGACCACCACCACGGCCGCTGCCAGCCGGGACTTCACGGAGGACCGGCTGTGGCTTAACGGGGAGGAGGCCGACGTGGGGCACCCGCGGCTGCAGGCCTGTCTGCGGGAGGGTGAGCGTCCCCCCACCCACCCCGGGCACCCCTGGGAGCCAGGTGGGGTGTCCCCCATACCCCCTCTGCCCCCAACATGGCTCCTGTCCCCTCACAGTGCGGCGCCTGGCCCGAAAGCGCCGGGGTGGCAGCGCCGAGGACTCATCCCCCCTCAACCTCTCCTACAAAATCCACATCGCCACTGAGAACAACTTCCCCACCGCCGCTGGCTTGGCCTCCTCCGCCGCCGGCTACGCGTGCCTGGGTGGGTGAGCAGGGACGCAGTGGGGTGACAAGATTAGGCTGGCTCTTAGGAAGTATTTCTTTGCAGAAGGGGTTGTTGGGTGTTGGAATGGGCTGCCCAGGGCAGGGGGGGAGTCCCCATCCCTGGAGGGGCTGAAGAGTCGGGTTGACCCAGCGCTGAGGGATCTGGTGGGGTTGGGAACGGTCAGGGTGAGGTTCATGGTTGGACTGGAGGAGCTTCAAGGGCTTTTCCAACCCAGATGATTCTGGGATTCTGTGTCGAGGCTTGTGGGGGGGTGTCGGTGGTGGTGATGTCCCCCCCTCCGCCCTGACGCCTCCCCGTCCCCGCAGTGTCGGCGCTGGCGCGGCTGTACGGCGTGGAGGGCGAGCTGTCGGAGGTGGCGCGGCGCGGCTCGGGCAGCGCTTGCCGCAGCATGTTGGGGGGCTTCGTGCAGTGGCAACGGGGCGAGCGGCCCGACGGCAGGGACAGCCTCGCCCACCAAGTGGCCCCCGAAACGCACTGGCCGGAGCTCAGGGTCCTCGTCCTGGTGGTGAGGGACTGGAGAGGGCGGTGGATTTGGGGGGGAGTACCCCCTAACCCTGTGTGGGTGCAGACGCGGGGGCTCAGGGTGGGTTTGGGCGCTTGGAGCGGGGGGTCACATCCTGGTTTTTGGGGCCCAAGGTCAGTGGGGAGAAGAAGCAGGTGGGCAGCACGGCGGGGATGCAGACCAGCGTGGACACCAGCCCCTTGCTGAAGGTACGGGGTGATGGGCCTAATCCTGCCCCGGGCTGGGTTTGGGATCCCGTTTCCCCAAGGAGGGAGCGCGGGGGTGTGCGTGTGGGGTTTTTGCCCCTGTGGTGCCGCCTGAGTGAAGCCCAGAGGCTGGCGGTGCCGTGGGTGTCCCTGAATCGGGGTGACGGCCACGCGCCTGCCGCGGCAGCACCGGGCGGAGGCGGTGGTGCCGGAACGCTTGGCCCTGATGATGCGACACATTCGTGAGCGGGATTTCGAGGGATTCGGGCAACTCACCATGCGGGACAGCAACCAGTTCCACGCCACCTGCCTCGACACCTTCCCCCCCATCTTCTACCTCAACGACCTCTCACGGCACATCATCGCCTTGGCGCACCGCTTCAACGCCCACCACGGGCGCACCAAGGTACCGGGGCTGGCCACGCTGGCCCAAACGGGGGCTACCGGGTTTGCTGCGGCGCCGTAGTCCCCTGACAGCATCCCTGTGCCCGCCTCGTCCCGCCGCAGGTAGCCTACACCTTCGACGCCGGCCCCAACGCTGTCATCTTCACGCTGGCCGACACCGTGGCTGAGTTCGTGGAGGTGGTGAGACGCAGCTTCCCCCCCGCCGCCAACGGGGACCAGTAAGGGCGATCCCATCTCTTACTGGGAGGGGAGCGGGGTGGCGGGAGAGGCGGGGGGCTGGCTCGGGACTGAGCACTGGGCTGTGCCGCAGGTTTGTGCGGGGGCTGCCTGTGGGCTCGGCCTCGCTGCCGGAGGAGCTGGTGGCAGCCGTGGTGCCGGAGCCAGTGCCGGGGGCTGTCCGGTACATCCTGCACACCCAGGTATGGGGCTGGGGGCGCTGGGGGGGAGCGTGGGGCAGGGGGATGTGACTGCCTGGCCTCTGCAGCAAGGCCGTCCCCAGACCCAGGAGGGGTGTGTGGGACCCATCCTTGTCCCCAGGGGTGCACAGGACCCTGTCTCCATCCCAGGGAGGTGTGCGGGACCCATCCTCGTCCCCAGGGGTGCACAGGACCCTGTCCCCATCCCAGGGGGGTGTGCGGGACCCCTTCCCTGTCCCCAGGGGTGCACAGGACCCTGTCCCCATCCCCAGGGGGTTGTGTGGGACCCATCCTTGTCCCCAGGGGTGCACAGGACCCTGTCCCCATCCCCAGGGGGGTGTGTGGGACCCATCCTTGTCCCCAGGGGTGCACAGGACCCTGTCCCCATCCCAGGGGGGTGTGTGGGACCCCTTCCCTGTCCCCAGGGGTGCACAGGACCCTGTCTCCATTTCCAGGGGGCTGTGTGGGACCCTATCCCCATCCCCAGGGGTGTGCAGGACCCCATCCCTAGACACGTACCCACTGGCATGACCAAGCCTTTCCCAGAGCTGCCCTGCAGCCCCGAGGGGGGGGGTCCCTGGTGTCTGTCCCAGGCCCCCACTGTCCCTAACCCACCTCTGGCCCCACAGCCCGGCCCCGGTCCTCAGCTCCTGGATGACCCCAGCCAGCACCTCCTGGGAGCCGACGGGCTGCCCCAGGGACGGCCGTGACAGACCGGAGGGGTGGGGGGGCTCTGCTGGTGCCACCCGGGGGGGGCTCAGGGTGCTGCATCCACCCCGGTGCAAAGCTGTCCCCAGCCCTGGGCAGGATGTGACTCCTGGGGCTGGTTTTTACTCTTTTGTAAGGAAATAGAGGGTTTCTGGCTGCAGCGCTGTTTTGGGGTGTATGGGTGGTGTTTGGGGGGGGGGGCATCGCCAGCCAAAAGGTGGGGGGGGCAGGAGGGGGGGCTGGTTCCTGCTAACGGCTGTGCTGGGCCTTATCCTGTCCCCCATCACCCCCGATGTCCCTGCTGGGACTGATCCTGTCCCCCCTGCACAGCCCCTGTCACCCCACCTGGCTCCTGGCCCCCCCCATGTCCATTGTGGGGCTGCGGGGCTGCTCCTGTCCCCTGTCAGCCCCCCCCCCCCCCCAAGTTGTCCCTGCTGGGACTGATCCTGTCCCGTCCCCCCCCCAACATGGCCCCTGTCCCCCCGCACCCCTTGTGGGCCCGATCCTGACCCCTGCACCACCCTTGTCCCCGCCCCCATGTCCCTTGTGGGCCCAATCCTATCCCGCAGAACCAAACTGATCGTGTCCCCCCACACCACCCTTGTCCCCTCACATGGCCCCTGCCCCCCCATGTCGCTTGTGGGCCCGATCCTGACCCCCTGCACCAGCCTTGTCACCCCACTTAGCCCTTGTCCCTTCCGTGACCCTTGTGGGCCCGATCCTTTCCCCCAGGACTAGACTGATCGTGTCCCCCCACACCACCCTTGTCCCCCCACATGGCCCCTGTCCCTTGTGGGCCTGATCCTGTCCCCCAGGACCGGTGCCGTGTCCCTGGAGGGAGGCGTGGCCTGCGGGCTCAGGGCGTGGTCTATGGGAGGAGGGGGCGTGGCCTGTGGCGAAGGGGGCGGGGCGGGGTCCTGGTTACATTGTAGCGACGCATCCGCCTTCCGGGTCGGGCCGAGAAGAGCCGAGTTTAACGGAACCGAGCCTAACCGGGCTGAGCCTAACGGAGCCGAGCCGAGCCTACCCGAGCCATGGGGCAGATCGAGTGGGCCATGTGGGCTAACGAGCAGGCGCTGGCGGCCGGGCTCAGTGAGTGCGGGGGGGCGGAGATGGGTGGGGAGAGGGTCCGGGGGGTGCAGGGGCTGAGGAGAGAGGGGCTGGGGGGGGCGGGAGTGGGGGGCTGCGGGGGGGCGAGGGCTGGGGACCGGGTGATGGGGACCGGGGTGACCCCGGCCCGGTGTCAGCGGCTGGAAGAAACGAGCGCCCGGCGGAGGCGGGGGGGGCTGAGCCCCGGGGGCGTCCCGGGACTCAGCGGGGGGTGCTGGGGGCTTCCGGGGTGACGAAAGCGAAAGCGGGAGGCGCCGGGGACGGCGGGGAAGTCCAGCGCAGGGCTAGAGCCTCCTCTTCCTCCTCTTTCTTCCTCCTCTTCCTCCCTCCCCTTCCTCCCTCCTCTTCCTCTCCGCTCTCCCCAGCTCTCCCGCTCACGCAGGGCACCCAGAGGGGAGCAAAGCTTATGGGTGGGGGGGTGACATGTGGCCACAGGGCCAAACCCCTCCCCCTAGAGCCCCCCAGCCTGGAGCCCCCCATTTCCCTTCCCTGAACCCAGGGGGTCCCTCACACATCGTCCCCACAGCACCCCGCATGTCAGGGTCATAATCCCAGCTTGGGCGGGGGGGGGAGCTGTATATGGGCTGGGGGTTTGTATCCCAGGTTTGGGGGGGCCCGTATCCTGGCTTGGGGGGGCCGTACCCCCCAGCAGGGACCCCAGCAGCCCCGCTCTGTCCCCCCAGTCATGCTGACGGGCGGGATCGTGGCCGTGGCGGGGCAGTTCAAGGGCTGGTACTTTGCGGCGTACGCCATGTATCCTTGCGGAGAAGATGCTGGGGGACACACACGCATCCCCCTCCTCCCCAGTCTGGGCCCAAATCGCTCTTTCCCTGCCCCAAACAGCCCTTTTTTTTGGGGGGGGTGAGTGTTGTGCCTGGCCCCAAGCACCCTTTCCTTGACACCCCCCCTTCAGCGTGGCAGGCGTCTTGGTCTGCCTGCTCGAGTACCCCAGGAGCAAGCGGAAAAAGGGCTCCACCATGGAGAGGTGGTAAGTGGGGTGTCCCCCCCCCACACCTCCACACCTGGGACTGGGGGTCCTGGGATCCGCCGCCCCCCCCAAACACAGCAACATGGGAGCGGTGGGGTGGGAGCAGGCCTGGATCCCATGGGTGGGTTCCCTGGGGTGCCCCATGCAGGGACAGCGTGGAAATGGGGGGGTCCCTTGAGGCTGGGGGTCCCCCCTTGGGGGGGGGGGGGAAGCCCTCTGACCCCCCCAGTGTTGCTCTGCAGTGGCCAGAAGTACATGACAGCGGTGGTGAAGGTGTTTGGGCCCCTCACAAGGAATTACTACATTCGAGCCATCCTGCACGCCGCGTAAGTGGGGTGCAGGGTCCGGGATGGGGTGCAGCCCCCACCCCCGCAGCCCCCCCTGAACCCCCCAATCTCTTGCACAGCCTGGCTGTCCCTGCTGGTTTCCTTCTCTCCACCATCCTGGGCACTGTTTGCCTGGGCATCGCCAGTGGCATCTACCTGCTGGTGAGTGGGAGGAGGCTGGGGGGTGTTTTTGGGGGGGGGGCTGGGGGCCTGGCTGGAGGAGGGGGCCCCCCCCTCAATGTCCCCCATGGCTTTGCAGGCGGCGGTGCGCGGGGAGGAGTGGAGACCCATCGAGCAGAAACCCCGGGAGCGGCCGCATGTTGGGGACACCATCAAGCAGCCGCCCAGCAACCCCCCGCCCCGGCCCCCTGCTGATGCCCGCAAGAAGCAGCCGGCAGAGGTGGGGGGGCAGGTGAACCCCATCCCCGTCGAGGCTGAATAACGGGGAGGGGGGGGCCCCCTCCTGCTGCTGCTCACCGCTCGTGCTCCCTCTTCCCTGATGCACGCCAGCTTCACCAGGGAACCGGGGTGCCTGGCTCCCCCGGATCCCCAAATCCCCAGGGATGCTCAGTGCCTTGAGGGGGTCCCCAGCTCCTGGGGATCCCCAAATCCATGGGGGTACTCAGCTCCTTGAGGGGTCCCCAGCTCCCTGGGGCTCCCATCTCCTGGGGATCCCCCAATTACTGAGCATTTCCCAGGTCCTGGGCCTCCTCAGATTCCTGAGTGCTTCCCAGCTCCTGAGAATCCCCAAATCCCCGGGGGGGGGGTGTGCTCAACTCCCTGAGGGGTCCCCAGCTCTCCAAGCACCCCCCAATTCCCTGGGGGGGGGTAGGGGGTGTGTTTGGGGGGGAGTTGTGTGTGTGTGTGGGGTGTATATGTGTGTGTGTGTGTAATCCCCAAACCCCCAGAGACCCCCAGCTGTGCGGGGGATCCCCAGCTCCCCGAGGGGTCCCCAGGCCTCGCAGCCCCCCCAAGGCAGTGAGGGGGGGGATCAGGCAGCTTTGCTCTCAATGGGGTTTTGTTACTTCTGCGGTTGCTGTTGCAATAAAAGGTGGGAAAGGCACCGGCTCCCCTGCCTCCTGCTCCCTGGGGGGGGGGGGGGGGGGCTGCAGCTGCTGGGGCTGGGTTTTGGGGGGGATTTAAGGATAAATTATGGGGGGACAGGGATGTGTCTGCAGGAGATGTGTTGTGGGTGGGGGCCCCCCCCCAGTCCTGTGCCCTCCTCAAATCTTCTGTGGACCCAAGGGTGGTGGGGGGGTGGTGGGGGGAACGACACCTGCACTGCAGCTGCACAGTGTGTCCCAGAGGAGTCCCCAAAACCCGGGGTGACCCCTCCCTGGAGGGGGTGGTGGGGACATTTCCCTTGTGGGACCAGGCGCTGCTCGGTGGTGACAAACCCTTGGCCCTGTTGAGCACCAGCAGCTGCTCTGAGCCCCCCCCGCCTTTACACCCGTGGTCTGGTGAGGGGTGCAGCCCCCCCCCCCCCGCGGGCACCCATGGGTGCTGGTGTGCTGCATGGAGTGGCCCCAGCAGGTGGTGCTGGGCCCGTGGGTGCCTGGGGCAGAGCTGTGGGAAAGGGGCGGGTGGTGGGGTGCTGCGGGTGCTTTCCCCCTCCCCCCCACCCCCCCCCCAGCCCCCTCCAGGGCTGGGAGTGTGGGGTACCCCCCTTCCCTCCCACCCTCCCCATCACCTCCCAGTTCCTCCTGGGTGTCCCACAGCCGAGCGTCGCCCCACGGGACACCCCACAGACGTACCCCATCTCCATCTCCCCCCCCCCCCCCGCCACCTCCCAGCGCCAACCTTCCCCCCCCCCCCCGGCTGGGAAAAGATCAAGGACCATGCTGGGGGGTGTGGGGGTGTGTGTGGGGTGTGAGCCTTTATTTGCAGGCTGCATGGTGCCAGCGTTAAATAACATTAGAGAGGGGACAATAAATAGCTGTGCGGGGGGGGGGAATAAATAACCAGCGACCCCCCCCCCCCCAGGGAGCACCCGTGGGGCCTCGGGCACCGTGGGGTGATGCTGGACCCGGAGTCACAGCCTTGGCCGGGGGGGTTGGGGGGGGTTCAGCAATAAATATGGGTTAAAAAAAGTCCCCCAGCGACAAGGCTTATAAATAACTCATAAATAAGAAGGTGAGGGGTTGGAGTGTGGGGAGGGACACCCGGGGGGGTGGGGGGGCGCCGGGTGGGTGCTCTAAAACAAGCACGGGTGGGGGGGATGGATGCAGTGACATGGTCACGCTACGGGGCTCCACGGGAGCGGGGTGTCCGGGGCGTGGGGGGGTGTGTGTGGGGGCGTCGGGGGGGTGTCTCAGCGCCCAGTGCGGGGCAGGACGCAGGTGCAGCCCACGGGCACCCTGATGTAGTCCACCTCGAAGGTGACGAGGCCGGGGCCGGTGGGGTGCGGGCAGGGCTTGCGCCGCAGGACCATCATGGTTTGGTGGATGGCGACCGAGTTGAGCGACGTCGTCTCCCGGCCCGTCTTGACGTCCACGCAGCCGCTGCAGAGACACTCGGCGAAGGCCAGTTTGCGGGGGTAGCGGTTCTCATCCTCATCGATGCTGCGGACGGGGGGGGGGGGACAAGTCAGCGAGCCCCTTCCCCTGTGCCCCCCCCCCCCCAAAGTCACCCCACGCTGGGCTCAACCCGTCTGGGCAGGAACGGGGACGCCCCGGTGAAGGATGCGCGGGGACACTGAGGCACGGTGCGGCGGCCAATATGGGGGGGTTGGGAGGGGGGTGGGGTAAGATTTGGGTGGGGGGCGCTCACCGGTAGCGCCACGGGGAGATGGAGCGCTCGTTGGGCTCGCTGCGGAGGCCGGCGCGGAGCTGCAGCGCGGGGCAGGCGCGGTGGCGGTGGCGGCGGTGGCGGCGGTGGCCGGTGGTCTCCTGCAGACGTTCCAGTTGCGGCACCAGTTGTACTGGTACGTAGTGGTCCCAGCGCAGGGTGCGGCCCAGGAGGTGCGCGGGGGCTTCGCCGTCCCGCAGTTCGTCCGCGCTGTAGCAGTGGCCGTGGGGATGGTGCGGGGCGATGCCGGGGGGGCGGCGGAGGCCGCGGCACAGCGTCAGGGCGCCCAGCAGCGCCAGGGCACCCAGCCAGCCCTGTGCGAGAGCCTGGGTCAGAGGGGGGGACACACACACCCCTGCACCCCACTTGGCACCCAGCACCCACCCCCTGTCCCCCCCACTTGGGGACACTGCCCAGAGCGGGGACCCAGCCCCCCCGCCGCAGGGTTCCCTTAGGGGCGAGCTCACTGCCCCCCCCCCAGCCTCAGGGGTCCCTCAGGGGTGATCGTGCCCAGGGCTCTACATCCATACACACACGTATGTACAGCTCTGCACACACACGGAGCACACCTGTGTGTGTGCACACACCTCACACTCAGCACCGGCACACGCACAGCTGTACATACATGTCTATATACCCCCCCCGAGCCTACCGGTATGTACACACAGAGCGCCAGCACAGAGTTCTACACACACACACATATACACCCACACACAGAGCACACCTGTATGTACACCGAGCTGTACATACACACACACACGTATGTACATCTCTACACACACACACAGAGCATATTTATGTGTGTACACACACACACACACATATATACATCTATATGCACACAGAGCTATACATACCTTTGTGCACACACACAGAGTACCAGCACACACAGAGCTGTACATACACACACACGTATATACATCTATATGCACCCACACAGAGCATACCTACATGTACACACACAGAGCTATACACACACATATATACATCTATACACACACGCACAGAGCGTATTTATAGGTACAGAGTGCCAGCACACACAGATCTACACATACACACACCTATACACACCCATAAACACGGAGCATTGCTATATGGACGCACACAGAGATACGCACACACCCGTATGTCCACCTATACGCACACACAAACACAGCATACCGCTATGGACACACACAGAGCTGCACATACACAGTGAATACCTGAGTGCACACACACACGTATGTACATCTATATGTACACACATGTATGTACATCTATATGTACGCACACACACGTATATACATCTATATGTACACACACACGTATATACATCTATATGTACGCACACACACGTACATACATCTATATGTACACACATGTATATACATCTATATATACACACATGTATATACATCTATATGTACACACACGTACATACTTCTATATGTACACACATGTACATACATCTATATTGTACACACGTACATACATCTATATGTACACACACGTATATACATCTATATGTACACACACGTACATACTTCTATATGTACACACATGTACATACATCTATATTGTACACACGTACATACATCTATATGTACACACACACGTATATACATCTATATGTACGCACACACATGTACATACATCTATATGTACACACATGTATATACATCTATATGCACACACACACAGAGTGTCAGCACACACGTAGCTGTGCCCAAACACACGGTATCAGCACCGGCACGCGTAAAGATGCCAGCACATGTGTGTAACACACGTTATGACCAGTGCATGGACATATGGACATATGTAGCTGTGCAAGTGCGTGTATACAAGCACATATATACACATAGGTGCCTCACACTACCCTGCCACGTGTGTACACACAGATACACAGGTATATACACACACACACACACACAGGGGTGTCAGCCTGTGCGCATCTACACCCCCCCCCCCAGAGGTAACAGCACGTATGCAGAGATCCATAGGGACACAGGCACTATGCAAACACACACATATATATTATCATATATGCAAACACACACATATATATTACCATTTATGCAAATATATATATATATTTCCAGCACTGAACCATCTTTCCATGTGCACACAGACCCCCCCAAAGCGCTCACACGCAGCACCAGCACATGTGCAAAGAGCCGTGCGCAGGTGCACGTATAGAGCACTATACTCCCCCCCTACTCCTTAGCACACCCGTCTACACCCCTGTGTAAAACCAGCAGCACACACACATTCACATACGCCCCGGAGCACACGTGTGTCCCATGAACCCAGCACACACGTGTGTCTACACGCAGCAGCACCCGCCAGCCGGGGAGCTCTTACACATGCGTGTGCAAACACAGCCCCACGTGTGCACACGCACACACACGCTACTCAACACCCCCTCTCCGTGCACAGACACGCTCCCCCCATCCCAGCTGCCTCATGCCAACATCCCCCCCCTGCCCCCAGGCCCTGTGTTACCATCGGGTGGGCGTCGAGGGTGCTGGAGCACGACGAGGAAGAGGAGGGTGGTCAAAGTTGGGGAGCTGGGAGTTGGTTTTTTTTTTTTTTTTTTTTGGGGGGGGGGTATCCCCTTATGATCTGCTACCCCCGAGGCTGCGTGCGGCCGAGTGGCAGCACCGCTGTCGTCGCCGCCTTTATATAGGGCTCGGGCAGGTGATGTACACACACCTGGAAACTCCGGCTGCCTTCCTCCTCCCCGCGGGCCGTCATACTTCCTTCTCCCCGTTCCAGCCCGGAAATTAAGCTCCTGACACCCCTAAAAAAATGGTAGAGATTTGGAGGGAAAGGGGGTGGCTACCAGTTTAGTTGCCCTGATGGGCACTGAGCTTTGGGGGACGGGGTGGGACAGGTCAGGGAGGGTTGGGGGGCTGGTGGATGGGTACCCAGGGCATCCCGTGCCCGCGAACGCGGGCACGGGATGCCCTGGGTACCCATCCACCAGCCCCCCAACCCTGCGATGCCCCATGGGGACCCCCAAACCCCAGCCCCATTTTCATTGCGTAAGCCCCGGCGGTGATATCACCGTCACATTCCCGGGGCTGCCGGAGCAGAAATCCCGAATTGGGCAACCCTGGAAAAGGGCTGAAGGGTTGAGGCCACCCTGGTCCATCCCGGCAGTGGGGAGGCTCCAGAGCAGGAGGAGGGGGCTGAGGGGAGGGGGAGGATGTGGTGGGGCCAGGGGAGCTGGTTCAGGGATGACCAAAAGGGTTTTATTTTTTTAGTTTTTTCTTCCTCTTTTCTGTATTTCGATTTTCTTCTTCTTTTCTGTATTTTTTTCTTCTTTCGATATTTTTCTTTTCTGTATTTTTATTTTCTTTTCTATATTTTTCTTGTTTTCTTCTTTCCTATGTTTTCTTTTTTGTTTTTCTTTTCTGTTTTCTGTTTATTTTCTTTTCTATATATTTTAATTTTTTTTCTTTTCTATGTTTATTTTCTTTTCTATTATTTTCTGTTTCCTTCTTTTCTGTTTATTTTCTTCTTTTCTATATGTTTATTTTCTATTTTCTTTTTTATATTTTTCTTCTTTTCTATTTTCTATGTTTTTTTTCTTTTTTTCTGTTTATTTTCTTCTTTCTATGTTTATTTTCTTCTTTTCTGTATGTTTTCTATGTTTTTCTTTTCTGTTTATTTTCTTCTTTTCTATGTTTATTTTCTTCTTTTCTGTATATTTTCTTTTCTATGTTTATTTCTTCTTTTCTGTTTCTTTTCTATTTTCTTGTCTATATCTTTATTTTCTTCTTGTATTTTTTTTCTTCTTGTCTGTATGATGTTTATTTTCTTCTTCTTGCCTATACATTTACTTTTTTCCTTTCTGTGTTTATTTTCTTCTTGCACACAGCTCCAGAGCCAGGCTCGGGCTCACGGGGATCGCAGCACCCAGCCAGCACCATACATGCTGCGCTGCACCGGGGGCTCAATGTGTGTGCAGGGAAAGGACTGGGGGTCCCCACAGCAGCCCAGTGGTCCCAGTATAGCAGGAAGCACAGTACTGGGGGGAGCATTCACACGGCTGCAGGATAGGGCACAGCCACGCTTTGGTCTTTTACCAGAAAGACAGGATTTGCACCCATTTTGGCAGTGACTTTATGGGGTGCCACCCCCCCAACCCCAAGCAGGCAGGGACAAGGCACACAGAGCCCCCCACCACAGCAGATAAGTGGGGAACAGGGACCCCCCCCACATTCCCCCAAAAGTCCAGAGGAGCCCAGAGGCCCCCTGTGGTTGGGCTGGGTAAAACCACCTCCGGCTCAGGCTGCAGAGCCCCCCACTACCACTTAATACCAGTAGGATACTGGTTTAATACTGGGTGCGAAGAGCACAGTGGGGGCTGGAGGGTTTGGTGGGGGTGGGTCAGGGGCACCCGAGGAAGGGGGTGCAGTGCTCCCCCAAGAGATGTGGCACCTCCTGGAGCTCACAGCAGCACTGGAGAGAAGGAAAAATAAACTACACACCCAAAAGATGGGGGGGTGGACAGGCCCCCCAAGGCAAGGGAGAGGGAGGAGAGGGGATGCAGAGAAGAGTAGAGAAAGGAAAAAGTGGTTATCAAAATACTTTATTTCAGGGACATCCCTCCAAAAAAAAAAAAAAAAAAAAAGGAAAAAGAAAAGGGAAAAGGACCCTCCTTGTTAGACAGACATCCCCACAACACCTTCAGGGCTCCTTTTAAATCAACTAAAACAAGCCGATGCTTAAAATAAAAGACAGGTCATTTTCCCAATCAGACTTTAGTCAAGAATATATATATATTTTTGTTCCTGGAGAGGGGAGGAGGGCAGGGGGAGAAGGTGATGTTGCCAGCAGTTCACAGCAGTTTTCGGCTCTCTCGTTACACAGTATATAGAACTGCATTGCTGAAGACACTCAACACACAGCAGGGCTAACTAGGAGAATACAACTCAAGGCTAGCAAAGAGGAGAGGGCAGAGAGAAAGAGAGGAGAAGGGGGAGCAGCCGAGGGGGCTGGAGTCCTCTGTGCATAATTTACATGGAACCGGCGCTGGCAGAGCCAGGGGCTGGCCCCGCTCTGCCCTTGGGGAGCTGGGAGCGAGGCGTGGCAGGCGTCTCAGCTGACAAAACTTCAGTATTATTTTTTTTTTTTGGTGTGGTTTTTTTTTTTTTTTTTTTTTTAAAAAGAATCGCAGCCAAAATAAGACAGAACTGCAAAATCCCAAAGTGGCCGCTTTTACACTATTTATAAAAACATGAACAGTCACTAAGGGGCAGAGCGGCGCTCCGCGCACGGCCCACTATACTTTCCCCGGGATTTTGGCCCGTTTGCGAGCGATGGCATCTTCCACTGCCTTGAGCTGCTTCAGGAGCTCCTCCCGGCGCGACAGGGTGCTGGACTTGCCCGCCTTGGCACCCGTGGGGCCTGGCTCGGACGCTTTGCCCGGAACGCTCGTGACTTTGCTGGAGCTCTTGGACTGAGGTGAGAGCTGGCGTTTCCTGGCAGAGAAAAGAGAGAGGAGAGAGGGGTGAGGGGGCGCTCGCAACCGAAAAACGTGGTGGAGAGTTCTGAGCACGGGCAGGATGCAAGGGAGCTCACAGAAACACGAGGAAAAAGGGGAGAGTGGCACAGGGTGGCTCTGGAGCGTCCCCATGGTCTCAAATCCCGACAGCGATGGTGCTGGGTGGCGTGGAGGGCATCTGGGGGCTGCGGGGAGCTGCCCCCCACACTCAGCTCTGCGCTGATGCTGCATCGCTGAGGAAGCAAAGCAGAGTTGGGGGAACACTCCCCCTGAGGCATTGGGAGAACGGGAGCCACCGCTTCACCTTACGGTGGGACAACGATGGTGGGACCGGGATGGTGGGACAAGGATGGTGGGACCGGGAAGCGGAGTGGCCTCAGCAGCCTGCCGGGGTTTTGCAGTGCTGCCAGCTCTGTAACACACCTTGGCGGCTCTTTCTAAGGCCTCGGAGCATTCGGGAAAGCCTGTGGCACCACTGCTGCCTGATGTCACCGTACCCTCAGTTAATGCATCTTTTTCTACTACACTGAAGTGGGGCTGTGCAAACATGACCCCAACACCCCCAGCAGTTGAAAACAGGACACAGACCTACCGTGCGGCTGCCCTAGAGGAACCCAGCGTGTCCTTAACCACCCCCGGGCCCACACAGGGCACATCGCACCCACCGCACGACGCTGACACCCCAAAGAGCAGCAGGGAGAAGAGGGACAAGAACCAAGAACCACCAGTCTTGAAAGGTTGAGCCTCCTCTTCACTGCTAGAAAACAGGACCTCAGGGCCTGAAGGACAGGGCTGTGGCAGCTGGGGCTAGGTTTTGGTTTGGGAAGCCTCTGACACACAGAAATTAAGGCTGGCTCGTGCCCCAGGCTGGGAAGAGGGGATGACACGAGTGCTGCCGGCCAGGGAATGCAGGGGTGCGGGACAGGGCTGCGTCTGTTTGCTCAGAGATCCTCGGGGAGATGACACCAGAGAAATGCAAAGCAGCACTGGCTGGCTACAGGCAAGGAGGCCCAAGGAAGCTTTAGGTGTGCCGCAGGAAGTGCTCCACAAGCCTTTAGCCAAAGGGCTCTGGGCAGAGCACAGCCCAAGGCCCCTGCAGCCACACATCCAGTTCTGCAATGGGACGTTCCCAGCACAACAGCGGGTGCAGGCTGCCAAGAAATCGGACGTTGAGCTGGTCACCCATCACCAGAGGGGACAGAAAGGCACAAAGCCAGGTCTAAATCACCGTTCAGACTCAGGCAGGGGCCACGCTTGAACGTCTCGCAGCAGCCAAGCGAGTGGCTGAGGGTGCACCAGTGTGTAAAAAAAGGGAATCGGGCACCCGAGCCAGGTGCCACGAGGTGCTCAGCAGCGGGGTGAAGGGCTTGTACCTTCTTTTTCATTAGCACTACGAGAGGCAGAGGCACTGGCACAACTCAGCTTGCACCTAACCCAGTTGGATCCTCTTGCTGGGACTGACCTCAATAAAACCCCCAGGCTCCTTCTTCTTTCTGAGCTGGAATAGCTTAGCTGGTGGCTTCCATGTGAAGCCCTGAGCACCCCTGGCTCCTGCCCAGGGAGCTTCGCATCCTTCCTCTCCCTGTACCTCCATGGCAACTGGAAACTACAGCCAGAAAGCCTCAGAGCTGCCCAGAGAGGAGGGACCAAGCCACTGGAGAAGTGAGAAGCACAGCCTGGCCCAGAAGAAACCCACAAAAACAAGCGGGCACTGACCTGTCCGTCTGTGCAGGAGAAGGTTTCGGGTTCTGGCCCCTCTGTCGCTCTTGCTTGGGTGAAGAGAGTCTCCCGGTTGCCTTCCTGTCGCGAGAGCCTATTGGGACAATAAAAGGTGAGACCTTCTCGCTCATTGCCAAGGTACGGGTCGCTACCTTGCCTGCTATATGGATGCTCTCTGGAGACCAGCCAGATCACGCCAAAAAATAGCCAAGTCCAGCAGCAGCCAGAAAAAGAAACGTAGTGTTGCACACCCCGTCTTCACAGGGAGCAGAAAAGCTCGTCAGGGCTGTGTCCCACGGTCAGCTGTATAAAACATCACCTGCAGGAGCCGCACCAGCCCTCTCCTCACCCTCCAGCTGCTGGAACAAGGCTCATCCACTGCACTTTTAGGCCGAGCTTTGCTTGCAAACCCGTGGGGCAGGGCCGGCTCTCGCAGACCGAGTCAGTGCCCGGCAGACCATCCAGTTTCTGCGCAATGGGCGCAGCGGCACCGGAGCCGGCTCCATGCTGGCACAGTAACAGGGTGTTTTGGCTTAAAGAGCGCTGGGCGAGTGCAGCTCTGCTGCTTTCGGAACCAGCTGGGGCCAATCCATGGGCAGCATCACCCCTGTGTTTATTCTCCACAGACTAAACCATCGCGCTCTGCCCAAACAGCACTGCTGTGAGGGCTCACCAGTGGCAGGAAGCCCGCTGGGGTCCTGCATCAGCATTATCCAGCGGGTTTCCTAACACCGTTGCCATCCCAGCGCACAGAGAGGCAGCTAAAGCTGCAGATCTGATGGCAGCGAGGTTACAGAAGAGGGAAGTGAGACTCGGGGCGCAAACACCGGCCAGCTTTGTGCTGCGACACCAGAGCGCAGGCTGCGCGCTGGAGGGTGCTCCTGCTCAGTCCCCACTTGGCCAAGGGTACGCTTGCCACTGGGAGAGGAGGCCGAGTTGCCTTCAGGACTTGTGTCCCATTTTCTACTGCTTAAAAATGCTTTAGAACATACAGACAACAAATAAAGTGTATAATTACATCCACATCTGTGTATCTATCAAATCAGCACAGTTTGCTAGGTCGGCCCATTCGTTTGTCTGCAGCTCAGCAGTAGTTGTGAACTAGATCCCAGTGAACTTCTACCTCACCCAGTCCCTTCCAAGCTGCCTTTGCAGGAGTCGAATGCAACCAGGCTATTAGCACAGAAATTTTTTCTGGCTGGCACCCAGAGTCAACAAGATACACCTACAGCCGAGACAACAGGGAAAACAACATCACGTGTCAGTGCTGGCTTGTACGTCAAAACCAGGCACCTCTGGCTGACGACTCCCCCCGCTTTGTTTTTCAGGGGTGACAGTGGAGGCTGGAGTGTGGCATTTAGGTCCCTCTCCACGCAGCTCGCTAGCTTGGTTTTCCGAGGTGCTAATTAATACTGCTGCTGAGGATTCAGACGCAGCAGAACACTTGGAAAGCCCATGTCTTTCTAAACATACAGGGCAGATTGTGTCACACACAAGTGGGGAAATCGCCTCATTTCGCAGGACAGGTGATCTAAGCCAATTATTGCATCCATCCCGCAGCCCTGGCAGCCTGTGCTCCCTTTCTAAGCACTGCCACAAGCCTTGCTATGGGGAGGACTAAGATCCATTGCGATGCGCTGAAATACGAGGCAGAGAAGACCCCAGGATACAGTTAGGAAAAACCCTACGACTTCCAGAGCCACATCCAACGACGTTACTAGAGAACCGGAGGCTGCTGTGGGATGGATGCGTACCCACGGTGGCGGTGAGCACCCGTGTCTTCAAAGCAATGTGTTTTTTTTTCTTGCAGCGGAGTTGCACAGACATAGTGGAGCCGAGGCCCTCGCAACATGCACCACAAGACAGCTAGGCCAGGCCGAGTTTGGCCTGCCCAGGGCTGACCTCACCTCGCTTACTTCACACACCGGAGCGTCTCACCTCCGCCGTGTTTTTGCAGCAGGACGGCTGATCCGCCCGCGTTATCTGGTGGCAAATCGCACACACTCCGAGGTTTTGCAAGGACACACGCCTGCAATTCACCTCCCCAGCGAGTGGACTCTTGCAGCAGAGACTTTCACGGGATATTTGTCACTGGAGCACCGCCTCGAGCGGCAGAGCAGGAACACAGCCAGGCCAGGAGTCCCTGGGACAGCTGATGTCTCACCTCTGTCAGGTGACAGGTTCGCCCGTTTGGCTGGAGGAGAGCTTGGCCTGTCTTTGTCTGCTGGCTCGTATCTCTTCCTGCTTCCTTTGTCAGCTGCCTGAAATGGAATTAAAACAGACAACGGAGCTGAGCAGCCACTTCCCTCTGGGGAGAGAAGCAGGCAGAGATATTTCCTGTGACTGGTGCCTGTGATGTGCTGCTGGCGGCTCCTGCAAGCGTGTCTCCTGTTAAACTCTTTGTGTGTACCAGTACCAACCATCACCAGCACCATCTAATTCCCCCCCGACCGTAAGCAAACCTCTGGCCCTGGCGCTGCGCTATTTTCAGATTTGTCAGAAAGAGGAAAATAGCAGCGTTTTGTAGAGGTTTTTTTGGCAGCATCGAGGATAGCACATGTCAAGGAGGCATGTGGAGCCGTGCCTTCTTCCAGGACTCGACCGTGCCAGCCAGTAGTTCTGTGTAATTGCACGCCCCTCCCCGCAGAGCATGCTTCACGGCCTCGATAAAGGCGCCTCACGTCATAGCACAGGGAAGTAAGAGAAAACTGCGGCCTCAGACTGCACCGGGGAATTTGGACTGTCAGGAAAAAAAAACATTAACGCTTCAAAAAACAGGAACCTACCCATGTGACTGGGGCCAACACCCTGCTCCAGCCCAAAACCCCACGAGGCCGAAGTCTCCCACGTGATCTGGATTGCAATCATGGCTGAAGGCAGCGAAGTGGGGCATCGGGCTCAGGCTAAAGGGGAAAGAGCCAGGCTCCCCAAGGAAAGCATGGCTGGTACCCCAGAGGGGCGAGGTAATGGCCACTTTTACCTCCTGACTCAGTCAATGACTCGTCAGCAGCTCGCTCCAGAGCGGGCAGTGGGAGGGGAGCTCGCTCAGAAGCGTGCAGGGAAGATGCTTTCAGCAGGCGAGGCCTCAGCGCGTGTGGGACTGCGCCGCGCACATCTTCCCCTCGGTGCACGCGCTGCAGCCTTCAAGAAAGCGGGGAAAAGCCCTTGAAGCTGCAGCAGGAATGTGCCCCAGGGGAGCCGCCAACACAGTCCCAAACTCAAGCCACCACAGGGTGTGTGCTGCCAGACTGGTTCTGTCTGCCACCCTTCAATCCCAGCTGCAGATCTACCCGGCTGAGCTCATCCCGACAGTGCGGAGCCCGGAGCGTCCCTTCCGCCAGCCCTGAGCCCCAGGATCCATCCCATCCGCTCATCGGACCCTCCCGGCGGAGGGAAATCGCTCCCACCCCACCTCTCACCTTATTCAAGAGCGTCAGTTTGATCTCTTTGTGAGCACTGAAGCCCCCTTGCTGAGACTGGGGGGCTGAGGGCTGCTGGGTCTGCAGGAGCTGCTGCGATTTGCTCCCCTGGGCGGGTTTGGCTGATTTCAGGAGCTGAGCAGGCACATCCCGTTTCCGCTTCTCCTCTTTAGCGCTATCTTCTTTTTTTGACTTTCCTGTTAAAAACAAAGAGGGCAGATGTAGCGACCTGAGACCGATTCCTTTCACCTGCCCTCCCTTTGGAGAGCAGGGTGAGAAGACACTGTTCCAGGGACTGAAAAAGCCCACACCAGTCAGCATAGCACATGGTCCCAGGGTTAAAAGATTCAGGAAACAGCATTTCCACAGAGAGGACGCTTAAAATAAGAGACAATGAACAAAAGACTCTTGCCACCCAACTCTACTGACTAAAAAGAACAGAGGAGGAGCAGCATGATACTGGAGCTGCCCAGAAGATTGAGCATCACCCCACAAAGGTGAAAGAGAACAAGGTAAGAGGGGGGGCATCAGACAGAGCTCCCAGGCAGGCAAAGGCATCTTTACAGCCAGACACGTATGGATGGAAGGATGCAAACGTGTATTTGCTCCACAGCCTCCCTCCTCCACGGTCTCCCCCTCCTCAGGTTACTGAGCCCCCCTCCTCTGGGCTCCCCTAGTCTACGCCAGCCACAAGTGTCAGCCTCCGCTCAGCAGCTTTCCTGGAGCCCACAGTATCACCAAGGAAGCTGTAACGCAGATCTCTGCTCCCCTCTTCTCTTCCCAGGACCCCCTGGAGAAGAAAATATCAAACCAGGTACCTCTACCTTTCTTCTGCTGCGCTGGGGTTGGGGATCGGGAGCTGGCTGAGGAAACAGGACTGGCCAAGTCCGCGTACATGTCTTCGGAGTCGGCGCTGCGTACGGAGCTGCTGCTAGAGGAGGCACTAGAGACAGAAGAAACGCTGCTCACGCTCAGGGACCTGGAAAGAGCCAACAGCCCGTTACAGTCACGAAGGCAACAAGAACCAGGCAGCGATGAGACAGACACCTTAGTTTCAACTCCCCCGAGCGGCTGGGATGTCAGGAAGCTGCTAAGGCAGGCAATAACCGGGAAGAGACAAAGGCTGTGTCTCCCTGGACACAGACAACGTGAAAAATCCCAAACAGGGTAGATGCAAGCCTAGAAAGTACTGTTTGTTTATAAACAGGATTAAGGCGACACGTAAACAGGTCACGGTTTCCCCAGGTAAACAAAAAGTGAAAGCAGGGCATGCATGATCACGTACAGGTCAGTGTTATGGCTCAGGTCATGGGTTCCCCGGCAATGTTTTTGTTGTTCAACACATTTATTCATGGAGGCTTTAAAAGCCCTGGAATCCTACAGCCCACAGCTCCTGCCCAGCTCCCCAGGGTACGGGAGAGCCCAGCTGCCTGTTTTGAGGATGCACATACTGTCACGACTGATAATGACAGGGAAGATGCCTATAAGATGCCTATCTTCTAATAGCGCCTTCAGATGGCTATCTCCTAATGGATTCACAACATTAAAAACGTCAGACAACCATTACAGTCATTTAAGGAGGACTTTCTACTTAGAAAGGTATCAGACGAAAACACAAGGCTATGCAGCAGACCTCCCTTGAGGGCCACACCACCACGGCAGCATCGCAGCCACCAACACGCGGGACCACGCGAGCACGAGCTACGGGACTATCTGGCAGCCTCTGCAGCAGGTTCTGCAGGCCCCTGTGACTTCTGAGCTCCAGCAACTGCCCTGCCAGCAAGCTCCAAGCTCTCTCACTAGAAGCTGGCTCGCATAAGGCTGAACGGGCTGCAGCAGCTTCAGCACAGACGAGCCCTGGAACAAGCTGCAAAGCCTCTACCTGCTGGCACCCTGACAGAGACAAGTTTTGAGAGGTCGCGTGGACTGTTGCAACGATGACTGGATGAGCCAGAAGCTCCTTCTCCAGGAAAGCTCCTGGCTACGAGGTTGTGACAGCAAATCTGGTTTGGGCACACACTGTGTATTTCCTACGTCTCCCCCTTTCCCACACACCTGTGAAAGCACAAAGCGCAGCCCCAGGGCCACATAAGCAATCCCCCACATGAAGTTTGTCCCATCTTCTCCTCTCAAGCCCCCTGCGGCAGGGCAGCACCGAGCCAGCGTGCCCCAGCGCTCTCTGAACCTCTTGCATCACCCCTGCCTGATCTGATGAATGCGACAAGCACGTAGTAAACAAGTTTGTATTTCCGTAAAATAATGCGGATGTTGAACCTCGGAGTTTCACAGAGTTCAGATATGTGAATTACCACTGGTCAGAGCCAAGTCCTACTTAATCCACTGGTTTTAGACCATCAGGTCTACCTTCTAAATCTGCATCACAGGGAAGCGTCGTGCTTCAAGGCTGCCTGTGAGGTTTCAGGGATTCCTGTGTGAGAACAGATGCAAAAAACCCGAACGGAGGACTTGAAAGAGGTTTATTTCACAGCTCTTTACTGGAGTTGGCCATTTACAAATCCCACAGACTGACAGCCATAGAACTATTCACTTGGGGCTAAACACAAAGGGAACTGGCCATGCAACTTCGCCAGCAAAGGAAAAATATCATTAGCTGGGCCTGTAGGTAATTTCTGACCTACCTCTCCCGACAGGCCAAGCATCTTCCCTAAGGACATTCAGTAACCAGAGCTAGTAGAGGTTTAGAAGAGCAAAGCTCCGTAGCCTGAAACTGTTAACTTGTAAATAAATTAGGATGTGGGATCAGGCTGGCCATAAGGAGATGTTTTGGTCATAATTTAGGTAAATATGGGCAGTTTGGTACATGTGACAGATTATTTCCTTGAAAAAGCCACAAGAACGCTACCAACGTTGTACTACTGGCATGATCCAGGACTCGGGATTCGTAACACCACACAGAAACAAGCCTGTTCCACGTCCTAGTTACCTACAGCTTCTGATACTCGAAGCTAGAGAGGGCTTTTGCTGCAAGAAACCACAACAGTTAAGAGTAGTTATAACCTCCTCCTACTTCAAACAAAGGTTACGAAGGGTCGAGGCTGTACCTGGATTTCCTGGACCCCGACGGGGAGTGGGAGACTGAGGCTGACGAGGATCTGGAATGAGATCTGGAGAGAGACCGAGACAAGGACCTAGATCGGGAACTGGAACCACTGTAGCTGCTGGCACTGCCACTGATGCTGCCGCTGATAGTCCGCCTGCAAGACAGCAAACGACATCCTCACCTCGCCGTCAAACGGGGTTAGAAAAAACTGTTTAGGGACAGTTGGAGTGTGACGCTGTTGTCCTGTATTGTATACAAGATTGGTGTTTTGCAAATGGGATGGTTTCGGATGTTCTTCTCAACCTTGCCTTCCCAGTCCTGAGGAAGCATCTGTTTTCTGAACAGTAGATGTTTTATGCAAGACTGAATAACGCTAACGAGAGCCAAAGAATGAGCTAAAGTGCCTTAATCCTGTACTGACACCAGGAGCAAATGCTTCCTACAAAGAAAAATTGCTAACTGCGTAACACAGTGGGACTACCTTGTATTTCAGGCTACACAAATAATCACACACATTTTTTTGTGACTAATGCACCAGTACTAACATAAATAGAGCTGTTTGTCATTTGCACAGCAGGGAGAGTGCAGGGCAGTGGGGTTTGTGTGGGTATAAGCATGAAAAAACCCTAGACTGGAATAAGAATAAGAGAAGGTGACTAAAGACAGCCAAGATTATTATTAACTAGTTAAAGTAAGTGAAACGGAAACTAGAACTGACAGAGCTTCTAGGAAAAGAAACTGCCACGATCAGTTTTCACCTATGGAGACGTAACTGCTCAGCCCAGGCCTTTTCTTCAGCTACTGGGAAGAAACGGGAGAAGTAATCCCATGCAAAATTAAGAATCGACTGGGGATGGTTCTGAAAACCTGAATGGAAAACAGACTTACAGCCATCTTCAAAACACACGGACAAAAAGTATCATTCAGGGATCCAAGAAAACCATATAATGCCTTACTGCAGGCATAAAACATTCTCAGTCTCCTTGTCTGCTCATAAAACAGACTTTTCCAGTAAATACATTTCTTGGGCACCAAACTACTGCTTCCCTAGACTAGGCACGTAGTACCATACCGCTGTTTCAAAACTTCTAACATAAGAAGGATGTGTGATGAATTTCAGCTGTGCTTAGCTGACTCCGTGTCCCTCCAAGAACAGGCAATGCCACCTCCATTTATCCTGTAACATTTTTTAAACACAGTACAATAGATTAAGCCTAATAAACATATTTAAATACAGACAAATGCTCCTTGTTTGAAAACTATCAGAAGCCTCTCTCATTTCAAATGCAAAGGGAGGAGAAAAAGACAACAAAACCAATTAGAGGACAGACAGAAAACACTTGAAACATTCAGACTAGTCACACAAGATGAAGCCAGGAAGAGAAAGTGGAGCAGGGGAGCCAGCAAGTTGTGTACTGGGGACAGGGAAAGTAGCAGAGTTTTTCCTCCTCTCCTCCAGCAGTACTGCTGGATGCTGACCAGCTCCTGGCACCACACAGAAATACTCCCTGTGTACTGGCACGTGGTTAAGAGTAAACAGGGTCCAAACCCATCACCACAAACCTTGATCCTCCAACACGTCAGATCTGCTCTCTGGACCAAACACACCTCTGCTTCCTGGCTGTGTGGCCTCTGTAACCAGCAGCTCACAAACATGCCTGCTTTTGCACTGCAGACCCTGCATTTTGACATGTTTCACATATTCCACCTACTTCAGCCCCCGACCAGCCTTTGGAGGCAGGAGCCACTTGCTGTGGCAAGTCACCAGCATTCACCCCCAAATCCTTCTCACTTCCTATTTCCTTCCTGCCCCAGGAAACAGATTTCTCCTTTAATACCAGAGAGTCCTTGGAAGTTGGTACTCCCAAGAGAAACCCAGGATTTGCTCTATCTTCCAGGAGATCAAGCCTCACTCCACCCCCACAGCCTTCTTACCTCCTGGGTGGAGTCCTTGTCTGACGTTCCTTCCTTCTTGCCTCTCGATTATCCCCTGGTTTGGCTGGCTCTGGTGCAGCTGCTGTAATTTTAGTGAGTGGCTGAGGGACTGGAAGGGCAGCTAGTTTCTTCACAGATTTTTCACTACAAAAATTAAAATTTTCAGGTGGGTGATCAAAGTCCATAGGTACAGACCACAGAGAGACATTCTCAAAAGCAATGAAATGCACTAATGTTTGTTGTTGACTAAATATTACACAGATACTGTAGCTACAGAGACTTGGCTATTTCACCAAAACACTCCCAAACAATATGGATTCCCCTGAAGGGATCTGTTTCCTGTATTCTAAATCAAGTCACCTTTTCAGAGACAAGTTAGAATCATAGAATCAAAGTTGGAAAAGCCTTTGAGGATCCTCTAGTCCAACCATGAACCTCACCCTGACCGTTCCCAACTCCACCCGATCCCTCAGCGCTGGGTCAACCCGACTCTTTAACCCCTCCAGGGATGGGGACTCCCCCCCTGCCCTGGGCAAAGTTAATAGACAACAGCTTATTTTGGACACATTCGATTTGTAAATTAACTAATGAAGTAGCGTGTGTTTCTTACCCATTTGATTCTGTGCATTTTAATGCAAAATGCATGCACCTACTTAAAATCTGCCAGGCTGTAGAACGAGATGCACACGGTTTACACAAAAACGCTCTTTTCCCTCACAAGGATCAGCAGGGTGCAAAAAAATCCCGTGTGTGCCAATGTCCCTTGTGCAGAACACTTGACAGGTAATACCACACAACATTTTTGTGACTTTATCTAGCACCCGCTGTGGCTCCTCAGCGCTGCTCACTCCAACCTCTGCTCTAATAGCTGGTTAGTGCTCAACATCCCCAGCACTGATGTCATGCCTACTATTACCTGGGGAGGAGGCAGCTGTCTGCATGCAAAAATAGAGACTGTTAATTCCTCCTCTTGTATTTAAGAATATCTGCATTCATCCCCTGCAGAGCACAGGATTAAGTGTGTGCAATGTTACGCAGTGAAAACAATCCCCACACTAGTGGAGGCTGGTGTCATGTGTTACCAAACCAGCACTGCCATGTGCACTACAAGCGTGTAAAGACATCGCTGCAGGCAGAGAGCATGTCCTTAAAGAGCTGAACCCTATGAGTTGAGAAGGGAAAAAGAAAAAAAAAAGCAGGTCAATAAGGTTCAAGAAGTGTGGCAAAGGGGATTATCCCATATTCTGGAGAATTCAGGGGGATTCCCATGGTGTAATTTATTTGCACGTCACCTTAAAAGAGGTGACATCACTACAGTGTTGTGTCACCCTCCAACGTATCCATAATTTACTATGTATTACAGGAGTTTGTGAAATAGCAACTTCAAGTATTTAAAAGAAGGAGCTTTGGCATAATCTGCCAAAAATAGTTTCACAGCTACAGTGCTGTTTCGATTTGTCTCCGATATTAACAGTAGACAAGGCTGAAGCATTTCTTTACTCTAAGGCTCTGAATTAACAAAAGCTACAGTAGAGGAATGAATTAAACTTTCTTATAGCTCCTTTGTAAAGATCTCTGCAAACACAGAATGTTTAAATAGTAAATCATGCGTGTGTTTAAAACATTCATTTATACATGACAGGGGCCTCGACGTGACACTTTAGGGATGTGGTTTAGTGGTGGACCTGGTAGTGTTAGGTTGGACTTAAGATCTTAAGGGTCTTTTTCAATCTAAATGATTCTGTATAATACTTAAGGATACCTGTATAGTTTAACTTAGATTTAATAAATGGAAGTGCCATCATTTAATTAAATATGCAAAGCTAAGCATTATTCTACGTGGGCTGTATTTTGCATCTTCCATTTCTTCCTTAAAACTGTCAACCAGGTCAGAAGGGTCTGACTCAGGGACCAGGCTACTGTTTGGAGACTTTCCTGCATTATCAGAACAGAGATGGAGCCTTACCCTTTACCAGCAGGTGGTAATAACTCCCCTTTAGCCTTCGCAAGCGGCTTGTGCGGAGACGGTGTTGGAGAAGGAGAGGGTGAAGACGAGAAGGACCGTGATCTAGAAAGGAAGGTCACGTTGCTCAGCTCAGTCTCTGGGACAGCAGAAGGCTTTCCTGGCTTTCAGTGCATTTAGCCACCACTCCCTCCTCCAGCTACTGACTGCAGCCCAGGAACTAGTCCCCGTAGGTCTGAGCTTATCCTAGTTTTATATTTGGACTCTGCTCAACAAAACCAACTTCTGTGACCAAACCAGTTGGAGACACAGAAAAGAAAAAAGTAGGGTCGGCTGCGAGAGAGGCACTCTCAGTTATTTCACACCAACACCTGAGGCTTTCTCCACACTCTGTATTCTCTCCTGAGGGAGAGTATATCTACAGGAAGGTAAGTGGGATTTTGACTCGCAAGTTCAGCATGATTTATGTCAACCTGCTTTACGTTCGTGTAACTCCTACTGCAGTTTATCCTTTAAACAGCAGCAAAAAAAATCTTGGGAGAGCAACACAAAAAAATACATCTGTAATTTCTGGAACACAAGGAGAGAAAAATCAAGCGGAGTCTATCAAAGCCAACAGATCAAAAGGCACGAGCTGTTTCCCAAGATCAGGACTGACCAAAGAGGCAAGTCACTGACACAGCACACCAGATGCCGGCATTCGAGTGATTCACCCCGCTGCCAAGACTGGAAGTGCCCTTGTTGCAGCCTCGTACTTCAGCGAGTCAGTCACCGAGGTGTCTGGCTTTGTGAAGAACAGTTAGGCACTCGGGTGTTCCTCACCCTCCTCCCTCCAGAGAGAGACATGCTCATTGAAATGTGTCATCTGTGCCTGGCATTGTCCTGCAAGGAACAGAGCCTGAAATGGGTGGATGGGGAAGGTCAGCCCGCTCCCCAGAAACATGCGTGTGCTGGCGTCGAGATAACTCCCACCTGAGCCCTTCCCAGGAGAAACCACCTCCCCAGCAGCGACACCGTGTGCTCCCATCAACTGCGTGAGCCACCCTGGGCATCTGTGTGATTTCAGCTCTGAAGAGGTGCCTGTCTAAGGAGCCAGTTCTCCTACTATGCATATTCCAGACTTGGGAAACTGTCCGCAGGGGCAAGGAAGTGGTAGAGGAACAAACATGCCTCTGTTTAATCAGCATGGGACACCGAATTGCTACTTTGAAGTGTCAGGACTATCACAAGACACATTTCTTTATTAAAGCAGTTGGGATTTGCCTCTTTAAATAGAGATTCCAGCACAACAGAAAAGGGATGCCAGCAACTTCTTCCAATCATAAAATACAAATGATGGAAACGTTAATCTCAGCCAGGCTGCTGTGACCGCTCAGCTACCACAGGCCTGGGAAACAGCCCAGCCACAACAGTGTGGTTCTTGCTGGGGGGGTACTGGGGAGAGGAGAGGGTGGCTGACGTATCTGCTTCATTCAACAACCAAACCAGCAGGTTGCCTTGCAGCCTGTCACTTTTTCTTCACTCAGGAAAGTGATTTGAAGTGGCTATTTGCTTTTAAGTAGCAGCAAAAATAGCTGTCAGCAAGTGTTTGGAAAACAGTACACCATTACTTTCAAATCCAAGGAGCCATTACCTGGACCTGCTGCCTGAGAAAGAGCTGTGTCTTGAAGAGCGACTAGAGTAAGAGCTGTAAGAAGATGATCTGGAACGAGATCGCGAGGAACCTGAACCAGAATAGGTGGATGAACGAGAAGAGGACCTGAAAGAAAAGTATTAAAATTCAGCACCTCTCAAGAAGCCCTTCTTTCCCTTACACTCTTCCCAAATTCTCAAACACTACTCCAAAAATCACCTGCCTTCTCCTTGGTGGTCTGCCAGGACTACAGCCTCTCCTCAGCCCCTGCTTTTCCTTTAGAGAGGATCCCGTTGTTGCAACCCCCTTTGCGCCCTTGAATAGGCCTCCCCTCCTTCAGCTAATGACTTTCCAGCCCATTTTGAGAACTCCTTCCACACAATTTTACGCCTTTTCACCAGACAATCCCCTGTGAGGTTGGGTCACACAGGTATGAGAAAACAGAAAAATCTCAGGTGCAGTGATCCCAGCAAGAAAAGCTATCTACTTCAGGAGGACTTTGGTTTTTAGATCCATATCTTCAATTCAGCATGTTCCTCATTCCTCTCTGATACTTCTCCCCCCTCTTTTTAGGAGCTTCAAAAGTTCAAGCACTTAAAGTAAATGGATCCAGCTTATGCCTCAACTCTCCTGGATTCAGGGTGCTTCCTTCAGAAATGTGGTTTTTATCTTGCACCCGTTGGTTTGAGCTCCACCGCAGCTCTATAAGGCTCTGTCAAGCCTCCACAACTCCCGTTTTTTCCCCAGTAGCATCAGCATGCTCTTCCTGGAGTGGGCTCACCTCATCCCCCCAGCACACCTGAAGTGAAAAGACTCCAATTTTTACAGCTCCCAGCTCTTTCTGCTCCTATTAAGGTCAGTTTTCATCTAGGTGAGCTATTAATCATCTGGACTGCTTCCAAGTCTAATTTCCCTGAAGAGGGACTTTTCCAAGGACCTGTCTTTTCTTAGTCTTCAACAGATCACATCACAGCACCCAGTTACGTGCCCCCTTTGGCTTCCATCTCTCTACCTATATATGCCAGTGGCTATAGCTGTTACTGAGCCACAAGCCTCAAACTGCTTTCCCAAACACCTCAACATCTTTCGCTGACAAGAGCCACGTCCCATTCCCTGACACACTAACCAGGCTCTTTGCCTTCACTCACCTCGAGGAACCAGAAGCAGACGCTGAAGAAGCGGAGGTTTTTCGGCGCCTGCGCGCACGGCTGGGAGAGACAGAGACACCGAGCTTCTTTTTGGGGGACTTGGATCGGCGCCAGGGGTCCTTCCATTCATCTGCTCTCTTCGACTGAGTGGTGGTAATTGTGGTTGCCTCCTTCTCCTTCTTTGGTGGCTCAGGCTGGCGGCTGGAAAACAGAGGAGTTGAGTAGCTGGGACTTTTTTAAATAGCAAAGGCCAGGAAGAAATCTTAGAAGTTCACCTTTCATACCAGTACTAGCTCTTAACCTCCACTGTAGGATATTCAGCATCATTGTGGGGTGATAAAGTGTTAGAACAGCTATAACTTTGTAAATCAGTGACTGCAAGCCCATCAAAACAGCAGTACCTGCAAGTTTGGTGAATTACTTTGTCCCACTGACCAAGCGGTGACCTGCTAGTCGAATCAGCTTCGGCTTCTGCCCTCCAAGGATCGGAAACAAGCACATGCAAGAGGGAAGGGAAGGAGAAGCTGGGTTCTTCCTATGCCTGTGCCAAGTAGCTAGAGCTGGAGCAACCCCAACCTGGTCGGCAGAGACCCCAGTGCAATGAAAACACTAAACAGAGCTAGAGTAAGGACGGACTTTGAGCGTGCCTCTGAAACGCCGCCTCGATACAGCAAACTGGTGGAAACAACCAGCAGGCACCAGGAGATTCAGCCTGAATTACTGTCCTACAGCGCCCTTATCAGAACATCACGTGGGACTGTGTCACAAGCCTTACCACCGCCAAGACACACTGTTCTGCTTTTACCCTTACAAAGGGGATGGTTACCTCATCAGCTGAGCATAAAGCAGTTCATAACAGCTGTTTTATCACCGTATTATTCTCTAGGTGCTTATAAACACCATCAAACATTTGCTCTCCTGTTGTTGATAACCACGAAGATGTGAGGAGTCAGGCTAGATACCCTCCATCTCCTCCCTTCCCTTTTAAGGGCTCTACTTGCGTTTCCCCTTTTTCTTTGGTTCTCTGGGCTTCTCTTCTCCTCTACAACCCTCTGAAAATAATTTAGGGCTAACTTTCCAGCATCTGCACCAGATAGTTCCTTAAGTACTCCAGGCTGAGTTTCTTCAGGCCTAGACTTTATTGCTTCTCTTATCTATGGGTGATTTAACTTGGGATTTTTCCTCACCTTTACTCTAACCTGCACATGACGGTTCAATTACTGGCTCATAACCTTCTCCCTTCGGATTGTAGGCAAAGTTTGTGCTTGCTTAAAGGTTTATGAAGTTTGTTGCACTCAAATTACCAGTACAATGATGCCTTTATTCCTTTTCTCAAAATAATAAACCTTCTCGTTCTGAGAATTTGGGGGAGGAAAAGCACCTTCCATCACTGGGTTCAGCCAGTACCACCCCATTAGTCACACAACTGAAGCAACCACTCCCCATGCAACTTCCTCTACCTTTTGAGATAAAAAAGCAACCTCCAAGTTTTCTAATAATTCTACAGACTGTGTTTCTTGCCACAACACTTTTTCAACAGACAAGAGGATAATTAAAGCTCTTTGTTAGCAGCTTGTTCTACCCTTTGAAGGCTTCACTAGTCACTAACCAGTCTCATCTCTCCTCCTTGCCTGGCAGTATTAAAACACAGTCAATACTCCTACAGCCTCTCACCTCCTCCCCAACTCCAGAGCTTGTATACGCTGACTTTAAAGTCCAGTGCAACATCCTACTCTTTCCTTATTTTTGCTGATCGAACCACAGCGATTTTACAATCCCACATGTCCCACATCTATCTTGGTATATACAGAATTTTATGGGAGGAGAAACTCTTCTTTCACGTTCACCTCTCCCACAAATCTCATTCCAGTTTCAGAAGAGGACGCTTATGTATTAGCACACAGAACTGCTGACTGCCTAGTAAGAGAGTCCCAAGCATGATTATGGCTCAGCATTATTCACCAGCACCTTCATTTAGCATCATCACCCTTTCCAGCGCTGCTCTGACATATGCTGTTTAACCCAGCACATGTTATCTGCAGTGGGTTGGTCTAGTCTTCTGTATTAGTCACAACTATATCTGGAGGAAGACCATGACTCTGAATATGGGGTTGAGATAGACTGGACTTATTATTTATACTCTCTTAACACTAAATAGTCATAGCCGGGATCGAGCTCTCGTTCCAGCAGATGTAGTACAAACTTATTTTGAAGGCATCTTGACCTCTGGAGTATCTTCAAAGCAACTAAGCGCAAAGCAGGAAGAAAAAGAAGGTTGGAAACAGCCTACAGAGCTTGCTTTGAGCAGCAGACTGAAGAGCAGCAGAAAGGAGGAGAACAACACCGTGTGAGGATGCTCATGAATAACGCTAGGCTACACCTCGCTCTGATGTCCCTTCCCGAGGAACTGCAGTCTGCATGCTTTGGGAGATGCAGGGGGAATATTTTGCTGGCCCAGAGGCAGTTCCACCTCAAGACCTGGATAAAGAAGCTTTTCACTGCAGCGTCCAAGGCAACAAATATGAAAGCCAACAACTAATGAAGGACCTTGCCCCTCCCCAGGCTCAACTCTCCCCTGCAACAGTTTTCAGAAAAGTGCCCTACAGAATTTATTCTTTCTCTCAAAAACACAACTTGCCCACATTCACGTCCAACAGCAGCACATCCTGGGAGCTGGACCTCAGCTCCAACCCCACATGGAGTTCAGCGTAAGTTGTTCCCACAACTCGGGCGCGAGCTCGGAGCAAAGCTGACTACGAAAGCAAATCTCATTACTCGCACCTATTACCTGGTTAGATGCAATTCTCTCTTGATGAAGTCACTTTCTGGAGGAAAGGTTTTTCCCCAGGAAAACCACAACAGAAAACTCATTTCTGGATATGCTTTGGCTTTTTGACTCAGCAGTAAATATGTAACCGTACAACAGCCAAGAAAGAAAGATGATGCTCGTGTCAGGACATTTTCAAAGTCTTTCCTCAAGAGCTACCTGCGTGCCCAACATGTAGCATCACCAAATAAACTTGTTCAACTTAATATGAGGGACTGGTATCTGATGCCACTTGGCTTGACTCCTCCAGTGGAATTCAGGAGTCAGAACTGAAAGTAAGCCAGAACAACTGCCAAAATCCTCACTGTCTGCCTTAGACTAACATCTCAATTACAGCCCCTACAAGTTTCACCAAAGAGACTATCAGAGGCTAGCAGCCCGTGAAACAGTCGGCGTTTCAATCAAATTTACTCTTGCATAGTGATGGCGCCCAGTTGCTGGGATGGAAGCGGAGGAAGCCGTAAGGCTCACAGAGGAAAGCCTGCTGAGGAGAGGCAGCAGGCAACCGGCCTGTGGCTCCCAGCCCAGAGCTACGCCGGATACAGCATTTGATCCTGAGGAGGGGGAGGCTTTCTCTTCACCTTCACACTTACAACGGGGTGATTTTTCTTGTCTCATGTCAGATCTAGTGCTTGTTGGAGCTCTCCATGGGCCAACTCAACTCCTTCTTTCAGTAGGAAGAGGAAGAAAATAGAAGTAGTTTGCTGTTGGGTCAAGCAAGTCCAACCAGCCCATGGCAGGGTTTGAAGAACCACGGGAGCTGACCCACAGTGAAGTGAGGAGGGAAGGAGAGCAGCAGCCTGGCTGCTTTGGGGTGGCTGAACACTGAAATCAGCTCACGGCACTTTATACGAGTCCATCCTTAGCCCAGCACAGTGACCCAGGCTGGTGCAGTCCACGGACTCGATGGTCCCAAGGGTCTTTTCCAACCTGAATGATTCTGTGATTCTGAAGGTTTATAAGTAGTAGTGAGTCCTGGTCTCCTTTTTCACCAAATTCCAATGTAGGAAACGTTGCAAATACGTGAGAATTGAGTCCCTAATTAGGTAAACCTATGCCACGAGGCTTAAAAAAAAAAAAAATAATTTACACAGGGAGTAAGAGACTGACAAGACAGACTGATCAAAAGCAGCTTAATTTCCTTCCAGAGCCCCGAGGAGCAGCATCCTGCGTCACCAGGGCATGAGCAAGGTCTGCAGAGCTTAGCTATTTCCGAAGCCCATTTTAACCTTAAAATAACTAAATGCTTTATTTTCCAGAACGAACACGTTAATGCATATTTGGCTGGAATTTAATTACAGCAATCAAGCGGAGAACTGAAGCTGAACGTGGCTTTGGCAATGAGAGGAGGAACAAAGGCAGCTCCAGCTGGCAATGCAAACCACAGCGCAGGTCAGCCAGCTCCCAACCGCACGCGCTCCGGCTCCCAAATAAACCCTGTTTGAAGCACGTCACTGAATTCAACAAGAATTTGGAGGGGGAAAAGCGGAGCTGCGCGGCTCAAATCTTCCTCCTCATGTATTATGCAAATGACACCGAAGAATTTCTAATCTTAGAGGGGAAAATAAGCTTTGCCAGGGAAAGCACTTCCTTCCTTCCCCCTCCCTGTGGGACACGGCTCCCACAGGTAACGCAAACCTTATCACCCACAGTCACCGGTGACGTCAGCCTGGCTCCAGGGCTACTGTTTTGGCCGGCAGTTACAGCTCAATTTTCTGAAAGAGGAAAGTCCACCGATGATTTAAAAGCCTTTTCGTTTCTTGCAGGAAAGCAAGCATTGCGTCAGCAGCCCCGGCATGAGTTTTCCTTCGGTGTCAGTGGAATTTTCCAGAGGAAGCGGACTCGAGGAACGACTGGAGCCATGTGCCAAGGCAGTCGTGAAGGGACCTGCAATTGCTGCAATATTAACTCCAGTGGCGTGCGTGCACGTTGGAAGATTTTTCCCATCTCGGCACAATGAAGTCACTTGTGTGGCTGGAAAGGGACAACAGCTCCTGAAAGACACCTATGTGCAGCTGTGACGGGAAATGCTGAACCTTGGAGCTGGTGCTAATTGATCTTGGTGAAATATTAGCAAAGGATATGCTTTTCTCAAGATGTTTCGATCTAAAGCAGAGTTATCAGTTGTTTAAAAAAAAAAAGATTTCTTCAAAGCCTGATGGGGAGAGGCTTTGAAATTAAATAGTGGAGATACAATCTGAACCTACAGTATGAAATCATCACAGCAGGTAGATAAACATATCTGAGATGTGATCAACCCTAAGGGCTGAGCATTTGACGCCTTGAGAGCCTCCTTTAAATGAGAGGTACCCGCGTGCAGCGATTCTACCCCAGTCTTTGCAATGTTTTAATAAAATCCAGTGTGGGAGATCTCTCCAGTAATTCCATCTTTGAGATGTCAGAGAAAAACACATTCCTTGAGATCCACATCTGAGCCACTTGATGCCCTTCATCTTGATTTACAGTTATGAAACCCTTCTTCTACTGTGGAAGCAGCGGCAGAATCTTGAGAACCATGAAGACTAACAAAAACTCCAAAGAACAGAAATGCTTTGTGGAAAACTTTGTAAAGTTTTGCTGATTTGGTTCACGGAGAGATTTTATTATCACCGATTTCCCAAATGAACTGGGAGCATAAATGAAAGTGAAGTTGTCTAACCAGGTTCCATTGCTCCGGCTGGAAGCCGTGCCACAAAAAAAATGGGGATGTAAACAAGTTGTTATAATGTTTATCACCGCTGTGTTACCATACAGGGCGCTCGACTACGAGTCTGAAGAACCGCAGAGCGGCACAGGGCATGTTCCGTATGTGGGGAGAAGGGAAATCCTCTTCTGAGCAGTGCTGCATGGCAGAGCTGGTGTGTGCAGGAGGAACGGAGGTCCAGCTCCAGCTGCAGCCTGACAAACCTTGTTCCAGCTTTGGAAACCCAACGGCCTGGGGCCATTTGCTTCTCTTAACTCCCTGCTCTCCAAGAAGCCAGCCAGGGAAGGTGCAGACACCTGGAGAGCAAATCTACACCTCCTGACAGAGGGTGCTTTTCCCCCTCAGTAACTCCTCATGGGTGTAAGACTAATTCAGAGCGCCCCAGGATCTTACCGATGCCTGACTCGAAACCAGGAAGAACACACAGTTGTCTATCCTGCCTGCTCTTCCTCCTGTGGCAGGACAAACAAGAACAAATGAAGGATTTCTTTTAAGAAACAGCTGATATTTCCACAGGGAAAACTAAGAGGAGATAAAATCCACCAGCCTACCACATCATCTTCATGCGACAGGATGAGATGCTGTTACTAAGCCCACCAAAACACCTATTTGGGCAACAGCTGCTTTCGTACGGAGCCTCTACACTCAAAAAATAGGGAGCAGATCCAGCCGGCAGCATGGGGAGACCACCAGAAGCTGTCAGGAAAGATGACGAAGACCCAGGAACATTCAGAATTACAGATTCTTCCGAAAAACGAGTTCAGTTGGTTTGTGATCACACACAATCATGAATCACTCCATTTGCATTCCCTTACTTTTGCCACTCCTTTATCTAATCAACCTCATTCCAACACTTTCTAACTTGCAAGCCCTGGGTAACCGGCATTCATTGATTTTAGACTCCAGGTTATCCTGTTCATTAACGTGCTCACCCCAGAGATTAACAATGACCTATTACAAAGTCAATTTGAATCAGCTTGAAAAAAAATAGCACAAGGGTGAGCTCTGCCAAGGGAACATATAACCCTTTGTCCCAGGGTCTGCAGCATTATATAGCAACTCAAAAATCTAGGGCTACTGCCACCTCACAGAAGGTGGAAAACAGCACAACGCTCCTTGCTGGAAGGTTTTACAAAGGATTTTTTGTGATTTGCTACAGAATAGCTGCCCTTTCTGACATTGCTTTACATTTTCCAGCGTCCCGACTTGCAGGTGTTATTTTTATTTTTTAATGGCTGCATAAGTGCACTCCATCGATAGCCTTTAGCCCAGCTGAAAAAAACTTCCTCCCCAAAAACTGTTGTGTGTGCGATAATCACAGGATGGTTCACCAGGACACTGCTCCTTCCTGGCAGCTTTGGAGCTGCTGTCACCTCCTGTCCGGACTCTGGGACATCTCTAAGGACAACAGCCGCCACCTCCTCATCCCACAGATTTTGGGGTCCATACCACAGGCTGTGACCAAACCTGTCTGTGTGGAAATAGCTTTTAGGTCAGACTTCAGGACAAACTTCCTCGAGAACTGGAGGTGACAAATTTCTCATTTTGCCATGCTGCTTCTCACTGGGGCCCACAGCATCGCCCACAGAGGAAACCCAGGCGGGAAAGAAACCAACGCCCACCTCATGGACCTGCAACACAGGATTGCCTCCTCCTCCTCTTCCTCCTCGCTTGGTGAACAACCACCTAGTGCTACCCCAGCCAACAGGGCAGCGACACTGAGCCTGCTGCCCTCACCAGTGGGTCCAACTCCTCAATGTCCCTCAGTGCTTTGGAAATACAACCGCTAACAGCTCCCATGACACTAACCGCGTTGCTCAATATGCTCCTGAAACAATCAGATTTGCTCAGATGATGGTGGGATAAAGACCTGTGCAACAATAGAAGGATTAAAGCAAATGACTATTTCTGCATGCAGGGCCTTCGCTCGCAGCTAAAGGCCAGCAGCCCAGGCAAGAACATCTTGCACTGCTCTAAGTCTCCTCAAATAAAATATTTCATGCCACTTTACACCTGAAATGCTTTGCACAAGAGTGAGCTAGACTGGCAAGATAGAGATATAAAGCAGAAATTTTGTACTCAGCAAAATCAGTCACAGCCTGGGGCATTAGAACTCGTTCTGGAGATGGGGAGCACGAGGACAGACAAGCCAAGTTATCCCTCTAATTGATCATAAAGTGTCCTGGCTTGTTTAAGTGTTCGATGCCTGAGGAGGGAGGAGGAGGAGGGGGAGGAACAATTTTACTAGCATTGCAATCTCCGATTATAAACTTCTTGGAGTGCTCATCTTAAGCTTGGGAAAAAAAAACAACCCAAAGCATAAAGCAGCAACTGCACGCTCCTTCCAAAAAAGCCCAACCCACAGGTGACAATGCTACGTGAAGTCCAAACATGGCAGCCTCTTTTAAAAGGTTCAAGGAGAAACATTTGCCACCGAGTCCATTAGGGTTTACAGTCTTTGTTTGTTGTTAAATTCTAATCCTCCTCATCTGTAGCAAGCAGTGATGCCAGGAATTCCTCTGGCTTGTCTGTTAGGAGCCGTAACTACTCTGCTGTTGTTTAGAGATCAGATTAAACCTTCCTGTTTCAATATAATGGAAAGGGAATTTGCTTTCATGTTCCTGGCTGTTTGCTTTGAGTTTTCTTTCATCCCTTTCAACTCCACACTCTATGTCACAGGTTTTCCTTCCTCCAGCCTCTACTTGAGGGAGCTCGTATGCCGATGGACAGTCTGGCATCTACCTGTGATTACAGACATCCTCAGCTCTGTTTTGGCACAGCTCGCTGCTGGTTGCACCACCTCTGCGGAGTAGTTTTCCAATCTCCCCAGCTCATTAGGAAGGGAAGAGCAGGGCCGCGTGGGCTCCGGCTGGAAGCGGCACTGCCTTTGGTGCAGGAATGTTAACGGGCAGCTGCCTGCAGCCTGGCGCAAACCAGCCCCCATCACCGCATGACACCTGGAAAGGCCGGACTTGCCAAAAGCTGGGATCTAGCGATTAGGGAAAGCCCGGAGTCTATAAATAGACCCACAGGTGAGCACTACGCCACTATTGTGCATCCTACTGCCCAGGAAGCACTAAGCAATCACAAACATTTTACACATTAAACAAACTCAGGAGCTGTTTAATCCCGAGGTGCCAAACCTCCACAGCACGGCAGGAAGGTATTTGGAGAAAAGGTGAGACGGCTCGACCTGCTGCACTGCCATGAGGAAGTTTGGAGCCTGTCAAAAAGGTTACGTGGGACAAAACGGCACTGCCCGGAGCCAAGTCACAGCGTGAGCGTGACAGAGGCTTCTGGGGAATGTAGCGTCGGCAAACACAAACGGCTGAATGAGGGATGTCTTCTCCAAGGGGAAAAAAAAAAAAAAAAAATCGAATTATGCTTTCACTTTGTTAAGAAGCTTTTTCAAAACTTATTTCCGTGGTTTTATTTTCTCTGCAAACACCCATACACCTGTAAAGGCTGTAGAAAGGGTGCTCGTGTTGACATGGGTTTCAACAGTGGGAACCGAAGTCCCAGTAAGAGTTCTTGGAGAGCCACCTTCAACAACACAGGGCTTTCAGGTTTACTGGTCAGTACTCTCAGTAATTCCACTCCCTAAGAGAAGATACCGTGTGTAGGTGCTGAGCTAAGATTTTTTTTTTGGGGAGATTTAAAAGCTTTCCACTCAGCACTAGCTCCCTGTTCAACACAAAAATTACAAACATTTCTTGCGACCAGCTTTTAAAGCCCCGCACAAACGAGGCCAAAAGCAAACCCTGCTTGTGCCCCTCTCTCCCAGCTCTCAGTGCTTGCGTTATGGGACAAGGCTGAGCACACCTCCAATAGTAGATTCTCTATGAACCACTTCTAGAAAGAATAGTGGACTTTAAAAAAGGAAAGAGGCGTATCAAAGACTATTTTTAATTTACCAAGCCTGTTTTGGAGATCCAAGAGGCACCCACAGCTCCTTTAAGCGGTGTTTATGTCAGAGAGGGGCACAGGAGGGAAGCAGGGAACTTGTATCCACAAAGCAGAACATCACAAACACCGTAAATCCCATCTCTGGGCTCACACAGATGGTTACACGGGGCAAGATGGATTTAAGATTGGTGAATACAGCCACTGCTCCTACCCAGTAAACCTTGGGCAGCTCCAATAGCGAAAGCTCTCCCACAAAGCCATGCCCACCCGCGTCAGGGGAAGGAGCAAGCAGCAGCCTCAGCCTTGCGTGCAGTGATCCCGGTGACTGTTAATGACTAACAGCCTGAGCTGTCAATCAGCTGACATCACTTTCATCATCCTCGTCATCTTCATCACATGGTTCTGGAGAGCAAGATCGCTTCCATCGCTAACCCAACATGAGCACAAACCAACAGCAAATGTGGTAATTAAGGTGCACAAATTATGGTTGTAAGTGAAGATTATAATTAAACATAGCGTATAATTAAATGTATTCCTATAACCACTCTGACACTGCTACTGCACTGAAGCGCTCACAAGGCACCTTCAAACTGTTCTGAAACTGTGACTTCCTCTTGGAAAAAAGGCTCATCATCAAAAATCAGCTTTCCTTTCAGTAATACAAATAAAAATTCTGGGTCAGACTCAAGACTAAACCCTGCTCCCACCTGAAACCACACAATTCTACGTGGCTCCTCGTTCCAGGCCTTCTTAGCCCTGTTCTTCATTAAAATACACTTTTCCTCATGTTCATGATGTTTTACACCTTCCTCTAGCAGTCAAGACACGCCACAGACATCAGGCAGAAGGAGAAGCTCCACTATGTTTTGGGAAACACAGCTTCCCTGCACCCCCCTCTTTGCCCCACCACCCATGTAGACACACTTGTGTGTCCACAGGTTCCTCAACACACTGTCAGAAGACTCCATCTGCCACTAGTTGCCAAGACATGACACTGCTTTCCTGGAGATGCCCTTCAGCAGGAAATTTGATACTCTTCTCCAATTCTGAACCAAAAGACATTGTGACATTAGAACTTCCTATAAGTTCTATATTCAGCTGTGGCATTTATACAGTGCTTTACAAATATGCCTAATACACAGTATGCTGGTAAGCCACAGTACTTAAATAACTGACAGAAAACCAAAATAGGATTCACTTTTGAAATTCCTAGACTTTTCATCTGTCTGGTTCAGTTTTCTTTCACACAGGTCAGAAGCAGGATTTTCAGAAAAAACAGGCAGAAGGAAGAAACCTGATTCCACACCACAATTCCACCATAACGCCTAGCAGAGACTCACTTCAAGGCACACAATCCCTTTACCTTTTCTAGAATCTTTTAGGAGTTTCACTTAATAAATCTCCAGGTACTTTTGCTAGCCACAAACTCCCAAACCAGCCCCGATCCTTGTTCAAAGGACATTTGTCAAGGCCTCAAAGGGAGTCGCCACCATCTGCAGGACTCTCTCCACACTGGGGACTCAACCAGCCGCCCGAGACTTACTCTAGCCTCAAGGGAACAGGGACAAGCTGAACATCTCCACACCCACAGGAGAGATGCTCTCCCCTTTTCAGAGTCAGGCTATGCACACTCGGTTCTTACTGATGTTTTAGCTCCACTTAGTGGCCAGCCAAGCTCATCTAAAGCGCTGCCTTCCCCTTGACACCACCGCTTTGCTCAAGACTTGTGGACAATGGGGATCATCTTCTCCACTCCCACCAGCGTGAGCCTGGTTTGGGACTCACAGCTAAAACAACATCAACTAAAACGTCGAGTCTGGATTCCAGAAAACGCTTACCTCGGTAGCAGCGGGGACCGAGGCTTTGGTTTTTCTTTCTCCTTTTCGCGTTCCCTGTCCCTGTCCCGGTCTCGGTCCCTGTCCCGGTCCCTGTGCTGCCTGTCTTTTTCATCTCTCTTCACGCGTTCTCTCTCGCGTTCCCACTCTTCTTTCCGCCGCTGGCGCTCCTTGTCACGCTCCCGTTCCCTTTCTCGTTCTCGCTCCCGCTGGCGCCGCTCTCGCTCCCGTTCTCGCTCCCTCTCGCGCTCCCTTTCTCGTTGTCTGTTCTCTCTTTCCCTTTCCCGTTCTCGCTCTCTTTCCTTTAAAAAGAAAAGAGAAATCATGGTCACTCTGGGGTAACATCTCCTAACAAAGCAGGCAGCAAGGTTTCAAAGTCTTGGACCGCGAGCAATTACGTGCACCCTCCCATGTTAGAGCCAAGTATTGAGATAAATAATCTGGAACTTGCTGGTCATCACTGTTTGCTGAGAAGGCAGAAAGTCGTAAGGAAAAAAACACTGCATCATATTCATCACAGTTATAATTTTCAAAGGCAACAGTCAAAAGATTAATTTGGCTTATTATGTTTATTAAATAAACATATTGATGTTTAGAAGTATTTACTCTCATTGCTAATCATGTTTCTAACAAGCTAATTAACTTTACAAACAAGCACTATGAAAAAAATTGATGGTGCGTCGTACGCAACAACAGCAAGGACAGGCTCCTGTTTGTGCTCTGCTTCTGTAGAACAGCGTGGTCTTACAGCAAAAGGAAAGCAACTTTTTAAAGGATGTGATGAATATCACTCAAAAGCTCCCCACTGAGCAGGATTTATTATTTTTGCTGCTACTCTCGAGGCACAACAGTTTGCATGAGGGCAAAAGGAAGCGGAGGGAAAGGGTTCAGTTTTGGGCCCCTCAGTCCAAAAAGGCCATTGAATGACTCGAGCGTGTCCAGAGAAGGGCAACGGAGCTGGTGCAGGGTCTGGAGCACAGGTGTGATGGGGAGCGGCTGAGGGAACTGGGGGGGTTTAGTCTGGAGAAGAGGAGGCTGAGGGGAGACCTCATGGCCCTCTACAACTCACTGACAGGAGGGTGCAGAGAGGGGGGATGAGTCTCTTGAGCCAAGGAACCAGCGCCAGGACAAGAGGGAATGGCCTCAAGCTGCGCCAGGGCAGGGTCAGACTGGCTCTTAGGAAGGATTTCTTTGCAGAAGGGGTTGTTGGGCGTTGGAATGGGCTGCCCAGGGCAGGGGGGGAGTCCCCATCCCTGAAGGGGTTGAAGAGTCGGGTTGACCTAGCGCTGAGGGGTCTGGTGGAGCTGAGAACAGTCAGTGTGAGGTTAATGGTTGGACTAGGTGATCTTCAAGGTCTTTTCCAACCTAGATGATTCTGTGATTCTGTGGTTCACAGCCTTATTTTCACTGAGCTCTGCACCTTACAGCAGTGCAACGCCGAGCAGCTGCATCTGGGATTTCAGCAGCTTGCTGGGTGCTTTCCTCGTCTGACTCAATCAAGTAATGTGCAACTCCACCAGTGGTGGACAGTCACGCCAGAGCCTCCGTCTGTACACAAAGCACGCCTGTCCAAATCTAATCCTTTCCGTCTGTCCCAATAACTAACAAGCAAACCAATCCTCAGTCGGTTTATTTCCTGGAAACTCCCTCGCCTCTCCAACATTTCCACGAAGGGCTGCAGATGCGGCCGTAAGCACCACGCAACTGCCTGGTACGCAGAGGAGCGGCCAGCGCACAGACAGAGGAACCACCTTCCCATCTGGGACACGCTTTTGCCTTCATCGCACTGCAACAGAACAGCCTCCTGCATCTAGAGCGTGTTCTGCACGCTAATTAAGTCTAGATTTAACTATCTGTAAGATTAAGCATCTTGAATGTACGTGAAAAATCCCATTTCAACCACCGCACTGGAAATGTGACAATCACCAGAAGTACCCGGAAGAAAGTGGAAAGGAAAAGCGCGGAAAGGGGTATTACCTTACTTACTCTGTAGTTACGGTATGGATCTGGGTCTGTATACTGAACCCTGAAATTCTCATACTGCCCACCACGCCAGAACCGTTCTATTTCATAGTCATAATAGGGATCTGTATAGGGATCAAGCCTACAATGAAAAACAGGGAAGGTTAGAAAGGGAAATATCACCTTGTTGCCATACAGAAACACTACGTATTCTAGGTCAGGTCTTAGTCACTGTGCACTGACAGAAAAATTAAAATGTTCCACAGAGTATGACCGTACAAAGTGGTTTATTTTCTACATACCCCAAACAGACAGAAACAGCCTTAAGTGAAGCTTATCAGAGAAAAGCACAAACCTTTCTTGATAAACACATGAAAAGAAACACTAGGAACCGAATTCAGCCTTCAAATCAATGTGGTAAAAATGCAGAAACACCAATTGCTTTTTATAGCCCCTTCCAATGTATGCAAATGTCACGGAGCATGTTTTGCCTCATTGATTTAGAGCTGGGTTTTCTGTCCATGCACACACAGCTCATCTCAAGCACCCTCACATCTGAAGTGGAAAGGGTGGGGAGCTCCCACTCCCCAGCCACCGGAGGTGATGGGTGCATCCCAGTGCCACGAGCCCAGGACACGGAGCTGTTGCTGAGCTTTCCCCTGGGAGAAGCTGTGCTTCAGGGGCAGGCCAGCAACACTCTGCCCCCACGCCTGGAGTTACTCCACGCGGTGAAGGGAACCACATCCACGGCTGATATTCTCCAGTGGAAAACAGGTAACGGCCCTCCAAGACACAAAGGAACCGGCAAGCACATGGCACACCCTGCTCAACTGCAAAACCACGATTACTTTTGAGGAGGAAAAGGATTTAAACCCCACCCTCCTTAGATCTGCAATGTTTCCTCCATTTGGTGATATTCTGTTAACATTATGTGATGTTTTTAATTCATATACTCCACAATATCCAATCCCTGCCAGCCACCTGGAGTGAAAATATCAGATCCCTTGTAAAGACGGGGAGGTGGGTACAGGAAACAAGAAACTTCCAGGGCCACAGAGGAGTCAGTGGCAGAACTAAGATTATAAAGCAAGTGCTCCCAACTTCCAGATTATCTGTAATGAGACTCTGACTTGTAAGTAAGAGGAATACAGGGCCAGCTTTTACATTTTACAAAGTGCCAAATTATCTAAAACAGGCTAAGATGTTGCTGCCCTGCAAGTCAAGTGGCTACCTGTCCTTCTTTCAGTGCTTTTACATGGTTAAAGATCTCTATTTTTGTCTGAAGCAATAAGCCATGGGAAAGAGTACCAGGAAATCTTGAATATGGATGCTTAATTCAGCAACAAACTCCCGATGCCAACCAGACAACAGTCTGGATTCAGCGACATCAGGTATTCAAAAGAGAGACAAAAAAAATCTCAAGCTACACCAAAAAAGGAAACGCTTTACTTTTGAACCCCGCCTCAAGTCCAAATCTCCCCATTCCCTTCCTATAACATTTGTAGACTTTTTATTCATTTAAACAAGCATCACTGCTGTGCATTTAGATAACTCAGTGCTTAAATCCTCAGGCGACTAGTTGGTATCACCCAAAAAATCAAATACATCCATTCAGTTAATAAACGGCCCACCACACCTGATGGGACAGCGGTCTGTGGCCTAGGAAGTTTTCAGAAGTGCAATAGAGAAAGGAAAAGGAATATTTTCTTACAGTTGCAACAGTACTGGAATCAAAGACCTGCTTACCCATAGTTAATGTTTTCTTTGATGTCCACCTCCCTATAGTTTTTCAAAAAAGAAAAAGGGATTCATGAACTATTTAGACATCTTCACATGTCACAAGACAGTCCTGAAAGCATTTATTAACATCCCAGCTGCACCACCAGCGGTTAGTTTGCTGCAAGGTGTCAATCTGTGTGTGTGTGTGAGAAAAAACACCATTTTCTAGCGTTTACAGCAGCAGCTTCATAACTTTTGCCTTTACACACAACGAAGATATTTTAATGCCACAGTCTGCTTATACATAAAGGCACTTGAATTTTCCAGAATTCCATTTGTTTGATTACTTCTGTTTAACACTGGCTACATGCAACACACGTTTTTCTTTTCTATATGAAAAAACAAAGTCCTGTACCTAACACAACAAGTCTTACATCAGTGAGGCAGTGGCATAAAACAACCAGAACGCTGATGCTCATATACAGTCATAAAATAAAGGTACTGTATAGTCAACCCACAGAGCACTGGTGACATGTCCCAGGTGCAACTGGAAGCCTTCTCCGAGGAACAGAAGACCAAGATACAGACCGATTTCTACCCAGGAAAAAAATTAATATGGGGCAACTGTTTTGTTTCAGGCTGCAGAACTGAGTACATAGCTTCTTTTTTAAAATGGGGAATGGAAGTGCACTCCAGAGGAAATCAAAGACTACTGAACAAAAACTTAACCTACTTCTTACTCCTTTTCAGAGGTTTTTTTGCAATTCATTCACTCTAAAATAGACAGAACCAAGCCTTGCAAACACTTTCTCTGTGAGTGGAAATAGTTCCATAACCTGTACGTGTAGGAAAAACAGCAGATGTAGGAGCAAGAGATTCACCTGTATTCCTGCAGAATACAAGCCTCTCAAAAAATTTTTTCCATTCTATTTCTTGGCTTGAAAACTACTAAGGAAGCTTCCCAGAGCTGACTGATTCATCCTTGCAACTTCTTCTGCCCGCTCTCAGTCATGACAGGAGTGCATCTGAGATCTCCAACATTTTATGTTTTACCTCCTTAAAAATCCAATCAGCTAAACACTTAAGTTTAGGGCACTTGGTTTGGCCCAGGCTACACCCTGGCCGCTAACAGGTTTGCTTTCTGACCAGTATCTTACTCAATGGTTTATCTGGGACTGGTCAAGGGGTTTGTTAATACAAGCTGCTGGGCCAATGCCTTTGCAAATAAACACTCAGCTGGTTGAGACAGTACAACCGCTGCCCTGAAGCTCCTGGACATCAAGCACACTCCAACTTGCAGCCCCAGCTTTAACATTTTAAAACTCTCATGGGTTGGAATAAGAAAAACAAGAGGAAAAAAAGTTGGAAGGATGCACTGGCGTGAGGTCGGCAATGCACAACTAGTTAGTGTCCTTAACGGACTAGCAGAAAGGTTTAAAGATGACTGTAAAGGAAGGTAGTGTTGAACCAGAGTGAGCAGAAGCAGCTCAAATTTTTAACTGGTGCACATACTGCTTAATAAGAGTTGTTTCCACTTCCTGAAGTGAGCATTCCTCCAATTTGGACGAACAAGCTAACTGAAGACTGCCATACTGCACTACGTTTCCCACCCATCTATTCCACGTAGCAAAACCAAGACTGCATCTTACGCTGGATCCCTGACGTCTCTGGTAATGCGGTAATTCCAGTCGCGGAAAAACTCGTTTTCTTTGTCAAATTCACGCTCGTCTTCTCCAATAGTCACAGTGAACCTCTTCTCCTCAAAGTCAGGCTCCTGTTCTTTTCTCATAGTTGCCTTTTTTAATACCTGCCATAACATAAAAACGTTGTAAAGAGAGAACATTTCTGAGGCACAGAGAAATTGCAGTATTAAAAATTCTTCACTTGGGAGAAACCTGCCCTTCAGCTAAATCACCCTTTTCTGCCCTAGTCTCATCAGTGTGTAGGACACTGGACTTTTCTCAACATAGAAAGTGTAATTCACTATTCCATCAGTCAGAACAGCAGCAGACAGGCAATGAAAGTTTCACACATGCTGACCCCATTTTATGCAATGATCAGACACACGGATCCTACACGTGCTAGAGACACAGGTACCAAAATAAGGGAAACTGGATCAGCTTAAAAAGTTTTGCTCTGGGGAGGGCTTGACTTCAGGGCCACAAACTCCCCCGACCTCATGTTAACAGAAAAAAAACAAACCTGGATGTCAGCTCCTCTTGACTGTATAACAACTGTGATATACAACAAGACACAGTTAATAGGTTAAAAGGCAAAAGGAAGGCTCCTTAGAAAGAACAAGACACTTCATGCTCCAAAAAGAGCTCTTCTAGCATCCTGCTCTCGATGAAACAGGCTGGTGGGTTGTGGAGACAGTCAGCACACGTCCTGAGGATGGCATTTACCTCTTTAGCATGCCGGAGGCCTCTCTCCCAGGCACTTTCTGTTGGAGGGTCTGGAGGGGGTGGAGGTAAGATTTCATCAACGACAGGCCCTCCCTGTTAGAAAGGTGAGAAGAGGAAGGAGACAGACACTTGACATTAGTTTTAAGCAGCAAACTCATGGTTGTAACCAGTCACCCCGGAGTACCTCCAGATACTCCAGAGATGTACCAGCAGGACATAATCTGGGACACACGTGGGAAATTATTCCCCTCTACTAGCAACTTTAAGACTATCTTTTAAAAATCACATATCCAACCGATGTATTGAATGTTGCTGGAGTATTAGCTCAAAGAAAAATCTTCACTTCTCCTAGAGCAGGAGACAAAAGCTATGTGCAGAAGCCGTAAGTTCACAGAAATGATGTCCGTACCCAAGGGTTGGCTGGCATCAGTGGGTGAGGGCCGATGGGAGGAGCGCCATTCGGGGAGAAGGGCTCAGGCTTGGAGATCAAGGAGTAGTTTCCTTTATCATTCACACCAGGGTGAATAAATCGACAGTTCATGCCCCAAGTACAGTGACCTGTGGAAATACAGTTGTGTTAGACCCCTGCATGCCTACAGCAAGCATTTGTTCAGCCCCAAAACTACTAAAACCCATCAAGGAATAATGCTGTTTGAGATATATGATTTTTCTTCTCTCCAACTTTTGTCAAGATTGACCTGTTTTCATACACACGGAAAGACACTTGCCACCCCCCACCTTCCCAGAGAGGACAAACAGATCCAGTCACAGGTGGATGAACGTACAAGAACCTTATTACGGTGGGGAGAAGGGAGGGTGGATGCATACACACCATTAAGCAAATGCAGTAATAAGCCTGTGAGCTCTTCAAGTCTTATTAATGACAAACACCTCAGGTTAAGAGCTCTACCTTTTACAGAAAAGTATGAATATAAACTGACAGCAAAGAAAGCATCACAGCGCATTCAAAACAAACAGCTCTCTGGTGAGGCACGAAGCACATCAAAGGTTTTCTCACCAACCAACTCCACAGGCTTGCCAGCACAAAGCAGGAAAGGAGACATCACTATGGAGGGCAGCAGATGAATCTGAAGCTGCTAATTAGCTTCAGGTACCATCCCCAAAGAGATGGCAACACTCAGGGGTGTCTAACAGGATACAAAGCTAATTCCCAACTTTAATTTAGCTTGCCTTAGAAACTAAACCCATTTTTTTTTTTCCTTCCGACAATTCACTCAACATCAGGCAACAGACATTTTGCAGATTTCCCAGCAGACACCTCCATCACAAAGTCACCACTAATTCTGTGCTAGCTTGGGCGTTAGCACGTTGACTTCAGAGGCAGTGGAGCAGTTAACAGTGCTGTGGCCCAGGGAGCAACCCCTGATCTTGGCTGGCAGGGCAACGTGTCCAAAATTCACACCACACCTGGGCCCCTGGAAATGCTCCTTGTCCGTCCCAGGTTAACCACGAGCTGGTGCGTTCTCGGTCAGAGGTAACACGGGATGCTTTTGTACTGTTAAACATAACAAGAGCACAAATCCCTTCGCACAGCGGCTCAGGGAACGACGCATCCTTTTCGATGCCTGAGCACCGGGTGTAGGGGCTGCCAGACACCCACACAAACATGGAGGTGTCAAGAGGAGCGATTACCCTGACAAGAGGCCCTGCTACGTATCTCAGGGTGGCTACACATCAAGCTACTTCACTGGAAGGCTTTGCAAGCTAGTCATTCGTGCCACTGGACAGATGCAGCCACCTGAGCGCTCCTCAGACACAGCAAGGACAAAAATCTGAATGTCTTCGAGGTCCCACGTGAGCAGCACCTGGTCTCCCTGGTGGCAATAAAGCCTTTCGGGGGTAGCAGGAGCGAGTGTCAACGTTATCTGAACCCAGGCCAAACCAAAGAAAAACAACTGCGGCAGGAGATCTTGCAGTCTGAACTTTGACTCAGGCAAATATTTCCAGGCTGCGTGGAGGCGTATAGCACGCTGAGGATACAGGAACAAACACCTCTCCTTGCAGAGGGACTTCCCTGTTCCACCATCATCATCACCAACACGCTCGTGTGTCAGCACAGGCAGAAAATTTGATACCGGAAGACATTCAGGAAGCCAAATGCATAATATCTGATAGCCACGTCTCTGGAAAGCACCTAAGCAGCTCCCTACGTTGCATACGCCACTGACGCAAGGAATAAGAGACTCCACCCTGTTCTCCACCCTTTTAATTTCAGATTTTCATGAATTGTTTCAAGGGTGATTGTAAATAAAAGCAAGCAAATGAGCAAACATTAAGTGAGATGAAGCTCAAGGGAGTGGAAGGGGGCTATAATCAGTTTAAATAAGAAAACTTTTATAAAACCTACTCTCTACGCTAAAAAAAAAAGCAGGACAGTCTAAGATAGCTGTTGTGCAGTTGCACAAACTTTGGGGAATGTCTTATTAAGAAGAATTACCAAAAAAACCCAATTGGCTAGACTTAAAAGTTTCAAATCTTAGGTCTCATTTGCAGTAAGAAATACATTTTATGATTTCCTACTCCCATTCCTTCCAACTGAGGCTGACAATCCCCAATCATATTTCAGAAATCTGATACAGTGTGGAGAAATCTTCCAGCTTGAAGAAAAAGCTTCTATTGACATGAGGATTATTCCAGCGGACCATTTCCGCAGCCCAGTGGAAGTACTGGCCACCGGCACATCTCACCCTGTCCGGTCCCAATGTCACCCCTCAAGCACGTTGCCTTGCTGGGGGTTTCTGGGTTGCTTGTGAAAACAACTACACTTGAGGTGCCAACACCCGACACCACTGCGCAGGCAACGCAGGAGCCTGCTCCACAGACACGTTTGCAGGGGCTGCTGCGGCTCAGCGGATACCAACACCATGTCACATCAATATTTCTTATAGAGAAAGTATTTCTAGCCCTATTTTCAAGTTAAAAATCTCAGCAAATGCCTTTTAATAACTGGGGAAGCGAGATGGATATGGGATTGCAAGAAACAACTACATTTTGGCAAGGCATCAGCTTGATAAGAAATAACGAGTATTTGCCATTTTTGCTTTCTTCTAAGCAATAGTTGATTGTTAAATCAGCCCAAGCAGTTTTATTCCACACTGTTTTAAAAACACTAGCAAGTTTTCCTTCATTTGCTTCTACTGGGCTCACCACACTTCAGGCAAAGCAATTTTTGCATATTGGCTCTATGTAAATTCAGCATCTGGCCACCAAGGAACAGAAAGGTGATACTGAGGATGCCCGAGGCACAGTTTATCATGTAAACAGCAGCTTAACGGGTACAAAACCAAACAAGAAAAATTACAGCATCTTTGGCTTTCTTCCACCATTACAGCATGTCATTACCTTTCATGAAGAATCGGCAGGTGGGACGTGGCCTCACTTTTCTGTCACTGGGGTCTTTAACTTCTCCTTCTTCCAAGTCATCATCCTGGAACAGACAGACAAGCTGACATTTCACATGGTGCATTTTCCACAGCGACTTGACATTTCACAATATGGTCAAATATCAGTCACTGAAAACGCACCCTGGAGCAAAACGCAAGAGAAAAGTAATATAAAGTTACAATAAATACCCCGGAGCATCTTTGCAATGTGTTGCTACAAACAGGAAGATGCATCAACTTCAAGTGTTTCAAAGGTGACTGCAAAACCCTTCAGGTGTTTCGGACAGTTTGGTGCCACACCACAGATCAAGGTTTCAAGCTGCATCGTTTTACCTGATATATGCTTGAAGGCCCAAAATCAACAGTACAGTGGATTAAGCTCTTACACCTCCGCTGAATGAAGATGGCTGTGCACTTTTAGCTGGTAATATGTGCGAGGCAGAGGCAGCTTTGTGCTCTTTGGAGGCAAATGAGCTCAATCGTGTTACTTTTCCTTCCCGCAGGCTCACAGCGCCTCGCACACCAACAGCTACCGTGGCTCCACTGGCGTGGATAATACCACTACCCTTCAGAGCCCTTACACTGACCCGTCCCCTGCTCAGCACTCACGTCATCCCTGCTTAGCTCAAGTCAATTCCTTCTATTCATTGATTTAAAATACATAGCGGTATCCCTGCGTTAACGCAATAACCCAGCACAGACACTGCACACCTCTACATCAAGTTCTGAAGGATGACTGCTAAGACAATAACTAATTATAAAATGCTTCCCCACAATGCTGGGCAGCAATCTCGCACACAAGTGGGGTTTTTTTTCCTGAAAAGCCATACACATTTCTTCCAGTCCTCTATGGCAACAACTTGACACTTTCCCTTCTAGTCCTCAGCTCCACACAGGAGTTGTGAATCAGCTCTGAGAAAACTCTACATCATCCCCAGGCACAGCAGCCCCAGGAAGAAATTCTGGGAGATGAAGGTTGCTCTTCTCCAAAGAAGAACCACAGGGGATGAGCATGAAATAACAGTCATGAAACACCTCCAGAAGAAAGCTGCTGAAACTTTAAAGTACCAGCCTTTGCCTTTGTTCTCCAGGGATAAAAAAAAAAAACCTTCCCTGGCTTTATTAGACTGCATCTGAAAAGTCAAAAGGAGCTAAAAAGAGGTGGCGATGCAGAAGGCAAGGGCATAAGCAACCAGAGTTGTTAAGAGTTATCTGGCAAAGAAATGAGCTATTTATCCTGCAAGGCAGCCCTGGCCTTCCCTGGGTCTGCCTCCATTTCACCCCACAGAATTCAGCTTAGGAAACCCATCTGAAGAGGGAGCATTTGGTGGAGGTCTTCCCTTTGCGTGGCCATCGCAGCAACGCTGTGGCAGTGACAGCAGTTGTCTACATGGAAAAGATTAGGAAAGTTATGTACTTTGATCAATTCAGCAGCTGGAAAGGAGGAAAAACCATCGTTTGGCTGTAGCTAAACAAAGGATGTACGGAGAGATGGGTTAACAGCCTCTTCTGCTGCATTCCTCTGAGGGCAATACAGGGAGAGCTCTCCTGAACAAGAGCAGATTTTCAAGGCTACACATATATATTCAAATTAAAATTTGCGTTAATATTCTCCCCCCTCCAAAACAGAACTCTGAAAACAGAATAAAACGCTGAGATTTAACAGTTTCCCCCAAAGCTGGGGATGGCATTCAATGACGCGTGAATGGTATAACCAGCTCAACTCTGCTTCTTTCAAAAGAACTGTGTGAAGTCTTTGCAAATGCTGTACTTGAACAAAAGGGAAAGTATTTATTTCTGTGAGGTCTCCTTGGAATCAGGCAGCTGGGAACCCTGTTATGAGTTAATGTATGAAAACCAGAGTACAGATTCATCTTGTGCTTTGTAAGGAGAGCGCTCCCAAGAATGCCTTAGACTCTAAAGGAAAGCATTCATATTTTAATCAAGAAGCAGGCATGGAGTCAGGACTCCAGGAATTTTTTTTTTCTCCCCTGCCTGGACTCTCCCACAACATACTGAAATTCCTTCCAACTGAATCAGAAATACACGAAACTTTTGGGAAATACGCGTTTAACAAAATCACCTGCCGGCATGGGCACGAAGAAGAAAAATAACGTCACCTTTTTTGAAGCAACAGAACTTGTCAAAGCACCGTTAGAATAAAAAAATACACAATATACCACTCTTCAATAAAGAGGGAGGAGGATCTCTCCCAGCAAGGCTCTGAGAGCTTCCCGAGCATGTGGCCAGGTCAGCCACACAGCACCAGGGACTGGAAGGCAGCACCATCTCCCACGTCTGAACCCTCCCCTCCTCGGCTCGAAGCCCCACCAGTGACCCCATCCCCAGCCCAATGCTTCCTTGCCTGGTCACCAGGATGTTCTCACAACACTGCCCCAACCCAGTCTCGCTGTGCAGGAGCACTTTTAGCACGGACAGGGAGGAGCAGAGCCTGTCAGGTGCCATTTCTCTACATTTCACTCCTGCTATTTGGAATCAGGTAAGGTGTCCACCAGACCAGGAACCCACAGGAGGGTTTCTACTCTACTGCTAGAATCACTTTGTCCTGTTTTCTTCTGCCTGCAAGAGGGAAACTGGTATTAAGCTATATTAAATACAATTTCTGTACTGAGGTGCTTCCTACCTAAGACAAACATGGATAAACAGCGCTATTTGCCCTAATTACAAATGCAAACAAACCCAGTTTTTGATTTTTCTAAATAGCTGCGCTTGTTCTCAGCTGTGAATCAGTAGCTACTGGGACTGCGCATCCCTGAACACACCACCCAAACCACGTGCAGGGGCTGCCTGGTTAGAGACTTTCCGGAAAGCCCAGCACTTTCCGTTCCTCTTCCACGCACCCAGAGGCTGGTAGAGCCCAACAAACAGCTCAGGGCCATGGGCTTCCCACACACACCTGATGCCTCGAGCATGGCAGCCACTCTGCAGCACCAGCCTCTCAACCTAGACTGACGAGACAAACGCTTAATCCATCGCTAAGTAATTTGCTGTCAGCATCATTCAAAAGTCCTCTGAGAGTTAAGGCAGAATAGTTTCTTAAAGCACTGGAGCCCTTCCATACTCACTGGGAGCAAAGCTTATTTGTGACAATAATATTCTGACAATATTCAGCACAAAGAATGTGGCAGTAGATGTCCTCGCCACTGAGTTTAGGACCTGGTGCGTAGCATGGCCTTACCTCCAAAGGAAAAGTGCGTTACTTGCACACTGGGGACGCAGCTAACAGATATTCGTGTCAGAGAAGGATGGCACAGCAGTCTAAGAGCCAAACAGTTCTGAAACACCAGTCCCTGCAGGACTGCCCACCTCGGACCAGCTCGTACTTACATCAATTTCTCCATCATCAATTTCTCCATCGTCTTCTTCTTTCTTCTTCTCCTTGAGGGGATCCTGGCCATCCTTTTCATCGTCACTTTTACTGCTGGATTTTTTCTCATCTTCATGGGCATCATCTCCTTTCTCCTCTTCCTCATCATCCTCACCAGCAGCTTTCTCACCATCCTCCTCTGCAGCAGCAGCACTTGGTTCCTCAGGAACTTCCTCATCATAGTCCAACTCATGCTCATCTAGTTCACGGGTGACAGAGGACGCTTCATCACCAAGGTCATTTGTCCTGTCTTCCTCCTCTCCTTTGCGAGGCGGAGGGCTCTTCAGCTCCCCGCTCTGCTCATTGGTGTCAGACTCCTGAGACTTGGTTTCGCTTAAGCGGTCCTCTTCATCCGAGTGGTTCTCCTCTTCACCGTGACTCAGTCCTCTGGCTGCATCCTCCTCCTCCTCTCCCAGGACGCTGCCTTGCCCACCCTCTCCATCAAGTTCCCGGTCTGAACCGCTCTCCTTCAGGACTTCGTCATCGGAAAGCTGCTGGTCCTCTTCATCAGGAGAGCAGGGGTTTCGCTCAGGGCTGTCGGAAACGTCCATCAGTACCCAGTAGTCTGCAGAGGGTAAAAAACAACACTTGTTATGGGGAATCAAGACAGGTTCACCTTGCAGACTTTGTGCTCTTGTATTTTACCTCCTAAAGAAGAAAAGGTTGCTCGAATTCATGAACATCGTTTACCATAGTACCTTCAAAAAGAAAATACGGAGTTGAAACTGCATAAAGAACTGATTCCAATATTGCCCCAGACTAGGTAAGAGTGTGCTACCCTTCACACACAACGACGGAGCTCGGGGTTGGAATTTCATCTACAAGCTCTAACAGGTGAGGCTGCACAAGCACGCCCACCAAATCACCATTAGAAACCCCAAGGTAGCCCCCACCCCAGGCACCATCAGCAGTGGTATTTCTTCTGTGAAGAAGCGAGTGAACTTCAGAACACAGGGCCAGGTTTTCAGGAGTATTTTCTAACTCTAAGTGCATGGCGCCGCAAACTGCACGGACTCCTGAAGAAGAGGCACAGGAGCACAACTCACACCGATTCTGGAAAAACAGCCTATATATTTACAGTACTTGTTACACTGCATTCAGAATAGAGATGAAAGCAAGGACAGTACATATCCATGAAAACTCTTGGATTTTTAATCAGGTTTAATTTAGACAGCGCATGCATTGCTATCTAATCTCCACCCGCTTTATACAGCAAAAATTCAAAATTCCTTCAAAGCAGCAGCAGATCAACTTCATAACTGTCAGCATCATGCACTTTTGCTAGAAGCTCAGTATGAACATGTGCTTGGTAGGAATAAGTTAAAAAAAATAGATGTCTGCTTAGAATAAACATAATAAATGCAACAGAAAGGGACAAGATGTAAAGCAGGAAAACAACCCCAACCCATACATCCAGAAAACAAAAATCCCAGGAATTACAGAAGAACCGTCTGGCCCAAGGAACTGGTTGAGCTGTCTCTTACTGGGAAGATTACTGGTTCATATCTAGATGAAAGCTCTTGGTGATTGAAAACTCTTACCCTTCAGCTGTGGTCTCTTGCTGCAGCATGTCCTTAGCCCTATAAACAACAACAGCAACTCCTTCCTCACCCCCCTCAGCAATAACCAACAGTGCTCGGCTGCCTCAGAAGGGCCCAAGCTGAGAAAGGTGTCTTGGCAGGTTTTCCAGCACCAAGGCGGCCAATGCTCAAAGCACCCACCCCAGTTTTCTGGTCAAACAGTTCAACAGAGGCATCGGCTCCTCTCAAGGTGGCACATTTAGAGGGGACTAAATTCACCATTTCAGTATATGCCACCTCCTTCTCCAGACCCAAAGGCCTGTACAGGAGCAAGCCTGGGCAGCCATCAGACAGAAATGAAAAGCTAGAGACAAACCCAAAGCTTGCAGAAGCATATTTAGGGCTAAAGAAAAGCCACAGGGTTACAAATCAACAGGATTTCATCTTAATATGCATCATGTTTTACTTCAGCTGCTCCTAGCTACAGCCTCCCTGCAAGCACACATACTGCCTGTGCAACAAAACATGGCATAAATTACCAGATTTTTACCTGTTGTTTTTAAGACCCTTGGAGCAGAAATGCTACAAAGACAAGACTCTGGTAGCTTCTTTAAACACATCCAGCAATCCTTTGTGAAGTAAGTTATTAACACTAGGCAGCTCTGCGCTACTTCACCTTTTCCTGACCCAGCCCGTCACTTTTCTCAGCTCCTCCGACTGGTTCTGCATAGTAAACATCGTCATTTACCACCAAAGAGCAAGAACAGACAGGCAGAAGACACGCCAAGCCACGGCATCCCAGCTGACTGCCACGCGCCGTGAACACGACCAAAGCAAGTCCAAGCCTTCACAGCAGCTGACACCCAAAACGTTTTGGTAATGACAGAAGTGGGGATCTCGGTGCTGAAATGCAGCAGGAGGGTAAGCACAGGGAACGTGCAGCAGCTCTTCCGTGTGTTAGGAACCCATGCCTGGAAATCAGGAAGGTGTGACAACTTTGTTACCCGCGCTTCTTGTCTGCTTCTTCATAAACTTGCCAGGACCAGGGCTGTTGTATTTGTGTCTTGTACACTGTCAGCTGTACTGTCATCACTGAGATAACATCTCCTGCCTTCACCCCTAGTGAAGACATTATTAGCTGGTATTTGCAGCAAAGTCTCAAGATGAAAGTCACACTGGAGAAAATGCTGCTCGTTATACTATGGGTGGTCTGCAGAGAAGGAGCTAAAATAAAATACAATGAAACACATTCCCAGAAGGAATACGAGTCTATATGCTGGTACTTAACAACTATGCTCTACTTCCAAGTCTTCAAAGCCCTGCACAGATATCAGCTAATCGACAAATGTGAGGATGATCTAAACATTCGTCGGGGCCCCGAGCAGCACAAGACTCACATTTTGAGCTTCCTACCCTGCTACTCATTTTTCCACACATCGGAAGAAGTTGGCTCTTGCTCACAACCAAAGTTTTGATTTTACTGAAAAGTTAAAAGCCAAATTAAAAGACAGCAATTGCCTCCTGGTGATAGCGGCTCTGGGCAGTTAAACAGGATGTAATCTGAAACAAATTATATTCTTACTGAGTATATAAAGGTTGATGCTGAGTTCATAAATGCTTGCATAAATTGTTACAGGCTTTAAGAGCAAGTTTATGGCAGCGATTTTAATTGCCTAAGTGCCTCAGAAGTTACACTTTGCGTCCATGTAAGGACAACTTAGCGTATTACATCTGAAAGGTCAGCCTTAAGAGGCCAGTAGAAATATAAAAGCTGTCAAGTGCAGATGCATTCAGGAAATTTGTTTTCTGATTTTGTGCAAATAAGCAGCATCACAGAAGAAGCGTTTAAGTGAACTAGATGCCTTTCTGCATTCGACGTCGAGACCTTCAGAGGGACGGGGGAAAGCAAGATAGAATGAATGCGTTCTCACCACCAGCTAAGGTGATAAGTATAAAATATTCACCTCCACCAACAGCTATTATAGCTATTCTAAAAATCTAGTGCATCCGCCAGTTACAATAATTTTCTACCAATTTCCATCGGCAGAAATTATAAGAAACACAATAAATGACAGCCCAGTTGAGAAGGGTTCACAAAATCCAGGCAGTGTGGTTTTGGTGTGTATTTCCCTGGATTGAAGTAACAGCAAGTTTCCCTTCAGCAACTGGCCTTACATCCTCCCCAGTGCCTCCCCCTGCACGGGCACAGAGGCACTTATAGCTCCTGAAATATTTCAGCCAGAGCCACAGTTCTGTCAGCCTCCAAGGGCTGTTCCTCTAAGTTCACCAGTAGGTAAGAAAAGACACCCCAAAACCAATAAACCACTTCAATCGTACATGTAACTGCATGGAAATGCCCCAAAGCAAACCCATGATTTGCAAGGGTAAAAATCAGAAGCAGGAAAAAAAAAAAAAGAGGGAGATGGAAGTTCGAAGACAATTGTCAGACTAACGATGGAACAGGACCAGACAGCATTTCTGCTGCATGATGGCAAGATACTGCTCTAGCAGCCATCCAAAAGTTAAGCTTTTCTCACTCACTGCCACAGCAACTCCTGCAACAGGGGAGATAAACACAAAAAAAGTGTCCTCCAGCCACTCCTTAGCCCCATGCAGCCCCAAGGCTCTGAGCCCAGGAGAATGAGGGAACAAGGTGCAGCACTCCAACAGCAGCAACGTCGCAGAAGCGTGATCCGAGATGGGAGATGCCTTGTCACCAACCCAGGCAGTATTACTGTAGTCAGCCGTTTGTAGAAAAGAGAAATAATCGAACATTATGAAAGGCAAGAGTACCACAGTAAGAATTTTGAGAAGTGCTGGAGTACTTGCTGAAGCCACTCAAGCTTCCTTTTCAAGCTCACAGAGATTTATTCTTCGCATGGTAACAAGTTTAACTCCAGTTTAAGGTGCGTGCCCCAAGTGCTGCATCTGAAAAATCTGCAAATCACAGTTTATCCCAAATCTCTGGAATCTTGCAAGGTTTTTTTGAGGGGGGTCCTCTTTTTGTTTATTTGGTTTGTCTTTATTTTTTTTTTTTTTTCCCATTCTCCTTTGTTTACACATGCAGACAAATACCAGGAAAACCTAAGAAAAATAACTACACAGATTTCAAATGGAGCAACACTGACCTAAGTGGTAGAGGAGAAATCCACAGGTTTCATTCCTCATCATAAGTTTGGAATTTTTGTGCCTTAAAACCAAGCCAGTTTCTTACTGTCTTCAAAACCAGTTACAAAAAAAACAGTTATAAAAGCAAAAAATTAACTCCTAACCTACAGATAAGATTGTTTGACTTGTAGCTTAGGATGATGGGGCAAGAACCAGGTATATAGTAATACTTCTCACTTAGTGTTTTATCTTCAGAGGTATCTTTAAAATTACAGGCAGGTCAGGCAAGTTGCTTTTGGTCAAAGCTGCACAAGCCCTTTTATTACAAAACTGACTTCATTTACTCAAAGTGTGTCAAATTTTCATTTTCTGTGTGTCTGAAGTGGACTAGTTCAGAACAGGTCACTCAGCATTTCAGACGAGGCTTACAAAACCCTCACTTTGCCAGGCTAAATGAGTTGGCAGAGCCTTTCCATCGAGAAGCTTCGGAGCAAATGCCATAGTAGGGTGCATTTTCAGTGAAAAGCGCGTCTTTTGCTGACTCTAGAATCACTTGTGTGGGCCTCATCGAGCTGAGAGCCCCTTAAAAGCAGCTAACACATTCTCAGGAAAGAAATTGAGGATTTGGCAGCTCCACTTCTCAGCCATCCCACCTGCAGCAAGCACATGGCATCCTCCCAGGTGGGAGCCAGATGGCACTCGCTGTCCCCACAGACACCGCTCAGGTCGAGCAAGACTTTCCCTCCAGCTGCTCGTTTTGGATCCTCATGCCCTCAGCCAGTTCCTGTTGGCTTGCAATGTTCCCGCCAGCGCTGCGAGCCAGCAGGATTAGAGACAGTCTACCCAAAATACAAGAAATCCCCTAAATAAGAGGCCTGGGGTTTTCTCATCCGGTTTTGAGCAGCAGCACCTCTGCATCATGCTCAGCACCCCACGCAGAACCCCACTGTGCTCAGCTACAACTGAGAACACCCGCCAGTTTGTGCAAACCGAAGTTTGGCCCTTTGGTCAGCGGGTGTCTAGAAATGAGGGAAAGCACTCTGAAAAGCCACGCCTAGCATCCAGGAGCAGGATGAGAAAGGCGAGAACACCCTGGTGTCCCAGGGGATGTTCGGCCGCAAGGATCCGCAGCTTTCTCCGGCACAAACCCGCTTCTCTCCCTGCAGCCCCTCTCCCTGGACGCGCAGAGGCCGCTGGAAGAGGTGCAGACAGTGCGTGCCTTCAGCACACAGCCCTGACTGGCCTCCGAGACGGCCGGTACGCACACACAGAGTCAGGTCTGGCTGAAAAGCGAAGCTTTTAGTTACACAATACATATGCAACAGGAGGGCAGCGCTGGAGTTTCACAGACTGAGCTCTGGAATTTTTCAAATTAGGGAATGAAGCATTAACTATGCCTTAACTTTGTCAGTGTTTCATGGCTTGCCTACGGTGGAACTTCACATGGCTGTCCTCACCTGCAAGGACTTGGATGCAACAACAAAGGGGCCCATCTTATTCCCACTTAAGTGTCATAGACTTACTGGAAAACATTTAGAATTACACGAATTCCCCCCTCGCCCCCTCACACAAGTAAAAAGGCACTGTCCATTGAGGAAGCATTAGGGAAATTTAAATACCTCTACTTCAGCCACATTATAATATATTTTCTCCAAAGCTTAACAATATCCAAGACTTTTTTTTAACTTAAAAGACAACATTGAGATTAAGAAGCCTTGACACAGCACTAAATGCAGTAAGAGAAAAGCCCTTCGCTACTTAAGTCGCTTTTTAAAACTCAACTTCAATATTACCAAGTAATCCCAGGGTACCTTTTAAATAATATTTTTAACCTTACACTTTTCTTAGGTGATTTGCCCAAGGCAAGAGGGAGATGAGTCAGAGCACTGGAATTCTTAGCAGCAGGTCTGTTTGCAAGATCAAGCCCAACTTCTACTCTCTGTTAAACGAACAGCATCAAAAGGTACAAAACCAGGTTTTAGCCTGTGGTCACACGTGTACCTTGGACACTACTCCAAGGCAGTGCACTGTTTCACAGACAGACATTCTGGCTCTGTGGGTCTCAGCAGTGCCTATGGCTGGCAGGAGGCTCAAATTCTGTTTCTTATCACTCTGTGCTGTGCTGTTTTCAGTTAGAACTCACAAAAAGTTTGAGCAGCATCTTCAATTAAGCCGACAAAGTTAAGGTTTGTGTACAACTGACTCGCTGCTGCAGGGAGTGTCTTGGGAGCAGATGAACTGGAGCTAGTAGGAAAAGGATTGCAGCTTACTCTAACCCAGAGCAGCACCTATAGGATAAAGCTGTGAGTTAAGAGGGGATTTGAAACAGCCATCAAGTTAAAAATACTCCTGGCAAGCAATATTTCCATTCATTAAATTCCTCCCTGCAAGGCTGAGCCTTTATATGGCGCCACAGAAAGCTTTTTCCAAGTGAACAAGGAATACACCTTGAATATAGTAGAGGAACCAACAGCTCAAACGCTTCCAGCGCCTCCGGAAGCAGGAAGGCACCGAGTACCCTGTAGAAAGCTGGAGCCTGACAGAGCCATCAGCTTCGATCTTGAAATCCTACAAATCATCAGTCAGATGGTGAGAACCAAGCACATACCCAACGTCTGTACCCCCCAGGCAGAGACCTCACAGCTCCCGGGGTGGTCATGGGGCAAAGGAAAGAAGCAAGGAACTTCTTTCCTTCAGGCAGAAATCTTTGCAGTAGAATGAGGAAAAAAAACCAAAATCCACTTTCTAAAGCCGAACAGCTTGATGGAAAATCAAAACATTTTCATTAATCAGGTAGATGAAAACCAAATGCAGATCCGAAAAATTCTGGAGCATGGTCTAAGAGCAGCCACGGGGCCGGGTGAAGAACTATGAGTGAGTTGAGGAGAATGAATGGCAAATAGGGCTGACAGGACAGGTGAGAAGAGAAACACAGCACAAAAAGATTTAGGGAACAAAGAACTGGAAAACAGAAACGAAGGGCAGGAACCACAATGGGGAAAAAAAACATGGAAGAGCAGCAACAACAGGAGAATGAAATAAAATGCCTAGTGAGCCAGGGAAGGAGCATCACGTGTAGAAAAAAAAAGCAAAGCACCCAGTCCTTTGCTTTGAATGAAACTCTGTTCGTTAACAAGTTAATTAACCAAAATATATGCTTATCTGCCATCCTTAGAGAAGCACTGACTTTGAAGATGCATAGCAAACTTCAATTACCTAGCAGCTGTCAGGGAAGCTTTTAATTCAGAAAACTGAGCCACTTTTCAGCCTTAATTTAAGAGAACTGCTTGTCGACAGTCATTTTCAGCAAACTGATTTTTAAAAAAGAGCTCAGAGAGCTCCGATTCAGAATGTTAACCACCGCTTTCTGTCAGGCAGACTTTGGGACCAAAACCTGAAGAGGAACGGCGCTGTAGGCAGCTGGAGTTTGTTTTCACAGTGGAACTGATTTTCCTATTGCTGGAGTACACATGGCTCTTCCTGCAGCTCTCTGCTGGCAAATGCTAATTTTGAATTATCGGCACCACGGTCCCATGACAGAAAACAAGTACAATTGCTCCTGTATTCTGTAGGATTCATGAATAATCACACTCGAGAGTCTAACTTTGCTCAGAATGAAGTCTTGCAAAGAGTTGTCTTGATTACACTGCGACCCTTTTCCTTAATCTACGCAAACCTTAGGAAGGACAGGAGAAAGAATTCACACCTTGCAGGTGCTGCTCTTGCCACAGCCAAAGCAGCCCCAGTAACAGTTTTTTCAGAAAAGCTGAGCTACCAATGGCAGGAAAAGAAAACATTATTAGCGTGGTTGCCAAAATGCCAGCTCTGAGAAGAGAGAACCCTGCTGAGTGAGCCGACTCACAGAGGGAATTTAAACCACCTGCAGCAGCTACGTGTTGCAGCACTTGCAAAGGCCACGGCAGCTCTGAGCAGGGAGCACCTCACAGCTCCTGCTGTGCTGGGCGGACAACACAAACCAGCATTACACGAGTGACCTACCCATCCACCCGTCACAGGAAGGGTCCCCACGGGGGATGTACCCACCCACCCGTTGCAGAACAGACCCCCATGTGTAGCTGGTGCTTCTGTGGGTTGCCGGCCCTTCTCCCGGCCCCCAGCTCCCCCCACACCTCCCTTACCTCACAGGGCCTCCTGCCAGGCTGAGGTCCTTCTGCTGTGCCCCCTGGGCTGAGGCTGCTGGGGCTCTCCCTGTTCCCACCTGCCTGGGGAGGGAGGACAGTCAGAGCTGCCTGTACTGCTGGGGTTCGACCAGACCCCAGCACTACCCTCCAAGAGGCAGGTGGCCCCCCCATCACCCCCAGTTGAACTACCCCCCTCCCATAACACCCACCCACCCAAAACTAAGTCCCCCTCCAAAACCAGTGCCGCCCCCTTCCCTTCCCCACCATCCCCCCATCTAGCTGGGGCTCTCCCCCCTTATGACCCCCCCCCAAAGCAAGGCTGCACCCCCACCAAACGGAGCGGCCCTCCCCAAATCCCCCCGCACACTAAGGACTCCCCACCCCAAGTACCACCCCCATCCCAACCCGCTCCCGCAGGGCTACCCACCCCCCCGCCCCACACCAGGGCTGCCGCCCCCCCATCGCCTCCAATTGTCGCTTGCCCCCCCGCCAGACCCCTTTTCCCCAAACTGGGGCTCGTCCCCCTTTCCTTCGCAGCAAGGGCCGCCCCTCCCCTCTCAACACCCCCACTGAGGGCTCCCCTCCCGGCGGGTGCTCCCGCTCCCCAACATCCCCCACCTGGGCCGCTCCCCCCCTTCCCCGGTTCCGCCCCCCCCCCCCCGCCCCGTCGCCGGCGCTAGGCCGCAGCCGGCGCCCGCCCGAGCGCGGCCGTGCGGGCAGCGGCTCACCTGGGCGGGCGGGCGCGGCGGGCAGGGCCGGGCCGGCTCTGGGCGGCGGGCTGGTCAGGCCGGGCCGGGGGGAAGCGCGGGGAAGGGGAAGGGGGGGGGGGGGGGCGGCGGCGAAGCGGCGGCTGCGGCGCGGGACGGGACGGGGCCTCTACTCGCGGCGGCGCAGGGCGGCCATGGCGTGACGTCATCCAGGCGCGACGGCCCTGGCGCCGAGGGAGAGGTGGGGCGGGCGGGCGCGCTCCCCTTTCGCTACGCCCCTTCCCCTGCGCGCATGCGCCAGCGGGCCGCGCCGCGCCTTAAAGGGGCCGCACACATTGGGCGGGGGGGGGGGGGGAAGAGGGGCGTGGACACGTGCGCGCACACGCGAGGAGGTGTGAACATGGGCGTGCACACGCGAGGAGGGGTGCACATGCGTGTGCACAGACATATGTGGGTCCACACACATGTGTCTGCACACATGGAGGGGCGCTGACACACATGTACACACAAGGAGGGGTGCACATGTGTGTGCACAGATGTGCACAGATCCACACATGTGCATTTGCACACGTGGAGGGACGCTGACACACATGTACACGCGAGGAGGGGTGCACATGTGTGTGCACAGATGTGCACAGATCCACACATGTGCATTTGCACACGTGGAGGGACGCTGACACACATGTACATGCAAGGAGGGGTGCACATGCGTGTGCACAGACGCACGTGGATCCCCACACATGTGTTTACACACATGGAGGGATGCTGACACGCATGTACATGCATGAACAGACACACATGTGGCAGGCATGCAAGCATGGTGAGCCATATACACGGATGCATGTGCACACGTGGAGGTGCGTGTGCATGCATGCACAGGGGTACAACATGTGTGTACCCGGGGGTAGGCACGTGCCAGGAGGTATGTGAAGATGAGTGCACACATGTGGGGGTGCACATGCATGCATGTGTGGCCGTGGGTACAGACGTGCACACATTCAGGCGTGCTCAGTGAACACACAGCTCACTGGGGGCACTGGGAAGGATCTTATTAGGGGTGTTGGGAGGGGGCTTACTGGGGGCACTGGGAGCTCGCTCACTGGGAGCACTGGGAGGGAACTTACTGGAGGCCTTGGGAGGGTGCTTACTGGGGGCACTGGGAGGGAGCTCTGGGAGGCTGCTTCCTGGGGCACTGGGAGGGGGCTCACTGGGGGCAGCCTGTGGGATCCTGGCGGCTCTGGGCTGAAGGATGCCCCCCCCCAGCAGCCCGGGCAGCAGTGCCAGGCTGGCCCCGCCCCCCGCATTGGCCACCCCCCCTGTGCCAGCAGACCGGGAGGGGGTTGGGTCAGACAGGAGGGGTGGGGCTGGGGGGGGGGGCGGAGCCTTTGTGACAGGTATATAAGGTGAGATGGGCAGGGGTGGGGGGGGTGAGCCAGTGGGGAGGTGTTGGTGTCTACTGGAGGTGACTGGGGATGGGGATGGGGATGGGGATACACCACAGGTCTCCCCCCCAGTAGGCTCCTGACTGGAGATATCCCTGCAGCATCAGTACTGGGGTGCTCCCATGGGTGGTCCTGTTCCCCAAAACCCTTATTGCCCCCCCTGAAGAGCCAGGGTGAGGGTGCAGCTCCATGCCTGTGTCTCACCTTTGCTCCAGCACTGACTCAATGCCCCACGTGCCACTTTGCGCAAGAGCCGTGCTGGCAAGCAGACTCTGCCCGGGCGGCTACCGCTAGCCTGGCCCCGGCCAAAGGGCAGGCACAGCCCCTGCGTAAAGGCGGCCGTGCCGGGGCGCTGGCTCACCGCCGTGCTGGAGCTGAGAGCGGGAGGTGTTGGTGGGAAGCGGGGTCCTGGAGTGGAGAGGAGCTGGAGAGACGCCTCCCAGCCCAGGGCTGAAGCCTTCTTCCCCGCCAGGCTGGACCGTGCTCCTCACAGAGATGGATTACGCCAAGTCCCTGAGCCTGCGCCTGGCTGCCCCCGTCTCCAAGTAAGTGCTGGGGAGTCACCGTCCCTGGGGTGGGGGACATTGGAACCCTCCCTGCTTCGGCACCTCTCAGCCCTCTGAGGAGTTGTGCTGCTCCCTGCTGAGACTTGGGGGGGGGGGGTTGGCACTGCCTGGGGCTCGCGGTGGGTCTCAGGACACCCCGATCCCTCCATCGCTCCCCAGATGCGTCTCGGCAAGTGCCTCCATGACCCAGCAGCTGCTGTCGAGTCCGGCCCCGCGGCCCCGACCCTACCGTGTCTGCAACTGGGACCGCAGCCTGCGCAAGGGCATCATGGCACAGAGCCTGGCCGAGCTGCTGCGCCAGGTGAGCTGGGGTGGGTCGGTCTGTCTGTCTGCCTGGGGACTGTGTGTCTGCCCCCAGCTCACCCCCAGCACCCTTGCAGGCTCAGAGCGCCCTGCTCACCCCGGGTCCCATCTCCTTGGTGCTGGATGAGGATGGCACAGTGGTGGAGACAGAGGCTTTCTTCCGGACGCTGGAGGAGGGCACGGTGCTGATGGCCCTGAGCAAGGGACAGGCCTGGGCTGCCTCCAAGGTGAGTGCACTCCTGGGGGGCAGGAGCCTGAACTCTCCCCTCTTGCACCCCACGCTGGCATCAGTGGGAGGTGATGCGATGCTTGCTGGGAGGTGGGCGAGGTGGGACTGAGAGGGTGGGGGTACCACTGGGTAACCCGGATCCTGCTCTCCCCTAGACACCTGGCTACCAGCTGAGCCTGTCCCGCAAGCCTCCTCGGAGGATTGACGTTGCCTGTGTCACCTTCGACCTCTACAAGACCAGCCCGCGGGACCTGGGCTGCCTCAATGTCAAAGCCACGCTCTACGGCACCTACAGCATGTCCTACGACCTGCGCTGCTACGGGGCCAAGAGGCTGATGAAGTGAGTGCTGGGGTGGTGGGGGCTGGAGATGCTGCGACAGGGGACCAGCCCTGTACCCTCTGCGGGGTGCAAGGAGGGATGCTCACCCCCTTCCTCCCTGCCCAGGGAAGCCCTACGCTGGACTCTCTTCACCATGCAAGCCACGGGCCACATCCTGCTCGGCACCTCTTGCTACATGCAGCAGCTCCTGGATGCCACGGAGGAGCCGAAGGAGGCGGAGGGCAGCCCAGCGCTGCAGAGCCTCCTGCCCCGCAGCCTCCCACCCCTGCCCCGCAGGAAGACGCTGCAGTGAGGGTTGGGTGCCCTGTTCTCACTCCTTTATCACCCCCCTCCCCTAAATCCCTTGGGGTCTCAGCACCCTGCTAGGTCAATGCCTGGAGGGGGGGAGGCTGCTATTGTGCCCAGCACAGCCTCTCCTTGCACCGCGCTGGCTGAGCATGGCCGGCTTTTCTCTGTAGTATCTGCTGCTCTGTAAATATATTTATATTTAAGTAAAGCTCTGTTGACTTCAGCTGTGTCTCATCTTTGCTGGGTGGGGGCCTCAGGCTCTTGTCCTACTTGGCACTCTGGGGTTGTGGTGCAAGAGGGTGCAAGGAGGGGGGACCTGTCGCAAGCACTCCCTGAGGGAGCTGCTGCCCTTCTCCTCCTCCCTGTCACCCCAGCGTCTTGGCTGGCACACAGGGGCTGGCCCCCCCCACCCTGGAACGGAGCCGAGACCCGCCCCCCCCACCCCTCCTGGCACTACAGGCAAGACCCGAGGAGGGGAGGGTGCGGAGGGGCTCTTTCACCCCAAAGTCATGTGCCAGTTGGCACAAAGCCTGTTCTTGCTCCATTTAAAGGGATGAAAGATGATGGCTGTCCTGCTGTTTGGGACCCTGACCAGGGCTGGCACAGAGCCTTGGGGTGGGAGGGGGGACCCAAGGGGGTCCCTGTCCCCCTTGTTAGCCCTGGGGAGGGAGGGGAGGATGCTGCAGCCCCAGCCTTGCACAACGCTACAGGTTGGTGCTGCCCTGGCCATGCCCCATGGGGACTGCAACTGCCCCCAGCTCCAGGGCTGCCAGACTGGGAAACAAACCTGCACCTGGGGTGACACTGGGTTAGAGCAACCAGGCAACTGGTCCCTGACTGGGAAACTGCTGCTCCTTGAAGCTGGAGCCCTGCCAGCCAGGGTGGGCAAGCTGGATGGAGGGAATGACCCCCCTGCCTGCACTAGACTGGGAAGTACTGGGGCAAGCTGGGGGGAGACAAGAGAAGCTGTGCTCTGGGGTGCTGGGGGCATCCCTCCCTCCCCGTGCAGGGGACACAGGACCTGAGCCACACTCACCTGGGTATGCAACTGCAGGGCTCTGGGGCTCCAGCCTGGGCACAGCCAAAGGCTGTTGGGGCAGCACAACCCACCTGTGGCTGTGGGGGCTTAATTAGCCAGACAATTAATGAGCCTGCAGCCCCAGCTGGCAGCTGCATCATCCCGTGGCACCTGGGGGGAGGCGGGTGTCACTGAGGGGTGCTGGGGACAGCATGGGGACGCTGTGCTCTGCCCCGAGATGACAAGCTGTCCCTGTCACCACATGTCCCCATCCCCAGCCTGGTGGCCCTGACCCTATGGGGTGACAGTGGCCGTGCCAGGCCCCCGCAGTGTCCCCCACCCGCATGCAGGTGGCAGCCCGGCTTTATTAGACATATTTATTTCTGTACACACTTATACACACGGTTCCCAGGGTAGCTTCGTCCTTGCCTTCAGTGCTGCCTCCTTCCAGGGGCTGGGCTGTGGTGGGGGGCACCCACACGCTTCCTAGGGTGTTCAGGGCCATACCCAGCCATGCCGTACCCCCCCTTCCCATCCCTGTAGTGTCTACGCAGCCCCCCCACAGCCAGGGCAGGACCATGTGCCTTCCCCCTGCCTCAGTTTCCCTGCAGCATCGGCCCCAGCAGGGGCAGGGGTAGGGGCACCGCACGCACCACGGGCCGGGAGGGGCCGGCCCCCCCGCCAGCACCACGCTCCCCCCCCTCCTGCAGGGTCCTCAACCCCAGGATGTGTGGGACCCCCAACCCGGGGCAAAGTTTGGGGCTACTGGAGGGACCTCCAGATGCTGAAGTGGTCCTCCATCACCCCAACCCCTGAAAGGGGGGGGTGCTGGGCACCGGTTCCCAATCCCCCAGCCCCCCAAGTGGTGGTGGGGGGCAGTGGGGGGGCTTTACTTGACGTGCTCGGCGGCATGGGAGGAGCAGTAATACTTCTTGTGGGCGATGAAGGTGGAGAGGCTGCTGAACTTGATGTTGCAGAGGCGACAGTACCTGTGGTTGCCGTTGGGCACCGGGCCGGGCACAGCCTTGGCCGGGGGGGTCTGTACCCCCCTGTCCGTGTAGGCGGGGGGCGTGGGGGGCTTGCGGGTGGCTTCCCGCAGTCCCTCGGGGGCTCCGGGAGAAGCAGGGGGCCGGGGTGAAGCGGGGGGCCGGGGGCTGCCATCCCGACCCTCCTTGCTGTTGAAACTGTCCCGGTGGAGGCGGGGGGCAGGCGGGCGGGGGGGTGACGCCGCGGGCAACGGGGGTTCGGGCGTCCTGCCGGCACCGGACACCGGGGTGTCGGGGAGCCCCTGCCCGGCCACCACCACCGGCTTGGCCACGAAGAGCCCGTGGGCGTTACGGAAGTGCTCGAGGAGGTCGCCCTTAATGGCCCCGTTGAGGGGACAGTAGGGACAAGCGGAGAGGGGTCCCTTCACCCCCAGGGGTGGCGGCAGGGGACCCTTGGGGTGACGCTGCAGCGAGTCTGCCCCAGCGTAGGGAACACCGGGGCTCCCCACCGGAGCCGCCCTCACCCGCACGCCTTCGGGGTCCCCCTCGCTGGGGCTGCTGGGGCTGCGCCGACCTTTGAGTGGGGTGGGCATGGCCCCCTTCATCTTCTGGAGGTGCTCGAGGGTGCGGGGCTGCAGCGGGGTGGCTGGGCACTGGTATTTCTTGTGAGCCAAGTAGCTGTCGAGGCTGTGGAAGCTGATGCGGCAAGCGGTGCACTCGTGGTAGTCAGCCAAGGGTAGCAGCGGGGCCGGTTGCTCGCCCTGTCGCCGCGGCTTCTTGCTCAGGTCGATGGGCCCGTCGGCATCCGGGCTGGAGCGGGGCGAAGGGGCAGCCCCCGGTGGGTCGGGGGCCGGCGGCGGGTCGGGGGTCGGCGGGGGTTCGGTGGGGCGGTGAGCGGCCCCGTGGATCTCGTAGAGCTTGCGGCGTTTGCGGGTGCGGAGGGGCTGGGGCAGAAAAGGGATTTTGGGGGCGCTGGGGCGGCGGAGGGGGGGGTCGTGGCGGGAGGCGCAGTAAAAACGCTTGTGCACCACGTAGGTCTCGTGGCGGCTGAAGCGGATGTTGCACGCCTCGCACAGCGTCTTGCTGGGGTCCTCGTCCCCATCGTCCCCCGCTGAGCTGCCGGGGCTCTGGCTGTCCTCGCTGCACCGCCCTGACCCCCCCTCCGTCTCGGGGGACCCCGCTTTGCCACCCCCCTCTTCTGCTTTCACCTCTGGCGCGGCAGCTGGCGGCGTGGCATCCCGGCCGGCGTCCCCGTCCCCCACCGGCGTCCCCTGCCTGTCACCCGCCGGGGGGGACAGCAGCGTTCCCTGTGCGGGGGGACCCTTGGGTGCCCCGGGGGGGGCTTTGAGCTTACGCGCCCCGGGGGGGCTGTCCTCGGCGAGGTGCCGGCTGGAGCAGTAGAGGCGTTTGTGCACGTAGTAGTTGTTGATGTTGTTGAAGGTGATCTCGCACTCGAAGCACGTGGCACCCTTGGGCACCGGCGTGCCGGCATAGACGGCGGGCGGCACCGCGCCGCCGTGGCCCTGCTTCAGCCGGTTGTGCACCAGCTCCGACATCTTCGCCAGGATCTCCGACGCCTGCGGCACCACCGCGGCTTCGTGGCTGAACACGTACTGGGGTAGGAAGACGGTGCCACCGGCCGTGCCCGTTCCTGGCTCGCTGGGCACCGGGCTGGAGCCCGGCGTGGGGCTGGCGAGCTCCGACTTGACCTTGGCCGAGGGCAGGCTGCGGGGGGATGAGGTGCGGGAGCAGGCGTCGGGGCTGCCGCCCCCCTCCCCAGGGCCACCGGTTTTTGGTGCATCCACTTCGCTTGCCGGGCTGCCGGCGGGCTCCTCCTTAACGCGGACGGCCTCACTGGAGGAGGAGGAGGAGGAAGAGGAGGATGAGGAGGAGGATGACCCTTCTCCGTTCTGCGGCTGGGCTGGTGGCGAGAGCTTGCCAGCCCTGGCGTCGGGGGGTGAGGCGGGCTGTGCCGGCGGGGGCACGGCGTCAGCGGCGGGCAGGGGGCCGTGCAGCACCGCGTGCTGCTGCTGCTGCGGCAGCGCCGGCAGCCCCTCGGGCAGGAACGGCTGCAGGCTGCACTTCCGCAGCGACGCGGCGTTCGTCTGGCTCAGCCCTGCCGAGGGGAGAGAGGCGCTGGCGTTACTCCACGTCCCCAGCGCAGGGATGCTCGCTCCGGTCCCCCACCTCCCTCCCCTGTGACCGGAGCACTCCGTGGCGATGCCAGGCTGGGTGAGGGGCACCGGCACGCGTGTCCCCTGCCGCGGTACCCACCGGGGGTGAGGGGTTTGGCGGCGGGCAGGGCTGTCCCCGGTGAGTACACCTCTCCCTTGGAGCCCGGTTGGCAGATCATGTGGTTGGTGACGAGGTGGCTGTAGAGGATGTCCCTCGTGGTGGAGATGAAGCCGCAGCTGTGGCAGACACCTGCGGGAAACGTGGCATGGGGCTGAGCGGGCAGGATGGCACCCGGCGGGGTGGCGGGGAGACCCGTGGGAAGCTGGGTCCCCATCTCCAGGCTGTGCTGGAGGGGACAGGGCTGTCCTCGCCGGGATGCCAGGCAGCGCTTGCTCACCGTTCAGGGTGTCCGTGTGCACCTTGAGGTGACGCTCGCAGTTGGCTTTTGTGGTGAAGGCTGACAGGCAGATCAGGCAGACAAACGGCCGCTCTCCTGCAGGATGGACAGACAGATGGACACCTCAGCGCTGAGGGAAGGGGGACAGGGACAGCGGGGACACCCCACCAGGAGGATGCTGGCTGCGGGAAGCAGGACACCCCCTCCATCTTTACAGGGTTGCAGGAAACCCTACAAGCGAGCTCCCCCAAACCAGTCACCCAACTGGGAGAGCACCTCATCTAACTGGCCGCCGTGCGGCAGCCCCGCAGCCTCCCTTCCCCTCCACCCAGCCGGCCCCTGGCGGGGTCCCAGCGCGTGGCTCGGTGTCCCCACGCCATACCGCTGTGACTCCGCATGTGGATCTCCAGGGAGCTGGCGCTGGGGCAGCTCTTCTTGCACTGGGGGAAGGGGCAGATGCGCTCGTTGGGGTACGTCTCCTTGGGTTTCTCCTCCAGGGCGGGCGAGCCGGCGCTCTGCCTGCTGGCACAGTAGTACATCAAGTGGGCTTGCAGGTTGCGCTCGCTCCGGTACCAGATCCCGCAGTCCTTGCACGGGAAGACGTCCTCTGCAGAGGGGAAGGGACAAGGACGGGATGTTTATCACACATGTGACAGGCTGGGGACCCCCGGCGTGGTCCTGGCTGCTCCACGTCCCCCCACCCCGTGCTCCTCGCCACGCTCCCCGTGCCCGGGGACTCACTGTTAACCACGGCGGTGGCCAGGATGGCAGCCATGCCGGCTTGTTGCGGCAGCAGCTGGATGTCGGAGCGTAGCGCGGCCGGGTACGGTGAGTCGCCGGGTTCCGCTTTCACCGCGGGATGGGGGGCGATGGCCGGCGGCTCCGCCACCACGAAGGCGCACACGGCCTCGTCCTCCCGCAGCGCCCGTGTCGTCCGGCACCACAGGGCTTCGTCTGGGGAAAGCGGGGGGGTGGCGGTCAGCGTGGTCCCCCCAACCCTGCCGCATGGCTCTGGGCACACCCTGGCCCCTCTCTCTGCCCTTGTCCTTGTCCCCCGCTATCCTGCCAGCGCCTGGTGCTTCCTCAAGGCCATGGCCAAGCCCCGGCCTGCCTGGAGATGGCGGTGTCTGCCTGCGCCTGAGCGCTGCCTGCACGGCCCTGCCTGCCAGGAGGCTTCCCCGCGGCCTTGCACCCACAACTGCACCCACAACTGCACTGAGTCTTGCACCAATGTGTGCACTAATGCTTGCACGGAATTCTGCACCAATACATGCCCTAATGCTTGCGTGGAGTCTTGCACCAATACGTGCAGTAACACTTGCACTAATGCTGGCACTTTTGGCACCAATACGTGCCCTAATGCTTGTACTCTTTGCACTGATATGTGCAGTAATGCTTGCACTGACTCTTGCACCAATACGTGCAGTAACACTTGCACTAACGCTTGCACTTTTGGCACCAATACGTGCCCTAATGCTTGCATGGAGTCTTGTGCGGATACACACAGTAATGCTTGCACTCTCTGCACCAATAAGTGCACTTATACTTGCACTTTTTGCACCAATACACACACTAATGCTTGTACTCTTTGCACCAATATGTGCAGTAACACTCGTCCTGCCCCAGCCTCACGCAGTAATCCCTGCACTCCTGCTTGCACCACTGCAATGCTGGGACCCTCCTCCTAGCCCAGTGGCAGGATGGCTGGCCCAGGGGACAAGGAAGGGGCTAGGAGGGCTGGCCCAGGGGACAAGGAAGGGGTTAGGAGGGCTGGCCCAGAGGACAAGCCCTCAAGGACAGGTCACGGAGGAGCAGACACTGCCCCAACAGATGTGGGGGGGCCACGGGTGCTGGGGGGGGCAAGCACCGGCAGCGGGCTCGGCGCTGGGCTGGATGGGGACAGGGACCCGTTCCTCAGCAGCAGCACCCCTTCCCTTACCCAAGCACCGCGGTGGCCCGCCCCCTGCCCCCCCCCACCCCCCCCCCACCGTGTGTGTGTGGGGACGCGTGGCACTGGTACCAACCCTTCCTGTAGATCACAGCGTTGGCGTCGGGCTCTCCGGGCACGAGGGGCAGGCGGGACAGCCAGCAGCTCTCGTCCCCCAGCACCAGCGTCACGGGGGGGCTCTGCTGAGGGCAGGGAGAGGGGGGTGAGCACTGCTCCCCAAAACATGGGGTGTCGGGGGGCTGGCAGTGGGGTGGGGTTGCAGGGCTCCCTGTTTAGCCCGCACCCAGCTCTGCCTTCCCACATCTCTAATAAATATTAATGAGCAGGAAAGGGGGGTGGGGGGGTGGGAGGTGGGGTGGGGGAAATTAATCTGCCTGATCCTCCGATGGCTGCCGCGGTAACGATATGAAATCTAATTATTCGTCCCAATATTTCTAAACCCTCCAACTCCAGCCTGACAGTCGCAGCCGGTTGAGGCCTTATCACCGCCGGGAGCCGAGTGCCGGCAGCGTGATAAACCCCGCGGCGCAGGCGCTGGGCCGGCGCTCGCACACGCGTGTGCAAGCCCCAGGGGTGCCCCCGCACACGCGTGTGCGTGCCCCACGGGTGCACACACAGCGCCCGCCTGCCCCTCTGGAGAGTGGCTGGGAAATGGGGCTGGGGGTGTTGGGACACCCCTGCCCCTGCCCCACCGGGATGGGTGCTGCTGGTGGCACAGGGGCTGAGCTGTTGGTGGCCACGGTGGCCCTGCCGTGTCCCACAGGAGGATCACTGTGGAGCTTCTGTAGAGTTGCTTCGTGCATGGGGGGACCTGTGGGTACCTTGCAATGGAGGGAGGGCCCTGTGGTGTCTGAGCACCCCTGGGTGCTCCCCACACTGCAAGGGTGCTCCCAGCACCCCAGGGCGCCCGTCCCGGCTCCCCTCAGCGGCCCCAACCCCTGCGTCGAGCCCTTCCTTGTTCTCCCTGGAACAAAGAGGTCAGTGTCTCCGCTCTACACCGGCCCGATAACCATCAGAAACCCTATCTGCTCCGCATCCGCCGGGACGGCCTTATCGGGGTGGCCCCGTGCCCTCGCTGTCCCCCCCCCTCGCCCCCCCCCCATGACTGTGGGCATTGCCCCGGGGCTGGGTGGCTTGAGGAGGGGGGGACACGGGGCAGGGATGGAGTGGGGGGACAACCAAGGGTGAGCTGGCATACGGGGCTCCACTGTCCCTTGGCACCCCTGGGGGGTTTGCACACCCTCTTGAGCAAGGCTGGTTTTGGGGGAGCCCCATGGGACCAGCTCTGGGGGGGGGGGAAGACAGGCATCTTCCTCCTCCTCCTCCTCTTCCTCCTTCTTTTTCTCTATTAGCGCAGCAATGCTCCGTGCCAGAGAGGTGTTAAAGCCACCCAGTGTTCCCAGTTCCTACTAAAACCCCATGATGGGATAATTTCCCACATGGAGACAGAGAGCAGAACCAACAAGATTTGGGGGAGACCCTTTGCACCGCCACACCCCCCCCCACCCCGCCGCCAGCAACAAAGACGAAGGGACCCGAGGGCGACAGCCTGTATCAGGGATGGGGCTGCGATTCCTTCCTCACTTCCCCGAGCAGAGATAGGGAGGGAGGCGAGCAGCAGAGGAGAGCAGGGCTGGGAATCATCAGCCCGGCTCGATAAGGGAGCTGCTGAAATGGGAGCAAAAATATTTAGACAATAAATGAAGTATCAGAAAAAAGCCGCGCATATCTTTAAGAAATCAATCATCCTGTACCGGGTGTCTGGACACACGGCGCCAACCGGGAGATAGGGAGCCAAACTGGGCAGATAAGGGTTAATCAAGGATTTAATTCAGCAAAGATAAACGGGCCTGAGCTAAAAAAAAAAAAAAAAAAGAAGAAGAAAAAAGAACAGAGGGAGAGAGGAGGAGGAGGAGGAGGAGGTGGGGATGGAGCCTGGACGAGATTCTCCGGCCTCGAAGATCCTGGGCTTGGAGCTGCCCGTGTGCGGCTCGGGGAGGGGTGTGGGGGGAAGGATGTGGCTGGGATGTGAGGATCCAGCCCTGACAACACACCCATGTGCACACCCCTGTGCACACTCACTCACACCCACCCACCCCCCCCACCCCACTGCTGGCCCTGGCGCCGTGCTCCTGCCACCGACAGCCCCCGCGCTGCCTCCTCGCCTGGAAGGGACAACCACAGTGCCCCGGGCAGCAAATTTGGGGTGGGAAACACAGATTCCAGCTCCTCTGCGAGGACACACGTGCCACTGAGCAGCCTGCAGCCATGTGCACGAGGAGACAGGAGGAGCATCTCAGTGATGCTCTGATCTCAGGGCGGTGGGCAGCGTATGGCAGGGAAACTTCCTGGGCACCCAAACTGGGTGATTCCCAGGGGTTCCACAGCTCAGGCAGGGAAAATCCCTCCCAAGCTGACTCCTCTCCCCCAGCAACTTGTTTCCTGGGGATTTTAACTCGCGGCAGCGTTGCTCCTTACCGTCTCGCCGTGCCCTGGCGACGCCGGCTCGCTGTGGATGCTGCCCTGGAAGGGTCCCCAGGAAAAGCCTTCGGGGAGGCTCCGCCGGCTTCGCACCCGCCTCTCCCCCTCCTGCACAACCAGATCCAGCTCATCTGTGGGGAGACAGGCACAGCATCAGCACACTGACCCCCCGCAGCCCCCTGGGGATGAGGGCACCCACTTGGCGCCCAGAGCTGCTGGTGGGCACCCCAAGATGCGGTGGGTGGGATCCAGCTGCTCGCCGGGGGGTCTGGGCATGGCCCGGGGTGGAGCGGAAGGAGCATTTCCCATCCCACAACCCAAAGTCGCAGCAGCTTCAGGGCTTAATGGCTTTGATTATCTGATAAGCCTCTGGTTTAATGGGTTAGATAACATGTTAATACGCTATGAAGGCTGCTCTAAAATGTTTTAACTGTGCCTTTGTCTTTCGGAGCGCAGATAAGATGGCAGGTAACCAATATGCAGATGGATGGGTGCTGGCTGCCCCTCGCCGTGTGGCGGGAAGGAGCCGGATGCTGCACCCCAAAAAATGAGAAGTTCCCCGAGGACAGTGAGCCAAACACCGGCCCACCAGTGAGGCAGGTTGCCCAGGGCACCCATCTCCAGTCAGGAAGGCTCCGAGCACCCCAGGATGCGCAGAAGTGGGGTCCCCCCACCATTATGCCCCCTAAAACCATGTGCCCAGAGCCCCGTCCTTAGAGGGCACCGCAGCAGATGCAGCCAGTGCCCGGGTCCCGTGGACGGGGAGGAGGTTGCGCTTGTTTGAAGGCAAAATTGCTTTCCGAGCTGGGAGCGCGGGGAGGATAAAGCGATCCCATGGCTGCGGAGATTGAAATCTGATGTGTTTATTAGCCGGGCTGACATCTGGATCCTCTCGGCGCTGGGGTGAGTTAAGGTGAGTGACTGGAAGCGCTGGGTGGTGAGCGTGGGTTGGGGGTGCCCGCCATCGCCCCGCTCCTACTGTCACCCGGGGGTCCCCTCCACCCGCTGAGGAAGCCCTGTGCCATGGGGGACGCAGCTCCGAGCCCGTCCCCAGGGGAGCAGCCGGTGTGTGTCCCTTGGTAAAATGCACTGGGAGGTGGGTGGGGAAAAGGTCTGCAAAGGCGTCGACGGTCCCTGAGGTCTTTGGGGTCACCAGGCTGGTCCCTGTGCTTGTGGGGATCCCAGATCTGTTTCTAGCTGGTATTTCACCCCCAGGAAAGTGGTTTAGGGAGGGACCACGGCGCTGGATCTGCCTGTTCCGTGTCCCTGGTATCCCCCTGTCCCACGTCCCCATCACCCCCTGCCCGTGTCCCCACCAGCTCCATCTCAGGACAGGCAGGAGGAGGGCAGGGAGCTGGGGCCTTTGAGGAGCTGGTGGGATTTATTCCCTGGTACAAACTGGAGGGGCAGCAGCAGCCTGGCTGAAGGTCCAAGGTGCAGGCAGGGAGCCGAGCTGCCGGGCAGGATGCGGCCATCAGCGGGGCCTCGGGGCTGAGCGGGACCCTTGCACAGTGCACGTTGCTCTGTGCTTCCAACGCCCGGCTCCCCGCTGACTCCCGACACTCTGCTGGGGTACCAGGCTCCCTCCAACCCTTCCATCACAGTCCCAGCACCCCCAGGCCACTGGTCCTCACCCCCCCAGCTCCGGGGAGGGACAGCAAACCCCCAAATCCCCAGGAGAGCCCCAGTGGTGGTGGCTCCCCTCTGGCTTTGCCACCCTGGCTGCTTTCGGGGAATGGAGCCCAACCGCCACCTCCTCCCCTCCTTGCCCCCCCTTTTTGCCCCCCCTTCCCCCCGTCTCACTGGTAATCAGCGGCATTTGGGTCAGGAGACCATGTCTCCAAGATAAGAGCGTTCGCCTGACACTTCCCATGTCAGAGCACTTCATCTTCTGTGTATCAATCCCCAGCAGAGAAAACACGCAGGCGTTGATAAAGAGAAAACCGTTCCAGACAGGGGGACAAAAATAGTGTTGCCGGAGCTGGCCCCGCTCCCCGCCAGTGCCCGGTGGCCACAGCACCGGCCACTGGCCCAATCCACCAGTGTCACCCCAAAAACAGGGCGGGGGTGAACCCCAGGCAGCGGTGCCAAGGGGGTCTCCGTCCAGAGGGGTGTCCCTGTGCTACCAGAGCCACTGCGGTACCCAGCTGCACCCATGTTGGTACGGCCAGAAAAAAGAGGAGGAAAAAGGCAATTTTACAAACGAAGCATGCAGCATGACTGCGTTTCTCCCTTGGCACGGGGAAAATAATGCCGAGCCAGGATGGGGCAGCCTGGGAGTCTAGAGAAGAGGAGGCTGAGGGGAGACCTCATGGCCCTCTCCAACTCCCTGAAAGGAGGGTGCAGAGAGGGGGGATGAGTCTCTTGAGCCAAGGAACAAGCGCCAGGACAAGAGGGAATGGCCTCAAGCTGTGCCAGGGCAGGGTCAGACTGGCTCTTAGGAAGTATTTCTTTGCAGAAGGGGTTGTTGGGCGTTGGAATGGGCTGCCCAGGGCAGGGGGGGAGTCCCCATCCCTGGAGGGGTTGAAGAGTCGGGTTGACCCAGCACTGAGGGATCTGGTGGAGTTGGGAACGGTCAGGGTGAGGTTCATGGTTGGACTGGAGGATCCTCAAGGTCTTTTCCAACCTAGGTGATTCTGTGGGAGATGGTGTACGTTGTCCCCACATGGGAAAAAAGCCCAGAGCGAGCAAGTCACATCCCCATGTGGGGACAACCATGCAGCAGGCAGCAACCCCCATCCCCAGGCTCTGATGGTGCTGGATCCAGCCCCATGGCCCTGCCTGCAACCTGGGGAGGCTGGGAAGAGCCAGTGCCAGCCTGCGGGGTACCCTGGGTGACCCCCCAACAGCTTCCCCAGCGAGGAGCAAAGTCTGTGGGTGCGGGCCCCCTTCCTGCGGGATCCCCCCCCGGCAGGTGAACACCACCCCGGATATCTCATCTGGCCATCGGTCCCCGGCCAGGCGGTGCCCCGCCGGCCCCGCTGTTATCGCAGGAGGGTTTATCTGCCAGATCATTAACCAAATTGGGCAGGGACCCGGCTGTTTGCTTTGCGTTGCAAAGAAAAGCAGCAGAAAGGAAGGAAGGAAGGAAGGAAGGAGGGGAAAAAGCTCCCAGCGAGCTGGGTGCACCTGCTCGGCACAGCCCAGCCCCTGGTGCTCTGCCCGCTTCTGAAACACGGGGCACCGGGGCTGCTCCCTGTCCCCCCCGGGGCTGCCAGAGCCTGCTCGCCCGGCGCTGCGCCTCAGCTTATCTCCCCATCGAGAGATTTCAAAGAAATAGGCTGAGCTGTGCCGGAGAGCAAAGATTAATCCCGTCATCACACCACAGCCACGCATCGGGCGATCGATGGCTAAGAAAGGCACGGCTGGCCCCTGCGTCCCGGGGGGACATGGGGGTCCCGGTGCAAGGGGGGGGCACACGGGGAGGGAGGATGGTGCCGGTGAGGCAGCACCGTGCGATGTGGCTGCATCTTCCTCCGGCACGGGGTGAGCACAGGACTGGGGTGTGATGAAGTACCCACGGCACGCTTATGGTTGGGGAAATAAATACTGTGGCTGAGTGAGGATGCGGCACCGAGCCGGGCCAGCTCCTGTGGCCGCCCCACGTCTGCTCCTGGATGAGCCGGAGGTGCAGCCGCATCCACGCTTTTTTGGTTTTTTGCAAAAAATTTGAAAAAAAACCCATCTGCTTTCTTTGCGGGAGCAAGCAGGAGGGATGGGCAGAGGGGGCCCAGCTGGCGCCGTGCAAACCCACCCATCCCAAGCGGGTCCAGCATCCCCTCACCCCAACTGCATGCGTGGGACTTTAATTAAATCTGAATGAACCAGCTCTGCCCCTCAGCGGGGACCTGGGCTCGGAGGTCCCCGCAGTGTTTGCAGCTGCCTGGATACTATCTGGATAAATACAGCTATCGGGGTGTCACGGGACCGTGTCCCAGCACCAGCCACCCCGTGCCACTCCTATTAATACAGCGCTTTGTGCCCAGCCCCGGGGGGCTGCCAGCCCTGGGGGTGGCGGTCACAGCGCCAGGTACAGCCCCCGCACAAGCCCTGGTGCTGCAGAGCCTGGGGGAATGGGGCTGAACTGGTGGTTCCTGCTGCCATCCCAGCACGTGCGGGATGTCCCCACAGCATGGGAACCCCCAGGAGGGAGGGAGGATGGATCCATCCATCATCCATCCATCCATCCATCCATCCATCCATCCATCCATCCATCCACCCACCCACCCATCAGTACCCAACCTCCCGTGGCTCTCCCACTCCCGTCCGGGCAAAGCCAAGCTGGAAAAGCCCCAACTCCCCCCCGGCAGCCCCAGCCCAGCCCCGTCGCGCGCCCCCGCTGCTGTTTTTAGAAGCGGCGAGTGCGCGGCGGAAGGAATAAATCCTGACAACTCAACTAGTGAAATGATGTGATGGCACCGCTCCGATAAGATGGAGGGAGCCGATTGGGAAGAGTCTTAAGCTGTGAACACGCAGCATCTCCACTCTTCACCTCCGCTCACAAAGGGAAATCTCTCCAAAGGGGCTAAGGAGATTATCCCAGCTTTGCCGTCCCGGGTGCTCGAGTAATCAGGGCAGCCTTGGGGACGACAAAGGAGTGAGGAGGGTTTAAATTCGAGCCTTGCTGGGCTGCGCCTGCTTGGGCTCAGCCTGGGGATGCTCTGGCTGAGAGCTGTGTTCGACCAAAGGGGGATGGCTGTGGGAGAGCTGGGCTGCTGCTGGCTCTGCCTCCCCGGGTTTGGGGTGCAGGAGGGCACCCGGCTGCCCCGGCGGGGCGGGAGCTGAGGGGAGTTTTTTGCCTTTATCGCTCCTGCCCATCGCTTGCAATTTATTGATTTTTTTTTGACAGAGTACAAAAGCAAATCTTTTATCAGGCTGAACCCTGCCCCCGGTTAATGGAGGAGCTGTGACCTACCCCGGAGAGCAGAGCTGGCACCTCCCAGCGCCCGGGGAGGGGATGGGGGGGAGGGCACCCCAAAAGGGCCGGGCATCCTGCTCGCCAGCTGTGCTGCACAGCTGGCAGGCGCCGCAGCGGGGCGGGCACCGGCCGTGCCACGCGTCACCCCGGGATCGCCCCACGGAAGCTGGGGTGCCCTGCCCCAGCAGGATGCGCCCCGAGAAGCCTCCCCGCCACGTTTGCATTTAGGGTGTTGCTGCATCCCGCTGGGATGTGGCCCCAAGAGGGTCCCCATCCCGGGAAATAAATGGGAGCCGTGCCCGCAGGGATGGGGACAGGAATAAACACGGAATAACATCAGAAAGTGCTCGGGGAGGATGGGAAAGAGGAAAATTCCCTGGTTTCCCCAGGGCTGCCTGGACCCCTGTGCCGGGGATCCCCTGTCCCTGCTCTGTCCCCCCGACTCATGGGGCTGCTGGGACCCCCCGGCTCTGCCCAGGCTGGTGCCAGGCAGCGGGTAGGGGTGCAGTGGGGGGGGGCAGGAAGCCGGGGAGGGGGAGGAAGGGGAGCGGAGGGGCCCCCGGAGCCGATGCAGAGGGCAGATATCCCCTCCGGAAAACGGGAGGGGACAGCGTGGGGGGGGTCACTGCCGCAGCGCTGGGCAGGGCCTGGCTGCATGGGCTGGGGAGGGGGGGGAAGACCCCCGGGGGGGCAGCACCCAGATGGAGGGGCAGCATGGCCAGAGCGACAAGACAGCAGTGATTGACAGCTGTCAGTCACCATGAGCCTGGCAGCATCACCCCCAGGGCTCTCACCCCAAGTATACGAGGGGTTTTTTTTCCTTCCCAAGGGAAAATGGAGGGGAGGATGGGGACAGAGCGGGGGACACTGCCTGCATGTCTCAGCAGCCCCCGGGGCTGCCCCACGCAGGGGTGTCCCTGCCAGACTGTGGGAAAGGCTGCTCTGAGTGTCCCCCCACCCCAGCAGTGTCCCCAAAACCAGCCGGAGCATTCCTTCACCCCATCAATGTCCCCAAACCAGCTGGAGTAACCCTCCACCCCAGCAGTGTTCCCAAACTGGTCTGAGCATCTCTTCACTCCATCAATGTCCCCAAACCAGCTGGAGCAACCCCAGCAGTGTCCCCAAAACTGTCCAGAGCATCCCTTCACCCCACCAGTGTCCCCAAACTGCCTGGAGCACCCCTCCACCCTGCAGCGTCCCCAGCCAGAGGCTGAACTGAGGGCAGGGACCTGTGGGTACAGTCCCCAGCAGGGACAGGGTCCCCCCTTTGATGTCCCCAATCCAGGACAGGTGCCACCGCCCCTGCTGCGACCATCCCCATCCTGATGCCAAACATCCCGCTGCCTTCAGTGCCAGCACGTGGCTTTGCCGGACACAAGCCAGGCAGGGAGGGGGTTCAGGGCCCTGGGGGACCCCCCAACTCAGTGTGGGGGCTACTGCCCTGAACCCCAACTTCTCCCCATCCCCCAGCAATCTAACACAAACACAACTATCTGCTGCTCAGCCCGGCTCCCAGCGATAAAAAGAAATAGCTGGAATAATTTTTCCCACCCACACATACCAGGGCGGAGGGGAAGGGGGAGCGATGGGGCAGATGCGGCACGGGGCCGTCCCTCCGGACGAGCCGTCCCTCTTCGGCGTGCCCTGCTCGCCCCGATAATAAACCTTGAGGTTTGCAGACAAACTCCAGGCAGCCGGAGATTATTCAGGCAGGAGTCGCGGCGCAGATAAACACAACCGAAGGCGAGCGGGAGGCAAAGGGGGAAGGAGGAGGCGGGGGGTCAAAAAAAAAAAAAATTTGCAGTTTTAATTAGATGGACCAAAAAAATAAGAAGTTGCTCTGTCCCATCCTGATTCCCTGCATGAAGGACTGGTGGTGAGGATGGATTTGGGGCTCATGGCTGGTCCTGGGAGATGTGGACCTATAATTAACCAAGAGCCATCGTTACTGCCTGGGAGCAATTAAATAAACCCTGAACAGACAAGCCGGCAGTGGGGGGTTGGGGGCTCAGTGAGGTGGAAATCTTGGTGGGGACCCAAATAGCAAAGCTGCTGTAGGAAAGGGGGTGAGGAACCCCCCGGTAGTGACCGCTGCTCTTTTGGACACGGCGGGGACGGGGCAGAAATCACACTGGGTTTGTCCCCCTCTGCTCCATCCCTTCGCTATCGATGGCCCATTGGTGTCCCCACAGGGACAGAAGCAAAAAGCTTCATCTCCCCTTGCAGAAAGGCCAACGCTGTGCCGGCTCCCCAGGGGCTGCAGCCTCCTGGAAGCTCCCAGTGGGGATTCTCCGGTGTCTCATAACGTGGTTGAGCAGCCCATCCCTCAGCAGGGGCTTGTTCTCCTCCACTCCCCTGTCCCAAGACCACATTTGTGAAATTTGTTGGAGCTTTTCACCTTATCCCTCTAGGAAAATTGGCTGGACTTGGTGAGGTTGCCTGGGCAGTGATGGGCAGGAGGGGACAGCCCCGGGAGGGGAGCTGGAGGCTGTGGGCGCTCCCAAAAGTCTCCACTACCGACCTCACTCCAGAGCAAACAAAAACGAGGGGAAAAGATGAAAACCTGGGGCACAGCGGAAGGGTTTGGGGGGATTGCGGGGGGTTTGGGGGAATCTGGGGAGGATGGACATCTCCTCTCCAGCCCCGCCAGAGGATGAAGTGGCTGGCATGAAGCACAGATCCCAAGATCCCATCGGGAAGCAGAGCTGAGTCGGGGTGTCCCAGCACCCCGGCCAAAGGGATGGCACATCTGCAAAGGCTCCCAAGTTGAGGATTAGAGCCTCCAGCTCCCGGGGATTTGCGTATCAGCTGGGTGAGCGGCACCCCCCTCCAGCGAACAAGGTCATTTCAAAGATAAAACAAAATACTCCTTCTCCCCCGCCAGCACGCGGGGCCAAGGAGCCCCACGGCGAGGTCCCGGCACACCACGTCCCCACGCTGCCAAACCTCCGGTGCACCCAGTTTTGGAGACCCAGAGGGCAAAGCCATTGGGGAGGGGGGAGTGTTTAAGCCCCGTAGCCCCCCAAAAAGAACCAGGGGAAAGTGAGACCCTGCAGGGCGCGAACAAAGGCACCCGGAGCAGCCTGCTTGCCTCCCCCCCCCCCCCCCCCCCCCCCACCGCTGCGCCGCATCTTCGCGGCTGCCATTGCTGACATACGGCGGATCCTGCCAGATAAAAAAGAAAATTCAGGCTGCTCAGAGTTTCCCTTTTCGCCAGCTCCATCCCTGATAAGTGCAGAGCCTGCAGAGCGCCTGATAGACGGGCTATCGCGGCGGTTGGTGCGAAAGGAACACCCTATCGCTGCAGCATCGCCGGACCGCCATCAACTCCCAGCCACACAGAAATTAATACCACTCCAATTACCAGAATAGAGATGGGCTGGGAGAAGGCGATAATAAAATCTCTTTTACATAAAGAATGCAAATAACCCGCTCTGGCGAGGGAAGGGGGGGGGGGAAGGGGAGGCATGGCCAGAGCCGAGGCTCCGTGGTTCCTTTTGGGGAGCCCGTGGGTGATGGTGGTGCTGGGAGATGGGGCTGCACGGTGCCGTGACCCCCCCCGGGGTACAGGGACACCCTTGGGTTTGGCACTGCAGCCCCCTCCTGCCCTGCACCCTCATGCCAGCGCTGGAGCCCGGCGGTGCCGGGGGCAAAGGGCCGGGGAGCAGATAAGGAGGAGACGGGGGCGGCCTCGCAGCTCCTTCCTGCCCGGCGTGCAGGAAGGGCCGGGATATCAGCGGGGCCGGCGAGAGCTTCCCCTCGGACGGGGCGGGAAGGGGCAGCAGGGCCACGGCTGTGGGGATTTCGGCAGCTGCAGGAGCACATGTGCTGGCAGCTGCCATTTCCCAGGGCTTCTCCATCGCCCAGCCCCCGCGGGAGGCTGGTGGCCCTAGGGACACACCGAGACCCCCCATCCCTTGGCTCCATCCCCGAAGGGCGATCGCTGTCCTGCATCGGGGTCACCCCTTCCCATCGCGCGCTGCTCCACGAGGCTGCTCCCAAACCAGATCCACGCGCATCACCTGGCCTGGGAGGGGCTGGCAGCACCAACGGGGTGTGAAATATGGCACATCCACCCTTGGCGGGGGGGTCTCACCTCCCTCTCCAGCAGAGGGGCCCCTGCAAACCCAATCTGCGCCGCGGAGCCCCGACTGTAACCCCATCGGCGGGTCGGTTTGGAGATAGTGGGGTGATAGGGCGCGGGGTACCCACACAGCACGCCTGGCCTTGCCGGGCTGCCAGGGTGCCAGAGGCCCCGGCGTGGAGATACCGAGAGGGAGATAGACGGTTGTATTCGCTCCTTGGGGTTTTGATAACCATCACGAAACCGCTTGAGCGTCGCTCTTGTGGTTGCCAGGATGGTTGCAAAGTGCCCTCGCGAACGTGGGGCAATGCAGGACGGGGTCCAAACCCTCCCCGCGCTGGGGAGCACGGTGCCGGCATCCTCGCTGCTTCCAGATCATTTTTTTATACTCCCAACAGCAGCTTGGGAACATGGGGGACCACAACCATCATCTTGTACCCTTCTCTCCCACTAGAAGTGCTGGTATTTGCAGCCTGCCCAGCTCTCAGTGCTCCCAGTCCTCCTCATACTGTTTTTTGCGAGAGGAGGTGAACGCCCTGGGGGCTGCTCTGCCTGCCTGTGGTCCAGCTGGGACAGAGCAGGATGACCAACTGCACACCGGGGACTCACCTGGCCCATTCCAGGTGTCTGGTTCCTGCGGGTTTTCTCCAGGATCTGGCTTCTCCGTGTCCTTCGGACTTTCCGGGGTGTCTCTGGACTCTGCAGCAGGAGAGGGAAGAGCGGCAGGTCACGTGTGGGGTATTTCAGCGGCAGCACCCCACAGGGGTCAGGACCACCCGACCAGTGACACCCGGGGGCCAGGATGCACGCAGGGAGGGGGCTCACTCTCAAGGTTGCACATGGCGGGGGTTCCCCTCAAAATCCCTGTGCCCAAAACCAGGCTGTGGGGGCCCCCTGCACCCATAAGGCCAACCAAGCCCACCTCAGGGTGGGCAACCCTGAAAGAACCCACCCCGTTGAAAACCCCCCACATCTCTCCCATCCCACCGCGGGCCCCACGTCAACCCGGTTCAGCCCCGCTCCCGTCACGGCTCTATTTGTGGCGTATTCATAGCAACTTGATAACAATTATTTTCTCCATTAACTGCTGCTGGAGATGCAGCTGATAAAGCCTATCTGCATATGACAGTGTGGAAGATTAGCGCCCAAAGTACATGTTTGCCTTGGCGTCCTGGGCGGATAACCAGCACGGAGCCCAATCGATCGGCGCCAGAGCGAACACCCAGGGGTGACGTCACCGGCATTGGAGATTATTAATACAGGTGATAAGCGGAATGATTAACATCAAATAAATCAATCACCGGGTATAAAAGTCCTATTATTTTTGGCTATAAATCAAAGTGCCTGGCATATCGATTTTTATCCATCGCGCTGAAAGCTTTAGTGGCCGTTATTGCTGCTCAGCGTTATCTCTGCTATCACCTTTTTATCGAGGCAGGCTAGTGCCAGGTGCAGCTCCGCGCCCGGGCTCCCGGCTCCCTCGCCCCCAGCCCGGCTCCCCCATCAGATAAGAGCCGCTCGCTTCTCCCTGCTGCCGAGCAAAGTTTGCCAGTGAGCCCGCCCTGGGCTATCGGGGGTCCGGCGTGGATCGCCCCTTCCTTCCCATTGCATCACGGCTTGGGTCCCGTGGGTTTGGGGTGCTGGGGGTGAAGGGCAGCGGGTGCTCAGTGGGGACCAGCCGGCTCCATTAGCCGGTGCAGCCTTGCCCTGCCGCGGTTATCTCGAAGGGCACTGCAAACATTAACTGATTAGGATTTGCCCCCACCTCCACAGGAAGGAACTTAAAGGATATCTGGGGACTGTTTCGGCCCGGCCCTGAAACGCAGCCACCTCTGGGGTGGGGCACGGCCCGGCGGCAGGCAGGCAGGCAGGCAGGCAGGCAGGCGGCAGCGCGGGCAGGAAGCAGGCAGCAACGGCCCTGTCCCCCCAGCCCCAGCCGTGGCACCGCCACTGCCAGCACATGCGGCCTCCGTGGCTGCTTTGCACCCTGGGCAGCCACTTTGCACTCCCAGGGACGTGACTTTACACCCCAAACAGTCACTTTACATCCTTGGGAGGGGTTGGGGTGGGGCACACTTTGCACCCCTGACATCCCTTGGTTGTCACCAGTGGCACAGCACCGGGGTGGGTGAAAGGCGCTGAAACAGATACAGGGCGATGATGCTCATTAGCAGCCGTCACGGCCAGCGACTCGCCTCCGGTTTCCAGCAGCTCAGCCTGGGCCCCCCCCCCACCTCCCCGCCACGCCGCTGCCCCCCCACAAGCTGAGATTGCTCCTGCCTGCGCCAGCCACGGGGAGCCCCTCCGTGTCGGGAGCATCCTCGCTCCCGGCCGGTTGCTCGTCATCACCCCGGGGCCAGGTTGCCCCCAGCAGATCCCACCACCAGCTGGAGGGTGCCCAGAAGGATGGAGCACCCCAAGAAGACTGGGGGGGTGTTGCTTAACCAGCCCAAACCCGATGGGTGGGCAGGATGTTTCGTTTGCTAATTAACACCACACGCCAACAGCAGAGATGATGCCCAAGGTGTTGGTGTGCTGGCCACTGGCAGAGCCTGTCCCTGAGGTGGGGGGACACCACGGGCAGCCCCCCGCCATCGCGGCGAGGCTCACCTTCGCTGCCGGGGGGGCTGGAGGTGTCGCGCTCAGCGGAGCCCTCGCGGTCTGAGGCGGCCCCGTCCTTCTCCGAGGGGCTCTTCTCCCCTGCCGGGCCATCCTCACCTTCCTCCATCGCTGCCAGGGAACCTGCCAAAACACAGAGCGGGTGGTTGAGGGGGGGGAGGCGGTGAACCAGAGGGAAAAAAAAAACCCCAGTGGGTGTTCCCAGTTGGGAAATGTAGGATGCCAGTGCCTCGGGGGCTGGCAAAGGGCCCGGAGGAGATGCCATGGGAAGGGAAACCCCCTCCCCACCAGCCCTGCATCTCCCTGGGGTCCCCTGTCCCCTTGTACAAGGGGTTTTTAGAGCCACCGCCTTGCTCCGGGGTGTCCCCTGAGAGATGCCCGGTTCCTCCCCCAAGACACCGTGGGGAACAAGCCCCACATCTCCCCAGGGAAGCGAGCAGGGTCCCCACACACCACAGGCACAGACCTGCGGCACGGCGAGGTGTCCAGCTCACTGCTCCGCTCCCCCATGCTGCCCACCCAAACCCCCGCTCCGGGCACCAGCCCCGAATGGGGCGAAGGACCCCAGAGACCGTCCCCCCGCCAGTCCCCAGCACCCCTTGTCTGTCAGGGGGAACCCCTGCCACAACCCCCCCAGCCCCGCACAAAGAGGGATGCTGCAGTGGGGTGCAAGCAGGATGCACGGAGGGCGCAAACAGGGTGCATGTGGGGGACACCCCAGCAGCATGTGTCATGTCCCCCCACCTCCCCCCCCCCAAAACAGCCCTGCCAGCCGTTTCCATGGCAACGCAGCATCCCCCTCTGCAAAATCAAGAAGGAAAGAGCGGCGCACGCGGCTTGTGCCGTGCGAAGCTGCGCCAGGGGCTGCCCGGTGCCTCATCCGGCACCGCGTGGCCAGGCCGGCGTGCGGGCAGGGCGACCGGCGCGGTGACAATCCCTCTGCAGACCTCAGCTGCTCTCTGTGACTCCAGGCATGTATATTTACAGCAGGAGAACAAAGAGCCCATAATCTATACAAAGCAGACAACAATGAGCGTGAATAAAGAGGCTGCGGGAGAAGGGAAGGCAATTTATTCTAATTCTGCTAATTTCAGTTCCAGCACAATTAAAAAGGCTCTGATAATATTCAGAAACAATCGCCAGCTAACAAATCGTTTCTCTCGCTGTAAATGAAACATTGTTAGGCTAATTTCTTCCTTCACGCCTTCACGGCTCTTGGGCTTCTGATAAAGTTAACCCGACTCTCGCCTGCTCTGTGGTTTGGCACCTCCAGCCTGGCCGGGGAGGGATGGACAGACCTTGGGAGGGATGGACAGACTCCGGGAGGGATGGACAGAGCCAGGACAGCGTGTGGCACCCACCCAGGGGTGCCCAGACCACCCTGAAACACCAAGCCCCAGCCAGGAGAGAGATGAGGATGCCCCGTATAAATGCAATTGTATAAAACCTGGGGTTTGGGTATGGCAGCGTCACCGAGTGCCTACGGGGACGATGGGTGGCCGCCTGCGGCCCTGTGTCACCGCGGGCCCTGGATGTGTCCCCACCCCCAGCCTGTCCCACCGCAGCATCCCGCTCCCAGCGCTCCCACCCATCCCCAGGGGATGCTCCGGGCCCGGCGCTCCCAGCTGCGTGGGTTAAATGAACTACTGGATCGCCTAAAAAAAAAAAATTTAAAAAAGGGGGAAAAAAAAGGCAAAAAAAAAAAAAGGCAAAGGAGGGAGAGGGAGCGGAGCAGGGAGCGGAGCGTCACTTCTCCGGGATTGCTGGAAGCCTTGCACAGTTATCACCGCACACAGCCTCCCTCGGCTTGCCTGATCTGTCTATTCTTCATTAAGCAAATACGCTGAAATGGAAATGAAAACATAATAGCTATTTGATTTTCGGCGAGATATTTTGCATATTGGTTCAGTGCTGATAGTGGAATTTCATCAACTCCCTTTTTTCATGCTTTAAAACTGAATTACTGAGGCTGGCTTTACAGAGAGGGGAAGAGCCAAAAAATGCTCCCTTCCAAGATACTCCGCTTCGACGATTAACTCTTCTCCCTCCCTCCTTCTCCCTCTTTTTTTTTTTATAACAAGGAAGGATTTTTTTTTTCTCTCTTCTTTTTTTAAAAAAAATGACAGTGATTGTAAAAACTTGGCAGAAGCGGAGGCGATGTGCCCATGTCACCCGTGCGCAGGCTGGGACGCGGGGCCGGGCGGGCGCGAGGGTCGGCATTCCCGGGGCTTTTCCAGTGGTAGGAAAACCCATCGTTACCCAGGTAATGATTTGATCATTTCACTCATATTAAGGTTCTCCCAGCGCAGCAACAATAAACCTTTTCTTGATTCTTTGCGCTTAGCTGGTAAATTAAATGAAAGGAATAATATAGTGAATAAAAAAAAAAAAAACAGGAGGGGGGACTTCAGGCTGCCAAGAGCGAGACCCTGGACACTCCGAAAGCCGGCACGCAGACAAGAGCAAAGTGATAAGAGGCCTCGATAACAGATAGAAAATAGCAACAGCCCCAGACTTTCCCACCAGCTCTGGAGCGGGGAGGAGGAGGAGGAGGAGGAGGAAGAGGAGGAGGAGGAGTCATCCCCATGGCAGAAAGCGAGTCCTGGACTGAAAACACGTGCAGGCTGGTGGCAACCTGCCTTCACCGCCTGGCTTTTGTCTGCTCGCATCCACCTCCAAAATGTATTATTTTTAAAAATAAAAAGGCTGGGCAGGTGATGAGCCCAAGGTGGGGGTTCTGAGAGCTGGGGAGCGTGGGTGGGAGCCCGGATCCAGGCGGCCTCGCACCCCAAATCTCATCTACAGGCACCTCCAAGCTCGTGGTGCAGCAGCTCTGGGGTGTCACCCCCTGGTGACAGTGGGACCCCGGGGTGTCACCCCCCCAGCACCAGCGGGATCCCAGAGACATCCCCAGCTCCACCAGGACCACGCGGGCAGCGGGATGAAGGCTCTCTTCTTCATCCTTCCAGCTCCTCCTTATCCCTGCACTGGCTCTGAATCCCTCTTCCAACTAAATAAACAAACCAAAATAATAATACTAAACCCCGAAGCAGCCAGGTGAGGCTCCCCACCACACCTTGGGGTGCACGAAGCACGGCCACGATGCTCATCCACCACCTCGTGATCGAGATTCGGGGAATCCAGCTCAGGCATCGCCTCCTTGGGGCAGCACCGCTGCCCCTAAACCTCCTTATTTTCCCCCAAATTTTGCAGCCATGAGCAAAGGGCTGCAGGAGCAGGCACAGGGGTTGGTATTCCCTGAGAAAAGATGCCCTCGGAGAGGGTCTCAGCCACTCCTGATCCTTCCTTGCACCAGCTGCAAAACCATCTCTGGTGATTCGGTGGGGTCTGGCGCAGCGTGGGGATTCCCCGGGGTCTCGTAAGAGGGTTGTGCCGTGTCAGCCCCACGGCAAGCAACGCCCAGAGAGCAACCTGGGCTGCAAATCCAAAACCTGCCGGTATCTGATGGGACACCAGCCCGCCTCTTCTCACCCAATTTTTCCCCAGTACGTATTAATGTTTGCTTTTACTGATGACCTCAGGTGCCCCCGAGCCCATTCCCTGGGGATCGGGGATGCCAAGCGCCGCAGCCGAGGGCAAACGAGGTTTCGGTGGCCGGGAAATGATGCCGATCCTCAAAGGTCACATTATCCAGCGGGTTATTTTTTCCCCTCCCTTCGGTTGATGCTGCTGGGATGCAGCATTAAATTACAACGCTCTCCAAAAATGGGGGGGTCCCGAGGGTATTCTCCTCGTTTTGGAGAAAAATGGACCTTTCTGAGCACAGATCAACCCTCTCCCCTATCAGCCTGGCCGCAGTATCCCAGGGCCGGGCTCCCCCCGTGGATATCGGCACATTAAATATCAGCCCCGTGCACGGAGCCGATAGCAGTTGGGGCCAGCCCCAGCCCCAGCAGTACCTATCTCTAATTCGGGGCCCTTCTCCATCGTGCCCAGATAAAACTCACCCTGACCCTTCCCGCGGTGCCCTGTGTTCAAAGGGCAAGGAAAAAATAAAATACGTTTGGGGAGGCGGTAGGTGGAGGGGTGATTTATGTTGTATTTATAATAATTTATTATTAAATTATGCCTAATTTATCCAGGAGGGCAATGAAGGTGGCGGGGGATGCTGCGATTGCTGGTGGGATGCTGCAATTGCTTGTGGGAGGAGATGGTGCGACTGCTCGTGGGGGAGGGATTTATAATAATTTATAATTAAATTTATAAAGTATTTAGGCCTAATTTATCCAGGAGGGGAATGAAGGATAGTGGAGGATGCTGTGATTGCTTATGGGGGGTATTTATAATAATTCCTTATTAAATTTATAAAGTATTTAGGCCTAATTTGTCCAGGAGAGGGATAAAGGGTAGTGGGGGAATGGAAGGTGGTGGGGGATGCTGTAATTGCTTTGGGGGGGGGGTGTGGGTGCTGCAAATGCTCATGGTGGGTATTATAATAATTTATTATTAAATTTATAAAGTATTTAGGTCTATTTTTTCCGGGGGGGTGGGGGATAAAGGATAGTGGGGGAATGGAGATCGTGGGGGATGCTGCAATTGCTCGTGGCAGGGGTGCGGGTGCTGTGAATGCTCATAGTGGGTATTATAAATTTAATAATAAATTGTTATAAAGTATTTAGGCCCAATTTTTCCAGGAGGGGGATAAAGGGTAGTGGGGGAATGGAGGTGATGGGGGAAGCTGCGACCACTGATGAGGGGGTGTGGGTGCTGCAAATGCTCATGGTGGGTATTTATAATGATTTATGATTAAATTTATAATATATTGTTGCCTAATTTATCCAGGAGAGGAATGAAGGATGGTGGGGGATGCTGCAATTTCTCACAGGGAGGGGAGGATGCTGCGAGTGCTCACAGGGGCATGCTGCCCTTATGGATGCTGGGGGGGGGGGCGTGGGGGGGGGATGCTCACGTCTGCACTCCGCAGCATCCCGACCCCCACGAAAACCACACCCGGGCTGACACCCCCATGGCGGCGACACAAACCACCCCATCGACCCACCCGTGGGGTGCAGCACCCCGAGCATCCCTCCCCGATCCGGGGCACCGTCACCCCAGGGGGGAGCCCCCGGCCGCAACCGTCGGGGAAGAAAAGAGCCGGGGAGAAGCAGAGCCTGAGAAAAAGCAGCTCTGCTGATAGGGGAGAGATTGGTTTCAGCCGGAGCTGCTCCCCCTGCCAAGTCCATATCCTATCTGCGCGGGGTGCAGTTACTTAACATTCATCACCGCCTGAACTCTGTAACTTTATCAGCGGCCGAGCATGGCGCCATCGCCGAGCCCAGCCATTCCCGGCGCTCAGATAGGGCCGATAAACCGCTGATAGATTACAGGAGATTGTTTCACTTCAGGGGCCGCGATTACTAATACTAATAGCGAGAGAGCCCGCATCATATCAAACAGCAGCTGGGGAGGTGGGGGGGGGGACGGGCCGCAGGGGGGCACGGGAAAATAATGAGAAAGAAAATACAGGGACAATGACAATGAAGTGACTTTACGTTTCAGATGGGGTCGATAAGGCCCTGATAGATTTTAAGAGAGGAGAGAGTCTAATAGAGCCGTCCCCAGCACATCAGATGGATGGGAGCAGATTGCTCCGCGAGAAGGGGATGCGATGCTTAACGCGGTCCTGCCTTCCCGGCTGGCACGGGGAGCCGGCGCCAGGAGAGGATCTTCAAAGCACAGGAGGGAAACTGAGGCAGCTGGTGGGTCCCTCTACAGCCAGCGGAGAGGGACCGGTCCTTACTGGGGAGACCCAGGGGTGTCCTTCATCCCAATCGCCATCCAAGAGCGGTTTGAGAGGTTTAACCCCACGCCGATCCGGGCAGGATTTGAGCAGCCTGGTGCAAGCGTGGGGCTGGGGAGCAGCTGGATACCCCGATAATATGGGAGGAAACTCCATCCGTGAGCATCAGGCTCTAAATGTGCATGAGTGTGCAAGGTAGCACGGGTGTGCAAGGCCACCACGTCACCACTGCTCCTGCACCAGGCGCCTTCACCGCTGCTGGCCAAAGGGAGTTTTTCTGGGTGAAAAACCCCTCAATTCTGGTACTTTTTCTCCCACCTGGATCACAGCCGCTCCAGTGGGGAATGGCGGGGGGGGGTGGTGTGTGTGGGATGCTCACTCGGCAGCACGGCCCGTCGGAGCCCATCAATACCAGGTGACGGCAAGGCCAGAGGTCAAGCTCTTTGCTAATCTAGCGACAAATTACCCCGGAGATGCCGCGCCGGCCTCCTCCCCGTGGGAAGCGGTTTCAGGTCCTGCTGGGTCCATCCCGCTGCCAGAAGCTGCTGGGATGAAAACAGGGACAGATTCCAGCCTCCACCCCGAGACTTGTCATTCATGATGGCACCAGGTGAGGACAAGGATGGAGGGACAGGGACCAGGATGACGGTGGACAGAGCCAAGAAGGCCAGACCCATCAGCGAAGATGCTCTGGCTGGGGTGTCCCTGTGCTGCTCCCAGCCCCCCCAGTGTGCCCAGTGCCAGCTCCCAGTGCCATCATGGACCATTCTGGGGTCTCCAGCCAATGCTGCAGCAACCAGTAGGGTCCAGGGGGGGCTCCAGGCGCAGAAAAGAACCCTAAGAGGGTACAACACGGCAGGCTGGCCCATCTGCAAGCAGCAGGGTGAGCTGCTGGCACCGAGCCTGGCAGATGAAGGTCACCAGGGATGGCTGGGACAGTGCTATCCCCAAACCCCCCAACTGCTACAGCCCCCCTCCTCGTAGCCTTCGCTGGACCAGCACCATGGCACAGCCCCTCCATCACCAGCACCTTCACCTGGCACCCCCAAACCTCCTCTTCCTCCAACTCCAAGCAGCACAGCCATTCATGCCAGCTCCACAGAGTTTGCCTCTGTGCAAATGCGCGTGCCTGCGCTGCCTCTTTTTTTTTTTTTTCTAAATATTTTTTTTTTTTCCTGTTCTTGGCATTTTGGTGGAGCGAGATAAGAGTAAAAAACAACAGAGCTGCTCGGAGAGTGAAAAAGGGAGATAGATAACACAGATACCGACTCCTACACAAAACAGTCCTGGCTTTATCACTGCTTTTTATCACAGTTCCTCTAAAAAAAATAAAGAGAGCAGCCCAACTGGAATGGGGCAGCACATTAAAAAATGAACTTTATACTGTTTGCTCTTTAGTTTTATATTTAGATGAAACAAACTTAGATTCTTGTGGTCGATACCTTTTCCAGTGCAAGGAACCAAAAAGTCTGGGAGCCCCATTTGCTCCAGTGGGGACGAGCGAGGGAACTCAAGTATAATTTAGAAAAGCAGATGCTAAGGGAGCGGTGCCTGCTCCCATCTCTGGCCTTGTCAAGCCCAAAATGTGACAAAGGCTGGTCCCAAAGCATCCCTGTGGAGCGGGCAGCAGAACCAGCTAGGCTTGAGGCTGGAGATGGGTGTAGAAAGGCAGATCCTCCCCAAGCATCCCCGAGCCCTGCCAACCAGTCCCTGCGGACAACCAGAGCCCACCCGAGACACCGCAGCCGGTACCGAGATCCCGGCCAGGTGCCATCGCTGCAGTGGGTGAAGCTGAGCATCCCCGCGATGCCAGCGGGTCCCTGGGACCCAAGGACAGCATCTCCATCCCAGCGCGGGGACATGACCGCACACGAAATACACCCCGTCCACTCCGAAAAATTCTTTGCCCACTGTGTCCCCCTCCCCATCCCCGAGGACACTGAGCAGGGCTCTGCCCTCCCGCTGCCAACCCCGGGCACAGACTGGGGAGGGTGTTTTGGAGCAGAAAAACCCCAAGCCACAGGGCATGGCCAGAAAGAGGGAAGGAAAAAAAAAAAAGTAATAATAAAAATGGACTGGAGGTTTTTCCCTCCCCTCACACTCCCTTCCCTACCTTCTTTTTGAAAAACATAATTTATCTGTGTATTATCAAGAAATCCAGACACTTTAATCAGTGAGCTATGAAGTCAGTATTTCCATTCTTATCTAGCGGAGGAGTGGAAATGGAGAGCAGATAGGCAGCTCCGAGCCGGTCCGTGGTGGGGAATGTTAATGGGAGGAGCGGCAGAGCCATTGGCTACCGAGCTGCCGCTATCGCTGCCATTATCGGGGCGTTATCAAGGCAACCATCGCAGCGCAGTAATGGGGCCAGTTCAACTTTCCGCATTATCATAGGAGCTGGAAGTAGCATGAGAGGCCTCGGCTGGGAGATGGAGAAGCGAGCGAGCGGCCAAACTTCCCGGCGGAGCAGGGAGGGGGAAACTAAAAGCAGCTTTTCCTCCCCGCAGTCCCCTGAGCTGGTGACTCGTGGGGTGATGCTCTCCTGCTCCGGCATCCTCCTGCGCATTCCGGGCACTGACCCCGCCGAGCATCCCCAAAGATCTGGGCACTGACCCCGCTGAGCATCCCCAAAAATCAGGCACCGACCCTGCCAAGCAGCCCCAAATATCCAGGTACCGACCCCGCCAAGCATCCCCAAAGCCTGAGGCCACGACCCCCATCTCGCCAAGGACGAGAGAAAACAATGCATCTATATTTCATCAGATGAACAAATTAGAGGAGCACATTTCCTCCACGCGCTATCGAATGGGAGATGTCAAGAAAATATGTTGATGTGAGAAAGAGGAGATAAAGAATTATTTTGGAGGAAAAAAGCCGTGGAAGGCTCTTATCTGGAGTGACTCATAGGCACACACTCCTTAACCCCACTGCAGCCCAAGGTCAGCAGTTACATTCCTTTCGGCATTTCATCCCTTCCAAAAAAACATGTTGCTGCAGGAACAATGCGGAGCCTTTGCCGGGCAGCCATCGGAAGAGGGAACTGTATTACCCCTGAAACACTTGAACTTTCCTGATAAAATAAGCAGCGCGACAGCAGCCTGGCCAAGCCAGAGTGTCCAAAAGCCCTGAGTCAGGCAACAAAACCAGTCATGGGACATGTCGCAGGAAAAAAAAAAAAAAAAAAAAAAAAAGATATATTGCCCTCCTGCTCTTCTCCAATGGAGCTGATTTCTTGGCCCCCAGGAAGAAAAATCCATGCCCTCGGCGCGGCCACAGGACTCACAGAGCCAGAGCGCGATGCAGGGCGGGCAGAGGGGCATTTTCCACTTTTTCTTCTTAAATAAAGAAATTGTAAAAGCACCAGGTTTCTCTGCTCCTGCCGTCCCCCTGAGTTGCTCCGACCGGTGCTCAGGGCTGCTCACATCCCTCTCTGCGGGCGACCTCTGGTCCCAGCGCCCGGCTGCGTGGCCGTGGGAGGGCTGGGCTGGTTCTTTCTCCGCAACATCGCCCCAACCAGCATTTTCCAAGGCAAATCACGGGGTTTTTTGTTCAGCAGGATGGACAGCACACACGGAAAACATCCTCCTCCCTGCCCCAGAACGGGTGTATTTGACCCCAAACCCACTAACGCCACTCAGGGCGCAGCAGCTCCATCCCCAGGCTCCCGGTTGGGGCAACATTGTCCCCTCCTGCCCCAGGGACACTGGTGGCACCGACCCCACGGCTGACATGGGGCTGGGAGTGTCGCACGGCACGGGGTACCCCAGGGACGCCGGAGGACTCTGCTCCCCAGGGACTTGACACCACCTTGTCTTGGGGATGCTGCTGTCGCTGGGTGGCTCTGACGGGTCCCCAGAAAGGGACAGGGCTGCCCCTCTCCAGGAACCACGGATCACCTGCCCCGTGACACTATCTCCTTGCGCAATCTGCTGCAACACCCGTGGGGAAAGGATTACTTTCTTCCCAAGCCCTGATTGCCGAGCTGGCCGGCTTGCAACTTGGCGAAAGGGGAACCTGCAGCTTGCTAGGTGGCCTTGTGATTCACAATGGAAAATAAGACCTTGCCCAACCACGCAAGTCAGGATCCGGAGCCGCAAATCCCAGCTGGAGGTGGTTTTCCCATTCTGGCGTGGGATGCCGGGGACTGTCCCTGTGGCACGGGCATGGCCGTGGCTCCACGCCTGCTCAGGGTGCCCGGGGAGGGGGTGGTGCGGGGGTGTCCCCCGAGGGGGCGGGAGGCGGAAGAGCGGCAGCAGACACAAACCAACCCAACCCCAGCGCCCACGGGCCCTGGAAGCAGCCGCTTGCCAAAGCCGCCGCGGCTGCCAGCGCCGCCTTCCCTCCCCGCGGCCGCCGGCAGCGACGTGCGCCAGGGCTCTCGGCAGAACAGGTTTTGCCGCGCTGCTGGGTGCCCCACGCATGGCTGTGGCCAGCCTGGATCCGGCACTTGCCCTCCGAGCATCCCACACGCATCCTCTCCGAGATGGGGATGGCCAGGAAGAGCCTTCCTGGGGATAAACCCCAAAACAGGCTCGGAGGGTGCCCTGGTACCAAGGGAAGCGCCCACATGGGACAGCCGTGACATGTCTCATGGCTAGCAGAGCACGGAGCTAGTGACATGGGGTGGCCCAGAGCCCAGTAAATGGATATATTGCTCCAGGGAGAGCGGTCCCCTCGGCCACCAGCTGTTGAGCACGGTGCCCACCCCTCTCCCAGATGCGGGGCTCACAGGGATGCTCCCACCTGGACCACTGGCCGTGGAAGAGGAGAGAAACTTCTTCCAGCATCACCTGCGGCTGGTGCAAACCCTCCACCGAGCTTCCCCGCGGTGCTGCCCAGTGGCCATGGGGAAGTGGCCGGCGATGGCTGGGAGGGCTCATTGTGGGACCAGCATCACCAGTCTGGGCCACTCCACCCTGCCCCATCTCACCTGGGGGGGACACCCCACGATGGGTCCTCGGCTCTGGGAGCCCCCAGTGTCACCCACGCTGCGTCCCAAGAGGCCGGCAGAGCCGCTGCGGGGGCAGATGTGCCGCAGGGCTTTGGTGCCTGCACCCGTGCCAGCACCAGGGAGCCATCACTCCGGGATGTCACTGAGTCAGGGCTGGCAAATGCCGTGGGGGGGGGTGGTTTGCACAAGAGGGGAGGGGTTGGCACGCAGGCAGCGCCCGTGGGTGTAGCAGACATGTGGGACACGGGGATGCCACCCTCGGGATGCCAGGAGTGGGGCACGGCGGGGGCTGCAACCCCAGGGAAGCACAGAAAATACCGGTTTCAGGAGCAGAGCTGGGGGGCCCTACCTGCACCCAGCTCATCCCTGGGGAGCAGGCAGAACCCCCCCCCCCCAACACCCCCTCTGAGCAGCATCCCCTCCCCGGCAAGTGCGGACAGGGAAACTGAGGCACAGAGGCTGGTGGTGATGGAAAAGTGCAGCAGCACGAGAGCAACGTGGGGCAGGGGGGGGCGGGGGGGAGAAAAAAGGCAAGTGGAGACAGTTAGTCACCTGCACGGAGTGAAAGGAAAGGAGCAACTCAGCAAGCAAAGGGAGCGGGAGAGGAGCGGGCAGGAGGCGTGCCGGGAGCATCCCACGCCACTGGCTCGCCACGCCGCCGCTAAAAATAGACGCTGGGTTGGCCACTGTCATCTTTACAAGAAATGCAATTTTCCAAGCTCCCGGGACAGATGGATCCCACGGTCTGGCTGGCACCATGACCCCCCCTGCCCAGCACAGGGACCTCCCTGCTCAGCATCACCACAGAGCCCTCACAGGACCAAGGAGCAGCAAAGCTTGCAAAAGAGGAAAAAAAAAAAAAAAACAACCAAAAAACAACACCCCAACCCAACCCACCCTATCAAGAAGTGGCGGAGTTTAGCAGCGCTCGCACTCGCTATCTAACACCATCTAATAGCAATTAAAGAAAATCCACGAGCAAAAATATGACGGTGCTTTCGCCACCCCCCCCCCCCCCCCCCCCAGCCCATGCGGAGCAGAATGGGAGATAACGATCGAACAAGAAAGTCAAAGCTCTCATCAAACTAATGCAACATCTGCAGCTGATAACAGCAGCTGGGGAAAGCTCAGCTTCTCAGCCCAGCTTGTTTCACAGAGTACATGGGGTGGGGGAAAAAAAAAAACAACACCTTGAGAAATAAAAACACATATGCAGCTGCCCCCCCCATCAGATAATTAAAGCGCCTGTGTTAATCACATTTGCAGTGGAACAAACTGTTGGAGCCCTTTTGCCCCTCTTTGCTGTGTTTGTTGTTGTAGTGAATCCTGCTCTGGTCTGGTGGGGAGAGATAAGTGGTCCTTATCTCCCCTGGCAATCTCTATCAGGATGGAGATCGGGCCTAGGCGCTTATCAGGAGCTCAGATCTACTGTAGCTGAAAGCAGAATAGAAAGGGAAAAGGAAAAAAAAAAACCAAAAAAACAAACCCCACAGACAGGCCCCTGCAACTAGCGCAAAGATGTTCGCTTCCACTTAATTTCGGAAGGAAAAAAAAAAAAAAACACAAAACCAACACAAAGAATAATATATATATTAGAACAACAACAGAGGGAGAGGCTCATCAGCAAGACGAGATCAATCTCCCGCTTATCAGGTTCCCCCATCGGAAGACCCGGCGCTGCGAGTGCACGCACAGGCAGCTGCCAGCAGCCTCGCTCATCAGCTGTGTGCCCGCGCTCCCATGTTTGAAGTTAATAAATATAACAGGCTATCTGGGTTGGAGATCAGCTCCTGCTCTCTATCAGCCCCTTACATCTATCTACCAGCAGAACAAAAGACAGAAAAAAAAAAATAAAGAGGAAAAAAAAAAACCCAACCAAAACCCCAACCCTACAAACAGCAGCAGCTGCGGGGAGGTTGTTGGTTTTTACAGCCAGGGATGGAGTGGGGGGTGAAAAGCAACTGTCCCCCCACCTCCCACCCCGGGCAGGTACCCTGCAAAAATAAATAAATAAATGCTCCGGGTGTTTTCTCGGCTATCGGAAGCCACCATCTCGATGCAATCGGCTTTCAGAGCCTCACCACCGCGTGCCACCGGGCAGAGCTCCCGGGGGGAGGCTCGGAGGGACCCCCACAGCGCTGGCACCCTGTCCCCCTCCACTGCTGCATCGCTCCAGCCCAAAAAGCGAACAAGAAGGTGGTTAAAGCAGCTGGTTAAATATAGTCCGGTGTCTGATCTTTGTCTTATCGCTCTTGGCGATCGCCTGCTCTCCCGGCGATCTCCCCTGCGAGCTTATCTGCGCATCGCATCGAGCTTTTAAAAAAAAAAATTAAAAAAAAAAAAAATAACCAAAACGCAGAAGAGATGAAGCCAGAGCGAGAACATAGCGTCACCCAGGAAAATAAAATCAGCAGATACCAATCTGGAGGAGGTTTTTAATGCTCCAGCCGAGATGATAAAAAGGATAGACTTTGTGGAAACAGGTCCGGTCTGTACATGAGAGGAGTCTGGTTACCGGAGCCCTGATTCATGCATACCTTCCCTCGGCTCTCGTCGGAGGCAGCGGCAAGGCGCTCTCGCCGCGCTCGCCGCCTCTAATGACTGTTTTCATGTTGACACATACAGGAAGGGTTCCAAGCTTTCAGCTTTTAATCAGTTTTGGCCATCGCTGGCGGCCTGAGATCAGCCTCCCACTTTATCATTTCTTCACATCTCTGCAGAAAAGCAGCAGAGGAAGGAGATACGAGCCGCCTTCGCCCGGCCAAGCTGCCGCGGCCTCGTCCAGCCCCATTTTTTTTCCCCCCACCAAGGTTCACGCCGGTGGGTGCCGGGGCCAGATGGGTGTCCTACCATCGGCGCGTCCGCCCCCCCCCGCACGCAGCTATCGCCCACATCGGCGTCGTTATTTTGGCAGCTGCGACGCTACCGCTCGCTTCGGTCTTAACGCTCCCGGTTTAATGAGCTGGAGTTACCCGGGGAGGGATCGCCGGGCAGCCGGGCTTTTTGCCGAAATAAAGCCGCGGAAGTTGGCTAAAGCTAAAGGAGAGAACTATCACCAAAAGGAAAAAAAAAATAGGAGGCAGCTGGGACTATTTTTAACTCTACCCGGGTAAAAGTCTAGCTGAGCTTTATCACCAGAGCAATCACCCCAGGCAGGGAAACAGGTAGGTGCAACTCAGCCTTGCAATTATTTCAAGAGAAAGATAAAGCGAGATTATCACATGGTGGCCAGCCTTCCCTATCCTCCCATCTCCCTCTTATCGCCAGCTTCCATCAACGCGAGGGGGAAAGAAAAAAAAAACCAACACACACACGCACCGGAGAGGAAAGGAGAAAAGCCGAGCTAAGCCCGTCACCGAAAAACTTCCAGCACTTTACAGAATTTCTGAGCGCAGCCGGTACATCCCCGCGGACCGAAACCAGCTCCCGGATGATGGGTTGGACCATGGGGAGACACAGACGGTGGCCAAAGTCCCGTGGGACCCCACGGTGGTCCCTCCCGCTGTCAGCTCGGGGTGTTGTCACCCCATCTCTGCCCGGGCTGGGGTGCACAGTGGGAATTGAGGGGGAGACGGGACACGACGACACTGGGCAGGGCAAAAGGTTGAGGCCAGCGCGGTCAGTGGGGACAATGGCACGTCGTGGCCCGGTGGCACCGATGACAAATGGGGGGGGGGGGGGGGGTGTGCCCGTGTGGAAAGAGGAACCCCTGGCAGGGTGAGGAGCTGCTGGCAGGGCTGGGGAGCCCCGAGGGGGGGTGTCGGGGAGCCCCTCGCCCCGGCTCACGGCGCTGGATGGGAGGCAGGCAGGGGAGATAAGATCACAATTTCAGGCCGTCCCGACAGAGCGATGTTATCAGGACGGGACTTGCAGAACGGAATATTTTAAAGCCTTATCGGGGCCCCCATCAGGAGCCGGTACCGGAGCCACCGCGCTGGCGGGGAGCGGGGAGGGGGGGCAGGAGGCGGGGAGGGGGAGGCGGCGGGGACGGAGACCAAAACGGGAGACCGGTAGCAGGACCGGGGCACCCACAGCGGCCATCCCGGGTGGGCACCACGGAGGGCGGGGGGGGGGGGGGGAGGGGGCCGGAGCTGCAAAAAAAATAAGGGCGGAGGGGTGGGGGGGGGGGTGTGGAAGCAGCACCGAAAGGGGGTACGGGGAGAGGGTGCCGGTCGCGGGGACTCACGTTTGATCTGGCGGGGGTTGCTCTGTTTCCTCCTGGACATCGCTCGGCGGGGGGCGAGCCCGGCGCCCCGGCTGGCGGCTGGGCGGGCGGCAGGTGGGGAGGGGAGGGGGGAGGGCTGGCGGCGGGCGGGCCCCCGGCTGCTCGCATGCCCGCCCGCCCGCCCGCGCTGCCGGGGCCGGGGCCGGGGCCGGGCCGGGCCGTGCGCGGAGCGGAGCCGCCGCCGTCGCCGCGGGATTTTCTCAATGGGCGCCGCGGCCGCTCAAACCCGCGGAACGTTCCACGGGGGCGGGGCCCGGCCCCCGCCGCGCGCCGCCGCGGCCGCCCATAGGCCGCCGCCCCCCGGCCCGGCCACGCCCACCGGATGGCGTCAGGCGGCGGCGCGGGGCGGGGCGCGGGAGGGGGCGGGGCCTTCTGGGGGGGTGGTGGTGGTGGTGATCCCCCCCCCCAGACCCCTCCTCGGCAGCCGCCGTGTCCCCACCTCACCCCCCCCGGGGTCCCCAAAGCTTCCCGCGTGTCCCCAGACCCGCTCTGGGGGTTCCAAGGCCCCCCGGGAGGCCCCCAGCCCCCTGCCCTGGGACCCTGACCCCACCCCTTCGCGGTCCTACCCCCCCTTGGGGTCCCCCAGCCCCTCCTGCGTGTCCCCAACTGCCCCTTTGGGGTCCCCAAGCCCCTCCTTTGGGATCTATCACGCCCTCTGGGGTCCCCAACTGTCCCTCTGGGGTCCCTAACTCCCCTTTTGGGGTCCCTAACTCCCCTTTTGGGGTCCCCAACACCCCCTTTGGGGTCCCCAACTGTCCCTTTGGGGTCCCTGAGCCCTTTCTTTGGGATCCAACTCCCCCTTTGGGGTCTCCACCTCCCCCTTTGTGGTCCCCAACCCTTGTTTGGGGTCCCCAACCCATTCCTTTGGGACTCCAGTCCCCCCTTGGTGTCCCCAAACCTCTTCCTTGGGACCCCAACCCCTCCTTTGGTGTCCCCAAAACCCCGCTTCGGGGTCCCAATCACCCTTTTCACCCTCACACCCACTCTGGATGGTCCTAAACTCCCATGGGGCCACCAATCCCCCCCTTTCTGAGACCTCAGTCCCCCTCATTGGGACACCACCCCCCCCCTTTGGAGGTCCTCAAAGCCCCCGTGGGACCCTCAAACCCATCTGTGGGGTCCCCCAAATCTTTCTATGGGGTCCCTGGGGCCTCTTTTTGGGATGCTGAACCCCTCTTAAAATCCTGCTCATTTGTAGATGGATGGTCCAAAAACTCCCAGGGTCACTGTGATCCCGGCTTGGGGTGGGGGGGACACCCCAGGGCACACTGGGGGTGGCGTAGAGGCGCTGGGGTCCCCCCCGACATCATCCCAGCTGCGTGAGCCAGGCCTCGCCGCGAGCATGCAGCCACATGGTGATTTTGGGGCTAACTGTGAGGTAAATGGGAGCCATTTATATTTTGGGTCCCTGATAGAAATATTCCTGCTGTGAAAAATAACTATTTCTGCCAAATCCAGCCCTCGGCTGTGGCTGATCTCGGCTCAGGGGGGCTTTGCTGGCAGCGATGGCCAGTGCTCCCCAATTAGTGATGTGATTTTTGGGATCAGTGATGCAATTTTTGGATCAGTGATGTGATTTTTGCATCAGTGGGGGAGCAGGGGGCTGGTGGGCTGCGGGGACATGGCACGGCACAGCGGCTTGGCCGTGTCCCCTCTACACCTATCCCTGGACATGGGGTGTGGTTCCCCCCCCCCTTTTTTTTTTTTAAAAGGGTTTTTAATTAACTTCCTGTTCCAATGGTGGGATAATGAGTTTTAAGCAGCACATGATTCCAGTAAAGAGGTCAAGCCGGCAATGAGGATGTCAAAAGAAATTAAGTTAGGAATTAAGAAGAGTTCCAGGGGAGAAAAAAAATACATCGAGGGCGGGAGATGCTGCTGAGGACAAGGCTTTGCTCTCCCCCCACTTGGCTGGCCACCCCCCAAAATAATCCTGATGGCGTTTTTCACCTCATTTGGCCCCGAATCGCACCCCAGGGCAGGCAGCTCTGCATCCAGAGCTTTTCCCTTCCCCGCTGCCACTCGTGGGCGTGATGAAATCGTGATGAAATCGGCATTGCAGGGTCCGGCCCGAGGATGCTCCGCGTCAGCCGTGATGGGCGCCGACTCCATTGGGGCCTGGGTGGGGGGGAGCCGAGGCTCCGCTCTGCTGCTTTTGGGGGGTCTCCATCCCCCCTGCCATGGCCATGGGTGTTTTGGGGTTGGGGACCCGCTGCAGACCCCTCTGGCTCCTCCATGGCATCACCCACCAACACCCCTCGCAGCACCCATGTTATTTACCCGGCATGTTTGCTTACGCCAAGACAATTAGACAAAGCGTTTAATTAAACGCAGCGCCAATGATTGCACTGAACTGGGGGGCTGGGGGTGAGCGGACACTACGAGGACGCCCAAATTTCCTCGTCCCAGAAGGAAGCGGGGGGATGTTGGCTGTTCCTGGCTCTTTGTGCGATAAGAAGCCACGAGAGCATCCCTCGAGCTGACAGACCCTGGTCGCTGTCGCACTCTTGGAGGGCTGCATCTCACCGCTGTTGTAAAAAGCCAAAAAAGCCTCATCCGAGCCAGTGGGTGCCAAATATGGGGGTACAGCCCTGCTCTGGGGAGGGGGGGAAACAGGTTGCAGTCCTTCCCCTTGCGCATTCCTTGCCAGTGTCCTTTTAATTAGCTTTTTGGCACCATCCCAAAGCCTCTTAGATCCCCCAGACCTGAGAATTTGCAGTCGCATCAAACACCACCAGGCCGAGGGCCACATCCCAGGCCCAGGGGCATCCCCGAGTCCCAGATCCCCCTGCCCCATCACCCCGGGGACATCCCCGTGTCCCAAATCCCCCTGTCCCATCACCCCACCCCACCATGTGGGGGTCCCGTGGGTGCCACTGCATGGGGACATCCAGCATGGTGCCGGTGACAGCGGCAGGGCTGAGTGGTTTTTTTTTTTCCTCCCCCTCGCCCCGATCCTGTTGTGTTTGCAGAGAGATTGTTATAGGGTAACAGAATAAATAGCGTGTTTTCCCGAGGAGTGAATTACACGCCTGCAGAGCAGAGATAATGCGTGAGCAGCCGTTTCCCCCATTGTGAGCGAGGTGACATCTTTTTATGGAGCTGTGTACATTTGTATTAGTGCCAATTAATCTGGGGTGATATTATTAGAGACGCGGGGAGAGGAGGTGTCGGCGGAGGAATGTAAATGGGAAAAGCTAAGGCACTGCCTCGGCCATATTTCACAGGCGAGGGGCGATGCTGGGTGCTACGCTGAGCACCCCAAGGGGTCTGGGTGCCCGCAGGACCATGGGCTGCCCCAGCCGGTGGCACTGTCCCCTGACAGGGCTCCTTCAGGGCTGGAGAAACAGCTCTTTCCTGCTGCAAAGAGTCATGGTTAGGGTATTTTTTTTTTCTTTTTGTCTTTTGGCCCAAGAGGGAGGAATGGCATCTCGGTGCCCCTGGCTGTGGGCAGGCCAGGACCCCAGGGGGCTGGGTGCTGGGTGTGCTGCAGAGGGGACCTGCCACCTACCAGCAGGACAGTCTGGGCCCAGGGGCCACTTGTCAAGGGCCTCTGGCTCAGCCCCAGGCAGCTGCCAGCAGACTGGGGCCCTCTGCGGCTTGGGCATGGCTTGGCCATGGCTTGGGCATGGTTTAGGCACATCTTGGGCATGGCTGACACGGGCGTGGCTTGGGCATGGCTTGGGCATGGCTTGGGCATGGCTTAGGCACAGCTTGGGCATGGCTGACATGGGCATGGCTCGGGCATGGCTTGGGCATGACTTAGGCACAGCTTGGGCATGGCTTGGGCATGGCTGACATGGGCAAGACTTGGGCATGATGTGGGCATGGCTTGGGCATGGCTTGGGCACATCTTGGGCACAGCTTGGGCACGGCTTGGCCATGTCCTGTGCAGAGATGCTGCTGCAGGATTCCGGGCTCCCAACTACTGCAGTGGCAGCACGAAGGTTTTTGGATTAAACCAGAAGATTCAAAATGATGCTGGATGCTCCTGAAGCCTGGTGGGAATGTGCGGATGAGCAGCTCCCACACCCCAAATTCAAGGCTGGGGTTTCTCAGTGCTTATTTTTTCCCCCATTATTGATCTCCTGCTATAGGGACAATGCCCAAACGCACAAAAGGACTGATCCACCATCCCCGAGGGTCAGACAGTGAAACTGGGCTACAGCTCGAGGGGCATTGCTGCTGGTGGGATGGCAGCCTCCGGGTGGGTGCATCGCTCCTGTGTCATCTCCCTGGCTCCCCAAAACTGCCGTCCCTACACCCCACAGCCACCCAGTCCCGCCTGAAGGCATTTCAGCATCAGGGATGCAGGAGCTCGCGGGTGCGTGTGGTCCCCATTGCACACATACGACTAGGGGGACGTGGGAGCTGAGGTTTAAATTCCTGCTGCGCAAGGAACGGCCAGATTTGACTCAAGAGCAAGAAAAAAAAAATAAATCTTTAGCCTCTGCTAGCAGCGTGACAACCATGGTGGATCCCGTTATCCTCCAGGCTTTATGGAGAGGCTTAAAGCATCTCCAGCTTGGAAACTTGGGTATGTGGCTGAGAAGAAAGGCTGGCTGGATCTGGGGGGGCTTGAAGAGCAAACAGCAGCTTGAGGAAAATTTAGGGTGGTGGCAAGAAGCTGAGAAATCCCCTAAGGGACGTGGTGAATGCCAGGCACCCTCCGTTCAGACCCAGCCACCCTGCAGCCCCCCCGTGCTAGCTGCAGGGTCATCCCTATCCATGACGGGTTGGGATTGGGGCCGAGGATGGTGCAGACCAGCCGTGTATCCCAGTGGGATGCAGCCCCGGGACCCCCAGACGTGCTGGGACTCACGGGTACCCCCCCGTGTTGCTGGCACCCGCCGAGCAGCGAGTTAGTCTGCAGCCGGGAGGAGCCACCCGGCTTTGCCTTCCTGGCTGGAATTACATTGATGGGGGCCTGCAATCTTCCAAGTGACAAGCGCTGCTGGATAATGCCGGACTCTGCAATCCCGGGGGCTTTCGGGAGCTGATGGATGGGGGAAAAAAACCCTGCTCTCACTTAGAGGGGAAAAAGGAACAAATAAATATTTCAGCCTTCAATCTGCGGGGTTGATGCTGGCGTCTCCCCGGGGAGCAGCGTTGGGGAGGGAGCAGTACCCCAGGCAAGCATCGCTCACGGCCTGTCTGCAAAAAAGGTGGGTGCTGCTCTCGGATGGTGTCCCCGCACCCTGCCCAGGGCCCCAGGGATGGGTCCCATCCCCTGCAGCAAACCTGTGGCTCCCAGGGGACTTCATTTCCAGGTGCCCGGGTTATGAATGTGGAGGTGCGGGAGAGCTACGGCATCAACCAGGCATGAAATACTCCTCTGCCCCGTAGGTTTGCAGCCCTGGTGAAATATAGTGGAGGGAAAACATAAAAGTCCCATTTCCAGCTCCATAATATTTCCTGCCAAAACAAAGTAAAATGTGCTGCCTTAAATTTTCTGCAAAATTCTTTTGAGGTTATTTTTTTCCCTAAATTAAGCCATACTAATTATTTTCAGCCACTTTATCTCCACTCTGCAACACACCAGGAGGGTGCAGGCGGCAAGCATTTTAAGCCTCCATAAACAAAAGAGTAGTTTGGAAAATAATTCTATCAATTAATCAAATTAATCCTGCAGTTTTAGTTACAAGCCCCAAGTGGCAAGGATTCTAGCCTGCGGTTAGGAGCTATCTCTCACTGACAGCGTTTAAATGTTATGATTGCAACAGTAATTAAAGAATATAATATGCCCGGCTTTGTGTCAGCCTCTTACCTTCAGACCTCAGCACTGTGCCGGCAGAGGTCAGCTTGAGGACAAATTGGTGATAACCAAACTGGGCCGTCACCATCACCATCACCATCACCATCACCATCACCATCACCATCACCATGACATCACAAATTGGTGATGACCAAACTGGACCATCTCACCATCATCAATTAATGATGACCAAACTGGGTCATCACCAACTGGTGAGGACCAAACTGGGCCATCACCATCACCATCACCTTCACCATGGCATCACAAATTGGTGATGACCAAACTGGGTCGTCACCATCACCATCACCATCACTATCACCATCATCACCATCAGCATCAGCATCAGCATCACCATCACCATCACCAGTTGGTGATGACCAAACTGGGACATCACCATCATCAATTGATGATGACCAAATTGGGCCATCACCAGTTGGTGATGACCAAACTGGGCCATTACTATCATTAATTGATGATGACCAAACTGGACCATCACAAAAATCAACTGATGATGACCAAACTGGACCATCACCATCACCAGTTGGTGATGACCAAACTGGGCCATCACCAACTGGTGATGATCAAACTGGACCATCTCCATCACGTTGGGTTTTTTTCCCCCCAGGGACAAGACACTCATGCCATGAGTAGGGCCCGGGGAAGACACAGTGGGGAAGAGGAGATGCACAAGCATCTCCACCGTTGAGAAGCTCAGCTGCTTTGCAAATGATTGCAAAGTGATGGCAGCAGCACCAACCCCTTCCCGCAGCCACTTTACAGAAGACACCGTGAAAGTGTACTGAGCATCCAAATGCCAATTAGAAATGTCATCGTTCGGTTAGAGATGTGTGGGGGAGGAGGGGACCATGGGGACTGCAGGGTAGGGAACACAACCAGGGACGATCATCCCACAAACATCACGCAGACAGGGCATTTCTGTGAAAATATTGGAATATATTTGAAAAGATTAATCATGTATGATTTTACAGTACCACCCCATATTTTCATCTCATACTTTATTTAACAATATTAAAGAGGCACTTTAAAAGCACACATACAACATCATAAAACGGCGTTTCCTGCTCTCTCTCTGCTTCTCTGACAAAATATCAAAATAAAAACTTTTGACAGAACACATTGCACCCAAGGTAAATTACCTACAATATTTTTATACAATACAAAGAATTGTAAAGATACATATTAACAGAATAAAGCCTCTTTTTTTTTCTTTTAAATCTAAAACAAAACAAAAAATAATAATTGCAGGACAGACGCAAAGTACTCTGACTGTTCATATCACATCAGTGCATTACTTCACCTCCTTGACTTGGGAGTATTTCAATAGTATTTTTAATTATCTTCCATGTCCTCGTTTGCACCTGAGATTTCTTTCCGGATTCAAAAGTTCGGTTGTATAACGTGCTCGTTTAACATGACGTAACCTTTTCAACACTACGGAGTACCAGCATACAGGAATTTTTTTCCCCTAAAGTTGGATTTTTAAAAATTTTTTTCCTGCTTTGTTTTCTTTTACAGGTAACGGCTACTTCCTAATGGTTCCCTTTTACTTTTCAATCAAGGAAGTCTGTATTCACATTACAAAAGAAGAATAGCACCAGTAACTGCATAGTAAAAAGCGGATACCTATATAGCCACTAACTCAATACAGTAAGATAGTTTAGAAGTGATACCGTTGAGGGCACTCGGACAGTACTGGTTCGGTGCGGTAAATTGGCACAGTTTTGTCGTTGCGCAAAAAAACCTTCCCATAAACAAAAAAGAAAACACACATGCGCGCGCACACACACACACACACAAAAAAACCAACAACCCAAAAAATCAGAGTTTGTCACACGTGTCAAGGTGCAGTTTGCTCGCGGTGGCGGCTCTCCTCCGGTTACATCGTCTACAGTGGTCAAAGAGTGGCAGCATCCTCTGAAGGGCCCCGACAGCCCCGGCAGCCCCAGAGCCGGTTCGTGATTCTCTTGACGATGTAGAAACAAATTCATAGGGATGGCTGTCAAAATATAGGACACTCCATTCTTAATTTAATTTTTTTTTTTTAATTGTATCATCTCTTAGGCCAGCTCCCAATTAAATGAATTGTACGGGATTATTTGTGCAAAATCTTCAAAAAAAAAAAATTTGCTTTCTACAGTGTACTGCACCTTATGAATAAGACGTCTACGGAATGAAGTTCATCTCTTCAAGTACTTTGTACAAAGATAACACAGACACAGACTCAAAAGGGTCTGAGATTTGCAAGTATCCTTATAACCTCAGCACTTCTGCAATAAAGCAATTGCTCTCGACGATTCAGTCTGCCCAAAGCGATTACAATTTCAGTTCATGAAAATCATCAGCAACATCAAAGTTCTAGCATTTGCATGATAAATCAGGTGAATTAAAGTAGATTAGTAGACACAAAGCAAACTATTTCACAGAGGCTGCAGTGCAAGTTCATTTAAGCTAGACAGAGAAATCATGCTACACAAACGAATTTAATGCTTTGATAATTTTTCCCTTGCAAACCCCATGAAAGCAGCTGAGGATCACCATAAGTCACTTCCATAAATTACTCTGAAGTATCTCTTCTTAAAGGAATTTTAAAGCTAGTTAATTTTTGCCCAAAGAGTTGGCTTAGCAGGTTGTTCTGGGACTCGGCGGTGCGGTAGCTGGCCGAGCCGGCTGGCTTGGCACCCCGGGAGGCTCGTGGGCTGTGCAAGGAGCTGCGCGGGGACGGTGTTGGCCCCTTGGCCAACACTTGGTTGAGGCTCTTCCCCAGAATGGCCTTCCTGCGTTTCACATCCCCATTGGCGTGACGGAGCTCCCCCTTCTTCTGGTTGTACGTGTCCAGGACCATCTTCTTCAGTTGGGTGCCCGTTTTGGGCTTGGGTACCAGTTTGTTGCAGTGCGTCTCCCTCCTCCCGGGGGAGAGGGCAGAAGCTTCGGCGTTGCTCCAGCCGGTGCGTTTGAGCTCGCCGGCGCTCTCGCTCCTCCCCGGGCACGGGGTCCGGGCTTTTTTCTTTTTCCCATCTCCCTCCATGTTCTCTCGGGAGCCGGAGCTGCTCCGGTGGCTCAAGGACTTGTGCTCTTTCCTCCTCTTGGGGTGAAGCTTGCTGGCAGGTTTGCTTGGCTCCATGTGGCCGTGTCTCATGGCGTTGCTGGCTGCCTCACCTCTGGGTTGGTGGCCAGTGGATTTGCTTGGGTTGCCACCTTGGTCCTTGGCGTTAGCGCTACTGTCCTTAGCCTCAGGCACGGCTTTCTCCCTCCCTGAGATGGGCTGCTGACCCTCCTCGGTGCTGCTGCCGGGACTGCCTGTGCCAAGAGCAGCCTCACTGCTGGACTGGCTACCCATGGTCTTCTTCTGCAGGACCAAATCTTTGGTAGCCCTGTTCAGCGTGGGTGATGCTGTCTTGTCCTTCAGGGGCAGGGCGTGGTGAGCAGCTTCTGGAGACATGGCCTTAGATGCACCTTCCCAGGAAGAGGTGTCACTAGCACTGGGGTTGCCCCACCTGTGGGTCTCCTTGGTTGGTGGAGACTCTGCCTGTGGGGAGGGAAGCTCTGATACTTTCTTGCCAAGCTGGAGAAATGGGATCCCATCCACAGTGTTGGTGGCTGCACTGGGGTTTTCCAGGACACCCGCTATATATTCGTCTTTGTTGCCCACACTTGTTCTTTTATGGGTATCGGCATAGCCACGTTTCTCAGTCAGGTGTGGAGGAGAGAGTTTTTGGTCTGTGGCCTGGTTACAAGCCAACCCAGCAAGGTCAATGGTAAACTCGGGCGAGTCCAAGAAAGGAAGTGGTTTCCCATCAAATGCTCCTTTCTCCAGCTCCTCGATGGACAGAGCAGCAATATGGCCGAGCTCTGGGCTGCTCGCCACAGCCTGCGGCAAAGACGGGGAGAGGCAGGGTGGTGGAGGCAGGGTGTCAAACTGGGATTTCTCCATCTCTGCCAGGAGGTCGGAGAAGTCACCCACCAGGTCTTCTGTCTTCACGGAGGGTTGGGGTGCTCCCGGGTCGCCAGGTGCTGCAGGGAAGGGGTCAGTGGGAGCCTGCAGGCTGGGGCTTGCAGCCTCTACCAGCTGAAGGTCACTAGCGTGGTCCAGGTGGACCGGTGAGGTGTGCGGGAGTGAGCTGCCGTGGTGAGCAACCTTCCTCTTCTTGCTCGGCGGCATGCCCTCCCGGAGAGAGCCGTCCTCTTTCACCCTCTCCCTGCCCTCCCTGGAGGCAACGCCAGGCCTCATGACCCCTCTGAATTTGAAAGTCTTGTTGCTTCCTGCCAGGTGCTTCTCCATGTGCCGGTCATACTGCTCTTTCTTGGAGAAGGTGTAGTTGCACATGCTGCAGATGAAGGACTTCTTGATAACGTGCATGACGTCTGCGCAGAGCTCGCAGGCGTACAGGGTGGTGTGCTTGATCTCCTGCTCCTCCACTATGCCGTGCTCCTGGCTGAGGTGGTTTCGAAGCTCTTTGGTCTCCTGGTAGAACATCGGACACTTGTGGCACAAGTAAATCTTCTGTAAACTGTGCACGACTAAGTGCCGCTGGAGCTTGAAGGGTTTGGGAAACTGTTTGCCACAGTGATGACAGTCCCTGGAAGGATCCTTGCAGTCTGGGTGCATGGGGACAGATTTTGGGGTGCCTTCGCTTTTTGCCATGTGCTCTGGAGATGGACTGGTGGATGCTTTAGAGGAGCTGGGTGCAGGTGGCTTCACCTTGACATTGCTTTCCACAGGGTCTTTCATCACCTTGGCCTCCTGCTCAAGGGCCAGCTCCTTGGGGCTCTTGCTCTCTCTGCTAACCACATGCTTGCTGCTGGGGTCGGCATGCCGGGAGGACCTGCTGGGCTTCCGATACATGATGGTGTTGAGGAAGTGGGTGACAGCGGCGTTGTCCTCACCAAAGCAGGCTGGCAGGCCCATCACGGACTTCTGCGCTTGCCCCTTGCGAGCGAACTGGGTGGCGTGTTCCCGGAGATGCTCATTGTACATCCAGACGTCGGAGATCTCCTTCAGGCACATCCCGCAAGCCCACAAACCAGCTTTATTTTTGGCATGCTTCTCCTTCAGATGGTCCCTCAGCTGCTCCCGGGAGCTGAATTTGCGCTGGACACACATATAGCAGGTAGGTGGGGGGGAAGGATTATGGGAGAGCTTGTGGAAATCCAGCTCCCCTAACGTCAGGAACCACTGGAAGCAGACTTTGCATTTGTACTGCTTGTCTTTAGTCTTGACGGTTATCTCACTGCGGTTTTTCCCCGGTTTCCCATCTTCTAGCTTACTTCTTTGCTTGCTGTGCTGGCCCGGCTTTGGCTTGAAACTCACAGCGTTGTCCTCCCCATGGCCAGGAAGATCTTCGCAAGGGCCGAAGAAGCACATGTCTCTCATTTTCAGCTTTGCATTCAGCATCTCGATATCGATGGTGTGAAATTCAGGAGAGTCTGAATCTTCATTAGCCTTGCCATCGTAGGGCTCCTCTGCCAGGTCGGGGGGCTCAGAGCTCACTTCTCTGAGCGAGTGCTCATCCTCAAGGTCCATCAGAGGCTCAAACATGTCCTCAGCAGAGAGGCTTTCCCCCTCCTTCTCCAGACTCCCCCAGATGTTCAAGCTGGGGATGTTGTCCACTTGGCCGTTTTGGCACAAGAAAGTTAGCATGTTGTCTTCCAGGTCAATGTCCTCCTTCCCTTGATTGGTCTTCTCGTGGTCCAACCTTGGCGCAACACTCTTAGATCCTCTGGGAACAGCATCTCTGCTCTTCACCTTGCTGCCGTGACACATGTTTAGCATTAAGGCGTCGTCAACAGAGATGGTTTCGTATTCGCAAGGGTCCTCCCTGGTGACACAGAAAGAGTTGGTTTCGCTGAGGTCAGAAGCTAATCGGATTGTGAAGAGGTCGATGGCACCCGCTGGCTGGAGGTTCACCTCTGTGATGGGCTTGGGTTTCTTGCTGCGCTTTCCATACACCCGTGTACACTTTCTCCGGACAAACTGGTCATCCCGGGGGAACAGTTGGGAGAATGTGGAGTCGTCATCAAACAAGCTCTGGATGTCCGAGACGGCTGTGCTCTCCATGCAATGCTCTCTGCCCGGGGGCACGTCTGCCTTCGCCCACCGCTTTGGCTCTGCAGGAGGAGGGCTGGTCCCTGGCGTGGTCTGCAGAGCATCTTGCCCAGGAATCTTTTGGGTGGTTTCTGAATCACACGCCTCCGGTGTCAGACCCTCTTCGGCAGGAGCCGTGGGACCTTGTGGGGCACCGCTCCACTTCCCAGCGCCGCTGCCTGCCGCAAGACTGTCTCCTGTCTCAGCATCCCTCTCCTCTGTGCCATCAGCACCACCATGCTGCTCTTTGCCTACCTTGCCCAATCCCTTCTCCACTTGCTTCACAAAGCCGCTAACCCATTTTTTGCAAGCCTGCGTGTCTTCCACTCCATTTGGATCTTCCACCTCCCCGGGACAGCAGACTGTGCCAGTTACTGACTCCTTGTTGACCATCTCCATTGAAGACACCATCCTGTCGCCCAGGTCCTCTGCAAGCTCAGCCTCACAAGGGGACTGTTTAGCTTTTTGACAATGCTGGGTTGAGTTGGACCTATTTTGCTCCTCTGCTGAAATGCAACCACCTGGCTCATGCAAGCCCTCCATCATCCTGGGCAAACTGGAGCTGAGGACAGCACGGGGAGGACCTGCGCTCTTCTCCAGCTCACACGGACCATCGGGCTCATTTCTGCTGGGAAATACCTTTGCTTTCCTTCGTCTCACTTTCCTGTTTAGCTTCTTTTCAGAATTGCCGTGCACCTCTTCAGGATCTTTGCTTTGGCTCCTTCTGCCTTTTTCTCCCTTCCTGGCTTGCCGTCCCGAGTCCAGCTTCCCAGCCGCCGCCTCACCTGCTCCCCTTGTCTCCGAGTGCGGTGCCTTTGCCTTCATCTCCCTCTGCAGAACACGTGTGCGGTGCAGCTCCTGGGACATCTCGAAGGAGATCACGCTGAGGTCGCTGAGCACTCTGCTGACCACTTCTTGCATCTTCGCACTGGGCTCTTTCTCCAGATCTGGGCATATTTTCTGGGGGACGTGTTCAACATCGGTGGTCGGCATCTGTGAGCTGCAGGTTTTGTCTTTGACCGAAGTCTTCAGGCTCCTCCTGGGCACCTTTTGGGCTGCTTTTGATGTCCTGTCTGCAGGAATTAAAGTGGACCTGGGAGTCTTGCTGGGCTGTGGTACACCACTGTTCTTCACCTGGTGCTTGACAGCTTTGTGCCTGGTCAGGCCAGGCTTGGACCGGAAAGTGGCCGAACAAATGTCGCAGGTCACCGGGAGCCCGTTTGGCTTCTTTTCTTTGTGAAGTTCATTTTGGGAAGGGTTTGGAGTCCCGTTAGGCGTGTTGCCCTCTCCTTGGCCCATACTGTTTAAGACACAACCCCCAGCTTCTCCAGCCCCATGGCTTTTGGGCTTCTCCCCTTTTAAACCTTTTCCTCCACTCTCTGTGGTTTTGGAAAAACCAAGTCTCACCTCTGCCGCCTCTGAAAACTCATGGCCATTTAATTCAGCAGGACCAAGATCTCCAATCCTTGTAAGACCTCTGCTGACAGCAGCTGGCACCTGCTGAACAACAAAACCATTGGACAAAGCCTCTGGTTCACTTTGATGCTTATTTCCATCATCAGAGCAGCTTTCAGGCTTGTTTTCTTGATTCAGGTTTACTTCTCTTTCTCTGATCAGCAGAAGGTCTGTTGTGGGCTGGGTTGGGTAATCTTGGGTTTCTGGAGGAGTGGAGTTAATGACCATATCTGTGATGGTGCATACTTGGTTTTCTTTAAAATGAGAGCTTGACAGCACAGTATTGTCACTTTTGGGTACCTCTTTCCCAACACCCTTCTGGTTGAAAGGTGGTGAGCAGGGAAGAGGGCAGTCCTTCCCGTGCGCTTTCTGAGGACCATCCATCTCCAAGGCAGAGCCCACCAGACCATCGGCGTGCAGCAGAGCGCAGGGTCTCGCCGTCCCTTCTCTTTCAGTTGGTCCGTAGTTACCCAAAACGCCGTCAGGGAGGTGATGGGGATCATCCTCGACTGCTTCCATCGGCACAGCCCCGCAGTGATGCAGCGAGAGAGGAAAGGTGGGTGCCCTTTTCCACGTCCCTTGCTCTACCAGGCTCGCAGTGGGGTGATGGACGGGATGGCTGTTGGCCTCGGGAGGACACCTCTTCATGGTGAATGAACTTGCTGCGTTAAGCAGGGACGTGCTGTATTTCTTCTCATCCGAGAGCTGAGTGCTGAAGCTGGGGACCTCTCTCCCCTCGGCCCCACCGCTTTGCAAGCATTTGGGGTGAGAAAAATCAGTTGGCAAGGGCAGGCTGGCTGGAGATTCTCCTGTGTAATGACAGCCATTGAGAGACTTCTTCTTGCCATTTCCTTCTCTGGGAACCTTTGCGCTGACTGTGCTGGCTTTCGCCTCCGGCACCAAGCGGTGATCCTGGTGGAGATCCTCCTCAGAGGGACCGGGGGGGCTGGTGGGACTCGTGGAAGCACTGCGCAGGGGCTGTGCCCCCTGCCCCAGCTGATTCCTTTCTAGTCTCTCTGCTGCTGCACTGCCCAGAGTTTCTTTCTCAAGCAACTTACGGCTTAAATGGGATTGCTCATGTTTTTTAAATGCCAAGGTCGCTTTGTTTTTATCTTGCTCCTGCTCTTCCACGAGCTGATCAGCTTTCTTTCCTTGCCCTGGCAGTGGGGTCACCACTGTGTTTTTGAGTGGTGAGAGGTCATTATGCTCTCGGGAAACACCATCTGCACGGATATTAATGTCATTCGGCTCCACGTGTTCATTTGCTAAGTGCTGCAGCTCCGTTACATTATTTTGCAGCTCTGGCTTCACAAACGTGGATTGTTTTGCATGGTAAGAGCCCATTGTAGTGAATGACTCCGGCTGCTCACATCCACCAGAGAAAAGCACAGCCTCTTTTGCTGGGGCAGCAATATTCTCTGTGTTGCCTCCGGTGGGGACGTTCCCCTCCCCTTGGGCAGGGCAGTATGTCCGATTTTCCCCTTCCAAGGCATCGCCATTCTCCTCTTTCTGCTCCGGCTGGATGCGGGTGGTGGCAGGGGGGTGGCTGGGAGCAAGCAGCATGGGGAAGCATGGCATCAACAGCTCCTCCTCGTTGCTCTTCACTGTTCGGGCAACGAAGAGCTGGAGCTGCTGCAGAGGGTTGGCCGCTGTCTCCTGGGATGCCAACGGCTGTCGGGAGCCACAGTCGCTCTCCTTGGGCAGACTCAGCATATCGAACAGCAGCACTTTTTGCTTGCTGGATTTGTCACCGGGTCCGGGGGGTGGGTAGGTGGTGGAGCTCTTCCTCTCCTCCGTTTCTTCCACCAAGACGGACCCATCACCATCCCCTTTGAAGTCCATGGCACTTTTTGCCATTTTGGGTGACTCGGGCTTGCTTAAGGGTCTTTCTTCTGTATCTGGGACTTCTTTGATGTGAGGCGAAAAGGTCAGATCCAAGGCTGGGGTGGGACCTTGCTGAAAGCCAAATTCAGGTTTACAGTTTGGAAGATGTGCATCAAACTTCTCCAGCTCTGCAGCATCAGTGAATCTTTCAGCTGCTTTCCCTGGCACAGGGAAGCTCTCGGCACCACACTGGCTTGGCAGGGGATCTTTGGGTGCTTCAGCTGCCTCCAGGGTCTTGGAGAACACAGAGTCAGTGACAACAGGAGGGCTTTTTGTCACAGGGTCTGTGCAGGTGGGAGCCTCTGTTTGCTCTGGCATGCATGAACCCAGTAGACTTTTGGAGGAAGACACATTTTCCGTCTTTCCAGGGTCACTTTCCTCGGCAGCTGCAGCTCCCTGGAGCTGCTCGCTGCTGTCTTTGGAGGAGAAATGGTCCACGGCAAGCGCAGCTGGTGTGCGAATCCCTGCCTCCAGCGAGCCCAGCTCCACCGAGCAGGGCCAGGGCTCCCTGGGTCTCTCGTAGTCCCCACGGGCACTTGCGATGGCTGGCTTCTCACCTCCCAGCCTCTCCCCAGCGCAGAGGCTTGAACTGCCCAGCTCATCTGCCAAAAATAGTCCTTCCTCATGGCCCGTCTCTTGCTCGACCGGCAGCGGTGGGAACTGCTCAGCCGCCTGTCCTCGCAGATGGGCAGCGATGTGTTGCTCGGGCTTCTGAAGGGTGACAGGTGCCTCATTATCCAGCTTGCCGGTTTGCAGTTGACTTTCCAGCTCTGTGACTAATCGCTTGATCTCCAGCTCATCATCTGATATGTTGTTCATAAAAGTCACATTATAATCTGTTATCCTGTCTGGCAGCGGCAGGGAGAGTTGATTGGTGGGGACAGGGCCTTCCTCGGGGAATTTTTTGGCTAGTGGCTTCTCCACTGAAAGGCTGTGGAACTGAGTCATGTCTTCTGGAAGCATTGGAGTCACCTCCTCCATGAGGGACCAGTCTTTCTCTGGCATGAACGGTGGATATGGTTGCTCGAAGGGCAGTGACTTGCTGGGGGGATTGCCAGGACAGGTGAACGTCGTCACATAACCATCCTTGCTTGCAGAAACGCTCTCGTACAGCGGCGGATCGAACTCGGTGACGGGAAGCTCTCCAAATATTGAAGAGGAATCGAAGCTGAGAGGGGAGGAGACCTTGCCTTGTGGCGTTTCTGCGGTGTAAGGGGAGATGCTGGTGTGTTTCTGCTCAAAGGAGCTGGCGTTGATGTCATCCCGGCATAAGTACATGTCGTCCATGTGTGAGGAGCCCAAGGCTGGGGGCTTTGAGAAGAGGCTGTCATCGTAGTGACCAGGAAGGCCTTTGGGGTCGAAAAACGTGTTGTCGGTGCTGACGTATGGATCGGGTGCCTTGGCAGTAAGCATCATCCCCACTGCATCCCCCCCATACGGGGCAACTGGCACGGGATAGTCCTTCCGACCGTCACAGAGCCCGTGTGCCTTCAAGTATTTGATGCCTGTTTCCGAGTAGGCAGCACTCACGTTGCCAGGACTAGCTTCGTTACTGCCGTGGGATGGAGCAATTAGCTCTTCTGCATGGTACTTCAGCCCATCGCTCGTGAAAGGGGCAAACTGATGCCTCTGGTTGACCATGGTCAGCTCGGGTGAGTCCTGAGGCTCCAGGGTGGGTTCTCCTGCCTCACCCATGTGCTTTGCTGCTCCTTTGGGCTCTTCTGCCCCCTCCTTACAGGAGAGCCCGAGGGGGCTGCTGCCCGAGGTGCCCGTGCTGGGCAGCTGCCTCTCCTGGGGCTGTGGTAACGGCTCCTCCTTCGCAGAGTCCATCGCAGCAACATCTGGTTCAGTACTTGGACCTGTCCTGGAGCCTGCTAACAAAGGTTTGGCTGAGCCAAACCGCCTGCTCCCCCTGGGAAAGTCCTCTTTGCTCTTCTGGCTCTTCTTTGGGCTCCTGTCCTCGGGAAGGCTGAGCGGAGTCCTTGGCGCACGTGCTGGGCTGCCCGAGCGCTTCCTCCTCTGCATGCCTCCCTTTTCCCTGCCCGAGCCGTTCCCATCAGCGTGGGGTGGGCTGGTGCCTGTCTCACTGGGCACACTACCACTATGGTTGCTGCTGGTAGACGACTGGCTGCTCCGTCTTCGGACTCTGGTGGCACAACCCTCCTTCTTGGCATCCTCCTGGCTTGGGACCCCCCCAGGCTCCTGTGCCTCCCTTTTCTGACTGTCCCTTTTCCGGCTGTAGCTCCAGGCTGGGTCTTTCTCTTTGACTTTCTCACTTCTTTCTGGGCGTTTCTTGCTAAAGCTGTATTTGGTCCTCCCAATGAATCCCGTGCCACGCTTCTTCCTGCCCCGGAGCTTGCTGCACTCTGCCCCATCATCATCCGAGTCGGAGACATAGTCGTACTCCCGAAACCTGCCCTCCTTGGCGGCTGGCATCAGCCTCTCGGTGACCTGGGGGAACTGTGCCTGCTTGCTGCTTTTCACCTGCAGTTTGTGGAGCTTGTTCTTCTGCTGCACGATCTTGTGAATGAGCTCCTTGCTCCACGTTCCGCTTCGGGGCTTCCGCTTCTTCATCTCCTTCATGGAGAACCGGGGAGGCTTGGAGCTCTTGGTGACAATGCCCGGTCCCACCTCACTCTTCATTGGAGGCTCCTGGCTGAGCTTCCTGGGATGCTTTTGGCTGGAGGTGGACTTGGAGGAGGTGGTGGCTGGTGGGACACTGTTCTTCCTGCCCGCCCGCAGCCTGGCCGTCCTCTCTGCTCCTGCTGTCCTGGGATCTGGCTCCTGGGCTGCCAACCTCCGCGCCGCCCTCCCCTTGTGAAGGTGCTGCTTTCCTGCCCCTCTCTTCGCCTGCTCCCCACTCAGGTGGCCGTCCTCGTAAAAATAACTGGTCTTGGGCTGGCCCACTGCCTTCTCCTCTGCTGCTGCCTGCTTTGATTTGCTGTCCGAGGCCAGGGCTTCCTTTGCCTTGTGGGACATCCCACCGCTGGCTGCCTTCATGCCTGTCAGCTCCTCATCGGCAAACACGTCTATGAAGCTGCTGTCGATCTCCGGGTTATCTGACTGGTACCCCAGGCCGTTGAGGGCTTCGGTGATCAGGCTGTCCAGCTTGGCGTCGTCGATGTCCAGGTCGGAGGCGGTGAGCGGCAGGGAGCTGGTGGCAAGGCCGTTGAAGAGGCCACCCTTCAGAGCATCTTCCTTGCCCTCGCTTTTGCTTTCCCCATCCAGCAAGAAGTCATCGCTCTTGTTTAACGTCAAGAAATGCGCCTGGGGGTCCAGAGAGAGCCCGAGGCTGGAGGGCTTGGGGGGTTCTGGGGGGGGGAGCGCTTTCCGCCCCTCGGCTGCCCGGGGAGCATCCTTGCCCTCGCCCTGAGGAGTGGGATGGGAGGCACAGAACTGGCGGTGCTGCAGGAAGGAGGAGAGGTTGCTGTAGTTCTGGTCGCACTGCTTGCAGGTCAGGAGCACGTCCAGCTGGTCCAGGCTGGCGCTGCTGAGCGAGCTGGCCAGCAAATGATGAGAGGAGTATGGCGGTGGAGGCTGCTCCCCATCCAGCCCATCTGAGCATCCTTTGGCCACCTCCACGCCAGGTTTGTGGAACGGGCTTGCCGGGGCACATTTCAGGAGGTTGTCGTCTTTCAGGGCATCGGGAGGGAAGTGGAAGGACTTGATGGAGTCTGATGGGTGGTAATGAAGCGAGCTGGAGCTGAGGATGTCAGAAGAGTGGAAGGTTTTGTTGCTGTCCTTGGGATGGCAGGGGTGCTGGAAGAAGGGTGAGGGGGTCAGCGCCCTGGACATCTGGCTGTCTTCGAAGCCGGGGTTGAGTGGGCTGCTGGACATGGGGGAGAGTGACGAGCAGGTGCTGCCACAGGTGGGGTTGGGGACAGGGGACGGCAACGGGGACTCGCAAGGTGAGGCAGCCACCAAGGCTGATGGCGGCAGGACCAGCGCTGTGCCCGACGAGCTCCTTGAGGGAGGAGGAGGACCTGCTTGACTCATGCTGTAGAAGAGGGCTTTGCTTCTTGAGTCGCAGGCAGGAGAGCCTGGCTCCTTCCCATTTTCAAAAGAGAAAGCACCCGTTGAGTTGGGGTCTCCCCTCTGGACCCCGAGGCTCTCTCCTGACAAGAGCTTTTTGCTGTGATACCCCGGAGAGTTACTTATGGGAGGCCCTTTCTGGGCTTTTGCATTCCCCTGCCACTCTGACGTGCCCAGGGGGAAGGGGAGCTTCTGGCTGGTGATCTGTCTTGACAGCTCTAGCCTGTTTTGACCGGGCATTGCAGAAGTGAGGTGTATTTGCTGCCAAGGCATCCTGGCATTTTTCTGCCTGTGCTGCCTCTGCTCGGGGCCAGACTGGCACTCGAATGAGAACTGGTTTCCAACAGGGTTTGAATAAGGTGCTGAATTCTGGTCCATGGGAGAAAACGCCTTAGTGGCACCTTCCCAAGCTTGCACAAGCCTGGGGTGGGTAGGTGCCGTAGTGGGAATGCTTGTCTCGAAAGGCACGGATCCTGCGCTGGCGCTGCCCGCGGGGGAACTGCAATAGGCTTTGCTCGGAAAGTGCACTTGGGAGAGAGAGTTTGGTGGCATGTTCCTTCTCAGAGGGCTGCTCTGGATCAGCAGCCGTGGGCTGGGGACACTGTCTTTCGCTGAGGCTTGCCTCTTACCGACTGGCTTTGGCATACTAGGTGAGTGTAAACTAGACGGAAAAACAGCTTGGTTTTCTTGGAAAGTGCTTGGGTTTTGGTCGATAGCACCAGACGACGAGAGAGCACCATTGGGGTCGGCGGGATGCTCGCTCCTACCCTTGCAGCACGGCAGCTGGCTGTGGTGTGGGGCCGGTGGCGGTGGCGGGTGCAGGAACGGTGGCGGCGGTGGTGGCGGTGGGGCGGGCAAGCTGTACAGCCTGCCCTCGGGGGACACGCTCTCGTAGGAGCCGCCGCTCAGCACCTCCTCTTGCCACTCTCTGGAGGACGAGTGGAAGGCGAAGGTGCCGTGAGCCAGCTGGCTGGCGGCAAGCCCCACGTCCAGGTACTCCTGACCCCCCGCATCACTGCGGTACGGCTCCTTCCCCGAGTCGTGCAGCAGCTGGAAGGGGTACTGGCATGGCAAAGCCCCCAAACTGTGGGCACCGGCTTTACTGCCCTCGGGGAAAGAGCTGGGCTTCTGCACCGAGATCCCGTAGCTAGCACCGGTAAAGCTCTTCTCCGGGGAAGGCCAGGAGTCGGCCCTGTTCGCCTGAAACTCTAAATAATGTAGCTGCCCATTGGTGCCAGGGCTCTTGAGGGGGATGCCAGTGGCGGGGGGCTGCCCTTTGGGGCCGTGGGGGGGAGCGGGCTGTGAGGTATAGTTGGCAGAGGTACGGCCGGCGGCGGCATCGGGGAAGCAGCGGCCGAAGCCGAGGTCTTCTTGCCGGAGCTCGGCCTCACGCTGGGGGATGCTGGGCACGTGGAAGCGGTAGCTGCCAGCCACGGGGCCGTGATTCGCCTCTGGCTTCTTCGGGGGGGTCACCTTCTGCTGGGGGTAGGCGATGCCGATGGTGGGGTTCGGCCGGGCGCCCGCGATGCTGAGCCGGTAGAGCTGGTGGTGGCCCCTTTCGCCCTTCCCTGAGCGCCGGCTGCGCTCACGGGCTCGACCCTTCCCCGGGGGGGACTGGGGGCTGCCCTTGACCTCTCCCCAGGCGCCGTCGTTGCCGAACTTGGGTTTGCGGTGGAGGGATTTGAAGTCGATCTTTCCCGCTTGCTGGGGCCGGATCACAGCTTCCCGCTGGCTGTGGGGCTCCTTGTCCTTGGGGCTGGGGAAGGGGGACGTGCCCTCCCCACCCAGCGCCCTCCCATCCTTCTCCCCGCAGCCTTCAAAGCCAAAGGCCTTGTCGGGGTCTTTGGGGCCGGCCTCAGTATCGCCGATGGTGTAAACATGCTGGGTCTCTCCAGTCATGATACCGAGGAGGGGGGAAAGGCTAGAAAGCCCCGTTTTCCCGTCCCGCTGCGAGCTGCTGTCCCTCCGTCACGGGCATGGTCCTCCGCCGACGGGCACTGGGGCGGTGAGGGGGGCAGCGGCTCCCCGGGGCCGGGGCGGCGCGGGGTCCCGAGCACCGGTGGGGCTCTGCTGCATCGTTTCAGACCTGAAGAGGAGAAAAGAGAGACAGGGCGGCCATCAGCCAGGAAAGAGAAATATTTTGGCCCCTTTTCTTGGCGCTGCAGTGGGGAGGGGGATGGAGGAAAGGGAATCGCAACCCTCCCTCCAGCTTTTGGCTCTTCAAAGGATGCTCAGAGCATTTCACCTTTGGCAAAAGCTGCTGAGGAAGGCACTTTTTTCCTCCCGGGGAAGCTATTTCTGGGTTACTTCTTCGCAACATAAGCAGAAAAAGATGACAGAAGAGCTCCACCTACGGATTAGCGGGAAGGGCTGTCAGGCTGGGCTGGGAGAGGCGTCCTGGGAAGGGCTCCCTGTCCCCGTGTCCCCGTGTCCCCGTGTCCCCGGTCCTGTGGCCGGAGGGATGATGAGGTCGGGCTGTGCAGCAAAAAGCTTTTGCTCCATCACGATTCCCTCCCCAGTGCATCTCTTCGACCTCACTGCCCCTCCACTCCCTCCACTGCCCACTCCAGCTCTGAAACCCCTGGAGAAAAGACTTGGACTTCTGCTGCTTCTGCCTTAACTTTAACAGCACCCGCAAATTGCCCTCGCAATTTTAGACACTGAAGTATGTGAAAACATTAAAACTAAATCCTCAATTTACCAGCTGATTTTACAATAAGGGACCCTCAGGGCATTAGACATGAAGCACAAGTCAAGCGCAGCCTTTTAAAAGGTACCACCAGGATTTTAGCCCCAGACACAGGTTATATTAAAAAGAAGAGTAAACCCTTGTTTTAAAGAGTTTCTTTTAAAAAGCCCATTGCAAACAGAAAGGGTTTCTTTCTCCTCCCTCACTAGAAATGCCTCTTTACTGTCTGCCGCAGGGGGCAGAGGCATGATACTGCTGGGAGCTGGGGAGGGGATGACCTGGCTGTAAATAAACGTGAAATTCCGCTTATTAATTTTCTCCTGGGTGTAATTCTTACAACTCCCCAGCCCCACTCAGGGTCCACCCCACACTGCACAGCCTCGCCACCCCTGCCCAGCAGTGATTGGAGCAGAAAATGAGAATTTCACCGAGAAAAGGGGAGCGACCTGCATCTACTGGGGGTCTCAGTTCACACGTGGTGCTTTGCGTGCACGTGGCAGCCGGGGTGAGCTCTCAGCGCTCCGTGACGCTGTGATGGCATAGATGCATTAATAATTATTAGTGTGTATATAGAGAGAGAGCAGGGGCACGGCTGCATCCCCGCTGCTCCTGCAGAGACGCTGCGAGCCCTCGCAGGGAGGGGAAGGCAACGCAGCTGGCAGAGCCCAGGGGGGCTCCCCGGGGTCCCCCTTTCTGATTTGAGCTGCTGGGCTCGAATTCCTCCACAATTTCACACCCCACTAAGTGAAATGGATCCCGGGTTGATACGGCCGGACCCTATCGTGCTCGCTCCCCGCGTGCCGGCCAAAGCTCACACGCGGCCCTTTGGCACGCAGGGGTTTTGCTTGCAAAACAATGCGCCGCTTATGCCGCTTCCAGCCACAACTGCGAAGCCTGTTTGCTGCTGTTTAAATTTGCAAAGGCTCCTTGCCAAGATAAAATACCCAAGGCCAGCGCTTGCTACATTATCACAGTCGTGCTCTTTCAGCCACATAAAGGAGCCTTTTTTTTTTTTTTTTTTTTGAAGGAAAGGCTCGTTTGTGTACCCGTAAAGCTGCAGGATTTGCATGGCAAGGGCTGGGGTTTGCTGGTGCATTAGTGCTGAGCGCCAGGAGAAACAAACGCCCCGCTCCCTGTGCTGGCAGAGTGAGGTAGATGGGGAAAGCAGAGCCGGTGGCACGCAGGACTGGCCTGCTGATGAACGGCATCCATGTGCCGTGCTGGGATTCCTGGCAGAGCCCAGCCAGGAGATGGGCATGAATTTATTCCACGCAAATGATAGACGGTGCATGGGGACAAGGGCAAAGTGTAAATTAGGGCTTTGTTCCCCAAACCCCTGATGCCTGTCCTTACACTGGGGCGTGGGGGTCCCCCTTCCCTGCGTGGGGGTCCATCTGCAAGCGCACGGCAGCCCTGGGAGCAGCACGGCGCAGAAATTTGGGGTCTCAGTGGGGCTCAGCTGGTGCTGCTCCTGATGGGGCATTTGATAAGGAGGGCTGGGTGTGCTGATTTAAAGCCATCTTCCCCAGGCAACTGCCTGCATCCTTCACCGGAGGGGTTTACAGGTCCAGCCCAAACATAGTTCACCCCTTGCAGGATGGGAAACCCAGAATATAATGAAAATAGGGACCATTTAATCTGTTTTTTTTACAGGCTCTCAGCCCGTTCCTTAGCCTGCTCCCAGGACCAGGCTCCTCTTTGGGTTACTGCTGGCATTGCTTCTGGGGTTTTTATGTTTCGACTCCTGGAAGAGGAAGTGGAAAGGGATGGGATGGCAGCAAAGGGAGGTTATGCTTTAAAAAAAATCATGACATATTTATTACCAGGCTGCCTGGCCACAGGGAGAGCGATCCCCACCTGCCGCTGTGTGCCCTGCTGGGTACTCGGCCCTTTCACCCATCCCTGGAGCATCCTCCACACTGGGGCCAACGTGGGGTTGGCCTCCTGCAGCCCCACTGTGCCTTGGGGACACAGGGACAAGCCCAGCAGTGATGGCAGGAGCCTGGCTGGCAAGGCAGAACTCAGCCTGCCACTCCGCGGGGCAGGTCCCATCCTGCCGGGAGCCCCAACGTGCCAGTCAGGTTGTGATTTGCCACCCTGGCTTGCTGGCACCCGGAGCCAAGTGGCTCAGCTCCTCGCGCCTCGAGAGCTGGTTGTGCCCAGGGACAGAGCTGAGGGTCCCCAGGGGCTTCCCATGCTCCTTGAGCTCCCTTGCATTTCCCAATCCCCTCAGCACTTATTCCTGCAGGGCTGTCCCAGCACGCACGGCCTGGGGGACCGCGTCACCCCCCCAGCCCTGACAGCATCTCCATCCCAAGAGAGAAGAGCTGTGAATCCCACCAGCAGCATGCTGGAGCTTTGCATCTCAGCTGGGACCACACCACGAAGACCGAGGCGACCGCCACGTCCCCACCACGGGCAGGGCAGCAGGAGATGAAGTGTCTCCTCAGGGTAAAACCTGGCTCCGGTGGAAACAGCAGCGAGAGAACAAAACAGTTGCGTGAACAGCACAAAAAAACCCCCAACACCCAACAAGAAAACTCCACCAGCTGCTGAAGCAAAGCACGAAGAGCTGAAACAGTGGCACTGCCTGAGGAAAGGCACCAGCTCCGCTGAGCATTGCTCTGGGCAGAAGGAAAAACTCCTTCCCCGTGGTGGGGAGCAGAGGGGTGGCCTCACTTGGGGGACTGGGGAGAGCCGGGTTCAGCGCTCGGCTCGGCCTCTCCCTTGCACGACCTTGGGTAAGTCAGTTAATCACGGTGACTCAGCCCTCCATCTGTAAATCAGGCCCGATAATGCTTCCCCTCGCCTATCTGCTCTTTGTATCGTCTGTTGAGATTAGCAAGGCAGGGACTGTTCTTGCTATTTCTGTGTACACTGCCCGGTCCAGCAAAGCCCTGATGGGGCTGGGAGATGCGCAGGGCTGGGTGGAAGGGGCTCTGTTCGGGGTGGGGGTCCCGGGGCTGTGGATCTGGTCAGGGTTTGGCACCAGCGAGCTCACAGGCTGCTCCTGCAAGGTGAATAAACCCCCATCCCTGGATGGGGCTGCTCTTATCTGGGTGGGTATCGTGGCCAGAGGCACTGTGGTTTCGGCAACGGTGGCTCAGGGGTGGGCGTGGGAGTGGGTGGAAGGAAGAAAAATGAAGATGCCAGCTGGGTGGCATCAGTGAGGAAAATTCCCTTTGCTGCAGCTGATTTGGGGGAGAGAGATAGGTGGGGGGCATGTGGGGGTCCCACAGAGAAACCCCCCGGCTCTACGGGCTTTCACCAGCTCCACAAGATGCAGGGCTGACTGTGAACACGCTTTAGGTTTTTGACCCAAAAAGGGGCATTTAACCACTGCCCAAAGGATTTAAATCCTACCCAGGTGGGTCGATCCTACCGAGCACAGCTTTGGCTGGGGCTGTGAAAAATCCCCTCCCCTTGTGAACTGGTCCCTTCTCAAAGCCCAGCACCTCTTTAAACTTTCTGCCTCTCGCAACGGGGCTACTGTGGGGCCAGAAAAGCAGCTGGGAAGGTCCCTGAGCATCCCTGCAGCTGGGGCTCGGGGGGGCTGGGGGCATCCCCCGAGCCTGTCCGGGCTGAGGAGGAGAGCATCTGGCTCCCAAAAATAGCATCCGACCCTGCGCTGTCAGCTGGCCCGTACCTTGGCACCCTGCGCCGCTCAGCTACTGCCGGGACTCACTTTCACCTCCCATGAAATATGAATTTCTTGGCTGCAAGGAAAGAGGAAAAATATGTCAGGAATCTGTGTTTGGCTTGGCTGCCGGCACGGCGGTGCGCGGGGAGTGCTCGGCCGCCAAAAGGACGGGTTTCCACCCCAAAACGCCCCATCATGGCCACCACCAGCTGGGTCCCTGTGGGTGGGTGGCTTTGGCCGGGTGCGTGGTCATATGGTGCTGTGGGAGTGAGGAAACAGGCACGGGTGGAGATGGGGGTCCTGCCTCCCCCTCTCCTGCATCCCAGCTCCATCCCCTGCATCCTGGCCACTGCCTGCACCTGCTGGGGTCCTGCAGACCCGATGCCTCGCACCCACGGTCAGGATACGGCCCCAAGGGGCAGGAAATGGCCTCACCGGTGTGAGGAGGAGGAGGAAGAGGAGGAAAGGGAGACTGAGAATGGCCAAAGCCCAAACCACAGCCCCGGCTGTGCTCAGGGCACTGTTCAGCCTCCAGCAGGTGCTGAGCGCAGCCGCGGGGCAGCTGCCAGCCAGGCCTGATCCTGCACCTGCACCCAGCAATGCACCCAGGTCCCCCCCACGCCATCCCCGACCCTCAGTGCCCCCCAACCGTGCCTGTGACGTGCCGGTCTCTGCGATGTCCACCTCCTGCCTACCTCCATCCCACACTGTGCTGGATCAGGCCACGCTCCTGAAACAGCACTGGCCTACAGTACACCTTGGGAGTGAGGTGGGAAAAGGGTGCTTTTTCCCAATTTTTGGGAAAAAGGGAAAAAGGGGAAAAAGAGGGAGGATTTTAAGGGATCGCTGTTATCAGTCCCAGGTCCAGCCTGGAGTTAATCCACGTTCGCTGCTCCCCAAGTCCCCAAGAGCGTGGGTGTCGTATCCAGACACATCGAGCCCTGCTCTGACATTAACCCATTTCCCAGTCAAATAAAGAGAAAAGCAGGATGAGGGGACTGGTTCCTGCCCGGGCACGATGCAGTGGGTGGGAGCATCTCGCCAGGAGGGATGTGACACCTCCCTTGCCAGACCTGGTCTCCCTCGTTGTCCCTGAGGCTGGCCCCATGCCCGGGAATAGCCCAGGACCAAAGGGGCAAGTTTGGGGATGGACAGAGGCTCTTTCTGAGAAAAGCTGTGATGAGGCTGGAGCATCCCTTGGGCAGAAACCGCTGTGGGAAGAAGCTGAGCCCTGGTGCCAACAGCTTGAAAAGGACCTTGTAAGAGGGGGTGGGAAAGATGCTGGGGGTGCACACACACACACACACACACACACATACACACACTCGCACACACGGTCCTGGATGGTCTGGTGAGGCTGTGTCGGGGCAAGAGGTGGTTTCCAACAGATTTTTCTGGCCCAAGGAGAAGTTGGAATGTTATTCAGAAAGTTTTTTCTTGCTCACAATGGTCCAAAATTGATTTTCTGGATCCAAACAGCTTTGAATTTCCAAGCTGGTGAGAATCCAACTTTTGCTTGGGATCCAGATTTTGCAAACAGTCCTAATCCTTCCTCAGTTTATAATGCAAAATAGCGGAGGCGGGCAGGTCCCTGGGCAGGCAGGGCCGAGCCTGGCAGCTCCCTGGGCACCCCGTGAGATGTGGGGGTGTTGCAAGCTGGCGTCTCGGCACCGTGCCCGGGGTGCCTCCCAAATCTTCGTGCCGCCCGACCCGGAGGTGCTGTGAGAGGAGGTTCCATGTCTGGCAGAGGGGATGTCCCATGGGAGGAGGTGGCTGGGGTGGGAGGAAGAGAAGAAGACAGAAGATACGGCTCAGCCCTGGCTGGAGCTCACCCCAATTGGCGTGAAAAGGGACAAATGGATCAGGGTGACCTGGCAAAGCAAATCCCGTAATTCCCTGGCAGGGTGGTGAGGGGAGCAGGGTGTCAGACAGCTATGGCCACTTGCTCTGGTCCCGTCCCCAGCCACGGCCAACAGCATCTGAGCCTTTTCCAAAGGAAATAAGGTGGCTGGTGATAGAGGTTTAGCTCAGCTTCTTCTTGCCCATCGCGGAGCGGGAAAGGCAGCTGGGATGGGCTGAGCGGGGACGGGAGCTGCTGAGGCAAAGAGGGATGGGTTGGAGAAAGGTCAGGGTCAGCTCCCAAACCCCGCCCACCCCCCAAAGCAAGGAGCTGGCCTGGCTCTAGTGTGTTTTGGCACGGGCGAGCAGACCCCGTCAAAGTGCCTGCTCCCCTAAAAAACCAGAGGCATCGGACATCTGAGACCTCCTCCCCTCCCACTCGCCGAGCCCCGAGACTGTGGCTGGTTTAATCTCCCCCGGGAATCAGCAGAGGGGCTGGGCCTGACAGCAACATCTTTGTAGGGCTGTAATAAAGAATGACTTATTTTGACATTTATTTAAGAAATATTAATCTTTCATTTTCCTTCTAAATGCTCCTGTTTGCTAAGGAACTATCTGTTACCTAAGTGCTCCGATAAATCTTCTAAGGTAAAATTACATGTTAGATGCTGCCAGAAGGGTACATTTAAGAATACTTCCTAAATTATCAACTGCATTAATCTTAATTACTTCGGTAAAAGTAGAGTCTGGCATTAGGGTGAACTAAATTGAACGGGTGTTTGTTTGTCTTTATCATATCACATATTTGAGATCATTTAACAGAACGCAGATAAAAGGCGCGCGGGGCAGCGAGGTACAGAGCAGCTGCCTAATGAAAATGATGCCTCCGGATGACAAAGAGCAGGCGGGAGGGGACCGCAGGAACCCCTGGGGTCCCCGACGCAGCAGGGCCTGCCTGGGGCAGGGTGGTACATGGGCAGAGGAGCCCGGCAAAAGAATAAAAAAAATCAAAATTAACTCCTTAGACACCCCTCAGAGTGATAAAAGCAGAAGATTGGAAGGATCAGTGTCCCACTGGGTGCTGGGGGAGGTGAAGGGCTCTGGGTGCCAGCACATCCCACATCACCCCGCAGGTGTCCCAGCAACTGGCCCGCATCCCAGTGGACAGACCGGGATGCACCACAGCCCGTGCTCAAGTTTTTGCCAAAAAGTGGCTGCTGTCCTGCTTATTTGGAGAATCGCGGCGTGCCCGCGTGGGCCCAGGCCCTTGCTTTGAGGTGAGCTCAGTGTTTTAAGGCACAGAACTGAAATTAAGTGTGGGATTAAGTGCTCTCTTTCACTGGGGCCTTGGAGAGGTATTAAATATTGCTGCGACTAAATCTCGCCATCTCCCCAGGTCTGCGTGACCTGAGCAGATTTGTTATCAAAGCGGAGTGAATTTGCATAAGCCAAAAGGTAGGGTTTTCCTCTCTCGTGCTTGCTTTTGTTTTAAATTTAACAAAAATTTCACCTTCAACACCCCTGTGCACGGGATGCTGAAGGGGAGCTGTGGAAGAAGGGGAGAAATGATTCTGCATGCTGCCGGAGATGTGGATAAAGGATGGATTTTGGGGAAGGGGAGCCCAGAGGCAACACCTTGATTCTCCCCAGCGCTGGCTGACCCCCTTGGGCATCACCAGGGCATGGCACACCAGTGTCCCGTGTCAATGTATCCCCCTCACCCCACTTTCCTGGGATAGGGTCCTCCTCTGCATTTCCCTCCTAGCCTTCCGTCACCCCCCAAAAAAGGAAGAAAAAAGCAAAAAGGCAAAGGCAATGACACCATTCCCAGGCCAATATCAAATTTCCTTCCTCCCGGCGAGGCCTGGGTTTGCTCCAAGCTGCCTTCCCCTCCGCTCCCGCTCCCAGCCCTGGTCAAACCGGGACAGGAAACCCGAGAGCAATGAGCACATCACCGGTATTTTCACCCAAGCCTCATTTAGCTCGTTGTCCTTTTGGCATCCTTCTCCTCCCCTGCGTTCAGTGACACGGCTGCTCAGGGATGGAGGGGGGGGCCACGGCAGATCAGAATCTGCCCCGTGTTCATTTGGCCAGTTCTGCCTTTGGGCAGACGCACACACGCACACACGTATCACCGAGTGAAATTAATTGGCTCCTTGGCAATTAACACAGTCACAGATTTCAACTGGGGTCGGCTGGATGCACATCAGCGAGCGCACGAATCCAGCCCTCACCCATTGGGGTGCTGTGAGCTCCCCACACATGGGCGAGTGACCGAGGAAGGCACTTTCCTGCAGGTCCCATCCTGCTGATGAGAGGGATCTCCAGTGACACGCGTCTTGCTGAGCCCCAGCAGACAGAGGATGGACGGCCACCTCCCCAGCGGAGGCTGGTTTCTGCCAGAGCAGCGAAATCCCGTTATTCCTCCCCGAGCTGCTCTGGCTCCAAGGCTGTGATGGCCCCAGAGACTAACACAGCCGTTTTGGCAGACGGAGGGAGTGACACGTCACATCAGGGCTTCGACAGGCCACGGGCGGCACCAGCAGCATCGCGGCACCTGTGCGGGTGCTTGGAGAGCACCCCCCAAACTGGTTCAGATCATCTTGTCCCACCTCGGGCTTCTCCCCGAGCTTGGGCTCGGGAGGGATGACCCGCAGCGGGCGCCCTCCCGAGCCCATCCCTGGTGACACAGACCCCTCGTCCCCTGTAACCACCCCAGGGAGGTTGGCCCATCGCCGGTGGTACCCGACGGCTGCCCCAGCCCGGAGAGCTGGGATGTTCCCGTCCAGCCTGAACTAGTTCCTGCAGGATCTGATAGGAGGAGACTGCTGCTAGATTTGGGGGCTTTTAAGCTGTCAACTTTCCTATAATTATTAGCAATGTTTTAAGTAAGCTCTCTTCTGAAATTTGCTTCTGAAAGACAAGATTAATGAGCATTTCCTTTGGGGATTTATTGCACTGTTAATTATTCTCTTCCAGAAATTTGGTTCAGAATATTATCAGCTTTTTTTTTTTTCAATTAAAAGTGATTATAATTTGCTCTGTATAAAAGAAAAGTGGATTTAGAAAAAAAATTATAATATCCGCCCTTCCTGATTAAGTATAATAGTCAAGTGATGGAGATAAAAGTAGCCAGTGGCTCTGGCAGGCCATGTCGGCAGACATGAACTTGATGTCCCCCCCGCAGCAGCTCCATCCTGGTGGGGTCCAGCTCTGGGGATAACACAACGCAGAGGCCGACTTGCAATTTATGGAGATTTCCTGCAGAGGGAAGCAAAGGCGTCTGCAAGCAGCTGTCCGGCGTGGTGCCAACTTTGGATGGGGGTTCAGGGAGGAGAAGGCTGGGGATGGTGAGATCCAGCGATGCTGCTCCAGCAGCCACCTTCTCCCAAATAATGTCGGGCTGCAATTTCAGGGCTTGCGGTGGAGGCCGGGAGATGCCCCACGGGACACTGATCCCCATCGGATCATGCCGCAGGAAGGTGTTGGTAGAAATGATGGTTTCTCTTTTTATCCAAAAAATGCCTTTTTGCACTAGGAAAGTGGAGAGGTTTGAAGTGGGACCTGAGCAGGGGCAGCACTAGAGAAGGGGCTCAGCTCCCCAAAATGCAGCCTGGGCCGGGCACCAGCGCCTCACTGGTTCACAGGCTCTTTGTCCTTCCCAACAGACATTCCTCGTGTGTCTCCCAAATGCAAAACATTCAGAAAATGCTCCGGATACAAATGCTTACTTGGTGGGGGACGGATCCAATTACACCCAGGGCACAGAGGGGAGCAGCCCCACGCATGGCTTTGCTGGAAAACACCCTGCAGACTGGACAGGACCCCAAGACCACGTCCACTGCCAGGTTTGCTTTAAGCCCAGCCTGTCCCTGCAAAAGCCCTGCTGCTTGGCTTGGCTAGTAGAAAGCAAACAAGTTGTTGAGCTAAACAGCCCCGTAGCGGCATGTCCCTCACCGGGACAGGCAGATTTGGCAGGTCCCTGGTGGAGTCGTGGCTGGGGTGACCCGTGGGTGCTATCCCACCCATGTCCCCTGGCACACAGAGCTCCGGCGGTGACAGGATGCTCCGGGCTATGTGGATGCGCTCTGGGTGCCACCTGCCCTGAGGAGCCAAGGAGCTCGCTCTGCTGCCCAGCAAGCTGGGATCATGTCCCCATGCCCAGACGCCTGGGTGAGGGGCACATCACAGATCGAGTGGGATCACAGGGGCGAGCACCAGGACCTCCGACTGTAATGCTGGTGGTCTCCCCCCCTTCATCCAGCCCCCACCAGCTGGCACCACTGGCCTGCACCGTTCGTGATCTCGCACACGCACTGGTGACGTCCCTGCAAAGTCCCCGCCGCTCTCAGGAGCACTGTCGGCTCCGTCCCCTTCCAGGCAGCCCTGGTGCTCGCAGCCGGTGCTGTGCAGCCATCCTTGGCTGCCTGAGACCTGCAGCTGCGGCACAGATGCTGCTGCAAACCCCGCCACGGCCACTGTCGTCCCCGTCGCTGCTGCAGAGCAGGGACCCTGCCAGCCCCCGCAGCAGGAGAGGATTTGAATACCATCCCCTTAATCCATTGCCTATTTACTCCTTTCCATAACTGATGTCCTCTGCTCGGCCACCGAAAACCCAACGGGGAGCAGGTCCTTGCTGCCCAGCCCTTGGCTTGTGTCTGCTCCAGAGCATTTCCCCAGTGCTAGGCCAGCGGCGTGCGTCACCACCTCACCATCCTCCCCATGCCGAAGGGGAAGCAGATGGCTCATGGGCTGGGGGGGGGCGGGGGGAGGAGAGTGCCAGCAAGGAGGGATTCACATCCCAGAGAGCAGGGAAGGCAGCTCAGGAATTTTGGGGTTTCCCCTCCTTTAGGCTCCCTCGCTCAGTCGTGGGGTTGGGATGCACCTGTTGGGTACCACATCACCACTGGAGCTGCACCCACAGGAGGTGGGAGTGGGGCTGTGATGATTTTGATGGAGAATGACCCAGTTTGGCTTCCTCCGGCTGGGCTTGCTGCCTGCAGCCAAGCTTGCCATCGCCTCCAGCGCCTTGCACGGTGTTTCCGTGGGATTCACGGCCCTTGGGAAGCAGGAGGGATGTGCCACGCAGGAAACCGCAGCGCAGGGTCGGGAGTTTAGGAAAGGGCTCGATGCTCAGACTCCAGCATTACCGCAGCTCCTCACCAGGATGGTCCCTGAGCTCCGTCGTGTCTGAGCTACAAACCGCACTGGCTGTCCCAGTGTCGGGCCATAGGAACGGTGGGAACGTTGCGTTTTGGGCAGCAGGACCCCAAAAAATCAGCTGCCCTGGTGCAGTCCCCTCCCATCCCGGCTGGCTGCGGACGCCGGTGCTGAGAGATGCTCTCTGTTCTCAACGGGAGCAGAAACGCTCGGGGCCAAGAAAAACGTGCAGAGCTATAAAAAGGCTGGTGAACAGAGGGACATTCATGGGGAACTTCAATCGGCTGCTGCGTAAAGATGCTGGTTGCAGTCGGGCGGGTTACGCGGCCCAGGCAGCCCCAGCCGGGGAGCAGCGGGTGGCTGCCAGCTGCGGGCAGCGCTCAGGGCAGCGGGAAGCTGGATCCTCCTTCCTGCCAACGTGATGTGGACGTGTCAAAGCACTGGTGCAATAAAAGCAGGATGCATTTGCATGTCCCACCGGTGCATCCCTGGTTTGTGGGGTGAGGAGGAGCTGGGTCAAAATCCAGCCTCGTTTTCCGTCATCTCTCCCAGGTGTCTGGTCCCCTGCATCCCCTCTCCAGGAGGGTGACAGCAGCCCGTGGCTGCAGAGACCCTCCCGTGACATGAAACATCAAAGCTGGGCGGCCGCTCGGGTCAGGTTTGTTTGCAGGTGCCGAACACGAGTCTGGCACATGCCTGAAACTTCAAAGGGCGAGTAATGAAAAGCATTTTGCCGATGGGTTTCCAAGCACATGCAGCCCTTCCCGCTGGTCCAGCTGCTGGGTGCAGATGTGGGGACACATCCCTGTGCCCCAGCCATGGCAGGAGAGGGCAGGAGCCAGGCGATACCAAGGTGGAGAAATCCCACTGAGAGGCTTCATGCTATTTCTTCTGCTTTTTAAAATGTTTTTCTTTTTCACCAGGCACCATCCGTGAAGGAGCACGGTTGAATAACACCAATATTCATCGCCCGGACAAGCCCAGGCTCTGTTTGCTCGGGAGGCACGTTTTCTCCAGAGGCACGCTGAGTGACAAAATCCCTTTCCTCATGCTGATGTATTTTTGTTTCATCAGTTGAAAAAATTTATCAGAGGATATTTTAGAGGGCTGAAGAATGGCATCCTGCAAATATTTTCCTTTCGCTGGTGCTGCGTGAGGTGGAAAAGGACTCGGGGCCCAACCCCATCTCCGCTGCGTTGGTCTGGGTACCGGTCTGGGACAACATCCCTGCTTGATGTGTGCTTGCAAGATGCAAAGTGAGGACTGGGAACTTCCCTTCTGCTTCAGGGTCTGGTTTTCAGACAGAGCAGGGTGATTTTTAAAATATGTTGTCTCAGGAAGACCAGATCTGAGGAAAGGATGCTGCTGCTCTTCCCGCAGGGAAAACACAGATGCAGCCACTCCCGGTGCTGAATCCCAGCAGTGAGGTGATGTTGGAAGCAAGAAGTGGCTGGAAAGCACAGAAATGGGGTGGGGATCTGGCCACTGCCCCTGGCCCAGGGCGGGCAGCATCACCAGGGACTGGGCTTCACACTTTCCTGTGTGTCTTGGCCCCTTCCTCACCTTTGGCTGCTGAGGAAGGAATGAAAAGGGACAAACTGCTCTCCCCCGACCCTCTGGGAGTCTGGGAAAAAAATGTGTATTTTTATATTCCCTGACTGGAAAACCAAATTCTTCCAAACAGTGACAATTTAAAAAAAAAAAATCTTCCTTCTGAAAAATGGGCGAAACCCACTCATTAGTGGTTTCTCTCCAGACCCCAGTGGCGGGCAGATGCAGGCAGGAGAGGGCAGGGGGTCGGGGCATCACTCCCCATCTGACAGGCCACGCTCATGCTGGGATTATTTTTCCTCCCCCAGAAAGCATCCCAGACAATACCTAATCCGATGGACACCGGAAACTATTTATTTCCCTCAGCTATTTAGCAACGACCAAACCAGTGCTAATGCAATATTACTAAACCCCACATACTTTTACAGTGAATTCACAGATCGAGAGGGTTTTTTTTCCTTCACCTGGAGATTTAATGCTGCTGGGAGTGGGCAGGAGGTATTTGCAGGGGCGAGCCGGGCGGGACATTCATGCCAGCGCAGGGATGGGGCTGTGGAGCAAATAACTTCGTGCATCTCTCATCTGCCCCGCTCCTTTTCCTCCATTTTCCAGCAAAACGTTGCAACTAATAATTTTCGCACATGGTGCAAGAGCTGCCGTAAAGTGGCTGCTTATTTCATTAACAGCCGCCGGCTGCTATCGGGTTTAGGGAAAGGGGGTGTTGGAGAAGGGCTGCCCGCGCCCCGTGGGGTATCGCTTTACCCCGCCGCTTCCTGCCCAGGTGAATCCACACAAACCCGCCTGTGTGATGGAAAACATTCGGCACCCGAGACACGTTTCCAACCGAAAACACAGGCTGCGATTCAGCTTCCCTCCCCTGCCTTCCAAGACGTCCTCCTTTTAACACAGAAAGTGGCATTTATCTCGGGATTCCTCAAACCCGCAGTATAAAAAAAAAAAAAAAAAATTAAATATAGGTCTGGGAGTCTGCCTGTGCTCTGCCAGCCATCATCGTGCCCACGCTGCCTGTCTCCTCGGAGCAGGCAGCTGCCTGCAACGCACCTGCCTCCCGGGGTGGTTGGTGCCCCTCGTGTACGTGGGGATGCTGGGGGGACGCTCCCAAAACAAACCGCCCTGCGCAAGCAACCCTACAATAACAACCCGGCGCCGGGATCAGCCGAAGGGGTTCACCATCCTGGGTGCTCCCGAAAAAGAGCCGAGCTGGGGAGATGGAGCGTGGCAAGAGGACAACACCCTTGCGCCCGCGTCTGCTCCCGCTATGTCCCAGCATCCTGACACCCAGCCTGCCTTCCCCTGAGCCACCCTTTAATCTTCCTCGCCACGTGTTTCTAAACTGAGAGTTACAATGATTGACCAGAGCAAGACTTTGGTGTTTTGGTTTTTTTGTTTTTGTTTTTTTTGTTTTTTTTTTTTTTTTTAACAGCTGCTTTGCAAAAACACGTTATAAAGAGGAAAATGTGCTGCCTGCCTCTGCCCCAGGACAAGGCCAGCAAGCGCGGCGGGGGCTGCAGGGGATGCGAGGACTTTGCTCGTCATGCCTCGCCAGGGCCAAGCCCAGGCACAGCTTGGGGGTTATTTTTCCCTTTCATCAGATGCCAGGTTTCAGCCCAGGATTTATACGGTCAAATACAAAATCCCTGGAAGGCAGGGCTTGGCACGGTGGGAACACAGATGCTGCCTTTACCCCGCTGCTGTAATTATGCCACCAAACTTAGAAAGCAGCGGAAGAGCCGTATGTAGCGCTACAATTAGGAGGCTGTTTAATTGCAGTGCAATTGCGTATTGTTTTCCTCTCCCCGGCTCCGGTTGCCAACAACCAGCTGAGCATCAGGAGCCACATCGCAAACCCCGGCACGCTGGCTCCCCGCTCCTGCATCCTCAGAGCATCGCTGCCGTGGTCGGACAGCTCTGGGCACAACAGGACACCCCAAAGAAGTGACCCATCCCAGAAACGCAGCCCCGTTGGGTCAAGAGCAGGGGGTAGATGTGGCTGGAGCACCCAACTGGGGAAGGAAGCACCAAAATATGTATCTGCCTGGTGCAAGATGCTTTCATGGAGCAACAGACATTGTCTTCCTCTCTCTGGGACTCCCCTTCTCCTGCCCAAAGCACGCTGGCTGGCCTCAGGAGCAGCCAGGAATGATTCCTCCCTGTCAGCCCGGAGATTAAAATGGATATATGCGTGGGAACCAGCAGCAGCAATGGAGACAACATGGGAGAGCAGCTGATTTATATCGCGTTGTCCCTGCAAACACTGCGCATAAATCTGCTTTTCAAGGCAAAGCGTGAATCGGAATAGCTCCGCTCAACTTCGCTTTATCTCCTCGCTGTGTGACTCACCCTCGGAGCGTTGAGTTGGGCTTCCTACGGAAAAGTGAGGGATGTACGCGGCCAGCGGACTGGCTCTGCAGCGGGGATTTCACAGCGCCCGGCAGGAACGGTGCCACCACCAGCTCCATCGTTGTATATGAAGAAAATGAGGGTCCACGAGAAAAAAAACTGGTTGTTCCCAGTCTGACACAGTCAGGTGCACACCAGTTTGGGCAGAGCCAACTTGGGTCCCCTGCTCTTGCCCGCAGACGCTGCCACATCCCCAGGGTTTAAGCTGGAGCAAAGCCCCCTGAGATGCTCACCAGCCCCAAAGCTGCAAGATGCTCCCACGGATTTATCCAGCCACAGCACCAGGAGGAGGGATGTGTGGGGAGACACGGAGCACATCCCCGGTCTCGGCAGCCTGGCCGGGGCTACGTGACCCTGACAGAGCTGGAAAACACGAGCAGGACCTAGCATCTTCTGCAGGATGGCTCCAAGCTGATGGCACTGCCGAAAGGAGGGATGATAATACTCAAATACCAGGTTTAAAGCTCTGGGGAGAAAGATGGGGGGAGCTTGGCGGTGTCCCCCAAGCCTCTCTCCAGCCGTTCATGGGCAAGGCTCTTTAAAATGAACAGGCACGGGTGACTTAAGTCTCACATTTCATCATTTCAGTCCTAGAAGCACCTATAAAGTTTAGTAGTTGGCAAATGGGGCCAGGCATCCTCCTGTTGCAAAGGCTGGGAGGTCCGACATACCCAAGGCTGTGAGTCCTCCGCTCCCCACGCCGCAGCGGTGGCAGGGGCTTTGCCGGAGGAACCGGCCACATCTCTGGCGCCATGCGGAAAGGCGGCTCCTCTTGTTTTCACAGCTGATGTCAGGTCTAGAGAGGCTGCCGCGGAGCTACGCCGGGGAGGAAACGCAGCAGAGGGTCGGCCGGCAGCTGTGGCCACCTCTGCCTGCACCTGGGCTTGTCTCAGCCCCGCGCCGATGCGGAGGCTCCTGGATCTGCAGCAGCGGGGAGGGCAGAGGAGGCTTTCCAGGAATAAGCTGCTGCTCCGAAGTCCTGCTGAGCTTTGCGTGCTTCGGAGCATGGGAGGAACGGCAGCATTGCTGGGTGATGCTCTAGCAAGATATCAACGTGAAGAGCCAGTGGTGTCTTGCAAAGTCCTTCAGAAGCTGCCTGCACAATCGCTTGCTGGACAGCACTGGAGGAGCGCAGAGGACTGGCCAGACCCTGCTGTTGTCCCTGGGATGTCCTCAATCCTCCTTCCCCCGGGCTGTGTTGCACCCACAGCCTGCGAGGGAGGTTGCTGGGAGGTGGGGATGGAGAGCACGCGGCGTGGACTGCCATGAAGGGAGAGACGTCCCAGCAAAGCCCAGGGATGTGCAACCACCCCAGGCCCCGTGGCAGCAAGGACACTGCTTGGGGAAAAAAACTGGCCCCAGAGAAAGGCCAGAGAGCCCCTTCCCTTCTTTCCTTTAATGATCTGCTCTCAATAAAGTCACGGGGAAAAGGAAATACATATATATATATATATGTACAGGCAGACCCTCCGGGTTTCCCTTCACTGCACCCTCCTGTTGAACACTTCCCAGAAGGCTGTGGAGAGCTCGGCCGAGCCCAACACACGCCTGTCCCCAGCAGCCCATGTCACAGTGCAACTGCCATCGGCTTGTCCCCCTCTGCAAAAACAACAGGCGAAGAAAGAACACTTTTGTTTCTTCCTCCTCTATTGACACAGCTGGGAGGGCTGGAGCTGGGGGAGGTTCCTCCTCCAGAAGGCCAAGAGCCTCTGCACACTCGCTTTGTAGCTCAGGCAGTGCTGGAAGAGGTGAAGCTCCTTCGCCCACCTCACACGGGGTTGCCAGAGCATCCCCCAGCCTGTACTGGGGCCCCGAGCGAGGTGGTAATGGGGAAGGATGTCACCCCCGCTGCTCCGGGTGGGTCCCCTCAGAGCTGGCAGCGCCAGCAAGGATCGTTCCCGGGATGATGGCGATGTGCAACCCCAAAGCTGCGGCTGCCGGTGCCGTGCTGTGCTGTGCAAACTGAGTCCAGCCTCCCCCACCCGTCCGCGTCCATGCCAGGGATGCTCCGATAATCCCAGGGGATTTGCACCAGGGGCCGTGCCCTGCCGACCTCCCCGCACACACGAGCCGCCGGCCTTCGCCTTCCTCCGCCCCGTGGCATTTTCCTGGCTTGGTCGGACACGGCACAGACAGAGCCAGTGGCTGAGCCAGCGTGTGCCTGCAGGCGAGCCTGGTTCCCCGGCCAGCCCCGTGCCACTCGGCTTTTAACGTGAAGGCACCAAGCCTCTCCCTTCCATCTCTGTTGAAGAATTTACTGTGCTGGCTTTCGCAGATGCCCAGTGCAGCTATTTTATTGCCGTTTATTCTAAGCTCCCCAATCAGTGTTGTAACAACATGGGGACAAGATTCATTAATAAACCATAGAGAGGAGCTAAAAGTTTCCCAGTAAATAAACCCTCAGGTGTTGTGCTCGCAAAATGCCACAATTAGCTGGGATTTCAGGAGGAATCCAGCTCAATCTCTTAGGGCAGAACGTGCCCTCCAAGCCAAACTTGGGGCCTCATCCAGCCAACATTTAAGATTTAGGATCCTGCTTCACGTCACCTCCAAGAATCCCTCTCCTGGGATTTTGCCACTGTCCTGCACGGAGCTGGGGCTGAATCCGGTTGCCCAGCCACTGCGTGATCGGTGGGTTTGCTCCTCTTTGCCTCTGGCCTCTGAGGCAAGAGACAAATGCAAAGCATTCCTATATCTCCCTGCCTCTACTGAACGACAGGCAAAGCAATAAAATGCATTTTTTTATAGAGCTGTAAATTTAATTTCCTTTTAAACCATTTGCTTCCACTTATAACTCAATGGAAATCCTGCGCTGCTGGCAAAGCTGCAGCATCCCTGTCCCGCCATCAATGTATAGAAGCAGAGTGCTGCAGTTTTTTGGATGAGCTTAAAAGTTGATGGAAGGGAAGACAGGGTGGGGGAAGAGAGGAAAATTCTTAGGGCATTAAGGGCCTATTTTCCATCTTCCTTGTGAACCTTCCTCAAGGGAAGAGCTTGAGCTGCTTTACGGGGGCACAATTAAAGCCGTCTCTGTCTGCAGGACAAAAGTTCAGCCCCAGACTTCGCCGTGAAGCCGAGGATGCTGGTTGTGTGAGGGAGAGAAATAATGATTTTCTAGCCTGAAAAGCCACATGAGGCTTTAGATATGGTGCTAAGAAGCAAGAAGCAGCAATGTGGGCTCACGCACATGTCCAGCATCCTTACACCATCAGGAAACCAGAGGGAATTTTCCCAGCTCCTGGGAGCTCCTCGTTAGTGTGTCCCTTGATGGGGCAAATGAACGGCTGCTATGGCATGATGGCTCCTGACAAGGGATGCCCTGGAAGGGTGGGGCACCCATCATTCGCTCGGCTGTGGGTCTATCATGCCAGGGACCTGGATCCAGACCACTTCTCTCCTCCAAACCCCCTCCAGCCTCTGCACAGGAGGAGTTTGCAGTCTGCACCTGCAGCAGCTGCTGCCCCAGGAAGGAGCGGGACCAACGGACGGCGCTTGGTGCTGTACAAGGGTGCCTGACCCATACACCTCATCCCAAGGCTGTGAGCACCCTCCACCAGCACCCAGAGCTGACACTGAGCTGTGGGTGTGCTCTAGGCACCCATTTTGTGTCTCCTGCCCAAAGAGGGTGGCCGTGGCCCCATCACCTACCTGGCACCTGAGGACTCCTCTGTTCTACTTGGGATCCTCACGAGCTCCAAACGTGCTGAGCTCCCCGGTGTGGCAAATCCCAAAGGCTGGAGAGGCCATTCCCACTCATCCCGGGTGGATCCTCCTGCACTCGTGCTTGTCCCGTGCCACTCGACGGCAGCAGGCTGCTTACCAGGTGCGGGATCTGCGGGAGAAGGGAGAGACTTGGCTCAGCAGGGAACTGCTGCAAGGGGACACTGGAGATGGGCTCCAAGCCACTGCTGCAGGGACATTGTCCTGCCACCCCGGGTTATCAAGTCCAAAGTACAGGAGTTATCTGGGAGAAGCTCTGATGGAGAAGCTGTTCTAGAAAGCCAGCACAGGGATTTGGGAAGAGCCCCCCTCGCCTGGCTGGGAGGGGGATGCTCTGGTGGGATTTGCAGGGAGCTCCCACCAAAGCTCTGCAGTGCTGCCCCTGTCGAAGCCAGCACCCTGGGGTGACAGGAAGGGGAAAGCAAGCACTCCTATGTGTTGCTGTCCCTCCTGCCTGCAGTCTGCCCTCCTCGCTGCTGGTGCTGCCAGGCTGGGGAGGGCTGGGTGCTCTGGCTGCCAAAACCCACGAGGTGCCGCGTGCCGAGGGATGCAGGCCGCTTTCTCCCTGCCTTACAGCCAATTGACCTTTGAGCTCTATTTTTTATCCTGCTTTTTTAATGGAGTGATGAGGAATGAGGATAAAAAGGCTCAAGACAGACCCATGGGGGCCATCGCTGACTCTGCCACTGCCTGTACCAGACTTCCCATCCAAGCCTTCCCCTCCTGCCCATCACCTCCCCCAGGGATGCTCACCAGGCTGGCACAGGCTCTCTGGCCACACTTCAGGGTACCTGTCTGCAGCCCAGCACCCTCCTCACCCCATGCTGGGGGAAGAGCTGCTTGCAAACACCTGCAAACACCTTCAAATCCTCCCTGCTCTCTGAACCTGCATCACTGCAGCTAATATTCAGGTTGTTTTGGGGGCTAGAGAACCCTCCTCCTGCTCTGTGCTCCCCAGCATGACATGCCCTGGACTGTGAAAAAATATAAGGGTACAAACAAGCAATGTTATAACTGTTAGTTACACTTTAAGCCCAGCTTAAGGCATTGCATGAAATCAAGCTCAATTCATCCCCACATCCCAGGAGAAGGCTGCGTGAACCAGGGCTCATGGATGCTGCTTCTTAGCAACCTGGGACTCATTTACAAACCAAACCCAGCCCGTCCTGTTAATCTGCTACAGGTGAGCAGAGCTCCCACCACCGGCTGCTCGAGGCTGCTCCCATCCCAGAGTCATTTGCTTCTGCTTCAGGAAAGCTTCATGCTGCTCCTTCCAGCTGCATCCATTGCACCTCTGAAGATGTAAGGGTGCCTTTTTGGGGTGCAATTTTGTTCAGGTACTCACGGGAGCAAAGCAGAAAGGAGTTTTACAATGACCCAGACAAGTGCAACCCTGAAAACATCATCCCAACATCCACACCGTGCAGCTCCTCTGGAATCAGGACGTGACACGTTTCCACCACCCCAGGCCACAGCGGCAGAGGCAGATGTTCAAAACAGCAGTGGAGCACCCAAATCTCACCCAGGCCACAGTCCTGGGCACCTCAAAGCATTAAATCTCCCCGTGCTGGCTGCAAGCTCTGATCCCATCTCTTCTGCAAGCTCCCAGCCTGGGGTGCGAGCGGTCCCTTGGACATCCCTCGGTGGCCACGTCCTCGGATCTGAAGTCGGGGTGATCCATACCAAAGCTGCACCCAGTGCCGAAGGTTTAAAACCCCCTGAAGTTTAAAGCGCGATGTGAAGCCCACTTCAAAGAGCTGCAGCTTCCTACTTGATAACATCAGGAGTCTGGATCAAAGGCTGTGTCCTAGGAAGTCCAGCAAGGGAAGGGAAAATAAAAATGTTTTCTCTACAGCAATTCCTTGCTGCTGAAAATCAGCTGCTGGTTTAGGAAATCTAGACCAGCACATTAAAATTATAGATGATGCTGAAGCGTGCTTCTCTACTGGGTTTGAAAGGGGTTTGCTAGCAGGGGGAAGGGGTGGCAGCGGCTCTCCGGTGCTATTTGAACCCGGCTTTGCACATCAGGGTATACCCAGCTCTGCCCGGTGCAGGGACGTGGCTCCTGGCTTCTCCCATCCCGAAGAGGACGGGAGCAAAGGGGAAGGCTCCAAGCACAGCCCGGGACGGAGCAGGCAGCTGGGGCCCGAGGGGCACTCAGCCACGCTCGGACCCACGACCCAGCACGGCATGTCCCTGGCAGGTCTCCGGTTTGGGAGCATCCCTTGCCCGCAGTGCCTCTCGGCAGCTGGAGGCAGATATTCCTGTTTTTAAGGCTGTTTCCCAGCTTCCATGCCAGCTGCAGGCACGGCCGTGGGCTTTGCAGTCCTCCCTGCTTTTAAGTGTTCCCAGTTGGCTGGTCCCTGCTGGGTTTGATATCAGCACTCTGGTATGCCGGCACTGGGATCTGGCCTTTGCTGGAAGCCACCCCGGAGAACAGCCTCAGCTCATCCTCCGGCTCCGATGATAAGTTGAGAACGAGCAAACTTCACTCGGCTGGGAGCTCCTCGCCCTGGGCACTGCGTGAGGCTGGGCTCTCCGGAGTGGGGGATGCCCAAAAGCTGCTGACACGTGAGGATGGAGAACAAGATGTCACCCCAGGATGTCCTCGTCCCTGCTTGGGACAACCCAGCACGTGGGGAACTTCCCACGGCTCCTCCGAAAGCACTTGGGAAAGGGGCACAGTGCTGCCTCCTCTGCGGCTCTCATGTGGCCAGCCTGGCATTTCCTAAGGCATTTTGCAGGACAGTGACTGTCCTGGCCTGCTGGGGATCTCAAAGTTCCAAGAAACAGCAGCAAAATGGCCACATGCAATAAAAAGTCACAAGTCAACCAACACAAGAAGCAGCCATGGGCAGTGCTGGTGCCCTGAGCTGACTGTGGGCAGAGGTTTTAATCCTCGCTTTGCAAATACCATCGCAGAGTCAGAGTAAAAGCAGATTGCCTGATTCATAAAGCTGGCTCTGACCACCCCACCTTGAAACAATCCCGTTCCACCCCCCAGCAAAACCCCAAAGACCCTGATAAAGTCTGCGAATGCCCCGAGTCCTGGGCCGTCCGGGTGGGCTTTGCTGGGTGGAGCAGAACCTCCCTGGTACCAGCAACCATGTGCAACTCCAGAGGTGTGTGGGGTGCTCAGACCCACCCTGTGGCACCCAAAACGGTGCTGGGGACAAATGGGGGGGCAGGTGTGCCACAAAAGCACGTGCCATACACACACACCATCAATCATTGCTGCAACCCCTCCCGCAAACCCAGCCTTTCCTCCGCCCTGACCTGGGATGCATTTGCCAGATCCTCGTCCAGAGCACGGGCAGGGGCTGCAGAGACCCGGGTGGGCTCCGGCTCCTCCTCACCCTCCTGCCCCTCATTTTGCAGCACGCGGGGACAGCGGATCCTTTCTCTGCCCTCCGCCTCCGCAATGATTAGTGCCTTTCAGGAACGGTTTTTATTTTTTTTTTTTTTGGCTAGCCGGCCCCAGATGAATAGCTCTGGGCAGAAGCGAGCAGACAGCATCCCCTGTATTCCACCCTTCATATGAAAACCAGATGCCACGAGTACGGTTACAAATCAAAGCTGACAGGGGGACGAGAGGTTTACTTAGGAATTGAGAGAGGGCACAAAACCTTTCAAAGGGGGCTACCGTGCAGCCCCCCCGACACACAAACCCTGAATTGTACCAACCCTCCCTCCGCCCCATGCCTCAGAGCCTGAAAAACGCCGATAATCATCCCCTTTCGCGTCATTTGTGCTTTCTGTTGGCTTTTCTAGAAGTGATAGCTGGATAAGGACGTGTTACCTGGGGAGCCTTTTATTTTTGTGAGTTTTAACTCATCGCTGCTCGCATTTATACAGCTGGTTGGGATGGTGTGGGGCAGGGCCGAGCCTGGAAGAAAAGCCTTGCTCAGAGGGCGAGGCGGTGGCAGCATCCTGACGGGTACCGCGCTCTAATGAACTGTCAGCTTGCAGAGGGAGAGCTGATGAAACAGCCGGGCTAATGTTTAGTGACAGCCACGATTTACTAATCCGCCCGAGAAATAAATAGGAGCCGTGTGGAATAAAAGCGGAGTTCAAGCCCGGCCCTCGCCGGGGCACTCGCAATGAAACAAAACGTCAGGTTTTATAAATGACCTTTTCATGTAAGTCCCCGGCGAGGCCTGGGAGGAAGTGGGGGGCGGGGGCGGCTGCCCTGGGGGAAGCGCTTCGAAAGCTGCAAAGTCAGGAGGCTGGTGCTGGATGCGGCCGAGGCTGTGGCGGGGTGGGACCGGGGCTGGGAGCAGTGGCAGGGAGATGTCCAGCCCACCCGGCCGGAGCACAGTACCACCAGGGCGGGCATCGCCCACCTCTGCGGCACATTTCAGGGCGTGCATCTCCCGTTTCACCTTGGAGCTGCAGGGAGAAAGTCCCATCTTAGACCTGTCACGGGCGAACAGGGCTAAGACCTCAATTTCCGATGCTGAGTAACGTTCAGACGTGCTGTTCCTGGCCTCGAGGGTTTATCCAGCCCCACTGAGAAGCCGTCCCGGCACTGCTCGTGCAAAGTGTGGTGGCTTTAGAGGCCAGAAAATTTCCCGGCTCGCTCCTGCGAGCCAGGGCTGCCAGCAGCGACACCCTGACAGCCGTGGGAGGGATGTTATATTGCAAAATCCGTCGGGACGCAGACCGGATCCGCGCCGTGCGAGCCCTGTAACTGTCCCAAGAACCTCGCTGTGAACTTGGGGTTGTGAAACTTTCCCCGGCCGACATTCCCATCCGGGGAGCTCTGTCTATCCAGCTTGTGCATCTCCCAGGAAGGATTCCTCTCTACTGGAAAAAGAGATTTTTCAGAGCAACCTGCCTCTGCCTCCCAACAGCCCTCGCTGCTGTCCCAGCCCAGGAAACATTTCAGCTTGGGTAGTTGAAAGGATTGCTGCAAACAGTTGGCAGCAAAGATCGCTCGGACTGTGGAAGTGCTTTGGGATGAAAAGTATGTGATAAATTAAGATTACTACTCTTCCCTCTGATCAGCCAGTCACTGGTTTCCAGCACGGCGCTGGCCAGAAAAGTCTCACCGAGGGATTCTGGCCTCGTCTCGAGAGCTTGCGGTTGAATGAAAGCAGATATTTTACACCAGCGTCCAGAGTCTGCTTTGGGCTCTCGAAGTGACAGAGAATTCACCACAGCTTTCGTAATCTCTTCCAAAATTAATTATCCCCGCTTCTCAAAACCTTCCCACTTGAACTGCTCAGCCTGCAGCTTCAGCGGCGGAGCCAGCGTGTGCGATGGGAGAGCCTCTGCCACCAGGTACCTTCTCTCCGGGCAAGTATTGAACTGCATCCTCAATATTTTTTCCACTAAAGCTGGACTTAAAGCTTGACCCTCTCAGCAGCATCGCATGGGAGCACTGTGACAAGTGGGAGCTCACTGACCCGGGCGCTTTGCTCTCGGAGATCTGCCGCAGGTGGTTACTGCTGCACCAACACGCACAGCACCTGCAGGCACCTGTGGCATCGCTTTATGGGGCTTCCAAATTTTAAAAAAAATCCCGAAGAGTGAAAAGCAGCAAGCTCAAGGAAGGGAGCCCTCTGGGATGCTCTGGGAAACACCCACCTTGCTCTCAATTCCTTGCTTGCAATTCCTTGCTTGCAATTTCCTTGCTCATGATTCCTTGCTCACAATTCCTTGCTCATGATTCCTTGCTCACATCTGCCTTCTCACAATCCCTCGTCTGAGAGCTCTCACAGCCCACCTAACATGGGAGCCCTTGTGTTTATACAGTGCTCGAGAGCCTTATCAGACCAGCGTGCCAGGCTCAGCCCAACCTTCAACACTTCCCCACCAGCCAGACTTGCGAACTCCTCAAAAATTATATCCAAGTCAACTTGGTACAAAACCCTGCCGATTTATTGCAAAACTGAGAGCAGCTGATAGCCAAAGGCTGGCAGGAAAGGGGCTCTGGCCTTCAGAAGGTGGAGGGTGGCGAAGCATAGGGGCGAGAAGCAGTGCCCCTTGTACGCTGGCGGGCAGGGACCCGGCATCACTCCCCGGCCTGCAGCATCGCTGCTGGAGCAGCCGGGGAGCACGAGGTCGGGATCGCAGCTCATCTCCTCTTGCCCTGAGCAGGTTTCAAGGCAACAAAAAGCCAGGGCTTGACCCAAATACTCAGAGTAACAGCCAGAGCAGGTTTTCATTAAAACCTTCACCTCCTCAGGAGGAGATTCACCAGCTGCGGTGTGTGCGCAGGTGAAACAGGGCTTGAATTCATGTAAATAATGCAGCAGATGCAAAACGTGGTGACAAGCTCTGCAAGGCCAGGATGGGTTCCTGCCTCTTGGTAGGCCTGTGCCCCAAGCGTGTGCTGAGCTGATGGAAAAGCAACATGTATGAGATCTGCCAGGCGCCGTACGAGCACCCACCGCGCTGCCCGACCGCTGGTTGGGGCAGCCGGGCCCCTCTGCTGCGGCACGATAAATGGCAATGAAATGCTTCCCCATCCTGGAGGGAGAAGAGGCCACCGAAAAATGTTCAGAAGGACTTTATATGAAATAAAACACTGGGCTTAGTGGAAATGCTATTGGGAAGCACATCACTCGCCGCACGGCTGGAGCCGGGGGGAGAATATTATGGAAAAATACTCCAAAATGCAGGTGTGAGCTGCCGGAGCTATGCAGTGATTAGTGTCAGCCAAGAAGATGGACAAAAAACCCCCAAATTTTCCATTTCAGGAGCAATGCTCCACCACTAAATTTAGCTTTTTGTTTTTCAGGTTTCCAAGAGAATGCCAATGGGATGGATGAGCCAGAGACCCTGCACACACCGATACTGGTGCTGGTTCCTCCGCCGGCAGCATCTCGTGCCGTGCTCGGCTGCGCTGCCTGTCTCACCCCGCTCCCTGCACCCTTTGGAGAGAGCCGGCACCGCAGGGTTGCACCAACAAGGATGGGCTCTGTGGCCCATCCTGGCGGCACAAGGCCACGGCGTTGGGCAGTTTCGCCGGGAAAACGTGGGAATCCTCCCTGTCACCATCTCCCTCCCGCGCCTCTGAACGCCGGCCAAGGAAAACACCATTGTGTTGGGAGCAGACAAGGAGCCGGTGCCAGCGAGGTCCGAACAGCCGGCTCATTGTGTCCCTCCGACTGCCGGCTTAGCTCAGGGTTAGGTCAGCCTAATGTGCAGCTTTTCACTTCGAGCCTTCATTAATGTATAGAGGAAATGAGAAACATTACACGGTAGGGCTGGTTTGTATGGAAGGCAAACGCGGAGAAGGAAAATAATCCTCCTTCCCTGACACCATGCTCTGGCAGTGACCAATGGCCCAAAACAGGAGCGAAACATGGGGATCAGTGGGGTGGGAGCAATGCCACAGCTGCCCGTCTCCCCTCCAGTCAGTCCAGCTCCTTCCAGCCCATCCCTCCACCCCACATCCCGTTCCCCAGGTCACTGGGATGCACAGGCAGGGTTTGGGAGTGCTCCCACCCCAGTGTGCTCCTTCCCCTCCCCTTTATTAATCCATTTGCTAAAAAACAGGCATCCCACACCAGGCAACTAACCCAGCCCTTCTGGTGTGTCCTCCGGGGCTTTTCCAGCTTTGGAGGGGTGGAAAGGGACACCCGAGGTGTGGGCTGGGACACTGGGACTGCGGTGGGTGAGGGCAGAGGAGACAGTTCCCAGCTTGGTTCCCCTTTCAGCTTCATCTCATGAATCACCTGAAATGAGGTCGTTTTAGTTCAGCTGCTCGGGGATGTGTGAACTCCCCGAAACCTCCTCCAACAGCTTCGTAAGCTTTGCCAGCCCGAGCTGCCTCCTGGGTATTTCCTGCAGGTTTTACAAGGTCTTTTAGAGAGATAAGAGCGAGCATATCCTCATGTCTCTCTCCTGTCAGGTTAGACACCAGATTTTTAGTGAAACGCACGGTTAGGAGGTTTCAAGTATCCACCTCTCCCTGCTTCTGCTCTCGGAGCAGTGTGGACTCTCCGGTGGCTGCTCCGAGGTGCCCAAATCCCTGCTCTGGGGAGAAGCAGCTTGTCCTTGCACCTGGCCAGCCTCGTCCAGGCAAACACCTCCCAGCCCTGCTTGCTCTGCTCCGTTCAGCATCCTCTTCCCACGCCCCTGGCAGCCGTGACAGCCCCAGCCCCTCCACACGGACGCCTGTGCCAGCTTCCCCCATCCCCCTGTTCCCGCTGCCGTCGAGGTGTGGGCGCAGGGAGCTTTCACACACGTGTGAAGCACCACGCGTGGCACCGGCAGGCTGTCAATAAGCGTCATTGCTCTCTCTGGCCCAAGAACTTCCCGGGTCCTTGTTTTGGTTTCAGCAAAGATAAAATGTCAATATTTTTAGGCACAGAGGGACCGCTGGATAGCCTGACCTGTCAACATCTAGAATGGAAAACACGCTCGTCAAGTACTTGGGATGAGGTTCTAATTACTCCCCACATACCAGCCTGCATAAATACAGCGGAGCGGTCCAAGAAAAGCACGCTTCCGACACGAAGAGCTTTTCCTGGAGTTACACGCCGTCTCCTTTGCCCTGGGAGCCGGGTTTCATCTCCCATAGGTAGCAATTTGCTTCTGCTGGGTTTTTGCAGGGCTTTATGGAGGAGCCCCAGCCCCGGCGGCATTTCTCCGTGGAGGAAAGGAGCAGCACCCTCCGTGGTGACGGGAGCGGCGACGCTGGGGGACACAACCCGGGGTGGGAGTGTCTGAAAGGTGCTGGCGTGGCCCTGCGGGCCTTGGGGACATCGGCCACACCGATCCCAAAGCACTGGAGGATGCTGCAGGATGCTGACATCTCATTCTCCTTGACTTTGCTTCTGGGAAAGCCGAAGGGGGAAGAGAGCTGATGCCTTGTTTCTTAGCACAGGTCAAACTCCCTCATCTTCATCAACAGCTTCCAGGCTCCCACATGCCCATCGGGGATTGCAGGTGAAGAGACACTACCCCAGAAAAATGCAATAAATTTGCTTGAAGCAAATCCTGAGCTCCCAGCCCCACATCCTGGCTCCTCAGAGATGCAGTTTCTGCTTCCTCGCAGTGGAAAACTCCCTCTTCAAAACTTCCCCCTTGACTTTGGCCAACCTGCCCTCTCCGGGCTGGCTCTGGGGAGGCAGCCCCTGCCTAAATCCCTGGCAGCAGTGGTCCCACAGGAAGGGCCGTGCCCACGCTGCTGCCCACGCTGCTGCTGGGGGAGGTCGGGGCAGAGATGAGGATGCTCCGAGCCAGGGCATGTCAGTGCTGCTGGGTGGATTTTGTTTAGCTCAGTTAATCACCGTGAGAACTGGACTCTCTTTGCAACAGACCTCCTCTTTCCCACTCTGTATATTATGATTTCTGTGCTGCCAATGGGCGAGGAAGAAAATAGACTCAGAAAAACGTTCAGGGGAGCAAAACTCCTTGTTTTAGAGTAAAAAGACACTAAACCACAGCTGGGCCAGCCATCAGCTCTGAGGACACTTAACCACGAGCAGGACCAAGGTTGGGCTGAAGGGCCAGGAGACTCCTCGAAAGCCAGAAGAGTCCCAGCAGAGACTGGGACGGGGTGGGAGAACACCTGGATCTGAACCAGCGCTGCCTCAGTTTCCCTTCCAGGCTTTTCCCCGCCATGGATATTCCAGTTATAACTTCCCAGCTGATAAACTTGTTGCCTCCCGAATGGCACTTGAGGCCACAAGGGTGTCGGCTCAGATGGGCACTTCCACACTGTTTCCAAACACCCTCCAAGTGTTTGGCCTGGCAGCTTCAGCCTCGCCTTCCTCCTGCTTTGCAATGGTCCTGAAGAAAAAGCCCAAGAGAGGGAAAGCAGAGCTGCAGCTTCACGCAACACACAGATCCTCTCCGGGAGGGTGTTGGGGGAGCGGCAGCAGTCGCAGGCAGCAGCCGAGCAGGCAGCGGTGCTGCCTGGGCTGTTTGAAGCCCCACGTGGGGGACCTGCCCTCTGCAATCCATTTAGCACTTGGCACCGCTCAGAGGGCTATTTTTAAAAGGTATGCAACTGTCCCAGAAACCCAACTTTGAAGTGTGGTTCAAGGCTTTGTTGTTGTGAAAAGAAAGGGCTTTTTTACGTTTGTAATTAAATGCAAACACAAGTGAGTTATTGGACCGGAGCCGGCCAAGGCAGGTCAGCTCTGCTCTATCCATCGGGGCTGGATGGTGTCCTGCTCTGGTTTCACAGCACGCCTGAGAGACCGCCGGCCTTCTCTCCGCTTTGTAAAATGCTGGGCTTTGCTGTCAATTAGAAAAATTTCTTTTCTGGCTGCTGGTAAGTACCAGGAGAGCACAGGGTTCCTTCCCATCGCCCCAGGCCAGGTGGGGTGGGCAGGGGACTCGCCTGAAGGCAACGCCAATGGTGATCCCCAGCTCTGGCTCTGAACCCCGCGTGTGCATCCCTGCGCCCAGCTTGCCTCCTCCTCCTCTTCCTCCAAAGACCTCAGGCTTTGCAGGGTCCATGCTTTCGGGGATGGGTGATGCCTGATCCAGGGGGACCCCAGAACTGCCTGGAGAGGCAATACCAGCCAGCTGGTGCCAGACGAACCCGGCAGCATTGCCCCAACACCTCCGTGCTGGCAGGAGGTGTCTACAGGAGCCGTTTGCATCTCTTGGCTGTGTGGTTTCGGATGTGGGAGGCAGAGCCAAGAAGCTGCTTTAGCTTATCACCCCCCACAGCTGTATGGGAGTGGAGAGCAGCCTTTCCGCCTCGCAGGGCTACCAAGTGTCTCTGACTCTGAGCCTGTAGCCAGCCCTTCATCCGAGGAGTCCCGACTGCAACGGCACAGTCCAGCTAAGAAGAAACATTAATGCACAGTGCAACGTTGGGAGAAATGTGGGGTTCCCCTTATACTTCCCTCCCAGGAAGGTATTTTGGAGGTGTTGCTGAGCGGGAAGCCCCAGGCCAGCACCCGGTGTTATTGCAGCCTGGTTTTAACCTGGGCTGGGGTGGGAGGGTGCTAATTAAACATGACAGCTTGACAGGAAAGGGCATTAAATAATTCCTGCCACCCCATTTGTCCAGGCAGCTCTGCACAGCCACGGGGAGGGGGCAGGCAGTTCTCCTTAATTAAAAAGCAGCAGATTCAAACCAAAAATAGATCAGATTCTTTTTTTTTTTTTTTAAGGGGACACTGATGGTCGCCTGCGGCTGCATTTTTCACATGCCTTCTGAAGGAGATCTCTATCGATGCACAGGGAGGATGAGCTGGTTTGGGTCCCACACTTTGCCGTGCGTTGCACCCGGGAACACGACCGTGCCCGGCTCCTTCCCATGGGCTCTGGCAGACCTGTCCCACGCTCGGGGCACTGGGGCAGAGCTGGGGGGTCACGCAGGGATGGAAAAGACCTCGCTGGAGAGCAAAGCCACGAGAGGAGAAGGAATCAGTGCCGGGCAGATTTCAGAGCGCTGCCTGGAAGGCAGGTGGGCAGGCAGCAAGGGTTGGCACGGGGGAAGCCGGGCTTGCAAGGAGGCCAAAACGCTCTGCAAATACCTGTCTGCTGCCCTGCCAGCGCCCGGCACTCGTGTGCCGCACTCCCGACCCCGCCAGGCCAGGAACAAGTGACCATTAAACATGTTTAAAACCAAAGATTAAAAAAACAGATTAAAACCCAAAAGAAAACACAGGGGACACAGCCCAAGCACTGGTCCTTCCCTGCTGGATTTCATTCCTACATTTGCAGGACCCCGGAGGAAGGAGGGATGCACGGTCCTGCCTCCAGCTGCGCAGGGGAGAGGGCTGAGGGCAGCGACCCTGGGAGCAGGGGAATGGTGAGAAGGGGTCAGACCTCAGGTCATTTTGTCTGTCCCCATGTCTCTGAGATCATCCCACAGTGAAGGACGGGGGGGACAGCCCCAGGCAGGACCCTGTCCATGGGACTGCTGGTTCTGGGCATCATTAACTACAGCCCCAAAGCTCCAGGTTAAATATTCCCTTCTGAACCAGAGCTGTGATAAATCTGAATGGTTTTCTTTGCTATAAATGCTCCGTTCTTTTCCAAGATATGTCAAATTTGGGTTGACACAGTGCTTAGGGATATGGTGGAGTTGAGAACTGTCAATATTAGGTTAAGGGCTGGACTAGGTGATCTTCAAGGTCTTTTCCAACCTAGATGATTCTGTGATTCTGTGAAATTCTGGGTTTCAGCCTCTTCCACCAGTGGCCTGGTCCACAGGCTCTTTGCTCCATGGTCTCTGAGGGCTATAAATAAGCCAAGATGTTGGACCCAGTATCATCAGGTGATGCTCCAAGGGGACACCCCAGCTCTTGGACACCTGATGGGTGTTACCCTGAAAAACTCACACCACACGAGCCCCAGATCTTCTCTCCCAGCCATCCCACTGTCCCTCAAGGGCCAGTTTTCCCTGAATCCTGGCTCTGGTTCACCAAACCTGGGTTTGGACATTCCTTCTTCCAGCTGCTCTGGGATGCGGAGAGCCCGTGGCAGGGGTGGCACAGGGATTCCTGGACTCGTAGGGGATGCTGCTCAATGACTCGTGGACCACTGCCCTTTGCTGGGCTGTGGTGGCGGTGTTAAGGCTTTAAAACAAGCAGCACCTCGGCGATGATTGCTGCAGGGGCTCCGGCCAGCCAGCAGCTGGGATTCATAGGGGACCAGGCAACCCCCGAACAACTCTGCGGTGTCTCTGGGGACGCACGGCCGCAGGGTGGTTTCCTGCATCAATCTTCGCTTTGTTTGCAATAACAGAAAGGCGAGGGCAGGCTCGGACTTCCCAGGAAGCCACATCCATGCGAGTGGGTGTTAAGCGGTGAGGAACACCATCGGCTGTCCCCTCCATGAGTCATCCAGCTTCCCTTCCCCGGCCTCTGCCCTTCGGCAGCAGGGAGAGGAGAGTCCCTTCCCGTGCGGGAGCGGGAATTTAAACTGGGAAATCCTTTCACTTGACCCCAGGCAGAAGATAGAGAGACAGAGGCCGGCGCAAATGCGTGGGCAAGCCAAGACCATGCTCCCTGCAAGTTATTCATTGGAAGCCCAACTCTGATTTCGCTTACGTGTGTGTAAATGAGACCTAACCTCACCAGGACCGATGCTGTTGCTCCCCGTACGTCGGCGGATCTGGGTTGAGGAATTAAAAGCTGGATTGCAGCCTGAGGTGAGCTTCTGCAAAATGAATGCCCGGCAGTCAGGCGCAGATACCTTCAGGGGTTGATTCCCAGCTACATTAAGGCCCCTTTATACTCCTCCAGCCATGTAAAGAGTCTCTAAGTGAGTGTAAATTAAATTTAAGTTACTTTTGCTTCCTTTTTAAGGCCCCTTTATGCTTCCAATGAGGGGTAAAGGAGCCTTAGTGTGACTGTGAGGCGGGCAGGCTTCCCTGCCAGGCGCAGGCAGGTGAGAGCCCCTCCTGTGCTGCCTGCACTCGCCCATAAAGCAGGCTCAGCGGCTTTACGGGGCGCCGGCTCCAGCCGTGCCGGCGCGGGGTGTGATGGGGGCCGGCGTCCTCGGGACAGCAGATCTCTGGGCAGAGGCACGGCAGGTCAGCAGGAACCACATCAAGACATCCCCTGTCCATGCACGGCCACGGTCTCTTTTCCAAGGACAGGACAGACCCGGGGCGTGAATTTTAAATTCCCAGATTTTTTTCCTTGTAGGGGTGAAGGGATTTCCCCACGCACCGCGGCCGATTTACAGCACAGGTAACTCTATTCTGCCAGAGAGCATTTTCCCTGCACCAGCCTGGTTAGGATGTCTCTCTCCCAAGCTGTTGGCTGGTGGTGGTATGCAGCCAATTCTTGCATTTATCCCAAAATACGACTGTATTTTTATGGCACCAGGAGCAATCCGTCCCATCGCTGCTCGTACAGCACAGGTATGATGTGCCACGACGCTGGGCCCTCGCCACGAGCTAACCGCATCCTCAACCTCTCCTCCCCGGCACGAGGACCCCTCGTACACCCTTGACCTTCTGCACAACCCCAAAAGTTGCTCTTTGACCGCGGTCACCCACTAACCGCTCTGCCAAACACACCCCCCTCGGCCCCGGGTCTGTCCCTCCCCACGGCATCGCCCTGTCGACGCACCTTGCGCAGGCAAAGCCCCAGCCCGGGGAGGTCCTAGCTGGAGGAATCACCTCTCCCAAGCGCTCGGGGTGCCAAAACCCTCCCTCCTTAGGGGGTTGCCGGTTCGTTTGGCGCTGCCAGGCCCAGGTTTCCAAAGCCACTAAGCCTCGAAGGAGTTAACGGAGCAGAGCGCGACTCAGATTCCTCCACCTAACCCTCCAAAGTCCCCGTATAACCAGACTTGGCACTTTGAGAAAGCTCCACAAATCCAGAGGCTAAAACCCGCTGCCTTCCGTTCATCAAGAGAAGGCAAGTCCCAGCTAATTGAGGAAACAGCCTTCCCCCAGCCCCCTTCCAGGCTGCTTATTTATTTTTTTTTCTCCTCTTTTTCCTCCTTTTTTTTTTTTTTTTTTTGTTCTTCCCAGAGCAAACATTAGGAAAAGAAAGTGCAAATTAATTTGGTGGGGCACGGCTGCAATTTATGATGCTCCCCAGCTGGTGAGGGCTGTTAACCCCATCGGTGCCTGACGTGGGGGGGTGGGGGGTGGGGGGGGTGGGGGAAGACACCCTGTTCCCCCCGAGGTGCAGCATCCTCCCGGCCCCCCCTCGGGGCCCCCCCATCCACCACGGCCCCTTTCCTCCACTCCCCACGAATGGGAGAGGGAACAGGAGCAGGAAGGTAAAGGGAGATGGTAGCTGATGACTTGTTTTCCCTAAATCTCAGTTTTTTCCCTAAACCTCACCTTTTCCCCTAAACCTCAGTTTTTCCCTAAACCTCACTTTTTTCCCTTTTTCCCTTGTCTTGCTGCTGCTGAAGGTTTCCCGAATGTACAGTAGTTTTTGGTTTTGGCTATTTTTTTAAATTTTTTTTTTAACTCCCTCGGACTACTGCACACAATTCAAAGGAAATCTGGGAAACCAAATTCTCAGCTCTCCAAAGCAGCAAATGGAAAGTCACTTAAAGGGACCTTCTGCCTTAAAGCGGCAGCAGCAGTTTTCTTCGGCGGTGAATAAAAGGGGTTAAACATCGCCCCCCCCCTCAAAAAAAAAAAAAAAAAAAAAATCAACACGACCGGGGGCTCAACCCTCCGCACTGTCCGTGTGGGGACAGTGGGGCGGGCTGGGGACACCCCAGGTGACAGCTCGTTGGTGACCCCCGCTCTCTGGTCCCCGGTCCCCCCCTCTACCCTGCGGTGATGCACATCCCGGGAGTGGGGGGGGGAGCAATGGTGGGGGGAGATGCCAGCACCCCACAGTGTCCCTGCGTGTCCGCGACCCTCTGCCACGCACATGATACTCGGGGGGGGGGGGGGGGGCGTAAATCCATGCGGGAGGCAGCAAGCACCGGCACAAGGGTTAAAGGGGGGGGGGGGGGGGAGATAAAAAAAAAAAAGGAGGAGAAGGAGGAAAGGAAGGACCGACATCAAAGGCAACTTCTCTGCTCAGCAGATGAGCAGATCTATCCTCACTTCATATTTTTTGCAGCTGAAGTCGAGAGGGGGGGTGAAAGGGGGGGGGAGGAGCTGGATTAACTCTTTATCTCCCGGGGGGTCACTCGGTCGGGGCAGAGGTGACACTTTCCCGGGAGAGGTGGGATCATCGCAGCTGGTGACAGGAAAAAAGCAGAGCCCGGTTCTCCGGTGGGGGGGTTACCGGGAAGAACCCCCAGCCCGGGGCGGGGGGGTTCCTGGCATCGCCAGCTGCAAACCGGGGGCAGCTTTAGCTTTGAGGGGTGGAGGGGGGGGGAAAGGGGATGGCACTGATTTTTCTTGTAAAGTTCCGGGATGACACAAATAGCCCAAATACTTTGCAGCAAAGGAGCATCATTTTTTAACTCTGACAAACCTCGTTGAGTCATTGAATGAGCAGGAAAGGGGAAGGGGGGAGAAAAGTTGTGTGAAAGGGACTTTGCAGAGCTAAAACGCAGGAGCCTTCAGCAAGGAGGGTTACTGAGGCGAACAAACCCGAGGAAATCACTGGAGCGGAGGTATGAAACCCCCAACACTGACATGTGGCAAACAGCACATTCTCCTTTCCCCCCCATTCCGTCCTTCGCCCAAACAAAAATAATATTTACATGACATCAGGGAGCAAGCCTGAAATGACAAAAGGGTATTTACTCACCTCATTATAAGTCGGCCGGAGGGGAAGGCTGCATTCTCCTTGGCGAGGGCTGAAAAATTAAAAAGTCGGGAAATTAAGAGCTGCCGTCTGGCCCTGTGCAGTTCCTCCGTAATCTGTGTATAAAAAGAGAAGTCTTCATTACTGACCACAGGCACGGAGCTGCGCTGCTCACGCCCCCTCCGCGCCGCACCAGCCAGTAGCACACAGAAGTTGGGCTACGGGAGAAGGAGACAAGCTGAGCGGAGACTATAATGATTTATCTGCACCTCTGGTAGGGAAAAAAAAAAAAAAAAAGGATAGAAAGGGGGAAAGAAAAAAAAAAAAAGGCTTCGCTCCCAATATGACACAGGAGGAAAAGTGAGTCTTGTAGTTGCAGAAGGGTGACAGACGCGGGGATGTGCCAAGTCCCTAAGGACAAAAAAACCACACACCTCTTTAATCAGCCCTTTAGCCAAAGCCTTAATTAAAAAAGCTGCTACAAAATATCAGATAATAGATTGCATTTTCAGGCCTCTCTGGAAAACCAGCTCATATGGCAATGTTTCTAAACTCCTGCCAGAGCAGGGAAAGCTGCCAGTTTTAGGTTACAATATCAAAGGCACACATCCTCCGCACCAGCAGCCCTCTCCCAGTTACACCGGAGTAAATCCAGAGCCACCTCGCTGCCTTCGAGGCAGCTGGGGATGATTTGCAGCCGAGCAGGATCAGGCCCTGCCCTGGCAAACTGCTGGGCCGCTCCTGCCTGCAGCACCGCCGGTGGAAGGAGAAAAGGAGAATTTGGCTTCTTTTTCCCCCAATCTGTGATCAGGTCTGCTCATGTCTCGTGGTAAAAAAAAAAAAAAAGAAAAAAAAAAAGAAAGCAGCATTCTCCTAATTTGTAAGGATAAAAGGCCGCGAGGATTATCTGCTTTGCTCTCCTCTGACAGCAGCGGGTGTCACATTTGAGACCCCGCTCTGAGGTCAATACGACTTTCCAGAGCACGAGACCGACTGACATTTTTCACGTTGTGACGATTATTCCTGGAGCTCCGCAAGCGTAGAGAATGAATCGGCATCTAATCTCGGCAATCAAGTGGAATTGCAATAAAACCCCTGGACTGGATGCCATCCAAAGCAGCTCTGAGCGGAGCAGCCCCTGGAAGAGCAACGTCCTTATTTACAGCAACGACTGCAAACTGCCTTTGGAAAGCCAACCCGGCTTTTGTGGACTGCAATAGTGGGGGCTACACCAACTTTTGACATTGTTTGCAAAAAAGCTCGCACGGTTTTGAATTACTCATATTTAACATCTTTTTCTCTTTCTTCCCCCCCCCCCCAGCCCCAGAAGTGAACAAACATTTCTTGTTTGACATTTCGCGTGGCACGGACACCCTCCCCTCCATGGTTTTGCTCTCACGACGTCCAATACCCTATGGAAACATGGTATATAATAACACACACCAGTTTGGATCAAAAGCTCTCCAAAGGCCTGTGCAATTTCACCAAAGGCCTATTTTGATGAAAACCAGAACTAAGGGGCTGAAAAACGCTGGTTTTGCCCGGTTTGCCTCCAGCCTTTCGCACCAAGCCTGGACCCAGCTCTCGGTGGGCAAACTGGTCCAGGCTGATGGTGCTGCCTGGCTCCCCCCATCACCCTCCCAGCGCTGCCAAGGCTTCGGCACGGGTTTGGCTTTTGCTTTTTGAAGGTAAACATACACGTGGCTTTTTGCGGCAGATCTTCCCTTGGGGAAAGCCCCCAAAGCACCCTCTGAAGAGCAGGTCGCCTCCCTGCATCCGGACCCACCCAAGAAGGGTACCAGCACGATGGTCTTTAGCATCCAGCTGGCAAATATCACCCCAAAACACCGCCCACAGTCCCCAACAGAGCACGCACAGCCAGGAGGAGGGATGAAGGAGGAAAAAGGCTCGTTTTAGCTAATGAGGTAAGGCCAGAGGAACTTCCCAAAGCCAGGGAAGCGACTACGGCCTGAACCCAGTCTAGCAGCAAGCTGGCTCTGGCTCCCAGTCAGGGACTTTTTTAGAAGACTCATTCACAGGGCAAAACAATGAATTTTAAAATACATGCTGTATCCATAGATTTGTTTTGAACCCACTAACATGAAACCACTTACATAATTGTCGCAGAGCAAACATCTCATTATGCACAATAAAAGAAATTTTTTTCGTCTCCCCCCCCCCCCCCCCCCCCCAGTTCTGTGCTTTTCCCCCCCCCCCCCCCCCAGTTCTGTGCTTTTTGCCTTGGCCAAGACGTTTCTCATGTAGCATAAATCAAACCCAGGTGCATCTTTCTGCATGAAGCACTTCACTAATAAACGTTGCTTAAAATACATATATGAGTGAATTAAAATAAAACCCAGCCCATCATTTGGAGGCCTCAGATTTCCCTTTCAGACCCAGGAATAGAGTTTTATTCCCCCCAGGTGGTGATGACCCCATCAGCATTTGATGCATTAGACATGAGGATCGAAGGGCCCTGTTCTTCCTCACACTGGATTTCTTCCGTGCTATTTAACTCACATGCAATTTTGCTAGAAATCAGGTGGACTCACAACCATTCTCATCTTATACACAAGAAAATGATGTTTTCAACTAAATATGTCTGGCTGCATGCTTATTTTTAATGGTATGAGAGTATAAGTATATATTAATTATATACTATTAATATACAGCAGTGTTAGTTGATACAGATTTTCACAGAATCATCGAGGTTGGAAAAGCCCTTGAGGATTCTCCAGTCCAACCATGAACCTCACCCTGACCGTTCCCAACTCCACCACATCCCTCAGCGCTGGGTCAACCCGACTCTTCAACCCCTCCAGGGATGGGGACTCCCCCCCTGCCCTGGGCAGCCCATTCCAACGCCCAACAACCCCTTCTGCAAAGAAATCCTTCCTAAGAGCCAGTCTGACCCTGCCCTGGCGCAGCTTGAGGCCATTCCCTCTTGTCCTGGCGCTGGTTCCTTGGCTCAAGAGACTCATCCCCCCCTCTCTGCACCCTCCTGTCAGGGAGTTGCAGAGGGCCATGAGGTCTCCCCTCAGCCTCCTCTTCTCCAGACTAAACCCCCCAGTTCCCTCAGCCGCTCCCCATCACACCTGTGCTCCAGACCCTGCACCAGCTCCGTTGCCCTTCTCTGGACACGCTCGAGTCATTCAATGGCCTTTTTGGAGTGAGGGGCCCAAAACTGAACCCACTCATCGAGGGGCGGCCTCACCAGTGCCGAGCACAGGGGTCAGATCCCTTCCCTGTCCCTGCTGGCCACGCTAGTGCTGATACAAGCCAGGATGCCACTGGCCTTCTTGGCCACCTGGGCACACTGATGGCTCATGTTCAGCTGGCTAGCAATCAACACCCCTAGGTCCCTTTCTGACTCAAGCCACTCCTCCCTGACTTTGCTCCCTTTTAGCCAAAGACTTTCAGGATCTTGCTGGTGCAGGCCAGGCAATTTGCAGAACCACTGCCGTGACCTGCCGCTATGAGCTGGGTCAGGATGCGGCTTCATAGCTCCTCTGCTCCATCAGGATGTTCCCTGCAACACCCATCCCCCCCGCCATGTTTGCATGAGCGACGGGGTGAAAACAGGCTTTGGTCTGACCGTAGCAGGCATCAAGGATGTGTGATCCCAATCTGAACCCACAACGCCAATCTGCAGAGCTTTGGAGCACACAGGCTGGCCAAGCGCTTGCATCAGATGGTCCCAAAGGTGTTGAGGACCCAACCGCAGAGACAACCCAGAAGCCGATTCATGGCTGGGAACGTTGCAGGCAGCATCACTCATCTTTGCTGTCTGCTTGTTCTTTATTTCAGGCTCCTCAAAACCACAATCCAAGCGACTACAAGCTAGAAAGCTGAGACCAAGGTAAGGGAGATTGTCCCTATGCCAACCCCATCGGGTGTGCCGAGGCAAAACCATGCTGGAAATGTGGCTGCAAAGACTCATGGGACGTTTTTGAATGGTGGCTCCAGACTGGGCAAACCAGCCAGCTAGCAGCAGAGCACCTGGTCTGCTCAACGTGAAGGGGAGGTCGAGTAGCCAACCATGGTTTGGATTTCAAGTCCAATGGGGTTTGCAAGGCAGATTTCAAACCCACAGCAATTACCGTCGTCGTTAAAATGGTATTTGTGGGGATGCTGTCTATGGGACAGAAGGAGCCAACACCGTTCCCACCACATCTGGGTTTGCAGGAGACAAGCCAGGCCACGGGGAGCATCAGAAGGCGTCACCACTCCTAGTGAAGAGATGGCACCTCTCCAATCCCCTTTTCTACCTGGGGTCCCCACCACAACCCCTCAAATTTGGACCCTTTCACAGAGAGAGGACAACCACTGGCATTAGATGAAGGGCAAGAGCGATGCAACAGCAGCAGCGCCATGAGACATGGGGATGGCACGCTGGCTGGCCTCAAAGGGCTTCCATCAAACACGATGAATCAACCAGGACTCTGAGCTACTTGTGAAGCCTCCAAGAATGGTGACTAAATTAGGGAAACTTAAATTCACCACAGATGAATCCCCACTACCAACAGAATAATTGCAAAAGGTCAAAAACCAAATAAGGTTCAACATCGCTGCGGACAATAGATGAAGCTAACAATTTGCTATAAATTTCTGTGGAAAAGCCCATCCCTTTTCCATTGAAAAACTCATCAAAAGTTAATTTCCTTCACCAGCTGATCCATAAAAGTGGCAGCTCAGTAAGAAAGCCGGGCTGGGGCCGTGGGCTGATCTCATCTGGAGGGTGGCAGAGGGGGCGGCGAGACCCGCGGCTGCTCAGCGGAGCCTTGCTCTTCCTTCCCAAAGCAAATTCCCTCATCATAACCCTTCTGTGACCCTCTGCGTCCCAGCACAGATTTCCTAGGAACTCATTTTCTTGCTCTCCTCTAATCTTGCTGAATAGCTTGACTCTCAAAAGAAAAAGCTGACATCAACCAAAACCGCTTTCTGCCTTGGCAGAGCTGCTCCTGTCCGTCCCATGACTGTAATGGGTTACTTCTGTCCACCTCCCTTTTATAAAAGATTTGAACTGGCTGCTAAGACTGGGGTCAACATCCCCCGCTCATCACACCCTCGCACGGGCACGGAGGGCAAGGCTAGTGCAAGGAGAGCTTTGGCTATGGTACGTATGCTATGCTGCAGTCCTGACGTGCACCCTCGGAGCGCTGCCATGGCTTGGATGCAGCCAAATAAGCACCAGAAGATCCCAAAGCATCTTTGGAGGGGTCCCCAGGGTGGGCAGTGCCTGTCCTGCCTGCAGCTGGCAGAAAGCCCTGCATACTCATCGCTGCGGTGGGTGGAAACGGGGTCTGCTCAGGGAAATTAAGGCACAGGGCAGGCAGGGCAGCACTCAGAGCTGCTTTTATAGTAGCACTTCAGAAAAAAAACCAACCCAAACCCCAAAGATTTTGGCTTTCTTGCTCTTCAGACCTGATGGCAAACGGCAGGAGCGCGCGCGGGGCAGGTATTTGCACAGCCCTTACGCTAATAGGGTTGTAGCATCTCTTCCCAGCCCTTCGCAGCCGCTCAATCTGGGAATCCTGCTAATGAAAGGAAAACAGAGGAGCTGCGGAGCAGAGGCCCAGGGTGTGGTAACTCTAGAAGGCAGCAGAGGAGGGATGAATGAAACCTTTCACTGTGGTCCAGAGGAGCCAGTGGCACACAGGCTTGAGGAATTCAAGAGCTCTGCACACCAAAGCGGGCGGTGAACACGTTTCGCGGGACGTGGAGACACAACTTTCCTTTAATTAGCGGCCTGGGAGGAGGATGGAGGAGCTGCAAGAGGGGGGACGCGCCACGCTGGACGCAGACACCCCACGGGGGGAAAAGAATATGTGTATCAGCAGTTAGAAAGGGGACGAAGGAGGCTGGCTTCCCAAACGCTGAAAAGCTGTCCTTATTTTTTCCTGTAATTATGTCTCTAAGGGATCACTAACATTTACATTTTTGTACGAGCTGTATAGTTTATTCACAGCCCGGCTCGGCAAAAGGCTCTGCTAATAAATAGACTTATTGATGCTTGCACTTCTATACATTATGCTACATCCACGCTCAGACAACCAGCCTATTTTACCCGGCTCTATATTGTGAACAAATTATTCTCCTCTCCGGCGTGGTGCGCTCCCACCCAGCCACGCGCCCCGCACGCCCCCAGCTGAGCCATGAATGGCTGCAGTGTACAGGGCCGCTTGCTCCCCTGCCTCTCAAAACACTTGCAGAAGGGAAAAAAAAAAAAAAAAAAGCCAAAAAAGAAAAAGGACAGGGTATAAAGATTCCTTCACACTCTCTGCCCGGGATTATTTCACCTCCCCACCCTCCTCCAGCCCCTTTTCCCACTCCAAAAATAAATATATAAGGAAAAAAGCGGAGGAAATGATTCCTTAATGCTTCTGCACAAAAATCCCATGGCCTCGCTCCCCGTTGTCTTCCTCCTGCGGCCAGAACAAACTCTTTTCTCCTGCCCCTCATCAGGGGAGATTACTACGGGGAAATGTTTTCCCTCCCACACTCTCAGCTGGCTTGGAATTATTTATATGAAACTTATCTGGAAGCTTCTCCCAGGCCAAGCAGTGGCTGGGTACCTCCAGGCCACGGGCAAAAGCCTGGGCGATGTTGTTGGTAGCCATAACCTGCTCTTAATAAGATCTGTGGCATGTGTGGAATGAGTTGGGGAGGTCTCAGCTGCCTCCAACATGGCCCACGTCCGCGTTGTGAAATCACCCCGTGCACCGGAGGGTTTGAGGAGCGGAGCCATCCCTGGCTCATCCCTGCGCTGCGCCTGCCCCACCGCCTGTGAATCCAGGAATTAGCCCAGTCCACTCTTTTATTTTTATGACTTTTCCTTAGAGCCAACACCTTTTTTTGACTTTTTATCCCCTCCTGCCCTGTGCATCCCTGCTCACAGCCACAGGGCAGAGTGAAGCACCCCGGCACGAGCCATGCGCTCCACCGCAACAACCCACACCCCAGCAAAGAGCTTTCCTTGCCCCCAATCCCTCTCCAAGGGGGGAGAAAAGCATTTCTGGCAGACATCAGTCTCGGGATCACTCCCAGCATCCCTGCTTGCAGCCGAGGACCGCTCCGAAGGCAAATAGTACCCCTCTGTGCCTCCGGCACGCAGCGCCACAGACACATAGATGGCATTATATTTAGCTGGCCCCAGATCTTGGGCATAATATTTTTTTTAGCAGTGGACTAAATATTTTTAACATATGCAAACATGCATGACTGAGGCAGCTACAGAGCCGAGGAGCTGGGATGCTGACGGCCTTCCAGGGCAGAACAATGTCACCTTTCTACTCCCTGGTGCTGCCTGTCCCTGAGATGACGACTGTGCAGCTTGAGAGGGATGGGGAGAAGGGGGCAAAGAAAAACGTGGAAGCTTTTCAGGGTGAATTTTGCGATGGTATTGCAGCAAAAGGGTCCAAATTCCTCTGAGGTGGAGAGCTGGGGATGCACAGAGCAGCGGTCTGTCTCTCGGGCAAACATACCTGCGTGCGCGCCAGGCTTGGCCGAGAGGAAACGTTCCCGGCTTTAAGCAAACACAAAGGTGCCGGGTCAAATAAGTGGAGCAGAAAGTTCTGCCGTAGGTAAATAGGTCACTGTCAGCTCTGGGTTGAGCAGCGCGGTCGGGGGCGTGCCAGCCATCCTTGGGGACGCACCCCAGCACTCCCAGTTTGCAGATGGGAAAACTGAGGCGTGAGTCTCCCAGGAGCCACGTGGGTTTGGCTGCAGGTGGGACAAAGGATGCTGCACTGGTACCTAACCCAGCGCTGATGCCCTGGACCCACGGGCCAGCTCTGGATAAATGAATTGGGGTTAATAGCCTGTGTTTGTGCTTTGTTTTGCCCGTCTGTGCCCCTGCCACCGCTGTGCTCCCCACAGGCCACCTGGAAGGTCAGTGAAACCACAGGCACTGGCACAGGGGGTGCAGAAATCGCCCAGTTTTGTTGCTTAACTCTCTTTTTTTGCACCATCGCTGTGACAGGTGTCAGCAAAGCAGGGTAGGAGCAGGAAAACTGAGGCAGGGGGAGAAAAGGGGAGCAGGTCCACGGCACGGCAAGGAGCCAGGGCTGGGGGCCAGTGTTCTGCCACACTGTGTATCAAACTGCAGAGCCTCTCCTGTGCTCCCCCGCATGCCGTGGCCATCAGGCCAGGTCCCCTCGCTGGCCTTGGCTTTGGGAGGCTTTGTGCAAGCTCACCCCTTGGGCTTCAGCAGCTTTTGAACGGCAAAGAAGGCTCGCGAGGAAGACGACGGGGTTTTTCCAGGGAGGAGAGGGGCTGTGAGGATGGGGCTGTGCCCCACGGCAGCTCTCCCAGCCCCGCTGGGCACCCCCCTGCCCCGTCACCCTGTCATGTGCATTTCTGGCTCCTTATCTCAAAGCATCTCAGACATTTGTCCTCACTAAACATCTGCAGCTCCCACATACAAGACGCTCGTCTTGGCGGTGCATTATTGCTTCCAGGGGGCCAGATGTGGACAGGAGGCCATCCCCCCCTCCCCAAGCTTCGCATCCTTTCCTTTCACTGCAAACAGGCACAATTGCGCTGCAAAAAAAAGGGCCGGATTGTCGAAAGCTGGATCCAGAATACCCCTGTCAACCAACAACATCCACCCAAATCTCCCCTGCACCCGGGACGGGGCTGATATCACCCTGCCTGTTGGGGGGGGGGCATGAACCATCTTGGTTTCTGATGGCCGTGAGCATCAGCTCAGCCCAGCACGTGATGAGGAAGCTATAGGGTGGTGTTGCTTCCAAAACCAAGAGCCAGATTAAATAGGAGCATATTCCTGCTGCTCCTTCCAAGTCACCGGACATTTGGAGCAGCTTGCGGCAACTGAAGGCACCAACCTGGGACAGTCCTAGGACCGGATCAACAGTTTTGTACCCAAGATGGGTGATGTCCCCCCAAAACCTGCTGAAGGCAAAGGGGGAACCCTAAGGTTAGATCGGCTTGAAGTGTCGCAGGCACAACCCAGAAGCATTACGTGGGGTCTTGGCTCAAAGCACACTCTTTACCCTATGGGAACAACAGAAGGTCAAAATTGGACCTTTATTTCTTAAATTTCTGCTACAAAAAGTCTATTTGCAGCCAGAGCTGCCCCGGTGCCTTCAGCAGGGCTGGGGGGAGATGCCCTTAGAGCAGCAAAAGACCTGGTGCTGCCAAAGCCCCACTGGCAGGGATTCGGCTGCTGGGTGACCCCAGCTCCCTGCAGCTGGGAGCTGATCGGCCAACGTGAGGATTTTGCTGCCTGGCTGCGCTGGCACGGCTGCGACGTGTGGACTAGGCTCGGGACGCGTAGGAACGTCTGCTTTAAAGCTTCCTTTTTAACTCTAATAAAAACAACCAAAGCTCGCCTTGCCTCTTCTCCTGCTGAGCCAAAAAACTGCAACCTTGTGCCCAAGGGCGAGAAACCGAGCAAAACCTGGCGATGGACAGGAGTGAAATGTCACCCTGAGGAATCGGTGGCACTGGCTGAGCCGGAGGGGACCGCTGCAGGGTGGCACCAGGCTGGCATGGGTCCCACCTCGCCTGCTGCCAGCTTTGCAGCTCTGCCCCAGGGCTGCCCCCCGCTCGCCCCAGTGCCGAGCTGCGGGCAGGCTCGTATTTGGTTTGGAAAGACGTGTGATGCCTGCTCGAAGCGCGATGTTCCCTCTCCGATGCAATCCGGGAGGCAAGTGCCAGCACGGTGCCTGGGGAGCGGCCGAGGCGGTCGGTGCGTCCTCCTGGGCTGCATAAACACGCTCCTTATCCAGGGCCCCGGCACTGTTTTGACCTTGCAGATGTGAAACTCAAGGGCTCAATTTTCTGGCTATTTAGATGCAGAAAGATTGTGATTATGCCAAAATAGGCATCTTAGAGGCAGCTGCGTGTTGCTAAACCCTTTCCTGTACCTTTTTGGGTTGAAGAGATGCTGCAGAGCATCCAGCCAGGAGCCAGCTCAGCCAGACCCAGGCTCCCCGCTCCTTTCCCCATCCCACCCGTATGAGCCCTTGTGCACATCATGAGAGGCTGCTGGAAAGCAGGATCCTGTGCCAGAGGTGGGACATGGGCTACCCTACCTGCCTCCAGCACCGTGACAGAAGCATCACTGCTGCCAGCGTGACCCCGGCAAAGGGCAGGGAGGTGGAGGGCTGTGGCTCTGGGAAAGGTGCAGAAAACAGAGCAAGAAACCCTTGGGCTGAAGAGGAGCGAGAGAGCTGGGGTGACTGCTGGCATGGGCAGGAGGAGGATCCACGTTTCCTGTGGGATTCATGGTGGCCGTGGCAGAGCTGTCCCTGCTGCAGCATTTCCATCTGGGCAATGGGATTCCTGAGGTGGATGATCTCTATGTCAGAGTGTCCTTGGAAAAGAAGAGCTGGGAAGGAGCTGGAAGTCAGGCAGCCCCCTTGGCAGGGCACAGCCAGAGCCTGGCACCCAGCTCCTGCCACTGCGGGTGGTCACCAGCCCAGAGGGTCTCACCACATCCACTTCTTGCTCTACTGAAATAGGACTGAGTAATTTTCTCTTCCCCTTTGCAATCAACTGGGTGAGTCTTGGATTTTCCAGTTTCATAATTTCAAAATGAAAGGGCTGGGTGTTACCTGCAAAGGCAGGGGAACCGCTAAGCCTGTTCCTGCCTCCCAGCTGGCTGCAAACCCAGCTGGAGTGCAATCCTTTTTATTTTCTTTTTTGCATTTTGAATTGAACAAGAATAACAAAGGAGGGAATACTACCTTCTTCTTCTACCCATCTTTGATCCGGACATCCCCCAGCCCTGCAGGCACCATCCCAGAGTCACTGAGCTGTGCGTGGATGGACACGCGCCTGCTTAAGCCCTGCCTTGGCCGGTGCAGAGCTGGCAGCGGTGATGCACTGGGGACACGGGGACAGGGCACCACATCTTATCCTGCTGCATCCTCCAACCTCACCGCAGCTATAAACTTTCCCAAATTTCTCCTAACGCCATTCAGGCTTTCCCCCTGCACCCCTCTCCATCCCAGCTCCCTTCCACACCAAGCGGCACAGCCCCTCTTTAAAGTCTTATTGTAGATGCAGCAGCTTGGCTTGAATTTTGCTCAAGCGCATGAATAAAAATAAGCTTTTCACAGAGTTTCAAGCCGCGTGTGCGTTAAAAAAAAAGAATAAAAAGACAAGGAGGACAAGGTTGCTGCCCCGCTCTGCAGCCACCACTCCCAGTGCTGGTGCCTCTCTCTGCTCGACACGGGGGGCTGCAGTCTCACCCCGAGGTGCGCCGGCAGCTCCCCTGCGCGTCGAGATGAAAGGACACCTCACAATCGCTGCTTAATGCTGGATAAGTGTTTTTCCTCAAAATTATGGGAGAGGAAATTCAATATTTTTTTAGGACTTGGCTTTGCATAATAACGACCAGCATGGGGAGAACAATTCGGTATTCATGCTCAACACAAACAAGCACCTTCCAGTAACCTCACACCTCTGACTCCAGCCCAGCCACGGGTCAGGCACTGACCTGTCCCCAACCGTCACCCGTGGTGCCAGCACACGCTCCTGAGGCCACCTGTCTCCCGTGGAGGGCAGAAGGGTAACAGCGTTGTGTTGTGTCCACCTTCAGCCACAGATGCCCCCTGAGATGCTTCACAAGGCTGGGAGGTGCAGGATGCAGAAATATATATATATACATATATATATATAGTAATGTAGCATGGGGATTGGGGAAAAAAATAAGATATCCCGCAGGAAGAGGAGAAAGGTCTCTCACCTTTGTGGTGGGAGGAGGAAGGGGCATGGTGGGAGTATGGCAGTTTTGCCCAGAAATACCCAATTTCTGCTGGCACACAGCTCCGAGTCTCGCAGAAACGCAGGGAGAGCCAGCTGGAGCATGGCTTTGGCCAATTTGAAACTTCGAGGTTTCAAATCAAGTCATGTCAAACGAGTGAAGACAAGGTTGTTTCAGCCACACAAAAACCACCCGGAAAGCTGAAGGTGGACACTGGAGTCCTGCAACATCACAGCAGACCCCACTTTTGGGCATCTCTCCCCAAATGTGTCTCTCCACGTCCATGCCCTTTGATGAGCCCAACCTGCTCATGTCCTCCACCATCATGGCACCCAGCCCGGGTCATCCTGCACCAGCCCCAGCGGCTGAGCCCCCTTTTCACACGTGTTTCTGAAGCACAGCAGGATAGTTCAGCATCTCCCCACTTGCTGGAGGAGAAGGACTTCTATCACTCAGCAGCTGGACCCACGGCGACGTTCGCTCTCTGCCGAGGGCAGCCAAGGCACAGAGTGTTATTTACATTTTGATAAACACTGACACATCTTTTGGAGCAGAAGGCAGCTTTTGAAATATACAGCGAAGGGGAAAACGAGCAGTGAGTTCACTAACCAGAGCTTTCAGGGAGAAAACACGCTCAACAGAGTGTAGGTAAGGGACTGGAGTCCACATCCCTCGTCTCATCCTTCACCAAATCCTGGTCCTTCTTGTCTCCATCTTTTGCCATTTATTCCCTCTGCTCCCCTGCAGCCCTTTCTGAGCAGCTGCCCTTTGCTAGTAAACAGCCCACAGCCCCAGGGCCAGCTTTCCCAGCACTAAAAGCCCACTTATTTCTGTTTGTCTTGACAAAACAGTAGCAGATTTGTGCTATAAATCCCCATTAATGGAACAATCTACGTTGGCTCATTCCCATTAGCACTTTCCAAATGAGAAGAGGTTTGTGTGAGGGCACGTACGTGTGAGTGTGTGCACACTTAACAGCAGCCAGGGCTTGCGATTCAAGATCTTCCCATTAAATGCCAACATTCATAAGCGGAATCTAAATATTTCAAAACCCGACAAATTTAAACATACAAATGTCTTGTTGAGTCATTTCCTAGAAGGCTTCTTTCAAACAAAAGCCTGACACTTAATCCATGCACACACTACTCGTGGGAACGGGGGGAGCACGGGAGCATTTGTCCAAAGTATACGAACACCCCTTATGCATTGAATAGGCACCAAAAGGACTGAATAGCCCCTACATATTGTACAGGCATGAAACAGCTTTTAGCATCGAGGTGAAGGAGGATAAACCCAACATACAATCAAACCTCAGTCTGTCACCAGATACCCTAAATATCCACCAAAACCCAATGAAATCCACCAAAACCAGTGCAGGGAGATGTGGGAGCCCAGTACCCTGCTGCTCAGCCCCAGCTCTTGCTTCAGTCCTCAGCCTGCTCTTCTCCAAGGCATCTTCCCAAATTGAGACTTTCCCAGCAGAAGCAGCGGGTTTTGGGGAACAGACCCTGCATTTCACAGCAGACCGACGCCAACGCGACGCAGCGTGCACCTCGGCTTAATTCAGCTGCCTGCCTAGCCAGTTCCCGGTGAGTATTTTGGAAGGATGAAGACCTCAAAGGTGTTTTTTGCTCAAGGAAGAGCGAGAAGCAGGATGAACCCCTCAACAGCAGCTCAGGCCCGCTCACTGCAACTCCCTGCATTTTCTAGCTGCCATCACAGAGCAGATCTAACAACACCCTCCCAGGGGGATGCAGCAGCTATGCTGGCTGCAAGGTAGACTGGATATCAGGAAGTATTTCTTTCCAGAAGGGCTTGTTGGGTGTTGGAATGGGCTGCCCAGGGCAGGGGGGGAGTCCCCATCCCTGGAGGGGTTGAAGAGTCGGGTTGACCCAGCGCTGAGGGATCTGGTGGTGAGGTTCATGGTTGGACTGGAGGAGCTTCAAGGGCTTTTCCAACCGAGATGATTCTGTGATTCTGTAGTGCACAGATACGCTCTGCTCCCGATGGCTTGCAGGCCACCCCAACCACACGCAGCTCCATGATGTCCTGATCTCACTGACTTCATCTTGTCCATGACAGGCTCAGAGACCTGTTTAAACCTCTTGATGTGGATGGGGAAAAAAGGTGGATTAAGAGCCTGGCAGTGAAGGGCTCCAAAAAGCAGGCACAGGTGCGTGTGAAAGCAGGAGGTCCAACAGTCTGGAACATCAAAGGTGGTACCAGCACATCAGCGCACTCCGTGCTGCCCCATGGGCTGGGGAGCTCCTCTGCTCCAGCCAAAAACCAGCACTTACTCCTCTGTCTCCATCCCCTTCTTGCCCTGGCTTCGGCTGTGCAGCCTGTGCATGCTGCAGCCGGGAGCACCGCTGCAGGGCTGCCCAATGGGGTGCATCCTGCTGGGGTGTATCCTGGTGGGGTGCATCCCATTGAGGTGCATCCTACTGGGATATATCCTAGTGGGATTGATCTTGCCGGGGTGCATCCTGATGAAGGTGCATCCTGCTGAGCTGCATCCCGATGGGATGCATCCTGCTGGGATGTATCCTGCTGGGATTGATCCTGTCGGGATTTATCCTGCTGTATATTCGCCTGTGGCAAACAGGTGGCGATGTTGTACTCCAGGACTTCAGCTTCCAGCCCCAAAAAGCTGCTGCTGTCAGAAAACCCGCGCTCAGACTCTCCCTGGCCCGTGTGCCCCCCAGGAGCCCTTTGAGAACCAACGTGAGAGGTGCCGTGATGAACCCAAGCTTTCTCCTTCACTTTAATTAAGATAAAGGCAAGCTAAAGCCTCTCTTTCCATTCCCTTTTAAGCAAGGCAAGGGATAAAAAGTCCGTCCTTTGCAAGCACATTTTTCCCTTGAGCTTTGAAGTGAAGAAGCAAGACTTGCAAGGGGAGATGAGAGGACGCTCCGGGGAAGGTCCATCATCATGCCGCGGTTGCGAGCAGAGCTGCAGTTAGGAAGCATGGAGCTGGCACATCACAAGGGTATGTCTCAAGCAGAGGGAAAGATTCCTCCAGCAAAGCAGAGATCTGCCCTGTGAGATGACTTCCATCCGCAGCAGGAACCTGCACTGCCCAGGCTGGAGCATGAGGCCTGCAGGACAAAAAATTCCTGAAAATTCCTCATCTCGGAGGGAACTCAGCGCCTGTGGCGTGCTGGATGCTGTGCACGCAGGGATTGCTTCGTGTCCCCAAGGGATGTGGCACAGGGACCAGGGGCACAGAAGGGACCAGGCCCAGGGGGAGGGAGGTGGAAGTGCTGGCACAGCAGCCTGTGGCCACTGCTTGCCCCGTGCCCCTTCCCACAGGTCCTCCGGAGCACCCAGAGCGATGCCACCCAACACCTCCACGGAAGCAGAAGCTGCCAAGGACTTTGCATCACTGCATCCTGCTTTTGCAGAGAAGCAAATGTGAAGTCACTGGAGTCCTTTTCTGGACTGAGTCCCTGTCCCTGCACTGTGGCCTGTCTCTTGTCCTCCCCATCCTTCAGAAGGAAAGGTGGAAGCTCAGGGAGAAGCTCCTTCGAGCCTTGTCCTCGCCGTGCTGCCGGGCAGGAGATGCCCGCGCTCTAGGACGTGTTGAGCAATTCACAGAGCAGAGCCACGTTCCCCCAGACTGATGCCATTTCCCAGCAAAGCCCTTGTGGCTCTTGGCTTATGGGTCGCCAGCGATGCCAGACAATAGCAAGCAAGGGGACAAGGGCTCTGGGTGGTACCAGGATGAAGGTGTCCATCCTCTTAACAAGCGTTGCCTGTTCAGAAAAAGGTGAGTGTGCTACGGAGGCAACAGCCACAAATTCAAGGGATCTTCAGCAGATCTTGGAGAGGTGGAGGCTGGAAACATGAGGGAGCATCCACAGGCACGGCAAAGAGCAGCAAGATGAAAAATGATGGTAATTTGCAGGTGAAGAAAGCAATTCCCAAGGTGAGGTGAGATGGGCTTTGTGCTGTAGGATGTGTTTAAAAGCAGGTTGGGAAAAGCAGCTGCATTTCTCTTCTTAGAGGGATTTCCCTGATTTTCTGCCTGTCTTCCGTGCCTCTCTTGCAAGGATCTGTATTTTGCTGGCCCACCCCCAACGCACAGCCTGAAGGACCCATCTTGGAGAGGGGACAGGAGTCATCTAAGGTCACAACCAAACCACTGCAGAGCTCAGGAGACAGGTCCCCTCCACAACCCCAAATCCCATCCCCACCCTTCCACAGCGACCAGCACTACTAGAAAGTCAGTGTCTGCCACACAGCCCATGGGACGAGAAACCAGCCCTAGCAGTGCCTGCCTCCCTCCCTCCCATGCACTTTTCCTTGCAGCAGGACTCACCACCCCCAAATCCTGATAGATCATGGGAGAACAACTTGCCAAGAGAGCCGGGAACGCCTCTGCAGACGAGCTTGGACAGACGGACGTCTGCCCATGGAGACAGGCTGCCTATACAGATATTTATGCAATGCCAGAAAGCAACAACTCAGAGCTGAAATAAATCTACCTGCACGGGTAAAATGCCTTTGCTTGAGCGACGGCTTCCAGCCCTTCCACCAGCAGCATGGTCACCCTGGGAAAGCTGCCTTGGAAACAGTGCACTGGATAAAACCACTTTTTTTTTCCAGAGGTTTGCAGAGTAAATGTTAGCTCTGTGCTCGCTCGGTATTCCCTTGAATTTCAGCAGTGGGACAGGCACCTCCAAAAGAGATTCCTGGTCTCCCACCTTTGGATGGAGCCCAGGCATCTCCCCAGGACCACTCAGCCAGCCCCTGTGGGGGGGAATTCCCTGAAATACCCCCTGTGCAATGAGGATTTGCATAAAAAGCCAGCATCGAACGCTGCTGGGATAACACCCTCCCTTCACCAGCTGAATTTCTCTCTCTCTTAGCTGACGCGGGGTCAAGGCTTGATGACCCGACCTGCAACAAGCTGCACTGGGGTGAAAGCTGCAGCCCAAAATGCACAGAAAAATAACAGACAACATCTGAAACGTCCCGTAACTAAGCATTAAAAAACCCCCCCTAGCCTTAAGGACAGAACCCCGTAAATCCCAGCTTCTTGCTCCTGCTATCTAGCAGCCAGAGAAACGCACGTTATTTGAAACCATCATAAATATTCGGGGATGTCTAATCTCCAAGGGCCGGCAGATTTGATGTGTGGATGCTGTCATCTAGGAACGAGCGTGGAGCAGCAGACATGCACTACTGACTCACACTGCAGAGATGCTGGGAATCAGCTGCAGTTCCCCTGTTTTCATAATCTCACATATTTTATTTGCTTAAGGTTGTTGGTAACTGTTGCTTAGTAGTGGGCCACTGGCCCTTTAACACCTTTCTCCTCCAAGGACAGCCAGCCAAAGTGGACGGCAGAGGATCCAAGAGTGTTTAAAGCCCATGGGGCAGCTCCTGCTTAGCCGACTTTTGGGTCCCTGAGTGCTCCAGGCCCCAAAAATCTGCAGCAAAAATCAGAACAGCACAACTAGTTCCTAGTACATTTGCACTGGATGCACAACCAGCTGGTTATGGTGCTACTGGAGCTGAAACGGGGTTTGGGAGACAAAATCCCCATCCTTGGTGGGACGAGGTGCGTTCCAGGTTCAGAAACACGCTCCCATCTCCCTTCAATGCCAGCTGGAGCCAGCCCGACGGCCAGGATTTGCCACCCGCAGCTGGCATGGCTGCATCTGGACCCGCTGCTGAGCTCAGAGCTCAAATCCTACCCGCAAAAAAAAAAGAAGAACTGGCAATTTTAGCTTTTTTTCTTGGGCGGCTCGGTACAGCCACAAGCCCTCTGGAGGGCACGCAAGGTGAATCTCCGTCTCACCGTTTTAAATGATTTGGGGTGTAGTAAGGAAAGGTCACCCCGAGAGCTCAGAGCAGCAAGTCGGGCTTGGGGAGGCTGCGCAGAAGCGGGTCACGGTGCCCAGGGCCACCTGGGTCCACCTCTGCCTGTGCCCAAGGGCCTTTCATGGGTCCTCTGCTTGCCCCCAGCACAGACAGGACACAAGATGCTGGGGACGGGGAGCTGGATAAGGAAGTTATGAAAGGAGGCAATTCTCCTTGAATTTTCTCTTATTTAATTAAAGCCGCACTTGCAACAGGAAAAAAGAAAAAAAGCCGGTGCCATGTCCCCAGGTGCAGCGGGGATACAGGGTCCTGCCCACCACGAGGAGCTCGCTGAGATGCCACCCCGGCATGCGATGCACGTGGATGAAGGGGCAGTTCCCACGCACAGAGGGAAAATCCTCCCGGGACAGCAGCCCCACGGGCACGGCGGGGAGACCTACCTGTGCCCCTCCACCGCCCAGGGCCGGGGGTTGGCAGGGGGTCTGCTTTGGGCTGGGACGCGGCGGAACAGAGGGATGTTGATTTTAGGGTAACTCTCGTTAAGATTTTCTAGCTATAACGGGACGCAAGGAAACAAGATGCTTCTGAGGTAGGATTAAAAAGGTAATCATGTCGCCAACCTCACTGGGAGTCCCTAGGCCCCAAAATTTCAGTTAATGTTGATATCATGTTTATTTCCATATGGATAAAATCAAGTTGGTTTTTTTTTAAGGACGTATTATTTGCAATGAGGAGCTGGGTATTGCGGGAGTTCACATAAACCCAGAAGCTGGGTGTGTGTCTTCCTCGAAATACACTCTCAGTGTCACAAACTCGGGTGCTTCTGCAATAGGAAAATTAAAACTCCTGTGAGGCAGAAAATGCAAAATTTGGGGACAGACCTGAAGACAGGTTGAGGGTCTGTACGAGCACTAAGCTCGATGCAGTAGTTGAGTTGTCAGCTCATTTCTAACCGCTGTAAAGCAATATATGCTCATCTTATCCCAGGAATAGTCCCAGGAACTCATCATCTTGAACGAGTTAATTGCATCTGGTTAGAAAGAAAACCTCTTCTGTATATTTTTCTTTCATTTACGATAAACAAAAATGCATGTTTTCATGGTGTGACTTTCTGTAAATTAAACAGCACTGACGAGTCATCAGCTCCAGTGTGGATCTGTCTGCATAAGGGTTACTGGGTTTAGCCTTCAGGCAACTGCTTAACTAAAACTTTGCTCTGTCCTAAGTTTTTAAATTAATGCACAAAAGCCATTTTTAACAGAAAAGGTAGGACCCAAGCCTGTGAGCTGCCGATGCTAACGTGCACAGGCTCTAAGAGCGAGGATGATAAAAGCTTGACACAGTTGCTTTGCAAAGCCCCAGAAAACAATATTTTTAAATGTTATTAAAACTGCCCACGTATTTTTCAAAGGGGGACTAGAGGATAAGGACTAAAGGCAGCTGGGTTCTGCTTTCCTCGCCATTCCCGAGAGCAGTTTTCCAGCCCTGCTCTCCCGGGAGGTCCGTACCTGGGCGCAGGGGCCGGGCAGGGCTCGTCGGGGCATCGCCGTCCCCGGACGCCGCTCAGCAAACTTTCAGGCTGCAGAGCGAGCACGAAACACCGCCGTGTTTCCAGAAACATCCCCCTTTCCCCACCCCCAGCATTTCCACAACCCAACCGCCGGCGATACAGAGAAACCCAAGGGATTTTTCAAGTGAATGCCCTCACCTTTCCCGCGGAGCCGGGAGCTGCCCTTTGCTGTCTTTCTAGTCTCTCACTGCACTATCTCCAGTCTTCCCGCAGCTCCCGCAGAGCTGGAAATATCATTAAGCTCCAGTGAAGCAAAAAAAAAAAAAAAAAAAAAAAAAATCCCAGGGAAAGCGTTGCAATATCCAAAGGGAGGGGAGCGAAGCGAGCGGGACGGCCGAGCCCCGGGTCCCCGCGAGCCCCGCTCCACCTGCACGCGCCTTGTTGGGATCCGGCGATACCGTCCGGCGTGGAGCAGGCATGAATACTTCTCTGGTGTCTGCTGATGACTTCACTTCATTAGCATGCTCCTGATAGTTCTCTCTGACTGTCTTTTTTACTGACTTTAAGGCTCTGCTAATCAAAATACTGTAGCGTTTAACTATTTCCTGACTCCAGGGTTTTGAAAGATGAAAATCCGCGGGGCAACAAAACCCGAATGGGAGCAGAAACACGAGCCACAGCGTGCGCCGGCCCCAGCCTCCATCCAAGAGTAATTTGTGCTGTTGAGGTTTGCAGGTCACGACTCCGAGCGTGTTCCAGTTTTATCTACTTAACGAGGGCGAAACGCTCCTCTGCTGCGCGGGACCTTTTAGCGCAGGCGGATGCAAAGAGGAAAGTGCCCTTCCACCTTTGGGGATGAGATTTACCCCCTGTAACTGTTTTTATTTAAAGACAGCTCAGGCAGAGGGTGAAGCAGTTCATGCCCTTATTAACCTGTGACACTGCATCAAATGTCCCTTCAAGATGGGGTGGTGCGACCAGCTGGGTCCCAGGCGATGCCACCCTCCAGAAGTGCCACTGCTGCCTTCACCTTCTCGCTCACGTGCTTCAGGAGCACAGCTGAGTTTCGGAGGGGAAGAAAAGCTGCACAACCCCTGGGTTAGAAAGGGGAAAGCAAAGCACAGAAAAATAAAGCAGCTCTGCTGAGAGCGTGTGGCAGGGACAAGGAGTCCGCTCAGGGCTCTCAGGTGCCAGCCTCATGTTTCCTCCTTAGGGTTTCTAGCTGGTTTGGAGTCCATGTCAGGTTTTACTTTAACAAAGAAAAACAGGAGTGGATTTTGCAACAGTAGGATAAGAAAAAAAAATTTTAAAAAGAGACTGCATAAAGCACACGTGCAGTTTTTCCTCGGTGCAGGTACCCACGCGGTGTGTTGGTGTTCCGGCGCGCACACGCGCGTGCCTGTCAGTGTTCGCACACACGTGCCCGTGCCCACCCCATGCAGTGCCGGTGCAGGTGGGTGCTGTGCCCCGGCACGCGTAGATGCCACGATGACACACGGTTCTGCACACGTGTGTGCACATACATGGGGTGGGAACACGGGGTTTAACCATTTGCGACCCTGCTCTGAGCACCAGCGCTATCCCCAGGAAAAAAGCCATGCCTGCGCTCTTACTCAATTAACACCCTTTGGCTATAACTGAGAAAACTGGCCCCAAAAAGCCTTTAATAAAGGCCTGCTGTGAGCTTTGGGAAAAGCATCCGAAGCTGCCTTAGCAGGAGCAGCTGTGGGGTCCGTCGGGCTGGAGGCCTGATTCATACCCAGCAAAATGAGGTCAGGAGCAGATGAGTCTCCGAACGTTCATTTCTTCGCACAGGAGGTGACCCACATTTTTTACTCCTGATTCACAGCTCAGCTGCAGACACAGCTATCTTTAGCCCCAGAGAGAGACGCAGAGAGGCCGAGGGCCCCTCTGCAAAAGCTGTAAGGTCCAGGCTTCCGAGGGCTATCATTTTTTATGATTGTATACACACCTTCCCCTGTTTTCTACGGCGTCTTTTGGAGGAGAGCAGGACAAGCTCCAAGCGCAGGTTTGATGCACTAACCAGAAGGAAAAGTCCTACCCCGGCTCCAGGAGGATGGGGGGACACCCCAGGATGCACCCACTGGGTGCCCACCCAACTGGAGCCCATGGCAACCCATGTTGGGACCCACTGGAAGTGGGGCCATTAGGAGAGGGGGGTTTCCAAAACCATCTCGCTGATGGTGATATTTGGGTTGATGGGACTAAGGAGCCACCAGCACCCATCCTGCAATCGCCCCCGAGATGGGGGCTGGTCATTGTCCGGTCATTGTGTCCCCCCAGAAGACAGGGCCTCTGTTTATGCTGATAAGGGCAGAGGATGCTAAACAAATCTGTTCCCTGCTCCAGCTGGTCCCAGCGAAACTCCCAGGCGTTTTCCCGTGCCGTGGAAGAAACTCTTGCGGTCGTGGCTGTATCCAGCACCCAGAGTGCAGTCGCACAAACGATAACATTTTAGCAATGTTTATCCTTCTCCTTCAGGGTGGGATTTTTTTAAAATCTGTTTTCAGAGCCCTAAAGCACATGTTTACTTTCATGACGAGTAAAGTCTCCAGCGCTGGCGCGGGGGAGCCTCCAGCGCTGGTGTGAGGTTAAGCATGTGCTTAAACTCTGGGCTTGGGCTAAAAATGGCTTTTCTTTTTTTTTTTTTTTTTTTTTTTTTGTTTTTTAAGTGAGGCCACAACACAGCAAAAAACCCATCCCTGGGACTGTTACACAACAGCAATGGACATAAACAGAGGGTTGCTCCCTGCAGCCACCTCCACCCTCCTTGGGCAGAAGCTTGCAGAGAAAAATAGACTTTAAAGCTGGCTCTAAATAGCCCCAATTCTGATCTGCAACCTGTCACCTGAAGACATTACTCAGCATCCAGAAACAGCTTTGTGCCTTTTTGGCCAAACACTGGCACAAATTGCCTGTCTAAATACACTGACCTTCTCACAGACCAAGTAGTCTCCAGGAGAAGTGAGTCAGGAAGCTCAACAGGGTTTGCTGGATCCTCCAAATCACGTCAAGCTGTGCTTAGAAGAGATTAAGGAGCTAGGACAGATCTCCCGGCATCCTGAGATCCTCTTCCACTGCCAAACAGCAAATGGCCACTGGTTACACCTTATTTCATCCTACTGGGATGGACGGGAGGGCGTTTCTCCGCTAGTTGTTGCTGCAGGTGGGAACATCCCATCAGGGACCACGCTGGCAGTCTTCCTTACGGCTTGCAAACCCATAATATCCCCCTCTCACAGCAGCGAGGACTCTGCTGAGATCACTATATCAGATATATCTTCACCGTAACCTTGGTTTCTCTCACGGGTTTGGGTGGCCTCCCTTGGAAAGCACGTAGCTCCCAACAATTCCTTTTCCTAAAGTCAAGAAACAGCAATTTAAAAGCCATAAACCCCAAGCAAAGCTGCTTAAACCAGCAGTGTCAGATCATGACCAGAGGGAGGAAGCCCCCGCACGCACCCAGCTCGCACTTGTAGCGTAACCGCAAAACAAATTTGCAGGTCTGGCGTTTGTTTGAGAGTTAACGTGGATGAGCACAGAGAATGAATTTAAAGCCCAGCAGCTATTCCTGCCTTGTCCCATGCACGGACACTGATCACACAAAGCTGACACCCTGCCAAGCCCCCAGATCAGGCAGGTTGGGACGAGTGGGTGCTCCCTGTCCATCCCTCCCTTCCCCTCGCAGCTATACCATGGAATATGACTCAACTATTTCATAACAAACACAAGTCGGGTAAAACCAAGGGGCGGGGGGGGGGAAGCAGCAGCAGCACATGCTTTCTAAAATAATAAACATATAAAAATGTTAATTAAATCATGCTTTTCAACAGAGAACGATGGGAAAATACTTTCACACAATGCTGAAATCAACACAGCTTCCTTTTTTTTTTTTCCATGTCTCCTTGCAGCCAAAGAGATGCAAAGACCAAGAGAGATGCGGGGCGCACACTATGCAAGTGCTGCCAATTGAAGAGAGCCACTTTCTTCTGCAGGAAAGAAGCACCTTCTGCGCTAACAGAGGATGCCAAATAACTTAACGTGCCATGAACGCCACTCTAAATGAGTAAACAGAGATATGAGACCCAGATGTTTGATACTGGCCTCTAATTTTGTGCATCCACAACCTCCTGGTTGTTCTTGCAAACCGCAGTGGGGAAGTTAAAAGCTTTGGGGCACCTGGGAGCATCATTCCTCCAAAGAGGGCACGGGTGAAAACCCAGCCTTGCAATTTGGGGCAAATAGCTCCACAAGCGGTCAAGTAGGCACCTGGGAGGGTGAAAGGCTTCTGCAGTGTCTGGTTATTCCCTCGCAGGATGCGTGAGGTCAAGCAGTTCAGGGCAGCTGGGGAAGTCTGAAGGGGCTGAAATCCTTTTTAGCCATAGCAGGGCCTTGGAGCACGTCCACCCCTTTCAGTAACAAACCTCGTTTGTCCTTCCTCAGGAATGCTGCGCTGTTTTAAGGACAACTGCCTTCCTGGGTCCCCCCACGAGGTGAGCCTACCTTGCAGAGGGGTCTGCTTGGTCTCATCTCTGCTTCTGCACACCCCCGTCTCCCCCAGAGCTCTGCAATGGTGCCAGCACCAGCAATTAAAAGGTGCTCGTGCCATGTGAAAATTTATGGAATAAATTTACGGATATTGCACAGCTTGTTCTCCTTATGTCTCCTTTCAGATCCTGAAGACCATGGGTTCAGAACAGTTGGCTGCAGAGGAGCAATGAGCCCAGGCTACCTCTGCTCATCTCTGCCCAAAGCTGGGAAATGAAGGATCCTGGGTCCCTCCTGGACACATCTGCCCCAGCAAGACCGATGCCTTATCTCTGAAGGCAGCAGATGGAGGGGGGCAGGCACGGGAGGGCAGAAGCAAATTCCTCTGCCGTTGCTCACCACTCGTAATGACTTTATGGTCTAGTCATTCCTGCAGCTCTCCTTTCTGTGGCATTACTCATGCTGCTGCAAGCTTCTCGGGAGAGCTCTGGTGTCAGGCTTCCCCAGTTGCCTTCCTTAGTGTCATGCGTGACCAAAATATCCTACCTCCTCCTCTAGAAGAACCCACTAATAGTTGATGAGCTTCTCCTACAGCCTCCGCAAAGGTCAAGTGTGGATGCTTGGTGACTATCAAGCCTTCCCCACCCCACCAGGACTTTACCAGCTATAAAACATATAGACTATATCTTTAGAGGCTTTGTGTGGCTCTTTGTTGGCTCTCCAGCAGCTCTGCCCTTCCTAAAGTGCTTCTGGTGGCAATAGGCCAGGGACACCCACAGAGTGTGTAGGCATGGGACGGGCTCGGTTATCGGTGGTAAGCTCCTCGCCAGCCGCCGGCTGGCACTGCATCGATTCAGGCTTTGCTATTTAAAGCCTTAAGCATTCGTGGAAAAAAACCCCAGAGTGAGTGAAATGGCAAGGGAGATGGAGGTACACAGCAGCAAGAGGAGCAGAAACGGCTCTAAGGCTTTCAACAGCCACGTTGTGCTGATTTCTCGGGATTCTCCGAATGCTTCCTCGGTGCTTACTGAGAGAACAACCCTCTCGGAGCCAGCCCAAAAAGCAACAGGCGACTCCTTTGAAACCTGCCTATGAAGTTGCCGAACAATAGACCAGCAAGATCCCATGGAGGGGCTCCCGCCTGCACCAAAGGCAGAACGGTGACAAAAAGACAAAGGGGAAGGGACGTGGAAGCAACGGGCTTCCTAGAAACCCAGCAGCCACTGTGCACATGGCTTCTGTAGCAAGGAGGAGGCATTTAGTGGCCTCTGTGTTGTGGGGAGATGCTTTGGGATGGTATTGAAGTGGCCTGAGTCAGACAAAAGCACTTTGACAATAACGTTCTGAGGCCAGAAATTAAATCTGAACAAAAAGTTGGAACTCGCTCAGCAGGGATAATACGGCATGTGTAAGAGCTTGCTGACTCCCAGCTGTTTGGAGAAAGCCATCCTTGCCACCATCCCCAGAGCTTTTCCTCCACCCTCTTGTAGAAAGTTCATCCCAGTTCTCATCCTCTCAACCCCACCAACTGATGCTGTCATTCCAGAGCAGAAAGACTCTGGCTCTGCTGTCCCCACCCCTCGTCAGTTCTCCCTATGCTTTGAGTGAGGGCAAGATCCTCCTACGCAACGCCATGGTGAGCTCTTACAACACAGAGCTGCCCTCAAGAGCACGGCTACAACAGTCACAGGGACTTGTGCAGATGGAGCCAGAGCCTTGAACACGGACAGGAAGCCCATGACCAAGATGCTAAGCTTTGCTTCTGCAAGAAAACCCCTGCTGAAGTGGGCCAAGAGTTCAAACGCTCATCTGAGCAGAGACGTGCTCCTCTGGTGACGTGGTATGGTTGGAGAAGAGCGGGTCGGAGTGTCACACCACGCACTCCCACGTACCCCAGGACCTCTGTCCTGAAGACAGGAGCTCCAGAGGTCAGACCTGATCTCAGATGCACAGTGCTCCCATCCAGCCTCCTCCTCCCCGTCTCTAGAGAGACTTTCTTGAGGAACGTTTCTGGCAGAGCTTTCTCACCATATGCAATAGAGCCCTGATAAGGGGATGCAGCCCCAGTTGCTGACCCCAGCTTCACATCAGCGTGATCCACTGAGCAGTGGGTCTCCCAGGCAGCCCCACTGTGCTTCCAAAACAAGCCTCCCTGTGAAACGCTTGATAGCCAGCATGTGTCTCCAGCTATAACGCAGGCACGAGCCAGAAAAGCCGTCAACATCAAAGACTAGATCCATACATCCAGTAACTCGTGACAGCGGGGGGGAAGAGACAGCCCCCAAAATCGGGCAGAAAACTGTCAAACTGCATTCTTGGGAGCAGTTTTGTTGACACCATTTCTGCCAAGGGGAGAGGGACAAGTCAATGAGCAGAGGCCGCTGAGACAGTACAGAGGGTCACCAGGAAAAAATGCAGATGCCATAAACAGCAGCCGTGCAAGCAAAGGACACGATGGGAAACGCTTCCAAACTGCTTCAGAAGCAAAGAGGCAGCACTTCACTCCAGACGAAAGTAAACAAGCCCCACGAAGGGATGGATCCAGCCCCTTCTCATAAGGCTGCTGCTGCCCTGAGCATCTCCAAATGCCTCACTGGGGGCTGAGAAAAGAAAGCAATTTAACCGAGAACCAGCCAGATCGAGTCACGTTTCCCAGTCCCTGCGATATGTGCGTATTTCAGCAGTCACAGAACAATTTTCTTCATACATTCATCACCCTTTGGAAGCTGGAAAACCCTTTTTTCCCTCCTCTCATGCCAGGGTTTGTTTTCCCCCATCGCCTAAGACAGCAGCTTGTTGCTGTAGGGCTGCTGCTGAAGGTTGGCTGGAAGTTCACCAGTCTGCGATGGGGGAAGGCTTGGAAAAGTTGTATATTTTCTTTTGCAGTTATATATTTGTTTTTGTTGTGGGTTTTTTTTGGTATTTTTTGTTTTACTGGAGTGATATTTTTGATGATTTGCAGTGGGAAGCGAGGAGCAATACAACTATTTTTTTCACAGTCTCAGGCAGGAGTGAAGAGAGTTTCCAAACACCTGCAGTCAGATTATTTCCTACCCAGCAAAGCGGACACAATCCCCTCTCCTGTCCTGCTTACCCAAACCCGCATCATGCTTATAAATATCTTTATCAAAAAAATACCATCTCCGAGGGGCGATGGGACAGCCTGGCACAGCAAGAGCAGCTCTGGGACCCAGCACAAGTCCTGGGAGCATCCAGGGAGAGGCTGATCCCTGGGCAAAACCAGCACAGACTAATAAACCAAACGAGATTTGCTGCTCATAGTGATACCTGCTGAGAAACCCCATTCCCATGGAGAAAGGTGACTTTTCCAGCACAAGAACCACCGTTCAGCACTTCTCTAACCCCAACACCCAGTAAATCATCCCAGAAAAATGACTGATTTTTTTTGGTTCATTGCAAACTCCAGTGAACCTGGAGGGGGGAAGCACTCTGAGGTTAGCTCAGAGCAGAAATTTGAGGCTTGATGAGCTGAAAAGCTGTGGGAAAAACCTGTTTCAGGGTGAGCACAGTACCTCATCCAGACCACATCCATCTCAATTATTGTGGCATTTTGGCCTTTTCAAAGGAAACCGAGGGTGCTCTCATTCCCAGATGGGAGTTTGAAATGTTTTGAAATGTTCCAGGTATTTTAGGATGCGTTTCCCTTCGATCCCTGAGGTAAGCGGGGCAGGATCCACGCGGCAGCCCGCAGCCGTGTGCTTCCTTTTCCCTTCTATAAAAACCATTCTGGCCAAAATTTCCCTTCCATTTGCACTGCTTCATTAAGGACAGGTCGGATTTCTTAGGACTCTCGTCTTTCCTTTTGTTTTGTTTCCCAGGGATTTCTCCACCGGCTGCCTCCCCGTCTTAGCTCCTGGCGTTCAGGCACAGTAATATCCTCCAGGAAGCCGGAGAGATGTGATCTTAAAAAAATAACACAGCGAGCACCTCGATTTTCATCTCTGGCCTCTAAGATCCATTTTCTTTGTAGTAAAAGGGACTCCGATGCCCCACAGACCCAGCTTTGCCAAGCACTTAAGCCCAGCCATAATACTAAATGGGTTCAAACCACCTCCTGGAGTCAGCAGAGCCAGTGATGGGCTTAGAGCACCGCGGGCACCGGAGCAGCAATACTTTGGGAAAAACCACCTCTTTTGGCTCCTACATCCCAGCAAAGACCCGCAGAGCATTAACAACCATTGCAACTCTTTATAACCATGATACCCTGGGAAATAAGCTGTCCTTGCCGGGTGGAAAATGCCACTGTCCAGGCAGGTTCTGCAGAGCTGGCTCTGGCCAAGGCATCATTCCTGCATCTCAGCGCATCGTGTCGCCGTCTGACAGACCCTGGATGGGTTCAGGCCTTGGAGAAAAGCCACCTCCAAGCATTTTCAAAACCTAAGACCTGTACTAGCCCTCCCCTTCGTCTTTTTCTGGCAGCTTTTTAATGAATACTCCTGTTAAAAACAAAGGAAATTACATTAAAAAGGAGCATGTTAAAATAGCTTTAAGGGTCTGACTTTAACTGACACCTACAGTTACAACACGTTTTGCCAGAGCGTGAATCATGCACAGATTATCGGCCAACATGGGTGATTTCCATTATGCAGCCTGGAGTAGTTCAAGTCTGCTGGGCTGTTTGCACAGAGCTTGGCACAACTCGCTTGGCTCTTCTCCCACTGGTGGTATAATTTCATTTAAAAGCCTTCGACTATTGTAGCCCTCTAAAGCAATAGAAACCAAGGGAGGGGGAAAGGGGGGGAAAAAAAACCCCACATTTTTTGTGGCTGGCCTGAACTTGAAAATAGAAATCTTCCAGCAGAAAGCAGAGAAAATGTGTCTTTCGAAGACATGTGTCTTCGCTTGCCGACCATAGCAGGGAGAGGGGTATATTTATTGGCTTATTAACCACTAAGGCACAAGGAGATGATTTTTTAAGCAGCACCTTAGCCCACTGAGTTTAGGAGCTTTCGGATGCATTTGGACCCCACACAAAAGTCACTTCTCCCTCCATACGTGACCCCCAAAATTTACATCCAAACTCCAAGTATATCCAAACTTTCCAGGTCTTCTCCTTGCTCCGGCGCTCGCCCACATCCATACTTCTCAAGCAGATCCTCCCTGCCTTCCTGCCAGCTTGGACCGAGCTCGCGGGAGAAAGTCAGCCAAAAAAAGCCATTTCTGGGATATTTTTTAAAGGTTTGGTTTGGAATTTTTGCTCCTTTTTGACACATACACCAGCAACAGCGCTGAGGGAAAACTTGTTGCTTGAGAACAGTGCTAGGTCAGAACATTTGATTTCTAATAAAAACGTAGTTATTTTCCAATTTTACAAAGGAAATGAAAATTTAAAGTTTGGTCAGATGAGGCGTTTTCACTTACAATTCCCGCCTAATCTGGCCTTAAGGGAAAGCCCCAGCACGTTTTGTGGGGTGGGAGATGGGGGTCCATCCCCTCACGTGAGAAGAGGACACCTCACACCACACAGGGCAAAGTCCCTGTCAAAAATGCCAGGTTTAGATTGGCGCCCGGTCCCCCTGGAAGCTGGCACCAATTTTGCATCCTCTGCTGCCTGGTTATTTTATTCCTAATAAATATTCCCCCCTTCCCAAGCCCTTGCAAGAATCCCAGCCTGGCTGGGCTCAGGGACCCACAGACCTAAAGCGACTCTTCAGTCTTACAAAGCAGCAGCCAAATCCCAGGGCACTGCCCCAATTTGCTTTATTTTTTCCAGATATAGAGATGATTTGAACCATACAAAGATGAGACGTTCATCCCACCCCAGCATCCAACTGCTGCCGGATTGTCATCTTGTTTGGGGCGCTGCCGCCGTCGGCTGCATCTCCGCGCGGGCATCGACCGCAGGCAGCTGGAACGTCCCATGCCCCCCCCTTCCCCAGGGGCTAAACAGTCCCAGTCAGCACTAGAAATACCACCTGGGAAATATTTGGAAAAATATTTGTCTGCTAGGACACATGCCTGCTCCATCTGGGGACCAGGCGAGGGCTCCTGCGCTTCCTAGGACGCAGCGGAGAGGCAGAGCGTGCTCGGGGCGTGCAGCCCGGAAAGCCAACGTCGGCTCTTCATCAGCACGCGGGTGAAAACCTGCAAAGGCTGAGCTGAAAGGGCAGGTACCTCCACGGAGCTCGCCAGCGTCTGTCAGCGGTGGCTGGCTGCCAAACCCCTCCTTTTCAGTCTGCTACTGCTGAATTTTCTAACAGCCCGCGGCTCCGTGGTTTCACGTGAGCATCTTCTGCCTCGACCATTGTTCCCAGTCCCACCTGCTCCAGCTTCAACCCCTGCCCCAAAGGCTTCGGCAACGAGTCGCAGCATGTGGGATTCTTTTTTTTAGCAGCCTGACACATGCCAAACCTGAGAAAGGAGCTTGATAAACCCAAGGTCAGGAAGGAATTTTAACTCTGCTTAACTGCTAGGAGGCAAATCAGATCCGTAACGTACCTAGACGGGCAATACAAAGAAGGGAGACAGATCGTGTGGGAGCAGATCGGTAAAAGCTACAGAAAATATAAAGGGATTAGCTTGATTTTTTGTTTGGGTTTTTTTGGAATCACATGTTCTGCCAGGCTTTCTTGGAGGCAAACATTTTTGTAGCGCAGCCAGCCTTGCCAGCCTCAAGTATGCAAAAGTCCTGAGTCAGATTTCGAAAGGCAAAGCGATACTGACTTAAAAAATAATTAGACTGAAAAAAAGGACTTGATTTTCTATTCTAATCTCTGTCCTCGCTCTTACAACATTTTTTTTTCGAGTTTCCAGTTACATCATTTTTATTCGAAATGAATCCGCGAACCTTTGTGAATCCCCTGCCTCCAGCAGCTGGTGCTTCGAGAGACCCAGCGAGTAGCGCAGGATTTGGGGTACTGCTGCCAAGGCTGGGGGAGCTGCATTTCTGCAGGGGGGCTGCTTTCGGCGCTCATTTCCTCTGCTCTGTCCCTCTCCCCATCTCGGGTCTGGATCCGGCCACTGGTGGGGATGAGCTGCAGCGCCCAGCACTGCCGTGCTGGTGCCGTACCTGCGGTTGGAGGGGAATCCTCCTCCGGAGCGGTCCAGCCAGCACCTATTGCAACCGTGGCCTCCGTGCCAAAGCCTACAATTGGGAATAAATCCCTTCCCTGCTTTCGGCTGCTGGATCCAGCGCTTCGGCCAGAAATCTGGCCGGTGGGTTCGAGCCCGTCGTGCCTCGGCCGCCGCCTCTCGCGCTGCCCTCCCTTCCAAGAAAAATGGAAACAGGAGACGAAGGAACTTTCCTACGCTGCATCCAGCTTTGCCCGCTGCCAGATTATCATCATGATATTATATTAACGTGCAAATCATGATTGCTCACAATAAAAAACATAAAAAGAACAGAACGTGCGCGCCAGCGAGCAGCAAAGCAGAAAGCGCATGAGCTCCAGCTCAGCTTTGGCAGGACCTGCTGCAACGGCAAAGCGCAGATGAATCAGGACGGCGTCACTGAAAGGCTCCGGCTCAGCCCCGCGCAGGATTTTCCCCCCCCCCCCGAAAACATTTTTAGCAGTCAAAAGCCCCCTCTCCTTCACTGCCTTGGGCTGTGTTTTGCCCAAAGGGGCTCCCTGAGCTCCGTAGGGGATGCATCTGCACATCGGGGTCATCAGGGCTTTCCCCCAGCAACACAGGCCAGAAGGGAGATGTGAGATGGGTTTATTTGGTCTGATTTAGGGGGGGTCAAGAACAAGTTGAAACAGATTCTTTTTTTTTTTTTTCTTTCAAAGATTTGATAATGTCTAAACTGATCAGTTTTAAAAAGCAACAGTAGCCTCAGGAGGCAGAATTTCCGCCCATAAAACATTCATTTAAAGTGCTTATAGGTTCAATCCTCTGACTTCTGGTTTTCTGCATGAAAAAAGCTGAAAGCAGCAAATGCTACATCACCACTTGCATTTATACAGGGCTTCCCACCCTCTGACAATCCCAAAGCTTGAGAGATTGATGTTGCTTTACAAACCACTGACAGCGCAGACCCACGCAAACACATCGCCGACGTTATTAAAGGAACATTAAAAGTTGCAACAAGCAAAGTTAGGAAATTCCAGAATTGCCGTTTCCTGGGCAACCTCAAAAAGCTTCTTTGTGTCTTTGCATTTCCATACCTGCTCTTGCTGCCGGCCCCCTCCCTCCCCCTGCAGCAAGCCCGCTCTTGCCCGTCCATGCCCTGGCCACGGGCTCCCCCAGCCTTCCCTGTGCCCAGTGCTCCCGAGTTGGTTCGGGAGGCAGCTGGTACCCCGATGGATGGGTTATTTGGGGAGGGAGCCCTGGGGATGCCCCCACCCCTGTGGGAGGATGAAGGTCCCGTGGTGTGCCGAGCACAGGCGCACACGCTCTGCAGCGGCGGAGTCCCCGCTGATGTAAAATGAAGATGCCGGGTGGATTTCTGTGGTTTGAAGAAACAGTGAAACTGAAATCGGGTCCCAAGCTGAGGCTGCAGCTATTTTCCAGAGCTATTTTCAAGCGGTATCAGTTCCACCCTGAAACGCAAAGGCTTTCTACAAATACCCCCAACCCACAACTCACCAAAAATACCCTCTTATCACCCAAAAGCATCTGCATGGTGTCAGCGTGTGTGGACACACACAGGCTGGGGAGGAACAGAGAGGACGAGACTGGCTGAGAATTCAGATAAAAGTAGGAACAAAACCCCATCAGAACTGTTTTGGGCAAAGCAGTGTTGCAGATCCTGTCTCTTAACTGATGTTTATTTTTTTCCATCCATCCCATCACCATTGAACCTGAGGAACCGGTGCTGAGAAAGACTTGGGAACCTGAAGAGAAAAGCAAAGAAACTTCTTTCAGGACCCACCTCAGGATCTTAGAGAAGAATAAAAGCAAAGCGTGGCTTGGGCACACCACGGGGCGTGGCGTGGGCACATCGGCCTCGGGTCCTGATGTCCCAGGAAGGTTGTGTGTGTTTGTGTGTATGTCCAAACATCCACACGCCCTTAGATACACACAATAAACTCAGCAACGCAGAGTGCCAGCTTCCTTCAGCTCCGCAAGTCCCAGCCTAAGTGAGCTCCAGGAAAATCAAAACAAGGTAATTAAGAGCAGATTTGGCCCTTAGCACTTTTTGTATACAAAACGTTTTGGAAACTAATTAAACCACCGTCCAAGGCAATGCCGTTACGTCTCCAGAATGCTGTGAATGTACTGGCGAGTGCCTCTGCCTGAGGACGGGGAAAGCATCAATAACCCCAAACTGGGTGTGATGGAGCTGCCACATCTGACACCCCCAACATCTCGCAACCAGCCTGCAGAGGCAGGCGTTGGATTTACGAGGTGTCAGAGACAGAGAAGGGGATGTCACTCGCAGAGGATCATCCATTTTGCCCCCCCCAGAAGCCACACTGTGTGTTTTTAACCGAGCTCCAGCCAAAGGGAAACCTGGCTTTCTGCTGGTGGGGAGCTGGGCTGGGAAGAACAAGTCACTGCTACTGGGGAGAAAGCAATGCTGCGGAGAGGCTCCGGGGCAGAGATCACGCCTCTGTTACAGACATCAGAGCTTCTCAAACTACAAAATATTCTGATATATTAGAAGAGGGACCGGTGCCAGAAAACTCTTTTGCAGGAGGTGTTGGAGTGGGCTGGGAGCCGGAGCGACCTGGGGACTGCTCTGGGGCATGACTGGCTTTTTGGTGACCCTCACGTTTGTTTGTGTTTTCATTTAAGCAATGGAAACAGAAAAATGTTCCTTTCCTGAAAAGCTTAGCAAAGCTGCCCTCAAATGGGAGGCAGCAAAAACTGAAGCTGCAGGACGGGAATCGCGGAAAGCACCATCAAGGGACTGAAAACGAGGAGCTGCTGACTCAGCAGGATGGGGAGAGCAGGGGCAGCCCCATGCAGGTGCTTCGTGAGGGCTTCCTATGGTGGGTTTTGCAAAAACCAAGACATCTGGATGGAAGACAATATATATTTACGCTGTGATGTATAGCAAATGCATGGAAAACATCTCACCTACACGCCTGTACGAGGAGGAGCAGCCTCCAGCCACCATCCTTATCTCATCTGCATCCCTCTGGGCAGCCTGCAGCAGCATGCTGGGTCAGTCTGCAGCTCATTTCCCCCAATTTATGATGAGGAAATGGATTCTTAGCTCCTTTGTTCCCCCGCAAAGGCTTTGAGCTCTTTGGTGGCCTGTCCACGGGATATGCCAGCCTGCTCAGATAGCAAATCCCTGCGGAGGTCGTGCTGGCCCCAGGTGGGACCAAATTCGTCCTGCTGGTGTCTGCATCCCAGCAGCATTCCCAGTGACTGTATCCCAGTGGAGATGGACAATGTGGTGCCCCAAAAACCAGGCCAGGCTGATGGGCAACCACAGGGCTACAAAGAGGAGTAATGAAATAGGAGTGAAAGTGCTACTTGGCCAAGACGTGTAAATAGGAGGAACAGAAAAGGAAGAAGAGGTGGCAGAAAGAGCGGGGCTGAGTATGGAGGTAATTATTGACACACATACAGATAATAATGGATGCAGATGCTAATTCCCAGGGGCACAGCATGCCCCACTCCACGGGAAAATGAAGCACTGCAAAGAGGATGCTTCCAAAAGGCCCCTTTATTCGCCCTCTAAGATTTTGGCATCCCGTCTTTCTGAGACGGTTGACACCCCAAAACTGGCCTGGACCCATACTAGAAATGTTTCTTGGGAGTTGAAGCCACTCACGCTCTCTTTCCATTTTCAAAGTCTCTACAAATAGTTCAGCTTTGATATAAAAATATAAGCAAAATACGTGGTGGGGTGACAGGAAGGGGAAATGCCCCGCTCTTTGTCTCCAATAAATAAATTAAACCCCAACTAGGCTGAACTTTGCCTGGCCATGTATTTTATTACTAATTCAAATTATTTATTGATGTCTTGAGATGGTCCCAATCATGGCGTGAAGAGACTCAGCCATAGCCACCGCCCAAAATCTCAACCATGTATCTGAGCAAAGCGTTTGCTTCAGCTCCCATCTCCAGAAAATAACAGATAGAAAGAATTAAATTGCAGGAAAATAAAAATGCATAGTATTTGTCACTACTTCTACACCACAGCCTTCACCTTTTGTTTTTTTGCTCAGCAAAACCAGGCAGAAATGATTTTCTCTGTCTGCTTTTTCTTGGTCAACCCTTTGACATTCAGACCTTCTTGGGAGGAAACCCAGTAAAGACTGACCTTTCTTGAAACGCTCATAAACCTTTTCTAACTTTTCCTTTTGCCATAATGTTTTGTGTTTTTATTGGGACCCGAATGGAGACTTTTCCCCCTTTTTTATTTTCCTCCCCTTTTTTTGCCACTGAATCTGACAGCAAACATCCCGGAGGAGGGGGAGTTTTCCACCCTTGTCTGGTAGCAAATTCTTTATGTTTCATTTTAGCCTTTTGTGGCTTCAAAGAGAGAGCTTGAACTCCAGAAAGGGTCCAGATTGGCCAAGGAAATATGAAACATCGTAATATTTCTAATGTTAGAAGAATTTTTAAAAGGTTACATAGTGGAAAAACAAAATATGAAAACCTTGTGGAAGCAAGGAGGTTCCTCGAATGCTCCTGCCAGCCCCCCTGCTACTGCAAAAAAGGGCAAAAGAGGGGGGGAAAATGTCAAAAATCCCCCTTAAAAGCAAATTTCACCAAACAGAAGGAAAAGCATTTTAAATCCTGCAAAGCAGAAAACGCTCCAAAATGGTAAAAAGCTTTTCTCAACGTTTTTCCCATAGCTGACCTATTCTAATCATCATTTTCACTCTCTTTTTCTGGCACGCCAGCCCCAAGCCGCTGTGTGCATGTCCTTAAAGCTGCCTATGGACTTTCAAAACCTATTTTAATGGAAATGAAGCAGTAATGGAAACATTTCGATTTCCTATTAGCTTTCCTAAAGCCTTTTTACTACAAACCCCTAAACTTTGGGCTTAAGCCTTGCCGACAGATGCATCTCTTTAATTCCATTTGCTGTTGGTTTGCAGGGCTGGCCTGACCCAAGCCCTGAGCGTGATGCTTTGAGCTGGCAGAAAAATCCAGCAAACCATCACCCCTGGGTCTGCAAGCCTCAGCAGGCAGGCATTCACTTTGGGTACAGGCAACAGCATTTCTGGGAATATTTTATTTATGCAGAAAAAAATAATGCCAGCAAGAAGCTGAGGTATCGACCCTGCCCATCACGAGGAGCTCAAATCACCAAGCAACATGCATGGGTGTTTTCGGGCACATCACTCCTAAACAGCTCTAATAGAAACCAGGCACCAGTTTATTCGCTTCTCCCTCTGGCTTATCAAATGAGGTGGATATTGCCACTTCGTTCCCCAGCCAAGAAAAGCTCCCTTTCTTTCTCTTTTGTTTTTAGCTGTTCTTTCGCTTGAAGAATGAGGTGGTTTATGAGGATTTTCTTCACAGGGGGAAAAAACGCTCCAAACTATCAGCCCGTGTAGGCAGAAAATAAGCTGATTTTTCAACACTTCAAAATTATGTCATAAAGGCCCAGGAAGAGGGTTTGGCGAATATATAAACACAGAATCCAATAGAAGTCACAGGGTGATTAACTAAAACCAGTGTTTCCAGAGAAATAATATCTACACAAACAGCCACATGCTTTGTTTCGCTAAATGAGTAACAGCACTTCGGCCTCCGCCAAGTGTCTTTTTTTTTTTTTTTAACTAAAAGAAAAAAGATTTGACAAAGATTGGCTCTTTTATATAAAATGTAGCATCAGAAGCAAAAGTTTTCCCTGATAGGCTTGACTTTAAGATGTTTTGCCTTTGTGGATATATTACCACCACTTGGTCTGGGGCTTTGTGCCCAGGAGTGTGGATTTGCTCAGTGATAAATGTCCCTTGGTGCCCGAGTGCCTGCACTCCTGGTAAGAGGGTGCAGAGGGAAGGGGAAGCTCCTCGTTACAAGCCCATTAATCACCTGCTGGATGAGGGCCGGGAGGGAGATGTTTGCTACCTGCTTCTCCAGCCACGGGCAGCGCTGACACACCAGCATCTCACGCGTCTCCGACACCAACCGATTGCTTGGCCCGGCCGCAGAGGTCAGAGGAGGGTGCAAAAACTGCTGATTTTTCACAGGTCAGCAGGTATCCAAACCAGACTTTAAGCAATCTAATATAGCAATAATATTGCCCTGCCTCTCCTAGGCCAAGATTAACCCTTTGCAAACATCAGCCTGAGACCGATGGGGATGGGATGGCGGGTGCATCGCAGGCCCTCCCCGTGGGGATCCCCCCAAGGGAAGCAATTGAGGGACAAGCCTGGCAGCACAGGGCAGCCGGGGGCACTGCCCACACCCTCCCTATTTCACCCTCCAGCTCTCCTCACCCATGCTCGCATCTGCTTTTGCTCCTTTCCTGGGTGCTGGCTCCCTGCAGCATGGCAGCACCCAGCGCTTTAGCCCCAGGGGCAGCGCCAGGCACAAGCCACCCCCCTCCGAAAGTGATGCTCCCCCCTCCATCACCTCCTCCTCCTGCAAGATGCTCACGTTGGCTTCCAGCAGCATCTCCCCCGTGGAGCAGAGCCATGACAGTGGGCTACGGACAGAGAGGCAGCCCCATGGCGTAGCCCTGTTGGCGGTGTTGAACTAGAGCAGTTTATTTACAAGGCGGGGAAAAAAAAAAAATTAAAAAAAAAAAAATCCTCTTTTCTCATAACTGAAGGAGCAGTCCCTGGATTGTGTAATTGCATATAACTCAGAGCAAACGCTGGGCCCTGGAGGAAAGTTTCCTATGGAAAGATGTATAGTGCCGAGGGGCTGGAAAGGCTCCCGCTGCCCGGGCGCACGCAGCAGCCCAACGAGGGGCTGTAACCAGACCTTGCCGGCTACGTGAATGGCTTTAGCAGGGCACTTTCCTTCGTACAGCATGTGCTTTCGGCCCCAAGTTGCCATGGTAAAGGGTGAATCTTTGAAGTAAATAGTCTGTGCAGTGACGTCCCGGGTCAGGTTATAGACTTGCATCATCTGATTTGCATTTTATTCTCACTTCCCCCTCCCCGCTGCTTCTTCTTCTAAATAGAGACAAGCACAAAAATCCTCACGGCAAGGACCCCACGTATTGCTCTGTAGCACCAGCTGAGACTTCAGTTAGAAAGTTTTCCTGGAACAAAAGCAACCCCAAAATGGGAAAGAAAAGCAGGCATACCAGATCAGAGGTTAGAAAATAAGACTTTTAGCTTCAGCAGCCTCAGAATTCAAAACCTAAACCCTCACCCGGGAGAATACTTGAGCACTTAGCTGAAGTTAAGCAGATGCTTAAGCTCACTCCTATCCTAAAATATGTAAACTCATCACATGAGTCATCGCACTGACTTCACAGACACAGGGAAGTTGCAGAGGGGGCTCATGGCTCAGGAAGGTGTGGGGCAGTTTCTGGATGGGACAGAAACTTCCCTGGCCAGGCAGTTCAGGGAAGCAGTGACCACGAGCAGATTTTGGGCATGACACACATGGTCCAAAGCTCAGCACCTTGAGTCCATAACCTATCCTTGGATAGCAGCCACGAACCAACCATGAATGATACTTGAAAAAAACTCATCCAGAAATAAATGCATTAGTAGGTTTGCACACTCTTATCATTTAAGATAACCACAAGTAGATATGTCTTAATTCCCTGCCTGCTTTCCTCCCTGGAGCTGGGGGTGCAAAACAGGGGGACAGGAATAAATTTTACGCACAAGGCAGAGAATTCACAGGCTTGAAACCATCCCCATGGAAGTTTACACAGAGGCAGCAGGGACTGCGTGAGAGAAAAGGCAGAAGCTTCCCTCAAAAGATGTTGAGAGGCAGGAAAGCTCTGGAGGAAACGCGCTCACTGCCAGTAACGCAGAGGTGTGGAAATACGAAGCAATTAAGACAAATAGCAACTGTGAAACAAGAGGCTTCTGGACCGCGAGACGTTGCTTACAACAAATAAGTAAACCCAGAGCCTGATTGCAAAGACAGATATTCATGGGAACCGCTTCTGCACCGAGATCTGGAGCCTTCCTGCAGCCAGCGATCGCTCGGTGCCCAGCGAGCCCCCAGCCCGCTGCAAACCTCCTCCCCCGCTGAGCACGGCAGCCACCGCAGGCATGCGGTCCTTTTGATTAAAAGGTTGTCATCAGATAGACAGCAAATAAATGGAGCCACAACAATGATGAAAGCGAATAACTTGATGGTGTGGAAGGAGGGGAAGAACCGGGAGCAGCACAGGCTGTGGCGTGTGTGAGTATCTCGTTAGCGCAGCTGCAATTAGTAGCTGCTCTGGTTTAGTTGTACAACACCCTTAATCACAGTACGGCAGGCAATTCCCTACACTTTCCCCTCTGGCACACGCTCCTTCCTCCTTAAATTAGCTGCATGGAAACAGCTCATTAATGCACACATAAGCAAACCAGACATAATTAGGTGCTACCTGTTTTGCTTATGTCGTTCTGGCTTCGGCCATCTCAAAGACACAGATCTGAGCTCCAGAAGATCTCCTGGAACTGCAGAAATCCCCCGCTCAGGAATTTGCTGTTGATCTGAGAAGTTTGTTGGGAAAAAGCGGAGAAGAAATATGTATTTTAGCAGAGCAGGAGGCTGCGGCATGACAGAAAGGTGACATGTTTTGCTGGAAGCTCACATCTTGCACCAGGCAGCTGAGAAGCCAAAAACTCAACACAACCCTCGGCGGGTCCCTGGGGAGCTGATGAGGAGCTGGGTTAGAGGGAGCCCATGGCTGCATCAGTCCCTGGGACCCGGCTACTGCACGAGGAATCACCGTGTCCAGGGGCTGCCAGCTCCCACCACGGCTGAAGCTGCTGGAACCAGTCACTTGCTTAAAGATAAGCTCAGTTTCAGGTGCGTTGCAAAAAACCAGTTAAAGCTCATGATGAGAAAGCAGTATCAAAGACTGATTAAGCAGAAAGGAGGAAGAGGTTTAAAATAAGAAGCATTACTTAGATTAGAGCAGGTACTACAGCTGGATTAGGTTCAAGATGAATAAAACTGTTCAAGCAGCAAAATCCTTAAAGGAAAGATCTGCACAGAATAATAGAGTGTAAAAATGTAACACATGCAGGCAAATTCCTAATAACATCCCAGATTCAGTCAAGGGAATATTGGGATTACTTCTCGTTTTGGCAGAAAAATAATCCCTAGGATAACGGCAGAAAGGCTTTGAAGGTATAAACCCAGCAAATAGGCTGGCTGAAGCCGCACACTAAATAGATGTGCAGATAAGCTGGGGTAGATATTATCTTTTCAGCACTAGCTATGAGAAATGTCTGTCTGTGCTCTTCACTTTCTAACAAACTTAATCGCTTCATGATGAACCAATGGCATTTCCACTTCCATATGCTTTTGATATTACTTAATAAACTTAATTAGAAAGCAGTCATCCTACTGGAAAAATAACATTTCAGAGGGTTCCTTCTCCCTGGTTAGGAACAGGCCACATTACATAACTAGATTTCTTTGCTGCTCCATATTATCACAATTGGGTTAAATTCCACTATTCATTTTTACAATACACGGTAAAGCTAATAAGTGTAATCATTTTGCAAGTAGATAATAAAATGCCTATCTGCCCAAGCTTGCAGGTAGTGCCTTAAAAGATATCGGGTATTATTAAAAAAGGATGTCCTGAGTCCGTGTCTCTTCCTACACAATTTATGAATTAAATCCACAAACATCGTGCGTGCAGGAGGAAAAAGAAGGAAAAAAACCTCAGGGTGAGCGACGTTACCCGTAGGGATGCCGAGATACAACCTGCCCAGGTAACTTCTTCTGGGGAGGAGATGGTAGTCAGGAGGAGATGGCAGTCAGGAGGAGACCCTTCCTTGAGGTCACTCCAAATTGAGGGGGGTACATTCCTCTTCGCCCCGTCCCGCAGACCCCGGCTGCTCGGCATCTGCGTCCTCCACGTGCTCCGGTGACGGGCATGCCCGCCCTTTCCAGACGATTGGAACAGAAAGCAAAACCATCTGTATTGGTTTGAGGGAGGATGAAAACAACTAATATACATTTCAGTCTTAATGTAAGGCACATTGCTGGTATTAGGGTGAGGGCTTGCCTGCAGATAAATCTTGTCATCCGACCAGGACGGCTCTGCACCACGCGATGCACAGAAGCAGCAAAGCTCGCTCGCTGGTTCAGCATCCACGGCACATTGCGCAAGCTCGCACGGGGAGTTACCGGAACAACAGGATCTCTCTAGGCAAACCCCAGGGTTTTCTACTTCAACAGCTCCTCATGAGCTGTGTCCCCGCAGGGATCCGCTGATACGCTGCAGTATGTGTCCTTCACACCATCGTGCTTGGGTCCTTTCTCTTCTTCTTCCCTGCAACGGACTCAGAGATTTCCATTTTTTGAACTTACGGGACATTTTCCGATGGACTGTGTGTCTTTAGTCACAACCAACCTCCTTACGGTTTGCAAATTACACTGTAGAGGAAAGAAGCTGGTGTGCTCAACCAGCCATTAAGGGTTTGCTTGCTCTCTTTTGAAATTATTTGTTTCAACAGACAAAAAAACTGGACCAGCTTTAGCAGCTTCTCCCCGATTTGGAGGTATTTCAGGGACAATATAAATTTCAAGGCTTTTCTACAATGTGTAAGAAGAGTACACAAGCCTACAAGATTTGAAGGTGAGTCTCACACCTCGGCCAGGATCTTTCCACCTACAATGGGAATTCATCACACATGAGCAGTGGGATAGTAGGAAAGGTCTCTGGACTACAAATGGAAGACATCCACAAGCAGAGCACAGATGAGATTAGTGTTAAAAATCAGTTGAGGGCTGAAAATCAACGATTTTCTTCTGTCTTTGCTTTTGTACAACAAAATGTCAAGCTTATTACAATACTCCATGAAACATTTGATTAGCTTACAAGAAATGTGATGACCTTGTGATGGTTTTGGGAGCCTATGTACTGCCTGTGAATTCTGTTTGGTCACTGAGGACATTTTATGACTGAAAACGTCTTGAACGTGGAGCTTCTCTGTTTTTCCCATTGCCTTTTTCCACCAATGAGCCTCTGCAAGCTCAGCAGACAGAAACACAGGTACCATTTAGGCAAAACATTTTTTAAATCTCAATTCCAGTGCTGAAATAACAAAGCAACAGACCTGGTGAGATGCTTGGCTCATACACTGGGGCTGAGCAAGAATCATCTGGAAAAGGACGGGAAGATTACAAAAGAGAAGATCTCTCAGCAGTCGTTTTTGGAAACCGGTTGCAAAAGCAGGAAGGGCTCTGTGTGCTGGAGGAGAGCTCAGGTGCGTCAAAGCAGGAGGAGGGAGGATATGGGATTATTTAGAGGGTTTGAACTTGTGTTCAAAGACCTTTCAAGAGTCATTAAAGAAAAAGAGGCAGGAAAACATATTTGGGCATTTATTATTTTGTCTAAATCTATGTGTGTCTTGCGTTAGCTAAAATAAAATGCCGGGGTTTCTTTAGAATCGCTGGTCTCCTCCAAGGCAAAGCTGGCACTGGGACAGCATGTGCTCCAATCACACTGTCCAGACTCCGTGCTCACTGCAGAGCACCCAAGTGACCTTGGGTGAATCCGTTCACCCATTTCCATTGTTGGAGCCGAGTCCACCACAGCTTGTAGCCATGGCTCCGCTCTCCTTGGGCAACTCTTGGTCCTACTAGAGCACAGCAACAACTAGCAGAGCTGACAGGAGGAAGATGGGGGTTAAAGATAAGTGCAACTACACCCAATCTGGGGGTCATTGTAATACCTGGCTACAACACAAGCAATCAAAGGCAGCCTTTAACTCCAATTTTTCTGGCAGTCAAGTAATAACTACAATGTTGTTCTAATGTAACATCGAGTATTTAACTTGAGATTGCTGGCATGCTCGCACGAGGATATGACTGGGAGACAGGATGCACTAATATTTGCCAGTGAGACAGAACAGAAGACAAGAGATAAAGAACAGGATTAGGCACAGCACACTACATACTCACACAATAAAGAGCATTATTTCATTGCTCTTGGGACCGTCGTGCAAACTAATTAAAATGGTATTTCAGCATATTGAATTAATGACTCCACTGAGGGCAAGAAAGATCTTATCAACAGGCGTTTTGAAACCTCATTTGCTTTAAAAAATGTACTGGATTGGTAATAATCTCAACAGCGAACTGGCAAAGTCAAGTAGAAACACTCATTTTGTCAAGGTTTGCGTGGGGATGAATGCTGCCTCTTTGTAGCCTCGCAGATGCCATTGGCCAAGAACGGGGCACGGCAGGATGAGTGTTGAGCATCACTCTGCACGGATATTGCTTACTTCGTGGGAACTCTTACCTTCTCTTTAGCTTATGGAAAGGATTTCTGGCTGGAAGGAAAGGCTGCAAGGAGTGGGGTATTTTGTCCAATTCACCTCTCCTGAAGGAAATGCTGCGTTGTCTCCTTGCAGCCATGTAAAACATCACCCACACAACTCCTGGCTCACAACTGTGGCTCTGCTTTGGGACATTTTTTACCCACTGCAGTTCCTAGACTGGAGATGCTTCATGTACGATTGACGGGGGCCTCCCACATCATCTGCTAATGCTGAAAACTATATCATAATCCTCTTCACAGATACAACCAAGCTCCAGCCCAGAACTAGCCAACATTTTGCCCCCACTTCTCACACAAGAAGGACATGCATAACTCATAGCCACATATTACACCAAAGTATGGATCGGTGTGTCTGAAGAATAAAACCAGAAATAAACCGCCTTGGTTTCCCTCCCCACTCCTCCTCAGGCCCCTGGCAGCCTGGATCAGACCCTTGCATGGTGCAGCCTACCACAGGCAACAACATGAGCTTCACCGCTTCCGTGGTCCTCCTGCAGCCCAGGGTCTGTAGGGTGAGTGGGGTCTCTACTCAGACATATCACTGCCCCATTGCAGCCATAAAGTCTTTCCCATGGTCCTGAAGTCAAGTCTCAGAGCAAGAATCAGTGCAAAACCAACAAAGTCCTGGAGAGCGTGAACAGATGCCAAAAAGATAGATGGGAAAAACTTGCATTTCCAAGTGCCAGAGAAGACAATGAGACATAACAAAGCTCTTTGTTTGGGAGAAGGTTTTCTTTAGGGAAGAAGACTGGAGAGGGAGTAGGGGGAATAATAGTCCATCCCACACCCAACCCAACAGTCAAATAATTCTACTGAAGCCAAAAATTTTTCATATCCAACCATCACATTTTGGTGCCAGAGAACTCCCTGTCCAGATAAGCTCCCTGAGAAGGGACATGTCCTGGGTTGGTCTAGCCAGCTTTACTTATTTTATATAACGCCCCCTCCGCCCCCGCCTCAATTCAGCAGACATATAGCAGAGCTGGTGGCAGGGATGTGCCGGGCTCATCGTGCGCACATGCACAACCACCCCGTTCGGGTCCGATGGGGACTGAGGTGAGAGTAGAGGATCAGCTGGAGGCCGAGCATCGGCACCGCAGGAGAGGATGGGCTGTGGGGAAAAGGTGATACATCCTGGGGAGGAGCAGAGAAGTGGGATGAGATGTCATCTCATCTAACACCTGAGAAACTGGATCTGAACCACGCAGCTGCTGCACACGGGTGTCGCTGTGGGGATGTCGGTGCAGTCAGTCCTGCCCTGGGTACTTGGAGATCCTAAGCAGCAGCGACACGAAAACCTCTGCCAGCTCTCAGCAGCTGATTTGGAGCAACTGGGAGCTTAACTGGGAGCCTGATGGTGTTGCAGCAGGGCTTCCATAAACCAGCGCAGGCATCTGGGTGTTTTAAAGCAGCTCCGTGTGCTTTCTGGATGGCTGTTGCACATCAGGAAAACACCCGTTACTGCTTAGAAGGATTCAGGTTTCGCAAAGGTCTCTTTAAAAGGTACCAGAGTGTATGCAAACCTTTGGCCTCTGCTTCCAAAGGAGGGGATACACCTAATAAAAGCAAACGTGAAAACTGGAGTCACAGCTTTCCTGTGGCAAGCTCTCCCATCCCCAGGTTGCCAGGCACATGGCTAGCCTGGGCTCGGTCTACCAGCACAGCACGTCTGTCTGCAGCAAGATCCGACCTTCCCCCCCAGCCCCACGGAGCTGCAACACCTTGACCAGTGAGGAGAGCAAGTGGCCGCAGGGGCCCCCAGGTGAGCACCCGCCATCCCTCAGAGTGGTGTTCAGATGTGTTAAATTCTCTGCTGAGCATCAGCTCGGTAGGCACAGCAGAGCCAAGCTCAAGATGTGCTCCAGGGTAATTTGAGGCAGAGGATGAGGACTTGCAGTCATAAAACCTCATCCTCAGCAGGCTGCTGATGCAACTCCCCGTAGACACCTGCTTTAGGACATGCCAGGTGCCTTTCTATAGCTATTAAGGGGGTGATTAGAACAGGCTTAGGTAGCTGAGCTTTAGATGCCTAAGGTAAGGCAGGTGAATCCATGCTTCATTTGCTAAGGAGTTACCACTCAGGAGCAAAGACAGGCTGAGCCAGAAAACTCCCCACTACGATAGAAGAAGAAGAAAAAAAAAAAAAAAAGCCCCTAGAGTGTATTGACCTCCCAGTGAACTGCATGGGGAGAAAAAATAACCTGTCAGTTAGGAGGAGATGCTATCTCACCCACCATCGCTGCTACCTGCGACGGCCGAGCTGACAGATCCCACCTGATGTGGGGACCAGAGCGCTGGGTTTGAAGCGAGCAGCTACTGGCATCGTCAGCAGGTCCCCTGGGATGGGAGGATGGGGGGCTCCCAGGTAGAGAAGGGCTACACCAGGGACCCCAAAAAGGAGTGGGGATTCTGCAAAGCAACAGCCACAAACGCTGGTATTTGAGGTGGTTATAACAGCAATCCAGGAGAACCCTTTTTTCCAGACAGAATTTGCCAACGGCCAAGAGAGTCACCAACACGACGCTGTTTAACACCGAGGCCACCGCTGCCCTTGTGCTGACTCACATAATTCACAGACAAGGCTCCTTGTAGGCTTCAAAAACCTTAATTTAAATGGACTGTTGATTACTGCCTGTCGCCTCAGTAAAGCGTGTTACCGGAGATCTCAGCCTGCAGCCGACAGCCCAGCCTTGCCGCGAGGACCCTCCCTGGACCCGCATCTCCCCCCTGCTTGGGTGGGGAGCTTGGAGACCACCAATGCTTTCCCCCCGCCCCGCCATCATTGTGGCATTAGGCTTTGCAACAGCAGGTTTTGAGAACAAAAGTCCAGGAGCACACAGCAAATTCCAGGCAGAAAATTACAAACATCAACATTTTTTTTTAATGCTGTTTCCCATCCAGGAACAGAGAACAACATGGACTGTGCTGAGAAGTGGGCCCAGGGAGGGGAAAGGCCCGGGCAGAGCGGGAGGTGGCTCTTACTTAATGGTTATTTGAATTTTTAAAATCTCCCTCCCTTATAAGCAGTTTAGTGCCCAGATTCTGACAAAGCCAGAGCACGTTTCCCAGCTCGCTCTTATGGTCTCCCACCGCTCTTGTTTCTAGGAGAGAAAACATTGTGGTACAGTGGTGAAGCTGAGAGCTTGAGCTTCCTCGCATCACGCAAACTGGGGCTTCGTCTTTTGCAAAAGCCCCTTCTGAAACACCTCGCTCTGCTGACTCAGGGAGCCCTGGTTAAGTCCCAAGATACTCCCAGCAAGAGTAGTGGGAGAGGGGCCAACACACTGCCAGAAATGCTTTGGAATGTCAACAGTGTGGGTTTTGCAGCCTTTGGGTACACAGGGCTTTGTAAGTCACCCCACTGCCCCAGCTTTTGGGAAGCCCAATGCCACAAAAGGGGACATACAAGTCCTTTACTCGTCCGAGCGGCAGCCGAGCTCCGTGCAGGACAAGTCAGCTGCCTTCAAAAGAAAGAGCATCTTTTCCCTTCCTGCCTGTAAAACATGGTGATTATTATCCAGTATTCCCTGCTAACTTGCTCTTGCATTGGCATCTTCTCTTGCTGGAACAAAGCCTCAGGACAACTAAAATAATACGGTTAGAGCTGTCCTATCATGCTCCCTGGATGGATGGACCTGGCTCTCAACAAACATAAATGCATTCAACCTCCCTGTGGCTGCTCCTCGCTCACCTATCCCAAAGAAAAGCAAAGCAAAGCAGCACGAGCCTACAAAAAGCCCCAAAAAACCAACCAAACAAAAAAAAGCAGCTCTATCACAGTTTCTATAGTGAAAAGTGCAAAGCAAACCATTTCAGCACCAAAAGGCTTCTCTGCACCTGTACGAGCTGCTGGAAGAGCTTAACCCCACGCGTGGGGGCAAAGTGGCTCCAACAAGCCCCGGCCACCCGAGCCCTGCCATTGCCACAGCAACCCGCCCTGTTTGCATCCCCACGCTGCTATTTCGGGGCTGTTCTCCAGCCCGCCAAGGGCAGCACTTCGGTTGCTACGATAACAGGGATCTGTTTTCCACGCGTTCCCCTTCGCACCTGATGCTGAAGGAGTTTGACCTTTCCTTCCCTCCCCTCCGACAGCTCATTATGGTCAGCAGGAGATGGCAAGGAGAATAAAGCCCAACGGCGGCGTGTGCTCCAGCAGAAGGAACTGGAGCCCAGCTTGAAAACACAGCTAATAAACCTGAAAGCCTGAGCCTATCTGAAGCCAGTTCCTCGATTTTTACAATAACCCAAAGCGTCGTTTGAGAAAAGCGCAGCCTCTCTGCAGCCGGGGCTGGGACAGAAGCATCTTCCTCCGAGAGCGCTGGGCAGAAGCGCCACCGACACCCCCAAACCCACCAGCTGGACCAGTTTGCTTCAAGCCATCAGACATGTCTGCTCCAAAATGGTGCCGTGCCCTTGCACTGATAAATAATCATCTAACTCAAGGCTGCTGAATCCCATCAGGATCAAGTGTATTTTCCCAGCATCTTTTATCCTCCCCGTTTGTCCGACTGAACTTTGTGCTTCCCCCATAGTGGTAGGAATTTCCTGCTTCCTGAGACAGCAGTAAATACTTAAATATGCTAAATGAGACGCTGCGTTTTTACTCGTATTTTGGAGAACGGGTCCTCGGATTCTACAAGAGCCAGCCCACGCTCCCCATCGCCCACGGCACCTCTCCCAGCCCGCCCTCGGCCCTCGCCCCAGCGTGGAACATTTTTAAGTTAAGTCTACCAAGATACCAGCATTTTTCTGGTACCAGCAAATATCACTGTGTTGGAGAGAATTCCCAATTCAGCAGGATTTCATGGAGCTTGAGAACAAAATCTTTTTTTTCTTTTTTTTTTTTTTTTTTAAATAGAAATCTTTCTCCCTGTTGCTGCTCTACTTCTAATTCTTAATTGGACGAGGCAGGTTCTTTCCTATTTCCAATAGAGCTGTGCAAAATTATGAGATCCATTAGCTTCGCAAAGAAAAAAAAGCTTTCTCAAATGATTTTCAAATTCTTCCTTGGAACACATGTGCTCTGTGGCAGGGTAATTTTGTTTAGGGTAATTCACTTGTGCTAATTTCCTGTAAGTCTTACAAGATATATGACTATATTTTTTGGTTATTTTCCACATATATTCAGCACTAATTTCCCTCGGAGCAATATTTACGTGCAAAATATCCCCAGAGACAGGGCAGGTTTTTTTGTTTGCAGGAACAGTGGAAATGCCCGGTGGATCAGATCACCAGCTTGTTCAATTCAGCGTTTATCGGAGCTAGCAGGGAGCCGTTATTCCAAAATACACAGAAACTGCCTCAAACACAGCCCCAACTTTCCCCAAGGTCCTGAGCTCTCGGAATTGTAGTTCTAATTAGTCTGGGTGACTTCATTTCAGTAAATTGCTCATAACTGAAAAATGTTGTTTCTGTAAACCGCAAGCTATTGGTGAGCAGGTTGAGTGGTGAACATCAGGAGTTCAGCGGGATATGTAAGATATATGCTCAAAATAAATAAAATTTGATGAGGAGGCAGACGCTCAGTGCCCAGGAAAGAGGTTTGTTCAGAGATGCAGAGGCAGGAGCAAAAAAGCTTCAGCTGCCAAACTCAAAAGAAACCTGTGCTCTGGGAGGGGAGATCCCTTAATTCAAATCCTCACTTCTGGCCCCAAAAAGCTCAGCGGTCTCCCCACGATAGAGGCAGCAGGGCTGGAGTCAGATGCTGGGAGAGATGCAGCCTGGTGTAGGAGCATCTCCTCCCGTGTGCTGCCTTTCCATCCCGCAGAAGGGCTTTGCACACTTCCACATCACTTTTCTTTTAAATCATGGATTCTTTTCCTCAATATAAGCTCAGTTTTGGGTCAATGCAAGATAAATATCTACACCCTTTGCTTTTTTGGTTCAGCTGCTGATCTATAAATCCCAGCTGGCCACGGAGCCCCCGTTATAATTTGCTTTCACCTCCAGGTGGAGCGTTTCGGTTGCTGTTGCTGGGCTGAGCCCCGCTCTCCCTCCCAGCTCCGCAGCCGCTCGCCACAGGGCCTCAACTGGACACCACGCCACAAAAGAGAGAAAAAATAACCACCCACCCATGAGCAATTCCCAAACGCCACCGCACGCTCTGAGTCACCGTTTGCTAAGACAGATGGACGGTGGCCAAGAGGTCTCCCTTTGCCTTGGTGCCTGTGCAACGAGACCCACCACCACCATCTCTTGATGGTGGCAGCAAGGATGTTCTGCAAAGGGCTGGATTTTGGGGACATCCCAAGCAGGGGATGTGATGAAGGGATGCGGGTGTCAAGCACCTTCCCTGGGGCAGTGTCGGCTCCTCCAGCAGCAGAAAGTTTCAGTTTTGCTGGAGAAAGTGCTTGCTCCAGGGTGGATTTTCACTCTCTGAGAGGCAGAACTGGAAAGCCGGTCGCAAGCCAGGAAGGAAAAATTGCAAAACAGGAGTGGGGAGGAGGGGAGCTCTGGATCAAAAACCACCCTCCTCGCTTACAGGAAGGCAACTGAGAGAAAGCATAGTGTGGAAATGAACTTCCCAAAATAAAGGGAATTTAATGCTAACCAAAATACCCAGACGCAGATGAACTTAATCATACCTAAGTAAGTGAAGGTCATTAAACAAACAGCAGAAGTCAAAGTGTTGAGATCGGGAATATATTTAGCTATCAGCTCTTAGGGAAAAAAAATAAACATCAGGAATTGCACGGCAGAAAGTTATCTGAAACACTGAGACAAAGAGAAAAAAACAAATACGAGTCTTTGCTGACACATAATGCACATAATGGCTCTTTCAGAAGGACGTGGGCAGGGGTTAGGAGCCGGTTAGAAAGGTAACGCTGCAATGGCAGGGGGATTTCCAAGGCACTTTATATGCATTTGCCTTCTCTGATTTCCTATTCTTCTGCACTGTAGTCCCAACACCACTATAAAAAATTTTAATGTTGACTGTGGTTGGTATAACTACTGGGGGCCACGGGCTGCTCCTCGGCTGCTGGCTGACCCTTGTGTTTCATCTCCCATTATTGCAATTAGCTTCCATAATTACAGAGCGCGGTGGTTTGGGCACATGGGTGTCCTTGTCAACCCTTTGCAACACTGAGGTATAAAATGGGATATAAATTTTTATACTACTCCTCTGCTTTTCCTTTCTATCAGCTTAGCAAGAGTCCACATTTTTTAAACAGATGATCCAGGATTCAGCTCTTGCTAATGAATTTCACCTTCGTTTTGCTGTTGCAAGAAAATCCGTACAGAAAGCGCAAGCAACTTCTCAGCCTTTGCCTAAATCTGATGTCCTGGAAACCAGTTGTGAACATTTGCACAGAGCGATCCTCAACGCTGGGCTCGGTGGTGGTGATTTGCAGCGCTCACCTCGCAGTCCTCTGTGCAAAGGTGTCTGTGAAACTTGGGGGACCCATAAAACCAGAATTGGCCGGTGAGTCATCTGGAGCTTTTGACCTTGAATCACTCTTCAGTCTCCTGGAGATGGAGTTTCACTGGTTTTAATGGGACACGTGCTGAATAAAGCACTTAAGCTGATCTTTTTATCACACCTATGTTCCAGCAGCATCTTTGCAAAGTGGGTAAGCAGAAGAGTAATTTTCATAAGCAGAAGAGTAATTTTCTTGATATGGATAAGCAAGGGCCCTTGACACATCCAAACACGGTGTTTAGGAGGGGGGACGAAGGCAGAATCGCTGTGGAGCCACTGTAGGAAGGATCGTTCGTGGAACAATCACTTGGAAATGCAAGGGAATAAACCATCCTCCCTGAACCACAAGTCTACACCAAAGAGATACCTGGACTGCAAACGCACACGCTCAGCTAAAGTAAATAAATAAAGATCAGAGCTAAAAATCACGAGTAAAATCACCCCAAGAGCCAATGGGGATGTGCATCTGACTCCTGTAGCTGCTTTTAGAAGTATTAACTCGAGCTCTTAATGCCAGCAAGGCCTCTGCTGGGCCCTCTAGATTTTCCTGAGTCATTAGACGGTCAAGAAAACAGCAGGCCACTGGATGCTTGTCAAACTCCGTAGACGAATCCGATAAAGCCATTTATTCTATACAAAAATCAAAACCAGTGCATACAAATTTCCGCTCCCAAAAACATTTCGATGATTAGCTTTGATTAATGGTGCTGCCAGAGGATCATTCATCAGTATTAACTAACAACATCTTTTTCCACATTATTTCCAACTACCTAGAAGCTGGAAAGTGAAATATGTTTCTCTTTTATGACATTCTTTTTACCCCGTTCCCATCTACACACTGGTTTTGTGGGGTTTTTTTTTAGGGTTACCCACAAGATCTGCTCAAATACAAGAGGATCGGTGAAAACCTTTGCACAGCACATGCTGGTCCTCTGTCAACAGGCTGTGGGCATCTCTCTTGCGTTTGTTATCGTAGGGTTGCTTAGGAGCACCCCTTACTGGACAGCTGCTCAGTGTTGTTGAGCTTCTAGAGTGATTTCCCCCCCCCCCCCAAGTTTTTTTTTTCCTGAAGAAGAGAACTACTATAAAGTCCTGAATTTGGAAACCTGGCCATCACAGCCTGCGATGCTGGTTTTGCAAAGATACAGCAGAAATAAAAATCAGGACAGATTTTGGGCTGCAACAGCATCTTACCACCACCAAAGACAAAGGGAAGGAGGGTAGACAGCGTGTCCCATGCACATGGGACTTTGAGCTCTGCACTATCCTGGAGCTTCCAGGAAAACATAGAAACAAAACACAGTGTCACATACACACAACTTCCATGGCCAAGATCTTTATGCTGCCTGAGGTATTCCCCACTTCCCAAATGCGGGATTTGAGTGCTGGCTTTCACAGGCTGAACGTTTGGGTTTGTACAGAGGAATTATTTTGGAAGGTGCAGTATAATTGTGGCTCACCCTGAAAGCAGTGTCATGCTGTAAGAACGTGTATGTACATAAACAGGGAAGGGATGGTGCAACCTTTATGGCTGCAGGAACCAGGGAGCAGCTAGAGGTGTCAGGGGTGTCTTCAAACAAACAAAACCTCACAAGCAAAGTCTTACCCCTAGTCCCTGGGCACGGGAACACAGGAAAGAAAACATTCTGCACTGAGTTCGGTGATTTACCAATTCAGGAGAAATAAGAGGTTATTTCCTTACCGTTGCTTGACCGGGTCCACACTACAGCAGGCAGTAGCGATGTCTAGGATGGCCTCGGCGTTAAGCCGTGCTCCCTCTCCAGTCCCAGCCTCTCCTCACCTGCTGCCAGACACCTTTAGGGTGAAAAAAAAAAAATTAAGAGATTTGCTTAGCAAACAGAGAGGTCTGTGTTACTGCTCCTCTGTTTTCTCACTAATCCCTTTATCTGAGGATATTAGTGATAAAAACAGGAACTAGGGGTAAGAACCTAAGAAATTTTAGAAGAAAAAGCTGGAAGGCAAAGCAAGTATCACTTGTGATAGCGGTACTAATGTCTGCCCTCCAGGTACGGTGCTGGGAAGGACTTTCCGTCAAGCTACAAGTCTTCTGCCAGCTGGGGTGATGCTGTGGATGGAGTTAGGGCCCCTTGTAGCCCCCAAAACTTTGGTTCTTTCCCCAAACACCTTCCAGTCTTTCTAGTTACCAGCCAGCCCCTTGGGAGAAGCTGTTCCTCCAGGCTTGGGGAGATGAAATGGTGGGGACCCAAACTGCTCCTCTCCAGCACCATCTTCCTAATGCTAAATTGGGGCATTTCCAGGAGATCAGAGGAGGCACCAGTAAACCTCAGGGAAAGGCAGGACTATCCCTCTGCTTCCTCCATTCCTCTCCAAACCCAAGTGGAGCAACCAAAGACTGGCTTGATGCACCTCCTGTGGCAGGGTGTCCCTGTCCCCAGCCTCCCCCATGGCAGACCTGCCCACGACAACAAGCAGAGGGCCCGAGCTGCCCCCCAGCTCCCACCACAGCCTGCCATGGGTCAGCTTTCCACCGAGCCGCAGAGAACAACCATCATTCTTCTGACAGCTCGGGGGGTGTTTCCAAGCTGCTGGACTCGCTTTCTGTCACTGCAGATAGGAAAAAATCTCCAGTCATCCAGAAATGGATTCCAGCGGGCCCTCCAGGTAATTCTTAAACCTTGAGACAGGTCTGGAGAGCGAGCGTTCCCCTCTTAATCCCCTAAAAACATCCACGGGAATGGCAAGCTGGCTTTCCCCACATGTCTGCCCCTTCCCCCGGAGCCCCATCTCTCCCTGTTTGGAGTCAGACAGACGAAGACTGACTCGAATCTCGGCTCTCCCAAGAGTTTAGTTTCAGGTCAACGAGCCTATGAAGAATAATTGAATCGAAGGAATGGCACATGCCATGGCTGTGATGTGATGCGGCTAGAAGGGCTTTCCCCAGCTGATGCTGGCTCCTGGACCACTTTATTCATAGAATGGGTTGGGTTGGAAGGGACCATAAAGATCATCTAAGCCCCATTCCTGAACCACCTGGATGCTGCCTTATCCTGGAAATGCCAGGACCTCATCCAGGCACTGGAAGTCCCCGGAGATGTGCTCAACGGGTGACCCTTCACTCCTTTCTCTGCCAATATGCGTTTATCTTTACGTGTTAATATATTTATAATGTTTATAAACACACTCTATGCGTTTAGATTTATGTTTTGCATTAAGCTAGCATTGATGCAGGTGTCTCAACTATGTAGTAGCTAGATAGAGACTGTAATAGTAAGAAAAATAAAGCTAATTACCTGCTCCTTCAGCAAGCACACATACCTGCTCTGGGCAGGTTTGTATATGCTTCAGGAGCAATTTTCAGCAAACATACACAAACTGTTCCCAAAAACGTGCTGCTGGACAAAACCATCTCCTGCCAGGCCACCTCCACTTTCCTTTTGGCCCCCAGGCAGTATTCTCCACTGAGGTACACACACACATACACCCTCCTACGATACCCTTCATCCCTTACTGACAAAAACTACCGAGAACAAACCAAAAAGAAGGCAATGCACGCGAACCAGAGGGATTGCTACAGATGGGCTAAACTAGAAATGGCTCTTTGTATATGTGCTTTTTTTTTTTTTGGCTAAGAAACGCTACAAAATGAGGCCTTCTGTATCCAAACGACCTCGTTTTGCTTCAAGTGTTTCCCATTTTTAAAGCCTGTCCGCAGTTGTGTATATAGTGCTCTATAAATATTTCATTGAGCCCGCAGCGCAAGCCCTTGCCTTCGAGTTCATCCTTCGACACTTTCTTTTCGCTCTTCAACGATGTTCAAGTAGTTGCTGCCTGGGGCTGACCCCGAGCTGTCAAACCCCTGTGCGGCGCAGACCGGGGAGGTAGAAGCGATGACAACAGCTAACAGGATCATGTAGTTATAACTTCTAGAGTTAGGATCATCGCGACACTTTTTTTTTTTTTTTTTTCCCCAGAGAGGCTAGAAACCAAACTGTAAAAGATGGGGGTTTTTTCCCTTCTTTTCTAATCATCAGCTCACTTGAATAATGGGAAGAAAGCATAGTATCCTACCACCTCTTCCAAAAATGGATATGGCAGTGTTTCTAGGGACTAGTGTGCTGAAAATGAGGATCGCAAGGAAAGAGAAACTGGACATCAGCCCTCCTCAAGCACCTCCTCAACTCTGCAGATGATGTGCTGGAACAAGTGCAAGTACCACTTGAAACGTCCCTTTTCCCAGTGCATATCCGTTAATGTTCACAGAGGAGGAACAAGGATCAGCAGATTAAGGTTTCTCCTCCAAAAGCCTTTTTAGTGACACCCCACCGCCCCCAAGTCCCACTAGCACTACTGAGGGCCCCCAACTTTAACATGGTGGTTTCTGTGCAGGATATTTCTCACCCCTTCTCCTCCATCCCTTAAGGACTTTGCTCGTCATTCACATTAATATCACACATGTTCCTCCCAGCCTCTCTCTAGGACTGGATCAATCCTTTGGTAGGTCTAAGCCAGCGCAAAGGATCCTGCCCAGTTTGTTTGCACCCAATCCCAAGAAAAAAAAAGTAGGTCCTACAGGAATGAAGAAAAGGAAAGGAGGAGAGAAAGCATGACTCCAGCAGTTTTCATGGCATTCAGCAGGCCTGGAAACAGTGATGGCAATAATTGCCCGTAGCCTCCCGAAAACTGCTTGTCACAGATTTTCCGAACACTGAAAAATACAGAGATATATATTTGTAAGTAACCACCAGACTCAATCAGCTCATCTTGACCAAATACTCCACAATGACATTATTCCACAATGGCATAATCCTTAGAGAAAAACCACAGCATTCTTGGACCCCAAACAGAAACTCGACACATGTAATACCTAATACTAGAGTGTACTTTATACCCTGTTTTCCTATGAGTCATTTTCCATCCCACTGTCTGTTGAAAAATGCTTTTTTGTTTATTTATTAAAGATTCTCTCAATGGCTTTATTGATGACAGAAGAAGGGAGCAAACAAGGCAGAGATTTGGCATCCCAGAGACCTGCCACCAAATCTGGCCTAACTCAAGCCATCTGCTCGGGACAGGAGCCGCAGCCACCGGACCTGCTGCCAAAATCAGATTTTAAAGGGACAGTGCTAGCGCAGACAGGACGCTGAGCAGGCTTTGCATTTTAAAACAAAGTCATGTTACAAGAAAAACAAGAGAGACATGTTTTTTAATTTACTGGGAGGGACACGGGATGGAAGGACGAAGTTGTTTTGTTTTGTTTTGACTGTCAAAGCCCAATTTTCTTGGCACAAATGGGAACACCCCCAGGCCTGTCTGGAAGAACCCGCACTGGGCAGCGTTTCAGCCGGCGCAAGAAAACGGGCAAACGATACCATGTACCAGCCCCCAAAAAGTGAAACTGGCTGGTCTAGCTCAACAGTTTGAAGCAAAAACTCGATTCAGCCCTTGCCTGTGTTAGCATCCATGCAGTAGGACCCGTTTAAAGCCAGTAAGAGGCAGCTCAGAACCAGCCCCATGGGTGCAAGGCGAAAGCAAGATACCACCCATTTATTTAATAAATACATTTAATTGTGCCATTTGATCAATCTTCATAATCTCAACAGCTCAAGCCAGAGCCGTGGGGGTTTATTTTCCAATTTAATCTTGGCAAGACCCATTTAAACACTACAAAGTGAGTAGCAGTGTGTTGTGGAGATGTTACAGGGAGCTGAAGGGCACTGGATGGCGTCAGGGCTGCCGTGAGCTCATACAAATCTGGATGAACACGGTGGTGCCCCAGCACCGATAGCAACGGCTCCAATCTTCAGTAGACGTTTAACCAACAAAACCTCTACGTTTTGAGTTAGGGCGCTCAACTCTGCTTCCCCAGTCTGTTTTGGTGACAAGCTACCAGGTCACTTGATAAATGGAAGGCTGACCTTTCCTTCCCCTCCAAAAAAATAGCTCTAAGTCTTTGCTTACAGGTTATGCTGGGGTTTTGCTGGATGTTAGGACTTTCTAAAGGAAAAGAAGAAGAAAGGCTTGCAGGCAGGGGTCCAGAGCTCTGGTTAGCCAAATCCAGCGGATGGCCATGGAGGGGGAATCATCCTACCTTGCTCCATCATGCTTGAGCTACACAAGACTGACAGTCACCAGTCTGAACAGCCCAAATACCAGAGATCACCGAACAACGCAACCTGTCTGTGCTAACGACCGATGAAACAAGCAACAGCGTGTTCATGGTCTGCAGGAGATGGTTGTGATCCATGGAACAGGCGCCACGAATCAAAGGACCCACAGCAGATGCGCTCACCTCCCGATGACAACCACCATGCCACCGCCATGAAGGAGCACATTGTGTGGAGCTCTCGGCATATGGTGGGACTTGCTGCCTGTATTAAAACTAATAATCACAGGTCTAAAATGATAACGTTAGGAATACCCTTGCTTCAAATAGAGGTTCTGTCCTCCCCAGCTTCGGCCAAATACAGAGAATAAACTCAAATATGTGCATTTAGATACATGCATCTTAAACACATGACACAAGCAGGACAGCCAAGTCAGCCCCCCCAAACTATCTGCAGTGCTGACAGGAGATCCCTAGTGCAAATGTTACACATTTACCTTATATTCATTCTTAAACAGAATGAGCAAAGGTCAAAACTAAGTTCCCGTAGGAGGGCACATTTGCTGTCCAGATGGTAAGAAAATATGAAGACCTTTTCTGTGAGCAGAATGGACAAATAGGCGCTGTGCAGCCCTCGCGTCATTCTGACCTCCACGCGGTACAGTACACATATGCTTTTCCCCTTGGGCTTATGCATCACAGATGGAGGCTGGGACTAGCAAAGTGGAGTGCAGGGAGGGTACCTTGTTCATAAGGCACCTGGACTAGTATTGCACCAAGCTTAATAAAGCTCACCCTATAGCTCAAGGGCCTTCATAATGTCCTGGGGCAAAGTTCAACCTTGGGATGAAAACCCTGTCTGCAGCACATAGGGTTTCATTTCCAAAGTTTGGCACAACCCTAAAGAGACTCAGGAATAGTCTCTGAAAACAGGAGAAGGTCTGCTGAGGGAAGAACAGAAAATAGACCTAAGTCTGGGACCAACATCAGTTTAATTGTATTTCTCAGGACAACTGGGTTAACTTGCTGGTTTCTAAGAAGCACACACAAAAACTTCTCACCTGTCTGTCTCTCTCGGGAAGAAGCACCAAGGCTCAGTGGAGCAGGTTGCCTTCAGCAGCAACTGCTTCCCACCCTTTAGCAAGATGCTTTAACTGGGGCTTTCTGTTATGGTGGTGCTGCACAGAGGCTAGGGAGCTCATGAGGAGCTGCTAGAGAAGGATCAGGGATCTAGGGAACGGTGTTGCAGTGCCTTTTACCATTTACCACTCGCACCACCGTCATGCCTAAGCCATGCCTGGCTGCGCAGGGGAAGATGAGGAGAGGCAGAACTCTCTGAGCCTCCATCCTGCCATCAGTCAGTGGTTTGGTGACTGTGCTCCAGGTCCCACAACGAGGAAGATGCGTATCGCAGCTTCATCCAGACCGCAGAACAGAACTCCCCCGCAGAACGCACTGTGCGAAATCTCAAAAGGGAAAAAAACCCCAAACCAACAGGGCCATGGCCCAGAGTCAAAGCGCCTAGTCCTACGGTCCTGGAAGCAAAACTGCAGTCTGAAAGCTGCAACGATTCCCAGTTGTTTCTGTTTTGTTTTCTTGGCCTAATTTCTTTCAGGCTGTCAATAGCTGCATGTCCTCCGCAGAGCCAAGCATAAATCTAGTCAAATCCTGACTTACCCTAGAGCAAAGAAATGTCCTTATTGTTATTCTAGCCAGGAATGCATGCATTTTTATTGGCCTGAGAAGTGCAATCAATACCCTCAGAGCAAAGGCTGTGCCCACCTGCCACCTCCTCTTTCTCTATCCCACAAAGATAAAGCTTCTTACAACCTGTTTTTTCCCAGGTTGAACCACCAGGTGAGGATGAAGGCCTCCAACAGCAGGAGAACCAGTGCTCTTCAGCTGCAGCTTTTGTGTCTCGTTCCAAATGCTGAAGCTAATGCAATGTGAAAACTATTACCCAATCGCAGAGGAAAGCTAATTCTCCAGGACAGTCTGAAACATGCAAATATAACCATGATCTTTGCCATTTGCAACACAATGGAAAATTGCTAATAAAAGTTCCTATTGTGTCGGGGATGTAATACTAACCGCATGGTATTTCTCTCTCCCTCCCTTCCCCTTTGCAGCCAGGCAGCTAAAAATGGCTTAAAACTTCCCAGCTCAAATGTTCGAGGTCAAATAGTGATGTTGAAGCACCAGAATGAAGGGTTTGAAGACCGTCTGCTGCACAGCCTGTTGTTCCCTTCCAGGCTTAGGGGATGCAGTGCTCCCGCTCCATCCTTGAAGCCCAGGAGCACGGCCTGTGACCTCAGCCTGAGGGTGGACCCCCCCTCCCCCGAAGTGCAGGAGGCTGTAGGACTCCCCTCTAGCCCCCAGTTAATGCCACCCCATGCTCTCAGCACCATGCCATGGGGTAATCCTGGCCTCCCCGCTTCCTGCATCTCCAAAGCACGCCAGCACCGTCCTTCCCGCCCTGTGCTGAGCTGCTGCTCACCCTGCCTGTCCCACCAATTGTGACAAGAGACCTTTCCCCATCCTCGGGGCTGTGAAGGCACCTTGCTTTGGACACAGTTCTCCCCACTCCTTCCCCTAAAGGGAAAAAGTATGCGCACACGTGCGTCACACTGCTGTCTGCCTACACCCTTGTCCCAGCCCCAGACACAAGCATTAAAACCTGGGCCAGTATTTTCAAGGCTGGATGCCCAGAGCGGGGCTCTTTGATCCATCTTTCGGCACAGAGACAAACGACCTGATTGCTTTACAACCCGTGCGGGCACCTGCAGCTCCCGGCAGCCTCCTCCTGAAATGGCGTCGCCACTCGCAGGGATGCCAAAGGAGGGATTGAAAACCCAACTCCAGGCTCCCTGCTTTGAGGGCTCTGAGTTTTCCCGGGGGTCTTTCCGACTCACTTCCTTCCTCCTCAGGCTTTTAGGCTCAAGCAGTGAAGTGGCAGCAGCAGGACAGGGGTCAAACAGGCGAGAAGGGGCAAGCGCAGCTCATACCTCTGCCCTGCTTCCTCGGACGGGCACTCGTCTCTCCCACTTTGTGCTTTTTCCCCACAGCATCCTTTCCTTTGCCAACCCCCTTGTGCCCCACAGCATCAGCATCTCTGTTTTGCCGCAGCCTCTCCTCCAGCCCTTCCCTCAGGAGAAAAGTGTAGGATTAAACGAGATGCAAAACTCAGTGCAGAACCTCAGATCTTGACAGGCTGCAGGAAAAACACCCATTACAGGGCAAGCGGGGGCAATTAAGAGATTTCAGCTGAAACCAGTGGCTTCAGTGTTTCGCTGAGGCAGCCAAACAGCTTTATTTCTGTGTATTTGTTAATAATCTCATTATTTACAGGACCCATGTGCTCTCGATTACCTTCCATATTCCAATATTGAAGGACATCTGAGGCTGGTTAGCCCGTTTGTAACAGGTCCATCTTCAGCTTTTTGGTATTTCCTGGTTGGCACATGACCAAATCAACACACTCCTCTTTCCACTTAAAGAGTCCCTCCAAGGAACTGCTCTAAGCAATTACCTCGTTCAGCAATTTCTAACGCATAAGCTGCCTTGGGACTTTATAGGTTTTAGAAAAAAAAGCCAGACCCAAAATTCAAAACTGAAAACCAACAACATAACGTAAGACCTCTTTGATTTTTGTAGTTGCCTGCTGGTGAGCGAAGGAAACTAGTTTGGGGATTGGGAACATTTCAAATGAGGAGGTATTTCAGGGTTTTGTTCTGTTTGGGGGTGATGGTGGTGTTGATTTTTAGGAGGACTGGAGAGTTAGCTGCAGATGTCAGCTGTACATCTGCAAGTGCGGGACATGCTGCCAGCACCTGAACCTCTTCCACTCGGTTCTCTCCTTTAACTTGCAGCTGACAGAGGTTCAGATGGAAGAAACCACATGAAGCAGCAGCATCCCTTCTTGGATGCTGAAGGCATCTGCTCCTGCTGATTTAAGAAGCAGCAGTCTGAAAAGCGAGTGTTCACATCTCTCTCTCCTGTGCCTCGTGACTATTACCCACTCCACGAGGTGCAGGTTTGCCTTCCCTGCTGGCATTCCTACATTTCATTATGCTGATGTTTAGCAAACCTTTACTCACAGCACGCTTGTTTTGCCCTTGGAATCTCAGCCTTGGTTCAACACCTGGTACTTTCAAGGAGATGAAGTTTGGGAAGGGTTTCCAAGCTGTTAGGAGCAAGTGGCTCATTGGTGGCTTCAGCAAGAGTTGGTGACCCATTCTCAGCCCCAAACAGGCACCCTCAGCTTGGCTTCCTTATGCCCACCCCTGCCCAGCACAAACCCTGGGCAGCAAACATGCTCCCTTCCCGACTTCGCCATCCCCTGAAGCTGGTCCCATGGAGCAGCCCACTCTACCATCAACCAACCAAGTGGAAACCCTTTGAAGGCAATATGTTTAGGAGACTTATTTCTGCAAACCACCTTACAGGACCAACAGGCTTGATTTCTCTTCTAAATACATGCCCACGCTTACCCATGTAAGAGATACATTTCTGGACAGTTTGCGTACCACAATTATCACCAAAACTATGGCGTGTAGTGAGTCAGATTAAATTCTTCTCCAAGGCAACCAAAGACGGTCACAGCTGGGACCCAGAGGTTGACATGCCGGGTTTAAAACTCCCTGTTAGAAGAGAGCTTTCCCCGTCCTGCCCTGTCCCCTTGAGAGATGAAACCCTGCTTGTTGGTTCCTGCGGGAGAGGCATGCCGTTGGGATGCACGGCTGGCAAGGCCTGCCAGGAAAGCTTAGCTGCTCTTATCACGCTTGGAGTAGGGGGAATCAAAGGAACAATTCCCAGGTAGCTGTGACGGGCATCTGCAGAGATGCTAACGTAGATCTCCGCCCCACCACCAACTCCCAAGAGCAGGTAAAAGCCATGCAAACCTCATCCCTGACAAGCCTGCCTCTATCCTTCCCAGCATCCACCTTCAACATCATGACCTTACACAGCACGGAGGTTACGATTGCCAGCAAGGATCCACCTCAGCACGTGCCCATCAGCTGGAAGTGGTGGGGACCATGACAGGCTGCAGCTCGTGATCACCTTCCTCGCTGCCAGATCCCGCCGGCACAGCTAGATAGGCAGATTTACTGGCATTTCTAACTTCTCTGAGGTTCACGGGTGGCCCAGAATATGACAAAATATTGAGCTGTTAGCAAAGCAAAGAGATTTGGGCTGGAGTTCCTGGGTAAAACTGCCAGATGTGTCACTTTTACTCAGAGCTGAATTGGCAGATCACCGCCGCTGGGGAAAAAGCTGGAGGGGAAGGAAAGGAAATCAAACAATTTCCCAAGTCACCTGTTTTCTTTATGCCAGCGCTGCCAGCTTCATACTGAAAAGTACAGCCTGCAGATTTAACATGTGCTGAACAGGACTCCTCCTCCACTCCTCCATTCATTCTCCCACTCCCTCTGTATCCCTTGACTTAAGCCATTCCTAGGCATTTCGCACCTAATTATTTATTATCCCTAATGAACGCTCATCATGCATCCACCCCTCTCCTCATCTGTAGCTGGTTTTAATCGGGCAGCTCGGTCCTCAGCGGCAAGGAGTTGTGCAATCTTCCGTACACATCTGCCACCAGCCCTGCTCCACCTCGACTGCTATTTATTTTAATCCCAAACAATGAGTCTTGAGAACTTTCTCTGGTCTGTCTATTCAGGAAGAAGTGTCAGTCACTGCAGAGGGAGAGAGGGACCTCACCGAGATAATGTTCCAGGCTGATGCTTAATCAACATGATGGCTTCATTAACAGCACAACCCAGATAACGCAATCCTTGCAGTGCTGGCGTTCCTCCTTGCTGAGCAGGCGCATAATAAATCAAGAGGAGATTTGGTGGGAAAGAAAAGCCCTGCTCTGTTCCCGCGTGCTCTGGTGGTACAGCCTTCTGTCCCAAAGGCCCCAAAACTTCTGCTGGGATGGAGTAACTGGAAATAATCACCCTCTCCTGCAAACACCTCCCTGATTCCCAACATCCCGGTCGCCAGCTGGACCCCTCTGGCTCCTACCAACGGTGAAGGCAACTGGATACAATAGGCAGCTGGAAATCTGTGGCAGCCATCGGCAGAGATGCTACAATCAGTTCTCCCCAAGTAAAACCAGCCCCTGAAATCCCCCCAACATCAGTCGGCCGCTTTGGAAAGCTGTACTCTGCTTTCCCTTTCCGCTGCTTGGAGCCTCAAACCTGATACGGCACAAGGGAGATTTTGGCCCATTTTTTTCTTCTTGGGACTCTTTTTGCCTGCCTGTGATCGTCAGCTGAGCTTCTGCCTGGCAGGAGGCAGACAAATACCCAGCCTGAAACCACAGTGTCCTTGCCCCAGAGAAGTCCTCCTTGTGAAGCCAGCTCGGTGTGGGAGCTGCGCTCCTAGGAGCACATCCATTCACTTGAAAGCCAAAATGGAAACCCTTTGAAAACTGTGGGAACAAAAAGGGTATACATCGGTCCTCAGTCCTGCAGAATGGAGCTCTGCCTGGCAGCTGCTCATCCCACAAGGGGAAAAAAAGTATTCCACAGTGTCTGTTTATTTTCTTTTCATCCTTTCTAGGTAGCCTGTGCTGTGTGCTCGCCTTGTGAAGGAGCAAGAAGATGAATTTGGGCATATTCAGGACAACTTTTCCTCATCCCGCAAAAGCTCGCAGCCTCCTGACGCTGCTGGCATCCACTGAGAGCTAAGGGATGAAGAACTGACCCAAGGCAGAGAATTATCTTCTCCTTGTAGCCCCACATCTCCCAGATACATCACAGGGAGGATTATAGTATCCCAGCAGAGGTTCAAGGGAGAGGGAAAGGCCAAGAAGCAATCCAACAGCACAGCAAGTTTTCATTAGGACTGACTTCAGATTTGGCTTTCGTACACTCCTCAGATCCAGGCTGCTTCGCATAAAAGGACAGTTTTTACCCCAGTGAACATCATGGTTTAGATTTACATCAAGGCTTTTGGTTTGAGTCTGTTTTGCCTGCTGTGGAAATTTACGGGTAACTAATTTTGCCTTGGGAGCTCTGGAGGTGATGGAGCCCTTTTCCACAAAAGCCTGCCACATACTTGTTGGGATCTCACCTTGCACTTGGCAGCTGGAAGAATTTGACTGCATCTACCTGACATCAGGAAAAAATCCATGTGGTTTGGAGTCAGAGGAACAGTTGAGAATTTTGAAAGAGAAGGACACAAAGAGTCTCACAGACAAAAACCACCAACATTCAAACAACCTCCTGTCAAATGCCTTGGTGCTGCTCTCATGTTCCCCAGCACAAGACCCTTGTTGAGTCTCTAGATCTATTTGAAGGCAGGCAGTGGCTCATGCAGACCAGCCAACACCGCTCCCTCAACAGACCGATTCGTTCACAGCTCTATAATGGGAGACAGGCCTGAACAAAGCCCCAGATCAGAGAACGTCTAAATCTGGTGGAGGCAGGAAACTTCAAAATCCAAACCCAGGAAACTTCAAAATCCAAACCCAACCCCCCCAGTTTTCTGAGAGACCTTGAACTTTTTAATGGGGTTCATGTACGAACCCACTTATGGATTTTTGAGGTATTTGAAATCTGAACTGAATGTCACTTCAGGGCTTGGACTCATCTCTCCAGTCCCTTTTTCAGCTCCTCTTTTACTTGAGAAGCAGTGTCTCCCTCCCCTCTTCAGTGCACTTATTTTTCCATTTATCCCACTACAACAGAATTCCTTCTCCAAGGGTTACCCTGCAGGGTATGAGTACCTTGTAGAGAACATCTTGCCAACTTGAAATGAAAATCTTCACGGCAGCTCCAATACAAATGCCAAATGTGGTTTGCAGCTCTGCCTGAAAACAGGCAGACAGTGACTTAAGCAGATCTTCTGGAAACTCGGGTCCTGTCAGTGAGCTTCACCTCCATTTCCTCCGGGACTCTGGGACCTTTGTCATTCCAAAGCCCTGTTAAAATATCATCACTTCAGGAGAGGCGAGTCAGTGCTTGAGCCAGGGCTGGCCTGCTGGGTGACGGAGTGATGAGACTAAAGCTTTGAACTTTGAATAGTCTGGAAAGATGGGAAAAGCCAGAGCAGGAGCTTACATCACCCTATCTCAGAGGCAAGCAAGCACGGATTCTCCCCAGGCCTGTGCGATGTAGCCACTGTCGGATTGTTACGGGAAGCCGGGATGATGAACATATGAGTCATTGTGGCTAGATTCTCTCCTGGGAGGAAGGAGCAAGAGTTTCCTTGCAAGAAGTAGCTTTTTTCCACTGTAAATCTTCTAAGCACAGTGATGAGTCTGAAAGGTCACTGGGGCTTGGCACTGGTTTGGCAACTGAGAGCCAGATGGCTTTGATGGGAAAGAGGATAACACTGTCTCCTTCCAAGTGCCTCTGCTAACAGGCTTCACCTACAGCTTGTCTGGTTCACTATGGACCAGCTTTCTTTACCTCCTGGCTGCTCTAGGTAGGCAGAAGTCAAACATAGGGTGTTGCAGGGCTCGAAATCCTGGTCCTACCTAAGGGAAGGGGAATTTTGTCTTTAGCTTCAACGAGGGAAGGATTTTCAACAAAGATCCCTATTTGTATGCTGAGAGGGGATTTCTAGCAAATAGTGAACTAAATCTGCATATATTCTGAGGGTCCTAAGTGGACCCAGAGCTTCTGAATTCATTGTGAAGGTCCTGAACACACAGACCATCAGTGCTTCACCCCCATTCAGATCTCAGCTTTGCCATTCAAATCAGTGGGGTTCCTGATAGGAATCAGTTCTTTCCATGCATAATTGTTATTCCCTGAAGTCCCTTTTCTTGGATTTGGGAGAGGACTGTCAACATTAAAGGGGATGCAGATAGGAAACCCTTCATCTGGAAATGTGGTGATGATTCGCAGTGCTGCATGATGGAGCTGACACTGCTCTGGCAGCAGTGGTACCCAAGAGGAAAGCACTGAAACACGGGAGGCTTGAGCATCCTCAGGAGTGCTCTGGATGATGAGAGATAAAACCCCAGGAAAGCAGCTGTGCACAGCTTTAGCCCATCCAAGACCGACCTCTTCAGAAAGGCCAGGGGTACCACAGTCAGAGGCAAAGCCAATTAAAAGCAAAGAGGTTGCCAGAAGAAGGGTGAGAAGAAAAGCAGGATGACAAAATGACAAAACCCCCTGTGGTCAATTGTCTCTTAGTACTTCTATAACGCTAATTAAAAGAGAGAGGAACAATCTGATGACACCAACTGTAATTATGGCTTTCCAAGGTTCATCTCTATCAGTAATTTATCCTTAAAAGTGGCCAAAAGCAGATGCCTAGGGAAGGGCTTAAGAATACAATAAACATGCTGTGATTTTTTTCCCAGAATATTCCCCCAACCTCCAGAAAAATGCAGCTCAGGGATTTCTGAGCTGAAGGAGGTGTTGTCTTTGTATTAAACAAGACTCAGGGGACTTCCCTTCTACAAACCTCTCCATTGTCCCTTGGTTAATAACAAAAGAAGAGAAAGAAACATTGCAAATTATACTGATGATTAGGTGTCAGCCTAAAATGCAGGGAAAGAAATTGAAATTAATTCACCTGCACCTAAAAGCCAGGTCAGAGAAAGCCCCATTTCTTCCTTTGACAACAAAATCTTGGTTCATTAACAAAAGTTTAGCAGTAAAATCTTTCCCCTGACTTAATGGGACTGCTCTAATGTCCTTGGAAGGATTATTCAACACTACAAGCCTGAATCGGTTGGTTCATTAAGCAGCAAAGGTTGAGAAAATCCACAAGGGATTTCTTCACTGAACATTATTATTACTTCTACAAAATGTCTCCCTTGATTTTTTAACCAGCTGCAAGTGAGTTTTTGCTTTTAAAGCAAATGAATCAGGGACCCATCAGCACCCAAACACATCTGTGTGGAAGTGTTAACGGGCCTTTTGGGGTGAACCTTGGAGCTGGAGAATGGCATTTAAAGGCATTCAACTAGGAGGGACGGTGGGGGAGATAAGTCCTTCCTCATCACACATCTGGAAGTGGCTGCAGCTGTACATTTTACCCCTCCACAAAACCACTTTTATAAGGAATTTGCCATTCGCTCTGCGTTGTTCCCAGCGACACGCAACCTGGGCAAACACAGAGTCTCATGCACAAAGTAATGACCCTTTCGCACATCCCTCCCTGGATGGCATCCAAGGAATGCTGCTAGAGTTTTCTGCTCCGCTGGAGAGATCGGTGAGTGTATGCAGCAGGACGTGTCTGGGCAGAAGACTCGGCCTAGAGGACCTGCCTTAGCCTAACTTCCAAATCAGGAATTTCTGCCTGGCTTAAGCAAAGTTAATTTTCTTTGCCACTCTTGGTAATCGCTACAGAAAATTCATCAGTCTGAGACTTTTTTTTTTCCTACTATGTCTGCCTTTCACTGGCTTGACACTGTTTTGTGTTATCTTTCTTGCACATCTTGGCCATATACTAATATACCAGAAATCTGAACTCCAGACTAGTTGCAACACCTTCATTGCGTACCACAAATACAAGACTCTCATCCGTGGTGGGAAACAGACACTACAATGGGATGCACCTTCAGCTCACTTCAGCACACACCGAGTTTTTTATTTTGAGATCTTATAAAAACTGAGCATGAAAAGATCAAGAAAAAAAATGACACAGCCTAGCAGCTCCTGGCTGGTGGTCCACGTACCACCAGTATCACGGAAAACAGCTGAAAAATACAGATACAGTCACAGTCCTGCAAACAGAGCAAACAACACAGGAAAAAAATAGACAAATTGCAAATTTTGATTTTTTTTTTTTAAAATGATGTGACAGTCTTTCAACTAAAAAGTTTAAGACAGATCCAGTCCCCTGCTGAATTGTATATCATATCTGAGGGGCATCTATCTGAATACAGGCAATGCAGGAGATGCACCGGGTCCAGAACTGGTGTTTCTGATCTCCCAGCCAGTACTACCTGAGCAAGCCTGAAGTCACTTGTAACAACAACAAGGGCAGAAAAAAATTTACCAGTTTCAGCTCTGCTTCAGCAATATGGAAAAGGGTAATTTGTCTGGGAGATGCTTCCCAGTTTACTTCTATGCAGATCCATACTCATGAGGACCTCCAGATATCGCAACGATACCAGTGGGAGTGAAAAACTTTTTTTTTTTTTTTCTGGGAAACAAGAGAAAGAACACAAGTGACTGGAGGAGAGTGTCTGCCCTGATTCTGTTTTTCACCCAAATCTTTTAAAACATCTCGGGGCTCCAGCACCAAGGCCTTCGAGGACATCATGGTGTATGTGGAAGAGCACGTAACCAAAAAGACTGATGGGAAGAGGATTTTAGAAAAAGGAGAGTGGCACTGAGTCAACACAGCAGCAGGGCCAATGAGAAAAGGGAAAGCAGCTCTTCATCCCACAAAACTGCCAAATTCCTCTTTTCCATGGCAAATACAAATACGTCCTGCCATCTTCATGCCTTGGCTTTGTGGCCCAAAAGCCCAGGACTTCCATACAGCAGCATCAGACTAGCTAATTGACATTGAAATCATTAGCAGCACCAAATTAGTGTCAAGGCTTCCTGCACCCTTGGGCTGCTGGCTTGTTTTTGCAGCCCATATCCCAGAGAGGAGGCCCTGCTCATTGTTAATGAGGCATTTCAGCACCTACTCAGGATCATTATTGGTCTCTAATGAGGGCAAAGGTGTTTGTGGTATTTGACCACTTGCCTAATTAGTTTATAGCACAAATGCTCCCTGCTGATTAGGAGATTTATGAGCTTGAGTTTGTCCTGGAGAGCAGTACTGGGAAGGGAGTGGATAGCTGAAAACACTCCTGGTTTCTCAAAGCACAGCTCCCACCTACCCACTGGTGAGACATCAAAAAACCAACTGGGGAGCTTCTGGAGAGCAACACCACCCCATAGGGCACAGCTTGCTGCCCCCACAACTCGCCCACATGGGTTTTCCCCCTGTGTATCTCTGGAGACAGCAGCAGGGATGAAGGTCTGCCTTGCAAAGCACTGGAGCTCAACCACTCCAGAGAGTCTTGGGTGAGATAGTTGTCCCCATGACACATCCAGTACACAGCAAAAGAGGGTCAACTGCTAATGTGAAACCTCTGCTGATGCAGTCCCTGGCTTGCAGAGCCCTCAGCAGCCATGACCCACCCTACCAAATGGCTGCTGCGTGGGCAGGAGCCTCTGGTTATCACTGGACACCCCTTGCTGGTGTTGAGCCTTTGGAGGAGCATGTTCTTGCTGCTAGGTGTGGGTGTTGGAGTGCCGTGACCACAAATCGTACCACTGCAGATGGAGACAACACCCCCAAGGTCTTAATTCTCCTCCCCGAAGCCACATTTGGGTGATCTACAAACTGGTTTTGCTTCAGTTCTGCCTCGTGACTCTGCTCGGGGTCCCTGGCTATGCCAGGAGGGTGTCACTCAAGGTGGGAACAAACTCAATTCAACCTGAGCTCGCACCACTCCTCACCACCAACAACCAGCACCGCCGTACACCAAGGATGATTGCTCATCCTCAGTTTTGGTTGTTTCAGAGAGCACGTTGGGTTTCATTGCTAATGGGAGAACAATTGTGGTGGAGCTTCAGAAACTCCTCACATTAAACAGAAAAAGCATCAGAAATTCAGAGCTTTGACTGAATTGCATTTGAAACCTTTGGGACTGGAAATCCCCCATGCAACAGCAGTACCAAGAGAAGAGCTACTATTTGTTGACAACCTCTTGAAATCATACACTCAAAAATGTCCAGTGACTGGAAGTAATTTCCCTTAAAATTTTCAGCTAAATAAAAAAAAATTTTATAAATGCATCTTGGATTGCTAAAAATGGTATGCTTTGCTTTCAACTCTTAGATTCTTTCATATACATTGTTGAGTAAGATTTAGAATTTCCAATGAAGAAGCGGTTTCAACCGCCGTAAGAATGTTTCCCTTACAAAATCCAAACGTCTTAACATCTAAAAAATGTGATATAAATGAAAAAAGAAACAAACCCAGCATGTACACGCAATCAACTTCATACACATCCATGTCTTCTGCGCGGGATGAAAAGAACATTTAACAGAAAACACGTTGCAGCAGCTCAGCTTCGCCACGGCTGAGCCAGCGACCCCGGGACTGCACCCATAAGCTGCCCCTACGCTCGACTCCCCGAGGGCACGCACTGGCTCCGCGACACAAACCCCCTTCCAACGACCTTTTTTCTGTTTGCCTCAGCAGGAAGAGTTGTTTGTTTGGTTTTTTAAGTCGCAGCAAATAGCTTAATGCAAAGCAGGAGCAAACAAGCAGCCGGGCTTGCCAGACGCATAGCATCTTTCCTGCCTTTTGCCTGCAGCTGTACTGGTTCCCTTTGCACTTTTTGCTCCTGTGAGTGTTTGGGTTGAGTTCATAAATCATTTCTGACAGTCCCAGTTGGTAACTGTGACGCCAGGCCATGCAGGAGGCCGCAGAACCCGGCATCGCTGCTGCTGGGATAAGGCTTAGCTTGTCTGGGGTAGCAACACCCCCCTCCAAATAGCCTGGTTCCTCCTTTTCCCTGGCCCACTCCTTTGCTCCCAAAGGACATTTGCTGTTACAGGGGCACGTGGTGTCAGCAAACCGCCAGCTCCTCCCCCAAATCCTCACGGTACAGAAATAATCAATACTAATCCTTCAGCCCCATTTTCCTCTGGTTTTCCCCATTCTCTAGTCGTTGGGAGGCACCCACATGGGCCGTCCAAAGGCTGCCCATGGCAGTGGTTCCCAGTGCATCCCCCATTCCTGCCCCAGCACCGTGGTTTTGTCAGTGGCGTTGGCTTATGGTGGTTGTGCAATAGCTCGAGGACAACAAGTGGAAAAATCACACTTCCAAGCGGGAGGTAACGAGATGCGATTCTGTCTGTACAGGACAATAAATCACCTCTTAGACTTTTCTAGCCTTAAAATATGTAGAGCAGAGAGCAAGGACGTGGCCAACAAAGCAAGACTGGAAGGACTGAGGTTGCTTTTGCCAGAAGGAAAAGATGACAGCTAAAGAAAGATGTAATAGCACTCTTCAGATCTGCAGCAAAGAGGAAAGGCATAAAATATGCTCCACATCCACTGCGCATAAGACATGCATGAAGATATTCACCACCACAGCCTAAACAATGAATCATGCTTTGTAGACAACGTCACATTCCTGAAAAGTCTCAATAAATGCACGTTTTGGACAACAACGAAGTAAAACCAAGCAAAGCGTGCTCATTTCCCCATTGCCTAGGGCCAACACATCTCACCAAAGCTTCTCAGCACCCTTAGGGGATTTTTAGCTATAACTGTTTTTATTTGCTAGCTGGAGATCATTTGGTGTTTATTAATAGCCCTAACAAGACAATACAACAGTGTAGTAGAGTAGAAGAAACCAAAATATCATCTTTGTCTGAAAATTCAGGGGGGGTTGGCAAGGAAGGAGAAATGATTGAGTCCATGAGGGGTATGTGCTGGAGTTAGCCTGGTGCCAGCAAGCTGCCACTTGACGGGGACATTCTGCCGTCAGCTCGGCTGCTGGCCTGTCAGGTGATGATCTCGGTCAAGCTTGTTCACTGCTCTTTGCCTCACCTTTCCTCACCTGCAAAATGGGTGCAATGCTACTGCACACTTAAGCAATGCAAATGGACATTATGCATGGAGAAATATCCATAAAAACTATGCAGTATGACTCTGTTTTCAGTTTAACCCACACAGAGGGCAGCCCCTTCTTTCTGATTACTGATATGTCAAGCCCTAGGAGAAAGCCTTGTCAAGTCACTTAAGTGGGAGGAGCTCAGCGTCTCTCTCCTACTGGGCTTTCAATTTAAAAAGCATTACACAGATGTAATTGGATTCAATTGCTACTACACATGCCATCTGGGGCTGCAGCCACTGAGTAATATTCAATATCAAAAAGGTTGTGTTTGGCACAGCCCCTAATGAGGGCAGCTGCAGCACACCCCAGCCAAGAAACTGTCAAAAAATGACAATCAAAAATAATTACATAAAAAAAAAAAAAGAAGTAGTATAATTGCCACAAAAACAAACGGGTGATACATTTACCTCATATGCCCACAGAGGACAAGCTGGATGTTTAATAAGGTCTGCTTTAAATCAGGAAGACAATAACGGATCGCGGGGGAAAGCAGCACGGAGCAGCTGCTGACAGGCGAGGCCCAAAGGTGCAAATTCGACACATGCTTTGCCTCTGCCACTGAGAAGATACAGACCCTTGCCACAGCCACGCTGGCAGCCCTCTTGGCATCTTTGCTGTTACCCACCCCGCGGTGACAACACTTCACCGCCGTGACATCTCAGCAGGTTCTGCTGGGGCTCCAGAAAATCTCCTCCAAAGATGACCCACTCCTGTTTTAATCACCATGGGGAAGTATCACACACATGCGCCATCAGCACGTGCTGAAGACAAGCACTTTCTCCAAAAGAGGAAAACTTTCTCTAAAAGCGGAGCGCTTTCCCCAGAAAGCCTGCAGTTGTCTGCACAAAACACCTGCTGTTGGCTCCTCTTCATTTCCAGCTGCTAAATAATTGCTCAAACTTCTGCTTATGTTTATATCACACGTTCTCTGAATTTTCTCTTGCCAGGTAAGAGAGAATTGCTGCAGCTTCCCAAGGAAAACCTTCAGTGCCAATGCACGAAGGAATGCGAGTCATGACCTCTTATTGAAGCACATTAGTTGTCTGGTTGAACGAGGCTGGGTGGAGATGACAGCTTTCTTTTTAAAGTTTCAAAATAAAGCACGTTAAAAATCCAGCAGTAAAGCCATTTAATAACCGAAGCAAATCTGAACTAAGCTCCAGACTCACGCTGGCATTCCGTGCTTCCTCCCCATCCATTTTTCCTGGAGAAACCCCTTCAGAAACACGAGTTGGGTTTCAGCCTTTCTGTTGAGGTTACCAGCGCGTTTGCCAGTTACACCACTTGTGATACCAGGTTTTGCTGCGTGGGTGTTTTTTCTGCCATGTCGGCAACTGAGATCCACCACCTCGGTTTCCACAAGTCACCAAACCCTCATCAGCCATCAGGGCTCTTTGGTCACGGGCTGGATGCTAACCATGAAAAACTCCATATAGCACATTACCAACCTCCCAAACTGATCCATGTTCCCCGAACCTGGGTATTAACTTCTCTCTTCTACATCATTTTGTGGTTTGTGGTGCTCTCAGAAGAGCTGTAACAGCCCCATGTGTGATCAGACAAAGGGGAAACAGATAAAGCTATGACTTTTTAGAGGCAACTCCAAAGAGCACAGATGGACCCAGGGAACAGCTTCTCCCTCTGAGCCCCAGCCTGCGTTGCCTCCTCGTCACCATGCAGTCACTTCTTGTTGGAGGCTCCCCGAGACACGGACATTTCCACTGCATGCCACTGTACTCATGCTCAGATAAATTACACACTCTGATTTTCAAGTTAGTAAATAAAAACGCAGAACGGACATGAAGAATATAATGTGCATTCAGTCACGGGGATTAATGCACTTTCTAATGCTCTGCAGTGGGGGGCAAAGTGCACACAGGGTAAGATAGGCGCCTTCATGGACCAAACCCTTGGCTACATGTTCTCATTATCAATTCAAAATTTGCAATCAAAGCATCCTAACATCCTGCTGGCAGTGTGGCAATGCATAATTTAGAGGTAGGAGTCTCTGCTCTTTTTGCTACAGACATAACTTCCACTGACCACAGGGAAAGCTGTGTGCCATTATACAGAGGAAAGAAGAGAACCAGAAAATTAATTTGACTTCCCCACTGCTTTGAAAGTCAAATGCTGTTTTTTGTTTTCAGGGGCTCAGAAGGTAAGTATTCAAGATGGATCCAAGCCACAACATTCAGCTCCAAATCTGAACTTTCCCGAAGTTCAGGGGTATGAGGATCTAAGAGCAGTGAAGTCTAGTCTTCCAGTTCTCTCAAGTTCAGGGATGTGTGGATCAAAGTTTCTGGTCCATCTCTAGGAAATATAACTACCCGGAGCAAGCAGAGAACCTGACCCAGTGAGCCATGGCTCAAAATCTTTATGTAGGGTGGAGACATGAGACACAGGCTGGTACCCCCATAGCCAAGGGGAGCCCCAGGAGGAGCTCACCAGGGGTTGGAGAGGTCCAGAGAGGCAAGAAGTTAACTGGGACTTGGAATCCCTCCTCCGTTACCAACTTGCTAAGCATCGTTTTTATTTTTTTTTTCTTTGCCACATCTCCGCTGGCTGTCTGTAAAGTGGCAACATCTCCTAGCCTGAGAAGAGCGTCACAAAGGTAAATAAATAGACTAAAGCACGTGGATATTTGTGTGCTGCAGCAGCCGCAGCTCATCACACGAAGAGCTGACAACATTAGAACAAGTAGCACTCTACATACTTGATATTTTCACCCCCTCTCATTTCCATTTCCTTATAATGGCTCACAAGCAACTGGACCATGATGTTTCCCATACTTTGTCTAAACTCAGAGAAGAAAAAACATAAACATTCCAGCAACATCCACTGAGCCATTTCACTAATTGCCAAATGAGATGAAAACACTCCACCATACTTTCCCCATATGTTTATGAGTATATTGAGTGTTTATGATTCCAACCACAACGCTGCATTAACTGTGTTCCTCACAAGATCACTGTGCATTGCTGGAAATCACGATCCTGTCCTTAGACTGAGAAAGACAACAAAACAATGACAATTTAAATAATAAAGAATTAATAATGGCATTGAGCACTAATAAGCACTTCCATAACATTTTACACCTCCCAAGTTTTATGCAAATTAATTATTCCCATAAGCAACATAAACATCACACGATGCACAACTCCAACAGGACTGTGGGCAATCCTGAAGCATAAGGAATAATTTTGCAAACCGTTTGCCACCCCAGTCTGTCCACTTTCCCCTGGAGAAGATGGCAGCCCATCAGGGAGGAGACTCAAAGCTCTGCATGCCCGTGTATATTGAAGGAGCCAGGAGCACCGGGGCTACAAGAGACAGTCCGGTGCCAACGCCCCTTCATGACAAAAGGGAACTCTAATCGCATCTGAAATGGGGGTTTTAACAGCTAAAGCCGGATCCATAAATAAACCGAGATTAGGGATCGCAATTTATTTTGCTTTGTATAATAATATCCAGACCCAACCATAAGAGGGAAATTCTGCACCGCATTAGCATCCTGTGCAGGGCTGGCAGCGCTCGGCTGTGGCGCGAGGATGCACAGACGCTGTGCTCCGTGCACGAACCCCGGCCCCGCTCCGCCGGGAGCATCTCTCCGGATTGAGTCATGGAGATAGACTGTGCCTACAGACAGCCCTACGCCAGCCAAAACGGCAGCGCTGAAGAGGAAAAGCGCTTCGAACCACCTTTACGTGACCCCCGAGGTCGCAAAATAAGGACTTGGAAAGGTTTCCAAGCGGACGCACACATCCTGCACCCGCACTCAGCTTTCAGAGCCTGCGCGGAGGGACTCTAGCTCACGCCAGGAGCACCCATGTGAAGGGTTCACACAGTGCAAGGGTCTATTGTCATCTTATCTATGATATTTTCTACAAGGAGGCAAGTCCGCCTGGATCTCCGTGCACATTTTCATGCACTTCAAAAGCGCCTTTATTTTCAGAGTTGTGAACAGCCAAAATTTTTAGTAAAGTCATTGCGGGAACTCACCATCTCCAAAAATCACTTACCCACAGGCCCAATTCAGCAAACACACGACAAGCATTAAAGCGCTTGAGCCAATCCACTGAGAGTGGCTTGGACTTGTATGCTGTATTTTGTATCAGCCACTTGCAGATAGCCCAGAGGAAAACTCTCTCTTCTCCCCAGACTCCCTCCACCAAGTGAGGCCCATGGGGTCCAAAACACACCGTGAGCTGCTCTTTGCTAAACTGAAACCTCACCCATGAGGTTTGACAAAAGCTGGGGCCATCCCCCCATCTGCCTGTCTCGAAGCCAACGATCACAAGGATGATTATTTAGTATTTATAGTACAGCAGTACCCAGAAGGCTCCAGCATGGAGCAGCACTCCATCCTGCTACGCTCTGTGCAAACACAAAACTCTTTGAAGGCCAAACCCACCCCTGCTCTGTGATGCTACAGGAGCTGCATCAGAGGCTTCCCAGGCGCTCTGTAAGCCCAGACAAAAGCTGTAACAATCGTGCTGCAGGGAACAACCGGGACGTGGAGAAGGCAATAGAAGGAATTTCTCCATCTATAACCATCACAATGCCATAAGGTTGTTTAAAATAGGGAACAGAGACTGTTTTCTTTGTGGAAATCCTATGTTTATTATTAGTTATGCCTCTGAGTATAAATAAATATGTAATGGATTGCATATTGGTTAATTCCCTTCATTGTGCACTTAATTGCTTCCTTGTTTGCTTTATACTTTCCACTCTGCTATATCCTCATATTTCAGCATAAGCTCATCCCTTCCACGTTTGTTTATTGTGTCTACATTTCCAGAAACTGAAAGGTCAAGAGAAAATATGATTTGTTATGGAACTTCCTAATACTAACACAGCTTTAACATACTGTACAGCTCCCCGCCCTCCCCTGGCACGCAGATTAGCAGCTGAGCCCGGCTTCCCTCCTAGCTCAGACACCCACCAGCCTGAACACCAGGCAAGCCAGCTTGGTTCCAGCAAGGAGGCAGCTTTCCTGAAACATCCTCCCCTATTTTCTTTCCCGGACAGGAGGCTTGTGTTCAAGCCCTCAGCTCACATCCCTGAAGAGGACTTTCTCCTACCCACAGGACAGATGCTCCTTGGGCAGGGATGCTGCCAAAGCAGACGGGCACCCTGCCAGCACCCTCCTCACCCTGGTTTTGCGGGGCCACCCTTGGCTGAGAAATGAGTTGTCAGCCCTTTTGGCACCATCTGATGACGCTTCCCAGCAGGACTAGTGGTTTTTGCTACGTGGATGCCCCCATGCACGAGTCAGAGCCGAGATCGTCGCGTGCTCCAGAATACGGTGAGCACCCTAAGGAGAGCCGTGGGGCAGGTGTGCTTGGCCAGGGCGCTTCTGGACCTGGAGCAGTGAGGTGATTTGAAGGGTGAAGGTGTCACCAAGCACTGACAGCCTCTAAAATCAACTCCCACGGGGCACAACCCGCATCCCAGCTGCTCAGATCTCATCACGGAAACCTCTGCAACCCTCCTTCGAATACACCGTGATCTTTGTTTCTAAAATGAGAGGGAGGGAGCTGCGATCCTCGCTGCACGCAACACACACCTGGAGTCTTCACAGGCAGCTCCGGACATGGGGGAAGGGGGTTCCATTTGTATTCATTTCATGGGCAAAGTGTCGTGTTTGCTTCGCAGCAGAGACAGGGGTAGGAAGCATGCGCTCAAGATGAGAGCATATTTCAAAGGTGAATGCATGAGGGAAGTCACTCTGAGTTCGTTATTGGATGTACAGAGAAACACACACTTTTTCCAAACAAATATTAGATCAAGATGACATTTGTGCGCAGCATACAGATGCACCAGCTGTGGACAGGAAGAAATACAACCTGTAGGATACAGCTGGATAAGGAGGTGTGTTGGGGGGAGTTTCCCTGCTCCCCTAAAGCACCCCGGAGCAGGCAGAGCCTGGGGACACTGGTGGGATCGCAGAGGGGGACGCCTGGAAGTGCCTGGAATTATACCCTCTAGGAATGAGATGATGGGAGTTGGAGAGACCAGGCTGAACACAAACAAACTTAACGTGGTGGAAAGAAAGGAGAAAAAAGGAGCTTTGTCCGAATGTCCTGCAACCCTCCCTTTGCATCATGCTCTCAGCGAGCAAACTGCAGCCTTCCTACAGGGCTGTCATCCTTCTCCCAACAAAAAGATGCTTCCTTGGGCAAGAAGGCAGTGTTATTGCTCTCAGGACCAGCAGTCAGTCCTATTGCAGAGGTGAATCAGGCCCTGTGCAATGTTTTCCTACCCTGTCACCACTGCCAGCCCCTGACTAGCACTAAGTTTTCTCTTTTTTTTTTTTTTTTTTTTAAACCTGTCCTCAGACTATAAAGCTGCCCAGATTTTCCAGTAGGTAACTGCCTGTTAGGACTCCCACCCTCAGTTCGGTTAGTCCTTGTGCTTCTCAAAAAAAAAAAAAAAAAAGGGCCAATTTCTGGTAAGCAACTAGAGGCTTAAAATTCCTAACTCAACCTTATTAGAGGTAAGGAGAAAAATATGCAGGGACATGAAGCAAATTCCTGTCTAATTCCTTGGGAGACCCAATCAATGGAAGACTTCTCCTCTCTGTTTATTTTCTTCCCAGCAGAAGTCCCAGTCTGTCCTCTTCCTCTTCCAAAAAACCGATCGTGCTCCACACCCAGGAGCTGTGACATCAGAGGGATATTTTAGGAAGGCAAATTTGTCCCCAACCCAGGTTTGGTCTTGTTCCCTTTCCCTCACACAACCCCAGCCCAACCCCACAGCTTGCTGCAGAGGAAAGTCAAAGCTGGCTACTGGATGCCAAACCTGGAGGTAAAGTGGGAATTTAAAAAAGAAGGAATTGTCTTTTCCAGTAATTTCCCTCAGAAGAAATAATATGCTTGGCTTGTCTCTGTGTTGATACAAGGGTGACTCATTAATCCAACAATGTGAGACTGTTTTAAGGTTAATGGCAGGCATCTAGAACTGGCATCGTGTCAGTTGGCAGCTTCTGAGCTCAGCTAAAAAATGCACTTTTATCACTGTAATATATCCGGAATGCAGCCATACCTAAAGATTTCATTCTCAGACTCATTTTTCAAGGCTATTCTCAGAGTCTATTTGCTCCTGGCTCCAAGCTTTGCTTGAAAATTACCCTCACAAACCGCACTTGTGCCCACCCTTCACGTCTTTGCGGTATATTGGAGCCTAATCGCACCTCTGCGTATTCTCATCTTACCCAGGTTTGGCCTAACCCGAAACCCTGCGAATGACTATGGACTCGCTCCGCTCGCTGCAAGAGTTCAGCGCAGGCAGGAGTTTTATAACTTTCTCAACACTCATTCAGCACCATCCCTTAGAGCCTATCTGGGAGCACACTCCAAAATGTCTACTGACTTCCACCCGAGAGCTGAAAAAAGCTGGTCTCCCTAAACTTTACTAGTTTTTCAAGGAGACCTCCAACAAAAACAACAACTGATAGTGGTATTTCTGCTATGAAAAAAAAAAAAAAAAAAGCTAAAATAACTACTTCCACCCTTCCTACATCATAAAATGAAGAGGGGGGGAACCAAAAATACTCTCTCCTTGCACATCACCTCTGAATTTTCCTTAAACTTTTAAAAGATGGTTGCTTGGTTGGTTACAGCCATCCTGTGGACAAATGCCTACATCCTTACTCACAAACTGCTCAGGCACAATTCCCAGGGAAAACAGTGGGCCAAGTCTTGAACTGCTTCATCCAGTCCTACCAAAGCAGGGCTCTGCTAGCCAGGGACATGCAGAGAGGTGGAAACTCAGCCCCCTCAAAGACAGTCAGGCTGCCTTAAACAAGAGAGGAGAATGGGAAAAACCTATTTTTCAGCATCAGAAGCCTCTCCTCCCTTCTAAGAGGGATGCTGGGGACTCCAAATGCTCTCCCAGAGCACCGCAGACAAGCAGAAGGGTGATGCAAGCCCTATGGACGGAGCACCAGAGTGGCCATACCAGCACCCAAGACCCATCCAACCAACGCAAGATGTGGTTCCAACAGTGGCTAAGAGCCATGGGAAGAGGATAAAAACCAGAAGCATAAAGTGATACTCCCCCATTATGCTCTATCAGCCTCCAGCTTTTTTGCATCACCGAGCCGTACCATGCCAGGTACTCTGTCTTTGTAGCTATTAGCCCTTGGCTCATGCTCCTGCCAAGGTCCATATGGGGCAAGTTCTCTGCTGGGCTTCCAAATCCCATCACCGTGTGTAGCTTTGAGGCACAGCATAACCACGCTCACAAAAGCGGCCTGATGAGTTTAGTATTAGTCAGGTTAGGCCTCATTAAACATCTGCTTAGTGTTTGTAGGACCATGCCTCAATGCTCAGCGTTGGTTTTATCCGAAGATAATGATCCTTTTTCCGTCAGATTCCTAGCGACGGCACAATACATCATTCTAACCATGCGCAAAGCTCTCAAAATGCAAACCTGCTGCTGCAACTCTTTCAGAAATGTGCATAATACTTTAATCAGCCCTATAATACCAACCTTACACACCTCTAAGCAGAGCAGACAAATCCCAGAGATTCAGGATTAGAAAACACATCTGCTGTTAGGCTTTTGAAAAACTGGCCTCTGTTTATTAGATACATCGACATTACAAAATGTAAATAAGCCCAAGTAGTTATCTCTGCTTCCCATCTCATGAAATCTTCCAGCTTTGTCTTGAGGACCAGACTACATCATATTCCTGAACTTGTCACACTGTGACATTTGCTCATGTGCCACAAGCCTTTATCTTCTTTTCCTGTGCCTGCACCGATTTTACTGAACCCCCATAAAAAAAGTCACTCATTAACAGCCCACCTCCACAGTTCTCCACCCACCCACAGCAGCCTGAGGGCCCTGTCGCAAACTCCCACCCTTGCAAGAAATGTCTGCTGCAGACAGAGCACAACCCTCGTTGTCAAAGTAAAGTAATTATGACAGAGAAAATGGAGACAGCCATTGGAAAGAGCCTGGAAGTGCTGCCTCTCCAAGGGGTCACAGTCTGAGAAGGGACATCGTCACATGTCACAGAATCATCTAGGTTGGAAAAGAGTTTGAAGATCATCTAGTCCAACCATTAATGTCCGCTTACCCCGCTTTGTGCTCTCCCTTGCAGGGAGGTGGTGGTCTCTCTCCACACCACGCAGCAAGAGCAGAAGATGGGAAGGTCCCACCAGCATAGCTGGGTCCCTTCCTAAAGGATGGCAAAAGTCCATGTGTAGGAAACAGTGCTGAGGAGGCAGAAGAGGCCTCCAAACCACAGCAGGAAGGGCTGTGGCCATCACAGCACAAGACCTACACTCGCCTGGGCAATGTGCACCTGAATATGTTCCATTCTTGATGCTCCATCATCCTCCCTCCCCCTTTTCTCTGGTTCAATATCTAAAACACTGATGCTCAACTCCTGGGCATACCTGCAATAAAATCAAGCATGAATAACTATGCAGCTACTCCAAAGTGGATACTGGCATCAGAATGACTAAAGGCACAGATATGTGGGGAAAAATGGGATAATTCCAGTAACACCTCCATCGTAGGTTTAGTCACATGAGAGCAAACCATTTACTGCTGCAGTTCACGTGGCGAAGCATGGAAGAACAGTACATACCCACGCTCTCCAGCGGTTGGACATTAAAGAGACCACGTCAGCAACCTGACAACAGTGCCACACGTTTTCAAATGCCATCACAGTGGGAATCTGTCCATCCTTGGTCAGGTGTGATGGCTCCTATCACTTATTAAACGCATGACCCATTCAGAAAGCAACAGCACCGACTTTCACAGGCAGAGCCACGCTATGTTGTGAACACCTCACCTCTCCCTGCTGTCATTCTGCTGCATGCAAAGGGCACTTCAGATTTGCTGTACTATTAAATTTGGAAGCAATGCTGTTCTGCTCCAGAAGCCCTTTTCGGCTACCGCAGCCCCAAGCCTTTGGATCCACGGGAGCAGAGCGGGCTGACGGCAGCAGAGGGCAGTGGTTGATTCATGCTGGCCAATTTGTCACACTGTCATGATGAAAACACAGACACATGTTCCTAATAACTCTCCCCATAAACTGCAGACATGTACAGTCTTCGCTGAAAGGTTAAGTCTGGAAAATCTAAAGACAGCAGGTGAAAGCACAGGAGAGTGCAGACACCACACCTTCGTTCAGGGCCCATTATGGCAAGGATGGAAAAACAAGTAGGCAACAGCGATTATCCACTGCTCCTGCCCAGGCAGAGATTGTTGCTGGGAGCTTTTTCCCTTTTTGTCAAGGTGCCTACCCTGGGGACAGTGCTTCAGTCCAGGTAAAAACCAAACCAAACCCCAAAACCCCGGCTCCAGTAACAAGAAATTTTTTACATGCTTCAAAAGGAGGTTTTCTTTTTCTGAAAACCAGAAACAATTTTCAAGTAAAACAAACATTTTCTGTTTTATTCAAACATCCTGGCCAGTGACATCCCTACTATCCTTTGCAATTGCTCTTAACAAACATTAATTAGGGTAGGAGATCCAGAAGCTTCAAACCCACCCCAAGCATCTTTCATTCAGAGGGAGGGAATCCAGGCAAAAAGACTCACCAGCACTCAAATGGTCTGCTCCTCCCAAAGCACACCGACCTTTTCCCTTCGCCATCCTCCTCCTCTTGCACATCCAAGGCTGCGATTATACAGCCATTTCCCTCTCATTTTATGAATGGCTTTTATTTTTTAACGCAATTTCCTCCCCAGGCCAGTCTTAAGAGAAACAGAAGTAGAAAAGGGACAATTAAAGGCTTTTTAACAGCTCCGGAAAGCCAGGCCACCGACTATGCTAATCACTAACAGCTTTCATTACTGTTCCTCTCCTTTCATTTCGCTGCACGTGAAGTCGGGTGTATTTAAAGCAAAGGGCTGACCGTGCAAGGGAGAGGCGGGTTGAGCAGCACCAGCTGCTCTGCCGGGTGTCCCACACCACCCTGCCAGAGCACTGTGGTCCAGACCCGCCGTCCTCTCCAGCCCAGAGGCTCGCATCCACACTGCCCGGTCCTCGGCAAAGCCCGGACCTCCCACGTCCAGCCACCTGGCCGCACATGGTTTCCTCCAGCCTCGCCCACCAGGCGCTGTCCTCCTCCAGCCCCGCGTTTCCCTGGACGTGCGAGCCCTGGCCCAGCTCTCCTCCAGCCCAACGTGTGCTCCTCTGTGTGTCACCCTGACATTTGAAGTTCTGGCTCCTCAGCAGACATCTCAGCTTTGGCCTGTGGCACCCAGTGGATGAAGAACAGCTGTAAAACACTTCAGCCCAGACAACAAATCATTTTCTAGAATTTAAAAGGTCAGGAACCAAATCCATCTTATTGCACGGTGCGTGGCATTCTGCCACGATGCAAGGCCAGACCCTTCCACCACTGACGTTTCCACAGGATTACGGGAACATTTCTGAGCAGGACACCGCTCTTGAGGGATGCTCGAGACTTTCTGGAGGATGTTAACCCAAGTACCACACATCCTACGTTCTCGGAGTTCATTTCAGTGTGCGCAAAGGCTTTCCCTTTCACAATTTGGCCCCTTTCCCTGCTGGCTGCGTGCCTGTAGCTGGCAGTTCAAGCATCCCAACAGATCCATAAATAATTCAACAGCTTGCTAAAAAAAGTGATCAATCATGTTTATGGTTCTGAAACATGCAGAAAACGTAGGCAGAGTCAGAGACCCAGAGTACCAGGAATAAGTCAGGAGAAGTCAGAGGGGGATATTATAAGGCAAACCATCAGAGAAGCCAGCTGCAATAGGACTGAAGGAGGAAGGGAAAAAAATCTTTGACTTTTAATTAAATCTTCAACAAAATAAAAGAAAAAACTTTTCCATTTCCAGACGAGAATATTTTAGGGCCCTAAACAGCCATATGAGAAGTTCCAGCTAGAGTAAGCCTTTTTACACATCTTCCAGTAGCATATGCTTTAAAAATCACACGAGAGAAAAGCATGCATTTCTTTGGCTATTCGTGCCTATTTATTTCCCAGCCCTAGGAGCAAAGTATGCCACAGAGACAAATTTCATCCATCCTTATGGCTACTGCTCCTCTGCTGATATGCAAATACCAGCATTCATTCATGCTCTTTTTGAAGTTTATTAGCCCACTTTCCACATTGCTGTTATTTTAGTAACACCATCCGAACCAGAAATCGTAATTCCATATCCTGTACTCTGCAGATATTGGTGTAAAATTAAAAGACTCTTTTCTTGTACAGAGATCTCCAAATCTTTCTGGCAGAGAGAATGTCTGACAACCGACTGGGCTCCAGCCCACACTGCTCAGTGCTGTTTTCTTTTCAGTTTTCCTTTCTTTGGCTGTCGTGCTAGATGTAGTGAAAAGAGACAGACTCTTTTTTATTTACATATCTCATATATATGTAAAAGCAGGGTCTTACATTAGCAGGAGGAGCGTGCCAGTATTCCAGACCCCACTGATCATGCACACCACAGAGGTCTTCCCTGAGCACTGATAGCACAATGACACGCTGCCTGTATTTTCTGCAGCATTTTCACTCTAGAAGGAAGACCACACCAAAATCCTCAGAGAGAGTCAAATGCTCATTTTCCTCCTTATTCATCGAAAAACATGGGACATGGAGATGAATTTACAGCTGAAATAGGAGATGAACTTACAGCTGAAATGCAGCTCTGAGCAGCAAGGTTTGGAGCAGGATCCTGGGTCAGGCTTAGGTGCCATATGCACCTACCTCCAACTTTCTACAGCTTCCCATCACTGGATTAAATGACATTAAAGAGGAGGATAAAGGCAACAAAGGACTTTGGGATAGAAAAGATTACCTTATTTATAATTCCTGCAAGTATGTTCACGGTGAAGTATCAAATACAGTTTTCAATGGCTGGAGCAGGAGAATGCCTGCTGCTCTGTCGGGGAGGCTACGTTAGACCTTAAGAAAAATCTCCCTGTAATTAAAACGTGGTATCAAACCTCCTCGCAGAGGTTTTGAAGGCTGAAGTACCTACTAAAACCCCACTGCTCACCGACACTGCAGTCAGAGATGGTCCTTAGCCCTCTTCTGTCCTGCCCTTATGGTACTGCTCCTCATGGCTATGGAGTAAGAGAAGAGCTCCAAAGCAAGACGACGACTAGGAACATCCCAAGTTCCTTGTGCAGAACCTCCTCCCTCTGAAGCAAACAATCCTAACCCAAAGTAAAAATAGCAAGGAAGAGCACAGCTGCTTGCAAACATCAGGACTTATTTCTTTTCATGGAAGCAGGCAGACAGCTGAGAGGAGCAGGACCAGCGCTATGGACGTTCTGGATTACTGGCCCAAGGAAAAAGAGGCTCTAATAGATTTCCTAAACATTGAAAAACACTGAATTACCCTATTGACACTGCCTGTCCCATGTCATTTATCTTTCAATGATGCACCCAAATCCAGCTTTTTACAAAGCCGTGGGCGCATGCATGTTTTGAAAGCTTTATAAACACAGCAACACTTCCAGAAGACCAGATGGAGAGGACACCTCCCTTCCCAGCCCTCCATCCTGGCCTGCTCCCCATGAAGCCGGACACTGCCTTTGCACGCCCTGCACTGCCCGCAGGACTCCAGCTCTCCCTGTCTGCACACAGTCTCACTCCATTCCTCTCACAGAGATACAGGTCTCGAGAGGAGTCTTTCAAAGCATAAACTCCTTTTGCCTGGCTGTAAACAGGTAGAAATTGCTCCCCACAAAAGCTTCTTATTTCTTTCTGCTCCTCGCTCCACCTTCCTCACTCGATGTCCATGACGAGCCTTGCTGATTCAACACCATCCCACCCCATCAAAGCTCAGAGAAGCATGGCCTGCAGCTACGAGCAATAAGAGACACACTTCCTGGTTTAACCACAGATTTGATAAATGGTGCAGCCAAGATGCCTGGTTTTACATGGGTGCGTTGAAAGAAAAGCTTTACGTGAAGATGCAATTGCTTTTTAGTGCACTGGTTTGCCATGTCCTCAAGTGTCACCCTGCAGCCAGTACAACCCAGCAGCAGGGAACCCAACCAGGAACACACTGGTGCTCCACGATGGTATTTCATGGGACACTGGGTCAGTTAAAATCCCAGAGGTAGCTCACAGTCAAAAAGCCCCACCAACCCACAGGTATACATGTAAAGAGAAAACCTCGGCCTTCATTATCCACATTAGAAAGATAAATAAAAAGGTGGCAAAATGAGGAAGAGGAAATGAGGTGCCCATTGCACAACCCTCTGCAGACTTTATGCATCATCTTCCTTAGGTTGTTAAGACTGAAGGCTTTTGGGAAACTGCTTTACTACTTGTGGAGGTTTCCTACATTGCCAGAAACAGACATACAGGATTAGGGGAATATTTAATTCCTCTTATGCCCAGTCCTACCAATGGAAGAAGAGCTACAGAATCACGCTGACATCTCAGGGTGAGGACTGTAATGGTACCCTTGGGGTGAAACCTGAAAAAACAACATGCCCTTGTCCCACCAAAGAACAGGACTGGCTTATAGGTCTGGCAGAAACAAATGAAAAGGAGAAAAGGAAGGAAGGAGAGGAAAACCAGCTGTGCTGGTGGAGACGTGGTGGCTGCACCCAGCGCCTTGTGCCTGGGAGGCGCGTGTCGGGCAAAGCAACAAAAGCGCATCACAGGAGATGGTGTCAAACCCATCTGCAACGCGTCTTCCTGGCCGTGAGGAGGGTGCCGGCTGCAAGCCTTTGAGTGAAAAGCTGTTTCCAAGATGTAATTGCCTCTGGCACCTTCTGGGGGACAGATGGGCGTTTAGAGGGTGCCTGCAATTCAACTGCCTCCAAAGGATGAAAGAGGCTTTTTTCCTCTTTCAAAAAAACAGAAAGAAGGAAAAAAAAAAAAAAAAGAGAGAGAAAAGCAGAAAAGCATCCAGGTAACAGTTTCCTTTGGGAACAGAGTCCTCCAAAATGTAGGTGGTAGGACAAATATGTTTCTGGAGAAGCTATATTGAGAACTTGGCCATGGTGAGCTTCCATCCAAAACATGCCTTATTGCTGTTGGGCTAGAAGGCTAATTGCAAGTCCAAAGAAAAGAAAAAAAAGCTCAATGGAACTGAGCTTTAAAGACAGTAACTTCCAAATGCTATTTGGACACTGGCAAGCACATGCTCCATTTCAAACTTGAGAAGAAGAGAAAACAAACATGCCACTACTGGGAACACACTGGAGGTCTTTAGCTGGGATAGGGAGAGGAAGCTCCTTCGCCGGCCCACACAAACACACACACAAGCTCACGCAGTCGGATCAGTTGATCAGAACAGAAGAGGAGGAAATATTAAGCCCTTTTGGAGGTAAACACTACCCTCGTGTCTCTAGTGACCTGCCCCATCACATAGTCTGGCAGCTATTCCAGGGCACAGGAATTGCCATCCAGGAGAGTCAGCAAGCAGGTCCCCTGCCAGGGAGGGGCTGCAGCGCCTCGCGAGCTGATCATCACCACCACAGGGTGAGGTATTTGCATTGTACTTCGTGCATCTTCTCCCAGATGGTGGCAAGCATCCAAGAAACATCACATTTCAGGTACTGCTGAGGAAGCTACACTTCCCCTACCCACAGTATAAGGGATTAATGATATTTAATATATTTTACAAACCCACGAAAGTGCTTAGCAAACCCCACCCCAACCTGAGATGAGCAGAGTGAAGGAGACTAGGGAATGGTCTCCTTCTAGAAACTAGAAACCAAGCTTTCTTTTAGCTTGTTTTAAGAAAACCAAAAGGTAGGAGAACTTACAGCAAGCCTGGATTTCTGCAAGGATGTAAGGGACCACCATTAAGCCATGTCCAACACATTTCCTGCTCTGTGCTAACCATCAGCCAGAGGTTGAGCCTTGCAGAAAACCTCTTCCATCCTTTCTGTCACCCTGGCAGGTCCCACCGCTGCATCCCTCTCTGCAGAGGGTGTAACTGGACCATCCTGATAGCAGCACTCGGCGCCCTTTGGTCTCTCCTAAGGGTGGGTTTTGGGTGAAGAACAGTGGGTTTGGGGCTGGACTCAGAGGCAATATATTGGGCAACAGCTCCCTCAAGGATTTTACACATCCTTTATCCATCAGCAGGACGTGGTAGGAGGCTGCCTGCCTCTGCTGATTGCCTGCATGTAATTAGACCTGTGAGTGCACCTCTGGCAGGTCATTTTATTTCCCTCCTCCTCATATGTTTTTTTACAGCCCCACTGGCAAAGTGTTTGACAGCTTCACAACCTTGAATGTATTCAGCTGTGGGAGGGAGGGCAGAGCTGGCGTCTCTATTTCACAGCAGGGGCAGAGGAAAAGGAGGAAAGTTGCTGGGGAAAGATGGGCCAAAACACAAAATGCACTTGGATCCCCCTAAATCTAAAAAGCCACTCTGCTAAAACAAGGGATAATTTCCTTCGTGAAGGCCAGGTACCGTTACCAGCAATTAAACATCTCAAGTTTGTTGTTTGCAAGGCTCTGGCACTGACGAAACCATGGAAAATGCTGTGCGGTGGTGGTGGTATCTCTGTAGCCCACAGTATGCAGCTGGGCTACGGCTCTCCACACACACAGTGGTCACCAGTGCCCTGACCCAGCCAACAGTCATTCCTCCCAAGCCCAATTTCATCTCTGGCTCTTCTCAGTGTTTTGGGGTTTGTTTTCCACAAGGATTGCAACACAACTGATAACATCGCTGCTGCTTTGCAAGGCACCCAACGCAGAGCCTTTGTGAAGGCTCCTCGAGCAAATTCACATCCGTGAACGTGTACAGGGATAGCACATGATGACAACAGAGAAAGAAAGGGAAAAAGTAGGATTTATGGATGCTTTACTCCTGTAAGATGGTCAGTTCCCGGGGTACTCTTAAAGGAAAAAACTTCTTGTCAGTAGCAGATGCAGAAAGCCAGTGCCTGCCTCTGATGAGCAAACAGGCAACTCATCCACTGCAAAGGGGATGTGAAGCAAGATAAAAAGAGGAAGCAGAAGACCCTTGAGACTCAGCAGCATCAGAGACTTCTTTTGAGGACAGGAGTGGGAACCCTGTACCCTTGCCTCTGCCATGCTCCCTGGGCCAGGCACAGCCCTCCACGACTTCACTGCAGACCATGAGGGTCTTCGCTTGCCCTTTCCACACAGCTCTCTGTGGAGACACCGCCCTTGGCACCTTTACCCCTACCACCTCTCCAGAGGATGGACATGATGAGCCATGGCTCTTGTCAAATTTGGTCACTTGAAGATAGCACTGAAAGGTGACATTCCAAATAAAACCAAAGAGCACTTCCAGGGACCTGCTGTGCTTATAAAGAGATGGATGGGTGAGGATTTACAAGTGAGGAGGGTACAACAAATCAAGAAACTGTAATTAAGCGTTGCCACGCACAGCATGGATGCTCTGAGATGTGATGGAGAGCAGCAATCTCCTTGCCCACCACTTCTCGGCATCAGCGCCAGGTCCAGCTCCTGTGTACAGGACACTTCCCACTTGCCTGCTCAAGGGGAACACAGATCTGAGGCTGCTGTACTAAAATAAAATAAATAAAATGGTAGATGACTGACTGATCCTGCCTATAATACAAATGACTTGCTAGAGACCAGTAAGAGATTTTATTTCCTAAAAACATTCACAGCCATCCTAGGAAGGGTAATTCCCATTCGTCAACTTGAGTTTTTCCTGGCAGTACCTCCTAATCTCTTGGCACCAGTTTGCAAGTTAAAGCAAACAGATGTGTACATTTGCAAATCTAACTCATGCACGCAAGTCAGGTGTGAGAGCTGATCAAAAGCCCCCTAACAAATGTCAGGACCACATTTTGATGACAAATTAAGTTTTGATTAATTCTTTAAAGTGATCCATTTCCCCAGAAGATATCAACCATTCATCAAAAATTTGGGAACAAATTTGTCTAGGTTTTGCACTGCCACATTTTTATTCTCTCCAGAAGAAAAATCCAAGTTTCCCTTGGGCAAAACCCTTTTTCTTTTAGCTCCAGCATGGTGTCATCTGCATATGCCATCACTAAACTGTACTCTATGAATTGAGAGGGATCATAACAAATATAACAGAATCAGCAGCATAAAGCTGAGTATTTTTTTAAAATAACTTATTTTCCTTGAGTTCTCCCACAAACTTTGTCTATTAACCCCATGACAACATATCCACCTTAAGAGAAAAGCTTGTGTGTGATATAATGTGTTGTTTCAGCAACTGCCAGGTACCTCGTGAGAACTTTCCACCTTCTCCCACCGAGTGCTGGCCCGTGGCAGCGATCACACTAAACCCAGCCGTAGCCTGATGGATGGGGTGAGGAAGACAGGTCTAGACCAGCTGTCTAGATGCGTGTCCCTGCTGCTGGCCGTGGCAGAAGAGCCCAGCACCAGCTGATTTACAAGCTCAGCTACCTGGAGCTCCTTGTGTTGCTCCACTGCCTCCACTCCTAGAGCTGGCACAAGGGGCATCACTCTGCCTAGTTGTGCTCATGCACTGATTTGGATATCGAGCTCTGAGTTTCTGTCCTAGCAGCACCTCGGGTACAAGCTACAGGATCAAGACTATATCAGGTGTAGATGTTTGGAGGTGCCATGTGACACAGTGTCATCCATCCAGACGGACAGGATGGGATGTAGCGCTCCGTAGCGTCCTGCCCCCCAACACCACCCAGGGTTCAGGACATGCTACAGTGTGCACAAAAACCTTCTCCTCACTGACTTTACTATTTTCTCCTCCTTACGACCCAGCCAAGCACAGCTCCCTGTGGCGGGGGAGGAGGGTGTTGTGTAAAGCCCGCAACCCCAGGGGAGTCTCTGAATTCCCTATCAGCAGCCAAGTCCTTTGGACAAGCTTCTCCGCACGCAAAGCTGCTGGGACAACCGAGGGCGTTAGTCAGCAGGATTTCCCTCCCTCTAATTTAAGGCAGGCGGGTGCTTAGAGAGGCTACAGCCTGTCTTCCTATAGCAAAAATCCCATCATAACTCTCTAACAATTGGCCAACTCGTTAACACCCAGGTACACGGGGACTATGCAAGCAGTTGCATATTCAGGCACTACAAAACAGTTGCTAAACTCCAGACAAAAAAAACCCAGAAGAGACAACCAGAGAGTTTGGGAGAGCAGGGGATGAGCTGTTGCCAGTCCTGCAGTTTCCAAGCTCCTGGGTCCCTCCTCCCAAGGCCATCCAGCAGCGTGAAATGGGAGCCAGAGACAGTGCCTGGAAGGAGGATCCTCTCATCCTTCTGCTCCGAGAAGTGATGCTTTAAAGTAAGCTCCAAGTAGGCTGCAAACCTGTCTGGGCAGCTGAGGATCCCTCGGGCAGAGCAACTCCTTTCTAGCTGTCACCATCAGCCACAGTTCAACCCCGCTGATGCAGTCCCAGGTTGGAGGCGCAGACTCGTAGGTTCAGTGGCAATTCTGGCAGGAGATGCCTTAATTTGTCCACTGTTTTTTTTCCAAGTACATAGCGGGGACCGTGTTTGGATCCCTGTCATGTAAATGTTGTCTTGTTGCAAAAACAACAAACGCAAAAATGACTCCTTGATCCCACGGCTCGATGGCCTTCATCTCCAGGCTATGGAAACCCCTCCAGGACTTCAGAAATATTTGGAAGGGAAAACCCTTCAAGACAGAGCTTTTGGACTGTGCACGTATAACATGCTAGGCCCTTATCTTCTACCCCACAATCCAAACAAATAGCTGTTTTACCCAAAATATTTTCTTCACTGAAAGAAATCACTAAAAAAAACCCCAACAATCTGTTAAATTGGTGATTTTGCATCACCTGATCCCTCAAGCAGCAAGGTTCCCAACACTTTGGGCCTCAATTTATTTTTCTACTTTATTCAGAACCATCAAGGGGAAACTGGATGGTACAAAACTTGAATCTAAAAAGCAAAGGGATCACTTCAGAAATACCAATAAATGGTAATTTCCCTTCTCCTCAAGGTTCACATCCTCTACAGATCCACCTCATGGAGGCTTCGGTGCCAGAAGGGCAGCAGTGAAAAAAATGGAAGAACAAACAGGTCTATCTTTCAAACATACTTATCTGCTATTGAACACATCTGGATGCCTGTGAAAAAACGCAAGTTTTTGCCTGAACAGGGACTTCAGGATTTGGCCAAAGTTGCTTTTTTGAGAATACCAGAGGAATTGAGTCTTTAGGAAAGCTGGGCAGTTCCCCCCTTAAATCAGTTATCACTGCAATCCAGAAACAGCTGAGACATGCAAGTCTAGTCACAACTGACATCCTAATGACTCAATACTCAAAAAAAAAAAAAAGTCAGATAAGTTTTACCAGACCAGGTGATGGAAATAGTTTAGTCAACTTAAAAGGAAAAAAAAACCCAAAAAATCTTCTGATCAGCGACAAGCCTGTGTAGGCAGCATCATACATTCTGACACCAGAAAGGAAGGTAAGGTTGGAAAAATGGATCTAGAAGGCCCAGAGACCAAATGTATTTATAGGATAAACCTATGCCTTGCTGATAGGGGAGGAATGCACTCGTAGTCATTATATTTTTATAGGCAGGGACTTGTCTAAAGCGGAATCAAAGGAACCTACAGAGAGATAATTTTCCTTCCCTTTACTATTATTTAGAATACCGGAAAACAGATAATAATGCTTAACTGCTGGCATATAGGAGAATTTCGCTGGTGCTGTTACAGCCTGGAAACATTTCTCTACTAAGAAGATCAGGGGAGCCATCAAACGTTTAGTGTGGGATCCATCTCAAAGGCAGCACCCCTGGAAGGATCAGTATGTGGAATAATCTTCTGCAACATTCAGATTACTCTTGCCTTTCTTCTGAAAGATGTGGACAATCAGCTGTGACCACCAAACCATCACTGGCTGAAGACACACCGGCTCCACATGTGACCAACGCCAGTGGCTACAGAGCTGAGGGTGATTTAAAGCTTTCATCTGCTCTCAGCCAGGACAGGAGCACTCCAGAAACCCAGCTTGGGGTCTCAGCCCTATCACATGCTCTCCACATCTCAGAGGAAGTCAGACGATTAAAGCATTTCAGTGCAGCGAGGTGTTTTTGAAAACCCACCGGTTTTCTGGCTGCACTTCCAAGTGCCTTTTGAAACTGGGGCACCACCTCGCCGCGCTCCATCCCCCAAGAATGAGGGAAACGTGTGCCCCAGTGAAAGAAGAACACACCGCTGGAAACAGTTCTAAAACCTCCAACGATGCTCAGATACTGCCAAAACGGAGCTGCTTCCGTTACTCATGGCTGGTGAGAGCTGGGAGCGCTGTCACCTCTGCCTGGCTCTGCTCCTATCTGAGACAAGGTGCTTCCCTCTGTTTGTCCCCCTCCACAGCATCTTCCTTCCTGTTTAGACCGCGATCGCTCTCGTCCTTCGTTCAGAGAGGCCCCGAGGTGCCGCTGACACATACGAAGGGGCTGAGAGTGATCCCCAGAACCCTGAAGAGCCCAGAGATAGCTGAATTACAAGCTGGGAGCCCTTGACACAGGACTGCAATAGCATCAGGAGGACCCTTGGCGTTCAGCCGGGCATTTATCACATGCCCTACAGCGACTTATAACTCTGTAATCACCCAGCCTTTTAGCGAGGGCAGGGCAGAGGTCCACGAGGCGTTTTTCCAAGTGGTTATGCTGTTTGGATGGGAGGCAATCAGAAATCCCCCAGAGATTTGCAAGAACGCTCACAGGGCTCCTAAGATTTACTGCATGCACGCAACGCAACTGAGATGCCTAAAACGAAACATTCTTTGTGTGATTATCCAAAGAAGGTAGAAGGGAGAATATTAATTACAGGAAGAGGCTCCGTTCTGCTTTTATTCCAGTAAAAGTGAAATCTAGGCAATTGATTTACATCATTTTTTCCTTTACCTCTTTGGAAGCACAAATAGTACATGGTTTGGCTGGATGGGAACTGCAGCCTCTCAACACTCCTAAAGCTCAAGGTGAGGAACGACTCTGCCCTGATGCTCTGCATTAGCACCAGCTGGTAAAACTTCACCTGCTCTGAGCATGGGACCCTGCATGCAGCATCATTCAGAGGGACATCTCACAGAGGCTTCCCGGAGAGAGAACATCTCCCCATCTGATGAGGACACAGAGCTGAGCACACACCTCCAGGACATGGGAGTGTTTTCCACCAGGGCTCTGCTGCCTGCAAACAGCCCCCCACAGAATCACAGAATCATTCAGGTTGGAAAAGACCCTTGGGATCATTGAGTCCAACCATCAGCCTGACTCTGTACAAAATTCTCCCCTACGCCACATCCCCCAGCATCTCATCCAATGATGTATTGAGGTGCCCAAAACTGGACACAATACTCAAGGTGTGGCCTCACTAGTGCAGAGTACAGGGGGACTATCACCTCCCTGCTTCTGCTGGTCACACTATTTCTAATACAAGTCAGGATGCCGTGGGCTTTCTTGACCACCTGGGCACACTGTTGGCTCATATTCAGCTGCTTGTCAATTAGAATCCCCAGATCCTTTTCTCCCATCCCCGCCAGGGTTGCAATTCTAACGCAGCCCTCGCCAACTGTAGGGCGAGGATAAATCCATGTTGGGAGAACAGCCTCTGCTCAGCGCCTGCCCCTTTCAAAGCATCCTCACCAGACACTGCTCCTCCCAGGTGGGAAGGTCTTTTGGAATCTGCCAGCTGGAAACTTCTGGGCCAATTCTCAGCATTTATACATAACTTTGAGATGGGGCCAAGTGGTTTTCACAGTGCTTTTTGCTCTCTCACACCCTGCCATCATGCACAACATGACACCTAGGTCAGCTCATACCAGAGGACCAAGCAGATATGCCAGACTGTACTAGGAACCCCTTCAGATGGGGACCACCTCATCAGAGCCTAAAATTTAGCTGCTTTCTGGCCATCATAGCAAACACACAGAAGTGGGAACACCAGGACTTGCACGTTCCAACCTGTGCCAGACCCATTCCATGGGAACTCAGTAAGAGTTTGGCATAAGCAGTCTAAAGTGTTGCAAGAAGCTGTGGAAGAGCTGATGACTTTGCTGGGAGAACAAGTACGTCCCAGTTGCTGCTAGCTGTGGCTGTCTAGCCAGCATCTCCCTCTCCCAAGCCTTACTGCCTCACCCCACGTATTTCAAATTCCTTTAAAGGTCTTGACTACTGAGCCAGTTTTCTGAAATGCTGGGAATCTCCATCACCACCAACTCGGGAAGAACCACAAACGGGTCATACCTTAAAAACCCAAACCAGACTTGCTCCTAAAGCATTCCTCCAGCATGAGCACGGATTATCCTCAGACAGAATCAACAGGACAAAGGGGTGTTGAGAAAAACAGGGCACAGACAAAAAGTAACATGCCTTGCAGTGAAGAGGGTCACGCTGCAGAGTCACTAGCGACTCAGGAATTACCTTCCCCTGTCCCTTTGCTGAGTGACTCCTCGTGCTCTTTGCCAGCAAACAACAAAGCCTGCATGCAAAGGAAGGAGATCTGAAGAGCGCAGCAACGGCTTGTTTGTGTTTCTGCTCAACTGCAGCTGGATGTTGCTCAGAGGCAAAGTTGATGGGGACTTGATTTATTTATTGGATGATGTATGCAATTCAAAAATATGGCACTGAACCCAGAGTTCCGCAGAGTCTGTTTAAAGACAAACATAAATCAAAAAGCACGGCGGAAAACCCAAGATCCACGCAAGCTCTCACTGCACACCGCCTCCACCTGTTACCTTTTCATTTGCCCCAATCTCAGCAAGAGCTGCAGTCATCCCACTTCACAAACTGCTCCTGCCTCGAGCTGCTGCCGGGGCTCAGCCCCACACATCCCTTCCCATGTGCTGGTGGACTCCACCTCCTGCAGCACTTGCACAACCCCATGTACGAAACCCAGCCTGACTCATCCCCCACAGCAATTGCAAACATCAAGGAAAAAGGTAACCAATACACTCAATCTTTTTTTTTTTTTTTTTTTTTTTAATTCCCTAAGGATAATTTTCCACATTGGCTTCTGTGCACAGTGCAGGCGTGGTGGGTTCTGCTTAGGCTGACCCCATCGGGTGCATTAGACCAGGGGAAGGAAAAGCCACTTCAGAGGCTTTACTGCTGATGTCTATTTGTACTTTACATCAATAAATCTCTTCATTTTTAATAACATTGTCATCTCACCTATGTAAAATATGTATTAAAATTAAAACCCATAAAGTTTGGGTCTGTCACTGTAGGTTAAGTAAACATTACTTCGATTTGCCGTTAGTCCTATAGCAGATGCTCAAATTGTTCACATTATTCAGCCAACCCATTTTTTATTAATAAAAAAAAAAAAAGAGAATCTACAGCAGCATAACAGAATTCATACTCAGAATATGCCACTATGCCATGAGCTTTCCTCACTCACAAGGGACACACGAAATTGCATGCCTCTCCCAACAAACCCATGCCACAGAATGATAAGCAATTTGGAGACAACATCTAACCTGCCACAGCAGGTCTTTCACCTGGGGAGGGGTGTCTTGATTCCGGGTCTCTGCCAGTTTGTTGCCAAGAAATATAAGCAACCCAGAGCCCCAAACTATGTCTGTCCTAGCTGTCCAGAAGATGCAATCCTATAAAACAATCATAAAACTGGATCGGGGTCTAAAGCAGGTGAAGGATGCGCTACAAGATACAGTTCACCCTTGCCCCTCAAACTGATCATCCCCTGATGCTTTTGTTGGCTGCACAAGAACAGGCACATGAGAGCACCTTGCTGCACCACCATGGGCACTCACCTGTGTAATTCAGACTCAGCTGCCTCTGTTTTGAAACAACCACCCCATTAGTGATGATGATCTGGGGACTGGATTACAGCAGCATTACATGGAAAGGGCAGTAGGAAGTTTATAAGATTAAACACCTTTTAAGTGCAATAAGCACAGATGAGCAGGAGCCTTTCCAAGGGAAAACACTAATTCCAAGCTCTTACCTACAACGGAGGGGAGAGTCCCTCTCCTCCTGCCAAGGCTGAAATTTAAGACTAATCATGGATTAAGCTACAGAAGGAAATTCTTCGTCCCTGCAATGTTTAAATCTGTGTGGACCTACAGTGATTCCATGAAAGCATAAAAGCAAGCCCCATCCATAATCTCCTTCCAGAGAAAGCCCAAAGCAGCAAGTCAAGTCTTGCTCCCCATAAACATGCTGAAAACATAATAAATATTATTAAATTCCATTAGACACTACAAACTTGAAAGCCTTGTCTGGGGTAGGGGGTAATTTCTGACATAGGGATGATTGATTTCCAGGAATGCGATGCTTGCTTAAGAGAAGTAAAATACATGTATTTAAGCCTTCCTCCTCACCAGGAAACTGCAACACATATGGCTCTGTCTCAGTGCGAGAACTATGGTGACAATGAGCTACTGAACAAGGGTTCCTCACTGGTGAGGTAAGAAGTAGGTCCTGACCTACACGGCTCACAGCTAAGTACACGTCACCACAACACGACAGATGAGCCCTAGCAATTGTACATCTCCAAAAAGTGGAGCAGAAAAAAAAAAGCACACAAAAATACACCACGTATAACGATGCTAACATGCCAAAGGACCTTGTTTTGTGTCACTCCTGTGTTTGGCTGTGCTGAAAAACATCTGTGTGTGCAGAAGGCAGATTTTAATACCTGCTTGGCTATCCTTTAGGGCTTTCATGTGATTGCCCAGATCTTCAGGCAGAGATTGCTGGAAGAGCTCCACGGACAACAAAGTCAACATCAAGAGTGGAGTGCCAAGTTATGCCCAAGAAGGGGTTGTTGGGGGATGCCGATCCCTGCCGCCCCCAGTGCCGCGGCACACAGCTTGCTCTGCATCCTCTGCTACGTGCTGTTCTTATCTTGCTCCTTCTTGGCTGGTTCTCCCCGACAGAGTGCCGAAAGCACAAATCCCTCTCCGAGGATGAAGCTGGTGAAGTTCCATAACTGAACATGACACCAGGACTCCCACGCGCTCTCCAGAGACCAGTCGAGCCTAGCCCTTCCAGCCCGGCCACTTCCATGCGCCGCTTCCACGAGTCTAAGGTTTCTAAGAACTGGCCCCAGATGCTTGGAAGCTCAGGATGCAGCTAAAACAGCTCGTGTGGCCTTTAGCCTGGAAGGGCTGAGAAGGACAGGAGAAACCAAGCTGGGGTCATTTAACATCAAGCCCACGAGCCTCCCACTTCAGCCGAGCTTGGGGAACGCAGCTGTGGGGAAGCAACACGGGGGTTAACGCCCTGTCCCTGCTCTGCGGTGAAGCCCTGGGAAGGGAGATACAAACGTGGAAAACCTGGTGGTGTGGGCTTTGAAAGCCAACTCCTGCGGCCAGAAGTTAGAGCCAGGGACAAAGTCACTCACTAAGGTCCTGTTTTCTACTTGGCCAAGGATCTGCTGTGCATCCTTGGTCAACAAAGTGCTGTGTCTCATCTGAGGAACAGAGATAACGAAGATGAAAGATACTGCATGCATGGAAAGAACTTCTTATTAGCTCGATTCACAAGTTGGCAGGAAGAAACGCAGGTCCTACCCTTGGTAGGGCAGAGGGCAGGCGTGTATAGCCTGCTCTGTGTGTTTTTTTTGGTCTGTAATCGTACTCTGCTGTCGTTAATCCTGTACACCCAATCTGAGGCTTTCCTGATGTTTGGAGCCCAGCCACAGCCTCCTTGTTTTGTACATGAGGTTTTCCCTGCTGTTCTCGATGGCTCAGCAAACTGAGCTGCCTGTCCTGGCAGCATGTTATTCTCTGGGGAAAGAGATTCATCTGGTATTAAATTGCAAGCTAAAAACTTAGTCGTATTTGCAGGTTTGGTTGTTGGGACATTAAACAGAGGCTGCTACAAAGGCTTCTGAAGAGATGTTTGCAAAGAAAAGGAGAACAGATGGGTTGTTGAGTCAAGCAAGAGCACATTACACCAGAGCCAGGTGGAAGGGAGGTACAAGCCATGTGCTCATGATCTGCCTTTACATCAGTTTTAAGCATCAGGTCTCAAACAGAGAGCAGAGCAGGCATTATTAAGTTAGCTACACCAGGAGCTTTCTGCTTTCCTGGACTATAACTGACCAAATGCGGGTACGTGCTGTTTCTCCTGTCCCCAAGCTGGGCGACACATTTCACCCTTTCAGAGTACGGAGCTCACTCGCAAACACAGAAAATACCCACATTCATCAACACTATCTTTGCCTACATGAATAAATCCATTCCCATACAAACACCCGAGGAGAAAAGGGCGAAATATTGTTGGAACTAAAACAGCTCTCAGAACCACACACAAACAGTCCGTGCTGCAGCACATCCCCAGCAGCTCCATCACAACTTCGGAGTCATTTTTCCCTTGGTCCGGCAGGATAAGCTCCTCCAAGAGCCTCGTGCCCTTTGCGGTGAGGCAGTAGGTAGGGATGAAGCTTCCCCAGACACATCAGCCTATTTTTATTCTTTTAACAGGCACCAGAAAATCGATTGGGTGAAGAGATTGGAAAGACAAACACCTCTCAGGTATCCTAAGCTGTGGCACATCATCATAGACAAACATCCCAAGGTTAAAGGCACCATGAGAGCCACACAGAGCTTTGGGGAAGATCTGAACATCTCCAGTGCCAGAGCATGAAAGAGCAGAAGGTAAAGATGGAGAAATGAAATGACCCAGAAACAGAGGGTTTCCTGGGTTCTCTTCCAGGAACAAGACTAGTGACACACATACACCTTTTTTTCCAAATTAATATATCTAGACTTTGATTAAACTAATCCCAGGTAATCGCAGCATTTCAGCTACCATCTCTCTTGGAAAGCACAGCAATCTTTCTTTCTAGCTTTCCTCCGCTGGCCCAGGAGCAGGTTGCTGTTAGCTTGTCCTGGGCTACATCAGCAGAGGCTAAAAATAATTATCCTTAAAGGAAATCCAAACACTGCAATCTCCTCTTTCACTCACTACCTAATTAATAGTTTCCAGGTCACCCTGACTTTCTGAGAACATCTGTTTGTTTTCACTTCATTCAAGGAAAGTCAAAGCTGGCCTGAAAGGAGAATATGAAAGCGCGTTTAATGTTTGCACAGTCTCCCTTCCACAGATGTATCCGGATGTTGGGGCCTTTGAGTAAAAAAGTGCATCCACAAAGGCAGATTCATGACTACAAATCTACAGTGCATGTGTCCGTAGTTCCGAGACAGCTATTGATCTCCACAATCACTAGGAACAGGGAGATTACCCGCAGGTGCTTTTAGAAGTATTTTTGCAAAAATACAGAAATATATGCAATCACGTAAAAAGACACCGATGAGTTACCTTAAAGTCTTTGGTGGCATCATATGAAGAAGTTGCACTTGGGCAGCAAGAGGATTGGATGGACATGGCAAGAAAGACACCAGAACAGGACAACAGATGTGCCGTTAATAAAGTAGGGAAAATTACGGACAAACTGCTCCAGGCAGCAAAGGCTGGAGAAGCAAGGAGGAGTCAACAGCAAGAGGATGAGCAGAAGGAAACACAGGGAGGCACAGCCCCCGAAGGGAGTTTCTACATGAAGAGCAATGGGTAATAAAATGAATGGTGGCAGGGAGAGAGCCGGAAGATGGAGGAGATACGAGTGTTCTGGCTTTTCCATACATCCAGGGACAGAACCCGGCACCAGGAGCTCCCCTGGAGTCTGTCAGCACCTCCAACAGTCATCACTTCACAGCACAGCCCTGCTGCAACTCCCAAGCTGTAACATAAACGCCACGGCTCTGCGGCTCAGATCCCAGCTCAGATCCCAGCTCATCCCCAGCCGTGGCCAGGGATGTGCATTCCTGCGCGCTGCCTGCCAGAAGGCAGCACTGCCTGGGTTGGGAGGCGCTGACAGAAATGAAGCAATCACTCGTTATTCTTCAGTGTCAGAGCACTGTTCCACCCAAGAACACCAAGTCCTTGGGTGACAGGCACTAGAGGGACCTTTAGTAGCTTCTCAAGTGACATCAGCTGTGCAAGTACTCACAGACAGGGAGGAACGACAGAGCTTAGTGTGTCCTGCTGCACCTTGCACCCAGGTGCGCCAGGGAGGATGGGTTTGCCCACCTTCTCTCTGCGTCAGGGTAAAGCCAGCATCACAGTTCAGTTTATTACTGGCACCCACTCGGGCTACGTCATTCCCTCCTCCCTGCAGAAACTTTTTCAAGCAACAGTTGCAAATAGATGAAACCAAGACACAAAGCCAACCGTGTAGCTCTGCTGTTTCTCCAGAGCTGTTGACCTCTGCTTGTAAGTCAAGACATGGGCCATCCCATCTTTCCCCACCCTGCAGTTCCCCCTGCACTGGGACAGTGGGGGAGTTGCAAGAACAGACCTGGGATTGCAAGAAAAATCCTGCTTAAGCTCCAAGGTCCTGGGATGCAGTGATATTGCAAGGGGTAGGTGCATCTCAGGAGTAATTAGCAGAGTACCCTCCACAGGGCTGAACATTAGTCTTCATGTCATTTTCTTTTTACTTTACTAAGTAGACAGCAAAACCAAGACTTGTATTTAACCTCTTTCATCCTCACTTTTATGCTTTAACATCACTCCCTCGACACCCCAGTGTCTGGCTCTGATTTTTCCACCCTGCTGCTCAAGACATGGAAAAACAAGCGCGGTATCACACAGAGCGGTGTTGCTGGTATCTGCTCCGTTTCAAGAAAAGCTGTATTTAAAAAGCCAAACCCAACGTGCCATTCTGTTTACCGTGGGCAGATGGAATAACATGTGGTGCCTGGAGCTGCCCGGGCTGTGGGACAGCACGAGTGGCGGATGCACGGAGACAGGCTTCTACCTCGGACACTAGTTAGCTACAGGGTCATTTACTTGGCTGTACTAATTTTCCAGAGATTTTCTCAAGTATTGGCTAGTAGCTTTAATCAACAATGCAGTAACCCACTAAAATCATGAAACCTTCATTTAACAGTTTTCCTTAGCACTGGTGAGACCACAGCTGAGCCTTAAGCTTTCAATTCCAAACCAGCACATACAGTCAGGAACATGGAGCAAGAGCCTTTGCATCCCAACCACGCTGCCCGAACCACAGCAGGGATCCTCTTCAGCCACAAGAAACGCTTTATCTTGGAAAATAAGAAACTCTTGTGGATGGCACTCAAACAGCTTACACCATTGTCCTAAAGTGCAATGAGTTGTATGGCTCACAAAAGCCCATCCTGACCTTAACACAGTCACTGCTGGTTTGCATCACAGTTAATCGAGATCTGAATCCGTCCTTCTCACATTTTAAGAGCATCTGACCTGTGTGCCCTCAAGTCAAGAGCAAAGTGACCACAGACCTCAGTTAGCAAAGGACGGGTCTTGTCTGGGGCTGACTGCTCTTGAGAACAGGCACAAGGGAATGAGCATCCGGGAAGCGCCACTTCCCAAGATCAAAGCAATAATTAAATACTAATTCGTTCTCATGATGAGAAACTATGACTGAGAAAGCACCCGTGATGTGGAGATTGGCACGGCGACTCTCAATCAGGCAAATAATACAATGAGATTCACTGGCTTATTCAAAGGGTGAAGGGAGGTTATATTTTCACTAGGAGTGAAAAGCTTTTGATTTTTTCTCCCTCCTCAGCAAAGGAAAAACAAAAATAATCCTTTAAATTCAGGTCAACCAAAATGCATGACCAATCCCTTCGTTTTGGTTTGGTAGTCTGGATAGATTTTCCCTTTTGCAAAAAGGATTACAATGCAGGCAAGTTATGAAACGAAATGTTACTCCAAAATGGAAGAACATGAATATTTAGTTCCGAAAATGTTGAAACAACATAGCTGCTCCTTACAAAAAGATTAACTACTAGTGCCAATTCAGTAAATAGTTTCAGTCAACCCCAAAATTGTATTTCTCGGCAAATAAACTATTCAGCCTGAAAAAGGTTGCCCAGATCTACGCAGACTCCAAAACCAAAGCACTCCACTATGTAAGCTCAGGGCAAATCTCCATCACTGCAACCATGCCAATGACTTGGATCCTCTCTGAACGTTCCCAAGATATTACATGGAAACATATTTTAAAAAAAAATTTATCAAAGTGATTTGTTGGTACTAAGTTTTGTTCTTAGGAGGAAAACAAGAGAAGTTATGGTATTCTGCTCCTTTATTCAGGAAAAAAGGGGAGTGGCAGAGGGGAATTTTGCTAGGCACCCATACCGGGCACTTAAACAGGCTACACGTCCGTGGAAACAGAGATACCAGTTCTGAAAACACACGACCCATTACCTGGCTGTTAATATTTCTGTATTGTCCCTTGCTTTGCCAGCCCATTTTGTGGGATTTCGCAGTGGAAAGAATTGAGAGATTTTTATAGTGGTGGCTTCACAGAAACAAGTCCCAGTAGATGCTAATGGCAGAACCGTAGTCCCGCTTGGGTTTGGTTTGTTATGGTTTTTTTTTTTTTAATAGTGTTGACAGCAAAATCCTTTCATCTTCTGGGAAAATAGCAAATGGCGTCTAATAAAAGAGCAAACTCATGACCCTGCCAATTAAGTTCCTCCAAACCAAGCATCTCAGCTCCCTGCAAGTTGAGACTTTTCCTCTGTTCCCAGCACCACTTCTGCTCCAGCAAAGTCCAAGAAGAGAGGAACGAGCACCCAGTAGCAAAATAAACACACAGATCCATACCTGGCAAAGACCTGCAGATCTCAAGAGATGACACATGTAGGCATCAGCAGTAACAGGAACTAGTCTTGACCCTTCATGAGGAATAACATCCCAAACTTAAAGCCAGTAGAAGCAGCGCAACTCTAAGTTCATGCCACCCAAGGATGGACTTGACCTGCACAGATCCAGCAAGTTGGTGTTTTTAAATGAAAATACTACCCAGAAGAAACACAAGAAACAAAACACTCACCCAAAACCCCTAAGGTCTGAAAAACTAATGATTAAACAGGAACTGAAAAGTTTATACCTGAGGCTTAGGTCTTCTGTCTATCAAGGAAACTAGACTAAATATTACTGTTCCAGAGGGGAAAACCTGCATAGTGAAACTTAAATCACATATACAGCCAGCTCATGACTGAGGCAGCAAGAACCACTTTCTATTTGAGCAACCACACAAGTCTTCAAGTCTTCCATTTAACCTAGTTTAACTATCCAAGCCAAATCATTTGTGCACATCCATGTAAAGAGAGGACTGAGAAAGGGAAGAAGACAAGACTTCTATTTTGCCAGTGCCCCAGCCCTCCAGTGAAAAGTTTTCCCAAGAGACTAATGCTGCTGTTTGCTTTACAAAAAATGTCTTGTCCTTAAGGAGGAATCTCCGCACTGCACTGCCCAAGCTGTTTAGTCCTTCTCTGTATCCCTTTTTCTCCCCCTTTTCCCTCCCCCAAGACTTTCCTACTCCTCATCACTAGCATCAGCTTTCCCAACAGACTAAGAGGGCTGAGGTTGGAACAAAAATAGCCATCGCTTGACATCACATTCCCCAACAATGTGTCTTGGTAATCAGGACAAATCCAGTCTCAGCTCCTGGCAAAGCTCCTCCTGGAAGAAGATGACCTCTCAGACTAGGTCAGCATGAGATGGGAGTTCACTTGCTCCTCAAAACAAAAATGTAAAAAAAAAAAGATACCTAAGATCTTATTCTGCTCACATTTACAAGTGGCTGCACACTGGGGAAATCCAGCTGATTTCCTTGGGAGTTGCTCACAGTTTACATCACCACGAGCAGGAGAAGAGTCGGGCCATTCACTGTGCGTGCTTCATAGCACTGGCTCGAGGCCATAATGATCTGATCTCAATCTACATTTTCATTAAGCTTGTGGGTGGTTCAGAGAGAGGGTTTTATTGGGCTCAGAGACAATAGGGTGCAGCTGTGAAGTTTGCATCCGGATCTGAACTTGCAAAGAGTTCAAATCCAGGGTTTTGGGTCAGATCCATCTCAAGCATTAATTTTCTAGATATCAAAATACCACCCTTGGGACTTGGAAAAGCAAGGCCAATTCTGGCGTACAACCGTGTAACAGCATTGCCCTCCATGGAGTCTGTCCTGATTTACACTAGAGAGAAATCAAAATTCATGCCAGGGCAGCAGGGAAGTTGTGCTTTATGTTCATTGCCATGATTCCAGTGGACACAGTAACATCTGCTTGCTCCAAACCAGGAAAATATCCTAATGTGCTTCCCATCCATTGGTTATTATTGCCAGAAGAACTCTTAAGTGCATTTTGAGCTACTATTTTTGTTTTGGGAAGATATGCACAACTCTTCTGCTTTCACATCCAAATGGTCTTTTTCATCCTCCTCCCCTTCTCCCTGGCAGCTGCTCGGGCTGCATCTGTGCTGGTTGTGCGAACCGTGCGAGCGGGGTGTTTTTATAGCTGGGAACTGGCAGTCGGTGTCCTGGTACCTGCTGTGCTCTGGCTGCTGCTTCACTGCAGCTCTGCACGGGTTTAACCAAAGCTTTTCAGGACTCCCATCATTTCGCACCCTGCGGAGGTTTGCGCTGTCGGGGAGGGTATTAGAAAAGCTTCAGAGTCAGGGATTGAAAATAAGGAAAGGAGAAAATGCAACCTCAAGCTTAGATACAACTCGGCATTGAGCATATCTTGGCCAAACTCAAGGGCACATGAGCTGGGGATGGCCTTCCAGTGACCACAGCAGTAACCAAAGCCCAGGAGAGCTCCTAAGGACTGCAAGAGCTTAGATCCAACCCCCAACACGATTGAGAATCATTGTCCCGCAAGCCTTGGGATTCAAAGGAGAGGGAGTTGGGGAGTTGCTGCAGGAACCAGCCCAAGGCTGCTCTGCCACAACTGCCTGTGCTTACACCGTCAGCCCTGTGCGAAAGGGAGGTAATGGAATGAGCTTTAAAAGAGGTTTAAGCATCTCCAGACCTCTTGTGTTTGCCATGAGAAAGCTGGACAGTCACCAACAAGCACGTGATGGACAGTAACTGGTCACCTTGCCAGACCAGACTTCCAGAGTCTTTAGGCACAGTAAGATGCAGGGCAGCTCCTAGAAGCTGCCCCAGAGGATTTTTATGGAACTCAGATGTTTACTCCAATAATTTTTTTAAAAAAAATCATGGTCAATGCACATCACCATCTTCACACACTAAGAAATACTTTTGAAAAATCAGCAATATAACAACATTTAAACCTCTAATTTACCTCTATCAGAGAAATCTATCAGACAATCCTGATTTTTTTCCATTCACAAAGCTTTGGCAAGTCTGAGGCACGAGGTGCAAGGCCGTGCCCTGCTTCTCATCCTGCCACCTTCCCAGCTGCCATGGCTCCCAGATAGAGCCAAGCATCACTGGTGAGGCCACCAACCCTTTTGGGAAAGGACTCCCCAGATCTCTGCCAGTGAGGACAACGTCACTATTTGCTAACTGAAAAACTTATTTTTAAATGGAAGAATTGCCACTTCCTCCTCTTAATATAATATCTCAAAAAATTGTCTGCTTCAGATTGAGAACCTGAAACCCGGATAACTGAGAACATTCAGGTTCTGGTTACTGAAAAGCCAAAAGTTAAAAAAAATCTCAGATCAGAAACTTGACAGTTGGTCAATATTTGAGACAGAGCTATGAAAAGCAGCTGCAAAATCTCCACTGAGCTAAATGAAACTGGTCTCATCTCAGGAAGTTATAAGCAAAACAAAAGCTTCTTTTCCTAACCAGCTTTAGAGTACAGATTCTCATTTAGCAGCAGAATATATGGATTCAGTCATTTCCAAATAAGAGTTTTGTTTGAGTATGATTAGACCAAGATTCTCACTTCAAGAGGTACTAGTGAATATCTAGAAGATACACAAGCCCCTCTCATAAGCAAGATGACGAGGTTTGGGTAGGGGGGTTTACCACAGGGTTTTTTTCAGCCTCCCTGGCTTTTCCAGAGCTCTGTAGAGGCTGCTAGATGCTCTATCCTCCCCACACAGCAGAAAAGGGAGCTCCAACACACTGCCCCATGGAAAGCCTGACCTGAAAACTTCATGTTACAGAGGCAGGCAGAGACTTCCAAGCAGTGCAGGCAGTTTGCAACTTATCCTGAGGATGAAGGACCAAGAAGCATCAGAGCCACCAGTGTCCCCATGCAGCCAGAATGCTGGAGCTTAAGAAACACGTTTAAAATGAAGAACTACTTGCACAAAGCCATTAATTTCACATTTAGGACTGAAGCATCTGTTATCATTGAAAGAAACCTCCCAGCAGAAGCACAGGACGATTCACACGGTGGGATTCACAACACTGACAACCACCTCTCAGCACGTGTCAGCTCTCGCCGCACCCTGCAGCGCTCTCCGGCTCGGGAAGGCTCGGTGACACCCCTGGGTGCTGGCGGGGAGCTCCAGCACCGTGGCTGCAAGGGGAATTTGGCCCAGTATGTTGAAGTACATTCAGTTTAAAAGGTCAGGTTGAGCACTGCTTGCTCGCACGCTCTTTATGTCTGGAAATAGGAGGTAAGTGCAGCCATTAAGCATGGCTAAAATACATCTTAGTAAGAGATTCTTGGAAAGTCTCATAGTCTCAAGTGTCTTCACCTTTGGCCAAGAGCAAAGAAAGACTCGCTCCCATTCAGTCCATTTCAATCACAAACAGGGGGCCTTCTACAGCTGCATAAAACTGATGCTGGTGGGAATTAATACGCACAAAAATTCCTATGGAAAGCCAGTCCATCCCTTCTTTACTGCAGGGAAAACAACGATTTTTTTTTTTTTTTTTCAACTGCCAGATACAGGTTCAGGAGCTGGGGAAGCAGCGGCATTGCTGCCCCCACCACCAAGCTAGTAGGCGACCAGAGATAAATCCCTGCCTGCTCCTCCAAATTCTGCTCTCAGCCTGAGCAGCATCAGCAATTGGAACTGGGTCTTCCTCCCCTCAGCATGCGGCAGAGGACAGCAGCACACCAGTTGCTATAAGCATTTCTTCTGTTGCCTGATTACCACTGTTTAATCAGGTATCAGAAAAATATGAAAATATGCCAGATGAGATTATGTGCCTTGTCTATGCCACAAAATGCCCCTATGATTTCTAATCAAGTTACTTAGGAACTGTACAATAGATAGTGACGTACAGAAAATTTTTGTTAATCAATTATCCTGACAACTTAAGACAGAAAAGTGAATATTCACCAAATAGATTACACTACTATGACATTTCTATTGAAGTCAGATTTGGTTTAGATGACACTTACTAGCAAGGGGACACTTCAAAGCAAAGAAATATCCACAGAGCCCAAAAATAGAATTCAAAGCATTTCTCCACACACCTACCAAAAAAAAAAAAAAAAAAATCAAACAACCACCTACACTGCCACAGGGTCTCACAGAGGTCACAAGGTAGCAGGATTCAAAAGGATTACATATAGATATGTAAAGCAAGCATATTGGGAGTTCTAATATGAAATATTGAGAAAAAGCCCTAGAGTTGGAAAGAGCTGTATATCCCCTCTTGCTTCAGAGCTTTTAGTAAAATTTAACTACCACAAGTCAAACCCAAATCCCCCCTGCAGCAGGTTACCCCGGCAGCGCTTCCCTTGGAGTGGGTGGTCCCAGAGATGGCGCTGGTTGGGCGGGCTGATGGCCCGGAGCAGGATTAGGGCTCTGAAGGTGCTGGGTGGAAAGCCTCAGCTCCACCAGCCTGCCGCAGGTTTGTACAGCCCACGGGTCCTGAAGGAGAACTAAATGACAAAAATAAAAAGAGAAAAGTCACCCAAGTGGAAAGAGCAGAACCAAACTGGGCAGGAATTCCTTCCTCTCCTCCGTCTTCAAGGAACAGCAGTTGGCAAGCCCAGCTGGCCCAAAGCTGCCTGCTTCGATCCCGATAATCCCGGCAATCTCCCTCTCCTGCCACAAACCTTAAATCCCATCACGGGGGTATCGTGCCAGCTTTCAGACCCGGAGCAAGAAGCAGAGCCAGCTACAACGCAGCAGCTGCTCCAGCAGTCCCAGGTAGGCAGAAAGTTAAGAGCACACACCTGGAGCCAAGCCAGCCCAGCCAACATCTGGCTTTACTTGATATTTTCTGTTGATGCTGTGCATGAGGATACAGAGCACCCACATCTTCCTCTGCATTTATCTCCTCTCGGGATCCTCAGTGCAGCCCCTTGCTTTCAGCGGTTGTGTTTTATTTGGTTTGCACTAAAAAGTGTTCTTTAATTAAACAGTCATTTTTCTGGGTATGTTTCTGATTGTATCATATTTAAACCAGACCCCCGAGTCCAGATCTACATTTCTGACACAAAACAGAAAGCTCTCCATAGAACAATTTCCCAAACCTTAATTACTTTTCTTTATGTTATTGCTTTTCTGCTTTAGAGGCCAATACAGGGTCTTGGGACAGAGAGCCTGAAGCTGGAGTCTTGAAACTGCCCACAAAGCCAGGATAATGGCAATACCGGGTTCCTGCCCTATTATTTGGGCAGGGGCTGCTAAAAACACTCATATCTAGTTCAGTCTCTGACTCTCAAGCTAGGGTGATAAAACCAGGCTGCTCAGACTTATCCACAGTGCAGAGAAACACTTACATCCTGTGCAATAACTGCCCAGAAACCCTCTGTTCTTTCTCCCATCGCTTGTGTTTCTACCGCTAGGTTACCCTCTCCCCTTGAATATTTGAGCTGCTACAGCACTTTGCCAGGACGGACAGCAGGTGCAGAGTTAGGGGATTTTTCAGTCTGGGTTTTGGAAATCCTAGCTGCAAAACGCATCAGACTGGAGCGCAGCGCGTTGCTTGCCTCAAGGCGTTTCCAGAAGAAATAGCCAAGCAGAAGGGAAGGAGGCACCACGGCCTCCTTACAGCAGCCGAGCAGTGGAAGCCAGCCCTGCAATGCAATTAAACAGCCGACCTTCCAAAGCCGTCGTTAATTGTCTGCAGGCAAAGGGAAGCGCTGTCCGGTGAAGGAAGTTGGAAGGATCAGTGAAAAGCTCAGGGAGTTCAGCAGGCTCCTGATGAGCGGATTATGTTACTCTTAGTTCTTAGACTTCCTTCCATAGGGACACTTACGTATATTGAAGCCTGCACGAAAAAGCCACACGCTCCTCGGACTAGCCAGCAGTTAAAAACCATAGATCTAGAACTTCGGATAACAGACAGAAATGCAGATGCAAAGTCCCATTCAGCATCACTGAATATGGGCTAATAAATCCTTCTTGGAGTTTCCAGGAACCCAGCGCATCTCGACAGCATCCTGGCGCTTTTCTTTCCAATACACATTGTCAACACAGTGACATAAGCTAGCGCATACATCCCACTACGTGCACCTCTTGTCCAGCTCTTCGTTTCACTTGACTCACCATAAACATGCAACTCCCACTCTTTTGACTTCTACTGTCATTAATCTTCCTTCTTGGGAAAGTTTCAGCGATCAGTTAGTCTAAACCTACAGCAATGAAGTCATGCTCGGAGCTGTCGGGGGAACTGACTCAGAGGGGTAGTGACTCACCCGCCTGAGACAAACTCGCAGATCTCCATACGCTCATTCCTGGATCGAGCCGGTCCGGATGGCTGTTTTAAGACATTGGCCACTAAAATATTTCGGAGAGAGTTTAGCACAGATGCATCAGGAATTCTGGAGGATTAAACAGTGTTGTAAGACCACGAATGTGAGTGCACGCGTAGGTGAGCAGCAATCCCCACGCTTGCAGCTCTCTGCCAATGTGCCTCAAGATGAGAGGTGAAGATATGAGTTGTGTCTTCACAGCAATCTGGGAAGATTTAGCTTTTGCTCCTATTCCCATGCTTCTGTCACTGATTGAGGCTTAAAGTTAGGAGGAAATCTAGACCAGAGGGAGCTTCCAGAACCTCTCTTTGGCAAAGCTACCCGGGAGCAGACACACAGTAAGGGCAGTTTAGTTTGGCAGCTTGCTTGTAGGAATATATATACATATATATATTTTAATACCTTTGGCAAATAAAGGATCATTAAAAAAAAAGTTGGTTGGCCTTCATGGCTGGGCAAAGAACATACTTTAGGTTAAAAAATAGACTCTGAATTGAACAGGACGAAGCAAGAAAAAAACAACATTTTATCTCCCTCTGAACCTGCCTTATGTATGGCTGATGCCACAAATCAGTGTCAGGGTGAGAGCATGTTACTCGTGGAAAGTGGTTGAACAGCAAAACATAGGCGTGCCGCACCTTTAGGGAAACATATTAGAGCCTAATATCTTTTCAATTGGGTCCAAAAAACCATATTAATCTGCTCTCATGATCTGGAATGAATTTCATTCAGCGTAAATCACTAGGCTGACAACGCAAATGAGGCAAACGAGCAACCACATGTTTCACTGTGGAGTTGTTCTCTTTCTCCCCTTTCCCCTTCCCCTTTAATTGCCTGATACTATTCCCAAAAACCTGCAGACCTTCCCTTGCCCCCCAGCTTCTCACTAGCCTTGGAATCATATCAGCACCTTGACAATTAACATGAACTTCTTTCATATGGAGAAGGAAACTGGTTGATGCAGGTTGTGTCTGAAGCACTAAGACAAATCCTAAATGTTGCCTTAAAATGTACCTGTTTTATGTGCATGCCTAAAAAGCCTATTTCAGCATATAGATGTGTAAAATAAGTTACAGACTGTTAAAATGGTGTCACTTCTGTGTAAAATGTCCATAAAGGTAATTGGCCTGTCCCTTACATCATGTAAATTGCTTCAGGAGTGCTCCAGGAGGCCAGTGCTTGGCCAATGCAAAGCAGACCAAGAAAGAAAAAGAACTTGCATGTGTAAAGGACATTTTATGGACAAGATCCTAGCAGAAAAAGTCTCCAAGCACACGGCCGTCGAGTGGAACCAGTTATGGCGGGCTCTACCAAGCCAACCTGCACATCCCCGCATGTCTGGGGATGGAACACTTGGACCCAACACTGCAAGCGGTGAAAGCCTGTTAAAATTTCTGTGAGAACAGGACTGGTGCTGCAGGCCTGGTCCAAAACATGATGAGTTACTGGGAATGTATCCACTGATGACACTGGGCGTTACACCAGACACCGTGTAGGATCTGGAAAGGTACTTAGGAGATTCCTATTCTTAGGCATCCATGTGCTGTTTGGCATCCTATGAGGGGCCTACCTGTGGTTTTTTTGGGCTAATACTTCAGAAATCTAGTCCTAAACACATAAATTAATAAAGTTATTAGCACAAAAAAACTACTCCCTAATGGTGTTTTGCAGAGACTCCCACAGAAGTTACTAGAATTCTACCGTTTATACTGGCAGTTATCTTGCAAAATAACTGTATGTGAAAAGGTGTTTGCTACCTGAACAACACACCCACACATTAATACAGCGGCACTGCAAAAATGTTCACATTTCAATACTGGTGAAAAGCGTGTGCAAATGACACCAAAATTTGCCTTTCTATCAGCATTTGCAAGGTGTTGGTGTACGCTATTGCACGAGCCAGACTCTCCATCCAAGGGCAGCCACCAAGGGCAGCCACAGGTGAAGCAATGCCTGTTCATTGCAATTTCCATGTCATAAAACAAATGCATACAATGTTTTACAGCACGTAAAACATACTACCTGAGCCACAAAAATCTCTGCCTTGGGGAGCTTAAAGTATTAAAAAAACATGCTTAGGTACAGCTGCTGGTGAGACAGAGGAGCTGTAGAGGTGCTTTAACTGCTGCATTGGGGCACAGCTGGAATGCAAACTGCAGTGGGCAGTTGGGCTTGATCCTGAAGGAAACTCTAGACGGATGTGGAGCAGATCAACCTTAAATTAAACCATCTCTACTAAAAAAAAAAATACAGGTAGAAGCACCAAAAAAAAAATACAGGCAGAGCACCAAAGTCCTAGCTAAATACTCCAGCTGCTAACCAGACACAAGCTCAACAGAAAAGCGGTCGAGTCAAAAGAAAAAGTGCCTAGATAAGAGAGAGATATCAGCCTTCAAGCTCTCCTTCAGATGTGGTACATCAGAGGGCAAAGGATCTCTGCCAGCCATCCAAATCTTATTTATCTGCAAGTTGTCAAATCCATACAGTCAGAAAATAATGGTGTTTTGGCATTCTGAGTGAAATTTTATTGTGAAATTCCATGGGAAGATTTAAGTTCTGTTAAGAAAAGTTTGTTTGCTCTTGTCTTTAATTCCCCAAATAGAAGCCATATTAAAATTCTAAATATACAGAGCATTTCAGAATTTCCCAATCCTAATTATCAGCAACACCACTGAAAAAAAAAAATTAAAAAAAATAGAAATCACAAAACAGCAGAACTGTTTTCAGGGAAATACAAATAATTTACCAATCACTTCCCTAATCTTTTTCCCAAAGCTGGGAAACCACATTGCCTTCCTCAGGTGTGGTGAAGTATCTATAAACCTTGCCTCTACAGTCAGAAGATTCTGACATTATGTGAGTGGCTAGAGGGTTAAGCAGTTTATGCTTAGTTTTTGATTTTCATGCTTTACTGGTCATAGGCGGGAGCGCTCTGCATAGGCTCTTCTCAGCCTTTCCCTGTCCCATCATCCATCTTTGGCAGATACGGCCAAGAACAGATCCGAGATGACTCCAGTCCACGGGGAAATGCCGAGTGCTCACAGCACCATCCCCGGCGTCTCAAAAGTCTTGGCGTGGGGGGTCCGGCATGTGTTAAAGAGACTTCTCAAGCCAGTTGCAATGCTTTCATGCTTTAATACCTCTCCACCCAAGCCTCAAAACCACCACAAAAATGAGAAACAATGTCAAAAATCATGAGAAACCAAGCAAAAATCGCAGCTGACCCTCCCCTCTCAGCAGCTCACCCGTCCAGGCACGCACACAAGTGGCCAATCTGCCGCAGTGCTGTGTCAGTGCAAAAATGTTTGCTCTCCATTAACTGACTCATAAGTTGGAAATCCACAAGCCATCACAAGAGTCTTGACGCATTTGTTGAGCTGATGGTCAGAACATTATATTCTGGTAAACACAGGGCTAAGAAGGAACCTCTACATTTTGCTTGAAAATGGATGCTTTCTGCCAGTGTGGGATAGAAGTGCCCTGGTCTTCCTTCCTTGGAGAAAAGCCCTACCATGCACCCAAGCTCTCAAGATGCTTTCAGGCCTCATGATGACTCCTGCTTCCAGCATACTGCAAAGAGAAGCGGGGTGTGTTCATGCCTTGATGGGAAGAGGTAGAAGCTACCTCTGGAGCAGAGAATAAAACTTCTAACTGGGCTTTTAACACCCAGTCCAGCATCTCTGCATACTGCATGACAGCCACCATGCAACCAGGAACCTCAGCTTGATGCCCACGCGAGGCAGGCGTGCCCCCATGATCCCTTCCAGCTACATCTCTTAATCCTTTTTAATACTTTTTTTGATGGTTAGATAACATGATAGAAAAACCCAACTGAAAAGTTAAAAGAGTGAAGGAAATCTGCTATCCAAGTGGGTGTGGCAGGCCAAATTACTCTCCATCTACAGCTGAATTTTTCCTGGTTTTAGGGTTCCACGGCTCTCCTTTCAAGCATTGCCTTGAGCATTTGGGGATGCCCAAATATTACTAAACCAGTGAATTCAAAGACTATAGGTAGCTTTGCAAACTGGCTCCGTAAATGTCAGGAAAATACTCCTGGGAACTGGATCTATCCAGAGACAAACATGCATCCAGCAAACAGAACTGAGCCCAGGCCGTTGTGTTAAGCAGCAAAAAAAATAATCTCTTCCCTATCAATAGCCTTTCAAAACCAATTAAAAAGCCTCACAGGCCTGTGGATGTGACCTGAACTGGCAAGTCTGGCAATGCTCCAGTTGTCAGAACAAAACACCACAAGGACTGCTGTTGTCGGGAATTTTGCTGCTGGGAAAAAAAAAAACAAAAAAAAAAAAACCAAAAAACCAACCCACCACCAAACCCCACCACTTTTAGAGCTTTGTCATCTTCCTGTCTGTTAGAACCGAGATACTGGTTGTTTGCATAAGCTTCTGGCGCAGACCCAGCTCTCCGCAGTGTAAATACAGCCACAGAACATCAGGCTTTTCAGAAGTTGTTTCTTCTGAGTGTGTTAATGTGGCTTTTCAGGCAGTGGGAGATGAAGAAAGACTATCTTCAAGGAATCCTGTGTTTGGTGCTGTTTTATATAAAGCAGACTAACAGCAGCCAAGCTGTCTCAATTTCTGACTCAGACTTAAACGTTTACCAATCTCATTGGAAACCCATTGCCTGACATTCTGACAACAGGGGTTGTTGAAATTAGAGATGCTCGGGTCTTTCTAAGGAGGTTTGCAGAGACAGATTCCCAAAGCTCGCTTCATGGTGGTCCTCCAGAGATTTGCCTGGCCGTTCTCCCAAGCACTGTGTGCCTCCAGGCTATCACCAAACTGCATTAACATTTCCAAGGGAGATGGGTCGAAAGCTGAGGATCAGATCCAAATATCCGTAAAGTGAATATGAAATCCAAACCAAATAACTCAATTTAAGCTTCAGACTTGTCCATCTTTCCTCTTACAGGAAGAGAAGAAACTCCACCTTCCAACACCTCCAAAACTGGAAGTACTTTAACATTTAGGTCTGCTGCAGGCGTGCGAGCCAATATGCTAGAGATTTAACATCTGAAGAAAATCAACCACATTGCTAAGGATCTGGACTAGGACCCGGGAGGCTTGGAGTCAGTTCCACACAGCTAGCCAGGGTTAATCTCTCTCAATTTGCAAACAGCCTATGCCCACATCAAACCCAGTTTTGGAACAGATATTTTCTTACATAGCAAACACTCCAATCCCAACCACCACCAAGTGGGTAAACAGAGACCTATTCTTCAGATGCAGCTGAGACAGGCCACAGACCAAACTAAGATTTGGAAACCTAACAGCTGTTTGTCATGCAGGCATGTTCAGGTTTGGATCTGAAGTCAACAACTTCGGCTGATCCATAAAACCCACCCAAAACTCGCAAGAGGCCGACATTTGTGTAAGCGCTACGTAATCAAAGTGGCAGACTCTTATCCAATGCAAGCAATCTCTGATGACTTGTCCATCAAGCCTTTTTAATGCTTCACAATAAGCAAGCTTAGTAGTTTTGAAGCCATTAGGCTTGCAATGAAGGAATTTATCCCCTTAACCCTGCCAAATATTTCAGTTTGGAGTTGAAATGAAGCAGCCAGGTTACACCTGCAAACCTGTAACTGTGTAGTGAGCTTTAATTCTCCTCCAACAGCACGCACGTGTCTGCCTGAGGATGTTTGATGAGCACAGGATGATTACTGTGAAGGCATCATGCTGACAACATTTTATCAACCACCATCTATTCTGGACACTCCTTGGTTTAACTGTTCTATATACACACATGTATAGATATAATTTGTTTTAAGGTTTGGGCCAGCCACAGCAGAGCACAGAAGCAAAGCTTCTCCTAGTTTGCTCACAGAGGAGCAGTTCTGAAAGGTTAAATAAAGGGAAACCAAAGTGCATTTGCAGTGGCACAGTCTCACATTTCTAACACATCTTTCACCTTGAACGAAGATCAAGGCAAGCACTTCCCAAGCTACGCCTTGGAAGGTTTCACTGGACTCGTGCCCACGGCTGTCAGTCGCAGCTACACCTTCCACCCAAGGGTTGCGGAACCGGCAGCACCGAAGGAACCAGGAAGCTGCTCTTGGAGCAGGAGTCGTTGTGCATGGTGCTTTACAGGCACAGCAAGATGGTCCCTGACCCAGGAAGTTTGTTAATTAAATAAAGAGACAATATAGGACTTGGAGGACTCAAGGAAGCTACGAAACAGTACTGGGCAGCTTGCTTGGCACTGCCCTAAACCTGGTTGCAACCTGGCTATCAGAACAACAAAGATGAAATGGCTTTGAAGGTATTTACAGAAATTTTTTCCCAAGCTTAAGAGGCAGCAACAAGAAAGGCTAAAAAGAGGCCAGATGGGAATAAAGAAACTCGAAAGAAGGAAGAAACGCTGAGAAAGATCGGAGAAGCAACAAGAGACAGAGGATGGTGACACAGATGTTGATAAAGGATGAAGCTGCCAGGAGAAAGGCATGACCACAGGCAACAGAGTCCTGGAGGCCAGGGCAGACCCCCGTTTAAGCACAGTTTACAACTGCACGCAAGAGTAGCTGAGCAAGGTAGAGTCTAGAAAAGCAGTCAGTGGAGAGGAAACCCAAGCAGCAGCGGTGAACAGCATCTTCAGAGAGCCTGGAGGTGCAGAAAGGGTGAGAGACCACATGGAAACTCAGGGGGGGCTTAAGGGCAGCAAACAAACCATTTACAATGAAATAGAATAACGTGTTTTCTGGGGAGAGAGCCAGGGGGGGCGAGGAGACCAAAGTAAGAGGGAAGAGAGAGTTTGTGTTTTATGACTCTTCCCTAGGAAAAAGCTCATGCAGAAGGGGCAGCGTGGGCCGGTGAGGGAGAGCGTGGGGGGCCAGAGCAGCTCGTCAGCAGCAGGATTTCAGACCCCTGCCAGCAGCACCGTGGCGGCCGCGCTCAAAAGCGCCCTGCAAACAACGTGTGAAACACACTCAACCTCCCCGTGCACCTTCCCTGGGAGGGAAATTGAGACCCTTCATGCTCCAGCCCTGAAGCGTCGAGGTGGATGTTAAACAATGGATTTTCCTTCGTACCATGCGGAGTCGAATTGGAAAGGCAGGTAGAAAGTGGTTTACAATTGCAAGTCAGGAGACTTCTCATCATGCCAGGTCTACGAATGACATAATTTCTCAGCAAACTGGCTGGAATTAGTGCTCAGAAATGCCCGGTTTAGTCATTATAACATTTTGCAGTGTTTTAGTTTAGATTTATGCAATGCTTCCAGCAACAGACACCACCATACTTCTCACAAGGCGCAGCTTGCAGCAGAATCTCTCCATAAAACAAATTCTATGGTTCAGGAGGAACTCTGCAAGGTTCAAAAGTACAAGCTTCAGTGAGAACTAGCGCACAAGTCCCTCTTCAATATTAAGCTTTTTCTATAAATCTACAAGATACACATTCACAAACTCATAGCACTTTCTGCTCTCCCTCCTTGGCGAGGTGGGTGATTTCACCCTGAGGGACGAGTGATCTTTAACCAGGCAATAACTGCCTCAGAGTCCCCAGGACCGAGTCACAGAAGCTCCCTTTAATTTGACATTGGCTCAACCACAGGCAAAGCCAAGGAAGTAGCCAGAGGCCTCGATACATTAAAGCTGTGCCCTTGTGCTCCTCTCCAAACTCAGGGCTCAGCTGTATTAAGAAAGAAACAGCCGTTGGTGGCTGCCATGCCCTGGAAAGGCATTTCCCACCATCTGTCCCAAAGCGGGCATGGAGAAAATGTAGTAGAAAATAGAAATTAAAAAATCCCATGCGAAATGCAGAGTGGGTGCGGTCCCTTCCCTGTCGCACACCGGCGTGGCTAACAGCCACTGCAGACAGACTTACATCCCACTGCCTTCCTCACTGCTTCGCTTCCAGGAAATCCCCAACTGAATCAATATTGAGGCTGGGTAGGGTTCACTGCCCAAAACAGCCATTTCTGATCACTGAAAATTGTGTGCAAAAGTTTTCCACAAGCAGACACAATAAACAAGTCAGCAAGCATCTTTTCACCTTCCAAAAGCATCCTGTTCTTTTACCTCCATTTTCCTCCCTATAATTGCTAAATAAACACAAATTTCTCACCAAGAAGAGCACGTTCATCACAAAAGCTGCCATCAAGCTTCCTGTGCGACATGGTGCCGTGTTTGTCCTGCCTCGCTCCCTGCGCTGCCGAGCAGAGCTGCTCTGGCGACAGGCTCTGCTCCAGAACTAGCCTTGCCCGCAAAGTCCCACACACTCCCACATTTCTTGCTATTTTTCTCATTTCCTGGAGAGCAAATGCACGTGCCACCAACAAGGCTGCGAGCAGACCTGGCTACAGTCGTGTTGGTACACAGACCTGGGTGAAATGACCCATCAGTCGTCAATAAAAAAAAAATAAAAATTGAGTAGCTCTGATTTAAAGCACAAGAAACTCAAATAACTGCTTATAAATAATCCTGCTACTTTCATTGCAAAGAAAAACATTTTTAAAGGTCTAGAGCTTTTTCATTTATGTATGTACAGAAAAGATTGAATTTATGTTTCTCTTGCAATTATAAATACCAGCAACTAAACCAGCAGTGGCATTCAGAACCCTCACAGCATTTTAGAAACCCAGAAATATTTATGATCAGGCATTGGGCCTCTTAATATCTGAAAGGAGTATAGAAGGAAATGACTGGAGAATGCACTTTAAAAGATTTACTTCCCTCCCACTGGGAATTCAATGTCTGAACCAGGAACAAATTCTGAAATGACATAATATTCCATAAAAGAAAAATATGGCACAAACATTTTGTTTGTACATAAAAATCACAGTTTTAATTAAAAGAAAAAACATATAGAGGTCTTATCGGGGGTTTTGGCAAGAAATAAGCAATACGTTCAGTGCTATACAACCAAAAACTAACAGAATTTTTTTACTTCATTTTTATCTACCCTGAGACACATTTCACACGCAGAGTTATTGGAAGGATCTTATTCAGGTTTTGTTTAAAAGAATAAAATGGATAATTGTATTCAGTAAGTACATTTTAATTGTGTCACTACAGACCAGTCCCCTCAAGGTCACTGTCCCGAGTCCCTCAGGGAGGCAAGTTACTTCGCAGAAGAAAATCAGCCCACCCTCTTCATAGCTTGGCTCATTCTTCAATTTCTGGCATTTGCCTAGTACCTTCATCCAGTTTTGGTTTGCATCAATTGCAAATCCAACTAATTTCTCTTGGAACCAAACTCCATGACTCAAACGTAGCGCAGTCCAAGGCATTCACTTCTGCCTGTTTTTTGGTGGAAATCATATGACATTTTCCTTTCTTTGGCCTTTCGCACGGTTCCCACCCGCAAGTGTGAAATGACCTGGACTCCTTCAAAGCACTCAGGATGGGTCACGCTCCATTTAGTCCCATATTTGTTCTGTTTGGGTGAAATCCTTTCTCAAGCTCAAAGCAGCACCCAAGGTCTCAGAGGTGCCTCTTTGGGTCTCGATGAAAACCACTGCTACAGAGAGCGCTGCACCGAGCAGGCACACGCATGCCTACACTGCCCAGTGCTTAACCCTCCTGTTATTGCCTGGGGGAGTTCAAGCCTCACCAGCCCACTGCACAATTCCCTGCAAAACCATCCTACTTTTGTCGTCCCGGTTCACTTCGGCCATTCCAGTGGCCACCAGCACCTCCTGAAAAGGTGGGAGGCCACATGTGTTGCCTGTGGCTATGCAAGGCAGCAATCCCAGCTGCAAAAGGCCAACACTTGAAATCACAAAGAGGCAGACCAGTCCTCTGTATTCTGTGCCAATACCTTGATAATACACCCCGATACTCTGACCAGTGAGTCAAAGCCTATTCAAGCAAGGCTGAGTCACCCCACAGTTATTTCGCAGCAGGACCTTCTGTGCCCTACTGTGCCCCTTGCAGCAAAGCTCAGCAGGGATCTGCTGTCTGATCCCACAGAACGGGACGGAGTTACAGAAGTCTGAAGATGACTCATGTCACACACATCAGTCTGGGCTTCTGGATTTTATTTTTACTTCAGCAAAATATTCAGCTTGCCCTGGAGCAAACTTATTAGTCATGCTCGCTGCTGGGAACGGTCAGAGTCCAAAAGGGATCAAGAGTTATATGTGGTTTCCTTCTTTTTGATTTGATTATTATTCATCAGGAGTGAAATTCCTTCCTCTGCAGAAGCCCTATCTATCATGCATCCCTTAGATGGAATATAGGTCACCTAATTTCACCCCTGAAGAAACAAACATTTGCTGAGAAAAAGCCCTTTCAGATTCCTGAGAAACTTTTTGGAGCAGAAGAAACACTTGCTCCCCAGCCCCAAAACCCAACTCTCTCTCATTTTAAGTCAGAAATGCTTGAGTTAAAGCATGCAGTCTGCATCCTTTCAGAGAAGATATATCGAGGGAAAACAGAAACTATCCAAAACAGCAAGTCATATTAGCATAGAGGTAGAGTAAGACCCAGACAATGATTAAGGGCTTTAGTAGGACGCTTGGGACGTTCCGCATGCACGAATTATTTGTTGTGTTTATTGCAATAGTGCTCTATGATTCAACAAAGATAAAACCATCTGCTATAACTTATAGCTATAACATGAATCTCAAAGCAAACACGTGCAGTCCTTGGGATGCTCTGCGGTATGTGGTGACTAATTACTCCAAGAGCAGACAGTGCACCAAAGCATCTCCCTGAGCAAAGGGTCTCCAAGTTTTCTTCTAAACACGGAGAAGACCTGTCTCTCAGCTCTGCTCCTCCACACGTAGAACAGGCATTTAAGCACTAGACGTAGCAAAAAGTAGATGCTTTTCTCATCCTTTCATAGAACAACATGTCCTCGGGGAGAGGGGTGGGGTGTTCTGATTAATAAGCAAAATTAAAAGAAGATAAATTCAACTCCAACCCACTTCCAGCCATGGGTGCTTGTCGGGATCCTCCCTCAAAATGGCTCATCCCACATGCTATGGTCATCTCTCTAAAGACCCTTCCCGTTTCCTCTCCATCCAGGTGGGCAGTAAATCACTTGCCATCAGAAGGTCAGCAACTCTCACTTAACTGTTTCCCAGCAGAGTCTGGGACTACAAACAGGATGTTTCATGCAAACACCGACAGCTTTTGGGGATATTTCATGGTGGAAAAACTGCTGTTTAAGAAAAACGCCATTAAAACCAGCACTGTGTTGTACAAATTACTTTCACTGGGATGTAAAAAATGTGAAAAGTTTTCACAGTTTTAGTTGGACCACGAGTACCTTTGCATTAGAAATATAAATAGCAACTGAATCTGAGCCAGACCTTTTCCCGAAGAGAGAGAATCCTTCAGACTTACTCCAACCCATCCAGATTTTATCTGAGTTGCTGCTAATCCAGCTAACTTCTTCTGAGCTACCAGCAACAGCGAGACAAAAAAATCACCGTGGGAAAACAACAACTTGTCTTAAAACCTCTCAACTTGGAGTCACTGTCTTCAGACACAACATCCGTTGGCAAGATATATGGCATTTATCACTTCCAAGGGCCCTTCTTGTCAGGGGTAGCAGGGAAATGCGGCTTGTGAAATTGGGAAAATGTGGATGCGTCTCTAAGGGATTAAGCAGAGTCGCATCTTTGCTGCATCTGCTTCTCAGCATCCCACAAAAACTGCTCAAAACGGGACACGCTGGTGTTTCTTGAATTGCAGCTGAGCTTTCCATCGCTCACCCCACATGAATCTGTTCTCTGCCAGTTTGCTTTGTTTTTTAACCTGGGTTGAAACTCCCAATTTCCCAGTTCCAGCCAGTACCTCTGAGTAAAGATCAGAGTCATCTCCAGTTTAGAGGCAGCGTTAGAGCACAAGGAGGCCAAGTGACTTACACTGAGGCAGACTTGCAAGCTGATCACTCGATGAATTATAGTTCCTGCTCTGTCTTATAACCATGTACCGGGCTGCAATCACCTGGGCTACAAAATAAACTAGACAAAAATACTTCACCAGATTTACAGGTTTTATTAAGTTTTCCCTACTAATATGTTTTAAAGCCAAGACAGGTATAATAATATATCAGAGGACAAAAATCCAGCTCTTGTTTTCCCTAAGCCATAATGAACCTTAAAGCTCATTACAGCAATACTGATATTGCACATGCCTCTACCTCTGCTACAGACATCTTTGAAGCATGCAGCCATGTGATACCAGACAATATAAGGGACATGAAAACCATAAAGATTAGTAAAAATAAACAAAAGAAAACCACCAAGGATTTTGAGTAGACTCATTTAATGCAGCAAACCTTATTAACCAAGTAGGTATTCTGTAGTAAAGCACATGCAGAATCCCACCGATTTAATCTCGAAAGACTCAGACACTACCACTCAGGTTGCGGGACACCAGCCAGGGTAGGACACTTAGTTGACAGTGTGGGACACAGGAAGAAACCAAGAAGGAGAATGCTATAATGAATTTTGAGAGGAAGACGCACATAATTTAGTGTCTTGATCTGTTTTAAAGCACTTCCAGAAGTCTGCCTTTTCTTACATATTGAACAATAACTACATATCTAAACAAAGTGTGCTCTGATACAGCAGCAAATAGATACATATTTCTAAAGAAATAAAACAGCAAATCATCTAGACTTGCAAGGCATGCACACGTTTGCATTTCACAGCAAGGGCAATGAACACAAAGGTACTTTGATTCCACATCTCCCCCAAAACACAACATCCCCACCCCGACATCCAGGCAAGGCTCCAGCTGGAAACAGAGAAAAACCATTAAGACCAAACAAACAAACAAAACCCCAAAACAAGAAAAAACCCAGCCAGAAAACTGCCAGAACCATCCAAACTTCCCCTCCCTCTCCTTCCCTTCAGGAACAAGCCCGCAGATCCCACTGGCTGATAAGACAAGGGCCAAGCCTGGCGAGCTCTCCCTCCTGTCCCTTTGGGAGGAGGAGGTGGGACGGGGGGGAGCATGGGACAGGGTAGAGACGCAGCCCAGGTCACCCCAGAGCAAACTCCGTGGCGCAGCATCCCGCGAGCACGGGGCTCGCTCTGACCTTCCTCCTCCGGCTGCGGGGGCTTCCAGCTGCCACGTGGGTGGCAAGGCTTGGCCGCCTGCAAAGCTGTGGAAGACCCTCACCTTGAAGGTCAGTGCCTCCATGTTTCCTTGCAGTTGCCTCCGGGCAATAGGATCCCATGGGATTCTCCTGGTTCTCTTTCCCAGATTCCCTTCCAGGAACTCGGCAGTGACGCACCTTTGCTTTCAGCTGCAGATCCCCGGGCAGCGTCTAGGCCACATTCGCTATTTATTACAGCATCCCTCTTCCTGGTTCCCCACTTATTCACCAAACAACGTCTATGCAGCCAGTTGACGCAAGTGGTGGGTGATGTGGAAGCCAGCTCCAGCCCCTGGGATCGCTCCATCCTGCCTACTCATCCTTGCTGCGGAGAAATGGCCGCGGCCACTGGCAAGAGCAGGGACCTCCAGCTACATCTGCCGGAAGACACATCATTTCTGTGTGGTCCTCAGAGGAAGCCCAACGTTGCTGACAACATCTCCACTCCCCCACTTTCCACCCCGGTCAAGCCCGCTCCAGCGCACAGTGTAGACCATCCTGAACTTCAACATCCATAAAATTTGTACCACAGTCATTAACTGTGTCAGCATACAAATACTCCCTGGCAGTTTAACACTTTCCCGTTAAGTACATTCCCAAAGTCTGCAAAGGGAGACTGCAGCATGGAGAGACGCAGTCCAAATTCCCTTCTGCTCCTGGAAGGCTATGTCCAGGGGAGATGAGAAGAGAGGAGGAAAGGCAACCCAAACTAACACAGCTTGCTGCTGCCCCTCAGAGCGTTTCTAGCACTGAGCCTCTGGGATGCTCAGCGCTGTTCTGACAGCACGACCGGGCCAGTCGCGCGGCTGCAGTACCTTCAGGCCAAATCAAAAGATAGGGCAATGAATAGACACCAGTAGGAGCTTTGATACGATGCTTTATACTGGTCATTTGTCATGAAATATATTCTGGCTAGAGTTTGGAAGCCTACACACCACCACCCATATTATCCTGCCCTTCCTCATCCTAGAAAGCCAAATCAAATACAATCACCCTTGAAGGCAACAGTCCCAACATCACCAGGAGAAGAGGGACCATTTCTAACCACAGGGAGCTGTGCAGGGAGGGTCACGGAGAGCAGTTCCTCCCTGCTGAGGAAGATAGTGAGAAGGCAAGCCTTGGTCTCCCTTTGAGATCAGCCCCCGGCTCACTTCAATAACTTGGCATTATTTCCAAATCTCTCTCTGCGTGCCCAGACCCCTTCCCCACACCTCAATGCTCGGAGGTGTCTCCTACCCTCCCCAGCAGCTCCGGTCACCTGCCTGGGGCTCCTCGAGGGCACAGGGACCTGCTGCAGCAACCCTGCCCCAGCTCTGCACCCTGTGAAGTCCCAGAAGACCCCATGCCCCACGCCAACCTCCGACCACCCAAATATCTGATGCGGTATGACAGGAGCTCACATCTCACTGCAGCCCTGCACAGGTTGCAACGCCTTTGGTGAACACACAAGATGAATAGACAGAGTGATTACTCCCACTAAACCTAAAAAAAGAAAAGTTGGGGATTTTTTTTTCCTCCTCTCTCTAAATTGCTCCATAGATCAGTAACCACAAAGCAAACAATTGCCATCTGCAAAGACAGTGTACTCCTTGCAGGAAGGAGAGGGGGTGTGGAAAGCGCCCTCAGGAGAGGGCTCAGCTGCTGAGCAGGATGTTCTGATGAAAGACAATTAAATCAGAGCTGGTTAAAAGAAGGCAGGTGGTTTTTTTCTTTTTCTTTTCTTTTTTTTTTTCCTCCACACATCAATATTTGTTACTGGGGACAGTCCAACAGTCCCTGCTTGCCTGCATGTCCCACAGCCCATCCTGTCAGCAAGAAGCCCCCACCTCAGCCTCTCCCTCTCCTCTTGCTAGAGGGTAGCAGAAGGGATGCACTTTGCACCCAAAAGCCAAGAGCTGTCACCTTGTCACCCACATTTTGTGGGAGGGAAAGCAGCACGGGAAGGGTGAACAACATGCCCAGGGCCACACAGCAGGACTGAAAATAAGAGTCCGTAGGTCCAGTTTCCACCTTCTGGCTGTAATCAGAACAGGATTTTTTGCCTTCTGATGCAATTTCCCCTTCCACTTCTCCCTGCATATGCATAAAGGTAAGGAAAGCCCATGCAGCAAAGAGGAGGGATTTCAGGTTTTACCCTGATTCATTACTATGCAGTTCATTCTGCAGTACTCAGCTATTAAAATTTGATGACAGCCCAGAAGACACCAGGAAATACCTCCTTTTCACAAGCCTGCAGAAGACTCATCTGTTCACAGAAAAGCTGTAATCTTAGCTACATCATCATCATCTTAACTCTACCTTTTCCCCTACCAATTCAAATTAGGCTTAATGTTCTCCGACTAATAAAGAGCAGGAAATTGGAAGTTTCAGTACGATCCTCAGACACACTGAATCCCCGTGTCCAAAATTTACTCGCCCCTCGTGCGAGTTAAAGTTTGAAAGTTTGACTAAAGGGATTTTTCTTTTTCACTTTAACAAGGATAGCTGAAATCCTGCAAGGCATTCAGCATAAATTTAGTTTAATTTAACATGCATCCACCACAGTATCAGTGCGTTAAAGACATTAACATTACAATGAATTTAATCCAAATCTATATTATAATAGGGCCAGATGTTAGATCCGACAATGAGCTCAGAAGAACTTATATGCTCATTTACACCAGCTGGAAATTTGGCAGAATAGAAGGGGAACATCTGAGTTTCACAGAGTACCATAAAGATGTGCTAAAAAGAGAAGATTTGCAGTCAAGGACTGCTCTCATTTCCGATATTGCCTTGAATTCAGATTAAGACAGTAATTTGTTCAGGCACTGACGTCACAGGACTGACTTGGCTCGTGCCTTGCCCGATGGACAGCTATTGCCCACCCCTCTGAGGGGCGACTGTGAGCAGAAGATCCTTTGCTACAAAATTCAATGTGGAAGCGAGTGCCCAGTCCTGGCAGGTTCATCTTTTTACACTCTCTCAATATTACCACCAACAGCCAAGGACCACTAAGGAAAATTCATAAACCTATGCTTTATTTTCAGTTTCAAGCAAAGACAAATATAAAGAAAGATGAAAGCCTAGGCACTTTTTTATTCTTCCACCTACATACCATTCATTCCCCACTCAAAGTACTACAACGTTTTCAAAAAATACTGAATTATCCTTAAAAAAAGACACTCATGCACAAAGGAGATGACTGGCACCTGTGAAAACATACTTTTCAACTAATTCCAGTGGAAAAAAGCTCTCATCCAAAGCAAATCTGAAAGCATCCCTAGAAGTGACACATGAGAATGATTTACGTTACACATTGATTGATAGCAGTGTACCATATTATTTGGTACCCAGTATATTTTCGTTATGCAAGATTTCTAATAATGCTCACACAGTTGAGTTCAGAAGTTCATATTTTGCTTACAGTGGTTCACTACAGATATAAAAAGAAGTAATTTGTGGAGCAGGATTCATTTACCGTATGATTAAACCAAACTTGAGCACAAAGGACAGAATTTTTCTTCCTAATTCTTCCTGTTCTACACTGAACAACCTACCCTCATAAAATCTATTTGTAGGGAGTCTGTCTGTCCATAACAGGAGGAAGCAGAGAGATTTCAAGCTATATTTAAGCACAGCTTTGGTCTCTGCCACGTGGCGTGCTTCAGGAATCGCCAACACAAAGGCGATGAGACCATCACAGCGCTCAAAACTGGGCTCGCACGCTCAGAACTCCTCTGCCAACACATCTGTCCAGATGTGCTTCCCTCTGCTCCCCAGCGGCGGGCACAGATGCAATTTTGTGTCAGACTCAGACTTGCATTATGGCAAAAAAACAGCACTAAAAACTCAGCGTGGCCAGCTCCTGCCAGGCTGAGCGCCACAACACGCGCAGCCCTGCAGCTGAAATACCAAGCTAGGCGCTATCGCAGCTCTTCTTGGGGGCATTTGTGTCTGTGATTCTGCATGACTTGGAAAAAAAAAACCCCACATTTCTCTGCCCACAAATAGGTTTCTGAGATGCCATTGAACCAGGAACAGTTTTATTAAAAAATACGTAGATCAAAGATTCATTTGTTCAAATGCTGAGCTAGTCACCACATCTGCTGGGCTGTTATTCTTTAGAAATACTTGAGAACTCAGCACAAACACATTAGCTGGAAGAAGAGAGTAGTAATATCTCTCTGGTTCTTCACAAGATACATTTTTTTTTTATTGCTCAAAGCTACACATTTTTATTTGGACACAGCTTGTTAGGATGAGCAGACATTTCAGAAAAATAAGAAGTGGCCCACGCCCTGAAAATCTTTTATCGCCAGCATTTCAACTGAAGACAGACATTTTTTTGAGGTTAGAAAACCCATTTTACTTTTGAGCTTGTAAACTTCTACCCCTCTCTGGGAATCCAGGAAATTAGAAAATACTCTAAGAAAAGAGGTTTTCTGGGGAGCATTATCCAGTCTGGAAATACGAAGAGGCTCCCTGCATTGCACAGATTTAGGACATTCCCTGGACTTGGGACATTCATAACATTGACGCTGACTCCAGCCCAAGTTGTCCCCAGCCTCTTGCTCCCTGACAGGCTGCAGGGTTTGAAAAATCCCAGTCCCCTGGCACTCTGCTCCAGGTCTATTTTCATGTCTGCGCATCCACACGCACACAAAACCAATGGGGCTGCGTTGCAAAAATCAAGAGCTGCCATCTGAAAGCACTTTGGAGATGGGTCTAAAGCAGCACACGTGTAAACTTCTAGATTTAAGCTTTATGAGGGTGTGGAGGGAAACATCAACGGAGCACTGGAGGTCTGCAGCGCGAGCACGAGCTCCTACCCGACAGGTATCCGAGAGGTTTCATGGATCTGCTCAATAGCTTTGTGTTTGCTGAAGGACTGGCCCAGCAATCCCTTTGAATTCGTCTTCAAGCCGTTAGTACTTCTTACACACATGGTCGCAACCACAGAAGGTTCAGCAGAATAAAGCTTTACAAGAAGTCTTGAGAGAAGACAGAGCCCTGCCTGTGCAAAGGATTAAGCAAAAGCGTAGGAAAGTATAGCACAATTTACCACGAGTACCCTTTTTACCTTCAAATAACAGTTCATGTGTCCTATGGGCAAAAACCACCGTGACCACAAGTCTTCTAAATTTGAATTATTGTATGAAAAGGTCCTGTTACAAGCTGTGGAGGTCTATCATGGGGTTATAGTAGCAGACATTTTATAGCCTTGCTGTTGTTCAGGCAGTTGACTACAGAGTGGAAAAGAGATCTTGGGGAAGTCTGCAAGAAAAAGATATTCTTATGTAGCCTATAAATATCATTGACCCAAACTGTGAGGTGCTTACGCTGGCAAATTTTCAAGACACTATGTAAAGAAACCAGATCCCTCTATCCGTGATCGAATCCACTCCTGGTGGGGAACTTGCTAAAGAAGACAAAACATGAGCCTGCTTCCAAATTTAGTCATCTCAACCTGAAACTGGAATTATTAGTTCATTGGTGATGGGAAGATAAAGTATTAAAAAACAAACCCACATGGGTGACAACATCCAGGTCACAGACCAGATGAAGAGTGAAGAAATGAAGGACCAGTAATAGGAGGGAGAAGTTTTCCTATACCGTGTATCAGACTTGATAACTTGAACACCCTTAGCAGAAGCAAACTGAAGGCTTTTAAAAAGAGAAGATTTCCACTGAAAAACCGTGTGGTTTTTTTTTTCCTTGTGGAAACATGTCAGTATTAATTAAAAGTTCACTGAAGAAATTTCACAGCATCTAGAAGTGCTTTGTCGCGCCCTTTCTTCGCATAATTCTTAGCTACTTACTACACAGACAAAATTCAGTATTTAAATTTCTGACATTATCAAAATTTAAAATTACTCCCTTTTCAGTAACATTCTTGATAGACACCACTCCACATAAGTTTCCTCAAATGCACTGTTGTTCACCCCAGATAGGACCTTTTTTCATAAGATATAGGAACTTTCCAAGGAGAAGAATTTTGTTTTTCAGCTATTTGGTCATCATCCAATTATGAGCCAACATCACAGATTATCTGGCTCACAAGAACCAAGGACTCACCTAGGATCTTCTTTAAAAGGATTTTTTTTTATGCTCAGAGGATACATTCAGAATTATTAAAAATGATAAATATGATTTGGAAAAGGTCCTGTTTCTAATCAGAGATAGAGAGGAAAAAAGATGCAATTTGGAAAGGATGCAGCTGAACCAAGAGGAAAAAAAACTGAAGAAGAGTAAGTGACAGTGACCTGCTTCTTTTATCACTGCCCAATGTTTTCACATTTCGCCCATTCTGAAAAAGAACAAGGATTCTGTGCAAACGGAAAAAAAGGAAAGGTTTACTTCTGTAAAGTCAGATTAAATTTCCGCAGTGGGAAGGCAGGGTGGGATGATGTCATTCCACCTCCTGCTTTCCATCAGTTAGACACATTGAATGTGTATCACTAGTTACAGGGAAAAACCCAGAGTAGCCATGTATCACAGATAGGTTAAAGAAAGGATATAAGCTAATTTCCTATTCACATACAAAGCATTATCACGATCTTTTTGCATTCAGGTACCATGCTGCTAGTCCTCACAACCCTCACAAAGTGGTGATGAATCATCAAATCAGTGTTTTCCAGGCAATGAACCTAAGCCAAAAAGAGCTCAAATCCAAAGTCAAAGTCTAAATTAATCCTCAAGGCTTCCTGATGGCCCATCCCACAGAATATATTCTTCTAGAGCTGGATCCATGCTGGAATATACTCTGGATCTGACAGGTAACTTGCTTAAAGAAACATGTCTATTCCTTCCCTCCACCTTTTTCTGATTACAGCTGGTCTGGGTGGTTTGAGAAGATCAACAGGATGCTCAAGTCTCTGAAGACATCTACCATGTGGCATTTGTTGCTACTGTGTAATTTCCTGGAGTCTGTGCCGTGCCTCTATCACAAACATTCTCAAATTAATTTGAGGAAACAAGTACAGGAGTATTAAAACAACTTGCCCTAAGGCAAGCATCAACACAAGACAAGCCCTGGGCTCGAGGTAGCACCCCTTTATGCAAGGTGACTCATTAGAGAAAGAATTTGGTGTTTTTCCAGGCTCTGGGAACTGGTAATGGTACACGGAGCTAATAGCTTGTTCAAACCCAACCCACATCAATACAGCCCAAAGAGGTTATGTTTCGAGGGGTTACGAGAAACGAGCTGGCGAGCCCTCGGGCAGCATGTTTGGCAGGTACCCATCCCAGGAAAGGGCCACCAGCACTAGCATCCCTCCTCAGCCGTTTTTGGCTGCTGCGATGAGGGATCTCACTAGCCGCAAGACCACCCGAGAGAACGGGAGGTATTTCAGCAAACATGACGTTTGTACCGAGGTCATTTTTGGGGACACCTGCGCTCAGGAGAAAGAGACTGCTCGAGCATTTGCCACCAGGCACCTCTCCTTGCGGTGCTCCAGATGAGCACCACGCAGCCACAACTGGTCCTGGACCCAGCTGCTCCCACACCGCCGAGCACGTCTGGGAGCCCAGCCACCAGGAGCAAACCAACTCAAACCAGCTGGATCAGGAAATAAAAGGCTGGGGCGGGGAGCTGGGGGGGGGACAGGGATGAAAATGCCACACTGGAGCTCCCCATCAGGCTCAATTTGCAGAATGCAAATAAAAACCGAAATAATTTTGTTTGCTACAATTCAGAGACAAAACACGTCTAACCTTATCTGAAAGGATCACGACAAACCCAAAGCAGAGGCCGTGCCTTCCCAAGCAAACACAGAGTCGACCAAGAAAACAGAACCAGAGACAGTTCATCTCAGTATTAGCTTTTCACAATTAAATCCGCGTGTGTGTTTGCACAGAGGAGCTCGCTGAAATTTAAGCAAATAGCAGCAAACCTCAAAGAACAGGAGAAATCTCACTGCATCCCCAAAGTATGCAGCAGTGGAGATGTTGCAGAGATGCCAACTGGCAGGAAATGAGGAGGGAACACAGTATTCCTAAGAAACCTCCTCATTTTTCCCATTGATGATTTGAGCCAATCCAAAGGAGCAAGGAGGAGGAGGGAGCTTAAACCTTTCCCCTAAATCAGGGTAAGAGGGAAAGAAAACACTGTCATTTCAAAATGAGCAGACCACACAGTAAAAGAGAAATAAAAATAGTAACAGAGAAAGCAAGCTTATTTTCCCTTAGTCTTTCCTGATTTAACTATTTGTTCAGGACTAACCATACAAGATGTACCAAATTCGAAGCTTATATCAGTTTTCTGCCCATGGCCCATCTGTAAGGGCTGTGGTCTTCAGCGTATGCTCCAAGACAGCTCCTGTGAAGGTTTCACAGGAGATCTGGGGAACCTCACAACTGCTGAGGCCAAAACCAATAAAGAGTAAAAGAGGATGTGACACACATAGGGACAGCAAGGACAGCCAGGCTGCAATGAAACCTCCCCTTTTAAGAAAACCCTTCAGGAGAAGACAAAAATGCAATAGGATGGTCTGCTGCTCATTGCAGGAAGGAGAAAGTAGCCACTAAGGTATATCAGAAGTCTATAAAACATCAAGAAAACCAACTACATTGTCCTCCACAGGGGGAAAAAAAAAAAAAAAAAAAAAGCATGTGTGATGTTTTCTCAAAGGCAGCCCCTGGGCAGGCTGCCCTGAGCCCCGTGATGATTTAGGGTAAGCCATGGTCCTGCTAGTGACAAATCCCGGGCTGGCCAGCAGTCGAGCCTGCTGTCCTCAGCAAATCTTCTGCCCTTGCAGAATTGAGGGGAAAAACATTTATTTAGCTATTGTTTGCAAAAGGGAGAGGCATGACTAAGGAGCAATCAGCTAGAGCTACAGTACCAGAGATAGGAACTAAACTCCCTGAAGAAATCAGAGTCTCCCAGAAGGTCCTAGAGGAGAGAATAAGAGTAGAAGTTCCACATCCTCAGCTAAAATCTTTGAGAGGACTCACCTGAAGGACACAACAAGGTGCTGGGTCACCGGAGAGAAGGGACAGGCAGATTTCTTCCAAAACCACCAAGAATCAGCTGCCCCAGCAAACTTGCAAAACAACAGCTCTTAGTGACAGCCTCCCTGGGCACAATAGGTGGGGATAGCTAAAGCCAAAACCCAAGGCTGCCCCTCAGCAACCGAAAGGCTGGTTCAGATCACAAACAGCTCTAAGGCTTGGTGTTTTTGTCAGCATTCCCCAGTACCCACTGGAGGGGCCTCACAAGCTTGTGGTGGCATTTGGCGCTGGAGAAGGCCACTGCTACAGCGAGGCAGTGATGGTGGAGGTCAGAGACCTACTGGAAAGCACCAGCCTTCCCCGCAGGGCACTGCAGAGAGCTCAATCCAGAGAATGACTTCTGCAAAACCCATTTCACAAATGGATATTGCTCAAAACCCACAGCGCAGCCACGCAGCTCCAAACAACTTACGCTGGGGCAGCAGCTGGTCCACGCTCCCTGCTCCGAGAAGTAGCTGGAAAATAGCCTCAGGTCCAGGCAAAGTAGTTTCACTACAGCAAAGAAGAGCTCCAGCAGCTTTCTCCAGGGAGCCTGGTCCTCACCCCAAGCAGTACAGCCTCACTGAGCCAGGCTTTTGCTGAGGTGGCTGCCATGGTAGGTGGTGGTTTCACCTCCAGCTGCGTGTTACCATCACCCCAGCCGAGTGCCGTTACACATCCACCAACACTGCTCACCAGCTGCAGCCCTGACTCAGCCGAGTGGCTTAAACCATGTCAGAGGTGCTTATAGCTAATTTGCACCCCCAGCTCAGCCCAGGGAACAGTCACCTTCCACCAACCAGTCAGAGACACCGGCGTCATAAACACCCACTGCCGCTCCTGCAGCGAGCGAGCCTGTGCCCTGTTTGAACGCTCGCCTTGGTACCAAAGGCAATTTCTCCTCCTGAATTCCTTGCGTGTTTTCTCCCTGCCAAAAAATTAGTCAACTAATTTCAGAGCTGTAAAATCTTTTTTAAAAAAAAATATCAAATCCACACTGCTGGCTAATTATGAAGTATTTCTACTGCAGCAACCCCTGTGACTTGCAGCCCGCGTGCCGAGCCCCAGCGTTATCAGAGCTGTCGGAGGCAGTCCCAGCACAGCTTGCTGCTTTGTTCTGGTGCTACTAGCACTGATTTCAGAGGGCGGGAGGGGAGAATAAAAGCAAAAAAAAAAATTAGTTTGTATACAAAAATGTTGCAGATTAATAACAACCAACATGCACTGGCCTGCTTTCCTGAAACACAGCCCTCGCTCTTACCAGGGTTTGCGTGCACTGACCCATGCAGCTAGCCAGGTGTGGGCTGGTGTGTGCCTCAGCAGTGGCTACCGCGGTGTGTCTGACCACGGGGACTGGTGCTGCTGTGAACAGAAGGACTCTCATCTCCCAAAGGGAGTTTTCGGTCTTAACAGTTAGGAAAAAAAATAAATACTTTTTGCCACTCCAGTATTTTATTGGAAATAGCTCAAGCCAAAGCTCTGGACACAGCGCTAGCTCCAGCAATTGGGCTGGGTGCTGGTGAATGCTGGGGGGACCTCCACCCCCTCCAGCTCCCCAGGGGCTCCCTGCAGGGCCCCAAGCCCAACATGGGGGACCTCTGAGCTCCCCCACATGCCATACACCTGCTGCAAGGGGGTGAAATGGCCCATCGCAGGCCCACGTCAGAAGCAGCTTTAACAAGTGCAACAAAGAGCCTGCACCAACCTTCTGTAGCTGAACTGGGCCAGCTCCACTACCAAGCACCACCAGCAGCTGTGATGATTTAATTCTGCAGGATGGATACAGCATCAGGCACAATCCCAGCCTCTATGTAAAGGCCACTGTCTTAATTCCAGCAGCTCTGCGAGTTGTCACTTTGGAGAAGTCACCCATCCTAATTCACCCGCCTCCCTCGCAACTCTTGTTCCAACTCACAGCATCCTGAAGGAGAAGCTGGCTGCCTTCTCTGTTTGCTCGGCTGTCTTGAGCTTCAGGACTACCCAGGCAGTGCTGCCCAGAGAGCCACCGCACTGCCAAGGGGATAGGGCACAAGCCAAGTGGCCACCTCCTCTCAGAGCCAGCACAGCGTTTTCCCTGAGCTGGCAGCAGCCACTTGCACAGCTGGAAAATCCAACCATGGATGCAGCTCCTCTGCCAAGGGGTTAAATCCATTTTCTGGGGTCTGCTCACCCTTCAGCAGAGCCCCCAACCTGTTTGCAGCTGGGGGTTTTGCCCGCCTGCAGCATCCTTTTCATAGCTGTTGGCTGCCGTAAGCAAACTGCAGCGGCTGAAAGCATCAAAGGGAGGTGTGATGTGGTTTGAGGACGGGGCGGGGGGGGGGGGGAGGGGGGAGCTCAAAGAATCCTTTCTGCAGGAACACAGGCCCCTTAGACAAACAGATTTTAATGGATAGGTTCCCCTTTGCTTCTTAGTTTATGTTCATGACTTTCCTTGACTTCTGCGTATGTAAGTGGTCTGAAAATTTCCCCAAGCCTCTTATTTACAGCTGCAAACCACCATTTCCTATCTCACTTAAAACATCAGAGCATTGCCAGCAATGTTTTGTTTTGATATTCCCTAAGACTGAAACATTTGTTGGGTGTTGGGCCTATTTGAGATTGGAAACTACAGACACCAGACGGGACTGAGTCAAGACTAGCCACATGGATGTGTCCCTTCTACAGCTGCAGCAGTTGTGGGACATCAGAGCTAGAAGAAAAGTCCTGGAGACTGGAGGAACATGGTGTTGGATACCCTGAGCCACGCAGTGCTTTCTTCTGTGCTTTTGCTTACTTCTCCCCTGCCTTTACCTCCTTTCTCACGCCACAGCTCTCCTTTACCTCGTTTGCACTTTCCTCTGCTTACACTCTGTTTCTTGTTCTGCCTGGGCACTGCACTCGGCATGACAGATCCCAGCCATGGCCTCCAGGCACTTCCGTGATAGCACTAAATAACACTTTTAATAATATAGAGATCATCCAAAGAGCCTTCATAGGAAGTTTAGCACTCCATCTCATCTCTGAAGCAGTTTTCCCCTCCAGTATCTCACTTGTACAGTACTGGAGTTCCCTGAAAGTGTCTTACTGAGATTCAGAGTTAAAGATGAAAGACAGCTTTCTTCTTAAGCTTCTAATGTTCACATGGAAAGCCCTTTTTGGCTAAAAACCTTCGAGCTTACGCTTAGCTCGTAAGGGATTCAGATATGTGGAAAGTTTGGAGGAAGCTGGACAAGACTGCATCAGAAGCAGATCAAAACCAGAACCACCTCCCTGGACCTCCTGCTCGCTACCTCCATTGCTTCTGCCCCTGCCTTCCTTCCAAAAACTGGTTTTGCTCATCTCCATAATTTCATGGGCTCCACGTGGCTATAGCTTGTCTCCTTTTTGACCCAATTAGGTACAGTATAAGTTCTCTCTTCTCGCTTTTTAAAAGCTATTCCTGCCAGATTCAGCCAGCTATCACAGTAATTCTGACCATGGCTATATTCATGCTTCTGCACCCACCTACAGACATGAGTGTGGGCACAGGCAAACACACAAGGATTAATCCACCGAATGGCTCAAAGTCCTCCCCTCCATCCCTGAGGGGAACATTTTCTTTCCTACACCTGTTTATGTGCCACAGCCCCGGGCCACCTTTGCAACAGGAGCTGCCAGACAAGCTCAACTCCTTGGTATTACAGCAGGGTAACTGCATGCACACACGTGTTCACATCCACACGCGTGCATCCGCATTGCACAAACATCTAACGGGCATCACCCTCGCGTGCCAGAGAGCAGAGCTGTCAAACCAGGCATGTACCTGTGTGTAACCCTGGTGCTTATTGAATAAGCATATATACTTCACAGCAAAAACTCAGCCCTTGGAAATTCCTCACCGTGGGGAATTCAGCTGGACACAGAGATCTTTCTCCGACATGAAATATTCTGCAAGCCCGATGCTCAGTGCTCCTGCGGACAGGATGTGGTAAGTACATCTTCCCTCTCTCCTCCTCTGAGTATCTGGCTGCCTATTCTGGCTTTCACTGCAACACCTTTATTACCCCAGCATCCTTTCCCAGACAGCAGTGCTTCCTCGTGTTGCAGCTCAAACCACGACACATTAACACGAGGGAATGGTTTGCAAAGGTCAACGCGATTATTTGATGCTCTCAAAACGTCTAGATTCCTTCAGGATTTCCCTTGCTTTTTCTCTCACTACAAAAAAAAAAAAAAGGTGGAATGAAGGAAGGGGGGCAGCCAGCCCCAGGTGCAGCCCACCCCAAACCCTTCCCAGCCAGCTGAGCTCCCCTATGGGCATCTGCTAAAACCCTTAATATGAGCAGGAGAGATCAGGTGGTCATGAGACATCGAGCTGCTGTCAGGAAATTTCTCCACCATGGTTTGAGGTTGTGTCTTTCAATATTATTTTCCTCAATCTCCCTTTTCTTTTCTTGAAAATAATCAGTTTGCTCAGATTCTTGTGGTGAAAAGCTTCCAGTAAGTTCCAGCGTGGAATCCAGGCAGAGGCACAGATTATCTGCTTGCAGTAGGACACCTCACTTACAGCAGCCTAATAACATAAAAATGATATATTTTAAGTCCTGCTCCCTCAATAATACCTTTTAATGTACTCAACTTATTTTAACATTATAAATAAAAGTGCTGGCACACACTGAGGTTTCTTTTGGAAGGGGGGAGTGGTGTCCTCTCCAGCTCCTTAGCCTCTCCGAGGTTTGGTTGCCAACCTCAGGGCTGGAACTCCAAGTTACTTTAATAAGCAAAATATTCCATTTTCCATGTATTGTTGCTCTTCAGAATGGATCCAGTTCTTGGGAGTGACAATGAAAAGCTGCAGATTTCTTCAGACCAAAAGGCGAACCTCATCAAAACCACATTACAGACCGTTACGATGGGGCTCTGACTGCTGCCTGGACACCCAGCTTCATTCTTCTCCAGAAGAGGACCGGCTCCGACTTGCCGTGCCGCTGTCTCATCTCCATCAGCTCCCAGGTCCCTCCTGCTGCTGGAGGTTTGGTCGCTCTTACCACGCTAGTCTGTGCAACTGAAGCCAAAAGATTATTTCAAGCCCGCATCTCTCTTGCTGCTCTGAGTCCCAAAAGTCTGGAAAACTGTAAACCCAGACCCAAAACTTGGTACTTTGAGATCATCTTTTAATGTGGGAGGTTGGAAATAGCCCTGAAAAGATACTATCAGTGGTGTTTTCCATAGTTTCATGAACAAAACTTTCTCTAGTTTTTGTTTTTAATAATTCCAGTGTAAATTGGAAACTCCAGGGGATTTTTCCACATGTACTAACACATTGCCTACATCCCCTTGGACGCCGGTCTGTTACCGTAGGGATGGCTCATGTGTTGCTGACAGTACTAAGCACCTCATTCTCCAGGAAAGAAGAGCTGAAAGCCTTTTGCTGGAAAAAAAAAAGAGAAAAGAAACTTGGCAACTTTGAGCTGATCGGAGGGGGAATGAGGCAGTATCACCAGCACCCGTATTCACAGATGGTCAAAAATACAAATATCTTCTTATAACATGGCCCCAGAGGTTCCAGAAACTCACTAGTGCCTTCAGGCCTTCTGGAGGCAGGTTGCCTTCCTGGATAAATGGTTTTGTTGCTTCCAATGACTTCATCACGAAGAAGGGTGGCCACTGGGCTTGGGGGGATTGCTGGCAGCCACGCAGAGCCGCTCTCCAATATTCCCTGGCTCAATCACCTCCCCAAGCACCATTATCTCCAGTCGTGCACAGAGCTCATCTCACCGCTCCATGTAGATTCCCCAGGCACCGGCTTCCATACGATAGGTTTTTCTTTTGCCAAAAAACACTGAACAACATTGACCTCCACGTTCTGGCATCACCGCTTCTCATGGAACACGCGTCTGCTTTCACATCCAACTAGGATAACTGAGGTTGTTTTTGTTGTAATTCTGATACAGCTGCATGACTGAAGAGTCATAGATGGAGCTGTTATGGAGTAATTGACCTGGTCCGCTGCTCCCCAGAACGATGATCGCAAGCAGACCAGCTGAAGAGTGGGTGTGGAACTGGCAGGGCTAAACCAAGGGGTCCCCACCCCATCAACTTCTCCTTTCCCCAAGGGTCTCACATTAATAAAAAAGGGTGTGTCGACATTACGCCAAGAAACCAGAGCGGGATTTCAGTTGCATAAAGCGGGCGAGCTGCTCTCATGCTTGCAAAGGCTCGGGTTCTGATCCCAACAAGAGCAATGGAAAGATGCCCTGGGATGAAGCTCTTCCAACATCTGCCCAGCAATGCCATTTCAAACAAGCCTGTTCAGGTATGTCCACTCACACCACACCTTATCATGCTTGTGCCCTGGTTTTCTCCAGCTAGGCTGGGCACCCAAAGGGCTCCTACGGCACTCGGACTCTGAGGCCCTGGTTTCCGAGAGACACACAGCATCCCCACCACTGAAGGAGCCGAGTTCATGATCAGCATTCCTTGGTGTAACCATAATACAAAAGCTACTCATTTGTAGCGTCCACCCCTGGAGCTAAAACCAGAGACTTTTGGAATGGACTCAGTGCAGCCGTCTGAACGGGCGCAGCTGCAAACCCTTGTAAACGTCCCATCGGCACCGGTGACAGCCAGCTGGGGGCTGCTCTGCCAAGCCCAGATCCAAGCAGACGTTCAGCACTACAGAGAAGGTAAGGTCCGTCGTCTCAGAAGATACTCAGATTTTGAACCATAGTTTTATTCCAGATCAGGAAAAAAAAAAACCACAAACTAAAAATTAAGCTTTCTGCAAGGTAGCAGCAAATTCCAAGGGGGAGGAAAAAAATTAAGGAAAAAAAAAATCCTAATTTCAAGTCAACTGAAATGTTCCGTTTTACTTTGCACCCCATGTGTGCGCTTGCACGTGTACAAGTTGGGCACGTTCTTTTAATCGAGACTAAAATCAAGGTAGCATACCATTAGAACATCCCGAATCACTTTTGTGACACGTAACACTTTATTCTCAAAATACATCTCAGATCCAGAAGTCTCTCCTCATATTTAGGCCTGTCTTCCCTCACAGCCACACACAGAAAACAGCAGATTCAACTTCTCACTTCACATTGAGGGTGAGCTACAACTGCTACATCTCAGCCAGCCCTCCCTGCTAACAAATACATCCTGATCCTATCAATCCTTGCAAAACTTCTGGAATGGCTTTTGTTTATAAAGGCAAGACCTACAGCAGGACACTCTAAATATTTCATATTATGCTATGCTACAGTGCCTTGAGTGGCATGTTCAAAAACACTTGGAATAGATATGACTGGGATCAGAGCTCCCAAGCCTTCTCCTGTTGTTGGGAATTCACATGCAAAGCCAGCAGTGATAAGAAAAGGAAGGCAGGATGGTGAAAAGAAGATATTCTCATGAAAGGCATTGGCATTGTCCAGAACCAAGAAAACCTCCCTGTGGAAACCATATCCTGTTTCATACACGTATCTGAATTTAACACTTTACTGGAATCTTTTTGCAGAAGCACCAAGCTCTACAGCAGAATAACCATTAACATCAAAGGTTAAGCCCAAGTGTCCCGGAAAAGAAAAAAAAACATCATCACCAGAATTTCTCCCAAATGCTGCTCCTCATTCACCCCCACAGGCAAAACTGAATAGACTTTGATCATGCAAGTGCCTTCACCAACAAAAAGGCAATGAGGAGAATGCCGGTGGCTGCATTTCATCAATAGTTTTATAACTGGTTTTACAATATCTCCTTCTGTAGGACCTTTCTTATGTTTCTGCTACTCTTACCAGCTAAGAATCTTCCACAGCAGCTCACCAGCATGAAACTGTCTGTTATTTTCACGCTCAGCACGATGAGTGGCTGTCCCATCAAAGCTATTAGCAGTACTTACAGCATCTCCATGTCTCAAAAACAAAGGTAACAGTGTCCAAAACTGCTGAGCAGAGGTGGCGCAGGGCTAGTTGGCTACCTACCAGTCAGCCATGTTGCAAGGAAAGATGAGGAAAGTCAACAGTCATGCCAGTACCTCGGAGTTACCGTCTCACAAGCACGCTGCTGTTGCTTCGATAAACAGCCTGGACTACACACGCTAAGAAATGCCTCTGCGATGCCCATTAGTGCCTCACATAACCACAAACTCCCAAGCTTTACAGGAATCCAGAGTAATTTTAAGAGTCAAGCTTGTGCCAGCCCATTAAACAGAAAATGCCAAATCAACAGAGCAAAACTCAGACAATCTAGGTTCACTTCCTAGTTTTGCAGCAGATTTTCACGCTGTTCTAGTTTCCCATCTGCTAAGGGGAAAGCAAGAACACATCCTACCCTGAGGATGCAGAGCACCCTGAATGGAGCCCCTTGCCTTAGCCCACTGTTGCTCCTGTAACTCAAACAGTTCCCAAGGTCAAACGCAAGCTTTGGGTATTTAGACTCCACATATCACAAACTCCACTTTCCAATAAAACAAGCCACCTCTCTCTGGTAAGCACCACAAGCTGACTTCAGCTCAGATGCTTCTAGGACAGAGCCGCCTCCACCAGACCTATGGGCAACTGAGTAGGAGCAGCAATCTGCCTACAGATTTCTGTAACACGATACAAGAAGGTTGCTATGCCCTAGGAAAGTTGCAGCAAGAATCAGACCATCCTATCAGACCCAGCTCAAACCAATTTAAGCAATAAGCTGATGATTTCTGCAAGTGACAGCGCCAATGTCACTGGGAGGTAAGCCCAGAATAGACGGCTTTCTAAAAATTAGACTGCACGGGCATGCAACCAGCTATTTGACCACACGTCTTTTGTTATTCATCCCCCGGCTGCCGCACAGTCCATATAATCACCAGCAACATACCAATGTACATGCACACACATATGCTGTGTTTTTCAAAAAATAACTGCTGAAAAGCTGCCTTTGGGAAAACATCTGCAGCTATAGACTCCTATCCACTATCACACCATGCTCCAAAACTCCAGGCTCAGTAAAACAGATGAATGGACCTCCAGAAAAGGAAGAGGTCTACAGACATAACCCACAGCAGTATCTAAATTAGGAGTCCAGTTGCTCTTAGAGATCTTATATAAGTCTTTCACAGATATCTAAAAAAATAAATTCAGATCTTGGGCTGAAATCAAGATCTGGAGATGTCCATCTCTTCCTGTTGACTGCAGAGGGTCTGAAGCTAAACAGGGTGGAAGGGAGATTTTATTACCCTGGACAGGGAACAGTCGCCCGCAGAGGTTGCACACACCAAACTGCCCTGCACAGAGCCACATAATGTTTCTGCAAAAACACATTCCCAAAGCAGACTGATAATCAGGTTCCTCTTAGCCAGGAGCACAACTGAAAGGGCAAGGGCAGACTTGGGACTTCAAATCTTTGGGAAGCAAACAGGGAGAAGAAGGGACTTGACAACCAAGCAGCCCGTCCTCAGCTCTCCTTCACTGCTCCCAAGGTGGTGAAAGCACACGTACCTGGACTAGATCTGAGCAAACTGGAGGCAGCAGGTTGCATTAACACAGAACTCCGTATCAGCTAATTAGCTCTGCTAATCAGTACAGCTTCTGGTACCCAGCTAGATCACTGGCCTAGCTTTTACCACCTCAGGTGGCAGTAAATGGGAGATGATGTAGGAAAACTGTGAGACAAGTCTACAGTCCCTGTCTGATTTTTTTCCCTCCAACACCTTCCCTAAGAATTTCAAATCTAGATCAGGCTCAGAGGACAAAACCTTGCTCAACCTCAGGCTCATAAAACACAACTTTAATCCTTGAGTCAGCTACTGAGTCTCAGGCAGCGTAACTCAGCTTTGCATAACACAAAACTACTGCAGAAACCCCCCCAAGTATTAAATTAACAGATATATAGGACCAACTTCCATATCTTTTCTTACTGTGAATCCTGGGTCCTGAGAAGCTCAAAGTTGCAGGTGAGCTGACTAACTGAAAGGAGCAATGCACAGCTTCCTCATTTTGAAATGGTAATAGTGAATGTCTGTAACTGGCCATAGTGGTGGTAAATGGTTTGCACTAGATTCCTCCTTCCTCTCCTCTTTAGGGCAGGAAAGGGCCCAAGTTTAGGGTCGGATGATGTGTCCCTGGCTCCAGTTTTAATCAAATGAGCTTCTAGACTGGCAGGAAGTGAGGCATAAGCGATCTAGGCTAAACCCAATTACAGAAGTGAGGAAAAAAAGCACATAAAGTATAACAACTGAAGAACCGTAATTCAAAGCCTATATTACAAGGAAAACATAAAAAAAAAATCATACTACTGGTCTCTGAGCCCCAAATTTGATGAACCATCAACAGCTCAACAAGTTGGAAGCCCTGGTTTCACAAGTGATCAGCACCAGACTTTCAGGGGAAACTAAACCCTCCCCAGAATGCGCCCCGGCTTGAAGATCAGCATCACCAGGGACTTCTTCCTTGGCTCAGCAGAAGAGTACGATAAGGGAAGATTAGCTCACGTGCACATTTTTGGGAGATCTCCGTGTGTTCAAACTTGGCTATACTTCGGTGCTTAAATACACTCCAGACCTGGATGGCTCAAAGGGACAGCACTGTTTGAAATCTCCAGACCTCCAGGAAATAAATGGAAAACGTTTCTAGTTAGCATGCAACAGGGGTCAAGGGCAGAGCATGTGTACAGCGCGTGAGTGTCGAGATGTACATTTAGGAAAACATATTTGTGCATTTAAGTTGGAAGGGTCATGGCCCATCTAATCACTGGGGGACCATCTCCTCCACCCCCCTCACATAGCAGGGAGGGAAATGGGGGACTTCTCTTCCACACGTGGGCCAGGAAAACCAAAGTCATACATTTGCCCTTTCCAACGTAAGATGATGGATGCGAAGCGATGCATAAAGCCAGCGCAGGATACGTCCCTCCTAGCAGGGAAGGGGAAAGGGGGAAGTTGACTGACTCAGAAATGCGCAGCCTGCTCTGCCATCTGCTCCTGGAACGGTATGATTGTATACTGGCCCTTACACAGGGCTTGTGGAAAAGTCACAATCTGGTGCCAGTCCTCACTGGTTGGAGTTTCACAGGACTATATTTAGTCCTTTTGGGGAGGAAAGGGGTGTTATTGGTTGTTACTTGTACAAAAACATGTGATTCAATCAGAAACAGTATTCGATTCCACCAGACCACAGTATCATGTGAGTCCTTGTAAGAGCCATGGTTCCCTGTTTCCAACTTCCCAAGCATTTTGGAGCATTATTTTTCTTATTTATTCCATGCTACACAACACATTGAATGAAGAGAGACTCGCCACATGCTGAAATTTAGACCCACCATGTCCCATCCAGATCAGAGCAAAACAGCTTGGGATTGGGAAATACAATCTGCTACACAATGTGATTTAACCCATAAATCTATGATTTCACTGGCACAGCTGCTATTTTGTAACATCAGACCAGACATCAATAAGGAAAGAGTTTACTGGCACTGTGAAAACCTATCATGTGGCTCAGCTAATTAAAAACTGACCTAGTCCATGATCATTAAATGTTGTAATCACATGCCTGCAAGTGATTAGATGTAGAAACAGACACCTCCTCCCTCCTTGCTCCCATAGATCACACAGATCAGCAGCAGAGTAAGCCTAACTCAAGGGCCTCAACGCTCAATCCTTTTTATAAACACCAGGGCTTAGTTTTTGTCAGAGATGAGGACTCAGGAGTTTTGACTGTTCATTGTTTCCTCTCGTTCCATGACCACGTTTTTGGCAGACGTGGAGAAGTCAACATTGACTTCAGCCCCTCTGCTCTCAGACACCGCTTCCCTATTTCACCAAATGCTTTGGACTTGAACTGGACTGCAGCCAGGTGCTAAGGCTAATATATCTTAAGCAGTGCTAGAAAGGTGATTTAGGTGGAGGCGATACCATCAGCTATCGGAGGACAAATTCCAGCCTTGGCACTCAATCCTTGACAGGTACATGAAGACAGAGAAATTGATTTTCAATTCTCTTGAAACTTTGCACTCTCTCTTAATGTTAATCTCAGGAGCACATACACTCAGCAGAATAGGAAAAGTTAATTAAGGGCAGATGAAAGATGATGGAAGCAGAAGGATGGCTAGGGGGGACAGATAAGAGGCAGGATGTTCCTTGGAGGATGGAGAGAGGATGTTGCATTGAGAGCCCACAGTTCTTGGGATTCTTCACCCCCAAAAGCCCTAAGTCTGCCCTGCACACAAAACCCTGGCTCACGGAAGTAATTGCAAAGGTAAAAATATCTTCCTGAAACTGCTAGGATATGCCAGAGTGTTACCACCTATGCACAACAAGCATCTGCCTCTGTTCACCATGTGAAGAGGAAGAAATTCCTCCAAGTTGTGACAGTAAACAAAACCACCCAAACCACACATGATCCTTTATAAATCCTGTTGCTCATCTTGATTCATTAGATTCTGATTGCCTTAGTATTTTTACTCCTAAGAATTTTGGTATTTGTTTAGTTGTGGGTTTTGGGTTTCTTTTGTTTGTTTGGGGTTTTGGGTGGGAGGGATGGGGGGGCTTGAGTCTTGTTTAACTCTTATCTCAGTGGCAACCTGTGGAGCTCATGGTCACAGTGTGATTCTGCAAGGTACACAACATCTTCTGACAATCCAGTTTGCTGGTTCTTCAGTTTAACTGAGCATCTCTTGTTGCATTTTCTCAGAAAGAACATTTAAGTCAACTTATCTCCTTGCTTTATACTCCTTCCAATGACTTTAAAATTCGCTATGGTGAAACAGCTCCAAAATATTTAAATGCTAACCCTTTCCATTTCTCCTGCCTCTGAATTCCTTCTTATTTTGCTGCCTCCTTTATGAGATGAATTTACTAGAATGGAAGACAACATTTCAGGCACAGGCATTCAGCCGATTTATATAATGGCAAGATATTTTCCATGTGTTTTGTATGCCTCTTAACACTTCTGTTTGCTTTTTTTGACCACTGTTGTGTATGGTGCCAAAGGCTACATTGAGCAACCACAAAGAAGTTTAACTACTCCTTCCTGATTAATATAATAAACTTAGAACAGAAAAATTGTAGAAGCCGCTCCAATTATTTCTTCTACTGTGGCTTACTTGGCATTTGTCAGTAAAGAATTCAGCTCTTATTAGTTTCTTTCAGCTTCCTCCTAGCACCCAAGCAGTGTTCACTTCCAGTGCCACGTCGAAGTTGAAAATAAGCCAACACTGAAATCAGATGGCCAAAAGGCTACTGCATCCTCCAGTCCTGCTGGTCTCCTGATGGAGGCAGGACCAAGGAGGAAATGAACGGCCCAGTTAGAAGCATCATAAAATCATGTATAGTGCACTTATCCGGGATTTGCTGAGTGTGAAAGAGGAAGAGACACCATGGGAAGGAGACTCTGCATGCACTTTTGCATTACCCGTTTTCTAGAAGTGAAGCCTTGGACTACAAGTCAGCACATTCACCAACAATATGTTGTGAATGCAGATGTACTAGAACTATTTTGAAATTGTCCCTTCCTCAGTAGGAGGAACTCAAATACTTTCAAGTATTTCCATGACATCAAAAACCTGACCTCTCCAGCCCAGCTCATAAGGAGGCCATTTAATCACCCAGTGCAAATCCAGGTTCAGATCACATACAGCAGGGTCAACCTTTATAAAGTTAGAGCACACCAGGACAAAACGTACCGTTCAATCACTTATACAAAGAGGAGCATCGAGAAAGGCAGAAATCGGGGATTCACATGTGTGTTGTGTAACACAAATAGACTTCTACAAATACAGACAGGTTTGCCATATCTTCCAATCTATGAGCCACATTACCGAAAAGCTTCCTTCAATTTTAGCTGGAAGTCCACTGATTTCTTAAAAATGATTGATTATTATTTAGAATTAACATTTTAAACCTCTAGCATATGATGTTCTCAGTGGCCTGGTTTAGGAAAAAAAGCTGTTTGACTTGGGATGTGTTGTGTATGGCTCTTGCATCTGTTGGTGTATTATGGAGAATAACATTTTAGTAATCCCATTTACCTATGCCTGAAAAGAGCAGAATAACCTCCATAGGTAAATGCAATTGCCAAGACTGCTACATCCAAACTAAGCTGTGTTCTTAGGCCGTTCTTAGATAGATGGTTTAATATTGCACTTGTGTTTTTCTCTCAAAAGCCTGCGGCTCTCGTTTCAGTGCCAACATGGATGACATTATTTCTTGGAAGGACACACAAACAGGCTGGCATAAAGCCAATAATCAGCCTCAATCATAAGCACTCTGTATGTCAAGATTTCAACATGTCACTCACTGGCAGTTCACAGAACTCCCAGAGCTTCTACCGAAAGACGTGTCACCTTCATGCCAGGATGCTACTTTCTACCCCACTGCATGCCAATCACAAGTGGAAATATTGCATCTTGCAGCTGAGAAACACGGATAGAAGGGTCATGTTTCCTACCTCATTCTTGGATTATTTCTCTTCAAGTCTCTCTGGACATGTTCCATCATTACTGTCTTGGCCATCCTTCCCTCTTTTTGCCCTATATCCAGCCTACAGTTCTTCCTTTCCCCCGCCTCTTCCTTACAATCCTCTCCCAGCAAAAGAGCTTCCTCCTCTACACCTCCTCCAAATCAAGAGGAATTTTAGGTTTCTTCACCTGACTGGTTAGTCAGATGTCTTCAAAGCTTGCCAGAAAGACTCCTTCAAACCTCACTCAAGCAAAACCTTTTTAATTGCTCTTCTGTGCTATTTCTTTGTACCACATGCTACATAACATAAAAAGATACCTTATTGTTCTTGCACACTTTTCCTTTTTACTATAAATGGCAGTTCTTCCATCATTTGTAAAGCAGAAAAGCACTTTAATAGAAAGGCCAACTCCCAAGAAGCTGTTGGATTTACCGAGCATTGACAGGGCTCTTGGTGCTCTGCTAATACAGAAAAGAAAGAGGAGCTCCCTTTCTGAAATGCTCATGATCTAAACTAGAGATGACAGGATTATGGCTGCGTTAAGCAGTGATCTGGCTCTGCACAACCCCCAGAAGATGACATGTTCCCAACCCTTACGGCACCTCGAGGCCAAATAGATGTACAGTATAAAACAAGCTCCGAAGGAAAGGTTTCTCGGAGAATATTTTTTCTTAGGTATTTAGGCTGCAGTTCAGCATGTTATTTCAGCATAAGACAAGTCTCACTGGGCACAACAAGGTTAGTCCCATGCCTTAACCAAGGAATGCGCTTAGCTACACTGATGAACTGTGACCTCTTGGATTTATGTTCGGTCAAAAACTGTGCTTGCAGCAGGGGAGACCGGTGAATCAGAGAGATACAAGATGAACCAAGATCCAACCTGCCAGCTGTGCTGGGAGTTTATTATTATTTTACATTTTAACATTGCTGCATGGTGTCATTCAAGAACCACGTACATACATCCAGCCGGCTTGCTTTAAGGAGACCCAGAAGTGCAAAACAAGCAACTGATTTTCTTAAGCATTGGTTTCACTTAGAATAGAAGCAGCCAGCTCCAGAAGATTTATTCAATCTGACTTGTAGGCATTAAAGAGGTCCAAGGTTGTTATTACTTGATTATGCAGAGATTCCCCTGTGTTCAGCCCTTCATTGCAAAGGTCACTGCTCCACGGACTGAGCATTAGATACAGACCAAATTAGCGTTACGTGCAACAGCGATGACTGTGTTAAACGAGGTTCAGTCCATCAAAAACAAGACACAGAGTCAAGAAGATTTACGCATCCTTTTCCTACTCACTTAGCCTCTAACAGCAGCCGCTATATGCCAGTCAATGACATTCCATAAAGCTTTTAACTTCAAATCCAGAACTATTACACACCCAGTTGCACCCCAGCGCAATGACCTCGACCATGCTCTCCATGCTGCGAAGGCAGAGTAACTTCCTGAGGATACAGCAATAAATGGCACTAGGAGCTGCTGACCTACTGAATAATTACTGATTTTGAAAAAACCAAACACAATACAGGTCTGACAATGGGTCCAGTCCTTCAGTACCCCAGATAACCAGGTTGGGAATGGGGTTTTGGAAGTTTAACAAAGTCCCTGCATTACATTTTGCACGAGTTTGGGCCCTGGGGACTCCCACTAAACAGCACTAGAACCTGCCCCTATTGAAGGGGGAAAATTCTCCATTCCAGTCTACTTCCATTTGTTCCTGGCACAAGTCAGTGTTTCTTATTTTTAAGAACCCAACCCTTGTTTGAGATATTTATCTAAATCAATTACGTACCTACACAAAACCGATGGAAATACACCCAAAATCCATAGTGCTTCTGGGACCAAACAGCAGGGAAGAGGTATCCAGTGATCACTGCAGAGACTGGCACTTTCCCTAAGTTGTTCTCATGTTCTTCCAGCTCTGCAAATAGCAATGTTGTTGCACAATACACAGAATAAATGTGCTTAGAGACTTTTATCTCAGAAAAGATTAAATGCTTTGCTTTCTGATAACATCAAAAATCTACAGAATGGGAAAACTCTAGGAAAAAACTAAATACTATAAAATCCTGGAAAATAATTAATAGATTTTTCTGCGCTTTCATAATAGCATTCACTTGGGTAACCATAAAAAGCGATTATTATGGTAATAAAAAAGGATGAATAATTTATTAAATGTCACAGACAAATCGTTCCCTTCCAGAATTCTAAGATGACTACATGCATATGAAAATAATCTCTTAAATGTGTATGCTTACTGTAGCCATTGGGCCAGAAAGTGTCTGCCATTCTTTATAGTTTTATTAGTTTTCCAAAGTTTTCCTAGGGAATTGAATTAAAATGAAAGTATAAACCTGATCATATCGGCACCCCACTGTATCTGCATGGTTGTTTAACCTACATCCTCCCATTTATTTAGCACAGGGCTCAGTTTTGTCACCTGCTCTGTGTGTTCTGAAATGCAGCAAGTTGGGGGAATTGCACATTGACCTGCTCCCCAACACCAGCATTTCTCAATAGACAAAAATTGATATCCAGTATCCACTTGCTTGCAAATTTTGTCTGTAACAGCAGCATCCAGAATTGCAAGCATCTTTTTTCTAAGGACTGACCATCACAGAGACAGCAAACTCTTAAGAATCAGGGAGGAAATCAGTTATTTGCAAGACACCACAATACCACAATCTGAGAGGGGAACTCTTCACCACCGAGAGCCGAATACCATCAAAAGCTTTCACAAACCTCAGTGTTATTAAAAAAAACCCGCAAAGTCCTGTGGCTGCTTCACACAAAGAGGCTGTCTTGGTGCAATTACCCAGTCCTGCCACAGCCCAAATCTATCCTCCATCAGGAGCAAGTCCCAGCAGTGGTCAACTACTGTCCCAGTCTCCATCACCAACACATCAGCATTTACTACACTATTTGCTAAACAGAGACCCATCCTTTTCAGGAGTTTTCTTCTAATTCAGGCACTGAGAGACCATACTCAACACATTTATTTAACAAGAAAAATATGCTAAGTTCCTTAAGACTATTCACACACTTCTGATGCATTTGTTTATGCAAATACAACCTTCAAGCATCTCCTTTAACTTAAGACCCAAACTTCCACTTGGTTCTGTCCCCACTTTCTTTAAGAGGTGGTCTTTTAAGAGAGAATCTTTTCTTTTAGGCTATACCAAGGTCCCATGAGAGGTCTACATGAGAAATTGTCATCTTCTGTTAAGCATCAGGTTGCGTCCACTCCTTTCACCAGAGAAGATGGGTCCTCTCTAACTTCTCAGCTACGCAATGCTGCCACATCTCAGCCCAAGCACAAAGCATCTTTCACACTAGGAAAGAGAGACCTTGGAAGTTCTTCAGGGGCTTCCACATACAAAAATAAACATCAAAAGGAGTAGGAAGAGAACTATGAACTTGAAAATAGACTTTTCATGGGTCACTCAGCGGACCCACAGTCTCCATGACAAAGGACAAAGCATAAGAGAAGGGAGAAGAGAAAAGAGTCACTGCTCATCAGGAGAACGTGACAAGGACCAGCAATAAACCAGGCCCTGAACAGAAGGTGCAGTAACCCAGTGGTTACTGGTTTAGGGTGGATGCTCCCCGTTACCAAAGCCATCCTCTCTCCATATCTGCCTATGGCAGCAGGCTCCACAGAAGCCCGGAGTTATCATAACACTGGGATTACCAATGAGTACAGACAAGAGAAAAATAAGTGAAGCTCCTTCCAAAACAAACAGCCATAATTCAGTATTTGAGACTTCACAAATTACCTATTGAAAATAGTAGAAGCTAGATCTTAATAAAGCATAACTGCCTGGTTTGGATTTCACAGATGTTAAAAGTGTTCGCAATCTGGAATTAAACTAGGCTAATCTAAACCATAAATACAAACCATCGTTTGGATTATATCTGTAACCTTTTGGTTCAATTCACAGCTCATTTTTCTGGAGTTCAACAAGCGACAAATAAACCTTAGAGAAAAAAAATTTTGTTAGTGTCTAGTGTAATCTACTATTAAATAAGTCCTCACACAAACTATAATAAAATTCAATTTATTGTAGTTTGTAAAATGTGATTCCCCACCTTGATAATTAAAAAGATATTGTAATAAAAGTCTTTAGTCCTCTCATGTGCTCACATTTGTTAAGATCTGATTTTTATCCAAGCAGAAGGATTATAAGAACATGGAATTGCCATTACAACCCTTGCATGCAAATACAACGTTAGGGGAGACAATTTTGGTGTTACATCTCTAACAGGCAGGAAATTTAGAGCTCTGAGCCCTCAGCAGCCACCTGCATGCTACTGGACCAGCCCAAACCACTGTGGACCACAACAGACCACCACAGACCAGTCCTGCATGCAGTGGCATGAGCCTGGCCTCCCAGTAAGGACACCAGGGCATCATTCAACTACGCTGCTTCCATCTGAAGATCTCTGTGCCACTTTCAGTGTGCACAGACCTTGGTCTGAACAGTGGGATTAGCATCGCTCTGTTTTAGATTCAACAGCAAGCTTAGAGCAAAGGCTTGGGTATTCAAGTAACAGGCAGAGAATCAGAGGTGCAGCATTGGCCCTGTCAACCCGCATGGTTAGCTAATACCCAGGACCTTCCTGCCTGGGTTCCAAGAGAAAGAGTCAAGTAGCTTCCTGTTTAACTGAAAAATGTGCACACAAAGTCATTTTTCCCTGACTCAAGTAGGAACAGAAGGAGAATTTCCTCGCAGACATTTCCAAGCCTACCTTCATAGCCAACACTCTGCCTGAGAAACCTCTCATTCTCTTGGCATCTTCCTGGGGCACAGCACCATCGCTTCTGTAGATTTTTCCTGGCCCATTTGCCACTTCTGACACATAGACTCGCACACCCGCAAGGCAGTTGGGGTTCCAGCCCTGTACTCACAGCCGCACTCTGGGAAAACCCTTCAAATTCCCTGAGTCAGTTCGGATTTAGGTTTTCTGCAAGGCCAGTGCTTTGAGAGGTGCTTTCTATTGTTCCAGTGACCTCGGCTAAAAAGAAGTTTGATTGTTTCTCCCACCAAGCTGGTGCAAGAGGTGCAGGTATTCCTCTATGAACAGAGGAGCTACCAACCACTGATCCAAAGGACCACTCTGGAAGCTGCATCCTGCCTCATAAGCAGTGACTGATGCAGGAAGTCTGCTGGGAGCAAAAATGGGACCAAGCATGAGGTAATACCATCTCGACAGTGAGATTCTGAAGGGCAGATGCTGCACCTCACACGCAGCTCTGCTGAACAGGACCCTGTGCTCCATAGGCTTGCTCACGTGGAGAACGTCTCTGGCTTATGCAATTCCACTCCCCTTATGACTTCCCTTGGCTGAACACAGAATCCTGGATCTGAACATTGAATCTCAGCTGTTGGAGTAAGCGCAAAGGGAACCCAACTGCAAAATATAAATCCTTCATCCAAACACATCACCCTTCCTAAAAATCAGGCAAACACACCCAACTCTAGAAGGTGCCCAAATTTAATGTTTATTTAACATGCATTCCTCCACCTCGTAGGAGATTAAATACATCTAGCTAAACAAACACTCCCATAACAGTTTTTTAAAAAAAAAAAAAGAGACAGACACTATTCTCTCCTTCTATAGCAACAAAGCTTGGATCCCCAGAGAAGCACGGTTATAAGCCTCATAAAAGGTTGAAGTCTTACCCCTAGATTAATTATTTCTAAATAGGTTCAGAAAGCAAGCATCCCCCCAACCCACGTTGATTTCCAGCAGAGTTCCTCCTGCAATGGCACTGCCCATCACAGCATGATGTAACCAAAGCACACACAGTTATCTCCAATTCATCACATCCAAAGGGCAATAATTGGTAGGTGCCTTTGTTATAGCACTAGTCAAAAAGCACTACAGCATTTCTAATCCACATGCCAGCATTATACATACTGGTAATTAAGTTTATATGTTCATATCTAGCCATATATAAAAATAATATCTCTCTATAAAGCACCCAAGAGCTTCAGGCTGGCTAACTTTACTCAAGTAAGTCCCTGTAGAAAGAGAAGACAAACTGTTAGCTAATTGAAAGAGTAGCTAAGAGTAAAACATGACAATAAATGGAGATAGAAGAACACAAGGACCATTACTACCATATGGAGATCGCAATTTATTAAACAGAGCCCAAACGGCAAAATGATTCAGTTTCTGCACAGCAACAGGCCAGCACTGGAAGGAAGATCACGCCAGAAGAGCAGCACACAGGTTTCTCTCATTTGTAGCATCTACAGCAAACCAAGCGCTTCAACTTCACCGTGCATTTGAAACAATCCCACTACAGTGACAAGCGACAACACAAAAAAACCTCAGCAATGTGTAATACACACGGGAATGCTGAACCTTTCCTTTTGGGACTAGTCTCAAATGGTGTTCTACACCTTAATCTCCAGTTTCTGGCACATGCGCCCAGTTGCTGCCACCTGCATGCAAATCACTAGAATCTATGCCAGCTACAACATCAGAGTCAGGAAAACAGACAAAGCCTTTAGTTTTTTCCCCTCTACTAAAGAAATTAATTCAGTGTATTGAACTACAAACTGTTGAAAAAAGTGCTCCATTATTTACATATTTTTAAACATCAGTACACAAAAACCTCTATATCCGTCATGCCACATCAACCACTAAAGACAAAAAAAAAAGCAAAGCAACATGTGGTGACAGGTCAGTTAATTTCTTACTGACACTCCAAAAATTATGTCTAGTTTGGAAAAGGTTTTATCATTTCCAGCTCATCTCCGTGCTGCACACGAGAGGGCACTGTTCTGTAGGCTCAGGGGATAAAACAGCAAGAATTAATCATGTGCTGCAGATGAAAATTGTTGTGCTAGTGCCAAGCAATTAGACCTTCTCTGGAGAATTAACTGTGTAGCTAGAAGCAAACCTGCCAATTAAATCAGCATCTTCAAACACCTTAGGTGATCCTTCACTTCCATAACCAGCATTATCCATGGCTTTTGCAGAAAATCAAGCCATTTATCTTACTGCAATTATCAACATTATCGTTTTTCAGACATTACAAGACTGGAGCTGACTCTGCACAGGACAACAGCTTTTTGCTGTGAGTAACCAGGGGTGACAGAGACTACACATGGTGTAAAGACCTTCAGAGGACTCACAGGTCCAACCCAGGCTAGATAAGCCATTCAAATTCAGCTGAGTGTTTAAGGTTTAAACAAACGGACCCAAAAACTCTGATTAAATCTAGTGGTAAAGAAACTGGTTAGAAGTCAGAGTGACACTACAGTGCCTCCAACTCATACATCAGGCAGAAAACAGGCACCAACGTTTCGGGTATCTTGGTCTCTTAAGTGGATGCAGAAGAAACAGAAGGGACAGAAACAGGGTTCTAGCCAAAAAAGCAAACCAGCAAGCAGGTGTAACGAAGGTTAGAAAGCACAGAGCTGTAGTTGCTCCAGACTAAACGCTACTGGTTTGCTCATTTTAGCAAAATCATTCCAGATTTATCTTGCCATGGACCACATGGGCTGTGTTTCGCTTTTGTCCCCAGACTGACACCCTTTCGTTACCTGCTGCGTTTCTGACACCTCCTCTGCCCTCCGAGCACAAAAGCGTGGCATTCATTATAGCCTCCCTCCCCTCCTCCTGTAACTCACCCAAACAAAATTAACAGGAAAGGGTATTTTATTATTTAAAACATAGTCATCCGCCTCCTGTCAGGCCCTGGTTTTAGGCTTCTGTATTTCTCTTGCCGCACGTGTTGACAGATGCCGCATTCCTCACACTGCCGTGAATTTCTGCAGGGGGGGACGACAGAGGCAGACTATGGCCTTGAAACATAAGCGAGGCAGGAAATTGCTATCTGTTCATTTGGGATAAAAAGAAACGTATGCACAGTTCCTCTGAAGACAATAACGTTCCTACTGAGAAACTGGGACCAATGCCTCCATATCAGATTACCTGCACCCCAGAGCATTTTATTTCCCTCCCATTGACATTTTAGCTTTCAAAGTCTTATAGGTAAGTGGCCAAAAAACATATCAGTCTAGTCATCGTGTCTGGTTTCGTGTGCTTTCTCCTCTTTCTGCGCTAGAGGATCAAGCAAGCGCCACGTCATGGGAACGTGCACGTGGAGTCAGGCACCCCAAGGGCACCAGGGTGGGGGGCACAGCCCGGTGCTGCTGTCCTGGTGACCACAGCCAGCCCAGCACCCCCCCAACCCGCTCACCACCAAAGGGACTTCACAGAGGGGTAAGCCTTGTGTAAAGCCTCCGGATTAGAGGCATCCTGCGAGTGCCAAGTTGATCATCAAGTGGATACTTTCCTTAAATTAAATAACCTGAAGATGTTCTCAGTCCAGCAGTGTTGTGTGTTACCAAGGACAGAGCGCACGCCTGGAACAAAAATCTTTTGTCCTTAGGTAGCCTGTGAACTTCCTGAACTCATCCAAGCCTACGAATCAGGAGTTCATCTCTACATGCCACACTGAGGGATATTCATGTCTCCCTTGCCAATGCTCTGTATTACTATGGAGTCATTATATCATCATCTGTATTTCAGAAAGATGTTTCAAACATCTGGTTAGCTTTAAATGCACAAAACCACATGCACGCACCAGTATTTTTCACGTTAATCCGCTTCTCCCGTGGTTATAAGAGAACGCAAGAGCAGATGAACCTCAATGACTCCTGATTGATAATGGAGGTTGTGTTTACATTTCAGCTGACAACGCTAAGGTATTTCCTCTCCAGCTGCAGCCAAACAACAACAACAAAAGAGAGAGAGAACACCACCAAAACCCCTAATCGCAAGTCATGGACTCTGAGCCCGTTGTCTCCGGGCCACATGAGCTGTAGAGGTAATAACATCTCAGCAACAAATACACAGCATCCTTCATCCATATTCCGAAGGGATGCAGATGGATAATGTTATTTTACCTATTGCTTAGAGGCACTTACCTCCGATCTGGAAACCATTTAACACAATAGAGATGATTAAACTCGCTTACTCAATTCTAGCATAACAGAAGCAAAATGGAATTTGACTGAAAGGCAGGATGGGCACGTTGCAGCCTGCAAAAGAAAATGTTCTGCTCTTTTCAGGGGCTCCATGGAGCAGAGCATCACTGTGATCAGTCCCCCAGATTCAACACAATTTAGTTTAGCACTGGATTAGAACAAGGAGTCATAAGTCATACATGACCTGGAAATATTTTTTCCTGGTTTTTCTGCACAAAGTCTAAACCACTTGTTTTCCCAAAATAAAGTATTTCTTTTGGTAAGTGAATAAATTGGGTTTGGTTGGTGGGGGATTTATTATCACACTCTGCCTTATCAAAACTGTCTCTTCTGATGGAAGATGGAAACAGGACATACAGAACAGTACCTATGGAGAGGTCTGAAGAATCAGACAGGTATGAAAGGAAGGAAAAACATACCCTGAGTTTCCTTTGCCTTGACAAAACCAGTTTGCCCATGTTTCACAGCTTTTGGAGCAAAACATAGAACTGCCCTCAATTTAAAAAATTCATTCTGTAAAGTCACCTACAGATACTTAAGAACCAACTGTTTTACTTGATGAGTCTTTCATCTAAATATGATTTTCTGTGGTCTCTAATGAGAGAAAACTCGAAAGCACAGAGCATATAGCTGGCACCAAGCATTAGCTCCAGGTGCTACCACTCCTTTGATGAATGTGTTGGGGGACAGGAGACAAGATGGGCTGAGCCAGCACTGCCCGGTGCAACACTCCAGCCAACAAGGACATTATCGTGGTTGCAAGTCTCAATCTCTCCTTTTAATCTCAAGGAACGCCAGTCCCTTCCACTAGAATATAACAGGATTTTCAAATGCATTTATTCATAAAGCTTTGAGTCCTGAAGGGACCGTGATATCATCTGTTCCGGCCTCCTGCATCACCCCAACCGTTACATTTCACTCACTCACCCGGCTGTATGAAGCCCAAGAACTAAAGCCCTACAATTAAAGCTTCATTTGGGGCCTGGCTAAAGCACCCCTCCTGTGCACGCAGGCTTGATTTGACAAGCACCAAGAGACAGTAAATCCTCTGTGGCATTCATACTCAGAAACACGTGCTTTGTATCTGGGTTTGAATGTGTTGGGGTTTAGCTTCCAGCTAGGATTCTCACTATATCTTTTCCTTTTGTTTCCAAAGTTTTCTCCCTCAAAATGATCCCAGTGCATAAATATCGAGTCACTTTTTTTTTTTTTTTTGGGTCATAAATTCAGTAGATTAAGAGCTTTTAAATGGTTTGCTTTCCCAGCTCTCAAATAATTTTTCTAGCCCTTCTCCACATGGACTTCTATTTGTTAACATCCTTTTTTAAAAAAAAAAGGCCAAACCTGTACAGTTTGGTTGGGGAGGCTCTCCTACATACACATCCCAGCATCACACTGGCCCCTTCTTTGTCAGCCCAGTACACTGGGAGCTCATTCTGCCCTTCATACAAGCATTTATTTCTGCGGCACAGCCGGCGGTGCCATCGGTACCGCTTGCCTGCCTTGTTCCCAGATGTAGAGCTACGTCTGCATCAAAGCATTTTTTATTTCCGTGGGCTGAGCTTACCAAGCCTTCCAGACTACACGGCATTACTTCTTTAGTCACCACTATGCACTTCCCAGCCAAAGCATGAGCTGTACAAAAGCTTCATCAGCAGTAATTTTATCATGACTTTAGGTCGCTGATGAGACGATGGAATAACCGTGCGCCAAGCTGCACGAAGCCCAACGAGCAACCTCTCTGATTTCATGAGGGCTCCCCGATGATGACTATTTTTTCAGATGTATTAGCCAATTCTTAATCCGTTTGGTGTGTGCCGTTTATGCTGTAAAACGCTAATTGCTTTCTTCAGATACACATCCAACGCTTAAAAAACATCCAGCTTTATTTCAGCTACCTTTATCAACCAAATCCTTAAAGAATGAGGCAACTTTTGTTTAACAGTTGACCTCCACTTAAAAACTATCCACCATTTGTCTACAGAACCGCAACTGGAACAGTTTATTAGTGCTCTCTCCTCCGCTGCAGGAAAACACAGGGAAACAGCGCAAGCAATCAAGCAGTGAGAGTTTGCTCAGTTGTGAAGCCCAATCTATCCAAGTATCAAAGGCAACAGCTGCTTTTCCCAGTACTTTGCAAGAAAATGGATAAGAGTATCCATCAGTGCAGAGCACTTGGAGCAGAGAATTTGGAACTCCCAAGAGATCATCATCATTCAGTCACAGCTCTCCAGAAGCACAGGCATTAACTGGTAATTGCTTCAAGAACACTCAAAAGTGAAAGGTAAATAGAATTTTCACATTTCTCTAATGTTGGTTAAATAATGCTCTGTTCGCTTATCCAGCAAATCCAGCTCTTAGTTTAAGTCATAACAATCTATAAACAGACTGTGATTCCTCCACAGACTTCTCCAGCCTTTAGCTCTGATGAATGGCCTGAGCAGACAAACTGGAGTTGCTACAGACAGAAACGAGTTGCTATGAATCTGGGCTACCAGTGCCACTTAAATTAGTCAACGCAGGGCAGATGCTTTCATTTCTATCCCAGACTTGACCATCAAAGGCTTAGACAAATTACAAGTCTTCCCAATTCGCCTGCTAGTTGCCCACCAAACAGCTATAAACATTCAACAAGTCTCTTTGGTGAGTAATCAGAAGAGAATTCGCAAGCGGCCGTGCGAGCGCTCTCAACGTGGATTCTCTTGTGAATATTTATTCGCACAAGTATGCAACGTGATGTTGCTTTCCCACAAATGTTCCTGCCAGCGCAATTTTTGTTCATCCGAAGTGGTTGGGGAATAAACAAAGAAGCACGGTCAAAAAATACCAGCAAAGCAGATCAGCAAATTCTAGATGGAATAATATTCACGGAGGACGATCCTGACCGTGTGACAAGGAATGGCTCGGTGCCTATGCACTACATCATTTTCCCTGTGTAGGGCAAATTTGACTTGCTTTCTTCTCCCCTCTACTTTTGCAGCCGCACACTCGTTTATAAGTGGAAAGAGAGGTAACATATAGTAGTAAATACAGTAAGAAAACATATGAAAACTATCACGTAAATGGGTGAAGCACTTCATGCAGTTTAATCGTACAGCCAGAACTCAGCATTGCCTTGGGCTCTGTGGTCATCAGAGCATGCCGTAACTTCAACATGATGAAAAGAGATTGAGGATCAGTTTGACAAAAGTATTAAAGTACTTCAGAAATGTGGGATGTCTCAGGTCACACATGGGGCTTTTCCTCCTGACATGCTACATCTGTGATAAGAAACAGCTGGGAAGTCAATTGTTTTCCACAGGCACAGTACTCACAGTTGTGAGAGCACAACCAAAATCAGCAGGGACACTGAGGTCCTTTATCCAGCCTTAATCACGTGCTCCTTGAGCAACTGGAAATAAAGATACTGGTTTTTGCAAGGCCTCCAAATACCATTTGATTCACTCTGAAGAATGATAATATCCAGTCCCTATTTCCAAGAACCCCACCACCCTCCAGTTTCCATGAGCAGAAGCATCTTCTTGCAATTAAAAAAATTTGGGATGCTGGCAGGAACAGGCCAAAATATGGAGCCCAGTCTCCCAAAAGCAAGATTAAAATCCAGACACAGTATCTATTAGAGCACAAAAACCTTTCTGAAGTGGCATTAAACGAAAAAATAGCACAATGCTATGAAAGAAAAGTAGTACCTGGTGCAGGTGTTCAGGAGATGAGCTCACACAGGATAGAATCAGCGTGTTGAATCAACAATCCTGCCTGGAAAGAGAGAGGAAAGAGCAATTAATACTTTTTTTACAGATTTAAAAATAAAGATCTTCCATAATTGAACAAAATAAAGATGATCTAACTTGTTAAAGCCTTCAACAGTTATTAAGTACACTTATGCATGAAAAAAAGAGAGACCTTGTTTCTTCTTTACACCATGAACTTTTTTTCTGTCCTATAAAGGAACAGTCACTAAGGTTTATAATAATTATTCAGCCTTCTTTTATTCTCCAAAAATATGTTGTTCTAACAAATAAAATGCTTGGAAGAAAAATCCAAAACAGTCTTTTAAAAAAATCCTGTAATACCAAAGTTTCATGAACAGGCTTCTTCAGCAGCTGACTCCTTCATGTCAGTATGAAGTCTATCAGGCAATTTCTGGGTAGTACAAACATTAGCAATGACCACACCTCCCATTCACTCCACAGAACTTTGGCAAAACCTTCTCAAAAGACCACTTTTTATTTTGTTTTAATCATCTTGGTATTTAAAAAAAAAAAACAACCAAACATTTAAACAAACACCTAAAACTTTATGGTTGTGATTGCCATGAACAGTGTCCTCCACAAGCATTAAGTTGCTTAACAACCAACCAGTTCCATTAGAACAGCAAGAACAAGGTTCAAAATCCAAGTGCCACTAAATGCCAAGTAAAGTCCTTATCCATCTGAGACAAGACCATCTTTTCTTGCCTCTAAAGGGAGCAGACACAAGAGTCTCCAGTCCCTGGGCAAGAGCTAGTCATAACCAGGACAAGGCGTTGCCTACCCCACTCCTGCTCCCTGGAGCCCATGCTGCCAGCTTGTATTGTTTTATCCACAAAAGTCTCCAAATACTTGATGCATCTTTTAAAGGTATCAACACCCAAAGGCTCACATGTCAGCAAAAATTTCCACTACGCCACTAAAATGGAAGAATAAATCCCAAACCACTGGGGTTGCAGAGAAATCCAGAATGCGAATATTGATTTTACCCAGAACCACAGCTGTTCGAAAGCAAGCTGAAATACCCCTCCACTTTTTTATTATCAATCCCATGATTTTTAGCAACCGACTCATGATTTCTAAGTGCGCAGGGTTGGCAGAGCTGCAAATCCTTTTGACTCACAGCGTTCGCGGGGGAATCCCCAACTGGCCTCCCTTCCCCACCCACTCGGGGAGTGCTGATGCAAAGGCGGCTTTTACCAGGTTCATAAACACGTCTGGAAGAAAACGTGCCTCCCCGTTCATTATGGCCATCAGAGACTTCTTTGTCAGCGTATCTATGGCAAAGCTATTGCACAATAAACAACATGAAGCATCCCGTTAAAATATGGCCAGTGTTTTGAAATCATACGAAGAATGCTGAAAAGATAAATATTTATGGGGTTTGATGAACTGCAGCGCTGTGCTAATGAAATCAAGACTTAAGAAATGTGCTTGGACTATCCTTTACCCAAAATAAGTAAGACTTCATTGTAAATACTGCTATTC